>NC_140990.1:186716497-189299840 GCF_052327205.1 Somniosus microcephalus | reverse complement strand
ACTCTTTCCCTCCCTGTCCCACCCCCTCACTCTTTCCCTCCCTCACCCTCTCCCTCCCTCCCCCGTCTCTCCCTGCTTTACTCTCCCTCCCCCTCTCCTCACGCTCTCCCTCCCTCACCCTCTCTCTCTCTCCTCCTGTCTCTCCCTGCTTTACTCTCTCTCCCCCCACCCCCTCTCTCTCCCCTCCCCCCACCCTCTCTCTCTCCCCTCCCCCCACCCTCTCTCTCTCCCCTCACCCCACCCTCTCTCTCTCCCCTCTCCCCACCCTCTCTCTCTCCCCTCCCCCACCCTCTCTCCGCTCCCCCCACCCTCTCTCTCTCCCCTCCCCCCACCCTCTCTCTCTCTCCCCTCCCCCCACCCCCCTCTCTCTCCCCTCCCCCCACCCTCTCTCTCTCCCCTCCCCCCACCCTCTCTCTCTTCCCTCCCCCCACCCTCTCTCTCTTCCCTCTCCCTCCTTGCCCCTCTCCCTCCCTGCCCCTCTCCCTCCCTGCCCCTCTCCCTCTCCTCCCTCTCTATTTCTCTGTCTCTCTGATGTCTGTTCCCCTCTGTCGCTCTCAGTTTTTCTTCTGCCGTGGTGCCCGATTTGCTACTCCAGGCCCCGCCGTCCGCCCGCTCTCCGGGGCAAGGTAAGAGCCGGGCTCCGGCCCCACACCGCCAGGGATCAGCACCCGAGGAACCCGCCCGCCGCCCAATGTGAACGGAGACCCTCCTTACCTGTCACGGAGTTGAAGTCTCCGAATGCGGCGTGCGCCGGGCCTCTTCCCCCGCGCATTCAGGAGGCGCGGGGAAGAGAGAGAGAGAGAGACAAACTGCGGGGGGGGCGAGTTAGAATCCGCCGCGCACCTGCTCCACGGAGCTCCGTGCCGCCACCGCCGCACCAGCCTTTACTAAGATGGCGGCGGTAGCGGCGCTCAGCTGAGGCCTGCCCCTCCAGCCTTCACAAAGATGGCGGCGATCGGGGGCCGCTTGTTGACTGGGGCCGGGAGGTGCCTAGCTCGGGCGTGGGTGCGGAAGAGAGGCCGAGGCTTCGAGGCCTACCTGGAAAAACGGGGAAAGGTAGGAAAATTAATGAGATTAGATAAAAGATTTAGAAAATAATTAACTTTTTTTAAAAACAATATGGGCTAGAAATTCACTTTGGGCCCGCCAGCTGGCTTGCGCCCAAAAGTTACCGCTGCGCGCGGAGCCACGTGCGCCCGCTGGAAATTCAGTTTCAGCGCCCCAAGTCGAAGCCGGCCGCAATTCAAGGGTGTGGCCGCCCCCGCTTGGGGCGCTGAAACTGAATTTCGGCGCGCTAGGTGCTGCAGCGCCACCCGCTGCGGAGCGGCAGGCTGCGGTACTGCAGGCCCTCCTCCTTCTCTTAAGGGGGAGGTGCCTGCAACTCCGAGATCGCCGCTCGCTAGTGCCGGCAAATGAGCCCGGCACCACGGAGAAGTGCCGGGCTCCCGGAAAGCAGCCGGCAATGCCGCGGAGGTGGGGTGGAGGAGGCCGGGGAAGGAACATAAGAACATAAGAACATAAGAAATAGGAGCAGGAGTAGGCCAATCGGCCCCCGAGCCTGCTCCGCCATTCAATAAGATCATGGCTGATCTGATCCTAACCGCCAATCCACTATCACAGAACCATCTCCTGAATCTAACAGAATTAGACACACAAAATAGGGCCGAAAAAGCGGCCGGCCGCACCTCCGCCTTAACTCGCCCCAATAAGGCTGCAGGACGGCCCCGGTTGCTGAACGTTGTTTGCGGCCGCTGCGGAAGAGGCGGCCGCAACTAAATATAGGGGTCGGGCCGGTAGCGGGGCGGAACCGGGGCACTGCGCACACCGATGACATCATCGGTGTCGCGCAGCGCTACCGGCTACCGCCGCCATTAACGCAGCACTGAATATCAGCGCAAGCTCCTCTAGTGGCGCAGAAGCCCTCTTTGGGCGGAAACTGGGCGCAAAGCCCACTGAATTTCTAGGCCTATGTGTTTTAAAAGCAATGTTTTTTTTAAAGACGCAGAAAGCGGGAAAAAGAAAGGTAAAGTTTGGAATCAAGATGGCGGCGACTCACCTCGGTTCAGAACGATAAGGCCCGCCCACACATGCACCGATTGGTCGACCGTCAGGTCACCAAAGCGTAGGATTGGTCAATCGTCCCGTCACTCGACCGTAGGAGGGCCCGGCCGCACGCGCCAGCAACCCGGCGTACGATTGGTCGACCTCGAGGTCACTCTGTCGCTAATGAGCGGATAATGAGATGCTAATGAGCGGAATGTTGAAGGTTTTTCAGTTACCGCGGGCGCAATCTTTGTCCGGCCGAAACGTAAATACGCTTACCATCGTTTTGGAACGGTGAGCTTTCTTTCGACGTAACGCATGCATAGGTACGCTCTGTAACTTTCGAGCGCATAGCTGGACAGACGCACACCCGAGGACAGACAGAAGGACAGACAGAAGGACAGGCAGACAGACAGATCGATCCGTTTATATATATAGATACCTTACTTAAACCCCTCAGATTCGCCGAAAATGGCACAAGGAAATCAAATTTATGAAGTAAACATAAAAACATAGAAACATAGAAGATAGGAGCAGGAGTAGGCCATTCGGCCCTTCGAGCCTGCTCTGCCATTCAATGAGATCATGGCTGATCATTCAAGTTCAGTACCCTGTCCCTGCCTTCTCCCCATATCCCTTGATCCCTTTAGCCTTAAGAAATATATCCAACACTTTCTTGAATATATTTAATGAACTGGCCTCCACCGCCCTCTGTGGCAGAGAATTCCACAGGTTCACACTCTTTGGGTGAAGAAATTCCTCCTCATTTCAGTCCTAAATGTCCTACCCCTTATCCTTAGACTATGACCCCTGGTTCTGGATTCCCCGACCATCGGGAACATCCTTCCAGCATGTAGTCTGTCCAGGCCTGACAGAATTTTATAGGTTTCGATGAGATCCCCTCTCAATCTTCTAAACTCCAGTGAGTATAAGCCCAATCGACGCAATCTCTCCTCATACGTCATTCCTGCCATCCCAGGTATCAGCCTGGTGAATCTTCGCTGCACTCCTTCCATGGCAAGAACGTCCTTCCTCAGATAAGGCGACCAAAACTGCACACAATACTCAAGGTGCGGTCTCACCAAGGCCCTGTACAACTGTAGCAAGACATCCTTATTCCTGTACTCGAACCCTCTTGCTACGAAGGCCAACATATCATTTGCCTTCTTAACCGCCTGCTGCACCTGCATGCTTACCTTCAGCGACTGGTGCACAAGAACAGCCAGGTCTCTTTGCACTTCCCCTTCACCCAATCTATTGCCATTCAAATAATAATCTGCCTTCCTGTTTTTGCCTCCAAAGTGGATAACCTCACATTTCTCCACATTATAGTGCATTTGCCATGTTTCTGCCCAATCACCTAACCTGTCCAAATCATACCGGAGTTTCATGACATCCTCCTCACAGCGTACCCTCCCACCCAGCTTTGTGTCATCTGCAAATTTGGAGATATTACATCCAATTCCCTCATCCAGATCATTAATATATATTGTGAACAGCTGGTGTCCTAGGACCGATCCCTGCGGTGCCCCACTAGTCACAGCCTGCCACTCGGAAAATGACCCGTTTATTCCAACTCTTTGCTTTCTGTCCGCCAACCAGTTCTCTATCTATGTCAATACCTTGCCCCCAATCCCATGTGCCTTAATTTTGCACGCTAATCTCTTATGCGGGACCTTATCGTAAGCCTTCTGAAAGTCCAAATACACCACATCCACTGGTTCTCCCTTATCTATTTTACCAGTTACATCCTCAAAAAATTCCAGTAGATTAGTCAAGCATGATTTACCTTTTGTAAATCCATGTTGACTTTGTCCGATTCTGTCACTGTTTTCTAAGTGCTCTGCTATTACATCTTTTATAATGGACTCTAGCATTTTCCCCACTACTGATGTCAGGCTTACCGGTCTATAATTCCCCGCTTTTTCTCTGCCACCTTTTTTAAATAGTGGGATAACATTAGCTACCCTCCAATCCATGGGTATTGTTCCAGAGTCTATCGAGTTCTGGAAGATGACCAGCAATGCATCTACTATTTCTCGGGCCACTTCCTTAAGTACCCTGGGGTGTAGATTATCAGGCCTTGGGGATTTATCGGCCTTCAGTCCCATCAATTTTCCTAACACCATTTCCCTACAAATACTGATTTCTTTCAGTTCCACCCTTTCATCAGACCCTATGTTCCCCGGTATTTCTACAAGTTATCTGCCTTTCTCTCAACAGGGCATCTTCACCATACACATTGTCTTCAAATTAAAAGTTCTTTTACCCCTCTCCAAAAGGGGGAACTCCATTGTTATGAGGTGCTCCAACCCTCCCCAGTGAAATGGGGCATTCCACTTTTGTATATTGCACCACCAAATATTGCTGCTAGAAATATTCAGATTCTGCATGAGGTATTCCTTGGGGTGCAACATCTCCTTTCACTCTTGTAAGCAGAACTTGCATCCCCTATGATCGGAAGTGCACCTTTACTGTCCAATATCTAATTAAACAGTAGCGGGACTAAGGATTTGTAACATGGAAAACTTTCTCCATTTAGGACTGAGATGAAGAGAAATTTCTTCGCTCAGAGGGTTGTGACTCTTTGGAATTCTCTACCCCAGAGGGCTGTTGATGCTCAGTCATTGAGTATATGCAAGACAGAGATCGATAGATTTTTGGATATTAAGTGAATCAAGGGATATAGAGATAGTGCGGGAAGGTGGAGTTGAGGTAGAAGATCAGCCATTATCTTAGTGAATGGTGGAGCAGGCTCAAAGGCCCTAATGGCCTACTCCTTCTCCTATTTATGTTCTTATATACTGGCTACTGTAATCTCGCACATGCTACCATGTGTGTTCTCCTGGATTCAAAGAAAGCAAACGGAAAAGTACTCTAGTGAGATGCGGGATGATTATTTACAAATAAACTGATTTATTTTACATGAATACATGAGTGAAGAGAATATAATTTTCACAGTGAGATTTTTCAATTTCCTACCACTACTTGTTCAATGTAAAATAATAAAAGCGTAATTCTGTCACACTTGTAGGTGAGATCTTACTTTCAAGCGGGCCGAACCCAAGTTAACTCCTTGTAGCTTTTCTGGTTATAAGTTCACTCCACCATTCTGGTGCCTCTGAGAGAGAGAGGGAGAGGGAGAGATCTATCTTACCTAAGTCTGTGTGTGGACAATTGTCTTTCCTTAACCGCAGTGGGTATTCCAGCCACATTGACAGAAAACAACTAATTATTTTGATGCCTGGAAAACTTCTCTTTTTGATATATATTAATGACCTGGAATTGGGTATACAGGGCATCATTTCAAAGTTTGCAGATGACATGAAACTCGGAAATGTCGTAAACAATGAGGAGGACATAGACAGGCTGATGAAATGGGCAGACACATGGCAGATGAAATTTAACACAGAGACGTGTGAAGTGAGTCATTTTGGTAAGAAGAATGAGGAGAGGCAATATAAACAAAATGGTACAATTCTAAAGGGGTTGCAGGAACAGAGAGACCTGAGCATGTACGTACACAAGTCTTTGAAAGTGGCAGGACAAGTTGAGAATGTTGCTAAAAAAGCATATGGCTTTATAAATAGAGACATAGATTACAAAAGTAAGGAAGTTATGCTAAACCTTTCTAAAACACTGGTTAGGCCCCAGCTGGAGCATTGTGTCCAATTCTGGGCACCACACTTTAGGAAGGATGTTAAGGCATTAGAGAGGGTGCAGAGGGGGTTTACTAGATGTGATATCCGAGTGGTAAGGTCAGAAACTGAGATAAGCGAGATCTTAGGAACAAAACCCAACTGTTTATTACACGGTGTAGCAGAGAAACATATCTCTTACTGCTGGAGGCAAAGCACCATTTCTTACTGCGCGAGCACCAAGATGGAGGATGAACCTCTGAGTCATACCCATAATGCAATGCCACATTACCTTAATAACTGGTGTACCAGGACATTGACTACATGACCCATTACCTTAAACACTGGTGAATGTGGTCCCTTACTATTTGGCTCCATCTGGTGGATAACTTAAACATTACGTCCCAGATTACTATATCCCTCCCCTCTTAAGATGAACCTTAATTTATTAACAACATTCTTAAAAAGTTCCATAAGGAAACTCCTTTAACGATAGTCCATACTGAACGAATCTAGCAGGTCGTTATCAATCTCTCTGGCGGCTTGTGAGTCCTTGGTGAATGTCTTACAGTCAAGTCCCTGCTTGGTTGTGGTAGAGCCACCTGCTGCTCCTGAGCAGTACTCAGAGTATCTGAGTCTGCTACGATGGTTTCCTCTTGACGAAGGGGTCCAGGTAGAACAGGCTCTGTTCGTGGTGGTGGTACCACCGATGCATTTGGATAACTGGGGCCCAACTTGTCCTCCGACATCTCCTCTGGAACCTCCCTTTCAATTTCCCCTTGTCTAGTCAGTATCTGATCTAAAAATAACAACAGAAAATGCTGGAAAAACTCAGCAGGTCAGGCAACATCCATGGAGAGAAATTTGAGTTGACGTTTCGGGTCGAACCCTTCTTCAAAACTGGAACAAAAAGAGTTTTTCCAGCATTTTCTGTTGTTATTTCGGATTTCCAACATCTGCAATATTTTGCTACAGTATCTGATCTACATGTCTGCATACTACCTGACCAGTTCCCACCATGACCGTATATGATACTGGTCTGGTCATTGAGTCTATGACGCCAGGAATCCATTTTGGACCATAACTGAAATTCCTGGTAAGGACCGCATCTCCTTCTCCAAAACTATGGCTCTTTGTCCTTCTGTCATGGTTCTCCTTTTGTTTGATTTGTCGGTTTTCCACCTTTCTTTTTAGATCTGGGTGAACCAGGTCAAGAGTGGAGCGTAGTCGACGTCCTAACAACAGCTTAGCAGGAGAGAGTCCTGTGGTAGATTGAGGTGTTATTCTGTAGCTGAACAGAACTCGTGACACCTTGGTTGCCAAACTCCCTTCCGCACTTTTTTTCATCATCTCCTTAAATGTTTGTACGGCTCTCTCCGCAAGTCCATTTGAAGACGGATGATATGGAGCTGAGGTCACGTGCACTATGCCATTGTTTCTCATGAACTCTTTTGTTTCTGTACTCACAAAACACGTGGCATTGTCACTTACTACGATCTCCGGTAACCCTTGATTACTAAAACTCCTACGCAGGCAGTCTATAGTAACAGTAGATGAAGCAGAATTTACAGGATGCACATCCATCCATTTGGAATGTGCATCAATGATTATGAGGAACATCTTTCCCATGAATGGACCCGCATAATCTACATGTAATCTTCTCCATGGTTTATCCGGCCACTCCCAGGGGTGGAGAGGAGCCGCTGCTGGTGCCTTCCTGTGTACTTGATAAGTGCTGCATGTCATGACTAGATTTTCTATCTCCTCATCTAGCTTTGGCCACCACAAGTAACTCCTTGCCAAGTCTTTCATACGCGAAACTTCAGGATAACACTGATGTAGTTGCCCTAGGATAGACTGTCGTGCTGGTTGTGGAATAATCACTCGTGCTCCCCACAACACGCAACCACCCTGCACACCTAGCTCTGTCTTCCTGACACTGTAAGGTGTGAAATCAGTCCCTTCCGGATGCTGTGGCCAAACCCTCATCACATATTCTCGGACTCTAGACAGTACTGGATCTTTACCGGTCCATGTCCTTACTTGCTCTGCGGTCACAATTGCCGTGTCCGTGTCCTCCAACATCAAAACTCTGTCCTCTGGAGCTGCATGGATAGGTGTACCTGGCAGTGGAAGACGGCTCAAGGCATCTGCGTTCCCATGGTACTTGCCCGCCTTGTAAACGATGACATACTCATATGCCCTCAACGTCACTGCCCACCTCTGGATCTGGGGTGACACCATCTGTGGTACTGATTTCATTTCATTAAAAAGAGATAGAAGAGGTTTATGATCGGTGCATATGGTGAATTTCCTGCCATATATGTACTTGTGAAACCTCTGTAACCCAAACATTACTGCTAACCCCCCTTTATCTAACTGGGAATAGTTTTTTTCCGCTGGTGTCAGAGTTCGAGACATAAACCCTATTGGTCTTTCTGTTCCATCTTCCAAGCTGTGTGAAAGAACCGCCCCCACCCCGTAAGGTGAAGCATCACAAGAGAGAATGATGTCTTTCTCTGCATTGTAGTGAACCAGCACATCCGAGGACAGCATCAGTTTCTTGGACTGTTCAAATGAAACCCTCTGTTCCTCTTCCCACTGCCACTGTGTCTCCTTGCGCAGAAGTTTGTGAAGAGGTGCTAACACTGTTGCCAAGTTTGGTAAAAATCTGTTATAATAGTTTAGCAGTCCCAGGTAAGCTTTTAACTCCGTCACATTGGTAGGAGCTGGGGCCTCCTGCAGTGCTTGTACCTTCTCCTTGATTGGATGGAGCCCGGTGGCGTCCACTCTGTGTCCCAGGAACACGGCCTCATTCCCCAGGAAAGTGCACTTACTCCTCTTGAGCCATAACCCAGCCTTATCCAATCTTTGTAGTACCTCTCTCAGAGTGCTCAGATGCTCCTGGTCGGTTCTTCCCATCACCAGAATGTCATCCAGATAGATTGAAACATGTGGGATCCCTTGCAGTACACCCTCGATAGTCCTCTGGAAAATAGCTGGACTAGATGAGACACCGAATGGTAAGCGGTTATAGGTAAACAAACCCTTGTGTGTATTTATGGTTACATACTTCTTGGATTCCTCATCTAGTGTAATCTGCAAGTATGCATGACTCATATCCAGCTTCGTGAATTTCTTCCCTCCAGCCAGGTTTGCAAAGAGATCCTCTGTTTTGGGAATAGGATACTGTTCTAGTTTAGACACCCTATTTACTGTCAAATTATAATCTCCATAGAGTCTTACCGAATTGTCCGGTTTTAAAACAGGTACAATGGGAGCTGCCCATTCTGAACATTTCACGGATTCCAGAATGTTCTCTCTCAAAAGACGGTCAAGCTCAGCCTCTACCTTCGGTTTCATGGCATACGGCACAGGTCGTTGTTTAAAAAACCTTGGCAGCGCCTCCTTGTCTTCATAAATCTTAGCTGGGGGGCCATCAAATGTGCCAAGTTCTTCCTTGAACACGTTCTCATGTTCAATCAACACTTCTTGTAAAGACAACTGTTTGCCTCCCTCTATTTGATTTATTGCTCCCCAATCTAATTTAAGTTCTTGTATCCAGCCCCGACCTAACAAGTTTGGTCCAGAACCTGATACTACAACTACAGGTAGCTGTTCCACGGTGTCCCTGTGTTGCACAGTTACAGTAGCTGTACCCAATGTCGCCACTCGTTCACCGGTTTTAAGCTGCATAGAGCAAGACTTTAACTCTGGAACTTTTGCACGGTTCCACAATTTTGAGTACTCCGCCCTGTTCATTATGGTTACGCCGCATCCTGTATCCACTTCAAAGTTGACCTTAGAGTCATTTACCGTCAGTTGCAAAGTGATAGGATCCACTTTTGGAATGTTCTCTACCATACTATGCATTATGAACATGTCGTCTTCTTTCTCAGCTTCTCCGCTGATGTGATGTGCTCCCTGTTTTTTCACTTCTCTTTCTAGGTTTTGCTTTCCTCCCCCTTTTGGTTTGTATTCCTCCACGGTTGCTTTTGCCCTGCATGCACGTTTTATATGTCCTTTTTTCCCACACTTGTGGCACTTTTCCTCCAGAAACTTGCATTCCCTCGCCAGGTGATCGCCATTGCATCTATAACATGCCTTTACATGCTCATGTTGTGGTTTCTGACGCATATTTAACTTGTGCACAACAACCTGACCTCCAACTTGCTTTGTAGCAGCCCAGTCAGAACCTTGTATTTCTTTTACATCTCGGTTCACTGTCTCTATGGCTTGAGCAAGTTCCAACGCTTTTTCATACGTAAGCCCAGTCTCGGACAATAATCTCCTCTGCATTCGATCATCCATTATCCCGCAAACTAACCTATCTCTCAGCATGTCTTTCAGGTTGTTCCCGTAATTGCAATCGTGTGCCAATTTTCGCAACACCGCTACATAATCCAATACAGTCTCTCCCGGTTTTCTGTTCCGTGAATTAAATTTGAAACGCTGTACAATCTCACTCGGTCTGGGATTGAAATGGTCCATCAGCAAGGCCACTAAGTTAGCAAATGTTCTGTCTCCAGGCTTTTCAGGACTGCATAAGTTTCTCACTAAACTATACGTCTGACTTCCCACGGAAGTGAGCAAAATAGCTCTCCTTTTTCTGACATCATCTATATCATTTGCTTCAAAGAAATGCATCAGCAACTCGCAGTACTCATCCCAGGTCTGTGTCTGAACATCAAAAGCAGAGATCTTTCCTACCGTAGCAGCCATGATCCTCTATTCAGTGTTCCTTTTCTTTTTTCTTTCTTCGTCAAGATGTGATCTATTTATCCTCGTCGCCAATATGTGATATCCGAGTGGTAAGGTCAGAAACTGAGATAAGTGAGATCTTAGGAACAAAACCCAACTGTTTATTACACGGTGTAGCAGAGAAACATATCTCTTAATGCTGGAGGCAAAGCACCATTTCTTACTGCACGAGCACCAAGATGGAGGATGAACCTCTGAGTCATACCCATAATGCAATGCCACATTACTGGTGTACCAGGACATTGACTACATGACCCATTACCTTAAACACTGGTGAATGTGGTCCCTTACTATTTGGCTCCATCTGGTGGATAACTTAAACATTACATCCCAGATTACTATACTAGAGGTGCCAGGGACTTCAGTTACTTGGAGAGACTGGAGAAACTGGGGTTGTTCTTGTAGTGTCCGCATATCAATAATACACAGACTGCAGGAGAACAATAATAACAGGTATTTACTGAACAGAGGGTAAGCTTAAACTGAAAGTACAGAAGGCTGCTATGGCTTTATATACAGGTGTGGTCACTGCCGGTACTACAGTATAAAGTCAGTTCTCTTTTAAAGGTACATAAACAACAATTCCTCCCCTTTTAGATAAACAGTACATAACATTCATTTAACAATTAAATAATAACTAATTACAATTACAATTTTCTCTGTACTATATACATCAACTGAAATAATCATTTATAAGTTCAGTCTTTGAGGAGGCTTCCTGATCCTGACTGGATAGCGCCTTTCTCAAGTATCCTGTTCTTGCGGCGGAGTCGATTCTGGCTCATCGTCATTGGTTGGTTCATCAGCTTCCAATACCATTGATTCTGAGGTAGACGCAATCTGTACTTCGGGTTCATTTACCAGGTGCACATGCTCGTGGTATGAGTTTGGCTTGTTCCTGTGACTCTAGAATCTGGTCAGCATGGCGTCTCACGATGCTCTCTCCAACGTCCACTGTGTACATTAGTGGTCCCTGCTGTGTGCATATCGTTCCTGGCTGCCATTTTTCTGTTCGGTAGTCGCGGGCCAAGACTGGTTGCCCTATCTTGAAGCTCCTGGTTGGCTTCTCATTGATGTGCTGGAATTGCTTATCCTCAACATCTCGTCTTATGTTTGGTTTGAGCAAATCCAGGCGGCATCTAAGCCTTCGGTTGAATAACATTATGGCTGGAGCTTGGTTGGTGACTGCATGTGTCGCATTCCAGTAAGCAAACAAGAAATTATCCACCTTGTGTTGTAGTGGTATGTCGTCGTTATACATCGCCTTTATTGCCTTTTTAAAGGTCTGAACAAACCTCTCAGCCAATCCATTTGTGGCTGGATGATATGGGGCAGAGGTGTAATGTTTCACCCCATTATTCCTCAGAAACCTCCGGAAATCCTCGGACACAAACTGTGGCCCATTGTCGGAGCAAATCTGTTCTGGCAAGCCATTCCTGGCGAAGATGGTCCGTAGGACTGCAATAGTTTTCTCTGTGGTGGTGGAGGACATTTTGATGACCTCTGGCCATTTCAAATAGGCATCCACGACGATTAGAAACATTGAGTCCATAAATGGACCAGCAAAATCAATGTGTACCCATTGCCATGAAGATGAGGGCCACTCCCATGGGTGTAGCGGGGCCTGTGGTGGAGTGTTTTGGACCTTCTGGCATCCTGTGCATCTCTTGGTCATATCCTTGATTTCTTTATCAATTCCCTGCCACCACACAAACGTCCTAGCTAGGCTCTTCATTTTTACCCCTCCCAGATGACCCTCATGATGCGCATTGAGCACTCTATCTCTCAACTTGGGTGGAATTACCACTCGGGATCCACACATCAAGGTCCCCCGGCACACTGACAGCTGTTCTCTCCTTGGCGAGAATGTTGGCAACAGTGAGTCGCCATGTGCTGGCCATCCCTTCACCATCAAATCATAGACCCGAGAGAGTGTCGGGTCATTTTGGGTTTCCTTCTCTATACTTGAGTTTGTAACAGGTAGACATTCGACTATGGTCGAATGTAATATCTCAACAGGGTCCACTTCAGGTGCTTCCTCCACCGTAGGCAACGGTAGGCGCGACAGCCCATCAGCGTTTCCATGCTGTTTCGTACCCTTGTACTCTATGTCGTACTGATGTGCCCCTAGAAAAAGTGACCATCTTTGCAGCCGTTGCGCCGTCATCACCGGAACGCCCTTCTTTGGGTTAAAAATGGAGACCAGAGGCTGATGATCAGTCAGTAGGGTGAATTTCTGCCCGTGCAGATAGTGATTGAACTTCTTCACCCCCCACACCAGGCTGAGGGCCTCCCTGTCAATCTGGGCATAGTTACGCTCGGCTGAGGTTAACGAGCGCGACACAAAGGCTATTGCCCTCTCTGAACCGTCAAGGAATTTGTGTGACAGCACTGCTCCAATGCCGTAGGGAGACGCATCACATGCCAACCGAATCGGTAGTGTTGGATTGTAGTGGGCCAATACTTCTTTTGAAGTGATTAGGCATTTACATTTCTGAAAGGCACGCTTACACTCATCACTCCATTTCCATGTTACTCCAGTTTGCAGCAGGGCATTCAGTGGGTGCAGAATTGTAGATACATTCGGCAAGAACTTATGGTAGTAGTTCACCAACCCTAGGAACGACCTCAGTTGCGACACATTTTCCAGTGCTGGAGCCTTGACTACTGCCTCAATCTTGTCTGGGGACTTATGCAACCCTTCCTCATCAATCATGTGGCCACAATACGAGATTTGTCTCCTGAAGAACTCGCATTTGGGGCGGTTGGCTCGTAGCCCATATTCTTGTAATCTAGTGAGCACCTGCTCCAGGTTGGCAAGGTGTTCACTGTCATTCTCGCCCGTAACCAGGATGTCGTCCAAATAACACTGAGTCCCCGGGATCCCTTGCAGGACTTGTTCCATCACCCTCTGCCAAATAGCCGGAGCTGATGCTACCCCGAATACCAGTCGGTTGTACTGGTAAAGACCTTTGTGAGTGTTTATCGTGAGGTTTTTCCTAGATGCTTCTTCCACCCCCATTTGTAGATACGCTTGGGCCAGATCAATCTTCGTAAAGCGTTTCCCTCCAGATAGTGAGGCGAAAATATCTTCTATCCGTGGAAGTGGATATTGTACTGTGTGCAGGACTGGGTTCACAGTTACCTTGAAGTCCCCACAGATGCGAACCTTCTTCGGTTCCCCAGGCGTGCTGCTCAATGATTTCTTCATTACAGGAACAATGGGTGTGGCCCACTCGCTCCAGTCCACCTTGGACAGCACACCCGAATGCTCCAGACTCTCCAGCTCTGCTTCAACGGCTGGGCGGATCGCGTACGGTACCGGTCTGGCCTTAAAAAATTTTGGGTTTGCGTTATCTTCGATTTTTATAGTTGCTGTTATTCCTTTTAGAGTCCCAAGTCCTTGTTGGAACACCTCTTTCGCGTCAGTTAGAATTTTTGACAGTCGTCCAGGTGTGACATCGTCATCCTTTTTGTCAGTCACAGTTAGCGCCTGAATGGAATGCTAATCCAATTGTATTTTTCGGATCCATTCACGTCCCAATAATGGTGGTCCTCCATCTTGTAGTATATATAGATACAGTTTCTGTGTTTCCTTGCCGTTGTATTTAACTGGCACCCTTATTTTTCCTCTGGGGTAGACTTTTTGCCCCATGTATGTCTTCAATACAATGGACGTGTCCTTCAAGGGTATGTGTGAGAATAGCCGCTCATAGTCTCATCGATTCATGACAGCTAGGGTTGATCCTGTGTCCAATTCCATCTTTACTTGAGACCCTGCTATCATGAGGGTGACCCAAATGGTTCAGTGATCCTCCTTTGCGATCACGTTGTGTAACTTTAGACAACTTAGTCTCCTGCTCCCGGAGTCATTATCACTCTCCTGACCTTCTGAACTACTGTCTGTCATTTTTTTTTCTTTCTTGTACTTTTCCTTAGTAGTTCTTTTAGTGTTGGTTTTCTTTCCCGACCTGCAGACTCTTGCTATGTGTCCCATTTTCCCACATTGCCTGCATACTTTGTCCTTAAACCAGCAGTCCTTCTGATCATGGGTTGTTCTGCCGCAGCGATAGCATTTTTCTGCTCCATACGCCATTTCGTTAGCGCTGTATTCTTGTGGTTTCTGTTGTATTTCCGCAGCTCCCCGTGCTGCTGCTTCGTAGGATACTGCCACGCTGAAAGCCTGTTCTAGCGTCAGGTCCTTTTCCGAAAGTAGTCGTTTCTGGGTTCCTTCACCCTGGAGCCCGCAGACAAACTTATCCCTTAAGGTGTCTGCCAGTCCTGCTCCGAACTGGCAGTGCTTCAATAACTTGCGTAGTTCCGTAAGATAGTTAGCATTGCTCTCATCTTTGTGCTGGTTTCTTTTATGGAACTTGAATCTTTCTGCTATCAGCAGCGGTGTAGGGTTTAGGTGTTCCTGTAAGATATTAACAATCTCTTCAAAACTTTTCTCCATTGGTTTAGCTGGGGTAATTAAATTCCGCAATAGGCCGTACGTTCTCGCGCCCATCAAATTTAATAATACCGACGCCTTCTTTCCATCGGCCACCTCATTTGCCTTGCAGTACACTTCAATTCTTTCCACATACGTGGTCCAGTCTTCTACCTCGTTGTCGAAAGCAGTGATACTGCCACTCTTCGGCATCTTGGGTTGTTTAAAATGGCGCCTCCCGCGCTTTTTCTTCTTCCCCAATGGATTAAAATGGCGCCTCCCGCGCTTTTCCTTCTTCCCCAATGGAATAAAGGCGCCTCCCGCGCTTTTCCTTCTTCCCCTTGCTGCCACGCTGCTCCTCGCATTCTACAGGGTAATGGCGGCGACCCGCGGCTTCGGCGCGTCTCACTTTTCCTTCCCCTCGTTTTATTTTCTCTACGCTGCCCGGTTCTTGAGCACTGACCGCGCCCTGTGCGCTCCACCCTCTCTCTCTCTCTTTTCCTCCCGACGACGCTGCATGGCCCCTTTGCAGAGCCGTTCAATCGAGCTTGAGCCCGCCGCAGTCCGGAAAGGTCAGCGCACTACCTGCTATCAGCACGATTTGCTGGAACACCTTGACTGGGGAGCCAAGCCCAGCTCTCCACAGCCTCCCCTGCAATTCTCCGAACTCCGATGGATCCCTGGGTGGTTGCCCGCGGTCGACGCCCATTGCTCTGACTTCGACCTCCAAGAAGCTTCTTTTCAGGGAAAGATCCCCGTGAGGTGATGCAGTCCTGCAGGTGAGTTCGAACCTGCTCGTCGCCAGTGTAGTGTCCGCGTATCAATAATACACGGACTGCAGGAGAACAATAATAACAGGTATTTACTGAACAGAGGGTAAGCTTAAACTGAAAGTACAGAAGCCTGCTATGGCTTTATATACAGGTGTGGTCACTGCCGGTACTACAGTATAAAGTCAGTTCTCTCTTAAAGGTACATACACAACAGTTCTCCTTAGAACAGAGGTGGCTAAAGGGAGATTTGATAAAGGTGTTCAAAGTCATGAAGGATTTTGATAGAGTAAATAAGGAGAAACTGTTTCCAGTGGCAGAAGGGTCGGTAACCAAAGGACACAGATTTAAGGTAATTGGCAAAAGAACCAGAGGTGACATGAGGAAATAAAAATTATGCAGCGAGTTGTTAGGGTCTGGAATGCACTGCCTGAAAGGGCAGTAGAAGCAGATTCAATAGTAACTTTCAAAAGGGAATTGGCTAGATACTTGAAGAGGAAACATTTACTGGGCTATGGGGAAAGACCAGGGGAGTGGGCCTAATTGAATAGCACTTTCAAAGAGCCGGCACAGGCACGATGGGCGAATTGGGCTCCTTGTGTGCTGTATGATTCTATGATTTGACCACTTTAGCTAATGGACCCCTGGAGTCCTTCCCATTGACTCAGTGCTCCAGTAACGTACAAAGGCCAGCCTGGTGTCTCCTGTGAGAATCATTCCATCCCAATAGCATGAAATGCTAGCCATTCTCCCATTGTTTTCTAATTAAAATTTCCAATTGCTATGGTAACAGGCTGGATTGCAAATTTGCAAGAATGTAAGCACCAAAAATGCATTTAAAGGAAAGCTAATTAAGTACATGAGGGAGAAAGGAATGGAAAGATATGTTGATAGGGTGAGATGAAGCAAATAGAGTGGGAGGTGGCTCATGGGAACTTTTGTCACTGTTGTAATGTAGGAAATGGGGCAGTCAATTTGCATCCAGCAAGATCCCACAAACAGCAATGAAATAAATGATCAGATCCACTCCCTCAGTACTGCACTGAGGTGTCCGCCTAGATTACATGCTCAAGCCTCTGGAGTTGGGCTTGAACACATGACCTTCTGACTCAGAGGCGAGAGTGCTACCACTGAGCCATGGCTGATACTTATATATACATACAGTCTAGTGTTAAGCTCCATTTACAATTCCTCTGATGATGAAGCAGATCTCTGTTAGCCTAAAGCAGGGCCTGGGCAACATCCAGGCTTGGGCTGAAAAGTATCAGGGAACATTTGTACTACATAAGTGCCAGGCAATGATCACTTCCAACAAAAAATGGCCCAGTCACTTCTCCTCAAGCTAGAATGGCACCACAATTGCCAAGTTACTCAACAATGTCCTGGGGTCACTATTGACCTGAAGCTTAACTCGACCAGCCACATCAACACCATCACCACAAAAGCTGCAGAGTTCAAGAAGGCCCACCACCAACTTCTCAGGGAAACTATGGATGGGTAATAAATGCAACCTCGGCAGTATCACCCACATCCCTTGAACACATTGAGAAATTGGGTATAGCCCCGTTTGGGGCGCTAGAATTGGCGCTGCGCAAATTTTATCGCCAGGCGCGACTTATCGCCACCTCGAGCGATATTGGGTTGCTGCGCCCCTAAAGGTGATTGCGGCGTTGATTCAGGCGCTGCACGGGAGTCTTAAGGCGCTAACACGGCGGCGCTACTCAATATGTCGGCGGCCGGGCGCAGCGCAGGTGCTGTAAATAATCGATTACCCCGAGACATGCTGGCGCCGGCCAGCTCTTAAAGGGGTGGGTCAATTAGGATCAGCAGCCACACTCTGCACCTTGTAGGCCTCAAAATCAGCGCTGTGCTTTCTGTGGCGTTCCAAACTTTGAACATGTGGAGAGGGTGAGGCAGAGAGCGGAGCGCTTTACCGATGGGGCATTGGATGCTTTGGTTGGCGAAGTGGAGCACCAGCGAGCTGTGCTGTACCCCGACAATGGCAGGAGGCCTCATCAGAGCAAGTACCGCAGGGCTTGGAGGGAAGTTTGTCAAAGAGTCACCTCAAGCAGCATGGTGCCCAGGACTCCTGTGCAATGCAGGAAGAAGTTCAACGACCTCACTTGGGTCGTTAGGGTGAGTGCCTTTTTTGCAATCTTCTTCATCCCTCCATCTGCACCTGACATTATGGCCAGAGGGTGCGCGAAGCCCCAATGGCCATCTGTCAGCCAGCACCCATGGCCCTTTCTGGAAACACACACGCACATTCAGCTCAATGCATAATGTAAGGGCTATTCTACCATGGGGGGCATGTGATGTCAGCTCAATGCATAATGTAAGGGCTATTCTACCATGTGGGGCATGCGATGTCAGCTCAATGCATAATGTAAGGGCTATTCTACCATGGGGGGCATGTGATGTCAGCTCAGGCCAGCATGTTTCATCACTTCCCATCCTTTCTCCTGCAGGCCAAGCTGGCCAGGAACCGGAGGGAGCAGCTTCATTCCAGAGGAGGCCCTCCTCAGCTGCAGACACTGACGGACCTAGAGGAATGAGTCCACCAGATTGTTGGAGGCCGGATGAGTGGTCCTGTCACCACTGGAGCTGCCGACCCCATTGTGCACAGCGATGGTAAGGTCATCACCTGTTTGAACTCTCTCCTTCCACTTGTTCCCCCCACCAGCATGCTTTTTCACTCTGGACCCATGTCAGAGCATTGCAGCACTCTTGCATCCCTTGCTGCCACCCTGTCCTTTCGCTAAAGCCACTCTTCAACCTTCCTACTTTCAGATGCTGCATCACCAGCTCGGGAGCCGGGCCCTCAAGCTGCCACTGCCACTGACTCCGGAGGCGACAAGCAGGAGGAAGCCGGACCATCCGTTCCACCCTCAGGCGAGCCAGCCCATCTGCAGACTGGGGATAGTACTTCCCTGGAGGGGATCGGGGGGGATGGCTCTGCGGAGGAACCAGCTCCACCACCCAGCGGGCTGCAGCAATGCAAGGGGGGTAGGGAAGCTCGGGGGCTGTCTCCCCGGAGGGCGAGTCAGGCCGCGAGAACTTCTGCACAGAGCGCAAAAGAGGTGCGCTCCCTCGCAGAAATGAGCGCCCAGGCTCGGCTCAGGCACACTGAGCTCATGGCTGCAGTGGCAAGGATGCCTGAATCCATCGAGACACTTGCAAGGAGTGCCCAAGACTTTGGGGCAGCACAGGTAAGGAGTGTCCAAGACTTCGGGGCAGCACAGGCAAGGAGTGCGCAGGACTTCGGGGCAGCACAGGCAAGGGGTGCGCAGGACTTTGGGGCAGCACTGCAAAGGACTGTCCAGGACTTCGGGGCAGCACTGGAAAGGACTGTCCACGGCATCGGGACATCACTGGAAAGGACTGTCCAGGGCATCGGGACATCACTGGAAAGGACTGTCCACGGCTTCGGGGCAGCACTGTAAAGGACTGTCCACGGCTTCGGGGCAGCACTGGAAAAGACTGTCCAGGGCATCGGGACATCACTGTAAAGGACTGTCCAGGGCTTCGCCGAAGCAGTGGAATGGACTGTCCCGGCCTTCACCGAAGCACTGGAAAGGACTGTCCAGGGCTTCACCGAAGCACTGGCACCTGCCACGCAAGTGCTGAGTGCTGCCACGCAGTCACTCGCTGGTCTCATGCAGACGCATATTGAGGCCACGTGACCAATGACTGCTGCCACCCTCGCTGGATCAGGCAGGATTACCCAGGGCCTTTGGAGCACCACAGCAGGCCAGCAATCTGTGGACCAGCCGATTGGTGCGCATGCTGCGGTGCTGCCCCGTCAGAGTGCCAGTGTGTCAGCCGACCAGGGAGCTGCTGTCTGCTCTCAGGATGTCAGCATTCCTGATGCCACCGCTGGCACGTCTCCACTGCAGCTCCCACCACCTGCAGGACAGACTGTTTCCACCCATGCACAGTTGGAGCAGTCAGCATCTGGGCCCTCCAAGGCCAGAGGTCGTCCAGGACGTCCCTCAGGGGCATCTGCGCTTTCGGACAGCCAGCAGGCCTCCCCCAGCCTTGATGCAGCCACTGGGGTCCCATTACGGAGGAGCTGCAGGGAGGGAAGGTGCCGATCTCGCAAGAGAAGTAGATCACCATCAAGGGGGAAAGAGTAGAAGGTGCTGCTGAGACGCCTTATTTGTAGAAATCAAGGCCGTGGATGCTGGTCTGAATGTTAGTAATGTTTTGGATAGTCTCCCGGGTGTGCGAGGCACTTATGTGTTAGTGTGTTAGTTTTGCTTTCTGTTGCCATTGCTTTGTCATGTTGGAAGGAAGCACATTTTGCAAAATAAACAACTTTTTTTATTTACATTGGCCATGTCTGCTATTTACATTCATACTGCCCTTCATAGGCTTTGGGTTATCCGAACGGTTCTATTCCTGCTCTTCGAATGGCACCAAGCATTCCGTCAGAGGGGCCTAAAAGCGGCTTGTTATCAGCCTCTGACGGACAGCCCTTCCAGTTTGTACCTCCCTCCCATCTTGGTCCTCCTCCTCCTCCTCCTCCTCCTCCTCCTCCACTGGTGCTTCAATGCCTGGTGGCATTGGCTGGGTGTGTAGGATGGCGAGGTTATGCAGCATACAACAGACAACCACGAAGTGGGAGACTCGCTCTGGTGAGTAATGCAAGGCGCCTCCGGAATGATCCAGACAGCGGAACCATTGCTTCTGCACACCGATTGTGTGCTCCACAATGTTCCTTGTCGCCTGATGGCTCGCATTGTAGCGCTCTTCAGCAGGGGTGCTGGGCGAACGGAGTGGGGTCATCAGCCATGGGCACAGAGGATAGCCCTTGTCACCGAGAAGCCAGCCTCCTGGGTGAGCCGGGGTCTCGAATAGGTCTGCAACTGAAGTCTGGCGCAGGATGAAGGCGTCGTGGCTGCTGCCTGGGAACTGCGCATTGACTGTGAGGATCAGCTGTCGGTGGTCACAGACCAGCTGAACATTCAAGGAATGGAACCCCTTGCGGTTGCGGAACTCCTCCGGATTCAAAACAGGCGCCCGCAAAGTCACGTGCGTGCAGTCAATGGCGCCCTGCACCATGGTGATGTCCGCTATTGCTGCGAAGCCCTCTGCGCGCTCCCGCTGCTTCTCCAGTGTCATAGGGAAGGAGATGTACTGCCGCCTCCTTTTAAATAGGTGATGCACTATCAACAACACCAAAGACTACGAGTTGAACTTATACGAAGTAGGCTTTTATTGACTAAGAACTTGAGCATGCCTCTGCTAGTGGATCCATCCTAAGAGCTCCCGGGGGAAGGGTGGTGAGTCACCTTTATACCCGGGCTTAGGGGTGGAGCCAGGGGCGGAGACATGCCCGGACCTGTACAGAGTTAACAGTGGTTTACCACACAGACATGTACAGAGTTAGCAGTGGTTTACCACATTCACCCCTCGTTTAAAAAAGAGTCCGGCGGGGTGAAGTGTTTCAAAAGTTCGTATACGAAAGTCTCTCCGGGCGTCTTGTCTGCCGTAATGATCTTCGTGGTGCCGGTTGCGGCGGTTCGTTGCCCGCGGCCGCTTCTCGCGTGGGACGGAGCACTGGCGAGTCGTCCTCTCGGGGTAGGGATGGCACCAGCATGTCGTCAGTTCATGGTAGACACCCCGGTGGTGCGTCATGGGTAGTGGTGGTGGGTGGAGGTAGTGGATGGTGATCGATGGTGTTTCGGGTGGTACCTGAGGGTGCGAGGTCTCGAATTGAGACTGTGTCCTCCCGCCCATCAGGATACGCCACGTAGGCGTACTGTGGGTTGGCGTGGAGGAGGTGAACCTTTTCGACCGGGGGTCCGTCTTATGGCTCCTCACGTGTTTCCTGAGCAGGACGGGTCCCGGAGACGTCAGCCATGGCGGTAGTGATGTCCCCGAGGTGGATTTCCTGGGGAAGACGAACATCTTCTCGTGAGGGGTGGCGTTTGTGGCAGTACAGAGCAGTGATCGTATGGAGTGGAGTGCATCGGGGAGGACATCTTGCCAGCGGGAGATTGGGAGGCCCTTGGATTTTAGGGCGAGCATGGCGGTCTTCCACACCGTTGCGTTCTCCCTCTCTACCTGTCCGTTACCCCGGGGGTTGTAGCTGGTAGTCCTGCTCGTGGCTATGCCCTTCTCGAGCAGGTACTGGCGCAGCTCGTCGCTCATGAACGACGAGCCCCTGTCGCTGTGGATGTAATTGGGGAAGCCAAATATGGCGAACAGGTCGTTGAGGCACCTGATGACTGTGGCGCTGGTCATGTCCGGGCAGGGGATGGCGAAGGGGAAACAGGAGTACTCGTCAATAATATTGAGGAAGTACGTGTTGCGGTCAGAGGAGGGAAGGGGCCCCTTGAAATCGACGCTGAGACGTTCGAAGGGGCGGGTGGCTTTAATCAGGTGTGCCCTGTCTGGCCTATAAAAATGCGGTTTGCATTCGGCGCAGACCTGGCAGTTCCTGGTCATGGTCCTGACCTCCTCGATGGAGTAAGGCAGGTTGCGAGCTTTAATAAAATGGAAGAACCTGGTGACCCCCGGGTGGCAGAGATCATTGTGGAGGGTCCGTAGCCTATCGACTTGTGCGTTGGCACATGTCCCATGGGATAGGGCGTCTGGGAGCTCATTAAGTTTCCCGGGCCGGTATAAGATATCGTAGTTGTAGGTGGATAACTCGATCCTCCACCGCAATATCTTATCATTTTTGATTTTCCCCCTTTGTCTGTTGTTAAACATAAATGCTACTGACCGTTGGTCAGTGAGCAGGGTGAAACGTTTACCGGCCAGGTAATGCCTCCAGTGCCGTACAGCCTCCACTATCACCTGGGCCTCCTTCTCGACTGAGGAGTGTCGAATTTCGGGGCCCTGGAGGGTCCGTGAAAAGAAGGCCACGGGTCTCCCCGCCTGGTTAAGGGTTGCGGCTAGGGCGAAGTCGGATGCATCGCTCTCCACTTGGAAAGGGATGGACTCATCCACTGCGTGCATTGTGGCCTTCGCAATGTCCTCTTTTATGAGGGTGAAGGCCGCACGGGCCTCTGCCGTCAGGGGGAAGGAGGTTGACTTGATGAGGGGCCGGGCTTTGTCCGCATAGTTGGGCACCCACTGCGCGTAGTAAGAGAAGAACCCTAGGCATCTCTTCAGGGCTTTTAGGCAGTGGGGGAGGGGTAGTTCCAGGAGGGGGCGCATTCGGTTGGGGTCGGGGCCGATGACTCCGTTTTCCACCACGCAGCCAAGAATAGCGAGGCGCGTGGTGCGAAACATACATTTTTCTCTGTTGTATGTCAGATTCAGCCGTTGGGCCGTACGGAAGAATTTTTCTAGGTTGGCGTCGTGGTCATGCCGGTCATGGCCGCAGATGGTGACGTTGTCTAGATAGGGGAAGGTGGCCTGCAGCGCGTTCTGGTCAACCATCCGGTCCATCTCCCTTTGGAAGACCGAGACCCCGCTGGTGACGCCGAAGGGGACTCGGAGGAAGTGGTAGAGGCGACCGTCAGCCTCGAAGGCCGTGTACTGGCGGTCCTCAGGCCTGATGGGGAGCTGGTGGTATGCCGACTTCAGATCAATCGTCGAGAATACCCGGCATTGTGCTATCTGGTTGACCATGTCAGATATGCGGGGAAGTGGGTATGCGTCTAATTGCGTGTATCGATTGATCGTCTGGCTGTAATCAATAACCAGGTGCTGTTTTTCGCCGGTCTTCACTACCACCACTTGGGCTCGCCATGGGCTGGTGCTGCCCTCGATAATCCCTTCCCTCAGGAGTCTTTCTACTTCTGATTTAATAAAGCTCCTATCCCCGGCACTGTACTGCCTGCTTTTAGTAGCAATTGGCTTGTAGTCTTTGGCGAGGTTAGCGAACAACGGGGGGGGGGGTTGACCTTCAGGGTGGACAGGCTGCATACTTTGCGCGGTGCCGTGTTTAAATTCTGCCGGCTGCAGACTGTAAGTGGGGGCAGGGGGCCGCCATATGCCATCGTGACGCTCTCCAGATGGCACTGGAAGTCTAATCCTAGCAGTACGGGAGCGCAGAGCTGTGGCAGGACGAGGAATTTAAATTCTCTGTACTCCACGCCGTTCACTGTCAGAGTCGCTACACAGTAGCCGCAGACGTCCGCCGTATGGGATTTTGAGGCCATAAAGACCTGGTGGCGTGTGGGCATAACCGATAGGGAGTAGCGTCGCACCGTGTCGGGGTGGATGATGCTCTCCGTGCTTCCGCAGTCGAAAAGGCAATTTGTGGCATGGCCATTTACCTTTACGTTCATCATGGACCTGGCTAGTTGATGGGGCCTAGATTGGTCCAGGGTGATGGAGGCCATCGTCGAGGTCGGTGGGTCGCTGTAGTATTCGCCCGCGCCGGGGGCCTGGTCCCGAAATGGTGTCCAAGATGGCGGCTCCCCCGCGGCTGGTGGTGCCCAAAATGGCGGCCTGCACGGCTCACACGTGGTTGGTGGGGTCCAAAATGGCAGCCTGCACGGTTCACACGCGGCGCTGCTGGAATTGGGGGTCGATTTCGCCCTGCACACTCTCGCGTAGTGGCCTTTCTTGCCGCATTTGGAGCAGGTCGCGTCCTTTGCTGGGCATTGCTGTCTGGGGTGCTTGGCCTGGCCGCAGAAGTAGCATTTCTGGCCTCTGGTCATTGCAGCTGTAGTTGGGCTGCTGGCGGCTTGTGGCCTTACCGGGTCCCAAGGTGGCTGCTCCCGTGACATCCACGTGGCCATCCGGTCAGGGGGGTAGGCGTCCATGTTCTGGAGGGCTACGTCTAACGAGTTAGCGAGGGCCACCGTCTTCTGCAGGTCGAGCCCCCTCTGTTCCAGCAGCCTCTGCCGAGTATAGTTGGACCTGATGCCGGCTACGTAGGCGTCTCGGATCAGGTCTTCCGTGCATTCCTTGGCCGTCACCGCTTTGCAATTACAGGCCCGGCCGAGGACTCTCAGTGCCAGTAAATATTCGGCGCCCGATTCCCCGGGGCGCTGTTTTCGGGTAGCCAGGAGGTGTCTGGCGTAGACCTCGTTAACAGGCCTCACGTATTGTTCCTTTAGCGTCGTGATGGCGGCCGCGTAAGTTGTGGCGTCTCGGATGATCGAGTAGACTCGGTGGCTCACCCGTGAGTTCAAGACAAGCCGTTTCGCGTCATCTGTAGTGACAGTAGTGCTGGAGGCCTCCAGGAAGGCTTCGAAACAGCTCAGCCAGTGTTCAAAGTTATTGGCTGCATCTGCTGCTTGAGGATCCAGGTCTAAACGTTTCGGCTTCAAGATTTGCTCCATGTCGAAAATATAGTCAATAAAATTGATGCACTATCAACAACACCAAAGACTATGGCCTAGAAATTCAGTATAGCCACTTTTGGGGCGGTAAAGTCGGGCGGCCGCTGAAGTTTGCGCCCGGCGCAAAGTCGCGCCCCCTTCGCCGATATTCAGTCGCATCGTCCCAAGAGGTTGCTGCTGCGCTAAAACAGGCGATGCACGACTATCTTTAGGCGCTAAGCCGGCGGTGCTGAGCGATACCCCCGAGGCCGGGCGCAGCGCAGGTGCGGCGAGTTGCTGATTGACGGCAGACACTCTGGTGTCGGACAGCTCTTAAAGGGGGAGGGTGGATTTGTTTGCCTGCCACGCCCTGCACACTGCAGCCCTCAACCTAGGCCTGACCACTTCAGCTTCCCCTGCACAACGCCCAGGGCTATGGAGAAGGCCAGGGAGAGAGCGCAGCGCTTCAGCGACGGTGACCTGAGGCTGCTGGTTGGCGGAGTGGAGCGCAGGTGCCATGTTCTTTTCCCAGAAGGTGGCAAGAGGCTGCTGCCCAGCGCCTACCGGAAAGCCTGGAGGGAGGTCTCCAACAGGGTGTGTTCCAACAGCGTGGTTGCCAGGACTCCTGTGCAATGCCGGAAGAAGTTCAACGACCTCACTCGGGTTGTCAGGGTGGGTACCCTTTCCAGTGTCCTCCTCATCCTTGCATGTGCACCTCACTTTATGGGCAAAGGGACCTGAAAGCCCTAATGGCCAGCCCTCATCCAGCAGCTATGGGACTGGCATGAAAATCACTTGCACATTCAGCACTTTACACACTGTACAAGCTCTTTGACCATGGGAGGCAGTGCAGACAAGATCAGGGCTACACACTGTACTTAGAGGCCGTCCTTTCTCTTGCAGGCCGAGGTGGCGCACAACCGGCGCAACCGAACTGAGACCGGGGGAGGCCGTCCTGACCTCAAAGAGCTCTCCGACCTCGACCAGCGTGTGGAGCGCATTATGGCAGGCCGGCTGATTGGCCCTGTCGCCAGTGGAGATGTCGACCCTGTTCTGGGCACCAATGGTAAGGGCATCACCTTTTGGACCTCTCTCGTTCCACTTGCGCATCAGATCAGCATCCTTTGCCACTGTCCGACCAATGCGGTGAATGGCACCACTCATGCCTCCCTCGCTGCCGCCTTGTCCTCACTCTAAAGCTACTCTTGTGCCTTCCTGCTTTCAGATGGTGACTCGCCAGGTGAGGAGGCGGGCCCTCAAGCTGCCACTGTCAGCCCTTCGGAAGACGAGGAGGAGGAAGAGAAAGCCGGCCCATCAGTGCCACCCTCAGCCGCGCCAGCCCATGGCGATGTAGGGGACACGTCTTCCCTGGAGGGGAGCCGGGGGGAAGGGTCGGAGGAGAGTGAAGCTCCGGGGCCCAGCGGCCTGCAGCAACGCGGGAGGGGTGGGGAAGCTCGGCGGACTTCTCCCCAGAGGGTGAGTGCGGCCTCCAGTCCTGCGACGGTCAGCGGAGAGGAGGTGCGCCTCCTAGAGGAAATGGCCATCCAGGCTGAGCGCAGGCACACTGAGCTCATGGCTGCAGTGGCAAGGATGCCTGACTCCATAGAGTCACTGGCAAGGAGTGTGCAGGAATTCGGGGCAGCACAGGCCAGGAGTCTGGAGCAATTCAGTGCAGCACAGGCCAGGAGTCTGCAACAATTCAGTGCAGCACAGGCCAGGAGTCTGCAGGACATCGCAGCAGCACAGGCCAGGAGTCTGCAGTACTTCGCGGCAGCACAGTCGGCTTCTAGCCAAGTGCTCAGTCGTGCCGTCCATTCACTGGCTGGTGTCATGCGGACACAGCCCAGGGCCACACAGGCACTAACTGCTGCCACCCTCGCTGGATCAGCCAGGCATCGCCAGGGCACCCGCCGCGCTGCAGCAGCCCAGCAGTCTGTTCTTCAGCTGTTTGCTGCGCATGCTGCAGTGCTGGCCCGTGCGAGTGCCAATGTCTCAGGCGACCAGCGAGCACCTGCGATCTGCCAGGTTGCCACCATTCCTGCAGCCGACACTGCCACTCCACCATTGCAGCTGCCACGAGCTGCTGGACAGACTGCTGCCGCCCAGCCAGAGTTGGAGCAGTCAGCAGCCGGCCACTCCAAGGCCAGAGCTGGTGCAGGCCGACCCCCAAGGGCATCTGCCGTCTCGCCATCTGCCCCTCAGCAGCCTTCCCCCAGCCTTGCTGCAGCCACTGGGCTCCCATTGAGGAGGAGCAGCAGGGCGGGCAGGGGCCAGGCAAGAATGCGCAAGGCATCGCCCTCGCAGGGCAAAAAGTAGAGGTATGCACAAATGCCTAGTGCTTGTTGTAAGGCCGAGACTGGTGCAGTTGTTTTTGTGTAAGGCCGAGGCTGGTGTCTTTCTTTCTTTTTGTAAGGCCGAGACTGGTGTCTTTCTTTCTTTTTGTAAGGCCGAGACTGGTAGTTTTGTGTTTTTGGAGGGGGCTTCTCCACATGAGCATGTAATGTGGGAAGGGCAGAGGTTTTCAATAAATTATTGTTGTTAAATTGCAGTGTGCATGGTTTTTTGGTTAAGTCCTGGTTGCCCTGCTCGGCTGAGGGCTTGTGGAGCGGCTACATTCATCTGCTGACATTGGCACAAGCCATTCCCTGAGAGGGGGCCTAGAACCGACGTTCAATAAGCCGGCGACGGGCGGCCCTTGCACTTTGTGCCTCCCTCCTGTGCTGGTCCTCCTCCTCCTCCTCCTGCTCCTCCTCCTGAGGTGGTCCTCCAATCTCTGGTGGCAGTGCCTGAGTCCTGCGGATAGCCAGGTTGTGCAGCATGCAGCAAACGACCACGAAATGGGAGACTCGCTCCGGCGAATACTGTAGGGCTCCACCGGAACGATCCAGACAGCGGAACCATTGCTTCAGGACGCCGATTGTTTGTTCGATGATGTTCCTGGTCGCTTGATGGCTCTCGTTGTATCCCTCTTCAGCAGGGGTGCTGGGCGCACGGAGCGGGGTCATCAGCCAGGGACACAAAGGATAGCCTTTGTCCCCGATAAGCCATCCTCGTGGGTGAGGCTGTGCCTGGAACATGTCTGCCACAGAAGTCTGTCGCAGGATGAAGGCATCGTGGCTGCTGACTGGAAAGCGGGCATTGACAGCTAGGATGAGCTGCCTGTGGTCACACACCAGCTGGACGTTCAGCGAATGGTAGCCCTTCCGGTTGCGGTAATCCTCGGCATTCTCCAGAGGTGCCCGCAAAGCCACATGCGTGCAGTCAATGGCGCCCTGCACCATGGGGAAGCCCGCGAATGCTGCAAAGCCCATTGCACGCTGTTGCTGCTTGGCAAGGGCCATGGAGAAGGAGATGAACTGACGTCTCCTTTTGAAAAGGGCATTGGTCACCTGGCGGATGCAGCAATGCACGGCGAACTGGGAGATGTTGGCAATGTCCCCAGTAGCGGACTGGAAGGAGCCGGTGGCATAGAAGTTGAGAGCCACCGTCACCTTCACTGCCACCGACAGAGACGTCCTGCTCCTCAGCTGTGGCTGCAGATCACCGCCAAGCAGCTGGCAGATCTCTGTGACCACCCCCCTTCTGAATCGCAGCCTCCGAACACACTGCTCGTCAGACATGTTGAGATAGGAGAACTGCTGGCGGTATACCCTGGGTGGGTAAGGCCTCCTTTGCCGACGCCTGTTGCCCCCTCTCCGTCTAGCCAGGGCTGCCACTCTCTCACGGCGTCTGTGAGCCCTTTGGATGTAATTGAGAAAGCCAGCGTTGACACCCATTGCAGCCCCCATAATATGCTGGCAAACAATGAGATGTCAATGAAGGCAAAGACAATTGGAAAGCTGTGGCCTGAAGCCAGAAGTACCCGTCCTAGTGTTGGGCCAAAGCAGAAAGCTCTCTACCTTGGTCTCTCTCCAAAGATCCGTTTGTCAAGAAGGAGTGCTGCAAAATGGCAGCCTTTTATAGTGCAGGAGGAGTGCCCTTTAATTTGCGCACCCCGCGCCCCGCATCAGCTGAGCACCGTTCCACTCTAACAGTCGCTAGGGGCGCCAGGCGCACAATGGGGCGGCGCGACTGAAGTTCCAGTTGGGGGCGCACAAAGGGCGTTGCACGAGGAAATGACGTCATGATCTGCGCGCGCAGCTGAGCGCGCGCAAAGACTTTGCGCCGCCGCTAAATCTCTAGTGAAGTTGGGGTGAGGCGCAGATCGCGCTGCGCCCGGGCGCTAGCCGCCTAGCGCCCGACATCTACTCCTCCTAAGGCGCTAGCGGCTGGCGCAACCAACTGAATTTCTAGGCCTACGAGTTGAACTTATACGAAGTAGGCTTTTATTGACTAAGAACTGGAGCATGCCTCTGCTAGTGGATCCATCCTAAGAGCTCCCGGGGGAAGGGTGGTGAGTCACCTTTATACCCGGGCTTAGGGGTGGAGCCAGGGGCGGAGACATGCCCGGACCTGTACAGAGTTAACAGTGGTTTACCACACAGACATGTACAGAGTTAGCAGTGGTTTACCACAATAGGGCATCTGTTAATTGACGGATGCAGCAATGCACCGCAAACTGTGATATGTTGGCGATGTCCCCAGTTGCAGCCTGAAAGGAGCCGCTCGCATAGAAATTCAGGGCAACAGTCATCTTGGCAGCCACCGACAGAGAGGTCCTGCACCTTATCTGAGGCTGCAGATCTGGCTGAAGCAGGTGGCACAGTTCAGTCACCACCTCCTTTCTGAAGCGCACCCTTCTAAGACACTGCTCCTCTGATATGTTCAAGTAAGAGAACTGCTGTCGGAAAACCCTGGCAGCGTAAGGTCTGGTGTGGCGACGTCTGTTGGCCCTCCTCCGTCTGGCCATTCCTGCCCCTCTCTCCCTGCATCTCTGTGCCCTTTCCAGATGGTTCAGCAGCAGGATGTTCCCCTCCAATGCAGCCCCCATAATAATAGCGCACAAGAAATTGTTAACATTGTAAATGCTCACCAGCAGCAAGGTGATGGTCAGAAGGCTGAAGTTCCTTTGGCCAGCGCTGGCTCATTGGTGCAATGGCTCTCAGAGTGCAGCTCAACAACTCTGTGAAAGTCTCGAAGAAGTTGTGCTCCCAAAATGACTGCCGCTTTTATACCAGTGCAGTCCCCTTTAAAGAGCGCCCCTCCAGCCCGAGAGCGACTGGGGAACGTTCCAGGTAAGCAGTCCTTATTAGCGGCAGGCGGAACGGAGGGGGGCGCCACTGAATTTCTGATCCGGAGCGCCAAAAAGGCGTTGCACACTGAAATGACGTCATGATCTGCCTGCGCCCACGAGCGGGCGCTAAGATTTAGCAGCGGCGCTAAAAGCCCACTCAATATGGCAAGAAACGCAGGGTTCGCGGCGCCCGGGTGCTAGTTGGTTAGCGCCCCACTTCTCGGCCCCTTTAGGCGCTAATCGCTGGCGCTACCAACCGAATTTCTCCTCCATTTTTTTTTGAAGTGTCAGATATAGCCTGGCCAGTCGGATAGCAAATCTCCCTCTACTCTGCCCAACCATGTGCCTTAAGTAAAACAACCCCTCCTGCACCAGCATGGCATTCCCATTTCATATTCCACCCATTCTTATGGCCACTTTCCTCTCCCTTCCCTTAAGACGCTCGTTAAAACCTATCTCTTTGACCAAGCATTTGGTCATCTGTCCTAATATCTCCTTATGTGGCTCGTTGTTAAAACTTGTTTGATAATCATTCCAGTGAAGCACCTTGGGACTTTATACTACATTAAAGGCGCTATATAAAAGCAAGTGGTTGTTGTTTGAACCGTTGACCCATCCCCTATAGGAAATAGATTGAGAATACCTTCAGTCCTTCTCAAGCATAACCCTTACTCATCATTCCGTCACTGTGGCTCGATTCAAACCCAGGTCCCAGAGGTCAGGAGACAGTGCGCACTACTGCAGACCCATGACAGTCCAATGCTTCAAGTTACAACATTTAACAATTCCAGCCAGGAACTAATGAAACTTACTCCATTTGCAATGGGTAGATTCAAGTGCCTCAGCTGTCCTGGGATTCAAACTCATCCCCACCTTGTTGGGTTGTTAGCACTACAACCTAGAGACAAACAAGATATCTAACAAGGCAAGTAAATTGAGAACAACAACTTATAGCGCATTTATCATAGCAAAACGTTCCAAGGCGCTTCACAGGAGCGAGATTAATAAAAACATTTTTGACACCGAGCCACAGAAGGAGATATCAGGACAGTTGGCCAAAGCTTGGTCAAAGAGGTAGGTTTTAAGGAGCATCTTAAAGGAGGAGAGAGAGGTGTAGAGGCGGAGAGGCTTAGGGAGGGAATTGCAGAGTTTAGGGCCTCGGCAGCTGAAAGCACAGCCGTCAATGGTGGAGCGATTTAAACCGGGGATGCACAAGAGGCCAGAATTGAAGAAAGTAAAATTAATATTAGAAGCAATAATCAGTTGGGAGCACTTCCTTTAGCATTTGCTTTTATACATTCTGAATAATATGTGGCATTAATAAAATAATCACTAACTTACCATCTTGTAGTACTGAGATTTTAATCACATGCCCAACAGATATCTAAGGCCTATTAAATCGTTGACTTGAGTGCTACATGAGCAGAACTGTATTGGTATCTAATTGAAATTTTAAAGTTTATTGCTGCAAGTGGATCAATTAAATTCAGAGACATTTAATGAGGAAAGCTCCCCTTGGCCAGGTACAATAACATCATTGTAATCAGAAGGGGATTCCAATGCAATGAGGTTGTGTCTGTGCAGATGGCCGTGTGGTTTCTGCACTGGCAATATTTAATTTAAAATTTCTTGGGCTACTCTAGTGAGATGGATTTTATCTCCAATTTCAGAGTTAACCCTTCACCTGCTGTTTTTGAACACGTAGAAGCCAGAGCTGTCAATATTGAGCAATTTTGAGGCAGGAGATTTTCAGCTGCAAGCCAACCACATCACTAGGCTTTTAATGGAGGGCTTTCACTGCCACAATGGATGCTGGGACAGCCCCACCTCCACAGCATTTTCTGGCTTTACCTCATTCTCCTGCAAGACAAGTTGAGAAATGCAAAGAACTGAGCCAAAGAAGTGGGACCTCCCAATGCAAACAGTTCCATCGCACAGTCCTTGTGGAGATGAAGTCCCGTCTTCACACTGAGGACATCCTCCATCGTGTTGTGTGGCACTACCATTGTGTCACTACATGCATGCTAAAAAGCAGAAGCAGCTTCCTATAGACAGAGCTAAGCAATCCCACAATCAACGGATCAGATTAAAGTTCTGCAGTCCTGCCACATCCAGTCATGAATGGTCATGGACAATTAAACACCAAACGGGAGAAGGAGGCTCCATAAACATCCCCATCCTCAATGATGGCGGAGCAAAAGACAAAGCTGAAGCGTTTGCAACCATCTTCAGCCAGAAGTGCCGAGTGGATGATTCATATCGGCCTCCTCTTGAGGTCCCCACTATCACAGAAGACAGTCTTCAGCCAATTTGATTCACTCCACGTGATATCAAGAAATGGCTGAGCGTATTGGATATAGCAAAGGCTATGGGACCCGACAACATCCCAGCTGTAGTGCTGAGGACCTGTGCTCCAGAACTAGCCGTGCCTCTAGCCAAGCTGTTCCAATACAGCTACAACACTGGCATCTACCCAACAAAGTGGAAAATTGGCCAGGTATGTCCTGTCCACAAAAAGCAGAACAAATCCAATCGGCTAATTACCGCCCCATCAGCCTACTCTCAATCATCAGCATAGTGATGGACGGTGTCGTCGACAGTGCTATCAATCGGCACTTATTCACCAATAACCTGCTCACTGATGCTCAGTTTGGGTTCTGCCAGGACCACTCGGCTCCAGACTGTTACCATTCAACCGCCTTCCTTCTATGGTTCGAAACAACACGTTTCGAGTAAGAACAAAACAGTTCGTAGTGTAGTATATGAAACAGACTCTGGTGATGCCTACGATGAGGAATCAACCCAACCCAGATCAGAGAACATCTTTTCAGTTTCTGTATCTTTCAAGCCCTCTGAAGATCAATGGAAAACCATGCTCCTTTATACACCATAATATATATTTTGCCTACGTCAGAGGTGCATGTCACAGATAAGGCCTCATAACGTACCTATTCCCAAATCCTTTGAAGACAGACTATTTGTGTAAACAGTTGTAGTTGTTTACTCCAAAGCTACTTCCCTTAAACAAGACTCCCTGATCTAACTATCTCAAACCCCTTTGAAGAACAGGCTTTATCAACAGTCATCTTTCCATACTATAGCTAATGGATACCTCTAACCATGTTTATTACCCTAGCCCCTAAAGTTACACTTTAATCACTTATGGCTGATGTAATTACTGTCATCAATTTTTTTGCACAAGCACTTTACATATCAGAAGACAAGCTATATCTTCCTCTCACAGCACACCAAAGCCAACCTGTTCATGTTGGAAAGTCTATTGCTCCATGATATGAAGAAGTTCGAATTGTAAAGGAATGGGCCATACCTATTCAGAAAAATACACCATCCTATGAACGGAATTTTGACTTTATTAAAACATGAAAACTGGGTTTAAAAATCTAAAAAGCCGCAATGGCACAAGTTGTAAACAGAATACAGGCTTTTGAGATAAGATGAGTTGCTAACACAAAGCTGTAAATACCATACAAGCTTTTGAGATAAAATTGGTTGTTGACACTGAAACAATGGCCCTATTGAAGCAAACCATTGGAGCTTCCAGAAAGTCTGAACTTTGAGAAGAACACAATACTATAACCCAGTTAAATTGTTTTAAACAAACACTTTGTAAACAGGCAGATGAAAGAGCACAATGGTATAATGTTAAGGTGCCATAAACCAACACTATGGGAAACAGAAACACAGAACATTAAAGAACCATATGCCTTCATAAATATGACATCAAATGAAAGACAGGAGACATAAGTCTGTAATACAACCAATTGAAGTAGCTAGGAAGACAATCAAGTACTTGGTTGAAGTGTTTTTAATTTACATGTTGTAAAAAGATACAAACAGAAGACTTTGTAAATATGGCATCAGTAGATGCACCAAGCAATCACATGGTTTTTGTATTGAACTTGGAACACATAGGAAACTTGAAGTCTACTTACAACTAGCTAAGGTGATTTAAGAATTGAATAGAAGTCCTTCATAAAAATGGCATCAAATAGATACATCTGTTATAACCGTTGTTTATGATAAGTTTTGAACACCTACACAGCAGACAGAATTCTGCAAGCTAACAGCTGAATTGACAGTAAGAATATAAAGAAGTCAACAGAAAGATGACTAGAGATAATTAGCTTACATCAGCAGAAAACATCAAAGGATATACTACTGAGAAAAGGGTATAAAATATAGAACTTTCAAATAGGAAGACAGAATTCACTGGAAGGGGCAAGCGATTCTCAGCTTCAGAGAACCACTCTGTAAGCCTACAACTCTTTGAGTCTTGGGTAATCAAGGTATTTTGATTTTGGTGGATATCCTCGATTAAGAATAAGTAGTAGAAATGTAAAAATGTAATGAAGTTAAGATTTGAGAATAAGGATCTCTGAGAATAAGAATTGTAAGCTATTTGTTTTTGAACTGTTAATGTTGCGACTGAATCACCAGCTGTTAACTACATGTCGGTTCATTAATAAATCTATATATGTTTAGAATTGTCTCACAGAGTACATCTGTATCAAACTCGCAAACTCAATCTCTGTACACTCTTTGGTGAGGAGTTGCAGAATTTTGGGGGAGTATTCCAGACTCTCATAATATCCAGAAGGTTACAGTCTAGTTAGACTTATTAAAAGTGATGGCTGGAGGACAGTAACATCTTCAAGTCATTCCTTTCCTTTAGGGAGAGATAGTCTGGACCTTTGGACCCAATTAAGCATCTTATAGGATTCGGCTATCTCTAACTTTAGTTGAAGGTGAATGTCTGGGGAGTACGCCTGATCCAGGGTAGCCCAAAAAAGGCTAGGGCTAGTAATTATCCCATCAGAATGTTAATCCTTTAACTCTCCACGAAGTCCAACACAGACATCATTACAGTCTTGGTCCAAACATGGACAAAGGAGCTGAATTCCAGAGGTGAGGTGAAAGTGACTACCCTTGACATCAAGGCAGCATTTGACTGAGTGTGCCATCAAGGAGCCCTAGTAATATTGAAGTCAAAGGGGATCAGGGGGAAAACTCTCCACTGGCTGGAGTCATACCCAGCACAAAGGAAGATGGTTCTGGTTGTTGGAGGCCAATCATCTCAGCCCCAGGACATCGCTGCAGGAGTTCTTCAGGGCAGTGTCCTAGGCCCAACCATCTTCAGCTGCTTCAGCAATGACCTTCCCTCCATCATAAGGTCAGAAGTGGGGATGTTCGCTGATGATTGCACAGTGTTCAGTTCCATTCACAACGCCTCAGATAATGAAGCAGTCCTTGCCCACATGTTGCAAGAAAACATCCAGGCTTGGGCTGATAAGTGGCAAGTACCATTTGCGCCACACAAGTGCTACGCAATGACCATCTCCAACAAGAGAGAGTCTAACCCCTACCCATGACATTCAATGACATTACCATCATTGAATACTCCACCATCAACATCCTGGGGGTCACCATTGATTAGAAACTTAACTGGACTAGCCACATAAATACTTTGGCTACAAGACTCACCAAAGTCTTTCCACCATCTACAAGGCACAAGTCAGCACAAACACTCAAGAAGCTCGACACCATCCTGGACAAAGCAGCCCCTTGATTGGCACCCCATCCACCACTTTAAACATTCACTCCCTCCACCACCGGCGCACCGTGGCTGCAGTGTGTACCATCTACAACATGCACTGCAGCAACTCGCCAAGGCTTCTTTGGCAATAAACCCACGACCTCTTCCACCTAGAAGGACAAGGTCAGCAGGCGCATAGGGACATCACCACCTCCAAGTTCCCCTCCAAGTCACACACCATCCTGGCTTGGAAATATATCGCCGTTCCTTCATCATCACTGGGTCAAAATCCTGGAACTCCCTCCCTAGCAGCACTGTGGGAGTACCTTCACCACACAGACTACAGCGGTTCAAGAAGGCGACTCACCACCACCTTCTCGAGGACAATTAGGGATGTGCAATAAATGCTGGCCTAGTCAGCGACGCCCACATCCCAAGAATGAATAAGAAAAAGAGCTCTTCCCACCAATCCCAGTTTGACTCCTTTCAGTCCAGTTTCCATTCCTCCCACAGCCATGATCAAAGTCACGAGTAATTTGCTGTGTGACTGTGACCACTGTTCCTGTTATCCCTCCTCATCCACCCTGATCTCTCCACGCCCTTTGATATGGTCGACCATTCCATGCTCGTCCCCTGCTTCTCCTCCATTCAGAGAAGAATTTCAGTTTTTTCATCCCTGAATTGTCCGAGGGGTTTTTAACAATTTTTTTGCCTCTCCCGGGAGATTATGGGCTAGAAATTGCTCCCCTCAGTGCCACTCCGTAGCACCATTAAATGGCGCTAAAACGCAGGCCGCTGCTCTTTCGCTAGCTGGTGGTGGGTCCCGCGATGGCAGCCATTTTCGTGCTTAACTTTGCACTGCTAGCAACTGGCAGTGCCAGGCTGGAAAAAATGGCGGCGTGCAACGGGCACTTAACCTGGTGTGCAAGCAGGCTGACAGTGCCAATGTCAGCACCTCTTAAAGGGATGCACAGATCATTCAGGTTTGGAGTGGGGTTTTTTTAAATTTTATTGAAGTAGTGGCATGCTGAAATAGATGTTAAACTTTTTTTAAGTGTGGAGGGAGTGTTACTGGATGCTTGCAAGGGCTCGGATGATAAATTAAGGCCTTTGAGAAGACAGAAAATGCTGGAAACACTCAGCAGGCCAGACAACATCCGTGGAGAGAAAAACAGAGTTCACATCTCAGGTCGAGAAGCTGCCTGACCAGCTGAGTATTTCCAGCATTTTATGCTGTCATTTCAGATTGACAGCATCCGCTTGCAGAGGGAAGAGGAAGACACAGAAGAGGAGAAAGCCAAAGAGGAAGAAGCAGAAGAGGAGGGAGCAGACGGAAGGATGTATCCTAGATAGTCCCTTTGTGGCCAGGATATCCGGGATGGAATCATCCGCCTGCGGTTCCAGTGACCACAACCCCAATTCACCTTTCAACTTTAGTCTCACATCTTACCTTGCCTCTGTTTCTGATCATCATAATGTCCTCTTGACCATGATGCTAAAATAAAAGCCACCACAAAGCAAACTTTCCAGTCCAACTGTATAGATCTATCCATCCAATGTGACATCAAAAATTCAACTCATCACCCATATGCATTCTCGTAGTGAGTGCCTTTGCCTATCCTACTGATGTCATGCAGTGCTACCCTAGTGGCTGCAACATGGCTGGTGGAAGGCTGCTGACTTTCAGTGGGGGACACTGCAAATGGCCTTGCTGGTTGACATTGAGGAGCTGGTGGCTGGGAGTGTCAAATCAATCTTCTTCTTCTTCACCCTTCCCTCCATCTTCTTGTTGACCCATTGGCTGGGCAGGCTGCATTTCTTGGGTGTGTGAAATGAATAAGGCACAAGGGTGGAGTTGTGGTGAGGGGAGGGCGGGAAAGCATGAGGTGCATGCCAAAAGGAGGATAACGTATGAGGCTACCAGCATCTTGTATCCTTTCAGCCGTGCCACTGGCCATCTCCTCTAAGGGGGTGAGGTGAGGCTAGGAATGGGAGACGTGCCTCGTGATTGGTGCAGATTGTTGGTAGGCGAGTGATTGGGTGTCGTGCATTGAGCAGTGTGTGAGGCTAATGTTTCAGTTGGTAGGAGATGGCTTTTGAAGATGCATTCACTGACCTTGACCAGTGGTCTGAGGTCATGAAGCTTCTTTGGGCACTGGAACCAGGTGGTGGGGGGTGACAATGCTGGCAGTGACGGCCTCGGTGATCTGGTCCCACATTGTTCTTTCTGGAGGGCCTCCTGGCCCCTGTGGGTAGAGGGCCTGTCTTGCAGTGTTGACCCCTGCACAAAGTTGGAGTGCTGTGTGTGAGACCTTGGGTGCCCCTTCCTTGGATTGCTGAGCTATTTGTGGTAGTGCTGAGGCATTTTTCACATTTTTTGAGGTTAGGAAGGGAATTCAGATTTAAGAGCTTAATATTCACATTTGGGACTTCTTTTTAACGTTAAATATTTTTTAAAAGGCAGAAAGGGTTTAAAACAGCATTGTTTCACTTCATTTTAGTTTGTATTGCTTCAGTGTGCATGGCCCCTTTCATTCTCAGACCTCTTCATTGCCCACAATTCCCGGCGAGCTCCACAGCCTCGATTCCAGAGGCTGTAGGAAGCTGCAATGCCGCTCCTGCACAGGAACTTTGCCTCGGATGCCTCCAGCAATGACACCAGGACAGTGTTACATGGCAGGTAAGTACTCCGCCAACAATCTCCATCCCCCCAGCTGCATTCGTCCCCGTTAGTGTTGCAGCCATTTTCAGCAGCCGTTAACTCCAGTTGCCACCAGCAACTTTCCTGGCTAAAAAGAATTTCTCCCCCAGTATGACTACTGGTGGGAGGGAACACTGGGGATCGTGATTCTTAGTTGCATTGTGACTATTTGGGACAGGCTCAATGGAGCAACCAGTTTTTTCCTGTCTGTCTTCTGCTGCTTTGCCCTCTCCTTGTTCTATTTCTACCTGTCCATCTGCTGTGTCTCCGATTCTGCTGCTAAAAGATTTTTAAAATAACTTTTAAACTGTGTCTATCCCTCTGCTGAGCTGGTTCTACCAGTTTTTTCAGCTTTGCTGGTCGCTGGCTTCTGGTTTTACAATTTCTCCACCGCTTTTGATATACGGTGACCTCTAACTTGCATCAATTTCACCATCATCTTTCTGCACCGCAACCGATTCTCATTCCTAGGGCAATAACCTCCATCCTCCAATTCTCTACCCTTCAAATAGCTTCTGGACTTCACTCGCCTGCTACACCTGTCTCCGAACTAGGACAACAGTTCGTCAATGCTCCATGCCGATTCCATCCTATCTACGCCAACTTTATCCTTCCATGGGACCTCTGACTTTAACTCTGGTCTTCCTACTATTCTCTCCAAACTATTCCCTGCTGCTACCAGGAAATATGTATCCTATTAATTACTACATAACCAGGCCGATGTAACCAGAGCTTTTCCCTGTGACCATTTGCGTGCGCACTTTGGCTGCTACTCCGGACCCGAGCTGTTTACTTCTATTTCCACTTTTTTCTCCCCCCTTTTCCTTTCTCTCTATCCCATCCTGACCATGCTCTCCTGTTGTCGTGCCTCCTTTCATCTCTCCTTTCTCAGATACTCTGCCCTCCCAAATCCCTAATTACTCTTCGACCTTCTTACTCTCCTGCAGCCGTCCCAGGTTTGACTTCCTCTTAGATAAGCCCACAGCTCCCCTGTGTCTCTCTCTTGGCATCCTCTGTAGTGTATGTACCCGTCTACCTTTAAGGAAATTATTGTATGTAACCGTTCACCTTTAAGAGAACTACTTTAGGTGTGGCACTACTTGTTTGGCTTCTGTATACTGTAATACCGACAGTGACCACACCAGTATATAAGTGTTGTGACAGGATTGCTGGGGCAGATTCGCCCGGACCTTCGAATAGTAAAGACCTGTTTGTTTGTTACTTCTGAAGTCTGTGTATTTATTAACTGCACAACCCACAGACTTTACAGTGGCGACGAGTCCGATCGTACCCTGCGGCAAGACTACCAAAGCAACGAAGAGCGTCGAAGAGAGGCAACCGCCCTCATCGTGCTGCTGAAAGAAAACACGAGGCTGCAGCAGGAGAAAGGAGGAAGACTTTAGCAACAAAAGCTTCCATCAGCAACAGGCACTGACTACCCTTCTACCACGGTGCAGAGTGAGCCGATCAGCTGGAAACAAGGCGGCCGCGGAGACTGTGAGTAGGGGAAAGTGTAAGGAGTATCCGGAGGAGAAGGGCAGAGCACTCGACCTCGGTCGAGGGGGAGCTGAGCCGGTCAGAAGTCGGGTCCAACGGCGTCGGGTGACAGCCGGACCGCGATCGGCGGGAAAAATCCGGGCAGCGGCCGAAGCCACGAAGCGCTGAAACCGAGCGTGTGGGAGAGGCAGAGCCGAGCAAAGGAGGCTGCACGAGAGCCAGCCCAGCGGCTGAACTGTTCTCCGCCAACGGGGTACCCAGTGCCGGTAGAGCCGAACGTGCGGGAGTGGGAGAGAGACAGAGCCGAACAAGGGGAGAGAGACTGCGCGAGAGCCAGTCCAGCGGCTGAACTGTTCTCCGCCAACGGGGTACCCAGCGCCGGTAGAGCCGAACGTGCGGGAGTGGGAGAGAGACAGAGCCGAACAAGGGGAGGGAGACTGCGCGAGAGCCAGTCCAGCGGCTGAACTGTTCTCCACCAACGGGGTACTCAGCGCCGGTAGAACCGAACGTGCGGGAGAGAGAGAGACAGAGCCGAGCAAGGGGAGAGAGACTGCGTGAGAGCCAGTCCAGCGGCTGAACTGTTCTCCACCACCGGGGTACTCAGCACCGGTAGAACCGAACGTGCGGGAGAGAGAGAGACAGAGCCGAGCAAGGAGAGAGAGACTGTGCGAGAGCCAGTCCAGCGGCTGAACTGTTCTCCGTGAACGAGGTGTACCCAGAGCCGGTAGAACCGTGCGAGCGGGAGCGGAAGACAGAGCCGAGTAAGGGGAGCTCTGCGGGAGCCAGCCCAGCGGCTGAACCTGCTCGCTGTGGGGAAAGCGTACCCCTTCCACCAGGGAAGAGCCGAGTAAGGGGAGCTGTGCAGGAGCCGGCCCAGCGGCTGAACCTGCCCGCTGTGGGGAAAGCGTACCCCTTCCACCAGGGAAGAAACGCGGGAAGCCGCCATTAGGCGGAGAAGACGACAGAGGCGGGAAACCACCATTGAAGTGGGCGGGGAAAGGAAGAACGGGAAACCGCCATTTTCGCGGGAAAAACCGCCATCTTAACTGCCATTGAAGTGGGCGGAGAGAGAAAGGAAGAGCGGGAAACCGCCATTTTCGCGGGAAAACCGCCATTTTAGGAATAAACAGATAATAAATAATACTTAAAGAAATACTGTGCTGCTCCAAGGAAAGGAAGATGCCTAAGCGAGGGAATATTACCGATTTTAATTCCGAGATAGAAGACTGGGCCACGTACGTGGAGCGCATAGAGATCTATTGTGAAGCCAACAAAATAGAGGAAGACGACAAGGCGATAACATTGCTAAACTCGATGGGGGCAAAAACATACGGGCTCTTGAAGCACCTAATAGCACCAGCCAAACCGGCGGATCAGACTTTCGAAGAGATTGTGGCGGTGCTGAAGGATCACTTGAACCCCATACCGTTAATGCTGGCTGAACGATTCAAATTCTATGCAAGAACGCAGAAGAAAGACAAAAGCAACGCAGAATACTTGGTCGAACTGCGTAGACTAGCGAAATACTGCCAGTTCGGAGGGAATCTGACAGAAGCACTGCGGGACAAGTTCATATGCGCATTGTCCAAAGAAGGGACGCAGAAGCGACTACTGGAAGAGAACGACCTCACACTGGACAGGGCTGTCCTTATAGCTGCATCGCACGAAGCCGCAGCGAAAGGAACGGCGGAAATGCAACTAAAGGCGGCGGCACTCGGGGTGGACCAAATTACCTCGAGCACAACAAAATGCTACCGTTGTGGGAAGACAACGCATGACCAGAATCAATGCTGGTTTAAGAACCAAGAGTGTAGGAAATGTGGCAAACTGGGTCACATCGCAAAGGTATGCCGGTCGGGGAAGAAGACCAACAACCAAAGGAAGCCACCACAAGAAAAGTATAACAAGGTACACAAGGTGGCTGAGAAGAGTTCAGACGAACAGAATTCAGACTCAGACCCAAACAACCAGGAGCTGGGTAGTCTAAGAATTCACAATGTGGGTAAGGAAGCTGACCTACAAGCTATTTGGGTCATACTAAAAATAGCTGGAGTCCAAGTAAGAATGGAGTTGAACACTGGATCAGCGCTATCAGTCATCAATAAAAGGGACTACCACCGGTTATTCTCGCACATACCCTTAAGAAATACCAAGTTCGTATTACAGACATACACGGGGCATAACGTATACCCCATGGGGAAGATAAGAGTTAAGGTGAGAGATAGGGGTAAAGAACACCCAAGAATGAACTTGTATGTATTACCAGAGGGAGGACCACCACTTCTAGGACGGGAGTGGATCAAGAAAATAGACATGGAATGGCACTACCTAAAAGCCATCATGAGTGAGGACTCGGTGCAAGCTATCAGCTCAGAGGCTGGAATGGATGACGATAAGACCAACGCAAATATGGAAGTCAAGGCTAAAATGGACTTGCCGACCATGGTGGAGAAAACGAAGACATGCTTAAAGGCTTATGCTACCAAAAAGAATAAAGCTTCAGAACAGAACTCCAGGTTGACAGAGAATTCTGAGCCTGTTCAAATTAAGGACTTATCCACGACGGTAGGACACCGAGCTCGGACTCAAACTTATTCCAAAGTACGACAACAAGTAGAACAGTTGAGTTACCGTCTCGTACAAGAGATGAAAAATATGGAAAAGTTCTGGAATGGGAAAACCTGGAAAGACAACAGAGGCAGTTAGCTCAAGCAGAGAGTGACCACAGAGCCACCGTGGCCAAGTACCGATCACATTTCCCTGATGCTGTTCAGGAGTTAGAATATTTGCAAAATGAACCAAAGGAAGAGGAATCTTCAGGAAGCCAGGAGTTTATTCCAGTTCATCTCTACGACTCCTTATAAGCAGAGTGTGAGAAGTTGAAAGAACAGTATGAACTGGTCCAGACTACCATTCTGGAAGGGGTTAACTCAGCAACCTCCGAAAAGCTAGTTTCAGTAGAAGCATATGAACAACTAAAGGTTGAACATGAGCAGGAAGTCCAAAGGCTGCAGGAAATTCTGGATGAGCTCAAGGCCAAGACAGACTCATCTGTAGAGGTTCCATTCATCAATGAGAAAGTAGAGGTGAAAGACATGGCAGAACATGAAAGACAAGATGTCCAAGAACTCATAATAATATTGAAGGAAACCCAAGACAAATATGAGGCAGCAATGACCGAGGTTCAACGACTTGAAGAACAGATTCAACTGGGAATCCTTTCAGTAAAAAAAAAGGAAACTGTGAGAAACACCGAGACTGTAAGAATGGGCCCTGAACATGAGCAAGAGAGCATCAAGGCGCAACTTCTCCGAGCACTGGAAGCCAAAGTACAAGAGGAAGCGAAGGTGAAAGCATTGGAGAACAAGGTGGATGAAATGGAGAACAAGGTGGATGAAATGGAGAAGACTCTGATCCACCGTGTTCCCAGGGAAGAGTTAACGGTCAGCCAACTCCTTCATATGCTGAAGGACAAGACTCTGCAAGGGGAACAATCTGAACACGAGCTTCAATCTTCAGGGGGAAGGAGTTTGGAGCTCTCAAAAGTCACGGAGATAGCTGAGGTGGCAACACAGATTTTACAAGGATGCCAAAAGTACGTTGAATCACGTCAAGGTGAACAGAAGAATGTGGAAACAGTTACTTCAGTAGAAGGATTAAATAGCCTGATAACGCAATTCCCGATGGAAGGGAAGGTATTGAACTCACAAATGAGGTCCGTCGTGAAGGAATGGCAGATAACCCAGGAAGAGCGGGATGAATATGAATGCATGAAGAAGTCTTTTCAAGAAAGATGTCTAGGGAAGGAACCACCGTCAGCTAACGTCCAGATGGGTGAGGAGGAAGAAGAAGGCTCTCTCACTGGCCTAACTCAGGACGAACCCGAATATTACCATGACCTGTTGAGTGACACTGAATATTATGAGGATCTGGTCTGCCCAGTTTGTGATGAAAGCTCCCAAAGCGCCGAAATCAGGATGAAGCACTTAAGGTCGAAGGAACATAGAGAGTTGGTGGCGCTACAGCTGGCAGCTGAGAAGGGAGCCCCGAGAGTCTCCAAAAAGCAGAAAAGAAAAAGAAGAAGCCGAAGATGATAACTATCTCAAATATTATCACTTCTATCAGATCATGCGTGGACCCTACGAAAAGAGCTAAATCAGTTGGAAAGTAGGAAATTACCAAGGCAACCCAGTTGTTGTAAAAATCAGCACTGCTGGTTCAGCAGGACGAAAGTTCACACGGTTACGTCAAGAAAAGGCTATGGAGGAGTCACGCTAGCCAAGTAAACCGTCTACACCAAAGAGATGTTGTTCGGACCAAGTCAAGATCAGAGACTGAATCTGTGAACTGTTCCCGCAGAGACTGAACCTGTGAACTGTTTTCCACTGAGACTCTATCTGTAAATTGTTTTATATGAAATTGAAGATATGTTATGTTTAATGGGGACTCTGTAAGTAATAAGCTAAAAAGGGAGGATTGTAGTGTATGTACCCGTCTACCTTTAAGGAAATTATTGTATGTAACCGTTCACCTTTAAGAGAACTACTTTAGGCGTGGCACTACTTGTTTGGCTTCTGTATACTGTAATACCGACAGTGACCACACCAGTATATAAGTGTTGTGACAGGATTGCTGGGGCAGATTCGCCCTGACCTTCGAATAGTAAAGACCTGTTTGTTTGTTACGTCTGAAGTCTGTGTATTTATTAACTGCACAACCCACAGACTTTACATCCTCCAAAAGGCCCACTGTGCCACTCGTCACTGCCTCCTCATGAGCAGCAACTCCAACTGTCCCATCCTACTCTCTCGCCGACCCTCCACCCAGCACGCCCACTGGGGGCTAATCTTGTCAATCTCCTCCCGATCCAACTCACCCCTTCCAGTGCTGACACTGTGGACGCTGGTAGTGGGTCACCCATCACTGACCCTCTCCGCATCTCCCTCCACTTGTGAACAAGGCCCTTGCTGTCCATGAGCTTATCGTGGATGATTGCATTGACATCATGACCCTGATGGAAACCTGGCTGAGGGGTGATGACACCTTATCCTTAAATGAAGCCTCCCCGCCTGTCTATGCCTTCCACCACTTGCCCCGCCCAGACCGCCGCAGTGGTGGTGTGGCTCTCATCACCAAATCACACCTTGGTCTGTCCCCCTACTTCTCCGGCACTTTCTCCTCCTTTGAGCATCTCACCTTATTCCACCCCTCTCACCTCTCATTTAAAATCCTCATTCTCTACCACCCACCCAAGTACTATAAAAATGTTATTACCAACATATCTTCACTCCTTTCTTCCCTCAGCCTCTGCACTGAGCAACTTCTCTTCCTTGGTGATTTCAACCTCCATCTAAATTCAGCATGCTCTCTCTCCTCTGAGTTCACTACTCTCCTATTCCCCCTTAATCTCTCCCACCAGGTAAACTCCCCAACCCATATTCATGGCCACCCCCTTGACTTTGCCATCTCTCGTGGCCTCGCTACTCCCATCATGTCAATCACAGATAAGGCCATCTCTGACCACTTCCTTGTATCGCTCTCCACCCGCATCCCATTTCCCCCCCACCCCTGACTTCCTTCTGTGGCCGCACCTGGAAAAAACTCTCTCCCAACTCTCTTACAACTGCACTTATAAAATCCAAACTGTCCAGCCATTGGCCTTCCGTTCACCATGGCATTTCTGCAGCTACCGATCTGCTCAACCATACCCTCACCACCACCTTTGATGCACTCGTCCCCATTAAAGCAATTACTCTCTCTCACCTTGGCCAATCCCCCTGGTACGGCCCACATCTTCGCTCCCTTAACCCCAATGGAATGGATATGGCGGACAACTGGTTTAGCCATTCACCGCCAGATCTGGCTGGACCACATAAAGCACTATCGAATCCTACTCTCATCTACCAAAAGTGCTCACTATTCCAGAATAATTCTGGAACGCACAGATAAACCCCAGCTTCTATTTTCTACTGCTAGCCATCTCCTTAAACCAATCTCCCCTGTCTCCTCTACCCTGTAAGCTGCTGTACACGTAATAAAACTGCTGCTACCGTGTGGAGGTTGAAATTGCGAACAAATTGTGAGATGATAAGGGACGAATTCAAAATGGAGGAGGTCAGTGTGTGTTCCTTTGTTTGTATGGATTCAAAATCGAGGAGGTCAGCACATGGTCCTTTGTTTGTAGGACCACATGGACAGGAAGGGGGAGCACCGGATGAAGAGGAAATCCCGCCTCCACACATATCACAGGTACATGGGTGTATCATGCAGAAGGAGCACCAATCAGGGAAGGTCGGGGGTGAAACTGACCTATCAGAGGGAGGCATCTGAAGATATACAAGGGGGCCCATGCAGGAGGGCACTATAAAGGGGACTTTTGCAGCCTACCACTGATCACCCGAGGAGGGGTGTATGTATGTATGAAAATCAGACATAGAGCATATAAATTGCTAGAATAAACTGTGGAGTATATATATATTGCTGGGGGTACTTCTATGTACGGACTTATTAAACTGTGGGCAAATATACATTGCCGGGGGTATTTTTATGTACGGTCGAATTAACAAACTGTGGGCATATACATTGCCGAGGGTGCTTCTATGTACGCTTGAATTTTTAAACTGTAGTGTGAATAAAAATAATTTTATTTATAACAAACTTATCTGTCATTGTTACGTTTATTTGTAATTCTCGAGGTCCGAACAGTAGTAGGAGAAAGTTCTACAACCCTTACATCTGACAACACATGTAAGGAGCTCATGGACTTCTTTGTCTCTAAGATTGAGACCATCCGATCAGCTGCCTCTGCCACTTCCCTCCTTTCATCTAGCCCACCGGCCCAAACTTACTCTAAGGGTCCCCCCTGCCCTAGCCCTGAACCTGCATCTTGCTCCAGTTTCTCTCTGATCTCCCCTCATGACCTCTCCGTGCTTATCTTGTCCATGAGACCCACCTCCTGCTCCCGCGACCCTATTCCCACCAAATTGCTGACCACCCAACTACCTTTTCTGGCTCCCAGGTTAGCCGACATTGTTAACGGTTCTCTCCCCTCAGGTACTGTCCCACTCTCCCTCAAATCTGCCGTCATCATCCCTCTCCTCAAAAAACCAACACTTGACCCCTCCATCCTTGCAAACTACCGCGCCATCTCCAACCTTCCTTTCCTCTCCAAAGTCCTTGAATGTGTTGTCGCTTCCCAAATCTGTGCCCATCTTTCATGCAAATCCATGTTCGAATCCCTCCAATCAGGTTTCCGCCCCTGCTACAGCACCGAAATGGCTCTCATCAAAGTCACAAATGACATCCTTTGTGACTGTGACAAAGGCAAACTATCCCTCCTCATCCTTCTCGACCTGTCTGCAGCCTTTGACACGGTTGACCACTCCATCCTTCTCCAACGCCTCTCCACCATCGTCCAGCTGGGTAGGACTGCACTCGCCTGGTTCCATTCTTATCTATCTAATCATAACCAGAGAACCACCTGCAATGGCTTCTCTTCCCGCTCCCACATCGTTACCTCTGGTGTCCCCCAAGGATCTATCCTTGGCCCCCCTCCTATTTCTCATCTATATGCTGCCTCTTGGCGACATCATCCGAAAACACAATGTCAGTTTCCACATGTACGCTGACAACACCCAGCTCTACCTCACTACCCCTTCTCTTGATCCCTCCACAGTCTCTAAATTGTCAGACTGCTTTTCTGACATCCAGTTCTTGATGAGCAGGAATTTTCTCCAATTAAATATTAGGAAGACCGAAGCCATTGTTTTCGGTCATTGCCACAAACTCCGTTGACTAGCCATTGACTCCATCCCTCTCCCGAACATCTGTCTGAAGCTGAACCACACTGTTTGCAACCTTGGTGTCATATTTGACCCTGAAATGAGCTTCCGAGCACACATCTGCAGCTTAACTAAGACCGTCTATTTCTACTTCCGTAACATTGCCCGTCTCTGCCCCGCGTCAGCTCATCCGCTGCTGAAACCCTCATCCATGCCTTTGTTACCTCTAGATTTCACTATTGCAATGCCCTCTTGGCTGGCCTCCCACATTCTACCCTACGTAAACTTGAGGTGATCCAAAACTCGGCTGCCCGTGTCCTAACTCGCACCAAGTCCCGTTCACCCATCACCCCTGTGCTCGCTGACTTACATTGGCTCCTGGTTAAGCAGCGCTTCAATTTCAAAATTCTTAACCTTGTTTTCAAATCTCTCCATGGCTTCGCCCCTCCCTATCTCTGTAATCTCCTACAGCCTCACAAACAGGAGGAGTAGGCCATTCAGCCCTTCGAGCCTGCTCCACCATTCAATATGATCATGGCTGATCCTCTATCTCAATACCATATTCCTGCTCTCTCCCCATACCCCTTGATGCCTTTTATGTCTAGACTGAACTCAATGGAGCACAACCTCCTCACCCTGTGGTCCCTAAGCTACGTCTCAAACTCTATATCCAGCTCGACTGCCTACTTGCACCTCTGGAACATTGTGTGCCTCGGCCCCAGCCTCACTCCTAATGCTGGTGAAACCCTCATCCACACCTAAATCGCACCAAGGCTCAATTTCAATCAATGCTTTCCCTCGCCATCTCCACCCTAAATAAACTCCAACTCATCCAGGACACTGTGGCCTCTATCCTATCCCACACAGTAATCACCACAGTCTTCCTCTGGCTTATTAATTTGAAAAACCTCATCCCAAGTCCCTTCATCTCACTGTTGCAATTTTCTCCAGTCTATGGCCCAGCAAGCACCCACCACTCTTCCAGCTCTGGTCTACTCTGAATTGCCCACTCCTTCCATTCCATCATTAGTTTCAGCACCTTCAGCCACCATGCCCCTGCACTCTGGAATTCTCTTCCCAAGCCCCTTGGCCTTGCTAACTCTCTCTTCCCACTTACAAAAGCTTACCTCTGAACATGCCTTTGGTCATTGCCCTAGCTTTTATCTTCCTTCCTGTTTCCCTTGTAAAGTGCCTTGAGAGATTTCATTACATGGAAGGTGCAGTATGAATATAAGTTGTTCTTATTGTTGGGGTAGGCATCAGCCACTGAATTCTTATGTTGATTCTCAATGAACAAACTTCTCATCCTTGCCAAGCCAAGCCTTCAACCCAAACAGCTGCCTGCCATTCATTTTATGTGCCCTTATCTTCCTTAGCAGCCTCATGTGTGGAAACTTGTTAAATACCTTTTGAAAATCCAACTATGTAATAATATCCACTGTATTGCCCTCCCTCCCTAACTTTGTTACCTTCTCAAAGAATGCCAGTAGGTTTGTGAGGTGTGGCAGACTGCTTCTGCATCCATGCGCACTAACCTTTATGAGCTCTATGATCTTTAGAAGAACATTGATAATATCCTGTATAAGCATTCTCAAGCATTTTCTCTACAAGCAGTGTTAAATTAACTGGTCGGTAATTCCCCACTCCTTTCCTCTAAGCCATTGATCCACCCAGTGTCACTGCTGTTTGGGGTTTTACCTTATCTGTAATGGGACACAGAACTTTCTGACACTGCAGCAACTAGAACAAATGTTAGAGCTAACTATTCCATACAGCCTTTCTTTATAATTCTATGACACTAAATATGGTTAATATAGTTCCACATCAATTACAAAATATTGCAGATGCTGGAAATCTGAAATAAAAACAGAAAATGCTGGAAATGCTCAGCAGGTCAGGCAGCATCTGTGGAGAGAGAAACAGAGTTAACGCTTCAAGTCTGTGACCCTTCGTCAGTTCTGAAGCGTTAACTCTGTTTCTCTCTCCACAGATGTTGCCTGACCTGCTGAGTATTTCCAGCATTTTCTGTTTTTATTCCACATCAATTAGCTTGTCACACAGCTAATCTGTCAGGGGTAATGTTTATCTGTGTCATTGATCCATTTGTACTTTACCCACACCTGTAGGAGATGCTGACTGGTTCCACAGGGGAACTGAAATGTTAGTAACCAGTCATTAATAATAAAAGCAACCACTAGTGCGTTAGTAATATTGGGAGAATGACATGTTATTTAATGTGTGATACTGTGGCAAAACTACCAATGATCTTCTGTACAAATGCATAACTGTCTTTAACCCAATGCTACAGCATCTGTGTTTGTTGGCTGAGTGTAAATAAGCTTTCTGCAAAAGCCCTGAAACAACGTGATGACGTCATCACGTTGGTCACATGATGCCCCGAACGGCGGGAAACGTGATGACATCATGATGTCAGAGAGTGGGAGGTTCTAAGCCCAGACCTCGTGTAACAAGCTGCTGAAAAGACCTGTTTGCTGTTGCTCCTGCATGTTTTTTTTTTGTTCACTTGTTTGATTAAATTCAGTTGAATTATTGAACTGACTCGACTTCAGTGCTTCAGTTAGGGATAGATCGATTCCTACAATACAAGTTATGAACATTGTTAGTTTCTCAGCCATTTTTACCAATCAAGTTTGAGTTTGAAGTTAATTTCGTATCTCACTCCATCCATTCCTCAAGCACATAGCTCACACTTGTTTGATGTGCTGTAACTTGCATTTATATAGCACCTTTAACGTAGTAAAACATCCCAAGGCGCTTCACAGGAGTGTTATCAAACAACATTTGACACATAAGAAGATGTTAGGGCAAATGACCAAAAGCTTGGTCAAAGAGGTAGGTTTTAAGGAGAGGCTTAAAGAAGAAGAGAGAGGTAGAGAGGCGGAGAGGTTTAGGGAGGGAAATCCAGAACTTAGGGCCTAGGCAACAGAAGGCACAGCCACCAATGGTGGGGCGATTAAAATTGGGGATGGCAAAGAGGCCAGAATTGAAGGAGCGCAGATATCTCAGAGGGTTGTAGGGATATAAATCAGTGTATATTTAAAATGTACATTCCTGATATTTAGGGGACATAGTTACGTGCATCAAGGTTTGATTTGTACACCTATTTAACATTTAAAACAGGACTCCCACAGGGACTGGGTGTTGCAGTGAGTTGGAAGACTGTCCCTTTATTCAGGGTTCAGATCCAAGCTAGACTGATGCAATAGATGTCTCCTCTCTCCACCGACTGAAAGGTTTTAAGGGAAATTAGTTCAGAGAGTCTGGGGTCAGTTTGCAATAAGTACAAACCCAAAGCATAACATTTCCCATAATTTAGCATGAAATTGTCAATCTAATTCAGAGAGGTGATGAGGGTGTAGGAGAAGGAAGTGCCACCCTGGTAGAGTAGGGGGGTCTTCTTCTTTCTGCCACCTCCAACGTGATCCCATCACCAAACGCATCTTCCCCTCCCCTCCCCTTTCAGCATTCTGCAGGGACCGCTCCCTCTGAGACACCCTAGTCCACTCCTCTATCACCCCCAGCACCCCTCCCCTTCGCCCGGCACCTTCCCGTGCAAGCGCAGGAGATGCAACACCTGCCCTTATAGCTCCCCCCTGTAGTGCATGTACCTTTAAGAGGAGAACTACTTTTACAGCTCCTGTATACTGTAGTACCGGCAGTGACCACACCTGTATATAAACCCTGAGTAGGGATCTGTACTGTTAGTTTTTAGAATACCCTCATCCAGTAAACACCTGCTGATTGTTCATCTGCAGTCTCCATCTATTTATTGAAGAACACCATACCTTAAGATTCACGGATTTAACAGTGGCGACGAAGCAGATTCGAACCTACCTGCAACTCTGCATTTCTTCCCAGGGATTCGCTCCTGGAGGACAGTGGAAGAAAGTCGAGGCCAGAAGCACGGGCGTCGACCACGAGCAACCGCCCAGTCATCCAGCAGAGAGTGAACATCGCATGGGAGGCTGTTGAGAGCTGGGCTTGGTTCTCCAGTCACGACGATCCAGCGCAACAGGCTGGCAACAGGTATGGCGCAGAACCTTCCCGGACAGCGGCGGCTGGAGCCGACCGACGGCACAGAAAAGGCTGAGCAGCGTCGATGGGGTAAGAGAGAGGGTAAAGCGCACAGGGCGCAGCCGGGGGTTGAAGACCGAGCGGCGTCGACGGAAAACAAAAAGAGAGAGAGGGTAAAGCACAGCCGGGGTTCAGGACCGAGCGGCAGCAACGAGAGAGGCGCGCAGGAAAACGCACAGAACGCAGCCAGTGCTCAAGGGCTGAGCAGCGTCCACGGGGGAAGAAAGGAAGCGCGGGAGACGCCATTTGAGCCACAGCGGAGAAGAAGGGAGAGCGCGGGAGACGCCATTTTTGAAGCCGCAGCGGAGAAGAAGGGAGAGCGCGGGAAGAAAGGGAAGCGCGGGAGACGCCATTTTGAGCCAGCGGAGAAGAAGGGAGAGCGCAGAAGACGCCATTTTAGCCAGTCTAACCACACCCAGGGATGCCGAAGAGTGGCAGTGTCACAGCGTTCGACAATGAAGTTGAAGATTGGGCGACATATGTAGAACGCATTGAAGTGTACTGCAAGGCGAATGAAGTGCCAGATGCCAGGAAAGCACTGGTATTGTTGAATTCCATGGGTGCAAAAACGTATGGCTTACTGCAAAACCTAGTAACCCCAGAGAAGCCAGTGGATAAGGATTTTGAAAGCATAGTGGCAATCCTACAGGACCACTTAAACCCCACACCGCTGCTGATAGCAGAAAGATTTAAGTTTCACAAAAGGAACCAGCATAAAGACGAAAGTAATGCTGAGTATTTAACGGAACCGCGCAAGCTATCGAAACACTGCCAGTTTGGAATGGGACTAAGCAGATACGTTAAGGGACAAGTTTGTGTGTGGGCTTCAAAGTGAAGGAACCCAGAAACAGCTTCTATCAGAAAAGGATCTTACGCTGGACAAGGCTTTCAGCATGGCAGTATCACACGAAGCAGCCGCACGGGGTGCTGCAGAGATACAATGGAGACCGCAAGAATATGGCACCAATGAAATGTCATATGGAGCAGTGAAGTATTATCGCTGCGGCAGAACAACACATGACCAGAAGGATTGTTGGTTCAAGGACCAAGTGTGCAGACAGCGTGGAAAAGCAGGACACATAGCAAGAGTCTGCAGGTCGGGAAAGGAAACCACCAGCAAGAAATCTCCACAGGAGAAGTACAAAAAGGTACATAAGGTGACGGAGAGTAGTTCAGACGAACAGAAAAGTGATACAGACTCCGGAAGCAAGCAGCTGGGTTGTCTGAAACTACATAATGTAATCAAAATGGAGGATCACCAAACTATCTGGGTCACGCTCAAGATAGACGGAGTCCAAGTGAAAATGGAATTGGACACAGGATCAGCCCTAACAGTCATAAACCGAAGGGACTACAAGCGGCTATTCTCACATATACCCTTGAGAGATACAGAGATTGTCTTGAAGACATACACGGGGCAAAAAGTCTACCCCAAAGGGAAAATAAGGGTGAACGTGATATACAACGGCAAGGAAACACCAAAAATGGACCTATATGTATTGCCAGATGGAGGACCACCACTACTAGGACGTGAATGGATCCGGAAGATACAGTTAGATTGGCATTCTATACAGGCACTGACGGTAGAGGCCAAAAAGGATGATGACGTCACACCTGGACGACTGTCAAAAATGCTAACTGACGCACAAGAAGTGTTCCAGGAGGGACTCGGAACACTAAAAAGCATAACAGCGACGATCAAAACAGAGGAAAATGCAAGCCCAAAGTTTTTCAAGGCCAGACCTGTGCCTTATGCGATCCGCCCAGCCGTCGAAGCAGAGCTGGAAGGTTTGGAACATTCAGGAGTACTGTCCAAAGTGGACTGGAGCGAGTGGGCTACGCCCATCGTTCCTGTAATGAAGAGGTTGTTGAGTAATACGCCTGGGGAACCAAAGAAGGTTCGCATCTGTGGGGACTTTAAGGTGACAGTGAACCCAATCCTTAACACAGTACAATATCCGCTTCCGCGGATTGAAGATATTTTCGCCTCGCTATCTGGAGGAAAACGCTTCACTAAGATTGATCTGGCCCAGGCGTACCTGCAAATGAAGGTAGAAGAAGCCTCAAAACAGTACCTCACGATCAACACTCATAAAGGTCTCTACCAATACAACCGGCTGGTGTTCAGGGTAGCATCAGCTCTGGCTATTTGGCAAAGGGCAATGGATCAAGTCCTGCAAGGGATTCCAGGGACCCAGTGTTATTTGGACGACATCCTGGTCACGGGCGAAAATGACAGTGATCACCTCGCCAACCTGGAGCAGGTGCTCACTAGATTGAAGGAATATGAGCTACGAGCTAATCGCCACAAATGCGAGTTTTTCCAGAAGCAGATCTCGTATTGTGGCCACGTTATTGATGAAGAGGGGTTACATAAATCCCCTGCAAAGATTGAAGCAGTAGTCAAGGCTCCAGCACCGGAAAATGTGTCACAACTGAGGTCGTTCCTCGGGCTGGTGAACTACTACCAAAAGTTCTTACCAAATTTGTCTGCAGTATTACACCCACTGAACACCCTACTGCAAACAGGGGTACCATGGAAATGGAATGACGAATGTAAATGAGCTTTCCAGAAGTGCAAAGAATTGATCACATCAAAAGAGGTGTTGGCTCATTTCAACCCAGCACTACCAATTCGTTTGGCATGTGATGCATCACCCTATGGTATTGGAGCGGTGCTGTCGCACAAATTCCCAGACGGGTTGGAGAGGCCAGTAGCCTTTACGTCTCGGTCACTAACCTCAGCCAAGCGCAACTACGCCCAGATTGACAGGGAGGCCCTCAGCCTAGTATGGGGAGTGAAAAAGTTCAACCACTATCTGCACGGGCAGAAGTTCACCTTGCTGACTGACCACCAACCACTTGTCTCCATCTTTAATCCAAAGAAGGGCGTTCCGGTGATGACTGCGCAACGGCTACAAAGATGGTCCCTTTTTCTAGGGGTGAACCAATATGAAATAGAGTATAAGGGCACGAAACAGCATGGAAACGCTGATGGGCTATCACGCCTGCCACTGCCTACTGCGGAGGAAGTACCAGCAGTGGACCCTGTCGAAATATTTTATCCAACTATAATTGAACGCTTGCCAGTAACTAACGCGGATATAGAGAAGGAGACCCGAAATGATCCGACACTGTCTCGGGTATATGATTTGACGGTGAAGGGATGGCCAACACATGGCGACTCACTGTTGCCAGCATTCTCATCCAGAAGAGAACAGCTGTCAGTATGCCAGGGGACATTGATGTGTGGATCCCGAGTGGTAATTCCACCCAAGTTAAGGGAGAGAGTGCTCAATGAGCTTCACGAAAGCCATCTGGGAGGGATGAAAATGAAAAGCCTTGCTAGGGCTTATCTGTGGTGGCCGGGGATCGATCAACAAATCGAGGACCTAACAAAGAGCTGCTCAGGATGCCAGAAGGTCCAAAATGCACCACCACATGCCCCTCTACACCCATGGGAGTGGCCCTCCTCTCCATGGCAACGTGTGCATATTGATTTTGCTGGTCCATTCATGGACTCACTGTTCTTAATAGCAGTGGATACGCACTCGAAATGGCCTGAGGTGATCAAAATGTCCTCCACCACTACGGAGAAAACGATTGCAGTCCTACGGACCATATTTGCCAGGAACGGCTTGCCAGAGCAGATTTGCTCTGATAACGGACCACAGTTTGTGTCCGAAGAGTTTCGGAAATTTATGAGAAGGAATGGGGTAAGGCATTACACATCCGCCCCGTATCATCCAGCCACAAATGGATTGGCTGAGAGGTTCGTACAAACCTTTAAAAAGGCAGTAAGGGCCATGTGCGATGACGACATTCCACTACAGCATAAGGTGGACAATTTCCTGTTAGCCTACAGAAATGCGACACATGCAGTTACCAACCAGACCCCAGCCATGATGTTCTTTAACTGAAGGTTGAGATCTCGCCTGGATTTGCTCAGACCAAATGTACGAAGAAATGTTGAGAATAAGCAATTCCAGCACATCAATGAGAAGCCGACAAGGAGCTTCAATGTAGGACAACCAGTCTTGGCCCGTGACTACCGAACAGAGAAATGGCAACCAGGAACGATATGCACACGGCAGGGGCCACTAATGTACACAGTGGATGTTGGGGAGAACATTGTGAGATGTCATGTCGACCAGATCCTAGCGTCACAGGAACGAGTCAACCCCATGTCTCGCGTACCTGGTGATGAACCCAACATACCGGTAGCATCTACCCCAGAAACAGTAGCATCGGAAGCTGATGAACTAACCGGCGACAGGGGGCCAGAATCGCCTCCGCACCAAGAGCAAGACACTCAGGAAAGGTGCTATCCAGAAAGGATCAGGAAGCCGCCCCAAAGACTGAATCTATAAATGGACTATTTCAGTTAATGTGCATGTTAAAAGTGTTAACTGTTAATGGAATGTTATGGTACTGTTAATCTAAAAGGGGAGGAATTGTAGTGTATGTACCTTTAAGAGGAGAACTACTTTTACAGCTCCTGTATACTGTAGTACCGGCAGTGACCACACCTGTATATAAACCCTGAGTAGGGATCTGTACTGTTAGTTTTTAGAATACCCTCATCCAGTAAACACCTGTTGATTGTTCATCTGCAGTCTCCGTCTATTTATTGAAGGACACCATACCTTAAGATTCACAGATTTAACACCCCCTTCCCACTGTCCAGTGCCCCAAACATCCCTTCCAGGTGAAACAGCGATTTACTTGTACTTCTTGCAATCTGGTATACTGTATTCACTGCTCGCGATGTGGTCTCCTCTACATTGGGGAGACCAAACACAGATTGGGTGACCGCTTGCGGAACACCTCCGTTCCGTCCATAAGGGTGACCCCGAGCTTCCGGTCACCTGTCATTTCAATTCACCGCCCCATTCCAACTCAGACCTCACCGTCCTCGGCCTCTTGCATTGTCCCACAGAAGCTTAGCGTAAGCTCAAGGAACAACAACTCATCTTCCAATTAGGCACTTTACAGCCTTCTGGACTCAATATCGAGTTCAACAATTTCAGATCATCACCTCGGCCCCTATCATATTTTTATATATTTTTTATCCACACTTTTGGTTTGTGCCTTTTCCTTTTTTTTCTCTCCCACATGGCAGCTGTCTTTCATTCTGCCAGCGCATTTCACACTTCATCTAGAGCCATCCTTTGTTTCTTTACCTGTCCTATTACCATCTTGTCTCACCTTGAATATCTCTTAATGGGGGAGAAATTCAGTTGTTTGCGCCACCCGTTAGCGCCTTGAGAGGGTGATAAGTGGGGCGCGATGCGGCTAGCGCCCGGGCGTGACGAGACCTGCGCCTCTCGTGAAATTGAGCGGACATTTAGCGGCGGCGCAAAACCGCAACGCCCGCTCAGCTACGCGCCCAGCTCCTGATGTCATTTCATGGTGCAACGCCCTTGGGGCGCCCCGAACCGGATAATTCAGTGGCGCCCCCCTCCTTTCCGCCTGGCGCTCCCAGTGGCTGATTGACTGGAACAGTTCCCATCGCTGTGGGGCTGCGGGGGGCGCTATTTAAAGGGGGCTCTTCCTGGCTTCTTTGTGGTCACCATTTTTGGACCACTCCTTCGTGAGAGAGAGAGAGATTTGCAGATAGACAAAGGGAGAGAGCTTTCTGCATTGAGTCAGCGCTCGCTGAGGTACTTTTGGCTTCTGACCAGAACTTTGTAGTTGGTTTGCTTTTTCACTGGCATAACCTTGAGTGCCCACATACTATGGGGGCTGCAATGGGTGGAAACGTCGGGCTTCTCCATTACATTGAGAGGGCACAGAGGCGCCGAGAGAGAGTGCCAATCATGGCCAGACGGAGGAGGGCCAACAGGCATCAGCACACGAGACTTTACCATCCCAGGGTTTTCCGCCAACAGTTCTCATACCTCAACATGTCTGAGGAGCAGTGTTTTCGGAGGCTGCGATTCAGCAGGGAGGTGGTCACTGAGCTCTGCCACCTGCTTCAGCCAGATCTGCAGCCTCAACTGAGGAGCAGGACGTCTCTGTCGGTGGCAGTGAAGGTGACAGTGACTCTCAACTTCTATGCCACCGGCTCCTTCCAATCCGCTACTGGGGACATTGCCAATATCTCCCAATTCGCGGTGATTTGCTGCATCCATCAAGTCACGAATGCCCTCTTAAAAGGAGACATCGGTACATTTCCTTCCCCATGACCCTGGATAAGCAGCAAGAGCGCACAATGGGATTTGCAAGAATAGCGGGCTTCCCTATGGTCCAGGGTGCCATTGACTGCACGCATGTGGCTTTGCGGGCACCGCAACAGAATGCCAAGGATTACCGCAACCGGAAGGGGTTCCATTCGTTGAACATCCAGTTGGTGTGTGACCACAGACAGCTGAGACTCGCTGTCAATGCCCACTTTCCAGGCAGCAGCCACAACGCCTTCATCCTGCGCCAGACTTCTGTGGCAGACTTCTTCGAAGCCCCAGCTCACCCAGGAGGCTGGCTTCTTGGGGACAAGGGCTATCCTCTGTGCACCTGGCTGATGACCCCGCTCCGTGTGCCCAGCACCCCTGCTGAAGAACGATACAATGAGAGCCATCAAGCGACCAGGAACATCATTGAGCACACAATCGGCGTGCTCAAGCAATGGTTCCACTGTCTGGACCATTCCGGGGGAGCCCTTCAGTACTCACCTGAGTGAGTCTCCCATTTCGTTGTAGTGTGCTGCATGCTGCATAACTTGGCAATCCTCAGGACTCAGCCAATGCCACCAGACATTGGAGCACCATCAGAGGAGGAGGAGGAGGATGAGGAGGAGCACCAAGACGGGAGGGAGGCACAAAGTGCAAGGGCCGTCCGTCAGCGGCTTATTGCAAGTCAGTTCTAGGCCCCCTCTGAGGGAATGGCTTCTGCCATTGAAAGAACATGAATGGAACCATTCCGCAACCCCTAAGCCGGTCAAGGCAACAATTAGTTCAAAGAGCAAACATGCACATTCTGAATAAAGACACTTCTTTATTTAACAAACTGTGTGCCCTTCCCGCATGACAAAGTAATAGAGAGAAACCCCCAAAAAAGCAGTCAGGCACATAACTGGCTCTCACAACCTGGAGACAATGAACAAAAGAGTAACCAAAAAATGACCGCGATCCTCGGCCTTCAATAAAAAATTTAACAGCATTTTGCCACACCTCCTACTTATTGCCCTTTGAGGGTGATCTGCTTCGCTTGCGAGATTTGCCCCTTCCCACCCTGCAGCTCCTCCACAATGGGACCCCAGTGGCTGCAGCAAGGCTGGGGGAAGGCTGCTGAGTGTCAGAAACTGAGTCGCCAGATGCCGTTGAGGGACGGCCTGGACCAGCTCTGGGCCTGGAGGGCCCGGCTGCTAACTGCTCCAACTCTGCATGGGCAGCAGCAGTCTGTCCTACAGGTGGTGGCAGCTGCAGTGGAGAAGTGACAGTGTTGGCAGCAGGAATGCTGCCATCCTGACAGAGGACAGCAACTCCCTGGTCGGACAACACACTGGCACTCCCACGGGGCAGCACTGGGCGGCGCAGACACGATGGGCCGAAGGGCCTCTTTCTGTGCTGTAAAACTCTATGACTCTATGACTCTATGACTGCAGCATGCGGAGCAATCTGCTGAAGCAGAGACTGCTGGCCTGCTGCGGCACGACGAGAGCCCCGGTGATTCGTGCCCGATCCAGCAAGGGTGGCAGCAGTCAGTGCTCGTGTGGCCTCAATCTGCGTCTGCATCAGACCAGCCACTGACTACATTGCACCACTAAGCACTTGCGTGGAAGCCGCCTGTGCTGCCTGTGCTGCGCCGAATTCCTGGAGACTCCTTGCCTGTGCTGCGCCGAAGTCCTGGACACTCCTTGCCAGTGACTCAATGGATTCGGGCATCCTTGCCACTGCAGCCATGAGCTCAGTGTGCCTGTGCTCCGCCTGGGCGCTCATTTCAGCGAGGAGCCGCACCTCTTCTGCGCTCACTGTAGCAGGACTCGAGGCCAGACTCTCCCTCCGGGGAGAAGGCCGCCGAGCTTCGCTACCCCCCCCCCCCCCCCGTGCTGCTGCAGCCTGCTGGCCGCCCCGGAGCTTCACCCTCATCAGACCATTCCCCCCTGCTCCCCTCCAGGGAAGACGTGTCCCCATTATGGCCATGGGCTGCCTCGGCTGAGGGTGGCACTGATGGTCCGGCTTCCTCTTCCTCCTCGCCTTCAGAGTCATTCACAGTGGCAGCTTGAGGGCCTGCCTCCTCACCTGGCGAATCAGCATCTGAAAGCAGGGAGGCACAAGAGTGGCTTCAGCGTGAGGACAGGGCGGCAGCGAGGGAGGCATGAGTGCTGCAATGCACTGTATTGGTTCGATAGTGGCAAAGGATGCTGGTGTGAGGCATAAGTGGAAGGAGAGGGGTCAAAAAGGTGATCACCTTACCATTGCTGTCCAGAACATGGTCGGCATCTCCAGTGGCGACGGGGCCAATCATCCGGCATGCCATAATCCACTGGACTCGCTGCTCCAGATCAGTGAGGTCTTGAAGGTGAGGTCGGCCTCCCCCGGTCCATTGCTGCTGCCTCCTGTTATGGGCCAGCTTGCCCTGCAAGAGAAAGGATGGGCTCTGAGTACAGTGTGAAGCCCTGATCTTGGCTGCACAGCCTCCCATGGTCGAATAGCCCTTACAGTGTGAAGCCCTGATCTTGGCTGCACTGCCTCCCATGGTCGAATAGCCCTTACAGTGTGAAGCCTGATCTTGGCTGCACTGCCTCCCATGATTAAATAGCCCTTACTGTGTGTAAAGTGCTGAATGTGCATGTGAGTTTCATGAAAGGCCCATAGGTGTTGGATGAGGGCTGGGCATTGGGACTTTCAGGACCCTTTGGCCATAAAGTGAGGTGGACATGCAGGGATGAAGAGGATTCTGAAAAGGGTATTCACCCTGACGACACGAGTGAGGTCGTTGAACTTCTTCCTGCATTGCACAGGGGTCCTAGGCACCATGCTGCTGGAGGTCACTCTGTGAGCCACCTCCCTCCAAGCTTTGCAATAGTCGTTGGGCAGCGGTCTCCTGCCACTGTCCGGAAACAGGATAGATCGCCTGCGCTCCACCGCGCCAACCAGAACCTGCAAGGCCCCCTCACTGAACCACTGCGCTCGCTCCCTGGCCCTCTCCATGGTCCTAGGCGTTAGAATGTGGCAGCAAGTCTGTCCAGGCCGAGAATCAGGGCTCCGATGCGCAGGGTGTGGCTGCAATCCAAGATCGAACCTCCCCTTTAAGAGCTGACCGGCGCCAGCGTGTCTGCGTGCAATCGCTAACTGGCCGCACCTGCGCTGCGCCCGCCCTCGGTGGTAGCGCCTCGCTTCTCCAGCTTAGCACCTTAAGACAGTCGTGCAGTGCCTGTTTTAGCGCTCCAAGCACCTCCTGGGGCGAAGCAGGTCAATTTAGCAGTAGGTGGCGATAATTTGCGCTGGGCGCTGAATTTCGCGCCCGCTCGAGTATTACGCCCCAAACGTGGCGATACTGAATTCCTCCCCCAATGTCTCTTCACCTCTCTCAGACCTTCCCTTTTGTTCTTTCATCACCTCCCCCATTTCTCAGCCCCCAAACTTGCTTTTTAATCTATTTCATTTCCTGCTTTTTTCTCAGTTTTGACGAAGGGTCTTCGACCTGAAACGTTAACTCTGTTTCTCTCTCCATGGATGTTGCCTGGCCTGCTGAGTTTTTCCAGCATTTTCTGTTGTTATTTCTTCTTCTGATATTGGGGGCAAAGACGGAAGAGCTTTAATCTGCATCTGCCTCACGTTTCCATAAGCTATGGAGTTCCTGATCCCGAGTCTGGATGGGAAAGTGTTCCATTCTCCAGCACTGACATCCCTCAACATGATCAGTACTAAAACAAAAACAACAGAAAGTTAACTTGTTTAAAATGAAGGAAAAGCACCGCTCACATTAAAGTAGTCCCGTACTGCTGCTGATGTCGACTGGGGGTAGAGTGGGGGGGGGGCAAAGAACTGCCAAGTAGATTTTTGCACCACTTGTTCAATGATGCTACTGAAAATCTGTATATATTTATATTTATACATATATATATATGCATTATTTATACTGCTGGGGATGTTGGCCTGAGCAAGAACACTGAAACTAGATGGACGGATCATATTGTCCGCATGCCCGATATGAGACTCCCAAAACAAGCGCTGTACTCGGAGCTCCGGCACGGCAAGAGAGCCCCAGGTGGGCAGAGGAAACGCTTCAAGGACACCCTCAAAGCCTCCTTGAAAAAGTGTAACATCCCCACCGACACCTGGGAATCCCTGGCCCAAGACCGCACAAAGTGGAGGAGAAGCATCCGGGAAGGCGCCGAACACCTCATGTCTCTTCGCCGGGAGCAAGCGGAAGCCAAGCGCAGGCAGCGCAAGGAGCGCACGTCAACCCAAGCACCCCACCCGCCCCTTCAACCACCGTCTGCCCCACCTGTGACAGAGACTGTAGGTCCCGCATTGGACTCATCAGTCACCTGACAACTCATTTTTAATGTGGAAGCAAGTCATCCTCGGTTCCGGGGGACTGCCTAAGAAGAAGATTTATACTGCATAGATAAATCCATGAAAAAATGTTTTTGTCTTGTGTCTTCTGAAAGTCCCTTGCACAATGCCAGGCAAACATTAGAAGTGCTTCAAGGAGGAAGATATCCAGAAGTGCACACTTAGGCAAATGAATTAAAAATGATCAGTTCTGGTACAATCTGACGCTTCATAGATGGTGAAATAATGGTGTTGACCTTGGCCCGTGTTTGATGGGATGAGACACAACATAACCTTGCATAATCCCCTCCTCCTGCGTTTCACAGATAACAAATGGAGGAAAATGCTTGTAATGCTATTCAGGCAAAGAGTTCCCAGATTGATGAGGATGCGTCCTTTGTACAGTTGTGATGCAAATGATGGGTGTAAACCCTGTACAAATACAATGGGATCCTGTTATTCACTGTAGGTCAGGGCAAGAATGGTGCTTTTACCCACAGCTACCCTTAACAAGTTTAATAATCCCAGCCTTTGGCCTATTCTAAAAACATAAAGTCATCAATAGAAATTTATCTTGTTTTTGCACACTATCTGTACTTTTTCTTTGCACTGTCTGTTTTTTTTCTTTCATGAATGTCACTGAGTAACTGATTCTTTTTCCAGATCCCCCCTCCTCCCCTGAAGACACCGACTCTTAATAGGATACAATTGTGTGCAGCACGGGCTCCTGATACCTCACCCAATTCCTCTTTATTCATATGTGAGCCCAGACTGTCAACAGACTATTCGATCATGGTGAGCGTAACACTCCTGCTCCTCCTAGCCCACAAGCACTACTGTAAATGTACTTACCTCATGGATCCAGCCCTTCTCCCCTCCTTTTTACCTGCCTGGTTTCCTGAGCCCTGGGAATCCCGGCCTCCGTGGGTTTAAAAATAAAAATCCTGTTAAACAGTCTCAGAATAAGGGGTCGGCTATTTATGATTGAGATGAGGAGAAATTTCTTCACTCAGAGGATGGTGAATCTTTGGAATTCTCTACCCCAGAGGACTGTGGATGCTCAGTTGTTGAGTATATTCAAGACAGAGATCGATAGATTTTTGCCAATTAAGAGATATGGAGATCGGGCGGGAAGGTGGAGATGAGGTGGAAGATCAGCCATGATCTCATTGAATGGCGGAGCAGGCTCGAGAGGCCAAATGGCCTACTCCTGCTCCTATTTCTTATGTTCTTATGTAAAACTCCCCCCAGTGACTTTAACAGATCACTGAATGGTCATGGCCCAGGTACGACAACACAAAGTGCAATGGTGACATGGACACTTGTTTCATCCCCACACTCCAAGTCCTATGGTGAAGGAGTTTGCCCCTCCCCTCCACCTGACTACCCGACTCAACAACAAGGGGAATGCTGCATGATTTACAGGACAGAGAAAAACACACTGATCTGCGGAAAAAATTATTCCCAGATCAGTGTATTTTTCTCTGTCCCGTAAACCAATTTCTTAACAATGACAAAGAATGAGGAACAGTTTTGGGACACAGGCCAAAGCACAGGGTAGTAACATGTTTTATTTTGAGGACTGATAGCTCCCGCAGTCATCGATATCGAGGGGATTGCCCTTGACTTTCATAGTGCTCCATTTTAACTTTCAGGGTTAATATGGGTGGTGTTGCATTTTGTGCAGTTACATCCTCCAAAAGTTGTGCAAATTATGGAAATGACAACATAATTTACAAAGCACACCAGACTGGTCTGAAATCACCTGCAATCTTTTTGTAAACAGTAGCTTTACCCTTAGCTCCGTGGTGCATCTGTCCCTACAAGTTACACAAAATTTGCCCTTAAAATAGTGAAAATTAGCTACTAAGTCAGGAATGAGTTGTATCTCAGTGAATGGCTTTACATCTGAAATTTCCCCTTCCAATCAGACCTCATTGTAATAAGCTCTATTGTTACAAGTCTCGCACTGTAAGAAACTTTGATCTTCAGTCTTGGCTGAAACAGGTCAGAGTCCTGGGGGAGTGCTCTATCCTCAATACAGAAGGATCTCTGATTAAATAACCTGCTCTCTTTGGCCTGGATATTAACAGGGGCAGGTTACATAGGCGGTGGTTGGAGTTTCAGACGGGAAACCCGAAAGTCCGGTTTACTCCATGCTTACTCCATGGCGTGCGTCTTTTGTACTTGACAAGTTCCCCGCCTGGAAGCCTGATTGACAGGATTGACTTCCAGTCAGGCAGGGAGCACTCCGGAGCAGGCCGCAGGACCAGGTAGGTACGATCCATGACCCCGGAGGGTGTGGGGTGTAGGTTGGGGGGGTTCTGATCCTGCGGGCGAGCTTGGGGGCCAGGGGGGAAGAACTCCTCCTCCTCCTGGCCTACAAGCAGTGCTGTAAAGGCACTTACCTTCTCCCCGAAGCTGTCCTCGCCTCCCTTCAGCTGTTGCGTTTTCCGAGGCCTGGGAAAGCCTGCCGCCCACTGTAAAGCAAGTTAAATCAGTGGTTGCAAAGCAAGTTAAATCAGTGGCTGTCAGCCTCTTTAAAATATTTAAATTGCCAACCCGCCACCTGGGAGAAGGTTGGCTGCCCGCCCCTTGCCCCGCTTCTGTAAAACCCGGAAATGGCCGGTTTGGAGGCGGGTTGAAGTCGGGTTTCAGATTTTAACCTCTGACCTGACCCCAACCCACCCGTTTGTGGGGCTTAAAATTCCCCCCTTTATCTCTACCAACGTGCTCTGATGGTATTAATGGAGTCTGAGCCAACAGTGGAGCCATGTTAAGGGGAAAGAGGAAAAGTGTCTATGTGCCACTTTAATCGGAGACTTGGGGGGAATTTTAACCCCCCAAGGATGAGTGGGTCGGAATTTTTAAATCCTCAAACCCAACTCCAACCAACTCCAACATGCCCACTTCTGGTTTTAACGGAGGCGGGTCGGGGGGGGTACCAATCAATACACTCTCAGGAGGCGGGTCGGTCACTAAAATCTTTTAAAGGAGGCTGCGTGCCTCCCTTTTAACACAATTTTTTTTTTAACTGCTGTCAGCTGGGTTTCCCTACCCTTGGGAAAACTTGCAGGTGAAAGGAGGCGAGAAGGGTCGGATCCGTGAGGTAAGTGCATTTACAGCACTGCTTGTGGGCCAGGAAAACAGGAGTGTTTCTCCCAGGGCCAACAACAAACATACTTCCAAGCGATCGGACCGACTGACTCCCACCACCCCCCCTCGCAATGTCAGATTCACCCCCCTCGATGTCCGAATCGTCCCAAAATGCCCACCCCATGATATCAGATTCATCCCCATGATATCCGAATCCCTGCAACCCCCCACCCCTCAATGTCCAAATCCCTCCCCGTATGATGTCAGAGTTACCGGACATCCACGCCCCAGAAGCTTTCCCACCCAACAGGCAGACAGCCTATCAATCTGGCTGTCGGACAGGAAACCTGCCGAAAAAATTTGAAAAGATATCCTGCAGTTACATCAGGCAGGATGTGCGGGAAACCCATACTTCCAGGTTTCCCGTCGAAAATTCTCCACCCCCCACCATACCCCCCCATCCCACCCACCCCCTCCCCACCCCACCACCCCATCCCCATGCTCTCCCTGGCTCAGAAAAAATATTGGGGCCTTAAGAGTTGTACTGAATAATATTAGAGGGAATCTGTCAAAAACTACCAGAAAACACTTCCAATGTTTTCTATCATTATTGAGAAACGAGGTGAAGGACCAAGGCCGATGGGTCAGGGCACCAGCAAGGTTGGAAATAGAAGAGGGGAGAAGAGAAATCAAATCAAGTAGATCAGATAATGCCAAACTTGGGCTTTAAAACTGATAGATTACAGGACGAAGGTATCACTGAGGCAGTTAAAGAATTAACAGCTTTGAGGTCCTGGGATAGAATGAAATAGAGTGAAATGAGTCTTCATTCTAAGACAATGAGGATTTATTTTTGGTCAGCTGGATGCCTGACTTGCACAGAAACCCATCAGCATGTTTAAGAGTCTCCAATTCAAGCTACTGAGAAACTTCCATCCCCACACCATAGGACTGCTGTTTGTGGTACACATTCTCCCTGCTTAGGGATACATCCTGAATCCAGAGAGGTCATCTGAGTCCAGAGCGCTTAGGTGCACGTTGGTATATTCAAGACTTAGGGACTCCTAAATGTGTGAAAGAGTACTGCTGTGGTAAAACCAGCTAAAACCATGTATAGAATAGATCACCGGTAGACTTTCTTCTGCCTGTCCAATAAGGGCCACCCTACCTTTTCAACTTTGACCTGTAGGATTCCCTGGAGACAAGTGGGAAGAACCCCAGCTCCCATTGATGGGATATACCGCCACGTTCCAATAGTGAGCATGGCTGGCTTGCTAATTATCAGTAATACCTTGAAGTACTGCAGACCGATATCCCCTGATACACCATCTCTCCCTCCCTCCTCTCCGCTCCCCAGCAACGGCCTGGCGCTGCAGGCCTTCCCGCCCGACAGCAAGCCAGCCTCTCAATCTGGCTGGCTGGCTTCCGGCCGGGAAACAGAGTCAAAGTATTTAAATGAGATCCTGCCATTAAATTCAGCAGGGCATCTGGGAAACTTGCATTTCCGGGATTCCCAGCCACTATACCTTCCACCTACCGCTCCCTCCCCTCCTCCCCATAAATATCAGGTCCTATTGTAGGGTTCTCAAAATTCCCACATTCCCCAAAGTTATGGATAAAGGGACCCTGCATGGACAAGTTATGAAAAGACAGGGTACCCAAAATGGCTTCTGCAGCCTCGTGACCAAAAGGACAGGATTTTAAAAAGCAAGGCTCTGCAAGCAGGCAGACACCTTTTTTTCAAGCCTGGGACAAAACTTAAAATGCAGGAATCTGTGAACAGACTCTGGAGCCAGACAGCCAAAGTTAACACAGAATATGCACTCATTCGCCTTGAAACAAATCAGGCTAGAATGGGCCTATAATCAAGGCCATTAGGTTTTTTGCATTTTAATCGGTAACAGCTCACAGAAGCTATCAAGTCAGGAAAACCCGATTAAGTCTCATACATAAACAACAACCAGGACATCGAAACCATTATAACACAGAGACAGCCATTTCAGGGTCGTTAAAGTAAATGGCTGTAATCAGTTTAAACGAGCCCGCCAAAAGTTAGACAAAGGACTGACCTGATTTGGCGCGCAGATAAGGAATGAAGAATCGGGTATAATTGTAGGCCCATCAGTAGTGATCGCTCTCTCTTGCTCTGGCCTCTTATCATTTGGCTTTTGGCCTGCTGCCGCGCGTTCTCATGCCCTGGCCTCGTGGCGGGCTCTCTTCTCGCTGCCCGCGCCGCTCAACACCAAGGACGCCCATTACTACACCAAGGGCCCAAACGCGGGAGGAGAACGAGACCCAAGTTCGAAACCACACAGGACACACAGGCCACAAACGGGCAGACGAGACGAGACGAGATGAAGAATTACGGTAAACCGATAAGAGCAGAGAAGGGCAGCGAAAGACGCATTGGGGAAACCAAATGCCTGGTTATAATCTGGCGTTTGGTGAATAAGTTGGCATTGCATGCATGGACAGTAAAACCCCAATTTGAAGAATAAGCTGGTATTCAAAGAATGGGTAGAAAAATCGAGACAAAACGGCCTAGTTATAAGCTGGTGTTTGTCACATGGACAGTAATAGCCCAGTTGAAGAATAAGCTGGTGTTCGAAGCATGGATAGCAACATCATTAAACGGTAAAGACCTTCTACCAACCCCAGACTGCAGCAATATCGTTGGCGACCGCCCAAAGGAGAAGAAGGCCCATCGCAATGAAATACTCGACGAAGACGTTAACGGAGGATAAGGGAGGGTGCCTTTGCACAAACAACTTCAGCGCCGCGCCCTGTGACCACGTGGTGACGGGATACCCCAAAGGACAGGAATAGCGGACCTCAAACCCCACCATCTAAAGCAACAGGTTTTGAATTGGTGAGCATGAATTCCTGGCCCCTCATAGCTTAATCTAGTTAGGTATAGGGGGTGGGATTAAGGATAAGGGGATTTTTAATGTATTTGTTTCCCTCGATGTGCCGTGTGTTCCCCATTCCCATATAAGTGTATTAACTGTTTTATGCCTGTAACTATACCAGTAATTCTCAGTAGTATTGTTGAGATACCGCGGCAAACGTGGGAGTCGAGACAGAGCTATTGAAAACACAGCTTCTTTATTCTGACCACCTGGCAAACAGGAACTAGAAAAGCCCGCGCATCCACTTAAATACTTCCCAGACAGGAAGTGCTCCTGGCAGCCTGTCCCTGCGGGAAACAAGTTGCTGGAGGAAAGGGCCCCCGGCTGGGGGCTTCTGCTTAGACTGTCTGTGCCGCCGTGAGCGGATTATGTCCAGTGGTGGCGTGTCGCCACAGAGCTCCCCCCAAAATCCGCTTAGGAGGAGTGGACGAGTCGTGACGGTGGTCTAATGGTTCTGCCGCAGCGGCTCTGAGTGGTCGCCGGTCTGGTTGGTTGGGTCGGGCGGTTCGCCGCCGGCTGTGCTGGCTTGCCGGGGGGACGGCCTCTGGCTGGAGGCTGGGCCACGGGGACCTGTTCCCCTGGTTCTGTGTGTGCTGGTTTGAGCCGGTCGATGGAGACTGTCTCGACCCTGTCGCCGAGTCGCAGCTTGAATATCTTGTCCCCGGTTTGTAGTACCTCGTACGGACCGTCGTACGGGGGTCGCAGGGGCCCGCGGTGCGCGTTGTGTCGCACGAAGATGAAGCGCGCCTGCTGTAAATTTGGCGGGACGTGAGGTGCGAGTTCGCCGTGTCGGTTGACCGGAAGTGGGGCGAACTGCTGAGCGGAAGAGAAAGAGTCGAGCCGCTGCTGTTCGGCCGACCAAGGCTTGGTAGGCTCCGGAAGGAATTCGCCTGGGACGCGCAGCGGTTGTCCGTAGACTAACTCCGCTGCCGAGGACTGGAGGTCTTCCTTGACCGCGGTGCGTAGGCCGAGTAGCACCCACGGTAGGCGGTCAGTCCAGGTACTGTCCTGCAGGCCGGTGCGGAGTGAGGCCTTGAGTGACCTGTGGAAGCGTTCACAAAGTCCGTTGGCCTGCGGGTGGTACGCCGTGGTGCGGTGGAGCGTCACCCCGAGGTTGCGTGCTGTGGCCGTCCAGAGTTCGGAGGTGAACTGGGCGCCTCTGTCGGAGATTATGTCGGCCGGTACGCCGAACCTCGCAACCCAGGTGTTAACGAACGCCCTGGCGATGTCGGCTGTGGTGGTGGAGGTCAGCGGCACTGCCTCAGGCCAGCGTGTGTAGCGGTCGACCATCGTGAGGAGATAAGTTTGGCCTTGCGATGGCGGCAGGGGACCGACGATGTCGACGTGTACGTGGTCGAAGCGGCGGCTGGGTACCTCGAAGTCTCCCAGGGGTGCTTTGGTGTGCAGCTGTACCTTAGCCCGTTGGCAGGCGAGGCAGGAGGTGGCCCAAGTCCGAACATCTCTGCTAAGGCCGCGCCAGACGAAGCGCTTGGAGAGGAGTTTGACGGATGCGCGGGAACCCGGGTGAGAGAGCCCGTGGAGCGCGTCGAAGACGCGGCGGCGCCAGGTCTCAGGGACAACCGGCCTGGGTTGGCCGAGTGAGACATCGCACGTGACAGCCGTGGCTTCGGGCCCGTGCGCGACCTTGGCTAGGCGTAGCCCTGGCAGGCTGGTAGCCGCCGAGAGGAGGTCTGGGTCCGTGAGCTGGGCCGCTGCTAGTTGTGCGTAGTCGACCGCGAGGTGATTCGCACAGACGGCGGGACGGGAAAGGCAGTCAGCGACCACGTTGTCTCTACCGGAGACATGCTGAATGTCCGTAGTAAACTCGGAGACGGCCGCGAGCTGGCGTTGCTGCCTAGCGGACCAGGGTTCGGTGTGCTTGGCCATCGCGTATGTGAGTGGCTTGTGGTCCACATACGCGGTGAAGGGGCGGCCTTCCAGGAGGAACCTGAAATGGCGGACCGACAGGTGGAGTGCGAGAAGCTCGCGGTCGAAAGTGGAGTATTTGACCTCCGGGGGGCGCAGTTGGCGGCTGTAGAAGGCAAGTGGCTGCCACGCGCCATTGACCCACTGCTCGAACACGGCCCCGACCGCGTGGTCGGAGGCATCGGTGGTGAGCGCGACCCGGGCATCGGCCCTCGGGTGCACGAGCAGAGTGGCGTCGGCGAGCGCGTTTTTGGTGGCGTCGAAGGCGGCTGCCGTGTCAGTGGTCCAGGCTACGTCCATCTTGCCGGATTTCCCTCGGAGGGAGTCATATAGGGGCTTCATAAGGGCTGCGGCTCTGGGGATGAACCTGTTGTAGAAGTTCACCATCCCGAGGAACTCCTGGAGGCCCTTGATGGTTGTGGGGCGGGGGAATTGCTGGACGGCCTGCACCTTGTTGGGCAGGGGGACGGCCCCGGCAGGGGTGATGTGGTGACCGAGAAAATCGATCTCGGTTAGGCCGAATTGGCACTTCGCCGGGCTGAGGATGAGCCCGTGTTGGGCTAGGCGCCCGAACAGGATGCGAAGGTGTTCGAGGTGTTCCTGTTTGGAGGAGCTGGCCACGAGAATGTCGTCTAGATAGACGAATAGGAAGTTCAGGTCCCGGAGGACTGAGTCCATAAGGCGCTGGAAAGCCTGTGCTGCATTCTTGAGGCCGAAGGGCACCCTCAGGAACTCGAACAGGCCGAATGGGGTGATGACGGCCATTTTGGGGATGTCCGCGGGGTGTACGGGGACTTGGTGGTAACCGCGCACCAGGTCGACTTTGGAAAAGATGGTTCGTCCGGCCAGTCGGGCCGAGAAGTCCTGGATGTGTGGCACCGGGTACCGATCGGGGGTGGTGGTGGTGGGGATATAGTGTTCCACACCGTGCTTGGCGGCTTTGGCCGAAAAGGTCGGGTTAGTGAGGGCGGGAAACTCAGCTAGGAGTGCCGAGTAGTCGTCCGTGGCTCTGGCGAGGCAGTAGGTCGTCGGGCCAGCCGAACGGGCCGGGGTAAAGGCGCCGGGGATGGGGGCCATAGTGTTGATGTCGACGAGGCGGTGCCTCGGAATGTCGACAGGGAGGCCGTGGGCGCGTAGGAAGTCGGCGCCGATGAGTGGGCAGAGGACCTTGGCTGTGAGGAACTCCCAGCGGTAGCGGCGGCCCGCGAGGTCGAGCGTGACCATGCGGGTGCCATATGTGCGGATTTCAGAGCCGTTGGCTGCAGCCAGTGTGATACCCCGTGTGCCGCGTTGGATCTCGAGGGCGGAGGCGGGGGTGATGCTGTGCTGGGCCCCTGTGTTGCACAGAAATCGGCGGTTGGTTCTGTCGTCAGTGACGTACAGTAGGGGCTCCTTCTGCCCCGCGGCCATCGCGGGGGCCGGTGCGGGGGGGGGTTTGAAGGAACACGGTGGCGTGCAGCGTTGAGCCCTAGCGCCAAAACGGGTGTGGTAGTAGCAGTGACCCGGAGTGGTAGGGCGGTCGGGCCTAGCGGCCCGGGAAGATCGCGTGGTCGTTGCCGTGAGGTCGGGCGCGACGTCGCGAGCGGCCTGTGCAGAGAGCAGCCGGTCGGCCTTTTCGGCTATCTCATTCAGGTCCGTGGAGTCAGACTCCACAAGGAGCGGGCGGATGCTGGCGGGGAGCTGCCGAATGAAAAGCGTGCGAAAAAGGGCGCCGGGATTTTTGTCGTCTGAGAGGGACAGCATGTGGGAAAGCAGGTCTGATGGTGAAGCATCACCAAGGCCGGGGAGGTCCAGGAGTTGGCAGTGGTGCTGGTAAGAGGACGTTTGAAATTTTTTAAATAGCGCAGCCTTCAGATGCTCGTACTTGCCCTCCGTTGGTGGATTCTGCAGCGCTGCCCAAACCTTGGGGACTGTAGCGTAGGTGAGCAAGGCGACGAGGTAGTCGTACTTCGTGGCGTCGACTGTAATGCCTTTCAGCCGGAATCTGGACTCAGCTTGAACGAACCAGGCTTCGGCGAGGTTCTCCCAAAAGTCAGGTAATTTAACCGTGACTACGTTTGTATCCGCCATGCTAGCTTAGGATTCGTCCTGAGCGTCGGGGTCACCAGTGTTGAGATACCGCGGCAAACGTGGGAGTCGAGACAGAGCTATTGAAAACACAGCTTCTTTATTCTGACCACCTGGCAAACAGGAACTAGAAAAGCCCGCGCATCCACTTAAATACTTCCCAGACAGGAAGTGCTCCTGGCAGCCTGTCCCTGCGGGAAACAAGTTGCTGGAGGAAAGGGCCCCCGGCTGGGGGCTTCTGCTTAGACTGTCTGTGCCGCCGTGAGCGGATTATGTCCAGTGGTGGCGTGTCGCCACAGTATTGTGTTTTATTCAGCCTTTTAATAAAATGTGGTTTTCTTGCACCAAACCACTTCTCTACTCGATTTTCTGTATCGCCGCCTGAACCCTAGAACCCAGGGGGTGTGGAGCGATTCAAACCGCTCAGAGGCAGTCAGGGGCAGAGCTGACTGGGCACACACGCCAAAACCCCCTACACTATATCGCTGAAGAATTGAATGAAACAGATTGCCCTATTGAAGAGCATGAACAAAATCAAGATAAATGAGGAAGCATTGCAACTCAAGAAGAATGAAGGTTGTGTGTGCTGACGGCGTGTCAGCTGAAGGAAGGTAATGAGTGTAGAGAGGAATCATAAGCAATAGAGCCACTAAGATAGGATGTTGAGTGGCAGAGATCACTAACTTGGAGAAGGGACAGTGTGGTGAAAGAACAGACCCTTGGAAACCCCTGAGTTGACAGTGTAAGAGGATAACCAGTTAACTACAGCACAAATACAGCAATTTGACAGGAAACTAGATAATCCATGAACATAGGTTTGATGAAAGAGATATAATAGTAACTACAAATAATTATGATTAATTTCAACAGCTTTTTCCATTTTTATCCTTGTCTAATTCTGTTTCTTTTATCATTTAGTGAGCATGCAGCATTAGCTGGCTGGCCTTGAGATATTGGCGCCTCAGATGCATCCCAATCAATGTCCAGGCTATGGGATAGCATCCAGCAGCACCTTAGCAAATCTGGAGACCCAAAACCACAACTTACCAAAATAGTCACTATCCAAATTCCAATTCGTCACCTCGCCAAATTTTTCACTGGGCAAAAGATTTCTGTTGCACAGCCGACTAACATTTCCTGTCTGACATTAATCAACCTCGTGCCCTAGAAAGCCCGAATTCAGTTCATGTTAGTTCTACTGTGCTTGCCTTCATTCCTGTGCCTATGATATTGCTGTACCATACATATAAGACCACGGTATGGGGGCTGTCAGTTATCTGCTATTCTCCAATATCCTCAGGCCACCTCTCCAGAGGGCGCTAACGGGGCGCTAGCAACTTAGTGCTCGAGCATGGCGATTTTAGTGCCACTCGCAAAATTTTGCAGCAATGCTAATCACAACCGCCACGATCTCCTGCGCCCGCAGATTGTGACATCAGTCGAGCGTGCAATGCCCCACTAGGAACGACAGGTAGAGGGGAATGTTTTCATGTCAGGAAGGGGCTGGGGGAGCGCTATTTAAAGGCGGGCGCTTCATGCCTTTTCTTGTCGGCAAAATTTTTGGTACACGCAGGTTGAGCAGTAGAAAGATGGTTTAAACAGAGTGCTGCGAGCTGGGTGAGTCAGGAAGTCTTAATTGTTTGCTAAAATCTAATGTTTGTTTGTTTCACATTTACTGTTACTGTTTACTGTATAAAATCTAAATTTCCCAGCTTTAAGCAGGGTTATAAAGGAATATAAAGGGATATACACAGCCTACAATTCAGAGCAGCTGAAGGCAGTTAATTAGGGAAACTAGATTAAACTGGTTCTCCTGTAGCAGAACCCAGCAAGCTCCTTTGTTTCAGGGCCTATAAAAACAGGCTTTGCAGTGCGATTTTGCACTGAAAGTGGTTTAAACAGAGTGCTGCGAGTTGGGTGAGTCAGGGAGTTAGGTGAGGAGTGGAAGGAGGAACTCCCTTGCTCCACCATTGCTTTTCCTAACTTTTCACCCTTTAGGAATTGGTTCTTACTTTACACCAAGGAAAGTGTAGTGTCCGTGTGTAGATAAAGACACTGAAGACAGGAGTTGGTTCATAGGTATTTACTAAGCAAGTCTGGGGGGGGGGTTCTAAAGGATATACACAATACACAGGCTTATATAGCCCAAGTGGCAATTACCGGCATTACGCACACCTGGGGCTCTTAAAGGCACATACACCACAATTCTTCCCCTTCCAGCTAACTAGTACATCATATTTTAAGTAATTATTAATTACATGTTATATGCAAAATAATATACATTGCTGTATTAATTAATTATAAGTTAGTCTCTCAGGAGGCTTCCTGACTCGGTCCGGATAACGCCTCGGGGGTGTAGTAGTTTCTGGTGGTGTAGTAGGTTCTTCTGGCAAGGCTGATTCGGCTTGAAGGCCAGTGTCGGGTTCATCAGGTTCCAGTATCACCGGATCGGAGGTAGATATGGGTATCTCTACTTCATCGTTAGATGTATAGCGTGGTGGTGTAGGTTGTCCCTTTTTGGATGACTTGATGATTTGGTCAGCATGGCGCCTTATTATGCTTTCTCCGATGTCCACAGTATACATCAGTGGTCCTAGTCGTGTGCAGATAGTTCCAGGCTGCCATTTCTCGGTACGGTAGTCCCGGGCCAAAACCGGTTGGCCTATCTGGAAGGCCCTAGTTGGCCTTTCATTCATGCCCTGAAACTGCCGGTTCTCCACGTCCCTTCGGATGTTGGGCTTGACCAAATCCAGCCGGCATCTTAGGTTTCTATTGTAGAACATCATGGCGGGAGTTTGGTTTGTAACCATATGTGTTGCATTCCTATATGCAAATAAGAAGTTATCCACCTTGTGCTGAAGTTTTATGTCTTCATTACCCATGGCTTTTATGGCCTTCTTAAAGGTCTGGACAAACCTTTCAGCCAATCCATTGGTGGCGGGATGGTATGGGGCGGACGTGTAGTGCTTTACCCCATTGTTCTTTAAGAACTTTCTGAATTCTTCGGACACAAATTGCGGTCCATTATCAGAACATATCTGTTCCGGCAGCCCATTCCTGGCAAATATGGTCCTTAATACTGTGATGGTTTTTTCCGTGGTGGTGGAGGACATCTTTATTACCTCCGGCCACTTGGAGTGTGCATCAACTGCGATTAAGAACATTGAGTCCATAAATGGACCAGCAAAGTCGATGTGCACCCTTTGCCAGGGAGATGAGGGCCACTCCCATGGATGTAGAGGGGCCTGTGGCGGAGCATTTTGGACCTTCTGGCATCCTAGGCAGCTCTTGGTCATGTCTTCGATGTCTCCATCGATACTTGGCCACCATACAAACGCCCTAGCTAGGTTCTTCATTTTCACTCCACCCAGATGCCCCTCGTGAAGCTCCTTTAGCACTTTATCCTGGAGTTTGGGTGGAATCACCACTCTGGATCCACACATCAAGGTTCCTCGGCACACTGACAGCTGTTCTCTTCTTTGCGAGAATGCTGGCAACAGTGGTTCGCCATGTGCTGGCCATCCCTTCATTGTTAAATCGTAGACCCGTGAGAGAGTAGGGTCATTTCTGGTCTCCCTTTCAATGGCAGAATTTGTCACCGGTAGACATTCCACTATGGTAGAGTGGAATATCTCTACTGGGTCTACTGTAGGTGCCTCTTCTATCGTTGGCAACGGCAGGCGCGATAAACCGTCAGCATTCCCATGCTGTTTTGACCCTTTGTATTCAATGTTGTATTGGTGTGCCTCTAGAAAAAGGGCCCACCTCTGTAGTCTTTGTGCCGTCATAATGGGGACACCTTTCTTAGGGTTGAATATGGAGATGAGGGGTTGATGGTCAGTCAGCAAGATAAATTTTTGTCCGTGTAGGTAATGGTTGAATTTCTTCACTCCCCATACCAGGCTGAGTGCTTCCCTGTCTATCTGGGAATAGTTACGCTCAGCTGAGTTCAATGAGTGTGACGCAAAAGCTATCGGCCGTTCCGAGCCATCAGGGAATCTATGGGACAATACCGCTCCTATGCCGTAAGGGGATGCATCGCACGCCAGTCTGATTGGTAGTGATGGGTTGTAATGAGCCAAAACTTTCTCAGATGTGATTAAGTCTTTACATTTATGGAAGGCACGTTTACAGTCTTCGTTCCATTTCCAAATCACTCCTGTCTGTAGAAGATCATTAAGAGGGTGTAGAATAGTTGATAAGTTCGGTAAAAATTTATGATAGTAATTTATTAATCCCAGGAATGACCTCAATTGTGAAACATTTTCAGGTGCTGGGGCTTTTATAACTGCTTCAATTTTTTCAGGTGACTTATGCAACCCTTCCTTATTAATTATGTGGCCACAATATGATATCTGATTTTGGAAAAATTCGCACTTGGGGCGATTTGCTCGTAGGCCCCGTTCTTTCAGCCTAGTGAGCACCTGCTCCAAATTGGCAAGGTGCTCGTTGTCGTTTTCTCCTGTTATAAGGATGTCGTCTAGGTAACACTGAGTCCCCGGAATCCCTTGCAGGACTTGCTCCATAGCTCTTTGCCAGATAGCTGGAGCTGATGCTACTCCAAAAACCAGTCGATTGTACTGGTACAGGCATTTGTGTGTGTTTATTGTGAGATACTTTTTAGAGGTCTCCTCAACCTCCATCTGTAGATATGCCTGTGCCAAGTCAATTTTTGTGAAACGTTTTCCTCCGGATAGTGAGGCGAAAATATCTTCTATCCTCGGAAGAGGATACTGTACCGTGTGAAGGACCGGGTTTACAGTCACCTTAAAGTCCCCACAGATGTGAATTTTTCTCTGTTCCTCAGAGTTATTTTTCAATGTTTTTTTCATGACTGGAACGATGGGTGTTGCCCATTCGCTCCAATCTATTTTGGATAATACGCCTGCCTTTTCCAAATTCTCCAGCTCTGCCTCGACTGCCGGACGTATTGCGTATGGCACCGGTCTTGCCTTAAAAAATTTTGGAATTGCTGCATCTTCCACTTTTATTGAGGCGGTGATGCCTTTCAAGGTTCCTAGTTTCTCTTGAAACACTTCTTTGGCGTTGGCCAAGATGTCTTTTAATCGTTCAGGTATGATGTCATCATTGTTTTTTTCCTTACTGGTCACCGTCAGTGCCTGAATGGAGTGCCAGTCTAAACGTATCTTCCTTATCCATTCACGTCCCAACAACGGTGGACCACCATCTTGTAGAATGTATAAATACAACTTTTGTATTTCTTTGCCGTTGTATACCACAGGCACCTTTATTTTTCCTTTGGGGTATACTTTCTGCCCCGTATATGTTTTTAAGATAATGGATGTGTCTTTTAGAGGTATATGCAAAAATAGCCTCTCGTAATCTCGTCGATTTATTACGGTTAGAGCTGATCCTGTATCTAGCTCCATTTTAACTGGGGACCCTGCTATTATGAGGGTAACCCAAATGGTCTGGTAATCTTCATTGGCAATTACATTATGTAATTTGAGAGAGCTTAGTCTCTTGTTCCCGGAGTCGCTGTCACTCTTCTGGTCTTTGGAGCTACTGTCCGTCATCATTTGTACCTTTCTGTGCTTTTCCTTATTGATTCTTTTCCCGTTAGTGGATTTTTTATTTTCAGATCGGCATACACGTGGAATGTGTCCCATCTTTCCGCATCGCCTGCATGCTTTTTCTTTGAACCAGCAATCCCTCTGGTCATGGTTGGATCTGCCGCAGCGATAACATCTCTCGAAACCCCGTGTCATTTCATGGGTGCCGAAGTCCTGTGGCCTTTGCTGTATCTTTGCCGCTCCTATTGCACTGAAAGCCTTGTCCAGTGTTAAATCTTTTCCAGAAGATACCTTTTTTTGTGTTTCTACACTTAGGGGATCGCAGATGAATTTGTCTTGCAGAGAATCTGCCAGTCCTGCCTCGAATTGGCAGTGTAGGGTATCAACAATCTCCTCAAAATTCTTGTCCATCGGTTCGGCTGGAGTGATTAAGTTGCGTAACAGCTTGTATGTTTCTGCGCCCATTAGATCCAGAAGCACTGAAGCTTTTTTTTCATCTTCTATTCCATTTGCGGTGCAAAACACCTCCACTCTTTCTACATATGTGGTCCAATCCTCTATCTTGTTATCAAAAACATCAATATTGCCAAAGTTAGGCTCTGTTTCATTATCAAAAGCATCAATATTGCCAGACTTAGGCATTTCAAAAAAGCTATGGCGCTTCCCGCGCTTTTTTTTTCTCTCTGTAGCAACGATATGGCGTTTCCTGCGCTTTCCCGCCGCTGCTACCGATAACAACGCTGTTTTACTGTGGTTTCCGTTTATTCACTGTTGGAGACTCGTTCCCGACGGAGGTCTAAACGCTGACCTGCTTGCCGCGCCGGCCGTCTCCCGAGCGCACCCTCCCAGTCCGTTATTGCTTGCCTCTGATTTCGCTGCCTGTCTCAGCTGTAGAGCCCGACGCTGGAGCCCCAGCCTGACGCCCAGGAAGGATTAGCGCAGTACCTGCCACCAGCTTGGCCAGCTGGTGAAACCACAGTTTCTATTACTTCCTTGAGTCTTCTGGACGCTGGAGGAATCGATGTCCTTGAGGTGCTGCCGAATTGCAGGTAAGTCCGTCTCCACTTCATCGCCACTGTAGTGTCCGTGTGTAGATAAAGACACTGAAGACAGGAGTTGGTTCATAGGTATTTACTAAGCAAGTCTGGGGGGGGGTTCTAAAGGATATACACAATACACAGGCTTATATAGCCCAAGTGGCAATTACCGGCATTACGCACACCTGGGGCTCTTAAAGGCACATACACCACAGAAAGAGTCTGAGAGTGGGAGCAGTCAAACAACAACTGCGAAACCGCTAAAGTGACGTCAAAACCAGGGAAGGAGCTGATTGGTAAGTAGGACCTGGTGAGTATTTCTACAGCCCAGTCATTGAAGTAAAAGTAAGGTCTCTAGTTTAGAGTAAGTAGTGTTTAAACGGAAGTAAGGTCCCTATTGTATTTAATATTCTTTAATTTAAAGGAAGTAAAGGGAGTAAATTAAAGGTAGGATATGGCAGGGCAGCTCGGCAGCGTGGAGTGCTCCTCCTGTGCTATGTGGGAAGTCAGGGGCACTTTTGGTGTCCAGGGCGAACACATGTGCAGGAAGTGCCTCCAGCTGCTGCTACTCGAAATCTGCATTTTGGAGCTGGAGCTGCGGCTGAGGTCACTGTGGAGCATCTGCGAAGCTGAGATCTTCGTGGATAACACGTTTAACGAGGTGGTCACACCGCAGGTAAAGAATGCACAGGCAGACAGGAAATGGGTGACCGCCAGACAGAGTAAAAGAACTAGGAAGGTAGTGCAGGAGTCCATCTCCCTCTCCAACAGATTTTCTGTTTTGGAGACTGCTGGGGGAGATGGTTTCTCAGGGGAATGCAGCAACAGCCAAGTCCGTGGCACTACAGGTGCCTCAGCTGCACAGGAGGGGACGAAAAAGAGTGGGAGAGCAATAGTGATAGGGGATTCTATCGTAAGGGGAACAGATAGACGTTTCTGTGGCCGCAGATGTGATTCCAGGATGGTATATTGCCTCCCTGGTGCCAGGGTCGAGGATGTCACTGAACAGCTGCAGGGCATTCTAAAGGGGGAGGACGAACATTCAGAGGTCGTGGTTCACATTGGTACCAACGACATGCGTAGAAAGAGGGATGAGGTCCTGCAACAAGAATTTAGGGAGCTAGGTAGCAGATTAAAAAGCAGGACCTCAAAGGTTGTAATCTCTGGATTACTCCCGGTGCCATGTGCTAGTGAGTATCAGAATAGGCGGATAGAGCAGATGAATGCGTGGCTAAAGATTTGTATAGGAGAAAGGACTTTAGTTTCCTGGATCACTGGGCCTGCTTCTAGGGAAGGTGGGACCTGTACAAGTCAGACGGGTTGCACCTGAACTGGAACGGGGCCAACATCCCTGCAGGGAGGTTTGCTAGTACTGTTGGTGGGGGGGGGGTGGGTTTAAACTAACTTGGCAGAGGGATGGGATACAGAGTGGAGCTATAGTAGGGGGTGATGCAAAGCCAAATATAGAGGAACGAACAAGTCAGCCTGGAAGGCAGAGCAAATATGTAACGGCACAAGAGAGTATGGCAAGGCTGGATAGCATTTATTTTAATGCAAGGAGTCTTGCGAGTAAGGCAGATGAATTGAAGGTGTTGATGAACACATGGGAGTATGATATTGCTGCTATCACAGACATGGTTGAGGGAGGGGCAGGCTCAATATTCCAGGGTATAGAATCTTCAGGCGAGACAGAGGGGGTGTAAAAGGGGAGGGGGTGTCGCAATATTACTCAAGGAGTGATGATATCTTAGCAGGTTCCTCTAATGAGGCCATATGGGTAGAACTTAAAAACAAAAAGGGGGCAAGCACTTTGCTGGAAGTGTACTATAGGCCCCCAAACAGTCAGGGGAGATAGAGGAACATTTGTAGGCAAATCTCAGAGGTGTAGAAATAATAGGGTAATAGTAGGGGATTTCAACTTCCCCAATATTAACTGGGATAGTCAGAGTGTGAAAAGCTTAGAGGGTGCGGAATTCTGAAAGTGCATCCAGGAGAGCTTTTTGAGCCAGCATGTAGAAAGTCCTACAAGAGAGGGGGCGGTACTGGACCTAATTCTAGGGAATGAAGCCGGGCAAGTGGTAGAAGTGTCAGTAGGAGAGCATTTTGGTGACAGTGACCATAATTCGGTGAGATTTAAGGTAGTTATGGAAAAGGACAAAGATGGACCGGAAATAAAGGTTCTAAATTGGGGGAAGACCGATTTTAATATGATAAGGCAGGGTCTGGCCAAAGTGGACTGGGTTCAGCTACTTGTAGCAAAATCCACATCAGAGCAGTGGAATTCTTTCAGAAAGGACATAGAGAGTACAACGCCAACATGTTCCTGTAAAGGTCAAGGGTGGGACCAACAAGCCCAGGGAACCCTGGATGTCAAGGGATATATAAGAATGGATTAGGAAAAAAAGGGAGGCTTTTGGCAGATACAAAGGACTAAAAACAGTGGAAGCCCTAGAGGAGTATAGAAAGTGCAGGGGGGTACTTCAAAAAGAAATTAGGCGAGCGAAGAGGGGGCATGAAAAAACACTGGCAGGCAAAATAAAGGAAAATCCTAAGGTGTTTTATAAGTATATTAAAGGCAAGAGGATAACCAGGGAAAGAGTAGGGCCCATTAAGGACCAAAATGGCAATCTGTGTGTAGAGCCGGAAGATGTTTTGCATCTGTGTTCACTATGGAGAAGGACGATGTAGGCATAGAAATCAGGCAGGGGGATTGTGATATACTTGAACAAATTAGTATTGAGGGAGGAGGTACTAGCAGTTTTAGTGGGCTTAAAAGTGGATAAATTCCCAGGCCCAGACGAGATGTATCCCAGGCTGCTGTGAGGCAAGGGAGGAGATTTCAGGGGCTCTGACACAAATTTTCAGAACCTCTCTGGCCACACGGGAGGTGGCAGAGGGCTGGAGAACAGCTAACGTAGTACCATTATTCAAGAAGGGTAGTAGGGATAAACAAGGGAATTACAGACCAGTGAGCCTAACATCAGTGGTAGAGAAATTATTGGAAAAAATTCTAGGACAGAATTAGTCTCCACTTGAAGAAGCAAGGATTAATCAAGGATAGTCAGGGGGAGATCATGTCTAACCAATTTGATTGAATTTTTCAAGGGGGTGTCTAGGTGTGCGAATGAGGGTAGTGCAGTTGATGTAGTCTACATGGACTTCAGTAAGGCTTTTGACAAAGTACCGCATGGGAGACTGGTCAAGAAGGTAAGAGCCCATGGGATCCAGGGCAATTTGGCACATTGGATCCAAAATTGGCTTAGTGACAGGAGGCAGAGGTTGTTTGTGTGACTGGAAGCCTGTGTCCAGTGGTGTTAGGTGATGCATTTTGGGAGGACAACAAGGCAAGGGAATATACATTGAATGGGAGGACCCTAGGAAGGACAGAGGATCAGAGGGTCCTTGGTGTGCATGTACATAGATCCCTGAAGGCAGCAGACAGGTAGATAAGGTGGTTAAAAAGGCATATGGGATACTTGCCTTCATTAGCCGAGGCATAGAATATAAGAGCAGGGAGGTTATGATGGAGCTGTACAAAACGCTAGTTAGGCTGCAGCTGGAGTACTGTGTGCAGTTCTGGTCGCCACACTATAGGAAGGATGTGATTGCATTGGCGAGGGTGCAGAGGAGATTCACCAGGATGTTACCTGGGCTGGAGCGCTTCAGCTATGAAGAGAGACTGGACAGGCTGGGGTTGTTTTCCTTAGAGCAGAGAAGGCTGAGGGGACACCTGATTGAGATTAACAACATTATAGGGCATAGGTAGGGTAGATAGAAAGGAACTTTTCCCCTTAGTAGAGGGGTCAATAACCAGGGGGCATAGTTTCAAAGTAAGGGGCAGGAGGTTTAGAGGGGATTTGAGGAAAAACTTTTTCACCCAGAGGGTGGTTGGAATCTGGAACTCACTGCCTGAAAGGGTGGTAGAGGCAGGAACCCTCACAACATTCAAGAAGCATTTAGATTGTAAGGCTCGCAAAATTACACATTTTCCCCCAAAAGTAAGAAAGAAGAGATTTTGGACTGTTTTAAAGAATATTGGGCCAAAACGGGCTTAAAAATCAAAACCCCAGGAAGATTTAGCTGGTTTAAAGGCATGTTCAGACTTGCGAAAGGCTGTGACACAGGGAAGGTGGGTGGGCCCTCGAGTTTGGATATTGGACCGTCTGGGAATGTCCTGGGCCACCTCAGCCTTTATATAAAGACAATAAAACCGGTTCCCGCCAAAAATCGCAGAGCCACAAAGTACATGAATAAAACAGTACATGCCCACAGCAACACAAAGGAAAGAACATGGCCCAACAGGAAACAACAATCAAACAGCAGTCCAAAACCAATCAGAGATTTACAAATGTTTTACATTTTTAAACTAGTTTCAAGGCAATCCCGAAACAAGTTAAAGGCCAATTAAGACTAGATGGGCCATCCCCGAAGCTCGTTAAAGTTTTAAAACATATTAAAAATAATGAGCCCGCCAAAACTTAACAAAGAAACCAAAGATTTGGAGGTCAGATAAGCCAGGCCTCAAACCAATATAATTGAGGCCTGCTTGTTCAGTAATACAGTTCATCATAAGAAGCAGTTCAAGTTCGAGTGAGATCAGAGCACGAGTTCAGTACAGGAGAGAAAGTCGGAGAATCGGAGACTTGAAGGAAGAAGAAGGAAAAGAAAGTCGCGGCAACCAAAGGCTTCAAGAAACCAACAACTACCAGTATTACCACCAATCAGGTAATACTGGGCCACCGCGACCAACAGGAAACCAACCACCGAAAATTCAAAAATCAAAGACTTGTTTCCACTCTACAGGCTAGTCTGACTTACCCCTGGGTAAGATTTTGACACAAAAGACCCTAAAACTTAGCCTAACCAAAGAAAATTGGGTACTTATCCGATACATCCAACTACGCAGCTAACCGCATCAGCGAACAAACCCAAACTGAAGACCCAACGCAGGTGCAGTCTTCTACCACATCTGGGGTACGGCAGGCCCCAACCGCCACAACTAAGGAGAACCCCAAAATCGTGAACCTCTACAATCTGTCAAGAAAGTTGTTTGGTGAGCATTTTCTGGTCCTCTGGATTTCGATTTAGTTAGGATAGTGGGGTTGGGAGGGTAAGGGATTTTTGTCTATTGTAATTCTCCCTCACATATTCCGAGTGTTCCCCACCTTTTAGAGTATAAGTTTTATTGCATTGTATATTTTCCTGTCTCAAAATAAAGATCTCAATTCTTTTGACCAACCCAGGTGTCTGTTGCAAGTTCATTACAACCCCCAAATAAGTCCAAAGTCTAGAACAAAAGAGAGTGGGAGCGATTCGAACTGCTCAAAGGAGTCAGAGGTGAAGCTGACAAACAACCCACACACCACCCCTTACAGGTAAGCACTTGAAACGCCATAGCATACAAGGCTATGGACCAAGTGCTGGAAAATGGGATTAGAATAGACAGCGCTTGATGGCCGGCGCAGACACGATGGGACGAAGGGCCTCTTTCTGTGCTGTATAACTCTATGGGCTCAATTGAGCCGTGGAGTCGGGCTTGGAGGCGTGCGGGGGGGTTAAAATCGCAAAAAACTGGCAGGCGGGACCCACACCCTCCCCCCCCCCGGCCTGGTTCCCGACTCCAAGCAATTTTAACTCGGGCGTGTCTGATGGTCCCAACTCCGTCCCGCAACCAACAGGCGGGAATGGTCGTTAAGGCCCTTAACAACCACTAAATGGCCTCTATGATCCTATTTTGAAAGGCCCTTGCGAATTTAACCCTTTTCCCACATGAAACACGCCTGGTGGGAAACACGAATGTGAAACCTGGCGGGAGCACTATTGGATTGCTGACTATCAACTGCAGGTCAACCATTAAAGAGGAGATTTGATCAGCCATCATTTGCAGGTGGCAGGACTTAGTGGTCTCAGGTCTGGGGCAACTTTTAGAAGGCTTAACCACACCTGTGGAAGGTTGGAGCCTCACAACCATCTCGTGTGACCTCCTGGGAAACCCCTCTCACCACCTTCACTCAGCAATTCCTCAACGGAGGCATATACCAGAAGCATGGGAGCCATTTATTTCCTTCCAATCTGGGCATTAGATGAGCTCGAGCTCGGCAGCAGCAGAACCAGGATCAACAGCAGCAGCAGCAGGAGCGCCAGGCTGCTGCTCACCCATCTGAGACTGCACAGACCAGAAGGGGCCAGCGCCTGGAAGCCCGTCGGCGCAGGAGATACCCCCCAAACATGCTCTACAGACGCAGGGTGAACAATCTCAACATGTCTGAGCAGCAGTGCCAAAGGTGGCTCCGACTTTTGCGAGAGGTAGTGACTGACAGCTGCACAATGCTACAGCAAGACCTGCTGCCCAGAGGACCAGGTGGACAAGCATTACCAGTGGCCGTCAGAGTCACCACTGCACTCAACTTTTTTGCCTCAGGCTCATTCCAGGGATCAGCAGCAGACATCAGCGGCATCTCCCAGGCGGCCGCACACACTTGCATCACACAGGTAACCGATGCCCTCGTGCACAATCACATCCATTTCACCAGGGATCACGCAAGTGTGAGGGTGCCAGCGCTTGGATTAGCTCAGCTGGCAGACTTTCCAAGGGTGCAGGGCGTCGTTGACTGCACACATGTGGCCCTTAAGGCACCCCATCGCAATCCAGGTATTTTTGTCAACTGCAAGAGCTTCCACTCCCTTAACGTTCAGCTGGTGTTTGATCACAAGAAGGAAATTTTGCATGTTTGTGCCATGTACCCTGGCAGTTGCCATGACTCCTTCGCCAGTCTAGTGTGCCTCTGCTATTTAGTCCGCCAGACGAACTTAACAGATGGCTACTTGGAGACAAGGGCTATCCCCTGAGGACGTGGCTAATGACGTCGTTGAGGAGACCATCCAACGAAGCTGAGGAGAGCTATAACTCCAGCCACATGTCCACCAGAGCCCTAATCGAGCAAACCATCGGTTTGCTGAAGATACGCTTCAGATGCCTGAATAGATCAGGTGGAGCCCTGCAGTACTCAACAGCCAGGGTCTCCAGAATCGTCGTGGTTTGCTGTGCACTTCACAACATGGCATAGCGTCATGGCTTGCAAATTCCTGAGGGCCAAGTGACTCCCCACAGGTCCCGCCTCTCGCTGCCTGCGGCGGCAGGCAGCGAGAGGCGGGACCTGTGGGAGACTCGGCGGCAGCGAGGCCAGGAGAGACCTCAGAGCAGCGGCGGCAGGCAGCGAGAGGCGGGACCTGTGGGAGACTCGGCGGCGGTGAGGTACAAAAGGCGGCAGCGGGGCCAGGAGAGACCTCAGAGCAGCGGCGGCAGGCAGCGAGAGGCGGGACCTGTGGGAGACTCGGCGGCGGCGAGGTACAAAAGGCGGCAGCGGGGCCAGGAGAGACCTCAGAGCAGCGGCGGCAGGCAGCGAGAGGCGGGACCTGTGGGAGACTCGGCGGCGGCGAGGTACAAAAGGCGGCAGCGGGGCCAGGAGAGACCTCAGAGCAGCGGCGGCAGGCAGCGAGAGGCGGGACCTGTGGGAGACTCGGCGGCGGCGAGGTACAAAAGGCGGCAGCGGGGCCAGGAGAGACCTCAGAGCAGCGGTGGCAGGCAGCGAGAGGCGGGACCTGTGGGAGACTCGGCGGCGGCGAGGTACAAAAGGCGGCAGCGGGGCCAGGAGAGGCCTCAGAGCAGCGGCGGCAGGCAGCGAGAGGCGGGACCTGTGGGAGACTCGGCGGCGAGGTATAAAAGTGGCAGCGGGGCCAGGAGAGGCATACCAAACTCCAGTGTGAGCTCGGTAGTTGCAGGGAGGTAAAAAGTAATCGGGGTGTGACGTCACCAGGGAGCAGGTAAGTGATTGGTTGGTGAGTATTTCTCTCTTTTCATTACAAGCTTGAATTCTGTGGTGTTAAATTTCTAGGGGCTCTGTTGTGGTGAGGACAGTTGGTAAATAAAGCGCCCTAGAGTATACCTGTAACTGGGGTATTGAATAAATTTTTAGATTAATTAAAGGAGTAAGTCATGGCAGGAGAGCTCAGACCCGTGTTCTGCTCCTCCTGCTCTATGTGGGAAATCAGGGACGCTGCCAGTGTCCCTGGCGACCGTGTGTGCGGGAAATGCATCCAGCTGCAGCTACTTGTAGACCGCATTGTGGCGCTCGAGCTGCGGGTGGATGAATTTTGGAGCATACGCGATGCTGAGAGGCTCGTGGATAGCACGTTTAGCGAGTTGTTCACGCCTCAGGGTAGGGCAGCACAGGGGGTGACCATCAGGCGGAGCAACAAAAGCAGGCAGGTAGTGCAGGGAACCCCTGCGGACATCCCCCTTTCAAACAAGTATACCGCTTTGGATACTGTTGAGGGGGATGACTCACCAGGGGAAGGCAGCAGCAGCCAACTTCCTGGCACTGGCGGTGCTCCTGCTACCCAGGAAGGGGGGAAAAAGAGTGGGAGAGCAATAGTGGTAGGGGATTCTATAGTAAGGGGAACAGATAGGCGTTTCTGTGGCCGTAGACGTGAATCCAGGATGGTTTGTTGCCTCCCTGGTGCCAGGGTCAAGGATGTCACTGAGCGGCTGCAGGGCATTCTGGAGGGGGAGGGTGAACAGCCAGTGGTCGTGGTCCACATTGGTACCAACGACATAGGTAAAAAGAGGGATGAGGTCCTGCAGCAAGAATTTAGGGAGCTAGGTGAAGGATTAAAGAGCAGGACCTCAAGGGTTGTAATCTCTGGATTACTCCCGGTGCCACGTGCTAGTAAGTATAGAAATAGGAAGATAGAACAGATGAATGCGTGGCTAAAGGGATGGTGCAGGGGGGAGGGCTTTAGTTTCCTGGATCACTGGGTCTGCTTCTGGGAAAGGTGGGACTTGTACAAGTCGGACGGTTTACACCTGAACCAGAGGGGAACCAATATCCTTGCGGGGAGGTTTGCTAGCACTGCTGGGGGGGGTTTAAACTAACTTGGCAGGGGGATGGGGTACAGAGTGGAGCTATAGTAGGGGGTGATTTACAGCCAAATACAGAGGGAAAAACAAGTCAGCTGGGAAGGCAAAGCAAATATGTGAAGGCAAAAGAGAATATGGCAGGGCTGGAAGGCATTTATTTTAATGCAAGGAGTCTTGCAAATAAGGTGGATGAACTGAAGTTGTTGTTGAACACATGGGAGTACGATATTGTTGCTATCACGGAGACATGGTTGAGGGAGGGTCAGGACTGGCAGCTCAATATTCCGGGGTATAGAATCTTCAGGCGAGACAGAGGGGGGTGTAAAAGGGGAGGGGGTGTTGCAATATTAATTAAGGAGTCAATTACTGCTGTAAGGAGGGATGATATATTAGCGGGTTCCTCTAATGAGGCCATATGGGTAGAACTTAAAAACAAAAAGGGGGCAAGCACTTTGCTGGGAGTGTACTATAGGCCCCCAAACAGTCAGGGGGAGATAGAGGAACAGATATGTAGGCAAATCTCAGAAAAGTGCGAAAATAATAGGGTAATAATAGTGGGGGATTTCAACTTCCCCAATATAAATTGGGATAGTCAGAGTGTGAAAGGCTTAGAGGGTGCAGAATTCTTAAAGTGCATCCAGGAGAGCTTTTTGAGCCAACATGTAGAAAGTCCTACAAGAGAGGGGGCGGTACTGGACCTAATTCTGGGGAATGTAGCCGGGCAAGTGGTGGAAGTGTCAGTAGGAGAGCATTTTGGCGACAGTGACCACAATTCGGTGAGATTTAAGGTGGTCATGGAAAAAGACAAAGACGGCCCGGAAATAAGGGTTCTAAATTGGGGGAAGGCCGATTTTAATATGATAAGGCAGGATCTGGCCAAATTGGACTGGGAGCAGCTATTTATAGGAAAATCTGCATCAAAACAGTGGGAGACTTTCAGAAGGGAAATAGAGAGAGTACAACGCCAACATGTTCCTGTAAAGGTCAAGGGTGGGACCAACAAGCAAAGGGAACCTTGGATGACAAGGGATATACAAAAATGCATTAGAAATAAAAGGGGGGCTTTTGGCAGTTACAAAAGACTAAAGACGGAAGGAGCCCTAGAGGAGTATAAAAAATGCAGGGGCATACTTAAAAAAGAAATTAGGAGGGCGAGGAGGGGCCATGAAATAACACTGGCGAGCAAAATAAAGGAAAATCCTAAGATGTTTTATAAGTATATTAAGGGCAAGAGGATAACCAGGGAAAGGGTAGGGCCCATTAGGGACCAAAGTGGCAATCTGTGTGTAGAGCCAGATGATGTAGGCGGGGTTTTAAATGAATTTTTTGCATCTGTGTTCACTATGGAGAAAGACGATGCAGACATAGAAATCGGGCAAGGGGGCTGTGACATACTTGAACATATTAGCATCGAGAGGGAGGAGGTGCTAGCGGTTTTAGCAGGCCAAAAAGTGGATAAATCCCCAGGCCCAGACGAGATGTATCCCAGGCTGCTGTGGGAGGCAAAGGAGGAGATTGCAGGGGCTCTGACACAAATTTTCAGAACCTCTCTGGCCACAGGGGATGTACCAGAGGACTGGAGAACAGCTAACATAGTACCATTATTCAAGAAGGGTAGCAGGGATAAACCAGGGAATTACAGGCCAGTGAGCCTAACATCTGTGGTAGGGAAATTATTGGAAAAAATTCTGAGGGACAAAATTAGTCTCCACTTGGAGAGGCAAGGATTAATCGGGGATAGTCAGCATGGCTTTGTCAAGGGTAAATCATGTCTGACAAATCTGATTGAATTTTTCGAGGGGGTGACTAGGGGGGTGGATGAGGGAAATGCTGTGGATGTGGTTTACATGGACTTCAGTAAAGCTTTTGACAAAGTCCCGCATAGGAGACTGGTCAAGAAGGTAAGAGCCCATGGGATCCAGGGTGCCTTGGCGCGTTGGATCCTAAACTGGCTGAGTGGCAGGAGGCAGAGGGTGATGGTCGAAGGTTGCTTTTGTGACTGGAAGCCTGTGTCCAGTGGGGTACCTCAGGGATCGGTGCTGGGTCCCTTGTTGTTTGTGATCTACATAAATGATTTGGATGAGAATGTAAAAGGTATGATCAGTAAGTTCGCAGATGACACGAAAATTGGTGGGGTGGTAAATTGTGAGGAGGAAAGCCTCAGGCTACAGGATGATATAAACGGGTTGGTCAGATGGGCGGAAAAGTGGCAAATGGAATTTAACCCTGAAAAGTGCGAGGTGATGCATTTTGGACGGACAAATAAGGCAAGGGAATACACAATGAGTGGTAGGACCCTAGGAAGTACAGAGGGTCAGAGGGACCTTGGTGTACATGTACATAGATCCCTGAAGGCAGCGGAACAGGTAGATAAGGTGGTTAAAAAGGCATATGGGATACTTGCCTTCATTAGCCGAGGCATAGAATATAAGAGCAGGGAGGTTATGATGGAACTGTACAAAACGCTGGTGAGGCCACAGCTGGAGTACTGTGTGCAGTTCTGGTCGCCTCACTATAGGAAGGATGTGATTGCTTTGGAGAGGGTGCAGAGAAGATTCACCAGGATGTTACCTGGGATGGAGCGCCTCAGCTATGAAGAGAGGCTGGACAGGCTGGGGTTGTTTTCCTTGGAGCAAAGAAGGCTGAGGGGGGACCTGATTGAGGTGTACAAAATGATGAGGGGCATAGATAGGGTAGACAAAGAGGAACTTTTCCCCTTAGTAGGGGGGTCAATAACAAGGGGGCATAGATTCAGGGTAAGGGGCAGGAGATTTAGAGGGGATTTGAGGAGGAACTTTTTCACCCAGAGGGTGGTTGGAATGTGGAACTCAATGCCTGAAAGGGTGGTAGAGGCAGGAACCCTCACAACATTCAAGAAGCATTTGGATGAGCACTTGAAATGCCATTGCATACAAGGCTATGGACCAAATGCTGGAAAATGGGATTAGACTGGACAGGGATGGATGGGCGGCGCAGACACGATGGGCCGAAGGGCCTCTTTCTGTGCTGTAAAACTCTATGACTATGACTATCCTCCTCAGATGAGGAGGAGGAGGAGGAGAGCAAAAACGAACATCCTGCAGAGGCCCATCAACCAGCGGCAGCATTACGCAAGAACATTGCTGCCCGGGATGCAAGGAACGCACTCACCTGGCCAGATTTGCTTAGCCTAGTCAAACAAACACTTTTGCCTCGCAGCTTCTTACCAGAGCATTGACAATGGCCAAGAACCAGAGAATTCTTAGCACTCTGACCACCATACTGACAGTTGCAAGTATGCCTAAGCCCTCAATGTGGAAGTCCCACTCGCGAAATGATAGACGATACAACTGTAACATTTGCCATCAGAAATTTTATGTACATTAACGAAGTGATGGCCTTTTTGCAGTAAACACAAAATTACACCCAAGTCACTACCCTTGTGACTATTTGTGCAGAATTTTCCTCTTATGCGTGCTCCTACGTGGTGCCTCCCCTGTGGCTTCAGCAGATGTGGAGGCCCCTTGCTCACTTTGCTGCTGCTCCTGTCTTGACACCTTTGGTGGGCGTCCTCTGGGGTGGCGAGCCTGTGAGGGCTCATCAACAGTCTGCTGCTCCTGCGGCTGTGCAGGGGTTGAGACGCCTAGCTCACTTGTGTGTGGACTCCGGTGGGGCTCTGACCGAGGGCTCTGCAGTGGCATGGAAGTGTGAGCGCTTGGAGAGGAGCCTCCAATTCCCTGAGGTCTGCCACCAACCTCCCTATCATGGGTCAGGTCCCCCTCAGTGCCTGCAAGTGGCTGGAGAGCACCTTGCTGCACATCAGGGGGGCCATGGGGACCCGTATCTGCAATGGCGGTCCTACTCAGAAGGACTTCCATGAAGGTCTGGTTTCTCTGTTCAAAAGATGCCCATCACTCCTCAAGAGATGTCATTCTATTCTGAACAATGACCATGTTTTCCATACCCTGGCGACTAAGCTCCTCCATGGCCGTAGCCATCCTTTCCACGGAAGTTGCCATCCTTTCCGTGGTGATGTGTTCATGCACCAATGACTCTGGTCATGGTCGCTATGGACTCCTCCATTTGCTCCACACTCGCAGCGACCCTAGAGACAAAACTTGCCAGAGACTCCTGCATCTGTTCCTGGAGTTCCATCACCGCTGATCTCATGGATGGACCCACAGGCAGAGGGTCGACATGCTGCTGAGACGAGCTGGCAGAGTCCTGCGCCCTCTGACTAGGACTCTCCACTGCTGTCCCTGTCTCCACAATCTGCTGATGCTCACTTGTGAGCTGTGATACACCAGGTGACAACACTACTCTATGTCCCGAAGGTCCCACCGAGGTGTGAGTGTCTGCGCTGGTGCTGGGTGCGCAGATTTCTGGTGACGCTGCGCCCTCTGAGGAGTCTGGCTGCTCAGCCTCTTCTTCCTGGCTAGGGGGGGGCAGATGCTTGTGATGGTCCTGTGGGGGAGTAAAGGAAAGAGTCAGAGATGTGATGCAAAGGCTACATGCACATGGCTTTTTGCAGATGCTCATAAGTGCATCTGTTACAGCTTCACAATCATTATCAACGACTCATGCAATGTCAGAGAGATGGGAAACTTTTCTGTCACCAGCTTGCTGTGTTGCACCCGTCTGTCTGTCCCCCACGCGCGAATCATCCTCAATGCCCATAATTTCCAGGACGGCCTCCTCCCAGGGGGTCAGGTGGGCTATTGAGGCTGTCCCTCCTCCTGTCCTGGCTCGCTCTCTTTTGTTGTGAGCTCTCTTTTCCTGCAATGAGGGAGACAAGTGGAGGTTGAGTGAGAATGAGGGAGTGAGTGTAGAGATTACATAGCATAGATACTTAGAAGGAGACAAAGATGGAGTGAGGTTGCAAGACCAAGTGTGTTGTCAGTTGTGTTCAAAGCATCAGTGATAGGGAGTGTGAGGGCTGCATGGTAGAATAGTTATGTGAATGTGAGCATAGAGAGAGAGAGGGAATGGGTAAGGGTGCATGGATGTCAGTGTCAAGTGGGGTGTGGAGGAAGAGATTGCTAAAGCTAAGTGCTAGTGAGGAAAGGCAATGGGGATCAGATTGAGGGTGATGGTAAATTCATACTCACTTTTCCAGTGCACTGAAGGTCATGAAATCTTTTCCTGCACTGTATCCAGGTTCTGCGGGTGACTCCCAAAGAGTTGACCTCCTCAGCCACCTGCATCCACACTGCCTTGGTCTGAGTGGGAGGCCTCTTCCTCCCTGATGAAGGGAAGAGCACCTCCCTGTTGGCCCTAGCCCCATTGACTAATGCCTGCAGTGCCACCTCGTCAAAGCGAGGAGCTGATCTGGCCCTCCCGTTTGTCATATTTGCTGCAGCTCCCTCACACTGCACAGTCAAGCTTGGCAGTCTGCAGAAGAAGCAAGGCTTGCTGTGGACCTTAAATGCAGCAGCATGATGACGTCATCGGAGGGGACTTTCAGTCATGAAAAACCCATTTGCAAAGGCTTCCCACACGTTGGAAATCAATTGGCCACTTAAGTTAAAATTGCATCAATGTCCCATATCCATTTAGATTCGTGTGGGAAACACAAAATTCAGATAACACGACACCATCCCGCACCTGAGTTAAAATCCCCCCCTATGACTCTAGAGACGTCTGTAGAGATTTAACACTGTCCTAAGGAGTTTTGGTCCTCAACACGACTTTTGAGATTCCTAAGCGCCGAGCTCTTTCCCTGGGCTTAACCATTCGTGCTTCCAACACAATTGCTTTAGATGTCTCTCTAGGCTGAGATTCAAGGCTGCAATGAGCAGGGTGTGGCTGGCCAGCAAGATGGCCCCTCCCCTTTAAGAACTGGACGACACCAGTCTGTCTGGCTTCCATGTTAACTGACATCTCCTGAGCTTCGGTAGCGTTCTGAGGTAATGCCTCGCTCGCCTATGTTAGCGCCTTAAGAGAGGTGTGTAGCGCTTGGTTTAGCGCTCAAATCACCTCCAGCGGCGATAGAGGCGAATTTTGCAGTCGGAGGCGATAATTAGCGCCGGGTGCTAAACTTTGCGTCCGGCCGATATTAGCGCCCCAAAATGGGCGATACCCAATTTTTCCCCCTTACTTCTTTAAATAAGGTAAGTACTCCTCCTAGACTTCCCTTTCCTTTGAACCTCCACAGAGCGTGTTAATTAATCTATCTTGTACTGTTGGCCTCAGTAACACCTCCATCCTGATTACGCCATCTTTTCAGGGTTTACAACAAATATTTACCAAATCAATGGAAGCTCGGGGTCATGCTTACGGACTGAATGGAGGTGTTTCTCTCAGCGGTCACCCAATCTGCATTTGGTCTCCCCAGTGTAGAGGAGACCGCATCGTGAGCAGCGAATACAGTGTACGAAATTGCAAGAAGTACAAGTAAATCACTTTCACACCTAGAAGGAGTGTTTGGGGCTTAGAGGGAAAGTTGCTGCCTGTCATTTTGGTGGAGGAGGAATTGTCCCAGCCTCTACCCCGCCCCTTGACCACCCTCCAAAACCCCAACCATCACCGCCTCGGCCCCCTATGTAAGGAAGCCAACACTTGTTTTTAAATAACCATTCTTCGGGATGCCCTCATCTGGACACCTTTCCTGACGCGGCTTACTTGCGCACATCTGGATGCCAGCATGCCTTGTTTCTTGCGGCATGCCAGCTGCTACTAATATTCTGGGTCCCTTCTGAGCCTGGGAGGCGGGAACCCTCAGCACAGATTGTCCCAGCTCTGCCCCTTGACATCACTGACCTTGTCAGGAGTGGGGCGGAGGTTTTACCCCTTATAAGGCCAACCGGAAAATCTTGTAGTCGGGAAGAATCTCTCAAAACCGAGTCCCTGCCTTTTTCTCGTGGGTACCACCAGACTCTGACCAGAGTTATGGTGGGAGTCCATCAGAAACTTTGAGGAAATTTGGGACTGCTGTATCTGATCAGGTTGCATTTGATGGTGTAGAATAGAAGGAGCTTTACTCTGCATCTAATCTATAGCTGACACGGAAAAGGTCAATAGAGAAGTGTAGAGAGTGAATTAGAAATTTAACACAACAAATGATTAGGTTTCTATCATGTGAGGTTTTCTGTTTACTGTTCCTGGCATGGGAGTGCTTGATAGAGCATTGTAGAGGGAGCTTTGCCCTGCTTCTAACTTGTGCTGTACCTAACCTGAGAGTGGTAGATAGGGAAGTGTAAAAGTTCTATCCTGCGTCTAACCTGTGTTTTGCTTCATTTGAGAATGCCCAAACATCAGTGTATACTCATAATGTCTGTACCTGATCATGAATGATTGATGGGGCAACATAGAGGGAACAATACTGTGCTATATCTGTACTCAGTACATAGAGATCTCACCGTGAAGCTAATGTACATTAAAACTGATTGTGCAAAAAGTGAAAAAAGAGTTTGGTTTCCAGCAACAACATGCCTCACCTTCATGAACACAGCAAAAATTCACTCAAAATGATTAAAGAGACAGAATAAAATGTTTGTTTAATAGTGACACAATGATATGGATACCTTGTGGTCCACACAAGGCAGCTAAAATTGGTAATGTTTTTAATTACAAAATGAATATGACCTTTCAATGGTACTAATTATATAATTAAACTTTCATTGCCTTTTCAAAAGAAAGTATCCCCGGGCCATCATAATGCAAAATAAGTTGAGAACAAACTTATAAAGTATGCATGGATCAGCTGAGCAAGGTTACACGCAATGTCCAATTAAACAAAGGTACGCTAAAAGATATATATAGTTCACCAGAGTCATCTTACAATGGAGAATAATTAGCAAACTAGTATACGGGCTCTGGGCCTAATTAAGGACAGTTATTGATCTTTAAACCAATTTTAACAGGCTCAGGATCAGGATCTCAATAAACCAAAAGTAATATTTGAAAATCTCTGCCCCACCACCCACTGAATCATTCGGGGTGATTATAACCCTGCCTGCTCTGGGGAAGCTGTGCTGTGGGCAATCACAATCACCAGGGCGACTTACACACCAACGTCCCGCTCCATTCCGCCAGTCTTCGGTTTTCACCTGATCATTTGAGCAGACGGCAAGGAGACTCACCGGAAAGCAGCGGGGTCCTTCTTTAAATGTGCGGTTCACGCACGGATGATGTCACCGGGCCCCGACTGCTCTTTTAACCAGTGGCCTGAGCAGGGAAGCCGCTGTGTCCTGCCCGCCAGATGATGCTAGCGGGAGGAGAGTTGAGGCCAGAAGAAAAGAAAGAATGAAAGACTTGCATTTATATGGTTCCCGTCAGGACGTCCCAAAATGCTTCACAATCAATGAAGTACTTTTGGAGTGTAGTGACTGTTGTAATGTAGGAAACACAGCAGCTAATGTGCACACAGCAAGATCCCACAAACAGTATTGTGAATAATGACCAGAGAATATGTTTTAGTGATGCTGATTGACACAAGGTATAACTCCCCTGCTCTTCTTCGAAATAGTGCCATGGGATCTTTTATGTCCACCTGAGAGAGCAGACGGGGCCTCGGTTTAACGTCTCATCTGAAAGACGGCACCTCCTGCACTGGATTATCAGCCTAAATTTTTGTGTTCAAGTCTCTGGAGCAGGACTTGAACCTACAACTTTCTGACTTAAAAGCAAGGGTGTTATCCACAGAGCCACAGCTGACGCTAAGAGCTCCAAAGAGGTAGGTTTTTTAACTTTCCTTGAGAGGCCAGGAGGACCAGGAGTGCCACTCTGGGCACCACAAGGAGAGTTTAGGCTTCCATTTCCCCGGTTACATGGCCCTCCCGAAACCTCCTGCCTGTGACTTACCTCAGTGCCAGGGACTGTTCCTTCTCTCCCCACTGGCAGCTTCTTGCTGCCTGATATTCTACCATGCCCCAACCCCAGGGGGGGGAATCCAATCACAGGGGGGATCCAATCTGCCGACCATGGGGGGGTCCGATCCCAAAGGGGGATCTGAACCCAGGGATCCGATCCCAGGTGGGCGGGGTTGTATGGGAGTGGGGATCTGATGGTGGGGAAGCTGGGGACCGGGATGAAGCACCCCTGCTCCTCCTGGCCCACAAGAAGTGCTGTGAAGGTATTTACCATTTCCCTGCGGCTGTCCTCGCCTCGCTGCAGCTGCCGGGTTTCCCAAGTACCGAGAAACCCAGCCAGTAAAATCTGCAAACCAGGTTAAATCCGAGGCTTTCAGCCTCATCAACACATTTAAAATGCCAATCCCCCTCCTGGGAACATGTTGGCTGCCCGCCCCTTGTCCCACCTCAGTAAAACCCCGAAGTTGGTGGGTTGGAACCGGCTTCCCAACGCGCTCAGAATCACTGCCCATTTAACCCCACACCCACTCCCATCGGCTCACCCATGATAAAATTACCCCCAGTGACTCAATCCAAAGAGAATATAAATACACAGCAAATACAAAGATTTAACCTAACAACAACAACAACAACAACTTACATTTATACAGCACATTTAACATAGTATAATGTCCCGTGGTGCTTCACAGGAGCATTTTCAAACAAAATTTCACATCGAGCCACATAAAGAGACATTCGGACAGGTCACCAAAAGCTTAGTCAAAGCAGTAGGTTTTAAGAAGCGTCTTAAATGAAGAGAATGAGAGGTAGAGAGGCGGAGAGGTTTAGGGAGGGAATTCCAGAGCTTGGGGCCTAGGCAGCTGAAGGCACGGCCGCTAATAGTGGGGCGAAGGAAATTGGGGATGCCCACGAGGCCAGAATTAGAGGAACACAGAGTTCTCTGATGGTTGTGGGGCTGGAGGCTGTTACAGAGTTAGGGAGGGGCAAGGCCATGGAGGATTTGAATTTTTAAATTGAGGCGTTGCTTAACTGGGAACCAGAGTAGGTCAGCGAGAACAGGGGTGATGGGTGAACGCAAGTTAGGACACAGGCAGCAGAGTTTTGGATGATCGCAAGTTTACAGAGGGCGTAAGAGGGGAGCCCGGTCAGGAGAGCATTGGAATAGCCAATAACAATGATTAGGTTCTGCAACGAAAGGTTTTTGAGATAAAATTTGGTTGCAGGTTGGCTAAAATGGTGTACTGAACATTAAAATATATTATTATAAAATAACAAAAATTTAAGCCCAGGGACTATACAGTAAAATTCCATTCAGTCCATCATACCTGTATTTCCATCATATTGAGACTATGTACTCCAATCCCATTCAGCCCATCATTTCTGTGTTACCTCCATACTGAGTCTATGTAATCCAGTCCCAGCTTTTTCCTGCACCATTTAATGTTTCTCCTCTTCAATGTTTATCTAATTAATTCTTATGATTGATTTGGCTTCAATAGCCATTTGTGGTAATACAATCCAAACGCTAATAACATTTTGCCTGAAAGGTTTCTTCTATTCCTGCCTTTATGATTTAAGTACTAACCTTAAATTTATGTCCACTCGTTATTAATTCACTGACCAGTGAAAACAATCTTTCATTGTTTTGACTCTGAAGCCTTTTCAAAATTTTGAACAATTTTGAAGAGGATGCTGCCAAAGTCATAGTGAAAGAGGAGGTAGTTGCGTGTCAGCTGTGACTCAGTGGGTAGCACACTCGCCTCTGAGTTATGAAGGTTGTGGGTTCAAGTCCCACTCCATGGGACTTGAGCACATCAATCTACGCCGAAACTCGAGGGAGTGCTGTTTTGGATGAGACGTTAAACCGATGCCCCGTCTGCTCTCTCAGGTGGACGTAAACGATCCCATGCACTATTTCGAAGAAGAGCAGGGAAGTTATCCCTGGTGTCCGGGCCAATATTTATCCCTCAATCAACACAACAAAAACAGATTATCTGGTCATTATCACATTGCTCTTTGTGGGATCTTGCTCTGCACAAATTGGCTGCCGCATTTCCCACATTACAACTGTGACTGCACTCCAAAAGTACTTCATTGGCTGTAAAGCATTTTGGGACATCCGGTGGTCATGAAAAGTGCTATATAAATGCAAGTCTTCCAATTTACTGGATGGGACAAAAATTGGTAAAGAGGAAGTACTACAAAGGCTGGCTGCACTTGAAGTAGATAAGTCACTAGGACCAGATAGGATGCATCCTAGGATGCTGAGGGAAGTAAAGGTGGAAATTTCAGAGACACTGGCCATAATCTTCCAATCCTACTTAGATACAGGGGTGATGCCAAAGGATGGGAGAATTGTAAATGTTCCACCCTTTTTCAAAAAAGGGTGTAGGGATAAACCCAGCAACTACAGACCAGTCAGTTTAACCTCGGTAGTGGGGAAGGTTTTAGAAACAATAATCCGGGACAAAATTAACAGTCACTTGGACAAGTGTGGATTAATTAAGGAAAACCAGCACAGATTTGTTAAAGGCAAATCGTGTTTAACTAACTTGATTGAGATTTTTGATGAGGTAACAGGGAGGATTGATGTGGTGTACATGGACTTCCAAATGGCGTTTGATAAAGTGCCACATAATAGGTTTACCAACAAAGTTGAAGCCCATGGAATAAAAGGGACAGTGGCAGCATGGATACGAAATTGGTTAAATGACACCAAAAGAGAGTAGTGGTGAATGGTTGTTTTTCGGACTGGAGGAAGGTATACAGTGGTGTTCCCCAGAGGTTGGTACTAGGACCACTGCTTTTCTCAATATACATTAATGACTTGGACTTGGGTATACAGGGCACAATTTCAAAATTTGCAGATAACACAAAACTTGGAAGTACAGGTTGGACCCCAGTAATCCGGCACCCTCGGGACCAGGCTGGTGCTGGACCATTGAAAATTCCGAACCACTGAAGGTGTCGAAAGTCACCACAAACACCGCCACCACCTGCTCCTCCTCCTTCCTGCTGCTGCCCTCCCTGTGCCGCCGCCGACCCCGCCGCCCACGGGCTGCTCGGGCTCCATCGCTCTGCCGAGCCGTCGGTGATGCTGCGCGGTCCAGGCGCTGATCCTGGCCCGGCGGCGGTCCCGGGACCCGAGCCGGACCCATCCCAGGGAGTGAATGTGACAGCAGGACCTTCCTCGTGCCGGACCACTGAAGGTGCCGGACCGTCGGGTGCCGGATTACCGGGGTTCAACCTGTATAGTGAACAGTGAGGAGGATAGTGATAGACTTCAAGAAGATGTAGACAGGCTGGTGGAATGGGCGGACACTTGGCAGATGAAATTTAATGCAGAGAAGTGTAAATGATACATTTTGGTAAGAAGATCACGGAGAGGCAATATAAACTAAAGGGTACAATTCTAAAGTGGGTGCAGGAACAGGGAGACCTAGGGGACCTCTTTTACTTCTTTTGTTTCTTTTATTCTTTTGTCAGGTCGCAGCCCTGCCTTCGATCTAGTTTCTTTTCTTTCCAGTTTTGAAGAAGGGTTCGACCCGAAACGTCAACTCAAATTTCTCTCCACGGATGTTGCCTGACCTGCTGAGTTTTTCCAGCATTTTCTGTTGTTATTTCGGATTTCCAACATCTGCAGTATTTTGCTATCAGATGTGCACAAATCATTGAAGGTGGCAGGGCAGGTTGAGAAAGAGGTTAAAAATGCATACGGGATCCTTGGCTTCATAAAAAGGCTAGAGTACAAAAGCAAGTAAGTTATGATGAACCTTTATAAAACACTGGTTCGGCTTCAACTGGAGTATTGTATCCAATTCTGGACAGCGCACTTTAGGAAGAATGTGAAGACCTTAGAGAGGGTGCAGAAAAGATTTACGAGAATGATTCCAGGGACTTCAGTTACATGGACAGACTAGAGAAGCTGGGGTTGTGCTCCTTAGAGCAGAGAAGGTTGAAAGGAGACTTGATAGAGGTGTTCAAAATCATGAGGGGTCTAGACAGAGTAGATAGAGAGAAACTGTTCCCATTGGCAGAAGGGTCGAGAACCAGAGGACACAGATTTAAGGTGATTGGCAAAAGAACCAAAGGCGACATGAGGAATAAGCTATTTTACTCAGCGCGTGGTTATGATCTGGAATGCACTGCCTGAAAGGTTGGTGGAGGCAGACTCAATCATGGCTTTCAAAAGGGAATTGGATAAGTACCTGAGGGGAAAAATATTTGCAGGGTTACGGGGAAAGGGCGGGGGAGTGGGACTAGCTGAATTGCTCTTGCAGATAGCCGGCACGGGCTCAACAGGCCGAATGGCCTCCTCCTGTGCTGTAACCATTCTATGATTCTATGAAATCCCCTTTAACATTCTCTGCTTCAGTGAACACAACTGGAATTATTTAACGCTTCCTTCACAATTGTATTCCATCGCAGTTGTGAATCATCCCAGTAAAGATCATTTTCACCTTTTACATGGCAGAAATATCCTTTCTATGATAAAGCACCCAAACCTGCACATAGGACTCCAACCCTGGCTTAACGAATGTCTGTTGCAGATTCATTCATCGTCTTGCTTTTGTAATTCAATGCCTCAGAATCCCAGTTAGGGAACATTGCATTTATTCGGTGCTCGTGGGGATCAGGGTATCTCTGTCTTGCATATCGCAAATGACTGCACAGGATAAATGGGCTGCATCTGACATTGATCCCACGCTGAAAGATGCTTTCACACACATGGCCAGTAAATGTTACCACAAGATTTCTCTGACTAAGAACATCTACTGCGGCATTGTACTGAAAGCATCCCACACACCCAGTTAATACAGATCCTGTGCCCAACCTCAAATGTTTCCTGGTGGGAAAATGGCCTGCAATCTCCAATGTAGCATTGTTGAGTTTAAATGCATCCGTAGAAATCTCTCCACATAATTTTCTTCTGAGCAACTTTAAGCTTGAGATCTGAGAATTAGGTTTTGATCATGAGAAAGAGAATGAGCCAAGAATTGGCCCACAGAGGTGACAACTGACATTGGGGCTGGCTTCAGATAATACTTGAGTCGCCCCTGTCAACATTCCTGTTGATATTCAACCCGAGGTTCCTGACAGAGAATTTTTGAAGCTGTTCCTGTTACCGTAGCTACATACGAATGATCTGGTTACAACTTCATGCAAGTTCTAGCGATGTGGCTGTTGGTATTTCTGACATATGTGTAGAGTGATACAGTTTTTTGTTTTAAAATAAGTATAATTAGATTGATATTCAAGGGGTACTGTCTTCTTGTGTTTGAAGGCCTCTTTTTTGTTGCTTTGCCATGCGCTTTGACCATAGGATCCAATTTGTGTTAAAAATGTGTGACTGTGGCAAAGCCACCAAGGGACTCCTGTATGACTATATAACTGCCTTTAACAGAGTGCTACAGCACCTATGTTTGTTTACTGTTTGTAAATAACCCGTTCTCGGTAAGTTCCAGAACCAGCGCGATGACGTCATCACGTTGGTCACGTGACGACCTGAACGGCAGGAAACGTGATGACGTCATGATGTCAGGCTGGAAGGTTCCCAGGTCCGACCTTGTGAAGCCAGCCTTAAGAAAAGACCTGTTGATTGTTTCTCCTGCATTCCATTGTTTGTTCTTTAGTTTACATTAAAATTCGTTTAATTATCGGACTGACTCGACCTCAGTATTTCAGCTAGGGATCTGATGATTCCTACAGTGGTGACCCCGAAGCTTCGCAGACGATTTTCACGGAGGAAGCGCGACGCAGCACGATGGATGTTAATGCAGTGACCTTGAAGCTCCCTCAATTTTGGGAACAACAGGAGGCCTCCTGGTTCGTCCAAGCGGAGGCTCAGTTCCAACTTCGGAACATCGTGCTGGATCAGACCCGTTATCTTTATGTGGTCTCCGCATAATAACGACCCCAAGGTCGGTTTCGCATCTACGATGGCGGTTGGAGATTCCGGGAATTACTTTATATCACCGACTCCATTTCGGGCCGACGGTTTTTGTGTGACACGGGCGCCCAGTGCAGCATCCTCCCCGCTTCGCTCCTCGACGTCAGGGCCGGGAGGCGTGGTTCTCCACTCCAGGCCGCCAACGGCAGTGCTATTCATACGTTCGGGAAGCAGCGGATCCAGGTGTGTTTCAGCGGGCAACGTTTCCTATGGGAGTTTATCACCGCCCAAATCGCACAGGCAATCCTCAGCGCTGACTTCTTCTGTGCCAATGGCCTATTGGTTGATTTACGAAATCGCCGTCTGATTCACGCTGCCACGTTTGCCTCCATCTTGTGCTTTCGGGGCTTAGGTGCGACTCACACGGTTTCCTGCACCGTGCCGGCGCCCGACGACTTCGCCCGCCTTCTCGGGGAATTTCCGGATCTAACTCAGCCCACCTTCTCGGCAACGACCGCTAAACATGGTGTGGAGCACCACATCGCGACGACCGGCCCTCCGGTCTATGCCCGGGCTCGGCGGCTGGAACCCAGTAAACTCGAGGCCGCGAAGGCGGAGTTCGCCACCATGGAGCGACTGGGGATTGTTCGCCGGTCGGATAGTCCCTGGTCTTCGCCACTTCATATCGTCCCTAAGCCCGGCGGTGGTTGGCGGCCTTGCGGCGATTATCGGCGCCTCAATGAGGTCACGACGCCCGACCGGTACCCAATACCGTACATCCAAGATTTCTCTGCACATTTGGCGGGCAATTCATTTTTTTCCAAAATCGACATCGTCCGGGGGTACCATCAAGTGCCCGTCCACCCCCAGGACATCCAGAAAACGGCGGTCATTACCCCGTTCGGACTGTTTGAATTCCTCCGAATGCCGTTCGGGCTCAAGAATGCGGCGCAGGCGTTCCAGCGCCTTATGGATTCAGTGCTGCGGGATCTTAAGTTCCTGTTTGTGTATCTCGATGACATCCTGGTCACCAGTACTTCGAAAGAGGAACATATCAGCCACCTGCGCCTCCTTTTTCGCCGCCTCCATCAGCATGGCCTCATAATTAACCCGGCCAAATGCCAATTCGGGCTGCGACAGATCGACTTTTTGGGCCACCGCATCACTGCGGAAGGAGCAGTGCCACTTCAGTCGAAGGTGGAGGCGATTGCTGCTTTTCCACGCCCGCAAGCCGTTAAAGCGCTCCAGGAGTTCCTCGGTATGGTTTTACCATCGGTTTGTTCCCCGGGCAACGCAGCTTATGCGGCCACTCTACGAGGCACTCAGAGGGAAACCGGGGAAGGAACCTGTGGTCTGGACACCAGAGATGGATTGCGCTTTTGTGGACACGAAAGATGCTCTCGCAAACGCAACGATGTTGGCGCACCCGCTGCCTGGTGTCACCATCGCGCTTACAACTGGCACTTCGGACTACGCCGTAGGCGCCGTGTAGGAGCAATGGGTCGACGGGACGTGGCAACTGCTGGCGTTTTTTAGTCGCCAATTGCATCATAACGAACGCAGCTACAGCACGTTCGACAGGGAGTTGTTGGCGTTGTTTCTGGCCATCCGCCTTTTTTGTTTTCTGTTGGAGGGATGCCAATTGACCGCATTTGTGGATCACAAGCCCCTGACGTTTGCCATGGCCAAGATGGCTGAGCCGTGGTCGGCTCGACAGCAACGACAGCTCACCTTTTATTTCTGAGTTCACCACCGACATCCGGCATGTGGCCGGCAAGGACAACGTGGTCGCCGATTGCCTCTCACGTGCGACGGTCCAGGCCGTCCAGCTGGGACTCGATTATTCACTCCTGGCTGCTGACCAAGCGGCTGATCCGGAAACGCAAGCTTTCATTACCAACTCCTCCTGCCTTCAGCCAGCGGATGTGCTTTTCCACTCGGCCGGCACCTCCTTGCTCTGCAACGTCTCCTTGGGGGACCCCTGCCCGATCGTTCCGTTGTCCTGGCGTAGGAACATTTTCGATGCCATCCACGGGCTTGCGCACCCTGGCGTGAGGGCTTCACAAAAACTACTGGCATCCAAGTTCGTCTGGAGAGGGATGCACAAGGATGTCCGCGACTGGGCCAACACCTGCGTCGTGTGCCAACGGGTTAAGGTGCAGCAGCACGTCAAAGCTCCCGTAGCCGTTTTCGAAGTACCGGAGCGGCGTTTCGGTCACGTCCATGTCGACCTCGTTGGCCCACTACCGCCGTCACAAGGTTTCACACATCTCTTGACTATTGTCGACCGTACCACCAGGTGGCCGGCCACTCCTTTGACGTCCACCACCTCCACGGATGTTGCCCGGGCTTTTCTTTCCTCCTGGGTTGCACGTTTCGGCGTTCCGTCTGATATTTCATCGGACCGCGGGCTGCAATTCTCGTCTGCACTGTGGAATGCCGTAACCTTGGGTTTGGGCACCAAGCTCCATCGGACCACAGCTTACCATCCACAGGCAAATGGACTATGTGAGCGCTTTCATCGGTCCTTGAAGGCGTCGCTGCGGGCCAGCCTCCAGGGGGCCGCATGGATAGACAGGCTGCCTTGGGTGACGCTCGGGTTACGCACAGCGCCCAAAGAGGACCTGCAGTCATCGGCCGCCGAGCTGGTTTATGGACAGCCACTCCGGGTGCCAGGCGAGTTTCTTCCGTCACCAACGCGACCTTGGTCGGCAGCCGAACAACTGGAGGCCCACCGGGATGCAGCTCAATCTTTTAGGCCAATTCCGACGTCACATCACAGTTTGCCCACGTCACACGTTCCGCCGGAGCTTATGCAGGCTAAATTCGTTTTTGTCAGGCATGACGCCCACCGTAGTCCTCTCACACCTCCATATACAGGCCCTTTCCAGGTACTGCAGGCAGGTGCCAAGAGTTCTTTAGTGGACGTCGGGGGCAAGCCTGACCACATTTCCGTGGACCGCCTCAAGGCCGCACACCTGGATCTCGAGCGACCGGTCGAGGCAGCGCAGCCACCGCGTCGTGGGCGGCCGCCCGCTGCCGCCACACCTGACCGGACTGTTCCGCAGGCCAGCTCATCATCTGCCCAGCCCATTCCTCTCCGGGAATATCGGAGTCGTTCGAACAGGCTTGTCCGACCTCCTCTGCGATTGACTTTTGTGGTTAAAGACACTTCTGGGGGGGCGCATGTGGCAAAGCCACCAAGGGACTCCTGTATGACTATATAACTGCCTTTAACAGAGAGCTACAGCACCTATGTTTGTTTACTGTTTGTAAATAACCCATTCTCGGTAAGATCCAGAACCAGTGCGATGACGTCATCACGTTGGTCACGTGACGTCCCGAACGGCGGGAAACGTGATGACGTCATGACGTCAGGCTGGGAGGTTCCCAGGTCAGACCTCGTGAAGCCAGCCTTAAGAAAAGACCTGTTGATTGTTTCTCCTGCATTCCATTGTTTGTTCTTTAGTTTACATTAAACTTCGTTTAATTATCGGACTGACTCGACCTCAGTATTTCAGCTAGGGATCTGACGATTCCTACATGACTCTGTTTTAAACCATTGTGCACCTCAGATCAACAACAACAACAACATGTATTTATATAGCGCCTATAAAATATCCCAAGGCACTTCATAGGAGCATTATCAAACAATATTTGACACCGAGCCACATAAGGAGATATTAGGGCAGAAAAGCGGGGATGCTAAAGAGGCCAGAATTGGAGGAGCACAGAGATCTCAGAGGGTTGAAGGACAGGAGGAGATTACAGAGATAGGGAGGGGTTTGAACACACCTGAACAAAACATTGCTTGGCTGTTCCACCATTCTCCCTCGCTACAATAAGAACTATCCCTAGTTAAAACACGATAAATGCAACTGATAATGATTGTTTTTAAACACAAATAGCACAATATGAAATTTAAATGTTCATTAACAGGCACACAAATGGCATCAATGGGATTTCGTGTCTGTTGTATAATTGAACGATGTATTAAAATGGCCCTCCTTCTGTGTTCTGTTTATATAAACAAGAATGAAGATCATTTCAGCTAAAGCAAAATAGATTTAACGAATGAATTTTATTGGCTAAGGACAATAATCTTAAGGAAATGCAATTAGCTCGAACATAGCTATTAATCGTTTCCCCAGCTGCAGTAAACTATAGGCTAGAGATTCCGACGGGAGGCATTGGGTGAGGGGGCGTGGGTGGGGTGGGGGGGAGGGGGGGCTGTGCACAGGTACAACCCCTGCACCTGAATGGTGACACTTGAGACATCCCCTATATTAGGTCTCGGGCGTCATATCCATGGAGCCAGCGAAGTGCCGGCGATCATAATCAAAGATCGGGCCGCTCTTCGCCTCAGTGAGGAAGGTTGGGCCACTGAGCCTCGGGCTAGGAAGAGTGGGCAATTGGGCCAGGATATAGTGGTGGCCGGGGGGGGGGGGCGTTGAGTGCTCGGGGGGATGGGGCAATTGGTGGCAAACTTCTTGGAAGCACCCCAATTAATTCTTAGGATGGTGACGTCGCTGACAAGGCCAGCATTTATTTCCCCCCCTAGTTGCCCTGGGAAGGTGATGGTGGGCCTACGTCTTGAGCCACTGATAGCGGTTTGATACGACTGCGTTACTTGCTAAGTCACTTCACAGGGCAGGTAAGAGTCAACCATGCTGCTGTGGTACTGCAGTCATATATAGGCCAGACTAGGTAAGGTCGGCAGGTTTCCTTCCCTAAAGTACATTAGTGAACCAGTTGGGCTTTTACAACAATCTGACAGCTTCACGGTCACTTTTACTGATACCCGCATTTTATTTCCAGATTTTTTTAAACTGAATTTAAATTCTCAAATTGCTACAGTGGGATATGAACTCACCTTCTCTGGATTATTAGTTCAGGCCTCTGGAAAATGAGTCCAGTAACATAACCACGACACTACTATACCCCAATGTCATGCTTTCTGTGCCACTACATGAAAGAAGGCACACTATGATGATGGGCTGCATCCGACAAAATGCCTCTGACCATATCTGGTATGGGAAGGGAGAAGAGAGCCCGCGACGAGGCACGAAGCAAGAGGCAAGGGGAAAGAGCGAAGAGCAAGAGGCAAGAGACCTTGGCTACTGGTGGGCCGACAATTATATTCGGTTCTTCATCCCTTATCTGCGCGCCAAATCAGGTCAGTCCTTTGTCTAACTTTTGGCGGGCTCGTCCAAAGTGATTACGGTCATCCACTTTAACGGCTTTTGGGACGGTTGTCTCCTGGTTTAATGGCTCCAATATCCTGGCTGTTTGTTATTTATGAAATGTAATTGTCCTTTTCCTGGCTTGGTGGCTACTGTGAGCTGGTACCGATTATGTATGCAGAAACTTAATGGCCTCAAGATTAGGCCCATTCTGACTTGATCTGTTCCAAGATGAAGAATGCATATTCTGTGTTTACCTAGCTGTCTGGCTTCACAAAGTCTTTCACAGATTCATGCATGTTAGGTTTCATTTCAGGTTTTGAAAGTGCCTGCCTTTTGCAGGGCCTTGCTTTTAAAACCCTGTACGTTTTGGTCACGAGATTACAGAAGCCATTTTGGGTACACTTTTTTAATAACTTGTCCATACAGGGTCCCTTTATCCATAACTTTTGGGGAATGTGGGAATTTTGAGAACCCTACACTCCCCCCTGTTGATACTAAACTCGCTTTAAGTATCATCCTGACAAGGTGAGCAAAATTCCCGACCCTCCATAGTCAATCTTCCCCTGTAATTACCTATCTAAGATCCCACGACACATGCATTTCCCATTCTGTAAAAATGTAGTGTACATAAGCATACATAGACAGATTACAGGCGTTTTCACACATCCAAGCATGGAGGGGGTCCAACACCCCTGCACCACTTGGTACACATACATCTTTATTAAAAATAACAAATTGAAAAGTCTTTATTAAAAATAACAAAAACAAAAGAAAAAAACAATCTTTATTCAGAAACACATACAAAAAAATTCAAACAGGTGTATCTCCCTCCACCTTAACATAATGTTCCTTCCAGGTCCTTTGGTTTCGGAATTCTAGTATTTGGCCTTATCCCTTGCACTGAGTGCACACTAGGTACAATAGTATTCCCAGCTGGCAAACCACGAGGATGTGGGAAGCCAGTCTAATCCACGAAGGGACCTCTATGTTTTCAAAAATGTCCCACCAGGGTGGAACCACAATATCCAATATCTTGGCCCCTATCTGCACTGTCTTCTGCTCCAGAGTGTAGAAATGTTTCTGGGAGACTATTACTGCTTTGAGTATTTTGGTAAGATGTTCTGGGAGAGGGGGAATTTCATAGCCGAAATGCGCTTCATAATTTTGCAGGTTGGTATAATTCTCTTTTACAGTGAGGTGAAAAGTGGAGGGTTCAGGAATAGGGACAATTCATACCTGGGCCACTTGAACTTCCGCCTCGGGTTTAAAGCAGAAACTGCTGTTACTTACCGGACTCCAGCTATGCTGTCCATGCTGGTAGTGGGGTGCACCGGTGGTGACACAATATGTCCCACCTCCTATATATGCTATCTGTGGGGGAACATGGTCTTGTGCCATTACCTCCATGGTACAATTTATAGGTTTAGCGCCAGCAGCTCTAAACCCGCACTGTGGTTTTGAATAGGCGTTCAAGTGCTGGGGACACAGTATTATGTGTGCTCCCCGGCTCCGGCACCCCGAGAGGTCAGTACCTGTCATAGCGTGCTCCCACTTTATGACATAAGGTGAGACCGCTGTGAAATGGATGTGTGCACCCCTTGAATGACTCCAATGTTCTCTACCCTGTATACCAGCGCGGGTCGGGCTGTCCCACCCATGACCGGCATGCTAACTACTATACCCATGATCGTATGGTTTGATCATCCACAATCTACTGGGACTGGGTAGGCCTCAGAAGCTAGCCGGAATTGGCACGAGCTTAATGCATTCTTGTGGTAAACCACTGTTTGTATTCCACTGTGTACATGCCTGTACATGCCTCGGCTGACTCCACCCACGAATCCAGGTATAAAGGTGACTGCTCCACAGCCCCTTTGTATTCTGGACCGGTTGACCACTCGAGGCACACCTTCATTCTCTTGTTAATAAAAGCCTGTTAATTACTCGCTTAATCTCAGTCTTTTGAGTTATTGATAGCGCATCAATTTTATTAACAAGATTTTTATAATGAAGAAGATCCTCACACCAGCATGCCTGGACTTAGATCATCGGGAGGCGGACTCATCCACCAAGTTTACTCACTGGCTTAGGTGTTTCGAAAAATTCCTGACCGCCTCCGCTGCAATCAAATCGGACGAGGACAAACTGGATGTCCTGACCTCCAAAGTGAACCACCGAGTGTACTCGGTCATCCAAGACGCGACCTCGTACGCGGATGCTATCAAGCTCCTCAAGGACCAGTACATGCGCCCAGTGAACGAAGTGTATGCCAGGCACCTTCTGGGGAGTCGTAAACAACAACCTGGGGAATCGACCGAGGAATACCTTCAGGCACTGTCTGTGCTTGGCCGGGCCTGTGGTTGTAAGGATGTAAAGGCCGCCGTGTATACAGAGGAACTTATCCGGGACGCTTTTGTAGCGGGCCACAGGTCCAATTACACCCGGCAGCGACTGTTGGAGCAAAGTGGCCTCGACCTCAACAAGGCCTCTGAACTCGCACTATCATTGGACGCAGCCTACCGGGGCATGGATGCCTACTCCTCTGCACCGTGGACGCCGCGGGGAACAACAGCCTGGGACACGGTAGGACCGTCTCATAGCGCCGTGCCACCCCAGCCACATCCCAGCAACGGCCCAACTACCGCAGCAGTGTCCCAAGGCCAGACAGCAGTGCCCCAAGGCCAGAAATGCTACTTCTGTGGCCAGGCCAAACACCCCAGAGCGCGCTGCCCGGCGAAAAATGCGATCTGCTCGGGCTGCAGGAAGAAGGGAAACTACGCCAGCATCTGCAGGGCCAAAGCCACCCCGAACCCCAGCAGCGCCGCGTGTGGGCCATGCGGGCTGCCATCTTGGGCCTCCCCAGCCATGTGCGAACCACCGGAACAGCAGCCACTTTGGACGCCTCCAGCCACATGGGGATCATGGACGCCGCCATCTTGGACGACAGCCGGGACGCAGCAGGCCCCCAACACCGCCTCATCTGATACCCGCAGCGACACACCGACCTCTACGCTGGCCTCCGTTACACTGGACCAAGTGAGACCACACCAGCCAGCCAGTTCCACAATGGACATTAAGGTAAATGGTCACGAAACAATCTGCCTTTTTGACTCTGGGAGCACGGAGAGCTTCATCCACCCCGACATGGTGCGGCGTTGCTCTCTCCCAGTCCTGCCTGCGCACCAGCGGATTTCTATGGCCTCCGAGTCCCAGTTGGCGGACATTGGCGGCTACTGCGTGGTGACACTCGTAGTAGACGGGACTGTGTACGATAATTTTAAACTTCTGGTCCTGCCCGACCTCTGCGCTGCCGTTCTACTGGGGTTAGATTTTCAGTGCCACCTTAAAAGTGTTACGATGGCGTACGGTGGACCCCTCCCCCCACTCACAGTCCGCAGCCAGCAGCTTCCAAATTGCCCGCCGCGCACCAGGTGCAACCTCTCCACACTCAGAGTCACCCCCCCCCCCACTGTTTGCTAACCTCACCCCCGACTGTAAGCCCATCGCCACAAAGAGCAGGCGATACAGTGCCGGGGACAGGGTTTTCATTAAAACCGAAGTGGAGCGGCTCCTGAAGGAAGGGATTATTGAGGGCAGCACCAGCCCCTGGCGAGCCCAGGTTGTGGTCGTTAAGACCGGCGAGAAGCAGCGCCTGGTCATCGACTACAGCCAGACAATAAATCGCTACACCCTGCTGGACGCTTACCCACTCCCCCGCATAGCTGATATGGTCAACCAGATCGCGCAGTACTGCGTCTTCTCGACCATTGACCTGAAATCAGCGTACCACCAGCTCCCTATCCACCCTGAGGACCGCCAGTATACTGCCTTTGAGGCAAACGGCCGCCTCTATCACTTCCTTAGGGTTCCCTTTGGCGTCACCAACGGGGTCTCCGTCTTCCAAAGGGAGATGGACCGGATGGTCGATCAAAATGCGTTGCAGGCCACTTTCCTATATCTGGACAATGTGACCATCTGCGGCCATGACTTGCAGGACCATGAAGCAAACCTCGAAAAATTCCTCTGCACCGCCAAACTCCTCAACCTGACGTATAGCAAGGAGAAGTGCATATTCCGCACAACCCGCCTCGCCATCCTTGGCTGTGTTGTGGAACACGGAGTCATCGGCCCCGACCCCGACCGGATGCGTCCCCTTATGGAACTCCCACTGCCCCACTGCCTCAAGGCCCTGAAGAGGTGCCTAGGGTTTTTCTCTTATTACGCCCAGTGGGTCCCCTACTATGCGGACAAGGCCCGTCCGCTGATCAAGTCCACCTCTTTTCCTGTGATGGCAGAGGCCTGCTTAGCCTTCCACCGTATCAAGGAAGACATTGCCAAAGCCACCATGCACGCAGTGGACGAATCCATCCCCTTCCAGGTGGAAAGCGACGCATCCGACTTTGCCCTGGCCGCTACCCTCAATCAGATGGGGAGACCCGTGGCCTTCTTTTCACGAACCCTCCAGGGCCCGGAGACCAGACACTCCGCTGTTGAGAAGGAGGCCCAGGCTATTGTGGAGGCTGTGCGTCATTGGAGGCACTATCTGTCGGAAAACGATTTACCCTGCTCACTGACCAGCGTTCAGTTGCTTTCATGTTTAACAACAAGCAGAGGGGCAAAATCAAAAACGACAAGATCTTGAGGTGGAGAATCGAACTTTCCACCTACAATTACGAGATCTTGTACCGGCCCGGGAAGCTCAATGAACCCCTGGATGCTCTATCGCGTGGCACCTGCGCCAGCGTGCAGATCGATAGACTCCGGGCCCTCCACAATGACCTCTGCCACCTGGGGGTCACCAGGTTCTTCCACTTCATCAAGGCCCGCAACCTGCCTTACTCCATTGAGGAGGTCAGGACCATGACCAGGAACTGCCAAGTCTGCGCTGAGTGCAAACCGCACTTTTATAGACCAGACAGGGCTCACCTGATAAAAGCCACTCGCCCCTTCGAGCGCCTGAGCGTTGATTTTAAAGGGCCTCTCCCCTCCTCCGACCGCAATGTGTACTTCCTCAATATTATTGATGAGTACTCCCGTTTCCCGTTCGCCATCCCCTGCCCGGACATGACCAGTGCCACGGTCATTAAATGTCTGAACGACCTCTTCACCCTGTTCGGTTTCCCCAGCTATATCCATAGCGACCGGGGCTCATCGTTTATGAGCGACGAACTCCGTCAGTACCTGCTAGCTAGGGGTATTGCCACAAGCAGGACCACCAGTTACAACCCCCGGGGGAACGGACAGGTGGAAAGAGAGAATGCAACAGTTTGGAAGGCCGCCCTGCTAGCCTTAAAGTCTACGGGCCTTCCGACCTCCCGCTGGCAGGATGTGCTCCCCGATGCGCTCCACTCTATTCGGTCACTGCTCTGCACTGCCACTAATGCCACCCCTCATGAGAAAATGTTTGTCTTCCCAAGGAAGTCCACATCGGGGACATTGCTACCACCATGGCTGACGTCCCCAGGGCCGGTCCTACTGAGAAGACACGTGAGGACCCATAAAACGGACCCCCTGGTCGAGAGGGTCGACCTCTTCCACGCCAACCCCCAGTATGCTTACATTGCGTACCCGGACGGGCGGGAGGACACAGTCTCCATAAGAGACCTCGCACCCTCGGGGGCCGCAGTAACCCACTACCCACTACCACCGCCCCCCCACGATCCGATATCCAGCCCCAGCAGACGTCAGGCCTGGGCCCCGCGACCCGCTCAACATCTACGTGGACTACACACCAGTGCCCCAGCCTACGTGGGACTCGACGCCGGAAGCTTCACTACCCCTGCTGTCGCCACGTCGATCACAGCGGCAGACAAGACCTCCGGAGAGACTCCAATACACTAACTTTTAATACACTTCACCCCGCCGGACTCAATTTTAAACAAGGGGTGAATGTGGTAAACCACTGTTTGTATTCCACTGTGTACATGCCTGTACATGCCTCGGCTGACTCCACCCACAAATCCAGGTATAAAGGTGACTGCTCCACAGCCCCTTTGTATTCTGGACCGGTCGACCACTCGAGGCACACCTTCATTCTCTTGTTAATAAAAGCCTGTTAATTACTCGCTTAATCTCAGTCTTTTGAGTTATTGATAGCGCATCAATTCTCAAATGGATGGAGGGCTGCGAGGTGCTTGATGCTGATCCAGGAGTGGACTAAACCCTGTTTTAAATCCTCCAGATTACTGCAGCCCTCGCCCAGCAACCACGCCCTGTACAGTACGCACACCTCGTTCTGCGCAGCCTGATCTGAAGCATTTCTGTCCTCTCTTATAAGGGCATTTACGGTCTTTGCGTGCTCCTCCAGCTTAGCTATAATTTCTTTTAAATGGACCATCATGGACTGGTCCTCATGTAACTCTGAGCCTACTACATTATTCTCATCCATTAGGATTTTCTTTAACTGTGTTTTTAAACCGTTTATCTGTGTCTGCAATTCTATGTCATCCAAACTGCTGATGACAGAGGACCCTGTGTTAAACACAGTAAAACATCATTCCATGCTCCCCTTCTTTTCCTCCCCGTATTACCAAAAAACTCATGGTGTGTGGTGTACAGTTCTGTTTTGTCGACATTGGCAAAATTGAACTCGTAAAATTTTCTAAACATCTCTTTTAACAGGGCCTGGTATAGCTGTTCTGTCTCTTTGGGGCACCACTCCGGTAAGTGTACCTTGGTGAGGTTTAAAATCATGGAGGCTACCGCGTAGTGTACCCCCTGGTACAGCACCTGATCCATAGGCACTAGTACCAGCCCATTCCCTGGTCCCTTGGTGGTGGCGGGGAACCCCTCCCTGTGTGTCCTTGCTGCCTGGGTCATGGGCAGGGGCTTTTGGGGGCGGGTTACAAGTTCAGTGGCATTGACTGGGATTGGGGAGTATGGGACCACGCATGCCTTCAGGCTGGAATCCCACTTCACCCCCTCCCCGGCATCTTGCCACTGCCGGTGGAAAATGATGGATATGCCTGTGGAGCAGACCTTCTCTGACCCCCACATACAGACCTAAATCCCCTGATCCGGTTCCCACCACTTGTCCCAGCACACACTCAATCCCCCATGAGTCCCTGTAATCGTCCGATGGGTATTGTTCCCCAACCATTCCCACCTGACTGCGGGGTTTCCCATATCCTTGCTCAGTTTTCTGAGCCACCACCACCTATCCAAAGGAATCTGTCCCTTGCATGTTAAACATACACGTTTCCCTACGGTGACGCTGACCCTTGTGGCAACGACCTGTACCCTGGGGCACAGGAGGGAGGCCTCCCCGTACGTGAACCCGGTCTGGCTGGAGTACTGAGATGAATTGAACCCCAGCCACCCTGGCTACCTTCCCTCGTGGAAGTAGATGGCGGGCTCCTCCACATCCTGTTCGCCACTTCCGTCGGTCACTATCGGTGCGCTCTCTCTCCTGAGCACCCATAGATGTGGGATTCCTCCACGTCACCTCGCTTTCCATTGCTCATTCCCATCAGGGCGAGTAGGATTACGCCCCCATTCATCCTGAAATCTTTTCTGCAAAGAGATACAAGAGCATATAGCCAGGTCCCGAGGAGATTCTCTGGCTTGGGTGAAGCATAGTCGAGTCTTGCGACCTCGACTCAATATAAACACTCTTAACAAATTACTACTTACTTAAAACTACCCATCACCTCATTTAACTTAAACCAAACACCCAAACTTAATAATACCTAAACTATGTACATCTGCCGCCCATCTCCGGGCAGCCAGCCTAACCCCTGTTTGGGCTGCGGCACACTGCTCCCTTCGGTGTGGCCACATTGTCCTGTACTTTCAGTCCCTCACAGCCTGTGGCTGCTGGCTGGGGACCTCTGCCCTCAGACCGATCCCTCACTCGAGAGGCTGCCCTTTTTAAATGGGGAGCCGGTGACCACGGTTTCCTTGCCTGAGGCGTCCGTGGGGACCTTCTAGGGACTTTGGCGGGTGGGGGTTTTCTGGCTGGTGGGCCTTTAACCCGAGCCACTGCCCCCTCCGGTGCGGTCTGTGGACTTACCACTACCGCTGGCTGGGGTTCTTCTTCCTCAGGCTTGACCTCTCCCGAACCTGGGCCAGGGGCAGGTAACTCTTCGCAGCCTGTTGCTGCAGGCTGAGAGCCTCCGCCCCCAGGTCCCAAATCTGGGCCGGGGTGGGGTCTTTGCCCTCGGGTCCCTCCTCCTCTAAACCTGGGCCAGGGGCGGGGTCTTTGCCCTCGGGTCCCTCCTCCTCTAAACCTGGGTCAGGGAGGGGTCTTCGCCCTCGGATCCCTCCTCGTCTGGATCCCAGAAGAGTGGGGGAGTGTCCCAATTGGTGAGCGGGATGGCCCCTCCCCTTAAGCAAGCCACAGCGCCTGCCTGTGCAGTCTATGAACTTGTTCCCACTGCAGACTGAGGATCTCTATCCTCAGACCTCATCCCAACTGGCTGCTCTCTCCTCTCAGGCTTAAACAATTTGCATTGGTTAATGTAACTGGCAGCCTGTTTTAAAGTCTCGTCCGCTGCCTTGAATGGGCCTTCTATGGACTCCCCATCCTTTCTCCTCACCGGGACGGCCTTTGGGACGGGATCTTGGGGCTTGGACCTGCTTTAAGTCCAGGGCCAAAGCTACCCCCTGTGTGCCTCCCTTGTCCCGGACTGAGGCTACCGGGCCTGTCCAATAAGGGTCCCGAGACTCTCCTTCCCTAGCCCTCTGCTTGGCCACCTCGTTGGTCCTTTGGTTACCCTCCCACATGGTAGGGAGGGATCCTAAATCTATGGCCAAAGGTTTGGCCATTCCCCCAGCCTGCTTGTTCCCTGTAAATCCCATTAGGCTAAATGGGACCTTGTTAGACCTGGGTGGATTGGTCGGGTCTTCTGAATGGACCACCGTGCTAGAAGCTCCAGTGTCCACCGAATATCTCCCCTGCACCGTCTTCACCCGCATCTTAACACAGGGCCTGCTCCCCTCATCATTTTCAGGGGGACACAGGTCGACAGGCTGCGCTGGTTCTAGTCAGGGCCGTGGGTTGGACGGTCAATAAGGACCTCATGGTGTCCAGAAATGACTCGACCGCGGCGGGAGGGATTCCTGTCTCTGCCTTTTGGACTGGGGCTGTGGAGTTCTTTCCCTTGTTATCTTTCCAAGGGTTTTTGCATTCCTTCCCCCAGTGTCCAGGTTTTACCTCATGCACCTTCCCCTTAGGTGGGTGTGCATCAGTTCCACTACCGTTCTTATAGGCTAGGGTCAACTGTCTGATCGCCGTAAGTTCGGTGGTCAGGGGATTCCTAGGGTCGAACCAGACTTCCGCCTTGGCCCGGACCTGTGGCAAGCTGCTTGCCACCAGGCAGCGGAGCCAGTGGGCCAGGTGATCCCGGTCCAGGAACGCCCAGTTAGGTGCCCCTGTACAGGCACTCCTATATACCGGCCATAACCTGTCCGCGAAAGCCTGCGGGGTTTCCCCTGCGAGCTGCACTGTCTTCTCCACACTGGAGAAAGGACTTCCCTCATTCATCCCCATGGCCTCCAGAACTTCTTCCCTGAGCTCCTCATACCCGCTCTGCCCCCTCTTACACTCATCAGAGAGGGACTGGAGGAGCCTACACTCCAAAGAGAACAGCAGCATTTTAGCCTGCTCAGCACCATCGCATTCGTTGATGCTGGCTGCCTGTTCCACTTCCCTGAAGTGGACCGAGGGGTCCCCTTTCTCGGTGAGCTTTGGGATATGGCTCACCATAGCCCTAAGCTGTTGGGTGCTATAGGGTAATACGAATTGGTTTTGGAGGGGTCCCTCTTCCTCGCCATCCACGGGTGGGCCAAACCTCCGATGCCGGGCTGGGCACATCGGTCCTGGTTCTAGCCTCTCCTGCGGGGGTTGTTCCACCTCTGCTTCTACCCCTGACTTCACCCCCCTTGCTGCCAGACCCCGCTAAAACCTGGCGCTACGGGCGGTGGTCGCGGGACCTCCTGTTCCTCAACCGGGTTGCCCCTTTGCACTACCTGTGGTGTTTGAACCGTTCTCCCCTCGTACCCTGTGAAATCCGCCTGGCCTGCCTTCAGGCTTATGAGGCACACCATGCCCTTTGCCTTCCTTAGTGTCAGGCTCAGATTTTCTATCTGCTCCTTGCAGGGGCCATGACCTGCGTCTTCAAACCCCTGTTCACTTGCCAACTTATAAGCTGCCTTTACTTCCTTTACTTTCTCCTCCTGTGACGAGTGGCACTGGGTGAACCCAACTGCAGGAAGGCAAACTCAGACAGAGGATAGGTTACAAACACAAAGATAGACTTTACTAGAAACAAACAAAATAACAACAGCACAGATACAGGCTAGCAGGCCGGCAAGAGGATCACAAGGCAGTGTGAAACTCAAGACTGAGCACTGGACATAAAACTAAGCACCACTTAAATAGCAGGCATATAACCATGCACAGGTGAGTACGATTAGGAAGAAAGAAGGAAACAATTAAGAGTTCATGATGCCCTCTGGTGGCGAGGCGAGGCAGAACCTGGGTCATTCCTGACAGCACACCCCCCCAGGAACGGCCCCCGATGTGCCCCCAGAAGGTCCATGGCGATGACGAAGAAAGTCCTGCACCAAGTCGCGATCCAGGATGTTCCGGTCCGGGACCCAGGAGTGTTCCTCTGGACCATATCCCTCCCAGTCCACCAGGAACTGGAGGCCCCCGCGAACCCGGCGAGAGTCCATCAGGCGACGGACCGTGTAGGCAGGCTGGCCGTCGATGATGCGGGGAGCAGGGGGAGGCCTCGTGGTGGGTGCCAGGGAACTGATGGCCACTGGCCGGAGCTGGGAGACGTGGAAGGTGGGATGAATCCGCATGGAGCGAGGCAGCTGGAGACGGTAGGACACCGGGTTGACCTTCCTCAACATCGTGAAGGGACCGACGAAACGGGGCGCCAGCTTGCGGGACTCCACCCGCAGCAGGAGATCCTGAGTAGAAAGCCAAACCCTCTGACCAGGACGGAATGAAGGAGCCGGTCTGCGCCGCTTGTTGGCCTGGATCCGTCGTTGCCGAGAAGCTCATTGTAAAGCCAGCCGCGCTCTCCTCCAGGTCCATCGACAGCGCTGGACAAACTTCTCCGCGGAGGGAACCCCCACCTCGAGCTCCTGCTCCTGGAACAGTGGAGGCTGAAACCCGAACTGGCACTCAAATGGCGATATTCCTGTGGAGGAGCAGCGCAAGGTGTTGTGCGCGTACTCAGCCCAGACGATGTAACGGCTCCAGGTCGCAGGGTTAGCAGACACGAGACACCTCAGGGTCGTCTCCAGGTCTTGATTGACCCATTCCGTTTGACCATTAGACTGAGGGTGGAAACCCGAGGAAAGGCTGACAGTAGCTCCAATGAGCTTACAGAAAGCTCTCCAAAACTGGGAGGCGAATCGTGGACCACGGTCAGAGACGATGTCAAGAGGCAAACCGAACAACCTGAAAACATGCTGGACCATGAGCTCGGCTGTCTCTTGGGCTGAGGGAAGCTTGGGCAGGGCAGGGGCAGAAAACGACAGGCTTTGGAGAAGCGATCCACGATGACCAGAATGACAGTGTTGCCTTGAGATGGTGGAAGGCCTGTGATGAAATCCACAGAGAGGTGTGACCAAGGGCGGGTGGGAATGGGGAGAGGATGCAGCAAACCCTGGGGGGCGGGATCGAGGGTTCTTGTTTCGTGCACAAGTAGCACAAGCTGCCATGAACGCCTTTACATCCTTCTCCATGGTGGGCCACCAGAACCTTCTGCGAAGAAACTCCAGCGTCCTGGATGTACCTGGATGACCGGTGAGTCGCGACGAATGCCCCCACTGCAGAACTTGTGAGCGTGCCATGTTGGGAACAAAAAGGCAACCTGGTGGGCCGTTGCCAGGGTCTGCCTCCCTCTGTTGCACCTTTCTGACCAGCATCTCGATCCCCCAGCGAAAGGGTGCTACAATTCAAGAAGTTGAAAGAATAGCTTCTGGTTGTCCCTCCTGCTCAGGTGGATCAAATTGCCTGGAGAGAGCATCAGGCTTGAGATTCTTGGATCCTGGACGATATGACAGGGCAAAGTCGAAACGATTGAAAAACAGTGCCCAGCGAGCTTGACGGGAGTTAAGCCGTTTGGCCTCCTGGATATAGGCCAGATTCTTATGGTCTGTCCAGACAATGAATGGGTGTTTAGACCCCTCCAACCAAAGTCTCCACTCCTCCAGTGCCAACTTAACTGCTAGTAGTTCCCTGTTTCCAATATCATAGTTTCGCTCTGCAGGAGTGAGTCAGCGAGAAAAGAAGGCGCAAGGGTGCAGTTTGTTGTCGTTAGACCGCTGGGACAAAACGGCACCCATTCCTATATCAGAGGCATCCACCTCGACAATGAAGGGGAGTGAGGGTTCCGGAATCACGAGGACAGGAGCAGACGTGAAGCGCCGCTTGAGATCCTCGAAAGCCTGCGCCGCCTCAGCGGACCAACTGAACCGGGTGGAAGCGGTTTTGGTGAGGGCGTTGAGAGGGGCAGCAATGGTGCCGAAGTTCCTGATGAATCTCCGATAGAAATTAGCAAACCCCAAGAAGTGTTGCACCTGTTTGAGAGAGGTGGGTGGTGGCCAATCTCGGACAGCTTGGGTCTTGCCAGGGTCCATTTGGATATTGCCGCTGGAGATGATGAAGCCCAGGGATGAAACCGTGGAAACGTGAAACTCACACTTCTCAGCCTTGACAAACAAGAGATTGTTAAGCAGACGTTGCAGGACTTGCCTTACATGCTGGACATGATCGTGAAGAGTTTTGGAGAAAATGAGAATGTCATCCAGGTAGACAAAGACAAAGCGATTCAGCATGTCTCGGAGGACATCGTTGATGAGCGCCTGGAACACAGCAGGGGTGTTGGTCAATCCAAAGGGCATGACCAGGTTCTCATAGTGCCCAGTAGGTGTGTTGAATGCTGTCTTCCACTCGTCCCCTTCGCGGACACGGATGAGGTTGTAGGCATTGCGGAGATCCAATTTTGTGAAGACTGTGGCTCCCTGTAGTAGCTCGAAGGCCGTCGACATGAGCGGAAGAGGATAACGGTTCTTTATAGTAATCTTATTAAGGCCACAGTAGTCGATGCAGGGGCGGAGACCTCCATCTTTCTTACTCACGAAGAGAAAACCGGCACCAGCAGGAGAGGTGGACGGACGGATGAAGCCAGCGGCGAGGGCGTCACGGATGTAATCCTCCATGGCGGCGGTTTCTGGAGCAGAAAGGGAGAAGATCCTACCCCTCGGTGGGCATGTCCTAGGCAGGAGGTCAATGGCACAGTCATATGGCCTATGAGGGGGAAGTGATGTGGCTCGAACCTTACTAAAAACCTCTCTTAAATCCTCATACTCGGGAGGCACTCGGGACAATTCAGAGTGAGATGGGGGCTTCTGGGGCTGGGAAGGAGGCTTGGAGCGAAGACAGGTGGTGTGGCAGGCGGAGCCCCATTCCGTAAGCCGGCCGGCAGCCCAATCCATGCGTGGATTATGGCAGGCCAACCAAGAGTAACCCAGAACTAATGGAAACTCGGGAGAGTGGATAAGGGAGAATTGAATGGTCTCGAAATGTTGTCCTTCCACGCCCAAACACAGGGGGGCAGTAAGATGGTGAATAGTTCCGGAGCCCAGGGGTCTTCCATCCAGGGCAACAACAGTGAGGGGGTGATCTGGATGGGTATGGGGAATCTTGAGCTGTTTAGCTAAACCCAGATCCATGAAGTTACCATCGGCCCCAGAATCCACCAGGGCCTTAAGATCATGTTGTTGATTGCCCCAGAAAAGGGAAGATGCCAGCAGGACCCTAGAAACAGTGGGGCCGGGAGGGACGGTTACGCTCATCTCAGGGCCCTCCGTCCTGGACGAGCCTTGGCTTTTCCCACCAACTCTGGACAAGAAGAGCGAAAGTGGCCCAGTTCCCCACAATATAGGCAAGATCCCTCTCTCATTCGGCGATCACATTCAGGCTGCGAGAGACGAGCCACTCCCAACTGCATGGGCTCCTCTGGAGCAGTCAAAGATGGACTCGGGATGGCTCAGAGGCTCTCGGATGGCTTTGAAGCAGGGAAGGCTCTTGTTTCCGGAAGTGGGGTGAAAAAGGAGCGGCGTTCTCTTCGCCTCTCACGGAGACGATTATCCACTCGAATGGACATATCAAAGAGAGACTCCAAATCACCCACCAAATCTCTGGAAGCCAGTTCGTCCTTGATTTCATCCGTGAGACCGTGGCGAAAAGTGGCAATGAGCGCCTCCGAATTCCATTGGCTCTCCGCCGCGAGAGTGCGAAACTCAATGGCGAAATCCGCAACGCTACGAGCCCCCTGGTGGAGCCGAAGCAGTTTGTTAGATGCCTCTCTCCCACTGACAGGATGATCAAAGACCTTTCTCATTTCCTCAGTGAAAAGTTGGTAGTTTGAACATGCCGGAGTTTGCTGTTCCCAGACGGCCATAGCCCAGGTAAGTGCTTTGCCGGTGAGTAGCGAAACGATGTAGGCTACTCGGGAACGGTCAGTGGGAAACAATGAACCTTGCAGTTTGAAAGCCAGGGAACACTGGGTTAGAAAGCCTCGACATCCTCCCGGGTTACTGTCATAGCGCTCGGGTGCAGGTAATCGGGGTTCTTTCAGAGGGGGAAGCAAAACCGAAGGAGCGGGTAACGGTGCTGGAGTAGCTTGGGTCGCCTGACTCCGGCTCTGATGCAAAGCAATGGCGAGGGCCTCCAGCTGTTTCTGGCTTCGGGAGAACGACGTGGCGAAACACCGCAGTTCATCCAAGATCAGTTGTAGATGTTCAAAGACTCGTCGTGGCCATTGGTCCCTCTCTGCTGGGTCCATGTTTGGCTCAGTCTTGCTGTGACAAGTGGCACTGGATGAACCCAACTGCAGGAAGGCAAACTCAGGCAGAGGGTAGGTTGCAAACACAAAGATAGACTTTACTAGAAAAAAACAAAATAACAACAGCACAGATACAGGCTAGCAGGCCGGCAAGAGGATCACAAGGCAGTGTGAAACTCAAGACTGAGCACCGGACATAAAACTAAGCACCACTTAAATAGCAGGCATATAACCATGCACAGGTGAGTACGATTAGGAAGAAAGAAGGAAACAATTAAGAGTTCATGATGCCCTCTGGTGGCGAGGCGAGGCAGAACCTGGGTCATTCCTGACAGGACCCCCCCCCTCCCTAGGAACGGCCCCCGACGTGCCCCCAGAAGGTCCATGGCAGCGACGAAGAAAGTCCTGCACCAAGTCGCGATCCAGGATGTTCCGGTCCGGGACCCAGGAGCGTTCCTCTGGACCATATCCCTCCCAGTCCACCAAGAACTGGAAGCCCCCGTGAACCCGGCGAGAGTCCATCAGGCGACGGACCATGTAGGCAGGCTGGCCGTCGATGATGCGGGGAGCAGGGGGAGGCCTCGTGGTGGGCGCCAGGGAACTGATGGCCACTGGCCGGAGCTGGGAGACGTGGAAGGTGGGATGAATCCGCATGGAGCGAGGCAGCTGGAGACGGTAGGACACCGGGTTGACCTTCCTCAACATCGTGAAGGGACCGATGAAATGGGGCGCCAGCTTGCGGGACTCCACCCGCAGCGGGAGATCCTGAGTAGAAAGCCAGACCCTCTGACCAGGACGGAATGAAGGAGCCGGTCTGCGCCGCTTGTTGGCCTGGATCCGTCGTTGCCGAGAAGCTCGTTGTAAAGCCAGCCGCGCTCTCCTCCAGGTCCGTCGACAGCGCTGGACAAACTTCTCCGCGGAGGGAACCCCCACCTCGAGCTCCTGCTCCTGGAACAGTGGAGGCTGAAACCCGAACTGGCACTCGAATGGCGATATTCCTGTGGAGGAGCAGCGCAAGGTGTTGTGCGTGTACTCAGCCCAGACGATGTAACGGCTCCAGGTCGCAGGGTTAGCAGACACGAGACACCTCAGGGTCGTCTCCAGGTCTTGATTGACCCATTCCGTTTGACCATTAGACTGAGGGTGGAAACCCGAGGAAAGGCTGACAGTAGCTCCAATGAGCTTACAGAAAGCTCTCCAAAACCGGGAGGCGAATTGTGGACCACGGTCAGAGACGATGTCAAGAGGCAAACCGAACAACCTGAAAACATGCTGGACCATGAGCTCGGCTGTCTCTTGGGCTGAGGGAAGCTTGGGCAGGGGCAGAAAGCGACAGGCTTTGGAGAAGCGATCCACGATGACCAGAATGACAGTGTTGCCTTGAGATGGTGGAAGGCCTGTGATGAAATCCACAGAGAGGTGTGACCAAAGGCGGGTGGGAATGGGGAGAGGATGCAGCAAACCCTGGGGGGCGGGATCGAGGGTTCTTGTTTCGTGCACAAGTAGCACAAGCTGCCATGAATGCCTTTACGCCCCTCTCCATGGTGGGCCACCAGAACCTTCTGCGAAGAAACTCCAGCGTCCTGGATGTACCTGGATGACCGGTGAGTCGCGACGAATGCCCCCACTGCAGAACTTGTGAGCGTGCCGTGTTGGGAACAAAAAGGCGGCCTGGTGGGCCGTTGCCAGGGTCTGCCTCCCTCTGTTGCACCTTTCTGACCAGCGTCTCGATCCCCCAGCGAACCGGTGCTACAGTTCAAGAACCTGGGTCATTCCTGACACCTCCTGCTCCCTTACTTGTCTCGCTAGGCGGGCGTTCTTTTCCCGTAACCTCAACTCGTTACTCTTGGCTTCGGTGACTTGACACTGTAGGTATTCCAACCTGGCCTTATGTTCTCCCATTAACTGCACCCTTTCCTGATTCAGGGCCTGCAATGCTACCAATAACTTTTCCCCTGCTAGAGCCTTGTCCTGGACCTCCAGGGCTGACTCCCTTATCTCGGCTGCCTGTGCTGCAACGAGCCTGTCCAGAAGCTGGACCTGCTTTTTGAAGCACATCAGCCAGACTGCCTTCTCTAGGGATTTCTTGTGCTCCTTCCCTTCTGTCCACTTAGCTGCGGCATCTACCGGACGCGCAGCCTTTAACAGATTGGTGATCCACTTCTTTGTGATATTCACCTTACTAAACACATAATCAGAAATCCTTTCCTCCATCATGGTTTGCTCTTCCGAACCATTGTCTACTGTATCGCACCCCTGTTGCCGGTGTCCTGCCGTGGTCGCCATTTCTGTAGGGGGTTTTGGCATGTGCCCAGTCAGCTCTGCCCCTGACTGTCTGAGCGGTTTGAATCGCTCCCACACCTCCTGGGTTCTAGACACTGAACTTAGGTACAGGCGGCGATACAGAAAATCGAGTAGACAACTGGTTTGGTGCAAGAAAACCGTAATTTTTATTAAAGGCAAAACAAAATCACAATACTGAGAATTACTAGGATAATTACAGGCATATAAAAATAATACACTTATTTGGGAATGGGGAACACACGGCACATCGAGGGAACAAACACATTAAAATCCCCTTACACTTGTCCCACCCCCAATACCTAACTAGATTAAGCTATGAGGGGCCAGGGATTCATGCTCACCAATTCAAAACCTGTTGATTTAACTGGTTGTGATTTTTGGGGTTCACTCTTGTTGCCCTTTGGGGTTCGTCGTCGTCACGTGGTCACTGGGCGCGGCGATGGAGTTGTTTGTGCGAAGCACCCTCCTTTTCCTCCGTTAACGCCTTCATTGGGTACTTTGTCGCGATGGGTCTTCTTCTTCTTCTGGCGGTTTGGTCGCCGACGGTTTTATTACGGTTGGGGCTCGGTTGGCGGTTTATATTCTCAATATGATTTTACTACCCATGCTTTGAACGCCAGCTTATTCATCAAACGCCAGCTTATAACCAGGCCGTTTGTCCCCCAATGCGTCTTTCCGCTGCCCTTCTCTGCCTTTATCGGTTTTACCATTTTTCTCGTCTCATCTCATCTCGTCTCATCTGCCCGTTTGTGGCCCCGTATGTCCTGTGCGTAATTAAATCGGGTTTCGTTCTCCTCCCGCGTTCAGCCCTCGGTGTAGTAATGGGCGTCCTTGGTGTTGAGCGGCGCGTGGAGGGAGAAGAGAGCCCGCGACGAGGCACGAAGCAAGAGGCAAGGGGCAAGAGCGAAGAGCAAGAGGCAAGAGACCTTGGCTACCGGTGGGCCTAAAATTATACCTGGTTCTTCATCCCTTATCTGCGCACCAAATCAGGTCAATCTTTTGTCTAACTTTTGGCGGGTTCATCCAAAGTGATTATGCTCATCCACTTTAACGGCTTTTGGGGCGGTTGTCTCCTGGTTTAATGGCTCCGATATCCTGGCTGTTTGTTATTTATGAAATGTAATTGTCCTTTTCCTGGCTTGGTGGCTACTGTGAGCTGTTACCGATTATGTATGCAGAAACTTAATGGCCTCAAGATTTGGCCTATTCTGACTTGATCTGTTCCAAGATGAAGAATGCATATTCTGTGTTTACCTAGCTGTCTGGCTTCACAAAGTCTTTCACAGATTCATGCATGTTAGGTTTCGTTTCAGGCTTTGAAAGTGCCTGCCTTTTGCAGGGCCTTGCTTTTAAAATCCTGTACGTTTTGGTCACGAGATTACAGAAGCCATTTTGGGTACCCTTTTTTAATAACTTGTCCATACAGGGTCCCTTTATCCATAACTTTTGGGGAATGTGGGACTTTTGAGAACCCTACACCCCCAAACCCCTCCGCCTCTCTATTTCTCTTTCCTTCTTTAAAAGGCTACTTAAAACCTACCTCTTTGACCAAGCTCTGCCCTAATATCTCCTTATGTGGTTTGGTGTCAAATTTTGTTTGATACTCGTTCCTGTGAAGTGCCTTAGGACGTTGTACTATGTTAAAGGTGCTAGTTGTTGTTGTTGTTGTTTCCTTTCCTTTAAATCTCACTTACATGTGATTTTTCACTTCCACTATTATTGTTCTCCCTACACCTGTCCATATCTCCACCTGGAGCTATGCTAATGAGCCTGAATTACATAGAATTTACAGCACAGAAACAGGCTATTTAGTCCTCCATTAGATCACTCCTCTAGAGAAAAGAGCCCCAGCCTGTTCAATCTTCCTGGACTATAATCTCTCAGTTCTGGTATCATCCTTGTAAATCTTATTTGCACCTTCCCTGGTGTCTCTATATCTTTTTTGGAATATGGAGGCCAGAACTGTGCACAGTACTCTAAGTGTGGTCTAACCAGGATTCTATATAAGTTTAACATGACTTCCCTGCTTTTCAATTCTATTCCTCTAGAAATAAAACCTAGTGCTTTGTTTGCATTTTTATGTCCTTGTTAATCTGCATTGCTACTTTTAATGATTTTCAATATGTACACCTAAATTCCGTTTCTCCTCTACTCCATTTAGACTTTTCTTTTCCAAGGAGTATGTGACTCCTTATTCCTCCTACCAAAAAGCACCACCTCACACTTATCTATATTGAGATTCATTTGCCAATTGCAGGCCCATTGTACAAGTTTATTAATGTCTTGTATTTTGTCACAGCCTTCCTCTATTTGGTTTAATTCGCAAATTTTGAAATTGTACTTCCGATTCTCGAGTCCACATTATTTATATAAATGGTGAACAACAGTGGTCCCCGCACCGATCCCTATGGAACACCACTTCCCATTTTCCGAGAGTCTGAATAAATACCTGTAAACCCTACTCTCTGTTTTCTGTTTTGTAGCCAGTTTGCTATCCATTCTGCTACTTACATAAGTTTAACAACTCTGCATAAGTTTAACAATTCTACAAATGTTTAACAGGACTTCCCTGCTTTTCAATTCTATTCCCCTAGAAATGTTAGGGAAATTGATGGGATTGAAGGCCGATAAATCCCCAGGGCCTGATAATCTACATCCTAGGGTACTTAAGGAAGTGGCCCTAGAAATAGTAGATGCAATGCTGATCATCTTCCAACATTCGATGGAATCTGGAACAGCACCCATGGATTGGAGGGTAGCTAATGTTACCCCACTATTCAAAAAAGGTGGTAGAGAGAAAATGAGGAATTATAGGCCGGTAAGCCTGACATCGGTAGTGGGGAAAATGCTAGAGTCCATTATAAAAGATGTAATAGCAGAGCACTTGGAAAACAGTGACAGGATCAGACAAAGTCAACATGGATTTACAAAAGGTAAATCATGCTTGACTAATCTACTGGAATTTTTTGAGGATGTAAATAGTAAAATAGATAAGGGAGAACCAGTGGATGTGGTGTATTTGGACTTTCAGAAAGCTTTCGATAAGGTCCCACATAAGAGATTAGCGTGTAAAGTTAAGGCACATGGGATTGGGGCAAGGTATTGACTTGGATAGAGAACTGGTTGGCAGATAGAAAGCAAAGAGTTGGAATAAATGGGTCTTTTTCCGAGTGGCAGGCAGTGACTAGTGGGGTACCGCAGGGATCGGTCCTTGGACCCCAGCTATTCACAATATATATTAATGATCTAGACAAGGGAACTAGATGTAATATCTCCAAATTTGCAGACGACACAAAGCTGGGTGGTCGTGTGTGCTGTGAGGAGGATGCCGAGAAACTACAGGATGATTTGGACAGGCTGGGTGATTGGGCAGAAGCATGGCAGATGCAATATAACGTGGATAAATGTGAGGTTATCCACTTTGGTGGCAAAAACAGGAAGACAGATTATTATCTGAATGGCAATAGATTTGGAGAAGGGGAAGTGCAACGAGACCTGGGTGTCCTTGTGCACCAGTCGCTGAAGGTAAGCATGCAGGTGCAGCAGGCGGTTAAGAAGGCAAATGGTATGTTGGCCTTCATAGCGAGAGGATTCGAGTACAGGAACAAGGATGATTTGCTGCAGTTGTACGGGGCCTTGGTGAGACCACATCTTGAGTATTGTGTGCAGTTTTGGTCGCCTTATCTGAGGAAGGATATTCTTGCCATGGAAGAAGTTCAGCAAAGATTCACCAGGCTGATACCTGGGATGGCAGGAATGACGTATGAGGAGAGATTGGGACAATTGGGCTTGTACTCGCTGGAGTTTAGAAGAATGAGAGGGGATCTCATTGAAACTTATAAAATTCTGGCAGGACTGGACAGACTAGATGCAGGGAGGATGTTCCCGATGGTCGGGGAGTCCAGAACCAGGGGTCACAGTCTAAGGATAAGGGGTAAGCCTTTTAGGACAGAAATGAGGAGGAATTTCTTCACCCAGAGAGTGGTGAACCTGTGGAATTCTCTACCACAGAAGGCAATAGAGGCCAATACATTAACTATATTCAAGAAGGAGTTGGATATATTTCTTAAGGCTAAAGGGATCAAGGGGTATGGGGATAAAGCAGGGACCGGGTACTGAACTTGGATGATCAGCCATGATCGCATTGAATGGCGGAGCAGGCTCGAGGGGCCGAATGGCCTACTCCTGCTCCTATCTTCTATGTTTCTATGTTTGACGTTTGAATCTATTATGCAGTACCTTATCAAAGGCCATTTGAAAATCTAAATATATTACATCGACTACATTACCCTTATCCACTCTTTCTGTTACTTCTTCTGTACTTACTGTAAAGTAAAGCTAACTTTGGAATATTGAGTGCAAAGAGCTTGTGTAAAATTCACCATGATCCATTGGGGTTAAACGGCAGCCATGTCAGCAAATCTAGGCTCAAAAATATGGTTTTTCCATTTATTTTTGTGCCTTATGGCATGGAGCTATACATTGTTAAAATTATTAGGGTTTTCAACCATTACTTATCAGCAAAGCAAGCCTCATGATCCCATGATTACACAACTGACCTGCCTCAGTTCTAGCTTTTGTTTTGTTTTGGACTAGACCGAATGTGGCAATGCTAACTGAAATGTCAATGCCTTCCTCTAAAGAGCTCTTAGACTGTTCTACTTAACCGCCTGATCTAAGTGGTAAAGTAAAAGTTAAAAAAAACACAGTTGGTAAGTGAGGCGTTTCATTTTCAAGTGCAAATCTTATTAAGAGTTCTTGGAAATAGTGTCACAGCATGCCATGTGGGATAATGATTCCTTCTACCATAACTGCATAATAATCACTCTTTGCTTTCAAACTGTGAGGTTGTGCAAGGTAATGAATGGCTGTCACTGAAACATGCAGCTGATGAGGAAAACTGTCAAAGCAGCTGACAAAGTGGATGAGCTAATGTGGGGAAGCATTTGCATCTGGAATCTGAAGTAGTTACTGACCAAACCGACCAGATGCTATTGACTCAAAACACAAAAGTGACAATACCAGAGGCTTGCAAAGGGGGGAAATCAAAATTGCTCATAAAAATTTATACACAGAGTATGTAATTCAAAGTCCTTTCTACCAATCTACAGGGTGTGAATTATTTCATTACTAAGTCATTTGAAATGACTAAATTATATAATAATAATCATAATGTTGTAACAAACACTTAATTTTGTGTTTCCTGTGCATATTCAAAGTGTGAAGTGTGTTGAATGATAAAAACTCCCGTTTTTTTTTTCAAATGAGATTTATTTCCTTTGAAATCTTTTCCCACACCATCCAGGTCTCATTAGACCATGTGCCACTATCTGCCCCAGAGGGCAGGCAGGCAACCTGCTCCCAGATATCTCTTAGTTGAATTCTTGAGCTCAGTTCACAGGAATATGTAATAAAGGATTCATGCAATCTTGATGCCTGACTCCATATCCTCCCACCCAATCCACAGCAGTACATCAGCCATCCTGTCCCATGAAATATTTGATGACCTCAGTCTACAGCTTCAACCTGATCCCAACCAGATACCTAGTCAGCTCTTTCTTGAAAGTATTAACTATTTATGCTGGAATATAGTGTGGTTGATAGTGAGGAAGAAAGCTGCAGACTGCAGGAAGATATCAATGGATTGGTCAGGTGGGCAGAAAAGTGGCAAATGGAAATCAATCTGGAGAAGTGTGAGGTAATGCATTTGGGGAGGGTGAACAAGGCAAGGGAATACACAATAAATGGTAGGATACTGAGAAGTGTCGAGGAACAGAGGGACCTTGGAGTGCATGTCCACAGATCCCTGAAGGTAGTAGGACAGGTGGTTAAGAAGGCATACAGGATACTGTAGGAATGTCTAGTTCCTATCCAAAAGACTGAGGTCCACTCAGGCGATCAAATAAACGAGGTTTAATGAAAACTAACAGAGTTTAACGGATAACTACAGGAGAACATTGAATATAGGTCTAGTCAGTTCGGAGGCTCCACGAGGACTGACTGGGCGGTCCCGTAGCTGACGTCATGATGTCATCACGTTTTTCCCGCCGGTGGGGGATCATGTGATGAACGGCGTGACGCCATCGCGTTTAGTCGCGCTATTAAAGTGATCGCGCTCTGTACATGTAAACAGTGAAAACAAAGATACAGACTCAGGCTGTAGCCAACATATTATTAAAGGGAATTACACACAATGATTGATTGGAGTCTCTTAGTGGCTCTGCCACATGTGCCCCCCCAGAATTGTCTTTAATAGCAAATGTAAAACGGCGAGGAGGCCTGATAAGCCTGTCAGATCAACTTCTGTAGCCTTGAAGTGGAAGCTGATGGACGGCTGGTGGGTGGTTGCGTTTGATCTGGCACGGTGACTGTGGGCGGTCGGCCATGTTTCGGCGGCTGTGCGATCTCGACTGGGCGGTCAAGGTCCAAGTGAGCCGGCTTCAACCGGTCAACCGAAATGTGGTCTGGTTTACCTCCGACATCGACCAAAAAAGATTTGTCACCCAGCTCTATCACATGGAAAGGACTAGTGTAAGGGTGTTTGAGCGGGTCCCGATGAACGTCGTGGCGGATAAACACATAGTTGGCGTTCTTCAGCTCAGCTGGGACGTGGGAGCTCTGCAAGATGTGATGCGACGTAGGCACTGGAGCGAAACTTCTGGCTGCCTCCTGGTGGCTGATGAGCTGCTGGGACGCAGACCATGACTCTGTTGGAGATGGAAGGAAATCCCCTGGTACGCGTAGCGGCTGGCCATATACGAGCTCCGCCGAGGACGATTGAAGATCTTCTTTAGGTGCCATACGAAGACCCAAAAGGACCCATGGAAGCCTGTCCACCCAGCCCGCGCCTTGAAGGCTGGCTCGCAGTGTGGCTTTGAGCGACCTGTGGAATCGTTCGCACAGGGCGTTCCCCTGTGGATGGTAGGCAGTGGTGCAATGTAGCTTGACGCCGAGCCCCTGAGCCACAGCGTTGTAGAGCTCCGAAGAAAACTGCGGCCCACGATCGGACGAGATGTCCGCTGGTACCCCGAAGCGGGCGACCCAAGAGGAGATGAATGCCCTGGCGACGTCTGCGGAAGTGGTGGATGACAGAGGAACTGCCTCCGGCCATCGAGTGGTGCGGTCCACCATTGTAAGATGATGAGTAAACCCGTGCGAAGGCGGAAGAGGCCCCACCAGGTCCACATGCACATGATCAAACCTACGTTCCGGAACGGCGAAAGTGGCCAATGGAGCCTTGACGTGACGCTGCACCTTGGCCTTTTGGCAGACCACGCAGGTGCTGGCCCAGTCGCGAACATCCATGTGCATGCCCTGCCACATGAATTTGGACGACATCAACCATTGCGAGGCCTTCATGCCAGGGTGCGACAACCCGTGTATGGCGTCAAAAACTTTTCGGCGCCAGGCGGCCAGGACGATAGGGCAAGGATCTCCTACGGAGACGTCGCAGAGTAGCATAGTGCCCGCGGCATGGAATTTGACATCGGCCGCTTGGAGGCTAGAGGGGTTGCTTCTGTTAGATTGGACCTCCGGGTCCGAGGTTTGATCCGCAGCCATGAGGGCATAGTTGATGCCGAGCTGGACTGCATGAACGGTCGCGCGGGAGAGGCAATCCGCCACCACGTTGTCCTTACCGGACACATGCTGAATGTCAGTGGTGAATTCTGAGATAAACATCAACTGACGTTGTTGCTGAGCTGACCACGGTTCGGCGGCCTTGGCCATAGCGAACGTTAGTGGCTTATGGTCCACAAAAGCCGTGAACGGACATCCCTCTAACAAGAACCGGAAATGGCGGATGGCCAGAAAAAGGGCCAGCAACTCCCGGTCGAACGTGCTGTACTTTCGTTCGTTTCGCCGTAGTTGACGGCTGAAAAACGCCAGCGGTTGCCATGTCCCATGCACCCACTGTCCCTGCACTGCGCCAATAGCGTAGTCTGATGCATCAGTGGTAAGGGCGATGGTGGCACCTGGCAGCGGGTGTGCCAGCATGGTTGCGTTGGCTAAAGCGCCTTTTGTGTCGACGAACGCCCGGTCCATGTCGACCGTCCAGGTAATCGGATCCTTGCCGGACTTGCCCTTGAGGGCCTCATACAGGGGCTGCATGAGCAGAGCTGCATTAGGGACGAACCGGTGATAAAAAATTTCCATCCCAAGGAACTCCTGCAGGGCCTTGACGGTCTGCGGGCACGGGAACGAAGTAACTGCCTCCACCTTCGTTTGCAGGGGAATTGTGCCGTCCGATGTGATGCGATGGCCTAAAAAATCAATCTGCTGCAGGCCGAACTGGCACTTGGCCGGGTTGATGATCAAGCCGTGTTATATGAGGCGTCAAAAGAGGGTGCGCAAATGGCAGATGTGCTCCTCTTTATTAGGGCTGGTGATGAGGATGTCATTGAGGTAGACGAATAGAAACTTGAGGTCCCGAAGCATGGAGTCGATCAAGAGCTGGAAAGCCTGTGCAGCGTTCTTCATCCAAACGGCATCCGCAGAAATTCAAACAGGCCGAATGGGGTGATGACTGCTATTTTTGGGACATCTTGTGGGTGTACGGGGACCTGGTGGTAGCCACGGACAAGGTTGACTTTTGAAAAAATGGTATTTCCCGCCAAATGTGCAGAGAAATCCTGAATATGAGGGATCGGGTACCGATCAGGAGTAGTGGCGTCGTTCAGGCATCGGTAGTCGCCGCAAGGCCGCCATCCGCCGCCAGGTTTCGGAACAATGTGGAGAGGCGAAGACCAGGGACTATTCGACCGGCGAATAATCCCTAGCCGCTCCATCGTGTCGAACTCCGCTTTCGCAGCCGCGAGCTTGCCAGGTTCGAGGCGCCGGGCCCGTGCGTAGACTGGGGAGCCAGTAATGGTGATGTGATGTTCAACACCATGTTTCGTGGCCGTGGAATAGAAAGTGGGTCTGGTCAGGTCTGGGAAATCTCCGAGGAGGCGAGTGAAGTCATCCGGAGGTGGGGACGCGCAGGAGACATTGCGTGCCACGGTGTTACCGCGGTGGCACGGGATGGAGTGAAAAGTGGCCGCATTGATCAACCGGCGGTGCCGCACATTCACCAGGAGGCTGTTGGCGCACAAAAAATCCGCCCTGAGGATGGCTTGAGAGACTTTGGCCGTGATGAAATCCCAGTAAAACCGCTGGCCGCCGAAGCACACCTGGACCCGCCGGCTTCCGAAGGTCCGAATGGCCCCGCCATTAGCCACCTGGAGGGGGGGCCATGTCCCCCGGCTTGTAGATCAAGATTTGACGCGGGTAGGATGCTACACTGCGCCTCGGTGTCGCAGAGGAAACGTCAACCAGATAGGGAGTCGTTGATGAAGAGGAGTTTTCCTGAATTACCGATTGCCATCGCAGCCACGGGGCGCTCATTATAACCGGTTCTCTTTCGACAGGGTGGCTGCTGGGTTTTTTTTGTGAGCGAAAAGCTGCAGGGAGGGCGGCAGCATCTTGCTTTCGTGGCAAAACGGGCGTGGTAGAAGCACAACCCCGCAGGTTGAGGGGCTGGAGCGGCATCTGTGGGGGATGGGCGCCTCATGGCAACGCAGTACTGCTGTGTCACCGCGAAAATCTTGTCCGCATCGGCAGCCAGCTCTGCGCAGTCGGTGACTTCCGACCTGTCTAGGGCAGCCTGAACTTGCTCCGGTAGCTGGCTGAGGAATAGCTCCCTGAAGAGGAAGCATTCTGGTTTGGAGCCCAGGAGCGTGAGCATTTGGCTCATGAGCTCGGACGGCTTGGAGTCCCCGAGGCCGGGCATATTGAGCAGCCGACGGGCGTGCTCCGACTTCGTGAGCCCGAAGACCTGTAACAACCGTGCCTTTATCGTATCATACTTGCATTCTTCTGGTGGATTACCAAGCAGGCTGACAATCCGCGAGGCTGTGGCGCTGTCGAGGGCGGAGACCACGTGATATTAACGGGTCTGATCCGCAACGATGTTCCCGATTGTGAACTGGGCTTCAGCTTGGATGAACCATGCAGCTGGCTGTTGCTCCCAGAACTGTGGTAGCTTCAAAGCAACGGCGTTCGATTCCATGTTCAGTAACTTCTGCGAAAACCGTTCGCAAAAGTCAGGGTCACCAATGTAGGAATGTCTAGTTCCTATCCAAAAGACTGAGGTCCACTCAGGCGATCAAATAAACGAGGTTTAATGAAAACTAACAGAGTTTAACGGATAACTACAGGAGAACATCGCGTATAGGTCTAGTCAGTTCGGAGGCTCCACAAGGACTGACTGGGTGGCCCCGTGGCTGACGTCATGACGTCATCACATTTTTCCCGCCGGTGGGGATCACGGGATGAACGGCGTGATGTCATCGCGTTTACCCGCGCTATTAAAGTGATCGCGCTCTGTACATGTAAACAGTGAAAACAAAGATACAGACTCAGGCTGTAGCCAACATATTATTAAAGGGAATTATATACAATTGATTGGAGTCCCTTAGTGGCTCCGCCACAATACTTTCCTTTATTAGCTGAGGCATAAAATATATGAGCAGGGAGGTTATGCTTGAACTGTATAAAACTCTAGTTAGGCCACAGCTAGAGTACTGCGTACAGTTCTGGTCAGAATAATAATCATGGGGGATTTCAACTACCCCGATATTAATTGGACAGCAGAGGTAGGTAAAGGGGATAAGGGAATGGAATTCCTGCAATATGTACAGGACTCCTTTCTAACCCAATATGTAAAAAGCCCAACACTGGAGGATTCAATATTGGATCTAGTAATGGGAAATGAACCAGAGCAGATAAGAGAAGTAAAGGTAAGGGAACATATAGGCAATAGTGACCATAATATAATATGCTTTAAGATGATAATTGAGAAGGGCATAAGTATGATGAAAACAAGGTTAATAGATTGGAGAAAAGCTGATTTTATGGGGCTGAGAATAGAACTTGGGAAACAAAAATGGGCAACAATATTGGCAAACAATGGGAAACATTTAAAACGGTGTTCAACAGAGTGCAGAAAAATATATTCTGCTAAAAGAAAAGAACAAACTAAACACTAATGAGACTTCATGGATGAATAGAGCCATAAGGAAACAATTGAGGGTAAGGAAAGAGGAATACATTAAGTACACAGACAGCAGGGGAGTGCATGATAAGAGAGAATACAAAAAGATTAGGAGAGAAGTGAAAAAAAACAATTAGGGAGGCAAAGAGGAACTATGAAATTAAATTATCAAGAAACATAAAACAAAATATTAAAATATTTTATAGGTACATCAATAAAAAAAGGAAGGGCCATTAAGGGATAGTCAGGACAATACTACAGGTAACGATAGAGAGATAGCAAAAATATTGGCCCGTATTTTCCGATGCCCACGGGTGTGTACGAAGTGTGTACACACCCATGCGCTGAAAACCGGCATGTTCAATCTGTCAAGAATCCGCTTGACAGATCGGAATCCTGCCCTGGAGAAGGGCCTCTGTGGGTGGAGAGTTCCGCTTTCTACAGAACCTCCGCCCACTGAAATCACTTAAAAATCTAAGAGTTTAAAAAAGTTAAAAAAAAATGTTTTTCACTCATTTATAATTTTAAAATACATTTTAAAAAGGTAAGTTTATTTTTAGCCCTGTAAAAAACTTTAATTATTTTTTTCAAAAAATTAAGTTTTTGTTTAAAATATTTAATTTAATGTAATTTTAACTCATTTTAAAAATGTGATGGGTTTTTAAAAATGTATTTAATGTTTTAATGTCTTTTTTCTGCGATCCCCATTCATAGTGGTGTTCCACAAGGATCAGTGCTGGGATTCCCTTCTCCCATTGGCTCACCTGGCCCTTGTGATCCCAGGGATGCTTGCGAACCACATGCACCCCTGGGATTTGTGGGCCTTGCACATTTCGTCATGGAGAGGCCCAGGAGCGGAAATGGCCAGACCTCGGGAGCCCTCAGGTAAGTGCGTAGATTGTTTCCCGCTAGGAGGCATCCGCACGCAGGAAGCCTCCTATCGGAAATTACAGGCCATTAAACAATTATTTTGCTTAAGTATTTTCCAGGAAGATAGAATAGGTGGACATGACATTGGATGATGAGATTAGTAATGAGATAAGTGCATTTAAAATAAAAAAAGGGGCTATATTAAATAAATTAATCAAACTCAAAGAGGATAAGACCTCTGGTTCGGATGGATTGCATTCACGCATTTTAAAAGAATCTAGGGAAGAGAGAGCAGAGGCATTACTACTCATATTTAATAATTCGTTAGAAAAAGGTATAGTGCCAGAGGACTGGCGGATAGCTAACGTAATACCGATATTTAAGAAGGGGAATAGAACATGTCCAGGGAATTATAGACTGGTCAGCTTAACATCGGTGGTAGGAAAAATAATGGAATCCCTACTAAAGGAGAAAATAGAAGAACATCTAGAAACCAAAAATATAATAATGAATAGTCAACATGGATTTCAAAAGGGAAAGTCTTGCTTGACCAACCTTATTGAATTTTTTGAAGAGGTAACAGAGAGAATAGACAATGGCAATGCAGTAGATGTAATTTATTTGGATTTTCAAAAAACCTTCGATAAGGTACCCCATAATAGACTGATGAACAAGGTCAGAGAATGCGGAGTCAGGGGACAAGTAGCAGAATGGATTGCTGACTGGCTTCAAGACAAAGCAGAGAGTGGGAGTAAAGAGTAGCTATTCACAGTGGCAGAAGGTGGGTAGTGGTGTTCCACAAGGATCAGTGCTGGGACCATTGCTGTTCATAATTTACATTAACGATTTAGACTTTGGAATCAAAAACACAATTTCTAAATTTGGGGATGGCACTAAATTGGGGGGGATAGTCAATACTGAGGAGGACTGCAACAAATTACAGGAGGGCATTAATAAACTTCCAGAATGGGCAAATAATTGGCAAATGAAGTTCTACACAGGTAAATGTGAAGTATTACATTTTGATAGGAAGAATAGGGAGTTCACTTAACACCTGGAGGGTGTGAGTGTAGGTGGGGTAGAGGAACAAATGGATCTAGGAGGACCAATACACAAATCACTAAAAGTTGCAACACAGGTTAGCAAGGCCATAAATAAAGCAAACTCGGGTTTATTTCTAGAGGGATAGAATTGAAAAGTAGGGAAGTTATGCTAAACCTGTATTGAACCTTGGTTAGACCACACTTAGAGTACTGCGTACAGTTCTAGAACATAAGAACATAAGCAATAGGAGCAGGAGTAGGCCATTTGGCCCCTCGAGCCTGCCTCACCATTCAATAAGATCATGGCTGATCTGATTCTGGTCGCCACATTATACAAAGGATATAGAGCCACTGGAGAGGGTGCAGAGAAGATTTACAAGGATGATACCAGAAATGCGAGGGTATACATATCAGGAAAGGATGAACAGGCTGGGTCTCTTTTCTCTTGAAAAAAGAAGGCTGAGGGGTGACCGAACAGAGGTCTTTAAAATTATGAAAGGTTTTGATAGAGTGGATACAGAGAGAATGTTTCCACTTGTGGGGAAGAGCATAACTAGAGGCCATCATTATAAGATAGTCACCAAGAAATCCAATAGGGAATTCGGAGGAAACTTCTTTACCAAAAGAGTGGTGAGAATGTGGAACTCGCTACCACAGGGAGTGGTTGAAGCGAATAGTATAGATGCATTTAAGGGGAGGTTGGACGAACATATGAGGGAGAAGGGAATAGAGGATTATGCTGATAGATTTAGATGAGGAAAGACGGGAGGAGGCTCGAGTGGAGGATAAACGCCGGCATGGACTGGTTGGGCCGAATGGCCTGTTTCTGTGCCGTATATCCGATGTAATCCTATGACCTATTTCCCTTAGCAGAGAAATCAATAACTAGGGGGCATAGATTTAAAGTAATTGGTAGAAGGATTAGAGAGGAGTTGAGGAGAACTTTCACCCAGAGGGTGATGGGGATCTGGAACTCACTGTCTGAAAAGGTGGTAGAGGCAGAAACCCTCATCGCATTTAAAAAGTCTTGGATATGCCCTTGATGTGCCGTAACCTACAGGGTTATGGACCAAGAGCTGGAAAGTGGGATTAGGCTGGATAGCTCTTTTTCAGCCAGCACAGACACAATGGGCCGAATGGCCTCCTTCGGTGCCATAAATTTCTATGATTCTATGAAGTTTGTTATACATATGTACAAAGTGTGAGTAAATATTCTTCTGGTACATAGTCCCTCAGTATGTTTTTTCCAATAAAACAAGCTCAGCTCCATTAGTTTCTACGCTGTGCAATCAGCTATGTTGCTTTTCTCAATACCTTCTCCTTGTTATAAATTCAGGTTTGCTGTAAATACCTTTTCAAATTAAGTGCATATAAGTGAATCCCACGCCCTTTACATGTCAGAATTAATCCACACCAGCCAGTGACTGCTTTTATGATAGCATAGCCCAGGGAATGTCATAGTGCATGGTCCTTGTTTTACAAGCTGGATATCAAGATTTTTGCATGTGACCTCACATATGCTTCTCCAATCTGTTCAAATGTGGACCGAGAAAACATTTGATAAGACAAGGTCGGGTACACATCATTAAGCTGCTTTATTTCACAGAAAGCCAGTGAACATGCAGAGTAACAGTTATGATTGGACTTGCTTAATCCAATCAGTACAACATGTCTTTAATTAATAATACAAAATAATAAACAGGCTACAGCAGTGAATCGTCTTGTTTGACTTAAACAAAATGACTTCTAAATGCCCTCCTGCATTCTAACCTTCAGAGAATGGCAAAAGCTTGCTCTTGCAGTTTTCTGTTTTAAACAAACTGATCAGTGAGTGCTTCTGTCCCTGTCTTTATCTGCCCATTTGCACAATTCTGAGGGGGAAGCTTATGCCAGACAATCCTTACCAGGGCCCTCTCAAAACAGTAGATGTGAGGTGTTTAACATGCTAACAAATTGCTCATTGTTTTCAGTCTTGGGGAGAACAACACCAAATCCTGGCTCATTTGCATTTTAACCACCTTTTGTCCGAATGCCTTTTAACAAAAAACTTGAGTAAATTTGTTTTACTTTAAATGGAACTTTTCTTTCCAAACGTTTATGTGGAAAAATGGTCAGAAACTCCCAAAATGTGACAGGTCAGCTCTGTACGGTTCTACTCTTATCAATCATCCTTGTTGCCCTTCTCCGTGCCTTCTCCAATGCATCAGCATTCTTTTGATGGTAGGATGTCTAAAACTGGATAGCCCTACGAGCAGTAGATAGAAAGTGTTAAGTCCGTGAATGATTGAGACACAGACTAGCAGGAGAGAAACAAACAAGTCTTTACTGTTGAAAGGCATAAACGAATCTAACCAACAGAGGCTCTCTAGCGCCTTTTATACAGGGGTGGTCACTGCCGGTACTGCAGTCTGAGACCAGTTATTCTCTTAAAGGTACATACACAACAATTCCTCCCCTTTTAGATAAACAGTACATAACATTCATTTAACAACTAATGATAACGAATTACAATCACAATTACTGTTGCTAGATACATTGGTTAAGTTTAAGCAATTATAAGTTCAGTCTTTGAGGAGGCTTCCTGATTCTGTCTGGATAACGCCTCTTTGGAGTATCAGGTTCTTCTGGCAATGTTGAGTCATAGAGTCATAGTCATAGAGTAATACAGCACGGATAGAGGCCCTTCGGCCATCACGCCCTGTCTAATCTAATCCCATATTCCAGCATTTGGTCCGTAGCCTTGTATGCTGTGGCATTTCAAGTGCTCATCCAAATGCTTCTTGAATGTTGTGAGGGTTCCAGCCTCCACAACCCTTTCGGGCAGTGAGTTCCAGACTCCAACCACCCTCTGGGTGAAAAAGTTCTTTCTCAAATCCCCTCTAAACCTCCCGCCCTTTACCTTGAATCTATGCCCCCTAGTTATTGACCCTTCTACTAAGGGAAAAAGCTCCTTAGTATCCATCCTATCTATGCCCCTCATAATTTTGTACACCTCAATCATGTCCCCCCTCAGCCTCCTCTGCTCCAAGGAAAACAAACCCAATCTGCCCAGTCTCTCTTCATAGCTGAAGCGTTCCAGCCCTGGTAGCATCCTGGTGAATCTCCTCTGCACCCTCTCCAAAGCTATCACATCCTTCCTGTAGTGTGGTGACCAGAACTGCACACAGTATTCCAGCTGTGGCCTAACCAGTGTTTTATACAGCTCCATCATAACCTCCTTGCTCTTATATTCTATGCCTCGGCTAATGAAGGCAAGTATCCCATATGCCTTTTTTACCACCTTATCCACCTGTTCCGCCGCCTTCAGGGATCTGTGTACTTGCACACCCAGATCCCTCTGCACCTCCGTCTTGCCTAGGGTCTTACCATTCATTGTGTATTCCCTTGCCTTGTTAGTCCCCCCAAAGTGCATCACCTCGCACTTTTCCGGGTTAAATTCCATTTGCCACTGTTCCGCCCATCTGACCAACCCATCGATATCGTCCTGCAGACTGAGACTACCCTCCTCGCTATTTACCACCCTACCAATTTTTGTATCATCCGCGAACTTACTGATCATACCTTTTACATTCATATCCAAGTCATTAATATGGACCACAAACAGCAAGGGACCCAGCACCGATCCCTGTGGTACCCCACTGGCCACAGGCTTCCAGTCACAAAAACAACCTTCGACCATCACCCTCTGCCTTCTGCCACTAAGCCAGTTTTTTATCCAACGTGCCAAGGCACCCTGGATTCCATGGGCTCTTACCTTCTTGACCAGTCTCCTGTGCGGGACTTTATCGAAGGCCTTACTGAAATCCATGTATACCACATCCACTGCGTTGCCCTCATCCACACACCTAGTCACCCCCTCAAAAAATTCAATCAAATTAGTCAGACATGATCTTCCCTTGACAAAGCCATGTTGACTATCCCTGATTAATCCTTGCCTCTCCAAGTGGAGACTGATTTTGTCCCTCAGAATTTTTTCCAATAATTTTCCCACCACTGATGTTAGGCTCACTGGCCTGTAGTTCCCCGGTTTTTCCCTACTCCCCTTCTTGAATAATGGAACTACATTAGCGGTTCTCCAGTCCTCTGGCACATCCCCTGTGGCCAGAGAGGTTCTGAATATGTGTGTTAGAGCCCCCGCAATCTCTTCCTTTGCCTCACACAGCAGCCTGGGATACATTTCGTCCGGGCCTGGGGATTTATCCATTTTTAGGCCTGCTAAAACCGCCAATACCTCCTCCCTCTCGATGTTAATGTGTTCAAGCATATCACAGTCCCCCCGCCCTATTTCTATGTCTACATCATCCCTCTCCATAGTGAAAACAGATGCAAAAAATTCATTTAGAACCCCTCCTACATCTTCCGGCTCCACACACAGATTGCCACTTTTGTCCCTAATGGGCCCTATTTTTTCCCTAGTTATCCTCTTACTCTTAATATACTTATAAAACATTGGAATCAATGTCGTTGTTTGGTTCATCTGCTTCCAATATTACCGGTTCTGAGGTAGATGCAATTGGTACTTCGATTTCATTACCAGGTGTATCAGATCGTGGTGTGGAGTTGACGTTTTCCAGTGACTCTAGAATCTGGTCAGCATGGCGTCTTACAATGCTCTCCCCAACGTCCACGGTATACATGAGAGGTCCTTGTCGTGTACAAATCGTTCCTGGCTGCCATTTCTCAGTGCGGTAGTCCCGGGCCAAAACTGGTTGACCTATCTTAAAACTCCTGGTCGGCCTTTCATTCATATTCTGAAACTGCCTGTTCTCCACATCTCTTCGGACGTTTGGCTTAACCAAATCCAAGTGGCATCGTACTCTTCGATTGAAGAACATCATGGCTGGAGTTTGGTTGGTAACCGCATGTGTCGCATTCCGGTAGGCAAACAAGAAGTTGTCCACCTTGTGTTGTAGGGGTATATCTTCATTACACATTGCCTTGATAGCCTTCTTGAATGTTTGGACAAACCTCTCGGCCAATCCATTAGTGGCTGGATGATATGGGGCAGATGTGTAATGCTTAACACCATTGTTCTTTAAGAACCTCCGGAACTCTTCAGACACAAACTGTGGTCCATTGTCAGAGCAAATCTGTTCAGGCAGGCCATTCCTGGCGAATATGGTTCGTAAAACTGCGATAGTTTTTTCCGTGGTGGTTGAGGACATTATTATTACCTCTGGCCACTTTGAATGTGCATCCACCGCAATTAAAAACATCGAGTCCATGAAGGGACCAGCAAAATCAATGTGCACCCTTTGCCATGGAGATGAGGGCCACTCCCATGGGTGCAGAGGAGCTTGTGGTGGGGCGTTTTGGACCTTCTGGCATCCTGCACAGCTCTTGGTCATCTCTTCGATTTCTCTATCAATTCCCGGCCACCACACAAACGCTCTGGCTAAGCTCTTCATTTTTACCTCACCCAGATGACCCTCATGAAGCTCATTGAGCACTCTATCCGTCAACTTAGGTGGAATTACTACTCTGGATCCACACATCAAGGTTCCTCTGCACACTGACAGCTGTTCTCTTCTTGGCGAAAATGCTGGCAGCAGTGGTTCGCCATGTGCTGGCCATCCCTTCACCGTTAAATCATAGACCCGTGATAGTGTCGGGTCATTCCGTGTTTCCTTTTCTATGTTTGCATTCGTCACAGGGAGACATTCAACTATGGTCGAGTGGAATAACTCCATTGGATCCACTGCAAGGTCTTCTTCTTCCACCGTCGGCAACGGTAGACGTGACAATCCATCAGCATTTCCATGCTGTTTAGTTCCCCTGTACTCGATGTCATATTGGTGTGCCCCTAGGAAAAGGGACCATCTCTGCAGCCGTTGTGCTGTCATTATCGGTACGCCCTTCTTAGGGTTGAAAATGGAGACAAGAGGTTGATGATCGGTTAGTAGAGTAAATTTTTGACCGTGCAGATAGTGATTGAACTTCTTCACCCCCCACACTAGGCTAAGGGCCTCTCTGTCAATCTGGGCGTAGTTACGCTCGGCAGAAGTTAACGAGCGTGACGCAAAAGCTATCGGCCTCTCCAAACCATCAAGGAATTTATGTGACAGTACCGCCCCAATGCCGTAGGGAGACGCATCACACGCCAGCCTGATTGACAGTGCTGGGTTGTAGTGAGCCAATACTTCCTTCCAAGTGATTAAGTCCTTACTCTTCCGAAAAGCACATTTACAATCATCGCTCTATTTCCATGCTACCCGCGTTCGTAGCAGGGCGTTCAGTGGATGCAGAATTGTCGACAAATTCGGCAAAAACTTATGATAGTAATTCACCAACCCGAGGAATGACCTCAGTTGCGACACATTTTCAGGCGCTGGGGCCTTAACAACCGCTTCAATTTTGTCAGCGGACTTATGTAACCCCTCTTCATCAATCACGTGGCCACAATACGATATCTGTTTCTTAAAAAATTCGCACTTGGGGCGGTTGGCTCGCAGCCCATGTTCCCGTAGTCTAGTGAGCACCTGTTCTAGGTTGTTAAGGTGTTCACTGTCATCTTCACCTGTTACAAGGATGTCGTCCAAGTAACACTGAGTCCCCGGAATCCCTTACAGGACTTGTTCCATCGCTCTTTGCCATATCGCCGGAGCCGATGCTACTCCGAATACCAATCGATGATACTGGTAAAGACCTTTGTGAGTGTTTATCGTGAGATACTTCCTAGAGGACTCTTCAACCTCCATCTGCAAATATGCTTGTGCTAGGTCAATTTTTGTAAAACGCTTCCCTCCAGACAGTGAGGCGAAGATGTCTTCTATCCTTGGAAGAGGATATTGTACTGTGTGAAGGACAGGGTTCACCGTCACCTTGAAATCCCCACAGATGCGAATCTTCCTTGGCTCTCCGGACTTATTGCTTAACGTTTTCTTCATGACAGGAACGATGGGTGTCGCCCACTCGCTCCAGTCGACCTTAGACAACACGCCCGCCTTCTCCAGATTCTCCAGCTCTGCCTCGACGGCTGGACAAATTGCATATGGTACCGGTCTCGCTTTGAAAAACTTGGGAACTGCATTCTCTTCAATTTTTAACGAGGCGGTTACGCCTTTAAGCGTGCCCAGTTCTTGTTGAAATACCTCTTTGGCATTAGCTAAGATTGTTGACAATCGTCCAGGAGTGACGTCTTCATCTTTTTTACCGTCCACCGTCATTGCATGAATGGAATGCCAATCTAAGTTTATCTTCCTGATCCATTCCCGTCCCAATAACGGTGGTCCACCATTTGGCAGTATGTAGAGATACAATTTCCGTATTTTCTTGCCATTGTATTCGACAGGCACCCTTATTTTGCTTCTGGGGTATACTTTTTGCCCCGTATACGTCGTCAAGACGATGGATGTCTCTCTCAAGGGTATGTGTGAAAATAGCCGCTCATAGTCTCGTCGATTCATGACGATTAGCACTGATCCTGTATCCAATTCCATTTTAACTTGGGACCCTGCTATCGTGAGGGTGACCCAAATGGTTCGGTGATCCTCTTTTGCGATTACATTGTGAAGTTTCAGACAGCTTAATTTCCTGTTCTCGGATTCACTATCGCTCATCTGGTCTTCGGAACTACTGTCCGTCATCTTTTGTACTTTCTTGTACGGTTCCTTAGTAGCCTTTTTGTTGTCGCTGGTCTTCTTCCCAGACCTACAAACTCGTGCAATGTGTCCAATCTTCCCGCATTGTCTGCATATTTTGTCTTTGGACCAGCAGTCCTTCTGGTCATGGTTAGTTCTGCCGCAGCGATAACATTTTGCAAATCCCCGTGTCATTTCGTGGGTGCCGTATTCCTGTGGTTTTTGTTGAATTTCTGCAGCTCCCCTGGCTGCTGCTTCATACGATACTGCCACGCTGAAAGCCTTATCTAGCGTCAGCTCTTTTTCTGCGAGTAACTTCTTCTGTGTTCCTTCACTCAGGAGTCCACAGACAAATTTGTCCCGTAGGGTATCTGCTAGTCCTGCTCCGAACTGGCAGTGCTTTGATAGCTTGCATAGTTCCGTAAGATACTCAGCATTGCTCTCATCTTTGTGCTGAGTTCTCCTGTGGAATTTAAATCTTTCTGCTATCAACAGCGGTGCAGGATTTAAGTGCTCCTGTAGAACAGCAACAATTTTGTTAAAACTCTTCGCCTTCGGTTTGGCTGGAGTAATCAGATCCCGCAATAGGCCGTACGTTCTAGCGCCATTACGTTTAGCAATATTGATGCCTTTTTCCCCTCCGCTATTTCATTTGCCTCGAAATATACCTCGACTCTTTCCACATATGTGGCCCAGTTCTCTAATGTATTATCAAAAGCAGTGATACAGCCAGTCTTCGGCATCTTGCAAATCTAAAATGGCGCCTCCCGCGCTTTGCCTTCTTCTCCGATTTAACAAAATGGCGCCTCCCGTGCTTTTCCTTCTTCTCCGCTGTTGGTAGCGCTGCTTTCCACGGTTTCTTGCGCGTATTCTTTTTCTTTTATTATTTTCCCGTCGTGGAGCGGACCCTCTGGGACACTTCCCTCCCTCTTCTGAGGTCCGAACGCTGCCCAGCTTCGAAACACCGGCCGCGCCCTGTATGCTCCACCCTCTCTCTCTCTCTCCTTGCTTCCCGACTCGCTGCCCGGCCCCGTTGCAGCCCAGGAAGGATCAGAGCACTACCTGCCACCAGCCCGATTAGCTGGGAAACCACGGACCGAGGAACCCAGCCCGGCTCTGGACAGTCTCTCCTGCGAGTTTTGAAATCGATGATTGACGGTCGACGCCCGTTTCTCGAGTTTCAATGGCCTATTTTTTTTTTCTTCTTTCTTTTGGCTCCGACCTTCAACACGTCGTCGGAGCTGCTGCTGAGTTGCAGGTAAGTTCGTTTCTAACTCGTCGCCAGTGTTAAGTCCGTGAATGATTGAGACACGGACTAGCAGGAGAGAAACAAACAAGTCTTTACTGTTGAAAGGCATAAACGAATCTAACCAACAGAGGCTCTCTAGCGCCTTTTATACAGGGGTGGTCACTGCCGGTACTGCAGTCTGAGACCAGTTATTCTCTTAAAGGTACATACACAACAGAAAGTCTGGGGGTAAAAATTTGATTGATTAGCGCTTCCCGTTAGCGCCCTAAGAGGGCACTAATGAGGCGCAAAGCAATTAGCACCCAGGCGCGGTGTTTTCGCCACTCGCAAAATTGACCAGACATTTTGCGGCGGCGTTAAACACTACTACCACGATCTCCTGCGCCTGCAGATCATGACGTCAGTCGAGTGTGCAACGCCCCGGTAGTGCCCCGGACCGGATATTGAGTGGCGCCCAATGCCTTTCCGCCTGCCGCTAACAACAACAGGTAGAGGGAAGCGTTTTGCAGTCAGGAAGGGACTGGGGGAGTGCTCTTTAAAGATGGCCACTTACTGCCTCTTTTTGTCGGCGACATTTTTGCATCTTGCATTCTGAGAGAGAGACAGAGAGAGAGAGAGAGACTATGGGGGCTGCACTCTGACCTCTTTCCCTGGGCCTCTCCATTGTTCTTCCAGCAGAATTGATATACAGGTCTCTCCAGGCCGAGATTCAAGGCGGCAATGAGCAGGGTTTTGCTGGAGAGCAAGCTCGACCCTCCCCTTTAAGAACTGGCCAATGCCAGTGAGTCTGTGTTCCATTGCTGACTGACATCACATGAGCTTCGCCAGCGCTCTGAGGTAGCGCCTCACTCCTCGGCATTAGTGCCTTAAGAGAGGTGTGTAGCGCCTGATTTAGCGCTCCAATTACCTCCAGGGGCGATAGAAGCCAAGTTTGCAGTCGGAGGCGATAATTAGCGCAGATTATTATTTGAATGGCAATAGATAGGGAGAAGGGGAAGTGCAACGAGACCTGGGTGTCCTTGTGTACCAGTCGCTGAAGGTAAGCATACAGGTGCAGCAGGCAGTTAAGAAGGCTTACAGACTTACTGGCTGGCTGCTTGGAGACAAGCGCTATCCACTGAAGATGTCGTTGATGACACCGTTGAGAAGGCCAAGCAATGAGGCCGAGTAGCGCTATAATGACAGCCACATCTCCACCAGATGCGCAAGCAAGCAATCGGCAAGATGAAAATGCGCTTCAGATGCCTTGACAGATCTGGAGGAGCCATTCAGTACGCACTATCCAGGGTCTTCAGAATCATCGTCGTTTGCTGCGCGCTGTACAACATAGAGCATCAGCGAGGATTGGAGCTGCAGAAGGAGCAAGGCGCAGAGTGCACAACCTCTTCAGAGAAGGAGGAGAAGGAGGAGCAGCTGGAACACGAACAGGATGAGGAGGAGGAACCTGAGGTGGAGATGGCACCGGGATTGCTGCCCAGGAGGCCCGGGATGGCCTCATGTTGGCCAGATTTACTTAACTTGCACCAGTGCATCCATATGGCTTCCAAATGCTGTACCAACTTCCCCCCAACAGCACCACAAAGCAGTCCTACAATGACCAAGCCATTCCTCTCACCCAAACCCCAATTGCGCTAGGTTAAGTAATGTCTCACCAATCACTGCAAGTGACAAAGCCACTTCCCAGTTAGCAGGCAAAAATGGACAAGGCCGGAAAGTAGTGCAAAGAAATACATTTATGTGCGTCAGAAATATAACTGAAACTTAGCATTAACATTTTGTCAAACACACATGTGCATACCCTTGTGATATGCAGCAATTTCTTCGTCTCCCACACACCTTTATATCTCCTACAACAACCTTCAAACTGGGATGTGTGCAAGTCTGCTTTAAATATCTGCGCTGAAAACGAGTCATCGGTGATGTCAACGGACCCGCTCCATTTAATTGGGCCAGGAAACCTGCATGACTGTTTCAATTGATGTAATTGAGTTAAACGTGCAGTGCAGAACATGCTGTTAAAAAGCTGAGGATGGCCGCCCACTAGGCGGCCCGCACGTATTCGTCCTATCACTCAGGTAAAGATTCCATAGAAACATAGAAACATAGAAGATAGGAGCAGGAGTAGGCCATTTGGCCCCTCGAGCCTGCTCTGCCATTTAATGAGATCATAGCTGATCATCCAAATTCATTACCCTGTCCCTGCTTTCTCCCCATATCCCTTGATCCCTTTAGCCTTAAGAAATATATCTAACTCCTTCTTGAATATATTTAATGAATTGGCCTCAACTGCCTTCTGTGGTAGAGAATTCCACAGGTTCACCACTCTCTGGGTGAAGAAATTTCTCCTCATCTCTGTCCTAAATGGCTTACCCCTTATCCTTAGACTGTGACCCCTGGTTCTGGACTCCCTGACCATCGGGAACATCCTTCCTGTATCCAGTCTATCTAGTCCTGTTAGAATTTTATAAGTTTCACTGAGATCCCCTCTCATTCATCTAAACTCCAACAAATATAAGCCCAATCGACCCAATCTCTCCTCATACGTCATTCCTGCCGTCCCAGGTATCAGTCTGGTGAATCGTCGCTGCACTCCCTCCATGGCAAGAACATCCTTCCTCAGATAAGGCGACCAAAACTGCACACAATACTCAAGATGTGGTCTCACCAAGGCCCTGTACAACTGCAGCAAGACATCCTTGCTCCTGTACTCGAATCCTCATGCTATGAAGGCCAACATACCATTTGCCTTCTACAGTCCAGTCGTTGAAGTAAAAGTAAGGCCTCTAGTTTAGGGTAAGTAGTGTTTAAAGGGAAGTAAGGTCCTTAGTGTATTTAATATTCTTTAATTTAAAGGAAGTAAAGGGAGTAAATTAAGGGTAGGACATGGCAGGGCAGCTCGGCTGCATGGAGTGCTCCTCCTGTGCTATGTGGGAAGTCAGGGACACTATCAGTGTCCAGGGCGAACACATGTGCAGGGAGTGTCTCCAGCTGCAGCTACTCGAAATCCACGTTTCGGCGCTGGAACTGCGGCTGGAGTCACTATGGAGCATCCGCAAAGCTGAGATCTTCGTGGATAGCACATTTTAATGAGGTGATCACACCGCAGGTAAAGAGTGCATAGGCAGACAGGGAATGGATGACCGCCAGACAGAGTAAAAGAACTAGGAAGGCAGTGCAGGTCCATCTCCTTCTCCAACAGATTTTCCGTTTTGGATACTGCTGGGGGAGATGGTTTCTCAGGGGAATGCAGTAACAGCCAAGTCCGTGGCACTACGGGTGGCTCAGCTGCACAGGAGGGGAGGAAAAAGTGTGGGAGAGCAATAGTGATAGGGGATTCTATCGTAAGGGGAACAGATAAACGTTTCTGTGGCCACAGATGTGACTCCAGGATGGTATGTTGCCTCCCTGGTGTAAGGGTCAAGGATGTCACTGAACGGCTGCAGGGCATTCTGAAGGGGGAGGGCGAACAGTCAGAGGTCGTGGTTCATATTGGTACCAACGACATAGGTAGAAAGAGGGATGAGGTCCTGCAACAAGAATTTAGAGAGCTAGGCAGCAGATTAAAAAGCAGGACCTCAAAGGTTGTAATCTCTGGATTACTCCTGGTGCCATGTGCTAGTGAGTATAGGAATAGGAGGGTAGAGCAGATGAATGCATGACTAAAGAGTTGGTGCAGGAGGGAGGGCTTTAGTTTCCTGGATCACTGGGTCTGCTTCTGGGGAAGGTGGGACCTGTACAAGTCAGACGGGTTGCACCTAAACTGGAACGGGACCAACATCCCTGCAGGGAGGTTTGCTAGTACTGTTGGGGGGGTTTAAACTAACTTAGCAGGGGGATGGGATGCGGAGTGGAGCTATAGTAGTGGGTGATGCAAAGCCAAATATAGAGGAAAAAACAAGTCAGCCTGGAAGGCAGAGCAAATATGTAACGGCACAAGGGAGTATGGCAAGGCTGGATGGCATTTATTTTAATGCAAGGAGTCTTGCGAGTAAGGCAGATGAACTGAAGGTGTTGATGAACACATGGGAGTATGATATTGTTGCTGTCACAGAGACATGGTTGAGGGAGGGGCAGGACTGGCAGCTCAATATTCCGGGGTATAGAATCTTCAGGCAAGACAGAGGGGAGTGTAAAAGAGGAGGGGGTGTCGCAATATTAATCAAGGAGTCAATTACTGCTGTAAGGAGGGATGATACCTTAGCAGGTTCCTCTAATGAGGCCATATGGGTAGAACTTAAAAACAAAAAGGGGGCAAGCACTTTGCTGGGAGTGTACTATTGTCAGGGGGAGATAGAGGAACATAGATGTAGGCAAATCTCAGAGAAGTGTTGAAATAATAGGGTAATAATAGTAGGGGATTTCAACTTCCCCAATATTAACTGGGATAGTCAGAGTGTGAAAGGATTAGAGGGTGCGGAATTCTTAAAGTGCATCCAGGAGAGCTTTTTGAGCCAAAATGTCGAAAGTCCTACAAGAGAGGGGGCGGTACTGGACCTAATTCTAGGGAATGTAGCCGGGCAAGTAGTAGAAGTGTCAGTAGGAGAGCATTTTGGTGACAGTGAACATAATTTAGTGAGATTTAAGGTAGTCATGGAAAAGGAAAAAAATGGACCGGAAATAAATGTTCTAAATTGGGGGAAGACCGATTTTAATATAATAAGGCAGGATCTGGCCAAAGTAGACTGGGATCAGCTACTTGCAGGAAAATCCACATCAGAGCAGTGGGAGTCTTTCAGAAAGGAAATAGAAAGAGTACAACGCCAACATGTTCCCGTAAAGGTCAAGGTTTGGTCTTAAAGTGGATAAATCCCCAGGCCCAGACGAGATGTATCCCAGGCTGCTGTGTGAAGCAAGGGACGAGATTGCAGGGGCTCTGACACAAATTTTCAGAACCTCTCTGGCCACAGGGGAGGTGCTAGAGGACTGGAGGACAGCTAACGTAGTACTATTATTCAAGAAGGGTAGTAGGGATAAATCAGGGAATTACAGGCCAGTGAGTCTAACATCAGTGGTAGGGAAATTATTGAAACAAATTCTGAGGGTCAGAATTAGTCTTATGACAAAGTCCCGCATGGGAGACTGGTCAGGAAGGCAAGAGCCCATCGGATCCAGGGCAATTTGGCACATTGGATCCAAAATTGGCTTAGTGGCAGGAGGCAATGGGTGATGGTCGAAGATTGTTTTTGTGAATGGAAGCCTGTGTCCAGTGGTGTACCGCAAGGATCGGTGTTGGGTCCTTTGTTGTTTGTAGTGTACATTAATGATTTAGATATGAATGTAGGAGGTATGATCAGTAAGTTCGCAGATGACACTAAAATTGGTGGAGTGGTAAATAGCGAGGAGGGAAGCCTTAGGCTACAGGACGATATAGATGGGTTGGCCAGATGGGCAGAACAGTGGCAAATGGAATTTAACCCTGAAAAGTGTGAGGTGATGCATTTTGGGAGGACTAAAAAGGCAAGGGGATAAACAATGAATGGTAGGACCCTAGGAAGGACAGAGAATCAGAGGGACCTTGGTGTGCATGTACATAGATCCCTGAAGGCCGCAGGACAGGTAGATAAAGTGGTTAAAAAGGCATATGGGATACTTGCCGTCATTAGCCGAGGCATAGAATATAAGAGCAGCGAGGTTATGATGGAGGTGTACAAAACGCTAGTTAGGCCACAGCTGGAATACTGTGTGCAGTTCTGTCGCCACACTATAGGAAGGATGTGATTGCATTGGAGAGGGTGCAGAGGAGATTCACCAGGATGTTACCTGGGCTGGAGCACTTCAGCTATGAAGAGAGACTGGACAGGCTGGGGTTGTTTTCCTGACAGCAGAGAAGGCTGAGGGGGGATCTGATTGAGGTGTACAAAATTATGAGGGGCATAGATAGGGTAGATAGAAAGGAACTTTTCCCCTTAGTAAAGGGGTCAATAACCAGGGGGCATAGTTTCAAGGTAAGGGGCAGGAGGTTTAGAGGGGATTTGAGGAAAAACCTTTTCACCCAGAGGGTGGTTGGAATCTGGAACTCACTGCCTGAAAGGGTGGTAGAGGCAGGAACCCTCAAGAAGCATTTAGATGAGCACTTGAAACACCACAGCATACAAGGCTACGGACCAAGTGCTGGAAAATGGGATTAGAATGGACAGAGCTTGATGGCCGGCGCGGACACGATGGGCCGAAGGGCCTCTTTCTGTGCTGTATAACTCTATGACTCTATGACTGAAAAGATCTTCCAACCTGTGGTATGGTTATATCTACCTTTTATCCATCCCTTTGGTTTCAACCCAACCTTTAATATTACACGCACAAACAACATTTTTATGTCCTAGAATTGGGACCAGCTCCCAGCTGCCAGGAATTCCCCTGTTTTTTATTGGGTTCTTGATGGTATGAGATACCTCGGGATCTAATTGATTTAGATTTTGATTGAATCTAGAATCTTTGGTAATACTGTGCTGCCGAAGGCATGCTCACCTTCGGGAAAATGTTCAAGGGAAAACATTCTAAATGAATGTATGTAGGTAGATAATGAACAGAACTCCAACCCTTGAGACTTGGCAGTTTTTAGAGTTCTATAAAGATGGTACCAAACGTGTGGCCAATTGTCATGCTTCTCAAATAAAATAAATAGATACAATCAGACATTTTTTATTAGTTTTATGGGATGTGGGCGTCGCTGGCAAGGCCAGCATTTATTGACCATCCCTAATTGCCCTTGAGAAGGTGGTGGTGAGCCGCCTTCTTCAACTGCTGCAGTCCGTGTGGTGAAGGTACTCCCACGGTGTTGTTATGTAGGGGATTCCAGGATTTTGACCCAGCGACGATGAAGGATCAGCGATATATTTCCAAGTCAGGATGGTGTGTGACTTGAAGAGGAACTTGGAGGTGGTGGTGTTCCCATGCGCCTGCTGCCCGTTTCCTTCTAGGTGGAAGAGGTCGCAGGTTTGGGAGGTGCTGTCAAAGAAGCCTTGACGAGTTGCTGCAGTGCATCTTGTAGATGATAAACACTGCAGCCACGGTACGCCAGTGGTGGAGGGAGTGAATGTTTAAGGTGGTGGATGGGGTGCCAATCAAGCGGGCTGCTTTGTCCTGGATGGTGTTGAGCTTCTTGAGTGCTGTTGGAGCTGCACTCATCCAGGCAAGTGGAGAGTATTCCATCACACTCCTTACTTGTGCCTTGAAGATGGTGGAAAGTGTTAAGTCTGTGTGTCCCAGTTATGCTTATTATAAATCACTGGACACAGACCACAAGAATAACTTTAACAGGTCTTTACTATTCAGAGGTCAGGGCTGAACTACCCAGCAAATCCCTACACAACACTTATATACCGGTGTGGTCACCACCGGTATTACAGTATACAGCAGCCAAGAGAAAGTAGTACATCTCTTAAGGTAGTTCTCTTAAGGTGGAACAGGTTACATACACCACAATCCTCCCTTTTTAGCTTAACAGTTATCACAGAATCACAGAAACCTCACAGTGCAGATAGAGGCCATTTCGGCCCATCGAGCCTGCACCGACACATATTCCACCCGATCCCCGTAACCCCACGTATTTAATCCCCCTAACACTAAGGGTCAATTTATCATAGCCAATCAACCTAACCCGCACATCTTTGGACTGTGGGAGGAAACCGGAGCACCCGGAGGAAACCCACGCAAACACGGGGAGAATGTGCAAACTCCACACAGACAGTCGCCCGAGGCCGGATTTGAACCCGGGTCCCTGGCGCTGTGAGGCAACAGTGCTAACCACTATGCCACCGTGCTGCCCTATATCCCCATTTTATCCCCATTTAACATAACATAATAACATATATATATACAACTTCATGCAAAACAGTTCAAAGATTCAGTCTCTGAGGAGGCCTCCTGATTCGAGTTGGATAACGCCTTTCAGGGGTCTCTGATTCTCGTTGCTGGGGTGACTCATCTAGTTGGTCTCTTATGGATTGGACATCATCATCAGGTACATTCACTTCTGAGGTAGATGCTTCAGGTTCACTAACTTCTTCCACGGTTGTCTCTGCCGTAACCATGGGTTCGACCCTTGTTCTCGATTCTACCAGTTGGTCAGCATGACGCCATATTACATTTTCACCAATATCTACCGTGTACATCAGGGGTCCTTGTCTGGCCCGAATAGTTCCAGATTGCCATTTCTCGTTTTTATAGTCCCGGGCTAACACTGGTTGTCCTATTTCAAAACTCCGAGTGGTCTTGTTATTTATATGCTAGAACTGTTTGTTTTCAACTTCCCTCCACACATTTGGTTTTAACAAGTCCAACCTGGACCGCAACCTCCTGTTATAGAACATCATGGCAGGACTTTGGTTTGTCACTGCATGAGTGGCGTTTCGATATGCCAGTAGGAATTTGTCCACCTTGTGTTGTAGTGGAATCTGATCTTCGCTCATGGCCTTTATTGCTTTTTTGAACGTTTGTACAAATCTCTCGGCCAACCCGTTTGTAGCCGGATGATATGGGGCAGAGGTATAATGTTTCACCCCATTCTTCTTCATGAATTTCTGGAATTCTTCTGACACGAACTGCGGTCCGTTGTCTGAACATATTTGTTCTGGCAATCCATTTCTTGCAAATATCGTTCTTAGCACCGCGATCGTCTTTTCCGAGGTAGTGGTAGTCATCTTAATCACTTCTGGCCATTTAGAATGTGCGTCCACCGCAATTAAAAACATGGAGTCCATGAATGGACCAGCAAAGTCAATATGTACACGTTGCCATGGGGTTGAAGGCCATTCCCATGGATGCAGCGGTGCAATCGGAGGTGCATTTTGGACTTTTTGGCACCCTGAGCAGCTTTTCGTCAGATCCTCTATCTGTTGGTCGATACCCGGCCACCACACATAAGCCCTAGCAAGGCTTTTCATCTTGACTCCCCCCAGATGACCTTCATTCAGTTCCTTTAGAACTCTCTCTCTTAACTTAGGAGGAATAATCACCCTTGTTCCATACATCAATGTTCCTTGACAGACGGACAGCTGTTCTCGTCTTGCTGAGAATGCCGGTAACAGTGGATCACCATGTGCTGGCCATCCCTTCACTGTCACTTCGTAGACCCGGGACAGTGTCGGGTCGTTCCTGGTTTCTCTTTCAATACTTGCATTGGTGACTGGTAAACATTCGATGATGGTCGAGTGAAATAACTCAACAGGGTCAACCGTCGGTGCCTCCTCCTCTGTAGGTAGTGGCAGGCGCGACAGCCCATCAGCATTACCATGCTGCTTTGTACCTTTGAATTCGATCTGATATTGATGTGCCCCTAGGAAAAGGGACCATCTCTGGAGTCTCTGTGCTGTCATCACCGAAACACCCTTCTTAGGGTTAAAAATGGATACCAACGGCTGGTGGTCTGTCAGAAGCGTAAACTTTTGGCCCTGCAGGTAATGATTAAACTTCTTTACTCCCCACACAAGGCTGAGAGCCTCCCTATCTATCTGAGCATAGTTGCGCTCAGCGGAGGTCAATGATCTGGATGCGAACGCAACTGGCCTCTCCAGGCCATTTGGCAACTTGTGTGAGAGTACTGCCCCAATACCATATGGAGAAGCATCACAAGCCAAACGAATAGGCAGCGTTGGGTTGAAGTGAGCCAACACTTCCTCTGAGGTGATCAATGCCTTGCTTTTGCGAAAGGCCCTCTTACAGTCCTCGCTCCACTTCCATGGTACTCCCTTCTGCAAAAGAGCGTTCAGCGGGTGCAGCACCGTGGATAAATTTGGCAGAAACTTATGGTAATAGTTAATCAACCCTAGGAACGACCTCAACTGGGATACATTATCCGGAGCGGGAGCCTTCACAACAGCTTCGATCTTGTCAGGAGACTTATGAAGCCCCTCCTGGTCAATGACATGACCACAGTACGAGATCCGCTTCTGAAAGAACTCACATTTCTGGCGATTAACTCGAAGTCCATATTCATTCAATCTGGTGAGCACCAGTTCCAAATTTGCAAGGTGTTCCTCGTCATCATCTCCTGTAATCAGAATATCGTCCAAGTAACATTGTGTGCCTGGAATTCCCTGTAATACCTGCTCCATGGCCCTCTGCCAAATTGCTGGAGCCGATGCCACTCCAAAAACCAGTCTATTATACCGGTACAAGCCTCTATGCGTGTTGATCGTGAGATACTGGCGTGACTCTTCCTCAACTTCCATCTATAAGTATGCCTGCGCCAGGTCTATCTTGGTGAAGTGTTTCCCGCCAGACAACGAAGCGAAGATATCCTCAATCCGCGGAAGCGGATACTGCACCGTGTGAATGACCGGATTAACAGTGATCTTGAAATCTCCACAGATGCGAACCTTCCCCGGTTCCCCCGGCTTGTTGCTCGATGAACGCTTCATGACGGGGACAATGGGCGTGGCCCACTCACTCCAGTCTACCTTAGACAGTACTCCTGAACGTTCTAGCCCTTCCAGCCCAGCTTCCACAGCAGGTCATATCGCATAAGGTACCGGTCTGGCTTTGAAAAATTTCGGGTTTGCATGTTCTTCAACCTTGATGTTTGCCGTAATTCCTCTCAGTGTTCCCAGTCCCTGTTGGAACACCTCTTTAGCATCGTCCAATATTCTGGACAATCGTTTAGGTTTGACATCTTTTTTACCGGAATCTACCATTAGTGCTTTTAAGGAATGCCAGTCCATATTTATTTTCCTAATCCACTCCCATCCCAGTAGTGGTGGACCTCCCTCAGGTAGCACATATAAGTCCATTCCTCGGCTTCCTTTGCCCTTGTGGACCACCTTTACCTCTATCTTCCCGATGGGGTATACTCTTTGCCCCATGTATGTTTTCAATACAATCTCCGTATCCCGTAGGGGAATATGTGGGAATAACCTTTTGTAATCTTGCTTATTCATGACCGTCAATGCCGATCCAGTGTCCAATTCCATCTTCACTTGGACTCCTGCTATCTGAAGTGTGACCCAGATTGTTTGGAGGTCTGCTTCATTACCAACATTGTGTACTCTTAGACTACCCAGTTCATTACTGCTGGAGTCTGAATTTGACTTCTGTTCGTTCGAACTGTTCTCTGTCACCTTGTGTACCTTTCTGTACTTTTCCTGCGGTGACTTTTTGTTGCTGGTCTTCTTTCCTGACCGGCATACTTTAGCTATGTGACCAAGCCTGCCACATTTTCTGCATTCCTGATTTTTGAACAAGCACTGGTTCTGATCATGCGTTGTCTTTCCACAACGATAACATTTTACTGTACCCAAGACCATTTGATTGGTGCTGAGTTCTGGTGACCGTAGCTGCATTTCCGCAGTGCCTCTCGCTGTGGCTTCGTGTGATGCTGCAATAGTGACAGCTTTATCAAGCGTAAGATCATTCTCCTCAAGCAGTCGCTTTTGTGTTCCTTCTTTTAACAATCCACACACAAATTTATCTCTCAGCGCATCTGCTAGTCCTGTTCCAAACTGACAGTACTTTGATAGCTTACGCAGTTCAATTAAAAATTCAGCGTTGCTTTCGTCTTTCAGCTGCGTTCTTCTGTAAAATTTAAATCGTTCCGCTATCATCAGCGGCGTGGGGTTTAAATGATTTTTCAGGACAGTAACAATGTTCGCGAAAGTCTGATCCGCCGGTTTATCTGGTGACAGAAGGTGCTTCAATAGCCCGTATGTCTTCGCACCCATTGAGCTTAATAAGGTTAGTGCTTTCTCATCATCTGGTACCTTATTTGCTTTACAATAAACTTCCATGCGTTCTACATACGTGGTCCAATCTTTGATATCGCTATCAAAGTGTGGTGATTATTCCTTGTTTAGTGAAAGTATTGTGATTAGTTGTTTGTTAACTGCCTTGGGATATATGTTGTAATCTCATTGGTAGTTGATGTCACATGATGTGTGGTGGCCACCTTAAATTCAGTTCTTTTCCAGCTTTGGTTGGGACTGGATGTGGAAAGATGTGCTGCAGATTTTAAAGTTAATAAAGCCTAGCTTTGGAAGGCAAATCTATTCTTTATTTCAATTTATTAACTTTATATGTTAGAATGGAGCGATATCTTCAACCAGAACGATTCAAGGCTGACCCCAACTCTGCTGGAGTGGATGATAAATGGAAACATTGGTATTGTACATTTAAAAACTTTTTGGGCGTGTTGGATCAAGAGTCTCTAAATAAGCTGAATATGCTGATCAACTACATTGCTCCGGATGTATATAAATATATTTTGGACTGTAAAACTTATGAAGTGGCTATTTCTACATTGGAAAAAATTTTTGTTAAACCAAAGAATGAGGTATTTGCACGTCACCTTCTATCTGCCCGTAGGCAGCAGGTGGGAGAATCTTTGGATACTTATTTACAAGCACTTCGGTGCCTTAGTGTTAACTGTAATTATAAGGCCGTGACGGCTGAAGAATATAAGGAAGAATCGGTACGGGATGCTTTTATTAATGGATTACTGTCTAGATCAATTCGTCAGCGGTTGTTAGAAAATAAGACTTTGGATCTTAAAAGTGCTTTTGAGCAAGCTTCTACATTGGGTGTGGCTCAGAGAAGTTCGGATTCTTATGCTCTTTTTAATCGGCCTGCGACTATGGTTTCGGCAGTTTCGGATGAAAAGGAATTATGTGGACTTAATGGGAGTGGTTTACTAGATTCTGAAACAGTTTCTACTTCGGCGGCTGTTGCCTCTAGGATTCAGAAGTGTTATTTTTGTGGGAATATCCGGCACCCTCGTCTGAAGTGTCCTGCTCGGGAGGCTGTGTGTAGTAAATGCGGCAAGAGAGGTCATTATGCACGCGTGTGCAAATCATCAGGTTCAATTACCTCCTCCTCTCCTGGTGTGGGAGGGCCCTCCTCTACCACCTCCTCCTCTGTGACTATTCAGCCTTTAGATAGGGCGTTTATTGCATCAATTTCTGCTGCATTTGCTCATGGCCTAAACAAAGCTATAGTTACGGCTCAAGTTAATGGGTTGGAAGTGAAGGCCCTTATAGATACGGGCAGTACTGAGAGTTTTATAAGTCTTCAGTTTGCGAAGGAGAAGCATTTGAAAATTTCGCCTGTTACGTATCAGGTGTGTATGGCTCAGACGACCCTTACTTCACAAATAGCTGGTTGTTGCTTTGTGAAAATGATTCTTCTAGGTAATACGTATACTGATATACGCCTATCTGTTTTGCCTAATCTCTGTGCGGATATTTTGATTGGACATGATGTGCTTCAGTTACACGAGTCTCTTAGTCTTTCATTTGGAGGGACTAAGCCACCTTTATCTATTTGTGGATTAACCTCTTTATCCATTTCTCCATTATCACTTTTTTCCAATTTGATGCCGGATTGTAAGCCAATTGCTACCATGTCAAGAAGATATAGTAGTCAGGATAGAGAATTTATTAATTCTGAAGTTCAACGTCTCTTATTGGAAGGAATCATTGAACCTAGTTGTTCGCCTTGGCGAGCACAGGTAGTTGTCACGACTAACGAGAGACACAAGAAACGAATGGTGATAGACTATTCCCAAACTATTAATAGGTATACTCAATTAGATGCGTACCCTTTGCCTAAGATTGATGAGCTTATCAATAAAGTATCTCAGTATAAGGTTTTTAGCACTATTAACTTAAAGAGTGCTTATCATCAGATTCCTATTGCTAAGAAGGATCAACCATATACGGCCTTTGAGGCTGGTGGAAAGCTGTATCAGTTTTGCCGAATACCATTTGGTGTTACTAATGGTGTTGCTTGTTTTCAATGGGCAATGGATGCTTTTATAAGTGATAACTCCCTCTCTGACACCTTTTCATACTTAGATGACATCACAGTGTGTGGCAAATCAAGGGTGGAGCATGATTCTAATTTAAAAACATTCCTTCAAGCTGCGGAAAAAGTTGGTTTAACTTTTAATAAAGAGAAATGTATCTTTTCGACTACTGAGGTAAATCTATTGGGGTATATTATCTCGGGAAACAAGATTAAACCAGATCCAGAACGTCTGCGACCATTGATTGATTTACCTTGTCCTACTAATTCTAAGGCTTTGCAACGAGTTGTTGGACTGTTTTCTTATTATTCTAATTGGATTGCAAATTTTTCATGGAAGATCCGGCCTCTTATTCGGGTTACGACATATCCTCTATCATGGGAGGCCAGGACATGTTTTGAGAATTTTAAAAAGGATATTTTAGGAGCAGTTGTGCATTCTATTGATGAGCAGGTTCCTTTTGTGATCGAGACGGATGCTTCTGATTTTGCAATTGGGGCTACTCTGAACCAAAATGGAAGACCTGTGGCCTTTTTCTCACGTACTTTGAACAATAGTGAAAAAAGACATTCTTCAATAGAGAAAGAGGCATACGCAATAGTAGAAGCATTGCGTAAATGGAGACATTATTTATCAGGGCGACATTTCACGTTGGTAACTGATCAAAAATCTGTGTCCTTTATGTTTGATGTTAAACATTTTGGAAAGATCAAAAATGATAAAATAATGAGATGGAGGATTGAGTTGGCATGTTACCATTTTGACATAGTTTATCGTCCGGGGAAGGATAATGTTGCTGCTGATGCACTGTCGAGGGCTTATTGTTCTGTGATTCACGGAGATACGCTTATTAATCTTCACAATGCGTTATGTCATCCTGGGGTTACGAGGATGATACACTTCGTACGCAGTAAGAATTTGCCCTTTTCAGTTGAAGACGTCAAGCGGATGACTTCTTCATGTTCTATCTGCGCTCGGTGTAAACCGAATTTCTTTAAGCCTCAACGAGCTCATCTTATAAAGGCTACTTCTCCTTTTGAACGTTTGAGCGTCGATTTTAAGGGGCCTCTTCCTTCAACTACTCAAAACCGATATATTTTTACTGTTGTGGATGAGTTTTCAAGGTTCCCTTTTGCTTTTCCTTGTGCAGATGTATCAGCTGCTACAGTTATCAAATGTCTGACTCAACTTTTTGTCATCTTTGGGATGCCTGCATATATCCATTCGGATCAGGGAAGTTCTTTTATGTCTTCCCAGTTGAAGGAATACCTTCAGAGTCGGGGAATTTCTACTAGTAGAACTACCCCGTATAATCCCCAGGGTAATGGACAGTGCGAACGATACAATGGGGTGATCTGGAAGGCAGTTATGTTGGCTTTGACATCCCAGAACCTTAAGAATACACAGTGGGAAATGGTACTGCCTGATGCCCTGCATTCCATTAGATCATTGCTTTCAATGGCTACTAATGTGACCCCCCATGAAAGGCTCTTTAACTATCCGCGGAGATCTACTATGGGATATTCGGTACCTTCATGGCTTAATATGCAGGGACCTGTGCTGCTTCGACGCCATGTTAGATTGTCAAAATATGATCCTTTAGTGGAGGAGGTGGAGCTGTTGGAGGCAAATTCCCAATATGCTCATATTCGATTCCAAGATGGGAAAGAAAGTACCGTTTCAATTAAAGACTTGGCTCCTTGTGGTGGCCAGCCCTCTTCTGAGGATATTAACAATAGTCATGATTTAGATAATGTGGATGCTGTTACAGATACTACGAGTGTCTCCAATCCGATTGCAGATAATTATACTTCTATTAGTCAGCCCTTGATGGATGTTTATGACTGTCCCAGTTTACCTTCTGATGGGATTTCTAATCCGGAAACCGTTGAAAATCGGGATATGGATAGCCTTCCTGCTGAAGATACTTCTGTGCCTTCTGGTGTGGGAGGGCAAGGAATTTCACCAAGGTTAAGAAGGTCGACACGAACAAGGTATCCGGTCGACCGATTGAAAATGGACTTTTAAATTGATAGTAATGTTTTAAAATTGTTGAAATATTATATTATATTGTTTTAGTTGAGAGATACTTAATACTTATGTGCAATGTTATTATTTGTTGTTGTTCACTTAGTATTGTGTCATGTAAACAGTTTTACTCTTGTTGTGCATAGTTTTAGTTGTAAATAATTAATTATAAATTGTAAAGGTTATTTAGGTTGGAGTATATTTTAAAAGGAGGGGTGAATGTGGTGATTATTCCTTGTTTAGTAAAAGTATTGTGATTGGTTGTTTGTTAACTGCCTTGGGATATATGTTGTAATCTCATTGGTAGTTGATGTCACATGATGTGTGGTGGCCACCTTAAATTCAGTTCTTTTCCAGCTTTGGTTGGGACTGGATGTGGAAAGATGTGCTGCAGATTTTAAAGTTAATAAAGCCTAGCTTTGGAAGGCAAATCTATTCTTTATTTCACAAAGGTATTAATGTTCCCATGTTTAGGCATCCTTGCAAGTTTTTAAATTTTTCTTTTTCTCAAAATGGCGGCTTCCCGCGCTTGTCTTCTTCCCCCGCCTACTAAAATGGTGGCTTCCCGCGCTTGGCGGTCTTTCCCGCGCTCGTCTTCTTCCCCCGCTGACTACAATGGCAGATTCCCGCGTTTGCCTTCTTCCCCCGCTGGCTGCAATGGCGATTGCCGTGCTGCTGCCGTTCTCGCCTCCCCAGCGGTTCTCAATTCCCCGACGCTGCTTTTACTCCCCCGCGGTTCCCGTGGGCATTCACGCTTCCCCTGCTGTTGTGCCTCTCAGCCCCGCATGCAGCCCGGTCCTTTACACCGGCTGCGTTTGAGTTCTCCGCGGCTCTCGTGCCTTAAGCTGCCCCAGTCGCTGCGCTTCTCGGCCTCGATTGCAGCCCGGCCCTTTTCACCGGCCGTGGTCGAGTTCTCCGCCCTTTTTCCTCCGTTTTCCCTCCCCCACTCCACAGTCAACGCGGCCGACTTTCTGCTCGTGTCGCTGATCGGCTTACCCACCACCGTGGTAGAAGGGATGATCACTGCCTGTCGCTGATGGAGGGCTTTGTGGTCAGAATTTTTCTTTTTAACCCGGGTTCTCGATGCCTCCCGTGCGATGGTGCTCAGCAGAATGATGAGGGCGGATGCCTCTTCTCGACGCCCGTTCTGAGGACGAAGCTGCCTTGGATGTAAAACTGCCGCAGGGTAAGATCGGACTCGTCGCCACTGTTAAGTCTGTGTGTCCCAGTTATGCTTATTATAAATCACTGGACACAGACCACAAGAATAACTTTAACAGGTCTTTACTATTCAGAGGTCAGGGCTGAACTGCCCAGCAAATCCCTACACAACACTTATATACCGGTGTGGTCACCACCGGTATTACAGTATACAGCAGCCAAGAGAAAGTAGTACATCTCTTAAGGTAGTTCTCTTAAGGTGGAACAGGTTACATACACCACAGAAAGACTTTGGGAAGTCAGGAGGTGAGACACTTGCTGCAGAATACCTAGCCTCTGACCTGCTCCTGTTGCCACAGTATTTATGTGGCTGGTCCAGTTAAGTTTCTGGTCAATGGTGACACCCAGGATGTTGATGGTGGGGGATTCGGCGATGGTAATGCTGTTGAATGTCAAGGGGCGGTGGTTAGACTTTCACTTGTTGGATATAGTCATTGCCTGGCACTTGTGTGGCACGAATGTTACCTGCCTCTTATCAACCCAAGCCTGAACGTCGTCCAGGTCTTGTTGCATGTGGGCATGGACTGATTCATTATCTGAAGAGTTGTGAATGGCACTGAACACTGTGCAGTCATCAGCGAACATCCCCATTTCTGACCTTATGTTGGAGGGAAGGTCATTGATGAAGCAGCTGAAGATGGTTGGGCCTAGGACACTGCCCTGAGGAACTCCTGCAGCAATGTCCTGGGACTGTGATGATTGACCTTCAACCACCACAACTATCTTCCTTTGTGCTAGGTATTACTCCAGCCAGTGGAGAGTTTTCCCCCTGATTCCCATTGACTTCAGTTTTACTAGAGCTCCTTGATCAAATGCTGCCTTGATGTCAAGGACAGTCACACTCACCTCACCTCTGGAATTCAGCTCCTTTGTCCATGTTTGGACCAAGGCTGTAATGAGGTCGGGAGCCAAGTGATCTCGGCAGAACCCAAACTGGGCATCAGTGAGCAGGTTATTGGTGAGTAAGTGCCACTTGAATGCACTGTTGATGACACCTTTCATCACTTTGCTGATGATTGAGAGTAGACTGATTGGGCGGTAATTGGCCGGATTGGATTTGTCCTGCTTTTTGTGGACAGGACATACCTGGGCAGTTTTCCACATTGTCGGACAGATGCCAGTGTTGTAGATGTACTGGAACAGCTTGGCTAGATGTGCGGTTAGTTCTGGAGCACAAGTCTTCAGCATGATAGCCGGGATGTTGTCAGGGCCCATAGCCTTTGCTGTATCCAGTGTGCTCAGCCATTTCTTGATATCACGGGGAGTGAATCGAATTCACTGCAGCCTGGCTTCTGTGACGGTGGGGACCTCAGGAGTACTCCTGAAAAGGACCTGACCATAGAGCTTTCTCCAGAGTGTTGACAGCATATAACATTAATTGCAGGACTCATAATGTCCACTAACTATTTCTGTGACCTAAACTTCTCAATGAAAGCTATATAACTCCAGGTCAGGTCACGCACGGGGTTATTACCAAGCCTGCACTTCACATACTTTGGGCAACATTTCTGCATTTGTAGCAGTACCCAAAAGTGTCTTCTCACCCCCAAGGTTATTGCTTTTCTTGGGGAGAGGGAATGCAGTTGGCATACCTATCCTTTTTTGCACCAGCCTTGTCTATACTGGGAGTACCAGGTTTGCTTTGTGTGGTGAAAAGTGCATTTGCGCCTCTTGGGATTTTAACAGTAGACGATATTGTGTGATGTTGGAAAAGTACAGATCACACCAGTTAAAACAAGTTACTGGAGAGTTAATCCAAATTAGCAATGTTGAATTTGTCATCTTTAAAGCCAGAACAAAGTAGGGAAGTGCAGAAGGTTATACCCCCTACTTAGAGAATGTTGCTTGAGGGTACATGGGTTTTGTAGCAAACACAGAACAGATGACGGTATAATTTCCTCATGGGGGAGGCGGGTAACCCTTCCCTCCTCATCCCAGCTAAGAAATATTTTATTTTGGACAGACTTAGACTGTTTTTTCCCTTTGTTGGTTTGCACACTGTGACCTGCATGACGAAGATTAAATTGTACCCATACTGTACACAAAAACGGCCATCTGCCCAGTCTGCACTAATCAAACCCAGCCTTACGAGGAAGCCGCATCACACACATGCATCTGCAGGATTAAAAGATCAATTTACTCTTTGTATTGCAGCTTCCTCTTCATTATTAAAAACGTATGGTGCAGAGCTTTTATTAATAAGAATGTTAAGAAAACAGAACCTTGAGTGAAGGATTCAACCAAATGGTCCATATAGTCCCAATGAGTGTGTCCATATAGGACTCTTTATAAGTAACTTGAAGTCAATGGAATCGGGCACAGTGTTAAAACGGGCTGCCGATTGGCTATGAAATCGGGCGAGATGTAAATTGGGCTGCTGATTGGCTATGAAATCGGGCGAGGTGTAAAACAGGCTGCTGATTGGCTATGAAATCGGGCAAGGTGTAAAACAGGCTGCTGATTGGCTATGAAATCGGGCAAGGTGTAAAACGGACTGCCCCCACCTGAGTTCCTGGCCTCTACTCTTCTGTTATGTGCTGGCCCGAAAATATACAACATTTTATATCTTTCAGTGACTCTGAATTCAAGTGTCTTTTAGCAGGTCCAATCATTTATTTTTACCCATGTTGTGCTACTTGGTGACTGTGAGGCTGTTGATGCTTGTCTGTGATTTAATAACCATGAGTGAAAAGACCATTCCACCGCTCTCAGTCTTGCAGTTTAGCAAATTATGATTCTCAAACATTCTGATTACTGCAATGTTTGTCAGGAATCCAGCACAGCCGATGGATCTGAATTCTTGATGCATGCTGGACCTTTTGGGTACATTGGGATTTGCTCCATTTTGGTTGCGCCATTAAGTATTAGATAGTCCATAGCTGCATTACTGAACTTATCCTCATTTAGACTGGTTACGTGGTCCAATAGTTGCTTCGCAAGTGTTAAAGGATCATTATTTATGAGTGCAACTGATTTTCCCGCTAGTGAAATTGCATTTCTTAAGGAGGCGCCATTTTGATTGGCTTTTAATAAAATCTAAAAACAAATAGTCGAATGAGGGTGTGACATCTTTTGATTGCAGTGTCCAGGACAGTGAGGAGTGAGGTAAGCTTGGTCCTTTATCTATTTTTTAATTCAAATCCCCCCTCAGCATTAATGAAAAAGTAAATTTGGGACCAGACACTTACTCATCTCCATAAAATTCAATTGAATACTGGGTAAATTGTTTACAGTGCAATTGTCACCAAGCACATAGCCTACTATAATCATTGCTCTGTGGCGACACGCCACTACTGGACATAATCCGCTCATGGTGGCACGGACAGTTTAAGCAGACGCCCCCAGCCGGGGGCCCTTTCCTCCAGCAACTTGTTTCCCGCAGGGACAGGCTGCCGGGAGCACTTCCTGTCTGGGGAGTATTTAAGTGGTTGCGCGGGCTTTTCCAGTTCCTCTTTGCCATGAGGTTGATTAAAGCAGTTGTGTTTCACTAACTCTGGTCTCGACTCCCACGTTTGCCGTGGTATTTAAACACTGGTGACCCCGACGCTCAGGACGAATCCTAAGCTAGCATGGCGGATACAAACGCAGTCACGGTTAAACTACCGGACTTTTGGGAGAACCTGGCCGAAGCCTGGTTTGTTCAAGCCGAGTCCAGATTCCGGCTGAAAAAAATTACAGTCGACGCCATGAAGTACGACTACCTCGTCGCCTCTCTCACCTACGCCACAGTCCCCAAGGTTTGGGCAGCGCTGCAGGAGCCACCACTGGAAGGCAAGTACGAACATCTGAAGGCTGCGCTCCTTAAAAAATTTCAAACGTCCTCTTACCAGCGCAACTGCCAACTCCTCGACCTCCCCGGCCTTGGTGACGCTTCACCGTCGGATCTGCTTTCCCACATGCTGTCCCTCTCGGACGACAAAAACACCGGCGCCCTCTTTCGCACGCTTTTCATTCGGCAGCTCCCCGCCAGCATCCGCCCGCTCATTGTGGAATCTGGCTCCATGGACCTGAATGAGATAGCCGAAAAGGCCGACCGGCTGCTCTCTGCGCAGTCCGCCCGCGGCGTCGCGCCCGACCTCACGGCAACGACCACGCGGTCTTCCCGGCCCACTAGGCCCGACCGCCCTACCACTCCGGGTCACTGCTACTACCACACCCGTTTTGGCACTAGGGCCCAACGCTGCACGCCACTGTGCACTTTCAAACCCCCCCCGCACCGGCCCCCACGATGGCCGCGGGGCAAAAGGGGCCTCTACTGTACGTCACCGACGACAGCACCAACCGCCGATTTCTGTGTGACACAGGGGCCCAGCACAGCATCACCCCCGCCTCCGCCCTCGAAATCCAACGTGGCGCACGGGGTATCACGCTGGCCGCAGCTAATGGCTCTGACATCCGCACATATGGCACCCGCATGGTCACGCTCGACCTCGCAGGCCGCCGCTACCGCTGGGAGTTCCTCACAGCCAGGGTCCTCTGCCCACTCATCGGCGCCGACTTCCTACGTGCCCACGGCCTCCTTGTCGACATTCCGAGGCACCGCCTCGTCGACATCAACACTATGGCCCCCATCCCTGGCGCATTCACCCCGGCCCGTTCGGCCGGCCTGACGACCTACTGCCTCGCCAGAGCCACGGACGACTACTCGGCACTTCTAGCCGAGTTTCCCGCCCTCACTAACCCGACCTTTTCGGCCAAAGCCGCCAAACACGGTGTGAAGCACTATATCCCAACCACCGGCCCCCCGGTTTCTGCCCACGCCCGCAGACTCAACCCGGCCAAGCTGGAAATCGCACGGGCTGAGTTCACCACCATGGAACAACTCGGCATCATCCGCCGCTCCAGCAGCCCTTGGGCCTCGCCCCTCCACATCGCCCCCAAGCCTGGCGGAGGCTGGCGCCCTTGCGGGGACTACCGCCACCTCAACGACGCCACCACCCCCGACCGATACCCGGTGCCGCACATCCAGGACTTCTCGGCCCGACTGGCCGGACGAACCGTCTTTTCCAAGGTCGACCTGGTGCGCGGTTACCACCAAGTCCCCATACACCCCGCGGACATCCCCAAAACGGCCGTCATCACCCCATTCGGCCTGTTCAAGTTCCTGAGGAGGCCCTTCGGCCTCAAGAATGCAGCCAAGGCTTTCCAGCACCTTATGGACTCAGTCCTCCGGGACCTGAACTTCCTATTCGTCTATCTAGACGACATTCTCGTGGCCAGCTCCTCCCAACAGGAACACCTCGAACACCTTTGCATCCTGTTCGGGCGCCTAGCCCAACACGGGCTCATCCTCAGCCCGGCGAAGTGCCAATTCGGCCTAACCGAGATCGATTTTCTCGGTCACCACATCACCCCTGCTGGGGCCATCCCCCTGTCCAACAAGGTGCAGGCCGTCCAGCAATTCCCCCGCCCCAAAACCATCAAGGGCCTCCAGGTGTTCCTCGGGATGGTAAACTTCTACAACAGAGCTGCAGCCCTCATGAAGCCCCTATACGACTCCCTCCGAGGTAAATCCGGCAAGATGGCCGTAGCCTGGACCACTGACACGTCAGCCGCCCTCGACGCCACCAAAAACGCGCTCGCCGACGCCACCCTGCTCGCGCACCCGAGGGCCGATGCCCGGGTCACGCTCACCACCGACGCCTCCGACCACGCGGTCGGAGCCGTGTTCGAGCAGTGGGTCAATGGCGCGTGGCAGCCACTTGCCTTCTACAGCCGCCAACTGCGCCCCCCGGAGGTCAAATACTCTACTTTCGACCGCGAGCTTCTCGCACTACACCTGTCGGTCCGCCATTTCAGGTTCCTCCTGGAGGGCCGCCCCTTCACCGCGTACGTGGACCACAAGCCGCTCACATACGCGATGGCCAAGCACACCGAACCTTGGTCCGCTAGGCAGCAACGCCAGCTCGCGGCCGTGTCCGAGTTTACTATGGGCATCCAGCACGTCTCCGGTAGAGACAACGTTGTTGCCGACTGCCTTTCCCGTCCCGCCATCTGCGCGAATCACCTCGCGGTCGACTATGCGCAACTAGCAGCGGCCCAGCTCACGGACCCAGACCTCCTCTCGGCGGCTACCAGCCTGCCAGGGCTACGCCTAGCCAAGGTCGCGCACAGGCCCGAAGCCACGGCAGTCACTTGCGACGTCTCACTCGGCCAACCCAGGCCGGTCATCCCTGCAACCTGGCGCCGCCGCATCTTCGATGCGCTACACGCGCTCTCCCAGCCGGGTGCCCGCGCATCCGTCAAACTCCTCTCCCAGCGTTTCGTCTGGCGTGGCCTCAGCTAAGATGTTCGGACTTGGGCCACCTCCTGCCTCACCTGCCAACGGGCTAAGGTACAGCTACACACAAAAGCACCCCTGGGAGACTTCGAGGTACCCAGCCGCCGCTTCGACCACGTACACGTCGACATCGTCGGTCCTCTGCCGCCATCGCAAGGCCAAACTTATCTCCTCATGATGGTCGACTGCTACACACGCTGGCCTGAGGCAGTGCCGCTGCCCTGCACCACCACAGCCGACATCGCCAGGGCGTTCGTTAACACCTGGGTCGCAAGGTTCGGCGTACCAGCCGACATAACCTCCGACAGAGGCGCCCAGTTCACCTCCGAACTCTGGACGGCCACAGCACGCAACCTCGGGGTGACGCTCCACCGAACCACGGCGTACCACCCGCAGGCCAATGGGCTGTGTGAACGCTTCCACAGGTCACTCAAGGCCTCACTCCGCGCCGGCCTGCAGGACAGTACCTGGACTGACCGCCTACCATGGGTGCTACTAGGCCTATGCACCGTGGTCAAGGAAGACCTCCAGTCCTCGGCAGCGGAGTTAGTCTACGGACAACCGCTGCGCGTCCCAGGCGAATTCCTTCCGGAGGCTACCACGCCTTGGTCGGCCGAACAGCAGCGGCTCAACTCTTTCTCTTCCGCTCAACAGTTCGCCCCACTTCCGGTCAACCGACATGGCGAACTCGCACCTCACGTCCCGCCAAACTTACAGCAGGCATGCTTCGTCTTCGTGCGACACGACGCACACCGTGGACCCCTGCGACCCCCGTACGATGGACCGTATGAGGTACTACAAACCGGGGACAAGGTCTTCAAGCTGCGACTCGGCGACAGGGTCGACACAGTCTCCATCGACCGGCTCAAACCAGCACACACAGAACCAGGGGAACAGATCCCCGTGGCCCGACCTCCAACTAGAGGCCGTCCCGCCAGCAAGCCAGCACAGCCGGCGGCGAACCGCCCGGCCCCACCAACTAGACCGGCGACCACTCAGAGCCGCTCCGGCAGAACCATTAGACCACCGTCACGACTCGTCCAGTCCTCCTAAGCGGATTCTGGGGGGAGCTCTGTGGCGACACGCCACTACTGGGCATAATCCGCTCACGGCGGCACGGACAGTTTAAGCAGACGCCCCCAGCCGGGGGCCCTTTCCTCCAGCAACTTGTTTCCCGCAGGGACAGGCTGCCGGGAACACTTCCTGTCTGGGGAGTATTTAAGTGGTTGCGCGGGCTTTTCCAGTTCCTCTTTGCCATGAGGTTGATTAAAGCAGTTGTGTTTCACTAACTCTGGTCTCGACTCCCACGTTTGCCGCGGTATCTCAACAGCTCCTCCTTTATTCACTTGCCCAACTGAAACTGGTGCGGTACTAGAGAGTGCCCTGGATATTTTCTCTTACAGCATCTTACTAACACACTGCTGTGCTGAGGATATTTGAAACTCTTTGGACTGATGTATTACATTTGCAAATTAGCCAGTGATAGAAATACCCACCTACTTTGGTGAGACTGAGAATCTTGTAACCTTGCAAAGTAGTGATTGTGTGTTGTGTGTTGTGTTCCTCCCTCCATCTCCAATTATTAGAGCCCTAAGCTCTAACCTCTCCGCCTCTCTTTCCTCCTTTAAGACGTTCCTGAAAACCAACCTCTTTGACCAAGTTATCTGCCCGATCTCCCTATGTGGCTCAGTGCCAAATTCTGTTTGATAACACTCCTGTGAAGCGCCTTGGGATGTTTTACTACATTAAAGGCGCTGTACAAATAAAGTTGTTGTTATTCAATGCATTTATCACTCCATCTCCAACCCTTAAGTTTGTTTCTCCCTACATTTCTAACCCTTTGTTATCTCTCCTTCCATCTCCAATTTTTCAATGTGTTACCCCTTCCATCTCAGACCCTCTAAGTTCTTTTCTCTCCATCTCTGATCCTTCAGTGCCTTTCTTCTCCTACCTCCAATCTTTAAGTCTGGTTCTCCCTCCACTTCCAACCCTCCTTTGCGTCTCCCTCTGCTTTTTAGCTGCACCTCATCCTTTGCAGCCTATTTCAACTTTTTATTACTCCACTAACTACTAATTTGCCTCTAAGGTTCTGTTTGGCTCTGTTCATTACTGGAGATTATACGCAACAGGTTTTAAAGTAGCAAAAGGAAGGGTAAAAATACTGTTTCACAAATGCATTTTTCTTTATTTACTCTTGGGATGAGGGCGTCGGTGGTAAGGCCAGTATTTATTGCCCATTCCTAGTTGCCCTTGAGAAGGCGGTGGTGAGCCACCTTCTTGAACCACTGCAGTCCGTGTGGTGAAGGTGCTCCCACAGTGCTGTTAGGTAACGAGTTCCAGGATTTTGACCCAGCGACGATGAAGGAATGGCGCTATATTTCCAAGTCAGGATGGTGTGTGACTTGGAGTGGGATTTGGAGGTGGTGGTGTTCCCATGCACCTGTATATTTTAACATGATGAGCTCTGAAAATACAGAGCATGCTTCTATTTACACAAATCACAAAGCACTGGTCACATGTCTTGAATGATCCTCTGCAGGGTGGTTATCTGATTTCAAAAGCACCTCTGACACAGAAGCTGTAGATGTGAAAAACAAGACTGTTCCAGAAGACAGAAACATAATGGCCCAGAAATTCGGGTCTCCACGGGTGAGTACACACGGGGTACTCACCCGTAGGCCCAACGGAAGTGCCGGTTTTGTGCATGCACTGCGCATGCGCGGGAAACCGGAACTTCCATTCCCTTAAAGGAAAGGGTTCAGAGGTCGAACACGTGCGCTGGAGAGGCAGCGCGTGCGCATGAAACTTACGTTTTTTTTGCAGGTTTCTCCAGGAGGGTAAGTCTCCAGCAGTTACACAAGTAAAAAACAGGCACAAGGCCTGCTTTTAACAAGGTGAATTAATTAAAATTAAAACATTTTTTCCACAGGTTTATTATTTTTAAATACTTTAAAGAAAGGTAAGTTTATTTTTAGCCCCATTAGAAAATGTAATTAATTTTTTCAAAAAATTAAATTATTGTTTAAAATAGTTATTTTATGTCATTTATAGTTAATTTAAAAATGTGATTTAAAAAAAAAATTATTTGAAGTTTTAGTGATGTTTTGGGGCTTATAGTATTTATAGTTTTGACAGCTCTTCTTTTCAATATTATGGTGTGGAGATGCCGGAGCTGGACTGGGGTGGACAAATGTAAGAAGTCACACAACACCAGGTTATAGTCCAACAGCTTTATTTGAAATCACAAGCTTTCGGAGCGCTGCTCCTTCTTCAGGTGAAGTGGAGAAATGCATAAAGACACAGCTTATATAGTCAGAGAATCATGTCAGATGTTTACAGGTAATCTTTCCAACTGCCATTTATCGCACCTCGGCAGAGAGATAATCACAGCAATCAAAGATGTGAATGGTGTCCAAACAGGTCAGTCAGGAAAACATTACATCAAAGAACAATGGGGTGGGGTCACAAGAGGTCAAATATTGCAGATGCTGGGGTCTGTATGAAAAACAAAAAAACAGACAAAAAACATTTTTTTTGCTGGAAATCACAGCAGGTCCGGCCACATCTGTGTAGAGAGAACAAGCCAATGTCGACTCGAGTCTGGATGACCCTGCTGACCCTCGAGTCAGCAACCAAGCCTCCCCCGGTACCACGGTTGAAACCACAGGGAAATCCATCGTCAACCTGTCCGACCACACCCTTCTTCAACCAGACAAAACTGAAGTTCTCAGCCGAGGGCTCAATTTCTGCCCCACCACCAAAATGGACCCCATCGGTCTCGCGGCAGACACAGAGGAATTCATCAGGAGAATGAGGCTCCGGGAATTCTTCCACAAATCCCAAGATGTCAGCAGCGAACCCAATGAGACAATCAATGATCTGGAACAGCAGACAGAGGGATCCGCAGTGCAGCAACCAAAGAAGAAAGAGTCAAATTGGACCCCTCCGGAGGGTCGCTGCCCTAAGCTTGACATGTATGCTCAAGCTGTCAGGAGATGCATCAACGCCAGATTCATCAGCCGCACTCACAAGACTGTCCAGAATGTCACCCGAGCACAATGCAACGCCATCCACGCTCTCAAGACCAACCGCAACATCGTCATCAAACCAGCGGACAAAGGAGGAGCCATCGTCACACAGAACAGAATAGACTATTGCAAAGAAGCATACCGACAACTGGACAACCAGGAACACTACAGACAGTTACCCGCAGATCCGACCAAAGAACACACCCGCCAACTCAACAGACTGATCAAGACCTTCGATCCAGACCTTCAAAGCATCCTACATGCTCTCATCCCATGTACTCCCCGCGTGGGAGACTTCTACTGCCTCCCAAAGATACACAAAGCCAACACACCCAGACGTCCTACCGCATCAGGCAATGGAACCCTGTGTGAGAACCTCTTTGGATATGTCAAGGGCATCCTGAAACCCATCGTATAGAGAACCCCCAGCTTCTGTCACGACACTACAGACTTCTTACAGAAACTCAGCACCCATGGACCAGTTGAACCAGGAACACTCCTCGCCACGATGGACGTCTCGGCTCTCTACACCAGTATCCCCCACGATGACGGCATCGCTGCGACAGCCTCAGTCCTCAACACCAACAACAGCCAATCTCCAGACGCCATCCTACAACTCATCTGCTTCATCCTTGACCACAATGTCTTCACCTTCGACAACCAGTTCTTTACCAAAACACACGGAACAGCCATGGGGACCAAATTCGTACCCCAATACGCAAACATCTTCATGCACAAGTTCGAGCAAGACTTCTTCACTGCACAGGATCTCCAAACAACGCTATACACCAGATACATCGACGACATTTTCTTCCTATGGACCCACGGCGAAGAATCACTGAAAAGACTACACGATAACATCAACAAGTTCCATCCCACCATCAAACTCACCATGGACTACTCCTCAGAATCGGTTTCATTCCTGGACACACGAATCTCCATCAAAGACGGACACCTCAGCACTTCACTCGACCGCAAGCCCACGGACAACTTCACAATGCTTCACTTCTCCAGCTTCCACCCTAACCACGTTAAAGAAGCCATCCCCTATGGACAAGCCCTGCGAATACACAGGATCTGCTCAAACGAGGAGGAACACGATGGACACCTACAGACACTGAAAAACGCCCTTGTAAGAACGGGATATGACGCTCGACTCGTCGATCGACAGTTCCGACGGGCCACAGCGAAAAATCGCATAGACCTCCTCAGAAGACAAACATGGGACACAACCAACAGAGTACCCTTCGTCGTCCAGTACTTCCCCAGTTCTTCGCAGCCTTCAACATGTCATCGATGATGACGAAAACCTTGCTAAGGCCATCCCCACGCCTCCACTACTCGCTTTCAAACAGCCGCCTAACCTCAAACAGACCATCGTTCGCAGCAAATTACCCAGCTTTCAGGAGAACAGCGACCACGACACCACACAACCCTGCCACAGCAACCTCTGCAAGACATGCCAGATCATCAACACAGATACCATCATCACACGTGAGGACACCACCCACCAGGTACATGGTACATACTCATGTGACTCGGCCAACGTTGTCTACCTCATACGTTGCAGGAAAGGATGCCCCGGAGCATGGTACATCGGCGAGACCATGCAGACACTGCGACAACAGATGAACGGACACCGTGCAACAATCACCAGGCAGGAGTGTTCCCTCCCAGTCGGGGAACACTTCAGCAGTCAAGGACATTCAGCCTCTGATCTTCGGGTAAGGATTCTCCAAGGCGGCCTTCGAGACACATGACAACGCAAAACCGTCGAGCAGAAACTGATAGCCAAGTTCCGCACCCATGAGGACGGCCTCAACCGAGATCTTGGGTTCCTGTCACACTACATGTAACCCCACCTGATGCAGGGTCATCCAGACTCGAGTCGACATTGGCTTGTTCTCTCTACACAGATGCGGCCGGACCTGCTGTGATTTCCAGCAAAAAAAATGTTTTTTGTCTTTTTTTGTTTTTCATACAGACCCCAGCATCTGCAATATTTGACCCCTTGTGACCCCACCCCATTGTTCTTTGATGTAATGTTTTCCTGACTGACCTGTTTGGACACCATTCACATCTTTGATTGCTGTGATTATCTCTCTGCCGAGGTGTGATAAATGGCAGTTGGAAAGATTACCTGTAAACATCTGACATGATTCTCTGACTATATAAGCTGTGTCTTTATGCATTTCTCCACTTCACCTGAAGAAGGAGCAGCGCTCCGAAAGCTTGTGATTTCAAATAAAGCTGTTGGACTATAACCTGGTGTTGTGTGACTTCTTACATTTCAATATTATGAATGGGCATTTCCCTGCTACCATTGGCTCACCATGGCCCACGTGATCCCAGGGGACGCATCTAACTAACTGCGCCCCTGGGATATGCAAGCACTGCGCGCCGGCAGTTGGAGCAGGCCCAGGATTCGAATCCCACGCGGGCCCACAGCTCAACGGCCGGCACGTTAGGTAAGTGCAGGTTGGAAGCTTGCACCCGCGGGAAGCCTCTGACCTGAATTTCTGGGCCATTGATTTTATTTATTTCAAGCACAATACATATCTGAGCACAGGATATTCTACATGTATTTACTGAACTTTGCAATATATCAGTAAGCATTTAGCAACAATTTCTTACTTATGAGTCAATCTCCAGAAACATAGGGGGAGTAATTCGGTATCGCCCCATTTGGGGCAAAATTATCGGCTGGCGCAAAGTTTAGCACCTGGCGCTAATTATCGCCTCCGACTGCAAACTTGGCTTCTATCGCCGCTGGAGGTGATTGGAGCACTAAATCAGGCGCTACACACCTCTCTTAAGGCGCTAACGCCAAGGAGCGAGGCGCTATCTCAGAGCGCTGGCGAAGCTCAGGTGATGTCAGTTAGCAATGGAACACACAGACAGGCGCCAGCCAGTTCTTAAAGGGGAGGGTCGATCTTGCTCTCCAGCCACACACTGCTCATTGCAGCCTTGAATCTCGGCCTGGAGAGACCTGTACATCAAATCTGCTGGAAAGAATAATGGAGAGGCCCAGGGAAAGAGCTCAGAGAGCAGCCCCCATAGTCTCTTCTAAATCGATGCAAGGAAGGTCAAATCAAAAAGAACTCGCAAAGTGCAGTTCAGTACCCAAAACTCCTTCACACAGCGTTGAATCTCTCCCGAAGTCTCTCTCTCTCTCTCTCTCTCAGAATCTCTCTCTCTCTCTCTCTCTCTCAGAATGCATGGTGCAAAAATATCTCCAATAAAAAAAGGCAGGAAGAGGCCGCCTTTAAATACTGCAAAACGTTCCCCTCTACCTGTCCTTGCTAGCGGCAAGCGGAAAGGAAGGGGGCGCCACTCAATATCCGGTCCGGGGCACTACCGGGGCATTGCCCGCTTGACTGACATCACGATCTCCGGGCGCAGGAGATCGTAGCGGTAGAGTTTAGCGCCGCCGCAAAAACTCTGGTCAATTTCGCAAGCGGCGCAAACATAGCTGCGCCCGGGCGCTAGTTGCTTTGTGCCCCATTAGCGCCCTCTTAGGGTGCAAACAGGAGGTGCTAGTCAACCAAATTTTTCCCCTAATAGAATTTTACAACACAGAAAGAGGCCGATCGGCCCATTGCATCAGTGCTAGCACTCTGAAAGAACTTAGCCTAATTAGTGCCATTTCCCCAAACTTTCCCCATACCCATTAAATTTTTCTTTTCAAATATTTATCCACTGCCCTTTTAAAAGCTGTATTATAGATTCTGCTTCCTCTACTATTTCTGGTAGGGAGTTCCATATCTTTTTTTCTATTCATTCATGGGATGTGGGCATTGCTGGCAAGGCCAGTATGTATTGCCCATCCCTAATTGCCCTTGAGAAGGTGGTGGTGAGCCACCTCCTTGAACCGCTGCAGTCCTTGTGTCCAGTTCTGGTCACCACACTTTAGGAAGGATGTGAAGGCCCTTGAGAGGGTGCAGAGGAGATTTACAAGAATGGTTCCGTGGATGGGGGATCTAAGCTGCAAGAATAGGTTGGAGAAGCTGGATTTGTTTTCATTAGAGCAAAGGAGGTTGAGGGGTGATTTGATAGTGTACAAGATTATGACGGGTATGGATAGGCTAGACGGGGAAAGAATGTTCCCACTAGTTGATGGTACAAGGACTCGGAAACACAGATTTAAGGTTTTGGGCAAGAGATACGGGGGGGATGTGAGGAAAAACTTTTTTATGCAGCGAGTGCTGAGGACCTGGAACTCGCTGATGGTGGAAGTGGACACACTCAATGTTTTCAAGGGGAGATTGGATAGGCACTTGAGGGAAATAAACTTGCAGGGCTTTGGGGATAGAGCGGGGGAATGGGGCTGACTGGATTGCTCTGCAGCGAGAAGGCATGGACTCGATGGGCCGAATGGCCTCCTTCTGTGCCATTATGACTCTATGACAGTACTCCCACCATGCTGTTAGGGAGGGAATTCCAGGATTTTGACTCAGCGACGATAAAGGAACGGCGATATATTTCCAAGTCAGGATGGTGTGTGACTTAGATGGGAACTTGGAGGTGGTGGTGTTCCCATGCGTCTACTGCCCTTGTCCTAGGTGGTCGAGGTCGCGGGTTTGGGAGGTGCTGTTGAAGAAGCCTTGGCGAGTTGCTGCAGTGCATCTTGTACACACTGCAGCCACGGTACGCCGGTGGTGGAGGGAGTGAATGTTTAATGTCCATCTGTGTAAAAAAATTAAAATTCCTCTGAACTCTCACTTCATAACCTCTAGATAGTTGTTCAGTGACCCATCAAAACCCTTCATGATTTTGAATCCCTCTAGCAGATCTGTTGAGGACAGAGTTCTGAGGATGAGCTGGCTCACTGGTCCAGAAGATTTTTAAAAATATAGCTATCAACTTCTCAGACCAACGGAGCATCTCCTTGTGTGCCACCATGCAGTGTATGTCTCCTGGAGAGCGTTATTTTGTCTGCTGCTTTTGAACACGTCTTAAGTCGGTGATCTATTTCCTGCATTTGTATCACTTTGGAAACTTGGTTCACTTTACCTGCAATAGAGGTCTAGTATTTCAGGGGCCTGCTGCTATAGATGTTAATGTTTCAGCCAAAAACAGGATGTTTAGTTGATGTCCTGATTATTTTTTGTGTACATTGAGGTGAGCAATGTTAGGGATAGGAGATGGAATACTTTCCCATTTTGGGCACCAACACCATTAATTTCACTGGGAGTTCTCTTGCTGTTTACGCCAATTCTCCGGGTTTCCACCAAAGTTATGATGGGCAATCGGGAAACCCCCATGGAAATGCTAGCCCTTAGTGTCAGCATCAAGCATACCAAAGTTAGGTATAGCACAGCTAAGGTGCATAGTAAATCTCACTGTACTCTGGAGCTGAAACACATTATTGGGACAATCTCAGAAGAGCACCCCTTACTATATGAGGCTGATGTTTTCCATTTCTCACACCAGTCATCTTGTTGCCGTTCTGAGTCCGATGTCTGACTTAGTGCCAAATTACATAAAATAACATCGGATATACGGCACAGAAACAGGCCATTCGGCCCAACTAGTCCATGCCGGTGTTTATGCTCCACTCGAGCCTCCTCCCATCTTTTCTCATCTAACCCTATCAGCATAACCCTCTATTCCCTTCTCCCTCATATGCTTGTCTAGCCTCCCCTTAAATGCATCTATACTATTCGCTTCAACCACTCCCTGTGGTAGCGAGTTCCACATTCACACCAGTCTCTGGGTAAAGAAGTTTCTTCTGAATTCCCTATTGGATTTCTTGGTGACTTTTTTATATTGACGGCCTCTAGTTATGCTCTTCCCCACAAGTGGAAACATTCTCTCTGTATCCACTCTATCGAAACCTTTCATAATTTTAAAGACCTCTATTAGGTCACCCCTTAGCCTTCTCTTTTCAAGAGAAAAGAAACCCAGCCTGTTCATCCTTTCCTGATATGTATACCCTCGCATTTCTGGTATCATCCTTGTAAATCTTCTCTGCACCCTCTCCAGTGCCTCTATATCCTTTTTATAATATGGTGACCAGAACTGCACAAAGTACTCTAAGTGTGGTCTAACTTTCTGTACTGTGTATCCTATGTAATCCTACCACCAGCATCACACTGTTAGGGTAGGTCAGCTGGCTTTATTAGAGTGGCACTTGTTAGAGTAATAAATTTGAATAATTTCAACTAATATCTACTTGGATATCTTAACAAACACCAGTTTAAGTTAAGATGCAACGGATCACAATATGTAATGTTAATGCCTTGAGTGTACTTACTCGAAAAACTGCCTCTGCTGCTTATGTTTCACAAGAGTATTCATGAGATCAACAGCAGGGCTTTAAACTAACTTTATTATAAATGGGCAGCAACTGTCGGTATTTTACTTGATGCGATGCACTAGTTTTCAGTGCTTCTCAGAAGGGCTCCCTGGTGTGACTGCAGCATATGGTAAATAGCTCCAGTCGGGTACTTGAGAGACGTGGACTGAATTCAACCATCACTGCTAACAAAGAAAAACTGAGTTTCCTTGACAAGGGAACAGATGAGAAATCTTTAACTATTGACTAAAGAGAATAGCTAACAATTATCATGGTACTATAAAAGAAAACACTATAAATTATAAATAACCAGTCAAAAATAAATCAAACCAAGAAAAGGGTTTTAAGATGATCGAGTTTCAGTAAAGATAGATTTTTAAAGGCCTTTACCTGTGGGGTTTGCTTTTGATGAAAGAATCCAATGCTTTTACTGCAATTAATTGTCTTAAGTTATTGCTGCTATTCACCCAAAGACCCAAAATAATCTATACAATGTACAAAAATGATTTTACATTGGAAAGCATTGGCGCTAGGGGACTGGGTAGTGCAGTGAGTCAGAACACATTTGTTTTGCCTCCAGGATATGGCTTCACATCCAGCCCAGAGTGATGGGATGATCATCTCCCCGATCTGTCATCCATAAAGTTCTAAGTGAAAAGAGTTTGGAACAGTTTCAGCTCAGTTCCCAGTGTGCACCAGTCCAGAGCAAGTATGTTGCGCATAACTTGGCATTAATTGGCTAAATTAGCATTCTCACTTGACAAAGTCACAATCAGACAACACCAAATTGGGGGGGATAGTCAATACAGAGGAAGACTACAACAAATTACAAGAAGACACCAATAAACTTGCAAAATGGGCATATAATTGGCAACTGAATTTCAACAGAGATAGGTGTGAGGTATTACATTTTAGTAAGGAAAATAAGAAGCTCACATATTCCTTGGAAAATAAGAATCTAAATGGGGTAGAGGAGCAAAGGGTCTGGGAGTACAAATACACAAATTAGTAAAAATAACGATGCAGGTTAGCAGGGCCATTAAAAAAACGCAAAACCAAGCACTAGGGTTTATTTCAAGAGGAATAGAATTGAAAAGTAGAGAAGTTATGCTAAATTTGTATCAAACCTTGGTTAGACTACATTTGGAGTACTGTGTATAATTCTGGTCACCATATTATAAAAAGGATATAGAGGCACTGGAGAGGGTGCAAAAAAGATTTACAAGGATGATACCAGAAATGCGAGGTTATACATAGCTGGATAGGATGAAGAGGCTTGAAAAGAGAAGGCTGAGGGGTGACCTAATAGAGGTCTTTATTATTATGAAAGGTTTTGATACAGTAGACACAGGAAGGGTGTTTACACTTGTGGAGAAGAGCAAAAATAGAGGCCATCAATATAAGATATCTATCTCAACCTTGAATACACTCAACGATTTGGCATCCACAGCTCTTTGGGGTAGAGAATTCCAAAGATTCACAACTCTCCTCATCTCAGTCTCAAATGGCCAACCCCTTATCCTGAGACAATGACCCCTAGCTCTAGACACTCCAGCCAGGGGAAACAACCTCTCAGCATTTACCCTGTCAATTCCCCTAAGGCTCTTATATGTTTCAATGAGAGCACCTCTCATTCGTCTAAACTCCGGAGAGTATAGGCCCAATCTGCTCAATCTCTCCTCATAGGACAAACCTCTCATCCCAGAAATCAATCTAAAGAACCTTTGTTACAACACCTTGAAGGCAAGTATATCCTTCCTCAGATAAGGAGACCAGAACTGTGCACAGTACTCCAGGTGTGGTCTCACCAAAGCCCTGTACAATTACAGCAAGACTTCCTTACTCCTGTACTCCAACCCCCTTGCAATAAAGGCCAACATGCCACTTGCCTTCCTAATTCCTTGCTGTACCTGCATGCCAACTCTCTAGGGGAAAATTTGGTTGAATAGCTCCTCCCGTTAGTGCCCTAAGAGGTGCTAATGGGGCGCAAAGCAACTAGTGCCTGAGCGCAGCGATGTTTGTGCCGCACGCGAAATTGACCAGGCATTTTGCAGTGGCACTAAACACTACCGCCAAGATCCCCTGCATCCGCAGATCATGATGTCAGTCGAGTGTGCAATGCCCCGGTAGTGCCCCGGACCGGATATTGAGTGGCGCCCCCTGCCTTTCCGCCTGCCGCTAGCAACGTCAGGTAGAGGGGAACATTTTGCAGTCAGGAAGGGGCTGGGGGAGCGCTATTTAAAGGTGGCCGCTTCCTGTCTTTTTTTGTCTGCGACATTTTTGCACCACACATTCTGAGAGAGACTTCTGGAGAGATTCAACGCTGTGTGAAGGAGTTTTGGGTACTGAGCAGCACTTTGCAGATTAATTTTGATTTGGCCTTCATTGCAGCGATTTAGAAGAGACTATGGGGGCTGCACTGATTCGGGGCGTCATCCTGCACCTGCAGAATCAGAGGCAGCAGAGATGCAGAGAGAGAGTGGCATGGCCAGAGGGAGGAGGGCCAACAGGCCTCTGCACAGCAGACCTTACCCTCTCAGGGTATTCCAGGAGCAATTCTCCTACATTAATTTGTCTGAGGAGCAGTGTTTGCGCAGGCTGCACTTCAGCAAGGAGGTGGTCACTGAGCTCTGCCATCTGCTGCAACCAGATCTACAGCCTCAACTGAGGACCAGGATGTCTCTGTCGGTGGCAGTGAAGGTGACAGTGGCTCTGAATTTTTATGCCAGCAGCTCCTTCCAAGCATTTACTGGGGACATCGCCAATATCTCCCAGTTCGCTGTCGATAGTTGTATCTGGGAGGTGACAAATGCCCTGTATAAAAGGAGACGCCAGTACAGCTCTTTCCCCATGACCCGGGCCAAGCAGCATGAACGCGCATGTGGCTTTGCTAAGATAGCGGGCTTCCCCATGGTGCAGGGCGCCATTGACTGCACACATGTGGCATTGCAGGCATCGCATGAAAATGCAGAGGTTTTCCGAAACCGCAAGGGGTTCCACTCCTTAAATGTCCAGTTGGTCAATGCCCGCTATCCTGGCAGCAGCCACGATGCTTTTATCCTGCGCCAGACTGGTGTGGCAGACCTTTTCCAGGCACCACATCACCCAAGTGAATGGCTCCTTGGGGACAAGGGTTATCCACTCTGCACCTGGCTGATGACACCGCTCCGTAACCCCAACACTCCTGCTGAGCTGTGGTATAATGAGAGCCATATCGCCACCAGGAACATCATTGAGCAGACGATCGGCGTGCTGAAGAAACGGTTCCGCTGTCTGGACCACTCAGGAGGAGCCCTGCTGTACTCTCCTGAGTGAGTCTCCCTCTTCATAGTTGCGTGCTGCATGCTTCACAACCTGGCAATCCTGAGGACCCAGCCAATGCCACCAGGGATTGGTGCACCACCTGAGGAGGAGGAGGATGAGGAGGAGGAGGAAGAGGAGGTTGAGGAAGAGGATCAGCAGCAGCACCAACGTGGGAGGGAGGCGCACAATGTTGCCACTGCAAGGGCCGTCCGTCAACGGTTGATAAGAAGCCACTTCTAGGCCCCTAATCACAAGATGGCTTCTGGCATGGAGAACAACATCATGGAAAGCAACCTGCAACCCCTATTGCCGGCCAAAGCTGGAATGATTCCAAAGGGCAAAAACGTAAATTTTGAACACAACAACTTTTTTCTTTAACAAACTCTGTGTGTGTCATTTATTCAGGACAAACAATTAGAAACAAACAGAACAAATCATGAATTAACAGAATTGGTTCTCACAAGATGGAGATAAACAGCAAAACAGTAAACAAATGTAATCACACGAACCTTGACCTTCACTACAAACATTCCCACCATTTATTTAGACCTCTTACTGTTTGCCCTTCGAGGGTGATCTCCATCCCCTGCGCACTTCCCCCCTTCCCACCCTACTGCTCCTCCGTAATGAGGTCCCAGTGGCTGCAGCAAGGCTGGTGGAAGGCTGCTGAATGTCAGATGCAGAGACTACAGATGCCCTTGAAGGACGCCCTCGACCAGCTCTGGGCCTGGAGGCCCCGGCTGCAGACTGCACCAACTCTGCATGGGCGGCAGCAGTCTGGGCTACAGGTGGTGGCAAGTGCAATGGGGAAGTGCCAGTGGTGGGAGCAGGAATACTGTCATCCTGAGAGAGGACAGCACCTTCCTGCTCGACCAACACACTGGCATTCCCACGGGGCAGTACCTCAGCATCCGGGTCAATCTGCTCGAGCACAGATTGCTGGCCTGCTGTGGCACTGTGAGAGCCCCGGGGCAATGTGGCCGACCCAGCGAGGATGGCAGCAGTCAGTGCTTGCGTGACATCAATCTGAGACTGCATGACAGCAGTCTGAGATTGGATCACCGCAGCCAATGTCTGAATTGCAGCACTAAGCCGCTGCGTTGCGTCGGCCTGTGCTACAGTGGAGGGCTCCAAGCTCCTAGCCAGTCCATCAATGCTTTCGGGCACCCTTGCCATTGCACCCATGAGCTCAGTGTGCATGCTCAAGGCCTGGCTATTTATGGCCGTGATGACACGGTCCTCCTCTGAGTCCAGTGCAGCAGGACTTGCTTGCCTACTCGCCTTCCGGGGAGCTGGCCCCCGAGCTTCCCTACCCCCCATGGTGTTGCTGCAGCCCGCTGGGTCCCGGAGCTTCGCCCTCATCAGATCCTATCCCCCTGCTCCCCTCCAGGGAAGGCGTGGTCCCAGTGTAGGCATGGGCTCCCTCGGGAGACACAGGCGATGAGGCTCCGGCTTCCTCTTCCTCCTCGCCTGGGGTGTCGCTGCCACTGGTTGGTTGAGGGACAGGCTGGTCAGCTGGTGGCTCACTATCTGAAAGCAGGGAGGTACAAGAGTGGCTTTAGCGTCAGGACAGGGGGCAGTAAGGGAGCAAGGACTGGAGACATTTAGTAAGTTGGATTGACAGTGTAAAAGGCTGGTGTTGTGAGGGGCAAGTGGAATGAGAGAGGAGAGAAAGCTGATTAACATACCATTGCTATCCCCAAGGAGGCTGACCTCTCCAGCGGCCACAGCACCTATGACCTGGCTGGCAACAATCCTGTGCATGCGTGCCTCCAAATCGCTGAGAGTCTGCAGCTCAGCCGGTCCTCCTCCCATGCATTGCTGCTGGTGCCTGTTATGAGAGAGTTTGGCCTGCAAGGAAAAGGACGGCGCCTGAGTAAATGTGCAGCCATGTGCTTGCCTGATCTGCTTCCCATAGTTGAACAGCCCTTAATGTATGCAAGGTGTGGAATGTGCGTGTGTGTTTTATGAGATGACAATAGGTCTTGGATGAGTGTTGGGCATTTGGGGTTTTTACACCCTCTGGGCACAGAGTGAAGTTGAGATGGAGGGATGTAGAGGTATTGAAAAGCAGCCACTCACCCTGACCACCCGAGTGAGGTCGTTGAACTTCTTCTGACATTGGATGGTGGGTCCTCGGCACCAGGCTCCTGGAGGAGACGTGTTGTGCCACCTCCCTCCAGACTCTTCTGTATTCGCGGGGCAATGGCCTCCTGCCACTCTGTGGGTAGAGCACTGCCCGTCGCCACTCCACAGCGCCAACCAGAACCACCAAGGCCCGGTCGCTGAAGCGCTGAGCTCTTTCCCTGGGCCTCTCCATTGGTGGCTCCAGCAGATTTGATGTACAGGTCTCTCCAGGCCGAGATTCAAGGCTCCAGTGAGCAGGGTGTGGCTGGATGGCAAGATCGACCCTCCCCTTTAAGAACTGGATGGCGCAAGTCTGTCTGTGTTCCATTGCTAACTGACATCACCTGAGCTTCGCTAGCGCTCTGAGGTAGCACCTCGCTCCTCGGCGTTAGCGCCTTAAGACAGGTGTGTTGTGACTGATTTAGCGCTCAAATCACCTTCAGGGGCGATAGAGGCCAAGTTTGCAGTCGGAGGCGATAATTAGCACCAGGCGCTAAACTTTGCACCCAGCCGATAATTGCGCCCCAAACGGGGTGATACCAAATTTCTCCCCCTCTGTGTTTCCTGTACGAGGACACCCAAATCTCTCTCAACACCAACATTTACTAGTTTCTCACCATTTCAAAAATATATCTTTTAATTCTTCGAACCAAAGTGAATAACCCCACATTTCCTCACATTATACTCCATCTGTCACCTTATTGCCCATTCACTTAACCTAGCTATATCTTTGCAGGCTCTTTGTCTAATTTTCACAGCTTACTTGCCCAAACTTGGATACGTTACACTTGGTCCCTTCATCTAAGTCATTAATATAGATTGTAAATAGCTCAGGCCCCAACACTGATCCTTGTGGCACCCCTCTAGTTACAACCTGCCAAATGGAAAATGACCCATTCATCGCTACTCTCTCTTTTTTGCACGTTAACCAATCCTTTATCCATGCTAATATATTACCCCCAATCCCATGAGCCCTTATCATGCGTAACAACCTTTTATGTGGCACCTTGTCAAATGCCTTTTGGAAATCCAAATATACTACATCCACTGGTTCCCCTTTATCTACCTTGCTAGTTACATCCTCAAAAAACTATAATAAATTTGTTAAACACGATTTCCCTTTCATAAAACCATGTTGACTCTGCCTAATCATATTATGATTTTGTAAATACCTTTCCTTAATGATGGATTCCACCATTTTCCTGATGACTGATGTTGGGCTAACTGGCCTGTGGTTCCCTGTTTTCTATGTCAGCTGTGGCTCAGTGGGTAGCACTCTCTAGGTGGGAGGGGCTAGGAGTGAGCAGGTGCTGCTGGGTGCTTGATTACTGCAGAGAGTTGGAGTGAGTTTGTAAAAAGTTGGTGGTTGGTTTTTGTTTTTTTCCAGGTTTTAGGGCCTTTTTGGTCCTTAAGCACCAGCCAGATGGTGGCTGAGGGGGTCGGAGTGCCAGGTCCCTCAGAGGACAATATTCCCAGGATGAATTTAATCAGGGGAGAAAATGTTGGGGGAAGGGAGAAGTAAAGGCCCAAAGATTTTGGCCAGGAGGTTTGGAAAAGAATATACGGTGGTGGTTCAGTGTGAGGATAAGGAGGTATGAGCTTGGGATATTATCCAGGTGGTACATGAGGACTGCGGCGAGGGAAGCTGCTTTGCCTGCCGACCAAAGCCGAATGTTGGGTTTGAGACGGTCAGTGGCCGAGAGGAGGTGGAAAGACTTTTACTGAGTTTGAAGGTTGGAGATAGGTTCTTGGAGGTATCTCTGCTATATTCTGAAGAGGTGGTGGTCTCATTCTTAAACCTGTCGGTTTATATTGAGTACGATGTGTTAATAAGAAGTTGGAGTCATGGGGCATAAAAATTTGCTCGGCAATAAAGAGGAGATACTATCCAGGAACGCGCGTAGCAGATGGAACCCATTATGTAAAGGTGCGATTCCCAGAGGGGGTGACATCATTTCCGTATAGCATGAAATTCGAGACAATGAAAGGAGTGCAGTATTTCCGGGTACTGCATGATAACCAGGTGAAGGTTTGTTATTATTGTCTTGGACATGACCATCTTGTAAGAAGCTGTCCAGACTTGTACTATTATAACTGCAGCGAGTCTGGACACATCGCTTGGAGCTGCAAGGCGGAGAACTGTGGGGTGTGTCACAAAGGCCCCACCCACTGTGAGTGTGAGGCAGAAAGAAGCTCCTTGAGTGATGAGGAGTTGGGAGAAGGAGCAGGAGGTGTGAGTGGAACGGCTGGAGGAGCGGAGCAGGCGGAGGACACAGCTGGTGAATGGAAGGAGAAAAGAGCGCAGGAAGAGGCAGAAAATTGCCGAGCAAAGAACTGGATGGAGATGGTGGAAAACACACCAAGTACGGTGGAAAAGGACAAAGACAGCAGCGGCTAGCACGGGTTGAGGGCAGAGTCAAGCCATAATACGGCTCGGCTCTCCCTAAAGAATCTGGTGTCCACAGGGGGAGAGGAGGCAGGATGCGGGGTAAGTGTAAGTACTCCAAAGAAAGACAGGGAGTCGGTCATCTCGGGGAGCAGGTGGGGGCAAGAAAAGAAGAGGGTGCAAGAGGCAGGAGCCTTAAAGGGGCAGCAGGATGGGAGCGGGGAGTCAAAGACACCAGAAGGGAGCAAGTTGGGTGCAGATGCGCCATTGTCCCAGAGAGAGAAGAAGCGGGGAGCAAGGGTCAGCAGTGGCGATGAGGCCAAAGGGAGTGGCACTGTTGGAGAAGCCGTGAAAGCAGGGAGACTCTCTAAGGGAGATTATGGGCTGGAATTTGCCACTGGGGCGGGCTGGGGGCGTGTCAGATGGTTTTCGTGTCAGGACCCCGACTCTGATGTGAAGTGGGAAAAAAAGTGCGATTTTCCCCTAATTGGGCACTTGATTTCCAGCATGAGGGAACCCCTGGCCCAATTAATCTTTCCATCCTGAAAGTCGCCTCCGATGACATCATCAGTGCTGCTGGATTTAAGGCCTGCAAGCAGCCTTGCTTCTTCTGAAGACTGGAAACGCTTTGGACATTGTATGAAGGGATTCATTTACTGACCATGTCCACCAGCAAGCAAAAGTGTGCACCTTGATTTGATGAGTCCTCCCTCCAAGCTCTGGTGCAGGGAGCAAGATCTAATCAGGAGGTGCTCTTCCCTTCCTCAGGGAGAAAAAAACCACAACAGACTAAAGCTGTGTGGCTGCAACTGGCCCAGGAGGTCAATGCCATCTCTATGTGCCACAGAACCTGGCTGCAGTGCAGGAAGAGGTTTCATGACATTCTCCGCACAGGAAAAGTGAGTATGACTTTCTCATCACCCTCAATCTGATCCCCATCGCCTCTCCTCACCAGCACTCTGCTTTGCCAACCTCTTCCTCCACATCTCACTTGACACTGACATCCCTGCACCCTTACCCACTCCCTCTCTCTCTATGGTCACATTCACTTAACTATTCGACCACGCAGCCCTCACACTCCCTATCACAGTGACGCAATGACAACAACTTACAACACACAGGGAGGGCCCTGTTTCTCCAGCTAAGCATCTAGGCTATGCATTCACTACACTCACTCCTTCATTCTCACTCAAATTCCACTTGTGTCCCTCATTGCAGGAAAAGAGAGCCCACAATAAGAGGGATAGAGTGAGGACAGGAGGAGGGCCACCCTCAGTAGCCCAGCTCACCACCTCGGAGGAGGTGGCCCTGCAAATTGCTGGGATCGAGGAGGATTCCCAAGTGGGGGACGGACAGGCGGGTGCATAAGAACATAAGAACATAAGAACATAAGAACATATGAAATAGGAGCAGGAGTAGGCCAATCGGCCCCTCGAGCCTGCTCCACCATTCAATAAGATCATGGCTGATCTGATCCTAACCGCCAATCCACTATCACAGAACCATCTCCTGAATCTAACAGAATTAGACACACGAAATAGGAGCAGGATCAGGCTACACGGCCCCTGGGCCCGCTCCGCTACCCACAGGGCCATGACCGATCCGAACCTAGACTCATGTCCAAACTCCTGCCCGCTCCCCGTAACCCTTAATTCCCTTTACTTCTAGGAAACTGTCTATTTCTGTTTTAAATTTATGTAATGATGTAGCTTCTACAGCTTTTTGGGGCAGCATATTCCATGGACCTACCACCCTCTTAGCGCTGGTTTATACGGCAGTTTTGATCTAACGGCACCAGCTCAGTCCCGTCAGTGCCGGATACCAGAAAGTTTCCTGTTGGAAAACCTCGCATCACAGCAAGCTGGTGACAGAATAGTTTGGCATCTCTCTCTCATTGACATTGCATGACTGAATGATAATGATTCTAATGCTCTAACAGGTTGACTTATGATCATCTGCACAATTCAATGTGCGTGCAACCTTTACCTCACATCTCTAACTCTTTCCTTTACTCCCCCACAGGACCATCGAGAGCCCCCATCCCCACTGTCCAGGAGGAAGAGCCTGAGCTTCCAGACTCCTCAGAGGAAGCTGCAACCTCTGAGTGTGCTCCGTCAGCAGAATTCAGCGCACCCGGCACCAGCGCAAACACTCACACCTCGGTGGGACCTTCGGGACATAGAGTAGAGTTGTCACCTGGTGTATCGCAGCTCACAAGTGAGCATCAGCAGATGGTGGAGGCAGGGACAGCAGTGGAGAGTCCTCGTCGCAGTGGAGAGGACGCTCCCAGCTCGGCTCTGCTGCATGTCGAGCCTGTGCCTCCGGGTCCATTCTTAAGGAGAGCATTGCTCGAACTGCAGGAACAGGTGCTGGAGTCTCTGGCAGGTTTTGTCTCCAGGGTCGCTGCGAGTGTGGAGTGAATGGAGGAGTCCATCGCTAACATGAGCAGAGCCTTTGTGAAGGCGTTGGCGCATGAAGGCATCACCACGGAAAGGATGGCAACCTCCTTGGAAAGGATGGCTACCTCCATGTAAGGCTGGCTACGGTAAAGGAGAGGATGGCTATGGTAGAGGAGAGGATGGCTATGGCCATGGAGGAGCTTAGTCGCCAGGGTATGGAAAACATGGTAATTGTTCAGAATAGACTGAAATCTCTTGAGGAGCGATGGTCAGCTATTGAGCAAACAAACCAGGCCTTCATGCAAGTCCTCTGGAGTAGGACTTCCAGTGCAGAAACGGGTCCTCATGCCCCCCCCTGCAGTGCAGCAAGGTGCTGTCCAGCCACTTGCTAGCTCTGAAGTGGGGCTGACCCATGAGAGGGATGTTGGTGGCATACAACAAGGAAGTGGGGGCTCCTCTCCAAGCACTCACACGACCATGCCACTGCAGAGCCCTCGGTCAGAGCCCCACCAGAGTCCCCACCCAACTGAGATCGGCGTCTCAACCGTTGCACAGCCGCAGGAGCAGCAGACTGTTGCCGAGCCCTCACAGGTACACAGCCCCAGAGGACGCCCGCCAAAGGTATCGAGACAGGAGCTGCAAGAGAGTGAGCAAGGGGCCTCCACATCTGCTGAAGCCTCAGGGGAAGCATCACGTAGGAGCATGCGTAAGAGGAAGATAATGCACAAGTAGTCACAAGGGTAGTCACTTGGGTGTAATGTTGTGTTTAATTTTGAAAAGCCATCAGTTGCTTATTGTCATAAAAAATTCTGATGGCAACCTGTTGCAGTTGTGGCATGTGTCATTTCGCTAATGAGACTTCCACATTGAGGGCTTAGGATGACTTGCAATTGTCAGTATGGTGGTCAGAGTGATAGGAATCCGCAGGTTCTTGGCCAATATTGTCGATGGTCTGATAAGAAGGTGCGAGGCAAAAGTGTTTGATTGTGCAGGCTAAGCAAATCTGGCCAAGATGAGTGTGTCCCTTGCATCCTGGGCAGCAATGGCGCTGGCACCTTCTGGCCTGTGCAGCTTCAGCTGGGTGAGCAGCAGTTTGGCGCTCCTGTTGTTGCTGCTGCTGTTGGTGCTGCTGTTGTTCATGGTTCTGCTGCTGCCACGGCTGGTCTTCGTCCGAATTTGATGTCCAGGAGGAAAGGAAATAAATAGTTCCCATGCTTCTGGTATGTGCCTCAGCTGAGGAAGCGCTCAGTCAAGGTGGTGAGAGGGGTTTCCCAGGAGGTCACACTGGAGATGGGTGTCAGGCTCCAAACTTCCACAACAATGGGTATGCCTGCTAAAAGTTCACCCAGACCTGAGACAACAAAGTTCTGCCACCTGCAAATGATGATTGCTGAAAACTCCTTTTTAATGGTGGAGCTGCAGCTATCAGTAAGCAGTCCACTTGTGATGCCATCAGGATTCACTGGCGTGTTCCAGAGGAGACGTGCAGGATGTGGGAAAAGTGGGAAAATCAGAAAGGCCTCTCAAAATGGAATTATAGAGGCACTTAACTGGTTGTTAAGGGCCTTAAGGGCCTATCCCGCCTCTTGGAGGCGGGATGGAAACGGTGTCAGAAAACACGCATTTGGGAAAATTGCTTGGAGGCGGGATGGAGGTGGGATCGGGCCCGCCCGCCATTTTTTGCGATTTTACCACCTCACACGCCTCCAATCCCGCCTCCTCGGGCCTAGCAAAATCGAGCCCTATGTATCTGACGGGGAGCAGGGACGGGAGGTTACAGAAGTGCTTGAAAGTGAGGAGTCAGAGGGGAACAGAGACATGGAAGTGGATGATGGGATGGCATGTGGAAAGGGAAAGGTTAGTGAGGAGCAGAAAGAAGGAGAAGGGGCAGCTCCTCAACCCAAACCAAATGTAAGGAAGAGGCTGAAACTGCAGGGAAGGTTCAAACAGGAGGTGAAAAAGAGCCGGAGGCTGCAGGAGAAAGTAACAGCTGCCCAAAAAATTGGGAAGGAGCATGAGAGGAGGGAAGGGTCAGCGATTAAATGATGGGTGGATTATCAGGCACACTTCCCTTATTCGGAGCCATGATTACTGATCAATTTTTAAAGTACAATAGATTAGTATATGTTATGGGAGACAAATTAAAATTCAGGTTTTGATGTTAATATGTGGTGGAGGAATGGCTGTGCAGAGTGGCGGAATGGATTTGTATGATACAATGGAATGATCATGATGTTGTAAATGTTTTTAATGTTCAATAAATAATATATAATTTTAAAAAAGTGGATAGCACACTCGCCTCTGAGTCAGAAGGTTGTGGGTTTAAGTCCCACTCCAGGGACTTGAGCACAAATCTAGGCTGACACTCCAGTGCAGTACTGAGGGAGTGCTGCACTGTCGGAGCTGCTGTCTTTCAGATGAGACATTAAACAAAGGCCCCATCTGCTCTCTCAGGTGGATGTAAAAGATCCCATGGCACTATTTTGAAGAAGAGTAGGGGAGTTATCCCTGGTGTCTTGGCCATTTATCCAACAATCAATATAACAAAAACTGATTATTTGGTCAATATCACATTGCTGTATGTGGGATTCTTGCTGTACGCAAATTGGCTGCTGTGTTTCCACATTACAGCAGTGAATACACTTCAAAAGTACTTCATTGGCTGTAAAGTGCTTTGCGACGTCCGGTGGTCGTGAAAGGCACTATATAAATGTATGTCTTTCTTTCTTCCTGTTTCTCTCTCACTCCTTTCTTGAATAGTGGGGTTACATTTGTTACCTTCCAATCCATTGGGACCATTCTAGAATCTAGGGAATTTTGGAAGCTCACAACCAATGCAGCCATTATCTCAGCAGCCACCTCTTTTAGAACACTAGGATGTAGGCCATCAGGTCCACGGGATGTATCAGCTTTTAGTCCCATTAGTTTCTCAAGTTCTTTTTCTCTACTGATCTTAATTACTTTACGTTCCTCACTCTCATTAGCCCCTTGGTTCCCCTCTATTTTTGGTATACTTTTCGTGTCTTCTTCTCTGAAGTCAGATTCAAAGTATTTGTTTAAAGTCTCTGCCATTTCCTTATTCCCCATTATAATGTCTCAGCCTCTAAGGGACCAATGCTTACTTTTGCTACTCTCTTCTTTTTTACATACTTGTAGAAGCTCTTATAATCTGTTTTATTAATTTTCTCCCTTTTTATCAATTTTTTGGTCATCCTTTGGTGGTTTCTAAAGCTCTCCCAATCCTTAAGCTTACTACTATTCTTCGCAACATTATAAGCCTCTTCTTTTAATCTAACATATCCTTAACTTCTTTAGTTAGCCACAGATGGATCACTGTTCTTGTGGAGTTTTTATTTCTCAATGGAATATAGATTCGTTGAGAATTTTTAAAAATGTTTGTCACTGCTTATCTACTGTCATACCTTTTAATCTAATTTCCCAATTTACTTTAGCCATGCTGCCCCTCATGCCTATGTAATTGGCTTTATTTAAGTTTAAGACACTAGTTTCGTACTTAAGTATTTCACTCTCAAACCTAATGTGAAATTCTATCATATTATGATCACTCTTCCCCAGAGGATCCTTTATTATGAGATTACTAATTAACCCTGTCTCATTACACAATACAAGATCTAAAATAGCCTGTTCCCTGGTTGGTTCCACGATGTATTGTTCTGTCTCAAATGCATTCCATGAACTCGTCTTCCAGACTGCCTTTGCCAATTTGATTTGCCCAGTCTATATGAAGATTAAATTTCCCCACGATTATTGCATTACCTTTGTTACAAGCTCCTATTATTTGTCCAACATTATAGTTACTGCACCCGGACGCTTCTGACCAGAAGCGAGAGCGCTCGGAGCTCACCTCCCCGCCTCATGGGGTAAGTGATAAAACAATAAGAGTTAGATGAGGAAGGATGGGAGGAGGCTCGAGTGGAGCATATATGCGGCATGGACTGGTTGGGCCAAATGACCTGTTTCTGTGCCGTATATTCTACGTAATTCTATGTAAAGGTATGGAAAAAGGAAATCTCATACTGGTACAAAAAGGGGAAGTACACTTCTGAGATTGGGATTAAGAATCATTAAGCAGTGTAAAGGGAGCTGCCATTGCATCCAAACTATACTATAACTGATTTAGGAGTGCTTGATACTGACGCTGGTGCAATAATCAATGTTCCCTCTAAGCTGCGCGGCCACGGGAAAGGTCCCACGTAGGCCGCTTACTGGCTTCTTCATTGTAAATACACAGAAATTTACAGGAACCACGCACTAAAAGAAACAGGCTGTGCAGAACAAAGCGTGGCTTACAGGGAACATTGGTAGTAATATGTTCCATTTGCCATTCTGGCATCCCGCACCTTGATCAAGTATTTTACCAAGAATTTTATGAAAACATGAAGCGGTTTTCTCCTTCCCCCTAATTAAATAAAATAAAATAGGTCAGCTGCCAGTGCCACTTGCATTGTTCATTGGCAGCTCACCTAATGGGGGCCTCATTATCATGCATTGCTGAAACCATTTAAAAGCAGCCTGTTCCTCCCAAAGGGGAGGTGCACTTTGGCCACAGGTGACTATAACTGAGGATTATGGACAATGGTAGACACAGGAGAAGCTGCATGGGCCCTGTTTTTCTGACTCTGCATTGGAACTATTGGTAGAGAAGGTCAACAGGAGGTGGGGCCTCTTCCATCCGCCAACAGGCAGAAAGATGTCATGGCAGCTGCCGGCACAAGTGTGGTAGAGTGGATCAGTTTCAGAAGTATCACCCCTAGGACATGGCTACAAGGCAAGAAGAAGTTCAGTGTCCTGACAAGGCTAGCTAAGGTAAGTCTCCTAACACATACATCATTACTCTGCCGAGCCTTGCACTACCAGTTGCCCAGCATTCACTACCCTCCCCTCCCCCGACTACCACCACTCTTGTCCAATCACTGCAGCACACTTCACTCTACCTTCTTCACCTCCTTCTGCAGCACTCTGCACCTGCTGCTCTCCTCACTATTACTCACTTCACTTCCTCGCACCTCTGCCATTTTTCACACACCAGAAACATATTCTGCCATGGCATGCCCATCCGCTAAACTTCCCGCTACTCTAACACTGACACACTTCCTTCTTTCTTGCAGGACAAACCTGCATGCAATCACAGGGAGCAGGCAGCTATGGCAGTAGGGCCACACTTCATCTATATGCTGTCCTCACTTGAAGAGCAGGTCATGGACATCATGGACAGGGGCAGCGTCAGGAGCATGCTGTCTGGCGAGGCTGGAGGACAAGTTCTGCAGGGTTTTAAACCCTCTTGCCCCTCGTTCCCTTCTCACTTAAATCTCACCCTCACACACTCTACATGACAAATTGCTGCTGCTTTCAGAAGCCACTCACCTGTCTCTGCTTACCCATGCCACTAAAAGGTAACTCTTCTCACTTACTTCCATTTTAGGTCCAGAAACTTCGCACAGCCCTCGGGACAGAAGAAGAAGAAAAGGGCAGCACTGCACAACAGGAGGCATCACTCGACCTTACAAGGGGGGTCTATGAGGGTAGCATGTTTGATGTAGTCTATATGGATTTTAGCAAGGCTTTTGACAAGGTCCCACATGGCAGACTGGTCAGAAAAGTAAAAGCCCATGGGATCCAAGAGAAAGTGGCACGTTGGATACAAAATTGGCTCATGGCAGGAAACAAAGGGTCATGGTCGACGGGTGTTTTTGTGACTGGAAGGTTGTTTCCAGTGGGGTTCCACAGGACTCAGTACTAGGTCCTTATCTTTTTGTGGTATATATCAATGATTTATACTTCAATGTAGGGGGCATGATTAAGAAGTTTGCAGATGATACAAAAATTGGCCGTGTGGTTGACAGTGAGGAAGAAAGCTGTAGACTGCAGGAAGATATCAATGGACTGGTCAGGTGGGCAGAAAAGTGGCAAATGGAATTCAATATGGAGAACTGTGAGGTAATGCATTTGGGGAGGGAAGGGACTACACAATAAATGGTAGGATACTGAGAAGTGTAGAGGATCAGAGGGACCTTGGAGTGCATGTCCACAGATCCCTGAAGGTAGAAGGACAGGTGGATAAGGTGGTTAAGAAGGCATACAGGATACTTTCCAATATTAGCCAAGGCATAGAATATAAGAGCAGGGAGGTTATGCTAGAACTCTATAAAACATAGTTAGGCCACAGCTAGAATACTGCGTGCAGCTCTGGTCACCACATTACAGGAAAGATGTGATTGCACTAGAGAGGGTACAAAGGAGATTTATAAGGATGTTGACAGGACTGGAGAATTTTAGCTTTGTGGAAAGATTGGATAGGCTAGGGTTGTTTTCTTTCGAACAGAGGAGGCTGAGGCGAGACCTAATTGAAGTGTATAAAATTATGACTGACCTAAATAGAATGGATAGGAAGGACCTATTTCCCTTATCAGAGAGGTCAATAACTAGGGGACATAGATTTAAAGTAATTGGCAGAAGGATTAGAGAGGAGTTGGGGAGAATGTTTTCACCCAGAGGGTGGTGGGGGTCTGGAACTCACTGCCTGAAAGGGTGGTAGAGGCACAAACCCTCATCACATTTTAAAAGTGCTTGGATGTGCACTTGAAGTGCCGTAACCTACAAGGCTATGGACCAAGAGCTGGAAAGTGGGATTAGGCTGGATAGCTCTTTTTTGGCCAGTGTGGGCACGGTGGGCTGAATGGCCTCCTTCTGCTGTAAATTTCTATGATTTCTATGATTCTACTTGCACACACCAGCTCAGAGACTGGCGTCGCGTGTAGTGCCTGTCCTGGAGTTGGGCTCCAATTCTCACTCCAACAGTTGGAACAGGTAAGTGACTGTCTCCCTGTTGCAATGCAGCTGCCTCACACACTGCTCCTCTGTGAGGTTCAGGTATGACATTCTGTTTCTGAATACCCACATGCTGGAATGCCTCCTGTGCCCTTGCCCCCTTCACCCTCTCCTTTGCTGCCGCTGCTCTTTCTGATTTGAGATCCTCCATGTTAAGCACTACCATGTTCAGCTAGTGAAAACAAGCAAATCCTGTGAAACAGTTCTTGTCCTCCACAAACTCACTCATGAAAAAAGTATCTCACAGACAAACACTTGCCAAAACAGCCAAAAACTTGGTGCAGAAGCACACTAGCAGCCAAAAGTAATTAACTCCTCTGCTGTAACCATTTACACCTCCTCTAGACCAATCTTTTGTTTCTATACTTGTCCCATTATCAACCCCTTTTGCCTTGCACCATCATCCCCTTCGTCACTTAATCGCTCCTGCGCTCCACCCTATCACAGACTTTCTTTCCCTGTCTCTGCACTTGTTTAAAAGCTGCTCATCTGTGACATCTTCTGGTTTTGATGAAATGTTAACTCTGTTTCTCTCTCCACAGGTGCTACTGACCCGCTGAGTGTTATCCAGCATTTTCTGTTTTTATTTCAGACTTTGAGCATCTGCAGTAGAATCATAGACTCCTAGAATGGTTACAGCACAGAAGGAGGCCATTCGGCCCGTCGAACCCGTGCCGGCTCTCTGCAAGAGCACCTCAGCTAGTTCCACTCCCCCGCCCTTTCCCCGTAGCCCTGCAAATATTTTCCTTCAGGTACTTATCCAATTCCCTTTTGAAAGCCACGATTGAGTCTGCCTCCACCATCCTTTCAGGCAGTTCATTCCAGAGCCTAACCACGCACTGCGTAAAAAAGATTTTCCTCATGTCACTTTTGCTTTTATTATAGGTTAAGTTAATATTGTTTAACTATCAGTGCAGCTGAAAAAAAGTTTTCCAGTGATGAACTGGCCAATAGACAGTAGATATTGTAACAGTAGCCAATAGATATTGAGCAGTACATTGTAGTAAATTATATGAAAACATAATTTTCATTCCAATAGGGTTCTGATGAAAGGTCATCGACCTGAAATGTTAACTCTGTTTCTCTCTCCACAGATGCTGCCGGACGTAATGAGTATTTCCAGCATTTTCTGTTTTTATCTTAAATTTCCAGCATCTGCAGTATTTTGCTTTTGTATATGAAAACATGTTCCATTACGTCTATGCTTGATTAATGGAAAGTCTTATAGGCTGCTTCAGAACCTGATGGCTCCAGAATAGTCATCTTTAAAGATATTTGAAGAAATTGTGGCTATGTAAGGGAAGTGTCTGTCTCCAAAGCTGTCAGTGATTGCTGAATAATTTCATTCATAATGGCCCAGAAATTTGGGTCCCAACGTGTGAGTACGCATGGGGTACTCACACGTAGGCCCAACAAAAGTGCCGGTTTCGTGCATGCACTGCGCATGCGCGGGAAACCGGCACTTCCGTTCCCCTGAAAGAAGGGATTGAGAGGCGGAACGCGTGCACCGGAGAGGCAGCGCGTGCGCATCGAACTTACGTTTTTTTTCCAGGTTTTTCCAGGAGGGTAAGTCTCCAGCAGTTACACTTTTAAAAAGCAGGCGCAAGGCCTGCTTTTAACAAGGTAAGTGGTGAATTAATTAAAATTAAAACATTTTTTCCACAGGTTTATTATTTTTAAATACTTTAAAGAAAGGTAAGTTTATTTTTAGTCCCGTTAGAAAATGTAATTCATTTTTTCAAAAATTTAAATTATTGTTTAAAATAGTTATTTCATGTAATTTATAGTTATTTTAAAAATGTGATGGTTTTTTAAAAATGTATTTGAAGTTTTAGTGATGTTTTGGGGCTTATAGTATTTATAGGTTTGACAGCTCTTCTTGTCAAACTTATGAATGAAGCATTCCCTGCTACCATTGGCTCTCCATGGCCCACGTGATCCCAGGGGACGCATCGAACTAACTGCGCCCCTGGGATATGCAAGCACTGCGTGCCGGCAGTTGGAGCAGGCCCAGGATCGGAATCCAACACGGGCCCACAGCTCAACGGCCGGTGCGCTAGGTAAGTGCAGGTCAGGGGCTTGCACCCATGGGAAGCCCCCGACCCGAATTTTTGGGCCAATGAATGGGCCACAGCAATTGTCCAAGTGGTCAAAGCCAATATGATCCAAATGAAAGAGAGCCCACAAAATGCCTGACAACCAACACTCACAGCAGGTTTTCCATTACACTTGGCTCACTTTCAGAGTTGCACCCATGCCAGAAACCTGGCAGCAAACCACAGATCAAACCTTTCAGAGTATCCTGGAATCCAGTGACTATTAAATGACAGGACTGTGACAGGGAAGAACAACCAGCAGCATCTCTCACGCCTGGAAAAAAAGGGTGAAAACCCTTCAGTCGTATGGATTGTGCGTTAGTGCAGATTAGTGTCAGTTTAATTTGTATGACAAATTGTACAAGCAGGTACTCAGTGAACTTTATGATTCCCACTTGAATATGGTGAAAATGAAAGCCTTAGCACAAAACTAGGATTGATAAGGGCTGTGGGCATATAGCTCGAGGATGTATTGGCAGTACACATGGTGCCCATAATTCCTACTCTTCATCTATGGTAAAACTCATACTGCCCAGTGTAGTGTATTTTGCAGATATTTCAGCTTGGATAATGCCAGTTTGTTGCAGGCTTATATGTATTTTATTGTCATTGACAATAGTATCCAGAAGTCATCTAATATACAACCAACAACTTCATCAAACATATTCAAACATTCTTCAAAGCATCTTCACACAAAATAAGCATTGCTGAATAAACTGCAATGATAAGGCCCACAGTTAACTTCTAATAGTTCCATGCCTTCAGAAAATGCAATAGTACCGAACATATTGGCCCAGAATTTGCTGAACAAATAACAGTGTGTGAATGACATACGCTGTTATTAATGTGAAAATTGGCCAGCAAGTTATGGCAAGGAAGAAATAGCCCGTGAATTGCGAATTGCCACAAGTTGCTGGCCGATAATGCACCACTCCGCCGTTAGCTTCCCGGAAACGGCATCTTGCCCTTAACCACCCCATCAGTTTCATCAATTTGCTGCATTTGTACATTAATTGTCCATCAAACTCGCCACAGAAAGTTAAGTCCAGTAATTAACAGCACAAGTACCCTTTGACTGACGTGATGATTATTGATAACAGCCAATTAACCTCTCTTACCCAGAAAATTAACATTTAAAATTGTGGTGTCACATTCCTTCAGGTTGTGAATTGTTGTTGGAGATTTTTTAAATGTCATTTTAAATTTAAATTTTTTCTTACTTTTCCTTTCTGTCTCTTTTTTCTCTCTCTTAATCCAATCTTTCTTTCCCTTTATTTATCTTTCTGTACCTGATTTGAAATTGAATTCACCCACTCAAATTCACCCTCCTTCTTCTTATTTCTCAATCCTTTAATCTCATTGTTTAAGGAGATCATGGCCTAGAAATTCATCTCGGGTGGTGGCACAAAACGGGCAGTATCGGCTCAGCCACCCGTTTTACGCAGCGCCTGATATTCAGTTCCATTGCGTAAAACGGATGGCCGAACAAATACCGCCCATTTTGCGCCGCTGCCCAAAACGAATTTCTAGGCCACACTGTTAGTCCCGTTGTTCACCAAGGCCCCAGATGCCCTGTTGCCCTCACTGCAACGTTATCTGCTCGCACTTCCGGCAACTTTGTGGGAAAAAATGTTTAAAACCTAAACGAGCACAAACAAGTCTAACAGGGCAAGCTGTGCAATGCCCCGCTCCAGACAATCTGGGTCATTATGTCATCCTGATACAAACAAATTGATAGAGTCGTTTGTACCAATGTTCAAACAAGAACTAAACGTACGTAAAAACATAAGAAATAAGAGCAGGAGTAGGCCATACAGCCCCTCGAGCCTGCTCCGTCATTTAATAAGATCATGGCTGATCTTTGACCTCAGCTGCAGTTTCCTGCCTGATTCCCATATCCTTTGATTCCCTTAGAGTCCAAAAATCCATCGATCTCTGTCTTGAATATACTCAACGCCGAAGCATCCACAGCCCTCTGGGGTAGAGAATTCCAAAATTCACAAGCCTCTGAGTGAAGAAATTTCTCCTTATCTCAGTACTAAATGGCTGACCCCTTATCCTGAGACTGTGACCCCCTAGATCTAGACTCTCCAGCCAGGGGAAACAGCCTCTCAGCATCTACCCTGTCAAGCCCTCTAAGAATTTTATACGATTCAATGAGGTCATCTCTCATTCTTCTAAACTCCAGAAAATATAGGTCCATTCTACTGAATCACCTCTCATCCCAGAAATCAGTCTAGTAAACCTTTGTTGCGCCCCCCACTAAGGTAAGTATATCCTTCCTTAGGTAAGGAGACCAAAACTGTACACACTACTCCAGGTGTGGTCTCACCAAAGCCCTAGATAATTGTAGCAAGATAGCTAATTTGTAGCAAGGTATTGACTTGGATAGAGAACTGGTTGGCGGACAGAAAGCAAAGAGTTGGAATAAACGGGTCGTTTTCCGAGTGGCAGGCAGTGACTAGTGGGGTACCGCAAGGATCGGTCCTAGGACCCCAGCTGTTCACAATATATATTAATGATCTGGACGAGGGAATTGGATGTAATATATCCAAATTTGCAGACGACACAAAGCTGGGTGGGAGGGTATACTGTGAGGAGGATGCAGAGAAACTCCAGTACGATTTGGACAGGTTGGGTGATTGGGCAGAAACATGGCAAATGCACTATAATGTGGATAAATGTGAGGTTATCCACTTTGGTGGCAAAAACAGGAAGGCAGATTATTATTTGAATGGCAATAGATTGGGAGAAGGGGAAGTGCAAAGAGACCTGGGTGTTCTTGTGCACCAGTCGCTGAAGGTAAGCATGCAGGTGCAGCAGGCGGTTAAGAAGGCAAATGGTATGTTGGCCTTCGTAGCAAGAGGGTTCGAGTACAGGAACAAGGATGTCTTGCTACAGTTGTACAGGGCCTTGGTGAGACCGCACCTTGAATATTGTGTGCAGTTTTGGTCGCCTTACCTGAGGAAGGACGTTCTTGCCATGGAAGGAGTGCAGCGAAGATTCACCAGGCTGATACCTGGGATGGCAAGAATGACGTATGAGGAGAGATTGTGTCGATTGGGCTTATACTCATTGGAGTTTAGAAGATTGAGAGGGGATCTCATCGAAACCTATAAAATTCTGTCAGGCCTGGACAGACTAGATACAGGAAGGATGTTTCTGATAGCCGGGGAGTCCAGAACCAGGGGTCATAGTCTAAGGATAAGGGGTAAGCCATTTAGGACTGAAATGAGGAGGAATTTCTTCACCCAGAGAGTGGTGAACCTGTGGAATTCTCTGCCACAGAGGGCGGTGAAGGCCAGTTCATTAAATATATTCAAGAAAGAGTTGGATATATTTCTTAAGGCTAAAGGGATCAAGGGATATGGGGAGAAGGCAGGGACAGGGTACTGAATTTGGATGATCAGCCATGATCTCATTGAATGGCGGAGCAGGCTCGAAGGGCCGAATGGCCTACTCCTGCTCCTATCTTCTATGTTTCTATGTTTCTTTACTCTTATACTCCAACCCCCTTGCAATAAAGGCTAAAATATCATTTGCCTTCCTAATTGCTTGCTGTACCTGCATGTTAACTTGGTTCCCACTGTTACCCCACTACATTTTCGGTGTCTTCTATTGTGAAGACAGATACAAAATATTTGTTTAACGTCTCTGTCAAGTGTTTATTCCCCATTGAAATTTCTCCTGTCTCTGCCTCTAAGTGACCCATATTTACTTTCACAACTATCTTCCCTTTTACATACTTGTAGAAGCTCTTACAATCTGTTTTTATATTTCTTCCTAGTTTACTCTCATTCTATTTTCTTCTTCTTTATCAATTTCTTGGTCATTTGCCGATTTCTAAAACCCTCCCAATCCTCAGCCTTACTATTCTTTTTGGCAACATTGTAAGCCTCTTTTAAGCTAATACTATCCTTCAATTGAGTTTAGCTCATATGATTTAAATAATTAGCATTTGTTGTGATTTTTGACAGATTTACGCACATTATAATTGGTATTATTTTGGGCAGTTGTACAATGAAACTTTCTCAAACTGAAAGGCAGTAAGGAAAGGAAGGAAGGACATGCTATGCATTGCATGCAGCATTGTATTCTGAAGCAAATGAATAGACATTCCACTGTTTGGTTAAACTCCATTGAGCAATGAACAGGCTACATGTAACGCTTTAATAGTTACCCTGTGAGTAACATGTATTCTGTATAATAAACCAAAATACCTGCCAAATGCATTACACTAGGCAGTATGAGTTTTGGAAAAGTTAGAAATATGAACATTTTACTGTGGACAATTAAGTTCTGTCCCCGGTAAGTTACTTCACAGATTCTCTCTGCTATCTTCTTCAGGCTGGGTAAGTGGCTGAGTAATTAAGTATTCGACAGAAGCCTGCAGTCCAGTGCCAGCTCTGCTTTAAAGATGAGATGGCAGGAGGTGTGAAATGATGGATATTTAGAGCTGAATATCAGCTTTCATTATGGAAATGACACCCTGATCGAACAGCCTAAAGCAAGAGTTATTGAAATACTATTGACACTGGCAGAACAGACACATAGTGCACAGTGAATACCATCACATCACAGTGAAATTCAGACGAGAAAGAGCAACATCTTGGATGCTTAAAAATTGTCTACTGCTGAGTAAATTCCTTACTCTTTACTAAAACAATGAGGTTGTTTTTTCAATAGTAAAATACTGTGGATGCTGGAAATCTGAAATAACAACAGAAAATGCTGGAAACACTCAGCAGGTCAGGTAGCATCCGTGGAGGGAGAAACAGAATTAACGTTTCGGATCGATGATCCTTCATCAGAACTGGAAAAGGTTAGAGATGTAACAGATTTTTGTCAAGTGCAGGGATAGGGAAAGGGGGAGGGGAGGAAAGAACAAAAGAGAAGTTCTGTGATAGGATGGAAGGCAGGAGAGATTAAAAGACAAAAGGATGAGTCCCATTACCATTCCTTTTGCCTTGCACCATCATCCCGTTTGTCTTTTAATCTCTCCTGCCTTCCATCCTATCATAGACCTTCCTTTTGTTCTTTCCTCCCCACCTCCCTGTTACATCTCGAATCTTTTCCAGTTCTGATTGACCCAAAACGTTAACTCTGTTTCTCTCTCCACGATGCTGCCTGATCTGCTGAGTGTTTCCAGCATTTTCTGAGTTTTTTTTTATTCGTTCATGGGATGTGGGCGTCACTGGCAAAGCCAGCAGTTATTGCCCATCCCTAGTTGCCCTTGAGGAAGTGGTGGTGAGGTGCCTTCTTGAACCGCTGCAGTCCATGTGGTGAAGGAACTCCCAGAGTATTGTTAGGTAGGGAATTACAGGATTTTAAACCAGCGACAAAGAAGGAACTGTGATATACTTCCAAGTCAGGATGGTGTGTGACTTGGAGGTGGTGGTGTTCCCATGCGCCTGCTGCCCTTCTCCTTCTAGGTGGAAGAGGTCGCGGGTTTGGGAGGTGCTGCTGAAAAGCCTTCGCGAGTTGCTGCAATGCATCTTGTAGATGGTATACACTGCAGCCACGGTATACCGGTGGTGGAGGGAGTGAATGTTTAAGGTGGTAGATGGGGTGCCAATCAAGCGGGCTGCTTTATCCTGGATGGTGTCGAGCTTCTTGAGTGTTGTTGCAGTTGCACTCATCCAGGCAAGTGGAGAATATTCCATCACACTCCTGACTTGTGCCTTGTAGGTGGTGCCTGGGGAGTCTGGACGTCATATAAGTACCCAGATCCCAGCACAAAGTAACTCATCCAGGTCTCACTTTGGGTAATGCAGAGCCTGGTCAGTTATACACATCTCCTATGTCATTACTGTTGCTTTTACAGCCCAAAAGAATATATTGAAAAAGTTGTTAATTATTACACTGACAAGTCCAACAAATGCAAATCTCTTGGCAATTATACTGTATGAAATGGAGGACAATATAATGCATAGAGTCCATCAGATCGCATGTGTTAATTGATTGGTAAGTGAATGCTCTAAATCATTTGCTGGGTCTAGTCCTCTAGTGTCATAAATGTATAAAACTCAGCAGATAATAAAGAGTTTAGTGCACAATATACAAACCTAATGAGGGCAGAATGTTACATATGCCCAATTGATAGTTCATGTTTAAATCAATTAAGAATGGTGCAACCTGAAATTCATTACTGATTAAAGGAGCAGAAAGCTTACCATAAAAAATGTAGTTGGAAACTCGAGGTGTATGCTGTGGTAATCAAATATTTACCCTGCTTTAATTTATTTCAACGAAAGGTTTGCCAAAGATTAATCGCATTTTTAAGAGCTCCTCTTTAGAGCGCTACAAATCCTTCATTTGTTCAGACACACAGCAGAGCAGATGATGTCAGCCAAGGAGTCCTTCTAAAAAGTGTCCATTTCCACTTTATTATTGTCAGTATCTTTGGTCTGTTATCAGACTATTTGTAAATTGCCTCTTTTTGTTCTTGACTCTCTGCTTAACACTTTTTAAAACTTAACATTCACAATATTCTCCTTCCAGTAATCATTGATAGCACGGACCCCGACAATGATCGTCTCCATAGTGTCTCTAGTCAGTTACAATTGCAGATATGATGGACAAGGAGAAGATGCAGTCAATATGAAGATTTTCAGGTTTGATCTCTGGTTTGTGCTAAGTTAGTTGATCTCAGCCAGGGCTGTATTGTGAACATTATGGCCTAGAAATTCAGTTGTTAGCGCCAGCCGCTAGCGCCTTAGGAGGAGGAGAAGTGGGGCGCGAAGCGGCTAGCGCCCGGGCGCGGCACAATCTGCGCCTCTCGCGAACTTCAGTCAAGATTTAGCAGCAGCGCAAAACCGCAGCTCCCGCTCAGCTGCGCACGCAGATCCTGACGTCATTTCATGGTGCAACGTCATTGGTGCGCCCCGCACCGGAACTTCAGTGACGCCCCCATTCTGTGCGCCTGGCGCCCCCAGCGACTGGTTGAGGGGAACGGTTCCCAGTCACTGCGGGGCGCAAGGGGCGCTATTAAAAGGGGACTCTTCCTGCATTATTTGTGGCAGCCATTTTGTTCCACTCCTTCTGTGTGAGAGAGAGATATTTGGAGAGAGACAAAGGGAGAGAGCTTTCTGCTTTGACTCAGCGCTCACACAGGTACTTCTGGCTTCAGGCCAGAGCTTTGCAGTTGGATTTAACTTTCAGTGCCATAGCCTTGAGTCGCCACATATAATGGGGGCTGCAATGGGTGGAAACGTTGGCTTTCTGCATTGCAATCAAAGGGCTCAGAGACGCCGAGAGAGAGTGCCAGTCATGGCCAGACGGAGAAGGGCCAACAGGCGTCGGCACAGGAGGCCTTACCCACCCAGGGTATACCGCCAGCAGTTCTCATATCTCAACATGTCTGAGGAGCAGTGTGTTCGGAGGCTGCGATTCAGAAGGGAGGTGGTCACTGAGATCTGCCACCTGCTTCAGAGAGATCTGCAGCCACAGCTGAGGAGCAGGACGTCTCTGTCGGTGGCAGCGAAGGTGATGGTGGCTCTCAACTTCTATGCCACCGGCTCCTTCCAATCCGCTACTGGCGACATTGCCAATATCTCCCAGTTCGCGGTACATTGCTGCATCCGCCAGGTGACGAATGTCCTCTTCAGAAGGAGACGTCAGTACATCTCCTTCCTCATGACCCTGGACAAGCAGCAAGAGCATGCAATGGGATTTGCAAGAATAGCGGGCTTCCCCATGGTCCAGGGCGCCATTGACTGCATGCATGTGGCTTTGCGGGCACCTCTACAGAATGCCGAGGATTACCGCAACCGGAAGGGCTACCATTTGCTCAATGTCCAGTTGGTGTGTGACCACAGGCAGCTCATACTAGCTGTCAATGCCCGCTTTCCAGGCAGCAGCCACGATGCCTTCATCCTGCGCCAGACTTCTGTGGCAGATACTTTCGAAGCCCTGGCTCACCCAGGAGGCTGGTTTCTCGGGGACAAGGGCTATCCTTTGTGCACCTGGCTGATGACCCCGCTCCGTGCGCCCAGCACCCCTGCTGAAGAACGATACAATGACAGCCATCAAGCTACCAGGAACATCATTGAGCACACAATCGGCGTGCTCAAGCAATGGTTCCGCTGTCTGGACCATTCTGGAGGAGCCCTACAGTACTCGCCTGAGCGAGTCTCCCATTTCGTTGTAGTGTGCTGCATGCTGCACAACCTGGCTATCCTCAGGACTCAGTCACTGCCAGCAGACATTGGAGGACCACCAGAGGAGGAGGAGGAGGAGGAGGAGGAGCACCAAGACGGGAGGGAGGCACAAAGTGCAAGGGCCGTTCGTCGGCGGATTATTGCACCTCGGTTCTAGGCCCCCTCTCAGGGAATGGCTTGTGCCAATGAAAGAACATGAATGGAGCCACTCCGCAAACCCTCAGCCGGTCAAGGCAACAAATAGTTCAAAGTGCAAACATGGACAATATGAATAAAGAACATTTTTTATTTTACAAACTCTGTGCCCTTCCCGCATGACAAACAAATTCTGAGAAACCCCCCAAAAAACAGTCAGACACATAAGTGGCCCTCACAACCTTGAGAAAATGAAAAAAACAGTTAAACAAAAATGACCATGATCCTCGGCCTTCATTTAAAAAACAAACACAACATTGTCGGCCTTCATATAAAAAGCAAACACAACATTCTCGGCCTTCATATATAAAAAAAATATTTTGCCACACCTTCTACTTTTTCGCCTGCGAGGGTGATCTGCCTCGCTTCCGCGAGTGGCCCCTTCCCGCCCTGCTGCTCCTCCTCAATGGGACCCCAGTGGCTGCAGCAAGGCTGGGGGAAGGCTGCTGAGGGTCAGATGGTGAGACGGCAGATGCCCTTGGGGGACGGCCTGGACCAGCTCTGGGCCTGGAGGGCCCGGCTGCTGACTGCTCCAACTCTGCTTGGGTGGCAGCAGTCTGTCCTATGGGTGGTGGCAGCTGCAGTGGAGGAGTGACAGCGTTGGCTGCAGAAATGCTGCCAACGTGTCAGAGCACAGGCACTCCCTGGTCGGCTGATACAATGGCACTCGCACGGGCCAGCACTGAAGCATGCGCAGCAATCTGCTGAAGCACAGACTGCTGGGCTGCTGCGGCGCGGCGAGGGCCCCGGCGATGCCTGGCCGATCCAGCGAGGGTGGCAGCAGTTAGTGTCCGTGTGGCCCTGATCTGTGTCTGCATCAGACCAGCCAGTGAATGCACGGCACGACTGAGCACTTGGCTGGAAGCCGCCTGTGATGCCGCGAAGTCCAGTAGCCTCCTGGCCTGTGCTGCCCCGAATTCCTGAACACTCCTTGCCAGTGACTCTATGGAGTCCGGCATCCTTGCCACTGCAGCCATGAGCTCAGTGTGCCTGCGCTCAGCCTGGGCGCCCATTTCACCAAGGAGCCGTACCTCCTCTGCGCTCACCGTAGCAGGACTGGAGGCCGCACTCACCCTCTGGGGAGAAGGCTGCCGAGCTTCCCCACCCCTCCCACGTTGCTGCAGCCCGCTGGGCCCTGGAGCTTCACCCTCATCAGACCCTTCCCCCCTGCTCCCCTCCAGGGAAGACGTGTCCCCATCCTGGCCATGGGCTGCCTCGGCTGAGGGTGGCACTGATAGGCCGGCTTCCTCTTCCTCCTCCTCGAAATCTGAATCAGACACAGTGCCAGCTTGAGGGCCCACCTCCTCACCTGGCGAATCAGCATCTGAAAGCAGGGAGGCACAAGAGCTGCTTTAGAGTGAGGACAGGGCGGCAGCGAGGGAGGCATGAGTGCTGCTATGCACTGCATTGGTTCGAGAGTGGCAAAGGATGCTGGTGTGAGGCACAAGTGGAAAGAGAGAGGTCAAAAAGGTGATGACCTTACCATTGCTGTCCAGAACGGGGTCGGCATCTCCACTGGCGACGGGGCAAATCAGCCGGCCTCCCATAATCCGCTCCACTCGCTGCTCCAGGTCGGTGAGCTCTTTCAGGTCAGGACGGCCTCCCCCGGTCCATCGCTGCTGCCTGCGATTGTGGGCCAGCTTGCCCTGCAAGCGAAAGGACAGCCTCTAAGTACACTGTCAAGCTCTGATCTTGCCTGCACTGCCTCCCATGGTGGAATAGCCCTGACAGTGTCAAGCCCTGATCTTGCCTGCACTGCCTCCCATGGTGGTATAGCCCTGACAGTGTCAAGCCCTGATCTTGCCTGCACTGCCTCCCATGGTGGAATAGCCCTGACAGTGTCAAGCCCTGATCTTGCCTGCACTGCCTCCCATGGTGGAATAGCCCTGACAGTGTGTAAAGTGCTGATCTTGCCTGCTCTGCCTCCCATGGTGGAATAGCCCTGACAGTGTGTAAAGTGCTGATCTTGCCTGCACTGCCTCCCATGGTAGAATAGCCCTGACAGTGTGCAAAGTGCTGATCTTGCCTGCACTGCCCCCCATGTGGAATAGCCCCGACAGTGTGTAAAGTGCTGATCTTGCCTGCACTGCCTCCCATGGTGGAATAGCCCTGACAGTGTGTAAAGTGCTGAATGTGCAAGTGATTTTCATGAGAGTCCCATAGCTGTTGGATGAGGGCTGGGCATTGGGGCTTTCAGGTCCCTTTGGCCATAAAGTGAGGTGCACATGCAGGGATGAAGAGGATACTGGAAAGGGTACTCACCCTGACAACCCAAGTGAGGTCGTTGAACTTTTTTCTGCATTGCACTGGAGTCCTGGCAACCGTGCTGTTGGAGGTCACCCTGTTTGCCACCTCCCTCCAGGCTTTTCGATACTCGCTGGGCAGCGGCCTCCTGCCACTATCAGGGAAGAGGACAGGTCACCTGCGCTCCACTGCGTCAACCAGTAGCTTCAGGGTACCCTCGCTGAAGCGCTGCGCTCGACCCTAGCCTTCTCCATAGTTCTGGGCTTTGAAGTGTTGAAGCAGCTATGTTCAGGCCTTGATTCAGGGCTGCAGTGTGCAGGGCGTGGCAGCAAAACAAATCGAGCCTCCCCCTTTAAGAGCAGACCGGCGCCAGCGTGTCTGCCTTCAAGCAGCAACTCGCCGCACCTGCGCTGTGCCCGCCCTCGGTGGTAGCGCCTCGGCTCGCCGGCTTAGCGCCTTATGATAGTCGTGCACCACCTGCTTTAGCGCAGCAGCAACCTCTTGGGGCGATGCAACTCAATTTGGGCGAAGGTGGCGCTAAGTTGTGCCGGTCGCTAAATTTAGCGAACGCCCGGCTGTAGTGCCCCAAACGTGGCGATACTGAATTTCTAGGCCTATAGTTGTTCTCAACATCCCTGGGATAGGGTGGAGAAAAAATCAGTCTGGGCCGCTGTTCCTCGTCATTATCAATGGACCCCTTTCTGCAAGTGTGTGAGCATTGTGTGAGGACAGGATTAGATTGACTGTGATGTCCTTTGACAAGAATGGGCATGTGGGTAAGGTGCTGGAGAGTCATCTGTGCCCATGGAACCACAGGCCAGCATCAGGAGAGGAGAGGTAAGGGGAGAAAACTGAAAGTAAAAGTACTGAATTTAAGAAGTAATGGGTTTTACTGTTCTCTTCCTTCAGAAACATGGCAAAATTACACCTAAATGCACAGTGGCCTCAAAATTCCTTAGTGGTTATACCAGGATTACGGCCACTGGTGCCCTCGAGAGTCTAGTCTGCCAGAGTTTGATGGGTTAGTGGGAGGGCACCTAACTTGTATGAGGCAGGCAGGAACAAGAACCACTACGGGAGCACCTCCAGTGCCTGCCTGCCCATTCAGCTGGGAAATCCCCACGCCTGCCCACCATGGGGATGGGGGTAGTTGCCCATGCCCCCTCCTTCTTCTCTGACTCCCATTATTTCCTTCTCGGCTTCCTGTATAAGGGGGCAAAACTGCTCCTTTGTAAAAAAATGAGTAATTTCTTCAGCAGTCCAGGCTGCTTCCCCATGGGACCTAAACTCAGTCGGCATACCGGCCTCCTCAGATATGCCTGTCCCGGCTGAAGAGCAGGAGTTCCTGACGTGGGGATTCCCTGCCCCTGGTCAAACCCCCTTGATACCATTTGCCTTGTAAGGGGCAGGCAGAGGGTCCACCCTTTAGACGGCAACTCCAGAAGTGGCAGAAACCCAGTGCAAACATGGTACAAAGAGCTTTCATTCGGAGAAAGATTATTCCTGCACATGCACTTTCATTCCCATTGTTTTCAATTAAAGGAAGAATGACCATGCAAGTTCCTTTCACCCTAAGGTAAAATCATTCCTTCACAGTGTTTATTAATTTTATGCAAAATTGCTTTTGATGTATTACCAGATGTACCTATATGGGGACTAGATGATGTAATGGAATAGAGCTCACTGCCCTCAACTTTGTGATCTGGACTCAATGCCCCGGCTAAAAAGTGAAAGTTTCCTCTTTCCCTCACTCTCTTTCCCTCTATTGGCTCTAAAAGTCCTAAGTGAAAAACGTTTGGGCAGTTTTAATTCCATTCCAAGTGGATGTTGGTCCATAACACCAAGTTGTCTATGATTGACATTAAACTCACTTAGAGAACCCAAAAAGATGGCTGTTCTAGGAAATGGAAAGTTTCACACTGATTGAGTAGTGGCCGTTTATCTGACACCTTGTTGAGATTGGGTAAAGACAGGTTGCACTGCAGTTAGGCTATGGTATACCTGTCATGGAAGTTGTTGATACTGGCACTGCATCCCAAAGTGAGAAATATATTGTATTCCCGAGTATTGACAATCTTTTCCTTGATGAGCACAAAAGTTCACAAAGAAATTGCTTTCTATCGATTTGATATTTAATACAAGAGGAAAGTGTCCACAAGTGACAATCCATTAATATAACAATAAAGGTTGGCCCAGTTATTCTGCTATTAGATGTCATTGGTACATTTAGTATGAATAGGACTATATCACATTAAAAACATGTTTGAGTCCAAAATTGGATGACTGATGATTTAACCTGGAGGTCTTTAATTCTCATAGTCCTTCCATACATTAGAAAAAAGTTAGTGGAGAAACCATGATAATGTGCTGTTACTACAGGTACACTATCCCTTATCCGAAAGCCTTGGGACCAGCTGAGTTTCGGTTTTCGGAATTTTTCGGATTTCAGAAGGTATTTTATAAGACTGGGAAATTTGTCGGGGGTGGGGGTCGGCGGGGGGGTCGGCGGGGGGTCGGGGTCGGCGGGGGGGTCGGCGGGGGGTCGGGGGTGGGGGTCGGCGGGGGGGTCGGCGGGCGGCCGGGGGTGGGGGTCGGCGGGGGGTCGGGGGTCGGGGGGGAGAAAAGAATATCGGACGGGCCGCGGGGGGGGTCGGGTCGGGTGGGGGGGTGCAGAAAAGAATATCGGACGGGTCGGGGGTCGGGTCGGGTCGGGTGGGGGGTGGAGAAAAGAATATCGGACGGGTCGGGGGTCGGGTGGGGGGTGGAGAAAAGAATATCGGACGGGTCGGGGGTCAGGTCGGGTCGGGTGGGGAGGGGAGGGGAGAAAAGAATATCGGACGGGTCGGGGGTCGGGTGGGGGGTGGAGAAAAGAATATCGGACGGGTCGGGGGTCGGGTCGGGTCGGGTGGGGGGTGGAGAAAAGAATATCGGACGGGCCGCTGTATTGTTGGGTTCACTCTCCCGGTACCTCCTTCACACTGCCCGGCTTGGCCTGCAAGCTCCTACCCAGGAGGGAACTCTGTGACCCTCTGCCCTGCTCAGCGTAAGTCGTGCGCCACTCTGGTCATGTCGTGCGCACGACTTACGCTGAACGAAAAAACTTTCGGTTTTTAGAGGTTTTCGGTTTTCGGAAGTTCGGATAAAGGATAGTCTACCTGTAGTAGGGTTGCCCCTTGGCTGGTTTATCATTGGCTAAGTCAGATTTTTGAAATCGTTACTGGACTGTTTATTCAGCAATAAATATTGTGTTAAAGCCTTCAGCATGGAATATTTAAAGAAATAGCTACTGCATTGTCCATTAACACTGGCAACCAGTGGCAATTTCAAAAATATGACTAGGCCAATGAAAATACAGTCAGGTGGCAACCATAGTCAGGCCAGCCAGGAGATCATTGCAATATTCAAGTCTGGAGGTAACAAAGACATGGATGAAGGTTTCAGCAGCAGATGAGCTGAGGCAGGAGCAGAGACGGGTGATGTTACCGAGATGGAAGTAGGAGGTCTTGGCGATGGAGAGGATATGGGGTCGGAAGCTCAGCTCTGGGTCAACTAGGACGTCAGGGTTGCAAACACTCTGGTTCAGTTTCAGACAGTAGCCAGGGATAATGGAGGTCCTGGCAAGGACCGAAGACAATGGCTTCGGATTTCCCAATATTTAATTGGAAGATATTTCTGCTCAACCAATGCTGGATGTCGTCAAGCAGCGTGATAACTCAAAGATGGTGGAGGGGTCGAGAGAGGTGGTGGTGAGGTAAAGCTGGGTGCCGTCAGCATACATGTGGAACAGAAAGATATTTTCCATGATTTTCATGTCTGAAGGGATTTGTTGCAATTCCTCAGACTACCAATGCATGAGGACCCTGGAGTTACAGAGACATTGTGGGCACTTTAAATTCCCATGACGGGGGGGGTGGGGAGGGTCCGGTGGGGGGGGTTAAATCTGAAAAAATGGGAAACCCGAACCGAAGCCACCGTGAATGCGCCCGCTTCCGGTTTAACTGGGTGGCTTTGGAGTTGGCCAAGTAACCCGCTCTGGAGAGGCAGGTCAGTAATTATAATGGCCCAGAAATTCGGGTCTCCACGGGTGAGTACACACGCGGTACTCACCCGTAGGCCCAATGGAAGTGCTGGTTTCCTGCATGCACTGCGCATGCGCGGGAAACCGGCACTTCCGTTCCTCTGAACGAAGGGGTTCAGAGGTCGAACGCGTGCGCGGGAGAGGCTGTGCGTGCGCATCAAACTTAGGTTATTTTTACAGGTTTTCCCGGGAGGGTAAGTCTGCAGAAGTTAGACATGTAAAAAGCAGGCGTAAGGCCTGCTTTTTACAAGGTAAGTGGTGAATTAATTGAAATTAAAACATTTTTTCCACAGGTTTATTATTTTTAAATACTTTAAAGCAAGGTAAGTTTATTTTTAGCCCCGTTAGAAAATAAAATTATTTTTTTCAAAAATTTAAATTATTGTTTAAAATAGTTATTTCATGTAATTTATAGTTATTTAAAAAATGTGATTAAAAAAAAAAATTATTTGAAGATTTAGTGCTATTTTGGGGCCGTAGTATTTCTAAGTTTTGACAGCTCTTCCTGTCAATCTTATGAATGGAGCATTCCCTGCTCCGATTGGCTCCCCATGGCCCACGTGATCCCAGGGGACGCATCGAACTAACTGCGACCTTGGGATAGGCAAGCACTGCGCACCGGCAGCTGGAGCAGGCCCCGGATCGGAATTCCACGCGGGCCCACAGCTCAACGGTCAGTGCACTAGGTAAGTGCAGGTCGGGGGCTTACACCCGCAGGAAGCCCCCGACCCGAATTTCTGGGCCAATATGTTAATGAGGTTGTGTGCCTTGAATTTTGTCAGAAACTTGAATTTAATGGCTGCGAGCCGGGTTTCCCAGGGCTCGGGAAAACCGGCAACTAAGTGCTTTTCCAGCATTGCTTATGGGCGAGGAAGAGCAGGAGTGCTTCCCCTCGGCCCTTCATGCAGACCCTCTGCCATGATCTCTCCCTTCCATGCGATCGGCCGACACACCCCCCGTGCAACCTCCTGCCCACGATCTCTCCCCGTGACATTGCTTCCCCCTCCACGATCTCTCCCCGTGACATCTCTTCCCCCTCCGCGATCTCTCCCCGCGATCTCTACCCACCACGATCTAAGCCCACCCCATGATCTCTTCCCACCACGACGTTTCCCACTGCAATCTCTTCTCCCGCAATCTCTTCCCATTGCGACCTCTCTTCCCCCTCCATGATCTTCCCTCTGCGATCTCTACCCATGCGATCTGAGCCCACCCCACGATCTCTTCCCACCGCGACCCCTGCCCACCGCAATCCCTTCCCACCGCGACCCCTTCCCACCGTGACCCTACCCACCGCGACCCCTTCCCACCGCGATCCCTTCTCATCGCGACCCTTCCCACCTCGATCCCTTCCCACCGCAACCCCTACCCACCGCGACCACTTCCCACCTCGATCCCTTCCCACCGCAACCCCTTCCCACTGCAACCCCTTCCCACCGCAACCCCTTCCCACAGCGACCCTTCCCACCACGATCCCTCCCCTTCTCGATCCCTTCCCACCTCGATCCCTTCCCACCGCAACCCCTTCCGACCGCGACCCCTTCCCACCGCGACCCCTTCCCACAGCAACCCTTCCCACCGCGACCCTTCCCATCGCGACCCTTCCCACCGCGATCCCTTCCCACCGCAACCCCTTCCCACCGTGACCCCTTCCCACAGCGACCCTTCCCACCATGACCCATCCCATCGCGATCCCTTCCCACCACAATCGTTACCACCGCGATCTCTTCCCACCGCGACTCTTCCCACTGCGATCCCTTCCCACAGCGACCCCCTCCCCCCATAATCTCCCTCCCCCCCACCATGATCCGAGTCCACCACACACAACCCCCATTCTCCCCGCTGGGGATGGCTCCCAGCTGCTGCCTTCCACTGTCGGCTTTCCCGTCCAGCGGCCGTTCAGCCTCTCAATCTGGCCGACTGCAGGGCAGGAAACGGATTGAAAAAATTCTAATGAGTTCCTTCACATTGCCGCCATTTCCAGGTTTCCCGGCTGCTGACTGCCGTCCCCGCTCCTTTCCCACCTCCCTGTAAATATCGGGGCCACTGTGTCTCTTCCTCCTCCTCCAATCTTCCTCCCCTAGCAGTCAAGCTGCATAAAAACAGCACACTAATAAAACATGATAACTGTAATAAACGTGCTCGTAGAGCATCTCTGATATTTTTCAAAAGATCCTTGCGTCTTTAAATGGTTCACTAGTCAACAAAACTGTTGAAATGAGGCTGGATCTACGAGTATATGAACCTGAATTTACAAGGAAATCAGTTTGCTTTCCAACTTCCTGTTGAAAAAAAATCAATGTCCTGTCTAAAAACACATTCCCTTCATCATTTATCTGAGAACAAGGATCTTCAAGCGGTTTAGGCCTGAGCTGGGAGAATAATGTGTGAAAATAGATGTATTACAACATTCTGGAACTGAAAACAAGACTATCAGCTAAATATTTTTTGTTGTTTTGTCTTTAGTTTGAAAATTTACCAAATGATTAAATACCAGCAAAACTCAAACAATAAGCTTTAAATTAATGAATTAATTCAAAAGCAGTGCAGGTTCAAGGTTTTAATCACAAGTCCTAGCATAAAAACACAAAGCACAAAGTTCAAGTCAAAAATTGTGAATCCAGAGACCAAATTCACAGATATAAAACAGTTCAAAATCAAAATCTGGAATTTCCTGACTAAACTCCTGACTGATCAGTACGCCTGGATGCGATAACATGAAGATATCGCTGCACAATGATGATATCGTCATTCATATTTTAATTTTACTGGGAGACAGAATTGGACAATATCAAACACTAATAAGCAACAGCAAAGAGCCTTCTCATAGTTCCTGAACTTTGAATCCAGGCCCCACCTAGGTTTATTTCTGATATCACTTGGGTATATTGTTATGCAGCTGTGTTGGATTATATTCAAAATTAAAAGCCATTTTTGTCCTAGATATTTCAGGAATGTGATCTAGCCTTGTGGAATTCTATGTAGGTTTCTTCATGTTGTCCCACTTTTAACAATGCTTGTTAAAAAAAACTCTTATTTTAAGTTAATCTCCTTCAACCGAAGATCAATTCTGATTCACAGTTATGCAGCACAAAGCCCCAGAATCAACCTAGAGGAAAGTAATTAAAGTTCTTGCTAAAGAAATAATACCTTTGAGGGTTTGCTGCAAGATTTATTTCAGTGAATTATTTAATAGCTAATCCTTAGAAAGTCCACAATGTAGTTCTGAACTGAAAACTGCTCTAAATCTCTTGTGGTCCATATAAGCAACTAGTAGTGACCTTTAACCTCATCAGGTGCCACTGCAGGAAAACACTTCACATACTGATTGATCCAACTTTGTTCAGGCAATTGGAGGCAGGAAATGGAACCAAAGTGCATCCTGTCATTGGAATCTGTCTAATAACATTGCCTTTCAATTAAATTTGGTAATTTCACCCGGAATCTTTTGTTGGCAAGGATTGGTTTCATTCATCCTTTCAGTCCCTACTGCTCGGGCATATCTGTTTACCCTGTGCACTGGCCATGACCTGACCATTAATCTGACTCCCTGAATTCTTCTCGCTCTGTATGCACCAGAGATCCTGCCTAGGGCTAATGTTTCATTTGTTAATGTAATTAATTTGTTATATTCTGTTTTTAGCCCATGATATGTGTCCTTCTCCATATGTGCTCATTTCCTTGTAATATTGTCCATCATCTCTTAGAAATTATGAACACTGGGGCATTCCCCAGTGAGTAAGGGCAGGCTCTATGAAAGAGATGATTGATGCTCCAGCTTCCAGGATGCTTACATTTCTATCATTCTCAAGGGAGGCCATACTGCTTTCTTGGTACCATGAAGGAATGGACTCGCGCTGACAGCAACTCAGTAAGGACATAGACTACTGAGTCATTGACCTGCCATACCCTCATGTCTTGAGTTAAACAGCCTCCAGTGTGCTATGCACCTAGCTGAGACCAGCACGGATGGCAATCTAAATATCTTCAAGAACAACATGTGAGGACTGAAGGCCTGCAAAACCAGATACCAAGACACGCTGCGATCCTGCATTGGTACTCTGGATCTCCAGCATGACTGACTGCACAAAGCCAGACACATTGACAATACCATGAAATAAGGTTGATCACCTGTAAGGCACATGTTTCCACATTGTGCTTCATAGGTCTCCCGCATCTACATTCTCCACTTTCTATGATTTAAAAAACATTTCCTCACTGACAGCTGTGGCAAGTAGCTTGTATGGCACCTACTCAGCTGGTGCCCTTCCCTGCCTTCCGATCACAATTGATTGGCCCTGTATCTGCTTCTTCCACTGGACGTATCCCAACCTCATTTACTGGTAAGGGCTCCTGTAGTGGTCATTGTGGTGAGCCACCTATACTGGTGCTTGTGCTTGTTGTAGTCGTGCTACTGGTGTTGTCCCTGCTGGTTCTTCTGTATGGAAAAGTTGATGCCATTAGTTGCCTTCCACCTCAGATGGTCTTAGATCATCTCTATGGAGAGGAAAAACAAAATCATATGGTTGTATCCATACAGCATTTCTGTACTTCTGTGATCAGATATTTTTACTCCCACACACAAGGTCATAAAATCATAGAAGCATAGAAATTTACAGCACAGAAGAGGGCCATTCTGCCCATTGTGTCAATGCCAGCTGGAAAAGAGCTATCCAGCCTAATTCCGCTTTCCAGCTCTTGGTCCGTAGCCCTGTCGGTTATGGCACTTCAAGTACTTTGTAAATGAAATGAGGGTCTCTACCTCTACCACCCTTTCAGGCATTGAGTTCCAGACCCCCGCCATCCTCTGGTTGAAAAAAATTCTCCTCAACTCCCTTTTAATCCTTCTACCAATTACTTTAAATCTATGCCCTCTGATTATTGACCTCTCTGCTAGGGGAAATAGGTCCTTACTAGCCAATCTATTTAGGCCTCGCATAGTTTTATACACCTCAATTAAGTCTCCCCTCAGCCTCCTCTGTTCCAAAGAAAACAACTCCAGCCTAGGCAATCTATCCGCATGGCTAAAATTTTCCAGTCCTGGCAACATCCCTGTAAATCTCCTCTGTACCCTCTCTAGTGCAATCACATCTTTCCTGTAATGTGGTGACCAGAACTGTATTCAGTACTCTAGCTGTGGCCTAACTAATGTTTCATACAGTTAGCCTCCCTGCTATTATATTCTGTGCCTCGGCTAATAAAGGAAAATATCTCGTATGCCTTCTTAACCACCTTATCTGCCTTTCCTGCTACCTGATCTGTGGACATGCACTCCAAGGTCCCTCTGTTCCTCTACACTTCTCAGTGTCCTACCATTTATTGTGTATTCCCTTGCCTTGTTAGCACTCCCCAAATGCATTACCTCACACTTCTCCAGATTGAATTCCGTTGACCACTTTTCTGCCCACCTGACTAGTCCATTGACATCTTCCTGCAGTCTACAGCTTTCTTCCTCACTATCAACCACACGGCCAATTCTTGTATCATCTGCAAACTTCTTATTCATGCCCTCTACATTGAAGTCTAAATCATTGATATATAACACAAAAAGCAAAGAACCTAGTACTGAGCTCTGTGGAACCCCACTGGAAACAGCCTTCCAATCACAAAAACACCGGTTGACCATTACTCTTTACTTCCTGCCACTGAGCCAATTTTGGATCCAACTTGCCAGTTTCCCTTGGATCCCATGGGCTTTTACTTTTCTGACCAGTCTGCCATGTGGGACCTTGTCAAAAGCCTTGCTAAAATCCATGTAGACTACTTCAAATGCGCTAACCTCCCATCGACCCTCCTCATTACCTCCTCAAAAAATTAAATCAAATTAGTCAGACACAACCTTCCCTTAACAAATCCATGCTGACTGTCCTTGATTAATCCGTGCCTTTATAAATGACAATTTATACTGTCCCTCAGAATTTTTTCAGTAATTTGTCCACCTCCGAGGTTAGGCTAATTGGCCTGTAATTACTCCATCCCTTTCTCCCTTTTTAAACAACGGAAAGTGCAAGGAAGGTTGTAATATTTGCATAGCAAGGAGGGGGGCGGGGGGGTGGGGGAGGGAGGGTCAGTTAAAATGAAGCAGGGGAATTATCCCATCCCAATCTGGCCAACTCCTCTATTTAAATTCAAAAGCAAAATACTGCAGATGCTGGAAATCTGAAATAAAAACAGAAAATGCTGGAAATACTCAGCAGGTCAGGCCTCTTTTAAATTGCAGACGGCAAGGACGCCCGCCTCAAGGTTAGGCTCCAAAGACGCCATCTGGGCCCAGATCTGCCATTTTAGTCTGAGGCCTGAGCAGTGGTGGCTTCCCCGTCAGGCCACCCTGTCAGGAGCAGCAGCCAGGGCCAAAACAAGCCCAGCAAGGTAAGTTTATCTTATAAAATGTCATTGCCTTGTGGGTAGGGGCGCTCTTCCAGGCCCCACATGAAAACCTCGGGCCATTCCTACCCTGGATTCCACCGACCACCGCACCAGAGCCCTCTGATGAACTTACCTTGTACCCATTCCCGCGGGTCCCCAGCAGCGGCCTCCTGCCACCCAAATTATCTCTCCCGCCCACTTGGCCAGGCATTGATTCCTACCAGGTTCAGGTGGCAGTCCAATCTTGCATATGCAAATGAGGCCCAGAAGCTAATATCTCTCCGGGCCTCAGCAAGCAAGCTTGCCACTCGTCCTGGCACCTCCCCTCCCCCATGTACCGATCCTGCCCCAAGTTAAAATCAAGGCCGTGGTATGCATAAGTTCCACCATGACAGGATGGGACATGTTTGATGAACTAACTGTTTTTTCCTGTTTGTTCTTTCCATATGTTTGTACATCATCCCTCAACCAACACCAACAAATGGATTATCTGGTCATTTATCACATTTTCTGTTTCTGGAACAATGCTGTGCACAAGTTGGCTGCCAGGTTTGCCTACATAGCAGTGACTACACTGTTGTTCATTGGCTATGAAGTGCCCTGAGACACCTGAGGACTTGATAGGCATTATATGAATGTAAGTTCTTTCTTTTATTTCCCAAACTCAACCAAAAAGAAAGAAGAAAGAAAGACTTGCATTTATATAGCGCCTTTCATGGCCACTGGATGTCTCAAAGCACTTTACAGCCAATGAAGTACTTTTGAAGTGTAGTCACTATTGTAATGTGGGAAACACAGCAGCCAATTTGCACACAGCAAGGTCCCACAAACAGCAATGCGATAATGACCAGATCATCTGTTTTTGTTATGTTGGTTGAGGGATAAGTAAGGGATAAATGAGGGACACTCAGACAGAGAGCCAAGAAGAAGGAAATTGAAAGGTAGCCTCATATGCCTTCTAGTAACTAGTTGTAACGGGGGCATTGGGAAAGGCCTGAGAGCCCAAGGTTACCTACCTGGCCTCTCATTCAAGTAAGGCATAACAAAGGGCACAGGAGAGACAGAGCAGAGACAAGGGACAACCAAAGAACGGGAGGGAAAAAACAAAAATCAACATTTTTGAACTGTGGATTTAATTCCAAGTATAATGGCCAGCACAGAGGACAATGTATTAAGATGTCTTTTAGTACAAGTTGTTAAGTTGTATTTGAGGTCAGTACACCCTGTTTCCATTTTAATGAAGTTTGTTGGAAGTTTATAGGCAGAAAATGATCTGAGCTATTCCCCAAGTAATAAACAATATCTCGTATACACTGCACTGATCTTCATTTAGTGGGTGTTTGACATTTGGACTTAAATCAGTGCTGGTATATTACATGTTTAACCCTCTGAGTACTCCTTTGCAATTTTCAAAATGCACCTATTTTCCATAAAAAATAATCTGCTTTAATTATCCTTTTAAAAACATTTAAAATGGTATAGTATAATCCAGAGAAATATTCAGGAGGACTATTTTTGTCTAACAATATATTTTGAAAATGCAACTAGATTCTCTACACCTCTGCCTAGTTTTACTACATTTGCACTAAAAAGGGAGAAAGAGGAACAGGGAGACAGAGAAAGGGAGAGTACGGAGAGAGGGAGACACAGACAGAGGGCTAAGAAGCAAAAGAGAGTGAAGGTCAGGTTGTGTGTCCAGATATATTGGTGACCAGTATATCAAAAGCTCGAGGCCTAGAAATTGTACAAGGCCTGAAAATGGGCGCAGGGATCACAATGCACTATCAACCCGCGCCCGTTCAGGGGACTGTAGGCAGTACGCAAACTTCGTGCTGCCTGCTAATGTACATGATTGTAGCGTTCAGCCCAGAACTGATCGCGCTGCTGAGTGGCATATCACTCAGCAGGGCGCCCAAATTCATGCAACGCTAGCACCAATTAAAACTACCTCCACTTCTTAAAGGCAGCGTGCACCTCTTAAAGGGGAGGTGCATTCTGCCTGCAGCAGCTGCTGGAACTGGTTGTGGAGGCAAGTGTAAGAAAGAAGACTGAATAATGGCTCAATAGGCCAGAGAAAGGGCTCCAAGGTTCACGGATGCAGCGCTGGAGGCCTTGGTCCAGGAGGTCAACTCCAGGAGAGATGTCCTCTTTGCACAGGGGGCCAGGAGGCCCTCCAGGCAACAGACCAGTTGGTGCAGATAGCCATTGTGGTAAATGCCAGCCATATAGCCTCGGGGACCTGGACTCAGTATAGCAAGAAATTTAATGATCACACACGAGTGGTTAAGGTCAGTGAATTCATCTTCAAATGCCATAGCCCATCAACTGCACCACCAGCCTCACATAGTGCTAAATTCACCACACTCCCATCACTCACATACCAACAATCACTACTAAACATGACTCATACCTCACATTAATAGCTTCACCTCACCCGCACACACTTACCACTGCTGCAAGCCTCACACCCACATCTCACAGCTTGAACACACCGTCAGGTATTCAACCAGGACAGGCACATCACCCAAAAACATTGCACCACACTCACTGACACACTTCCCTTCCACTTGCAAGAAAAGGTAGCACATAACCAGCGCCAGCAGGCTTTAACCGGTGGGGGACGGGCTCGCCTGCATGACCTCAGTCCTTTGGAAGAAATGGTGCTGGCCATTCTTGGCAGGGGCATGGCTGAGCCCTTGGCCAGCTGTGGGGCTGAAAGTGTAGAAGATGCCAGTATCTTCATTCGTTATCCTCCTTCTCACATCCCACTTCCCCCTCATCCCACAATCTCTTCTGATTTACAACCTGCACATGGTGTAAGCATGCAGCTCTTGCTTCTCCCTCTCCCCTCACCACAACCCTACCCTTGTGCCTTTCTCATTTCAGACACCCAAGAAATCCAGCCTGCCCAGCCAGTGGCGCAAAAAGAAGAGGGAGAGGAGAGTGAAAAAGAATAAGAAACACCATCACTCGATTTCACACTCCCAGTCAGCAGCTCAGATACTGTCACTGCCTATTTTAGGGGATAGTTTAGATACAGGATCTGCACATGGTGAGACACCGGGCATGAGTGGCCTGCAGTAAGGGCAGGGGGAAAGGGTAGCTCAGGCACCAGCTCCCTGGAGGGTGAGGTCACACACAAGTTTTGCTGCACAGAACTCAGATGAGGACTTTGATGGGGTGGCCTACAGAAGAACGCTGATTGGTATGCACAATGAAATGCTTGGTGCATTGGCAGCCCTGCCAGAAAGCCTGAATGCAATGTCAAGGAGCATGGAGGAGTCCAGCTCCAGTCTTGCACAGGACTTTGACCAGAGCTTGGAGCCCATCCTTTCCAGCGTGGAAGGGGTGGGCAGATCCATTAACGCATTTGTGGACACAAACATGATGCCGTGTCTGATGGCTGAATTCTCAGCTTCCATTGCAGCACAAGCAGAAGCCACCCAACAGCTGAGTGCTGCAATAGAAGCTCAGACTACTGCCACACAAGCACAGACTGCTGCCATCATGGCTGGGTTTACCAGTGTGGAAAGGGGCTTGCAGGGTGTCACAGCAGTCTGTACTCCATCAGATTACTAGGATTGCTGATACGCTGCCCCGGGGGAGTAACAATGACTCTGTGGAGCACGAACCTGCTGTTCTCCCTCAGGATGACAGCATTTGTCCTCCCACCAGTGCCACTACACCAGTGCCCTTGCTGTTGCCAGTCAACCAGCCAGCCCAGACAGCTGCCACCCATGCCGGAGTGGTGCCATTCGAAGCCGGGCCTACTAGGCCCAGAGCTGCTCGAGGCCATCCTGCAAGGGCATCTGCAGTCTCTCCCACTGAAAGTCAGCAGCCTTCCACCAGCAATGTGCAGCCACTGGGGTAGCACTGCGTAGGAGCACTAGGACAGACAAAGGCACACGGAAGACAGGCACTAAGGGAATGCGCAAGGGTGATTAGTTGATTTTTTGATGTAATATGGGATGGATAGATGTATGAAGTTGGATTGCAATGTTTGCTTTGTGGTGGCTTTTATTTCAGCATTGTGGCCAAGAGGACGCTGTGATGGGCAGTAACAGAGGGAAGGTAATGTGTGGACTAATGTTGAATGGGGAATTGGGGTTGATAATTCGATCCCGGATATCCCAGCCACAAAGGGGCTGTCTGTGCTGTCGCCTGCCTTCCGCTTCCTCCTCCTCCTCTTCCGCTTCCTGCTCCTGAGATGGTAGCTGTATCCCTGGTGGCGAGGGCTGTGCCCTCATGATGGCCAGGTTGTGGAGGATACAGCAGACCGCCACGAATCAGGATACATGCTCTGGTGAGTACTGTAGGGCTCCTCCAGAGCAGTCCAGGCAGCGGAACTGTTGCTTCAGCACCCCAATGGTCTGCTCTATGGTGTTTCCTGTGGCAACATGGCTCTTGTTGTATGCATGCTGCCCACGTGTGGTTGGTTTGCGGAGTGGAGTCATGAGCCAGGTGGTCAAGGGATAGCCCTTGTCTCCCAGTAGCCACCTTCTGCTTTGTCTTGGTGGCTCAAAGACTGAGGGAACAGCGGACTGGCACGGAATAAAAGCATCATGACTGCTGCCAGGATACTGGGCATTCACCATCATAATGTGCTGAGCATGGTCACACACCAACTGCACATTCAGCGAGTGGTAACCTTTGCAGTTGCGGTACATCTCAGCATTTAGATACGGTGTCCGCAAAGACACATGCATGCAGTCGATGGCGCCCTGCACCATGGGGAAGCCCGCTATCCTGGCAAAGCCACATGCATGCTCCGCCTACTTCTGTCTGGTCAGAGAGAAGACATGAGCCCGGAATTTTCGTTGGGTAATAACAGCAAATGAACAGCTTTCGCTGTTATTACCCCTTTGAAACTGACGGCAACTTCAGGATTTAGCGCATGCGCATCCTAACGCGGAAATCCTGAAGTTGCGGTCAGTCATTCACTGCTCCGACACTGGCTGCGCAGTGAACCGCCCCCACCCCACCCACCCCCCACCACCCCCTATCCCATAGCCTGCACAATAGTGTAATCAGGGAAATCAGGTGTATGTGCCTTTTACAGCTCCTGTATCCTGTAGTACCGGCAGTGACCACACCTGTATATAAACCCTGAGTAGTGATCTGTACAGTCAGTTGCAGTTTGAACCCTCATTCAGTAAACACTTGTTGATCGTTCCCTGCAGTCTGTTGTCTGATTATTGAAGGACACAACATTAAGATACACGGATATAACATTGGCGACGACACAGATTCGAACCTACCTGCAACTCTGCATCACCTCCCAGGGATTCGCTCCTGGAGAACAGTGGAAGGAGGTCGAGTCCAGAAGCACGGGCGTCGACGATGGGCAACCGCCCAGTCATCCAGTGGAGATTTGAGCATCGCAGGGGAGGCTGTCAAGAGCCAGGCTTGGCTTTCCAGTCACGGTGGTCCAGCGAAACGGGCTGGCAACAGGTACTGCGCAGACCCTTCCCGGACAGCGGCGGCTAGAGCCGACCGAGCGGCACAGAAGAAGGCCGAGCAGCGTCGACGGGGGAGAGAGACAGGGCAGAGCACACAGGGCGCAGCCGGTGTTCAGGACCGAGCGGCGTCAACGGGGAGAGAAACGAGAGCGAGCAGAGCGCAGCCGGTGTTCAAGGGCCGAGCAGTGTCAACGGGGGAGAGAGGCGCACAGGAAAACGCGAGGCGCTGCCATTGCCACGAGGACCGCAGAGAGCGGCATTGGCAGCAGCATAGGAGCAGTGCACGAAACCCACAGGGCGTCACCATTTGCCACGAGGACCGCCAAGAGCGGCGTTGGCAGCAGCGTGGGAGACGCCATTTTAAGCCGCAGCGGGGAAGAAAGGAAAGCGCGGGAGACGCCATTTTAAGCCGCAGCGGGGAAGAAAGGAAAGCGCGGGAGACGCCATTTTAAGCCAGTCTAACCACACCCAAAAATGCTGAAGAGTGGCAGTATCACAGCGTTCGACAATGAAGTCGAAGATTGGACGACATATGCCGAACGCATAGAAGTATACTGCAAGGCGAATGAAGTGCCAGATGACAAGAAAGCGCTGGTAATGTTGAATTCAATCGGTGCATAAACGTTTGGCCTACTACGAAACCTAGTAACCCCAGAGAAGCCAGTAGAAAAGGATTTTGAAAACATAGGCCCCGATTTTCGGCTTGTGTGGGAAATGGTCGGATTTCCCCGAATGTGGGGTTTCTGACACACATAAAAAAGTGTCAGCCAGCCCCACGCAATTTTCCCTCAATTGGCCAATTAATTCCCAGCATCTGGGAAACCTTGCTAATTGTCTAAATCAAGTCAGAAATCCCCACAGTATGATGTCATCATTCATGGTGCTTTCAAGGTCCATGGCAAGCACTGCATCCTCTGAAGGCTTCCAAATGAACCATACAGGATGGCATAAGGAGCCTGCAGCAGCTGTGGCCAGTGCCATACCCCGAGCTGCCTTCAAATTCGACGAGGCTTCACTGCAGGCACTTTTGGATGGGGTTAGGGCCCACAGGAAAGTCCTCTTCCCTAGGTCAGGGAGGAAGAGGCCTCCCACTGAGACCAATGCTGCATGGATGCAGGTGTCAGCAGATGCCAACTCGCTGGGAGTCACCAGAGGAACCTTGGCATTACATAGAGTCATAGAGTCATAGAGTTATACAGCACAGAAAGAGGCCCTTCGGTCCATCGTGTCTGCGCCGACCATCAATCCCTGTCCAGTCTAATCCCATTTTCCAGCATTTGGTCCATACCCTTGTATGCAATGGCATTTCAAGTGCTCATCCAAATGCTTCTTGAATGTTATGAGGGTTCCTGCCTCTACCACCCTTTCAGGCAGTGAGTTCCAGATTCCAACCACCCTCTGGGTGAAAAAGTTCCTCCTCAAATCCCCTCTAAACCTCCTGCCCCTTACCTTGAATCTATGCCCCCTTGTTATTGACCCCCCTACTAAGGGGAAAAGTTCCTCTTTATCTACCCTATCTATGCCCCTCATCATTTTGTACACCTCAATCAGGTCCCCCCTCAGCCTTCTTTGCTCCAAGGAAAACAACCCCAGCCTGTTTAGTCTTTCTTCATAGCTGAGGCGCTCCATCCCAGGTAACATCCTGGTGAATCTTCTCTGCACCCTCTCCAAAGCAATCACATCCTTCCTATAGTGAGGCGACCAGAACTGCACACAGTACTCCAGCTGTGGCCTCACCAGCGTTTTGTACAGCTCCACCATAACCTCCCTGCTCTTATATTCTATGCCTCGGCTAATGAAGGCAAGTATCCCATATGCCTTTTTAACCACCTTATCTACCTGTTCCGCTCCTTCCTTTACTCCCCCACAATACCATCCAGAGCCCCTGTCCTCACTGTGGAGGAGGAAGAGGCTGTGCAGCCAGACTCCTCAGAGGAAGCTCCAACCTCTGAGGGTGCAGCGTCAGCAGAAGTAAGCGCACCCAGCACCAGCGCAGACACTCACACCTCGGGGGGACCTTTGGGACATAGAGTAGTGTTGTCACCTGGTGTTTCACAGCTGACAAGTGAGCCTCAGCAGATTCTGGAGACAGGGACAGCAGTGGAGAGTCCTCGTCGGAGGGCGCAGGGCTCTGCCAGCTCAGCTCAGCTCCGCTGCATCTCGACCCTCTGCCTCTGGGTCCATCCGCAAGAGAAGAGGTGATGGATCTCCATGCACAGATGCAGGAGTCTCTGGCAGGTTTTGTCTCCAGGGTCGCTGCGAGTGTGGAGCGAATGGAGGAGTCCATAGCGACCATGAGCAGAGCCTTTGTGGAGTCATTGGTGCATGAACGCAGCACCATGGAAAGGTTGGCAACCTCCATGGAGGAGATAAGTCGCCAGGGTAGGGAAAACATGGTGAGTGCTCATAAGAGAATGACATCTCTTGAGGAGCGTTGGCCATCTGTTGAACAGAGAAACCAGATCTTCATGGAAGTCCTTCTGAGAAGGACTGCCAGTGCAGAAACGGGTCCCACTGGCCCCCTAAAGCGCAGCAAGGTGCTCTCAAGCCACTTCCAAGCGCTGGCCCCTTCTGGCTTGTGCAGCTTCAGGTGAGTGAGCAGCAGCCTGGTGCTCCTGGTAATCATCCTGCTGTTCCTGGTTCTGCTGCTGCCACCTCTGCTGTTGGAGATCCTCTAATGCCAGGAAGGGAAGGTGCCAAAGGTCTTCCATGCTTCTAGCAGATGCCTCGGTTGAGGAGGTCCTGAGTTAGGGTGGTGAGAGGGGCTTCCCAGGAGCTCACACTGAAGAAGTGTGTGAGGCTCCAACTTTCTGCAGCTGCTCCTAAGGCTTCAAATAGTTCCCCCAAGCCTTGATCAACAAGGTCCTGCAGCCTGCAAATGCTGCGTCTTTAAATATCTTCAGCCCTCAGCGACCTGCTGCTGCAAGCAAGCAAGCCAGCTGTTTTCACGCCAGCTCTCATCGGCGGGTTTCTCCGCAGGCGGGTTTCAGGTGGGGAAAGCCCCAAAGTCGCAACGGCACAGGAAAATCCACTTCAACAAGCAGATAATTGCTTGTTAGTGCTCCGACGAGCAGTCCCGCCAGCGGCGGGCGGGACTGAAGCGGGGTGCGTGAAAACGGCAGTCCGAAAGTCGGACGGGGTGGGGAATCAGGCGGGGGGGTCCCGACCCACCTTTTCCGCGATTTTCGGACCACGGCCGCATGAAAAGCCGCCCGACAGCTGCTCGAAAATCGGGGCCATAGTGTCCATCCTACAGGACCACTTAAACCCCACACCGCTGCTGATAGCAGAAAGATTTAAGTTTCACAAAAGGAACCAGCATAAAGATGAAAGTAATGCTGAGTATTTAACGGAACCGCGCAAGCTATCGAAACACTGCCAGTTTGGAACGGGACTAGCAGATACTTTAAGGGACAAGTTTGTGTGTGGGCTTCAAAGTGAAGGAACCCAGAAACGGCTTCTATCAGAAAAGGATCTTAGCTGGACAAGGCTTTCAGCATTGCAGTATCACACGAAGCAGCAGCACGGGGCGCTGCAGAGATACAACGGAGACCGCAAGAATATGGCACAAATGAAATGTCATACGGAAAAGTGAAGTGCTATCGCTCCGGCAGAACAACACACGACCATAATGATTGCTGGTTCAAGGACAAAGTGTGCAGACAGTGTGGAAAAGTAGGACATATAGCAAGAGTCTGCAGGTCGGGAAAGAAAACCAGCAGCAAGAAATCTCCACAGGAGAAGTACAAGAAGGTACATAAGGTGATGGAGAGCAGTTCAGATGAACAGAAGAGCGATACAGACTCCGGAAGCAAGGAGCTGGGTTGTCTGAAACTACATAATGTGATCAAAACGGAGGATCACCAAACTATCTGGGTCACACTCAAGATAGCAGGAGTCCAAGTGAAAATGGAATTGGACACAGGATCAGCCCTAACAGTCATAAACCAAAGGGACTACAAGCGGCTATTCTCACATATACCCTTGAGAGATACAAAGATTGTCTTGAAGACGTACACGGGGCAAAAAGTCTACCCCAAAGGAAAAATAAGGGTGAACGTGATATATAACAGCAAGGAAACACCAAAAATGGACCTATATGTATTGCCAGATGGAGGACCACCACTACTAGGACGTGAATGGATCCGGAAGATACAGCTAGATTGGCATTCCATACAAGCACTGACTGTAGATGCCAAAAAGGATGACGACGTCACACCTGGACGACTGTCAAAAATGCTAACTGATGCACAAGAAGTGTTCCAGCAGGGACTCGGAACACTAAAAGGCATAACAGCGATGATCAAAATAGAGGAAAATGCAAGCCCAAAGTTTTTTAAGGCCAGACCGGTACCTTATGCGATCCGCCCAGCCGTCGAAGCAGTGCTGGAAGGTTTGGAATGTTCAGGAGTACTGTCCAAAGTGGACTGGAGTGAGTGGGCTACACCCATCGTTCCTGTAATGAAGAGGTCGTTGAGTAATACGCCTGGGGAACCAAAGAAGGTTCGCATCTGTGGGGACTTTAAGGTGACAGTGAACCCAGTCCTTCACACTGTACAATATCCGCTTCCGCGCATTGAAGATATTTTCGCCTCGCTATCTGGAGGGAAACGCTTCACTAAGATTGATCTGGCCCAGGCGTACCTGCAAATGGAGGTAGAAGAAGCCTCAAAACAGTACCTCACGATCAACACTCATAAAGGTCTCTACCAATACAACCGGCTAGTGTTCGGGGTAGCATCAGCTCCGGCTATTTGGCAAAGGGCAATGGAACAAGTCCTGCAAGGGATTCCAGGGACCCAGTGTTATTTGGACGACATCCTGGTCACGGGCGAAAATGACAGTGATCACCTCGCCAACCTGGAGCAGGTGCTCACTAGATTGAAGGAATATGGGCTCCGAGCTAATCGCCACAAATGCGAGTTTTTCCAGAAGCAGATCTCGTATTGTGGCCACGTTATTGATAAAGAGGGGTTACATAAGTCCCCTGAAAAGATTGAGGCAGTAGTCAAGGCTCCAGCACCGGGAAATGTGTCACAACTGAGGTTGTTCCTCGGGCTGGTGAACTACTACCATAAGTTCTTGCCGAATTTGTCTACCATACTACACCCACTGAACATCCTACTGCAAACGGAGGTACCATGGAAGTGGAGTGACGAATGTAAACGAGCTTTCCAGAAGAGCAAAGCATTGATCACATCAAAAGAGGTGTTGGCTCATTTCAACCCAGCACTACCAATTCGGTTGGCGTGTGATGCATCACCCTACGGCATTGGAGCGGTGCTGTCGCACAAATTCCCGGACAGCTTGGAGAGGCCAGTAGCCTTTGCGTCTCGGTCACTAACCTCAGCCGAGCGTAACTACGCCCAGATTGACAGGGAGGCCCTCAGCCTAGTGTGGGGAGTGAAAAAGTTCAATCACTATCTGCACGGGCAGAAGTTCCCCTTGCTGACTGACCACCAACCACTTGTCTCCATCTTTAATCCAAAGAAGGGTGTTCCGGTGATGACTGCGCAACGGCTACAAAGATGGTCCCTTTTTCTAGGGGCGCACCAATATGAAATCGAGTATAAGGGCACGAAACAGCATGGAAACGCTGATGGGCTATCACGCCTGCCACTGCCTACTGCGGAGGAAGCACCAGCAGTGGATCCTGTCGAAATATTTCATTCGACTATAATTGAATGCTTGCCAGTAACTAACGCTGGTATAGAGAAGGAGACCCGAAATGACCCGACACTGTCTCGGGTATATGATTTGACGGTGAAGGGATGGCCAGCACATGGTGACTCACTGTTGCCAGCATTCTCATCCAGAAGAGAACAGCTGTCAGTATGCCAGGGGACCTTGATGTGTGGGTCCCGAGTGGTAATTCCACCCAAGTTAAGGGAGAGAGTGCTCAATGAGCTTCACGAAGGTCATCTGGGAGGGGTGAAAATGAAAAGCCTTGCTAGGGCTTATGTTTGGTGGCCGGGGATCGATCAGCAAATCGAGGACCTGACAAAGAGCTGCTCAGGACGCCAGGTCCAAAATGCACCACCACATGCCCCTCTACACCCATGGGAGTGGCCCTCATCTCCATGGCAACGGGTGCATATTGATTTTGCTGGTCCATTCATGGTCTCAATGTTTTCAATAGCCGTGGATGCGCACTCGAAATGGCCTGAGGTGATCAAAATGTCCTCCACCACCACGGAGAAAACTATTGCAGTCCTACGGACCATTTTTGCCAGGAACGGCTTGCCAGAGCAGATTTGCTCTGATAACGGACCACAGTTTGTGTCCGAAGAGTTTCGAAGATTTATGAAAAGGAATGGGGTATGGCATTACACATCCGCCCCGTATCATCCAGCCACAAATGGATTGGCTGAGAGGTTCGTATAAACCTTTAAAAAAGCAGTAAAGGCCATGTGCGATGACGACATTCCACTGCAGCATAAGGTGGACAATTTCCTGTTAGCCTACAGAAATGCGACACATGCAGTCACCAACCAGGCCCCGGCCATGATGTTCTTTAACCGAAGGTTGAGATCTCGTCTGGATTTGCTCAGACCAAATGTACGAAGAGATGTTGAGAGTAAGCAATTCCAGCACATCAATGAGAAGCCGACAAGGAGCTTCAATGTAGGGCAACCAGTCTTGGCCCGCGACTACCGAACAGAGAAATGGCAACCAGGAACGATATGCACACGGCAGGGGCCACTAATGTACACAGTGGATGTTGGGGAGAACATTGTGAGACGCCATGCTGACCAGATCCTAGAGTCACAGGAACGAGTCAACCCCATGTCTCGGCCATACGTACCTGGTGAGGAACCCGACGTACAGGTCGCATCTACCTCAGAAACAATAGCATTGGAAGCTGATTAATCAACTGACGACAGGGTGTTAGAATCGCCTCCGCACCAAGAGCGAGACACTCGGAAAAGGCGGTATCCAGAAAGAATCAGGAAGCCTCCCCAAAGACTGAATTTATAAATAGACTATTTTCAGTTAATGTTGCATGTTAAAAGTGTTAATTGTAATTAGTTTGATATTTAATTGTTAAATGAGTGTTATGGTACTGTTAATCTAAGAGGGGAGGAATTGTAATGTATGTACCTTTAAGGGGGAGAACTACTTTTTACAGCTCCTGTATCCTGTAGTACCGGCAGTGACCACACCTGTATATAAACCCTGAGTAGTGATCTGTACAGTCAGTTGCAGTTTGAACCCCCATTCAGTAAACACCTGTTGATCGTTCCCTGCAGTCTGTTGTCTGATTATTGAAGGACACAACATTAAGATACACGGATATAACAAAAACTTCGGCAATTCTGCGGTAATAACACTAATAACATTAAATGTTAGGCTCTTGTGGATTAGGTGTAACTGGGGATTTAACAGCAAATTGACTGCTAACCAAATGTTATGGCCCTGAAAAACTAATTTTAATTTTGTGGAGTGTCAAATTTCTCCATTTTAATAAAAATTAAAATTTTAAGAAACTTAAAAAAAAAAAATTCTTTTTTCAGTAGTAGCGCTCCAAGAAGGAGGTGGAGCGCTCCTGGAAGCACTACTACTCAATGTCGCAGCTCTACATGCAGCAGCACCATGCTCGGCGGCACATAGCGCCGCGTCATTGCAGGCCTCCTCCCCTGATTAAAGGGGAGGGGCTCAGCGCTGCGCACACCGGGGCCCTGCCGGACCACCGGAAAGGAATGCCAGGCTGAGCAATCGCGGCCGGCACCCCGCGTACAAATGTTAAAGGTGGGCAGGTGGTGGCAGTCGGCCAAAATAAAAATGTCCGCCCGACTCCTGCCTTTTAAGTAGCACTACCACTGCTGCAAAACCGCCCCCTGATCCTGTCGCACGTATCGCCCAGTGGTAGGTCAGGGGGGCACAAGGGAAGTTTGCGGCCGGGGCGCAAACAGGGCGCTGCGCATGGTGATGATGTCATTGCTGGCGCAGTGGCGTGGGACGCTACCAGCTACCGCCGCCACTAACCTCCCGCTGAATTTTGCGGGAGGCGTTAGCGGCGCCACGCCCGGGCACTATGGCATTTGCGCTCTGTTAGCGCCCCCCGGGAGCGCTAACGAGAGGCGTAAAGCAACCCAATTTCTAGCCCTTTATATGTTAAACAATATTTAAGTTACTAAAAAACTGATTAGTGTACACCAATGAAACTAGTAAATGGTTCAGTATAGTTTCTTTGAAGTCATTTTCAGTGATTTGAAATCAGGTGATGGACTAGACACTCTTATTAAAAATGCTTATTTTGGTGATATACCTATTTTCAGCTGTATTAATAAAACTGGAGCAGATTACCACTCTGAAATGCATCAATGAATATTTTTTAATGCAAAGAAAAAAGCAATTGCATTCTATTACACTGACCGATTGCGTTGGTTCATGGAAGATTTTACATTTGCGATTATGCAAATGTACTTTAATGGGAACGTGAACTGTAACCTAACCAGAGCAATTTCAAAGTGGAAACTCTACCCTGTAATATTTTGCAAAAAGCTTTTATAAAAGAGAAAAAGGATTTCTAAACAGTTCGGAAATGATAGGCTTATAAAACCAGTGAGAAAAAGAGGGTATCCGCCTGGTTTTTCACAGGGGAGCACCACATTTCCCATAGAGGGTTAAAGGCCATTGCTTATTTAAAAGAGAACAATAGAAGATTTTGGTTGCTATTTCTCTTCTGTTTACATGGTAACCATCTGTTTTGATTATATTCTATTTAAGAGAACATACATTGCAATTTGAGTTTACTTAGCAACATCTCTTTTGCTCATCTGATACTGACTCTGGCTGCACATCTGTCAGTTATGCCACTAGTGATAAGCTTCAAACTGAATTTAAAAAACAAGTTTGATTCAGTTACATTTTTGGTGAGAAATGTAATGTTATATTTTTAATCAATGTGTGTGGGGTTGGGGTGGGGATGGTAGAGCCTGAATCTACACATCAACCTGTGTTATCTGTAAGTGATCATTGGTTTCATAAGAACCGTATTCTTAGGTCCTTCAAAAGAATAGCCATAGCCTGAAATAAAACTTCATAGAAAAGTAGAGGATCCAATATTTAAGATCAAGGCAAGCTGTGCTGGTCAAGAAGGAGTTGGTATTTATTTCTCCAGTGTCTCAGATATATTAAATGGCTTTAATTTCTATTTCGTGCAGTTGTTTACAACCAACTGTAAATATGAAGCTCTCTTAAATTTGACTCTGGTCATTGCTGAGAGCCTTCCCAACCCTAAAAAATGGACCAGCAACACTCACCTTTAACACGTGATACAGAGTTCACTCTATACTTGTACCAGCGTAGTTCCTGAGGACAGTACTCCTGGGAGGGGATTCTATATATAGAAGAGGCAGCGAGTGAAGCTTTGCCATTGATATTCTCTATAGACTTGTTAGACTGCTAGAACAAATACTGAGTGGTCTTGTGAGGTCTGGCTCAAATACTGGTGACTTTAGTTGCTCCGGTCCAGCCATGATTTTACAGAGGACTGACAGCCCAAACACATCTCTCCACTGTTGTAGAGGGTGGACTCTGGAATAGATCATCCTCAGCAAGTTCACTGCTCTCCATGGATTTAGATGTACCGAGTCCAGGAAGAAGAGATTAATTTTCCCTACAATCTTCCAAAGCGGTGCAATATTCCATCAATGGGTGCACAAAAACATTGTAGAATTCTGACATCGTCAAACATGGCAATTGGGGGGCGAAGATTTCTTGAGGGTTCCTCCTTTGCTATCAGCTTTCCTAACTATCTCACCCCTTGTTAGAGTGAATGATATGCAGCCCATGTGATATGACCAAAGTACCAATGCTTTTTTTGTCTTTCTTATTATAAGCTTGGAAGTGATACTTTCAAGTTAATCTGAGGTTATAAATTCTTCCAGTTTCCTACATTTGACAATAAGATTCTTACAATCCTTTTGTATCTCAGGCTTGTTCATCAGGAATTCTCACTGATAATGCTTTTTATCGTACTTTTTAAAATTAATTTTGTTCTGTTTTATTTATCTTCTTTTAGAATATCATCCCAGTATTTACCTCCACTTTGAAATTGGTTTCTTGAGGCTTCCTCCACACTCTAGAACTGGGACCACGGGCTGTGGGTAGCAAGTTGCTCATGATGCCACCAAATGACAATGTTGGAATATGACAAACGGATGGTGTTCTAGACAAGCTGTCTGCTCCTCTGGCCCTGCCATGGAGGGAATGAGATACATTGTTTGGTGTACAGATATCTACCTTTATAACATTTAGGATTCTGCAACATTTCAGGAGAATACTATTCTTTAAAATGCAGAAATAGAAATAAGATAGGTGGGGCGGGGACAATGAGAATGTTATATTTGTTTGACTTTCCAGAGAAGACCATGTCAAAATTCATCCAGTTCTAGTTTGCAAGAGAATCTGTGATTGACCTCTTTAGAGCTTGGGCATTGAACATCATATGGGTAATGTACATATAGAATAATTAAGTGGTGAGGATTGCATGCCCATAATTCATCCTACCCAATTTTCTGTCCAGACAGAAGGGCTAAAAGTTTACATTACAAGTAATTGGTTTGCACTAATCCTCCCCTGTAACTTATGTTGCAATTATATTCCAATCCTGAAAATGTATTTATTGTAGTGGTAAAGAAAAGTTGCCCAAGTTATCTAATAGCTCCAGTGGTGCCATTTTGGATTTCCAACCCTGAAGATTTCAAGTACAAACCATAAACTTGACTAAACCTCAAACTTAAATGCCCTAGCTCTGTGGTACTCATTATACAGCATGGGTACTAGTTGCCGCTTACCTCCCCTCACCAGCTCTATGTGCCTCTGGGCCTCCACTGATAGCCTAGCTTGCTGTATGGTGTGAGATTCAATGCTATTCTCTGTTCTTTTCTTGCTCTCCTGCAAAAGAAAGCAAGGGAAAGCCATTATGGGACAAATTCTATACAGCAAGTGAATGAGTTTTACTTAAATAGAACTATATAATAGAACTATTGGTCTGATTATTCTCATTTTTTTTCTGGCTATTCCTGTCAGGAAGTGCCTAATTTCCACTTGACAATTGCTTACAGTGACATGACTGAAATCAGAAGCTCACTTTATGATTCACAGGTGTGTATCAATGTCCCATTACTTGCCACGTTGCAGCATTCCTGAGAGTGACTCTCAAGCCAGACATTGGTTAGGATTGTGGCCCTCAACTGAACCTATTGTGCTCAGGTGGACTGCTAGATGGAGCACTGCTTGGTAATGAGGTGGGTGAGGACCAACCTGCTCTCTTCCCTGACAGAAGAACTGTATGAACAGTGTTGAGTGAAGGAACAGATTGTAAAAATAAGTGAGAAAGTACAAAAGTCGAGAACTGTGATTTGAAATTGTACAAAGATCGTGATTCTATGGAAAATGGATGACATAACCAGTTAGAATCTTAAGGAAATGGATTTGGTGAATGTTCCTTTATTTCCCAGTGAAATAAGTCCTTAAGACAGAATTGCCATCAAATTCAACATAATTGTCATTAATAAAGAGTTTTCTCAGAGGTGATTTGGGAAATGAAAAGCTGCCACATAAAGTAGGTGAGGTAGTGAGTTGCCACTGTCCCAATTGAGTACTTTGTGGCGACACGCCACCACTGGACACAATCCGCTCACGGCGGTACGGACAGTTTAAGCAGACGCCCCCAACCGGGGGCCCTTTCCTCCAGCAACTTGTTTCCCACAGGGACAGGCTGCCGGGAGCACTTCCTGTCTGGGGAGTATTTAAGTCAGGCGCGGGCTCTTCCAGTTCCTGTTTTGCCATGAGGCTGAAATAAAAAGCTGTTCTGATTTACTAGCTCTGGTCTCGACTCCCACGTTTGCCGCGGTATCTCAACACTGGTGACCCCGACGCTCAGGACAAATCCTAAGCTAGCATGGCGGACACAAACGCAGTCACGGTTAAATTACCAGACTTTTGGGAAAACTTGGCCGAAGCCTGGTTCGTTCAAGCCGAGTCCAGATTCCGGCTGAAAGGCATCACAGGCGACACCACGAAGTACGACTACCTCGTCTCCTCGCTCACGTACGCTACCTTCCCCAAGGTTTGGGCAGCGCTGCAGGACCCACCACAGACTGGCAAGTACGAACATCTGAAGGCTGCGCTCCTTAAAAAATTTCAAACGTCCTCTTACCAGCGCCACTGCCAACTCCTTGACCTCCCCGGTCTCGGTGACGCTTCACCATCAGACCTGCTTTCCCACATGCTGTCCCTCGCGGACGACAAGCCCCCCGGCGCCCTCTTTCGCACGCTTTTCATTCGGCAGCTTCCCACCAGCATCCGCCCGCTCATTGTGGAGTCCGGCTCCACGGACCTGAATGACATAGCAGAAAAGGCCGACCGGCTGCTCTCTGCACAGTCCGCGCGCGATGGCACGCCCGACCTCGCGGCAACGACCACGCGGTCTCCCCGGCCCACCAGGCCCGCCCGCCCTACCACTCTGGGCCACTGTTACTACCACACCCGCTTTGGCACTAAGGCCCAACGCTGCACGCCACCGTGTACCTTCAATTCCCCCCCCGCACTGGCCCCCGCGATGGCCGTGGGGCAAAAGGGGCCTCTACTGTACGTCACTGACGACAGAACCAACCGCCGATTTCTGTGCGACACAGGGGCCCAGCACAGCATCACCCCCGCCTCCACCCTCGAAATCCAACGCGGCACACGAGGTATCACGCTGGCTGCCGCCAATGGCTCGGACATCCGCACATATGGCACCCGCATGGTCACGCTCGACCTCGCGGGCCGCCGCTACCGCTGGGAGTTCCTCACCGCTGAGGTCCTCTGCCCACTCATCGGCGCCGACTTCCTACGCGCCCACGGCCTCCTTGTCAACATTCCGAGGCACCGCCTCATCGACGCCAACACTATGGCCACCATCCCCGGCGCCTTTACCCCGGACCGTTCGGCCGGCCTGATGACCTACTGCCTCGCCAGGGCCGTGGACGACTACTCGGCACTCCTAGCCGAGTTTCCCGCCCTCACCAACCCAACTTTTTCGGCCAAAGCCGCCAAACACGGGGTGGAGCACTATATCCCCACCACAGGCCCTCCAGTTTCTGCCCACGCCCGCAGGCTCAACCCGGCCAAGCTGGAAATCGCGCGGGCCGAGTTCGCCACCATGGAGCAACTCGGCATCATCCGCCGCTCCAGCAGCCCCTGGGCCTCGCCCTTCCACATCGCCCCTAAGCCCGGCGGAGGCTGGCGCCCTTGTGGGGACTACCGCCGCCTTAACGACGCCACCACCCCCGACCGATACCCGGTGCCTCACATCCAGGACTTCTCGGCCCGACTGGCCGGACGAACCGTCTTTTCCAAAGTCGACCTGGTGCGCGGTTACCACCAAGTCCCCGTACACCCCGCGGACATCCCCAAAACGGCCGTCATCACCCCATTCGGCCTGTTCGAGTTCCTGAGGATGCCCTTCGGCCTCAAGAATGCAGCCCAGGCTTTCCAGCGCCTTATGGACTCGGTCCTGCGGGACCTGAACTTCCTATTCGTCTATCTAGACGACATTCTCGTGGCCAGCTCCTCCAAACAGGAACACCTCGAACACCTTCGCGTCCTGTTCGGGCACCTAGCCCAACACGGGCTCATCCTCAGCCCGGCGAAGTGCCAATTCGGCCTAACCGAGATCGATTTTCTCAGTCACCACATCACCCCTGCTGGGGCCGTCCCCCTGCCCAACAAGGTGCAGGCCGTCCAGCAGTTCCCCCGCCCCACAACCATCAAGGGCCTCCAGGAGTTCCTCGGGATGGTGAACTTCTACAACAGGTTCATCCCCAGAGCTGCAGCCCTCATGAAGCCCCTATACGACTCCCTCCGAGGTAAATCCGGCAAGATGGCCGTAGCCTGGACCACTGACACGTCAGCCGCCTTCGATGCCACCAAAAATGCGCTCGCCGACGCCACTCTGCTCGCGCACCCGAGGGCCGACGCCCGGGTCGCGCTCACCACCGACGCCTCTGACCACGCGGTCGGGGCCGTGTTCGAGCAGTGGGTTAATGGCGCGTGGCAGCCACTTGCCTTCTACAGCTGCCAACTGCGCCCCCCCAGAGGTCAAATACTCCACTTTCGACCGCGAGCTTCTCGCGCTCCACCTGTCGGTCCGCCATTTCAGGTTCCTCCTGGAAGGCCGCCCCTTCACCGCGTACGTGGACCACAAGCCACTCACAATATATATAAATGATCTGGATCAGGGAATTGGATGCAATATTTCCAAATTCGCTGACGACACTAAACTAGGAGGAGGGGTGGGCTCTGATGAGGATGTCAGGAGGCTACAGTGCGATTTGGACAGGTTGGGGGAATGGGCGGATACGTGGCAGATGCACTATAATGTGGATAAATGCGAGGTTATCCACTTTGGGGGTAAAAACAGGAGGGTAGATTATTATCTAAATGGCAATAGATTGGGAGATGGGGAAGTGCAGAGGGACCTGGGTGTTCTTGTGCACCAGTCACTGAAGGAGAGCATGCAGGTGCAACAGGCGATCAAGAAGGCAAATGGTATGTTGGCCTTCATATCAAGGGGGTTCGAGTATAGGAATAGGGATACCTTACTACAGCTGTACAAGGTGCTGGTGAGACCGCATCTGGAGTATTGTGTACAGTTTTGGTCGCCCCATCTGCGGAAGGATGTTCTTGCCATGGAAAGAGTGCAACGGCGATTCACCAGGCTGATACCTGGAATGGCGGGAATGACCTACGAAGAGAGATTAAATAGTTTGGGCTTGTACTCACTGGAGTTTAGAAGATTGAGAGGGGATCTCATCGAAACATATAAAATTATGGCAGGCCTGGACAGGCTGAATTCAGAGAGAATGTTTCCAATGGCCGGGGAGCACAGAACCAGGGGCCACAGTCTAAAAATAGCGGGCAAATCATTTAAAACAGAGATGAGGAAGAATTTCTTCACTCAAAGAGTGGTGAGCCTGTGGAATTCCCTGCCACAGAGGGCTGTGAAGGCTAATTCAATAAATATTTTCAAGAGAGAATTGGATATATTTCTGAAGGCTAAGGGGATTAAGGGTTACGGAGAAAAGGCGGGGACGGGGTACTGAACTGGTAAGATCAGCTATGATCTCAGACGAAGATCAGCCATGATCTCATTGAATGGCGGAGCAGGCTCGCAGGGCCGAATGGCCTACTCCTGTTCCTATCTCTATGTTTCTATACGCGATGGCCAAGCACACCGAACCCTGGTCCGCTCGGCAGCAACGCCAGCTCGCGGCCGTGTCCGAGTTTACCACGGACATCCAGCACGTCTCCGGTAGAGACAACGTTGTCGCCGACTGCCTTTCCCGTCCCGCCATCTGCGCGAATCACCTCGCGGTCGACTACGCGCAACTAGCAGCGGCCCAGCTCACGGACCCAGACCTCCTCTCGGCGGCTACCAGCCTGCCAGGGCTACGCCTAGCCAAGGTCGCGCACGGGCCCGAAGCCACGGCAGTTACTTGCGACATCACACTCAGCCAACCCAGGCCGGTCGTCCCTGAAACCTGGCGCCGCCGCGTCTTCGACACGCTCCACGGGCTCTCCCACCCGGGTTCCCGCGCGTCCGTCAAACTCCTCTCCCAGCGTTTCGTCTGGCGCGGCCTCAGCAGAGATGTTCGGACTTGGGCCACCTCCTGCCTCGCTTGCCAACGGGCTAAGGTACAACGGCATACAAAAGCACCCCTGGGAGACTTCGAGGTACCCAGCCGCCGCTTCGACCACGTACACATCGACATCGTCGGGCCCCTGCCGCCGTCGCAAGGCCAGACCTATCTCCTCACGATGGTCGACCGCTACACACGCTGGCCTGAGGCAGTGCCGCTGACCTCCACCACCACAGCCGACATCGCCAGGGCGTTCGTTAACACCTGGGCAGCGAGATTCGGCGTACCGGCCGACATAACCTCCGACAGAGGCGCCCAGTTCACCTCCGAACTCTGGACGGCCACAGCACGCAACCTCGGGGTGACGCTCCACCGAACCATGGCGTACCACCCGACAACTAGACCGGCGATCATGCAGAGCCGCTGCGGCAGAACCATCAGACCACCGTCACGACTCGTCCACTCCTCCTAAGCGGATTCTGGGGGGAGCTCTGTGGCGACACGCCACCACTGGACACAATCCGCTCACGGCGGTACGGACAGTTTAAGCAGACGCCCCCAACCGGGGGCCCTTTCCTCCAGCAACTTGTTTCCCACAGGGACAGGCTGCCGGGAGCACTTCCTGTCTGGGGAGTATTTAAGTCAGGCGCGGGCTCTTCCAGTTCCTGTTTTGCCATGAGGCTGAAATAAAAAGCTGTTCTGATTTACTAGCTCTTGTCTCGACTCCCACGTTTGCCGCGGTATCTCAACACTTTACATTATCACTGGGTGCAAAGGCTCCTGAAAATGACATCTCTTTCTTTCACTGGCGTAAATATGTCTGCACATGCAAACACACAGAAAAGCTTTCATCTGTTGCCCTTTAATCTGCAGTCTTTGAAAAGCAATTTCTTTTGGAACATAGTGGGGTAGATCCTGACTTAGTAAAATGGGTGATAGCGAGTCAACGATCCATTTTACATCTCTCCCCGACAGGCTGCCGACTCACTATCACCCGTGTTACACTATTGCACAAAGCCAAGATCTACCCCAGTGAAACTAACACAAAGTACTATGTAGAAACAATCAATACAAATGGTGGTCAGCCAGTCTAATGTTTCTCATTGATATTAATGCTGCACGATTCCCCAGTGCTGGGTTTTACTAGACCATCCTATGAGTATTGAAAAAGGCTTTCACACCATTCACACACCCAGAACCAAGCATCATTCAGTTGTCACAAAAATTGCTCACTTTGTACCAAACGTCTGGCAGGGTAAATGGACTATAAATACAGTTTTTAAAGTTGAACTGCAATGTAACTAGTTTTAAAATGTATTACACCTTACAAATAGTCTAACAGCTTTATTTGAAATCACAAGCTTTCGGAGCGCTGCTCCTTCGTCAGGTGAAGTGAAGAGATGCATATAGGCACAGCATATATAGTCAGAGAACACTGCCAGATGATTAAAGGTGTGAGTGGTGTCCAAACAGGTCAGCCAGGAAAACATTACATCAAAGAACAATGAGGTGGCCCCACCTCATTGTTCTTTGATTGTTCTTTGAAGTAATGTTTTCCTGACTGACCTGTTTGGACACCACTCACACCTTTGATTGCTGTGATTATCTCTCTGCCGAGGTGTGATAAAGGGCAGTTAGAAAGATTACCTGTAATCATCTGGCAGTGTTCTCTGACTATATATGCTGTGCCTATATGCATCTCTTCACTTCACCTGACGAAGGAGCAGCGCTCCAAAAGCTTGTGATTTCAAATAAAGCTGTTGGACTATAACATGGTGTTGTGCGACTTCACACATTTGTCCACCCCAGTCCAACACCAGCATCTCCACATCATGGCTACTATCGACACCACAAACTGCCGGCTAAAAGTGTAGAGGATCTCCAAGAAGATCGCGCATATCGACACAGACATCAAGTTTCTACAGAGATGCAAGAAAGCAGACAAGATCCCGAAAGGACTACAGATCACGAACCCATTCAAGTCGACATACAACACAGACTACGCTGAGAGATTCTGTCGTCGTACCTCTCGCACACTCCTCAACCATCTCGTACACCAGCTCTACAGTAGACGCCGCAACCTCGAAACCAAGATAGAGTCCATGTTCTCAGCCTGTGCTCAGGACACAGCAGACCAGCTATGAGACACTGCCAAACAGACGAGGCAATGGAACTACGCTGCCTACATGCACACCAAGAACAGGAAGCTTGAGAAACTCAGCATCACCACCAGCAGCAACCAAGCCTCCCCCGGTACCACGGTTGAAACCACAGGGAAGTCCATCGTCAACTTGTCTGACCACACCCTTCAACCAGACGAATTCGAAGTTCTCAGCCGAGAGCTCAATTTCTGCCCCACCACCAAAATGGACCCCATCGGTCTCGCGGCAGACACAGTGGCATTCATCAGGAGAATGAGGCTCTGGGAATTCTTCCACAAATCCCAAGATCTCAGCAGTGAACCCAATGAGACAATCAATGATCCGGAACAGCAGACAGAGGGATCCGCGGTGCAGCAACCGAAGAAGAAAGAGTCAAATTGGACCCCTCCAGAGGGTCACTGCCCTAAGCTTGACATGTATGCTCAAGCTGCCAGGAGATGCATCAACGCCAGATTCATCAGCCTCACTCACAAGACAGTCCAGAATGTCACCCGAGCACAATGCAACGCCATCCACGCTCTCAACACCAACCGCAACATCGTCATCAAACCAGCGGACAAAGGAGGAGCCATCGTCATACAGAACAGAATAGACTATTGCAAAGAAGCATACCGACAACTGGACAACCAGGAACACTACAGACAGTTACCCGCAGATCCGACCAAAGAACACACCCGCCAACTCAACAGACTGATCAAGACCTTCGATCCAGACCTTCAAAGCATCCTACGCGCTCTCATCCCATGTACTCCCCGCGTGGGAGACTTCTACTGCCTCCCAAAGATACACAAAGCCAACACACCCGGACGTCCTATCGTATCAGGCAACGGAACCCTGTGTGAGAACCTCTCTGGATACGTCGAGGGCATCCTGAAACCCATCGTACAGGAAACCCCCAGCTTCTGTCGCGACACTACAGACTTCTTACAGAAACTCATCACCCACGGACCAGTTGAACCAGGAACACTCCTCGCCATGATGGACGTCTCGGCACTCTACACCAGTATCCCCCACGATGACGGCATCGCTGCGACAGCCTCAGTACTCAACACCAACAACAGCCAATCTCCAGAAACCATCCGACAACTCATTCGCTTCATCCTTGACCAGAATGTCTTCACCTTCGACAACCAGTTCTTTACCCAAACACACAGAACAGCCATGGGGACCAAATTTGCACCCCAATACGCCAACATCTTCATGCACAAGTTCGAGCAAGACTTCTTCACTGCACAGGACCTCCAACCAATGCTATACACCAGATACATCGATGACATTTTCTTCCTATGGACCCACGGCGAAGAATCACTGAAAAGACTACACGATAACATCAACAAGTTCCATCCCACCATCAAACTCACAATGGACTACTCCTCAGAATCGGTTTCATTCTTGGACACACGAATCTCCATCAAAGACGGACACCTCAGCACTTCACTCCACCGCAAGCCCACGGACAACCTCAGGATGCTCCACTTCTCAAGCTTCCACCCTAACCACGTTAAAGAAGCCATCCCCTATGGACAAGCCCTGCGAATACACAGGATCTGCTCAGACGAGGAGGAACGCGATGGACACCTACAGACGCTGAAAGATGCCCTTGTAAGAACAGGATATGACCCTCGACTCGTCGCTCGACAGTTCCGACGGGCCACAGCGAAAAATCGCATAGACCTCCTCAGAAGACAAACACGGGACACAACCAACCGAGTATCCTTCATCGTCCAGTACTTCCCCGGAGCGGAGAAACTACGTCATGTTCTTCGCAGCCTTCAACATGTCATCGATGACAACAAACTTCTCGCTAAGGTCATCCCCACGCCTCCACTACTCGCCTTCAAACAGCCGCCTAACGTCAAACAGACCATCGTTCGTAGCAAATTGCCTGGCTTTCAGGAGAACAGCAACCACGACACCACACAACCCTGCCACGGCAACCTCTGCAAGACATGCCAGATCATCAACACAGATACCATCATCACATGTGAGGACACCAGGTACATGGTACATATTCATGTGACTCAGCCAACGTTGTCTACCTCATACGTTGCAGGAAAGGATGCCCCGGAGCATGGTACATCGGCGAGACCATGCAGACACTGCGACAACGGATGAACGGACACCGCACAACAATCGCCAGGCAGGAGTGTTCCCTCCCAGTCAGGGAACACTTCAGCAGTCAAGGACATTCAGCCTCCAATCTTCGGGTAAGCATTCTCCAAGGCGGCCTTCGAGACACACGACAACGCAAAATTGTCGCGCAGAAACTGATAGCCAAGTTCCGCACCCATGAGGACGGCCTCAACCGGGATCTTGGGTTCATGTCATGCTACATGTTAACGCACCTGACGTAGAGTCTTCCAGACTCAAATCGTCGTTGGCTTGTTCTCTCTACACAGATGCGGCCAGACCTGCTGTGATTTCCAGCAAAAAAAATGTTTTGTTTGTTTTTTGTTTTTCATACAGACCCCAGCATCTGCAACATCTGACCCCTTGTGACCCCACCTCATTGTTCTTTGATGTAATGTTTTCCTGACTGACCTGTTTGGACACCACTCACACCTTTGATTGCTGTGATTATCTCTCTGCCGAGTTGTGATAAAGGGCAGTTAGAAAGATTACCTGTAATTATCTGGCAGTGTTCTCTGACTATATATGCTGTGCCTATATGCATCTCTTCACGTCACCTGATGAAGGAGCAGTGCTCCGAAAGCTTGTGTTTTCAAATAAAGCTGTTGGAATATAACCTGGTGTTGTGCGACTTCTCACATTTGTCCAGCCCAATCCAACACCGGCATCTCCACATCACCTTAAAAATAGTTTGTAAGTCACCCTCAGTATTTCAGCTGATTAAGCCAGTACATTGCTGAGCAATACAGATCAGGAAGTTCTGAGGTTTGATTCTGAATCTTTGCTGATTCGGCTGATCACAGCCTGGGTGGTAGGACTACTAAATTTGACCTCCATGCCATTGCGTTAGGGAGAGGAAAATCCACCAGGGTCCCTGTTCTTGTTCACTTTTCAGCAGCCGCTGCTGAAACTGATATTGTGTCGTTCTCAAGTAATGATAGGATCGGGATCGCACGTGTTGCCTGCTGCAGTCAAATAGCCTGTCAATAGGTTCACATGTAAAGGCTAGCCAATTGGAACAAAATCCCATAAAAGATTAAATCCATTTGGGAGTGGAGGAAAGGAAAGAATAAAGCTGATGGAAAAGGAGGAGGAAAGAAATAATAATTTCCAACATTCACCATGAATTTTTCATTCTCCTGCAAGTGAAAACTGATTTACTGTAATAATTATTTGACCACAAAGATTTACTCCATATAGTACTGAAATACATTAATCATATTGGGGGGCACGGTGGCATAGTGGTTAGCACTGTTGCCTCACAGCGCCAGGGACCCGGGTTCAAATCTGGCCTCGGGCGACTGTCTGTGTGGAGTTTGCACATTCTGCGTGGGTTTCCTCCGGGTGCTCTGGTTTCCTCCCACAGTCCAAAGATGTGCAGGTTAGGTTGATTTGGCTATGATAAATTGACCCTTAGTGTTAGGGGATTAAATACATGGGGTTACAGGGATAGGGTGGGATATGTGTCGGTGCAGGCTCGATGGGTCGGAATGGCCTCTATCTGCACTGGTGATTCTGTGATTCTGTGATATCATAGTTGTAACAATACCAGCATTTTATTGTCATGCAGCATCTATAAAATTTATATCCTTCACATTTCAAATACTGGATGTTACAAAGTAAAATGAGTGGGATACACAGCCCTTCTAATGCTTCTAACTATTAAGGTATGGATTTTTTTCTAACATTTGCAATGTGCAATTTAGATTTTGGTACAGAATTATATTGCTGTCATGAAAGATTGATAGTATTTTAAAAATGGAGAGTATTTTTTAAATATATAGATTTGTGATGCACGGGCTGGCATACATGAGCCATGGAGTGGAAAAGGCCATGCTGCTGTGAGCAGTTGTTAAATGGATGTCAAGTGCCTTCCTGCAAGGAGGGAGAAAAGTTATCCTTTGCTGCGCCTCCTCCTGCTCAGGCCTGAATTGCTCAGCGCGACCTCAGGTGATGCGTGGTGAATGGAACGGGAAGGGGTAATCCGAAGAGAATAGGCTCCCACATAAAATATAGGGGGCGCTAATGGGGCGCAAAGCAACTACCGCCCGGGCGCAGCAATGTTTGCGCCGCTCGCAAAATTGACCAGACATTTTGCGGCGGCGCTAAACACTACCGCCATGATCTCCTGCACTATGTGGGAAATCAGGGACACTTCCTATGTCCCTGATGACCATGTCTGTGGGAAGTGTATCCAGCTGCAGCTACTGACAGACCACATTGTGGTGCTGGAGCTGCGAGTGGATACATACTGGAGCATTCGCGATGCTGAGGACGTCGTGAATATCACATTTAGGGAGTTGGTCACTGTGGTAAACCACTGTTATTGTTGTTCACCGTTGTTGTTGTTGTTGCACACTGTTGTACCTATGCATGCCTCAGCATGTCTCTGCTGGCTCCGCCCCTGGCTCCACCCACAGGCCCAGGTATAAAGGTGATTGCCCTGCAGCCCACCTGCCTTCTTGGAACCCAGTCAACCACGAGAGGCATGCTCTGTTCTTTGCTAATAAAAGCCTTTAGTTACTCTCCTAACTCTCCGTCTTTTATGAGTAATTGATAGCGCATCAATTTTATTAGCAAAAACAAAATGTTGACAACAAACGCTGAGCAGCAGGAGCTGCTGCGAGCCCTCAGACCAACATGCCTGGACCTAGAGCCCCAAGAATCGGGTTTGGCTACCAAATTCGCGCATTGGCTGCGTTGCTTCGAGGCCTACCTGCAAGCCTCAACCGTGACCCTGGACGAAAACAAGCTGGAAATCCTGGCCTCAAAGGTGAGCCACCAAGTTTATACAATATTCCAGGACGCGACGACCTACGCGGCGGCTATCGATCTGCTAAAAGGGCAATACGCACGCCCGGTAAATACGGTCTATGCCAGGCACCACTTAAGATCCCGCAGACAGCAGCCCGGGGAATCGGTGGAGGCCTTCCTACGGGCACTACGGATACTCGGCCGAGGCTGCGATTGCAAAGAAGTATCAGCCGCAGCACACACGGAGGGACTGATCCGAGATGCTTTCGTTGCGGGCCTAAGGTCCGACTACTCCCGGCAGAGACTGTTGGAAAAGGGAGAAATGGACCTGAGAAAGGCAGTGTCCCTCGTGCTCTCGCTCGACGCGGCCCACAGGAATATGGACGCCTTCTCCCCTAACCGCTCCGCAACGTGGACGCCACAACCTTGGGTCATGGGACCGCCACCTTCAACTGCTGCTGCGATGTCCAAGGCACAGAAATGTTATTTTTGTGGCCAGGCAAAACACCCCAGAGCACGCTGCCCGGCGAGAAACGCTACCTGCTCCGGCTGCGGGAAGAAAGGACACTATGTCAGCGCCTGCAAAGGTAAAACCGCTAATGCCAGCAGCGCCGCGTGTGAACCGTGGGGGCAGCCATCTTGTCCGCCATCTTGGGCTCCCCCAGCCGCGTGGGGATTGGGATCATGGGCGCCGCCATCTTGTCCGCCATCTTGGACGTCTCCAACTTCAACCACGGGGGACCCGGACTCAACCACCGCCTCATCTGACGACCACATCGACTCGCTCGACCATACGCTGGCCTCCGTGACGCTGGACCAATCTCTCCCTCATCAACTGTCCAGGTCCATGATGGACATTACGGTAAACGGCCGCGCCACTACCTGCCTTTTTGACAGCGGGAGCACGGAGAGCTTTATCCACCCCGACACGGTGCGCAGTTACTCTCTCCCGGTCCTGCCGACGCGCCATCGGATCTCTTTGGCTTCCAAAGCCCAGTCAGCGGACGTCGGTGGCTACTGTGTAGTGACCCTTTCAGTAAGGGGCACAGAATACAAAAATTTTAAACTCCTGGTCCTGCCCCATCTCTGCGCTGCCGTTCTACTGGGGTTGGATTTTCAGAGCCACCTTAAGAGTGTCACATTAGCGTACGACGGACCCCTCCCCCCACTCACAGTCTGCAGCCAGCAGCTTTTAAATCGCCCGCCGCGCACCATTTGCAGCCTCTCCACCCTTAAAGTCCCCCCCCCCTCTTGTTCACTAACCTCACCCACGACTGTAAGCCCATCGCTACCAAAAGCAGGCGTTACAGTGCCGGGGATAGGAGCTTCATTAAATCCGAGGTAGCGAGACTCCTGAAGGAAGGGATTATTGAAAGTAGCACCAGCCCGGCGAGCACAAGTGGTGGTAGTGAAGACTAGCGAAAAACAGCGCCTACTTATTGACTACAGCCAGACGATCAATCGCTACACCCAGCTAGATGCATACCCACTCCCCCGCATATCTGACATGGTCAATCAGATAGCACAATACCGGGTGTTCTCGACGATTGATCTGAAGTCGGCATACCACCAGCTCCCCATCAGGGCTGAGGACCGCCAGTACACAGCTTTTGAAGCTGACGGTCGTCTCTACCACTTCCTCAGAGTTCCCTTCGGCGTCACCAACGGGGTTTCAGTCTTCCAACAGGAGATGGACCGGATGGTTGACCAGAACGCGCTCCAGGCCACTTTCCCCTATCTAGACAACGTCACCATCTGCGGCCGCGACCAGCAGGACCATGATGTTAATCTAGAGAAATTCCTCCGTACGGCCCAGCGGCTGAACCTAACATACAACAAGGACAAATGTATGTTTCGTACCAAGCGCCTTGCCATTCTCGGCTGTGTAGTGGAGAACAGAGTCATCGGCCCCGACCCCGACAGGATGCGCCCCCTTATGGAGCTCCCCCTCCCCCACTGCCAAAAAGCACTGAAGAGATGCCTAGGGTTTTTCTCGTACTATGCTCAGTGGGTGCCCAACTATGCGGACAAAGCCAGACCCCTCATCAAGTCCACCTCCTTCCCCCTGGCAGCAGAGGCCTGTGCAGCCTTCACTCTCATAAAAAGAGATATTGCGAGGGCCACGATGCACGCAGTGGACGAGTCCATCACTTTCCAAGTGGAGAGCGACGCATCCGACTTTGCCCTAGCTGCAACCCTTAACCAGGCGGGGAGACCCGTGGCCTTTTTCTCAAGGACCCTCCAGGGCCCCGAGATTCGACACTCCTCTGTCGAAAAGGAGGCCCAGGCCATTGTGGAAGCTGTGCGACATTGGAGGCATTACCTGGCCGGAAAACGATTTACCCTGCTCACTGACCAGCGTTCAGTAGCTTTTATGTTTAATAATAAGCAGAGGGGCAAAATCAAGAACGACAAGATCTTGAGGTGGAGAATCGAACTCTCCACCTACAATTACGATATCTTGTACCGGCCCGGGAAACTCAATGAGCCCCCAGATGCCCTATCACGTGGTACATGCGCCAACGCGCTGGTCGATAGACTGAAGACCCTCCACAATGACCTCTGCCACCCGGGGGTCACCAGGTTTTTTCACTTTATCAAATCCCGTAACCTGCCCTACTCCATCGAGGAGGTCAGGACCATGACCAGGAACTGCCAAATCTGTGCCGAGTGCAAACCGCATTTTTATAGGCCAGACAGAGCAAGCCTGATCAAAGCCACGCGCCCCTTTGAACGGCTGAGCGTTGATTTTAAAGGGCCCCTCCCCTCCTCCAATCGCAATGTGTACTTCCTCAACATAATTGACGAGTACTCCCGTTTCCCGTTTGCCATCCCTTGCTCAGACATGACCAGTACCACGGTCATTAAATGTCTGAATGACCTCTTCGCCTTGTTCGGTTTCCCTAGCTATATTCATAGCGACAGGGGCTCATCCTTTATGAGCGACGAACTTCGGCAGTACCTGCTCTCGAGAGGTATTGCTACAAGCAGGACCACCAGCTACAACCCCCGGGGGAATGGCCAGGTGGAAAGGGAGAATGCGACGGTCTGGAAGGCAGTCCTTTTAAACTTGAAATCTAAGGGCCTTCCGACCTCTCGCTGGCAGGAAGTCCTCCCTGCGGCGTTCCATTCCATTCGGTCACTGCTCTGTACAGCCACCAATGCTACCCCTCACGAGAGAATGTTCTCCTTCCCCAGGAAGTCCACATCGGGGATCTCGTTACCGACATGGCTGACTTCTCCAGGACCCGTCCTACTGCGGAAGCACGTGAGGTCCCATAAGACGGACCCCCTGGTCGAGAGGGTGAGCCTCCTGCATGCCAACCCTCAGTATGCTTACGTGGTGTACCCGGACGGGCGGGAGGACACAGTCTCCATACGAGACCTCGCACCTTCGGGTGCTCCCGAAACACCTCCCTCGCCACCCACCACTACCCACGCCTACCCCCAGTACGCTTACGTAGTGTACCCGGACGGGCAGGAGGACACAGCCCCCACACGAGATCTCGCACCTTCGGGTGCCCCTGAAACACTACCATTGCCATCCACCACTACCCACAACCCAACCCCGCTAGACGGCATGCCGCAGCCCCAGGACCCGTCATTGACCACCCAACCACTCAATGAGACGCCAGATTCAAAGTTGGATGCTGCACCGCCACCGCCGCCACCACGACGATCAGGACGGCATACAAGGCCACCTGATAGACTTACTTACACGAACCTTTAGTACACTTCACCCCGCCGGACTCAATTTTAAACAAGGGGTGAATGTGGTAAACCACTGTTATTGTTGTTCACCGTTGTTGTTGTTGTTGCACACTGTTGTACCTATGCATGCCTCAGCATGTCTCTGCTGGCTCCGCCCCTGGCTCCACCCACAGGCCCAGGTATAAAGGTGATTGCCCTGCAGCCCCCTGCCTTCTTGGAACCCAGTCAACCACGAGAGGCATGCTCTGTTCTTTGCTAATAAAAGCCTTTAGTTACTCTCCTAACTCTCCGTCTTTTATGAGTAATTGATAGCGCATCAGTCACACCGCAGGTAAAGGCTGCACAGGCAGGAAGAGAATGGGTGACCACAAGGCAGAGTAGTAGGCGCAGGCAGGTAGTGCAGGGGTCCCCTGTGACCATCCCCCTCTCAAACAGATATACCGCTTTAGATATTGGTGAGGGAGATGGCTTATCAGGGGAAGGCAGCAGCAGCCAACTTCCTGGCACCATGAGTGGTCCTGCTGCACAGGATGGGAGGAGAAAGAGTGGGAGAGCCATAGTGATAGGGGATACTATTGTAAGGGGAATAGATAGGTGTTTCTGCGGCTGCATACGAGACTCCAGGATGGTATGTTGCCTCCCTGGTGCAAGGGTCAAGGATGTCTCGGAGCGGCTACAGGGCATTTTGGAAGGGAAGGGTGAACAGCCAGTTGTCGTGGTGCATATAGGTACCAACAATATAGGTAAAAACCGGGATGAGGTCCTAAAAGCTGAATATAGGGAGTTAGGAGGTAAATTAAAAAATAGGACCTCAAAGGTAGTAATCTCAGGATTGCTACCAGTGCCACGTGCTAGTCAGAGTAGAAATAGAAGGCTATTTCAGATGAATGTGTGGCTAGAGGAATGGCACAAGGGGGAGGGATTCAAATTCCTGGGACATTGGAACCGGTTCTGGGGGAGGTGGGACCAGTACAAAAAGGACGGTTTGCACCTGGGCAGGACTGGGACTGATGTCCTAGGGGGACTGTTTGCTAGTGCTGTGGGGGAGGGTTTAAACTAAAATGGCAGGGGGTTGGGAACCTATGCAGGGAGACAGAGGAAACAGAAACAAGGATAGAAGCAAAAGACAGGAAGGAGAAAAGCAAAACTGGCAGTCAGAGTAATCAAAGGTTTAAATCAAACATGGCCACCATAAATAATAATTCTAAAAGGTCTAAGAGTGTTAAAAAAACAAGCCTGAAGGCTTTGTGTCTTAGTGCGAGGAGCATTCGTAATAAGGTGGATGAATTAGCTGCGCAAATAGATGGAAACGGATATGATATCATTGGGATTACGGAAACATGGCTCCAGGGTGACCAGGGCTGGGAACTCAACATCCAGGGGTATTCAATATTCAGGAAAGACAGGCAAAAAGGAAAAGGAGGTGGGGTAGCATTGCTGGTTAAAGAGGAGATTAACACTATTGTAAGGAAGGATATTAGCTCTGATGATGTCGAATCTGTATGGGTAGAGCTGAGAAATACCAAGGGACAGAAAACATTAGTGTGAGTTGTATAGAGACCCCAAAACAGTAATTAAAACGGGAAATTAGAGACGCGTGCAATAAGGGCACAGCAGTTATCATGGGTGACTTTAATCTACATATAGATTGGGCTAACCAAATTAGTAACAATACTGTGGAGGAGGAATTCCTGGAGTGTATACGGGATGGTTTCCTGGACCAATATGTTGAGGAACCAACTAGCGATCAGGCCATCTTAGACTGGGTATTATGTAATGCGAAAGGATTGATTAGCAATCTTGTTGTGCGAGGCCCCTTGGGGCGGAGCGATCATAATATGATAGAATTCTTCATTAAGATGGAGAGTGAAGTATTTGACTCAGAGACTAGTGTAGTGTATGTAACCGTTCTACCTTTAAGAGAACTATTGTATGTAACCGTCCACCTTTAAGAGAACTATTTTAGGTGTTGCACTACTTTATCTTGGCTGCTGTATACTGTAATACCGGGAGTGACCACACCGGTATATAAGTGCTGTGTAAGGATTTATTGGGCAGATTCGCCCTGACCTTCGAATAGTAAAGTCCTGTTAAAGTTACTCTTGTAGTCTGTGTATTAATTCACCATATAACCCACAGACTTTACAGTGGCGACGGGTTTGATCTTACCCTGCGGCAGCGACACACCCGAAGCAGTTAACGAGCGTCGAGAAGAGGCACCCGCCCTCGTCGTTCGGCTGAGAGAAGACTCGAGTCTGCAGAGCAAGGAAGAAGGAAGGATTCAGACACGAAGCCTTCCATCAGCAACAGGCTGTTATTGTCCCTTCTGCCACGGCGGTGAGTGAGCCAATCAGCCAAGAGAAGCAAGTCGGCCACGTTGACTGTGAGTAGGGGGAAGATAAAAAGAAACGGAGGATAAGGGCGGTGAACTCGACCACGGTCGGGGGAAAGGAGCCAGACAGAAGTCAGGCCCAGAGGCGCTGAGACTGGGGCAGCGTAGGGCACGGAAGCCGCGGTACAAGCGGGAACGCAGCCGGTGTGAGAGACTGGGCTTCAAGCGGGAACGCAGCCGGTGTGAGAGACCGGGCTACAAGCGGGCTGGGAGACGCAACAGCGTCGTGAGACAGCTAGACCGCGACCGGCGAAAAAGGCCGGGCAGCTACCGAGGCCACGAGGCGCTGCGACCGGGATCGTAAGGCGCGGGAAGATATAAAAATAAATAAAACCGCGGAGAACTCAGCCGCAGCCGGGGGAGGAAAGGACCGGACTGCGAGAGGGCTGGGAGGCGCGATTGGAAGCCACTGAGGGAGAGACAGAGCCCGAGTGAAGGGGGAACGGGACCGAGCGAGGGAGACCGAGCGAGATTCCGCCCAGCGGCTGGAACTGTTCGCCGCCAACGGGTTGTCCCCAGCGCCGGTTGCCGGCCGAGAAAAGGGAACAAGGAACGCACTGAAGCCGGCGCGCAGGCTGCGAACTCCGAAAGCCAGCGGTCGTCGCCCGAAGGAAAGCTTACCCCTCCCGCCAGGGGAAGAAACGCGGGAAGCCGCCAGTAGGCGGGGGAGAAGACAGAAGCGGGAAACCGCCATTTTGAAAGTGGGCGGGGAAGAAGACAAGCGCGGGAAACTGCCATTTTTGGAAAAAAAAAAGTAACGAATTCGTTGTGGTTTCTCAAAAAAGATAGTGAAGATGCCTAAGCATGGTAACATCAACAACTTCGATTCCGAGGTGGAAGATTGGGCCACGTACGTAGAATGCATCGAGATATATTGTGAGGCCAATAAAATAGCAGATGATGATAAAGCTCTCACCTTATTAAACGCAATGGGGGCGAAGACATGCGGGCTATTGAAGCATCTTCTATCACCAGCTAAACCGGCGGATCAGACTTTCGCTGATATTGTTGCTGTCCTGAAGGATCATTTGAACCCCACACCGCTGATGTTGGCGGAACGATTCAAATTTTATGCGAGAACGCAACGGAAAGAGGAAAGCAACGCGGAATACTTGGTCGAACTGCGTAGACTAGCGAAATACTGCCAGTTTGGGGAAAATCTGACAGAGGCATTGAGAGACAAGTTCGTGTGTGGGTTGTCGAAGGAAGGAACACAAAAGCGACTGCTTGAAGAGAACAATCTTACACTTGACAAGGCTGTCCTTATTGCAGCATCACACGAAGCAGCCGCGAGAGGCACTGCGGAAATGCAGCTGAAGGCAGCAGTACTCAGCGTGGATCAAATGACTTCGGGTACAACAAAATGTTATCGTTGTGGGAAGACAACACATGTCCAGAACCAATGCTGGTTTAAAAACCAGGAATGTAGAAAATGTGGCAAGCTTGGTCACATAGCTAAAGTATGCCGGTCAGGAAAGAAGACCAACAACAGAAAAAAGTCACGCAGGAAAAGTACAGCAAGGTACACAAGGTGGCTGAGAAGAGTTCAGATGAACAGAATTCGGATTCAGACCCGAACGGCCAGGAACTGGGTAGTGTGAGAATTTACAATGTGAGTAAGGAAGCTGACCTACAAACTATCTGGGTCACACTAAAAGTAGCCGGAGTCCAAGTGAAAATGGAATTGGACACAGGATCAGCCCTATCAGTCATAAATCGAAGGGATTACAACTGGCTATTCTCACATATACCCTTGAGAGATACCAAGGTCGTATTGCAGACATACACGGGGCATAAAGTATACCCCATGAGAAAGATACAAGTCAAGGTGAGAGACAGGGGCAAAGAACACCAAGGAATGGACTTATATGTACTACCTGAGGGAGGTCCACCACTTCTGGGACGGGAGTGGATCAGGGAAATAAACATGGAATGGCACTACCTAAAAGCAATAACGAGTGAGAACTCGGTGAAGACAATCAGCTCAGACTCTGAAACGGATGACGACAAGACCAGCCCAGGTGCGAAAGACAAGTCTAAAATGGACTTGCTGACTAAGGTTGGAAAAACGAAGGAGTGCATAAATACTGATGCTTCAAAGGAGAACAAAGTTTCAGAACAGAATTCCACTGAACAACAACAACATAGTTTGGCAGAGAATTCTGAGTCTGTCCAGTTTACAGACATGCACAAGTCTGAGGAACACCGGGCTCGAACTCAACTCCATTTCAAATTACAACAGCAATTAGAACAATTGAGTTGCCGCCTCGAGCAAGAGATAAAAGCAATGAAAACGTTCTTTGACACAAAGTGGGAGAATCTGGAAAGACAACAGAAACAGCTGAGGGAGAAAAGGGAGCAGGAGCACACAAACCGTCTGCGCAAGGAGGCCAAACGAATCAAAGCTGATTCGGTTTCTGAAGGTGCGTGCTCTAATCTGGTGGAGCAAGATGTTCAGCAACTGAAGGCGCTTGTTAGCAGATTGCAGGCAGAAAAGGCTGAGTTGGTCACCATGAATTCCGAGCTCCTACTGAAGTTGGGTGCAGCATCACCGGACGATTCATTTGTGGAAATTCGAATGGTGGAGGCTGCGGATGATGGCGAAGTAGAAACAGCAAAGGAGCCCCAGGGCAAGGTTATAAACAGCCCTGCAGCTACTGGGAAACGGATGAGGTCAGAAGAGTCAATGGTCAGCCAACTCCTTCATATGCTGAGGGACAAGACTCTGAAATGGGAACAATTTGGACATGAGTCTAAATCTTCAAAGGAGAGGGGTTTGGAGCTCCCAAAAGTTATTGGAATAGCTGAGGTTGCAACACAGACTGAGAAGGTGGCAGCAGAGCAAACCTTGGATGCCAAAAGTACGCTGATTCACGTCAATGTTGAACAACAGAATGCTGAAACAGCTGCTCCAGTAGCGGGATTGAATAATACAATCAATCAATCTCCCAATGAAGTTGAAGTATTGAAATCACGAATGAGGTCAGTAGTAAAAGACTTGCAGGAAGCCCAGAAAAAGCTGGATGAAACTGAACGCATGAAGAAGCCTCTTCAGGAAAGATGTCTGGATTTGGAACAAAAGCTGGCTAACGTCCAGCTGGGTATGGAGGAAATAGAAGACCCTCTTGCTGGCCTAGCTCAGGACGACACCGAATATTACCATGACCTGTTGGACGACACCGAATATTACGATGACCTGCTCTGCCCAGCTTGTGATGAAAACTCCCAAAGTGCAGAAACCATGAAGAATCACCTAAAGTCTAAGGAACATCGGGAGATGGTGGCGCTACTACGGAAAAAGGAGGACGAGAAGGAGGAACGGTGCATGCAGCTGGCAGCTGACAGCGGAGCCCAGAGAGTCTCCAAGAAGCAGAAAAGGAAAAGACGAAGCAGAAGATGATGACCATCTGAACCATTATCACCTCTACCAGGTCACGCACGTGGTCTCTCCGTACGGAGCCAAATCAGTTTGGAAGTAGAAAAACTTCCCAAGGTACTCAAGCTTTTAGAAGTCAACAATGCTGGTTCAGGAGTGACGGAAGTTCAAGCTGTTAAGTCCAGTGAAGGACTATTGGATGAGTCACTCCAGCAACGTGAACCGACTACACCGAGACTGAATCTGTGAACTGTTTTCCGCAGAGACTGAATCTGTGAACTGTTTCCCGCAGAGATTGAATCTGTGAACTGTTTCCGCAGAGACTACATCTGTGAACTGTTTTTACATGAAGTTGGATATATGTTATGTTTAATGGGGAATAAGTATGTTGTAAGCTAAAAAGGGAGGATTGTAGTGTATGTAACCGTTCTACCTTTAAGAGAACTATTGTATGTAACCGTCCACCTTTAAGAGAACTATTTTAGGTGTTGCACTACTTTATCTTGGCTGCTGTATACTGTAATACCGGGAGTGACCACACCGGTATATAAGTGCTGTGTAAGGATTTATTGGGCAGATTCGCCCTGACCTTCGAATAGTAAAGTCCTGTTAAAGTTACTCTTGTAGTCTGTGTATTAATTCACCATATAACCCACAGACTTTACAACTAGGGTCCTGAATTTAAATAAAGGAAACTATGATGGTATGAGGCGCAAGTTGAGTAGGATTGATTGGGGAATGTTACTCAAAGGGTTGACGGTGGATAGGCAATGGCAAACATTTAAAGATTGCATGGATGAACTACAGAATTTGTTCATCCCTGTTTGGCATAAAAATGAAACAAAAAAGGTGAATCAACCGTGGCTAACAAGGGAAATTAGGGATAGCATAAGATCCAAGGAGAGGACATATAAATTGGCCAGAAAAAGCAGTAAACCTGAGGATTGGGAGCAGTTTAGGATTCAACAAAGGAGGTCAAAGGGATTAATTAAGAGGGGGGAAATAGAGTATGAGAGTAAGCTTGCAGGAAACATAAAAACTGACTGTAAAAGCTTCTATAGATATGTAAAGAGAAAAAGATTGGTGAAGTCAAGCGTAGGGCCCTTGCAGTCAGAATCAGGGGAATTTATCATTGGGAACAAAGAAATGGCAAACCAATTAAATACATACTTTGGTTCTGTCTTCAAAAGGAGGACACAAATAACCTCCCAGAGAAGTCGGGGAACATAGGGTCTAATGAGAGGGAGGAACTGAAAGAAATCAGTATTTGTAGGGAAATGCTGATAGGAAAATTGACGGGATTGAAGGCCGATAAATCCCCAGGGCCTGATAATCTACATCCTAGGGTAATTAAGGAAGTGGCCCTAGAAATAGTAGATGCATTGCTGGTCATCTTCCAAAATTCTATAGACTCTGGAACAGTTCCCATGGATTGGAGGGTAGCTAATGTTACACCACTATTCAAAAAAGGTGGTAGAGAGAAAACGGGGAAAATGCTAGAGTCCATTATAAAAGATGTAATAGCAGAGCACTTGGAAAACAGTGACAGGATCGGACAAAGTCAACATGGATTTACAAAAGATAAATCGTGCTTGACTAATCTACTGGAATTTTTTGAGGATGTAACTGGTAAAATAGATAAGGGAGAACCAGTGGATGTGGTGCATTTGGACTTTCAGAAGGCTTTCAATAAGGTCCCGCATAAGAGATTAGCGTGTACAGTTAAGGCACATGGGGTTGGGGGCATGGTACTGACTTGGATAGAGAACTGGTTGGCAGACAGGAAGCAAAGATTTGGAATAAACGGGTCTTTTTCCGAGTGACAGGCAGTGATTAGTGGGGTACCACAGGGATCGGTCCTAGGACCCCAGCTATTCACAATATATATTAATGATCTAGACGAGGGAACTAGATGTAATATCTTCAAGTTTGCAGACGACACAAAGCTGGGTGGGTGTGTGTGCTGTGAGGAGGATGCCGAGAAACTCCAGTATGATTTGGAAAGATTGGGTGATTGGGCAGATGCATGGCAGATGCAGTATAATGTGGATAAATGCGAGGTTATCCACATTTGTGGCAAAAACAGGAAGGCAGATTATTATCTGAACGGCAATAGATTGGGAGAAGGGGAAGTGCAACGAGACCTGGGTGTCCTTGTGCACCAGTCACTGAAGGTAAGCATGCAGGTGCAGCAGGCGGTTAAGAAGGCAAATGGTATGTTGGCCTTCGTAGCGAGAGGGTTCGAGTACTGGAACAAGGATGTCTTGCTGCAGTTGTACAGGGCCTTGGTGAGACCACATCTTGAGTATTGTGTGCAGTTTTGTTCTCCTTATCTGAGGAAGGATGTTCTTACCATGGAGGGAGTGCAGCGAAGATTCACCAGACTGATACCTGGGATGGCAGGAATGACGTATGCGGAGAGAATCGGTCGATTGGGCTTATACTCGCTGGAGTTTAGAAGACTGAGAGGGGATCGCATTGAAACTTATAAAATTCTAACAGGACTAGACAGATTAAATGCAGGAAGGATGTTCCTGATGGCCGGGGAGTCCAGAACCAGGGGTCACTGTCTAAGGAAAAGGGGTAAGCCTTTTAGGACTGAGATGAGGAGGAATTTCTTCACCCAGAGAGTGGTGAATCTGTAGAATTTTCTACCACAGAAGGCAGTTGAGGCCAATTCATTAAACATATTCAAGAAGGAGTTAGATATATTTCTTAAGGGATCAAGGGTTATGGGGAGAAGGCAGGGACAGGGTACTGAATTTGGATGATCAGCCATGATCTCATTGAATGGCAGAGCAGACGCGAGGGGCCGAATGGCCTACTCCTGCTCCTACCTTCTATGTTTCTATGTTTCCTGCGCCCGCAGATCGTGACGTCAGTCGAGCATGCAACGCCCCGGTAGTGCCCCGGACCAGATATTGAGTGGCGCCCCCTGTTTTACAGCCTGCTGCTAGCAACGACAGGTTGAGGGGAGCGCTTTGCAGTCAGGAAGGGACTGGGGGAGCACTATTTAAAGCCGACCACTTCCTGCTTTGTTTGTCGGCGACATTTTTGCACCACCCATTCTGAGTGAGAGAGAGAGACTTCTGGAGAGATTCAACGTTGTGTGAAGGAGTTTTGGGTACTGAGCAGCACTTTGCAGGTTCATTTTGATTTGACCTTCCTTGCATCGATTTAGAAGAGCCTATGGGGGCTGCACTCTGAGCTCTTTCCCTGGGCCTCTCCATTTATCTTTCCAACAGATTTGATGTGCAGGCCTCTCCAAGCCGATATTCAAGGCTGCAATGAGCAGGGTTTGGATGGAGAGCAAGATCAACCCTCCCCTTTAAGAACTGGGCAGCACCAGTGTGCCTGTGTGCCATTGCTGACTGACATCAAATGAGCTTCATTAGCGCTCTGAGGTAGCGCCTCGCTCCTTGGCATTATCGCCTTAAGAGAGGTGTGTTGTGCCTGATTTAGCGCTCCAATCACCTCCAGGGGCGATAGAAGCCAAATTTGCAGACGGAGGCGATAATTAGCACCAGGCGCTAAACTTTGCACCCAGCCGATAATTGCACCCCAAATAGGGAGATACCGAATTTCTCCCCCATAATGTTTAGTCTACAGTCTTCAATATAGTTGCTTGAAATGCAGACAATGATTTTAAAAATCAGCCCTTTGCAGATCACTGGTGAAGGGAATGATCTCAGTATTGGAAGCAACAGCATGGGAGACTATTGCCCGATGACCACTCGCCTTCACTATCACAATGAGCCTTTTGAGGCACTCGTCAAAGTTACTCATCAGTATTGGTAAGGTTCCACAGCCAAAGGGTACAATAAATGTATACTGACTGTACTCTCCACTATTACTGCTGAAAGATTTCCCCTCAGTTAACGGAGGCAACCTCAGCCATGTAATAGTACCCTCAGCCTGCACTAGTTGCTTTTGTCGTGTGTTTTGGGAGGTGCCTGCAACCACTGAAGCAATAGTGAACCAATGGTCTTAAAATAAAACTATTTTTGTGCTCCACTAAAGATGCAACTCTTTTTCCAGTTTTCATTAGCATTGAGCTGCCCTGATCTTCCCCAACAACCTATCTCAGCCTGCAATCTCAACAGATCACCCTCTACTGCCCCAAGAGGAATTTTTCCCACAACAGTCATTCAATTGGCCTTTGAGTGAAATTGTTAGTCAGTACCAAATTATGGTCAGCTTTAGACTGTGGGTTCATGCACACTAGAAATTGAGCTAAAATTGCCCTAGATAATTATACTTTAAAGTCTTAAGACCAACATTCCATTCTAGGCAGCATTTAGACCCATACCCCAGAAACGAAAGGGCATTATGTTAACCCACGGCATCACCCAATCACAGAATTAGCCATCAAATGGCCCCATTTATAGAATGCACGATCTGAATTTCTACATCGTATTTCAGCAAGTTTCTATTAGTTTCTGAAGCTATGAAGGCGTAGTAGACCCTAACAGAAAAATGCTCCTAAAGGAGCAATGTTTGGGTGTGATGTTTGCCAGGGGTAATGTACCCAGGTGGAGGGGATAGATCTAAGCGAAACAATCAATAAAATTTACCCCAGTCCATCCAGTCTGGATTACCACTACTTTTGTAGACTGACAAAGATGAAATCTTTGTTTCCACTTGGTTTAGCTAGACTCCAGCTATCCACAAGTAGAGGGTGGCCAGAACTGACGTTAAAACTGTTCAGTACAGCATTAGTAGTCTATTATTTTCAGTTAAATCTAATATAGTCTGATGAATAGTTCTTCCATCACTAGTCACATCAGACCCAAATTTGTATCTAGAAATAAGGTATAGTTAAAAAGCTAATGTGGACTAATAATGTGGGAATTCCAATATCCAGGGGAGTCTTCTCATTGACTGTGCATGTGGACCTTTGGCCTTTGTGCGTGATCATGTTGGAACTCATTTCCTTTCTTTTTCTGTCTATAATTAGGGGAACGACTACATGCAGTTTCAAATCATCATGAGAAGATTTCAGTTTAATAAAATACAGCCTGTGGCTTTATAGAAGACAAAGTACCCTTTGTTGGCAAAATAGTTTAATTCTCAGAAGGAACATATGTGAGCATACATCTAACAGAAATTAGTTTTTAAAGCTTATACAAAGATAGAATAATAAATCATTTCAAATTCTATTATTTTGTATTTACAGTATAAACTGAAACTGGAGGTGTCTAAGGTGTATTGAATTCGACAACTTCTTTTTAATTTTCAGTCAATTGCTCTGCTTACTCAGTCTACTTAAAAGTATCATCTTCTAATACATCGAAGACTTTCCCTGCAATCCAGTGCAGATTATATTTCAGAACCAGGACATGACAATGTGTTACAATAAACTTCATGCAGCTACTGAGGCAGTTCAGTTATTTTTTTCTCCTATTTTTATATTGGTAACAAATGTCACGGGGACACAGTAAGGATATTCCACACAATTGATATGCGATAACGTGCTAGCTGAATGTTTATGACTTAATTACTGCAATTCTACCGAGTGGTAATCTGCCGCTGATTACCAGGCACTAAAGGGGGAATTTTAACTCCCTCCACGTGGAAGCCAAGTGGAGTGGGAGTTAAAACTCAAGCGGCACACTTCCCACTCATTTCCCGCCCCGTGGCTATATTAACGCCGCTATTTTCTTGGGCGGTTGAGGTGCTTGCCTGTCTCAGGTGGAAACCATAAATATGTGCAAATCAGAGTCCTATTGGTAGGAACCTGATGCTATTGTAACTGCCTACTGAGCGGGACATCTACCACCGATGCGCCTCTCAGTGAAACCTGGCAGACACCCGGCAGAAGCCCTGTCTGGTAAGTGTAAAACTTATTTTTGTGGGGCCCAGAGGAGCAGGCGTGCTCCTCCTGGCCCCAGAAATACATTTTGGACAGCTGCAGGCCACCCCAGGCTCTCCCCTTTTGTCCTGCCAAACCCTCCTGAATCCCACCCCGCCCCCCTCCCTGCTTGACCACCATCCTGCCGGTCTCCGGACTGCCTGCTCTTCGTAGGCCTTAAGCCAGCGAGTTGCATTTTCACGCCCGTTTCGTGCAGGCAGCTGGCTGACGAGATTCAAAGGAGGCCCGGCCATTAAAATAGGTGGGACCTCCCACTGTAGCTCCAGGACATGTTCCACTGGCTATATTTAAAAAATTTGCTTGCTATGTCTTCAATGTCACTTTTAAGGGTGCTGATTGGTCCATGGGATATGACACAAACCATAATCAACCCTTGGGTCAGGATTGGTTTCACTCATTTTCCTGAAGGAGGTTGGATCGGTGGCATAGTGGTTAGCACTGTTGCCTCACAGCGCCAGAGACCCGGGTTCGAATCCGGCCTCGGGCGACTGTCTGTGTGGAGTTTGCACATTCTCCCCGTGTTTGCGTGGGTTTTCTCCGGGTGCTCCGGTTTCCTCCCACAGTCCAAAGATGTGCGGGTTAGGTTGATTGGCTATGATAAATTGACCCTTAGTGTTAGGGGGATTAAATACGTGGGGCTACAGGGATAGGGTGGGATATGTGTTGGTGCAGGCTCGATGGGCCGAAATGGCCTCTATCTGCACTGTGGGGTTTCTGTGTGATTCTGTGATTCTGTGATGCGGGGAAGATGTTCCCGATGATGGGTGAAACTAGAACTAGGGGGCATAGTCTTAGGATAAGGGGCTGCTCTTTCAAAACTGAGATGAGGAGGAACTACTTCACTCAGAGGGTGGTAGGTCCATGGAATATGCTGCCCCAAAAAGCTGTAGAAGCTACATCATTACATAAATTTAAAACAGAAATAGACAGTTTCCTAGAAGTAAAGGGAATTAAAGGTTACGGGGGGCGGGCAGGAAATTGGACATGAGTCTAGGTTCGGATCGGTCATGGCCCTGTGGGTAGCGGAGCGGGCCCAGGGGCCGTGTAGCCTGATCCTGCTCCTATTTCGTGTGTCTAATTCTGTTAGATTCAGGAGATGGTTCTGGGATAGTGGATTGGCGGTTAGGATCAGATCAGCCATGATCTTATTGAATGGCGGAGCAGGCTCGAGGGGCCGATTGGCCTACTCCTGCTCCTATTTCTTATGTTCTTATGTTACTTTGTAATGATATATATCTCTCTAAAAAAAATCCCTGTGTCCAATCTGTTTCTAGACCTCTATAAGTTATATTATTGGATATAATTTGCCAGAAGTTATCCCTGTTACTGTCCCTCTTCCATTATAGCCATCACAGCAGTATATTACATCAGGATGTGGTATCCTGGACACTGCAGAAAGCTGAGAGGGGGTTTAGTGAGAGGAAGAGAGAAATTGTGATTAGTGGTTGTGGCCATTTGAAATAGTTTGAATATTTTGATGTAAAATGGTAAAGCAAAGCATTTTAAAAAAACAAGGGCCAGGGCGCCGGAAGTACCGCCCCGGAAGGAGTCGCAAACGCCCACCGGAAATTCAGTTTCAGCGCCCCAGACAGAAGCGCAGCGCTACTCAAGGCGCCCCGCAACCCTCTTGGGGCACTGTAACTGAAAATCACAGCACAACGTGCTGCAGCGCCACACGCTGCAGCACGGCACGCTGCGGTACTGCAGACCTTCCTCCCCTTCTTAAAGGGGAGGGGCCTGCTGCAGCACAATCGACGATCGCGAGTGCTGGCAAAAGAGCCCAGCACCGAGGAGAAGTGCCAGGCTCTTGGGACACAGCCGGCACAACGCGGGGGGGGGGGGGTGCTCAGGAGGCCGGGGATGGCGGTGCGAAGAGGTGCTGGCAGGCGGCCAGCAAAAAAAATGGCCGCCCCGCACCTCCGCGCCTCTACTGCCGCAGGTAGGCCCCCCTGAACCGGTCGCAAATTGTGACCAGCGTTAAAGCAGGGGGCGCTACCAAATTTCACGATCGGGGCGGTAGCGGGGCGCTGCGCACACCGATGGCGTCATCGGTAGCGGTGCAGCGCTAACGGCTAGCGCCGCCATTAGCGTCCCGCTAAATTTAGCGGGAGGCATGGCCAGTGGCGCTAAACCTACTAAGTGCCCTCTTTGGGCGCTAACGGGTGGCGCAGCCCACTGAATTTCTAGGCCAAGATGTTTTGGGTGTAAAAAAACAGGAAAAACATCTATATTATTTTAAAGAATGACTAGAGAGAGGGAAGGAGATAAAACGTCAAATAGAAAGACAGAGAGGGAGAAAGAGGAATTAGAGAGTGGAAGACAAGCAGTAACACAGTTACAGGAAGTGAGAATTTTCTTTTTACTTTTGCCTGTGAGCAATGTCACAGAAGAAAACTTAGTATATTCTTAGTGTGATTTTAAGGCTGCAATTCTACCTCTGGATTTGGGCAATGGTAACAGACTGAAAAACCTTTACTGTTATGTAGTGTATGTACTTTGAAGAAGGAACTATATTCTGCAGCCCCTGTATACTGCAGTACCAGTAGTGACCACCCCGGTATATAAGCCTGTGTAGTAACTTTGTATAGTAGTTCCAGTCTTGTCTCCATTCAGTAAACACCTGTTATAACCAACTCCTGCAGTCCGTCTCTCAATTACACACGGACGTTACACTGGCGCCGAACAGATCCGAACTTACCTACAGTTCTGCACCACCTCACGGGGATCCATCCCTGAAGCGAAGTTGTTAGAGGTCGAGGCCAGAAGGAAGAAATCCAAAAAGAAAAAAAAACAAACAGAAGAAACGGGCGTCGACCGTGGGCAACCACCCTCTGATTCATTGAATTCGAAGATTTGCAGGAGAGGCTGTCGAGAGCTGGGCTTGGTTATCCAGTCTATGGTGTTCCAGCTAATCGGGCTGGTGGCAGGTAGTACACTGATCCTTCCTGGGCTGCGGCGGGCTAGAGCTCGATCGGGTGGCTTTGCAACGGGGCCGAGCAGCGTTGTCGGGAAGAGGAGAGAGAGAGAGAGGGTGGAGCACACAGGGCGCGGCCGGTGCTACGAAGCCGGGCAGCGTACAGGCCCGAGAAGAGGGAGGAAAGTGTCCCATAGGGTCTGCTCTGATGACGGGAACAGTAATTAAAATAAAAGAAATTAGAAGCGCAGAAAGCCGCGAGGAGCTGCAGTTTGCCACGGGGACCGCGGAGAGCAGCGTTGGCAGCAGCACGGGGGGGAAGTGCGCGAAGACCATAGGGCGTCGCCATCAAGGCATAAAAACGCCAGCAACAGCGCCAGCAGCAGCGGAAAAGACAGAAAGCGTGGGAGGCGCCATCTTAATCCAGCGGGGAAGAAGGCAAAGCGTGGGAGGCGCCATTTTGTTCAATCGGGGAAGAAGGCAAAGCACGGGAGGCGCCATCTTAGATCTCCAAGATGCCGAAGACTGGCAATATCACTGCCTTCGATAATGCAATAGAAGACTGGACCACGTATGTGGAAAGAGTTGAAGTATATTGCAAGGCAAATGAAGTAGCCGATGAGAAAAAGGCATCGGTACTACTAAACTTAATGGGCGCAAGAACGTATGGCCTATTGTGGAACCTGATCACTCCAGTCAAACCGATGGCGAAGAGTTTTAACGAAATTGTTGATATCCTACAGGAACACCTAAATCCTACACCGCTGCTGATAGCAGAAAGATTTAAATTCCACAAGAGAAATCAGCATAAAGATGAGAGCAATGCTGATTACCTTACGGAACTACGCAAGCTATCAAAGCACTGCCAGTTTGGAGCAGGACTGGCAGATACCCTACGGGACAAATTTGTCTGTGGACTCCTGAGTGAAGGAACCCAGAAGAGGTTACTCTCAGAGAAAGAGCTGACGCTAGATAAGGCTTTCAGCGTGGCAGTATCGTACGAAGCAGCAGCAAGGGGAGCTGCGGAAATACAGCAAAAGCCACAGGAATACGGCACCCATGAAATTACACGGGGATTTGAAAAATGTTATCGCTGCGGCAGAACAACCCATGACCAGAAGGACTGCTGGTCCAAAGACAAAATATGCAGGCAATGCGGAAAGATGGGACACATTGCACGAGTTTGCAGGTCCGGGAAGAAGACTAACGACAACAAAAAGACTACTAAGGAAAAGTACAGGAAAGTACAAAAGATGACGGACAGTAGTTCCGAAGACCAGAAAAGCGATAGTGAATCCGGGAACAAGAGACTAAGCTGTCTCAAACTACACAACGTAATCACAAAAGAGGATCACCGAACCATTTGGGTCACCCTCACGATAGCAGGGTCCCAAGTCAAAATGGAATTGGATACAGGATCAGCCCTGACTGCCATGAATCGACGAGACTACGAGCGGCTAGTCTCACACATACCCTTGAAAGACACATCCATTGTCTTGAAGATATATACAGGGCAGAAAGTATACCCCAGAGGGAAAATAAGGGTGCCTATCGAATACAACGGCAAGGAAATACAGAAATTGTATCTGTACATACTGCAAGATGGTGGACCACCGTTATTGGGACGTGAATGGATCAGAAAGATAAGTTTAGACTGGCACTCCATTCAGGCACTGACATTGGCTGGTAAAAAGGATGACGACATCACACCTGGACAATTGTCAAAAATCTTGGCTAACGCTAAAGAGGTATTTCAACAAGAACTGGGAACTCTTAAAGGCGTAACCACCTCGATAAAAATAGAAGAGAATGCAATTCCCAAGTTTTTCAAAGCAAGACCGGTAGCATATGCAATTCGCCCAGCCGTCGAGGCAGAGCTGGAGAATCTGGAGAATGCAGGCGTGTTATCTAAGGTAGACTGGAGCGAGTGGGCGACACCCATCGTTCCTGTCATGAAGAAAACGTTAAACAATAAGTCTGAGGAGCCAAGGAAGGTTCGCATCTGTGGGGACTTCAAGGTGACTGTGAACCCAGTCCTTCACACAGTATAGGATAGAAGATATTTTCGCCTCACTATCTGGAGGGAAACGTTTTACAAAAATTGACCTAGCGCAAGCATATTTGCAGATGGAGGTTGAAGAATCCTCTGGGAAATATCTCACGATAAACATTCACAAAGGTCTTTACCAGTGTAATCGACTGGTATTCGGAGTTGCATCAGCTCCGGCTATATGGCAAAGAGCGATGGAACAAGTGCTGCAAGGGATTCCGGGGACTCAGTGTTACTTGGACGACATCCTAGTGACAGGTGAAAATGACAGTGAACACCTTGCCAACCTAGAGCAGGTGCTCACTAGACTAAGAGAACATGGGCTATGAGCCAATGGCCCCAAGTGCGAGTTTTTTAAGAAACAAATATCGTATTGTGGACACGTGATTGATGAAGAGAACATAAGAACATAAGAACATAAGAAGTAGGAGCAGGAGTAGGCCAATCGGCCCCTCGAGCCTGCTCCGCCATTCAATAAGATCGTGGCTGATCTGATCTTAACCGCCAATCCACTATCACAGGACTATCTCCTGAATCTAACAGAATTAGACACACGAAACAGGAGCAGGATCAGGCTACATGGCCCCTGGGCCCGCTCCGCTACCCACAGGGCCATGACCGATCCGAACCTAGATTCATGTCCAAATTCCTGCCCGCTCCCCGTAACCCTTAATTCCCTTTTCTTCTAGGAAACTGTCTGTTTCTGTTTTAAATTTATGTAATGATGTAGCTTCGACAGCTTTTTGGGGCAGCATATTCCATGGACCTACCACCCTCTGAGTGAAGTAGTTCCTCCTCATCTCAGTTTTGAAAGAGCAGCCCCTTATTCTAAGACTATGCCCCCTAGTTCTAGTTTCACCCATCATCGGGAACATCCTCCCCGCATCCACCCGATCCAACCCCTTCACAATCTTATATGTTTCAATAAGATCGCCTCTCATTCTTCTGAACTCCAATGAGTAGAGTCCCAATCTACTCAACCTCTCCTCATATGTCCATCCCCTCATCCCCGGGATTAACCAAGTGAACCTTCTTTGTACTGACTCGAGAGCAAGTATGTCTTTTCTTAAGTATGGACACCAAAACTGTATGCAGTATTCCAGGTGCGGTCTCACCAATACCTTGTACAACTGAAGCAATACCTCCCTATTTTTATATTCTATCCCCCTAGCAATGAAAGCCAACATTCCATTGGCCTTCTTAATCACTTGCTGCACCTGCATACTAACCTTTTGAGTTTCGTGCACCAGGACCCCCAGATCCCTTTGTACTTCAGTACTTTCCAGTTTCTTGCCATTAAGATAATAACTTGCTCTACGATTTTTCCTGCCAAAGTGCATAACCTCGCACTTTCCAGTATTGTATTCCATCTGCCAAATCTCTGCCCACTTACTTAGACTGTCTATGTCCCTTTGCAGGTTTTTTATGTCCTCCTCACTCACTACTTTCCCTCCCATCTTAGTATCATCTGCAAACTTTGATATGTTACACTCGGTCCCCTCCTCCAAATCGTTAATATAGATTGTAAAGAGTTGGGAACCCAGCACTGACCCCTGCGGAACACCACTGGTTACTGATTGCCAGTCTGAGAATGAACCATTTATCCCAACTCTCTGCCTTCTGTTAGATAGCCAATCCTCTATCCATGCCAGAATATTACCCCCAATCCCGTGATTTTTTATCTTAAGCAATAATCTTTTGTGTGGCACCTTGTCAAATGCCTTTTGGAAGTCTAAATACACTACGTCCACTGGTTCACCTTTATCCACCCTATATGTTACTTCCTCAAAGAACTCAAGCAAATTTGTCAAACATGACTTCCCCTTCATAAAACCATGCTGACTTTGCCTTATTAAATTATGATTATCCAAATGTCCTGTTACTGTCTCCTTAATAATGGACTCCAAATTTTTACCTACCACAGATGTTAGGCTAACCGGTCTATAGTTTCCAGCCTTCTGTCTACTGCCCTTTTTAAATAAGGGTGTTACATTAGCAGTTTTCCAGTCTGCCGGGACCTTTGCTGAGTCCAGGGCGTTTTGGAAGATTATTACCAATGCATCCACAATCCCTACCGCCACTTCCCTCAAGACCCTAGGATGTAAGCCATCAGGTCCAGGTAATTTATCCGCCTTGAGTCCCATTATTTTACCGAGAACCACTTCCTTAGTGATTTTGATCGTGTTTATCTCCTCCCCCGCTATAGCCCCCTGCTTGTCCAGTGTTGGGATATTCTTAGTGTCCTCTACTGTAAAGACTGATACAAAATATTCATTCAGTGTTTTTGCCATCTCCATATTTCCCACCATTAATTTCCCGGTCTCATCCTCTAAGGGACCAACATTTACTTTAGCCACCCTTTTTCTTTTTACATAACTATAAAAACTCTAACTATCTGTTTTTATATTTTTTGCTAATTTACTTTCATAATCTATCTTCCCTTTCTTAATCAATCTTTTTGTTATTTTTTGCTGTCTTTTAAAGTTTTCCCAATCCTCTATCCTCCCACTAGATTTGGCTACCTTATAGGCCCTTGTTTTTAGTCGAATACTATCCTTAATTTCTTTACTTAGCCACGGATGACTGTCTTTTCTTTTACACCCTTTTCTTCTCAGTGGAATATAGGCCGAGAAATTCAGTTGCGTCCGCCAGCCGTTAGCGCCATAAGAGGGGTAGATTTCCAGCGCTAGGCACTTAGCGCCCGGGCGCAGGCCGATCTGCGCCTACGCCCAACTTCAGTTGACATTTAGCGCCGGCGCAAAGTGTTTGCGCCCGCTCAGCTGCGCGCGCAGCTTATGACGTCATTTTGTCGTGCAACGCTGTTTGTGCGCCCCAAATCGAAAATTCAGTGGCGCCCGCCCAATGTGGGCGTGGCGCTGTTAAGAACTGTGAAGTGGAATGCAGCAGAGGCCCTGCGGGCCTCGGGGAGCGCTAATTAAAGGGCACTTAGACTGAACTATAAAGGCCAGCCATTTTGCTGCAATGACTTTAGTGCTTTGGATTTCTGGACAGAGACCAAGGAACAGACCTTCCTGATTTGGGACAACATAGGAGAGGTATTTTTGGCTTCTGGCCAGAGCTTGGAAATTTCACTCATTGTGATTTCACTGTTTGCAAGTTTATTATGGGGGCTGCATGGGGTTCCAACCCTCAGTTCCAGCATTATGTGCGAAGGGCTCGCAGACGCTGTGTGAGAGGGCCAGCCATGCCTAGACGCAGAGGGGCCATCAGGCGTCGGCAACGTAGGCCTTACCCACTCAGGGAATACCGGCAGCAGGTGTCCTATCTCACCATGACTGCCGCGCATTGTGTTAAGAGGCTGCGCTTCAGAAGGGAGGTGGTTGCAGAGATCTGCCACCTGCTTCACAGTGATCTGCGTCCACAGCTGATGTGCAGGACGTCTCTGTCGGTGGAAGTGAAGGTCACGGTGGCTCTGAACTTTTATGCAAGCGGCTCATTCCAAGCCGCTGCTGGGGGCATAGCGAACATTTCCCAGTTCGCCGTGCATCGCTGCATCCGGCAGGTCACCGATGCCCTTTTCACAAGGAGACACCAATTCATCTCCTTCCCCATGACCCTAGAGAGGCAGGAGCAGCGTGCAGTTGGATTTGCCAGGATCGCCGACTTCCCCATGGTGCAGGGCGCCATTGACTGCACGCATGTGGCTATGCGGGCACCTATCGACAATGCCGAGGATTACCGCAACCGGAAGGGCTACCATTCCCTCAATGTACAGCTGGTGTGTGACCACAGGCAGCGCATCCTAGCTGTCAATGCCCGCTTTCCAGGAAGCAGCCACGATGCATTTATCCTGCGCCAGACTACTGTGGCTGACATGTTCAAGGCACAGCCTCCACCAAGGGGATGGCTTATTGGGGACAAGGGCTACCCTTTGTGTACATGGCTCATGACCCCGCTCCGCGCGCCCAGGACCCCTGCGGAGGAGGCATACAACGAAAGCCATCAAGCCACAAGGAACATCATAGAGCAAACGATTGGCGTCCTCAAGCAACGGTTCCGCTGCCTGGATCGATCCGGCGGATCTCTACAGTATTCGCCGGATAGAGTCTCCCAGTTCGTCGTCGTTTGCTGCATGCTGCACAACCTGGCTATCCGCAGGACTCAGGCACTGCCACCTCACGTTGGACCACCACCTCAGGAGGACGAGCAGGAGGACCATGAGGAGGAGGAGGAGGAGGAGGAGTACCAGCCCAGGAGGGAGCCACAAGGTCCAAGGGCCGTCCGCCGGCGGCTTATTGAACGACACTTCTAGGCCCCCTGTCAGGGAATGGCTTGTGGCAATGAACGCACCTGAATGCAGCCGCTCCGCAAGCCCTCAGCCGTTTAACGCAACAACCACTTGAAACATGACACCTGGACAAGCTGAATAAATAAAAAGCTTTATTTAACAAACTCAGGGCCCTTCCCACATGAAACAGAAAAACAGACAACACCCCCAAAAAACAGTCAAAAACATATCTCACGCCCACAACCTGGGGAGGAATAACAAAACTTGTCCACCCAATTGGCCTTCATCCTCGGCCTAACCAAGACAAACCCCCCCATACAGAACACAAACACCCCCATACAAAAAAACAGTTGCCTTCATCTTCGGCGTTAGCAAAATAAGCCCCCCCCGCATACAGAACACAAACACCCCCATATAAAAAAACAGTTGGCAACACACTCTACTTGGTGTGCCGACAGGACGAGTCCTTGTGCAGGCTTCTCCGGCCCCTGCCCGACCTGTTGCTCCACCTCAACCTGGGCCCTGTGGGTGTTGCAAGGCTGGGGGAAGGCTCCTGAGGGGCACAATGCGTGACGGCAGATGCCCTTGGGGGTCGGCCTAGACGAGGTCCGGCCCTGGAGGGGCCGGCTGCTGACTGCTGCAGCTGTGGCTGGGCAGCATCAGTCTCTCCAGCAGCTCGTCGCAGCTTGGCTGGGGGAGTGGCAGTGTCGGCTGCATCAATGGGGGCAAGCTGGCTGATGCCAGGCGCTCGCTGGTCGCCAGAGACACTGGCACTCGGCCGGGCTGGCACTGCAGCAAGCGCAGCAATCTGGTGAAGGCCAGACCGCTGTGCTGCAGCAGGGCGGCGGGTGCCCTGGCGATGCTTCCGTGACACAGCGAGTGTGGCAGAAGTGAGTGCCCGAACTGCCCTGGTCTGTGCCCGCATCAGATCAGCCAGTGTCTGCACGGCACCACTCATGAACACTCGACTCGCGTCCTGTGCTGCCGCGAGTTGGTCGACACCCCTGGCCTGTGAGTCCCCGAAATCGGCCACACTATGAGCCAGGGACTCAATGGCCTGAGGCAACTGTCCCACAACCCCCATGAACTCGTTGTGGCGCCGCTCCGAGGCCACGGACATTTCATCAAGGAGGCGCACCTCCTGGGCGAGGACCGTCTCCGGACTGGAGGCCGGACTCTCCCTCTGGGGAGAAGGCCGCCGAGCTGCCCGACCCTTCCCGCGTGCCTGGACGCCACTGGGCCCAGCAACTGCCCTCCCCTGCAACACTTCCCCACTCTGGGGAGAAGGCCGCCGTGCTGCCCGACCCTTCCCGCGTGCCTGGACGCCACTGGGCCCAGCAACTACACCCCCCTGCAACACTTCCCCCCTCTGGGGAGAAGGCAGCCGTGCTGCCCGACCCTTCCCGCGTGCCTGGATGCCACTGGGCCCAGGAGCTACACCCCCCTGCAACACTTCCCCCTGGCTCTCCTCCAGGCAAGACGTGTCCCCTCCATTGCCATCCCCTGGCGCGGATGAGGGTTCCCCCGATGTGCCGCCTTCCTCTTGGTCCTCGTCGTCCTCCTCTTCCGAGGGACTGGCACTCTCAGCTTCAGGGACCTCCTCCTCACCAGCTGAAAGCAGGAAGGCACAAGAGTAGCTTTAGAGTGAGGACAGGGCGTCAGCGAGGGAGGCATGATTGGTGGCATTATGCGCATTGGTCGGACAGTGGCAAAGGATGTAGATCTGAAGCGCAAGGGGAACGAGAGAGGTGCAAACGGTCATGTCCTTACCATTGGGGCCCAGCACAGGGTCGGCATCTCCAATAGCAACGGGGCCAACCACCCGGGCACGCATGAGTCGAGCCACGTGCTCCTCCAGGTCACTGAGCTCCTGGAACTGGGCACGGCCTCCCCCGGTGACAGTCCGGCTCCTCAGATTCTGCGCCAGCTTGGCCTGCAAGAGAAAGGATGGCCTCTAAGTACAGTGTGGTGCCCTGTTGTTGTGTGCACTGCCTCCCATGGTCGAATAGCTTGGCCAGTGTGGTGCCCTGTTGTTGTGTGCACTGCCTCCCATGGTCGAATAGCTTGGCCAGTGTGGTGCCCTGTTGTTGTGTGCACTGCCTCCCATGGTCGAATAGCTTGGCCAGTGTGGTGCCCTGTTGTTGTGTGCACTGCCTCCCATGGTCGAATAGCTTGGCCAGTGTGGTGCCCTGTTGTTGTGTGCACTGCCTCCCATGGTCGAATAGCTTGGCCAGTGTGTGAAGTGCAGAAAGTGCTATTGATGATCATGCCAGTGCCATAGCTGTGGGAGGAGGGCTGGCCATTAGGCCTTTGAGGTCCCTTTGCCCATAATGTGAGGTGCACATGCAAGGATGAGGAGGACACTGGAAAGGGTACTCACCCTGACCAACCGAGTGAGGTCGTTGTACTTCTTGCGGCATTGGTCACCAGTCCTGGGGACATCGCTGTTGGCTGACACCCTCAGGGCGATTTCCCTCCAGGCTCTCCTGTACTGCCTCCTGGGAGCCTTCTTGCCACTGTCCGGGCACAAGATCTCTCTGTTCTTTTCCAACCCCCTAAGCAGCACCCTCAAAGCATGCTCTGAGAAGCGCTGCGCTCGTTCACGGGCCTTCTGCATGGCTTCAGGCGCTATTTGGGTCCACCAGCAGTGTTCAGGCCTAGCTGCAGGGCTCCACTATCCAGGGCGTGGCAGCAGACAAAGTCGACCCTTCCCCCTTTAAGAGCTGGCCGGTGTCAGGGTGTCTGCTGTCAATCAAAACATGACCGCACCTTCGCTGCGCCCGGCCTCGGCGTTATCAGTCCGCACCGCCGGCTTAGCGCCTAAAGATAGGAGTGCAACGCCAGTTTCAGCGCTCGCCCAAACTCCTTGGCCAAAGCTACTGAATTTCGGCGAAGTGGCCTCCACTTTCCGGCGGGCGCTAACTTTACCGCCCGCCCGACTTTACCGCCCCAAAAGTGGCTAGACTGAATTTCTAGGCCATATATTTTTTGGAAGTTGTAAAATAACTCCTTAAATGTACACCACTGATCATGTATCGTCTTACCCTTTAATCCATTTTCCCAATCCACTTTACTCAATTCCGCTCTCATACCTTCATAGTCTCCTTTATTCAAGCTTAGCACGCTTGTTTGAGATCCAACCTCCTCACCCTCTAATTGAATATGGAATTCAACCATGTTATGGTCACTCATTCCAAGGGGATCCTTTACTAGGACATTTTTAATTAATCCTGTCTCGTTACACAGGACCAGATCTAAGGTTGCTTGCCCCCGGTCGGTTCAGTTACATACTGCTCAAGAAACCCATCCCTAATACACTCAATGAACTCATCCTCAAGGCAGCCCTGCCCAATTTGATTTGTCCAATTAATATGATAGTTAAAATCCCTCATAATTATAGACGTTCCCTTATTACAAGCCTCAACTATTTCCTGATTGATACTCCGTCCAACCGAGTTGCAACTGTTCGGAGGCCTATAGACTACGCCCGCTAGTGTTTTTTTCCCCTTATTATTCCTTATCTCCACCCAAACTGTTTCATTATCCTGATCTTTTGACCCAATATCATTTCTCTGTATTACAGTGATTCCTTCCTTTATTAACATAACCACCCCACCTCCCCTTCTTTCCTGCCTGTCCTTCCTGATCGTTAAATAACCTGGTATGTTTAATTCCCAGGCATTGTCACCCTGCAGCCATGTTTCTGTAATGGCCACAAGATCATACCCATATGTAGCTATTTGTGCCATTAACTCGTCTATTTTGTTACGAATGCTACGTGCCTTCAGATAGAGAACTTTCAAATGTGTTTTGTGACACTTAGTTCCTGCTTTTGCCCTTTTTATTACTTTACCTTTTACTCCATACCTTCTGCCCCTTCCTGACACGCTCTGGTTTTTAATTTCCCCACTGCTACCTAAGTCTATGACCTTCTCTGTTGTCATTTTTATTATTTGCTCTCTAGGAACCTCCCCCCCACTAGTTAGTTTAAAGCCCTCTCTACAGCCCTAGTTATATGATCCGCCAGGACTCTAGTCCCAGCACTGGCCAAGTGAAGCCCGTCCCAACGGAACAGCTCTCTCCTGCCCCAGTACTGGTGCCAGTGTCCCAGGAAGCAAAACCCATTTCTCCCACACCAGTCTTTGAGCCAGGCATTTAACTCTCTTATTTTATTTGTCCTAGCCAAATTCGCTCGTGGCTCAGGGGATTATTACCCTTGAGGTTCTGTTTTTTAATTTGACCCCTAGCTGCTCATACTCCTTTAACAGAACCGGCTTCCTAGTCCTATCTATGTCGTTTGTACCAACATGGACCACGACGACTGGATCCACCCCCTCCCACTACAAGTTTCTTTCCAGCCCAGAGGAGATGTCCTTAACCCTGGCACCAGGTAGGCAACACAGCCTACGGGACTCTCGCTCTTGGATGCAGAGAACTCTATCTATCCCCCTAATAATACTATCCCCTACCACTACAACATTTCTATTTACTCCCCCCTCTTGAATGGCCCCCCGTTCCACGGTGCTGTGGCCAGGTTGCTCATCCTCCCTGCAGCCCCTGCTGCCATCCCCACAGGGAGTAAGAACCTCGAACCTGTTGGACAAGTGCAAGGGCTGCGGCTCCTCCAACACTACCTCCTGGATCCCCGTACCTGCCTCGCTCGTAGTCACACCATCCTGTCCCTGACCATGGGCAACATCTGAATTAATTAACTTCATAGGTGTGACCACCTTCTGATACACAGAGTCCAGGTACTTCTCCCCCTCCCTGATGTGTCGCAGTGTCTGAAGCTCAGACTCCAGCTCATCAACACGGAGCTGGAGATCCTGTCGCAGCAGACACTTGTCACAGATGTAATCACCGTTAGCCTCAATGGGGTCTACCGGTTCCCACATCTCGCAACAGTAACACATCACCTGCTCCATTCTATGTAATTAATTACATTTTTTATTGTTAGTTATGGACACCCTCTACCCGATTATAGATGCTAGTATCCCCTTTAATTAATTGGATTTAAATTAAATCAATCCCTCTAATTACACCAGTTAAATGGTTTACCAACTGTCCCCACTACAGCACAGAGACCCTAGAAAAACCCGCAGAATTTAAGCTTGTAATGAAAAGAAGAAAGAAATACTCACCAACCAATCCAACCAATCACTTACCTGCTTCCTGGTGACGTCACACTTGGATTACTTTCTACTTCTCTCCTCTGCTGTTGAATTGGTATGCCTCGCCTCACCTCACTGCTCACACCCAGGTCCGATGCTCTGGTCGGGCCTCGGGTCGCTGCCGGTTTTAAGTCCCGCCTCGCCTCACCTCACTGCTCACACCCAGGTCCGATGCTCTGGTCGGGCCTGGGTCGCTCCCGGTTTTAAGCTCCGCCTCGCCTCGCCTCACTGCTCACACCCAGGTCCGATGCTCTGGTCGGGCCTCGGGTCGCTGCCGGTTTTAAGCTCCGCCTCGCCTCGCCTCACTGCTCACACCCAGGTCCGATGCTCTGGTCGGGCCTCGGTCGCTGCCGGTTTTAAGCTCCGCCTCGCCTCGCCTCACTGCTCACACCCAGGTCCGATGCTCTGGCCGGGCCTCGGGTCGCTGCCGGTTTTAAGCTCCGCCTCACCTCGCCTCACTGCTCACACCCAGGTCCGATGCTCTGGTCGGGCCTCGGGTCGCTGCCGGTTTTAAGCTCCGCCTCGCCTCGCCTCACTGCTCACACCCAGGTCCGATGCTCTGGTCGGGCCTCGGGTCGCTGCCGGTTTTAAGCTCCGCCTCACCTCGCCTCACTGCTCACACCCAGGTCCGATGCTCTGGTCGGGCCTCGGGTCGCTGCCGGTTTTAAGCTCCGCCTCGCCTCACCTCACTGCTCACACCCAGGTCCGATGCTCTGGTCGGGCCTCGGGTCGCTGCCGGTTTTAAGCTCCGCCTCGCCTCGCCTCACTGCTCACACCCAGGTCCGATGCTCTGGTCGGGCCTCGGGTCGCTGCCGGTTTTAAGCTCCGCCTCGCCTCGCCTCACTGCTCACACCCAGGTCCGATGCTCTGGTCGGGCCTCGGTCGCTGCCGGTTTTAAGCTCCGCCTCGCCTCGCCTCACTGCTCACACCCAGGTCCGATGCTCTGGTCGGGCCTCGGGTCGCTGCCGGTTTTAAGCTCCGCCTCGCCTCGCCTCACTGCTCACACCCAGGTCCGATGCTCTGCTCGGGCCTCGGGTCGCTGCCGGTTTTAAGCTCCGCCTCGCCTCGCCTCACTGCTCACACCCAGGTCCGATGCACTGGTCGGGCCTCGGGTCGCTGCCGGTTTTAAGCTCTGCCTCGCCTCACCTCACTGCTCACACCCAGGTCCGATGCTCTGGTCGGGCCTCGGGTCGCTGCCGGTTTTAAGCTCTGCCTCGCCTCGCCTCGCCTCACTCCCAGATCCGATGCTCTCAGGTTACATAAGGGGGGTTACATAAGTCCCCTGACAAAATTGAAGCGGTAGTTAAGGCTCCAGCGCCTGAAAATGTGTCGCAACTGAGGTCATTCCTCGGATTGGTGAATTACTACCATAAGTTTTTGCTGAATTTGTCCACAATTCTGCACCCACTGAACGCCCTGCTATAAACTGGAGTAGCATGGAAATGGAGCGATGAATGTAAGCAGGCCTTTCAGAAGTGTAAAGGCCTGATCACTTCAAGAGAAGTATAGGCTCACTACAATCCATCACTACCGATAAGACTGGCGTGTGATGCGTCTCCCTACGGCGTTGGAGCGGTACTGTCACATAAATCCCTTGATGGTTCAGAGAGGCCGATAGCTTTTGCGTCACACTCGTTAACTGCAGCCGAGCGTAACTACGCCCAGATTGTAAGAAGTCACACAACACCAGGTTATAGTCCAACAGCTTTATTTGAAATCACAAGCTTTCGGAGCGCTGCTCCTTCTTCAGGTGAAGTGGAGAAATGCATAAAGACACAGCTTATATAGTCAGAGATTGACAGAGAGGCCCTCAGCCTGGTGTGGGGGTGAAGAAGTTCAATCACTACCTGCACGGACAGAAATTTACTCTACTAACTGATCATCAACCTCTTCTCTCCATTTTCAACCCTAAGAAGGGCGTACCGATAATGACAGCACAACGGCTACAGAGGTGGTCCCTTTCCCTAGGGGCACACCAATATGACATTGAGTACAAAGGAACTAAACAGCATGGGAATGCTGATGGATTGTCGCGCCTACCGTTGCCGATGGTGGAAGAAGCACCTGCAGTGGATCCTGTGGAGATTTTCCACTCGACCATAGTCAAATGTCTACCTGTGACGAATGCAAACATAGAAAAGGAAACACGAAATGACCCGACACTCTCCAGGGTCTATGATTTAACGGTGAAGGGATGGCCAGCACATGGCGAACCACTGTTGCCAGCATTCTCGCCGAGAAGAGAACAGCTGTCAGTGTGCAGAGGAACCTTGATGTGTGGATCCAGAGTAGTAATTCCACCCAAATTGAAGGATAGAGTGCTCAATGAGCTTCATGAGGGTCATCTGGGAGGGGTAAAAATGAAGAACTTAGCCAGAGCGTTTGTGTGGTGGCCGGGAATCGATAGAGAAATCGAAGAGATGACCAAGAGCTGTACAGGATGCCAGAACGTCCAAAACGCCCCACCACAAGCCCCTCTACATCCATGGGAGTGGCCCTCATCTCCATGGCAAAGGGTACACATTGATTTTGCTGGTCCATTTATGGACTCGATGTTTTTAATTGCAGTGGATGCACATTCAAAGTGGCCAGAGGTAATAAAAATGTCCTCAACCACCACAGAAAAACCATCACAGTCTTACGAACCATATTCGCCAGAAATGGGCTGCCTGAACAGATTTGCTCCGACAATGGACCACAGTTTGTGTCTGAAGAGTTCCGGAGGTTCTTAAAGAACAATGGTGTTAAGCATTACACATCCACCCCATATCATCCAGCCACCAATGGATTGGCTGAGAGGTTCATTCAAACATTCAAGAAGGCTATCAAGGCAATGTGTAATGAAGACATACCCCTACAACACAAGGTGGATAACTTCTTGTTTGCCTACCGGAATGCGACACATGTGGTTACCAACCAAACTCCAGCCATGATGTTCTTCAATCGAAGACTAAGATGCCGCTTGGATTTGGTTAAGCCAAACATCAGAAGAGATGTGGAGAACAGGCAGTTTCAGAATATGAATGAAAGGCCAACCAGGAGTTTTAAGATAGGTCAACCAGTTTTGGCCCGGGATTAACGCACAGAGAAATGGCAGCCAGGAACGATCTGCACACGGCAAGGACCTCTAATGTATACCGTGGACGTTGGAGAGAGCATTGTAAGACGCCATGCTGACCAGATTCTACAGTCACTGGAAAACGTCAAATCCACACCACGATCCGATGCACCTGGTGATGAAACCGAAGTACCAATTGCATCTACCTCAGAATCGGTGATATTGGAAGCAGACGAACCAAACAACGACATTGATCCCGCATCAACTTTGCCAGAAGAACCTGATACCCCAAAGAGGCGTTATCTGGACAGAATCAGGAAGCCTCCTCAAAGACTGAACTTATAATTGCTTAACTTCAGCTAATATATATAGCAACTGTAATTGTAAATATGTTATTTACTTATTAATCGAATGTTATGTACTGTTTAGCTAAAAGGGGAGGAATTGTAGTGTATGTACTTTGCAGAAGGAACGATATTCTGCAGCCCCTGTATACTGCAGTACCAGTAGTGACCACCCCGGTATATAAGCCTGTATAATAACTTTGTATAGTAGTTCCAGTTTTGTCTCCATTCAGTAAACACCTGTTATAACCAACTCCTGCAGTCCGTGTCTCAATTACACACGGACGTTACATGTTATGACATAAAAGGGCTAATTCACTGACTCCCAGTGGAAAAGTTGTGTTCTAAGTGAGTGTTGAAACTCCAGTTCCCTGGCTTACATTCACTGTGAGTGTAGCTCCATACTGATAGCGCAGGATTATATAATGGGGAGAATTTTAACCTGAAGGAACGCGTGCGTTTGGGTGTGGGTGGGGGGGTTAAAATAGGCAAAAATGCGAGTGCGTTAGGAAGCCGGATCCGACCCACGGACTTCCAGGTTTAACTTGAGTTTATTACACTGCTTGCGTTCAACCCCTCAGGAGAGGCGGGTTGCCTATTAACATAGGCTAATGGCTCAATTGGAGCGATATTTCAACTCACTTTCAAATTTAACGGCACATCCACAGGTTTCCTGGTCTTCCTGAAAGTCGCCAGTGAATGCAAGGCAAGAACACAGCGGCAATTGAGGGGCTGAATCAAACTCATGGAAATACTGCAATAAATACTCAGTACTCACAGCTGCTTAATTACCTTCTAGTGCGAAAGGGTTCGTTCACAGGCTTTCTGCAGCACAGCAGGATGGATGACGCTTTGGCTGCCTTAGATTAGACCTCAGATGAGGACTAATATGACCAGCACCAGCAGCAGCAGCAGCAGCCTGCTCTTGAGAGATCTGTAGCTGAACAGCAGAGAGGGGAACAGCAGAGAGGGGAGAAACTCACAGGAGACACTACCGGTGACACAGGGTGTACAGACAGAGGCTGAGTTTCTTTGACATGTCTGAACAGCAGTGTTTCAGGAGGCGATGGGCGTCAGGTGGTGGCAGACATCTGCAGCCTGCTAGAAGAATACCTACTGCCTGCTGGACCTTAACAGTGGCTGTGAAAGTCACCACCACCCTCAACTTTTTAGCCTCCGGATCCTTCCAGGGCTCTGCCAGAGAAATATCCAGGATATCCCAGTTGGCAGCCCACAAATGTATAAGACAGGTGACTGATAGCTTGTTTGCCAGGACCGGCAATTATGTACACTTTGCCTGCGATGATGCCAGTCAGAATGAGGGGGCGCTTCAGCTTACAGCTCTGGCTGGTTTCACACAAGTGCAGGGCATCATCGACTGCACACACGTGGCATTTTGCGCACCCCAACAGCACTACAATGAATGCCATAAGACCACCGATGTGTCATCGAACAAGCCATCAGCATGCTGAAGATGCACTTCAGGTGCCTAGATAGATCTGGAGGTGCCCTTCAGTACGCACCAGCCAGGGTCTCCAGAATAGCCGTGGTGTACTGCGCTCTGCACAACATTGCACAGCAGCGAGGTTTGGACTTGCAGGAGCAACAAGGCGCAGAGCTCACATCCTCTTCAGATGATTCTGAAGAGGAGGAGGAGGAGGAAGTCAAGGAAGATGAGAAGGTAATGTGGGCAATGCACCAGCAGCTGCTCACATTGGTGCCTTTGATGCCAGGGATGCCCTTATTAATGAAAGGTTCACTTAGGTTGCACCAGTGGACCGATGTCAGAAGCACATGCAATGGTCACTCTTTCCACCCCCACCCCCCAATTCCACTTACACAAGCAGTCCTGCAAACAACCAATCATCCCTTGCACATCCCCCCTTTGGTCCCTGTCAATTCATGTCTTCCTATTCATCATCAAACAAGTTAAAAGGTGACTTGCCACACAGCAACCAACAATGGGTAAGACGAGAAAGTGGTGCAAAAGAATAACATTTATGTGCTTGAACTAAACAACAGAAACTTCACAACATTACATTCTCTCATACACCCATATGCATACCCTTATGCAACTACAAAGCTTTCCTCTTCATTTTCCTTCCACTCCTACATGGTGCAACCCCTGTGGCTTCAGCAGAGGTAGAGGCAGGCTGCTCAGATCCCTGCTCTGACTGCTGACGACCTCTGGATTTTGGAGCACGTGAGGGCCCTGCCAAAGACTGTTCCACCTGCACCTGTGCAGGGGCAGACTTTGCTGTCTGGAAATGAGGCAGCATGTCGGCTACTGAGTAGGGGTGGGTGGGTGGCAACGGGTAAGAAGTGAAACCACTTTGAGTGGAGCCCCCATTTCCATGTCCCCTTTCGCCATTATCCCTCTCATGGCCCAGCCGCAGTTCACTGCTGCTGCTGGAGAGCACTTTGGTCCAGATCACTGTGGCACTTTAAGGCCAAGGCTAAGGTATCTGTTAACCTACTTAAGGCAGCAGACCTGTTAGCATCCATGGTCAAGGTCTGCATGGACTCATTTGATTGCAGTGTTTGATGTTCCACAGAGCTGGCCACTCTATCCATGGAAGAAGGCATCATCGCAATGCCCTGCAACACCAACCCACTCATGCTTGAGCTGTACTCCTCCATTCTCTCTGCAATCGTGGTCAGTATGCTAGGAAGGCCTGTCAGTACATCACACATTGTCGGCTACAACAAAAGCAAACTACTGCGGATGCTGGAAATCTGAAATAAAAACAGAGGAATTGAGTTCTGAGCAGAGCTTGGAGAGGGCTGCGCCCTCCGACACAGACTCTCCACTGCTGTCCCTGCCACCACCATCTACTTTTGTTCACTTGTGAAGTGTGAGCTACCAAGTGAAAACCCAACTATCTCTCTTACTGGTCCTACCGAAGTGAGAGTATCTGAGCTGCTGCATCGTATGCATGAGTCACGTGGCGATGCACCCTCAGACAGAATCAGCTTCTCTGAGGAAATGTCGTCCATGAGGTTCATGGACTGCTGCTGCACGTGTGAAGGCCTTGTTGGAGATAAAAGATATGAATTAGTACTGGCAAGGTAAGAATGTTGCAAGAATGATTATAGTTCACTCGTTGTTGAAATCAAGTCAACATGACTGAGTGCCGTATGACATGCAGGTGGCTGATATTTAATTGTGTCATTAGGTAACTGGGAGATCCTGTCTCCCCATCTCTGATGGCCAGGCACTTGTTAACTGTAAGATGGGTGGAGGGCCACCTCCAGTTCTCTCCCTCTCCCTGGTGTTCTGTGCTCTCTTCTCCTGCAAAGAGGAAAAGAACAGACCTAAGAGTGAGTGTAATGGCATGTGTTCAGCAGATGGGTAGAGAGCATTTGATGAGGGTTAGTATCAGGAAGAAGCATGGAATTGTATAAGGATGAGGGTGAGAGGCAGTGATGGATGATAGATGGGGATGTGAGGAAATGCATCGACAGAGAAGGATGGGTGCAGCTGCAAGGTAATTGGGTGCGAGGTGTGATGTGATGGAGTCGGCTTGAGAAGGCAGAGTGAGGGAGTGGGTTAATGCACACAGCATGATGTAGGTGAATGTGCAACTGTACTCACCTTTCCTGACCTGGTTAGGTCATTAAACCACTTCCTGCACTGCATCCAGGAGCTCCTGCTGCTCAACTCCTGGGCAACCTCCAACTATGCCTTCTTCGTTTCTGCCACAGGTTTTCTCCTCCCATTGCTGAGGAACAGAATGTCTCTCCGGCTCCTCACAGCCCCCAGCAGCACCTCAAGAGAGGCATCAGTGAACCAGGGCACAGCTTTTGAACATCTCGAATCAATTGTTGAAGTTGCTCCAACTCCTCCAAATTGCATCTTTGAATTGGCTCGTTAAATATTGGAGTTGGGATCGCGTCATGCGGGTCCTCATCACACCCGCTGCCGCACATTAAATGTCAAACCCAGAAATAATATTGGGCCAGAAATTGGTGAACGGGGCTTGCAGCCCCGTTTCTGCACTTACCCCGCGCTACTGCCGATCAGCTCCAGGGACGCCTGGAATTGGTGTTTCCAGAAGAAGAATCCCGGACAGCGTATGACGTCACGCTGCCCAGGAGTGCAGCCAGCGCGAAGCCAGGAGCGTGCAGTGCAAGTGAGACACGCCCCTTGAGGTCTCAGTTTCACTGGACACGCCCCCAATGTTTCTGTCAAGCTGCTAAGCATTTTTACATGCAAAGCAGCAGTTTAAATAGGTTTTTGGAAGTTTTTTGAAGATTTTGGTAACTTTTATAAACTTTTTAAAATGTTTACATTATTTTGAGTAATCTGAAGTAGTTTTAAACAGAATTAAAGCAATTTAAAGACTTTTAAAAGCCCTAAAAGAATTTTTTTAATTCCATTTATTTATTTAGCAATGTCGTCGTCATATGTGTCTTCACACTGTTCCCTTTGGGGAACTGTATGAAGTGGTGGAAGGATTTATGGCCATGATTAACGCTCATTCCGTGACCGTAACCATCTTTGAACCAGGCATTAGGGTGGTTAGTCCTATGGCGGTAGGGTTTTACGGGCTCCCACAAGCTATACAAGGAGGGGGGGCCACCCACACCCAAGGACGCAAATATCCCACTGGATGTCAACCCAGAATTTAGAGCCGGAGCTCTGACTCCACTTGCCGGGACTGTCTGGAGCGGGGTTCGAAACCCTACCCTGATCTGGCCCAGCGGCGGGGATCCTACCGCTATGACAAAGGCCCAATCCGATTAGCAACGTGAAATGGCAGCATAGGGCTCCAGTCACGGGGAGGGAAAAGGCACAGGAAACATATGGGTGTCACCTTTTGTGCGGAGTGGGCCTTTTGCGTAGCAGTAAGCATCCCCGCCGCTGGGCCAGAAGGAGTAGGGTTTTGAACCCCACTCCAGACAGTCCCGGCAAGTGGAGTCGGAGTTCCAACTTTAAATTCTGGGTGGGCATCCAGCGGGATACTTGCGTCCGTGGGTGTTGGTGGCCCCCCCCCCCTCAGATGGGTTGTGGGAGCCCGTAAAACCCTACCGCCATAGGACTAACCACCCTAATGGCTGGTTCAAAGATGGTTACGGTCACGGAATGAGCGTTAATCACGGCCATAAATCCTTCCACCACTTCATACAGTTCCCCAAAGGGAACAGTGTGAGGATACGTACGATGATGACCTCTTGCGCAATGCACCTCCTTGGACCCTCAGTCGCAGATGCGAGGGGGCAAGTCGTGCAATTGTTAAATTTTTCATTTTATTGACATGTAAAATGTTGGCCCAGTAATTCCCTTCCAACTGCGCGAGTACGGTCGGGGTACTTATGCATCTGGCCGGATGAAATGCCGGTTTTCAGCATGCACAGTGCTTTTGGGGAAAACCGGCATTTCCTGTCCTCTGAACGAAGGGGTTCAGAGGCAGAACGCGTGCGACTGCACAGGCAGCGCGTGCGCAGTATAATTCGCCGCTTTCATTACTGCTTTCAGTGAGGTCAAGTCCTTGCAACTTACACATGAAAAAAGCATGGGTACAGTTGCTCCAGAGGCTGCGGAGGAAGATATTTCTTATCGTGGAGCTTCTGAAAGTATGTATGTCTGTATATATTCCTTTGCGTGTTATGTATATATTCCTTTGCTTATGTGTATGAATGTATTATTTAATTATGACTTTCAGAGAAAGTAACTTATTGGAAAATCATAATTAAAAACATACATTCATACACATTAGTAAAGGAATATAAAACATACATACATATACGTAAAGGAATATATGTGGACATACATACATAACTCATTCTCACATTCCATTCACACAGCCACAATTGCTCCTTCTACCTACCGTTCTGAAAACCCTTTTCAAAAAAAAAAATTTTAACTTTAAAACTTATTTAAAATTTCTTAAAATAACTTCCCTCCCTTTCCCAAACAAAAATATTGCATTTCAGAAGCTCCACGATAAAATGTTTCTTCCTCCGCAGCCAATGAACCACTTTACACTTGCTTTATTCAAGTGTAACTTCTGAGGACTTACCCTCACGAATTTCATGAATGAAATCTACGAAGTTCACTGCGCAAGCGCTGCCTGTGCAGTCGCACGCGCTCGAGGTCTGGAAATGCCGGCGTTCCCCGCATGCGCTGTTCATGCTGAACGCCGGCATTTCCAACGGCCAGATGCGTGAGTACCCCGAGCGCACTCACGCCTTTGGCCGCGAATTTCTGCCCCATTATAATGAGGTGGCTGAGTTAAAAAGCCACTGACAGAAGTGCTGAACATACTTCCGGGTTTCCCACACAATATCGGAACCCTCCCCCCACCCCCGCTGCCAGCACATCTCTCAGTTAATATCGGGGTGTAGGAACAGAGGTTCCTAGCTGAAGAATTGAGATCGACGCAGAGAATCAAAAACAATAAAATTTAATGAACAAACGAAGTTAAACAGTAAACTGCTGGATACAATGTAAATAGGTCCGGTCTGGTTGAAAGCCTCTCTAGAACTGCTAGAAGGTTCCGAGCACTGATGTCATGACGTCATCACGTTCTTCCCGCCGTTGGGGTATCACGTGACAGGCGGCATGATGTCATCACGCAGAGTAAAGGAAAGAAGCCATAGTACAGTTAACAGATACATTAAAGGTGCAGCCCCCGGTTGCACTACATTGCTGTTAAAGGAATTATAAACAATTGTCCTGAATCCCCGGGTGGCTGCGCCACATACGCCCCCCCAGAATTGTCTTTAACAGAAAAGGCAAGACGAGAAGGGGGTCTGACGAATCTGTCCGGCCGACTGCGATACTCTGGCAACTGGAGCGGAGCGCTAGAAGACGAATTGGTAGTTGGCCGTGGTTGGGATGGTGCCGCAGGCATAGGAGAAGAAGTGGCTGGCTGTGGTTGACCGGATGAGGCGGGTACGGGCGACCCAGCAGCTGACTGTGGCTGTAGTGGACCGACGGTCGACGGTGGACGCCCACGACGAGGCGGTTGAGCGGTGACGACTGGCTCACTCAGATCCAGATGAGCCGGTTTTAACCGGTCGATGGAGATGTGGTCAGGCTTACCACCGACATCGACTGTGAAAGACTTGTCACCTGACGAAATAACGCGGAACGGACCAGTGTAAGGCGGTTTGAGCGAGTCTCTGTGAGCATCTTGACGAATGAAAACGTATTCGGCACTCTTAAGCTCCACCGGGACATGGGAGCGCTGCAGGTCATGATGAGACGTAGGCACTGGGATGGAATTCTTAGCCACCTCTTGGTGGCTGACGAGCTGCTGAGCTACGGACCAGGGTTCCGTGTGAGGCGGAAGAAAATCGCCAGGAACTCTGAGTGGTTGGCCGTAAACCAGTTCTGCAGAAGAAGATTGCAGGTCATCCTTAGGAGCCGTGCGAAGGCCCAGCAGCACCCAAGGGAGCCTGTCCACCCAACCAGTCCCACGAAGACTAGCACGCAGTGCAGCTTTAAGGGACCTGTGAAATCTCTCACACAGACCGTTTGCCTGTGGATGATAGGCGGTGGTGCGATGAAGCTTGGTACCCAAACCCTGAGCCACGGCATTCCAAAGTTCCGAGGTAAATTGAGGTCCTCGGTCGGAGGAGATGTCGGCCGGTACCCCGAACCGAGCCACCCATGATGAGATGAAGGCTCTGGAAACGTCCGCCGCTGTGGTGGCAACCAAAGGAATTGCCTCTGGCCACCAGGTGGTGCGGTCTACCACGGTGAGGAGATGCGTGAAACCACGAGAAGAAGGGAGAGGGCCAACCAGGTCCACGTGAACATGGTCGAAGCGGCGCTCTGGAACTGGAAAAGTGGCCACTGGGGCCTTAACATGGCGTTGGATTTTGGACTTCTGGCAACTCACGCAGGTATTGGTCCAGTCACGGACGTCGAGATGCATGCCTTTCCAGACGAACTTCTTTGCCATGAGTCGTTGTGAAGCCCTCATACCAGGGTGCGACAAACCGTAGATTGCGTCGAAAACTCTCCTGTGCCATTTCACTGGTACAATTGGTCAGGGGACTCCCATCGAGATGTCGCAAAGGAGTGTGGTCCCTGCGGCTGAAAACTGACATCAGCCACTTGTAAGCTGGAAGGTGTGGTCCGGTATGCCTGCACTTCAGGGTCTGCCATCTGTTCTTCTGCCAAACCAACATAGTCGATTCCCAGGTGGACTGCGTGGACCGGGGCGCGGGAGAGACAATCCGCCACCAGGTTGTCCTTGCCAGACACATGTTGTATGTCTGTTGTCAATTCTGATATGAACGTAAGATGACGTTGTTGCCAAGCCGACCATGGTTCCGCTGTCTTGGCCATGGCAAACGTAAGTGGCTTGTGGTCTACGAAAGCCGTGAATGGGCGTCCTTCCAGTAAGAAGCAAAAATGGCGGATGGCCAGGAAAAGTGCCAACAACTCCCTATCAAAGGTACTGTATTTGCGTTCATTTTTTCACAATTGGCAGCTGAAGAAAGCCAGTGGTTGCCACGTGCCGTTGACCAATTGCTCCTGCACTGCCCCGATGGCATAGTCAGATGCATCTGTGGTAAGGGCGATGGTTGCACCTGGAAGAGGATGTGCTAACATGGTCGCATCAGCCAAAGCGTCCTTAGTGTTGAGGAATGCCTGGTCCATCTGGGGTGTCCAGCCGATGGGGTCTTTACCCGATTTACCTTTTAGAGCCTCGTACAACGGTTGCATTAACAGGGCTGCCTTGGGGACGAAACGATGATAAAAATTGACCATCCCCAGGAGTTCCTGGAGAGCCCTGACGGCCTGAGGATGCGGGAACGAGGTAACTGCTTCCACCTTCGTGGCCAGCGGAATGGCGCCTTCTGAGGTGATTCTGTGTCCCAGAAAATCAATGCTTTGTAAGCCAAACTGTCACTTGGCCGGGTTGATAATAAGGCCATGCTGGCTGAGACGAGAAAAAAGGGTACACAAGTGCGTAATGTGCTCTTTCTTGCTGGTACTGGCGATGAGGATGTCATCGAGGTAGATGAAGATGAACGGCAGATCGCGCAACACAGAATCCATGAGACGCTGGAAGGCTTGCGCTGCGTTCTTCAACCCAAACGGCATACGAAGGAACTCAAAGAGCCTGAAAGGCGTGATGACAGCGGTTTTGGGGACGTCCTGAGGATGAACGGGCACTTGATGATACCCCCGGACAAGGTCTACTTTGGAAAAGATGGAATTCCCTACCAGGTGGGCCGAAAAATCCTGTATGTGAGGAATCGGGTACGGATCTGGAGTAGTAGCTTCATTCAGGCGTCTGTAGTCGCCACATGGTCGCCATCCGCCACCTGGTTTAGGAACGGTGTGTAATGGTGAAGACCAAGGACTATTCGATCATCGAATAATTCCCAGGCGCTCCATGGTATGGAACTCCGCCGTTGCAGCTGCGAGTTTACCGGGTTCCAGCCTCCGAGCCCGTGCATAAACTGGGGATCCTGTCGTGGTAATGTGGTGCGCCACACCGTGCCTCGCGACTGAAGAAGAAAAAGTGGGCCTGGTGAGCTCCGGAAACTCACCGAGAAGACGAGAGAACTCATCTGGAGATGGGACTGCACAGGCAACTGACCAAGACACAGCGGTGCTGCGGTGGCAGGGGACCGAATGAAAGGTGGCCGCATTGATTAACTGGCAGTGCCGGACGTCGACGAGAAAACCATTGGCACAAAAAAAATCTGCCCCCAGGATGGCCTGTGAGACTTTCGCCGTGATGAACTCCCAAACGAAATGCTGGCCGCCAAAACGCAACTGGACCCTATGCTTTCTGAACAAGCAGATGGCCGCACCATTGGCTGCCTCAAGGGAGGGACCGTGACCATCGGATTGAAGATCGAGCTTCGACGCTGGTAGGATACTGCACTGGGAGCCAGTATCACAGAGAAAACGTCGACCTGACAAGGAGTCTGTGATATAAAGGAGTTTCCCTGCGGAACTGACGGCCATCGTAACTCCGGCGTGTCCCTCAGGCCCTGTCGCCCTTCTCAGAAACCGCTGGTTTGAGGTAGGTTTTTTTGGGGGGAAAAACTGCAGGGAGGACGGCAGCATCGGGCTTTCACGTCAAAACGAGCGTGGTATGCACACCAGCCTGCTGGCGGAGGAGTCGGCTTCGCTCCTGTGGGAGATGGGTGCCTCGTGGCCGCACAACATTGTTGCGTGACGGTGAAAATTTTATCCGCTTCTGCAGCGAGTTCAGCACAGTCCGTGATCGCAGAATTGGCCAAGGCCATCTGTACAGGCTCTGGCAACTGGCAGAGAAACAACTCCCGGAACAGAAAACATTCCAATTCCGAGCCCAAGAGCGTGAGCATCTGGCTCATGAGCTCTGATGGCTTTGAGTCCCCGAGGCCGGGCATGGAGATAAGTCTGCGAGCGCGCTCCGACTTGGACAGACCGAAAACTTGCAGTAACTGTGTTTTTAAAGCTTCGTACTTGCCATCGTCCGGAGGACTCTCGAGGAAGCTGATGACCCGCGAGGCCATGGTGCTGTCGAGGGCGGAGACCATGTAATAATAATGGGTCAAATCCGCTACTACTCCCCGGATTGCAAATTGTGCTTCCGCCTGGAAAAACCATGTGGCTGGTTGTTGCTCCCAAAATTGCGGCAGTTTGAGGGTGACAGCGTTTGTGTCCATGATGTAACTTCAACAAAAATTGTTCGAAGAAATCGGGGTCACCAATGTAGGAACGGAGGTTCCTAGCTGAAGAATTGAGATCGATGCAGAGAATTTAATGAACAAACGAAGTTAAACAGTAAACTGCTGGATACAATGTAAATAGGTCTGGTTTGGTTGAAAGCCTCTCTAGAACTGCTGGAAGGTTCCGAGCACTGGCGTCATGACGTCATCACGTTCTTCCTGCCGTTGGGGGATCACATGACGGGCAGCATGATGTCATCACGCGGAGTAAAGGAAAGAAGCCATAGTACAGTTAACAGATACATTAAAGGTGCAGCCCCCGGTTGCACTACATTGCTGTTAAAGGAATTATAAACAATTGTCCTGAATCCCCTGGTGCCTCCGCCACAGGGGCCTGATTATCTAAGATAGAAAAGTGTTCCGTATCCCAAAAGTAGCATCCTTCACCTTGATAAGAACAGAAATTTGTCCAAAAAAGGAGCTGGATAAATATATGGTTATTTAATGGGTTGAGGGTTATAGGAGGAATACAGATGTATTACATATACCGCGATTTTGCCAGAGCTCAGCAGATGGGATGGGTGGCAGGTCAGCTGTGAAATTTGAAATGATTGACAGCGGGTCAGAAACCCGCTGTCAAAAAGCGCGCACCTGCATTTCCCGATGTCGGGTCTGCCAACGCTGAGCAGACCCGACAGGCAGCAGTGGGGCATCCAATTCAAATGATTAGTGGCTTGTTTACAGCCACTTAACAATGCTTTTTTCCCAGCTTTTTAACTTTCACAGATCTCCCACCGGTTTCCCGCTGTGCCTAGACCTCGTCTGTGAAGCTGAGGTGGGAGTTCAGTGGCCATTGAATCAGCTGATGAGTTGACAGCTTCAAATGTCAACTCAAAGCTCCCAGCTGACTGAGAAATGTGCCATTAACCATTAGCTTATCTAAACTGCATTTCCACAACAGATTCAGGATGCTGCAAGTCTTTACACAAGTCTCCATGCAGTCTGACCTCATTACCTATCCCACCATTGACAAATCGCTTCTGTCATCTCTACTTCACCTGCAATCTATTCCATCAGCATGGGTGCACTTTATACTGTCTCACCTTGGTCCTCAGAATCTGACTACGATCAGCCCCAACACCAGCAGCACCAGGCACACCAGCCGCACCAACAATCACACCAACCTTCTCTGCAATCACCTGATGCTGCACAGGACAGAGGGCATCAGCACCCAACCACATTGCTGCCTGGGACGCCAGGGATGGCCTCACCATGGCCAGATTTACTTCCCTTGATGCTGTACACCCTGGCTGTCACATGACGCACCAGGTTGGCACCACTCCACACCAACACCATAAAGCATCCCTGCAGTGCCCAAGCCATTCCTTTCACACTCATCAGCATTGTGGGGGGAACCGTTATGTCTTACCATTCACTGCAACTCACTAAGCCACTTCCAAAGGTGCACGCAAATCTGTCCAAGAAAGCAAAGTGTTGAAAATAAAGATTTCAATGTTTGACAGCACATTAACAGAAACTTCACATGAACATTGGCTAAAGCATACAAGTGCCTACCCTTGTGTGTTGTCAGTTGGTATGATTGGTCTAGGATGAAGGTGAGTGTGAGGGGTAGCTAGTGAGCTGGGGAAGTGATAATGTAGCTAGAGAGGGATGGGTGGAGGTACAAGATAAGTTGGTGTGAGTAACGAAGTGCAGGAGTAGGGTAGTGAAGACAGAGTGATGGGGATGTGATGAGTAGCACAGCAAGACGAGGTTGAGTGTGGCTTTGTACTAATGTTTCGTGATCTACTGAGATCATTGAAAGGTTTGCGCCACTGCAGCCTGGTCCTCCTGACAACATCCCTGCTTGTGCCCTCCTGTGCAATGTGCAACCAGGCTGCGTTGGTCTCCTAGGGGGGAGGTCTCTTCCCCCATGGGAAGGGAAGAGAACCTCCCTGTGTAAGCATATGGAGGAAGTCATGGGAGAGTCTGGGTGCAGCCCTGCACCTCTGTGCAGTGCTTGTTAGTGTTTGCAGCACCTCAATGCTGTAGAACACTGACAGCACAAATGCCAAAGTAAATTTGCACATGGCCCCTTTAAGGAAACCGGTTGATGACGCGTCATCGAATGACGTCATCAGACCCGCTTCCTTCAATTGGCCGGGAAACATGCTAGGCGGGCTTAACAAGCCCAATCAGGGGAAAGTCATGTCGGAGGCCGGGATGGAGCCAACAGCGGGGTCGGGACCCGCCATCGATGTCGCTCGCCATGGACCCGCCAAGGTAGGGAAAATCATGGCCATAGAATTTATAGCACAGAAACAGGCTATTCGGTCCAACCAGTCTGTGCTGGTGTTTATGCTCCACATGTGCCTCCTCCCACTTTATTTCATCGCACCCTATCAACATATTCTTCTATTCCTTTCTCCCTTATGTATTTATCTAGCTTCCCCTTAAATGCATCTATGCTATTCACCTCAACTACCCCATGTGGTAGTGAGTTCTACAGTCTCACCACTTTCTGGGTAAAGAATGTAGATTACTGAATTGCCTGACAACATGAAAGTTCCTCAGCTGCTGGACCACTGGGAGTGTCCTGCTGAGGGGCAGAGCTATAGCCAGGTGAACACACTGTATGCACTCCCGTACACTTTTTATGTTCCTTGTATGCATAAATGCGCACTGCTCCCCGCTCTGCTACTGAGCAGCGCTCCTGCCCCAATCTCCTGCTTCAGGGGGCGAAAATTTACCCTGGGCTGGAATTTTCATGTTAGTTTTGGAATTCCCAAACTGGCAAATCTATCACCAGAATTCCTGCCCTTAGCAGATGAAAGGTGCAAGCATGAATTGAAGAGGGGGAAGGAATGGAAATTGCCAGTATGAACTAGGGGGGAGAGTGAAAGGTCCCACAAGAACTGAAGAAGGGAAGGAATGGAACATGGCGGCAGGAACGGAGGGCAGTGGAGAAGAATGCTATCCTCAGTTGAGGGGAGATAGGGAAAAGAGTCAGCATGAACTGGAGGCAGGGGTGAAGAATATGAGCATGAACTGAAAGACGGGGGAGAAGAAGATTGCTTTCATTTCATTGACAACTGTATAAACAATTTTTAAAATATTTAATAATCAGGTTTAGTAACAGAGAGTACCAATATATATCCACAATTGCCAACAGATGTTGCTGCATTTTTCCACAATTGTGGTGATGGAACATTGGGTATAGCTGCAGCTTAAGTTATGATAAACCTGTTCTCACTGCATTTTCATTATTCTGAGCTGTTTGTGAGTTACTAGCATTTTTAAAACTGTAAATCAGCTTTTGCTAGTTTTCTTTTAGGTTGACACGTATACTGATGATCCAGCTGTTATTGATGCCTTACATTGCTACTTCTTTCTGGGATCTCTCATGATAAATCAGGAATACCCACCTGCAGCATGGAGTCTGATCCTGGAATGAAGCAGAACTGTAGGCAGGAGCAGCAAGCAAGGGGGCAGTAAGGAGCACATAAAGGCGGTAGTGTGTGTCTGTGAATTGGGGTAGCAGGAGTGGGCGAGCTGGTGAGGGAGATTGCCTCTGAAAACTTGGGGGTGCGGGGGCAGAGGTTAGAAGGAAAGATAGATTCTATGAAGGGAGAGAGGAAAGAGTGATTGTTGAGGTAGCCTTTGGGGAAGTGATGGTTTGGTTGGTCTGTTCAATATGGATAAAGGGAAATGTCAACTATTTTTCCTATAATTTTTAACATTAAAAATCTATTAACTGTGATGTAAAAAATGTTTTAAATGAGCCAGAAAGCTCCACTTTCAATGTAAAAATTATAAATTTTCTAGGGAAGCATGCCCCATCCTGCCCCCAGCCCCTCCCCTTGTAACAATGTATGCACCACTGACTGTGAGGGACAGTGTTTGGAAGACGTGTGCAGTTTTAAATTTGCTGTTTACATCCGTGCCCAAGGGTATCATGTACAATTCAAGGTTAGATAAATATTCTGAAGTTTTGCTTGATTTTGCACTGGGGAAGAAAGGTGGCTAGAAACAGGGAGAACTTTGCAGAACCTTTCCTCAGCAGATTAGACGAGCCATGATGGAGGGTATTGCACGTGGTCTAAGGAAGAAATAAGCTTGATGGGCTTCATGTTTTCTTATGTTTGTGTGCACTACGGAATGAGTTAAAAGGCTATTATCTAAGCAAAGAGTTTAGATGGTTAATATATGGAATAAATGGATATCTGGGAGTGAGGTACAAGCCAAATTCTAACCATGATGCCCAAATACCTCCTTCCCTATATCTAAACTGCATGGTATTTATGTGCTTCCAGCCAGTTACTTATTCTAGGGATGCAATCAACTCAGGGGCAGCAATTCTAGCAAATTTGAATGTGCTCAGGATCATTCTGCTCTACCAAAGACAAGTTTCATTCAGTCAATATCGGATCTGATGAGATAAAGGACTAATTGTCCATTTTATCTGAATTCTAAATCAGAACTAACAAAGCTTGGAGCTAGGCCAAGCCCTGACTTGTATGATTGACTCTGAAAGTATGTTGCTTTTTGTTTCCTTTCCTAAAATATTTTTGTTTGAATGCTGATTAGTTCCTCAGGAAACTGGTTGGAGGAATTACTGAGCAGAGCAATGCGCAAGAGGTGAACTTCCATTGATAGAGATACAGTCATTAACACAGGGTGCTGTCTGGGGGGAGTTCCTGAGCCCAACCATGCTGAATGAGCTGAAATACCATCTGTAATGCAGGATATTTTAAGTATTTTTTTCCATTTCACTTATATGTACCAATTGAGCGCTCTCACACTGTTAGGCACAGGAAGTTCTGTAGGTCTGCTCTACTGCACTCACTTTAAGTAAATATATTTCAAATAGCCATGGAAAAGTTGAAAAGAAAATGCAGATCATAATTCTTGAAGGTGTCTTGAATCCCTTTGACCACCACTATAGGAAGATTACGTGCCAATAGTGGCTATATAACTGTGCCAACATATTCATAATTTATATCTGAATCTGTAAAAAGCCACTTGTCTATAAAGATGACATCTGAACGGAAATAGTGCTCACTATGGACTAACCATTAGCTCAAGTCTTGTATTAGCTTCAAACTGGAAACTCAGGTTGTTGGCATCCCTGAAACATCCCTGAAATAAAAGATAACGGGCAGGATTTTCATTGGGCCGTGGAGGCAGGATTGGAGGCGTGTGGGGGGTTAAAATCTCGAAATTGGGGGGGCACGAACCCATCCTGCCCCCAACCCGCCTCCATGCCAGTTTCAAAGGAGGCGGATACCCGACCTGTGCTGGGACTCGCCTCCCCGAGGTGGGAAGGGGATTAGTGCAGTTTTTAGCCTAATCCCTATTTTTATTGCTGAAGTGTGGGATTCCCAATGGCTCCAAACCACGCCAAGGTAGCGAGGCGGACCGTCGGGCTGAAGGGCTTGGAGGGTTCGAGATGTCCGGTGTTCAGGTGAGTGATGGGTGCATGAGTTCAGAGGTAAGTGTGTTTGGTGTGTGTAAAGTGTTTAAAGAAGTTTTACTTACATTTACTTGCCTTTACAGCCTTCCTTCCTTCAGGTCTCGGGAGTCCCTCATCTCACCGGCACAGAAAGCGGAATGGCCACGAGCTGTCAAAAGTTGCAGCATTCAGCTTTCTGTTCTGGAGAGATCTCTAAATCAGCCTGAGAGGAAGGAATTAACTTGGAGTACAGGTTTTGACAGATGAAATGTCAATCTGTGACGTCACCTGTTGCCAGGTGGCCCTTAATTGGCCTGCTGAGCCCGTTGGGCGGGCTCAACAAGGTCAATCAAGTGAAAATCGCGTGGGTTGGCCACAACTCGATGGAGGCGGGACTACAACCCCGAAAGTTGTAGTCCCGCCTCCTACACGCCTCCTCAATCAAAATCCAGCCCAACTAGTTTGCCAAGAAATATTCCACTTAGATGAAGAATATGCTTGAATCAGGAATTCCACTGAATGTATACAATTTGCAGCCATCAATTCTCGGAGTAGGTTGCTTTTTGGAAGTGAATCAAAACACGTGACTAATTTTTTGGAGGGGAATGGGTAAGTTATATTACTTTCTTCCCTTCCACTCTGTTAATGCCAGACCTGGGTCAAGCTACCAGCTCCCAGATTTCTGGCAGTCTCACTCTGTCACCTTTTGTTAGGAGCTTTATGAGGGCAGCCCCAAAGTGTTTCTCCCTCTCTTTGATGAAATAACTCTTTGCACTTCCCCATGTTAGCACTGCACAATTCAGCAGTGCAGTCTTGTGTGTAATTCCTGGCACAAACACAAGTCCAAAAACACTGCATGAGCTCAATGTGCTACTTCACCACAGTGCTCATACACGACTGCTGCAGTTTTCGGGTGAAATTCGTGAATTCTTCTTCTTCTCTCTTCTGTGCCTAGTAGCAACTCGGCCACCAACCTCATAGTTTCCCAACCCCGCACAGCCCGCTTCTACCTCCTTCCCAAGAGCCACAAACAGGGCTGCCCTGGTAGACCCATTGTTTCAGCCTGTTCTTGCCCCACCGAACTTATCTCTTCCTATCTCGACTCTATCTTTTCTCCCCTTGTCCAGTCTCTTCCCACCTACATCCGCGACTCTTCGGACACCCTCCGCCACTTTAACAGTTTCCAGTTTCCTGGCCCTAACCGCCTCCTTTTCACCATGGATGTACAATCCCTCTACACCTTCATCCCCCACCAGGATGGCCTGAAGGCGCTCCGCTTCTTCCTTGAACAGAGGCCCGACCAGTCCCTATCCACCACTACCCTCCTCCGCCTGGCTGAACTTGTTCTCACATTGAACAACTTCTCCTTTGACTCCACTCATTTCCTCCAAATCAAAGGTGTTGCTATGGGTACCCGCATGGGTCCTAGCTATGCCTGCCTTTTTGTGGGATATGTTGAACACTCTTTGTTCCAGTCCTACTCGGGTCCCCTCCCTCACCTCTTCTTCCGGTACATTGATGACTGTATTGGTGCCGTTTCCTGCTCTTGCCCTGAACTAGACAATTTCATTCACTTTGCCACCAATTTCCACCCTTCCCTCACCTTCACATGGTCCATCTCTGACTCTTCCCTTCCCTTCCTCGACTTCTCCATCTCCATCTCTGGGGATAGGTTATTGACCAACATTCACTACAAGCCCACTGACTCCCACAGCTACCTGGACTACACTTCCTCCCACCCCGCCTCCTGTAAGGACTCTATTCAATTCTCCCAGTTTCTCCGTCTCCGCCGCATCTGCTCCGACGATGCCACCTTCCACACCAGTGCTTCCAACATGTCTTCCTTTTTCCGCAACCGAGGATTCCCCTCTACTATGGTTGACACAGCCCTCGACCGTGTCCGTTCTATCTCCCGCACTTCTGCCCTCACCCCTGCCCCTCCCTCCCGGAACCACGATAGAGCTCCCCTTGTCCTCACCTTTCACCCCACCAGCCTCCACATTCAACGGATCATCGTCCGCCATTTCTGCCACCTCCAAAGTGATCCCACCACCAAACGCATCTTCCCCTCCCCTCCCCTTTCAGCATTCCGTAGGGACCGCTCTCTCCGAGACACCCTAGTCCACTCCTCTATCGTGCCCAGCATCCCTTCCCCTTCGCCCGGCACCTTCCCGTGCAAGCACAGGAGATGCAACACCTGCCCTTATACCTCCCCCCTTCCCACTGTCCAGAGCCCCAAACACCCCTTCCAGGTGAAACAGCGAATTACTTGTACTTCTTGCAATCTAGTATACTGTATTCGCTGCTCACGATGTGGTCTTCTCTACATTGGGGAGACCAAACGCAGATTGGGTGACCGCTTTGCAGAACACCTCCGTTCAGTCCGTAAGGGGGACCCCGAGCTTCCGGTCGCCTGTCACTTTAATTCACCGCCCCATTCCCACTCAGACCTCACTGTACTCGGGCTCTTGCATTGTTCCACAGAAGCTCAAAGTAAACTCGAGGAACAGCACCTCATCTTCCGATTAGGCACTTTACAGCCTTCCGGACTCAACATCGAGTTCAACAATTTCAGATCATAACCTCAGCCCCCTTTACATTTTTGCTTATATTTTATCCACATCTTTGTTTTGGCCCTTCCCCCCACCCCCCTTTTTTTTCTCTCTCCCACATGGCAGCTGTCTCCCATTCTGCCAGAACATTTCACACCTAATCTAGAGCCGTCTTTTGTCTCCACTAGTCCTATCACCATCTCATCTCGTTTTGAATACCTCTTAATGTGTCTTCACTTCTTTTGTTCTTTCCCAGCCCTGCCTTTCGATCTATTTCATTTCCTTTCCAGTTTTGAAAAAGGGTTAGACCCGAAACGTCGACTCTATTTTCTCTCCACAGATGTTGCCTGGCCTGCTGAGTTTTTCCAGCATTTTCTGTTGTTATTTTGGATTTCCAGCATCTGCAGTATTTTGCTATCGAACTCATTTCCTCTACTGCTTTTACATCCAGCAGATTGCTCTCTGGGTTGTTTCCGTAACAAAGTTATTTTTTATTACGTGGACAGGTCATTAGCCTGACTCACAACTCCCTACCAAGAGAACCGCTAAATGCGGTTGGGAGGGATTGCCATCCCACTCTGTTTAGATGCGAAAACTCTGCTGGATATCAGCCCAGTATTGAGAGCCCAGCGCTCTGGTCTGCTGCTCGCCTGGGCTACATGGGGGACATTCCACTCCCATCAGACGCGAGGTCTCCACTGGACGGCAACCTGGTATTCAGAGACCGGAACTCTGCTCACCGGGGCAAAATTAGTGAATGGGCCAACAATATTAAACATAGCATTGAGGATATGAACAACTGAAAGACAGAAAAGAAAGAATTTGCATTTATATAGTGCATTTCATATCCAACAGATATCCCAATGTGCTTTACAGCCAACTAATTATTTTTTCAGTATAGTCAATTGTTTTTTAGGCAAAGTGGCTGAAATGAGGTTATGCACAGAGTATGTTATTCCAACATTCGGAAGTTGAGAGAAAATGGAAGAAGACCCTGTGCACCAGAATGGATCAGGTCAGGTATGGCTCTGTCCAGAGGCAAATCTACAGGAACTATCTTCACCATTCTGTCCTTGAGAAATAATCACACTTCATGGTAAAAATTAAATTCACAACCAAATGTTACAGCCAAAAACATGTTTACTATTGGCCCAAAAGTGCTGTCAAAATAACAGTGAGGCTAATAACGCTCATTGTTATTTATGTGCAAATGCCACAGCAACTTCAGGCGAGGACAGATGTGCAATTAAATGAAAAAATTGAGAAATTGCTGTCAGAGATGTGCTGCTCCATCATTAGCATCTCACTGTCGAGCTCCCCATTCAAACGTACTGAATGGTGTGAAGTTCCTGTACTTGCATGGTAGATCGTAAACTCGTCACAGAAAGTTAAATCAGTCACTTCAAGTCTAAGTACCCTTTTAACAATGTGATAAACATTAATTACTGCCAGTCAACCTCTCTGGCACTGAAAATTAACTATTACAAGTGTGGAGTCTCATTCCTTCAGGCTTTAATTGTTGTTGGAGTTTTTTTTTTAATGTAAAATGAAACTTTTTTTAACTTTCTCTTTCTGTCTCTTTTTTCCCTCTCTGTTAATCCAATCTTTCTTTCCCTCTTTATTTCTCTTTCTGTACCTGATTTGACATTGAATTCACCAATCTAACTTAAACTTCCTTGTGCTGGTAATTTCACAATCCTTCAATCTGATTGGTTAAGTAGATACATCATTGCTTTACCTGTTCACTCAGGTCCCAGATGCCCTGTAGAGGGCACCACGCCATTTCCATCTCGCACTTCCAGCAACTTGCAGGGCAAATATTGTCGACAATAAACGAGCAAGGGCAAATCTACCTAAGGAGTTTAAATGAAAGCTTATTTAAAAACTATATCAAGAATATTTCTTATAGACAGTAATTTGGAATTAAAATCTGTGTACTATATTTCTATAGGCTGAGGGTGCAAAATTCAGATCCATAGCACCTGTTTTTCAGGCCCTTAGAGGTTCAAAATGGTGTCCGTGGTGCACACATACTTCTGGTGTGAGTCACGCCGGACACATTATTGGTGAGAGCTCAAAACTCCAGTTAACGCCCTCTCTCAAGCTCGCACAGCTGAACATGCGTTGAGCAGCAGGAAGGACCCGCACCAATGCTATTTAAAGGGATCATCAACTACTTACAACTACTTAGTTGTCGAATTCTACTGGCTGCTGCTACGATTGTACAAGTGTTTGGTGTTTTCTAGAGTTCCTTAAAGTTGCTAAAGTCTACAGGGAGTGGTGTGGCAGGTGCTGAAGGACTCTGTCCTGACTTCAAGGCTGCTGCAGAAACCACTTGCAGTGGTAGGCATTCCCCTTGGAATAGGGCATGATTGGGAGAATGTGCAGAGGCGGCACAGAGCAGGACAAACTGTTAGAAGAGGGAGGAGGAGGAGGGGGAGATGGGCTCTCAGCAGGAGGCCATATCCCCCCAGGGTGTTAAGAGAGCAATTCTCCTTCCTGAACCTCAGCGAGGAACAGTGTGTCAGATGTCTGCGCTTCACTAAGGACGTCCTCACTGAAATCTGCACCTGCTGCAGCCACAACTACAACCTCAGAGCAGGGCGAGGACCACATTGCCAGTGGCCGTGCAGGTTACCATGGCCATGTACTTTTATATGTCAGCTGGAGCTGGAGATATTTGTGACATCTCGCAGTTTGCCATCCACTGTTGCATAAGGGAAGTCACGGAGGCTCTTTATAAAAAGAGAGCTGACTACATCCAGGCGTTGGGTGGCTTCTGCTTGTGCTACAATAGAAACTGTGACATTGACCATCAGATGCTGCATCATGGTTGGGTCCACAAGTGTGCTAATGGAGTTGGCCACCACTTTTATGCTGGAAAGGATGGGCTCCAAGCTCTGTGCAAAGCCCTATGCAAAGTTAGTGCTGGACTCCTCCATGCTCCTTAACATTGCACGCAGGCTTTTTGCAGGCCTGCCAATGCACCAAGGATTTTGTTGTGCATACCCATCAGCCTTCTTCTGTAGCCCGCCCTATCGAAGTGCTCATCTGTCTCCTATGTAGCAGAACCCGTGTGTGACCTCGCCCTCCAGCGAGCTGGCACCTGTGTTACCCTTGTCCCCTGCCCTGGCTGCAGGCCACTTGTGCCCGGTGTCTCACCATGTGCAGATCCCGCCTTGATGCTCTTCTCTAAAGTACGTGCAGTATCAGTACCTGAGCTGTGGCTGCGAGTGTGAAATAGAGTGATGGTGTTTCTTCATCATCAGTGTCTTGTTGCTCTTCAACCTGTTTCTCTTCCACCACTGCCTGGCCAGTTTGCAGTTCTTGAGTATCTGAAAAGTGAAAGGCACAAGTGTAAGGTTATGGTGAGGGGAGGGGGAGAAGCAAGAGGTGCATGCTTACACCATCTGCAGCTTATAAGTCAGAAGAGATTGTGGGATGAGGGCAAAGTGGAATATGAGAAGGAGGATTATGTATGAGGATATCGTCATCTTCTATCGTTTCAGCCCCACCACTGGCCATGGCCTCAGCAATGGCCACTGCAATGATGGTGAACACCATCTTCTCCATGGGGGTAAGGACATGCAGGCGCGCCTTTCCCCGCTGGTTGTGCACTGCCTCTGGTTGTGCGCCACCTTGTCATACAAGAGAGAGGGAAGTGTGTCAGTGAGTGTAGTGCAATCTGTTTGGGTGATGTGGTTGAATAACTGGCAATGTGTGCAAGCTGTGAGATGTGGATGTGAATCTTGCAGCAGTGCTAAGTGTGTGAGGATGAAGTGCTGCTATGAATGTGAGGTATGAGTCCTGATTGATAGAGAATGTTGGTAGGTGAGTGATAGGGGTGTGGTGCATTGAGCAGTGTCTGAGGCTAGTGGTGCAGTTGGTGGGCTATGGCATTTGAAGATGAATTCACTGAGCTTGACCACTCGTGTGAGGTCATGAACATTGAAGCAGCACTGCATCCAGGTCTTCCGGGCTTGACTCCTGGCATTGACCAACATGGCTATCTGGTCCCACTGTCTTCTGAGCATTTGTCTTCAGGGCCTCCTGGCCCCCTGTGGATACGGCACTTCTCTCCTCCTTTCCACCTCCTCCACCAAGGCCTCCAGTGCAGCGTTCGAGAACCTTGGAGCACGCTGTCTCCCATGTTGTGCTATTATTCAGTCTTTTTGCACATCTGAGTGACTTGTACAAGGACTTCCACCACCTGCTCCAGTAACAATGCACCTTCCCTTTAAGAGGTGCAGGCTAGCTTTAAGTAGTGCAGGCCAGCTTTAACTCGTGCTAGCCTCTCACGATTTTGGGCCCCCTGCTGAGGTGTGCAGCCACTCAACAGTGTGGTTAGTGCTGGCTGCACGCTACAATAAAAATGACAGCGGAGAAGGCAATAGAGCAAGGTAGCAGTGGGGGAATTAAAAACCAGAGCGTGTCAGGAAGGGACAGAATGTATAATGATAAAGGTAAAGTAGTAAAAGGGGTAAAAGCAGGAATAAATTGTCAGAAAACATATTTGAAAGTTCTTTATCTGAATGCACGCAGCATTCGTAACAAAATAGACAAGTTGATGGTACAAATAACTACACATGGGTATGATCTGGTGGCCATTATGGAAACATGGCTGCAAGATGATCATGACTGGGAACTAAACATACAAGGGTATTTGACAATTAGGAAGGACAGACAGGAAGGAAAGGGAGGTGGGGTTGCTATGTTAGTCAAGGATGGAATCACTGCAATAGTCAGAAATGTTATTGGGTCAAAGGATCAGGATAGTGAAACAGTTTGGCTGGAGATAAGGAATAATAAGGGGAAAAAGTCACTAGTGGGCGTAGTCTATAGGCCTCCTAACAGTTGCAACTCTGTTGGTGGGAGTATAAATCAGGAAATAGTTGGGGCTTGTAATAAGGGAACAGCTATAATCATGGGGGATTTTAACTTTCATATTGACTGGACTAATCAAATTGGGCATGGCAACCTTGAGAAAGAGTTCATAGAGTGTATTAGGGATGGGTTCCTTGAGCAGTATGTAACTGAACCAACCAGGGGGCAGGCAATCTTAGATCTGGTCCTGTGTAATGAGACAGGATTAATTAAAAATGTCCTAGTAAAGGATCCCCTTGGAATGAGTGACCATAATATGGTTGAATTCCAAATTCAGTTTGAGGGTGAGAGAGTTGGATCTCAAACCAGCGTACTGAGCTTAAATAAAGGAGACTATGAACGTATGAGAGTAGAATTGACTAAAGTGGACTGGGAAAACAGATTAAAGTGTAAGATGGTACAAGAGCAGTGGTCCACATTCAAGGAGATATTTCACATCTTTCAAGATAAATATATTCCACTGAGGAAAAAGGGGAGTAAAAGAAAAGACAGCCATCCGTGGCTTAGTAAAGTAATAAAGGATAGTATCCGACTGAAAACAAGGGCATATAAAGTAGCCAAATCTAGTGGGAGGATAGAAGATTGGGAAGCATTTAAAAGCCAGCAAACAATAACTAAAAGATTAATTAAGAAAGGGAAGATAGATTATGAAAGTAAACTAGCAAAAAATATAAAAATAGATAGCAAGAGTTTCTAAAGCTATATAAAAAGAAAAAGGGTGGCTAAAGTGAACATTGGTCCCTTAGAGGATGAGACCGGGAAACTAGTGGTGGGGAATATGGAGATGGCAAAGACGCTGAACAAATATTTTGTATCAGTCTTTACAGTGGAGGACACTAAAAATATCCCAACACTGGACAAACAGGGGGCAATGGGGGGGGGGGGAGGAGCTAAACACAATTAAAATCACTAAGGAGATGGTACTCGGTAAAATAATGGGACTTAAGGCGGATAAATCCCCCGGACCTGATGGCCTACATCCTAGGGTCTTGAGAGAAGTGGTGGTAGGGATTGTGGATGCATTAGTGATTATTTTCCAAAACTCCCTGGACTCAGGAAAGGTCCCGGCAGATTGGAAAACTGCTAATGTAACACCCTTATTTAAGAAGGGAAGTAGACAAAAAGCTGGAAACTATAGACCAGTTAGCCTAACATCTGTGGTTGGCAAAATGTTGGAGTCCATTATTAAGGAAACAGTAACAGAGCATTTGGATAAACATAATTTAATAGGACAGAGTCAGCATGGTTTTATGAAGGGGAAGTCATGTTTGACAAATTTGCTCGAATTCTTTGAGGGCGTAACATACAGGGTGGATAAAGGGGAACCAGTGGATGTAGTGTATCTGGACTTCCAAAAGGCATTTGACAAGGTTCCACACAGAAGATTACTGATCAAGATAAAAAATCATGGGATTGGGGGTCATATACTGGCATGGGTGGAAGATTGGCTATCTAACAGAAAACAAAGAGTTGGGATAAATGGTTCATTCTCAGGATGGCAATCAGTAACTAGTGGTGTTCCGCAGGGGTCAGTGCTGGGACCCCAACTCTTTACAATCTATATTAACGATTTGGAGGAAGGGACCGAGTGCAACGTATCCAAGTTTGCTGACGATACAAAGATGGGAGGGAAAGCAGTGAGTGAGGAGAACATAAAAAACCTGCAAAAGGACATGGACAGGCTAAGTGAGTGGGCAGAGATTTGGCAGATGGAATATAATATTGGAAAGTGTGAGGTTATGCACTTTGGCAGAAAAAATCAAAGAGCAAGTTATTATCTAAATGGAGAGAAACTGCAAAGTGCTACATTACAAAGGGATCTGGGGGTCCTGGTGCATGAAACACAAAAAGTTAGTATGCAGGTGCAGCAGGTGATCAGGAAGGCCAATGGAATCTTGGCTTTTATTACAAGGGGGATGGAGTATAAAAACAGGGAAGTCTTGCTGCAGTTATACAGGGTATTGGTGAGGCCACACCTGGAATACTGCGTGCAGTTTTGGTTTCCATATTTAAGAAAAGATATACTTGCTCTCGAGGCGGTTCAGAGAAGGTTCACTCGGTTGATTCCAGAGATGAGGGGGTTGATGTATGAGGAAAGGTTGAGTAGGTTAGGCCTCTACTCATTGGAGTTCAGAAGAATGAGAGGCGATCTTATCGAAACATATAAGATTGTGAGGGGTCTTGATCGGGTGGATGCGGTGAGGATGTTTCCACTGATGGGTGAGACTAGAACTAGGGGGCATAATCTTAGAATAAGGGGCTGCCCTTTCAAAACTGAGATGAGGAGAAACTTCTTCACTCAGAGGGTAGTAAATCTATGGAATTTGCTACCCCAGAGAGCTGTGGAAGCTGCAACATTAAATAAATTTAAAACAGAGATAGACAATTTCCTAGCAGACAAGGGAATTAGGGGTTACGGGGAGAGGGCAGGGAAGTGGACGTGAGTCTAGATTCGGATCAGCCATGATCCTATTGAATGGCGGAGCAGGCCCGAGGGGCCGTATGACCTACTCCTGCTCCTACTTCTTATGTTCTTATGTTAATCATGGTAATGAGCAGGCAGCACAGAGTTGTGTGCTGGCTGCATCACATTGAACAGGCATGGGGTATTCACGCATCACGATCCCTGCACCCGTTTTTGGTGGCTGTCCAATTTAGCCCCTTACTTTTTTATATTATAGTCTCTGAAAATATTTACAAGAAGCTGTTAGTTTGTCTATTTGCACAGTTCATAATGTTTGGACCAAATTAATGTCTACCATATCCAATTAAACTCATATCAGTAAGTGGAATTTATTCTTATTTTAAAGATCAAGTAAATTTCTGTGCCCCAAAAAAGACATTCACTCTCCATTCTTGTGGTAGTTCATCAGTCATCACATTTAATTAATGATGCTATTAATACTGTAGAAGTCTTTTAATTGGAATGCAGCAAGTCAAACACACCTCTAGCCCACACATTCTTATCAAGTAAACATCATTTAAAACACAAGAGCAAAATACTGCAGATGCTGGAAATCTGAAATAAAAACAGAAAATACTGGAAATGCTCAGCAGGTCAGGCAGCATCTGTGGAGCGAGAAATAGCGTTAACGTTTCAGGTCGATGACCTTTCATCAGAATTGGAAAAAGTTAGAGATGTAACAGGTTTTAAGCAAGTACAGAGGCAGGGAAAGGGGGGAGGGGAGGAAAGAACAAAAGGGAAGGTCTGTGATAGGATGGAAGGCAGAAGAGATTAAATGACGAAAAGGATGATAGTGCAAGGCAAAAGGAGATGGTAATGGAACAAGTAAAGAAACAAAAGATGTGCCTAGAGAAGGTGTAAATGGGAATATCAGAATCATCAGTAATAGCTGCAGTCCGAAAAAAATGGGGGCAGAGGTTATGATCTGAAATAGTTGAACTCAACGTTGAGCCCAGAAGGTTGTAAAGTGCCTAATAGAAAGACGAGGTGGTGTTCCTCGAGCTTATGTTGAGTTTATTGGAACAGTATAGGAGGCCGAGGAGAGAGGGGTCAGTGTGGGAGTGGTCCGGAAAATGTAAATGACAGGCGACTGGAAGCTCGGAGTCACACTTACGGACTGTTCCGCAAATTGGTCACCCAATCTGCATTTGGTCTCCCCAATGTAGAGGAGACCGCATCGTGAGCAGTGAATGCAGTATACTAAATTGAAAGAAGTACATTTTAAAAAGCTGGATAACTTTTCTTCTCAATCTTGTTTTCTCTGGTGAAAACCAGTTTGCCTCTGTGGATCTCTCCTTGTAACTTTGATATCTAAGTTCCAGACCATCCTTGTTTCTCTTCTCTGAACCCACTTTGAGTAGCGTGCCCAAAACTGCACACAATGTTCCAAATTTGATCTCATCAATTATCAACGCATGGTCAGAATAATTTGCTTCAACAAAGTCTTAGGGCTCGATTTTCCAAGCCCCGAGGAGGCGGGTTTGGAGGCGGGAGTGGTGGGAAAATTGCAGAATTGGGGGGCAGGAACCCATCCCGCCCCCAACCCGCCTCTGTGCCAATGTCCCAGGAGGCGGGTAGCCAACCTGTGCTGGGAGCCGCCTCCCCGAAGCGGGAATGGGATTAGTGCCAATTAACTGCCTGTTAACAAGTAGTTAACAGGCAGTTTTTTGCCTAATCCCTATTTTTAGCCCTGAAGTGTGGGCTGTCCGACGGCTCTGAACCACACCAAGTTAGCGAGGTGGACTGCCGGTCTGCAGGGGTTGGAGGGGTCGAGATGTCTGTTGTGCAGGTGAGTGATGGGTGCATGTGTGCAGAGATAAGTGTGTGAGGTAAGTGTAAAGTGTTTTAATAAGTTTTACTTACCTTTACTTTCTCCTGCAGGCTTCCTTCCTTCAGGTCTCGGGAGTCCCTCATCTCACCGGCACAGAAAGCAGAATGGCTGCTGAAATGTCAAAAGCTGCAGCCTCTGCTTTCTGGTCTGAAGAGTCCTCTAACTGAGTCTGAGTAGAAGGACTCAAGTTAGAAGACAGATTGTCAGTGTTTGACAACTTCACAGAGCTGTCAAGCGCTGATTTTTCATCTGTCAAAAGCTCTTGACAGATGAAATGTCAATCGCTGACATCACCTGTAACCGGGCGTCCCTTAATTGGCCTGCTGAGCCCGCTGAGCGGGCTTAACAAGGTCAATCAAGGGAAAATAGCGTGGGTTGGCCACAAGTCAATGGAAACGGGACTACAACCCAAAAAGTGGGAGTCCCGCCTCCAAAAGCTCCCCATTGACATAATCGAGCCCTTAAAGTAATTGCAGTGCAACAACAACAACTAGTATTTATATAACACCTATAATGTACAGAAACATCCCAAGGCACTTCACAGAGGTGTAATCAGAAATAAATGAATGCCAAGCTGAAAAGGAGATATTAGCAGGGGCGGTCAAAGAGGTGAGTTTTAAAGAGGGACTAACTGGAAGAGAGGGAGGTGGAGAGGCAGAGGGGCTTAAGCAGGGAATCCCAGAGATGGGGCCTAAGCGGCTGATGGCACGGCCACCAATGGTGAAACGAAGTGGTGGGTGGGGGAGGGATGAACAAAAAACCATTATCGGAGAATTGGCGTGTTCCTGGAGGGGGAGCTGGGAGGGAATTGTAGAGCTGAAGAAGGTTACAGAGATAGGGAGGGGTGAGGCCATGAAGGGATTTAAACATGAGGACTGAATTGCTGATGACACTTCACATTGACTGAATATTTTTATTGAATGATGAATAATTACACTCAAGTCCTTTTCTTTTCCACTTTTGCTCATGGATTTTCTTCATTGTATATATGCCCCATGTTTCCTGCTTCAAAGTGCATAATCTTACATTTATCCTCATTAAAATGCATCTAAAATAGTGATTCACCCCACTAAGAACTGGAATGGGTCTGCTCCAAGTTCATTTTACATAGGACCCTTACGGCTGCCAGAGAGCAGAGACTTTCATCCCATATAGACCTGTCTTAGATTTGAAACCAGGTTCCTAAATGTGAACAGTGTTACACCTGTTGTGTCAATCAGTCTCCTAGCCGGAATTTTCTCAATGGTTTTGCTGATTGGCCACTGTAAATTTGGTGGAAGATCGGTGGAAACCTCATTCACATGTCTATCCAGGGTTTCCGTTAAAGTTACAATGGCTGTTCAGGAGAACCCTCAAGGAATTTCCCAGAAAATGTTATTATGCCATGCAGGAATAATAAAGCTTTCCGATGTCATCGTAACCACTCTGATATTCTTGTCAAAAAGTAGTATTTGGACTGTTAGCACAGTTTACGATTAGTGACTTATTTGTAAATGCAAACCATATAATCCAGCAATTTCCTGTGTGATTATGTGTATTCTTATAATGAAAACACAGATGGTAGTCCACATTGTCTGGTGTAAATGATGCATAATTGGTAGTCTGTCATGAAGCTTATTTCTGGAGGCAGGATAAATCAAGACAATTAATGCAATGTTGACTAAGAGTTGTATTACAGTACTGCAGCAGTATTTCTCCACTACTTTATACTCTGATAGGCCTTTCTGCTTTGATGGTGATGAAAATCTTCATAGTCAGCTATTAATAAACTGAATATGGTGTCCTATCTGCTCATTTTAATTAGAGGGAAGTCGTGAGTGAGCTTCCCATCCACCTTGTTTGTCCTCTTCTTAGCTCCTCTTATATCACCTTACATCTTTGAGTGCTATCTGATGTCCTGTGTTCCAGCCACTTGTTCCTCTTTCACATCAGGCCTGAGTAGGTCTCCCCACAACTACAGATTCAATTAGTTCCTTTGATTGTCCAATAATCCTCTTGGCTTCACCAGTTCTCCTTTTTCTTTGTTTTCACTTCTAGTTCTTGTGCTCTGAATTTCTGAGCCAGCCAGGCAAAGCTGAAATGACAACCTGCAAGATGAGAAAAAGATCCAATAAAGCTGAAAGTTAGGGGGGAATTTAACACCGAGGATAGGTGGATTGGGAGGGTACAGCGGGCAGGAGGTCAAAAAAATTTAAGTCGCAAACCCAACCCCAATCCGCCTCCAACCCGTCCACTTCCAGTTTTAATGGTAGTGAGTCAGAGGGCGGGCAACCAACCCGCTCTCAGGAGGCAAGTCAGTCCATAAAATCTTTTAAGGAGGCTGCGGGCCTCCATTTAAAAGGATTTTTATTTTTAACCCATGAATGTAAAAGGAGGTGAGAAGGGTCGGATCTGTGAAGTTATGTGCATTTACAGCACTGCTTGTGGGCCAGGAGGAGCAGGAGTGTTTCCCCCAGGGCCAACAAGTTTACCTCTTTAAACACCTTGTGATCGGCCGACCACCCCCCTACCCTGCCCCAATCTCCAACTTCCCCCCCACCCCGGCAATCTCCAACTCCCTCGTGATCATCGGCTACCCCACCCCTCCACATTCTCTGACACCCCCACCCCCCGATTTCCGATTCCTCCCGCGATCTCCGACTCCTCCCCCCTCTGCAATCTCCGATTGCCCCCACCTCCGCCAATCTCCAACTCCCCCTGATCTCTGATTTCCCCCCCCCAACCCCCCGCCCAGCAATCTTCTACTTACCTGGCATCCACTCCCTGGCCGCTTTCCCAGCCAACAGGCAGGCAACCTGTCAATCAGCCTCGCTGTCGGGCGTGAAACCTGCTGAAAAAATTTAAAAGGCAGCCTACAGTTCATTTCTGCAGGACGTCCGGGAAACTTGAACTTCCGGGTTTCCTGTTCAGAAAACCTCCTCCCCGCCCCCCTCACAGCCCTGAGTAAATATCGGAGCCTTACAATCTAAAGTGTTAAATTGCAGAGAGCCAGTTAAGATTCACTTATTTAAGGTTTTGATGATTTGTAATTGCAACTTTTATAGTTATTAATGGAACCACTTCCTTCAAATTACAGCTGTTGAAGGCTAATTGATTTAATTGTTACCAACTGCAAGATGCAACTATAATTAAACACCTGCTAAAGAAAGCCAGGCATTTGAAACTAAGCTCAATGACCGTATTTACTTGGTGCTATTATATTACATTGTTGCATCTTAACAGTGTACAATGAAAAACATTTATACATGAAGCTGGACTGCCAGAAGTAATTATCACAATCATCATCACTGTACCAGCAAACACAGCCATGTGGGCTCTGTGCCGTAGAAACAGATGACACAGGCAATGGCGCAGAATGAGAATGGGCAATGAATGCTGTCAGGTTACACTACACTGTTGCATTATGAGACTTGGATAGCAATCGGGACATATGCACCAACTCATAATACAAATGCTGTCACAGTGCAGCTTTGCCATGCCAGCTTTATAAGCAACAGCATGACAAATGACATCTCTCACTGTGTTGTTTAAGCCACTTTGGGACTGTGAAAGGGCTATTTATTATATATTATGATCTTTGTTTTCTATTGTCAAATCGTCGAGTTCTATTTCTTTTAAAAATTATTCCTTTTAAACCTCTTAATGCTGCATTTCTTGTGCAAATTGCAATTTGAAACATACATTCCATCTTTAAAATGCCAGGAAATGTCCTAAAAATACTTGTGCTGAATAAAAGTTAAAGGAAGTAGATATTTGAATTTTCAATTCTTAATCCTACATTTCTCCAAATTAAGGCTTTCAAAATAAATGCTATTTTTTTTAAATACACCCTAACCTGCTTAGTTGTTGCATTTTCCATTTCCCTCCATGGGGCTTTATGACTCCTGCCCTCAGCAGTGCAGACTGAACTTCTCCCAGAATGCTAGCCATCAGTGCCACATTGATTGGCAAAAAACAAAAAGTTGTTAATAGTAGTGTGTGTTGGACAATGCCAGTTTTTCATTCCTCCAAGTTGAAATGCTTGAGATGCTACGTGTACAACTGACAAAACTCCTAATTGTGGCAGGCAGATTTGAGTGACTGAATTAGAATGGAGACTGACTTGGGAAGTCAGTCCTTGATCTCATACAAAAAGAAAATACTGCAGATGCTGGAAATCTGAAATAAAAACAGAAAATTCTGGAGAAACTCAGCAGTTCAGGCAGCATCTGTGGAGCGAGAAACAAAGTTAATGTTTCAGGTCGATGACCTTTCGTCAGAACTGGAAAAAAGCAGGAAATGGAACAGATTTTTAAGCAAGTGCAGGGGCAGGGAAAGGGGGGAGGGGAGGAAAGAACAAAAGGGAAGGTCTGTGATCGGATGGAAGGCAGGAGAGATGAAGAGACATTAAGGTTACTGAGCCATTCCAGTAAGAACAGGTTATCTTATGTGTTCTGAAAAAGGCCCTGGCCTAGAAATTCAGTATAGCCACTTTTGGGGCGGTAAAGTCGGGTGGTCGCTAAAGTTAGCGCCCGCCGGAAAGTGCAGGTCAGTTCGCCGAAATTCAGTAGATTTGGCCAAGAGTTTGGGCGAGCGCTGAAACTGGCGTTGCACTCCTATCTTTAGGCGCTAAGCCGGCGGAGCGGACTGATAACGCCGAGGCCGGGCGCAGCGCAGGTGCGGTCATGTTTTGATTGACAGCAGACACCCTGACGCCGGCCAGCTCTTAAAGGGGGAACGGTCGACTTGGTCTGCAGCCACGCCCTGGATAGTGGAGCCCTGCAGCTAGGCCTGAACACTGCTGGTGGACCCAAATAGCGCCTGAAGCCATGGAGAAGGCCCGTGAACGAGCGCAGCACTTCTCCCAGCATGCTTTGAGGGTGCTGGTTAGGGGGTTGGAAAGGTACAAAGAGATCTTGTGCCCGGACAGTGGCAAGAAGGCTCCCAGGAGGCAGTACAGGAGAGCCTGGAGGAAAATCGCCCACAGGGTGTCAGTCAACAGCGATGTCCCCAGGACTGGTGACCAATGCCGCAAGAAGTACAATGACCTGACTCGGATGGTCAAGGTGAGTACCCTTTCCAGTGTCCTCCTCATCCTTGCATGTGCACCTCACATTATGGGCAAAGGGACCTCAAAGGCCTAATGGCCAGCCCTCCTCCCGCAGCTATGGCACTGGCATGATCCTCAATAGCACTTTCTGCACTTAACACACTGGCCAAGCTATTCGACCATGGGAGGCAGTGCACACAACAACAGGCCACCACACTGGCCAAGCTATTCGGCCATGGGAGGCAGTGCACACAACAACAGGGCACCACACTGGCCAAGCTATTCCACCATGGGAGGCAGTGCACACAACAACAGGCCACCACACTGGCCAAGCTATTCCACCATGGGAGGCAGTGCACACAACAACAGGCCACCACAATGTACTTAGAGGCCGTCCTTTCTCTTGCAGGCCAAGATGGCCCGGAATTTGAAGAGCCAGAATGTCACCGGGGGAGGCCGTGCCCAGTTCCAGGAGCTCAGTGAGCTGGAGGAGAGCGTGGCTCGACTCATGCATGGCCGGGTGACTGGCCCTGTTGCCATTGGAGATGCCGACCCTGTGCTGCGACCCAATGGTAAGGACATGACCGTTTGGACCTCTCTCGTTCCCCTAGCGCATCAGATCTACATCCTTTGCCACTGTCCGACCAATGCGCTGAATGCCACCACTCATGCCTCCCTCGCTGACGCCCTGTCCTCACTCTAAAGCTACTCTTGTGCCTTCCTGCTTTCAGCTGGTGAGGAGGAGGTCCTTGAAGCTGAGAGTGCCAGTCCCTCGGAAGAGGAGGACGACGAGGACCAACAGGAAGGCGGCTCATCGGGCGAAGCCTCATCCGCGCCAGGGGATGGCAATGGAGGGGAGACGTCTTGCCTGGAGGAGAGCCAGGGGGAAGTGCTGCAGGGGGGTGTAATTCCTGGGCCCAGTGGCGTCCAGGCACGTGGGAAGGGTCGGGCAGAACGGCGGCCTTCTCCCCAGAGGGGGCAAGCGTTGCAGGGGAGGCCAGTTCCTGGGCCCAGTGGCGTCCAGGCACGTGGGAAGGGTCGGGCAGAACGGCGGCCTTCTCCCCAGAGGGAGAGTCCGGCCTCCAGTCCGGAGACGGTCCTCGCCCAGGAGGTGCGCCTCCTAGATGAAATGTCCGCGGATTCTGAGCGCCGCCACAAGGAGTTCATGGGGGTTGTGGGACAGTTGCCTCAGGCCATTGAGTCCCTGGCTCATAGTGTGGCCGCTTTCGGGGACTCACAGGCCAGGGGTGTCGAACAACTCGCGGCAGCACAGGCCAGGGGTGGCGACCAACTCGCGGCAGCACAGGACAGGGGTGTCCAGCAACTCGCGGCAGCACAGGACAGGGGTGTCCAGCAACTCGCGGCAGCGCAGGACGCGAGTCGCGAGTTCATGAGTGGTGCCGTGCAGACACTCACTGATCTGATGCGGGCACAGACCAGGGCAGTTCGGGCACTCACTTCTGCCACACTCGCTGTGTCGCGGAAGCATCGCCAGGGCACCCGCCGCCCTGCTGCAGCACAGCGGTCTGGCCTCCACCAGATTGCTGCACTTGCTGCACTGCCAGCCCGGCCGAGTGCCAGTGTCTCTGGTGACCAGCAAGCGCCTGGCATCAGCCAGCTTGCCCCCATTGCTGCAGCCGCCACTGCAACTCCCCCAGCCAAGGTGCGACGAGCTGCTGCAGAGACTGATGCTGCCCAGCCACAGCTGCAGCAGTCAGCAGCCGGCCCCTCCAGGGCCGGTCCTCGTCTAGGCTGACCCCCAAGGGCATCTGCCGTCACGCATTCTGCCCCTCAGGAGCCTTCCCCCAGCCTTGCAACACCCACAGGGCCCAGGTTGAGGCGGAGCAACAGGTCGGGCAGGGGCCGCACAAGGCTGCACAAGGACTCGCCCTCTCGGCACACCCAGTAGAGTGTGTTGGCAACGGTTGTTTTTATATGGGGGTGTTTGTGTTGTGGGGGGGGCTTATTTTGGTAAGGCCGAGGATGAAGGCCAATTGGATGGGCAAGTTTTGTTATTCCTCCCCAGGTTGTGGGAGTGAGATATTTTTGTGACTGTTTTTTGGGGGTCTTGTCTGTTTTTCTGTTTCATGTGGGAAGGGCCCTGAGTTTGTTAAATAAAGCTTTTTATTTATTCAGCTTGTCCAGGTGTCATGTTTCCAGTGGTTGTTGCGTTAAGCGGCTGAGGGCTTGCGGAGCGGCTGCATTCAGGTGCGTTCATTGCCACAAGCCATTCCCTGACAGGGGGCCTAGAAGTGTCGTTCAATAAGCCGCCAGCGGACGGCCCTTGGACCTTGTGGCTCCCTCCTGGGCTGGTACTCCTCCTCCTCCTCCTCCTCCTCCTCATGGTCCTCCTGCTCGTCCTCCTGAGGTGGTGGTCCAACGTGAGGTGGCAGTGCCTGAGTCCTGCGGATAGCCAGGTTGTGCAGCATGCAGCAAACGACGACGAACTGGGAGACTCTATCCGGCGAATACTGTAGAGATCCGCCGGAGCGATCCAGGCAGCGGAACCGTTGCTTGAGGACGCCAATCGTTTGCTCTATGATGTTCCTTGTGTCTTGATGGCTTTCATTGTATGCCTCCTCCGCAGGGGTCCTGGGCGCGCGGAGCGGGGTCATGAGCCATGTACACAAAGGGTAGCCCTTGTCCCCAATAAGCCATCCCCTTGGTGGAGGCTGTGCCTCGAACATGTCAGCCACAGTAGTCTGGCGCAGGATAAATGCATCGTGGCTGCTTCCTGGAAAGCGGGCATTGACAGCTAGGATGCGCTGCCTGTGGTCACACACCAGCTGTACATTGAGGGAATGGTAGCCCTTCCGGTTGCGGTAATTCTCGGAATTGTCGATAGGTGCCCGCATAGCCACATGCGTGCAGTCAATGGCGCCCTGCACCATGGGGAAGTCCGCGATCCTGCCAAATCCGACTGCACGCTGCTCCTGCCTCTCTAGGGTCATGGGGAAGGAGATGAATTGGTGTCTCCTCGCGAAAAGGGCATCGGTGACCTGCCGGATGCAGCGATGCGCGGCGAACTGGGAGATGTTCGCTATGTCCCCAGCAGCGGCTTGGAAGGAGCCGCTTGCATAAAAGTTCAGAGCCACCGTGACCTTCACTTCCACCGAGAGAGACGTCCTGCACATCAGCTGTGGACGCAGATCTCTGTGAAGCAGCTGGCAGATCTCTGTAACCACCTCCCTTCTGAAGCGCAGCCTCTTAACACAATGCGCGGCAGTCATGGTGAGATAGGACACCTGCTGCCGGTATTCCCTGAGTGGGTAAGGCCTACGTTGCCGACGCCTGATGGCCCCTCTGCGTCTAGGCATGGCTGGCCCTCTCACACAGCGTCTGCGAGCCCTTCGCACATAATGCTGGAACTGAGGGTTGGAACCCCATGCAGCCCCCATAATAAACTTGCAAACAGTGAAATCACAATGAGTGAAATTTCCAAGCTCTGGCCAGAAGCCAAAAATACCTCTCCTATGTTGTCCCAAATCAGGAAGCTCTGTTCCTTGGTCTCTGCCCAGAAATCCAAAGCACTGAAGTCATTGCAGCAAAATGGCTGGGCTTTATAGGTCAGTGTAAGTGCCCTTTAATTAGCGCTCCCCGAGGCCCACAGGGCCTCTGTTGCGTTCCACTTCACAGTTCTTAACAGCGCCACGCCCACATTGGCCGGGCGCCACTGAATTTCCGGTTTGGGGCGCACAAACAGCGTTGCACGACGAAATGACGTCATAAGCTGCGCGCGCAGCTGAGCGGGCGCAAACACTTTGCGCCGGCGCTAAATGTCAACTGAAGTTGGGCGTAGGCGCAGATCGTTCTGCGCCCGGGCGCTAAGTGCCTAGCACTGCAAATCTACCCCTCTTATGGCGTTAGCGGCTGGCGAACGCAACTGAATTTCTAGGCCCCTGTACCTGAAACGTTAACTTGCCTGTTCTCTTCACAGATACTGCCTGACCTTTTGAGTGTTACCAAATTTCCAGCGTCTGTACTTGTTTATCTTATAGGCTTGTGTCTGTTTGGAAGCAAATAACTTTCCAGAATCCATTTTACCCCTGACTCTTAATAGCCTCCAACAGATAGGATTTTTATGCCGTTTTGTGCTGTGCAGTTTTTAATCTGGTTCTTTCGAGGTAAAACGAGAGTGCTTCAGAAAAATGCAGTAACACAATGGGCTAAAAATTGAGTAGCGCCCCAACTGAGGCGCTAACTTCGCCGGGGCGCTAAAAGTAGCGCCCCGGAAAAATTAGCGCCCCCGCACCAGAATAGAGTGGTTGCGCCCCAAGAGGGAAGCGGGGCGCTACTGGAAGCGCCCCACCTTCCTCTTGGGGCGCTGCGAGTGAATATTGCAGGACGTCGCGCCGCGGTATTGCAGGCCTTCCTCCCCTTCTTAAAGGTGAGGGGCCTTGTGCAGCGTGACCTGGGGCCCAGCTGGGCCCCCGGGGATCGGGAGTGCAGGCAAAAGAGCCCAGCACCCAAGAGAAGTGCCGGGCTCTTGGAGCGCAGCCGGCACTCCGCAGCGGGGTGCAGTTCAGGAGGCCGGGGACGGGAGCGCAGGCAGGTGCTGGCAGGCGGCCAGCAACAAAAATGGCCGCCCCGCACCTCCCCTTTAAATTGCGCCTCCCCAGCCGCAGGTATGCCCCCCTGACCCCGTCGGACATAGCGTTCGGTGGTAAATCAGGGGGCGCTCCTGAAGATTGTGGCCGGGGCATGAGCGGGGCGCTGCGCACACCAATGACGTCATCGCCAGCAGCGCAGTTACCGGTTAGCGCCACCACTAACCTCCTGCTGAATTTTGCGGGAGGCGTGGGCAGTGCCACGCCCGGGCGCTAGTTGGTTTGCGCCCCACTTAGCGCCCTCTTAAGGCGCTAACGGGAAGCGCTACCAACTGAATTTTTCCCCCAATGTGCCTACAGTTGCTTATTTTTTTACATAGAGTCTACAGCACAGAAACAAGCCATTCGGCCCAACTGGTCCATGCCAGAGTTTATGCTCCGCACAAGCCTCCTCCCACCCCTCTTCATCTAACCCTATCAGCATATCCTTCTATTCCTTTCTCCCCTATGTGTTTATCTAGCTTCTCCTTAAATGCGTCTATGCTATTTGCATCTATAAATAAATCAGTAATTAATTTATGTTTATATTGAAATACATTCAACCTTTCGAAAATAATAATTGCTTGTTAATGTCTGTAGGTCTAGGTTTCTCATTAACACAAACCAAATGCATTTTAAAATTAAAGTTCAACAGCACATTTTGTAAACATATCTTTGCCAATGTATGCAGGATATTTGGGGAAATACATGTTTTTACTTGGCCTCAAATTAATGTGACTAGGACTGGTGATGATAGACCATTAAAATTACGAACCTACGAAAATGGCGGGCAGGAAAAGACCTGCTGGTCCATCAAGGATTGTTCTTATGTACTTCCTTGTGGCTGGTGCAAAGTAGCATTGAATGAGATCTGTGAGCCCTCATTCTGCCCACTGAATCAGGAATGATGTGAAAGACCAGGAATGATGTGGCATACCATTAGAAATGAAATAAATCACAAAAATTAGAAACCACTAGAAGAAAATGTTTTTCTGTTTGTTTCAATTGCTAATAGAGACATTCCACTGTTGTGATAATTGGCCTTCATCATGTTTTGTGAAAGACGATAATAGTGTTATAAGTGGGGATTTCATTAAGCCAAAAAACGTATGTCCCACAGGCACTGGCAAATCATCAAACTAGCACTCGTGCCAGATGTGTCTATATGCAACTCAAGAATAATGCACTTGTCTTTAAAATGAGTTATTACACATATTGTGGTTCAGACCAAAGAGGTTTGGTCAATCCAGATTGCTTTAGATGGCGTGTTGGTGGGAAATGTCGCTCTTTAATAGAGATCCTGAAAGTAAGGCTCCCTTTTTAAAACAAATGGTGAGACTCCCTCTTTAAACTTAAGGTTCATTCACCTTTTGTATTTCAACAAAAAAGGCCACGCAAAGTATTGCTTTGAATGAATGAAACTCTTCCCACTCAGCAATGAATTTGCTTCACTAAGCTATAATTTTACTCGTGTAAGCAATCCTATAATATCCCCCCGAGGTTGGAGTAATCCTCATTTTCAACTGTGCTGTGTTTATGCTTTTTTAAATCATGTGTCCAGGAAGGGGAGAGATTAAATCTCTCAAAAGAAAATAATCATTGCCATTTTAGAGAATGAGGTAAAAGAAAATCCCCACAACTGGATGATGCTGCTCTCTCAAACTGGAGTACTGCCATTAACCAACTTAAAAGTACAGTTAAACTTTTAACCAGCAATAAATAAAGTAAGCTGTACTTCCCCTGTGCTGATCTCAGCTGTGGCAGCAGTAAGCCACGCTGATCAGGCTCAGTTTCTCTGCACTATAAAGCAAAGGGAACAAAATCAGCCAAGGCTCCAGTCATCTCCTGCTGGAAAGTACATGTGAAACTGTCAGGTGAGGACAGGATCTGAATCAACTGTTGTATCCCTCCAATATCCTGCCCACAACCCCACCACCCATGACTAAAACATTTGCCAACACTCATTGACCCGAAAATTTCCTTGAGGTATGATTGCAGTGGTTACACCAAAATCACGCCAGTGGGTGCACTTCAGCGCTGACCCCTCCAAAGTTTACAGGGTCATTGGGAGGGTACGTCATTAGCATGGCTTAAGTGAGCATGTGCCACTAGTCATAGAATCAAAGAATCAAAGAATGGTACAGCACAGAAGGAAGCCATTCGGCCCATTGAGTCTGCAGCGGCTCTTTCGAAGAGCAATCCAGTTAGTCCCACTTCCCCACTCTTTCACCATATCCATGCAATTTTTTCTCCTTCAAGTATTTATCCAATTCCCTTTTGAAGGCTACTGTTGAATCTGTATCCACCACCCTTAAGACAGTCCATTCTAAATCCTAACCACTCATTGCGTAAAAAGGTTTGACCTCATGTCGCCTCTGGTTCTTTTCCCAATCACTTTAAATCTGTGCCCTCTGGTTATTGACTCGTTAGCCATTGGAAACAATTTCTCTTTATTTATTCTATCTAAACCTTTCATTGATTTTAAACACCTCTAGCAAATCTCCTCTTAGCCTTCTCTGCTTTAAGGAGAACAACCCCAGTTTCTCCAGTCTATCCAAGTAATTGTAATCCCTCATCCCTGGAACCATTCTAGTAAATCTCTTCTGTACCTTCTCTACAGCCTTCACGTCCTTCCTAAAGAGTGGTGCCCAAAATTGGACAATGGGGGCAATTTTCCCATTGGAGGCGGATTGAAGGTGGGTTTCAGTTTGGGCGGGTTTCAAATCCACCTCCACTGTCAGGTGGGGAAAATTTGCAATTTTCCCCTAATTGGCCAGTTAATTTCAGAGGTGTGGGTTCCCCTGGGCCAATTAGTCTTTTGGGACCGAAACTCGCCTCTGCTGACGTCACTTATGCAGCTTCATTTAAGGGCTGCTTGCTGCCTTGGCTCATTCCACTGGTTTTTGGTTGATGCTGCACCACCTCCAAGCTGTTATCTCCTTGAAGAATGACCAGCTCCAAGGCAAGGGTCTCCCCGAGGTTCTCGGATGAGGCGTTGGGTATCCTGGTTGATGGGGCGAGAGCTAGCAGGGAGGTGCTCTTCCCCTCATCTGGGAGGAAGAGGCCTCCCAAAGAAACCAAGGCTGTGTGGGTCCAGCTGGCAAGGGATATAACCTCCAGATCAGTGTGCAGCAGGACATGGCTGCAGTGCCGCAAAAGGTTCAATGACCTTGTAAGATCAGGCAAAGTGAGTATACCTTCAGCTTGACCCTTCTTCTGCGCCCCTTCTCTTCTCCTCACCAGCACTCTGCATTGTCAACCTCCTCCTCCATGTCCCACTTTACCCTTACAACCTTGCATCCTTCACCATCCTTCTCACTCTATGAACCCAATCACTTCACTATTCGACTATGTTGCCCTCACACTCCCTTTCAATGTTATGCAATGACAACAACTAACAACGCACAGGGAGGGCCCTTGGACATAGAACCTCACTCCATCTTTGTCTCCTTCTAAGCATCTATGCTCTGGACTCTCTACACTCACTCCATCATTCTCACTCCAACTCCACTTGTCTCCCTCACTGCAGGAAAAGAGAGACCACAATAGAAGGGAAAGGGCAAAGACAGGAGGAGGGCCACCTTCCCTAACCCTTCTCACCCAGGCTGAAGAGGCGGCCCTGGATATCGCCGGCGCAGAGTTGGAGATGGAAGTGGGAGACGGACAGACAGGCGAGGCAGAGCAAACTGGTGACAGAATAGTTTTGCGTCTCTCTCATTTACACTGCTTGAATGACTGAAATGGCTGCTGGTGTACATTATTAGAATGCCACTTGAGCATCTGCGCTATTGCATGTGCATGCCACATTTTCATGAAATGTCTAACCCATGCCTTTACTCCCCCACAGGACCAACTACAGAGCCACCTCCCCCCCACCCCCACTGTCAACGAGGAAGAGGCTGAGCAGCAAGACTCCTCAGGGGAACCTGCAACCTCTGAGGATGCAGCGTCAGAAGATGTAAGCCCACCCAGCACCAGCGCAGATACGCACACCTCAGTGGGACCTTCGGGACATAGAGTAGTGTCACCATGTGTATCACATCTCACAGGTGAGCATCAGCAGGTGGTGGAGACAGGGGCAGCAGTGGAGAGTCCTCGTCGGAGGTCGCAGGACTCTCCTAGCTTTGCTCCGCTGCATGTGGACCCTGTGCTTCTGGGTCCATCCAGAAGGAGAGCGGTGCTGGAATTCCAGGAACAGGTGCAGGAGTCTCTGACAGGTTTTGTCTCCAGGGTCACTGTGAGTGTGGAGAGGATGGAGGAGTCCAACTCTAACATGAGCAGTGTCTTTGTGGAGGCAATGGCGTATGAACACACCACCGTGGAAAGGATGGCAACCTCCGTGGAAAGGATGGCTACCTCCGTGGTTACGATGGCTATCTCTCTGGAAAGGGTGTCTACCTCTCTACAGTGTCTACAGTAGAGGAGAGGATGGCTACGGCCATGGGGGACCTAAGTCGCCAGAGTCTGGAAAACATGGTGAATGTTCACAATAGACTGATATCTCTGGAGGAGCGATGGGCAGCTATTGAGCAGAAAACCCAGAGCTTCATGGAAGTCCTTTTGAGTAGGACTGCCAGTGTAGATACGGGTCCCCATGGCCCCCCTGATGTGCAGCAAGGTGCTCTCAAGCCACTTGTAAGCGCTGAGGTAGACCTGACCCATGAGAGGGATGTTGGTGGCAGAGAACAAGGAAGTGGGGGCGCCTCTCCAAGCGCTGACACTTCCATGCCACTGCGTAGCCCTCGGTCAGAGCCCCACCAGAGCCCGCACCCAACTGAGATGAGCGTCTCAACCCCTGCACTGCCGCAGGATGAGCAGACGTTTGGTAAGGCCCCACAGGCTCAGAAACCCAGAGGACGCCCGCCAAAGGTGTCGAAGCGGGAGCAGCATGAAAGTGAGCAAGGGGCCGCTACTTCTGCTGAAGCCACAGAGGGAGCACCACATAGGAGCACGCATAAGAGAAAAATAAAACACCATTAGTCACAGAGGTAGGCACTTGGGTGATTGTTTCTGTTTATTGATTAAATGCCATCTCTGTGTGAATGTATTAAAATTAGGTGATGGCAAACTGTTGGTGTGATGACATCTGTTATTTCGGATTAAGCAGCTCCACATTGTGGGCTCCGCGACACTTGCGTGGTCAGGTTGGTGGTCAGAGTGAAAGGAGGCCAGAGAGTCATGTCCATTGTCTATCATGTGTTAAGAAGGAGCCAAACACAAGTGCCACAATGGGCAACCTATGCAAATCTGGCCAGGATGAGTGCATCCCTTGCATCATGGGCAGCCATGTGCTCATGTGCTGCTGCTGCTGCTGGTAGATGCGCTGCCGCTTGGTCCTCCTCATCCTCCTCCTCCTCCTCCTCCTCATCCTCATCTGAGGAGGCTATGAACTGAGCCATTTGCTCATCAGGAAGCTGCAAGCCATGATGCTGTGCCATGTTGTGCAGTGCACAGCAGACCACAACCACTCTGGAGACACTGGCTGCTGAATACTGCAGGGCTCCACCTGATCTCTCAAGGCATCGGAATCGCATCTTCAGCAAGCCAATGGTTTGCTCGGTAATGGACCTGGTCAAAATGTGACTGGCGTTGTAGCGCTCCTCAGCCTCATTAGCTGACCTCCTGATCGACGTCATTAGCCACCTCTTCAGAGGGTAGCCCTCGTCACCAAGGAGCCATCCATTAAGTTGGTTTGGCGGATTGAAGAGCGGAGGAACACTAGAGTTCTGCAGGATGAACGAATCATGGCAACTACCACAGAACTTGGCACAAACTTGCAAAATCTCTTTCTTGTGGTTACACAGCAGCTGTCGTTGAGGGAGTGGAAGCCCTTGCAGTTGACAAAGATAGCTGGGTAGTGATGGGGTGCCCTAAGGGCCACATGTGTGCAGTCAATGACGCCCTGCACCATTGGCAAGGCTGCCATATTTGCAAAGCCAACTGAACGCGTAGTTACACTTGCTTGATCCCTTGAGAAATGAATGTAATTGTGCGCCTTTGTGAAAAGGGCATCGGTAACCTGCGTGATGCAACTGTGGGCAGCCGACTGGGTGATGCCGTTGATTACTGCTGATGATTCCTGGAAGGAGTCTGAGGCAAAAAAGTTGAGTGCGGTGGTGATTTTGACAGCCACGTGTAAGGGGTGTCCCCCGATCCTCTGGGCTCCAGGTGTTGGTGCAGCAGTGCGCAGATGTATCCAACAACCTTTCGCGAAACTCTCAGCTTCCTTTGGCACTGCTGCTCGCTCATGTTGAGGTAGCTCATCCTCCGTCTGTAAACCCTGAGAGGGGTGTATCTCCTGCGGCGACGTGTTGCCATGTGTTGGCGCCTTCTGCCCTGTGCAGCATCAGGTGGGTGAGCAGGAGGTTGGCGCTCCTGCTGCTGTTGCTGCTGAGCTGCCTGGTTCTGCTGCTGCCGTGGCTGCTCCTCATCCGAATCTGAGGTCCATGATGAAAGGAAATAAATGGTTCCCATGCTGCTGGCAGATACCTCCGTTGGGGAAGCGCTCAGTCCAAGCGGGGAGAGGGTCTTCCAAAAAGGTCCCACAGTTGAGAGATAGAAATTGTAGCACCTCTGACTTCAGTAGGCCTGCTAAAAGTGCTGAAAGACCTGTGGAACAAAAGTTCTGCCACCTGCAACTGATCCCTGATGAAAGCTCTGTTTTAATGGTGGAGCTGCAGTTGTGAGGAGGCCACCCACTTGTCAACCCAACAGGATCAGCTGGCGTGGTTTAGGAGGGTCGTGCAACATGCGCAAAATGTGGCAAAATAACAAAGGCCTGTCAAAATAGGATTATAGAGGCCCTTCACGATTATTTAAGGGTCTTAACTACCTCTCCCGACTGATGGAGGCGGAACCGAATCGCAACCATCAAATCCGCCTCTGGCAAAATTGCGCAGAGGCGGGTTGGAGGCGGGTTCCGAACCCACGCTTACTTTTTACGATTTTCCCAAATGTCCTGCCTCCAAACCCGCCTCCTCGGGGCTGGGAAAATCACGGCCAATACTTCAGCTGGGGCCGAGCTAAAGTTTTATATAGGTTTAACATAACTTCTTGGCTTTTGTACTCTACGGGCTCGATTTTGCCATTGCGGGCGGGCTGGGGCGTGTCAGGTGGTTGTCATGTCAGGACCTCAACTCCGATGTGAAGTGAGAAAAAAGTGCGATTTTGCCCTAATTGGGCACCTGATTTCCAGCGTGTGGAAACCCCTGGCCCAATGAGTCTTTTCATACAGAAAGTCACCTCTGATGACGTCACCAATACTGCTGAATTTAAGGCCTGCAAGAAGCCTTGCTTCTTCTGGAGACTTTAAACTTTATGCCCATTGTTGTGATCGATTCATTCAGCAACTATGTCCAGCAGTAGGCCAAAGTGTGCTCCACGGTTCAATGAGGCTTCCCTCCAAGCTCTGGTGGAGGGAGCAAGAGCAAATAATGAGGTGCCCTTCCGTTCCTCAGGGAGGAAGAAGCCTCCCCAGCTGTGTGGATGCAAGTAGCCCAGGAGGTCAACTCAATCTCTATGTGCCGCAGAACCTAGCTGCAGTGCAGGAAGAGGTTTCATGACCTTCTCCGCACAGGAAAAGTGAGTATGACTTTCCCATCACCCTCAACCTGATCCCCATTGGCTCTCCTCAGCAGCACTCTGCTTTGCCAACCTCTTCCTCCACATCCCATTTGACACTTACATCCCTACACCCTTACCCATTCCCTCTCTCTCTATGGTCACATTCACTTAACTATTCGACCATGCAGCCCTCACACTCCCTATCACTGTGATGCAATGACAACAACTTACAAAACACAGGGAGGGCCCTTGGTCTTGCCACCTCACTCCATCTTTGTCTCCTTCTAAGCATCTATGCTATGGATTCTCTACACTCACTCCTTCATTCTCACTCAAACTCCACTTGTGTCCCTCATTGCAGGAAAAGAGAGCCCACAATAAGAGGGAAAGAGCGAGGACAGGAGGAGGGCCACCCTCAGTAGCCCAGCTCACCACCTCAGAGGAGGCGGCCCTGGAAATCGCCGGTGTCGAAGGAGATTCGCAAATGGGGGACGGACAGACAGGTGCATCACAGCAAGCTGGTGACAGAATAGTTTGGCATCCCTCTCATTGACATTGCATGAGTGACTGATAATGATTCTGATGCTCTAACAGATTGACTTATGATCATCTGCACAATTCAATGTGCATGCAACCTTTAACTCACATCTCTAACTCTTTCCTTTACTCCCCACAGGACCATCGACAGCCCGTCCCCACTGTCCAGGTGGAACAGCCTGAGCTTCAAGACTCCTTAGAGGTAGCTGCAACCTCTGAGGGCGCAGCGTCAGCAGTATTCAGCGCACTCAGCACCAGTGTAGACACTCACAGCTCGGTGGGACCTTTGCGTGATAGAGTAGTGTTGTCACCTGGTGTATCACAGCTCACAAGTGAGCATCAGCAGATGGTGGAGACAGGGACAGCAGTGGAGAGTCCTAGTCGGAGGGCGCAGGACTCTGCCAGCTCGGCTCAGCTGCATGTCGACCCTATGCCGCCAGGTCCATCCAGAAGGAGAGCGGTGCTGGAACTCCAGGAACAGGTGCAGGAGTCTCTGGCAGGTTTTGTCTCCAGGGTCGCTGCGAGTGTAGAGCGAATGGAGGAGTCCATTGCGAACATGAGCAGAGCCTTTGTGGATGCATTGGTGTATGAACGCATCACCATGGAAAGGATGGCAACCTCCGTGGAAAGGATGGCTACAGTAGAGGAAAGGATGGCTATGGCCATGGAGGAGCTAAGTCGCCAGAGTGTTGAAAACATGGTTATTGTTCAGAATAGACTGGCATCTCTTGAGGAGTGATGGTCAGCTATTGAGCATAGAAACCAGACCTTCATGGAAGTCCTCTGGAGTAAGACTTCCAGTGCAGAAACGGGTCCTCATGACCCCTCTGAAGTGCAGCAAGGTGCTGTCAAGCCACTTGCTAGCTCTGAAGTGGGGCTGACCCATGAGAGGGATGTTGGTGGCAGACAACAAGGGAGTGGCGGCTCCTTTCCAAGCCCTCACATGGCCATACCACTGCAGAGCCCTTGGTCAGAGCCACACCAGAGTCCTCACCCAACTGAGATTGGCTTCGCAGCACCTGCACAACCGTAGGAGCAGCAGACTGTTGCCGAGCCCTCACAGGTTCGCAACCCCAGAGGACGGCCGCCAAAGGTATTGAGACAGGAGCAGCCAAAAAGTGAGCAAGGGGCCTCCACATCTGCTGAAGCCACATGGGAAGCACCATGTAGGAGCACGTATAAGAGGAAGATAATGCACAAGTAGTCACAAGGGTAGTCACTTGGGTGTTATGTTGTGTTTATTTTTGAAATGCCATCAGTTGCTTGTTGTGATAAAAAACCCTGATGGCAAACTGTTGAAGTTGTGGACTGTGTCATTTCACAAATGGGACTTCCACATTGAGGGCTTAGACCGACTTGCAATTGTTGGTATGGTGGTCAGAGTGATAGGAATCCGTAGGTTCTTGTCCATTGTCGATGCTCTGGTAAGAATGTGCGAGGCTAAAGTGTTTGATTGTGCAGGCTAAGCAAATCTGGCCAACATGAGTGCGTCCCCTGCATCCCAGGCAGCAATGTTGTCGCGTGCTAGTGCCTTATGGCCTGTGCAGCTTCAGGTGGGTGAGCAGCAGCTTGGCGCTCCTGTTGTTGCTGCTGCTGTTGGTGCTGCTGTTGTTCATGGTTCTGCTGCTGCCACAGCTGGTCTTCATCTGAACCTGATGTCCAGGAGGGAAGGAAATAAATGGTTCCCATGCTTTTGGTGTATGTCTCAGTTGAGGAAGCGCTCAGTCAAGCTGGGGAGAGGGGTTTCCCAGGAGGTCACACTGGAGATGGGTATCAGGCTCCAAACTTCCACAACAATGAGTATGCCTGCTAAAAGTTCCCCCAGACCTGAGACAACAAAGTTCTGCCACCTGCAAATGATCATTGGTGAAAACTCCTTTTTAATGGTGGAGCTGCAGCTGTTAGTAAGCAATCCACCTGTGAGGCCGCCAGGATTAACTGGTGGATTCCAGAGGAGACGTGCAGGACGGGGAAATGTGTTAAAATCAGAAAGGCCTCTCAAAATGGGATTATAGAGGCAATTAACTGGTTGTTAAGGGCCTTAAGTGCTTATTCCGCCTCTTGGAGGCAGGATGGAAACAGGGTCTGAAACCCCGCATCTGGGAAAATTGATTGGAGGCGGGCTGGAGGCAGGATCAGAGCCGCCCGCCATTTTTTTGCGATTTTTACACCTCACACGCCTCCAATCCCGCCTCCTCGGGCCTGGCAAAATCGAGCCCTATGCCTCTATTTATAAAGCTCAAGATCCTATATGCTTTATTAATTCCTTTGTTAATCTGTCGTGCCAGCTTCAAAGATTTATGCATAAACACTCCCAGGTGACTCTGTTCTTGCACCTGCTTTAGAATTATACCATTTAGCTTATATTGTTTCTCCTCATTCTTTCTGCAAAATGTATCACCTCATACTTTTCTGTGTTGATTTTCATTTGCCATGTGTCCGGCCATTCCACCAGCCTGTCTATGCCCTCTTGTAGTTTATTACTATGTTCCTCACCCTCCTCCAGTTAAGTATTTTGTTCTAGATTGATCCTTGTCCTTCTCCATAACTAATCGAAACCTTATGATTCTATGATCAATGTTCCCGAGATGCTCCCCCACTGTGACATTCTCCACTTACCCACTTCATTCCCTACGACTAGATCCAGCAATACCTCCTTACTTGTTGGGTAGGAAACACACTGATCAAGAAAATTCTCCTGAGCACACTTCAGAAATTCTTCCTCTGCCCGTAACACAATCACTGCCCCATTCAATATTGGGATAGTTAGTCTCCCATTATCACTACTCTATAGTTCTTGCACCGCTCAGTAATTTATTTGCAAATCTGCTCCTCTATCTCCTTCCCACTATTTGGGGGCCTATAAAATACAACAAGTAGCATAATAATTCCTTTATTGTTTCTTAACTCCAAACAAATAGACTCTGTCTTTCACCCCTCAAGGACATTCTCTCTTTCTAGCACTGTAATATTTTCCTTAATCAAAACTGCTACCCCACTTCCTTTTTTTTAGAACTTCCCTATCTTTCCTGAATAACTTGGACCCAGGAATATTAAGCATCCAATCCTCCCTGTTTTTGAGCCAGGTCTCCGTTATCACCACTACATCATATTCCCACGTGGCTATTTGTGCCTGCAGCTCACCAACCTTATTAACCACATTTCGTGAATTTACACACATGCACTCCAAACCTAATTTAGACCTCTTTGTATTTTTTATGATTCCACCTAATTCTGTATTATTTCTAACTCGAGCTGTCTTTCCCAGTCCTCTGTGAACCTTGTTTCTACTTTTTAATACTACAACTTGGTGCCCAACCCCCTGGTGAATTAATTTAGACCCTCTCCCACAGCACTAGTTAACTTGCCCGTGAGGATATTGGTCCCAGTTCTGTTCAGGTGGAACCCATCCATCTTGAACAGATCCCACTTGCCACAAAACTAGTCCCAATGTCCCAGGAGTCTGAAGCCATCCCTCCTGCGCCATGCATTAATCTGCCATATCCTCCTATTTCTATTCTAACTGGCGCGTGGCACTGGAGATTACTACCTTTGAGGTCCTGCTTTTTAACTTCCTCCCTAGCTTCTTAAAATCTGACTGCAGGACCTCAACCCTCTTCCTCCCGATGTCATTGGTTCCTACATGGACCCCGATTTCTGGCTCTTCACTTTCCCCCCCGCAGAATTTTACATAGGATTACACAGGATATACGGTACAGAAACAGGCCATTCGGCCCAACCAGTCCATGCCATCGTTTATGCTCCACTCGAGCCTCCTCCCGTCTTTCCTCATCTAAATCAATCAGCATAACCCTCTGTTCCCTTCTCCCTCGTATGCTTGTCTAGCCTCCCGTTAAATGCATCCATACTATTCACTTCAGCCACTCCCTGTGGTACCGAATTCCACATTCTCACCGCTCTCTGGGTAAAGAAGTTTCTTCTGAATTCCCGATTGGATTACTTGGTGACTATCTTATATTTATGGCCTCTAGTTATGCTCTTCCCCACAAGTGTTAACATTATCTCTGTATCCTTTCAAAACCTTTCATAATTTTAAAGAACTCTATTAGGTCACCCCTCAGCCTTCTTTTTTCAAGAGAAAAGAGGCCCAGCCTGTTCATCCTTTCCTGATATGTATATCCTCGAATTTCTGGTATCATCTACAAGGCACAAGTCAGGAGTGTGATGGAATACTCTCCACTTGCCTGGATGAGTGCAGCTCCAACAACACTCAAGAAGCTTGACACCATCCAGGACAAAGCAGCCCGCTTGATTGGCACCCCATCCACCACCTTAAACATTCACTCCCTCCACCACCGGCGTACCGTGGCTGCAGTGTATACCATCTACAAGATGCACTGCAGCAACTCACTGTGGTAAACCACTGTTTGTATTCCACTGTGTACATGTCTGTACATGCCTCGGCTGACTCCTCTCACGAGTCCAGGTATAAAGGTGACTGCTCCACAGTCCCTCTGTATTCAGGACTGGTCGACCACTCGAGGCACACCTTCATTCTCTTGTTAATAAAAGCCTGTTAGTTACTCGCTTAACCTCAGTCTTTGAGTAATTGATAGCACATCACTCGCGAAGGCTTTTCAGCAGCACCTCCCAAACCCGTGACCTCTATCACCTAGAATGACAAAGGCAGCAGGTGCATGGGAACACCATCACCTCCAAGTTCCTCTCCAAGTTACACACTATTCTGACTTGGACATATATCGCCATTCCTTCATCGGCGCTGTGTCAAAATCCTGGAACTCCCTCCCTAACAGCACTGTGGGAGTACCTTCACTACAAGCGTAGTGTATGTAACGATCCACCTTTAAGAGAACTATTTTAAGGGTTGCACTACTTTATCTTGGCTGCTGTATACTGTAATACCGATGGTGACCACACCGGTATATAAGTGCTGTGTAATGATTTATTGGGCAGTTCCGCCCTGACCTTCGACTAGTAAAGGCCTGTTAACTTTTACTCTTGTGGTCTGTGTATTAATTCTCAATATAACACACAGGCTTAACAGTGGCGACGAGTACGATCTTACCCTGCGGCAGGGACTATCCAAGGCAGTTTAACGGGCGTTGAGAGGAGGCATCCGCCCTCATCATTCTGCTGAGAGAAGACTCAGGTCTGCAGAGCAACGGAAGAATTCTAACACGAAGCCTTCCATCAGCAACAGGCAGGATCATCCCTTCTATCACGGTGGTGGGTAAGCCGATCAGCAACGAACAGCGAGTCGACAACATTGACTGTGAAGTAGAGGAGGGAAAAACGGAGGATATAAGGGCGGAGAACTCGACCACGGCTGGGGAAAAGAGCCAGACAGAAGTCGGGGCCAGAGGCGCTGAGAGTGGGGCAGCGTAAGGCACGGAAGCCGCGGTGAAGGCAAACGCAGCCGGTGTGAGAGACCGGGCTGCAAGCGGGCTGGGAGACGCAACAGCGTCGAGAGCAAGCTCGACCGCGACCGGTAAAAAAAAAAAAGGCCGGGCAGCTACCGAGGCCGCGAGGCGCAGCGACCGAGAACCGCTTGCGCGAGAGAAAATAGAAAAAAATAAATAAATTAAAAAAACCACGGAGAACTCAGCCGCAGCCGGGGGGGAAAGGACCAGACTGCAAGAGGGGCTGGGAGGCACGATTGAAAACCGCTGGGGAGGGCGAACGCAGCAATACGGCAATCACCATTACAGCCAGCGGGAGAGACAGAGCCCGAGCGAGCGGGAGAGACAGAGCCCGAGCGAGCGGGAGAGACAGAGCCCGAGCGAGGGAGAATGAGACCGAGCGAGCGAGGGGGAACGAGACCGAGCGAGCGAGGGAGACCGAGCGAGCGGGAGTGACAAGAGACAGCCAGCGGGGGAGAAAGGCAAACGCGGGAAGCCGCCATTTTCGGAGGCGGGGAAGAAGACAAGCGCGGGAAACCGCCATTTTGAAAGTAGGCGGGGAAGAAGACAAGCGCGGGAAACCGCCGTTTTGAAAAAAAAGTTAAAGAAAAATTTCTTTTTGTTTTCTCAAGAAGATTGCGAAGATGCCTAAGCGTGGTAACATCAACGATTTCGACCCCGATGTTGAAGATTGGGCCACGTATGTAGAACGCATAGAGATATATTGTAAGGCAAATAAAATATCAAATGAAGATAAAGCACTAACCTTACTAAACTCAATGGGTGCAAAGGCATACGGGCTATTGAAGCATCTTCTATCACCAGCTAAACCGGCGGATCAGACTTTCGCTAATATTGTTGCTGTCCTGAAGGATCATTTGAACCCCACACCGCTGATGTTAGCGGAACGATTTAAATTTTATGCGAGAACGCAACTGAAAGAGGAAAGCAACGCGGAGTACTTAATTGAACTGCGTAAGCTAGCGAAATACTGTCAGTTTGGGGAAAGTCTGACAGAGGCACTGAGAGACAAATTCGTGTGCAGATTGTCGAAAGAAGGAACACAAAAGCGGCTGCTTGAAGAGAATGATCTTACACTTGATAAGGTTGTCACTATTGCAGCATCGCATGAAGCCGCAGCGAGAGGCACTGTGGAAATGCAGCTGAAGGCAGCGGTACTCAGCGTAGATCAAATGGCTTTGGGTACAACAAAATGTTATCGTTGTGGTAAGACGACACACGACCAGAACCAATGCTGGTTTAAAAACCAGGAATGTAGAAAATGTGGCAAGCTTGGTCACATAGCTAAAGTATGCCAGTTAGGAAAGAAGACCAGCAACAAAAAGTCACCGCAGAAAAAGTGCAGAAAGGTACATAAGGTGGCTGAGAAGAGTTCGGATGAACAGAATTCGGATTCAGACTCCAACAGCAAGGAACTGGGTAGTCTGAGAATTCACAATGTGAGTAAGGAAGCTGACCGACAAACTATCTGGGTCACACTGCAAATTGCAGAAGTCCAAGTGAAGATGGAATTGGACACCGGATCGGCGTTGACGGTCATGAATAAGCAAGATTACAAAAAGTTATTCAAACATATTCCCCTACGGGATACGGAGATAGTATTGCAGACATACACGGGGCAAAAAGTATACCCCATCGGAAAGATAAAAGTCAAGGTGATACACAAGGGCAAAGAACACCAAGGAATGGACTTATATGTACTACCTGAGGGAGGTCCACCACTTCTGGGACGGGAGTGGATCAGGAAAATAAATATGGACTGGCACTCCCTAAACGCAATAACGGTAGATTCTGGAAAGAAAGATGTCAAACCTGAACGATTGTCCAGAATATTGGATGAGGCTAAAGAGGTGTTCCAACAGGGACTGGGAACACTGAGAGGAATTAAGGCAAAAATCAAGATTGCAGAACATGCAAACCCAAAATTTTTCAAAGCCAGACCGGTACCTTATGCGATACGACCTGCTGTGGAAGCTGAACTGGAAGGGCTTGAACGTTCAGGAGTACTGTCTAAGGTGGACTGGAGTGAGTGGGCCACGCCCATTGTTCCCGTCATGAAGCGTTCATCGAGTAACAAGCCAGGGGAACCGGGGAAGGTCCGCATCTGTGGAGACTTCAAGATCACAGTTAATCCGATGCTTCACACGGTGCAATATCCGCTTCCGCGGATTGAGGATATCTTTGCTTCATTGTCTGGCGGGAAACACTTCACCAAGATAGACCTGGCGCAAGCGTACTTACAGATGGAAGTTGAGGAAGAGTCGCGCCAGTATCTCACAATCAACACGCACAGAGGCTTGTATCGATATAATAGACTGGTTTTTGGAGTGGCTTCGGCTCCAGCAATTTGGCAAAGGGCCATGGAGCAGATATTACAGGGAATTCCAAGCACTCAATGTTACTTGGACAATATCCTGATTACAGGGGAGGACGATGAGGAACACCTCGCAAATTTGAAACTGGTGCTCACCAGGTTGAAGGAATATGGCCTTCGAGTTAATCGCCAGAAATGTGAGTTCTTTCAGAAACGGATCTCGTACTGTGGTCATGTCATTGACCAGGAGGGGCTGCACAAGTCACCTGACAAGATCGAAGCTGCTGTGAAGGCTCCCGCTCCGGAAAATGTATCCCAGTTGAGGTCGTTCCTAGGGTTGATTAACTATTACCATAAGTTTCTGCCAAATCTATCCACGGTGCTGCACCCGCTGAATGCTCTGTTGCAGAAAGAAGTACCATGGAAGTGGAGCGAGGACTGTAAGAAGGCCTTTCGCAAAAGCAAGGCATAGATCACCTCAGAGGAAGTGTTGGCTCACTTCAACCCAACGCTACCTATTCGTCTAGCTTGTGATGCTTCCCCTTATGGTATTGGAGCAGTACTCTCAAACAAGTTGCCAAATGGCTCGGAAAGGCAGTCGCATTTGCATCCAGATCATTGACCTCCGCTGAGCGCAACTATGCTCAGATAGATAGGGAGGCTCTCAGCCTTGTGTGGGGAGTAAAGAAGTTCAATCATTACCTGCAGGGCAAGAAGTTTACACTGCTGACAGACCACCAGCCGTTGGTATCCATATTCAACCCTAAAAAGGGCGTTTCCATTATGACAGCGCAAAGGCTACAGAGGTGGTCCCTTTTCCTAGGGGCACAACAATATGACATAGAATACAAAGGATCAAAACAACATGGGAATGCTGACGGTTTATCGCGCCTACCGTTGCCAACGGTAGAAGAGGCGCCTACAGTGGACCCAGTGGAGATGTTCCACTCAACCATAGTGGAATGTCTACCAGTAACAAATTCGACGATCGAAAAGGAAACAAGAAATGACCCGACTCTCTCACGAGTCTACGATTTAACGGTGAAGGGATGGCCAGCACATGGCGAACCAATGTTGCCAGCATTTTCGCAAAGAAGAGAACAGCTGTCAGTGTGCCGAGGAACTTTGATGTGTGGATCCAGAGTGGTGATTCCACCCAAACTCCAGCATAAAGTGCTAAAGGAGCTTCACGAGGGGCATCTGGGTGGAGTGAAAATGAAGAACCTAGCCAGAGCGTTTGTGTGGTGGCCAGGTATCGATGGAGACATCGAAGAAATGACCAAGAGCTGTCTAGGATGCCAGAAGGTCCAAAACGCCCCACCACAAGCTCCTCTGCATCCATGGGAGTGGCCCTCATCTCCATGACAAAGGGTACATATCGACTTTGCTGGTCCATTTATGGACTCAATGTTTCTAATCGCGGTGGATGCACACTCCAAGTGGCCGGAGGTAATAAAGATGTCCTCCATCACCACGGAAAAAACCATCACAGTATTAAGGACCATATTTGCCAGGAATGGGCTGCCGGAACAGATCTGTTCTGATAATGGACCGCAATTTGTGTCCGAAGAATTCAGGAAGTTCTTAAAAAACAATGGGGTTAAGCACTACACGTCCGCCCCATACCATCCCGCCACCAATGGATTAGCTGAAAGGTTTGTCCAGACCTTCAAGAAGGCCATAAAGGCCATGGGTAATGAAGACATAAATCTACAACATAAGGTAGATAACTTCTTGTTGGCGTACAGGAATGCAACGCATGCGGTCACAAACCAAACTCCCGCCATGATGTTTTTCAATAGAAGACTAAGATGCCGGCTGGATTTGATCAAGCCAAACATCAGAAGGGACGTAGAGAACCGGCAATTTCAAGGCATGAGTGAAAGGCCAACTAGGACCTTCCAGATAGGTCAACAAGTTTTGGCCCGGGACTACCGTACCGAGAAATGGCAGCCTGGAACTATTTGCAAACGACTAGGACCGCTGATGTATACCGTGGACATTGGTGAAAGCATAATAAGGCGCCATATTGACCAGATCATAGAGTCATCCGAAAAGGGCCAACCTACTCCACAACTCTATACGCCTAATGATGAAGCAGAGATACCCATAGTATCTACCTCCGATCCGGTAATACTGGAATCAGATGAACCTGACACTGGCATTCAAGCCGAATCGACCTTGCCAAAAGAACCTACTACACCACCGAAAACTACTACACCACCGAGGCGTTATCCGGACTGAGTCAGGAAGCCTCCAGAGAGACTGAATCTGTGAATTGTTTTTACATGAAGTTGTGTATATATGTTATGATGTTATGTTTAATGGGAATATATACTGTTAACCTCAAAAGGGAGGATTGTAGTGTATGTAACGTTCCACCTTTAAGAGAACTATTTTAAGGGTTGCACTACTTTATCTTGGCTGCTGTATACTGTAATACCAGTGGTGACCACACCGGTATATAAGTGCTGTGTAATGATTTATTGGGCAGTTCCGCCCTGACCTTCGACTAGTAAAGACCTGTTAAATTTTACTCTTGTGGTCTGTGTATTAATTCTCAATATAACACACAGACTGAACAACAAGGACTGCAGTGGTTCAAGAAGGTGGCTCACCACCACTTTCTCAAGTACAATTAGTGATGGGCAATAAATGCTGGTCTTGCCAGCAACGCCCACATCCCATGAACGAATAAAAAAAAAGACACCCTTGGCTACTCTTCAATCACCCCCAACACCCCCTCCCCGTCCCACATCTCCTTCCCGTATAAATGCAGGAGGTGCAACACCTGCCCTTTTACCTCCTCCCTTTCCACCATCCACAACCCCAAACACTCCTTCCAGGTGAAACAGCGATTTACTTGTACGTCTTTCAATATGGTATACCGTATTCGCCGTTCATGATGCGGTTTGCTCTACATTGGGGAGACCAGACGTTGATTGGGTGATTGCTTTGCGGAACACCTCAGCTTAGTCCGCAAGCGTCACCCTGAGCTTCCGGTCTCTTATCGTTTTTTTTCAAATGCAGTCAGCAATGGCAGCTAATTTTGCCACACGTCATCTGCAGAGTCCACCAAGGATCAATCTTTGGCCCCTTCCTTTTCCTGATCTAAACACTGCTCCTCGGTAACATTATAAGCAGAAACGGGATCAGCTTTTGATGACACCTATCTCCCGAGCATTTCCCTCAACCCACAAACACCTCCACGCTGTCAGACTGCCTGTCTGATATCAAGTCATGGATGAGTTAAATATTTCTCCAAGTGAACATCGGGAGAACTAAATCTATAATTTTCAACTCTCGTTATAGACTCAACTCCTTTGACACTGACTCCAACCACCTCCCCGGCCACTTGCTCAGGTTGAATCAGTCTATGTAAAACCTTGGTGCCCTGTTTGACCCACAGCAGAGCTCAAACCCGATATTCTATCTATCACTGAGACCTTTCAGCTCCACAATATCTCCCACCTCAATTCCTTCCCACTGTCGCTGAAACTCTTAGCCACATCTTTGTCACCTCTAGAGTCAATTTCCCCAAAGTCCTCCTTGCAGGCCTTCCATCCTACGTGCTCCATAAAGTTCAACTTGTTCTGAACTTAGCTGACCCGATACTGTTGCGCAAAAAGTGCCACTCACCCATCGTTCCCATTGTAGTGTCCGGGTATCAACAATACTCGGACTGCAGGAGAACAATAAAACAGGTATTTACTGAACAGAGGGGAACTCAAGACTGAAATACAGAAGCCTGCTATGGCTTTATATACAGGGGTGGTCACTGCCAGTACTGCAGTATAGAATCAGTTCTTCTCTTAAAGGTACATACACAGCAATTCCTCCCCTTTTAGATAAACAGTACATAACATTCATTTAACAACTAAATAATAACTAATTACAATTACAATTTTCTCTGTACTATATACATCAACTGAAATAATCATTTATAAGTTCAGTCTTTGAGGAGGCTTCCTGGTCCTGACTGGATAGCGCCTTTCTCGAGTATCCTGTTCTTGCGGCGGAGTTGATTCTGGCTCATTGTCATTGGTTGGTTCGTCAGCTGCTTCTGAGGTAGACGCAATCTGTACTTCGGGTTGATTACCAGGTGCACCTGCTCGTGGTATGGGTTTGGCTTGTTCCTGTGCCTCTAGAATCTGGTCAGCATGGCTTCTCACGATGCTCTCTCCAATGTCCACTGTGTACATTAGTGGTCCCTGCTGTGTGCATATCGTTCCTGGCTGCCATTTTTCTGTTCGGTAGTCGCGGGCCAAGACTGGTTGCCCTATCTTGAAGCTCTTGGTTGGCTTCTCATTTATGTGCTGGAATTGCTTATCCTCAACATCTTGTCTTATGTTTGGTTTGAGCAAATCCAGGCGACATCTTAGCCTTCGGTTGAAGAACATTATGGCTGGAGCTTGGTTGGTGACTGCATGTGTCGCATTCCGGTAAGCAAACAAGAAATTATCCATCTTGTGCTGTAGTGGTATGTCGTCATTATGCATTGCGTTTATGGCCTTTTTAAAGGTCTGAACAAACCTCTCAGCCAATCCATTTGTGGCTGGATGATATCACAGGAAATCACAGGAACCCCACAGTGCAGATAGAGGCCATTTCGGCCCATCGAGCCTGCACCGACACATATCCCACCCCATCCCCGTAACCCCACGTATTTAATCCCCCTAACACTAAGGGTCAATTTATCATAGCCAATCAACCTAACCAGCACATCTTTGGACTGTGGGAGGAAACCGGAGCACCCGGAGGAAACCCACGCAAACACGGGGAGAATGTGCAAACTCCACACAGACAGTCGCCCGAGGCCGGATTTGAACCCGGGTCCCTGGCGCTGTGAGGCAACAGTGCTAACCACGCAGATGTGTAATGCTTCACCCCATTATTCCTCAGAAACCTCCGGAAATCCTCTGACACAAACTGTGGCCCATTGTCGGAGCAAATCTGTTCTGGCAAGCCATTCCTGGTGAAGATGGTCCGTAGGACTGCAATAGTTTTCTCCATGGTGGTGAAGGACATTTTGATGACCTCTGGCCATTTCGAATGGGCTTCCACAGCGATTAGGAACATTGAGTCCATAAATGGACCAGCAAAATCAATGTGTACCCGTTGCCATGGAGATGAGGGCCACTCCCATGGATGTAGCGGGGCCTGTGGTGGAGCGTTTTGGACCTTCTGGCATCCTGTGCATCTCTTGGTCATATCCTCGATTTCTTTATCGATTCCTGGCCACCACACAAACGCCCTGGCTAGGCTCTTCATTTTTACCCCTCCCAGATGACCCTCATGAAGCTCATTGAGCACTCTATCTCTCAACTTGGGTGGAATTACCACTCGGGATCCACACATCAAGGTCCCCCGGCACACTGACAGCTGTTCTCTCCTTGGCGAGAATGCTGGCAATAGTGAGTCGCCATGTGCTGGCCATCCCTTCACCGTCAAATCATAGACCCGAGAGAGTGTCGGGTCATTTCGGGTTTCCTTCTCTATACTTGAGTTTGTAACAGGTAAACATTCGACTATGGTCGCATGGAATATCTCAACAGGGTCCACTGCAGGTGCTTCCTCTACCGTAGGCAACGGTAGGCGCGACAGCCCATCAGCGTTTCCATGCTGTTTCGTACCCTTGTACTCTATGTCGTACTGATGTGCCCCTAGAAAAAGTGACCATCTTTGCAGCCGTTGCGCCGTCATCACCGGAACGCCCTTCTTTGGGTTAAAAATGGAGACCAGGGGCTGATGATCAGTCAGTAGGGTGAATTTCTGCCCGTGCAGACAGTGATTGAACTTCTTCACCCCCCACACCAGGCTGAGGGCCTCCCTGTCAATCTGGGCGTAGTTACGCTCGGCTGAGGTTAACGAGTGCGACGCAAAGGCTATTGGCCTCTCTGAACCGTCAGGGAATTCGTGTGACAGCACCGCTCTGATGCCGTAGGGAGACGCATCACATGCTAACCGAATTGGTAGTGTTGGATTGTAGTGGGCCAATACTTCTTTTGAAGTGATTAGGCATTTACATTTCTGAAAGGCACGCTTACACTCATCACTCCATTTCCATGTTACTCCAGTTTGCAGTAGGGCATTCAGTGGGTGCAGAATTGTAGATAAATTCGGCAAGAACTTATGGTAGTAGTTCACCAACCCGAGGAACGACCTCAGTTGCGACACATTTTCCGGTGCTGGAGCCTTGACTACAGCCTCAATCTTGTCCGGCGACTTATGCAACCCTTCCTCATCAATCATGTGGCCACAATAGGAGATTTGTCTCCTGAAGAACTCGCAGTTGGGGCGGTTGGCTCGTAGCCCATATTCCTGTAATCTCGTGAGCACCTGCTCCAGGTTGGCAAGGTGTTCACTGTTATTTTTGCCCGTAACCAGGATGTCGTCCAAATAACACTGGGTCCCCGGGATCCCTTGCAGGACTTGTTCCATCGCCCTCTGCCAAATAGCCGGGGCTGATGCTACCCCGAATACCAGTCGATTGTACTGGTAAAGGCCTTTGTGAGTGTTTATCGTGAGGTATTTCCTAGACGCTTCTTCCACCTCCATTTGTAGATACACTTGGGCCAGATCAATCTTTGTAAAGCGTTTCCCTCCAGATAGTGAGGCGAAAATATCTTCTATCCATGGAAGTGGATATTGTACTGTGTGCAGGACTGGGTTCACAGTTACCTTGAAGTCCCCACAGATGCGAACCTTCTTCGGTTCCCCAAGCGTGCTGCTCAATGATTTCTTCATTACAGGAACGATGGGTGTGGCCCACTTGCTCCAGTCCACCTTGGACAGCACACCCGAACGCTCCAGACTCTCCAGCTCTGCTTCAACGGCTGGGTGGATCGCGTAAGGTACCGGTCTGGCCTTAAAAAATTTTGGGTTTGCGTTATCTTTGATTTTTATCGTTGCCGTTACTCCTTTTAGAGTCCCAAGTCCTTGTTGGAACACCTCTTTCGCGTCAGTTAGAATTTTTGACAGTCGTCCAGGTGTGACGTCATCATCCTTTTTATCAGTCACAGTTAGCGCCTGAATGGAATGCCAATCCAATGGTATTTTTCGGATCCATTCACGTCCCAATAATGGTGGTCCTCCATCTGGTAGTATATATAGATACAGTTTCTGTGTTTCCTTGCCGTTGTATTCAACTGGCACCCTTATTTTTCCTCTGGGGTAGACTTTTTGCCCCGTGTATGTCTTCAATACAATGGACGTGTCCTTCAAGGGTATGTGTGAGAATAGCCGCTCATAGTCTCGTCGATTCATGACAGTTAGGGCTGATCCTGTGTCCAATTCCATCTTTACTGGGGACCCTGCTATCATGAGGGTGACCCAAATGGTTCAGTGATCCTCCTTTGCGATCACGTTGTGTAACTTTAGACAACTTAGTCTCCTGCTCCCGGAGTCCTTATCACTCTCCTGATCTTCCGAACTACTGTCTGTCAATTTCTTTACTTTCTTGTACTTTTCCTTAGTAGTTCTTGTAGTGTTGGTTTTCTTTCCCGACCTGCAGACTCTTGCTATGTGTCCCATTTTCCCACATTGCCTGCATACTTTGTCCTTAAACCAGCAGTCCTTCTGGTCATGGGTTGTTCTGCCGCAGCGATAGCACTTTTCTGCTCCATACGCCATTTCGTTAGCGCTGTATTCTTCTGGTTTCTGTTGTATTTCTGCAGCTCCCCGTGCTGCTACTTCGTAGGATACTGCCACGCTGAAAGCCTGTTCTAGCGTCAGGTCCTTTTCCGAAAGTAGTCGTTTCTGGGTTCCTTCACTCTGGAGCCCGCAGACAAACTTATCCCGTAAGGTGTCTGCCAGTCCTGCTCCGAACTGGCAGTGCTTCGATAACTTGCGTAGTTCCGTAAGATAGTTAGCATTGCTCTCATCTTTGTGCTGGTTTCTTTTATGGAACTTGAATCTTTCTGCTATCAGCAGCGGTGTAGGGTTTAGGTGTTCCTGTAAGATATTAACAATCTCTTCAAAACTTTTCTCCATTGGTTTAGCTGGGGTAATTAAATTCTGTAATAGGCCGTACGTTCTCGCGCCCATCAAATTTAATAATACCGACGCCTTCTTTCCATCGGCCACCTCATTTGCCTCGCAGTACACTTCAATTCTTTCCACATACGTGGTCCAGTCTTCTACCTTGTTGTCGAAAGCAGTGATACTGCCACTCTTCGGCATCTTGAGTGATTTAAAATGACGCCTCCAGCGCTTTTTCTTCTTCCCCAATGGAATAAAATGGCACCTCCCGCACTTTTCCTTCTTCCCCAATGGAATAAAATGGTGCCTCCCACACTTTTCCTTCTTCCCCTTGCTGCCACGCTGCTCCTAGCGTTCTACAGGGTAATGGCGGCGACCCGCGGCTTCGGCGCGTATCACTTTTCCTTCCCCTCGTTCTATCCTCTCCACGCTGCCCGGTTCTTGAGCACCGACTGCGCCCTGTGCGCTCCACCCTCTCTCTCTCCCTTCCTCCCGACGACGCTGCACGGCCCCTTTGCAGAGCCGCTCGATCATGCCCGAGCCCGCCGCAGTCCGGAAGGGTCAGCGCACTATCTGCTACCAGCACGACTTGCTGGAACACCTCGACTGGGGAGCCAGGCTCAGCTCTCCACAGCCTCCCCTGCAACTCTCCGATGGATCCCGACGCCCGCCGTTCTGACTTCGACCTCCAAGAAGGTTCTCTTCAGGGAAAAGATCCCCGTGAGGTGATGCAGTACTGCAGGTGAGTTCGAACCTGCCCGTCGCCAATGTAGTGTCCGGGTATCAATAATACTCGGACTGCAGGAGAACAATAAAACAGGTATTTACTGAACAGAGGGGAACTCAAGACTGAAATACAGAAGCCTGCTATGGCTTTATATACAGGGGTGGTCACTGCCGGTACTGCAGTATAGAATCAGTTCTTCTCTTAAAGGTACATACACAACACCCATACTCCCAGACTTATGTTGGCTCACTGTTTCCCAAAACGTTGAATTAAAATCCTCATCTTTGTGTTCAAATCTCTCGGTGGTCTCACCCCACCCTGTCTTTGCAACTCTCTCTAGCCTTACGTCCCCTCCCGCACACTTGGCCCTTCCACTGCTCTTTTGCTCGCTCTTCTTCCCTTTGGCCCCCTTCACCACCTTGACCCTATTCTCTGGAATTCCTTCCTTAAATCTCTTCAGTACTCTCCACCTTTAAAAACCCTCTCAAATCCCATCTGTTTGATCAAGCTTCTGGTCTCTGCTCCTAACCTTCATGTCATGGTTTGCTGTCCATACCTTTATTCTTTTTATTTATTTCATATTCCTTCCTGTGTGAAAGCCTTGGGATGTTTCCTACATTAGAAATGCAATATAAATGCCAGTTGTAGTTGAGTGAAAATTAGAGAAAAAAAGTGAAAAAGCGTTGCTTGTATGTGTGATTTGTATCTGTATGTGTGTAATTTCACACCAGAAAATCTCTTCTGTATCCTAGAATGAAATGGAAAATTATTTCATCTCCCAGCACTATAGTGTTTTTGTTGCAATATTTAATCAGGTTCCTATCTTGCAGCTATCAGCTTTGCCTGGTTTCGGTTATTGTTGCTTATAAACTGCCTGTTGGTTGCAGTCACAGCTGTTCTCTTTTGATGTGGGAAGTAATGGCTGAAGCAGTTTTTTTATGTTGAGAGATATAACCTATGCAGGTGGGTTAAGTAGTATTTTGCAGGAAGCAGTAAAGTAACAGAAACTGCCACATAGTATACGTACCCTGTAGCTCAAGCAGCTGTACCTGCAACTGGTTTTATTTATTGAAGACTTCTTCTCGTAAGCATAGTTTAGAAGAAGTGCATACTGTCTGTTTGCCTGTTGCTGTGCCTTGTGATTACCTGTCTGTGACATCAAGTCATGGATGAATCAGACCTTTCTGCAGCTCAACATTGATAAGACAAAAGTCATCCTGTCCGGCTGCTGCCAGAACCTCCGTTCCTTAGCCCTTGATCTGACCCCCCTTCATGGATGCTCACTCAGGCTAATCTAACCATCACACAACCTTGTTGTGCTCAACCCTAAGCTTCAAATTCCACATCACCAAAGCCACCTGCCCCGAAACCTCATCCAAACTCTACAGGGGAACGTTTCCACTTCAGCGCTTCCAACGCGGAACTCTGCCCATCAGCACACATCATTGTGCACATCCAGCTTACGATTCTCCATCAATAGACAGAAGGCATGTGCTGGGGAGCACAATTTCCTGGCGGACAGAATTTTATGCTGGGATTGCAGAATCGGAAAACCTCTCCTTGCCTGTCCAGGGCCTCTCCTCGTTGGCATCCCAAGCTCCACATAAACTCAAACTCATCCAGAATCCTTTTCCTATCCCACATTAAGTCTCACTTTCCTATCACCCCAGTCCTAGCCAACCTATATTGGTTCCCTGTCCCTCAGCTCATCAACTTCAAAATCCTCATCCTGATCTTCACATCTCTCCAGAGCCTCGTTCTACCTTACCTCTTGCAACCTCCTCAGGATCTATGTCCTTGTTTGCACCATCTACTCTTCTAACTCTGGTCTATTCTGTATTCCCCCAATTCTGCTCTACCGTCAGAGGCAGAACCTTCAGCCGTCTTCTCATATTCTCTCCTTAAACCCCTACACCTTTGTACATCCCTTCTCACATTCTAAAACCTCCTTAAAATCCATCTCTTTGTGCTTTTGGACACCTCCCCTAATTCCTTTTGATTTCTGCTCAGATTTGATGCCCCAACAGTGAAGCACATTGAGACATTTTGCTATGATGAAGGTGCTAAACAAATACAAGTTGCTCTATCCATAATATTATTTCGTTGCAAATTACTTTTTCCCAATTTTCTCCTTCTCTTCTGAAGGTCCCTTTTATAGACACAGTCTCAGCATTAAGATCAACTTTGTAGCTGGAGTTACAGTATCAGGATTCCTTTTAGAGAGAGTCTTACTTTTCGATCCCTTTTACTGGGAATCTCATTACTGGGATGCTTTTTACAGAAAGAGCCTCACTGCTGGGATCCCCTGGGCCCGATTTTGTGGCTTGTGTGGGAAATGGTCGGATTCCCCCGAATGTGGGGTTCAGACACACAAAAAAATGTGTCAGCCAGCTCCACGCAATTTTCCCTCAAGTGGCCAATTAATTCCCAGCATGTGGGCAGCCTTGCTAATTGTCCATTTCTAGTCAGAAAGCCCCACAGTATGATGTCATCATTCGTGGTGCTTTCAAGGTCCATAGCAAGCACTGCATCCTCTGAAGGCTTCCAAACGAACCATACAGGATGGCAGAGGAGCCTGCAGCAGCTGTGGCCAGTGCCAGACCCCGAGCTGCCTCCAAATTCGACGAAGCTTCACTGCAGGCATTATTGGATGGGGTTAGGGCCCACAGGGAGGTCTCTTCCCTAGGTCAGGCAGGAAGAGGCCTCCCACTGAGACCAAGGCTGCATGGATGCAGGTGTCAGCAGATGTCAACTCGAATGTGCATGTCATCTTGGCATCACATCTCTAACTCCTTCCTTTACTCCCCCACAGTACCATCCAGAGCCCCCGTCCTCACTGTGGAGGAGGAAGAGGCTGTGCAGCCAAACTCCTCAGAGGAAGCTCCAGCCTCTGAGGGCGCAGCGTCAGCAAAAGTAAGCGCACCCAGCACCAGCGCAGACACTCACACCTCGGGGGGACCTTCAGGACATAGAGTAGTGTTGTCACCTGGTGTTTCACAGCTCACAAGTGAACCTCAGCAGATTCTGGAGACAGGGACAGCAGTGGAGAGTCCTTGTCAGAGGGTGCAGGACTCTGCCAGCTCAGCTCAGCTGCGCTGCATGTCAACCCTCTGCCTCTGGGTCCATCCGCAAGAGAAGAGGTGATGGATCTCCATGCACAGATGCAGGAGTCTCTGGCAGGTTTTGTCTCCAGGGTCGCTGCGAGTGTGGAGTGAATGGAGGAGTCCATAGCGACCATGAGCAGAGCCTTTGTGGAGTCATTGGCGCATGAACGCATCACCATGGAAAGGTTGGTAACCTCCATGGAGATAACTCGCCAGGGTACGGAAAAAATGGTGAGTGCTCATAAGAGAATGACATCTCTTGAGGAGCATTGGCCATCTATTGAACAGAGAAACCAGATCTTCATGGAAGTCCTTCTGAGTAGGACTGCCAGTGCAGAAACAGGTCCCCATGGCCCCCTAAAGCGCAGTAAGGTGCTCTCAAGCCACTTCCAAGCGCTGGCCCCTTCTGGCCTGTGCAGCTTCAGGTGAGTGAGCAGCAGCCTGGTGCTCCTGGTGCTCATCATGCTGTTCCTGGTTCTGCTGCTGCCGCCTCTACTGCTAGAGATCCTCTAATGGCAAGAAGGGAAGGAGAAAAAGGCATCCCATGCTTCTCATAGATGCCTCCGCTGAGGAAGCACTGAGTGAGGGTGGCGAGAGGGGCTTCCCAGGAGATCACATTGGAGAAGTTTGTGAGGCTCCAACCTTCCACAGCTGTGCCTAAGCCTTGAAGAAGTAGCCCCAAGCATTCAGCAACAAGGTCCTTCAACATACAAGTGCTGTCCCTTTAAATCGCAGCTTTTCCGAATGACCTGCAGCTGACAGCAAGCAAGCCGGCAAGCTTCACACCAGGTTTCATCAGCGGGGTTCCCCGCAGGTGTGTTTGATGTGGGGAAAGCCCCAAAATTGCAACGGCCCCTGAAAATCGACTTAAACAAGGTAATAATTGCTTATTAGTGTTCCGACAGCCAGACCCGCCAGCGGCGGGCGGGACTGATTCGGGTCGCGGGGAAACGGCGGTCCGAAAGTCGGACGGGGCGGGGAATCAGGCGGGGGGGGTCACAACCCGCTTTTTCGGCGATTTTCGGCCCCCGGCCGCCTGGAAAGCTGCCCGGCAGCTGGCAGAAAATCGGGGCCAGAGTCTCACTATCACTATCAGGATTCCTTAGCAGAGGTTGAAGGGATAATTACTAGTCCTAGCCCTTTTCGGGCTACCCCAGATCAGGAGTATTCCCCAGACGCTCACCTTCAATTAAAGTAAGAGATAGCCGAATTCTATAAGATGCTTAATTGGGTCTAAAGGTACAGGCTATCTCTCTCTAAAGGAAAGGAATGACTTGAAGATGTTACCATCTTCCAGATAGCACTTTCAATAAGTTTAACTAGGCTGTAACCTTCCGGATATTATGAGGGCCCAGAAACCCCCTGATGTAAAAAGACTACTGAGCACTTGGTTCGAGTATAAAACAAGGCTTTAATCAACTGTTTCACAACCATGAAATTCTAGTTACATCACTAGTTCCTGGTTACAAAAACGTCCTGAACATGCTGGGCCCACGCCCGAGTATTTATACTCCTTGGACGGCGCCACCAGCTGGCCGCACAGTGTTATTTTATGAGTCATTTCTCCATGAAAGATAAGATTCATGACACCCCCCCAGAATTCTGCAACTCCTGACAAAAGAGTGTAGAGATTGAGTTCGCGAGCTTGATACAGAAATACTATTTGAGACAATTCTAAAAATATATAGATTTATTAAAGAACCGACATGCAGTTAACAGCTGGTGAATCAATCGCAGCTTTAGCAGTTCAAAATACAAATAGCTTACATTTCTTTTTCTCAGAGATCCTTATTCTCAAATCTTAACTTTGTTACATTTCAACATTTCTAAGTTTTATTTCGAATCCAGAATTTCCATCAAAATCAAATAAGAGTATCTCTTGATCCCCGAGACTCAAAGAGTTAAAAACTTACAGAGCCTGCCTCTGAAGTTGAGAATCGCTTGCTCCTTCCAGCGACTTCTGACTTCCTATCTGAAAGTTCCATATTTTATACCTTTTTGCAGTGGTAAATCCTTTGAAGTTTTCTACTGATGTAAGCTAATTATCTCTAGTAATCTTCTGTTGAATTTTCTTCTATTCTTACTGTCAATTCAGCTGTTAACTTTCAGAATCCTGTCTGCTGTATAGGTGTTCAAAAACTTATCATAAAAATGGTTATAACAGATTTATCTTTGATGCCATTCTTACGACGGTCTTCAATTCAATTCTTAATATCACCTTAACTAGTTATAAACAAACGTTATGTCTCCTAACTGTTCCATTTTCAATACAAAAACCATGTGATTGCTTGGTGTCATCTATTGATATCATATTTACAAAGTCTTCTGTTTGTACCTTTTACAATATGTAAATCAAAAACACTTCAACTAGGGTGTTCTATGCATTTCTTAGCTATTTCAATTGGTTGTATTACAGACTTCGGGACTCCTTGTTTCATTTGATGTTACTTTTACAAAGGCACGTGGTTTTTTAATGTTCTGTGTTTCTGTCCAAAGTGTTAGTTTATAACACTTTAAACTGGGTATAGTTATTGTGTTTCTCCAAACTGCAGACTTCATGGAAGCTGCAACCCTTTGCTTCAATAGGGCCATTGTCTCAGTATTAACAATCAATTCCCATTTCAAAAGCTTGTGTGGTGTTTACAACTTTTGTGTTAACAAACCATCTTATCTCCGAAGCCTGTATTCACAGCTTGTATCATTGAGGCTTTTTAGATTTTTAAACCCAGTTTATCATGTTTTAATAAAGTCAGAATTCTGTTCATAGGATGGTGTATTTTTCTGAAATATGGCTATTCCTTTACAAGGGAGCTTCACTATCCGATTCCTTTTACATAGGCAGCCTCAATGCTGGGATGCTTTTTACAGAAAAAGTCTCATTATCAGAATTCCTTTTATAACAGGGTTCGGGTCTTACTATTGGGACCTCTTTTATTGAGGGAGTCTCACTATTGGGACCCCTTTTATAGAGGGAGTCTCACTATTGGGACCCCTTTTATTGATTATAGTAACATTTTTGCACCAAACGAAAAGTCTAACAAATCTCAGTGCATAATAATAATAATGCCAATGGACAAAGTGCCTATAGGATACTTCTGAATCAGAACGGTTAATGTGTTGGCTATAAAATGAAAAAAACTGCAAATGCTGGAAATCTGAAATTTAAAAAAATGGTAGAAATGGGTCAGTCAGAATTTATAAAAAGAAGGCAGGTTATGAAGTTTCAGTGTGATGTTTCATTACAACTCAGGACTATACCAAAATTATTTCAATATGGTCAGAGTCAAGGATTTGCATTTTTATTACTTGGGATTCCAGGATCTTACCGGTGTTTTGGGGATCAAATTCTGCCATTCTATCCATGTTCCCATGGCCCCACAGCCAAGCAGAGGTGGAGAGATGATGTCAATCACTGCTCTCACCTAACTTGCCCCACCCTCCACTAATAGTCTCTGACATAAGAAAACTACTAGGCACTTGGTCTGAGTATTAAACAAGGCTTTAATCAACTGTTTTTCAACATGGAGATCTAGTTGTGTCCTTCACTAGTTCCTGTTAAAGAATGTCCTGAGCAAGCTGGGCTCATGCCCGAGTATTTATACTCTCCCTGGACAGCGCCACCAGCAGGCCGCCCAGTATTATTTCATAAGTCATTTCCACATGAATGACAAGATTCATGTCAGTCTCCATCATCCCTTAGGCCTTCCTGTACATGGCAATCTTGATTACCACAACCCTGTGCTTATGTATCATCAGAGTGTCTTCACCAATTGTATAATATCCATTCATTACACACAGCTATACCAATAAGTCAGCATAATAAATAACTGTCTAATTGCAAACCTTGTATGATCAAGAGTGTGCTGTGAATGAATTCAATGTGCACCTAATGCTGAATAATTCTTTCAGTAAGGGTTTTGTTTTTAAAAGAAAACATATAAAAATATATAGTAACATGGGGCTTTCAATACCTGAGAGTGTGTCATGATGTAGTAACATATTAAGGAGCCCAGACTACATTGCATTCCCCAACTATTCTTTTGCCTGAGATCAGCTAATATAGCATAGACTGGGAATCGAACCGGAGACTTGGGCCTTGAAATTCAATAGCACTGTGCCTGTTTTTCAGGCGCAAAATGAGTGCATAAACATTCAGTATGGCGGGGGAGGCACGTGCGGTCATTGCTTGTGGGAATTGTGGCGCCCGCCATATTGGTAAAGGCAGAAATAGAGGCATCCAGGTCCCGCGCCTGAAACATTTTCATATTCTCATCAAGGGCCACACACCAGTTTGAGGCCCCTTTAGTAAAATTCGATTGGCCTGAAGGTAGCCAGTACTGGACCGGCTGCGTTCAGGAAAACACAGTTTGCATGCGACCTTATCATGTAGGGAACTAACTTGAGTCTGTATGGCTCAGCTACTCATTGAATAAACTCACTGGGCCATTGGAGGAACATTTTTGGCAAACTTTTATTGGTTGATAAATTGGGTTGAAGCATATCACCCCGTCACTTGCAAGTGGCGTGCAGGTGATGAAAGGGTTTTTCTGGCTCTTCTTGTTCACAAACAAAAAAGAATCACCAGTTATTCAGGAGCAGAGGAGGAGCAGCCGGGTATAAAAACCCACGACCAGCGAGGCCCGAGAGCACTCGGAGCAGCGGGAGCAGAGGAGGAGCAGCCGGGTATAAAAACCCACGACCAGCGAGGCCCGAGAGCACTCGGAGCAGCGGGAGCAGAGGAGGAGCAGCCGGGTATAAAAACCCACGACCAGCGAGGCCCGAGAGCACTCGGAGCAGCGGGAGCAGAGGAGGAGCAGCCGGGTATAAAAACCCACGACCAGCGAGGCCCGAGAGCACTCGGAGCAGCGGGAGCAGAGGAGGAGCAGCCGGGTATAAAAACCCACGACCAGCGAGGCTTACCAACTCCGCAGCGGGGAGAGAGGTAAAAAATAGTCAGTGTGTGACGTCACCAGGGAGCAGGTAAGTGATTGGTTGGTGAGTATTTCTCTTTTTTAAACTTTAACTCTGTAGTTTATCGTTACTAGGGTCTTTTCTGGTGTAGCAGGTACTGTTGGTAGACTATACAAGAGCCTTAGAGATATCTTTAATTGGTGATAGTAAATTAATTTAAAGTAATTAAGGGGAAAGTCATGCCAGGAGAGCCCAGCCCCGTGATGTGCTCCTCCTGCTCCATGTGGGAATTCAGGGGCACTGCCCCTGGTGACTACGTGTGCAGGAAATGCATCCATCTGCAGCTATTAGCAGACCGCATTGAGGAGCTGGAGCTGCGGGTGGATGGGTTGTGGAGCATTCACGAGGCTGAGAAGTTCGTGGATAGCACGTTTAGTGAGTTGGTCACACCGCAGGGAAGGGCTGCACAGGAAGAAAGGAAATGGGTGACCACCAGGCGGAGCAATAGAAGTAGGCAGGTAGTGCAGGGAACCCCTGTGACCATTCCCCTCTCAAACAAGTATACCGTTTTGGATACTGTTGGGGGGAATGACTCACCAGGGGAAGGCAGCAGCAGCCAGCTTCCTGGCACTGGGGGAGCTCCTGCTGCCCAGGAGGGGAGGAAAAAGAGTGGGAGAGCAATAGTCGTAGGGGATTCTATAGTAAGGGGAACAGATAGGCGTTTCTGTGGCCGTAGACGTGAATCCAGGATGGTTTGTTGCCTCCCTGGTGCCAGGGTCAAGGATGTCACTGAGCGGCTGCAGGGCATTCTGGAGGGGGAGGGTGAACAGCCAGAGGTCGTGGTCCACATTGGTACCAACGACATAGGTAAAAAGAGGGATGAGGTCCTGCAGCAAGAATTTAGGGAGCTAGGGGCAAGATTAAGGAGCAGGACCTCAAAGGTTGTAATCTCTGGATTACACCCGGTGCCACGTGCTAGTGAGTATAGGAATAGGAGGATAGAACAGATGAATGCGTGGCTAAAGGGATGGTGCAGGAGGGAGGGCTTTAGTTTCCTGGATCACTGGGTCTGCTTCTGGGAAAGGTGGGACTTGTACAAGTCGGACGGTTTACACCTGAACCAGAGGGGAACCAATATCCTTGCGGGGAGGTTTGCTAGCACTGCTGGGGGGGGTTTAAACTAATTCGGCAGGGGGATGGGATACAGAGTGGAGCTATAGTAGGGGGTGATGTACAGCCAAATAAGGAGGAAAAAACAAGTCAGCAGGGAAGGCAGAGCAAAGATGTGAAGGCAAAAGGGAATATGGCAGGGCTGGAAGGCATTTATTTTAATGCAAGGAGTCTTGCAAATAAGGTGGATGAACTGAAGTTGTTGTTGAACACATGGGAGTACGATATTGTTGCTATCACGGAGACATGGTTGAGGGAGGGTCAGGACTGGCAGCTAAATATTCCGGGGTATAGAATCTTCAGGCGAGACAGAGGGGGGTGTAAAAGGGGAGGGGGTGTTGCAATATTAATTAAGGAGTCTATTACTGCTGTAAGGAGGGATGATATATTAGCGGGTTCCTCTAATGAGGCCATATGGGTAGAACTTAAAAACAAAAAGGGGTCAAGCACCTTGCTGGGAGTGTACTATAGGCCCCCAAACAGTCAGGGGGAGATAGAGGAACAGATATGCAGGCAGATATCAGAAAAGTGTGAAAATAATAGGGTAGTAATAGTGGGGGATTTCAACTTCCCCAATATAAATTGGGATAGTCAGAGTGAGAAAGGCTTGGAGGGAGCAAAATTCTTAAAGTGCATCCAGGAAAGCTTTTTGAGCCAACATGTAGAAAGTCCTACAAGAGAGGGGGCGGTACTGGACCTAATTCTAGGGAATGTAGCCGGGCAGGTGGTGGAAGTGTCTGTAGGAGAGCATTTTGGCGATAGTGACCACAATTCGGTGAGATTTAAGGTGGTCATGGAAAAAGACAAAGACGGCCCGGAAATAAGGGTTCTAAATTGGGGGAAGGCCGATTTTAATAAGATAAGACAGGATCTGGCAAAAGTGGACTGGGAGCAGCTACTTATAGGAAAATCCACATCAAAACAGTGGGAGGCTTTCAGAAGGGAAATAGAGAGAGTACAACACCAACATGTTCCTGTAAAGGTCAAGGGTGGGACCAACAAGCAAAGGGAACCTTGGATGACAAAGGATATACAAAAATGCATTGGGAAAAAAAGGGGGGCTTTTGGCAGTTACAAAAGACAAAAGACGGTGGAAGCCCTAGAGGAGTATAGGAGGTGCAGGGGCATAATTAAAAAGGAAATTAGGAGGGCGAGGAGGGGCCATGAAATAACACTGGCGAGCAAAATAAAGGAAAATCCTAAGATGTTTTATAAGTATATTAAGGGCAAGAGGATAACCAGGGAAAGGGTAGGGCCCATTAGGGACCAAAGTGGCAAGCTGTGTGTAGAGCCAGATGAAGTAGGTGGGGTTTTAAATGAATTTTTTGCCTCAGTGTTCACTATGGAGAAAGACGATGTAGATATAGAAGTCGGGCAAGGGGACTGCGACATACTTGAACATATTAGCATCGAGAGGGAGGAGGTACTAGCGGTTTTAGCAGGCCAAAAAGTGGATAAATCCCCAGGCCCGGACGAGATGTATCCCAGGCTGTTGTGTGAGGCAAAGGAGGAGATTGCAGGGGCTCTGACACAAATTTTCAGAACCTCTCTGGCCACAGGGGATGTACCAGAGGACTGGAGAACAGCTAATGTAGTACCATTATTCAAGAAGGGTAGCAGGGATAAACCAGGGAATTACAGGCCAGTGAGCCTAACATCTGTGGTAGGGAAATTACTGGAAAAAATTCTGAGGGACAAAATTAGTCTCCACTTGGAGAGGCAAGGATTAATCGGGGATAGTCAGCATGGCTTTGTCAAGGGTAAATCATGTCTGACCAATCTGATTGAATTTTTCGAGGGGGTGACTAGGTGTGTGGATGAGGGAAATGCTGTGGATGTGGTTTACATGGACTTCAGTAAAGCTTTTGACAAGGTCCCGCATAGGAGACTGGTCAAGAAGGTAAGAGCCCATGGGATCAAGGGGGCCTTGGCGCGTTGGATCCTAAACTGGCTGAGTGGCAGGAGGCAGAGGGTGATGGTCGAAGGTTGCTTTTGTGACTGGAAGCCTGTGTCCAGTGGGGTACCTCAGGGATCGGTGCTGGGTCCCTTGCTGTTTGTGATCTACATTAATGATTTGGATGAGAATGTAAAGGGTATGATCAGTAAGTTCGCGGATGACACGAAAATTGGTGGGGTGGTAAATTGCGAGGAGGAAAGCCTCAGGCTACAGGACAATATTAACGGGTTGGTCAGATGGGTGGAAAAGTGGCAAATGGAATTTAACCCGGAAAAGTGCGAGGTGATGCATTTTGGATGGACAAATAAGGCAAGGGAATACACAATGAGTGGTAGGACCCTAGGAAGTACAGAGGGTCAGAGGGACCTTGGTGTACATGTACATAATTCCCTGAAGGCAGCGGAACAGGTAGATAAGGTGGTTAAAAAGGCTTATGGGATACTTGCCTTCATTAGCAGAGGCATAGAATATAAGAGCAGAGAGGTTATGATGGAGCTGTACAAAACGCTGGTGAGGCCACAGCTGGAGTACTGTGTGCAGTTCTGGTCGCCTCACTATAGGAAGGATGTGATTGCTTTGGAGAGGGTGCAGAGAAGATTCACCAGGATGTTACCTGGGATGGAGCGCCTCAGCTATGAAGAGAGACTGGACAGGCTGGGGTTGTTTTCCTTGGAGCAAAGAAGGCTGAGGGGGGACCTGATTGAGGTGTACAAAATGATGAGGGGCATAGATAGGGTAGATAAAGAGGAACTTTTCCCCTTAGTAGGGGGGTCAATAACAAGGGGGCACAGATTCAGGGTAAGGGGCAGGAGATTTAGGGGGGATTTGAGGAGGAACTTTTTCACCCAGAGGGTGGTTGGAAGCTGGAACTCACTGCCTGAAAGGGTGGTAGAGGCAGGAACCCTCACAACATTCAAGAAGCATTTGGATGAGCACTTGAAATGCCATTGCATACAAGGCTATGGACCAAATGCTGGAAAGTGGGATTAGACTGGACAGGGAGGGATGGGCGGCGCAGACACGATGGGCCGAAGGGCCTCTTTTTGTGCTGTAAAAACTCTATGACTCTATGACTCTATGAAAACAATCCCCTTTAACAAGGCACTCTTTTACCCAAATTAAAAACATGAAAAACAGCTTCAATTACTTCAGTCACATGGGAAATACACACCTTGCTTTCATCAGTGTCAACTTGCTGTTACTTCTCTGTCAGGATTGGGGAGCCACGGGGCCGTGCTCTCCGGGCAAGGTAGGTTCTGGACCCAAGTGCAGAAACCAGGCTAGAGGCAGGTAGACAATCTTTAAGGTACTTTACTAGATTCACACATAACTAGATTCATACAAGGAACACAACAATATACATAGAACTCGAGACAAGTTACAAAATGGCTAGTCAAGAATAGGAACTCAGGACAGCTTCCATGAGGCAACCTACTTGTCCATACTGAGCTGGGATAAGCTTACCACAAGCGCAACCAGCTTGCCGAGACGAGACTCGAGACAAGCTATCACGAGGGGCTGCCACAGGGGTAACAGGCTTATCAATGAGCTCAAGACAAGCACCAACATGGCAACACGCTAGTCCAGCCCAGCACCTTATCAAGACTAAGAACAACAAGAACACAGACTTAGATACATCTTAAATACAGAGCTCGAGATACACCTTAAATACAGAGCTCGGGATACATCTTAAATACAGAGCTCGAGATACACCTTAAATACAGAGCTCGAGATACATCTTAAATACAGAGCTCAAGAGAACCATGGCAGCCAGCTAGTCAAAGCCAGGAGCCACAGAGCGAAGGCTAGTCCCCAGTTACCCAGTTAGGACTGAGCAAGGAGAGAAGCAACCACAGAACTTATATACCAAGAAAACCAGGTGAAACCCATGAACAGCTAACAGGCCGTTAAGAATTAACACAGGAGGCTAGGAACAATTAACAAAGGGCTAGAACCAAACAAGTGAAGGTGCCATCTAGAGGCTACAGAAGGAACTGACTGGCACCCTCACACTTCTCTATATCCAGCTTTCTTCCTCAAACCAGATATAGCTGCTAAGTTGTTTTAATACTATGTATGTTATATAGAATAACAAATAGGCAGGCAAAGATCATCTGATGGCCTGCTGACCTAAGGCGCAGGCCAGGGGTATTATTAAGCCAAACAGACCAAGGCCTAGAAATTGGTACGTGCCGGATGGCCTGCCAGGGATCTGCTAGGCCTGATCCCACCCGATGGGGCCTTCTGGTGACAAATCCCCAGGACCTGAGTGGTGGCAGCATCGGCTTCGGCGAATTCAAAAACAACAAAAAAACAAGGAGTGATGTCACAGGACAGCAGGTAGGTGATTGGTTGGTGAGTATTAACGTTTTTCTCTCTCTAAGCTGGGACAATGGTTTAAACTAAGAGCTGGGAAACTATAATGTACTTTATTAAATTAAAAACTTAACTAGATAAACTAATTAATATAACTATAAATAAGTCATTGAATAAAGATTTTAACTAATTAAATAAATAAAACAAGGTTAGACTAAGATATGGCAGAGCAGGTTGTGTGTCTGGACTGCAGTATGTGGAAGTTTGTGGACAGCATGGGCAGGATTTTCATTGGGCCGTGGAGGCGGGATTGGAGGCATGTGGGGGGTTAAAATCCCGAAATCGGGGGGCACGAACCCATCCCGACCCCAACCCGCCTCCATGCCAGTTTCAAAGGAGGCGGGTACCCGACCCGCACTGGGACCCGCCTCCCCGAGGCGGGAAGGGGATTAGTACCAATTAACTGCCTGTTAACAGGTAGTTAACAGGCAGTTTTTAGCCTAATCCCTATTTTCATTCTTGAAGTGTGGGATTCCCTTCTCCCCTCGTCGCGTCCCGCCTCACCTGGCCTGAATTTGTCCGTGTCCGCCCAACCCGGTGCCGGGGCAGTTCCAGATGGAGTAGGAAAAAGGGCACGGGCAAAGGCCAGGGGGTAAGCGTGGGACGGGGAAAGAGCAGCAGCCACGAGGGCGAGGGGCTGAGGAGCAGCACCAGCACACCAACCAACGAACGCACCTGACGATCTTGGACACCAACTCATGAACTCTCCGTCTTCACGAACCTACCTCACTGCTACCCGGGGCCTTCAATTATACCTTCGTCGAAAACCCTTATCTGCGCGCCAAATCAGGTTAGTTCTTTGTTTTAATTTTGGCGGGCTAGTTTAAAATAATGGTAGCAATCCATACTAACTGGGTTTTAGATGGCCGGTAATCACATCCGCCGGCCCGATAATTGACTTGTATTGTCCTGAAAGTTCCTTGATGGGCCTTGTCCGGCCTCGATGGCTGTGTTAATCTGTTTCCGATAATATATGCAGACTGTTTGATGGCCTTAACTATAGGTCTAAACTGAATTTAGATTTTGTCTCCAATTCGGTCTAATGCATAATTCAGAGTCCTGTCTGGTTCCAAAATACAAAGTTTCTCTTCACAGAAGCCTGCAGCCTTAGTTTTGATTTCTCCCAAGCTGTCTGCGTTGCAGAATCCAATTTAGAATTCCACAGGCTTTCTGCCACGAGGCACGGACGCCATCTTGGGTACCCCTTTTAATTTAAAATGTGCATGCAGGGTCACGTATATTAATAACAGCCTTCGGGGAAATGCAGAAATTTTGTGAATCTTACACCATCGTGTTTCAGAGGCGTGCATCACATGGGAAAAGGGTTAAAATCGGAAAGGCCTCTCAAAATGGGATAATAGAGGCAATTCAGTGGTTGTTAAGGGCCTTAAGGGCCTATCCCGCCTCTTGGAGGCAGGACAGAGACGGGATCAGAAACCACGCATTTGGGAAAATTGCTTGGAGGCGGGATGGAGGTGGGGTCAGGCCCGCCCGCCACTTTTTGCAATTTTAACACCCCACACGCCTCCATTCCCGCCTCCTCGGGCCTGGTAAAATTGTGCCCAATGTACTTGCTACCTGCAAAGATAAGGATAAAGACTGTCGGAAGGACAGCCAGAATGCGGACCATGGCACTTTGGAGCAGGAGGCTGTCTAAAGGGGGGAGGAGGAGGAGAGGAAGTGTATTGTGGTAGTTGTAGGGGATTCTCTAATTAGGGGGACAGATAGCATCCTTTGCAAGCAAGGTCGAGGGTCCCACATGGTATATTGCCTACCTGGTGCCAGGATGAGGGACATCTTGAACCGACTTGAAAGGATACTGGAAAGAGCAGGGGAGGATCCAGTTGTTGTGGTCCATGTTGAAACCAGCAACATAGGGAAGAGTAGGCAAGAGACTCTGTTTGGGGAGTACCAGGAACTAGGAACTAAATTAAAGAACAGGACCTCAAGGGTTATAATCTCTAGACTATTACCTCAGCCACGTGCAAATTGGTGTAGGGATAAGTTGATTAGGGAAGTGAACACGTGGCTAAAGGAGTGGTGTGCGAAAGAGGGGTTCCATTTCATGGGGCACTGGCACCAGTATTGGGACAGGAAGGAACTGTACCGTTGGCACAGGCTTCACCTGAACTGGTCTGGGACAAGGGTCCTCGCGGAAAGGATAAATAGGGCGGTCACAAGGACTTTAAATTGGTAAATGGCGGGGAGGGCTCAGGTGGAAATTGTAGTACAAATAGTAGTTCAAAAACAAACAAAAGGGAAGAAAGTAGAGTAACAGTCAGAAATTGCACTTTGGGCACTACATGTAAAGGGAAAACCAGTAGATGTAAAGTGATTAAACCAGGAGAGAGAAATAAGAAACAAGTGAGTAAAACATTAGGGCCGAAGGACAGGCGAGGGTGTGTGGCCCAAAACAAGCGTTCTTTATACAAACACATGGAGTATAAGGAATAAATTGAATGAACTGCAGGCGCAAATTCAAGTTGGAGAGTATGACATGGTAGCCATTATTGAGACAGGCTGCAAGACGGTCAGGACAGGGAACTAAATATACCAGGTTATAAGGTCTATAGGAAAGATAGGGAATATGGCAGAGGGGGAGGCGTAGCCTTAGTGATTAAGGATGAAATCACTTCAATGACAAGAGAGGATATAACGAGAGGTAAGGAAACTTTATAAGAAAGAAAGACTTGCATTTATATACCTTTGTGATGTGCTAGATTGTATAAATGCAGAGATTAGACAAGCGTGTAGTAAAAGCAGAGTGGTTTTAATGGGGGATTTTAACTTTCATATAGATTGGGTTAAGCAGACTAGCACCTGTTAGAAAGATAGTGAATTCCTTGAGTGTGTCCGGGATAGTTTTCTACAACAATATGTCCTAGGGGCAACAAGAGGGCATGCCATATTACATTTAATAATGAGTAATGAACCAGATTTAGTTAATAGCCTAAATGTGCATGAGCATTTATCCAATAACGATCATAACATGATCGAGTTCAATGTAATACTTGAAAGGGAGAAACACGAAACAGCTAATAAGGGCGCGATTTTCTCATTGGAGGCGGGTTGGAGGCGGGTTTTGGTTTGAGTGGGTTTGAAACCTGCCTCCACTGTGAGTTGGGAAAAATTTGCAATTTTCCCCTAATTGGCCAGTTAATTTCAGAGGTGTGGGTTCCCCGGCCCAATTAGTCTTTTGGGACTGAAACTCGCCTCTGCTGACATCACTTATCCAGCTTCATTTAAGGGCTGCTTGCTGCCTTGGCTCATTCCACTGGTTTTTGGTCGATGGTGCACCACCTCCAAACTTTTATCTCCTTGAAGAATGGCCAGCTACAAGGCAAGGGCCTCCCTGAGGTTCTCGGATGAGGCGCTGGGTATGGTGGTTGAGGTGGCGAGAGCTAGCAGGGAGGTGCTCTTCCCCTCATCTGGGAGGAAGAGGCCTCCCAAAGAAACCAAGGCTGTGTGGGTCCAGCTGGCAAGGGATATAACCTCCAGATCTGTGTGCAGATTGGGTGATTGTTTCTGTTTATTGATGAAATGCCATTCCTGTGTGAATGTATTAAAATTAGGTGATGGCAAACTGTTGGCGTGATGGCATCTGCTATTTCGGCTTCGGCAGCTCCACATTACGGGCTCCGTGACACTTGCGTGGTCAGGTTGGTGGTCAGAGTGAAGGAGGCCAGAGCGTCATGTCCATTGTCTATCATGTGTTAAGAAGGAGCCAAGCAGATGTGCCACAATGGGCAGCCTATGCAAATCTGGCCAGGATGAGTGCATCCCTTGCATCACAGGCAGTCATTTGCTCGCATGCTGCCACTGCTGCCGGTCAATACACCACTGCTCGGTCCTCCTCATCCTCTTCCTCCTCATCTGAGGAGGCTATGAACTGAGCTATTTGCTCAACAGGAAGCTGCAAGCCATGACGCTGTGCCATGTTGTGCAGTGCAGAACAGACCACGACCATTCTGGAGACCCTGGCTGCTGAATACTGCAGGGCTCCACCTGATCTGTCAAGGCATCGGAATCGCATCTTCAGCAAGCCAATGGTATCCTCAATGATAGACCTGGTCGAGATGTGGCTGGCATTGTTGTAAGGGGTGGTGTGTGTGGTCAGCTTTGCCTCTGACTCCTGAGCGGTTCGAATCACTCCCACTCCCTTGGTTCTAGGCTTTGGACTTATTTGGGGGTTGTAATGAAATTGCAAGACACCTGAGTTGGTGAAAAGAACTTGATTTTTATTTGAGACAGGAAAATATACACAACACAATAATCTTATCACTCTAAAAGGGGGAACATTTCGGAATATATGAGGGAGAATGACAATAGACAAAATACTTCACCCCTCCCAATCCCACTACACTAACTAGGTTGGATTCCAGAGGACCAGGAAAATGCTCACCAAACGACTTTCTTGACAGTTGTAGAGGTTCGCAATTTCAGGGTTCTCCTCAGTCTGGCGGTTGGGGCCTGCTGTACCTCGGATGTGGTAGAAGACTTCACCTGCATTGGGTTTTCAGTCTTCGCGTGTCCGCTGATGCGGTCGGGTGTGTATTTGGATCTATCGGGTAAGCACCCAATTTCCTTTGGTTAGGTATAGGGTTTAGAGTCTTTTCATCAAATCTTACCCAGGGGTAAGTCAGGATAGCTTGTAGAGTGGAAACAAGTTTGCGAATCTTCGGTTTCTTCCAGGTTGGTGTCTTGTTGGTCACGGTGGCCCAATATTACCTAGTTGTTGGTAATATTGTTGGTTGTTTGTTTCTTGGGGCCCTTGGTTGCCGCGATTCCTTTCCGTTCTCCTTCTGTTGTCCTTCCGTCGGTTGATTGTCCCGAAGTTGATGTGTGATGATGATGATGATGATGAGTCAGAGAGCAGTGTCAACTGAAAAAGCAGGCCCCAATATATCGTTTGAGGCCTTGCTTATCTGCCCGCCAAATCTTCTCTGGCCCATTGTTAATTTTGGCGGGTTCGTTAACCTTAATAGTTCTAAATTCTTTAACGGGTTCCAGGCTGGTCCCATCTACTTTTAATTGACTTAAGTTGGTGTAAACCAGTTTCGGGATGGTTCGTCAAAACCTAAATTAGCGTTTAATGGCTGTTTAAACATTGGTCCGATTAGTGAGTTTTGTCTTTTCCTGCTGGGGCCAGGGTCCCTTTTGTTGGTCGGTGACATGTACTGCATTATGTATATTCTTGATGGCTCTGTAATTTTGGCGGGAACTGTCCTTCCATAGGCCTATTGTCATTTATGTGGAATGACTGAGACAGTCCAGAACATTCCCAGACAGTTTGGCCTATGCCAATACTCGAACTGTTTGTTTTACAGAGGCTCATCCCAACCCCTTTGCCGCAGCCATCCACAGGCCTGGACATGTCCTTTTTAAAATAACCAAAATCCTGGGGTTTTAACTTTAAGCCCCTTTTCAGCCCAATATTCTTTAAAACAGTCCAAAATCTCTTCTTTTCTTGGTTTGAGGGAATCTGTAGAATTTTGCGAACCTTACACTGTAGCGGTCCTCAGCCTCATTGGTTGGTCTCCTGATTGGCATCATTAGCCACTTCTTCAGGGGGTAGCCCTTGTCACCAAGAGCCATCTGTTAAGTTGGTTTGGCGGATTGAAGAGCGGAGGAACACTAGAGTTCCGCAGGATGAAAAAGTCATGGCAACTACCACAGAACTTCGCGCAAAAATGCAAAATCTCCTTCTTGTGGTTACACACCAGCTGTACGTTGAGGCAGTGGAAGCCCTTATGGTTGACAAAGATAGCTGGGTTTTGATAGGATGCCCTAAGGGCCACGTGTGCAGTCTATGACGCCCTGCATATTTGCAAAGCCAACTGAATGCGCAGTTACACTTGCTTGATCCATTGAGAAGTGGATGTAATTGTGCGCCTTTGTGAAAAGGGCATCAGTAATCTGCATGATGCAACTGTGGGCGGCCGACTGGGAGATGCTGCTGATGATCCCTGGAAGGAGTCTGAGGCAAAAAAGTTCAGTGCGGTGGTGACTTCGACAGCCACTGGTAAGGGGTGTCCACTCGCTCCTCTGGGCTCCAGGTGTTGGTGCAGCAGTGCGCAGATGTCTCCGACAACCTCTCGCGAAACTCTCAGGGCTAGATTTTGTCAGGCCCAAGGAGGCGGGATTGGAGGCGTGTGAGGTGTTAAAATCGCAAAAACTGGCGGGCAGGCCCAATCCTGCCTCCATCCCGCCTCCGAGCAATGTTCCCACATGCGAGTTTTCTGACCCCGTCTCCATCCAGAGGCAGGATAGGCCCTTAAGGCCCTTAACAACGTGTTAAGTGCCTCTATTGTTGTGTCTCCTTGTGTTCTTATTATACTATATATTACAGACACTTTTAGTTCATTTTAGTTAGTGCTTTTACTAAGCTGTATTCTTGCTTTTGTTACAGTGCTGCCGCATGGTGCGGAGTGATACAAGATGTCTGACGCAGCACTGTGCACTGCCCGTGCACAGTGTGCCACATAGCAATATAACTACACCATACCAAAGTAGTTCCATACCAAAGTAGTTCCAGTTAACGATGTGATACTATAACAATGTAACATCCCTCTTTCTCAAAAAAACTAAAACATGAAATTTAACAATTTAAATTAACAAATATTATATCTAAACTATTATTATCAACTACAAAGAATCGTGAGTTTTTTTTTTATTCGCGATATCGCTCAGGTGGTTGGATGTTGTCCCTCCATCTTGTGGATTTGGTGGTGACCATTCCTCTCTGCGGTGTTTTGGTGTGTTCCGCTCTCGTTGTTGTTGCTGTCGCCTTTGGAGTTGGAGTGTGCATGCTCGTGGTTGTTTGATTTGTAGCGCTTGGTTCTGGAGTTGTACTGCTTGTGGTAGCTGGTGTTGTTAATTTTGCTGATGTTGTCTGCTGCTTATCCAGTTCAGGTGAAGGTCTGATGTGGAGTCTGTTCCGTCTGTATTGGTTACCAGGTTCAGTCTCTACAAAGTAGGATCTTGGAGTATCAGCTTTTCCAATGACCTTGGCTGGATTCCAGGTTTTCAACACCGGGTCTTGCACATGCACTGATTGTCCATTCAGCAATTCTGGTAGCATCTTTGCATGTTTATCGTAATCTTTGCTTCCTACAACTTGTGCTTCTGCCTGCTTTTGTCTGAAGTCCTCCTGGTCCTGGGGAGGATGTATTTTTGCTGGTAGTGTAGTCTTAAACTTCCTCCCATTCAGCAATTCCACAGGTGATTTCATGTCTGCTTTCAGTGGTGTTGATCTGAGTGATAGGAGGGCAACATAAGAACATAAGAAATAGGAGCAGGAGTAGGCCAATCGGCCCCTCGAGCCTGCTCCGCCATTCAATAAGATCATGGCTGATCTGATCCTAACCGCCAATCCACTATCACAGAACCATCTCCTGAATCTAACAGAATTAGACACACGAAATAGGAGCAGGATCAGGCTCCATGGCCCCTGGGCCCGCTCCGCTACCCACAAGGCCATGACCGATCCAAACCTAGACTCATGTCCAAATTGCTGCCCGCTCCCCGTAACCCTTAATTCCCTTTACTTCCAGGTTTTACCAAGGTCTTGGTCTTCCCCCATCTCACTACTTTTGATGAGAGTTCTCTTGACAGTCTGGATCTGTCTTTCGATGAACCCGTGTCCCCTTGGGAAATGTGGGGATGAGGTTACTATTTTGTACCCATACTTTTCTGCCAGAGCTCTGAATTCACTCGATGTGAACTGGGTACCATTGTCACAGATGACCTTTTCCAGGATTCCTTGTTCAGCAAACAAGCTCTTTGCAATCCTGGTGGTAGTTGTGGCTCTCAAGTCTTTCATCCTTCTCACAAAAGGAAACTTGGAATAGTAATCTGCCACTATGAGATACCATTCTTGGTTGCACATGAAGAGATCTGCCCCAACAGTGTGCCATGGTCTTGACGGTATTTCACTAGGTATCATCTCCTCTTTCTGTTGTGCATTTCTGTATTTCTGGCATATACCACATGCAGAGACCATCTGTTCGATATTTTTGTACATGCCTATCCAGTATACAGCTGATCTGGCTCTCAGCTTGCATTTCTCCATTCCCATGTGGCCTTCATGTATGAGATGGAGAAGTTGTGTCTGCATCGTCTTTGGCACGATGATCCTCGATCCAGCAAGGAGAATACCGTCTTCTACTGCAATATCGTCTTTAATCGTCCAGTATTGACGAATTGTCACCTGTACCTGTTGGATTCTCTCCGGCCACCCCTATATTACTTGTTGTGTGAGTAGTTGCAATTCCTCCTTTGCTAGTCTCATCTCTGATTTGACTGAGCTTTGTAGGGGTAACACTCACTAGGTGGTGGATTTTTACTGTTAGGCCCTCCACCTCGTGTTTCTCATATGGTGACAATCGAGATAACGCATCTGCTAGCACAATTTCCTTTCCTGGCTTATATTTAAGCGTGAAGTCATAGCTTTGGATCCTTAGAAGTAGTCTTTGCAATCTTGCAGGCGCTTTGCACAGATTCTTCTTATAGATCTGTTCTAGTGGACGATGGTCACTCTCTATTGTAAATCGCCTGCCATATAGGTACGTATGGAATTTCTCGCATCCGTACACTACTGCTAATAGTTCTCTTTCTATGTTGGCATATATCGTCTCGGCTGACGTCAAGGCCTTTGATGCGAAAGCTATCGGCTTTCCTTCCTGCACCAGAGCTGCCCCTAGTCCTCTGGTAGAAGCGTCTACTTGCAGAGTGACTGGTTTTCTTCTGTCATAATATGACAGACTTGTTTCCTTGCACAATAGTTCTTGAAGTTGTTTGAAATTCCTTTCGTGTGATTCATACCATTGGTATTCAGCGTCTTCTTTCAATAGCTCTCTGAGTATTGTTGTATGTTCCGACATGTGTGGGATGAAAGAACTCATGTATTGGACCAAGCCAAGGTAACTCCTCAGCTCTTTCTTATCTTTGGGTGGTTTCATTTCAGCAATCGCCGCAATCTTCTCTGGACTTGGCTTGACTCCCTCTGGTGTATAAATCAATTGGCATTCCTTGACATTAACTATGCACTTATCTGCATTTAATTTGATGCCAGCCTTCCTGGTACTCTCCATGGCCTCATGTAGGTGCATGTCATGGTCTCTTTCATCTGCTCCATAGATTTAAATATCATCAGCTATTCCTATAGCTCCTTCACAGCCTCTGTATGTCTCGTCTACTTTCTGTTGAAAGATATCTTGACTGACCTTTAACCCGAATGGTAGCCTCAGGAATTTGTAACGCCCAAATGGTGTGTTGAATGTTGTCAGTGTTGTTGATTCCTCATCCAACTTCACGTTCCAATATCCATTTCTGGCATCTAGTTTTGAGAAAACCTTGGCTCCTGCCAGTGATGGCGTAATCTCCTCTAGCGTTGGGGTGGGATAGTGGTCCCTCTTTATCGCCTGGTTAGATCTTTGGGGTCCAAACATATTCTGAGACACCCGTTTGGCTTTTCTCGTACCACAATTGAGTTTACCCAGTCTGTGGGTTCAGTGACCTTCACGATCACTCCCTTTTCTTCCATCTCCTTTAGCTCTCTTTCAAGCTTTGTCTTCAGCTCGATGGGTACTTTTCGTGGAGCATGGATAACGGGCTTTACCTCTGATGTGGTATTGGAAATCTCCGAAACACCCCACTGTATAGAAACATATAGAAGCATAGAAGATAGGAGCAGGAGTAGGCCATTCGGCCCTTCGAGCCTGCTCCGCCATTCAATGAGATCATGGCTGATCATCCAAATTCAGTACCCTGTCCCTGCCTTCTCCCCATATCCCTTGATCCCTTTGGCCTCAAGAAATATATCCAACTCTTTCTTGAATATATTTAATGAACTGGCCTCCACCGCCCTCTGTGGCAGAGAATTCCACAGGTTCACCACTCTCTGGGTGAAGAAATTCCTCCTCATTTCAGTCCTAAATGGCTTACCCCTTATCCTTAGACTATGACCCCTGGTTCTGGACTCCCCGGCCATCAGAAACATCCTTTCTGCATCTAGTTTGTCCAGACCTGACAGAATTTTATAGGTTTCGATGAGATCCCCTCTCAATCTTCTAAACTCCAGTGAGTATAAGGCCAATCGACACAATCTCTCCTCGTACGTCATTCCTGCCATCCCAGGTATCAGCCTGGTGAATCTTCGCTGCACTCCCTCCATGGCAAGAACATCCTTCCTCAGGTAAGGTGACCAAAACTGCACACAATACTCAAGGTGCGGTCTCACCAAGGCCCTGTACAACTGCAGCAAGACATCCTTGTTCTTGTACTCGAACCCTCTTGCTACAAAGGCCAACATACCATTTGCCTTCTTAACCGCCTGCTGCACCTGCATGCTTACCTTCAGCGACTGGTGCACAATAACACCCAGGTCTCTTTGCACTTCCCCTTCTCCCAATCTATTGCCATTCAAATAATAATCTGCCTTCCTGTTTTTGCCACCAAAGTGGATAACCTCACATTTATCCACATTATAGTGCATTTGCCATGTTTCTGCCCAATCACCCAACCTGTCCAAATCGTATTGGAGTTTCAAGACATCCTCCACCCAGCTTTGTGTCATCTGCAAATTTGGAGATATTACATCCAATTCCCTCGTCCAGATCATTAATATATATTGTGAACAGCTGGGGTCCTAGGACCGATCCTTGCGGTACCCCACTAGTCACTGCCTGCCACTCAGAAAATGACCCGTTTATTCCAACTCTTTGCTTTCTGTCCGCCAACCAGTTCTCTATCCAAGTCAATACCTTGCCCCCAATCCCATGTGCCTTAATTTTGCACGCTAATCTCTTATGTGGGACCTTATCGAAAGCCTTCTGAAAGTCCAAATACACCACATCCACTGGTTCTCCCTTATCTATTTTACCAGTTACATCCTCAAAAAATTCCAGTAGATTAGTCAAGCATGATTTACCTTTTGTAAATCCATGTTGACTTTGTCCGATCCTGTCACTGCTTTCCAAGTGCTCTGCTATTACATCTTTTATAATAGACTCTAGCATTTTCCCCACTACCGATGTCAGGCTTACCGGTCTATAATTCCCCGCTTTTTTTCTACCACCTTTTTTGAATAGTGGGGTAACATTAGCTACCCTCCAATCCATGGGTACTGTTCCAGAGTCTATCGGGTTCTGGAAGATGACCAGCAATGCATCTACTATCTCTAGGGCCACTTCCTTAAGTACCCTGGGATGTAGACCATCAGGCCCATGGGATTTATCGGCCTTCAGTCCCATCAATTTTCCTAACACCATTTCCCTACAAATACTGATTTCTTTCAGCTCCTCTCTCTCATTAGACCCTATGTTCCCTGGCATCTCTGGGAGGTTATTTGTGTCCTCCTTTGTGAAGACAGAACCAAAGTATGTATTTAGTTGGTCTGCCATTTCCTTGTTTCCCATTATAAATTCCCCTGATTCTGACTGTAAGGGACCTATGCTTGACTTCACCAATCTTTTTCTCTTCACATGTCTATAAAAGCTTTTACAGTCAGTTTTTATGTTCCCTGATAGCTTACTCTCATATTCTATTTTCCCTTTCTTAATTAATCCCTTTGTCCTCCTTTGTTGACTCCTAAACTGCTCCCAATCCTCAGGATTATTGCTTTTTCCAGCCAATTTATATGTCCTCTCCTTGGATCTTATGCTATCCCTAATTTCCCTTGTTAGCCACGGTTGAGTCACCTTTTTTGTTTTATTTTTATGCCAAACTGGGATGAACAAATTCTGTAGCTCATCCATTCGGTCTTTGAATGTTTGCCATTGCCTATCCACCGTCAACCCTTTGAGTGCCATTCCCCAATCAATCCTACCCAACTCGCTCCTCAGACCATCGTAGTTTCCTTTATTTAAATTGAGGACCCTTGTCTCTGAGTCGACTACTTCATTCTCCATCTTAATGAAGAATTCGATCATATTATGATCGCTCCGACCCAAGGGGCCTCGTACAACAAGATTGCTAATTAATCCTTTCTCGTTACATAATACCCAGTCTAAGATGGCCTGATCTCTGGTTGGTTCCTCGACATATTGGTCCAGGAAACCATCCCATAATCACTCCAGGAATTCCTCCTCCGCAGTATTGTTACTAATTTGGTTGGCCCAATCTATATGTAGATTAAAGTCACCCATGATGACTGCTGTGCCCTTATTGCACGCTTCTTTAATTTCCCTTTTAATGCCATCCCCAACCTCTGCCTTACTGTTTGGAAGTCTATATACCACTCCCACTAATGTTTTTTTCCCCTTAGTATTTCTCAATTCTACCCATACAGATTCCACATCATCAGAGCTAATATCCTTCATTACAATTGTATTAATCCCTTCTTTAACCAGTAATGCTACCCCACCTCCCTTTCCTTTTTGCCTATCTTTCCTGAATATCGAATACCCCTGGATGTTGAGTTCCCAGTCTTGGCCATCCTTGAGCCATGTTTCCGTAATCCCAACCAAATCATATTCGTTTACCTCTATTTGCGCAGCCAATTCATCCACCTTATTACAAATGCTCCTCGCATTAAGACACAAAGCCTTCAGGCTTGTTTTTTTAATGCTCTTAGACCTATTAGAATTATTATTTACTGTGGCCACGTTTGATTTAAACCGTTGATTTCTCTGACTGCCACTTCTGTTTTTCTCCTTCCTATCTTTTGCTTTGATCCCTGTTTTCCTTTCCTCTGTCTCCCTGCTCAGGTTCCCAACCCCCTGCCATTTTAGTTTAAACCCCCCCGAACAGTGCTAGCAAACCTCCCTGCAAGGATATTTGTCCCGCTCTGGTTCAGGTGCAACCCGTCCGACTTGTACAAGTCCCACCTTCCCCAGAAGCAGGCCCAGTGATCCAGGAAACTAAAGCCTTCCCTCCTGCACCAACTCATTAGCCACGCATTCATCTGCTCTATCCTCCTATTCCTATACTCACTAGCACGTGGCACCGGGAGTAATCCAGAGTATCATCGAAAAATTCCGGATACATGTCTATCAAGTCTTTTTTACTCTTGATTTGTGGGCGGTTCTCCAGTGGGGTGTTGCTGTCTATCTTCAGTGACGTTTCCGTCAGCTTGTGATGCACTGAGATCAATCTCAACTTCTCGTAGCTGTTTAATCCCAGGATCACTGGCCCCTCAGTGTCGGTGACATAGAACATGCAGTTGATGGTCTTTCTTTTATGTGTCCCTTTGATAAAGGTTATTCCAAGTTGTTTAATCTCACTCCCCCCGTATGCTGTCAGCGTGACATTACTTGCCTTTAAACAACCGCTTTTCAGGTAGCCATCTTCTCTGAGGTTTTCGGGTAAGATCTGCTGGTACAGTCTCAATGGGAGAATGTTGCTCTGAGCCCCTGCGTCCAGCTTCAACTTTAAGTTGATGGTTGTGGGCCGACCTTTGACCTTTTTTTGATTTGGATGATGGTGTGCAATTCTCTCCTCGGAGTATTTTCCGCTCTGGACATCTCGTGAAGCTATATCTTTATGGTTTCGATGTTTAGTGCATTGTCGTGATCATCATCATCATCCTGCTCATCCATGGCATGGATATTGTGTTTCTTTCTCTGGTTCTGCTGTCCGCCTTTGTTTTTGATGTATGTTCCTCCTTTCTTCGTTCTACACCTCTTTTCCCAGTGGTTTAGTTTGCCATATGCATTGCAGCTTCTTCCATATGCTGGACATTTCCTCTTGTTTGTGTAATCGTGCGGTCTTCCACAATTTCTGCACATGTTTCCCCCATTGTCATGTGCATGTCTTTGTGTGTTGTACTTTTCTCTCACTGCATCCACTCTATTGTCCGTCTCAGAAGCCGTCCGCATGTCAGCCGTTTGAGAAATCAGCGTTTTCATTTGCTGCTTCATGGCTTCATGAGCTCTCGCATTATCTATAGCCTCTGTTATTCCAAGCTTTTCTTTTCCTATCAGGGCTTTTTGTACCTCTACATGCGCTGACCCCCATATTAGCTGGTCCACAAGCCTTTCCTCCATTTCCTTAAATTTACACTTGCTGGCTTCATTTCTCAGCCTTGTCAGGAAATTGTCAGCTGTTTCACCGGGTTCCTGTCTTAGACTCTGGAATTTGTATCTGTGTATACAGTGATTGGATTTAGGCTCTAGATGGTTGCTGAATTTATCAAAAATTGTCGCTGGGTTTTCCTTTTCCTCTTCAGTCAAACTCCAGCTATTATACAAATCTAGGCCTTTTTCTCCTGTCCACAACAGAATGTAACTAACCTTTTCCCCATTGGTAGTACCCTTCAGGAAGCTTTTGAATGTAAGCTCACATTTCTGTTTGAACTTGCGGAATGCTTCAACTATATCGTCGGCTTCCCAGTTCATGAGGGGTTGCATTTGCACAGTCAGTGCAGCGGCAGCCGTCATTTTAGTTTCCCGTACGATTCACTTTCAATCGCCGCATACACCAGCACTCACAATCAGCTCATAAAATCACTTTTCGTCTTATTCGTAGTTTGTATAGCAGAATTTGTACTCACTTATACCGCTGCCACCATGTTGTGTCTCCTTGTGTTCTTATCTTATATATATAAATCGGTACTTCTGTCATTCTGTCTGTCATTCTGTCTGTCATCACCTGTGCGTCTGGCGGGCTATGCGCTCGAAAGTTACAGGGCGTACCTACGCGCGCGTTACCTCCAAAGAAAGCTTACGCTTCCGAGACGGTTTTAAGCGTATTTACATTTCGGCCGGGCTAAAATCGCGCCCGCGGTATCCCAAAAACCTTCAACATTCTGCTCATTAGCATCTCATTATCCGCTCATTAGCGACAGAGTGACCTCGAGCTCGACCAATCGTACGCCGGGTTGCTGGCATGTGCCGCCGGGCCAATCGGTGCGTGTGTGGCCGGGCCTTATCGTTCTGAACCGAGGTGAGTCGCCGCCATCTTGATTCCAAACTTTTCCTTTCTTTTTCCCGCTTTCTGCGTCTTTAAAAAAAACGTTGCTTTTAAAACATATATTGTTTTTAAAAAAAAAGATTTAGAAACGAATTAACTTATCTAATCTCATTAATTTTCCTACCTTTCCCCGTTTTTCCAGGTAGGCCTCGAAGCCTCGGCTTCTCCTCCGCACCCACGCCCGAGCTAGGCACCTCCTGGCCCCACTCGAAGGCTGCAGGGGCCGGCCTAAGCCCAGCGCCGCTACCTTACTAAAGGGTGCGCGCGCAGCAGCAGCTGAGACGCGGCATCTCTCTCTGGCTCGGCCGGGGGGCGGGGCTTGCTGAGCGTCAACAGTTACTCTGGCAACCGGGCCCGCCGGCCGTCTCGCACAGCCGCAATCGGCGGTCTTCACCTCGGGGGGGGCGCGACCCTCGGGGGGGGGGGGCGCGACCCTCGGGGGCCGCGACCCTCGGGGGGGGCGCGACCCACGGGGGGGGGGGGCCACGACCCTCGGGGAGGGGGCCGCGACCCTCGGGGGGCCCCCCGGCCCCCCCCTCCCCTCCCTCCCTCCCCTCCACCCCGCCCCCTTCCCCCGCCCCCCTCCCCTTCCCCCCCCTTTCCCCCCCTCTCCCCCCCTCTTCACCCCCCTTCCCCCCTCCCTTCCTCCCCTCCCTTCCCCCCCTTCTCCCCCCCGTCCTCCCCTCCCCTCCCTCCCCCCGCCCTCCCCTCCCCTCCCCCTCTCCCCTCCCCCTCCCCCTCCCCTCCCCTACCCCTCCCTCTCTTCCCCCCCACTCCCCCCCTCCCCTCCCCCTCCCCTCCCCTCCCCCTCCCCCTCCCTCTCTTCCCCCCCCTCTCTTCCCCCCAGTCGCTCTCTCTCTTCCCCCCAGTCGCTCTCTCTCTCTCTTCCAACAACAACATGCCCTCGAAAAAGCCTCGGCACCGCCGGGCACTTCAGCTAGTCTATATATATAAATCGGTACTTCTGTCTGTCATTCTGTCATTCTGTCATTCTGTCTGTCTGTCTGTCATCACGTGTGCGTCTGGCGGGCTATGCGCTCGAAAGTTACAGGGCGTACCTATGCGCGCGTTACCTCCAAAGAAAGCTTACGCTTCCGAGACGGTTTTAAGCGTATTTACGTTTCGGCCGGGCTAAAATCGCGCCCGCGGTATCCCAAAAACCTTCAACATTCCGCTCATTAGCATCACTATATCCACTCATTAGCGACAGAGTGACCTCGAGCTCGACCAATCGTACGCCGGGTTGCTGGCGTGTGCCGCCAGGCCAATCGGTGCGTGTGTGGCCGGGCCTTATCGTTCTGAACCGAGGTGAGTCGCTGCCATCTTGATTCCAAACTTTTCCTTTCTTTATCCCGCTTTCTGCGTCTTAAAAAAAAACGTTGCTTTTAAAACACATATTGTTTTAAAAAAAAATGATTTAGAAAGTAATTAACTTATCTAATCTCATTAATTTTCCTACCTTTCCCCGTTTTTCCAGGTAGGCCTAGAAGCCTCGGCGTCTACTCCGCACCCACGCCCGAGCTAGGCACCTCCCGGCCCCACTCGAAGGCTGGAGTGCCGAGCCTCAGCCCAGCGCCGCTAGGGTGCACGTGCAGCAGGAGCTGAGATGCGGCATCTCTCTCTGGCTCGGCCGGGGGGCGGGGCTTGCTGAGCGTCAAGCGTTACCCTGGCAACCGGGCCCGCCGGCCGTCTCGCACAGCCGCAATCGGCGGTCTTCACCTCGGGAGGGGTGGGGGGGGCCGCGACCCTCGGGGGGGCCGCACGTGCAGCAGGAGCAGCTGAGACGCGGCGTCTCTCTCTCTGGCTCGGCCGGGGGGCGGGGCTTGGTCAGCGTCACGGTTACCCTGGCAACCGGGCCCTCCGGCCGTCTCGCACAGCCGCAATGTTGAAGCCAGCTCGGGAGGCCGGTGCTCGGAAGACCGCGCCTCCGGAGTTCGGTGCTTGGTTGGTGGGGGGGGCGAGCCTCGGGGGTGGGTGGGTGGTGGGCGAGCCTCGGGGGTGGGGGTGGGGGTGCGAGTCTCGGGGGGGCCAACCTCTGGAGTTCGGGGGGTGGGGATCAGGGGGCTCGGGAGTTTGGGGGGACGGGGATCAGGGGGCTTGTGGACTCTCCCCCTTCCCCTCCCCTCCCCCCCCTCCTCTCTCCTCCTCCCTCCTCCCCCCCTCCTCCCTCCTCCCCCCTCCTCCCCTCCCTCCCCCCGCCCCTTCTTCCCCCCTCCTCTCTTCTCCTCCCTCCCTCCCCTCCCCCCTCCCTCCCCCCCCGCCCTCCCTCCCTCCCCCCCGCCCTCCCCCCTCCCCCCCGCCCTCCCTTCCCCGCCCTCCCCTCCCCCTCCCCATCCACCCCCCTCCCCTCCCCCTCCCCCCTCCCTCCCCTCCCCCCCTCCCCGTCCCTCCCCTCCCCCTCCCCTCCCTCTCTTCCCCCCAGTCGCTCTCTCTCTTCCCCCCAGTCGCTCTCTCTCTTCCCCCCAGTCACTCTCTCTCTTCCCCCCAGTCGCTCTCTCTCTTCCCCCCAGTCACTCTCTCTCTTCCCCCCAGTCGCTCTCTCTCTTCCCCCCAGTCGCTCTCTCTCTCTCTTCCAACAACAACATGCCCTCGAAAAAGCCTCGGCACCGCCGGGCACTTCAGCTAGTCTATATATATAAATCGGTACATCTGTCCTTCTGTCTGTCTGTCTGTCATCGCGTGTGCGTCTGGCGGGCTATGCGCTCGAAAGTTACAGGGCGTACCTACGCGCGCGTTACCTCCAAAGAAAGCTTGCGCTTCCAAGACGGTTTTAAGCGTATTTACGTTTCGGCCGGGCTAAAATCGCGCCCGCGGTATCCCAAAAACCTTCAACATTCTGCTCATTAGCATCTCATTATCCGCTCATTAGCGACAGAGTGACCTCGAGCTCGACCAATCGTACGCCGGGTTGCTGGCGTGTGCCGCCGGGCCAATCGGTGCATGTGTGGGCGGGCCTTATCATTCTGAACCGAGGTGAGTAGCTGCCATCTTGCTTCCATTCTTTTTCCTGCTTTCTGCGTCTTTCTTTTCAAATATACATTTCCAGCAAAAAAAAAGTTGCTTTTAAAACACAAAGGCCTAGAAATTGAGTGCCCTTAGCGCCGATTTTGCGGCGCTAGAGGGCCTAGCGCTGCATTTGGCGCCGGCGCCGAAATTGCCTGGGGCCCTTACGCCGCGGTAGACCGGTAGCGCTGCGCCGGCACCGATGACGTCATCGGTGTGCGCAGCGTCCCGGTTGCCATGCCGACGGGCCCCAGCGCCGAAATTCAGTTGCGGCCGCCTCGCCCGTGACAGCCGCAACTAAGACTCTGGCAACAGAGTCTTACGAGTCTTTGCGCCGGCGCATTAAAGGCCCCGCGGCGGCCGGCCGCTTTCCCGCCGGCCGCCTGGCCGCAGCTCCCTCCCCGGACTTCCCCCCCCCCCCCCCCCGGAACAGAAGCAAGCCCGGCACTTGTCCGAGGTGCCGGGCTCATTTTTTAAAAGATTTTCGCGGGCCGCGATCGGGTGCAGGCAGCTCCTCCTTAAGGGAAGGAGGAGGCCTGCACTTCCCGAGCCTGCCGCACCGCATCGGGTGCCGCAGCGCCGGAATTGCGGCGCGAAACGGCAGTTAGCGCCGATTTACCGCCGCAAAGACCCTTCAGTAGCGCCGGCAGCCGTTTGGGCGCGGTGCTACTGAATTTTTGGCGCGCGCAGGGGGACTTAGCGCCGGCACTAACTTCCGGCGCTAAAGCCCTGGCTAAGCCAAAACTCAATTTCTAGGCCAAATTGTTTTTTAAAAAAGTTAATTAATTTGTAAATCTTTTGTCTAACCTCTATAATTCTCCTACCTTTCACCGTTTTTCCAGGCCCGGGGCCTAGGTTTCTCCAACTGCCAGCAGTGCAACTCTAGACCCAGGCTCCCGGCCTAGACAGAGACAAACACTGGCAGAGGGTGTGCTGCCTCAGCTCCATTCCCGGGGTCAGTAGGTGGGGAGGCTTCATAAGCAACTGGGGTAAGGTTGCAAGCCCCAAATAATAATCTGAAGATCCTGTGTTTGCAGCTGAGGAAATTTCTTCTGCAGACAGCCCCCGGTTAACGGCAGCCATGTTTGTCAAGGAGGGCAAAAAGTTTCAGTGCAACGCCATTTTGATTCAGTGTGTAACAGAGTGCATGCGCGGCCATCTTAGTACAGGAACATAGAGTGGGTGGGGCTTCTGTGCTCCAAATCTGTGTCTGTGACAGACAATCGACTGTGTAGCTGTGCAAGGTCTGTAGCTATAGCAACAGCTTTAGCGACAGAGCTGCAGGGCCACACCTGAGTGTTTAGAAGCTGTTGCTAAGCAACAGTGTTTGTTGTTAAATACAGAGATAAGAATCTCTGTATCTCTCAACATTAACTCTGAAGAGTGGGTGCCGGATAGCACAAAGTTTCCTGTACTTTAAGTTTATCTACCCCCTCCCTTTCCACCCCCACCCCCCCCTCACACCCCCTTCCCCCCCAACCTCCCTTCCTCCCCCCACACCCCCTTCCCACACCCACTTCCCCCCAGCCCCCACCCCCCTACCCCCCACCCCCCAGCCCCCTCCCCCCCACACCCACTTCCCCCCCAGCCCCCACACTCCTCCCACACCCCCTTCCCCCCACACCCCCCTTCCACTCCCCCTCCCCCTCCTCCCCCCCTGCCCCACCCGCCCTCCCTCCCCCCGCCCCACCCCCCTCCCCGCCCCCCCTTCCCCGTCCCTTCCCCCCTCCCCCCGCTTACCCCCCCGCCCTCCACCCACCCCCACCCCCCCTCCCCCCCCGCCCTCCCTTCCCCCGCCTTCCCCTTCCCCCCGCCCTCCCTTCCCCCCCGCCCTCCCTTCCCCTCCCCCGCCCTCCCTTCCCCTCCTCCCCCGCCCGCCCTTCCCCCTGCCCTCCCTTCCCCTCCCCCCACCCTCCCTTCCCCTCCCCCCCGCCTTCCCCTCCCCCTGCCCTCCCTTCCCCTCCCCCGCCCTCCCTTCCCCTCCCCCCGCCCTCCCTTCCCCTCCCCCCCGCCTCCCTTCCCCTCCCCCCGCCCTCCCCCCCGCCCTCCCTTCCCCCCAGTCTCTCTCTCTCTTCCCCCCGTCGCTCTCTCTCTACCCCCCAGTCGCTCTCTCTCTTCCCCCCCAGTCGCGCTCTCTCTCTCTCTCTCTCTCTCCCCCCCGCCCCCCCCCCCGCAGTCGCTCTCGCTGTCTCTCTTCCAACAACAACATGCCCTCGAAAAAGCCTCGGCACCGCCGGGCACTTCAGCTAGTCTATATATATAAATCGGTCGATCTCTCTGTCTGTCCGTCTGTCTGTCATCGCGTGTGCGTCTGTCGGGCTATGCACTCGAAAGTTACAGGGCGTACCTACGTGCGCGTTACCTCCAAAGAAAGCTTACGCTTCCGAGACGGTTTTAAGCGTATTTACGTTTCGGCCGGGCTAAAATCGCGCCCGCGGTATCCCAAAAACCTTCAACATTCCGCTCATTAGCATCTCATTATCCGCTCATTAGCGACAGAGTGACCTCGAGGTCGACCAATCGTACGGCAGCTTGCTGCCGCGTGCGGCCGGGCCCTCCTACGGTCGAGTGACGGGACGATTGACCAATCCTACGCTTTGGTGACCTGACGGTCGACCAATCGGTGCGTGTGTGGGCGGGCCTCATCGTTCTGAACCGAGGTGAGTCGCCGCCATCTTGATTCCAAACTTTTCCTTTCTTTTTCCCGCTTTCTGCGTCTTTAAAAAAAACCTTGCTTTTAAAACACATATTGTTTTTAAAAAAAAAGATTAAGAAACGAATTAACTTATCTAATCTCATTAATTTTCCTACCTTTCCCCGTTTTTCCAGGTAGGCCTCGAAGCCTCGGCCTCTCCTCCGCACCCACGCCCGAGCTAGGCACCTCCCGGCCCCACTCGAAGGCTGGAGAGGCAGGCCTCAGCCCAGCGCCGCTACCTTACTAAAGGGTGCGCGCGCAGCAGGAGCAGCTGAGACGCGGCGTCTCTCTCTGGCTCGGCCAGGGGGCGGGGCTTGGTGAGCGTCAAGGATTACCCTGGCAACCGGGCCCGCCGGCCGTCTCGCACAGCCGCAATCCGCGGTCTTCAAGCCAGCTCGGGAGGCCGGTGCTCGGAAGATCGCGCCTCCGGAGTTCGGTGCTTGGTTGCTGGGGGGTGGGGGGGTGGCGAGCCTCGGGGGGGCCAACATCGGGAGTTCGGGGGGTGGGGATCAGGGGGCTCGGGAGTTTGGGGGATCAGAGGGCTCGGGGACTCTCCCCCCTCCCTCTCCTCTGCCCCCCTCCTCTCTCCCCCTCCCTCCTCCCCCCCTCCTCCGCCCCGCCCTCTCCTCCCCCTCTCCCCTCTCCCCCCCTCCCCTCCCCCCTCCTCCCCTCCCCTCCCCCCCCTCCCCTCCCCTCCCTCCCCTCCCTTCCGCTCCCCTCCCCTCCCCCCCTCCCCTCCTCCCCTCCCCCCCTCCCCTCCCCTCCCTCCCCTCCCCCCTCCCCTCCCCTCCCTCCCCCGCTCCCTCCCCTCCCTCCCCTCCCCTCCCTCTCTTCCCCCAGTCGCTCTCTCTCTTCCCCCCAGTCGCGCTCTCTCTTCCCCCCAGTCGCTCTCTCTCTTCCCCCCAGTCGCTCTCTCTCTTCCCCCCAGTCACTCTCTCTCTCTCTTCCAACAACAACATGCCCTCGAAAAAGCCTCGGCACCGCCGGGCACTTCAGCTAGTACTATATATTACAGACACTTTTAGTTCATTTTAGTTGGTGCTTTTACTAAGCTGTATTCTTGCTTTTGTTACAGTGCTGCCGCATGGAGCAGAGTGATACAAGATGTCCGACGCTGCACTGTGCACTGCCCGTGCACAGTGTGCCACATAGCAATATAACTACACCATACCAAAGTAGTTCCATACCAAAGTAGTTCCATTTAACGATGTGATACTATAACAATGTAACATCTATAATCCCATTTTGAGAGGCCTTTCTGATTTTAACAGTTTTCCCACATTCTGCACACCTCCTCTGAAACACACCAGTGAAACCTGGCGGCAGCACAAGTGGATTGCTTACTAACAGCTGCAGCTCCACCATTAAAAAGGAGTTTTCACCAATCATCATTTGCAGGTGGCAGAACTTTGTTGTCTCAGGTCTGGGGGAACTTTTAACAGGCCTACTCATTGTTGTGGAAGTTTGGAGCCTGACACCCATCTCCAGTGTGACATCCTGGGAAACCCCTCTCCCCACTTTGAATAAGCACTTCCTCAACTGAGGTATATACCAGAAGAATGGGAACCATTTATTTCCTTTCTTCCTGGATATCAGATTTGGACGAAGACCAGCCGTGGCAGCAGCAGAACCCTGAACAACAGCAACACCAACTGCAGGAGCAACAGCAGGAGCTCCATGCTGCTGCTCACCCACCTGAAGCTGCACAGGCCAGAAGGCACCAGCGCGCGACCACATTGTTGCCCGGGCTGCAAGGGACGCACTCATCCTGGCCAGATTTGCTTAGCCTGCACAATCAAACACTTTTGCCTCGCACATACTTATCAGACCATCGACAATGGCCAAGAACCAGTGGATTCCTAGCACTCTGACCACCATACTGACAATTGCAAGTCATCCTAAGCCCTCAATGTGGAAGTCCCATTTGCGAAATGACACATGCCACAACTGCAACAGTTTGCCATCAGAATTTTTTATGCCAATAAGCAACTGATGGCATTTTAAAAATAAACACATTACACCCAAGTGACTACCCTTGTGACTACTTGTGCATTATCTTCCTCTTACACGTGCTCCTACGTGGTGCGTCCTCTGTGGCTTCAGCAGATGTGGAGGCCCCTTGTTCACTTTCTTGCTGCTCCTGTCTCGACACCTTTGGCGGGCATCCTCTGGGGTTGCGAACCTGTGAGGGCTCGGCAACAGTCTGCTGCTCCTGCGGCTGTGCAGGGGCTGAGACGCCGATCTCAGTTGGGTGGGGACTCTGGTGGGGCTCTGACCGAGGACTCTGCAGTGCCATAGTCGTATGACTGCTTGGAGAGGAGCCCCCACTTACTTGTGGTATGTCACCAACATCCCTCTCATGGGTCAGCCCCACTTCCGAGTTAGCAAGTGGCTTGACAGCACATTGCTGCAATTCAGGGGGGCCATGAGGGCCCATTTCTGTACTGGAAGTCCTACTCCCGAGGACTTCCATGAAAGTCTGGTTTCTCTGTTCAATAGCTGACCATCGCTCCTTAAGAGATGTCAGTCTATTCTGAACAATGACCATGTTTTCACAACCCTGGCGACTAAGCTCCTCCATGGCCGTAGCCATCCTCTCCTCTACCATAGCCATCCTCTCCTCTACAGTAGCCATCCTCTCCTCTACGGTAGCCATCCTTTCCAAGGAGGTAGCCATCCTTTCCACGGCGGTTGCCATCCTTTCCGTGCTGATGCGTTCATGCGTCGATGCCTCCACAAAGGCTCTGCTCATGTTAGCGATGGGCTCCTCCATTCGCTCCACACTTGCAGCGATCCTGGAGACAAAACCTGCCAGAGACTCCTGCACCTCTTCCTGGAGTTCCAGCACCGCTCTTCTTCTGGATGGACCCGGAGGCAGAGGGTCGACATGCAGCTGAGCCGAGCTGGCAGAGTCCTGCGCCCTCCGACTAGGACTCTCCACTGCTGTCCCTGTCTCCACCATCTGCTGATGCTGACTTGTGAGCTGTGATACACCAGGTGACAACACTACTCTATCTCGCAAAGGTACCACCGAGGTGTGAGTGCCTGCGCTGGTGCTGGGTGCACTGAATTCTGCTGACGCTTTGCCCTCAGAGGAGTCTTGAGGCTCAGGTTGTTCCTCCTGGATAGTGGGGACGGGGGCTTTCAATGGTCCTGTGGGGGAGTAAAGGAAAGAGTCAGAGATGTGAGGCCAAGTTTACATGCACATTGAATATTGCAGGTGATCAAAAGTCAATCTGTTAGAGCATCAGAATCATTATCAGTGACTCATGCAATGTTAATGAGAGAGATGATAAACTATTCTGTCACCAGCTTGCTCTGATGCACCCATCTGTCCGTCCCCCACTTGCGCATCCTCCTCCACTCCCACGATCTCCAGGGCCGCTTCCTCCCAGGGGGTGAGCTGGGCTACTAAGGATGGCCTTCCTCCTGTCCTGGCTCTTTCCCTCTTATTGTGAGCTCTCTTTTCCTGCAATGAGGGAGACAAGTGGAATTTGAGTGATGGATCCATATCATTGATGGTTAGAAGGAGACAAAGATGGAGTGAGGTGGCAAGACCTAGGGGCCTCCCTGTGTGTTGAAAGTTGTTTTGATAACATCACAGCGATAGGGAGTGTGAGGGCTGCATAGTCGAATAGTTAGGTGAATGTGACCATAGAGAGAGACGGAATGGGTAAGGGTGCAGGGATGTCAGTGTCAAGTGGAATGTGGAGGAAGGGGTTGGCAAAGCAGAGTGCTGGTGAGGAGAGGCAATGGGGATCAGATTGCGGGTGATGGGAAAGTCATACTCACTTTTCCAGTGCGCAGAACGTCATGAAACCTCTTCCTGCACTGCAGCCAGGTTCTGCAGCACATAGACAAAGAGTTGACGTCCTGGGCCATTTGCATCCACACAGCTTTTGTCTGCTGGTGAGGCTTCTTCCTCCATGAGGAAGGGAAGAGCACCTCCTTATTTCCTCTAGCTCCCTCCACCAGAGCTTGCAGGGTGGCGTCATCGACCCTTGGTGCAGACTTTGGCCTACTGCTGGACATATTGGCTGGAGGAATCTATCACAGCAAAGGGCATAAGGTTTGCAGTCTGCAGAAGAAGTAAGGCTGCTTGCAGGCCTTAAATCCACCAGCACTGATGACGTCATCGGAGGCGACTTTCAGGATGTAAATTCTAAGTGGGCCAGGGGTTCCCACACGCTGGAAATCAATTGCCCAATTAGGTGAAAATCGCATATTTTTCCCACATCAAACTGGAGTCGGGTGGCTAACACGAAAAGCAGCTGACACGCTCCCAGCCCGCCCCAATGACAAAATCGAGCCCTCAGCCTCCTCTGGCACTGCTGATCACTGATGCTGACGTAGCTCATCCTCTGTCTGTAAACCTTGAGAGGGGGGTATCTCCTGCGGCGATGTGCTTCCATGCGCTGGCGCCTTCTGCCCTGTGCAGCTTCAGGTGGGTGAGCAGGAGGTTGGTGCTCCTGCTGCTGTTGCTGCTGAGCTGCCTGGTTCTGCTGCTGCTGTGGCTGCTCTTCATCCGAAACTGAGGTCCATGGTGAAAGGAAATAAATGTTTCCCATGCTGCTGGCAGATACATCCGTTGGGGAAGCACTCAGTCCAAACAGGAAGAGGGTTTTCCAAGGAGGTCCCACAGTTGAGAGATAGAAGCTGCAGCACCTCCGACTTCGGTAGGCCTGCTAAAAGTGCTGAAAGACCTATGTAACAAAAGTTCTGCCACCTGCAACTGATCCCTGATGAAAGCTCCGTTTTAATGGTGGAGCTGCAGCTGTGAGGAGGCCACCCACTTGTCAACCCGCCAAGATCAGCTGGCGTGGTTTAGGAGGGTCGTGCAACACGCACAAAGGGCTCGATTTTGACAGGCCCGAGGAGGCGGGATTGGAGGTGTGTGAGGTGGTAAAATCGCAAAAAATGGCATGTGGGCCGATCCCGCCTCCATCCAGCCTCCGAGCAATTTTCCCACATGCGAATTGTCTGATCCTGTTTCCATCCCGCCTCCAAGAGGCGGGATAGGCCCCTAAGGCCCTTAACAACCACTTAATTGCCTCTATAACCCCATTTTGAGAGGCCTTTCTGCTTTTCCCATTTTTCCCACATGCTGCACGCCTCCTCTGGAACACGCTTGTGAATCCTGGCAGCATCACAAGTGGATTGCTTACTAACAGCTGCAGCTCAACCATTAAAAAGGAGTTTTCACCAATCATCATTTGCAGGTGGCAGAACTTTGTTGTCTCAGGTCTGGGGGAACTTTTAGCAGGCATACCAATTGTTGTGGAAGTTTGGAGCCTGACACCCATCTCCAGTGTGACCTCCTGGGAAACCCCTCTCCCCATCTTGAATGAGCGCTTCCTCAACTAAGGTACATACCAGAATAATGGGAACTATTTATTTCCTTTCCTCCTGGACATCAGGTTCAGATGAAGACCAGCCGCGGCAGCAGCAGAACCCTGACCTACAACAGCAACAACAGCAGGAGCAACAGCAGGAGCACCAACATAAGAACATAAGAAGTAGGAGCAGGAGTAGGCCATACGGCCCCTCGGGCCTGCTCCGCCATTCAATAGGATCATGGCTGATCCGAATCTAGACTCACGTCCACTTCCCTGCCCTCTCCCCGTAACCCCTAATTCCCTTATCTGCTAGGAAACTGTTTATCTCCGTTTTAAATTTATTTCATGTTGCAGCTTCCACAGCTCTCTGGGGTAGCAAATTCCATAGATTTACTACCCTCTGAGTGAAGAAGTTTCTCCTCATCTCAGTTTTGAAAGGGCAGCCCCTTATTCTAAGATTATGCCCCCTAGTTCTAGTCTCACCCATCAGTGGAAACATCCTCACCGCATCCACCCGATCAAGCCCCCTCACAATCTTTTATGTTTCGATAAGATCGCCTCTCATTCTTCTGAACTCCAATGAGTAGAGGCCCAACCTACTCAACCTTTCCTCATACGTCAACCCCCTCATCTCCGGAATCAACCGAGTGAACCTTCTCTGAACTGCCTCAAGAGCAAGTATATCTTTTTTTGAATATGGAAACCAAAACTGCATGCAGTATTCCAGGTGTGGCCTCACCAATACCCTGTATAACTGCAGCAAGACTTCCCTGTTTTTATACTCCATCCCCCTTGCAATAAAAGCCAATATTTCATTGGCCTTCCTGATCACCTGCTGCACCTGCATACTAACTTTTTGTGTTTCATGCACCAGGACACCCAGATCCCTTTGTACTGTAGCACTTTGCAGTTTCTCTCCATTTAGATAATAACTTGCTCTTTGATTTTTTCTGCCAAAGTGCATAACCTCACACTTTCCAACATTATATTGCATCTGCCAAATCTCTGCCCGCTCACTTAGCCTGTCTATGTCCTTTTGCAGGTTTTTTATGTCCTCCTCACTCACTGCTTTCCCTCCCATCTTTGTATCGCCGGCAAACTTGGATATGTTGCACTCGGTCCCTTCCTCCAAATCGTTAATATAGATTGTAAAGAGTTGGGGTCCCAGCACTGACCCCTGCGGAACACCACTAGTTACTGATTGCCAGCCCGAGAACGAACCATTTATCCCAACTCTTTGTTTTCTGTCAGATAGCCAATCTTCCACCCATGCCAGTATATGACCCCCAATCCCGTGATTTTTTATCTTGTGCAGTAATCTTTTGTGTGGAACCTTGTCAAATGCCTTTTGGAAGTCCAAATACACTACATCCACTGGTTCCCCTTTATCCACCCTGTATGTTACGTCCTCAAAGAATTCGAGCAAATTTGTCAAACATGACTTCCCCTTCATAAAACCATGCTGACTCTGTCCTATTAAATTATGTTTATCCAAATGCTCTGTTACTGTTTCCTTAATAATGGACTCCAACATTTTGCCAACCACAGATGTTAGGCTAACTGATCTATAGTTTCCAGCTTTTTGTCTACTTCCCTTCTTAAATAAGGGTGTTACATTAGCAGTTTTCCAATCTGCCGGGACCTTTCCTGAGTCCAGGGAGTTTTGCAAAATAATCACCAATGCATCCACAATCCCTACCGCCACTTCTCTCAAGACCCTAGGATGTAGGCCATCAGGTCCGGGGGATTTATCCGCCTTAAGTTCCATTATTTTACCGAGTACCATCTCCTTAGTGATTTTAATCGTGTTTAACTCCTCCCCCCCATCCCCCCCCACCCCACCGATTGCCCCCTGTTTGTCCAGTGTTGGGATATTTTTAGTGTCCTCTACTGTAAAGACTGATACAAAATATTTGTTCAGCATTTTTGCCATCTCCATGTTCCCCACCACTAGTTTCCCGGTCTCATCCTCTAAGGGACCAACGTTCACTTTAGCCACCCTTTTTCTTTTTATATAGCTGTAGAAACTCTTGCTATCTGTTTTTATATTTTTTGCTACTTTCATAATCTATCTTTGTTGTATCCGTGTGTTAATGGAGACACGGAATGCAGGAGTTGGTTTAACAGGTGTTTACTGAACAAAGTCTGGAGGTGAACTAAAAGATACAAGACGCTATACAGGCTTATATACCCGAGTGGTCACTACCGGGATTACAGTACACAGGGGCTCTTAAATGTACATACACTACAATTCCTCCCCTTTTAGATAATTAGTACATAACATTTTAAGGAATCATTAATTAACATGTTTACAAGAACAATAATCTACACATTTGCTGCAGTTAATCAATTATAAGTCAGTCTCTCTGGAGGCTTCCTGACTCGGTCCAGATAACGCCTCGGTGGTGTAGTAGTTTTCGGTGGTGTAGTAGGTTCTTTTGGCAAGGTCGATTCGGCTTGAATGCCAGTGTCGGGTTCATCTGGTTCCAGTATCACCGGATCGGAGGTAGATACTATGGGTATCTCTGCTTCATCATTAGGCGTATAGAGTTGTGGTATGTTGTCCCTTTTCGGATGACTCTATGATCTGGTCAGCATGGTGCCTTATTATGCTTTCTCCAATGTCCACGGTATACATCAGCAGTCCTAGTTGTGTGCAAATAGTTCCAGGCTGCCATTTCTCGGTACGGTAGTCCCAGGCCAAAACTTGTTGACCTATCTGGAAGGTTCTAATTGGCCTTTCATTCATGCCTTGAAATTGCCGGTTCTCTACGTCCCTTCTGATGTTTGGCTTGATCAAATCCAGCCGGCATCTTAGTCTTCTATTGAAAAACATCATGGCGGGAGTTTGGTTTGTAACCACATGTGTTGCATTCCTGTACGCAAACAAGAAGTTATCTACCTTATGCTGTAGATTTATGTCTTCATTGCCCATGGCTTTTATGGCCTTCTTGAAGGTCTGGACAAACCTTTCAGCTAATCCATTGGTGGCGGGATGGTATGGGGCGGACATGTAGTGCTTAACCCCATTGTTTTTTAAGAACTTCCTGAATTCTTCGGACACAAATTGCGGTCCATTATCAGAACAGATCTGTTCAGGCAGCCCATTCCTGGCAAATATGGTCCTTAATACTGTGATGGTTTTTTCTGTGGTGGTGGAGGACATCTTTATTACCTCCGGCCACTTGGAGTGTGCATCAACCGCGATTAAGAACATTGAGTCCATAAATGGACCAGCAAAGTCGATATGTACCCTTTGCCATGGAGATGAGGGCCACTCCCATGGATGTAGAGGGGCTTGTGGTGGAGCGTTTTGGACCTTCTGGCATCCTAGACAGCTCTTGGTCATTTCTTCGATGTCTCCATCGATACCTGGCCACCACACAAACGCTCTGGCTAGGTTCTTCATTTTCACTCCACCCAGATGCCCCTCGTGAAGCTCCTTTAGCACTTTATCCTGGAGTTTGGGTGGAATCACCACTCTGGATCCACACATCAAGGTTCCTCGGCACACTGACAGCTGTTCTCTTCTTTGCGAGAATGCTGGCAACAGTGGTTCGCCACGTGCTGGCCATCCCTTCACCGTTAAATCGTAGACTCGTGAGAGAGTCGGGTCATTTCTCGTTTCCTTTTCAATGGTAGAATTTGTTACTGGTAGACATTCCACTATGGTTGAGTGGAACATCTCCACTGGGTCCACTGTAGGTGCCTCTTCTACCATTGGCAACGGTAGGCGCGATAAACCGTCAGCATTCCCATGCTGTTTTGATCCTTTGTATTCTATGTCATATTGGTGTGCCCCTAGGAAAAGGGACCACCTCTGTAGCCTTTGCGCTGTCATAATGGGAACACCCTTTTTAGGGTTGAATATGGAGACGAGGGGTTGATGGTCAGTCAACAAGGTAAATTTTTGTCCGTGTAGGTAATGGTTGAATTTCTTTACTCCCCATACCAGGCTGAGTGCTTCCCTGTCGATCTGGGCATAGTTACGCTCAGCTGAGTTCAATGAGCGTGACGCAAAAGCTATCGGCCGCTCCGAGCCATCAGGGAACCTATGCGATAATACCGCTCCTACGCCGTAAGAGGATGCATCGCACGCCAGTCTGATTGGCAGTGATGGGTTGTAATGAGCCAACACTTCCTTGGATGTGATCAAGCCTTTGCATTTATGGAAGGCACGTTTATAGTCTTCGCTCCATTTCCAAATTACTCCCGTTTGTAGCAGTGCGTTAAGAGGGTGCAAAACAGTTGACAAGTTCGGTAAAAATTTATGATAGTAATTTATCAATCCCAGGAACGACCTTAATTGTGAGACATTTTCAGGTGCTGGGGCTTTTATGACCGCTTCAATTTTTTCAGGTGACTTATGCAACCCTTCTTCGTTAATTATATGGCCACAATATGATATTTGTTTCTGGAAAAATTCGCACTTGGGGCGATTTGCTCGTAGGCCCCGTTCTCTCAGCCTAGTGAGCACCTGCTCCAAATTGGCAAGGTGCTCGTTGTCGTTTTCTCCTGTTACAAGGATGTCGTCTAGGTAGCATTGAGTCCCCGGAATCCCTTGGAGGACTTGCTCCATAGCTCTATGCCAGATAGCTGGAGCTGATGCTACTCCGAAAACCAGTCGATTGTACTGGTACAGGCCTTTGTGTGTGTTTATCGTGAGATACTTTTTAGAGGCTTCCTCAACCTCCATCTGTAGATATGCCTGTGCCAAGTCAATTTTGGTGAAACGTTTCCCTCCGGATAGTGAGGCGAAAATATCTTCTATCCTCGGAAGAGGATACTGTACCGTGTGAAGGACCGGGTTTAGTCACCTTGAAGTCCCCACAGATGCGAATTTTTCTCTGTTCTTCAGATTTATCATTATTCAACATTTTCTTCATGACCGGGACGATGGGTGTTGCCCACTCGCTCCAATCTACCTTGGATAACACGCCTGCCTTTTCCAAATTCTCCAGCTCTGCCTCGACTGCTGGACGAATTGTGTATGGCACCGGCCTTGCCTTAAAAAACTTGGGAATTGCCGCATCTTCCACTTTTATTGAGGCGGTGACGCCTTTCAAGGTTCCTAGATCCTGTTGAAACACTTCTTTGGCGTTGGCTAAGATGTATTTTAATCATTCAGGTATGACGTCATCATCATTTTTTTTCTTACTGGTCACCGTCAGTGCCTGAATGGAGTGCCAGTCTAAACATATCTTCCTGATACATTCACGTCCCAACAGCGGTGGACCACCATCTTGCAGAACGTATAAATGCAACTTCTGTATTTCCTTGCCGTTGTATACAACAGGCACCCTTATTTTCCCTCTGGGGTATACTTTCTGCCCCGTATATGTCTTCAAGATAATGGATGTGTCTTTCAAAGGTATATGCGAAAATAGCCGCTCGTAATCCCGTCGACTTCTGACGGTCAGAGCTGATCCTGTATCTAGCTCCATTTTAACTGGGGACCCCGCTATCGTGAGTGTAACCCAAATGGTCTGGTAATCTTCTTTGGCAATTACATTATGTAATTTGAGACAGCTTAGTCTCTTGTTTCCGGAGTCGCTATCGCTCTTCTGGTCTTTGGAGCTACTGTCCGTCATCATTTGTACCTTTCTGTACTTTTCCTTATTGATTTTTTTTCTGTCAGTGGATTTTTTGTTTCCAGATCGGCATACACGTGCAATGTGTCCCATCTTTCCGCATTGCCTGCATGCTTTGTCCTTGAACCAGCAGTCCCTCTGGTCATGGGTGGATCTGCCGCAGCGATAACATCTCTCAAAACCCCGTGTCATTTCATGGGTGCCGAAGTCCTGTGGCTTTTGCTGTATCTCTGCAGCTCCTCTTGCTGCTGCTTTGTATGATACAGCCACACTGAAAGCCTTGTCCAGTGTTAAATCTTTCTCAGAAAGTAGCCTTTTTTGTGTTCCTTCACTTAGGAGACCGCAGACGAATTTGTCATGTAGAGAATCTGCCAGTCCTGCCCCCAATTGGCAGTGCTTTGACAGCTTTCTTAATTCGGTGAGGTAATCAGCGTTGCTTTTATTAAATCCGTGTGTTAATGGAGACACGGAATGCAGGAGTTGGTTTAACAAGTCTTTACTGAATGGAGACAATCTGGACACTGAAACTACAGAAGCCTGCCAGGGCCTTTTATACAGGGATGGTCACTGCCGGTACTGCAGTCTGAGACCAGTTATTCCCTTAAAGGGACATACACAATTCCTCCCCTTTTAGATAAACAGTACATAACATTCATTTAACAACTAAATAATAACTAATTACAATTACAATTACGGTTGCTAGATACATTAGTTGAAGTTAAGCAATTATAAGTTCAGTCTTTGAGGAGGCTTCCTGATTCTGTCTGGATAACGCCTCTTTGGGATATCAGGTTCTTCTGGCAAGGTTGAGTCGGGATCAATGTCGTTCTTTGGTTCGTCTGCTTCCAGTATCACTGATTCTGCGGTAGATGCAATTGGTACTTCGGTTTCATCGCCAGGTGTATCAGATCGTGGTGTGGAGTTGGACTTTTCCAGTGACTCTAGAATCTGGTCAGCATGGCGTCTTACAATGCTCTCTCCAATGTCCACGGTATACATTAGAGGTCCTTGCCGTGTACAGATCGTTCCTGGCTGCCATTTCTCTGTGCGGTAGTCCCGGGCCAAAACTGGTTGACCTATCTTAAAACTCCTGGTCGGCCTTTCATTCATATTCTGAAACTGCCTGTTCTCCACATCTCTTCTGACGTTTGGCTTAACCAAATCCAAGCGGCATCGTAGTCTTCGATTGAAGAACATCATGGCTGGAGTTTGGTTGGTAACCGCATGTGTCGCATTCCGGCAGGCAAACAAGAAGTTATCCACCTTGTGTTGTAGGGGTATATTGTGGCGACACGCCACCACTGGACATAATCCGCTCACGGCGGCACAGACAGTCTAAGCAGAAGCCCCCAGCCAGGGGCCCTTTCCTCCAGCAACTTGTTTCCCGCAGGGACAGGCTGCCGGGAGCACTTCCTGTCTGGGAAGTATTTAAGTGGATGCGCGGGCTTTTCTAGTTCCTGTTTGTCATGTGGTTGGAATAAAGCAGTTGTGTGTTCAATAGCTCTGGTCTCGACTCCCACGTTTACCGTGGTATCTCAACACTGGTGACCCCGACGCTCAGGACAAATACTAAGCTAGCATGGCGGATACAAACGCAGTCACGGTTAAATTACCAGACTTTTGGGAGAACCTCGCCGAAGCCTGGTTCGTTCAAGCTGAGTCCAGATTCCGGCTGAAAGGCATTACAGTCAACGCCACGAAGTACGACTACCTCGTCGCCTCGCTCACCTACGCTACAGTCCCCAAGGTTTGGGCAGCGCTGCAGAATCCACCAACGGAGGGCAAGTACGAACATCTGAGGGCTGCGCTACTTAAAAAATTTCAAACGTCCTCTTACCAGCGCCACTGCCAACTCCTGGACCTCCCCGGCCTTGGTGATGCTTCACCATCAGACCTGCTTTCCCACATGCTGTCCCTCTCAGACGACAAAAATCCCGGCGCCCTTTTTCGCACGCTTTTCATTCGGCAGCTCCCCGCCAGCATCCGCCCGCTCATTGTGGAGTCTGACTCCACGGACCTGAATGATATCGCCGAAAAGGCCGACCGGCTGCTCTCAGCACAGGCCGCTCGCGACGTCGCGCCCGACCTCATGGCAACGACCACGCGGTCTTCCCGGGCCGCTAGGCCCAACCGCCCTACCACTCCGGGTCACTGCTACTACCACACCCATTTTGGCGCTAGGGCTCAACGCTGCACGCCACCGTGTTCCTTCAAACACCCCCCCGCACCGGCCTCCGCGATGGCCGCGGGGCAGAAAGAGCCCCTACTGTACGTCACTGACGACAGAACCAACCGCCGATTTCTGTGCGACACAGGGGCCCAGCACAGCATCACCCCCGCCTCCGCCCTCGAGATCCAACGCGGCACACGGGGTATCACACTGGCTGCAGCCAACGGCTCTGAAATCCGCACATATGGCACCCGCATGATCACGCTCGACCTCGCGGGCCGCCGCTACCGCTGGGAGTTCCTCACAGCCAAGGTCCTCTGCCCACTCATCGGCGCCGACTTCCTACGCGCCCACGGCCTCCTTGTCGACATTCCGAGGCACCGCCTCGTCGACATCAACACTATGGCCCCCATCCCCGGCGCCTTTACCCCGGCCCGTTCGGCCGGCCTGACGACCTACTGCCTCGCCAGAGCCACGGACGACTACTCGGCACTCCTAGCTGAGTTTCCCGCCCTCACCAACCCGACCTTTTCGGCCAAAGCCGCCAAGCACGGTGTGGAACACAATATCCCCACCACCGGCCCCCCAGTTTCTGCCCACGCCCGCAGACTCAACCCGGCCAAGCTGGAAATCGCGCGGGCCGAGTTCACCAACATGGAACAACTCGGCATCATCCGCCGCTCCAGCAGCCCTTGGGCCTCGCCCCTCCACATCGCCCCCAAGCCCGGCGGAGGCTGGCGCCCTTGCGGGGACTACCGCCGCCTCAACGACGCCACCACCCCCGGTCAATACCCAGTGCCACACATCCAGGACTTCTCGGCCCGACTGGCCGGACGAACCGTCTTTTCCAAAGTCGACCTGGTGCGCGGTTACCACCAAGTCCCCGTACACCCCGCGGACATCTCCAAAACGGCCGTCATCACCCCATTCAGCCTGTTCGAGTTCCTGAGGATGCCCTTCGGCCTCAAGAATGCAGCCCAGGCTTTCCAGCGCCTTATGGACTCAGTCCTCCGGGACCTGAACTTCCTATTCGTCTATCTAGACGACATTCTCGTGGCCAGCTCCTCCAAACAGGAACACCTCGAACACCTTCGCATCCTGTTCGGGCGCCTAGCCCAACACGGGCTCATCCTCAGCCCGGCGAAGTGCCAATTCGGCCTAACCGAGATCGATTTTCTCGGTCACCACATCACCCCTGCTGGGGCCGTCCCCCTGCCCAACAAGGTGCAGGCCGTCCAGCAATTCCCCCGCCCCACAACCATCAAGGGCCTCCAGGAGTTCCTCGGGATGGTGAACTTCTACAACAGGTTCATCCCCAGAGCCGCAGCCCTCATGAAGCCCCTATACGACTCCCTCCGAGGAAAATCCGGCAAGATGGACGGAGCCTGGACCACTGACACGGCAGCCACCTTCGACGCCACCAAAAACGCGCTCGCCGACGCCACTCTGCTCGTGCACCCGAGGGCCAATGCCCGGGTCGCGCTCACCACCGACGCCTCCGACCACGCGGTCGGGGCCGTGTTCGAGCAGTGGGTCAATGGCGCGTGGCAGCCACTTGCCTTCCACAGCCGCCAACTGCGCCCCCCGGAGGTCAAATACTCCACTTTCGACCGCGAGCTCCTCGCACTCCACCTGTCGGTCCGCCATTTCAGGTTCCTCCGGGAAGGCCGCCCCTTCACCGGGTATGTGGACCACAAGCCACTCACATACGCGATGGCCAAGCACACCGAACCCTGGTCCGCTAGGCAGCAACGCCAGCTCGCGGCCGTCTCCGAGTTTACTACGGACATTCAGCACGTCTCCGGTAGAGACAACGTGGTCGCCGACTGCCTTTCCCGTCCCGCCGTCTGTGCGAATCACCTCGCGGTCGATTACGCACAACTAGCAGCGGCCCAGCTCACGGACCCAGACCTCCTCTCGGCGGCTACCAGCCTGCCAGGGCTACGCCTAGCCAAGGTCGCGCACGGGCCCGAAGCCACGGCAGTCACGTGCGACGTCTCACTCGGCCAACCCAGGCCGGTCGTCCCTGAGACCTGGCGCCGCCGCGTCTTCGACGCGCTCCACGGGCTCTCTCACCCGGGTTCCCGCGCATCCGTCAAACTCCTCTCCAAGTGCTTCGTCTGGCGCGGCCTCAGCAGAGATGTTCGGACTTGGGCCACCTCCTGCCTCGCCTGCCAACGGGCTAAGCTACAGCTGCACACCAAAGCACCCCTGGGAGACTTCGAGGTACCCAGCCGCCGCTTCGACCATGTACACGTCAACATCGTCGGTCCCCTGCCGCCATCGCAAGGCCAAACTTATCTCCTCACGATGGTCGACCGCTACACACGCTGGCCTGAGGCAGTGCCGCTGACCTCCACCACCACAGCCGACATTGCCAGGGCGTTCGTTAACACCTGGGTTGCGAGGTTCGGCGTACCGGCCGACATAACCTCCGACAGAGGTGCCCAGTTCACCTCCGAACTCTGGACGGCCACAGCACGCAACCTCGGGGTGACGCTCCACCGCACCATGGCGTACCACCCGCAGGCCAACGGACTTTGTGAACGCTTCCACAGGTCACTCAAGGCCTCACTCCGCGCCGGCCTGCAGGACAGTACCTGGACTGACCGCCTACCGTGGGTGCTACTCGGCCTACGCACCGCGGTCAAGGAAGACCTCCAGTCCTCGGCAGCGGAGTTAGTCTACGGACAACCGCTGCGCGTCCCAGGCGAATTCCTTCCGGAGCCTACCAAGCCTTGGTCGGCCGAACAGCAGCGGCTTGACTCTTTCTCTTCCGCTCAGCAGTTCGCCCCACTTCCGGTCAACCGACACGGCGAACTTGCACCTCACGTCCCGCCAAATTTACAGCAGGCGCGCTTCGTCTTCGTGCGACACGACGCGCACCGCGGGCCCCTGCGACCCCCGTACGACGGTCCGTACGAGGTACTACAAACCGGGGACAAGGTCTTCAAGCTGTGACTCGGCGACAGGGTCGAGACAGTCTCCATCGACCGGCTCAAACCAGCACACACAGAACCAGGGGAACAGGTCCCCGTGGCCCAGCCTCGAACTAGAGGCCATCCCCCTGGCAAGCCAGCACAGCCGGCGGCGAACCGCCCGACCCAACCAACCAGACCGGCGACCACTCAGAGCCACTGCGGCCGAACCATTAGACCACCGTCACGACTCGTCCACTCCTCCTAAGCGGATTCTGGGGGGAGCTCTGTGGCGACACGCCACCACTGGACATAATCCGCTCACGGCGGCACAGACAGTCTAAGCAGAAGCCCCCAGCCGGGGGCCCTTTCCTCCAGCAACTTGTTTCCCGCAGGGACAGGCTGCCGGGAGCACTTCCTGTCTGGGAAGTATTTAAGTGGATGCGCGGGCTTTTCTAGTTTCTGTTTGTCATGTGGTTGGAATAAAGCAGTTGTGTGTTCAATAGCTCTGGTCTCGACTCCCATGTTTGCCGCGGTATCTCAACAATATCTTCATTACACATTGCCTTGATAGCCTTCTTGAATGTTTGAACAAACCTCTCGGCCAATCCATTAGTGGCTGGATGATATGGGGCGGATGTGTAATGCTTAACACCATTGTTCTTTAAGAACCTCCGGAACTCTTCAGACACAAACTGTGGTCCATTGTCAGAGCAAATCTGTTCAGGCAGCCCATTCCTGGCGAATATGGTTCGTAAGACTGTGATAGTTTTTTCTGTGGTGGTTGAGGACATTTTTATTACCTCTGGCCACTTTGAATGTGCATCCACTGCAATTAAAAACATCGAGTCCATAAAGGGACCAGCAAAATCAATGTGCACCCTTTGCCATGGAGATGAGGGCCACTCCCATGGATGTAGAGGGGATTGTGGTGGGGCGTTTTGGACCTTCTGGCCTCCTGTACAGCTCTTGGTCATCTCTTCGATTTCTCTATCGATTCCCGGCCACCACACAAACGCTCTGGCTAAGTTCTTCATTTTTACCCCTCCCAGATGACCCTCATGAAGCTCATTGAGCACTCTATCCTTCAATTTGGGTGGAATTACTACTCTGGATCCACACATCAAGGTTCCTCTGCACACTGACAGCTGTTCTCTTCTCGGCAAGAATGCTGGCAGCAGTGGTTTGCCATGTGCTGGCCATCCCTTCACCGTTAAATCATAGGCCCAGGAGAGTGTCGGGTTATGTCGTGTTTCCTTTTCTATGTTTGCATTCGTCACAGGAAGATATTCGACAATAGTCAAGTGGAATAACTCCACTGGATCCACTGCCAGTTCTTCTTCCACCGTCGGCAACGGTAGGCGCGACAATCCATCAGCATTCCCATGCTGTTTAGTTCCTTTGTACTCGATGTCATATTGGTGTGCCCCTAGGAAAAGGGACCACCTCTGTAGCCGTTGTGCCATCATTATCGGTACGCCCTTCTGAGGGTTGAAAATGGAGACGAGAGGTTGATGATCAGTTAGTAGAGTAAATTTCTGACCGTGCAGGTAGTGATTGAACTTCTTCACCCCCCACACCAGGCTGAGGGCCTCTCTGTCAATCTGGGCGTAGTTACGCTCGGCTGAAGTTAACGAGCGTGACGCAAAAGCTATCGGCCTCTCAGAACCATCAAGGAATTTATGTGACAGTACCGCCCCAATGCCGTAGGGAGACGCATCACACGCCAGTCTTATCAGTAGTGATGGGTTGTAGTGAGCCAATACTTCTCTTGAAGTGATTAGGTCCTTACTCTTCTGAAAGGCCCGCTTACATTCATTGCTCCATTTCCATGCTACTCCCGTTCGTAGTAGGGCATTCAGTGGATGCAGAATTGTGGACAAATTCGGCAAAAACTTATGGTAGTAATTCACCAATCTGAGGAATTACCTCAGTTGTGACACATTTTCAGGCACTGGAGCCTTAACTACCGCTTCAATTTTGTCAGGGGACTTATGCAACCCCTCTTCATCAATCACGTGGCCACAATACGATATCTGTTTCTTAAAAAACTCGCACTTGGGGCGATTGGCTCATAGCCCATGTTCACGTAGTCTAGTGAGCACATGCTCTAGGTTGGCAAGGTGTTCACTGTCATCTTCACCTGTCACTAGGATGTCGTCCAAGTAACACTGAGTCCTCGGAATCCCTTGCAGGACTTGATCCATCGCTCTTTGCCATATCGCTGGAGCTGATGCTACTCCGAATACCAGTCGATTATACTGGTAAAGACCTTTGTGAGTGTTTATCGTGAGATACTTCCTAGATGATTCTTCAACCTCCATCTGCAAATATGCTTGCGCTAGGTCAATTTTTGTAAAACGCTTCCCTCCGGATAGTGAGGCGAAGATATCTTCTATCCTTGGGAGAGGATATTGTACTGTGTGAAGGACTGGGTTCACTGTCACCTTGAAGTCCCCACAGATGCGAACCTTCCTTGGCTCCTCAGACTTATTGTTTAACGTTTTCTTCATGACAGGAACGATGGGTGTCGCCCACTCGCTCCAGTCTACCTTAGATAACACGCCTGCATTCTCCAGATTCTCCAGCTCTGCCTCGACGGCTGGGCGAATTGCATAAGGTACCGGTCTTGCTTTGAAAAACTTGGGAATTGCATTCTCCTCTATTTTTATCGAGGCGGTTACGCCTTTAAGAGTGCCCAGTTCTTGTTGAAATACCTCTTTGGCGTCAGCTAAGATTGTTGACAATCGTCCAGGAGTGACGTCGTCATCCTTTTTACCAGCCACGGTCAGTGCCTGAATGGAGTGCCAGTCTAAACTTATCTTTCTGATCCATTCACATCCCAATAATGGTGGTCCACCATCTTGCAGAATGTAGAGATACAATTTCTGTATTTTCTTGCCGTTGTATTCGACAGGCACCCTTATTTTTCCTCTGGGGTATACTTTTTGCCCCGTATACGTCCTCAAGACAATGGATGTCTCTCTCAAGGGTATGTGTGAGAATAGCCGCTCGTAGTCTCGTCGATTCATGACGGTTAGAGCTGATCCTGTATCCAATTCCATTTTGACTTGAGACCCTGCTATCGTGAGGGTGACCCAAATGGTTTGGTGATCCTCTTTTGTGATTACGTTGTGAAGTTTGAGACAGCTTAGTCTCTTGTTCCCGGATTCACTATCGCTCATCTGGTCTTCGAAACTACTGTCCGTCATCTTTTGTACTTTCCTGTACGGTTCCTTAGTAGCCTTTTTATTGTTGTTGGTCTTCTTCTCAGACCTGCAACCTCGTGCAATGTGTCCCATCTTTCCGCATTGCCTGCATATTTTGTCCTTGGACCAGCAGTCCTTCTGGTCATGGTTTGTTCTGCCGCAGCAATAACATTTTGCAAATCCCCGTGTCATTTCGTGGGTGCCGTATTCCTGTGGCTTTTGTTGCATTTCCGCAGCTCCCCTTGCTGCTGCTTTGTATGATACTGCCATGCTGAAAGCCTTATCTAGCGTCAGCTCTTTCTCTGAGAGTAACCTCTTCTGGGTTCCTTCACTCAGGAGTCCACAGACAAATTTGTCCCGTAAGGTATCTGCCAGTCCTGCTCCGAACTGGCAGTGCTTTGATAGCTTGCGTAGTTCCATAAGGTAATCAGCATTGCTCTCATTTTTATGCTGATTTCTCCTGTGGAATTTAAATCTTTCTGCTATCAGCAGCGGTTTAGGATTTAGGTGTTCCTGTAGGATAGCAACAATTTCATTAAAACTCTTCGCCTTCGGTTTAGCTGGAGTAATCAGGTCCCGCAATAGGCCGTACGTTCTTGCGCCCATTAAATTTAGCAATACCAATGCCTTTTTCCCCTCGGCTATTTCGTTTGCCTCGCAATATACCTCGACTCTTTCCACATACGTGGTCCAGTCTTCTACTGCATTATCGAAGGCAGTGATATCACCAGTCTTTGGCATCTTGAAAATCTAAGGTGGCGCCTCCCGCGCTTTGCCTTCTTCCCCACCGAGTTAAGATGGCGCCTCCCGCGCTTTCCCGCCGCTGCCGCTGCTGTCAACGCCGCTCTCCGCGGTATTTTTATTTTTAACCGTTCCCGTCGTGGAGCGGACCCTCTGGGACACTTCCCTCCCTCTTCTTAGGTCCGAACGCTGCCCGGCTGTGAAGCATCGGCCGCGCCCTGTGTGCTCCACCCTCTCTCTCTCTCTGTGCTTCCCGATTCATTGCCCGGCCCCGTTGCAGAGCCACCTGATCGAGCTCTAGCCCGCCGCAGCCCAGGAAGGATCAGTGCACTACCTGCCATCAGCCCGATTAGCTGGGAAACCACAGACTGGGGAACCAAGCCTGGCTCTTGACAATCTCCCCTGCAAGTTTTCAATCCGATGATTTGGAGGGCAGTTGCCCACGGTCGACGCCTGTTTCTCGAGTTTCTTTGGATTTTTTTTTTTCTTTTCTGGCTTCGACCTTCAATAACGTCGTCTGAGGTGCTGCCGAGTTGCAGGTAAGTTCGTTTCTTACTCGTCGCCAGTATTAAATCCGTGTGTTAATGGAGACACGGAATGCAGGAGTTGGTTTAACAAGTCTTTACTGAATGGAGAGAATCTGGAAACTGAAACTACAGAAGCCTGCCAGGGCCTTTTATACAGGGATGGTCACTGCCGGTACTGCAGTCTGAGACCAGTTATTCCCTTAAAGGGACATACACAACAACTTTCATTCTTGTGCTGATTCCTCCTGAAGAATTTGAATCGTTCCGCTATCAGCAGCGGTGTTGGGTTTAAGTGCTCCTGTAGGGTATCAACAATCTCCTTAAAATTCTTGTCCATTGGTTTGGCTGGAGTGATTAAGTTTCGTAACAGCCCGCTTTCCTTGCGCCCATCAGATTTAGAAGTACCGATGCCTTTTTATCATCCTCTACTTCATTCGCTGTGCAATATACCTCCACTCTTTCCACATATGTGGTCCAATCCTCTATATCACTATCGAAAGCAATAATATTGCCAGTCTTAGGCATCCTGAAAATCAAAAATGGCACCTCCCGCGCTTTCCTTTCTTCCCTGCCGAGAAAAAATGGCGCCTCCCGCGCTTTCCCGCCGCTGCCGCTGCTGACAACGCTGTTCTCCGCGGTTTTTATTTACACAGATATTTTTAATAGTTGGAGACTCGTTCCCGCCGGACTCTCTGGGACTTTTTGCTCCCTCTGCTTGGTCCGAACGCCGACCTGCTTTGCAGCGCCGGCCGTCTCCTGAGTGCTCCACCCTCCGTCTCTGTTTGCCTCCGCCTTCCGACTCGCTGCTCGGCCCCGCTGCAGAGCCACCCGATCGAGCCCCAGCCCGCCGCCCAAGAAGGATTAGTGCAGTACCTGCCACCAGCCCGGCTAGCTGGTGAAACCACAGTTTTTGTTTTTTTTTTCGTTTTTTTCTTCGACCTTCGTCTGAGGAATCGATCTTCTTGAGGTGCTGCCGAATTGCAGGTAAGTCCGTTTCCAATTCGTCACCACTGTTGTATCCGTGTGTTAATGGAGACAGGGAATGCAGGAGTTGGTTTAACAGGTGTTTACTGAACAAAGTCTGGAGGTGAACTAAAAGATACAAGACACTATACAGGCTTATATACCCGAGTGGTCACTACCGGTATTACAGTACACAGGGGCTCTTAAAGGTACATACACTACAATCTTCCCGTTCTTAATTAATCTTTTAGTTATTGTTTGCTGGCTTTTAAATGCTTCCCAATCTAGTATCCTCCCACTAGATTTGGCTACTTTATATGCCCTTGTTTTCAGTCGGATACTATCCTTTATTACTTTACTAAGCCACGGATGGCTGTCTTTTCTTTTACTCCCCTTTTTCCTCAGTGGAATATATTTATCTTGAAAGATGTGAAATATCTCCTTGAATGTAGACCACTGCTCTTGTACCGTCTTACATTTTAATCTGTTTTCCCAGTCCACTTTAGTCAATTCTACTCTCATACCTTCATAGTCTCCTTTATTTAAGCTCAGTACGCTGGTTTGAGATCCAGCTCTCTCACCCTCAAACTGAATTTGGAATTCAACCATATTATGGTCACTCATTCCAAGGGGATCCTTTACTAGGACATTTTTAAGTAATCCTGTCTCATTACACAGGACCAGATCTAAGATTGCCTGCCCCCTGGTTGGTTCAGTTACATACTGCTCAAGGAACCCATCCCTAATACACTCTATGAACTCTTTCTCAAGGTTGCCATGCCCAATTTGATTAGTCCAGTCAATATGAAAGTTAAAATCCCCCATGATTATAGCTGTTCCCTTATTACAAGCCCCAACTATTTCCTGATTTATACTCCAACCAACAGAGTTGCAACTGTTAGGAGGCCTATAGACTACGCCCACTAGTGACTTTTTCCCCTTATTATTCCTTATCTCCACCCAAACTGTTTCATTATCCTAATCCTTTGACCCAATACCATTTCTGACTATTGCAGTGATTCCATCCTTGATTAACATAGCAACCCCACCTCCCTTTCCTTCCTGTCTGTCCTTCCTAATTGTCAAATACCCTTGTATGTTTAGTTCCCAGTCATGATCATCTTGCAGCCATGTTTCCGTAATGGCCACCAGATCATACCCATGTGTAGTTATTTGTACCGTGAACTTGTCTATTTTGTTACGAATGCTGCGTGCATTCAGATAAAGAACTTTCAAATATGTTTTCTGACAATTTATTCCTGCTATTACCCCTTTTACTACTTTACCTTTATCATTATACATTCTGTCCCTTCCTGACATGCTCTGGTTTTTAATTCCCCCCACTGCTACCTTGCTCTATTGCCTTCACCGCTGTCATTTTTATTTTTTGCTCTCTTAAAACCTCCCCCCCACTAATTAGTTTAAAGCCCTCTCTACAGCCCTAGTTATTCGATTCACCAGGATTCTAGTCCCAGCACTGGCCAAGTGAAGTCCGTCCCAACGGAACAGCTCTCTCCTGTCCCAGTACTGATGCCAGTGTCCCAAGAAGCAAAACCCATTTCTCCCACACCAGTCTTTGAGCCACGCATTTAACTCTCTAATTTTATTTACCCTAGCCAAATTTGCACGTGGCTCAGGTAGTAATCCAGAGATTATTACCCTTGTGGTTCTGCTTTTTAATTTGGCCTCTAGCTGCTCAAACTCCCTCAGCAGAACCTCTTTCCTTGTCCTATCTATGTCGTTGGTACCAACATGGACCACAACAACTGGATCCTCCCCCTCCCACTCCAAGTTTCTCTCCAGCCCAGAGGAGATGTCCTTAACCCTGGCACCGGGCAGGCAACACAGCCTTCAGGACTCTCGCTCTCGGCTGCAAAGAACCCTATCTATCCCCCTAACGATACTATCCCCTACCACTACAACATTTCTTTTAACTCCCCCCACTTGAATGGCCCCCCGCTCCACAGTGCTGTGGCCAGGTTGCTCATCCTCCCCGCAGTCCCTGTTCCCATCCTCACAGGGAGTAAGAGCCTCAAACCTGTTGGTCAAGAGCAAGGGCTGCGGCTCCTCCAACACTACCTCCTCGATCCCCGTACCTGCCTCACTTCTAGTCACACCATCCTGTCCCTGGCCACAGACTTTATCTGAATTAATTAATCTAATTGGTGTGACTACCTCCTGAAACACAGAGTCCAGGTAACTCTCCCCCTCCCTGATGTGTCTCAGTGTTTGAAGCTCGGACTCCAGCTCTTCAACACGGAGCCGGAATTCCTCGAGCAGCCAGCACTTACTGCAAATGTGATCACCGTGAGCATCAATGGTGTCCACCAGCTCCCACATATTGCAGCAGCAACACATCACCTGCTCTCCCATTCTAAGTAATTAATTAAATTTATTAATATTATTTTTAAATACCCTCTGCCCCGATTCTAGATGATGAATATCACACCTTAGAAACTATAAACCACAGAGTTTAAGTTTAAAGAGAGAAATACTCTCTGGAGCCTTTTATAGCCCCGCTGCTGCCGCTGAATTCCCGTCGACACTCTGAGGCCTTACCTGGTCTCTGGAGCCGTTTATAGCCCCGCTGCCGCCGCTGAATTCCCACCAAGCTGCTGCTCACCCACCTGATGCTGCACAGTCCAGAAGGCGCCAGCCCATGGAAGCCCGTTGGCGCAGGAGATACCCCCAAAACAGGGTCTACAGACAGAGGATCAGCTACCTCAACATGACTGAGCAGCAGTGCCAAAGGAGACTTTGACTTTCGCGAGAGGTATTGGTGACATCTAAGCAATGCTGCAGCAAGACCTGGAGCCCAGAGGAGCAGGTGGATACCCCTTACCAGTGGCCGTCAAAGTCACCACCGCACTCAACTTTTTTGCTTCAGGCTTATTCCAGGGATCAGCAGCAGACATCAGCGGCATCTCCCAGGTGGCTGCACACACTTGCATCACGCAGGTAACTGATGCCCTCTTTGCAATTGCGCACAATTACATCAATTTCTCCAAGAACCAAGCCTGTGTAACTGCGCTGGTGGTTGAGTTTGACAATCTGGCAGGTTTTCCAAGGGTGCAGGGCATCGTTGACTGCACACATGTGGCCCTTAAGGCACCCCATCACAATCCAGGTATTTTTGTCAACCACAAGGGCTACCACTCCCTCAACATACAGCTGGTGTGTGACCACAAGAAGGAAATTTTGCAAGTTTGTGCCAAGTACCCTGGCACTTGCCATGACTCCTTCATCCTGCACCAGTCTAGTGTGCCTCCGCTCTTCAGTCTGCCAAACCAACTTTTCGGATGGCTACTTGAAGACAAGGGCTATCCCCTGAAGATGTGGCTAATGACGCCGTTGAGGAGCCCATCCACTGAAGCTGAGGAGCGCTACTACTCCAGTCACATTTCCACCAGAGCCATAATCGAGCAAACCATCGGCTTGCTGAAGATACGCTTCAGATGCCCTGATAGATCAGGTGGAGTCCTGCAGTACTCAGCAGCCAGGGTCTCCAGAAAGGTCGTGGTTTGCTGTGCACTTCACAACATGGCACAGCATCGTGGCTTGCAGATGCCTGAGGAACAAGTGGCTCATCACATAGCCTCCTCAGATGAGGAGGAGGAGGAGGAGGAGGAGGAGGAGAGCGACAATGACCAGCTTGCAGAGGCGCATCAACCAGCAGCAGCAGCATGCGAGCACATTGCTGCCCAGGATGCAAGGCACGCACTCATCTTGGCCAGATTTGCTTAGCCTGCACAATCAAACACTTTTGCCTCGCACCTTCTTATCAGACCATCGACAATGGCCAAGAACCAGTGGATTCCTAGCACTCTGACCACCATACTGACAATTGCAAGTCATCCTAAGCCCTCAATGTGGAAGTCCCATTTGCAAAATGACACATGCCACAACTGCAACAGTTTGCCATTAGAATTTTTAATGGCAATAAACAACTGATGGCTTTTCAAAATTAAACATAACATTACACCCAAGTGATTACCCTTGTGACTACTTGTGCAGTATCTTCCTCTTATGTGTGCTCCTACATGGTGTTTCCCCTGTGGCTTCAGCAGATGTGGAGGCCCCTTGTTCACTTTCTTGCTGCTCCTGCCTCGACACCTTTGGCGGGCGTCCTCTGGGGTTGCGAACCTGTGAGGGCTCGGCAACAGTCTGCTGCTCCTGCGGCTGTGCAGGGGTTGAGACGCCAATCTCAGTTGGGTGGGGGCTCTGGTGGGGCTCTGACCGAGGGCTCTGCAGTGGCATGGTCATGTGAGCGCTTGGAGCCCCCACTTACTTGTTGTCTGCCACCAACATCCCTCTCATGGGTCAGCCCCACTTCAGAGCTAGCAAGTGGCTTGACAGCACATTGCTGCACTTCAGGGGGGCCATGAGGACCCGTTTCTGTACTGGAAGTCCTACTCCCGAGGACTTGCATGAAGGTCTGGTTTGTTTGCTCAATAGCTGTCCATCGCTCCTCAAGAGATGTCAGTCTATTCTGAACAATTACCATGTTTTCCATACCCTGGCGACTAAGCTCCTCCATGGACGTAGCCATCCTCTCCTCTACTGTAGCCATCCTCTCCTCTACGGTAGCCAGCCTTACCATGGAGGTAGCCATCCATTCCATGGAGGTTGCCATCCTTTCCGTGGTGATGCGTTCATGCGCCAATGCCTCCACAAAGGCTCTGTTCATGTTAGCAATGGACAACTCCATTCGCTCCACACTCGCAGCGACCCAGGAGACAAAACCTGCCAGAGGCTCCTGCACCTGTTCCTGGAGTTCCAGCACCGCTCTCCTTCTGGATGGACCCGGAGGCACAGGGTCGACATGCAGCAGAGCCGAGCTGGGAGCGTCCTGCGCCCTCCGATAAGGACTCTCCACTGCTCCCCCTGTCTCCACCATCTGCTGATGCTCACTTGTGAGCTGTGATACACCAGGTGACAACTCTATTCTATGTCCCGAAGGTCCCACCGAGGTGTGAGTGTCTGCACTGGTGATGTGTGCGCTTAATTCTGCTGATGTAGCGCCCTCAGAGGTTGCAGCTTCCTCTGAGGAGTCTGGAAGCTCAGGCTCTTTCTCCTGGACAGTGGGGACGGGGGCTGTCAATGGTCCTGTGGGGGGGTAAAGGAAAGAGTTAGAGATATGAGGTCAAGGTTACATGCACATTGAATAGTGCCGATGATCATAAGTCAATCTGTTAGAGCATCAGATTCATTATCACTGACTCATGCAATGTCAATGAGAGAGATGCCAAACTATTCTGTCACCAGCTTGCTGTGATGCACCTGCCTGTCCGTCCCCCACTTGGGAATCCTCCTCGATCCTGGCAATTTCCAGGGCCGCCTCCTCTGAGGTGGTGAGCTGGGCTACTGAGGGTGGCCCTCCTCCTGTCCTTGCTCTTTCCCTCTTATTGTGGGCTCTTTTTTCCTGCAATGAGGGACATAAGTGGAGTTTGAGTGAGAATGAAGGCGCAAGTGTAGAGATTCCATAGCATAGATACTTAGAAGGAGACAAAGGGCCCTCCCTGTTGTAAGTTGTCATTGCATCACAGTGATAGTGTGAGGGCTGCATGGTCAAATAGTTAAGTGAATGTGACCATAGAGAAAGAGGGAATGGGTAAGGGTGCAGGGATGTAAGTGTCAAATGGGATGTGGAGGAAGAGTTTGGCAAAGCAGAGTGCTGGTGAGGAGAGGCGATGGGGATCAGATTGAGGGTGATGGTAAAGTCATACTCACTTTTCCTGCGCTGCAGCCAGGTTCTGCGGCACATAGACATAGAGTTGACCTCCTGGGCCACTTGCCTCCACACAGCTTTCGTCTGCTGGGGAGGCTTCTTCCTCCCTGAGGAAGGAAAGCGCACCTCCTTATTTGCTCTTGCTCCCTCCACCAGAGCTTGCAGGGTGGCGTCATCGAACCATGGAGCACACTTTGGCCTACTGCTGGACATAGTTGCTGAATGAAGTGATCACAGCAATGGGCATAAAGTTTGCAGTCTCCAGAAGAAGCAAGGCTGCTTGCAGGCCTTAAATCCAGCAGCATTGATGACATCATCGGAGGCGACTTTCAGGATGGAAATCAATTCCCCAATTAGGGGGAAATCGCACTTTTTTCCCACATCACACTGTATTCAGGTTCAGGACTCGAAAAACACCTGACACACCCCCAGCCCACCCCATGGCAAAATCGAGCCCAAAATGGGGCAAAATAACAAAGGCCTGTCAAAATAGGATTATAGAGGCCCTTAACTACTATTTAAGGGTCTTAACTACCCCTCCCGACTGATGGAGGCGGAACCGAATCGCACCCATCAAACCCGCCTCTGGCAAAATTGCGTGGAGGCGTGTTCTGAACCAAGCCTCACTTTTTGCGATTTTCCCAACTGTCCCACCTCCAAACCCGCCTCCTCGGGGCTGGGAAAATCACCCCCTAAGATTCTAGATTTGGGAAAGGCCAACTTCAACGGGATGAGATAGAGACTGTCCACGGTAAACTGGGCAAATCTGTTAATGGGTAAAATGACAGAAGGTCAGTGGGAGATGTTCAAAAAAGAAATAATTTTGATACAGAACGAGTTTATACCCATGAGGGGCAAGAGCTCTACTTGCCAAATAAAACAGCCATGGATGACTAAAGAGGTGAGGGACAGCATAAAACTAAAAGAAAAAGCATACAAAAATGCAAAAAATAGCACAGATCCTGGCGAATGGGAAAGATACAAAGAATAGCAGAGGGTCACAAATCAGACAGTCAGAGCTACAAAAAGGGATTATGAAAAGAAACTTGCAAGGGATATCAAAATCAACACAAAGAATTTTTTGTATTATATTAGGAAAAAGAGGGTAGTCAGGAGCAATGATGGCCCCTTAAAAACTGTATATTGTCAATGACAATAAGGAAATGGCGGACATGTTGAATAATTACTTTGCATCAGTATTTACAGTAGAGGAAGAGCATGTCAGAAATCCCAAGGAAACTAATATTGAATCAGGGACAGGGACTCAATAAGTAAATAAATAAGTAAAATAACAGTAATGAAGAAAATAATGGCACTGAAGAGTGACAAATCCCCAGGACCAGATGGTTTCCATTCCAGGGTTTTAAAGGAAGTAGGTGAGCACATTGCAACTGCCCTAACTATAATCTTCCAAAGGTCGCTCAATTCGGGAACATTTCCTTTGAATTGGAAAATTGCGCATGTCACTCTGCTATTTAAGAATGGCAAGAGAGGGAAACCAAGGGATCATAGATCATTTGGCCTAACATTTGTTGTCGGGAAATTGCTAGAGTCTATAATTAAGGATAGGGTGACTGAACACCTCAAAAATGTTCAGTTGATCAGAGAGTGCCAGCATGGATTTCTGAAAGGTAGGTCATGCCTGACAAACCTGATTGAATTTTTTGAGGAGTTGACTAAAGTAGTGGACAGGGGAATGTCTTTGGTTGTTATTTATATGGCCTTCCAGAAGGCATTTGCTAAAGTTCCACATAAGAGATTGTTAACTAAGGTAGAAGCCCATGGAATTGAAGGCAAATTATTGACCTGGTTAGGAAATTGGCTGAGCGGCAGGAGACAGGCAGTAGGGATAATGGGTAGGTACTCTAATTGACAGGATGTGACTGGTGGTGTTCCACAGGGATCTGTGTTAGGACCTCAACTATTCACAGTATTTATTAACGACTTAAATGATGGCACAGAAAGTCATATATCCAAATTTACCAATGACACAAAGATAGGCGGCATTGTAGGCAGTGTAGATGAAAGCATAAAATTACAAAGGGATATTGATAGATTAAGTGAATGGGCAAAACTGTGGCAAATGGATTTCAATGTAAGCAAATGTGAGGTCATCCACTTTGGACCTAAAAAGGATAGAATAGGGTACTTTCTAAATGGCCAATGGAATGTTAGCCTTTATATCTAATGTTCTGTTCATTAATTTTAAGAGGCAAAAAAAAGGTTTAAATGCTTTAAGGAAAGGACATAAAGACAGGAACTAGCTGAGAAAGGGGAAGGTAGGGGTGTAGGGGGCCCTAAGGATGCAAAAGCGGCTGCAGATGGATCGAGATAGAGCTTGATGGGTGGCAACATGATGGGTGCTTGTGGCCTTATGGTTCGAAAGGAGCCAAGTGCAGTTTGGAGCAATCTCTCTGGGGTTCCCCCTCCCCTACAAGGTTGTTAGACCTTCAACAACACCACCACCATGCAGTCCCCCAGTATCAACACATTTGGGGTCACCATTGACCACAAGCTTAACTGGACCTGCCATGTCAACAACGTGGTGATGAGTCTGGGTACATTGCAACAAATCGCTCACCCTTTGATCCATCAAAGCCTCTCCACCACCTGTCAGTATCGAATACTCATCACTTGCCTGCATGGGTGCAGCCACAATAATACACAAGAAGCTCGACACTATCAGGACAGGGCAGTCTGCTTGGTTGGCACTCTTACACTGGACTCAATATCTAACCATCATCACCAGCATACTGTGGCTGCAGTACATACTATCTGCAAGATTCATGGCAGCAACTCACCAAAGTTACTTCACCAGCACCTCCCTCTCCTGTGACCTCTACCACCAAGAAGGATAAGAGTAACAATGTCATGAGAACACCATCACCTCCAAATTCTCCTTCAAGCTACAAACAATTCTGCCATATATCACCAGTCTTTCATTGTAACTGGATCAATATCCTGGAAATCCATACCTAACACCATCATAGAAGCACCAGCCCCAGAAGGACTGCAATGATTCAAGAAGATCCAATACCCCTTCTCAGGGCAACGATGGATGGGCAATAAATGTAGGCCTTGCCACTTCCCGAGAACAAATTTAAAAAGTACATTTATGTATGGTAAAATATAAATATAAAATTCCTCAGGGTTTTAAGCATTGTTAGAATGTAATGATAGCTAGGGGACTCATGTGCAATTTGGGACAGCACCATTCCCGACAGGTTTTTGTTTTTCTGGTTTGTGTTTCCAGTCCAGGCATGGGGAATGCTTCCACTGCCCTCCGTCGCCCCCCGCCCCGCCCTTCAGTAGTTTTCAAATGCAAATCACTTGGTAATGATAGGATGATATTGTGGCAAAGCCACCAAGGGACTCCTGTATATTATGACTATATAACTGCCTTTAACAGAGTGCAACGTTTGTTTACGGTTTGTAAATAACCCGTTCTCGGTAAGTTCCAGAACCAGCGCGATGACGTCATGACGTCAGGCTGGGAGGTCCCCAGGTCAGACCTCGTGAAGCCAGCCTTAAGAAAAGACCTGTTGATTGTTTCTCCTGCATTCCATTGTTTGTTCTTTAGTTTACATTAAACTTCATTTAATTATCGGACTGACTCGACCTCAGTATTTCAGCTAGGGATCTGACGATTCCTACAGTGGTGACCCCGAAGCTTCGCGGATGATTTACACGGAGGAAGCGCGACGCAGCACGATGGATGTTAATGCAGTGACCTTGAAGCTCCCTCAATTTTGGGAACAACAGGCGGCCTCCTGGTTCGTCCAAGCGGAGGCTCAGTTCCAACTTCGGAGCATCGTGCTGGATCAGACCCGTTATCTTTACGTGGTCTCCGCACTGGACAGCTCGACGGCTTCGAGGATCATCAGCCTGCTGGAAAACCCGCCCGTGCATAACAAGTATGATACGCTTAAGGCGCGACTAACGCAGGTTTTCGGCCTCACAAAAGCGGAGTGCGCGCGACGTTTACTCACACTGCCCGGGTTAGGCGACGCCAAGCCGTCTGAGTTGATGAGCCAGATGCTCACGCTCCTTGGTTCTGAGCCGCAGTGTTTTCTGTTCCGGGAACTGTTCCTGAGCCAGCTCCCCGAGCAGGTGCAAACAGCCCTCGCCAGGTCGAAGGCTACGGACGGTGTAGTGCTCGCGGCTGAAGCCAACACTATTTATGCGGTGATGCAGCAGAACTGCGCCACCTCGAAGCGTCCCGCCCCAAAGAACCCCGCCTTGGCGCCTCCACCATCCGGTCTCTGTTACTATCACGCCCATTTTGGCCCAGAAGTCAGATGCTGCCGTCCTCCCTGTAGTTTCGTGCCTAATGCAACGAGAAAGTAACAGCACCGACTGTGTGAACGGAACAACGACCCCGAGGTCGGTTTCGCATCTACGATGGCGGTTGGAGATTCCGGGAAGTTACTTTATATCACCGACTCCATTTCGGGCCGGCGGTTTTCGTGTGACACGGGCACCCAGTGCAGCATCCTCCCCGCTTCGCTCCTCGACGTCAGGGCCGGGAGGCATGGTTCTCCACTCCAGGCCGCCAACGGCAGTGCTATTCGTACGTTCGGGAAGTGGCGGATCCAGGTGTGTTTCGGCGGGCAACGTTTCCTACGGGAGTTTATCACCGGCCAAATCGCACAGGCAATCCTCGGCGCTGACTTCTTCTGTGCCAATGGCCTATTGGTTGATTTACAAAATCGCCTTCTGATTCACGCCGCCACGTTTGCCTCCATCCCGTGCTTTCGGGGCTTAGGCGTGACTCACGCGGTTTCCTGCACCGTGCCGGCGCCCGCCGGCTTCGCCCACCTTCTCGGGGAATTTCCGGATCTAACTCGGCCCACCTTCTCGGCAACGACCGCTAAACATGGTGTGGAGCACCACATCGTGACGACCGGCCCTCCGGTCTATGCCCGGGCTCGGCGGCTGGAACCCAGTAAACTCGAGGCCGCGAAGGCGGAGTTCGCCACCATGGAGCGGCTGGGGATTGTTCGCCGGTTGGATAGTCCCTGGTCTTCGCCACTTCATATCGTCCCTAAGCCCGGCGGTGGTTGGCGGCCCTGCGGCGATTATCGGCGCCTCAGTGAGGTCACGACGCCCGACCGGTACCCAATACCGTACATCCAAGATTTCTCCGCACATTTGACGGGCAATTCATTTTTTTCCATAATCGACCTCGTCCGGGGGTACCATCAAGTGCCCGTCCACCCCCAGGGCATCCAGAAGACGGCGGTCATTACCCCGTTTGGACTTTTTGAATTCCTCCGAATGCCGTTCGGGCTCAAGAATGCGGCGCAGGCGTTCCAGCGCCTTATGGAGAAGTTCCTGTTTGTGTATCTCGATGACATCCTGGTCGCCAGTACTTCGAAAGAGGAACATCTCAGCCACCTGCGCCTCCTTTTTCTCCGCCTCCATCAGCATGGCCTCATAATTAACCCGGCCAAATGCCAATTCGGGCTGCGACAGATCGACCTTTTGGGCCACCGCATCACTGCGGAAGGAGCAGTGCCACTTCGGTCGAAGGTGGAGGCGATTGCTGCTTTTCCACGCCCGCAATCCGTTAAAGCACTCCAAGAGTTCCTCGGTATGGTAAATTTTTACCATCGGTTTGTTCCCCGGGCCGCGCAGCTTATGCGGCCACTCTACGAGGCACTCAGAGGGAAACCGGGGAAGGAACCTGTGGTCTGGACACCAGAGATGGATTGCGCTTTTGTGGACACGAAAGATGCTCTCACAAACGCAACGATGTTGGCGCACCCACTGCCTGGCACCACCATCGCGCTTACGACTGACGCTTCAGACTACGCCACAGGCGCTGTGCAGGAGCAATGGGTTGACGGGACGTGGCAACCGCTGGCGTTTTTTAGTCACCAATTGCGTCGTAACGAACGCAGCTACAGCACGTTCGACATGGAGTTGTTGGCCTTGTTTCTGGCCATCCGCCATTTTCGTTTTCTGTTGGAGGGACGCCAATTCACCGCGTCTGTGGATCACAAGCCCCTGACGTTTGCCATGGCCAAGACGGCTGAGCCGTGGTCGGCTCGACAGCAATGACAGCTCACCTTTATTTCTGAGTTCACCACCGACATCCAGCACATGGCTGGCAAGGACAACGTGGTCGCCGATTGCCTCTCGCGTGCGACGGTCCAGGCCGTCCAGTTGGGACTCGATTATTCACTCATGGCTGCTGACCAAGCGGCTGATCCGGAAACGCAAGCTTTCCGTACCGACTCCTCCTGCCTTCAGCCAGCGGATGTGCTTTTCCACTCGGCCGGCACCTCCTTGCTCTGCGACGTCTCCTTGGGGGACCCCCGCCCGATCGTTCCGCTATCCTGGCATAGGAACGTTTTTGATGCCATCCACGGGCTTGCGCACCCTGGCGTGAGGGCTTCACAAAAACTACTGGTGTCCAAGTTCGTCTGGAGAGGGATGCGCAAGGATGTCCGCGACTGGGCCAACACCTGCGTCGTGTGCCAGCGGGCTAAGGTGCAGCGGCACGTCCAAGCTCCCATAGCCGTTTTCGAAGTACCGGAGCGGCGTTTCGATCACGTCCATGTCGACCTCGTTAGCCCACTACCACCGTCACAGGGTTTCACACATCTGGTGGTCCCTGCTGTGTGCATATCATGCCTGGCTGCCATTTTTCTGTTCGGTAGTCGCGGGCTAAGACTGGTTGCCCTATCTTGAAGCTCCTGGTTGGCTTCTCATTTATGTGCCAGAACTGCTTATCTTCAACATCTCGTCTTATGTTTGGTTTAAGCAAATCCAAGCGACATCTTAGTCTCCGGTTGAAAAACAGTACGGCTGGAGTTTGGTTGGTTACCGTATGTGTCGCATTCCGGTAAGCAAACAGGAAGTTATCTACCTTGTGTTGCAGTGGTATGTCGTCATTATACATTGCCTTTATGGCCTTTTTCAAGGTCTGAACAAACCTCTCAGCCAATCCATTTGTGGCTGGATGATATGGGGCAGATGTGTAATGTTTCACCCCATTATTCTTCAGGAACCTCCGGAAATCCTCAGACACAAACTGTGGGCCATTGTCGGAACAGATCTGTTCTGGCAACCCATTCCTGGCGAAGATGGTCCTTAGGACTGCAATAGTTTTTTCCGTGGTGGTGGAGGACATTTTAATGACCTCTGGCCATTTCGAATGGGCATCCACAGCGATTAGAAACATTGAGTCCATAAATGGACCAGCGAAATCAATGTGTGCCCCTTGCCATGGAGATGAGGGCCACTCCCATGGATGTAGCGGGGCCTGTGGTGGAGCGTTTTGGACCTTCTGGCATCCTGTGCATCTCTTGGTCATATCCTCGATTTCTTTATCGATTCCCGGCCACCACACAAGCGCCCTGGCTAGGCTCTTCATTTTTACCCCACCCAGATGACCCTCATGAAGCTCATTGAGTACTCTATCTCTCAACTTGGGTGGAATTACCACTCGGGATCCACACATCAAGGTTCCCCGGCACACTGACAACTGTTCCCTCCTTGGCGAGAATGCTGGCAACAGTGAGTCGCCATATGCTAGCCATCCCTTCACCGTCAAATCATAGACCCGAGAGAGTGTCGGGTCATTTCGGGTTTCCTTCTCAATACTTGCGTTTGTAACAGGCAAACATTCCTCTATGGTCGCATTGAATATCTCCACAGGGTCCACTGCAGGTGCTTCTTCCGCCATAGGCAACGGTAGGCGCGACAGCCCATCAGCGTTTCCATGTTGTTTCGTACCTTTGTACTCTATGTCATACTGATGTGCCCCTAGAAAAAGTGACCATCTTTGCAGCCGTTGCGCCGTCATCACCGGAACGCCCTTCTTTGGGTTAAAAATTGAGACCAGGGGTTGATGATCAGTCAGTAGGGTGAATTTCTGCCCGTGCAGATAGTGATTGAACTTCTTCACCCCCCACACCAGGCTGAGGGCCTCCCTGTCAATCTGGGCGTAGTTACGCTCGGCTGAGGTTAGCGAGCGCGATGCAAAGGCTATTGGCCTCTCTGAACCGTCACGGAATTTGTGTGATGGCACTGCTCCAATGCCGTAAGGTGACGCATCACATGCCAACCGAATCGGTAGTGTTGGGTTGTAGTGGGCCAATACTTCTTTTGAAGTGATTTGGCATTTACATTCCTGAAAGGCACGCTTACACTCATCACTCCATTTCCATGTTACACCAGTTTGAAGGAGGGCGTTCAGTGGGTGCAGAATTGTAGATAAATTCGGCAAGAACTTATGGTAGTAGTTCACCAACCCGAAGAACGACCTCAGTTGCGACACATTTTCTGGTGCTGGAGCCTTGACTACAGCCTCAATCTTGTCCGGCGACTTATGCAACCCTTCCTCATCAATCATGTGGCCACAATACGAGACTTGTCTCCTGAAGAACTCGCATTTGGGACGGTTGGCTCATAGCCCATATTCCTGCAATCTCGTGAGCACCTGTTCCAGGTTGGCAAGGTGTTCATTGTCATTTTCGCCCGTAACCAGGATGTCGTCCAAATAACACTGGGTCCCCGGGATCCCTTGCAGGACTTGTTCCATTGCCCTCTGCCACATAGCCGGGGCCGATGCTACCCCAAATACCAGTCGATTGTACTGGTAAAGGCCTTTGTGAGTGTTTATCGTGAGGTATTTCCTAGATGCTTCTTCCACCTCCATTTGTAGATATGCTTGAGCCAGGTCAATCTTTGTAAAACGTTTCCCTCCAGATAGCGAGGTGAAAATATCTTCTACCCGCGGAAGCGGATACTGTACTGTGTGCAGGACTGGGTTCACAGTCACCTTGGAGTCCCCACAGATGCGAACCTTCCTTGGCTCCCCAGGCGTGCTGCTCAATGCTTTCTTCATTACAGGAACGATGGGTGTGGCCCACTCGCTCCAGTCCACCTTAGACAGCACCCCTGAACGCTCCAGACTCTCCAGTTCAGCTTCCACAGCTGGGCGTATCGCGTATGGCACAGGTCTGGCCTTGAAAAATTTTGGGGTTGCGTTATCCTCAATCTTTATGGTTGCCTTTACTCCTTTTAGAGTCCCAAGTCCTTGTTGGAACACCTCTTCCGCGTCAGATAGAATTTGTGACAGACGTCCAGGTGCGACGTCATCATCTTTTTTGTCAGTCACAGTTAGTGCCAGAATGGAATGCAAATCCAATTGTAGTCTTCGGATCCATTCACATCCCAATAATGGTGGTCCTCCATCTTGTAGAATATACATGTATAGTTCCTGTGTTTTCTTTCCGTTATATTCAACTGGCACCCTTATTTTTCCTCTGGGGTAGACCTTTTGCCCCGTGTATGTCTTCAATACAATGGACGTGTCCTTTAAGGGTATGTGTGAGAATAGCCGCTCATAGTCTCGTCGATTCATGACAGTTAGGGCTGATCCTGTGTCCAATTCCATCTTCACTGGGGACCCTGCTATCATGAGGGTGACCCAAATGGTTCAGTGATCTTCTTTTGCGATCACGTTGTGTAACTTTAAACAACTTAGTCGCCTGCTCCCGGAGTCCTTATCACTCTCCTGATCTTCGGAACTACTATCTGTCAGTTTCTTTACTGTCCTGTACCGTTCCTTAGTAGTTCTTGTCGTGTTGGTCTTCTTTCCCGACCTGCAGACTCTTGCTATATGTCCCATTTTCCCGCATTGCCTGCATATTTTGTCTTTAACCCAGCAGTCCTTCTGCTCATGGGTTGTTCTGCCGCAGCGATAGCACTTTTTGGCTCCATACGCCATTTCGTTAGCGCTATATTCTTGTGGTTTCTGTTGTATTTCCGCAGCTCCCCGTGCTGCTGCTTCGTAGGATACTGCCACGCTGAAAGCCTGTTCTAGCGTCAGGTCCTTTTTTGAAAGTAGTCTTTTCTGGGTTCCTTCACTCTGGAGCCCGCAGACAAACTTATCCCGTAAGGTGTCTGCCAGTCCTGCTCCGAACTGGCAGTGCTTCGATAACTTGTGTAGTTCCGTAAGATAGTCAGCATTGCTCTCATCTTTGTGCTGGTTTCTTTTATGGAACTTGAATCTTTCTGCTATCAGCAGTGGTGTAGGGCTTAGGTGTTCCTGTAAGATATGAACAATCTCCTCAAAACTTTTCTCCATTGGTTTAGCTGGGGTAATTAAATTCCGCAATAGGCCGTACGTACTCGCACCCATCAGATTTAATAATACCGATGCCCTCTTTCCATCAGCCACCTCATTTGCCTTGCAGTACACTTCAATTCTTTTCACATACGTGGTCCAGTCTTCTACCTCGTTGTCGAAAGCAGTGATACTGCCACTTTTCGGCATCTTGGGCGATTTAAAATGGCGCCTCCCGCGCTTTTGCTTCTTCCCCAATGGAATAAAATGGCGCCTCCCACGCTTTTGCTTCTTCCCCTTACTGCCACGCTGCTCCTAGCATTCTACGGGGTAATGGCGGCGACCCGCAGCTTCGGCGCATCTCGCTTTCCTTCCCCCCCGTTTAGTTTCTCTCCGCTGTCCTGTTCTCGAGCACCGACCGCGCCCTGTGCACTCCACCCTCTCTCTCTTGTTTTCTTTTCCCGGCGATGCTGCGCGGCCCGATTTGTAGAGCTGCTCGATCGAGCTTGAGCCCACCACAGTCCGGAAGGGTCAGCGCGCTACCTGCTACCAGCACGATTCGCTGGAACCACAGTCTCTCCCGCAATTCTCCAAACACCGATGGATTCTTTGGGCGGTTGCCTTCGGTCGATGCCCGTTGCTCAGACTACGACCTTCCAGGACCTTCCTTTCAGGCGAGATCCCCGTGAGATGATGCCACACTGCAGGTGAGTTCGAACTTACTCGTCGCCACTGTAAAGTCCGCGCCTCAATAATACACGGACTTCGGGAGAACAGTTTAACAGGTACTTTACTGAACAAGAGGCAGCTTGAAACTGAAACTACAGAAGCCTGCTAGGGCCTTTTATACAGGGGTGGTCACTGTCGGTACTGCAGTCTAAGACCAGTTATTCCCTTAAAGGTACATACACAACAACGTTGAGAGCCACTGGTGAGGAATGTCCACCAGGTCCTCTGGGCAGCAGGTCTTGCTCCAGCAAGCTACAAATGTCTGTGATGACCTGGCGCGACAGCCTGAGCCCCCAGAAGCACTGCTGCTCAGTCATGTTGAGGAAGCTCATCCTCTGCCTGTATACCCTGTGTTGGGGGTATCACCTCCAGCACACTGCAGCCCTGTGGTGCACCCCCTCTCCTGTGGAGCAACAGGTCATTGAGGAGAAGGCTGTTGTTGTGGCTGCTGCTGCTGCTCCAATTATATAGGGCCTTCGTGAGACCACACCTGGAGTACTGTGTACAATTTTGGTCTCCTTACCTAAGGAAGGATATACTTGCCATAGAGGGGGTGCAACGAAGGTTCACGAGATTGATTCCTGGGATGGCGGGACTGTCGTATGAGAAGAGATTGAGTAAACTAGGCCTGCATTCTCTAGAATTCAGAAGAATGAGAGGGGGTCTCATTGAAGCATACAAAATTATTACAGGGCTTGATAGGGTGGAAGCTGGGAGAATGTTTCCCTTGGCTGGAGAGTCTAGAACCAGGGGCCACAGCCTCAGGATAAAGGGTGAGCCATTCAGGACTGAGATGAGAAGAAATTTCTTCACACAGAGGGTGGTGAATCTTTGGAATTCTCTACCCCAGAGGGCTGTGGAGGCTCAGTTATTGGGTATATTCAAAACAGAAGTCGATAGATTTCTGACTAGTAAGGGCATCAAGGGATATGGCGATAGGGCCAGTGAATGGAGTTGAGGCAGAAGATCAGCCATGATCTCATTGAATGGCGGAGCAGGCTCGAAGGGCCAAATGGCCTACTCCTGCTCCTATTTCTTTTGTTCTTATGTTCTTATGCTGCTGGTGTGGCTGCTGCTGCTGGTGCTGATTCTGAAGACCAAGGTGAGACAGTATAAGCGGCACCCATGCTGATCTAACATATGGCAGGTAAAGTGGAGATCAGAGAGCCAATTCCTCAATGTTGTGATACTGAGTAGCAATATGGTGAGAGTAGCTTCTGAGGTTTCAGAAATGACCTGCAAACTGCTGACACCTAAATCTGTGGACTAAATGGAGAGAGCAAGAGCCTTTCCATGAGGCAAGTAATGAGGTGCAATGTTGCAGTATTTATCTGCTTTTCCCAGCTCTCAGTGAATGAACTCACCAATGGCCACTAAGCTTCTGCCTCCCCTTCACAGATGTGAATCCCGTGCTCCTGCAGTAAAAGTCAAAAGCTGGCGTTAAAAACCCTCTTAAGGGTCTCTCAACAAGTAGTTAATGACTTGAATGAGGTCGCCCGCCTCTGCTGATTGGGTCCTTCAAAGCCGCCCGATTTAAATGCGCGAGGCGGCAGGATGACGGCAGGTTCCCAACGCACTTGCAATTTCCAGGATTTTTACTGCTGACTCGCCCCCGAACCCGTATGCTCGGCAACCGCAGAATTCCAGCCTTCATGTCTTCACATTCATCATCAAACAACTGAAAACCCGAGATGGTACTCACCATGCACGCGGTGAACGCGGGAAAGTGGTTCAAATTAATAAATTTTATGTGGCTCAATAAATTAAAGATACTTACAGTACATTTTAATAAACACCCATGTGCGCACTCTTGGTGAACCATAAAGCTTTCCTTTTTCTGCCTCTGGTACCTGTCTATGTGATGCAATCCCTGTGGCTTCAGCACAGGCCGTAGCAGGCTGCTCAGATTCTTGGCCTGACTTCTTAGGTGATCGTGGCTGACGACCTCTGGGTGTTTGAGCCGCGCCAAAGACTGCTCCACTTACCTGTGCAGGGGGCAGACTGGACCAGCGGGATGTCGGGTACTGGTTGGGGGGGGGAGCAACGGTTTGAGAAGCCTTCCCACTTTCATCTCCCCTGTAATGTATGTACCTTTAAGGGGAGAACTACTTTTTACAGCTCCTGTATACTGTAGTATCGGCAGTGACCACACCTGTATATAAACCCTGAGTAGGGATCTGTACAGTTAGTTTTAGAGTAACCCTCATGCAGTAAACACCTGTTGATTGTTCCCCTGCAGTCTCTTGTCTAATTATTGAAGGACACAACATCAAGATACACGGATCTAACATTGGCGACGAGAAGATTCAAACCTACCTGCAACTCTGCATCACCTCCCAGGGATTTGCTCCTGGAGAACAGTGGAAGAAGGCAGAGTCCAGAAGCACGGGCGTCGACCACGGGAAACCCCCCAGTCATCCAGCGGGGATTTGAGCATCGCAGGGGAGGCTGTCTAGAGCCAGGCTTGGTTCTCCAGTTACGGTGGTCCAGCGAAACGGGCTGGCAACAGGTACTGCGCAGACCCTTCCTGGACAGCGGCGGCTAGAGCCGACCGACGGCACAGGAAAAGGCCGAGCAGCGTCAACGGGGGAAAGAGAGAGGGTAGAGCACACAGTGCGCAGCCGGTGTTCAGGACCGAGCGGCGTCAACGAGAGAAAGCAGAGCGCAGCCGGTGTTCAAGGGCCGAGCAGCGTCAACGGGAGAGTGAGGCGCGCAAGAAAACGCGCAGAGCGCAGCCGGTGTTCAAAGGCCGAGCAGCATCAATGGGGGAGAGAGGCGCGCAGGAAAACGCGCAGAGAGCAGCCGGTGTTCAAGGACCGAGCAGCGTCAGCGGGGAAGAAAGGAAAGCGTGGGAGACGCCATTTTAAGCCGCAGCGGGGAAGAAGGCAGAGCGCGGGAGACGCCATTTTGAGCCAGTCTAATCACACCCAGGGATGCCGAAGAGTGGCAGTGTCACAGCGTTCGACAATGAAGTCGAAGATTGGACGACATATGTAGAACGCATAGAAGTGTACTGCAAGGCGAATGAAGTGCCAGATGACAGGAAAGCGCTGGTATTGTTGAATTCAATGGGTGCAAAAATGTATGGCTTACTGCGAAACCTAGTAACCCCAGAGAAGCCAGTGGAAAAGGATTTTGAAAACATAGTGTCAATCCTACAGGACCACTTAAACCCCACACCGCTGCTGATAGCAGAAAGATTTAAGTTTCACAAAAGGAACCAGCATAAAGATGAAAGTAATGCTGAGTATTTAACAGAACTGCGCAAGCTATCGAAACACTGCCAGTTTGGAACGGGACTAGCAGATACTTTAAGGGACAAGTTTGTGTGTGGGCTTCAAAGTGAAGGAACCCAGAAATGGCTTCTATCAGAAAAGGATCTTACGCTGGACAAGGCTTTCAGCATGGCAGTATCACACGAAGCAGCAACACGGGGCGCGGCAGAGATACAACGGAGACCGCAAGAATATGGCACAAATGAAATGTCATACGGAACAGTGAAGTGCTATTGCTGCGGCAGAACAACACACGACCATAAGGATTGCTGGTTCAAGGACAAAGTGTGCAGACAGTGTGGAAAAGTAGGACACATAGCAAGAGTCTGCAGGTCGGGAAAGAAAACCAACAGCAAGAAATCTCCACAGGAGAAGTACAAGAAGGTGCATAAGGTGACGGAGAGTAGTTCAGACGAACAGAAAAGTGATACAGACTCCAGAAGCAAGGAGCTGGGTTGTCTGAAACTACATAATGTGATCAAAACGGAGGATCACCAAACTATCTGGGTCACGCTCAAGATAGCTGGAGTCCAAGTGAAGATGGAATTGGACACAGGATCAGCCCTAACAGTCATAAACCGAAGGGACTACAAGCGGCTATTCTCACATATACCCTTGAGAGATACACAGATTGTCTTGAAGATGTACATGGGGCAAAAACTCTACCCCAAAGGAAAAATAAGGGTGAACGTTATATATAACGGCAAGGAAACAACAAAAATGGACCTATATGTATTGCCTGATGGAGGACCACCACTACTAGGACGTGAATGGATCCGGAAGATACAGCTAGATTGGCATTCCATACAAGCACTGACTGTAGATGCCAAAAAGGATGACGATGTCACACCTGGATGACTGTCAAAAATGCTAACTGACGCACAAGAAGTGTTCCAGCAGGGACTCGGAACACTAAAAGGCATAACAGCGACGATCAAAATAGAGGAAAATGCAAGCCTAAAGTTTTTTAAGGCCAGACCGGTGCCTTATGTGATCCGCCCAGCCGTTGAAGCAGAGCTGGAAGGTTTGGAACGTTCAGGAGTACTGTCCAAAGTGGACTGGAGCAAGTGGGCTACACCCATCATTCCTGTAATGAAGAGGTCGTTGAGTAATATGCCTGGGGAACCAAAGAAGGTTCGCATCTGTGGGGACTTTAAGGTGACAGTGAACCCAGTCCTTCACTGTACAATATCCGCTTCCGCGGATTGAAGATATTTTTGCCTCGCTATCTGGAGGGAAACGCTTCACTAAGATTGATCTGGCCCAGGCGTACCTGCAAATGGAGGTAGAAGAAGCCTCGAAACAGTACCTCACGATCAACACTCATAAAGGTCTCTATCAATACAACCGGCTGGTGTTCGGGGTAGCATCAGCTCCGGCTATTTGGCAAAGGGCAATGGATCAAGTCCTGCAAGGGATTCCAGGGACCCAGTGTTATTTGGACGACATCCTGGTCATGGGCAAAAATGACAGTGATCACCTCGCCAACCTGGAGCAGGTGCTCACTAGATTGAAGGAATATGGGCTCCGAGCTAATCGCCACAAATGCGAGTTTTTCCAGAAGCAGATCTTGTATTGTGGCCACATTATTGATGAAGAGGGGTTACATAAGTCCCCTGAAAAGATTGAGGCAGTAGTCAAGGCTCCAGCACCGGAAAATGTGTCACAACTGAGGTCGTTCCTCGGGCTGGTGAACTACTACCATAAGTTTGTGATAAAAATGATAACTTCCGGGAAGTTATGTCATCACTTCCTGTGAACTATGAACTATGAACTGTGTACATACCTCATTTCCTGTCATATGTCACTTCCTGTTGGACTGGTATAAATACTGGTCTGTTCAGTATTGTAAGAGGCTTCTACCAGAGGCATGGTAAAGACCTCTCTTGTGTATATAGTGTGTTTATAAGTTACTTAAAGCTTACTTTAAAGTTACTTGATGGTAAGTCTCCTTTTTCTTACATCAATTTAAGTAACTTAGTATTTACACTGACAAATACTAGACCTTCAGACAAACTCGGAAGTTAAGGATCCAGGGAACCACCCATCATGGAGAAAATCCTTAGACCTATTCGTCTGGACTTGGACCCGAATACACCAGCAGCTGGCAGGGTATGGAAGCATTGGTATCGTACTTTTGAGAATTTTCTGGATGAATGTAAAGCGGATGCTCCTGCTAAATTGAATATACTTGTCAATTATGTGACCCCAAAAGTGTTCGAATATGTTGATGGCTGGGATAATTACGAAGAGGTGATTCGGGCACTTAAGAAACTGTATGCGAAGACCCCAAATGAGGTCTATGCTAGACATCTACTGGCCACAGCCCGACAAGGGCCAGGGGAATCAATTGACGAATTCCTGCAAGAACTTCGCAGGCTCAGCGTAGATTGTAACTTTCAGGCAGCCTCAGCTGAGCTGTACCGCCAAGAAATGATTCGTGATGCTTTCATCTGCGGGATTGCCTCTCCATTTATACGCCAGCGTCTACTAGAAAGTAAAACACTTGAGCTACAAAAAGCTTTTGACCTAGCTTGTTCACTGGATTTGGCAAAGAGAAATGCAGACCTCTATCAGCTGCCCAGATCTCGATCTGCTGCTGTAGCTGCAACCAGACAATTCAAGCGGTCTCAGGTGAACCCTATCATGGGGGAATCTAATTCTGATAATTCTGATGAAGAAGAGGAGGACGACCCCACTTTAGCAGCCTCTTGGCAATCTAGGAAGGAATGCTTCTTTTGTGGAGATGCTTTTCACCCTAGGAAAACCTGCCCTGCTCGCAATGCAATCTGCAGTTATTGCGGGAAAAAAGGACACTTTGCTAAAGTTTGCCTATCAAGGGCCTCTACGAGGGCCAATCCAGCTAAGGCCTACCGAACTGCCCCAATTAGGGCCTATCAAGATGCTCCAGCTAGGACCTATCAAGCTTCCTCTCGAGCTCTCTCCCGAAGAAGCACACCGAGAGTTTTAGCCACTCTCTGTGCAACGACACCAATTACAGCTGCTTGCCCACAGAACCTGTCTCATGCAGCCACAAAAATTTCAATTAAAGGGCATACCTTAGATGCCTTAATTGACTCAGGAAGTACTGATAGTTTCATTAAGGAACAGATTGTTGCGAAATTGAAACTACATGTCTTCCCATCGGACCAGGCAATTGCGATGGCCCAGTCATCACTTAATACCAGAATCTCCGGCTTTTGTGTTGTTGATATGACACTTCATGGTCGTATGTATCCCTCCACCCGACTTTCGGTGCTCAAAGACTTATGTAGTGATCTCCTCTTAGGGCTGGACTTCCAAAAACAGCATAAGAAACTCACCATTGAGTTTGGTGGATCCAAACCCGGACTTGCTATTTCTAATATACCATCTAAATTACCATTTTGTGCATTATCAGCAGCTTCACTTGATGAACCCTCATTATTTGCCAGTATTCCGCCTCAATGCAAACCGATAATAACGAAATCGCGGTGCTTTAATCAGGAAGACCAATCTTTTATTGCGGCTGAAATCTCTCGACTTCTAGCAGAGGATATCATTGAACCATGTTCGTCGCCCTGGCGGGCTCAAGTCGTCATTGTCAAGAACCCTCTAAAACCTCACAAACAGCGACTATGCATCGATTATTCGCAAACCATCAATCAATATACCGACTTGGACGCCTACCCATTGCCACGCATTGATGATATGGTTAATAAACTGGCCGAATACAAAGTGTTCTCAACTTACGATTTAAAAAGTGCCTATCATCAGTTACCCTTGAAGGTCTCAGATAAGCAGTACACAGCCTTTGAGGCTAATGGACGGCTGCACCAATTTTGTCGCCTCCCATTCGGGGTTACTAATGGAGTGGCTGTCTTTCAACGGGCAATGGATGGCCTGGTTAAGCAGGAAAACCTAAGGGACACTTTTCCCTATCTTGATAACATTACCATTGCAGGTCACGATCAACAGGAACACGACTCCAACCTCCAAAAATTTCGGGATGTCCTCCATCGCCGTAATTTGACCCTGAATGAATCCAAATCTGTTGAGTCGCAACCGACCATCAACATCCTTGGCTACTGCGTAGGCAATGGTATCATTAAGCCAGACCCAGAAAGACTTCGCCCGCTCCAAGAGCTCCCGTCACCTAAGAATCCGGCTTCTTTACGTTGGGCTCTCGGTCTGTTTGCATACTACGCTAAATGGATTCCTCATTTTTCGGACAAAATCCAACCCTTGCTGCATGCTAGATCATTTCCACTGGGAACAGCGGCTGTTGCAGCCTTTAACCTTCTCAAAAAACAGTTGGAGAAAGCGGCTCTTCACTCCATTGATGAGAATCTCCCTTTCGTGGTTGAATGTGATGCCTCGGAGGTGGCGATCTCGGCTACTCTGAATCAGGAAGGTCGTCCTGTAGCATTTATGTCCAGGACCTTACAAGGTGCCGAGCTACATTATCCTCCGGTTGAGAAAGAAGCCACAGCCATCATAGAGGCAGTACGGAAGTGGAACCATTTTCTAGCTCGCCAGCACTTTACATTGATCACGGACCAACGATCAGTCGCCTTCATGCTCGATAATCGAAAACGAACCAAAATTAAGAATAATAAAATACAACTTTGGAGGATGGAACTGGCCTCTTTTGGTTATACCATTCTCTATCGGCCTGGCAAGGAGAATGTGGCCCCGGACACCCTCACACGGGCATTCTGCTCCACTATGTCATCCTCCACTCTCATGGATGTCCACAATGGTTTGTGTCATCCTGGCGTTACGCGCATGCTACATTTCGTACGATCACGGAATCTCCCTTTTTCCACTGGAGATGTAAAGAAAATATGCTCAGAATGCCGGCTTTGTGCGGAATTAAAACCTCAGTTCTTCCGCCCCTCAGATGGTATACTCATACATGCAACCCAACCGATGCAATGACTTAGCATCGATTTTAAGGGCCCAGTGCCCTCTTCAACTCGGAACACATATTTGCTCACCATGATCGACGAATATTCACGTTTTCCGTTTGCCTTCCCCTGCTCCAATATGCTGGCGTCCACAGTAATCTGCTGCCTTGAGCAGGTATTTTCTCTCTGTGGCATGCCGGCTTATATTCACTCAGATCGGGGTCCATCCTTTATGTCAAGGGAACTCAAGGACTACCTCTCAGAACGGGGAATTGCTACAAGCAAAACAACACCATACCATCCCATCGGAAATGGGCAGGTAGAGAGGTATAACGGTATCATCTGGAATTCCGTACATCTCGCTTTAAGATCTCGGGGCCTACCAGACCAGCAATGGGAAACAGTGCTTCCGGATGCATTGCACTCTATACGGTCCCTGCTTTCTACAGCCACAAATACTACACCTCATGAGCGGTTCTTTGGATTCCAGCGTCGCTCATCTCATGGGACATCACTCCCGTCATGGCTAACTACTCCTGGACCTGTATTACTCCGAAGATACGTTCGGACGTCTAAAAATGACCCTCTTGTAGACGAGGTCGAACTAACCGATGCCAACCCCACCTATGCAAACATACGATATTCCGACGGCCGAGAATCTACCGTATCATTACGGGATCTGGCTCCCTGCCCACCAGGACGTGGTGGGACATCGGGTGATGGCATTTCACCAGGAAACTCTTGGGACCTATCGGGTACCCCTCTCCAGGATCCTGATCGGACACCAACTAGCTCGGTGCCGGTAGAACCCCGTACTCAAGGTTGCGACCCTCCCAGTACCGCGCATGAAAGTACTGATCCGCCACAGACCAGCTCTGCACCTCCCTCTGAACAGAGGCAGTCCGACTTTGAACCTATTGGGGCTCGTACCCGAAGCCATGATCTCCCCGACCCTTCACAGGGCAATCCAGGCCACACAGACTCTGACCAATGGCCAACCGCATGTAAGCGGACCAGCGACCCTCTACGACAGGAATCCAAACGGGTGCGACTCTTCCTTGTTCGGCGGCTGCGGACCAAAAGGTAGACCACAGCCTCCTAATCCTGCAGGAGGGAAGAATGTGATAAAAATGATAACTTCCGGGAAGTTATGTCATCACTTCCTGTGAACTATGAACTATGAACTGTGTACATACCTCACTTCCTGTCATATGTCACTTCCTGTTGGACTGGTATAAATACTGGTCTGTTCAGTATTGTAAGAGGCTTCTACCAGAGGCATGGTAAAGACCTCTCTTGTGTATATAGTGTGTTTATAAGTTACTTAAAGCTTACTTTAAAGTTACTTGATGGTAAGTCTCTTTTTTCTTACATCAAAGTTCTTGCTGAATTTGTCTACAGTTCTGCACCCACTGAACACCCTACTGCAAACGGGGGTACCATGGAAGTGGAGTGACGAATGTAAACGAGCTTTCCAGAAGAGCAAAGCATTGATCACATCAAAAGAGGTGTTGGCTCATTTCGACCCAGCACTACCAATTCGGTTGGCGTGTGATGCATCACCCTATGGCATTGGAGCGGTGCTGTCGCACAAATTCCCGGACGGCTCGGAGAGGCCAGTAGCCTTTGTGTCTCAGTCACTAACCTCAGCCGAGCGTAACTACGCCCAGATTGACAGGGAGGCCCTCAGCCTAGTGTGGGGAGTGAAAAAGTTCAATCACTATCTGCACGGGCAGAAGTTCACCTTGCTGACTGACCACCAACCACTTGTCTCAATCTTTAATCCAAAGAAGGGCGTTCCGGTGATGACTGCGCAACGGCTACAAAGATGGTCCCTTTTTCTAGGGGTGCACCAATATGAAATCGAGTATAAGGGCACGAAACAGCATGGAAACGCTGATGGGCTATCACACCTGCCACTGCCTACTGTGGAGGAAGCACCAGCAGTGGACCCTGTCGAAATATTTCTTCGACTATAATTGAACGCTTGCCAGTAACTAACGCTGGTATAGAGAAGGAGACCCGAAATGACCCAACACTGTCTCGGGTATATGACTTGATGGTGAAGGGATGGCCAACACATGGCGACTCACTGTTGCCAGCATTCTCATCCAGAAGAGAACAGCTGTCAGTATGCCAGGGGACAGTGATGTGTGGATCCCGAGTGGTAATTCCACCCAAGTTAAGGGAGAGAGTGCTCAATGAGCTTCACGAAGGTCATCTGGGAGGGGTGAAAATGAAAAGCCTTGCTAGGGCTTATGTGTGGTGGCCGGGGATCAAGCAGCAAATCGAGGACCTGAAAAGAGCTGCTCAGGATGCCAGAAGGTCCAAAATGCACCACCACATGCCCCTCTACACCCATGGTGGCAACGGGTGCATATTGATTTTGCTGGTCCATTCATGGACTCAATGTTTTTAATAGCCGTGGATGCGCACTCGAAATGGCCTGAGGTGATCAAAATGTCCTCCACCACCACGGAGAAAACTATTGCAGTCCTACAGACCATATTTGCCAGGAACGGCTTGCCAGAGCAGATTTGCTCTGATAACGGACCACAGTTTGTGTCCGAAGAGTTTCGAAGATTTATGAAAAGGAATGGGGTAAGGCATTACACATCCGCCCCGTATCATCCAGCCACAAATGGATTGGCTGAGAGGTTCGTACAAACCTTTAAAAAAGCAGTAAGGGCCATGTGCAATGACGACATTCCACTGCAGCATAAGGTGGACAATTTCCTGTTAGCCTACAGAAATGCGACACATGCAGTCACCAACCAGACCCCGGCCATGATGTTCTTTAACCGAAGGTTGAGATCTCGTCTGGATTTGCTCAGACCAAATGTATGAAGAGATGTTGAGAATAAGCAATTCCAGCACATCAATGAGAAGCCGACAAGGAGCTTCAATGTCGGGCAACCAGTCTTGGCCCACGACTACCGAACAGTGAAATGGCAACCAGGAACGATATGCACACGGCAGGGGCCACTAATGTCCACAGTGGATGTTGGGGAGAACATTGTGAGATGCCATGTTGACCAGATCCTAGAGTCACAGGAACGAGTCAACCCCATGTCTCGCCCATACGTACCTGGTGATGAACCCGACGTACAGGTAGCATCTACCCCAGAAACAGTAGCATCAGAAGCTGATGAACCAACCGACGACAGGGGGCCAGAATCGCCTCCGCACCAAGAGCAAGACACTCAGGAAAGGCGCTATCCAGAAAGGATCAGGAAGCCTCCCCAAAGACTGAATTTATAAATAGACTATTTTCAGTTAATGTTGCATGTTAAAAGTGTTAATTGTAATTAGTTGATATTTAATTTTTAAATGAATTTTATGGTACTGTTAATCTAAAAGGGGAGGAATTGTAATGTATGTACCTTTAAGGGGAGAACTACTTTTTACAGCTCCTGTATACTGTAGTACCGGCAGTGACCACACCTGTATATAAACCCTGAGTAGGGATCTGTACGGTTAGTTTTAGAGTAACCCTCATGCAGTAAACACTTGTTGATTGTTCCCTGCAGTCTCTTGTCTAATTATTGAAGGACACAACATCAAGATACACGGATCTAACATCCCCTATCATCATTGTCCCTCATCCTGGGATAATGGCACATCACTCCTACCTCTCTGCATGAGAGCAGCTTGGAGATGATCAGTGACGCCTTGTGATGCCACGGCTAATGTATCTGTCATCCTGTTTAAGGCAGCAGAAATGTTAGCACCCATAGTTTTCATGGCCATCGTCAGGGCCTGCAGGGACTGATTAGTGTGCTGAAATTCACGTTCCACATAAGAGGCCACTTTCTCCATGGAAGACATCCTCACAATGGTCTGCGACATCACGCCACAAATATTTGAGATGGACTCCTCCGTCCTCTCTGAGATTGTGGAGAGTGTGCCTGGCAGGACTGCCAGTACCTTGCACACTTGCTGTTGACCCTCTATCATTCTCCTTTTCATTGATGGCCCCTCCTGCTGCTCACCTCTTCCGCCTTCTGCAGCCACATCTTCTTTGTTATGTCAGCAGGTTGCTTTTCCATTACTGGGAAAGAGGACCTCCTTCCTCGCCCTTCCTGTGTCCAGCAGTATGTCAAGTGATGCCTCAATAAATTGGGGTTCAGCCTTTGCCCTCCCTGATTCCATTTCTACTTCTAATTATCACATACAATTCACCAGCTCCTCCAAATTCTATCTGTGCATTGGCCCTTTAAATAGTCGAGATGAAACTTATAAAATTCTAACAGGACTAGACAGACTAGATGCAGGAAGGGTGTTCCCGATGGCGGGGGAGTCAAGAACCAGAGGTCACAGTCTAAGGATAAGGGGTAAGCCATTTAGGACTGAGATGAGGAGGAATTCCTTCACCCAGAGAGTGGTGAACCTGTGGAATTCTCTACCACAGAAGGCAGTAGAGGCCAAGTCATTAAATATATTCAAGAAGGAGTTAGATATATTTCTTAAGGCTAAAGGGATATGGGGAGAAAGCAGGGACAGGGTACTGAGTTTGGATGATCAGCCATGATCTCATTAAATGGCGGAACAGGCTCAGGGGCTGAATGGCCTACTCCTGTTCGAGTTCAAGGACACCCAGGTCCCTCTGAATACCAACATTTCCCAATCTCTTACTATTATGTCCGTGTGTAATTGAGACACGGACTGCAGGAGCTGGTTACAACAGGTGTTTACTGAGTGGAGACAAAACCGGAACTACTATGCAAAGTTACTACACAGGCTTATATACAGGGGTGGTCACTACTGGTACTGCAGTATACAGGGGCTGCAGAATATAGTTCCTTCTGCAAAGTACATACACTACACTTACTATTTAAAAAAATCTGCTGTTCTATTTTTCCTACCAACGTGGATAATTTCACATTTCTCCACATCATATTCCATCTACCATGTTCTTGCCAACTGTTTAGATCCCTTTGTAGCCTCTTTGCATCCTCATAAAAAAGTTTATTGTTTATGCAATTTCTATAGTTTAATATACAGAAAAATTCCTTAAGGCTCAAAAATGTTTCAAAAGAGAGCTTCTTTGAATTTAATTTCCAACAGTAAAAAACAGAAATCCATTCTCCATAAACAATCTCCTTATATTCTTTTCTAACCATTAGCAAAGAAACTACAATAATAGTTGTTGTTCGCTAGTGTTGTCTGAGCAACTCATAAAAGAAAACAGCATTACTGGAAGATGGACATGTTCAGAATGCACAAATGTGTTGGAAAATACTCTACGACTGCAGTGAATTAAAAATATCCAGTAGAAGCCCTAGCTTTCGGAAGAGGCTGAGGCCTTGAACTTAAAAACTTTATTAATGAAGACATTATAAAGCAGAAAATCAAATCTGTTAGTAAATTTAATCATGTTATTGTGAAAAATGTATTTTTTTGATTTTTAAAATATTTTTGTTTAAAACCATACTTTGGGCATTATAGTTTCAGTTATTTAGGGAATGGGCCTAATTAGATAGCTCTACCAAAGAACCGGCACAGATATGATGATCCAAATGGCCTCCTTCTGTGCTGCATCATTCTATGATTCTGCTGAGACAAAAAAATGGTGTTTTTTTTCTGAAAAAGCATTTTGAGTAATTCAATGGATTTATCAATAAACTGTGACAGGCAACTGTTACATTGGAAATTTTCCATTATAGATGTTTAGATAGGCAGCATCAATGATAAATGTTGATATAAAAGTGTGACCACAAATCATAACAAAAGGAAGTAAGGGTTTGTAAGATCTTAATGATCTCTCAGTTCTTGGACAAGACACCAATAGGCAGCAGTCAGTATGTTTGAGCAATCAAGATTTATTAAGCATACAGCGTAATATACTTAATAGTAGCTCGCAGCCCTAGGTCTCTGGAACCTCTCGGACACAGATGACATCGTCTTAAGTCCGTTCCTTTGTTCTCGCAGTACGTCTGTGTAAAGTTGTTCTTTAAGTATCGAAGTTTTAACCCTTTTCTTATCAACAGTTCGTTTGGCCAGTGTCCATATATGGTCTTTAACAAAATTACCTTTTATATTTGGTTCTAATAGTCAAAATATCATTGTCACTCAGACTAAGGTTAGCATCTTGGCCACACCTTTTTCAGTACTTTTCCACAACCCTATCCTGCTGTCTTGTTATCTTGTTTATAGTTCTTCACCCCATTGGAATTTACCATATCTCTTTCATTTCTAGCTTCCCTGGTACAAGGCCTTTATACCAAGGGCCCATATCAGCACTGTTTCACTAGTCTTGAGGTATCCAGACTATCTCACTTGAATCTACCAGATAAATACCTTAACTTCTATGATCTCTCTCATTTTATATCCTTATATACTAATTATCCTTTAAATATTGTTGCAATTAGTTTGGTTAAGCGAATTCTAAGTTCTATTCAGCATTATAATATGTTATTTAATGATTTGACCTTCACTTGCAGCCTGTAGCTGCTTGTTATCAAAACTTAGTCAAAACTGCTTTTGACTGTCCTTCACAGTTGCATTTTGAACAAGTCTTAGCTTTTTAGTTATCCAGGAGTAATTATGGGTAATATTATTTGGTCAATGGCTACACTTGAATTTATATGTATATGATTCTCGTCTACTAAATATCTCTAAATATCAGCCTTTCGTACAGGTTGTAGGCAGCGAGATCTTTAATAAGATACTAGTAGATCTCCCGTGGTGTTGCACATGAAGAGTTGAGATAAAGTGTAGTTTTCAGGTAAAACAGGATTAGAGACCAGGGAATAATTGGAGCAGGGGGTGCAGACATAATTCAGTGCCCACTTTATAATCATATATTCCTTATTTTAATATTTCCATTATAAATTCCTATGTTCACATTTATAGTGGAAACTGCCCCCAATATAATTACAACCTCTTGCCAGTGGTGTGCTGGGGGGAGGGGGTGGTCTAATTAAATCCTTACAAGTCTACATTGACAGTCTCCATTGTAAATGTGGGGATAGGAATTTGTAATAGAAAAAGTTGACAGGAAGTGCATGCAGACATAAGATTTTTATATCTGTAAATAAAAATATATATAACATTTCCACAGAATTACTTGTCACAACCTTGTCAAAAAGTATGTGCATCTTCTTGCACCTTTTTTTGTGTGAATTGTGTGCTCATCAAGTTAAAGAATATTGCATTAGAAGATGGAACACTTTACATTCTGGGCACCCAATGTTATTTTTAATGAATTCTCAGAATGATGATAGCAAGAGTGCAGAAAATAATGAAGACACATTTTTGACAGTTTTGTAAATATTATTTTGCTCAATTCAAACTCCATTGCAAAACTATACCTTTGGGAAGGCTGGAATATTTTGAAGCAGGAGTTAATAGATCTGATACTTTGACAGAGCCACTGAAGAGAATTATCTGAAGAAATCATTAAAACAGGTGTAACTCTCACAAACAAATTAAAGCAATGGGACAATTTTATATTAATGCATGTTTAAAATAATCTTGGGGTGCCTGAGATTACCAAATCAGGTGTAACGCTTACATAGCTTAAGTGTATTTAGGAGGACAAAAGTCCCATTGGGATGCAGAACCATTATTTTAACCATGAGTTTACAATCTATGTTACGGAGGGAGCTGTGTAGCCGTACAGATTCCTTTCTCTCTTTTGGAATAACCACAATCTTAGCAAGCTTTATTGATTCTGGAAGCCTGCAGTTATGCTTCCTCTATTTATTATAAGAAAATGGCACGGACCCATCATTCCCGACATTATTTTTTTCTAATCTCAATCTAGCCTCTGTTCAGTACTTCTCATAGGTCTCATTGATATTAGGGCAGAGCTGAAAGCAAGTTCATTTGCTCATTATCTCAGCTATGGGTAATGAAGGATGAGGGAAGACAGCTAGAACGGGAAAGGGACAATGAAAAAATTCATGAACAGAAAGCCTTACAATAAAAAGGGAAGGGGGAGGCAAATCTTTATTTATTTGGTTAATGTTTAGGTCAACTATAGTATGTGATATCAGCTGGCAATAGCATCACACAATGATTAATACCCATTGATGTGCATTAACAGGAAGCATTATTTTGTAACACATAATGGCTCTTCAGTCAATCTCTTTTTTGGTCTGTTAAAGGGTATAATAACAAGTGATTTTTTAAAAATAAAGGAATTTTCAATCTTGGAGGCAGTTAATTGCCTATATCCATCCAATCTTTTGCCACCTATAGACTGTACCCACATTACACGAAGAGCATAATTGACAGGCGAATGGTCAGGCAAATATTGTTACACCACTGATGTACATCGTTTAATTTGATGATTTGTGTTTTATAGCATTGTTGAAAACAGGCTGAAAACACATCTGCTTGTAACTGATTGCAACTGTGAAAGATGACATTTTCCACAAGATTTATCCTGCCCCTCCTCCCACGCTTCTAGCCTGTAATCACTGCAGTTGTAATTATTCCTGTAGATCACTGGCTTTGTGCCTAGCTTCACTACTGAAAGCAGATTAGAAGTGTGTCATTTGCAGGCAGTTGCATACAGCAGACCCTCTGCTTTGTATTGACTGCAGCTTGTGCCTATTTTTACACGGGTGTGCACGTTCAAGAGCAAGAAAATGACATATCGGGGAGAAATTGTCTAACCCCCTGAAAACGGGCATGGGGATCGCAGTACGTGATTAACCCGTGCCCGTTCATTGCTTGTTGGCCGCACGGTAAATTCGTACTGCCTGCTGTTTGACATAATTGCTGCATGCAGCCAGCACTACCCGCGCTGTTCATTGGCTGCACTCATCAGCAGGGAGTTTGATTTCGTGAGTGGCTAGCGTTACTTACAGGCAGCCTGCACCTCTTAAAGGGAAGGTGCATTGTGGCTGCAAGGTGTGGTGGGATTCATTTGAAAACTGATTCTGTGCTCTGATGCTTTGAGCAATGGCTGAACATGTGAGAGAGCATGCACCAAGGTTTTCAGACACTGCACTGGAGGTCTTGGTGGAAGAGGTGGAAAGGAGGAGATATGTTCTGTATCCACAGGGGGACGTGAGGCCCTCCAGACTGATGCTCAGGAGGCAATGGGAAGAAGTAGCGGTGGGTGTCAATGCCAGGAGTGTTGCTCCAAGAACATAGATGCAGTGCAGGAAGAAGTTTAACAATTTCACAGGAGTTGTCAAGGCCAAGTGCACAAATCTTTGAAGGTGGCAGGAGAGGTTAACAAAGCAGTTAATAAAGCATGTAGTATCTTGGGCTTTATAGAGGCATGGGGGAATTTTAACCCCAAAAAATGGGCAAGTTGGGGTCAGGGGTCAGGTGGAAGGTTAAAGTGTTAAAAATCTGAATCCCGACTCCAGCCTGCCCACTTCTGGTTTTAGCGGAGGCGGGATGGGGCGAGCAGCCAACCTGCTCACAGGAGGCAGGTTGGCACTTTAAATATGATAATGAGGCTGGAAGCCTTGGATTTAACCTGCTTTGCAGGTTTAACTGTGGCCGGCCGGGGTTCCCGTGCCTTGGGATTCCCGGCAGCTGTAGCGAGGGGAGGACAGCCTCGGAGCACTCCTTGTGGACCGGAAGGAGCGGTAATGCTTCCCCCTGCCCCCCAAGCTTCCCCCACCATCAGTCACCCCATACAAGCCTCCCCCGAGATCAGGGATTGGACTCCCCCCGCCACCTGGGGTCGGGGATTCGACCCCCGTGATTGTAACCCCCCGCCCCTGCCGAGGTCAGGGATCAGACCCCCGGGATCGGATCCCCCCGAGGTCAGGGATTAGACCCTCCAGGATTGGACACCCGCGGGGTCAGGGAATTGACACCCCCACCCGCACCCATCCCCCCCCTTCTGGGATCAGACCCCCACCCGGAGCTGCGTCCTCTTCTCCAGCATTCCCCGCCCAACTAGAAGCTAACCTGTCAATCAGGCTGACGTCTTGGCAGGGAACCTGCCAGTGATATCACTGGAGTTAAAATTCCACAGCTTCTGGCCCGCGCGCTACCGGGCATTGTATTCCAGAGCCTAATCACTCGCTGAGTAAAAAAGTTTTTCATGTCACCTTTGGTTCAGGCAATCACCTTAAATCTGTGTCCTCTGGTTCTCGACCCTTCTGCCTTTGGGAACAGTATCTCTCTATCTACTCTGTCCAGACCCCTCATGATTGTGAACACCTCTATCAAATCTCCTCTCAATCTTCTCTGCTCTAAGGAGAACAACCCTAGCTTCTCCAGTCTATCCACATCACTGAAGTCCCTCATCCCTGGAATCATTCTTTTCTGCACCCTCACATCCTTCCTAAAGTGCAGTGCACAGAAGTGGACACAATACTCCAGTTGAGGCCGACCTAGTGTTTTATACAGGTTCATCATAATTTCCATATTTTTGTACCTATACCTCTATTCATGAAGTCCAGGATCCCGTAAGCTTTTTTATCTGCTTTCTCAACCTGCCCTGCCACCTTCAATGATTTGTACACTTATACCCCTAGGTCTCTCTGTTCATGCACCCCACTCCCACCCCCTTTAGGAGTGTACCCTTTAGTTTATATTTCTACCAAAATGTATCACTTCGCACTTTCCTGCATTAAATTTCATCTGCCACGTGTCTGCCCATTCCACCAGCCTGTCTATGTCCTTTTGAAGTCTATCACTATACTTCCAAGTTTAGAGTCATCTGCAAATTTTGAAATATTTTAGAGGCTAGGATAGAAGAGGGATCTGCACATGGTGAGACACCGGGCACAAGTGTGCAGGAACCAGGATGGGGGGAAAGGGTAGCGCAGGTGCCAGCTCACCAAGTTCTGCTGCAGAGGACTCAGATGAGGACTGGAAAGCCTGCGCTCAGTGTCAAGGAGCATGGAGGAGTCCAGCACCAACTTGGCACAGGGCTTTGTGCAGAGCTTGGAGCCCATCCTTTCCAACATGGAACAGGGGTCACCTCCATCAGCACACCTCTGGAACCCACCATGGTGCAGCGTCTGATGGTTGATGTCACAGCTTCCATTGCAGCACAAACAGCTTCCACCAAAGGTCTAAGTGCTGCTTTGCAAGCTCAGACTGCAGCCATTATGGTTCTAGATGCCACTGTTCAAAGGGTCTTTGAGGGCATCACAGCAGTCCATCAATCTGTTCTCCAACAGATTACTAGGATTGCTGCCCAGGGGGAGTAGCGGTGGCTCCAAGGAGCATGAACCTGCTGTCCTCTCTCAGGATGACAGCATTCCTGCTCCCACCCCTGCCACACTGCCAGTGCCCTTGCTGTTGCCTGTTAGCCAGCCAGTCCAGACTGTTACCGTCCAGGCCAAAATGGTGCTCTCTGAAGCCGGACCTTCTAGGCCCAGAGCTGCTCGAGGTCACCCTCCAAGGCCCACTGCAGTCTCCTCAATTGGAGGTCAGCAGCCTTCCACCACCCATGCTGTAGCCACTGGGGAAGCACCTTGTAGTAGCATTAGGAAAGGCAAAGGCACACGGAAGACAAGAACTAAGGGAATGCACAAGGGTGATTAGTTTAACTTTGTATACATTATGTCATGATTGAATTTATAAATTTGGATTGAAATGTGCATTTTCTGGTGGTTTTTATTTTCATGCTACCGAAAAGAGGACAATGTGATGGTCAGTGATAAGAGGAAAGGTAAGGAGTGTGGGACTGTTGGTGAATGGGGAAGTATGGTTGAGGTTACTAGTATCGCTCATTAATTATTTCATCACCTAGAGCCCGGGCAGAAAGGGGCTGTCTACGTTGTAACCTTCCTTCCTCTTCCTGTTCCTCCACTTCATGTTGCACTTCCTACTCCTCCACTTCCTCTTTTTCTTCATGGTCCTGCTCCTCAGCTTACTGCCTAATAGGTGGTGGCAAGGGCTGTTCCCTCATAATGGTCAGATTGTGCAGCATGCAGCATACTACCACAAATCTTGATGCCCGCTCAGCCGACTACTGCAGGGCTCCTCTAGAGCAATCCAGGCAGCAGAAGCGTTGCTCGAGGACACCAATGCTGTGCTCTATAATGTTCCTTGTGGCAGCATGGTTCTCATTGTAGGTCTGCTGTGCACATGTGTGTGGGTTCCGGACCGGAGTCATGAGCCATGTCATCAGTGGATAACCCTTGTCACCCAGTAGCCAGCCTTTGACTTGCCATGGTGGGTCAAATACAGCTGGCACAGAGGACTACCGCAGAATGAAGGAATTGTGACTACTGCCAGGATATCGGGCATGATTCACCTGCGTACTGAGCTTAAATAAAGGAGACTATGAAGGTATGAGAGTAGAATTGACTAAAGTGGACTGGGAAAACAGATTAAAGTGTAAGACAGTACAAGAGCAGTGGTCTACATTCAAGGAGATATTTCACATCTTTCAAGATAAATATATTCCACTGAGGAAAAAGGGGAGTAAAAGAAAAGACAGCCATCCGTGACTTAGTAAAGTAATAAAGGATAGTATCCAACTGAAAATAAGGGCATATAAAGTAGCCAAATCTAGTGGGAGGATAGAAGATTGGGAAGCATTTAAAAGCCAGCAAACAATAACTAAAAGATTAATTAAGAAAGGGAAGATAGATTATGAAAGTAAACTAGCAAAAAATATAAAAACAGATAGCAAGAGTTTCTACAGCTATATAAAAAGAAAAAGGGTGGCTAAAGTGAACGTTGGTCCCTTAGAGGATGAGACCAGGAAACTAGTGGTGGGGAACATGGAGATGGCAAAGACGCTGAACAAATATTTTGTATCAGTCTTTACAGTAGAGGACACTAAAAATATCCCAACACTGGACAAACAGGGGGCAATGGGGGGGGGGAGGAGCTAAACACGATTAAAATCACTAAGGAGATGGTACTCAGTAAAATAATGGGACTTAAGGCGGATAAATCCCCCGGACCTGATGACCTACATCCTAGGGTCTTGAGAGAAGTGGCGGTAGGGATTGTGGATGCATTGGTGATTATTTTCCAGAACTCCCTGGACTCAGGAAAGGCCTCGGCAGATTGGAAAACTGCTAATGTAACACCCTTATTTAAGAAGGGAAGTAGACAAAAAGCTGGAAACTATAGACCAGTTAGCCTAACATCTGTGGTTGGCAAAATGTTGGAGTCCATTATTAAGGAAACAGTAACAGAGCATTTGGATAAACATAATGTAATAGGACAGAGTCAGCATGGTTTTATGAAGGGGAAGTCATGTTTGACAAATTTGCTCGAATTCTTTGAGGATGTAACATGCAGGGTGGATAAAGGGGAACCAGTGGATGTAGTGTATTTGGACTTCCAAAAGGCATTTGACAAGGTTCCACACAAAAGATTACTGATCAAGATAAGAAATCACAGGATTGGGGGTAATATACTGGCATGGGTGGAAGATTGGCTATCTAACAGAAAACAAAGAGTTGGGATAAATGGTTCGTTCTTGGGCTGGCAATCAGTAACTAGTGGTGTTACATAAGAACATAAGAAATAGGAGCAGGAGTAGGCCAATCGGCCCCTCGAGCCTGCTCCACCATTCAATAAGATCATGGCTGATCTGATCCTAACCTCAAATCTTCTATCACTCTGCATCCACCCGAACCCATGTGATCTCCCGGGAGAGGCGAAAAACCAGATAAAGACCCAATGGCCAATTTGGGAGAAAAAATCTGGGAAATTCCTCTCCGACCCATCTAGGCGATCGAAATTCTTCCAGGAGATCACTCTGTCCCTATATTTTCTACAGTACTTACCTTCTGTAAAGGCGATCTCCACCCCAGCCAGGAACAGGAATAAAACCATCTCCTGAAATCTAACACAGAATTAGAACACAGTAGGAGCAGAACCAGGCTACACGGCCCCTGGGCCCACTCCACTACCCACAGGGCCATGACCATTCCGAACCTAGACTCATGTCCAATTTCCTGCCCGCTCCCCGTAACCCTTAATTCCCTTTACTTCTAGGAAACTATCTATTTCTGTTTTAAATATATTTAATGATGTAGCTTACACAGCTTTCTGGGGCAGCAAATTCCACAAACCTACCACCCTCTGAGTGAAGAAGTTTCTCCTCATCTCAGTTTTGAAAGAGCAGCCCCTTATTTTAAGATTATGCCCCCTAGTTCTAGTTTCACCCATCATTGGGAACATCCTCACCGCATCCACCCGATCAAGCCCCTTCACAATCTTATATGTTTCAATAAGATCGCCTCTCATTCTTCTGAACTCCAATGAGTAGAGTCCCAATCTACTCAACCTCTCCTCATATGACCACCCCCTCATCCCCGGGATTAACCGAGTGAACCTTCTTTGTACTGACTTGAGAGCAAGTATGTCTTTTCTTAAGTATGGACACCAAAACTGTATGCAGTATTCCAGGTGCGGTCTCACCAATACCTTGTACAGCTGAAGCAATACCTCCCTGTTTTTATATTCCATCCCCCTAGCAATAAATGCCAACATTCCATTGGTCTTCTTGATCACTTGCTGCACCTGCATACTAACATTTTGAGTTTCGTGCACCAGGACCCCCAGATCCCTTTGTACTACAGTACTTTCCAGTTTCTTGCCATTAAGATAATAACTTGCTCCATGATTTTTCCTGCCAAAGTGCATAACCTCACACTTTCCATTATTGTATTCCATCTGCCAAATCTCTGCCCACTTACGTAGCCTGTCTATGTCCCTTTGCAGGTTTTTTATGTCCTCCTCACTCACTACTTTCCGTCCCATCTTTGTATCATCTGCAAACTTTGATATGTTACACTCGGTCCCCTCCTCCAAATCGTTAATATAGATTGTAAAGAGTTGGGGACCCAGCATTGACCCCTGCGGAACACCACTAGTTACTGGTTGCCAATCTGAAAACGAACCATTTATCCCAACTCTCTGCTTTCTGTTAGAGAGCCAATCCTCCACCCACGCCAGAATATTACCCCCAATCCCATGATTTTTTATCTTGAGCAATAATCTTTTGTGTGGCACCTTGTCAAATGCCTTTTGGAAGTCTAAATACACTACATCCACTGGTTCCCCTTTATCCACCCTGTATGTTACTTCCTCAAAGAACTCAAGCAAATTTGTCAAACATGACTTCCCCTTCATGAAACCATGCTGAGTTTGTCCTATTAAATTATGTTTATCCAAATGTCCCATTACTGTCTCCTTAATAATGGACTCTAACATTTTACCAACCACAGATGTTAGGCTAACAGGTCTATAGTTTCCAGCCTTCTGCCTACTCCCCTTTTTAAATAAGGGTGTTACATTAGCAGTTTTCCAATCTGCCGGGACCTTTGCTGAGTCCAGGGAGTTTTGGAAATTTATTACCAATGCATCCACAATCCCTACCGCCACTTCCCTCAAGACCCTAGGATGCAAGCCATCAGGTCCAGGGGACTTATCCGCCTTGAGTCCCATTATTTTACCAAGTACCACTTCCTTCGTGATTTTAATCGTATTTAGTTCCTCCCCCCCTAGAGCCCCCTGTTTGTCCAGTGTTGGGATATTCTTAGTGTCCTCTACTGTAAAGACTGATACAAAATTATTGTTCAGTGTTTTTGCCATCTCCATGTTTCCCACCATTAATTTCCTGGTCTCATCCTCTAATTTACTTTAGCCACCCTTTTTCTTTTTATATAACTATAGAAACTTTTGCTGTCTGTTTTTATATTTTTTGCTAATTTACTTTCATAATCTATCTTCCCTTTCTTAATCAATCTTTTAGTTATTTTTTGCTGTCTTTTAAAGACTTCCCAATCTTCCATCCTCCCACTAGATTTGGCTACCTTATATGCCCTTGTTTTTAGTCGGATACTATCCTTAATTTCTTTACTTAGCCACGGATGGCTATCTTTTCTTTTACACCCTTTTTTCCTCAGTGGAATATATATTTTTTGGAAGTTGTAAAATAACTCCTTAAATGTACACCACTGATCATGTACCGTCTTACCCTTTAATCTATTTTCCCAGTCCACTCTAATCAATTCCGCTCTCATACCTTCATAGTCTCCTTTATTCAAGCTCAGCATGCTTGTTTGAGATCCAACCTTCTCACACTCTAATTGAATATGGAACTCAACCATGTTATGCTCACTCATTCCAAGGGGATCCTTTACTAGGACATTTTTAATTAATCCTGTCTCATTACACAGGACCAAATCTAAGGATGCTTGCCCCCTGGTCGGTTCAGTTACATACTGCTCAAGAAACCCATCCCTAATACACTCAATGAACTCATCCTCAAGGCTGCTCTGCCCAATTTGATTTGTCCAGTTAATATGATAATTAAAATCCCCCATAATTATAGCTGTTCCCTTATTACAAGCCTCAACTACTTCCTGATTAATACTCCGTCCAACAGAGTTGCAACTGTTCAGAGGCCTATAGACTACACCCACTAGTGTTTTTTTCCCCTTATTATTCCTTATCTCCACCCAAACTGTTTCACTATCCTGCTCCTTTGACCCAATATCATTTCTCTGTATTATAGTGATTCCTTCCTTTATTAACTGTGGTAAACCACGTTCACTATCGTATCACTGTTAGTAGTTAGCACTGTTCACCACTGTTCGTTATAACTGTATCACTGACCACTATTGTATCACGGTACGAGGTCGCCTCTTGCCACACTGCTATACCTGGGATGACCACTGCCGACTCCGCCTTGGCTCCACCCACCAGGCCAGGTATAAAGGTGAGCGACTGGCTGGTATTCCTCCTGCTTGGATCGGATCACCCACGAGAGTGGGCTCTGTTATTTAGTCAATAAAAACCTTTAGTCACCTTCGTAACTCTTCGCCTTTTATTGGAGGAATTGATAGGTATATCAATTTTATTGACTAAATTTAATGATGTCCGACAACGAGTCACAACCGGCGGAGGAGCCACCAGCGCAGCTCCCAGGAGCACAGCCACACCAGCCAGCTTGGCTGCGAGCCCTCAGACCGCCGTACCTGGACCTGAACCCACGAGCAGCAAACTCAGCCGCAGACTTTAAACACTGGCTGGTCTGCTTCGAATCATACCTGAGAGAATCCAGCGTCCCTCAGGCATCCAAACTAAGTGTCCTGCAGGCACAACTGAGCCCGAGAGTATACACTCTCATCGAGGACATGACTTGACTACCTACGAGACCGCCATCAACCTGCTGAAACAGAAGTACCGGACCCCGGTAAACTACATGTACGCTAGGCACCTCCTAAGATCACGGCCGCAACAGCCAGGAGAATCAGTAGCCGAATTCTCACAGGCGCTATATGCACTCGCCAGGAACTGTGACTTTAAATCGGTGTCGGCAGCCGAAAATACTTAAGATAATATCCGCGACGCATTCCTGAAAGGCCTACGGTCCGAGTACTCACGGCAAAGACTGCTGGAAGCTAAAGACCTCAGCATGGAAAAAGCTGAAGCCCTCGCTATCTCCCTGGAAGTGGCCCACCAAGATCAGGAAGCATTCACCAGGTACTGCTCGCGACCCTGGGACTCGGGCCCGACCCCTACCACAGCACCCTTCCCAGCGCCGCCCCCGGGACCTACCTCTGCGTCGGCGTCCCGGACCCGACCGGCCCCGCCACCGGCCCCGACATCGGGCATCCGCGATCGGGCCGCCGGCTGTTTTTTTTGTGGCCAGGAGAAGCACCCGAGGTCGCGCTGCCCAGCCAAGAACTCCATATGTAAAACCTGCCTGAAGAAAGGCCACTTCTCCAAGGCCTGCAGGAGCGGATCCTCAGAGGCCAGCAGTGCCGCATGCGAACTATGGGGGCGGCCATCTTCGTTTAGGGCAACTGAGGCCAGCATCCCCACACATGAGTCATGGGGGCGGCCATCTTTGATTAAGGCAACCGACCCCAATAGTGCCTCATGGGGCCCTACCTCGTGGGAGACGCCATTTTACTCACCACGCCCGACCGCCTCGCCCGCAGATGACAACGACTCGCTCAGCTACACACTAGCTTCCGTCACCCTGGACCAAGCCCGCCCGCACCATCTGTCCAAGTCAATGATGGACATCAAAGTGAACGGCCACGCCACGACCTGCCTGTTCGACAGCGGAAGCACGGAGAGCTTCATCCACCCAGACACGGTGAGCCACTACTCCCTCTCTGTCCTACCAACGCGCAGCCGAATCTCGATGGCATCGAGGTCCCACGCCACGGACATCAGCGGCTACTGTGTCGTGACCCTGTCGGTTAAGGGCACGGAGTATAAAAACTTTAAACTCCTCGTCCTCCCCCATCTCTGCGCTGCCGTCCTACTAGGGCTGGACTTCCAATCCCACCTCCAAAGCGTAAACCTAGCATACGGTGGACCCCTCCCCCCACTCACAGTCAACAACCAGCAAACGTTAAACCGCCCACCGCGTAACACCTGCAGCCTCTCCACCCTCAAGGTCCCGCCACCCTCTCTGTTTGCTAACCTTACCCCTGACTGCAAACCCGTCGCTACCAAGAGCAGGCGGTATAGCGCCGGGGACAGAGCCTTCATTAGCTCTGAGGTGCGGCGCCTCCTGAAAGAGGGCATTATCGAGGGGAGCAGCAGCCCCTGGCGTGCCCAGGTCGTAGTCGTAAAGACCGGCGATAAAAACCGCCTGGTCATCGACTACAGCCAGACCATAAACAGATATACCCAGCTGGACGCATACCCCCTCCCCCGCATATCTGACATGGTCAATCAGATTGCACAGTATAAAGTATTCTCGACCATCGACCTGAAGTCGGCCTACCACCAACTCCCTATCCACCCTGAGGACCGCCAGTATACCGCCTTCGAGGCGAATGGGCGCCTATACCACTTCCTTAGGGTCCCCTTCGGTGTCACTAATGGGGTCTCGGTCTTCCAAAGGGAGATGGACCAGATGGTTGACCAGAACGAACTGCAGGCTACATTCCCCTACCTAGATAACGTCACTATCTGCGGCCGCGACCGGCAGGAACATGACGCGAATCTGGAGAAATTCCTCCGTACGGCCCAACGGCTGAACCTCACCTACAATAAGGAGAAATGCGTGTTTAACACCACGCGCCTTGCCATCCTCGGCTGCGTAGTGGAGAACGGAATCATCGGCCCCGACCCAGAAAGAATGCGCCCCCTCATGGAGCTACCCCTCCCCCACTGCCCTAAAGCACTTAGGAGAACCCTGGGGCTTTTCGCCTACTATGCCCAATGGGTACCCAATTACGCGGACAAAGCCAGACCCCTCCTGAAAGCCACTTCCTTCCCCCTCACGGAGGAGGCGTGCGCGGCCTTCTCCCTCATTAAGGGAGACATAGCCAAGGCCACGATGCACGCAGTGGACGAGTCCATCCCCTTTCAGGTGGAGAGCGACGCATCCGACTTCGCCTTAGCCGCCACCCTAAACCAGGAGGGGAGGCCAGTGGCCTTCTTCTCAAGGACCCTACAGGGCCCCGAGATCCGACATTCGTCGGTCGAGAAAGAGGCCCAGGCGATCGTGGAGGCAGTACGGCGCTGGAGGCACTACCTGGCAAGCAAACGATTTACCCTCCTCACCGACCAGCGTTCGGTGGCTTTCATGTTTAATAACAAGCTGAAGGGCAAAATCAAGAATGACAAGATTTTGAGATGGAGAATCGAGCTCTCCACCTACGATTATGAGATCTTGTACCGGCCAGGCAAGCTGAACGAATCCCCTGATGCCCTTTCACGAATGACATGCGCCAGCGCGCATATCGATAGGCTTCAGACCCTCCACGACCAGCTCTGCCACCCCGGAGTCACCAGACTCTACCATTTCATTAAGGCCCACAACCTGACCTACTCCATCGAGGAGGTCAGGACCATGACCAGGAACTGCCAGACCTGTGCGGAGTGCAAACCGCACTTCTATAGGCCGGACCGAGCAAGCCTGATCAAGGCCACCCGCCCCTTCGAGCGCCTGAGCATCGACTTTAAGGGGCCCCTCCCGTCCTCTGACCGTAATGTGTACTTCCTCAACATCGTTGATGAGTACTCCCGTTTCCCCTTTGCCTTCCCCTGCCCCGACATGACCAGTAGCACGGTCATTAAGTGCCTGAATGCCCTCTTCGCCTTGTTCGGGTTCCCGAACTATATACACAGCGACCGGGGCTCCTCCTTCATGAGCGAGGAACTCCGGCAATTCCTCCTAGAGAGAGGTATTGCAGCAAGCAGGACCACCAGCTACAACCCCAGAGGTAACGGTCAGGTGGAAAGAGAGAACGCGACGGTATGGAAGGCCGTCCTCTTAGCCTTAAAGTCTAAGGGCCTCCCAACCTCCCGCTGGCAAGAAGTCCTCCCGACAGCGCTGCACTCCATCCGGTCATTACTTTGCACGGCCACTAACACCACCCCCCATGAACGAATGTTCGTTTTCCCCAGGAAGTCGACTACGGGAACCACTCTACCAACCTGGCTGACCACCCCGGGGCCGGTCTGGCTGCGGAAACACGTGAGGACCCATAAAACGGACCCCCTGGTCGAGAGGGTGAACCTCCTGCACGCCAACCCCCAGTACGCCTACGTGGTGTACCCAGACGGGCGGGAGGACACTGTCTCCCTACGAGACCTCGCACCCTCAGCCGATCCGGAAACACCGCCACCACCCCCCCCAACCTCAGTCCAGGTAGACGGCATGCCGGAACCCCACGAGCCCTCGCCGACCACGCAAACACCAGCATCAACACCGGATAAGGCACCAGCACCGGATAAGGCAACACCACCGCTGCGGCGATCGGAGAGGCTTACGAAGCCTCCGGACAGACTGACCTACCAGAATTGGTAGTACACTTCACCCCGCCGGACTTAATTCTAAACAAGGGGTGAATGTGGTAAACCACGTTCACTATCGTATCACTGTTAGTAGTTAGCACTGTTCACCACTGTTCGTTATAACTGTATCACTGACCACTATTGTATCACGGTACGAGGTCGCCTCTTGCCACACTGCTATACCTGGGATGACCACTGCCGACTCCGCCTTGGCTCCACCCACCAGGCCAGGTATAAAGGTGAGCGACTGGCTGGTATTCCTCCTGCTTGGATCGGATCACCCACGAGAGTGGGCTCTGTTATTTAGTCAATAAAAACCTTTAGTCACCTTCGTAACTCTTCGCCTTTTATTGGAGGAATTGATAGGTATATCATTAACATAGCCACCCCACCTCCTCTCCCTTCCTGCCTGTCCTTCCTGATTGTTAAATAACCTGGTATGTTTAATTCCCAGTCATGGTCACCCTGCAGCCATGTTTCTGTAATGGCCACAAGATCATACCCATATGTCGTTATTTGTGCCGTTAACTCATTCATTTTGTTACGAATGCTACGTGCATTCAGATAAAGAACTTTCAAATATATTTTGTAACACTTAGTTCCTGTTTTTTCCCTCTTTAGTACTTTACTTTTTACTCCATACCTTCTGTCCCTTCCTGACACGTTCTGTTTTTTAATTCCCCCACTGCTACCTAAGTCTATGACCTTCTCTGTTGTCATTTCTATTATTTGCTCTCTAGAAACCTCCCCCCCCACTAATTAGTTTAAAGCCCTCTCTACAGCCCTAGTTATATGATTCGCCAGGACTCTAGTCCCAGCACTGGCCAAGTGGAGTCCGTCCCAACGGAACAGCTCCCTCCTGTCCCAGTACTGGTGCCAGTGTCCCAAGAAGCAAAACCCATTTCTCTCACACCAGTCTTTGAGCCACGCATTTAACTCTTTAATTTTATTTATCCTAGCCAAATTCGCTCGTGGCTCAGGTAATAACCCAGAGATTATTACCCTTGAGGTTCTGTTTTTTAATTTGACCCCGAGCTGCTCATACTCCTTTAACAGAACCGTCTTCCTTGTCCTATCTACGTCATTTGTACCAACGTGGACCACGACAACTGGATCCTCCCCCTCCCACTCCAAGTTTCTTTCCAGCCCAGAAGAGATGTCCTTAACCCTGGCACCGGGCAGGCAACACAGCCTTCGGGACTCCCGCTCTTGACTGCAGAGAACCCTATCTATCCCCCTAATGATACTATCCCCTACCACTACAACATTTCTTTTTACTCCCTCCACTTGAATGGCCCCCTGTACCACGGTGCTGTGGCCAGGTTGCTCATCCTCCCTGCAGTCCCCGCTCCCGCCCTCACAGGGAGTAAGAACCTCGATCCTGCTGGACAAGAACAAGGGCTGCGTCTCCTTCAACACTACATCCTGGATCCCCGTACCTTCCTCACTCGTAGTCACACCATCCTGTCCCTGACCACGGACTGCATCTGCAGTAATTAACTTCATAGGTGTGACCATCTCCTGAAACATAGGGCTAGATTTTCAGTATAGACAGTTTTGGGGCGCTAACATTAGCGCCCACCCAAAGTTAGCGCCCGCCCCAAAGTAGCGCCCCGTTGCCGGAAATTCAGTGGCTTCGCCCTAAGAGGTTGGTGGAGCGCTAAAAGAGGCGTTCCACTACTATCTTTAGGCGCTAAGCCGGCGGTGCAGAGCGCAACACCCGAGCTCGGGCGCAGCGCACGGCAGACACTCTGGTGCCAGTGAGCTCTTAAAGGGGAAGGGTGTATGTGTTTTTTTCAAAGGCAGAGTCTGGGGAGAGGAAGAGGAGGAGGAGGAGGAGTTGGTGGTGGCCGGAAACATAAATACACCGTTCACAACAACAACACATGCAGACTGCCGTTGATAGTGCAGGAGGAGTGCCCTTTAATTTGCGCTCCCCAGGGTGTGTTGCGTTCCATTTTACAAACGCTCTGGACGCCAGCCTCACAATGGGGCGGTCCGACTGAAGTTTGGATTCGGGGCGGCCAAAGGGCGTTGCACGAGGATGTGACGTCATTTTCTGCGCGCGCATCCGGGCGGCCACTAAACTTTGCGCCGGCGCTAACGGGCAACTTAATTTGGGGCGGGGCGCAAACTGCGCTGCGCCCGGGCGCTACACACATAGCGCCCGAAAATCACTTCTCTTAAGGCGCTAACTGCTGGCGCAAGCAACTGAAAATCTAGCCCATAGAGTCCAGGAACTGCTCCCCCTCCCTGATGTGTCGCAGTGTCTGAAGCTCGGTCTCAAGCTCCATAACATGGAACTTGAGTTCCTCTAGCAGCAAACACTTGTCGCAGATGTAATCACCGTGAGCCTCAATGGGGACCACCGGCTCCCACATCTCGCAACAGTAACACATCACCTGCTCCATTCTATATAATTAATTAAATTTCTTATTATTAGTTATGAAGACCCTGCCCGGATATAGATGATAATGTCACACCACTATTCAATAGGACTTACCAACTTAAAGGTATAAAAAAGAGAAGGAAGAAAACCAACCAACCAGCTGATCACCAACCTCCTCCTTGAATACTGTCTGTGGGGCCTGTTTGGTTGACTTATCTCGCTGCTCCGCCTCTGCAGTGTTGTCTAAGCCTGGGAGTGGGAAACAAAACAGAGCAAAAAACACACCCTCACCTCCCACTTATCCGAACTCTCCCACTTAGCAAAACTCCAGCAGCACTCAATGCACAAAGCACACTGTGCACTGCACTAGCCCCTCCCCTTTTATACCCGGATTCTACTTCCGGTTTAAACTGCCCAAGAGTTTAAAAAACCCTTAAAAAATTAAACTTACTTCAAATAATTGACTTCTTAACACACTAAAATTCACAAAATACACTTAAATGATTTTTCTCCCACTTAGCAAAACTCCAGCAGCACTCAATGCATAAAGCAGGGGTCAGTGCTGGGACCCCAACTCTTTACAATCTATATTAACGATTTGCAGGAAGGGACCGAGTGCAACATATCCAAGTTTGCCGACGATACAAAGATGGGAGGGAAAGCAGTGAGGAGGACATAAAAAACCTACAAAAGGACATAGACAGGCTAAGTGAGTGGGCAGAGATTTGGCAGATGCAATATAATGTTGGAAAGTGTGAGGTTATGCACTTTGGCAGAAAAAATCAAAGAGCAAGTTATTATCTAAATGGAGAGAAACTGCAAAGTGCTACAGTACAAAGGGATCTGGGGGTCCTGGTGCATGAAATACAAAAAGTTAGTATGCAGGTGCAGCAGGTGATCAGGAAGGCCAATGGAATCTTGGCTTTTATTGCAAGGGGGATGGAGTATAAAAACAGGGAAGTCTTGCTGCAGTTATACAGGGTATTGGTGAGGCCACACCTGGAATACTGCGTGCAGTTTTGGTTTCCATATTTAAGAAAAGATATACCTGCTCTCGAGGCGGTTCAGAGAAGGTTCACTCGGTTGATTCCGGAGATGAGGGGGTTGACGTATGAGGAAAGGTTGAGTAGGTTGGGCCTCTACTCATTGGAGTTCAGAAGAATGAGAGGCGATCTTATCGAAACATATAAGATTGTGAGGGGGCTTGATCGGGTGGATGCGATGAGGATGTTTCCACTGATGGGTGAGACTAGAACTAGGGGGCATAATCTAAGAATAAGGGGCTGCCCTTTCAAAACTGAGATGAGGAGAAACTTCTTCACTCAGAGGGTAGTAAATCTATGGAATTTGCTACCCCAGAGAGCTGCGGAAGCTGCAACATTAAATAAATTTAAAATGGAGATAGATAGTTTCCTAGCAGATAAGGGAATTAAGGGTTACGGGGAGAGGGCAGGGAAGTGGACGTGAGTCTAGATTTGGATCAGCCATGATCCTATTGAATGGCGGAGCAGGCCCGAGGGGCCGTATGGCCTACTCCTGCTCCTACTTCTTAGGTTCTTATGATGCTTTGCCTGTGGTCACACACCAGCTGCACAATGAGAGAATGGAATCCTTTTTTTTTATTCATTCAAAAGATGTGGGCATCACTGGCAAGACCAGCATTTATTGCCCATCCCCAATTGTCCTTGAGAACTTGGTGATGAGCCACCTTCTTCATTCACTGCAGTCCATGTGGTGAAGGTACTCACACAGGTTCATGCAAATGGCCGAGTTGACATGAGGTGCAAACAAGGCAACGTGCATGCAGTCAATGGCACCCTGTACCACGGGGAAGCCTGCGATCCGTGCAAATCCTCGTGCTTACTCCACCTGCTTGAATCTGTGACCTCCCTTACGCAGCAGTGTACTGTAAACTGTGAGATGTTGCTTATATCTCCAGCAGCAGCCTAGAAGGAGCCAGACACATAAAAGTTAAGACCCATGGGCCTAGAAATTCAGTTGGGTGCACCAGCCGTTCGCGCCTTAGGAGGAGTAGATCTCGAGCGCTAGGCGCTTAGCGCCCGGGCGCAGCGCGATCTGCGCCTTGCCCCAACTTCAGTAGACATTTAGCGCCGGCGCAAAGTCTTAGCGCGTGCCCTGCTGCACGCGCAGATCATGACGTAATTTCATCGTGCAACGCCCTTTGTGCGCCCAGAACCGGAACTTCACTCGCGCCGCCCCATTGTGCGCCGGGCGGCCCTAACGACTGTGAAGTGGAACGGTACACAGCCGAGGCGGGCCGCGCAAATTAAAGGGCACTTACCCTGCACTATAAAGGCCAGCCATTTTGCAGCATTCACTCTTTTGCAACGGTTTTTTGGAGAGAGACCAAGGAGGAGAGCTTACTGCTTTGGCCCAACACTAGGACAGGTATTTTTGGCTCAGGCCAGAGCTTAGCAATTATCTTTGCCTTCATTGAGATCTCAGTGTTTGCCAGCATATAATGGGGGCTGCATTGGGTGCCAACGCTGAGTTTCAGCCTTATGCCGGAAGGGCTTACAGACGCCGTGAGAGAGTGGCAGCCCTGGCTAGACGCAGAGGGGGCAACAGGCGTCGCCAAGTGAGGCCTTACCCACCCAGGGTATACCGCCAGCAGTCCTCCTATCTGACCATGTCTGCCGCGCAGTGTGTTAGGAGGCTGCGATTCAGAAGGGAGGTGGTTGCAGACATCTGCCAGCTGCTGCACAGAGATCTACGTCCACAGCTGATGCGCAGGATGTCTCTGTCAGTGGCAGTGAAGGTGGCTCTCAACTTCTATGCCACCGGCTCCTTCCAATCTGCTGCTGGGGACATCGCTAACATCTCCCAGTTCGCCGTGCATTGCTGCATCCGCCAGGTGACCAATGCCCTTTTCAGAAGGAGACGTCAATTCATCTCCTTCCCCATGACCCTGGACAAGCAGCAGCAGCGTGCAGTGGGATTTGCAAGAATAGCGGGCTTCCCCATGGTGCAGGGCGCCATTGACTGCACGCATGTGGCTTTGCGGGCACCTCTGGAGCATGCCGAGGATTACCGCAACCGGAAGGGCTACCATTCCCTCAACGTACAGCTGGTGTGTGACCACAGGCAGCACATCCTAGCTGTCAATGCCCGCTTTCCAGGCAGCAGCCACGATGCCTTTATCCTGCGACAGACTACTGTGGCTGACATGTTCCAGGCACAGCCTCACCCAAGAGGATGGCTTATCGGGGACAAAGGCTATCCTTTGTGTACCTGGCTCATGACCCCGCTCCGCGCGCCCACAACCCCTGCTGAAGAGGCATACAACGAGAGCCATCAAGCGGCTAGGAACATCATAGAACAAACAATCGGCGTCCTCAAGCAACGGTTCCGCTGTCTGGATCGCTCCGGGGGAGCCCTCCAGTATTCGCAGGAGCGAGTCTCCCAATTCGTCGTCGTTTGCTGCATGCTGCACAACCTGGCTATCCGCAGGACTCAGGCACTGCCACCTCACGTTGGACCACCACCTCAGGAGGAGGAGGAGGACGAGGAGTACCAGCCCAGGAGGGAGGCAGAAGGTCCAAGGGCCGCCCGTCGGCGGCTTATTGACCATCACTTCTAGGCCCCCTGTTAGGGAATGGCTTGTGCCAATGAAACAACATGATTGCAGCCGCTCCGCAAGCCGTCAGCCGGTTAAGGCAACAAACCCTTCAAAGATCAAACATGGACAATGTGAATAAATAAAATGGTTTATTGTACAAACTCAGGGCCCTTCCCACATGAAAACCAAAAACAGACGAAACCCCCAAAAAACACTCACACACATGACTCACTCCCACAACCTGGGGAGCATTAACAAAAGATGTAAACAAAAATGGCCTTCATCCTCGGCCTTCACAAAACACACATTCCAGAAAACACAACATTTGGACACACCCTCTACTTAGTGGCCCGCGAGGGCGATGCCTTCTGCCAACTTTGGCGGCCCCTGCACGCCCTGCTGCTCCTCCTCAAAGTGAGGCCATTGGCTGCTGCAAGGCTGGGGGCAGGCTCCTGAGGGGCACATGTCGTGACGGCAGATGCCCTTGGGGGTCGGCCTAGACGAGGTCTGGCCGTCGAGGGGCCGGCTGGTGAATGCTGCAGCTGTGGCTGGCCAGCATCAGTCGCTGCAGCAGCTCCTGGCAGCTCCACTGGGGGAGTGGCAGTGGCGGCTGGAGGAATGGGGGCAAGCTGGCGGATGGCAGGCGCTCGCTGGTCGCCTGAGACACTGGCACTCGGCCGGGCCAGCACTGCAGCATGCGCAGCAATCTGCCGAGGGACAGACCGCTGTGCTGCTGCAGCGCGCCGGGTGCCCTGGCGATGCCTGGCTGACACAGCGAGTGTGGCAGCAGTGAGTGCCCGTGTTGACCTGTTCAGTGACTGCATCAGAGCACCCAGTGACTGCACGGCACCACTGATCACCTGGCCACTCGCTGCCTGAGCTGCCCCGAATTCCGCCCGACTGGTGGCCTGTGAGGCCCTGAACTCGGTCACACTCCGAGACAGGGACTCGATGGCCTCAGGCAACCGTGCCACTACCCCCATGAGCTCCGTGTGCCGGCGCTCCGAGTCCGCGGACAAGTCCTCGAGGCGGCGCATCTCCTCAGCGTTGGCCGTCTCCGGACTGGAGGCCGGACTCTCCCTCTGGGGAGAAGGCCGCCGAGCTGACCGACCCTTCCTGCGTTGCTGGACGCCACTGGGCCCAGCAATTGGACTCCCCTCCGACCCTTCCCCCCTCTGGGGAGAAGGCCGCTGAGCTTCCACCCCCCTCCCGCGTTTCTGCAGGCCGCTAGTCCCAGGAGCTACCCTCCCCTCCGACACTTCCCCCACGCTCCCCTCCAGGGAAGACTTGTCCCCTACATTGGCATGGGTTGCCGCGGCTGAGGGTTCCCCTGATGGGCCGCCTTCCTCTTGCTCCTCCTCCTCCTCCTCTTCTGAGGGGCTGTCACTGGCAACTTCAGGGACCTCCTCCTCACCATCTGAAAGCAGGAAGGCACAAGAGTAGCTTTAGAGTGAGGAGAGGGCGTCAGCGAGGGATGCATGAGTGGTGGCATTCAGCGCATTGGTCGGACAGTGGCAAAGGATGTAGATCTGATGCGCAAGTGGGACGAGAGAGGTCCAAAAGATGATGTCCTTTCCATTGGTGTCCAGAACAGGGTCGGCATCTCCAGATGCAACGGGGCCAATCACCCGGGCACCCATGATGCGCTCCACGCGATGTTGCAGCTCGGTGAGCGGCTGGATCTGGGGTCCGCCTCCCCCGGTCGCATTCCGGCTCCTCTTATTATTGGCCAGCTTGGCCTGCAAGAGAAAGGACGGCCTCTAAGTACTGTGTGTAGCCCTGATATTGTGTGCACTGCCTCCCATGGTCGAATAGCCTGGCCAGTGTGTAGCCCTGATCTTGTGTGCACTGCCTCCCATGGTCGAATAGCCTGGCCAGTGTGTTAAGTGCACAATGTGCAATTGATGTTCATGAGTGTCCCATAGCTGCTGCATGAGGGCTGGCCATTAGGGCTTTCAGGTCCCTTTGCCCATAATGTGAGGTGCACATGCAAGGATGAGGAGGACACTGGAAAGGGTACTCACCCTGACAATCCTGGTGAGGTCATTCAGCTTTTTGCGGCATTGGACACTGCTCCTGGGGACCTCGCTGTTGGATGACACCTTGGTGGCGACATGCCTCCAGGCTCTCCGGTAGACGCGGGCCGGCGGCTTCCTGCCATTGTCCGGAAACAAAATATGGCGTCTCTTCTCCACAGCACCAACCAGCACCCTCAGATCAAGCTCTGAGAAGCGCTGCGCTCGTTCACGGGCCTTCTCCATGGTTTCAGGCGCTATTTGGGTCCAGCAGCAGTGTTCAGGCCTAGCTGCAGGGCTCCACTATCCAGGGCGTGGCAGCAGACCAAGTCGACCCTTCCCCCTTAAGAGCTGGTCGGCGCCAGGGTGTCTGCTGTCAATCAAGAAATGGCCGCACCTGCACTGCGCCCGGCCTTGGCGCTCTCGCTCAGCACCTCCGGCTTAGCGCCTAAAGAGAGGCGTGCATCGCCAGTTTTAGCGCTCGAGCAAACTCTTAGGCGAAGCTAATGAATATCGGAGAAGTGGCCTCGAATTTGCGCCGGGTGCAAACTTTAGCGGCCGCCCGACTTTACCGCCCCAAAAGTGGCTATAATGAATTTCTAGGCCATGGTCACCTCGACAGCCACAAGCAATGCGGTCCTTGCCCTGATTTGAGGCTGAAATTGTGGCTGCAGCAGTTGGCAGATTTCAGTCACAACCTCTTTTGTGAAACAAAGACATCTCAAGCATTGGTCCTTGCTAAAGTTGAGGTAGGAGAATTGCTCCCTAAAGACCCTGGGCAGATATGGCCTCTTACCGAGAGCCCTTCTCCCCCTCCCTCTTCTAGCAGCTTGTCCTGCTCTGCGTGCCCTCTATTCATTCTCCCAGTCATGCTCAATTCCAAAAGGAAGGCTTACCAGGCCACCCATGTCTGGAAGGAACTTGTTTCAGCGCAAGCTTTTAAATCAACAAAAAAGTACTTCAGCACCAGCCAGGCCACTCCCTGAAGACGATTGAAACTTTAGGCAACTATAGGAAAGCTCCAAAAATGTGTGCAATTACACCAGCAGCCAGATGAATAATCAGCAACTAACCTGGAAGTAGTTCATGATTTCTTCAAGTAATGCTGGCGGGGGGTCCTTCATGCCGTTTAACATCGTGTTCAGTTGTACGAGGTTAAGAAAGAGCGTAGGCTGGAGTATGGCATTTGAAAATGGCAGCGCTGGTGTCAAATCAGTGTTGCACACTGACCTTATAATCTGCCTACTCTGCATGCTGCCAGTGGTAGTTAGGTGCTGCGTGCAAACCCCTTTACCAAGATGGTGGCCAGTGCACTTCCCGTCAGAAGTGTGTGCGTGCATCTTGGATGCCATTTTAGACTGTTAGGAGGCCACATAGTGCCTAAAAATGGGTGCTACATGGCTCAATTTCTCCCCCATCATTTTAAAAGTCTAACAACTTATATATAGCAGTTTAAATGTATTGAAGGTGTGACCCCTGCTAACGTAAATTTCGGTAGAGCTACAAAATAGTATTCCTAAAGGCATATTTTTAATAGTACATTTATGTCTCCCAGTTTTTTGGATTTTTTTTCCAATCAACTGCTCAAATTCTTTATATTTTAATCTTTGATTTTAAACCATTATCACAGTTAAATGAGGAAACAGTTCTGCCACTTTGATTTTTACATGTTTTTTAGTGCATGACCATAATTGCTTCTCACGTTGTCACAGCAGTCAGTGTTCAAGAAGAGCACAATCAAACCTTCATTCACACCTCTTTATTTTAAACACCTTTCACTTCAAGGTTAGGGTTTTCAGCAACAGATGAATGATACCCTGGAGTGATTCCATTGAAAATAATGGATAGCAGGAATGGTTACACGGGTAATAATGAAAAGGTATAATCCCATTGAAAATAATGGATACCAGAAATAGTCTTGCAGAAAATAATGGATATGAAGTTGTGATTCCATTGAAAAAAAGTGAATGCCAGGAATGGATAAGGAGAGAATAATGGATGTCCCAGAGTGATTCCATTGAAAATAATGGGTAAATGGAGTGACTGTAAGATTTTGAAGCAGTTACGTCCTTGAAAGGAGAGGAAGGAATGATTTTCATGGCTTCCATTGCTGATTGAAACCTAACTACTGCAGTGGGCGGTATTTTTAAGTGGCTTTATTAAAAAGCTGTCAGAGAAAACATTGTATCTGAGGGTTTACTGACTCAGTGGCTGCATCATTGATAGCATGGCGGGGGCGGGGGGGGGGGGGCGGCGCAACTGCTAACAGGTACTCAGGATTCATTCACACTACATTGAAGTGCACACCAAACTGTAGTTATAGTGAAAATTCAGCCTGATTCCTGGGTCAAGGCCCCTGGAGGAGGGAATTTCATTTTGCTTTGCTTCAGTTGAGACCTTGACGTCCCATTTACGCTCCACAAATTTGGAATCCATGCTTTGTACCATGTTGTGTAAATGCAGTATCATTCCCCATCAATTTCCAAATCAAAACTAGCTCACACTTTCACTGCCAACGTACCTTCACAATTGGACAACTTGAGTTGAACAATATAACTGGCGATTCTGAGCACAATCTCTGCAGGTCGGACAAACAGCTTCTTTTGGCATTGCAAATCAGGGGGTCTGGGTTCGTATGGGATACTTGTGAGATCTGGTTTATTGGAAGAATAATGGACACTCTGGAGTGAGGTGCTGGCTGGAATCTAATCAAAAGGTTCAGATGTTTTACAGATGTAGAATAATGTAACTACAGCATATTACGGGCTGGAATTTAATCAAAGGGTTCAGATGATTCATATATACAGAATAAGTACGGAGTGATATGTTCCAGGGGTCAATGTTTCCTATTCTGTATTTACATTCATGACTTGGATTCAGAAATTCAAGGTAAACTGGTTGAATTTGTAAATGATACTAAAGGAGGATGAAGGAAGCAACAAGGGACCTACATGAGGAGCTAAATTAAATCTGCAAGGCACTACATGTTGGATGGAAAATAGGTGTGGCAAGTATTCTATGGATGGTGTAGAAATAGCTAAAGATGAAGTGGAACGGAATCTAGGAGTGACAGTCGATTTGTATTTGACATGTCAACTCCTGTGAAACATCAAGTAGCATAGGGAACAGAAAGTTAAATTATATTCCTAGGACAGTTGAGTTAATTGGCTAGATGTTATGCCAAAACTGTGCATCAAGACACAAAGGAAACATTCAATCCATGGAGGAAGTGCAGGGAAGGACCATGAGACTGATCTCTAGCATCAAATGATTGCCCTCCAAGAAATGACTAAACAAACAGGCTTTTGAAGTGAAGCTACTGAAGGGGGACTTATACAAAATACTGAATGGCATAGATAAGGTAAATCTGGAACACCAAGTCAAGGATGTTATAAGAAGTGGGCATACGATAAAACTGCTGAAAGATTAATTTAGGACTGATGTTGGGAGGAACAACACTTTGAATGGTCTTCTGGGTAGGCTCCTGAAGGCAAAAACCGTAGATTTAATCAAGAAACATTAAAATGATGTATGGGGCGGGGGAAGACTGTAAGATAATATTTTTATTCTGATGGAAGAGCTAAGATAGTTTTATGGAAATATGGCAATATTTCAAAGATTCAACAGTACACTGACAGAACTCAAAGTACACTGGCAGAACTCAATAGTTACTGATCTAATCCAGTTATTCCTTCAGATATTGCAATGTGGCAAGAGGTTTCCATCAGTATTTTGTGCACTGCTCAGGGCCACACATGTACAAGATAGATTCCGTAACATTACATTTAGTGATTGAGTGCATGTGGTGTAAGCCTTCAATGTGTTTTTCTCAGATATTTAAAATTTCTTCTTATGATTTATGTATGTCTACATATTGCTTGCTATGGGGCCTACTCCTGAGTACTTCACTAATTGAGAGTGTAATAATAGTGGTTGACTGCTAAACCAGCTAGTGAGCTGCCTGGAATTCAGAAGGTTAGTGCCAGGAATGCCTGTTCTTTTGTGGTTGTGAGCTCCTTCCTTTCTGAGAATGTACCTGCAACTACTGTGGCTGTATGGTGGCCCAGACTGCTGCTGATGTTAGTGTCATTCTGCTGCTCTGTGTTTCCCCGTGCATACCACTGCTGGAGGTCATCTCCCTATGAAGCCTAATGGTCTATCTGGCAATACAACAGCATCCCTGCCTGATGGTTGTCTATAAACACTGCCCAAAAGAACTGAAGCTGGCCTTTCCTGCTTCTTGGAACGTGGACCCAAAGGATGTATAGCAGTAATGGGAGCATCATGGGAGATGCTGCTGTCGATACTCAGTAACTGCAGTCAGCTCTGCTGTTTGCACTCTTGTTGCCTGCCCAATGTTAGACAGTAGTGCGGAGACCTGTTAATCCATTGTTATGGGTATGGAGCACAGTGGGGAGCATTCAGAAAGTAGAACCTCTGTCCTACACTTGATTTCCTCTCAGCATCTATCTCCTCTGCTGTTTCTTCATGGCCAATTACCTTTGCCTTACCTTTTGCTGCCTTATCTTCATACTTTCTGCAGAAAGATGAACAAATTATTTGCCATTTAAACTGGTTAAGTGGCAACTTAGCTACTTGAGAAGTGTCAAAAGTAACATTATTACAGATGCATTTTAAATGATTGATTTTCTTTTGTAACTGATGTGAACTGCACAGTAATGTCAGAAGCATAATCATGTGCATCTGCCACCTTGATTTAGGTTTGTTACTTTCTACAGTATAGGGCAATTAACACTTTATTCATGAAAAGAGGAACCAAAAACTATTCCCTTGATGGTTCTGTGAGTAAGTGCACCACATGGTGTTGTACTGAGGTTTAACTCTCGATGTCTGCAGAATTATGTATTGTCAGCTGGGCAGCAGTGTAGGCATTACAATTAGCCAGAGTGTCCCTGGGCAAGGTGGTTAAAAATCAACTAGGGGTGCCCCGCCATCCAGTGACCACTGCTAGGGAGTAGATATATTCGAACATTGGATGAGGACAGGATCAGACAGACAACCATTCACTTTCCAGGTTCATGAATAAAGAATGGCTATTTGGATACAGTAATGGAAGGATCTGGTGCCCTGTCTGAGTCATCGACTTCAAAAGAAGAGGGGTAGTAAAGAAACTAGAAGGGGAAAAAAAATAATTTGTGGGACATTATTGAAGTTATAATGCACTCAGACCCAAAGTGGCATTTTGAGGTTAAGATATCTTTGGCTGCAGAAATAATACATTTTTGCATTAAAAACACAGAACATAAATCCATTACAGACATTCTTAAATTTTAGCAAGATGAAACTAAGCTTAAATTTCACTTCTGTGCAGTATGCATGATTATATCAAATACCGTATCTCCATGAAACCTTCTAGGATTAACATTTTGTGAATTTTGTGCAGCTACCTCATGTGTTATCCAACAAGTCAGTTTTTACTTTTAAAACCCTCCAAAGTAACCCTAACCCTCTCACTGTTTTACTTAAAATACATGGCTGCACTTGCAATTAATGTTTTAATGAAATGATTATACTTTCCAATGTAGTCCCTCAACTATTTGAATCCGCCCTGATTTTTATTATCCCTTTTTCATTCTTTAGGTCTCCATGCATTTGCCTGCTCTAGCTGATTAAGTGGGCAGAAGTCCTGCACCCAGGTCTATGCCAAGGCTGCTTTGTAACTGGCTGCTTGGAGGTGCATAAAAATGGACCATGCATGGTTTATGGGTTCAAAACCAGCACCAGACTATTGGGCTGAAAGTTTTATCCATCTGCTATCCTAAAGAGTCCAATGTGAAGTGAGTTTGGATAGTCTAGATCAGGTTCCTATCGAGCACTGGTGCCTCTAATTTGGGATGCTACTCTGAGGCGGCAGCTAAGGTATATTGTTGGAGAAGAATAGAGGGAGCTTAATTTTGCATCTAACTATGCTATGTTTGAACTGGGTGTATTTGATATGAACACTCGGTACCGAGTACTAACATTCTACACCTTCATGATGAATGAAGTGCCCAATGACATTTATAAATTGTCATGTGAGAAATTATTGATGTGAATACTTGTCCTACTATTCAGTTGTATGCCACATGGCACTGTGTCGCCATGCCGCCATGGGCCAAGCTTTCTGCTGCGTACTACATAAACTACTGGGCCCAACAATTCATTCAAGTTCTCCCGATGTTACTATGCTTTGATATGCACAAATAAGCAACACAATAGAATTTAATCTGCCCCAGTATTTCTATTGTGGTAATTCCAAGGATAATATTATGACTAAAGGTAAACCTTTTTTCACTGATGCACCTCCTTTTGATCTGTCTCCATGCTGGGTAAGATTTAAAATAAGCTTATAATAACTGCACCCTAGAGCTGTTAGCACTTCAAGACCAAAATACTGTTTAGGTGTTATTAGAAAGTACTGTCATGCTGTTGAGAGAAATGCAGCCAAGATAAGTGCTAATTTGGTTTACTAGTGCGAAGAGTAAGTAACCAAAAATGGACGTCAGAGTCATAACGGCACAGAAGGGGGGCATTCGGCCCATCGAGTCCGTGCCGGCTCTCTGTAGAGCAATGCAGTCAGTTCCATTCTCCTGGTCTATCCCCGTAGCCCTGCAAGTTTATTTTCCTCAAGTGCCTATCCAGTCTCCCCTTGAACATGGAGTGTGTCCACTTCCACCACTTCCGTCGGCAGCGAGTTCCAGGTCCTCACCACTCACTGCGTAAAAAAGTTTTTCCTCACGTCCCCCCTGTATCTCTTGCCCAAAACCTTAAATCTGTGTCCCCTAGTCCTTGTACCATCAACTAGTTGGAACAGCCTTTCCCTGTCTAGCCTATCCAAACCAGTCATAATCTTGTACACCTCTATTAAATCACCCCTCAACCTCCTTTGCTCTAATGAAAACAAATCCAGCTTCTCCAACCTGTCCTTGTAGCTAAGATCCCCCATCCCTGGAACCATTCTGGTAAATCTCCTCTGCACCCTCAAGTGCCTTCACATCCTTCCTAAAGTGTGGTGACCAGAACTGGACGCAATACTCCAGTTGTGGCCTAACCAGCGCTTTATAAAGGTTCAGCATAACTTCTCTACTTTTGTACTCAATACCTCTATTTATGAAGTCCAAGATCCCATATGCTTTGTTAACCACTCTCTCAATATGTCTCGCCACCTTCAGGGACCTATGCACATTAACTCCCAGGTCCCTCTGTCCCTGCACACTCTTTAAAATTGTACCATTAAGTGTATATTGCCTCTCCCTGTTACTTCTGCCAAAATGCATCACCTCACACTTCTCTGTATTAAATTCCATCTGCCACTTGTCTGCCCATTCTGCTAGCCTTTCTATGTCCTGTTGCAGTCGATTGGTATCATCATCACCGTTTGCCACACCCCAAGTTTGGTGTCATCGGCAAATTGAGAAATTCTACTCTATTCCAATATCCAGGTCATTTATATATATATATATATCAAAAAAAGCAGTGGCCCCAGCACTGACCCTTGGGGAACACCACTGTCTACCATCCTCCAGTCTGAAAAACAGCCATTTACCACAACTTGCTGTTTTCTGTCCTTAAGCCAATTCCTTATCCAAGCCACTGACCCACCTATTCCAAGAGCCTCAATTTTGTTAACCAGCCTTTTATGTGGTGCTTTGTCAAACACCTTCTGAAAATCCATGTAGACAACATCCATTGCATTCCCTTCATCAATCCTCCCTGTTACTTCATCAAAAAATTCAATTAGATTAGTCAAACATGATCTGCTTTTACAAATCCATGTTGGCCCTCCTTAATTAGCTTAAACCTTTCCAAGTGCCCGTTAATTTTTTCCTTGATTATTATTTCTAAAACTTTACCCACCATTGATGTTAAACTGACCAGCTTGTATTACTAGGATTGTCCTTACACCCTTTCTTGAACAATGGTGTCACATTTGCCACTTTGTGTATATCGTGGACAACCTGGATAATTTGACATACGAGACTGAGCCTTGAGTTTGTCAACCATTCTGCCTGTCTTCAGTTTGCTAAATGAAGAGCAAAAATGGATTTTATGTGCTTTAAATCACAGTCTTGTGTGACATCAGTGTTTTTTATTTCTCTTTCATGCTCCCCTCCCATTTAATTTTTCCATTCCTGTATTTAGCTATGTACATTGTAGACAGAAAGTAAAAGACCTGGTAGGCCCATTAAAGCATATGCAGGGCAGGAAATATTATGGAGGATCAGGAGACAGACGAGGGGCTGGATTTTGCCAGCCCTGGGGAGGCGGGTCTGCCGGGAAAATGGCAGAATTTGGGGGCGGGTGCCCAACCCGCCCCTGTGCCATCTTCCCGGGATGCAGGTACCCGACCCGCGCCAGGTGCTGCCTCCTCGAGGCGGGAAGGGGATTAATGCCAATTAACTGCCTGTTAACAGATACTTAACAGGCAGTTTTTTGGCTAATCCCTATTTTGAGCCCTGAAGTGTGGGCTTCCCGACGGCTCTGAACCTCACCAGGGTCAGCGAGGCGGGCCATCGGTCGCGGGGGTCGGAGGGGCCGAGATGTCCGGTGTGCAGGTGAGTAATGGGTGCAGAGGCAAGTGTGTGAGGTGTGTATAAAGTGTTTTAATAAAAGTTTTACTTACCCTTGCTTCTTCCTGCAGGCTTCCTCCCTTCAGGTCTCGGGAGTCCCTCAGCTCACCGGCACAGAAAGCAGAATGGCCGCTGAACTGTCAAAACCTGCAGCCTTCTGCTTTCTGGTCAGGAAGGCTTTCTAATTGAGTCTTGAGTAAAGACTCAACTTAGAAAACAGATTGTCAGTGTTGGACAACTTCACAGAGCTGGCAAACGATGACATTTCAACTGTCAAAAGCTCTTGACAGATGAGATGGCACTCGCTGACGTCACCTGTAACTGGCTTTCCCTGAATTGGCGGGCTTAACAAGGTCAATCAAGGGAAAATAGCGTGGGTTGGCCATAAGTCGATGGAGGCAGGACTAAAACCCAACAAGTAGGAGTCCCACCTCCAAAAGCTCCCCATTGACAAAATCCAGCCCGAGGTGTTAAATGAATTCTTCACAAATGAACACTGTCGACAAATTCCAGATCCAATTATTTTAATTCAGGAATCCATAGCACGTCTTGGTGTCAGCCTTGGTTTAGAATTGCACTCTTACCTCCGCATTAGAAGATCATGGATTCAGAGTGTTGAGCACATAATCTAGGCTGACACTTCAGTGCAGGACTGAGGGACTGTCAGAGTTGCCGTCTTTCAGATGAGACATTAAGCCAAGGCCCCGTCTGCCCTCTCAGGTGGATGTAAAAGATCCCATAGCACTTTTTGAAGAAGAGTAGGGAGTTCTGCTGGTGTCCTGGACAATGCTTATCTCTCACCCAACACTACCATTATCTGGTAATTTATCTCACTGCTTTCTGTGGGACTTTCCTGTGCCCAAATTGGCATTACAACAGTGACTACGGGCTGGATTTTGCCAGCCCTGGGGAGGCGGGACTGCCGGGAAAATGGCAGAATTTGGGGGCAGGTGCCCATGCCATCTTGCCAGGAGGCGGGTAGCCGACCTGCGCTGGGTCCCAACTCCTTGGAGGCGGGAAGGGATTACAGCCACTTAACTGATAGCAAAATACTGCAGATGTTGGAAATCCGAAATAACAACAGAAAATGTTGCATTTTCTGTTGTTATTACAGCCACTTAACTGCCTGTTAACAGGTAGCTAACAAGCAGAAAATAGGATTATCCCCTTTTTGCCCACACAAGTGCGGGCTTCCCGAAGGCTCCAAAACCCACCAGGGTCACCGATGCGAGTAGTGGGTCTGCAGGAGTAGGAGGGGTTCAAAAGTGTGCTGTGGAGCTGAGTGATGGGTGCAAGTGTGGAGAGGTGAGTATCTGAGGTAAGTGCAAAGTGTTAGAAAAAGTGTACTTACCTTTGTTTCTTCCTGCAAGCTTCAGTCGGTGTGTATGCGGAGAGTCTCGCACCTCCGCGGTAGAAATGACAGATGGCCATTGCATTCTCCAATGCAGCAAAATTCTCCAATTTCTGAAAAAGAAAGAGGTTTTTGACAGATGAAATGTCATACGTTGACATTCTCTGCAACCGGCTTCCCCTTAGTTGGCCTGCTAAGCCCGCTAGGTGGGCTTAACAAAGTCAATCGAGGGAAAATAGCATGGGTTGGCCAGAAGTTGATGGAGGTGGGACTGAAACCCGACAAGTGGGAGTCCCGCCTCCAAAAGCTCCCCATTGGCAAAATCCAGCCCGACCTTTCAAATTGTACTTCATTGGCTATGAAGCACTTCGGTCTGCCTGGAGGTTGTGAAAGATGCTATATAAATACAAGTTCTTTCTTTCTTTCTTACTTAGAGGTTAGTAAATCATGTGTTAAGTAGGAGCTCAAGGAATTAAATTTTTATGGGGCATGTGGACCAGATGCCAAATATCTTGGAATGCTCAAGGAAATGAGAACAGCAGTAGATGGAGCTCTATTTAATATTTTTAGAAGCTCCATAAATACAGGGGCTGTGTGCAAGAACTTTATTTGAGTGAGACATGAATTATAAACCAGTTTGCCCAACATGTGTAGTGGGCTGAATGTCCAAGCATTTTATAGGATGCTAGCAATTTTCATTCAAACAAGGCAGAGACTATAAGGAATAGCATAATATACGAGAATCTTCTGAGGAATTAACTAAATTGATTGATGAAAACAACCAATGGATATGATGTACTTAGATTTTCAGAAAGCATAGATATGAGGCTTATAAAGAAAATTGAGACTTAGAAACATCTCTGGCTGCAAGCAGTGACTCGTGGAGCCCTGCAAGAATTTCTTCTGTATCCTCTGCTGCTTGTATTATTCATAGATAATATGGAGAAGGTACTTCTTACAGTAGTAATCACAGATGAGGAAGGCCAATCGCCCATCTTAATTCATCCATCCAGGAAGACCCTAACATTCTCTCCATTGTAGCATCCAGTTGTTTATAGAATAGAATCATAGAATAGTACAGCACAGAAGGAGGCCATTCGGCCCATCGAGTCTGTGCCTTGATTCCAAGGTTTTCGCCTCTATTTACCCAATATGGAAGTCTATTCCATACATTAATCACAGTGTGAAAAAGTTTACTGATGTGTCCCAAATTTACATTGAACTAATTTGAACCTGTGCTCCTTTATCTTAACCTCACAATTTAGAGTAATATTTTTAATATCTTTTCCAATTCCCTTGAACTGTAACATCATCTCTCAGATGCCTTCTTTCCAGGATGAAAAGCCCTAGGGAATGAATTTCCATGGGAGTTCTCCTGCTTCAGTGGAAAAGATGCGGAAACCCCGGAAAATTAGTGTACACACTGTTTACGCCGTTTTTCCTGGGATTCCACATCTCATGTCTTCACTTGTAAATACTTGGAGTAAATAATTATTTGGAATATTTACTATTTTGTGCACATCCATAATTTTAAGCCTGTTTGCATATTTTATGGTTTTCACCTCTTTGATTGTTTTCTTACTGTTGTAGTACTGAAAGAATGTTTTGTTACTGTTGTAGTACTGAAAGATTGTTTTCTTATTGTTGTAGTACTGAAAGAATGTTTTGTTACTGTTGTAGTACTGAAAGATTGTTTTCTTATTGTTGTAGTACTGAAAGAATGTTTTCTTATTGTTGTGGTACTGAAAGGATGTTTTCTTATTGTTGTAGTACTGAAAGATTGTTTTCTTATTGTTGTAGAACTGAAAGATTGTTTTCTTATTGTTGTAGTACTGAAAGAATGTTTTCTTATTGTTGTAGAACTGAAAGAATGTTTTCTTATTGTTGTAGTACTGAAAGAATGTTTTCTTATTGTTGTAGTACTGAAAGACTGTTTTATTGTTGTAGTACTGAAAGATTGTTTTCTTATTGTAGTACTGAAAGATTGTTTTCTTATTGTTGTAGTACTGAAAGATTGTTTTCTTATTGTTGTAGTACTGAAAGAATGTTTTCTTATTGTTGTAGTACTGAAAGAATGTTTTCTTATTGTTGTAGTACTGAAAGACTGTTTTATTGTTGTAGTACTGAAAGATTGTTTTCTTATTGTAGTACTGAAAGATTGTTTTCTTATTGTTGTAGTACTGAAAGATTGTTTTCTTATTGTTGTGGTACTGAAAGATTGTTTTCTTATTGTTGTAGTACTGAAAGATTGTTTTCTTATTGTTGTAGTACTGAAAGAATGTTTTCTTATTGTTGTAGTACTGATTGTTTTATTGTTGTAGTACCGAAAGATTGTTTTCTTATTGTTGTAGAACTGAAAGAATGTTTTCTTACTGTTGTAGTACTGAAAGATTGTTTTCTTATTGTTGTAGAACTGAAAATGATTTGTTACTGTTGTAGTACTGAAAGAATGTTTTCTTATTGTTGTAGTACTGAAAGAATGTTTTCTTATTGTTGTAGTACTGAAAGATTGTTTTATTGTTGTAGTACTGAAAGATTGTTTTCTTATTGTTGTAGTACTGAAAGAATGTTTTATTGTTGTAGTACTGAAAGATTGTTTTCTTATTGTTGTAGTACTGAAAGATTGTTTTATTGTTGTAGTACTGAAAGATTGTTTTCTTATTGTTGTAGTACTGAAAGATTGTTTTCTTATTGTTGTAGTACTGAAAGATTGTTTTCTTATTGTTGTAGTACTGAAAGAATGTTTTCTTATTGTTGTAGTACTGAAAGATTGTTTTATTGTTGTAGTACTGAAAGATTGTTTTCTTATTGTTGTAGTACTGAAAGAATGTTTTCTTATTGTTGTAGTACTGAAAGGATGTTTTCTTATTGTTGTAGTACTGAAAGAATGTTTTCTTATTGTTGTAGTACTGAAAGATTGTTTTATTGTTGTAGTACTGAAAGATTGTTTTCTTATTGTTGTAGTACTGAAAGATTGTTTTCTTATTGTTGTAGTACTGAAAGAATGTTTTCTTATTGTTGTAGTACTGAAAGAATGTTTTCTTATTGTTGTAGTACTGAAAGAATGTTTTCTTATTGTTGTAGTACTGAAAGATTGTTTTATTGTTGTAGTACTGAAAGATTGTTTTATTGTTGTAGTACTGAAAGATTGTTTTATTGTTGTAGTACTGAAAGATTGTTTTATTGTTGTAGTACTGAAAGATTGTTTTATTGTTGTACTGAAAGATTGTTTTATTGTTGTAGTACTGAAAGATTGTTTTCTTATTGTAGTACTGAAAGAATGTTTTCTTATTGTTGTAGTACTGAAAGAATGTTTTCTTATTGTTGTAGTACTGAAAGATTGTTTTATTGTTGTAGTACTGAAAGATTGTTTTCTTATTGTTGTAGAACTGAAAGAATGTTTTCTTATTGTTGTAGAACTGAAAGAATGTTTTCTTATTGTTGTAGAACTGAAAGAATGTTTTGTTACTGTTGTAGTACTGAAAGATTGTTTTATTGTTGTAGTACTGAAAGATTGTTTTCTTATTGTTGTAGAACTGAAAGAATGTTTTCTTACTGTTGTAGAACTGAAAGATTGTTTTCTTATTGTTGTAGAACTGAAAATGTTTTGTTACTGTTGTAGTACTGAAAGGTTGTTTTCTTATTGTTGTAGTACTGAAAGAATGTTTTCTTATTGTTGTAGTACTGAAAGATTGTTTTCTTATTGTTGTAGAACTGAAAGACTGTTTTATTGTTGTAGTACTGAAAGATTGTTTTCTTATTGTTGTGGTACTGAAAGATTGTTTTCTTATTGTTGTGGTACTGAAAGATTGTTTTCTTATTGTTGTGGTACTGAAAGGATGTTTTCTTATTGTTGTAGAACTGAAAGATTGTTTTCTTATTGTTGTAGTACTGAAAGATTGTTTTCTTATTGTTGTGGTACTGAAAGATTGTTTTCTTATTGTTGTGGTACTGAAAGATTGTTTTCTTATTGTTGTGGTACTGAAAGGATGTTTTCTTATTGTTGTAGAACTGAAAGATTGTTTTCTTATTGTTGTAGTACTGAAAGAATGTTTTCTTATTGTTGTAGTACTGAAAGATTGTTTTCTTATTGTTGTAGTACTGAAAGATTGTTTTCTTATTGTTGTAGTACTGAAAGATTGTTTTCTTATTGTTGTAGTACTGAAAGATTGTTTTCTTATTGTTGTAGTACTGAAAGATTGTTTTATTGTTGTAGTACTGAAAGATTGTTTTCTTATTGTTGTAGTACTGAAAGATTGTTTTCTTACTGTTGTAGTACTGAAAGATTGTTTTCTTATTGTTGTAAAACTGAAAATGTTTTGTTACTGTTGTAGTACTGAAAGAATGTTTTCTTATTGTTGTAGTACTGAAAGATTGTTTTCCTGCCATGTTTAGTCTCCGCTGCAATGCTTTATTTCGATATCTATCAGTGCCCCTCCGATCACACTTCTAATGTGTTTCTGCACGCTCTAATATTCATCCAGGGAAGCCTTTTTCCTTTACAAGATTTGTAGATAAAAATTTACTAATGACCCCAAGGCATGTGACCAGGTGATAAGTATAAGAAAGATTAATAGCATTCAAATGGATCTAGGCTAATTAAATGGAAGGGCTAATAAATGACAGATGTATTTTAATGTTGTTAAATGTACTGTTATGCACATTGGGAATGGGAAACATAAAGTGTGTATAGGCTGACGCAATGTCCATTAGCAAAGGTAGAAAAGGAATAGCAATCAGTCAATGTGAAGCTGTTATTGATGAGGTTAATTGCGTACTAGAATGTACCTCAAGGATATTTGACTATAAAAAAGTTATTTTAAATTTGTTCAAGTCAATGGCGAGACCACATTTGGAATATTGTGCGCACTTTGGGGCACTCTACCTTCAAAAGGCCATTAATGTGTTGCAAAGGGTTCAGAGAAGAACAAGGATGACTCTAGGACTTAGGATTCCAAGTTATGAAGCCTCTGAGTTGAACTTGAATTGCGCGCAGAACGGAATTGAAAATACCTGAAACAAAACATTAAATTCAAAGGAATTTTTCTCCCCAGAAAGTGGTAGTTTTGTAGAGTAGGCTCGATTAAAATAGCTATCATTGTCAATTGATATCTCTTTAAAAAGAGCTGATGCGTATCTGATTAGGATTGGAATTGAGGATTATACAGATAAGCGTAGAGTTTGATGTAGAACATGATGGTACCTGAGCTGTTGGGATTATCAGAATGTCTTGACAAGGGATTCAGTTGGCCTTGAATAAGCAATGTAGGATATATAGATAGATGTTCTAAATGGTGATCAAGAGCAGGAATGCCTGTAGGACACCAAGGCCTAGAAATTCAGTATAGCCACTTTTGGGGCGGTAAAGTCGGGCGGTCGCTAAAGTTAGCGCCCGCCGGAAAGTGCAGGTCAGTTCGCCGAAATTCAGTAGATTTGGCCAAGAGTTTGGGCGAGCGCTGAAACTGGCGTTGCACTCCTATCTTTAGGCGCTAAGCCGGCGGAGCGGACTGATAACGCCGAGGCCGGGCGCAGCGCAGGTGCGGTCATGTTTTGATTGACAGCAGACACCCTGACGCCGGCCAGCTCTTAAAGGGGGAAGGGTCGACTTGGTCTGCAGCCACGCCCTGGATAGTGGAGCCCTGCAGCTAGGCCTGAACACTGCTGGTGGACCCAAATAGCGCCTGAAGCCATGGAGAAGGCCCGTGAACGAGCGCAGCGCTTCTCCCAGCATGCTTTGAGGGTGCTGGTTAGGGGGTTGGAAAGGTACAAAGAGATCTTGTGCCCGGACAGTGGCAAGAAGGCTCCCAGGAGGCAGTACAGGAGAGCCTGGAGGAAAATCGCCCACAGGGTGTCAGTCAACAGCGATGTCCCCAGGACTGGTGACCAATGCCGCAAGAAGTACAACGACCTCACTCGGATGGTCAAGGTGAGTACCCTTTCCAGTGTCCTCCTCATCCTTGCATGTGCACCTCACATTATGGGCAAAGGGACCTCAAAGGCCTAATGGCCAGCCCTCCTCCCGCAGCTATGGCACTGGCATGATCCTCAATAGCACTTTCTGCACTTAACACACTGGCCAAGCTATTCGACTATGGGAGGCAGTGCACACAACAACAGGCCACCACACTGGCCAAGCTATTCGACCATGGGAGGCAGTGCACACAACAGGCCACCACACTGGCCAAGCTATTCCACCATGGGAGGCAGTGCACACAACAACAGGCCACCACAATGTACTTAGAGGCCGTCCTTTCTCTTGCAGGCCAAGATGGCCCGGAATTTGAAGAGCCAGAATGTCACCGGGGGAGGCCGTGCCCAGTTCCAGGAGCTCAGTGAGCTGGAGGAGAGCGTGGCTCGACTCATGCGTGGCCGGGTGACTGGCCCTGTTGCCATTGGAGATGCCGACCCTGTGCTGCGACCCAATGGTAAGGACATGACCGTTTGGACCTCTCTCGTTCCCCTAGCGCATCAGATCTACATCCTTTGCCACTGTCCGACCAATGCGCTGAATGCCACCACTCATGCCTCCCTCGCTGACGCCCTGTCCTCACTCTAAAGCTACTCTTGTGCCTTCCTGCTTTCAGCTGGTGAGGAGGAGGTCCTTGAAGCTGAGAGTGCCAGTCTCTCGGAAGAGGAGGACGACGAGGACCAACAGGAAGGCGGCACATCGGGCGAAGCCTCATCCGCGCCAGGGGATGGCAATGGAGGGGAGACGTCTTGCCTGGAGGAGAGCCAGGGGGGAAGTGCTGCAGGGGGGTGTAGTTCCTGGGCCCAGTGGCGTCCAGGCACGTGGGAAGGGTCGGGCAGAACGGCGGCCTTCTCCCCAGAGGGGGCAAGTGTCGCAGGGGAGGCCAGTTCCTGGGCCCATTGGCGTCCAGGCACGTGGGAAGGGTTGGGCAGAACGGCGGCCTTCTCCCCAGAGGGGGCAAGTGTTGCAGGGGAGGCCAGTTCCTGGGCCCAGTGGCGTCCAGGCACGTGGGAAGGGTCGGGCAGAACGGCGGCCTTCTCCCCAGAGGGAGAGTCCGGCCTCCAGTCCGGAGACGGTCCTCGCCCAGGAGGTGCGCCTCCTAGATGAAATGTCCGCGGATTCTGAGCGCCGCCACAAGGAGTTCATGGGGGTTGTGGGACAGTTGCCTCAGGCCATTGAGTCCCTGGCTCATAGTGTGGCCGCTTTCGGGGACTCACAGGCCAGGGGTGTCGAACAACTCGCGGCAGCACAGGCCAGGGGTGGCGACCAACTCGCGGCAGCACAGGACAGGGGTGTCCAGCAACTCGCGGCAGCACAGGACAGGGGTGTCCAGCAACTCGCGGCAGCGCAGGACGCGAGTCGCGAGTTCATGAGTGGTGCCGTGCAGACACTCACTGATCTGATGCGGGCACAGACCAGGGCAGTTCGGGCACTCACTTCTGCCACACTCGCTGTGTCGCGGAAGCATCGCCAGGGCACCCGCCGCCCTGCTGCAGCACAGCGGTCTGGCCTCCACCAGATTGCTGCGCTTGCTGCACTGCCAGCCCGGCCGAGTGCCAGTGTCTCTGGCGACCAGCGAGCGCCTGGCATCAGCCAGCTTGCCCCCATTGCTGCAGCCGCCACTGCAACTCCCCCAGCCAAGGTGCGACGAGCTGCTGCAGAGACTGATGCTGCCCAGCCACAGCTGCAGCAGTCAGCAGCCGGCCCCCTCCAGGGCCGGTCCTCGTCTAGGCCGACCCCCAAGGGCATCTGCCGTCACGCATTCTGCCCCTCAGGAGCCTTCCCCCAGCCTTGGAACACCCACAGGGCCCAGGTTGAGGCGGAGCAACAGGTCGGGCAGGGGCCGCACAAGAACTCGCCCTCTCGGCACACCCAGTAGAGTGTTGGCAACGGTTTTTTTTATATGGGGGTGTTTGTGTTGTGGGGGGGGGCTTATTTTGGTAAGGCCGAGGATGAAGGCCAATTGGATGGGCAAGTTTTGTTATTCCTCCCCAGGTTGTGGGAGTGAGATATTTTTGTGACTGTTTTTTGGGGGTCTTGTCTGTTTTTCTGTTTCATGTGGGAAGGGCCCTGAGTTTGTTAAATAAAGCTTTTTATTTATTCAGCTTGTCCAGGTGTCATGTTTCCAGTGGTTGTTGCGTTAAGCGGCTGAGGGCTTGCGGAGCGGCTGCATTCAGGTGCGTTCATTGCCACAAGCCATTCCCTGACAGGGGGCCTAGAAGTGTCGTTCAATAAGCCGCCGGCGGACGGCCCTTGGACCTTGTGGCTCCCTCCTGGGCTGGTACTCCTCCTCCTCCTCCTCCTCATGGTCCTCCTGCTCATCCTCCTGAGGTGGTGGTCCAACGTGAGGTGGCAGTGCCGGAGTCCTGCGGATAGCCAGGTTGTGCAGCATGCAGCAAACGACGACGAACTGGGAGACCCTATCCGGCGAATACTGTAGAGATCCGCCGGAGCGATCCAGGCAGCGGAACCGTTGCTTGAGGACGCCAATCGCTTGCTCTATGATGTTCCTTGTGGCTTGATGGCTTTCGTTGTATGCCTCCTCCGCAGGGGTCCTGGGCGCGCGGAGCGGGGTCATGAGCCATGTACACAAAGGGTAGCCCTTGTCCCCAATAAGCCATCCCCTTGGTGGAGGCTGTGCCTCGAACATGTCAGCCACAGTAGTCTGGCGCAGGATAAATGAATCGTGGCTGCTTCCTGGAAAGCGGGCATTGACAGCTAGGATGCGCTGCCTGTGGTCACACACCAGCTGTACATTGAGGGAATGGCAGCCCTTCCGGTTGCGGTAATTCTTGGCATTGTCGATAGGTGCCCGCATAGCCACATGCGTGCAGTCAATGGCGCCCTGCACCATGGGGAAGTCCGCGATCCTGCCAAATCCGACTGCACGCTGCTCCTGCCTCTCTAGGGTCATGGGGAAGGAGATGAATTGGTGTCTCCTCGCGAAAAGGGCATCGGTGACCTGCCGGATGCAGCGATGCACGGCGAACTGGGAGATGTTCGCTATGTCCCCAGCAGCGGCTTGGAAGGAGCCGCTTGCATAAAAGTTCAGAGCCACCATGACCTTCACTTCCACCGAGAGAGACGTCCTGCACATCAGCTGTGGACGCAGGTTTCTGTGAAGCAGCTGGCAGATCTCTGCAACCACCTCCCTTCTGAAGCGCAGCCTCTTAACACAATGCGCGGCAGTCATGGTGAGATAGGACACCTGCTGCCGGTATTCCCTGAGTGGGTAAGGCCTACGTTGCCGACGCCTGATGGCCCCTCTGCGTCTAGGCATGGCTGGCCCTCTCACACAGCGTCTGCGAGCCCTTCGCACATAATGCTGGCACTGAGGGTTGGAACCCCATACAGCCCCCATAATAAACTTGCAAACAGTTAAATCACAATGATTCAAATTTCCAAGCTCTGGCCAGAAGCCAAAAATACCTCTCCTATGTTGTCCCAAATCAGTAAGCTCTGTTCCTTGGTCTCTGTCCAGAAATCCAAAGCACTGAAGTCATTGCAGCAAAATGGCTGGGCTTTATAGGTCAGTGTAAGTGCCCTTTAATTAGCGCTCCCCGAGGCCCACAGGGCCTCTGTTGCGTTCCACTTCACAGTTCTTAACAGCGCCACGCCCACATTGGCCGGGTGCCACTGAATTTCCGGTTTGGGGCGCACAAACAGCGTTGCACGACGAAATGACGTCATAAGCTGCGCGCGCAGCTGAGCGGGCGCAAACACTTTGCGCCGGCGCTAAATGTCAACTGAAGTTGGGCGTAGGCGCAGATCGTTCTGCGCCCGGGCGCTAAGTGCCTAGCGCTGCAAATCTACCCCTCTTATGGCGTTAGCGGCTGGCGAACGCAACTGAATTTCTAGGCCCAACTGTTGTGCCAGATGAAATGAACTAGCTCAGGCTAAGTTTTGAACTTCAGACTTTCATGGTCTAATTGCTCAATATCATATCATGCAATTCCTTTACTACTGAACCATCAATGGGTCTAAATAAAACAACCTTTAATGACATTGTTTGAGTTATAGTGCAAAATAACATCCTTGTTTTGAAGAGATGCTTCTGCTGTAGAATAATTAATTAAATCTTTTACATTTGACTGACAATTGCTCCTCCAATCGCAGGGTAAAATTTAGCAATATAACTCTCAACAACCATCAGTAATTATTATTATACATTTCTTGTGGAGTCTATAGCAGTGCATTACCTATACTGTTTGTACCAGTTACTGATATAAAAGTCTATAGGTTTGTGACTAAAGCACCAATAACTGCCCAATTAATTTACTTTTCTAATTATGTTCTTGATCGTATTTGTAGATGGAGTCATGTTACTTAATGATATTGGCCCAGAACTTGGTGTCGGGGGCTTGCCGCGCGTGCAAGCCCCCGATCTGCACTCACCCTGCGCGCTGACATCTGAAGCCCGGGCCTGCTTGCATTTCCTTTCACAGGCCCGGTTCAGATGTCAGCGCGCTGTGCTTACCTGATCCAGCGGCGTAGTTAGTGCGATGTGCTGGCTGGGATCAGGTGAGCACTGTACAACCAATCAGGGGAGGGGAAGGTTCATTCATGAGTTTGAGAGTAAGAACTGTCAAACTCATGAAAACTACGGGGGCCCAAAACACTATTTAAACTTTAAATAAAAATTTAAAAAACATCCCAATCATTAAATTAAGTATAAATAAGTTTAAAAAAATAATTTACACAATAATTTTTTTTTGGAAAAAAAAATATATAAAAGGATATGTCTATCTGTCTGTCTCTCTGGCCGGCTATACAATCAAAAGTTATAGAGCGTACCTACGCATATGTTATATCAAAAGAAAGCTCATCATTAGGGGACTCTTGTAGGCGTATTTACTTTTTACTCCGACAAAAATTGTGCCGACGGTCGGACAAAAATTATGCCGACGGTATCCAATAAATGTTCAAAATTCCTCTCATTATCCGCTCATTTGCATCGCGTGGGGGCGGGATCATTGTGTGCGCGGGCGGGCCATCCTACAGTTGAATGACGTGATGATTGACCAATTGTACAGTTCAGTGACCTGACGGTTGACCAATCGGTGCGTGTGTGGGCGGGCCTTATCATTCTGAACCGAGGGGAGTCGCCGCCATCTTGATTCCAAACTTTTCATTTCTTTTTCCCACTTTCTGCGTGTTTCTTTTCAAATCTACATTTCCAGCAAAAAAAAAGTTGCTTTTAAAACACAAATTGTTTTTAAAAAAAAGTTAATTAATTTGTAAATCTTTTCTCTAACTTCTATAATTCTCCTGCCTTTCACCGTTTTTCCAGGCCCGGGGCCTAGGCTTCTCCAACTGCCAGCAGTGCAATTCTAGACCCAGGCTCCCGGCCTAGACAGAGACAAACACTGGCAGAGGGGAGAGGGTGTGTTGCCTCAGCTCCATTCCCGGGGTCAGTAGGTGGGGAGGCTTCATAAGCAACTGGGGTAGGTCGCAAGCCCCGAATAATAATCTGAAGATCCTGTGTTTGCAGCTGAAGAAATTTCTTCTGCTGACAGCCCCAGGTTAACGGCAGCCATCTTTGTCAAGGAGGGCGAAAAGTTTCAGTGCGACGCCATTTTGATTCAGTGTGTAACAGAGTGCATGCGCGGCCATCTTAGTACAGGAACAGAGAGTGGGTGGGGCTTCTGTGCTCCAAATCGGGTCCTGGTGACCGAGACAGACAATCGACTGTGCGGGCGGGGCCTAATCTTTCCAACTGAAAAGCAAGCGGCGGCCATTGTTTGTGATACAACACACTGTTGGTGAGGACCTCTTTTTTAATAAAAAGATTGGTGAGGCTGTAAAGTGTATGTTATAGAAAGATTTACCAAAAATGTTTTATAAGTACTTTAAGTTTCATGTTTCCCCACCCCTTGCTCCCCCCGCTCCCTTTCCCCCCTCCCTTTTCCCCCCTCTCCCTTCCCCCCTCCCTTTCACCCCCCTCCCTTTCACCCCTCCTTCCCCCACACCCCACCTTCCCCCCCTACACCCCCTTCCCCCCACACCCCCTTCCCCCCTACACCCCCTTCCCCTCCCACATCCCTCCCCCACCCCCCCTTCTCCCCCCCACCCCACCCTTCTCCCCCCCCACCCACCCCAATCTTCTCCCCCACCCACCCTTCTCCCCCCCAATCTTCTCCCCCCCCACCCCACCCCTTGCTCCCCCACCTCTTTCCCCTTTCTCTCCTCCCGTCTGTCTCCCTCCCTCTTTCACTCTCATTCCCTCTCTCCCTCCTTTCCCTCTCTCTCTCTCTCTCCTTCACTCTCTCCTTCTCTCTCTCTCTCTCTCCCCCCTTCACTCTCTCTCCTTCCCTCTCCCTCTTTCTCTTCTTCCCCCGTCTCTCTCTTCCCCGTCGCTCTCTCTTCCCCCCCGTCGCGCTCTCTTCCCCCGTCGCTCTCTTCCCCCCCAGTCGCTCTCTCTCTTCGCCCCCGTCGCTCTCTCTCTTCCCCTCCAGTCGCTCGCTCTCTCTCTTCCCCTCCAGTCGCTCGCTCTCTCTCTTCCCCTCCAGTCGCTCTCTCTCTCTTCCCCCACAGTCGCGCTCTCGCTCTCTCTCTTCCCCCCCAGTCGCTCTCTCTCTTCCCCCCCCAGTCGCTCTCTCTCTTCCCCCCCAGTCGCGCTCTCTCTTCCCCCCCCAGTCGCGCTCTCTCTTCCCCCCCAGTCGCTCTCTCTCTTCCCCCCCAGTCGCTCTCTCTCTTCCCCCCGTCGCTCTCTCTCTTCCCCCCCAGTCGCTCTCTCTCTTCCCCCCCAGTCGCTCTCTCTCTTCCCCCCCAGTCGCTCGCTCTCTCTCTTCCCCTCCAGTCGCTCGCTCTTTCTCTCTCTCTTCCCCCCAGTCGCTCTCTCTCTCTCTTCCCCCCCAGTCGCTCTCTCTATTCCCCCCCAAGTCGCTCTCTCTTCCCCCCCAAGTCGCTCTCTCTCTTCCCCCCAAGTCGCTCTCTCTCTTCCCCCCAAGTCGCTCTCTCTCTTCCCCCCCAGTCGCTCTCTCTCTTCCCCCCAAGTCGCTCTCTCTCTTCCCCCTAGTCGCTCTCTCTCTTCCCCCTAGTCGCTCTCTCTCTTCCCCCCAGTCGCTCTCTCTCTCTCTTCCACCAACAACATGCCCTCAAAAGACCCTCGGCACCGCCGGGCACTTCAGCTAGTTTTTAATAAAAAGGGTCTAAAACTAAACTTACCTTATTGTAGCTTCTTTAAAATAATAAACCTGTGGGAAAAAAAAAATTATAAATTACACGAAAACACTGCTTACCTGTAAAAATAAATACTTACGTGTGCTTTTTACAAGCGTAAAGACCGGAGGCCTTTAGACATGCGCAAATCCCCCAAAACAGAGGAAATCCAAGACGCACGCGCTGCCCCCTACAGCGCACGCGCTAGCCTCTTCAACTCTTGGGTTAGAGGAGAGGAAATGCCGGTTTTCAGCGCATGCGCTGTGCATGCTGAAAACCGGCATTTCCTCCGGCGAGATGCGCGAGTACCCCTTCCGTACTCACGCGTTTGGGGAGGAATTACTGCCCCATTATTTAAATATTTCTTTGTCACTCATATATAAATATTATTGTACAGTAAAGATTCAACACCCACGATGTTAGATTAAACTTAAAATTTAATGCAGCCATGGTCCCTTTAAGGATCCCGGCTTCAAACATGTCATGAGTGATGTCACCAGACCCACTCCATCTCATTGGGCTGGGTAACGCGCTGGGTGAGCTTAATAGGCCCCGTTAAGTTCAGTTAATTTTCTACAGCGGGATGGAGCCAGCAGCGGGGTCGTGACCTGCCACTGACACCGGCCGCACCGGACCCGCCAAGGTAAGGAAAATTCCGGCCTAGGTGTTTTTCTATTACATCTTTGAGTACCACCGTGTTAAGCAAACTGGTCTTTCGTTCCCTGGACTTGTTCTATCTCCCTTTTAAAATATAGGAATTATTATGTCCGTGTATAATTGAGACACGGACTGCAGGAGTGGATTATAACAAGTCTATACTGAATGGAGACAACCTGGAAAATGAAACTACAGAAGCCTGCTAGGGCCTTTTATACAGGGGTGCTCACTGCCGGTACTGCAGTCTGAGACCAGTTATTCCCTTAAAGGTACATACACAACAATTCCTCCCCTTTTAGATAAACAGTACATAACATTCATTTAACAACTAAATAATAACTAATTACAATTACAATTACGGTTGCTAGATACATTGGTTGAAGTTAAGCAATTATAAGTTCAGTCTTTGAGGAGGCTTCCTGATTCTGTCTGGATAACGCCTCTTTGGGATATCAGGTTCTTCTGGCAAGGTTGAGTCGGGATCAATGTTGTTGTTTGGTTCGTCTGCTTCCAATATCACCGATTCTGCGGTAGATGCAATTGGTACTTCGGTTTCATCGCCAGGTGTATCAGATCGTGGTGTGGAGTTGACGTTTTCCAGTGATTCTAGAATCTGGTCAGCATGGCATCTTACAATGCTCTCTCCAACGTCCACGGTATACATTAGAGGTCCTTGCCGTGTACAGATCGTTCCTGGCTGCCATTTCTCAGTGCGGTAGTCCTGGGCCAAAACTGGTTGACCTATCTTAAAACTCCTGGTCGGCCTTTCATTCATATTCTGAAACTGCCTGTTCTCCACATCTCTTCGGACGTTTGGCTTAACCAAATCCAAGCGGCGTCGTAGTCTTCGATTGAAGAACATCATGGCTGGAGTTTGGTTGGTAACCGCATGTGTCGCATTCTGGCAGGCAAACAAGAAGTTATCCACCTTGTGTTGTAGGGGTATGTCTTCATTACACATTGCCTTGATAGCCTTCTTGAATGTTTGAACAAACCTCTCGGCCAATCCATTAGTGGCTGGATGATATGGGGCGGATGTGTAATGCTTAACACCATTGTTCTTTAAGAACCTCCGGAACTCTTCAGACACAAACTGTGGTCCATTGTCAGAGCAAATATGTTCAGGCAGCCCATTCCTGGCGAATATGGTTCGTAAGACTGTGATAGTTTTTTCTGTGGTGGTTGAGGACATTTTTATTACCTCTGGCCACTTTGAATGTGCATCCACCGCAATTAAAAACATCGAGTCCATAAAGGGACCAGCAAAATCAATGTGCACCCTTTGCCATGGAGATGAGGGCCACTCCCATGGATGTAGAGGGGCTTGTGGTGGTGTGTTTTGGACCTTCTGGCATCCTGCACAGCTCTTGGTCATCTCTTCGATTTCTCTATCGATTCCCGGCCACCACACAAACGCTCTGGCTAAGTTCTTCATTTTTACCCCTCCCAGATGACCCTCATGAAGCTCATTGAGCACTCTATCCTTCAATTTGGGTGGAATTACTACTCTGGATCCACACATCAAGGTTCGCCATGTGCTGGCCATCCCTTCACCATTAAATCATAGACCCAGGAGAGTGTCGGGTCATTTCGTGTTTCCTTTTCTATGTTTGCATTCGTCACAGGGAGACATTCGACTATGGTCGAGTGGAATATCTCCACTGGATCCACTGCAAGTTCTTCTTCCACCGTCGGCAACGGTAGGCGCGACAATCCATCAGCATTCCCATGCTGTTTAGTTCCTTTGTACTCGATGTCATATTGGTGTGCCCCTAGGAAAAGGGACCACCTCTGTAGCCGTTGTGCTGTCATTATCGGGATGCCCTTCTGAGGGTTGAAAATGGAGACAAGAGGTTGATGATCAGTTAGTAGAGTAAATTTCTGATCGTGCAGGTAGTGATTGAACTTCTTCACCCCCCCACACCAGGCTGAGGGCCTCTCTGTCAATCTGGGCGTAGTTACGCTCGGCTGAAGTTAACGAGCGTGGCGCAAAAGCTATCGGCCTCTCTGAACCATCAAGGAATTTATGTGACAGTACCGCCCCAATGCCGTAGGGAGACGCATCACACGCCAGTCTTATCGGTAGTGATGGGTTGTAGTGAGCCAATACTTCTCTTGAAGTGATTAGGTCCTTACTCTTCTGAAAGGCCCGCTTACATTCATCGCTCCATTTCCATGCTACTCCAGTTTGTAGCAGGGCCTTCAGTGGGTGCAGAATTGTGGACAAATTCGGCAAAAACTTATGGTAGTAATTCACCAATCCGAGGAATGACCTCAGTTGCGACACATTCAGGTGCTGGAGCCTTAACTACCGCTTCAATTTTGTCAGGGGACCTATGCAACCTCTCTTCATCAATCACGTGGCCACAATACGATATCTGTTTCTTAAAAAACTCGCACTTGGGGCGATTGGCTCGTAGCCCATGTTCACGTAGTCTAGTGAGCACCTGCTCTAGGTTGGCAAGGTGTTCACTGTCATCTTCACCTGTCACTAGGATGTCGTCCAAGTAACACTGGGTCCCCGGAATCCCTTGCAGGACTTGTTCCATCGCTCTTTGCCATATCGCCGGTGCTGATGCTACTCCGAATACCATTCGATTATACTGGTAAAGACCTTTGTGAGTGTTTATCGTGAGATACTTCCTAGTGGACTCTTCAACCTCCATCTGCAAATATGCTTGTGCTAGGTCAATTTTTGTAAAACGCTTCCCTCCAGATAGTGAGGCGAAGATATCTTCTATCCTCAGAAGAGGATACTGTACTGTGTGAAGGACTGGGTTCACCGTCACCTTGAAGTCCCCACAGATGCGAACCTTCCTTGGCTCCTCAGACTTATTGTTTAACGTTTTCTTCATGACAGGAACGATGGGTGTCGCCCACTCGCTCCAGTCTACCTTAGTTAACACGCCTGCCTTCTCCAGATTCTCCAGCTCTGTCTCGACGGCTGGGCGAATTGCATATGGTACCGGTCTTGCTTTGAAAAACTTGGGAATTGCATTCTCCTCTATTTTTATCGAGGCGGTTACACCTTTAAGAGTGCCCAGTTCTTGTTGAAATATCTCTTTGGCGTCAGCTAAGATTGTTGACAATCGTCCAGGAATGACGTCGTCATCCTTTTTACCAGCCACCGTCAGTGCCTGAATGGAGTGCCAGTCTAAACTTATCTTTCTGATCCATTCACGTCCCAATAACAGTGGTCCACCATCTTGCAGTATGTAGAGATACAATTTCCGTATTTTCTTGCCGTTGTATTCGACAGGCACCCTTATTTTTCCTCTGGGGTATACTTTTTGCCCCGTATACGTCCTCAAGACAATGGATGTCTCTCTCAAGGGTATGTGTGAGAATAGCCGCTCGTAGTCTCGTCGATTCATGACGGTTAGAGCTGATCCTGTATCCAATTCCATTTTGACTTGGGACCCTGCTATCGTGAGGGTGACCCAAATGGTTCGGTGATCCTCTTTTGCGATTACGTTGTGAAGTTTGAGACAGCTTAGTCTCTTGTTCCCGGATTCACTATCGCTCATCTGGTCTTCGGAACTACTGTCCGTCATCTTTTGTACTTTCCTGTATGGTTCCTTAGTAGCCTTTTTGTTGTCGTTGGTCTTCTTCCCAGACCTGCAAACTCGTGCAATGTGTCCCATCTTTCCGCATTGCCTGCATATTTTGTCCTTGGACCAGCAGTCCTTCTGGTCATGGTTTGTTCTGCCGCAGCGATAATATTTTGCAAATCCCCGTGTCATTTCGTGGGTGCCGTATTCCTGTGGCTTTTGTTGTATTTCCGCAGCTCCCCTTGCTGCTGCTTCATACGATACTGCCACGCTGAAAGCCTTATCTAGCGTCAGCTCTTTCTCTGAGAGTAACCTCTTCTGGGTTCCTTCACTCAGGAGTCTACAGACAAATTTGTCCCGTAAGGTATATGCCAGTCCTGCTCTGAACTGGCAGTGCTTTGATAGCTTGCGTAGTTCCGTAAAGTGATCAGCATTGCTCTCATCTTTATGCTGATTTCTCCTGTGGAATTTAAATCTTTCTGCTATCAGCAGCGGTGTTCCTGTAGGATAGCAACAATTTCGTTAAAACTCTTCGCCTTCGGTTTGGCTGGAGTAATCAGGTCCCGCAATAGGCCGTACGTTCTTGCGCCCATTAAATTTAGCAATACCGATGCCTTTTTCTCATCGGCTATTTCGTTTGCCTCGCAATATACCTCGACTCTTTCCACATACGTGGTCCAGTCTTCTATTGCATTATCGAAGGCAGTGATATAGCCAGTCTTTGGCATCTTGGAAATCTAAGATGGCGCCTCCCGCGCTTTGCCTTCTTCCCCGCTGGATTAAAAATGGCGCCTCCCGCGCTTCTGTCTTCTCCGCTGTTGCTAGCGCTGTTGCTGGCGTTATGCCTTGATGGCGACGCCCTATGGTCTTCGCGCACTTCCCCCCGCGCTGCTGCTAACGCCGCTCTCTGCGGTTTCCGTGGCAAACTGCAGCTCCTCGCGGCTTTCTGCGCGTTTAATTTTTTTTTATTTCCCCGTCGTCGGAACAACCCTGCGGGACTCTTGCCTCCCTCTTCTCGGGTCTGTACGCTGCCCGGTTTCATAGCACCGGCCGCGCCCAGTGTGCTCCACCCTCTCTCTCTCCTCTTCCCGACAACGCTGCTCGGTCCCGTTGCAAGCCACCCGCTCGAACTCTAGACCGCCGCAGCCCAGGAAGAATCAGTGTACTACCTGCCACCAGCCCGATTAGCTGAAGCACCATCGACAGGATAACCAAGCCCCGCTCTCGACAGCCTCTCCTACAAATCTTTAACTCCGCTGACTCAGAGGTGGATGCCCACGGTCGACGCCCGTTTCTACTGTTTCTTTCTTCCTTCTGGCCTCTACCTCTGATAACTTCGCTTCAGGGATGGATCCCCATGAGGTGGTGCAGATTGTAGGTAAGTTCGTATCTGCTCATCGCCAGTATTATGTCCGTGTATAATTGAGACACGGACTGCAGGAGTTGATTATAACAAGTCTTTACTGAATGGAGACAACCTGGAAACTGAAACTACAGAAGCCTGCTAGGGCCTTTTATACAGGGGTGGTCACTGCCGGTACTGCAGTCTGAGACCAGTTATTCCCTTAAAGGGACATACACAACAGGAATCACATCAGCTGTCTGCCAGTCACCTGGCACTATTCCCTTTTCTAATGAAATTTTATATATATGTAATAGTGCCTCTGCTATCTCTTCAATAACTCTTAATATGCACAGATGCAAGGGATTTTATCCTCTCTAAGTTTGATTAGTTTATCAAGCAACAACAACAACTTGAATTTATATGCCGCCTTTAACATAGTAAATCGTTCCATGGCGCATCACAGGAGCATTATAATACAAAATTTGACACCGAGTCACATAAGGAGATATTAGGGCAGATGAACAATGCTTGGTCAAAGAGGCAGGTTTTAAGGAGCATCTTAAAGGAGGAAAGAGAGGTAGAGGGTAGAGAGGTTTGGAGAGGGAATTCAAGAGCCTAGGGCCATGGCAGCTGAAGGCACGGCCACCAATGGTGGAGTGATTAAAATTGGGGATACGGAAGAGGCCAGAATTGGAGGAGCGCAGATATCTCAGAGGGTTGTAGGGCTGGAGAAGGTTACAGAGATAGGGAGAGGCAAGGATGAGAATTTTAAAATTGAGGCGTTGCTTAACCTGGAGCCAATGTAGGTCAGCGAGCACAGGGGTGATGGATAATGTTCCCCTGTAATTTATTTTTGGGTGTACGGTCCCTTTAACGGGCTGGGCGGCCGATTCAAAGTTTCGTGCATGCATGAAATTTCACATTTGAAAAGCCAATCCTGGGCTGCAGGGGACTGGCAGACAGCTACGCGGCCACGCAGCTTCGAGGGAATGTTGGTGATGGACGAGTTAGTATATGGGCAGCAGAGGTTTGGATGAGCTTCAGTTTATGGAGGGTGGAAGATGGGAGGCTGGCCAGGAGAGCACTGGAAGAGTCAAGTTTCTATCTTCAATGTCTTCATATCTTTTTTGATCTCTTCTTCTAATGCCATGTCCACCCTGTTAGTCTCCCTGGCAAATACGGAGGCAAAGTAACTATTCAATATTTCTGCCATTTCGCTGTCATTACCTGTGAGTTTATCTTGTGCATGCCTTAGTGGCTCTATCCCTATCCTGACTTTTCTTTTGTTATTTAGGTGTCTGTAGAATACTTTATTTATTTTTATGTTCCTTGATAATTTAATTTTGTAGTTGCTCTTTGCTTTCCTAATTGTGTTTTTGACTTCTTTCCTAACCTCTTTGTATTCACTTTTGTCATCCTCTCCTTTATTGTTTATGTACTTGGTATATGCCTTTTTCTTTAGTTTCAATTTTAAGCTTACCTCTTTATTCATCTAATGGTGTTTCATTATTGGCTAATTTCTTCTTGTTCTTTAGTCAATGTCCCAGATTCCTCAACATTGACTCTGGACCCCATGAAGTCTCATGACTTCAGATTAAGCATGGGTAATGAAACCTCCTGCTGATTACCACCTACCACTCTCCCTCAGCTGATGAATCAGTACTCCTCCATGTTGAACACCACTGAGCACAAGAAGCACTGAGAGTAGCAAGGGCACAGAATGTACTCTGGGTGGGGGACTTCAATGTCCATCACCAAGAGTGGCTCAGGAGCACCACCAATGACTGAGCCCTGAAGGACATAGCTGCCAGACGAGGACTGCGGCAGGTGGTGAGAGAACCAACACGAGGGACAAACCTACTTGACCTCTTCTTCACCAGTCTACCTGTCACAGGTGCATCCATATCGACATCCTCCTGAGATCCCCACCATCGCAGAATCCAGTCTTCAGCCAATTTGAGTCTCTCCACATGATATCAAGAAACGACTGAGCGCACTGGATACAGTAAAGGCTTTGGGCCCCGACAACATCCCGGCTGTCGTGCTGAAGACTTGCTCCAGAACTAGCTGCACCTCTAGCCAAGCTGTTCCAGTAGAGCTACAACACTGGCATCTACCAATGTGGAAAACTGCTCAGGTGTGTCCTGTCCACAAAAAGCAGGACAAATCCAATCCAGCCAATTACCGGCCCATCAGTCTACTCTCAATCATCAGCAAATTGATGGAAGGTGTCATCGGCAGTGCCATCAAGCGGCACTTACTCACCAATAGCCTGCTCACCGATGCTCAGTTTGGGTTCCGCGAGGACCACTGAGCTCCAGACCTCATTACAGCCTTGGTCCAAACATGGACAAAAGAGCTGAATTCCAGAGGTGAGGTGAGAGTGACTGCTTTTGACATCAAGTCAGCATTTGACAGAGTGTGGCATCAAGGAGCCCGAGTAAAATTGAAGTCAATGGGAATTGGGGGAAAACTCTCCACTGGCTGGAGTCATACCTAGCAGAAAGGAAGATGGTTGTGGTTGTTGGAGGTCAATCATCTCAGCCCCAGGACATCGCTGCAGGAGTTCCTCAGGGCAGTGTCCTAGGCCCAACCATCTTCAGCTGCTTCATCAATGACCTTTCTTCCATCATAAGGTCAGATGCGGGGATGTTCGCTGATGATTGCAGTGTTCAGTTCCATTCACAACTCCTCAGATAATGAAGCAGTCCATGCCCGAATGCAGCAATACCAGGATGATATTTAGGCTTCAGCTGATAAGTGGCAAGAAACATTAGCGCCACACAAGTGCCAGGCAATGACTATCTCCAACAAGAGACTGTCTAACCACCGCCCCTTGACATTCAACGGCATTACCAACGCCGAATCCCCCACCATCAACATCTTGGGGGTCACCATTGACCAGAAACTTAACTGGACCAGCCACATAAATACAGTGGGGAAGAGCATAACTAGAGGCCATCATTATAAGATAGTCACCAAGAAATCCAATAGGGAATTCAGAAGAAACTTCTTTACCCAAAGACTGGTGAGAATGTGGAACTTGCTACCACAGGGAGTGGTTGAAGCGAATAGCATAGATGCATTTAAGGGGAGGCTAGACAAGCATATGAGGGAGAAGGGAATAGAGGGTTATGCTGATAGATTTAGATGAGGAAAGACGGGAGGAGGCTCGAGTGGAGGATAAACGCCGGCATGGACTGGTTGGGCCGAATGGCCTGTTTCTGTGCCGTACAGCCTATGTAGTAGGAAAAGGCACACGAAAGACAGGCACTAAGGGAATGCACAAGGGTGATTAGTTGACTTTGTTCTTTAGATTCGAATTGGATAAATTTATGAATTATGTTTGAAATGTGTGTTTTGTGCTGGCTCCCATTTCAGCTTTGTGCCCAGGAGGACGCTGTGATGTTCTTTGACAGAGGGATGGTATGATGGGGAAGTGGTGAGCAACGGGGATCTGGGGTTTCATTCACTGGAACCGGAGATTGAGGGGGCGTTCACGGACAGCCCATCCGGAACGAGGATGTGCTGACTGCCTCCTCCCTTCCTCCGGAGGTGGTCCTGGAATTTGTGGTGGCGAGGGCTGCGCATTCATGATGGTCAAGTTGTGGAGCCTGCAGCAAACCACCACGGAATGGGACACCCACTCCAGCAATCACTGGAGGGCTCCTCCAGAGCGGTCAAGGCAGTGGAACCATTGCTTCAGTAGCCTGATGGTCTGTTCGATGACGTTCCTCGTGGCAACATGGCTGTCATTATGAGTGCTTGCCACGAGTGGTGGGGTTGCGGAGGGGAGTCATCAGCCAGGTGTAGAGTGGATAGCCCTTGTCTCTGAGCAGCCACGCTCGGGTTTGACATGATGGCTGGGAGATTGCTGGCACACCGGACTGGTGCAGGATGAAGGCATCATGACTGCTGCCGGGATAGCAGGCATTCACAAACATGATGTGCTGGGCGTGGTCGCACAACAACTGCACATTGAGTGGTAGCCTTTGCGGTTACGGAACATCTCCGGATTGGTATACGGCACCCGCAAAGCCATGTGTGTGCAGTTGATGGTGCCCTGAACTATGGTGAAGCCCGCTATCCTGGCAAAGCCACATGCGTGCTCGTCCTGCTTCTCTCTGTTCAGAGAGAAGGGAATGAAGTCCCTTCTCCTGGAGTAGAGAGCCTCTGTGACATCCCAGATGCAGCGATGGATGGCAAACTGCAAGATGGTTGCTATGTCGCCTACTGCAGACTGGAAAGATCCGGTGGCAAAAAAATTGAAGGCCACGGTGACCACTGGGAACGCAACCGTCGCCCTGCTCTGAGGTTGCAGGTCTGGTCCCAAGAGGTGGCAGAGTTCTGTGACCATCTCCTTGGTGAAGCGGAGCCTCCTAATACACTGCAGGTAGGTGAAGTGTTCTCGGAACTGGGTAAGACCTCCTGCTGAAAGCCCTCCTCCTTCTGCGAGCATCTTGTCCTCTTCTTTGCTGCCTCCACTCCATCTCCGTCATACTCGAGCGTGAGGGGGACTGCAAGTAGAGCCCCCATGACTATGAGCAAGTGGTCTGAGCAGAACCCTTTAACTGAGAAGCAAGGCGTTCTCCACTTGCAGCAACACTCCTCGTCACTCAGCAACTTAAAACAACTCTAGAAAGCTCCAAACAGTTGCACAAACTTAGACAGAGCCAGTAGAGCTGAAAATACATGTCAGCTGCAAGTTATTGATCATCCCTTTAAATAGCGCTGCTGGGGGGTCCTCCGTGCTGCTGAACACATGGTCAGCTGGTCGTGATTAGGAGAGGGTGTTAAAAGGAGCGGCAACATCAAAAATGGCAAGAGAGTGCATCAAGTCAGTGTTGCACACTCATTGATGTCACAATCTGCCTCATCTAAATATGTGGAGCGAGTGCTGGCAACGGCAGCGCTACCGACCTCCCCAAAATGGCGGCCACTGCAGGACCTGCTGGAAGCAAGTTGGCTGCCACTGTTTCATCAAAACTGACTTTAACAACCGGCGCTAAATCCCCGAATTTCGCGGCCTTTGTCTTTTACTCATTTCATAGATCTGCTTACATATTTCTTCCTCCACATCCTTCCACTATTAGGTGATCTGTAGACTACCCCTATTAATGTGATCAAACCCTGCTTATCCTTTATCTCAATCCATATGGATTTGGTTTCTATCTTAATGTTAGTTATGTTTCTTTTGCTATTATGCTTTTTCTAATTAGTACAGCTATCCCACCCACCCCTTCTTCTTTCCCTATCCTTTCTGAATACATTATAACTTGCAATATGTAACTGCCAGGCCTGATCGAGTAAAGCACCTCTGCCTTATAGACTGGCTTCTCAAAGGCCAGACTGTATTTCAAAGGGTTTCTAAACATAAGGATTGGCCACTTTTAAAGACCAGTTAATTAGAGCTTTGACTTGGCTATAACAGGCAGCGGAGCAAGACCCATAGGTACATATTTCCAAGAAAGACTGTAACTGATAGGGATTGGGTGGCTACTCCATTTCTGAGAAGTGTTTATCTAGCTTTTGAGAGATCGTCAAAGAAAGTCTTTCAAAGAAACTCAAATTATGGTTTTGTCTGTCAAACCGTTTCATTAAGTAGTTAAAGTTGTTATGTTCTTTAGATTAATTTCAATAACTTGCTGCTACTGCTTGCTGCTGTAAATGATTCAATCTGTGTATAAACCTTTGTGTTGCTTTTGTCTGCTATGCAAGTGTCTGGTGTGACTAATATTAATTGTTTTCTGGAGTGACATAGTAGAAAACCTACGTGTAATTCTGAGGCAATAAATGGGTCTATTATTTGCTTAGGGCATACTATCCAGATTACTTGTGCATAAAGTCTTCCTTTAGTTCAAGTGTGGACTTGCCTGTGAGATCTGATTTTTGTGTTGGGCACAAGAAAATCTATTTGGAGAAGCTCCAATCATAACAATGATGTTTAGGCAATATGGCCCAACCAGACAGTGAAAACTCATGACTTCAACACTTGTTATGTGGCCAGACCCATTTATTATTTAAATGTGGTACACACCAGTACCCATGTGGTATCTTCTGTTTATTATTTGTGAACCACAACCCTCCATTTCACATGGGTGGCAAAGACCATCTTCTTTCACCTCCACAATATTACCTTGTTCTACTCCTACCTCACTCTATCTGCCACTGAAACCCTCATCCATAACTTTGTGACTTCCAGATTTGATTTACTCCAATCCTCTCCTGGCATTCCTCCACCCTCCATAAACTTCAGCTCATCCAAATTCTGCTACCTGTATCTTATCCCGCTCCAAGCCCTGCTGGTTAATCACCCCCATCCTTGTCGGCCTACACTTGCTCCTTAATGCATCAAATTTAAAATTCTCACGGCCTTCCCCTTCCTCCAGTCCAACAACCCCCATGCACTCTCCATTTCTCTGTCTCTGGCCTTTTGTGGATCTCCCTCTCCCTTCGCCCCACCATTGGGAGCTGCGCCTTCAGTCACCTCAGTCCTACCCTTTAGAAAATATAGATCCAGGATGGGCAGAACCCATGGGGGGGTCACTCTGGCTGCCTGCTTCTCTTCCGCGGCATTCTGTGCCCTGGTAACCTTGAAGAGGGAGCGTGTTATCCGCCGGTATGCTTGAGGCCTTCCGCGACCAGTGGGTACCGCAGGATATAGAATGTATCTTAGATGTTTATAATACTTTAATTTAATTGTTGAATAATTTCTACTTTCTTTCCTCTTGCTGTATTAAGCATATTTGTATAATTGGACTTTTTGTTTCTTTTATTAGATTAGTGATGACCTAGAGCACTTGCTAAAATGATTTTGTTTGGTGACACTTTGCCAACTCAGTGTCACTCCTATTGGTTTAAATTAAAAAGTCCTACCTTGTGGCATTCCCTCCTTAAACCCCTCTGCCTCTCCACCTCTTTTAAGAACCTCCGTATAACCCACCTCTTTCACCAAGCTTTTGGTCACCCCTCCTAATCTCTCCTACGGATCCGCACCCGTTTTTCCCTGTTGCCTCTGTGAAGCACTTCGAGACATCAAAAGGCGCTATATAAATGGAAGTTGCTGTTGAATTCATGTGACTTGTAGCTTTGTTATTGCCCACCGATCCTATAAAGCTTTAGGAGTTTCACAGACAAGAAATAATTCATTAAATATATTCAAGAAGGAGTTAGTTATATTTCTTAAGGCTAAAGGGATCAAGGGATATGGGGAGAAAGCAGGGACAGGGTACTGAATTTGGATGATCAGCCATGATCTCATTAAATGGCAGAACAGGCTCGAGGGGCCGAATGGCCTACTCCTGCTCCTATCTTCTGTTTCTATGAAAACTTATACAAACATTAAGTAAAAAAATGCATTTATATAGACCTTATCGTGCCTCTCAGAAACATTGAAGTACAAACACCGTATTACGTAGGCAAAACAGCATAACAAATGTATTCATTTACTTGTGTTCTACCAAATAACATAACAGTTCTTGAAGCAGCCGTCAGATGTGCAGTGCTTTTCAACAAAAGTTACTTTGGATCCTAATGCAATGATCTCTATAGCCACCTGAGGCACTCGCCCAATAACTGTGGGATGTGAATGATATACTAACAAAATATATATTTGATTACAAATACTAAACTATTTCAGTTTAGAATACAGAAGGGGATACAGAATTTCCTTAGGAAAAGGCTGAGGATTTTACTTCACACGCTAGGCCACTTATGTATCTGGAGGGGTTAGCATTTTGGTATAGCAATCAAATCCAGCCCACTCGCTGTGCATCATTTTGGCAACGATATATTTAGCCAGCCTCGACCTCACAGCACCTCAGCGTCTTGATATGTGTTATCATTTCGTCATTGCACCCATGTACTTTTGAGAAATGTGTGTAAAAGCAAAAGGAACAATAGATGAAAATGACCAAAAGAAAACCTGACAGATTAAAAACAAAGTACGTTGCAGAAAAGAATTCTGGGGGGCGGGGAATAAAGTGAAAGCGAAAATTAAGTTAATAAATTATCTGCGGAATTTAATACTGGATTAGCCCAGTTCTCCAGGGATAGAAGCTTGCAATACCTCGTGATTATAGCATGCAATTTTAGTATTTCCACGATTCAAAACACTAAACGATTTAAGGATTTACGGGGAAAATTCAAACCATTTCAAAGCAGCTTCGGGTTGAGGAGGTCACATCGTAATAATTGTTTGGTCTTTTCTGAAATGTTAATAGTTTTCATTAGTAGCAAAAACGAGTTGCCTTGCCAAAAAAACCAACAAAAGGCAAATTATGCAATACAAATGGAACGATACATATATGCACAGGGAAAGTTGGAATGACTAATGTATAAATGCATATGGTCAGGGGTTCTTTACCCCATCTCTCCTCTCTCTCTCGCACCGACTGGAATAAAGAATCGGTGTGTGGCGCGCGCGGCGGGGAGAAGCGGTGCTGAAGCTCGCGCTCCTTTTAAATCAATTCCATCCCCAGAAAAAAAAACCAGAGGTTCTAAAAATAGCACGAGCAGTTTAGTCGGCGGGAGATGGGATTGGCGGGCAGGAGTCACGTGCCCAACCGCCAGCTCGCCCTCCCTCCCTCCGTCTCTTCCAGCTTGTTGTTCAGTGAGTGTCAGTGAAGCGAGCAAACATGGCGGAATTCCTCAACCAGCGACACTGATGAACTGGGCGCTGTCGCCGAAACCCCGTTGAACACAACCCATCTCTCGTCTCCGCTACTAACTGCAGCTTTGGTAAGACAAGTTTGAAAGCGTTGCGATTTAATGGCATCCCCATTCCAATTGTCCATCTATCTCCCTCCCTACTTTAAATGGTTAGTGCAAAGTGGTTTGCTTACAGATTGCACACCAGCTTAGTTTCTGAAAGCAAACGCTCTGCGATTGGGGTTAAGTATTTTTTTTACGCCCCCCCCCAATCTACCTCACTTACCGATTGAGGCATTTACTGTTGACGCCAACTAAACTTTATAAACGGAAATTCCCTGCCTTCGGGGCTGATTGACGGTTCCGTTATCCAATCAGCGTCTTTGTCGGTGGTTTGTTTGGAACGTTACTAACGGGCATCCTCCAATCGATGCGCGGCGAAGGCGGGACTTCCGGCGTGTGAAGGTAGGTTGAGGCGGAGTAGCTTTGCGCGAGAGCGTAGATCTTCTACACACCTACTGTGTAACGTGTGGGCTTCAACTCGGCGGCTGGTAAATGCAGCATGGATCAGCCTCGGATCGCATTAAATAACATTTGTTTCATCCCGAGTATCCAAACGTGATTCCGAACCAACCCGCCTCAGAGTCCAGGATGCAATTGACACAATTAATCTTAATCCATTGAGGAGCAGCCTGCTCAAATTGGTGAATCAGCTATTTCGATTTCAAGTTGAGCAAGCAGAAATAAACAAACCGTGGAATGAAATTTTATGTATGTGAACTGATATTTCCGATTTGCTACAATGGCTTTTTGTCAGAAATTAAACTATTTTTTGGGGAGTGGGCGAATGCAAGCATTTTAAAAGTGAGTGTGGGGATCGAGCTAAAGAGGGACCCGAGCTAAATTGAACCAAAATGAACGATCATAAAGGTTTAAGAATAGGGGACACAAATGAACATTTTTTTCCTAACTAGATACGGAGCCGTAAATGGGGGCCTACATAAATGAATAACTAGGTGGATTTAGTTTTTCACCTAATTTTCTCCCTTCCTGATCTGAAGCTACCAAGTCTTGGAATAGGTGCTGGCTGCCCTGTGGTACCTTGTTCATGTGTCCATTCTTTGTGTGAACCTGGATACTAAGTATTGGCAGGTTATGACAGCTGAGCTGATCTTGTCCTCATCAGTGCCCACACAAGTACACTTCCAGCATGAGCCTTTGGATAGTAATTAGGATTGGGAAATTTGGCCCCATTTTGTTTTCTTTTCTTAGGTTAGGGTGCTGACACTAATTGTAGTGATCCTCTGCACTCTTTGACACAAGTTAAGTCATTGGAGATCAGGGATCTAACCTAGACCATTCTGGTCTTCCATGGAGTAATTGGAGGAGCTCAAGTGACCTCTGGCGTACTGTAGGGTTGAAGAGATGTTAGCGAAAGGAGCCGGAGAGAACGAAGAGCTTGGTTGATTGAAGACGATAACTGGTTGTGCGTTATAGTGTGGGGATGATTCAGTATATCTGTATTATTTAGGTCTACCCATAGGATCTGGACCAAATGGGCCTTTCAAAAAAATCCCAGCGAATTGCTTCTTCACATGTAACAGAGTAAACGTCACCAAAGCGGGTTAATGGAATAATTTCTATTCACTGAGTGTTACTCACAGAATTCACTTAAATAGGGAAGAGGGTTGAAATGATTAATATACATTAGTGGTTTAGTAAAGTTTTTATATTTATTGTAGTAAAGTGCAACTGCAAAAGCGATCTATTGGTAATGAGTCTTGCTTGTGTTCTGAACATTTCTTGATCTTCATACGTGACAGTTTTGTTAGTTTGGGTGGGGAAGAGAGAAAACCAAATCCCCGGCATTTTCTTTTTGTACAAATACCTAGATATTTTTAAAATTAAATCTGGATGATAGCTCGAAGACTGTTCAATAGCGTCTGTGATTAGGACCGAAAGGCATGTGTTAACTTTGTGTTAAAAATGTGAAATTGGTTGGTTTTAAATGCAGAGCTATCTGCCTGTTGCCATAGTTGGCATAAACTTGTAACCTTCATTCAATTTGACTCATTCTTATTCTAGCTCCATTTTAAGGTTTAAATTCAAAAAAAATTGAGAGGAAGACATTTTTTATTTTGGGCAACAGTGCAGGTGATAGAATTTAGGGGGTCAATTAAACAATAAGAGGGTACTGACTTAGTTATTCCAACCGTAAACCGATTTGTATATTTGAAACAAATTCATTCTTAATTGGAAGACACTTTATTATGGCATGTACCAGTAAAAGCAGGGCGGGGGTCGAAGCATGACTCCACAGTTTTCTGAAAAAAAATAGCAACTGCAGTAGGGCAAAAATATCTTTGAGTTCCACTTCTCCTCTCTCTTTCCCCCCCCCCCCCCATCTTGTATGAGTGGGATTAAAAACAATGGGACCTCATCATTGCTCAAATTTATTTGTATTGTGTTTTGGCACCTTCAGTGCTTTTTTTTAATAATAGATTTTTGGGCTGAATAAATTGTTAAAATATGTGCAATTTGTAAATTGTTTAGATATGTGCAATTTGTAAATTGTTTAGAAGTAAGGAGTTATAAGTTGCATTAGGAGTGATTCTGTATTTTTTCTCATGGAAAATTTGATTTATTTATCTCTGGGGAGAGATTTAAGTGGTTGTAGATCTGTATTACATTGATTAGTCTCCTCCATAAGGATAATATGCTTGAGGGACCTTGCCCAGATGTATTATATTTTCCCTTCTCTACTCTATAAATAGAATAATGTAAATTGCAACAAGTGGAAAACTACACAAATTTTGTCTTTGTTGTAGTGTCACATATACCTAAATGGTGAAACAAGAGTTTGTTTGGATAACAAATAGGCATCGTCTATCTGACTGGTAAATAGTACCAGCCAGATAGTACCTTTAGCTTTTTAAGTACAAACTGGTTGTTGTCTGAACATGTATGTGGATTGACACTGGGCAGCAGTGACTTATGAAGAAGACTCCTTTGAGCGTTGAGTCTGATGAGGGACATCACTGGCCATCGGGACGATAGGTCAATATGTATTCTTGTTAACATAACCACATTTTGCAATGTTTTAAATGATGTGTGGAGCAATTTTAGTTTTGTAAAATTACAAAGTGTAAACCAGAACTGCTGTTTGTTTGGGGCGAAACATTTAGTTTTAAGTAATCTACTTTGTCTACATTGTGTGTTTTTGTATAATATATAAAGATTTCACTGCTACTTGAATGATTTTTAATGGTGTTATAAACCACAATAATAAAACATGAGCATCAACAGACTGAAAGATTGAAGTGCTACTTTAAATTAAAGTTTGATATTATAGTACTACAGTTTTTGGTTCTATGCTGTTAGCTGGGGGATGTGTGGAGGATGGCTGTGCAAGTATGATGTAGGTGAGTGATAAAGGTGATGGTGCTGTTGGAGCAGAAATTGCATAGTATTGTGATTGGTACAGAAGTACAAGTGGTTTACTTGTAACTTTAAATGATTCTGTAGGGTATGGTGGGAGCATCAAGGGACAAGTCACAGACAATAATTTTGAAGTTGGAAAAATGTAGTCGTGCATAAGTGTTTTCTTTTGGGAAATATAGTGGGCAGTGCATAGAGAACAATGGAAACAAGGAATGAACATTATCTATATCCATCTTATTCATTAATGTGTATTGCTGAACTTGAACACTTTTTTTGCCACTTTTTTAAACCAACAGTGGATGTCAATGGCAGATAGAAACAGGAGGAGGCCATTCAGCCCCTCGAACCTGTTCCGCCATTCAATTAGATCATGGCTGATCTGTATCTTAACTCCATCTACCTGCCTCAGTTCCATAATCCTTAATACCCTTGCCTAACAAAAACCTATCAGTCTCAGTTTTAAAGTTTTGTAATTGACCTTTTGGGGAGAGTTCCAAATTTCCACTACCCTTTGTGTGAAGTGCTTCCTGACACCACCCCTGAACAGCCTAGCTCTAATTTTAAGGTTATTACCCCCTTGTTCTGGACTCTCCCATCAGAGGAAATATCTACCCCATCAACTCCTTTTAATCATCTTAATAACCTCAATATCACCTCATAATCTTCTATACACGGTAGAATACAAGCCTAGACCAAATCTTTCCTCATAATTTAACTCTTTAGGACTGGTATCATTCTGGTGATTCTGCACTGCACCCCCTTGCCAAGGCAATAGATACGGTGCCCAGAACTGCATATAGTACCCTAAATGGGGTCTAACCAGAGCTTGTTGATGTACTCTATTTTAGTTGATGCCTGATGATCACTAATTAATAATTGTGATTGAACCACTAAGTGATCCTGGCCTCTTGTTTTCTTTTTCTTTTTCAGTGGTCAGCTTACCAGAATATATATCCTATCTGTTATTATGAAACTAATTGTCTGAGTCTGGAACCTGCCTATGATTTATAGTGGCATAACATTAGCATCTGTTAAATATTAGAAGCATAAGAAATGATTGGGGGGAGAAAAGATAAACTAGAGTGGTTAATGGCTCTAATTCAATTAATGCTTCTACTATGAATGTTCATGCCCTGGCAGCCTTTGCACAGCAGCAATCCACCTAGTCTGGTCTCAAGCCAGCCTTTCAGTCTCATTCTCAGTCATCACCATCTGCTAGCAGTCTTCCATTATGATCCACCACTTCATTGCATCACCTGAACCTTGAGGGGTCTGGAACCCATCACTTTTCCTATGGGCCAATCTCCTTGTTATCCATTCCTTGCTTCGGAGTCCTACTGAGGCAACACTTGTTTGAGATATGTAGTTAAGCGTGTGATGCACTAATTAAAAATTTAAATTCCTGTTTCAAAATCAACAATTTAGTGCAGTTAAATCTGTACCAGAGTTAAACAAACTAGTGGAATTTAAATGTACACAGATTTATTAAAAACAATGCTTATTTAACACTAACTAGAGCTTGGATTGCAATGTAGTGCAATTTTCTCAGTTGATTTTCTTGAATCTTTTATTAAGATTACTTAACACCGCTCATTAGGGTATAGCAATGTTGTAACTGCTGATGCAGTATTACATCAGAATCTTTGCCAGATTGTATAGATTCATTACTTTGCTGCGCTTATAACAGTACACGGTGAGAGGAATTTTATTTTCTCTGTTTTTCCTCCCCCAGTTACTATTGTGTTCTCTGGTGCATCCCTGATTTCCTTCACACATCAATTGGCGGCCATGCCTTCAGCTGTCTAGGCACTAAGCTCTGGGACTTTCTCCCTAAACCTCTCCACCTCTCTCTCCTTTTAAGATGCTCTTTAAAACCCACCTCCTCTTTCACTGTCCTACTATCTCCTTATGTGGCTCGGTGTCAAATTTTGGCTGATAATGCTTCTGTGAAGGTCCTTGGGGTGTTTTACTATGTTAAAGATGCTTTATAAATGTAACTTGTTCCAGTACCATGCATCTCACCTTGGCTAAGGAAGCATTGGTTGTGCTGCTCCTAGGTCTCCAACAATAGCTGGTTGCAGACATTTTTTTCATTGACCTGGTTTGACTGACCCTGGCTCCCATTTTCCTTTTTCTTTTTCAGTGTCTGTGTTTTGTGTAGCATGATTCTGAGATGTTAAGGTTCAGTGTAACGCTGATCACTGAAGCATAATCTGAAATTTGCACCTGGAGTTGAGCGATCATAAAAATTACAGGACGGAAGGAGGTTATATTTGGGCTATTGCGCCTGTGGCAGCTAGTTTTTTAACTGGAGTTATCTACTCTAATTCTATTTTCCTGCCCTTTGCCTGTATCCTTTTTTATATTCTTCCATAGCAGCAGTGCTGAGCGGGAAAGAGGGCTTTGAGTAATTACTGGTAGACAAACATAGTTTAAAAAAAAAACTATCGGGCAATTATTAGGTACTGCATCTGCAAAAACACTTTAAGCAAAACAATTGTTCAGTGCATCCACATGTGATTTTTTTTAAAGTTTATTTTTGTTTGCGTTTGCATTGATATAGCGGAATGTGACTGGCAGCTCATAAACTACAGGCTGAAAATGTGTAACTTAAATGGTGGCCTTTCCATTTATCAACAGTGAAGCCGATTTAAATTGCTTTTTTCTTTCATGAGAACCCCAGTAATGCAACATGTTTTTTTCTTGTGTTAAACTTCAAAATTCTGAATTCTTAAATCTCATTGAACAATTCATAGCAAAAGTGGACTTATTCCCACAGTGATATAGCTTCAGGATTTGTTGTGGTATTACTGTTTTTGTAATGGCAATATATAGTGCTTGCTTTTATGCCCCACCCTCCTTGGTCTCCCCGTGCCATGCAGCAGCTGTAGGCTGGCCTTATGGATGACTCTTGTACTCTCCATTTCCCCTCACCCGCCCCACCCTGGCTCCCTTAGCCATGGGGATGTATTTGGCTTTTGCTCACTGGCTCTCTACAGCAATGTGGCTGAGATTGGAAACTCAGTTGTGTGGGGCATTGAGTTATGTGAATTCACATTTCAGCATGCATTGTAGTGCCATACATTGGTACTCTTGTGTGCTGAACTGTTGGGATTGTTCTCTTTTGGGATGAGTGAGTTATGTGGGATTATTGTTTCAGTGCAGTGTGTGTGTAAATAATTATGCAGAGTAAAAATTAGATGTGAATAAATGACAATGCTGCAATTCAGTTAAGGGGTTCTGGTGATGCAATTAAACCTTTACTGTGAACCTGTAGTATTTCCAAATGCTTCCTAAACCCAAAAATTGACTTGATTTTTGACACAGTAGTGATAAAATGTATAATTGAGAGAAAATGACTGCAATACAATTGGTGTGCAGAGTTAGCAGTTGTAGCATGGAGACTGGCAGAGGGACTAGAGTGGTGGTGATTAATGAAGTTGAGTGGCACACTGAATCTAAAATGCCGACTCTTTCAATTTTTATTTGTCAAATGCCCAAATTTGGCCTAGTTCATACACTCAAATACCAGAATATCATTCCCTTTTTGCATCCACATTGTAATTTTATCCCAATACAAATTTCTGGCCATCATAGCTATTGACCTGTGAATAGCTGCAATCCATGGCTAGACCCATGGGGCTGAATTTTTCCAACCTCGGCGGGTCCATGGCGGGCGATGTCCGTGGCGTGTGGGGACCTCTCTTTTGTCTTAATCCCGGCCTCCAACATGATTTTCCGTTGATTGGGTTTGCTAAGCCCACATGTGAGGTTCCTGGCCAATTAATAGGAAGCGGGTCTGATGACACATCATCAGCCGGTTTCCTTAAAGGGACCACGGCCGCATTCATTTTGACAGTTGTGCTGTCGGTGTTCTGCAGCATTGAGGTGCTGCAAATACTGATGAGCACTGCACAAAAGTGCACGGCTGCACCCAGGCTTTCCCATTACTCCCTCTGTATGCTTATGGAGGGAGTCATAGCACGCAGGGAGGTTCTCTTCCCTTCCCATGGGCGGAAGAGACCTCCCCAGGACATCAACGCAGCCTGGTTGCACATTGCACAGGAGGGCACAAGCAGGGATGTTGTCAGTCAGGGGGAGATAGAGGAACAGATATGTAGGCAAATCTCAGAAAAGTGTGAAAATAATAGGGTAATAATAGTGGGGGATTTCAACTTCCCCAATATAAATTGGGATAGTCAGAGTGTGAAAGGCTTAGAGGGTGCAGAATTCTTAAAGTGCATCCAGGAGAACTTTTTGAGCCAACATGTAGAAAGTCCTACAAGAGAGGGGGCGGTACTGGACCTAATTCTGGGGAATGTAGCCGGGCAAGTGGTGGAAGTGTCAGTAGGAGAGCATTTTGGCGACAGTGACCACAATTCGGTGAGATTTAAGGTGGTCATGGAAAAAGACAAAGACGGCCCGGAAATAAGGGTTCTAAATTGGGGGAAGGCCGATTTTAATATGATAAGGCAGGATCTGGCCAAATTGGACTGGGAGCAGCTACTTATAGGAAAATCCGCATCAAAACAGTGGGAGACTTTCAGAAGGGAAATAGAGAGAGTACAACGCCAACATGTTCCTGTAAAGGTCAAGGGTGGGACCAACAAGCAAAGGGAACCTTGGATGACAAGGGATATACAAAAATGCATTAGAAATAAAAGGGGGGCTTTTGGCAGTTACAAAAGACTAAAGACGGAAGAAGCCCTAGAGGAGTATAAAAAATGCAGGGGCATACTTAAAAAAGAAATTAGGAGGGCGAGGAGGGGCCATGAAATAACACTGGCGAGCAAAATAAAGGAAAATCCTAAGATGTTTTATAAGTATATTAAGGGCAAGAGGATAACCAGGGAAAGGGTAGGGCCCATTAGGGACCAAAGTGGCAATCTGTGTGTAGAGCCAGATGATGTAGGCGGGGTTTTAAATGAATTTTTTGCATCTGTGTTCACTATGGAGAAAGACGATGCAGACATAGAAATCGGGCAAGGGGGCTGTGACATACTTGAACATATTAGCATCGAGAGGGAGGAGGTGCTAGCGGTTTTAGCAGGCCAAAAAGTGGATAAATCCCCAGGCCCAGACGAGATGTATCCCAGGCTGCTGTGGGAGGCAAAGGAGGAGATTGCAGGGGCTCTGACACAAATTTTCAGAACCTCTCTGGCCACAGGGGATGTACCAGAGGACTGGAGAACAGCTAACGTAGTACCATTATTCAAGAAGGGTAGCAGGGATAAACCAGGGAATTACAGGCCAGTGAGCCTAACATCTGTGGTAGGGAAATTATTGGAAAAAATTCTGAGGGACAAAATTAGTCTCCACTTGGAGAGGCAAGGATTAATCGGGGATAGTCAGCATAGCTTTGTCAAGGGTAAATCATGTCTGACAAATCTGATTGAATTTTTCGAGGGGGTGACTAGGGGGGTGGATGAGGGAAATGCTGTGGATGTGGTTTACATGGACTTCAGTAAAGCTTTTGACAAAGTCCCGCATAGGAGACTGGTCAAGAAGGTAAGAGCCCATGGGATCCAGGGTGCCTTGGCGCGTTGGATCCTAAACTGGCTGAGTGGCAGGAGGCAGAGGGTGATGGTCGAAGGTTGCTTTTGTGACTGGAAGCCTGTGTCCAGTGGGGTACCTCAGGGATCGGTGCTGGGTCCCTTGTTGTTTGTGATCTACATAAATGATTTGGATGAGAATGTAAAAGGTATGATCAGTAAGTTCGCAGATGACACGAAAATTGGTGGGGTGGTAAATTGTGAGGAGGAAAGCCTCAGGCTACAGGACGATATAAACGGGTTGGTCAGATGGGCGGAAAAGTGGCAAATGGAATTTAACCCTGAAAAGTGCGAGGTGATGCATTTTGGACGGACAAATAAGGCAAGGGAATACACAATGAGTGGTAGGACCCTAGGAAGTACAGAGGGTCAGAGGGACCTTGGTGTACATGTACATAGATCCCTGAAGGCAGCGGAACAGGTAGATAAGGTGGTTAAAAAGGCATATGGGATACTTGCCTTCATTAGCCGAGGCATAGAATATAAGAGCAGGGAGGTTATGATGGAACTGTACAAAACGCTGGTGAGGCCACAGCTGGAGTACTGTGTGCAGTTCTGGTCGCCTCACTATAGGAAGGATGTGATTGCTTTGGAGAGGGTGCAGAGAAGATTCACCAGGATGTTACCTGGGATGGAGCGCCTCAGCTATGAAGAGAGGCTGGACAGGCTGGGGTTGTTTTCCTTGGAGCAAAGAAGGCTGAGGGGGGACCTGATTGAGGTGTACAAAATGATGAGGGGCATAGATAGGGTAGACAAAGAGGAACTTTTCCCCTTAGTAGGGGGGTCAATAACAAGGGGGCATAGATTCAGGGTAAGGGGCAGGAGATTTAGAGGGGATTTGAGGAGGAACTTTTTCACCCAGAGGGTGGTTGGAATGTGGAACTCAATGCCTGAAAGGGTGGTAGAGGCAGGAACCCTCACAACATTCAAGAAGCATTTGGATGAGCACTTGAAATGCCATTGCATACAAGGCTATGGACCAAATGCTGGAAAATGGGATTAGACTGGACAGGGATGGATGGGCGGCGCAGACACGATGGGCCGAAGGGCCTCTTTCTGTGCTGTAAAACTCTATGACTCTATGACCTGGCTGCAGTGGTGCAAACCTTTCAATGATCACAGTAGATCATGAAATGTTACTGCAAAGCCACACTCGACCTCATCCTCCTGTGCCACTCATCACATCCCCGTTACTCTGCCTTCCCTACCCTACTCCTGCACATCCTTACTCACACCAATTTACTGTACACCTCCACCCATCCCTCTCTATCTACATTGTCACTTCCCCATCTCATTAGCCACCCCTCACACTCACTCTCATCCTTGTCCTGTCATACCAACTAACAGCACACAAGGGTAGGCACTTGTGTGCTTTAGCCAATGTTCGTGTAAAGTTTCTGTTAATGTGTTGTCAAGCATTGAAATCTTTATTTTCAACACTTTGCCTTCTTGGACAGGACAGATTTGCGTGTGCAACTTTGGAAGTGTCTTAGTGAGTTCCAGTGAATGGTGAGACATAACGTCCCTCTCTTTTCCCCCACCCACCAGTGGTGATGAGTGTGAAAGGAATGGCTTGGACATTGAAGGGATGCTTTATGGTGTGGGGTAGTGCCAACCTGGCGCATCATGTGGCAGCCAGGGTACAATGTTAAATGAAGTAAATTTGGACATGGTGAGGCCATCGCTGGCATCCTGAGCAGCAATGTGCACGGGTGATGATGCCCTGTGTCCTGTGCAGCATCAGTTGATTGCGGAGAAGATTGGTGTGGATGTTGGTGCTGCTGGTGTGCCTGGTGATGCTGGTGTTGGGCTTCTGAGGATCAAGGTGAGTTTTTTTTAAGGCACCGATGCTGATGGAATAGATGGCAAGTGAGGTTGAGATGACCGAAGCAATCTGTCAATGGTGAGAGAAGTTGTTCCAATGAGGTGACACTGGATAGAAAGTTTGCTCCAAACACTTGCTAGCTGCATAAAGTTCAATCTGTCTTCCAAATGCAGTAAGCAGCAGCTTCTAACCTTGGAAAGTGAAGACCTATAAAATGGGAACTTTCATAGAACATTTGCAGCTGTCAGGTTAGTAAATCATTCCATGCTGACACAACACCCGACGTACTTACCTGACGTGATCCCCGCTCTCCGGGAACCTCGTTAAAAACTTGGTAAAATAGTAAGTACATGGGAAAATAGTGCTTAACCACCTTTTCAACAAGCTTTTAAGTATCTAAATTGGCTGACCTGCCGCTTGGTGTCTGGTCTATTCAGGGATGACCGATCCGACACTTGGGGAAACTGACAAGGAGGCGGGTTTACAGTGGGATACCAACCCGCTGTCAATCTTTGTTTTTGACAGCGATTCGCCTCCAAACTCTCACTCTGAGCGCCGGTGAAATTCCGTCCATAGTGTCCATTTATTTCATTTGTGATGCAATTTACCTAGCAGTTATCTGGTATCCATTACGTGGGCTTTTCAGGTAACTTATTCTGCCCTCCACTCCTCTCCTGAAGTTGTTGACTATTTGCTAGGGTATGGTTTCACAGCTGCTGGTCGTTCTTGTTGCGTTGCCTAAGTGGCCATTCTTTTTTTCTTTAAGTGGCCATTCTTGTGCAAGCTGTAAGGATAAATGTTGGTGAACTATTTAACCTGGGGTTGGGGAGAAGGTATAGAAACATAGAAGATAGGAGCAGGAGTAGGCCATTCGGCCCCTCGAGCCTGCTCCGCCATTCGATGTGATCATGGCTGATCATTCAAATTCAGTACCCTCAGTACCCTGTCCCTGCTTTCTCCCCATATCCCTTGATCCCCTTAGCCTTAAGAAATATATCGAACTCCTTCTTGAATATATTTAATGAATTGGCCTCAACTGTCTTCTGTGGTGGGGAAGTCCACAGGTTCACCACTCTCTGGGTGAAGAAATTCCTCCTCATCTCAGTCCTAAATGGTTTACCCCTTATCCTTAGACTGTGACCCCTGGTTCTGGACTCCCCTGCCATCGGGAACAGCCTTCCTGCATCTAGTCTGTTTAGTCCTGTTAGAATTTTATAAGTTTCAATGAAATCCCCTCTCATTCTTCTAAACTCTAGCGTATATAAGCCAATCGACCCAATCTCTCTTCATACGTCATTCCTGCCATCCCAGGTATCAGTCTGGTGAATCTTCGCTGCACTCCCTCCGTGGCAAGAACATCCTTCCTCAGATAAGGCGACCAAAACTGCACACAATACTCAAGGTGTGGTCTTACCAAGGCCCTGTAAAACTGCAGCAAGACATCCTTGCTCCTGTACTCGAATCCTCTCGGTATGAAGGCCAGCATACCATTTGCCGCCTTAACCGCCTGCTGCACCTGCATGCTTACCTTCAGCGACTGGTGCACAAGGACACCCAAGTCTCGTTGCACTTCCCCTTCTCCCAATCTATTGCCGTTCAGATAATAATCTGCCTTCCTGTTTTTGCCACCGAAGTGGATAACCTCGCATTTATCCACATTATACTGCATCTGCCCAATCGCCTAACCTGTCCAAATCGTACTGGACTTTCTCTGCATCCTCCTCACAGCGCACACGCCCACCCAGCTTTGTGTCGTCTGCAAACTTGGAGATATTACATCTAGTTCCCTCATCTAGATCATTAATATATATTGTGAATAACTGGGGTCCTAGCACCGATCCCTGCGGTACCCCACTAGTCACTGCGTTCCACTCGGAAAAAGACCTGTTTATTCCAACTCTTTGCTTCCTGTCTGCCAACCAGTTTTCTATCCAAGTTAGTACCTTACCCCCAAACCCATGTGCCTTAACTTTGCACGCTAGTCTCTTATGCAGGACCTTGCCGAAAGCCTTCTGAAAGTCCAAATACACCACATCCACTGGTTCTCCCTTATCTATTCTACCAGTTACATCCTCAAAAAATTCCAGTAGATTAGTCAAGCTTGATTTACCTTTTGTAAATCCATGTTGGCTTTGTCTGATCCTGTCACTGTTTTCCAAGTGCTCTACTATTACATCTTTTATAATGGACTCTAGCATTTTCCCCACTACTGATGTCAGGCTTACCGGTCTATAATTCCCTGTTTTTTTTCTACCACCTCTTTTAAATAGTGGGGTTACATTAGCTACCCTCCAATCCATGGGAACTGTTCCAGAGTCTATAGAATTTTTGAAGATGACCAGCAATGCATCTACTATTTCTAGGGCCACTTCCTCAAGTACCCTAGGATGTAGATTATCAGGCCCATGGGATTTATCGGCCTTCAATCCCGTCAATTTCCCTAACACCATTTCCCTACAAATACTGATTTCATTCAGTTCCTCCCTCTCATTAAATCCTATGTTCCCCGACATCTCTGGGAGTTTATTTGTGTCCTCCTTTGTGAAGACAGAACCAAAGTATGTATTTAATTGTTCTGCCATGTCTTTGTTCCCCATTATAAAGACCCCTGATTCTGACTGCAAGGGACCTATGCTTGACTTTACCAATCTTTTTTTCTTCACATATCTATAGAAGCTTTTACAGTCAGTTTTTATGTTCCCTGCAAGCTCACACTCATACTCTATTTTCCCCCTCTTAATTAATCCTTTTGGCCTCCTTTGCTGAATCCTAAATTACTCCCAATCCTCAGGTTTGCTGCTTTTTCTGGCCAATTTATATGTCCTCTCCTTGGATCTTATGCTATCCCTAATTTCCCTTGTTAGCCAATGTTGAGTCACCTTTTTTGTTTTATTTTTATGCCAAACTGGGATGAACAAATTCTGTAGTTCATCCATGTGATCTTTAAATGTTTGCCATTGCCTATTCACCGTCAACCCTTTAAGTAACATTTCCCAATCCATCCTAGCCAACTCGCACCTCATACCATCGTAGTTTCCTTTATTTAAATTCAGTACCCAAGTCTCTGAATCAACTACTTCACTCTCCATCTTAATGAAGAATTCTATCATATGATCGCTCCTCCCCAAGGGCCACGCACAATAAGATTGCTAATTAATCCTTTCTCATTACATAATACCCAGTCTAAGATGGCCTGATCTCCAGTTGGTTCCTCGACATATTGGTCCAGCAAACCATCCCGTATACACTCTAGGAATTCCTCTTCCACAGTATTGTTACTAATTTGGTTAGCCCAATCTATATGTAGATTAAAGTCACCCATGATAACTGCTGTGCCCTTATTGCACGCATCTCTAATTTCCCGTTTAATGCCATCCCCAACCTCAGCATTACTGTTTGGGGGTCTGTATACAACTCCCACTAACATTTTGTGCCCCATGGTATTTCTCAGCTCTACCCATACAGAGTCCACATCATCAGAGCTAATATCCTTCCTTACTATTGTGTTAATCTCCTCTTTAACCAGCAATGCTACCCCACCGCCTTTTCCTTTTTGCCTGTCCTTCCTGAATATCGAATACCCTTGGATGTTGAATTCCCAGCCTTGGTCACCCTGGAGCCATGTTTCCATAATCCCAATTATATCATATCCGTTTACATCTATTTGCGCAGCTAATTCATCCACCTTATTACGAATGCTCTTCGCATTAAGACACAAAGCCTTCAGGCTTGTTATTTTAACACTCTTCGACCTTTTAGAATTATTGTTTACTGCGGCCATGTTTGACTTACACCCTTGATTTCTCTGCCTTCCACTTTTGCTTTTCTCCTTGTCTTTTGCTTCTATCCTTGCTTCCCTTTCCTCTGTCTCCCTGCACAGGTTCCCAACACCCTGCCATTTTAGTTTAAACCACCCCCCAACAGCACGAGCAAACACTCCCATCGGTCCCGATCCTGCCCAGGTGCAAACCGTCCAGTTTGTACTGGTCCCACCTCCTCCAGAACCGGTTCCAATGTCCCAGGAATTTGAATCCCTCCCCCTTGCACCATTCTTCTAGCCATGTATTCATTTGAAATGTCCTTCCATTTCTACTCTGACTAGCACGTGGCACTGGTAGCAATCCTGAGATTACTACCTTTTTGAGGTCCTATTTTTTAATTTACCCCCTAATTCAGCTTTTAGGACCTCATCCTGTTTTTTACCTATATCGTTGGTACCTATATGCACCGTGACAACTGGCTGTTCAACCCCCCCCCCCCCCCCCCTCCAGAATGCCCTGCAGCCGCTCCAAGACATCCTTGACCCTTGCACCAAGGAGGCAACATACCATCCTGGAGTCTTGTTTGCGGCTGCAGAAATGCCTATCTATTCCCCTTGCAATAGAATCCCCTTATCACTATAGCTTTCCCGCTCTTTTTCCTCCCATCCTGTGCAGCAGGACTACCCATGGTGCCAGGAAGTTGGTTGCTGCTGCCTTCCCCCGTTAAGCCATCCTCCCCAACAATATCCAAAGCGGTATATCTCTGAGAGGGGGATGGCCACAGGGGACCCTTGCACTACCTGCCTGCTCCTACTACTCTGCCTGGCGGTCACCCATTCCCTTCCTGCCTGTGCAGCCTTTACCTGCGGTGTGACCAACTGATTAAACGTGATATCCACGATGTCCTCAGCATCGCGAATGCTCCAGTATGTATCCATTCGCAGCTCCAGTGCCACAATGCGGTCTGCCAGTAGCTGCAGCTGGATACACTTCCCGCACATGGTCGTCAGGGACACAGGAAGTGTCCCTGATTTCCCACATAGTGCAGGAGGAGCATGCCACGGGGCCGAGCTTTGCTGCCATGACTTACCCTTTAATTATTTTTAATTAAATCAATATCACCAATTATACTACAATTAAATGATATATGATAGAGCTGAGCATAATACTGTTCCCATACAGTATCTACACATGCACTCTTTCTAGCAGTGGTCATTGGTTAGCAGTCGGGAGTGGGAATCATGGGTCATTATTTTTCCCCCTCTCTCTACTTAGGGAACTGAAGCCAATTACAGCACCTCTACCTGTGCCCTGCCTGAGATTTGCTAAATAAGCATAGACTGTGGATTTTTGGGGGCAATTCTTGACTTTATTAAAAACTAGTAGGCCACTAATAATAATGAAACTTCAATTTACATTCATACTTGCCGGATCTTGTCCAAGAACAGGGCTGTCAAATCACATTTCCATGTCACAAAGACAGAAACTGTGGAGACGAGTCGTGAACATGCATTAGACTTGAGAGAGCAGTTTTGGGTGACCTGGCCCGTCTACATTTACCTCTTTCCCTATGGGGAAGTGCCTGGCATCTGCTTGCTACCTCTTCCCTTGTGGTATGGTGTAGGTCACATTCTTTGTGTGGAGAACCAGTGTGCTGTGGCACTATTGTATCCTTGGGGAGAAGGAAATCATTCAGGACCAAGAATTTTTTTGATATTCATGAAATATGCCAATATATGATCCTTTTTTTGATATTTAATTGCTACTTTTGTACATTCTGCTAACCTGGATTGCATGCCTCTATTGCCATACATCCTTACCATCTGTTTTGCTCATAACAGACATTTAGAGTGAAGTGCATTATCCGTAGAATAATGTTCACAACGGTTACCCTGTTACAATCGCTGACACTTTAGATATAGGGATTTGATATCCAGTTGGGTCACATAAAAAAACCTCATCTCCATTTGTGCAGACTCATTGACTAACAATAAGAAGTCGAGGGGAAAAATGCATCTCACCCTGGTCATACAATTGTGCACTCACTGCTTTCAGTGAGCGAAGAAAGTACTGATTCAAGCTGCTTCCAAGACCGTTTTAAAAATAAACATAGAAAAATTCACACATCACTTGTTTGTACAACGCATCAGATGTGTTCTAAAATTTTCACTGAGTGTGATATAAGCCCTGATTTTGACGCCAAGCCAGTTTTGTTTGGGTGAGTGGGCAGCAGAGCGAGTAAGAAACTTGCCCGCTGCTGCAGAGTTGAAGCCAAGGGTATTTTAACTTGTGGGCCTCATTTAAATCCCACCGGCCGGTCAGCTTCCCATTCATTCTGGGTGGAAATCTGAAGAAAATAGTGCACAGACCAGATAAGTGGCCGGATCAGCTGCTGGGGCTGTTACTCAGGTGTCTCACTTGATCGGGCAGGATGGTGCGCAAATCTGCGTCTGGGGAGGCCTAAGTGATCTTGCCCCAAGGAAAGGCTTTTTAAAAAAAAAAAAAAGTTTAATGTTCCTTTTATGGCCTCTTCTAGCATCAATTCTTTTCCTCGCTAGGTTGGCCTAGAGGGAAACGTGCTGTGCTTTTCTGCTCAGACCGCCAAGTTAAAATCGCAGTCGGGTCCCAATGATGTCATCAGGATCTGAAGCATGTGTTTAAAAAAAAAGAGCCCCGCGACTTTGTGCAGGTGCCCTCGTCACCTGTTTGGTTGAGTAGGTTAAAGTCACAAGTAGGTTAAAGTCACAACTGTCAGTTACCAGCGGTTCCAGGGCACGTATGTAACCTGGGCAATTTTTAACTGCCCACCCACACTTTCCGCCAGGTAGGGAGGGTTGAAATTGCCCAATAGTTTTGGTACTTTTTTGCTGTTCACAAAACGATGTTCATGCACTTGATTAACTCAGTCCAAAAACATAATTCTTGTCCGCAATCTGTTGGTATGTTGTTGAAATGTGAGGTGGTGTTATTATGCACTTAGTAAATTGCTCTTGCCAACTTTACCAGAGAGCGGATGTCCCAGAACTGAGATAGTTGAAATTACGAAAGGCCATTGACCTGAAATGTTTCAATCTCCACAGATGCTGCCTGATGTGCTGAGTATTTCCAACATTTTGTGTTATTATAGTTGAAATTGCTGTTTGTTTTATTAGAGCCATATTAACATGGTTATTTACCCAAAAATATTAAGTGTAATGCTGGCCAGTATAGTAGTCCAGTCTATGTAACATTAAATAAAAACAGAAAATGCTGGAAATACTCAGCAGGTTAGGCATCATCTGTGGAGAGAGAAACAGAGTTAACGTTTCAGGTCAATGACCCTTTGTCAGAACTGGAAAAAGTTAGAGATGTAACAGATTTTAAGCAAGTGCAGGGACGGGGAGGAAAGAACAAAAGGTCTGTGATAGGGTGGAAGGCAGGAGTGATTAAATGACAAAAGGTATGATAGCACAAAGCAAAAGGAGATGGTAATGGGACAAGCAAAGAAACAAAAGATGAATCTAGAAGAGGTGTAGAAGAGGTGTAAATGGGAATGGCAGAATTATCAACAGCTGCCATCTGGGAAAAATAGGGGCAGAGGTTATGGTCTGAAATTGTTGAACTTGATGTTGAGTCCCGAAGACTGTAAAGTGCCTAATCTAAAGATGAGGTGCTGTTCCTTGAGCTTCCGTTGAGTTTCGTTGGAATCGTAGGATGCCGAGGACGGTGAGGTCTGAGTGGAGTGGAGTGGAGAATTAAAGTGACAGGTGACTGGAAGCTCGGGGTCACGCTTACAGACTGAACAGAGGTGTTCAGCAAAGCAGTCACCAATCTGCGTTTGGTCTCCCCAATGTAGAGGAGACCGCATCGTGAGCAGTGAATACAATATACTAAATTGCAAGACAAGTAAATCGCTGTTTCACCTGGGAGGAGTGTTTGGAGCCTTGGACAGTGGGAAGGGGGGAGGTAAAAGGGCAGTTGTTGCATCTCCTGTGTTTGCAATGGGAAGGTGCCGTGGGGAAGCACCTTAATATGTAACATTAAAGTAGTTGGTAACCATTTATGCACGGTTCGGTTTTTTTTCCTTGAGTAAAGGTTAGTGAATAATTTTTCAGCATAAAAACAGAAACTGCTCGAAATACACAGCAGGCTGGTTAGCAGTTGAAAAGAAAGATTTGTCAACATTTTAGGTGTAATCCCTTCCGAATTGAATTTTTCAACATGCTGGTTGATTGTCTTTAATTTTAGCGACAGTGACCTAGAGACCAAGGCGAGGAGTGCACTTATATTAATATATACAAAGCTTCCCATGGTTTTGAAGTTAGTATTTGACTAGTTGAGTGTAAAGCATTAATAAATTTAAACATTGATGTATGAGCATGTATACTTAATGGTAATTGGGTGAGTCCAATCTGTTGACAGACTCCACTTAAGGTATCTTTCTTCAATTTCTGGTTTACCATCAATTCACTGATACTATGCATATGCAAATGTATCATAGCTATGTGATTGCGATTGTTCCTTTTTGAAATCTTGAAGGAAGGTATCCTCTGAAGAAGTAAAGTTTAAAATGTTACAAAAACATAGCAGCCTGTCTTAAAAGTGTGCCTCAATAAAATTTCTGCTGCTCATCCTTTTGCCATTGAAATGTAGATTTGCCCACCAATGTGATTAAGTAGATGATAATTGACTCCCAGAATGATCACATGGGCAAAGGACATAAGCCAGGAGGGTGAAATTGGAGAGTTTATAATAATCATTTGAATGTTAAATTACAACCTTGACTGTACTTTTCTTACCTGCAATCCATTTGTATTTCATAGAATCATAACAGCACAGAAGGAGGCCATTTGGCCCGGCGAGCCCGTGCCAGCTCTCCGCAAGAGCACTTCAACTAGTTCCACCCCCTATCCTTTCCCCTTTTTCCTTCAGGTTCTTTATCTAGTTCCCTTTTGAAAGCCACGATTGAGTCTGCCTCCACCACTCTCAGGCAGTGCATTCCAGATCATAACCACTCGCTGCGTTTAAAAAAAAAAAAAAAAAAAAAAAGTTCTTCCTCGTGTCGCCTTTTTTTTTTGCCAATCACCTTGAATCTGTGTCCTCTGGTTCTTGACCCTTCTGCCAATGGGAAGAGTTTCTCTCTATCTACTCTGTCTAGACCCCTCATGATTTTGAACACCTCTATCAAATCTCCTCTCAACCTTCTCTGCTCTTAGGAGGAAAAACCCCAGCTTCTCCAGTCTATCCACGTAACTGAAGTCCCTCATCCCTGGAACCATTCTCATAAATCTTTTCTGCACCCTCTGTAAGGCCTTCACATCCTTCCTAAAGTGCGGTGCCCAGAATTGGACACAATACTCCAGTTGAGGCTGAACCAGTGTTTTATAAAGGTTCATCATAACGTCCTTGCTTTTGTACTCTATACCTCTATTTGTGAAGCCCAGGATCCCGTATGCTTTTTTTAACCGCTTTCTCAACCTGCCCTGCCACCTTCAATGATTTGTGCACATATACCCCTAGGTCTTTCTGTTCCTGCACCCCCTTTAGAATTGTATCCTTTAATTTATAATTGCCTCTCCTCGTTCTTCCTACCAAAATGAATCACGTTGCAATTTTCGGCGTTTAAATTTCATCTGCCACATGTCCGCCCATTCCACCCGCCAGTCTCTGTCTTCAAGAAGACAATCGCTATCCTCCTCACTGTTCACCTTACTTCCAAGTATTGTGTTATCTGCAAATTTTGAAATTGTGCCCTGTATAGCCAAGTCCAAGTCATTAACATATATCAAGAAAAGCAGTGGTCCTAGTACCGACCCCTGGGGAACACCACTGTATACCTTCCTCCAGTCCGAAAAACAACCATTCACCACTACTCACTGTTTCCTGTCACTTAGCCAATTCCGTATCCATGCTGCCACTGTCCCTTTTATTCCATGGGCTTCAACTTTATTGGCAAGTCTATTATATGGCACTTTTGGAAGTCCATGTACACCACGTCAACTGCATTGCCCTCAGCAACCCTCTCTGTTACCTCATCAAAAAACTCGATCAAGTTAGTTAAACACGATTTGCCTTTAACAAATCCGTGCTGGCTTTCCTTAATTATTCCACACTTGACCAAGTGACTGTTAATTTTGTCCCTGATTATTGTTTCTAAAAGCTTCCTCACTACGGAGGTTAAATTGACTGGCCTGTAGTTGCTGGGTTTATCCTTACACCCTTTTTTGAACAAGGGTGTAACATTTGCAATTCTCCAGTCCTCTGGCACCACCCCTGTATCTAAGGAGGATTGGAAGATTTATGGCCAGTACCTCTGTGATTTCCACCTTTTTTGTTTTATTTTCCCCTCTCTTTTTATAAAGCATGTGTTTAGTTTGGTGCCTTGATGATAGTGTGGCTGAGAACAGGAACTCTCTGAAGTGCAGAAAAACATACTGCATAAGCTGGAAATCTGAAACAAAAACAGAAAATTCTGGAAACGCTTAACAAATCAGGTACCAGCATCTGGAGAGAAGTGACAAGTGAGTGTTTCAGGCAATAACCCTTGTTCTGAAATACTGTAGTTCTGCATCAGTATCCTGCCACTCACTAGTACAGTGCAATAGCATAGTGTGCTCAGCCACCTTGTAACCTCTCATATTTTCTCTTTAAGGTATGATAACCTCAATAGAGACAAAAAGCCCAAAAACTGCAGATTTGAAACAAAAACAGAAAATGTTAACATTCAGCCGGCCAAAACTATTCTGATGAAGGGGCCACACCTGAAATTTTACTTTTCTGTCCTCTTCACAGTTGCTGACTGACCTGAGATTTTCCAGCATTTTTGTTTTTTTATCAATATCATAGGAACACAAGTAGGAACAGGAGTAATCAATTCAGCCCCTTGAGCCTATTCCACCATAGAATTAGATCATGGCTGATCTATATCTTAACTCCATCTACCCGCCTTGGTTCTGTAACCCTTAATAACAAAAATAGATCAATCTCAGTTTAAAAATGTTTCAATTGACTTAGACTCAACAGCTTTTTTGGGGAGAGAGTTCCAGATTTCCATTACCCTTTGTGTGAAGAAGTGCTTCCTGACATCGCCCCTGATCGACCTAGCTCTAATTTTAAGGTTATGCATCTTGTTCTGGACTCCCCCACCAGAGGAAATTGTTTCTCTCTCTCTCTATATCCTATCAATTCCTTTTAATCATCTTAAACACTGCAACTAGATCACCCCTAAATCTTCTATATTCAAGGGAATACAAGCTGACTCTATGCAACCTGTCTATGCAACCCAGTCTCCCACTGGGTGTAGTTAGGTTCCAGTATCTTGCTACAACAACTTGCATTTATATAGCACCTTTAATGTAGTAAAATGTCCCAAGGTGCTTCGCAAGAACATTATCCAACAAAATTTGATACTGAGCCACATAAGGAGATATTAAGACAGATGACACGAAGCTTGTTCAAAGAGGTAGGTTTTAAGGAGCGCCTAAAGGAGGAGAAAGAGGCAGAGAGGTTTAGGGAGAGCTTAAAAAGAAAGAGGTTTAGCCAGAGCTTAAAAAGAAAGACACGGCCCCAGGACGTCCCAAAGCGTTTTACAGCCGATGAAATACTTCTGAAGTGTAGCCACTGTAATTAGGGTCTATGCAGCTGAAGGCGGTGTGATTAAAATTGGGGATACGCAAGAAGTCAGAATTGGAGGAGCACAGAGATCGGTGAGTTGTAGGGCTGGAGGAGGTTACAGAGATGGGGAGGGGCGAGGTCATGGAGGGATTTAAAAACAAGGATGAAAATTTAAAAATTCAGGTGTAGCCGGACCGGGAGCCAGTGTAGGTCAGCGAGCACAGGGGTGATGGATGAACGGGACTTGGTGTGAGTTAGGATACAGCAGCATTTTGGATGAGCTCAAGTTTATGTAGGGTGGAAGCTATCGTGGGCATTCTTCATATCTGAGCTTTGATGGAGAGTGATGCTGTGCTATTCAGTCAGTGGTGAAGCGGTTGGCGGGTAGTGCAGTAGTCCAAATCTGCTCTTTATCCAACACTTCTTTCAGCTGGGAGCACTAAATAGTTACCAGGAGCAGTTTTTACCCACTTCTACACCCCCCCCCCCCCCACACCCCAGGCAATTGCAATTTGTTATTGTCTTCCAGCATTACTTTACAACATGATTTTACAGCATTTTTTTTTGTTGAAATCGTGGTTAAAATAAGATGTGATGTTGACCAAAGTTTATTGATCAGTCGTGCTATTTTCCAAAATTCTATTTTTAGAATGATTAAATTACTTAGAAATTCAGTTATATGGAGATGATAAATTGCCACAACTTTAAGTGGGTTGTCTGACCATTGCCTAATCATTAATATTTTTCTGTACACAGCGGATATTCAACTGATAACATGGTTTATTTGGTACTAGAATTTCTTTTCCCATTTACTGTCTTCCATTTTCATTTCATGCAAAGTTAATAAGACTACTATGGTATGAAATAGGAGTGATGGTATTCACTCCCATCAGCCAGCAACATAAACATTACTAACGCTACTGGCCTAATCACGTGGGACAATGCAAGGAGCTGACCACCTGTCACTGCACCGAAACATGCAAATAAGAACAAACAGAAAATTAAAAGGTGGTCAGTACAGTGCTGAAATTCCTCAGGAGGCCTTGGTGGATGGATCTGGGCTGCGGCAAAACATCTGTCTGCCCACTAGTTGCGTTCCTGATATCGTCCTACTTTCCAGATTCAGGGTGATTTTGAAGGATTAGACAGGCGGCCGGTCGCTATTTTAACTTCCAGGTTTTGGGAGGCATGTGAGGTGCTCACTGCAGGCAGGCGAGGGAGGGCCTTTATTCATGTTCAAAAGTCAGGGTTTAATCACCCCGATGCAATTTTAACCTTGGACTCTGAATTGTGCACAGTACCGACTGTGGATGAGACCGGGAAATTAATGGTGGGAAATATGGAGATGGCAAAAACACTGAATATTTTGTATCAGTCTTTACAGTAGAAGACACTAAGAATATCCCAACACTGGACAAACAGGGGGCTATAGGGGGGGAGGAGCTAAACACGATCAAAATCACTAAGGAAGTGGTACTCGGTAAAATAATGGGACTCGAGGCGGATAAATCACCTGGACCGGATGGCTTACATCCTAGGGTCTTGAGGGAAGTGACGGTAGGGATTGTGGATGCATTGGTAATAATTTTCCAAAACTCCCTGGACTCGGCAAAGGTCCCGGCAGACTGGAAAACTGCAAATGTAACGCCCTTATTTAAAAAGGGCAGTAGACAGAAGGCTGGAAACTATAGACCGGTTAGCCTAACATCTGTGGTAGGTAAAATATTGGAGTCCATTATTAAGGAGACAGTAACAGGACATTTGGATAATCATAATTTAATAGGACAAAGTCAGCATGGTTTTATGAAGGGGAAGTCATGTTTGACAAATTTGCTGGAGTTCTTTGAGGAAGTAACATATAGGGTGGATAAAGGGGAACCAGTGGACGTAGTGTATTTAGACTTCCAAAAGGCATTTGACAAGGTGCCACACAAGATTATTGCTTAAGATAAAAAATCACGGGATTGGGGGTAATATTCTGGCATGGATAAAGGATTGGCTATCTAACAGAAGGCAGAGAGTTGGGATAAATGGTTCATTCTCAGACTGGCAATCAGTAACTAGTGGTGTTCCGCAGGGGTCAGTGCTGGGTCCCCAACTCTTTACAATCTATATTAACGATTTGGAGGAGGGGACCGAGTGTAACATATCAAAGTTTGCAGATGATACTAAGATGGGAGGGAAAGTAGTGAGTGAGGAGGACATAAAAAACCTGCAAGGGGACATAGACAGGCTAAGTAAGTGGGCAGAGATTTGGCAGATGGAATACAATACTGGAAAGTGTGAGGTTATGCACTTTGGCAGGAAAAATCATAGAGCAAGTTATTATCTTAATGGCAAGAAACTGGAAAGTACTGAAGTGCAAAGGGATCTGGGGGTCCTGGTGCACGAAACTCAAAAGGTTAGTATGCAGGTGCAGCAAGTGATTAAGAAGGCCAATGGAATGTTGGCTTTCATTGCTAGGGGGATAGAATATAAAAATAGGGAGGTATTGCTTCAGTTGTACAAGGTATTGGTGAGACCGCACCTGGAATACTGCATACAGTTTTGGTGTCCATACTTAAGAAAAGACATACTTGCTCTCGAGTCAGTACAAAGAAGATTCACTCGGTTAATCCTGGGGATGAGGGGATGGACATAGGATGAGGGGATGGACATATGAGGAGAGGTTGAGTAGATTGGGACTCTACTCATTGGAGTTCAGAAGAATGAGAGGCGATCTTATTGAAACATAAGATTGTGAAGGGGTTGGATCGGGTGGATGTGGGGAGGATGTTCCCGATGATGGGTGAAACTAGAACTAGGGGGCATAGTCTTAGAATAAGGGGCTGCTCTTTCAAAACTGAGATGAGGAGGAACTACTTCACTCAGAGGGTGGTAGGTCCATGGAATATGCTGCCCCAAAAAGCTGTAGAAGCTACATCATTACATAAATTTAAAACAGAAATAGACAGTTTCCTAGAAGTAAAGGGAATAAAGGGTTATGGGGAGCAGGCAGGAATTTGGACATGAGTCTAGGTTCGGATCGGTCATGGCCCTGTGGGTAGCGGAGGGGGCCCAGGGGCCGTGTAGCCTGATCCTGCTCCTATTTCGTGTGTCTAATTCTGTTAGATTCAGCAGATGGTTCTGTGATAGTAGATTGGCGGTTAGGATCAGATCAGCCATGATCTTATTGAATGGTGGAGCAGGCTCGAGGGGCCGATTGGCCTACTCTTGCTCCTATTTCTTTATGTTCTTATGCTGTGGAAAGCTGCTGGCAAATGGATGAGGGCTGGAAGAGGTCCAGCAAGGTAGGATTTTTTAAACTTTTAATGGTTTCCTTGTGGGCCAGGAGGAGCAGGAATGCTGTTCCAGGCCCTACTAGGAAACCTTGCTGCCTGAAATTCCTCTCCTGGCTGCTGGCCAGCACCAAGATAAAATCTGGGCTGAAGTGTGAGCAGGCATAAGTTTTTAATATTGCAAGTTGATCTCTTGTCGTGTTGCACCTGGTAAGTTGGAGAATATATGTTTCTTAACTACCTCTGCTGTTTCTATGTCCTGTTCCCCTCTTAATCCTATTAGTTTCAGCAAACAAAGCCTTATAGAACCTATCAATTTTTTTTTTTAAAGGGAGATTAAATTAGAATGAGGAAAGAACCTGCCCATATGCTATTTCTTGCTCTCCTCTCCCCCCGCATCTCTCAGGTGTTACAAATTAGAATATCTATTTCACTGATGTAGAACATTACATTTTCTATTTTTTTATCAACAAAACAGATGAGGTAATTAATTGTCTTTTTTGAAAATTGCCACATTACATGAAGACACTCCCTTTTTCACTCGCCCTCTGTGCGCCTCTCATAAGAACATAAGAAATAGGAGTAGGCTATTTGGCCCTTTGAGCCTGCTCCGCCATTCAATAAGATCATGGCTGATCTACCTCATCTCCACTTTCCTGCTCGATCCCCGATTCCCTTGATATCCAAAAAGTGTGCGTGTGTGCGCGTGCGCAATGGAAGGCAATTGGAGGAAGGAGGAGAGATAGAAGCCTTGGTGAGTTGCTGCAGTGCATCTTGTAGATGGTACACACTGCAGCCACGGTACGCCGGTGGTGGCGGGAGTGAATGTTTAAGGTGATGGATGGGGTGCCGATCAAGTGGGCTGCTTTGTCTGGGATGGTGTTGAGCTTCTTGTGTTGTTGGAGCTGCACTCATCTAGGCAAGTGGAGAGTATTCCATCACACTCCTGACTTGTGCCTTGTAGATGGTGGAAAGACTTTGAGGAGTCAGGAGGTGAGACACTCGCCACAGAATACCCAGCCTCTGACCTGCTCTTGTAGCCACAGTATTTATGTGGCTGGTCCAGTTAAGTTTCTGGTCAATGGTGACACCCAAGATGTTGATGGTGGGGGATTCAGCGATGGTAATGCCGTTGAATGTCATGGGGTGGTGGTTAGACTTTCACTTGTTGGAGATAGTCATTGCCTGGCACTTGTCTGGTACTAATGTTACTTGCCACTTATTAGCCCAAGCCTGAATGTTGTCCAGGTCTTGCTGTATGCAGGCATGGACTGTTTCATTATCTGAGGAGTTGCGAATGGCACGGAACACTGCAATCATCAGCGAACATCCCCACTTCTGACCATATGATGGAGGGAAGGTCATTGATGAAGCAGCTGAAGGTGGTTGGGCCTAGGAACTCCTGCAGTGATGTCCTGGGGCTGAGATGATTGGCCTCCAACAACCACAACCATCTTCCTTTGTGCTAGGTATGACTCCAGCCAGTGGAGAGGTTTTCCCCCTGATTCCCATTGACTTCAATTTTACTAGGGCTCCTTGATGCCACACTCGGTCAAATGCTGCCTTGATGTCAAGGGCAGTCACCCTCACCTCACCGCTGTAATGGGGTCTAGAGCCGAGTGGTCCTGGCGGAACTCAAACTGGGCATTGGTGAGTAAGTGCCACTTGATAGCACTGTCGACGACCCCTTCCATCACTTTGCTGATGATTGAGAGTAGACTGATGGGGCGGTAATTGGCCAGATTGGATTTGTCCTGCTTTTTGCGGACAAGACATACCTGGGTAGTTTTCCACATTGTCGGGTAGATGCCAGTGTTGTAGCTGTAGTGGAACAGCTTAGCTAGAAGTGCGGCTAGTTCTGGAGCACAAGTCTTCAGCATGATAGCAGGGATGTTGTCGGGACCCATAGCCTTTGCTGTATCCAGTGCACTCAGCCGTTTCTTGATATCATGTGAAGTGAATCGAATTGGCTGAAGACTGGATTCTGTGATGGTGAGTACATCAGGAGGAGGCCGATATGGATCTCCACTTCGCAATTCTGGCTGAAGCTGGTTGCAAACGCTTCAGCCTTGTCTTTTGCACTCGTCTGCTGGGCTCCACCATCATTGAGGATGGGAATATTCATGGAGCCTCCTCCTCCCGTTAGTTGTTTAATTGTCCACCAACATTCATGACTGGATGTGGCAGGACTGCAGGGCTTTGAGCTGACCTGTTGATTGTGGGATCGCGGGATCGCTTAGCTATGTCTATAGCATGCTGCTTCTGCTTTTTAGCATGCATGTAGTCCTGTGTTGCAGCTTCCACTGATTGGCACCTCATTTTTAGGTACGCCTGGTGCTGCTCCTGGCATGCTCTTCTGCACTCCTCATTGAACCAGGGTTGGTCCCCTGGCTTGATGGTAATGGTAGAGTGAAGGATAGGCCGGGCCATGAGGTTACAGATTGTGGCAGAGTACAATTCTGCTGCTGTTGATGGCCCACAGCGCCTCATGGATGCTCAGTTTTGAGTTGCCAGATCTGTTCTGAATCTATCCCATTTAGTATGGTGGTAGTGCCACATAACACGATGGAGGGTGTCCTCAGTGTGAAGATGGAATTTCGTCTCCACAATGACTGTGCGGTGGTCACTGCTACCAATGCTGTCATGGACAGATGCATCTGCGACAGGTGGATTGGTGAGGGCGAGGTCAAGTGGGTTTTTCCCTTGTTTTGGTTTTCTCACCATCTGCCGCAGGCCCAGTCTGGCAGCTGTGTCCTTCAGGACTCGGCCAGCTCGGTCAGTAGTGGTGCGACCGAGCCACTCTTGGTGATGGACATTGAAGTCCCCCACCCAGAGTACATTCTGTGCCCTTGCTGCCCTCGGTGCTTTTTCCAAGTGGTGTTCAACATGGAGGAGTACTGATTCATGCCTTAGTCCCCAACTCCATTCCTCTCCCTGGTAGCTCGAACTGAATTTGATGAGGCCTGTTTGACCCTGCGCAGAGCTTTAAACCTCACATCTTCACCACTACAACAACATCTAATCCCAAATTCAGCACATATAGTTCTAGACCTGCTGTGAATACGCACATAAATCTTTTAACATGTATTCCAATATTCCATTAACTGTTGCATTTTGAGCAGACCAATGCATTATTAAGTTGGTTTGTTTTCTGGATTTCTGTTTTTAGTTTTGAAGGTAAATGGGATTTGTAAAGGGGATTTTGAAAGGAAGCATCCTGTACTGTGCTTCAGACTGGAGATTTTTGTTTTATACGTGGGTGGAATAGTGCAATACTTTTTTGATTCTTTGTGAAGATTTAAGATGAAGATTTCTCAGGTTATTGTTGGTAACATACACATAGGAAGTCTAGCAAAATTGTAAGTGCATTCTTTTAGAACATTAAGATTTAGCTTGAAAAAGTGAACGTCAGAAATATTCCCACTGTTTCTTGTGATGCTAACTTGTAGTGAGTGCAGCAAATCTCCGCTCCTCCCCATGGTTCTTTGAAGGTTAGGATTTCAATAATGGATGGAAGGAAGAATTCTATTTTCCTTTTCAGTAGCAGAATTTAAATGGGAACCAAAAATGTGTCTTTTTAAAAATCGTTCAAGGTTCCAGGCATTATTGAAGGTTTTGTAAAGCTGAGCAACCCCTAATTTCAATAATGCTACTTTGCTTCATTTATAGCTCAAAAAACATTTGTATGCAAATTTCTCAATGCTACATCTGTACCCTAACTTTGTACCCAAACTCTTCTGAGCCCTTTCTTTTGAGATGCGTCAGTCAATATAAATTGACAGATTCCAGGTGAGTGGGTGTTGATGCCCAAAGTGTTTCTTGTCTCTTGTGGTTGTTACACTACCGATCTGGTCTGTTGGACTCAGACTGGTGAAATATATACTTTTTTAGTGTCTGTCAACACAAGAGTAGCAGTCTAGGTGGGTAGTGTAAAATGGGAGGACGGGTGGAATCCGAGCATCAATAGTTGTTATCTGGTCATTATCACGTTGCTGTTTGTGGGAGCTTGCTGTGAGCACATTTGGCAGCTGCGTTTCCTAAATTACAACTGTGACTACATCATTGGCTGTAAAGCGTTTTGGGACGTCCTGAGGTCATTCCAAGTTTCTTTTTTTCTTTCTCCTTTCTCACACTTCTTGAGTGTCGTTGCAGTTGTGACCATCCAGATGCGTGGTGTCTATTTTATCACACTCGCGACCTGAGCCTTTTAGATGGTGCAGAGACTTTGAGGGGTCAGGAGGGAACCAGTTTGTTATATTTACTTTGCATGAACATACAGTAGATTTCAGCATCATTTTCATGGGCTCATAAGGCCAGTACTTCTCTATATGCTGGGTCATTTACACTACTGTGCAGCAGATGGGGAGAGAGAACCACATGTCTGTTATTAGCTTCTACCTGTACAGTGCTCTTAATATAATAACACATCCCAAAGCGCTTCAGAGGTGAAATAACTGGACATGGAGCGGCAGTGGAGAATGATTAGGGATGGTGACTGAAGGCATGTGTGAAGAGGTAGGTTTTGGAGGCATGTTTTGAACTAGATGGGAGAGGTGGCAAAATGGAGAAGTTTATGGATAGTACTGTATTCTGGAATTTGTGGCCAAGATAGCTGAAAATTCTGTGGCTGAAGATGGAGTGGAGAAAGTGGGATTGCATAGGTAAGGAGGTGCGAGACCGTAGAGGTAGATGAGAACAAGGATTTTAAAATTGGCTACCTATCCCCTAAAGTATCAATGAAACCAAGGCAAGGGCAGCAGTGATATGGGTGCAGTATTTAGTGTGGCATAGGATGTAGGTGGTGGAGTTTTGGACTAGCTGCTGATTTTTGAAGGGTACAACCCAGGCAGCCCAGCTAGTAATCGAGTTTGGATGTCACAAAGATGTGGATAAGTGTTTTATTTGGTGTACGGCAGTGGAGCAGGCTGAAGATGTAGTGGCGAAGATGTGAGGTTTGAAGCTCTGCGCAGTGTCAAACAGGCCTCATCAGACTCCATTCGAGCTACCAGGGAGAGGAATGGAGCTGGGGGCTAAGGCGTGGAACTTTTAGTGTGAGATGAAACTGGATAGATTCAGTCTCACTGATGTTTAGTTGAAGAAATTTCTTGATCAGTGGCAGTTGGACAGTGGTGATCGAGGAGTCAAGGGTGATGTCAGAGAGATAGGGCTGAGTATCGAGCACCCAGGTGAAAACTGATTCCATGGACAAATCACTGTGGACTAGGAAAGTAAATAACTAACTTAAGATTTGAGTCTTGGGGCACACCTGTTGTGGCCCTGTGGGGCCTGGATGGAAACCGTTACATGAGAGTTATTGGCTTTATAGGGGCAGGTAGGAGCAGAACCAATCTGGGATACAGTGGAGGAGAGTGGTTAACTGTGTTGAATGCTGTGGAGATGTCTTTGAAGTTGAGGCGGGATAGCATATTGTGGTCGTGATCACGTAGGATATTGGTGACTTCGACCAGATAAATATCAGTGCTGTGGGCATGGCAGAAATCAAAGGATCAAAGGGATTTGAAGAGCGTGATGGGAGAGGTCGGTACGGAGCTGGGTGGTGATGACACATTGGAAGACTTGAGAGGAAGTGGAGGTTGGAGATAGTGGACCTGAAATTGTGGCCGGAGGCTTCCCGCGGGCGAATGCCTCTGATCTGCAAGAAAAGTACGCACCTACCTGGTGCCTCCGTATCTTTGGACTCTTGCAGTCCAGCCTGCGTAAAGGCCCATGTATCCCAGGGGTGCATGCGATTCGCAAGTATCCTTGAGATTATATGGGCTGGCCTAACCAATCAAAAAGGGGGATTCCCATTATGCTTATGGGGATTCCATTTACGTACTGAATACCCATAAGCATAATAGGAATGTCACAAACACTTTCACACAACCTAAATAAAAAATAAATCATCACATGTTCAAAATGAATTAAAATACAATTTAATTAAACATTTAAAATACATTACATTTTTTGAAAAATAAATGTAAACATTTTTAAAGGGGACAAAAATAACTTTAAAGGTTTTTGAATGTTTAAATGATTTTAAAAAGAGAAGTATTTTAATATTTATTTAAACCCTTACGCTGGTAAAAGGCCCTATGCCTTCTTTTACCAGGCTTAAGAGTTTCGTGGGCAGTAGTTGGGCAAATATCCCAGCTCTCCGCCAGCGAATGTCCATTTCCTGCGCATGTGGATGATCTGTCGAGCGGAATCTTGACATCGCAAGTTTTGGGTTTTTGCGCAAGCGCAGTGCATGTGGAAACCCGGAACTTGCAGGGCACTTGCAACCGCGTATCCAGGCCAGTGTGTTAGCTGAGTTCAAGGGTGTTTTATTTGAGGGAGGGGTGGTGGATGATGGCACTTTAAGAGTGGAGAAGAGCAATCCATAGAGGATGTTGAGCTGAAGAGGGGTATTTATGTGATGAGATGGAGTGTGTAATGGGGAAGCTGGGGTTGTCCCAGCAGAAGATAAGCATGTGGAGGAGGGGCTGAGGCTTACGCTTCTTGTGTTTAGTGTTGGGAGCTGGCGGTGTGTGGAGCAGAGTAAGGAGATGGAGGGGCAGCTCATGATTGAGGAGTTGGCCTTTTTCCCTTTTTCCCTCCAGGATAATTTGGAGTAGTGGCAGAATTTGGATGAGGAGATGGTGGTGTGGTTTTGCTTCAGATGATCAAGTCAGATCAGATGGGGATCAACTGAACCAGTCAATCACTTCATAATTTAGGGAGTGAATTGTTCAGGGCAATGGTAGGGTAGGGAAGAATGAGGGTATTGGAGGGGTTGAGGACATTAAAAGCAGAGGCAAGGAAGCTGTTGAGCAGGTTGATTGTGGCAGGTGTAGAGTTTGAATGGTTGCTAGAAGGGGTGTGATTTTTTTTTTTTGCCCCCAGGTCAGAAGGGGATTGTAGAGGCAAGGTGGTGTCAATGCTAAAGAAAGTGATCAGAGGTGGGTATGTTGAAGAAAGGTACCTTGGAAGTGGCAGGGCCTCTCTGGCCAGATCATAACTCCTACAATATGTGTGATATGGGTGTGTAAATGGCAAATTAATTTCAATATAGGTAAGTGAGTTGGTATAATTATCAGGAAAGGCTGGGGCTCTTTCCTCTAGAAAAGAGAAGGCTGAGGGGTGACCTACTTATGAAAATTATGACTAGGTTTGATGGGGTAGATGTTGAGTGGATGTTTCCATTTGTGGGGGAGTGCAAAACTTGAGGTCATAAATATATGGTTGTCACCAATAAATCCAATTAAGTCATTCAGGAGAAACCCAAAGAGTTGTTAGAATGTGGAACTTACTATCACATGGAGTAGTGGAGGTGAAATAGCATTGACAATTTTTTTAAGGGGAAGCTGGATAAGTACATGAGGGAGAAAGGAATAGAATAATATGCTGATAGATTTGCATTTATACAACGCCTTTCATAACCCCTGGACGTCAGAAAGCGCTTTACAGCCAATGAAATACTTTTGAAGTGTGGTCACTGTTATAATGTAAGAAACGCAGCAGCCAATTTGCGCACAGCAAGCTCCCACAAACAGCAATGTAATAATGACCAGATCATCCATTTTTAAGTATTGGTTGAGGGTGGGAGGAGGCTCGCGAAGCGCATGAATACTGGTGGCATGGACCAGTTGGGCAGAAATGGCCCGCATCTGTGCTGTAAACTCTATGTAATAAAAGAACCCAATATAGATCTGCTAGTGCTTATGCCAAATCTGCAGATCTACATGAGGAAAACAGAACTGCAGTTGCTACCCTTTTAACATTCTGCATCAGTCCAAAAAGTTCTCAATCTCTGCAGTGAAGGTTCATACATCACTTCTTATCGATCCATCATTTAGGCATTGTCCTGAACTCGGTTCAAATGTTTATCTATGAAAGGACAATCATTGCTGAACTCTTCTTCTTAGGCAGTCCCTCGGAACTGAGGATGACTTGCTCCCACATTAAAAATGAGTTCGCAGGTGACTGATGAGTCCAATGCAGGACCTACAGTCTCTGTCACAGGTGGGGCAGACGGTGGTTGAAGGGGCGGGTGGGTGGAGTGCTTGGGTTGACGTGCGGTCCTTGCGCTGCCTGCGCTTGGCTTCCGCTTGCTCCCGGTGAAGAGACTCGAGGTATTCGGCGCTTTCCCGGATGCTTCTCCTCCACTTTGTGCGGTCTTGGGCCAGGGATTCCCAGGTGTCGGTGGGGATGTTACACTTTTTCAAGGAGGCTTTGAGGGTGTCCTTGAAGCGTTTCCTCTGCCCACCTGGGGCTCTCTTGCCGTGCCGGAGCTCCAAGTAGAGTGCTTATTTTGGGAGTCTCGTATTGGGCATGCGGACAATGTGACCCGTCCATCGGAGCTGATTGAGCGTGGCCAAAGCTTCGATGCTGGGAATGTTGGCCTGAGCAAGAACACTGACGTTGGTGTGTCTATCCTGCCAATGGATTTGCAGGATCTTGCGGAGGCAGCATTGGTGGGACCTCTCCAGTGCTTTGAGGCGCCTGCTGTACATGGTCCATGTCTCTGAGGCATACAGCTTAGTGCCGGGTTTGAGGTCCTGGTCTTCAAATGCTCTCTTCCTCAGGCGACTGAAGGCTGCACTGGCACACTGAAGGCGGTGTTGGACTTCGTCGTCGACGTCTGCCCTTGTTGACAGTAGGCTCCCGAGGTATGGAAAGTGGTCCACGTTGTCCAAGGCCTTGTCGTGGATTTTGAAAATCGGGGGGGCCATACTGCGTGGCGGGGGCAGGTTGGTAGAGGACCTTTGTCTTCGAGCCTTGCACTAAACATTGCTGAACTAGGGTTGTTGGAGCACACGTTAGGCAATGGGAATTCTGTTTGTATTCAGGATATCTTTCCTCTTCCCTCCCTTCCTTAAAACAAGGAGTTAATTCAGGAGATATGTCTCTACCATCTAATATATAAAAACATTTAAAGAACTTTTCTTTGTTTCTGTTTGCTTATGTGGAATGTTTATTTAAATGCTGAGATCTCTGGACCTTGGGCTGTAATACTATAGGTATCGATTTGCTTACAGTGATTCACAGCCAACAAGCATGAGTTATACAGCTGCATCTGAACGTTTCTCCAATCAGCAATGTCCAAATGCTAATTCTCTTTTTTCATTCATAGAGATGACAAAATAGTTGGCTGTATTTCTTTCCTAACATTAAAAATGAATTTTAAACAGTTTGTTCTTGAATGATCCAACATTTTACTGTTTGCTTTGCACTGTTTGCAGTTGGAGAAAAGGATAAACAGTAATCCCTTTGTAACAAATTATTAATTGTGTAGCTTCCTTTTTCATATTTCACTTCGTGATCAGTTGATGGATAGGATGATTTCATCATGACATGATAACTTGCTGGTGTGCAAAACAAAGGGATATGTTGAATCGACCAGTCATATGACTGGATTGTTTATCCTTTGTATTTCTTTGGGCAGCTCTTTGGCATGGTCATGTGAACTTGTTACAGGGTGTAGGCCAGTGCTTTTGTTCTCTGGGTTGCATAATTGTTTCAGATTCTTTGCTGCTTTTAATTTATCCCAGTACAACTGTTTAAGATGTACAAATCTACTATTGCAGAAGGAGTTAGAAATGTTTTATTTTAATCTCCTTTTGGCTTCATTAATTTATTGTTAGAAAACTGAAACCAGAAGGAAACCATTTTTATTCCTTTTTTTAAAAATGTTGTCATTCAGTGAGTTACAATTTGCCAGGGTGCAGCGATTTTTAACAGATTTTATGGCAAGCAAACCCAGGACCTTTTTGGATTTGGCTCATGACTAAATTGAGTGGGACCGCGTTTACCCAGGCCTGTAAAGTATTCTTTCAGTAACAACAACTTGCCTTTATATAGCACCTTTAACTTAGTAAAATGTCCCAAGGTGCTTCACAGCAGCATTATCAGAAAAAGTTTGCCACCAAGCCACATGAAAAGAAAGACTTGCATTTCTATCGCACCTTTCACGACCTCAGGACGTCCCAAAGCCATTTACAGCCAAATAAGTACTTTAAGTGCAGTCGCTGTTGTAATGTAGGAAACATGGTAGATTCACCAGAGGAGATTCACCAGGATGTTACCAGGGCTGGAGCGCTTCAGCTATGAAGAGAGACTGGGCAGATTGGGTTTGTTTTCCTTGGAGCAGAGGAGGCTGAGGGGGGACATGATTGAGGTGTACAAAATTATGAGGGGCATAGATAGGATGGATACTAAGGAGCTTTTTCCCCTTAGTAGAAGGGTCAATAACTAGGGGGCATAGATTCAAGGTAAAGGGCAGGAGGTTTAGAGGGGATTTGAGAAAGAACTTTTTCACCCAGAGGGTGGTTGGAGTCTGGAACTCACTGCCTGAAAGGGTTGTAGAGGCTGGAACCCTCACAACATTCAAGAAGCATTTGGATGAGCACTTGAAATGCCATAGCATACAAGGCTACGGACCAAATGCTGGAATATGGGACTAGATTAGACAGGGCGTGATGGCCGGCGCGGACACGATGGGCCGAAGGGCCTCTATCCGTGCTGTATAACTCTATGACTCTATGGTAGCCAATTTGTGCACAGCAAGCTCCCACAAATAGCAATGTGATAATGACCAGATAATCTTGTTTTTTCTTTCGTGATGTTGATTTGAGGGAAAAATATTGACCAGGACACCGGGGATAAGTCCCCTGCTCTTCTTCGAAATAGGGCCATGGGACCTTTTACGTCCACCTGAGTGAGCAGACAGGGCCTCGGTTTAAAGTCTCATCCGAAAGACACCACCTCCGACTGTGCAGCACTCCCTCAGTATTGGAATGTCTGCCTAAATGTTTGTGCTCAAGTCTCTGGAGTGCTGCCAACTGAGCCACGGCTGACCCAGTAAGGAGATAGTATGACAGAGGACCAAAAGCTTGGTCAAACGTAGGTTTTAAGGAGCGTCTTAAAGGAGTAGAGAGGTTCCAGAGCTTAGGGCCTAGGCAGCTGAAGGCACGGCCGCCAATGGTGGAGGGATGGAAATCCGTGACCGAGGCCAGAATTTGAGTAGTGTAGGGATCTCTAAAGGTTTAGGACTGGAGGAAGTCACACAGATAGGGAGGAGCGAGACCAGCTGCTGGTTTTATAACATGTTATGAGTCGTTTGGCCTACGCTTTTGGTTGCACATTTTGCTATAATGCATGTTTATTTCCAAGGGTAAAGAGATTTTGGAACTTTAACAATATTTTTATTTCTTGCCCTGAGATTATGGAAGGAGTTTTAAAACCATGGAAATCTGGAGGAAAGGCTGAAAGTCTTGGGTCTACCAATTATAAACCATCAGATTGTTTTTGGTTCTTGCATTTATTAATCTTGGTATCGATCAGCCCCGAAATAGCCAAAATGCATTAAACCTTTTTTGTAGTAAATCCTTTCCAGATCATAATTAACCAAAATGTCTTTCCCAACAGGTTCACAGTTGGCAGTGGACTGAAGAAAACGTTTAGTTTGGAAAATAGTACCTTGGCTGCAGAACAGGATGCTTTAGTGACCAAGACTTTATTAATTTGCTGAGTTTGTATGTATTCCTGGAGTGTTGGAGTTCTCGGGGGCTATCCGTTTACTTGTTTGGAAAGTTTGACTCATTGCCATTTGCTGCAGCTGTGGACTGTCTAAATGATGACCTCACAAAGCCATTCAGGTAAGCCATTTTCAATATTTATCTTGTGCTGCATATATTATTAAAACAGTGATATAATGGCTCCTCCAAGATGATGCTGTTTGTTATGGTGATGAAGCTATACCAGAAAGTGCTAGGTTCGATCTTGAGTCTGAGTCAGCTGATCTTCTGCATGGTGGTTCCCCCCTCTTCCCCGCCCCAGGGCCCGGGCTAGCGTAGGTTTCGTGCTCCTGAATGATGTCCAGTAATCCCTGTTGGAAGTGCATGGATGTCTAGTGAGAACAGAATTCGGCTTGATTGTGATGCCCTCCATAGTTGTATAGCCTGTTTATTGGGCTTAAACGTAAATAATTGCCGCTTGGGTAAGGGCTGTTGGCACCCGTGGAACCATAACCCAGTATGAGTGTGTCTTCAGAGAAGAGGGGAGGAAATTGCCGAAGTAAATTCTGCATGGTACAATGCTGCTTTCTAGCTAATGTCCTTTGAGTGAAAAAATGCTACATCAGACCAGTTTTCATAATAAGGGGCCTGTTTTTCAAAAAAAGGCGTTAACTACTGTAACAAACAGCTAGAATCCCATAATGCATATTGTGAAGTAGTTGTGGTTTCTTGGAGTATGCCCTACAATTTGAGTTGTGCCAAATGCTGCTTAGTAAATTTACTGTGAATGTTGCAGTGTCTTGTTCGTCCTTTTGGCAGATGCTGAAATTAAGAACATAAGAACTAGGAGCAAGAGTAGGCCATACGGCCCCTCGAGCCTGCTCCGCCATTCAATAAGATCATGGCTGATCTTCGACCTCCACTCTATCCTTTGGTTTCCTACCTCTTGGGTAACACATTGGACTCCAAGATCTCTGAATGCTGAGAAACACTACATGGAGGACTATCCTGTAGTACAGGAAACTATTTGGTATCTGGTACCGACGGGACTGGGATGGTGCCGGTTGATTAAAAATTCTGGATGACGGAGGGGGTTATCTACCGAGGCTATTTTTAACAAACAAAAATTTTTTCAAAATCAAGAAATGTGCAGTTTACAGTAATTGGGTACTCGCCTAGAGAATGTTGTGTTAAATGGATGGTGGACGATGCTTGATTAAGTACAGTACTGCCAGTTGAGGGTAATCCATAACTCTTTAATTACTTAACAGTAAAACAAAACTTATACAGTAAACGACTGTATACAGTACTGTAGTTAACTCTACACTTATTCCAAGTCAGCTGGTTCATTAGGAATATCCATGCCAGATGGGTCATCAGGATCATGCACTTCAACAGATTCTTCAGGCACTTCCACTGCTTCAACTCTTTTGGAAGCTTTCCTAAACATGTCCCGGATGTTTGCTTGCTTAGTGGACTCTTGCCTTTTTGTAGAAAGGTGGAATGCAGAATATGGAGGTGCATAACTTCTTGGGCAGAGTAGCAAGGCTGCCTTTCAGCAAATTAGAGGATTAAAGCAAATCCTTCTGCAGCTTTAGCCCAAGAAATCATCATCTCTTCATAAATCTTATCCTCTTCACTTTCCATCTCACTTTCCTTTTCTTTGGATTCAAAACAGTCTCAATTATTTCATCATCACTTAGCATATGCACAACAGCAACTTCTCTATCTGCATCAACCCACTGCTCAATATCACTTTCACTGAAGGTTTGCTGGGCCTACATTTTTCACCATGCCAGCCATTTCCATTACTGTACTCCTCTTGGGACGAACATTGAACCCATGAAATTCCTCCTCTGAAGAAGATCCTTCAGCAAACATTACAGAAGGCCACAATTTGGGCCAGGCTTGCCTCAAAGTGTGACCTTTCACCAAGTTCCAGGAACATGCAACATTAAAGATGGCATCTTTAAGATTGTATTCCTTCTGAAATGCGTGAATATTGTCATCTTGGTTTATCAGTTTACGTAGGAAGTCTTTCTTGTAATGACACTTGAGATTTTGGATAACGCCCTGGTCCATGGGTTGTATGAGAGAAGTTACATTTGGTGGCAAATAAATGGTGAAAATATTTCCCGAAACCAACTTGGATTCATGCGGATGGGCTCTACAATTATCAAGCAATAAAATGCATTTGCTATCTTCAGGTTTCCCTATTTTACGGAAATGTTCCCTCACAGATGGAACAAAAATATGATTGAACCAATACGAAAAGATTTCCTTATCCATCCAAGCATTTCTTTGAGCTTTATACTCAACAGGTAAGTGCCTCACATTTTTAAATGCACCGGGAATTTTATACTTCCCAATAACAAGAAGTTTAACCCGGTGTGATCCAGCAGCGTTAGCACAGTTAAACGATTTTGATTTTTCTTGTAACCTGAAGCATTAGCCTCACTAGCCCCAGCAAGCGTTGATTCTGGCAAAAACCTCCAAAATAAGCCAGTTTCATCGGCATTGTATATCTGTGCTGGCGACAAATCATGTTGCTGCACAATCCGATTGAAATAATCGCAGTATTCTTTTGCGGCGTCGTGATCAGCTGATTTCTTCTCCCCGGAAATATCGAGTCGTCGTATCCCGTGAAGCATGTTAGCCATCCCTCGGAGAAAGCACACTTGTCAGTGAGCTCCATCTTTACATAGAAATCCTTCGCTTTCTCGATTAGCATGGGTCCGGAAAGTGGAACAGCCTCTGAACGCTTAAGAGAAAACCACTCAAAGCATGGTATCCAGCTCTTCAAACTTACGCTGTTTCTCTACACTCTTAGATGTCTCCGAGCTTGAATAAAACTTGAGCAGCTTATCCTTCTGCGATTTGATGTCGTAGATTGTTGACGAATCGATTTTGAATTAATTCATAATGTTGATGCACTTCTCTTCCCCTTTCTAGTCGTTGGCATATCTCGATTTCCTGTTTTAAAGTTAACACCATTCTCTTCCTTTTGCTTGGACCAAATTTTGGGAATTCCATAATGCAAGATGGGGGGAGATAATTCACGATAAAGATGGAGAGAGACACAGAAAAATGGCGGATCAGAAGCGCGGGAGAGTCAGACTCCTGTTACAGGGGTATTGAGGTGTTCGGACTTCTGACAGCGCCAAGAAGCCGAGTAGTGGCAGTTTGGAGAACTACCCCCACTGACTAACTCGGCCACCGCGGGAGACTCTGACTCAGACGGCAACATTTCCGGTTATTGAGGTGTTGTTTTCGGAGTATGAATTTTGCTGGTTAATAGAGAATTCTGGATATTTAGGTGCTGTTTAAATGAGAGTTTCCTGTATCAAGAATAGTTGAAGGGTCTTGACCACTTTCAAAAAAGAAAAGAACTTGCATTTATGAGTGCTTGGATACCTATGCTTCCGTTGCCTATTTTCAGGTTGATTTTATGCTTTAACTTGATCAGTTTTTAATAAGCTTCAACCATTTTTTTTCCTGTTGGCTGGAATACTGTATTTAATTTAACAAGTGGTATAGAGCTAAAATAGATAGTGTCTGGGGAGGCAGCAGAGGAAACATATCTTGATTCCTAGCTTTTGGCTGACATCTACACAATCAAGAATGAAAGTGTGCATTGTGATGTAAGAAAAAGGAGGCTTACCATCAAGTAACTTTAAAGTAAGCTTTAAGTAACTTATAAACACACTATACACAAGAGAGGTCTTTACCATGCCTCTGGTAGAAGCCTCTTACAATACTGAACAGACCAGTATTTATACCAGTCCAACAGGAAGTGACACATGACAGGAAGTGAGGTATGTACACAGTTCATAGTTCACAGGAAGTGATGACATAACTTCCCGGAAGTTATTATTTTTATCACATTCTTCCCTCCTGCAGGTTTAGGAGGCTGTGGTCTACCTTTTGGTCCGCAGCTGCCGAACAAGGAAGAGTCGCACCCGTTTGGATTCCCGTCGTAGAGGGTCACTGGTCCGCTTACATGCGGTTGGCCATTGGCCAGAGTCCGTGTGGCCTGGATTGCCCTGTGAAGGGTCGGGGAGATCATGGCTTCGAGTACGAGCCCCAATAGGTTCAAAGTCAGACTGCCTCTGTTCAGAGGGAGGTGCAGAGCTGGTCTGTGGCGGACCAGTACTTTCATGCGTGGTACTGGGAGGGTCGCAACCTTGAGCACGGGGTTCTACCGGCACCAAGCTAGTTGGTGTCCGATCAGGATCCTGGAGAGGGGTACCCGATAGGTCCCAAGAGTTTCCTGGTGAAATGCCATCACCCGATGTCCCACTAGGTCCTGGTGGGCAGGGAGCCAGATCCCGTAATGATACGGTAGATTCTCGGCCGTCGGAATATCGTATGTTTGCATAGGTGGGGTTGGCATCGGTTAGTTCGACCTCCTCTACAAGAGGGTCATTTTTAGACGTCCGAACGTATTTTCGGAGTAATACAGGTCCAGGAGTAGTTAGCCATGACGGGAGTGATGTCCCATGAGATGAGCGACGCTGGAATCCAAAGAACCGCTCATGAGGTGTAGTATTTGTGGCTGTAGAAAGCAGGGACCGTATAGAGTGCAATGCATCCGGAAGCACTGTTTCCCATTGCTGGTCTGGTAGGCCCCGAGATCTTAAAGCGAGACGTACGGAATTCCAGATGATACCGTTATACCTCTCTACCTGCCCATTTCCGATGGGATGGTATGGTGTTGTTTTGCTTGTAGCAATTCCCCGTTCTGAGAGGTAGTCCTTGAGTTCCCTTGACATAAAGGATGGACCCCGATCTGAGTGAATATAAGCCGGCATGCCACAGAGAGAAAATACCTGCTCAAGGCAGCAGATTACTGTGGACGCCAGCATATTGGAGCAGGGGAAGGCAAACGGAAAACGTGAATATTCGTCGATCATGGTGAGCAAATATGTGTTCCGAGTTGAAGAGGGCACTGGGCCCTTAAAATCGATGCTAAGTCGTTGCATCGGTTGGGTTGCATGTATGAGTATACCATCTGAGGGGCGGAAGAACTGAGGTTTTAATTCCGCACAAAGCTGGCATTCTGAGCATATTTTCTTTACATCTCCAGTGGAAAAAGGGAGATTCCGTGATCGTACGAAATGTAGCATGCGCGTAACGCCAGGATGACACAAACCATTGTGGACATCCATGAGAGTGGAGGATGACATAGTGGAGCAGAATGCCCGTGTGAGGGTGTCCGGGGCCACATTCTCCTTGCCAGGCCGATAGAGAATGGTATAACCAAAAGAGGCCAGTTCCATCCTCCAAAGTTGTATTTTATTATTCTTAATTTTGGTTCGTTTTCGATTATCGAGCATGAAGGCGACTGATCGTTGGTCCGTGATCAATGTAAAGTGCTGGCGAGCTAGAAAATGGTTCCACTTCCGTACTGCCTCTATGATGGCTGTGGCTTCTTTCTCAACCGGAGGATAATGTAGCTCGGCACCTTGTAAGGTCCTGGACATAAATGCTACAGGACGACCTTCCTGATTCAGAGTAGCCGAGATCGCCACCTCCGAGGCATCACATTCAACCACGAAAGGGAGATTCTCATCAATGGAGTGAAGAGCCGCTTTCTCCAACTGTTTTTTGAGAAGGTTAAAGGCTGCAACAGCCGCTGTTCCCAGTGGAAATGATCTAGCATGCAGCAAGGGTTGGATTTTGTCCGAAAAATGAGGAATCCATTTAGCGTAGTATGCAAACAGACCGAGAGCCCGACGTAAAGAAGCCGGATTCTTAGGTGACGGGAGCTCTTGGAGCGGGCGAAGTCTTTCTGGGTCTGGCTTAATGATACCATTGCCTACGCAGTAGCCAAGGATGTTGATGGTCGGTTGCGACTCAACAGATTTGGATTCATTCAGGGTCAAATTACGGCGATGGAGGGCATCCCGAAATTTTTGGAGGTTGGAGTCGTGTTCCTGTTGATCGTGACCTGCAATGGTAATGTTATCAAGATAGGGAAAAGTGTCCCTTAGGTTTTCCTGCTTAACCAGGCCATCCATTGCCCGTTGAAAGACAGCCACTCCATTAGTAACCCCGAATGGGAGGCGACAAAATTGGTACAGCCGTCCATTAGCCTCAAAGGCTGTGTACTGCTTATCTGAGACCTTCAAGGGTAACTGATGATGGGCACTTTTTAAATCGTAAGTTGAGAACACTTTGTATTCGGCCAGTTTATTAACCATATCATCAATGCGTGGCAATGGGTAGGCGTCCAAGTCGGTATATTGATTGATGGTTTGCGAATAATCGATGCATAGTCGCTGTTTGTGAGGTTTTAGAGGGTTCTTGACAATGACGACTTGAGCCCGCCAGGGCGACGAACATGGTTCAATGATATCCTCTGCTAGAAGTCGAGAGATTTCAGCCGCAATAAAAGATTGGTCTTCCTGATTAAAGCGCCGCGATTTCGTTATTATCGGTTGGCATTGAGGCGGAATACTGGCAAATAATGAGGGTTCATCAAGTGAAGCTGCTGATAATGCACAAAATGGTAATTTAGACGGTATATTAGAAATAGTAAGTCCGGGTTTGGATCCACCAAACTCAATGGTGAGTTTCTTATGCTGTTTTTGGAAGTCCAGTCCTAAGAGGAGATCACTACATAAGTCCTTGAGCACCGAAAGTCGGGTGGAGGGATACATACGACCATGAAGTGTCATATCAACAACACAAAAGCCGGAGATTCTGGTATTAAGTGATGACTGGGCCATCGCAATTGCCTGGTCCGATGGGAAGACATGTAGTTTCAATTTCGCAACAATCTGTTCCTTAATGAAACTATCAGTACTTCCTGAGTCAATTAAGGCATCTAAGGTATGCCCTTTAATTGAAATTTTTGTGGCAGCATGAGACAGGTTCTGTGGGCAAGCAGCTGTAATTGGTGTCGTTGCACAGAGAGTGGCTAAAACTCTCGGTGTGCTCCTTCGGGAGAGAGCTCGAGAGGAAGCTTGATAGGTCCTAGCTGGAGCATCTTGATAGGCCCTAATTGGGGCAGTTCGGTAGGCCTTAGCTGGATTGGCCCTCGTAGAGGCCCTTGATAGGCAAACTTTAGCAAAGTGTCCTTTTTTCCCGCAATAACTGCAGATTGCATTGCGAGCAGGGCAGGTTTTCCTAGGGTGAAAAGCATCTCCACAAAAGAAGCATTCCTTCCTAGATTGCCAAGAGGCTGCTAAAGTGGGGTCGTCCTCTTCTTCATCAGAATTATCAGAATTAGATTCCCCCATGATAGGGTTCACCTGAGACCGCTTGTATTGTCTGGTTGCAGCTACAGCAGCAGATCGAGATCTGGGCAGCTGATAGAGGTCTGCATTTCTCTTTGCCAAATCCAGTGAACAAGCTAGGTCAAAAGCTTTTTGTAGCTCAAGTGTTTTACTTTCTAGTAGACGCTGGCGTATAAATGGAGAGGCAATCCCGCAGATGAAAGCATCACGAATCATTTCTTGGCGGTACAGCTCAGCTGAGGCTGCCTGAAAGTTACAATCTACGCTGAGCCTGCGAAGTTCTTGCAGGAATTCGTCAATTGATTCCCCTGGCCCTTGTCGGGCTGTGGCCAGTAGATGTCTAGCATAGACCTCATTTGGGGTCTTGGCATACAGTTTCTTAAGTGCCCGAATCACCTCATCGTAATTATCCCATTCATCAACATATTCGAACACTTTTGGGGTCACATAATTGATAAGTATCTTCAATCTAGCAGGAGCATCCGCTTCACATTCATCCAGAAAATTCTCAGAAGTACGGTACCAATGCTTCCATACCCTGCCAGCTGCTGGTGCATTCGGGTCCAAGTCCAGACGAATAGGTCTAAGGATTTTCTCCATGATGGGTGGTTCCCTGGATCCTTAATTCCGAGTTTGTCCGAAGGTCTAGTATTCGTGAGTGTAAATATTAAGTTACTTAAATTGATGTAAGAAAAAGGAGGCTTACCATCAAGTAACTTTAAAGTAAGCTTTAAGTAACTTATAAACACACTATACACAAGAGAGGTCTTTACCATGCCTCTGGTAGAAGCCTCTTACAATACTGAACAGACCAGTATTTATACCAGTCCAACAGGAAGTGACACATGACAGGAAGTGAGGTATGTACACAGTTCATAGTTCACAGTTCACAGTTTACAGGAAGTGATGACATAACTTCCCGGAAGTTATTATTTTTATCACACATTGCATGCTGGGGCTATTTTTGAATGACATTATGGTTTATGCAATGAATGCTCATGTGAAATCTGGAATGCATTCCTTGTCCTTCTGCCCTCCATTACCCTTACAAACCCTCCACTGGATTTGTTTTTTATTCTGTTGAAAAGATAGTGTTCAGAGTAATTTGGCTGGACCTTGCTGGATAAATAATGGCGTGTTAACGACACACACAGTTATTAATGTGCAAATTTGCCCGCAGGTTCAGTGGATTAATAGATATGCCGTGAGTTGCGAATCTCCAGAATTTGCTGGTCGATTTATGCTACTCTGCCATTTGCCTTGCACAAACGGCATCAAGCTCTTAGCCTCCCTGTTATTTTTAAGAATTTGCTGGATTTGCACGTTAATTAAGCATTAAACTTGCCGCAGAATGTTAAGACTGGAACTTAGTACCTTTTTTAATGACGTGATAATTGTTCATGCAATGCCAATCAACCTTCAAAAAGGGAACAATTTAAATTGTTCCATCTCATTCCTGCATGTAGTCAATTGTTGTTGGAGATTTTAAAAATGTCATTTTAATTTTATTCTTGTTTCCTTTCTGTCATTTTTCTCTCTTAATGCAACCTTTCTTTCCCCCTCTTTATTTCCCTTTCTGTACCTGATTTGACTTTAATTCACCCTATTTCCTTCTCTGTTGTTCCTTTGTATCTATTTCAATCCTAAAATCTCACTGGTTAAGGAGCGACACTTGGTCCCGCCATTCACGAAGTTCCCAGATGCCCAGTTACCAGCTCAAACTTTCAACAAGTTACGGCACAAAAATATATTTTGAGCTGAAATGTGCAGAAAAAAGTGCCGCAAGAGGTCTTGCCCAGTAAGAATTGGCCCATTGTCTTCTGTAGGGAATCATAGAAGCTTGGACAAGGACAGATATGCCAGGAGTAGTTCTAGGCAGATGGCTGGTAACAGGAAAGGAGTTATGACATAAGACTCATAGAAAAAAGCAAGCTTAAACAAGACTGGACATTATATTTTGGAGAAAATCTGCAAGCTGCTGGCTCTTGAGATAAAAATAATTGAGATGCTCCAAAAAATCTTTAAAAGGCAGTATCTGATAAATTTTAAAACTCTTCAGCTTGTGTGTATGTTCTGATTTTTTGTTTTTCTTGGCACTATAATCATTCATTCAGGATTGAAAGTAAGTAAATGCGGACAAACAAATAATGGCCACTTGTAGCCCAGCTAAGTGCTAACACTTCAGGAAGAGAGGGAAGGAAATAGGAAGGCAGGTGAAGAAGCATAAATTCCCCTTCAGACTAATACTTTTTGGTGGTGGTGGGAGGTTACATTCCACTGGATATTTGTAGCCGGTTCCAGTAATTCAACAGAATTTTTGAGGTTTAGTATAGTTGTCATAATTTGCCATTTGATAATGGCATTTACTTTGTATTCCAGAATTGCACAGAGGATTGCTCTGTGGTCTTTTGAAAGGGTCGTATCCACTTTGAGAACTTTGGTATCTTGCTTTTCTGGCTTATGATTATGTTGATTGTGCAAGATCATCAAGTTAGAGCATACAATGTGTAAGTGCTCATCTTCTGAAGCAAAGTGAGCTAATTTGATTAGAGACCTTTCACATGGCATGCATAAACCATGTTGAATACAAATGCAGACACTTGATCATAAGACTGCAGAGTCAGGCAACAAATACAGAAAGGTATTTGCCTGGAAATAAATTCATGTCACATGACAAGAGGAAGTTGGTAAAATTGAGGCCTGGACTTGCATCCCAAGAGGGTCTGGGTTTGAATTCTAGTTCCAGAATGACATAACTGCCTTCCTGTCAGCAGGTTTCTTGAAGTGGTATTGGTGGCACTTGTGGTTAAGTCCTTGATTTCCTGTTGGTTTCACTGCCTGACTGAAGGGGGCCAGCAGTGGCCACCTGTAAGAGTGGGAGAAGAGGAAAGAGAGAAACACACAAAACACAGAGATTTTTGTGATGACACAAACTTTCTTTTCAAATATGTTGTACAAACGAATGATGGAAACTTCAGACATTTATAGCTTTAGATAAATTAATGGGTTGCATTGATAACGAATATACTGGACCACATTTTGCTGTAGCATGGCATCTAACCACACCTGCTCCTCGTCTGAAGTTGGGGTACCATTTGCGCATAAATAACAGCGAGCGCTTTACCCTCATCGTTATTTTGACAGCAAAATTTGGTCCGATATGTATTGAGCCAAAAAATCTGGAAATATGCTGACTTTTTCAAGGTTTACTGTAGGTTCAAAAAGATGCATTCTGGCGACTCATATTTCACCTTTCATCTCAAAACAAAGAAAATAGAATCTTTTTAATTTCTGTTGAATTTTTGATCATTTGGGTATTTTATTTATGTATCTCTTCCTGCTGTTACAAATTGTGGTCATGCTTCTCTGTCAAAATTTACCCTTCTAAATTGCTATGTCAACATTTCCCAGTCACTAGATAACTTGTGAAGCGTGTGTGTGTGAATTTACAATAAAGTTTGGATCTATGCTGTGTAATTTCTTCATTCACAATATCCAATTGTTTCCATGATCATCTTACATTATTATTTAACAATAAACTATCAAAGCATTTTTTAATGGTTTTAGTTGCTTCAAACTGGTTTCATAACTTTCTTGCACTGATTGCTTGATTGAAATTACATTCTGCGATAGATTGATTCAAGAGTCCTAAATGCATTTTCTGGATTGCAGAGGGTGGGACTAATTGTAGCCAGGATGCACTGTGGATGCAGTCGGGTGACCACTACACAGAAGGAGTAATAACAGAACATACCATGGCAATGAGTTAAAGGTTACCTTTTGCCACAGTTAACAAACCCTTTTTAAGGGTTAACTACTGTTACTCTAAATGATTGTGTGGTGTCTGACTACTGACTCTGGGATTCCAGTCACCAGCCAGGCTCAGTTGAAGTCCTTGTAGTTGTGATTTCCAGTATGAAACTTCAGTGGATCAGAATGTTTGTTATGTGCGGAGTAGTGGATTTGTACCACAAAATGTAACTAACACAAACCAAAATATTCAGCATCAATTGCAATATTGCAGATATGTTAAAAAGGAAGTTTCTGAAGAAGTCAGATTTTATTTAATGTTAAAGGGAATTTATATAATTAAAAAAAAAAAAAAAAAAAAAAATCCTGTGGGGGACAGAATGTAATAATATCTACAGAACTAATTTGCTGAGAATAGTTTTCAGTTTATCAACCTTGTTTTGATCTGCCATCAGATAGAAGCGAGAGAGTTATATAATGCGCATGTTCAACTGTGAAAATTACATGTTTTGTAGAAATGAAAAGGCTTCTGTATACATTAACGCATTTGTATTTTCTGTACTTGTGGTATTAGACTTTTGGGCGCATGGTTTCCAAGATGAGTTCTATTCCCATATTTATTTTTTAAATCGAGAACCCCAGGTGTAGGGTTAAGGCATATATATAATAGAGGACACAACCAAAGTTAAAAAGAGTAGGAGAGAATCAAGAAGTAGCAGAAGAACAACATAACAAATGGGTAATAAAAGGCCAGCTTGTGACATTTTTTAAGAAATTGTCATGGTGTACAGTGAAGGTTTTGTATTATGCTTGAACTATGGAAAAACAATTGAAGATTTTGCTCTTCCAGATTTACATTGTGCCCGGAGAGAATTTGAATTATATATAGAAAGAACTTGATTTATTTACTGCTTTTTATGATCTCGGACGTCCGAAAGTGCTTCACAACTAATGAAGTATAATTTTAGGGTGAAGTTATAGTGGTTACAGGCCCGTCACTGTTAGCAACAATTTGAGATGTGAATTAATGGTATCACAGAAGAAGCAGCACTGAAGCCTATTGGCTTAGTGTGATTTTATTTTTTCTCCCTATGGTGCATTAATACCATAGGCCTGAAATTTGTGTTGGGTAATAACAGCGACAAACAGCATTCGCTGTTATTACCCCTTTGAAACTGACAGCAACTTCAGGATTTAGCGCATGCGCTAAATCCTGAACGTGGAAATCCTGAAGTTGTTGTCAGTCATTCACTGTTCTGACACTGGCTGCGATGTGGACCCGCCCCCCCCCCCCACCCCACCAATCAGTGTAATCTGTGAAATGAATGAAACTGACGAAAACTTCGGCTTTTTCATGGTAATATCGCTGTAAATACTCCATTAAAAGTTAGACCCTTTTGGGTTGAGTGTAACTGGGGTTTTAACAGCGTATTGACTGCTAAACAAACCCTGAAACGGATTTTAATTTTGTGGAGTCTCAAATTTATCCATTTTAATCAAAATTAAAAATTTTAAAAGTTTGTTCATCTTTACTTCAGGTTTACCTTTTCCCCATGTGAGAGCCCCAATCTTTGTTTTGCACTCTAACATTTTAAAAAAGTTAGAATCAAAGGAGCTTACTCACTTCCTGGTTCACTGTCTGAGAATTCTGCATTGTGATTGGCTGCTTAGACAGATTGTTGACGTTACAGCAGCTTGCGTTAGGGATTCCTCATTAACTTGGACTGATTTCAATTGCACACCAGAAAAGCCGAACTTCTCGCCACAGAGATAGTGAGAGCTTTGTGGGAAGCTTACTCTGCTGACTGCAAATTACGGGCCAATGTTAACCAATCCTTGTGACAATACTGTTGCAGATTATAGGCGATGTGGAAAGCTGAGTGAGTTAAGGAGTTCACAGCTTTTGAGATCCTGAGAGAATTATTGAGCATCAGACTACATGAAATTATTTGCATCTGTCCATAAGTGTGAAAGAAGTGCTTGAGGTGCCTCTGCAAATGTGTAAACAGTGTTCAAGTCTTAGATGGACTTGGGTTTCATAGATAGCTAATAATTATATGCAAAAGAAATATTTTGTATCGAGAAGGAAATGGTTTCTTGAAGGTAGCTTTAGCAGTGGAGGCGATAGTAAAGAGTTACAAGAGTGGACAGAGAGGCTAATGGTGACAAAAGATGAGGGATTAAGTGTGGAGCGATCAAAAATTAAGATGAGTCAGTGGTTGGTTGGATTTATAAGAGATGTGAAGAAATTTTTCCATTGGAACTGCCCCACTGAATATAAATTGGCATGCTCAGACTGCAAGTTGTGCTGGAGGTATTTGAGCTGTAATTCATAAACTGAACATTGGCACTTAAGCTGCAGCAGATTATTGTTGTATTAAGTTCAAAAATGATAGATTTGAGTTCTACTGGACTTCATTCCATCCCATTATTCTAGAGTGTACCACGAGGATTTTACTGACTGGATTCGTCAATTATGATCTATATTTAAAATTGTAGCTGGTGCACAAATTGAGCATTGTAGTTATTCTATTTTGTAGCTTATTGTTTAAAACAGTTCAGTCTAATTTTTGTTTTCTTTTCCCTTCTCTTATTCGTCCTTCTTGCATATCATTAGCAGCTGATGGGCCAAGCTGGTGACCTTTTCCCAGCTTCCGCTAAAGTTATTTTGTGACTACTGTTGGGCTGCTAACTTCTTTTTGTTTTCTCCTTCCAGTTGGAGGAGAAGCTTCTTTACAGCACTTATCCTACCTAGATTGGGAATGCTTCATGTGGCTTTTTAAGGTTGGCCACAATAGGTTGGGTTGGAAATATTTGTATTTTTTATCCAACCTTGGTATATTCTATTTTCATAGGTTGAGAAGGGTAGTGTGAGATTCAGTTACAAACACCAAAAAAAATCTACATGGGGCGGGGGAAAACAGTAGAGCTTTTGTTTCCTTGACATTGCTTCCGTTTTCAATGAGCGTTGAACCAGTTAATGTCCTATAAATTTGTTCATGCACAGCGCGTTTTGCGGGTGCTAACCAGCCTACTAAGCCCCCAATATGGCGGGCAGGAACCAAGCACACATTTCCAGCCTGAAGTTCGCCACTTGCCATATGGGAAAGGAAAAAATTAGACGTCCAGGCAGGGCCGACTCCTGAAACCTGCGTTGGATCCCTTGTTCGCCTGTGCAAAGGGTCTAATGCCTGTTTGAGGCCCCCAATACATGGTTAATTTGACCTGAGGTAGCTGACTGCCCTCAAGAAAACCAGACCTTGTGACTGCCAACTACCAAAAAGGTAAGTTTAAAAAAAATTAATACCTGAATGTGGAAGGAGTGCTCCTCTTGACACCACATTTAAAGAATGCGGGCTCTCCCTCTCCCTCTCGCTCTCGCTCTCCCTCTCCCTCGACCCCTGTCTTCACTTACCTGAGGACTTCCGATCTTGGTTTCCTCTTGCCGGATGGCTGATCGTACTATGCCAGCTCCATTTGAAATGGGGCCCATTAAACAGGGTTCCTCGGACTTCACGATTCAGACGCGGGCAAGGTGCCAATGAAATGGGCTCACCCAAATTTCTACCCCTGTATGTTTAAAGGACAATTTTTTAATCAAGCAAAATGTTGGGGGGGTGGGGGGGGAGTTTTTCTTCGGTTAACAAAAGAAAATTAATTGTGCACAAATGACCTTCCTTTATATTAAATTTGGGTATATACATTTTCTGTACTTCGTTCGATGTGAAATTCAGTATGACTGGACCCACAACTGTTTTATTTGGGGGGGAAATAGTGATTGATGTTGCTGGCAGGATGTGTACCTGGGCCTTCATTGTTATAGCTTTATTATCTTTGTGTCTGCACTGCCATTAGGTGGCATGTGAAGAAGATTAGATTATGAAAAGGATTTTTAATTATACTTTTGCTATAGACATGGAGCAGTAACCTTGAACTGAACACCCTTTCTAATCATTATTAGGTCTCTCATCTATAAACTTTTCATAAACTTGTGCTGATAAGTTTATACAATTGACATAATCTGCCTTTGAAACTGTCCTGAACGATAATGGTGCCAAGCAGCAACAGTATACAATCCAGATACTTACGAATCCATATGCAACCCTGGCAGTACAAATGTGGAAAGCTTTTTTTATTCGTTCATGGGATGTGGGCGTCGCTGGCAAGGCCAGCATTTATTGCCCATCCGCAACTGTCCTTGAGAAGGTGGTGGTGAGCTGCCTTCATGAACCGCTGCAGTCCGTGTGGTGAAGGTACTCCCACAGAGCTGTTACATAGGGAGTTTCAGGATTTTGACCCAGTGATGATGAAGGAACAGCGATATATTTCCAAGCCAGAATGGTGTGTGACTTGGAGGGCAACTTGGAGGTGGTGGTGTTCCCATGCGCCTGCTGCCCTTGTCCTTTTAGGTGGTAGAGGTCGCAGTTTTGGGAGGTGCTGTCGAAGAAGCCTTGGCGAGTTGCTGCAGTGCATCTTGTAGATACCGCAGCCACTGTATGCTGGTGGTGGAGGGAGTGAATGTTTAAGGTGGTGGATGGGGTGCCAATCAAGCAGGCTGCTTTGTCCTGGATGATGTTGAGCTTCTTGAGTGTTGTTGGAGCTGCACTCCTCCAGTGGGGAGTATTCCATCACACTCCTTACTTGTGCCTTGTAGATGGTGGAAAGGCTTTGGGGAGTCAGGAGGTGAGACACTCGCCGCAGAATACCCAGCCTCTGACCTGCTCTTGTTGCCACAATATTAATGTGGCTGGTCCAGTTAAGTTTCTGGTCAATGGTGACCCCCAGGATGTTGATGGTGGGGGATTCGGTGATGGTAATGCCGTTGAATGTCATGGGGTGGTAGTCATTGCCTGACATTAGTGTGGCACAGATGTTACCTGCCACTTACCAGCCCAAGCCTGAATGCCATCCAGGTCTTGTTGCATGCAGGCATGGACTGTTTCATTATCTGAGGAGTTGTGAATGGCGCGGAACACACTGCAGTCATCAGTGAACATCCCCATTTCTGATCTTATTTTGGAGGGAAGGTCATTGATGAAGGTGCTAAAGATGGTTGGGCCTAGGACACTGCCCTGAGGAACTCCTGCAGCAATGTCCTGGGCTGTGATGATTGACCTCCAACCACCACAACCATCTTCCTTTGTGCTAAGTATGACTCCAGCCAGTGGAGAGTTTCCCCCCCCTGATTCCCATTGATTTCAATTTTACTAGGGCTCCTTGATGCCACACTCTGTCAAATGCTGCCTTGATGTCTAGGGCAGTCACACTCACCTCGCCTCTGGAATTCAGCTCCTTTGTCCATGTTTGGACCAAGGCTGTAATGAGGTCTGGAGCCAAGTGGTCCTGGCGGAACCCAAACTGGGCATCAGTGAGCAGGTTATTGGTGAGTAAGTACTGCTTGATGGCACTGTCGACGACACCTTCCATCAGTTTGCTGATGTTTGAGAGTAGACTGATGGGGCGGTAACTGGCCAGATTGGATTTGTCCTGCTTTTTGTGGACAAGACATACCTGGGCAGTTTTCCACATTCTCGGATAGATGCCAGTGTTGTAGCTGTACTGGAACAGCTTGGCTAGAGGCACAGCTAGTTCTGGAGCACAAGTCTTCAGCACGACAGCCGGGATGTTGTTGGGGCCCATAACCTTTGCTGTATCCAGTGCGCGCAGCTGTTTCTTGATATCACATGGAGTGAATCGAATTGGCTGAAGTCTGGCTTCTGTGACGGTGGGGACCTCAGGAGGAGGCCGATATGGATCATCCACTTGGCACTTCTGGCTGAAGATGGTTGCAAACGCTTCAGCCTTGTCTTTTGCACTCACGTGCTGGGCTCCATCATTGAGGATGGGGATATTCATAGAGCCTCCCTCTTCCCGTTAGTTGTTTAATGGTCCACCACCATTCACAACTGGTTGTGGCAGGACTGCAGAGCTTTGATCTGATCTGTTGATTGTGGGATCGCATAGACCTGTCTATAACATGCTGCTTTTTAGCATGCATGTAGTCCAGTGTTGTAGCTTCCCCAAGTTGGTGCCTCATTTTAGATATGCCTGGCATGCTCTTCTACACGCCTTACTGAACCAGGGTTGGTCCCCTGGCTTGATGGTAATGGTAGAGTGAGGGATATGCTAGGCCATGAGGCTACAGATTGTGGTGGAATACAATTCTGCTGCTGCTGCTGATGGCCCACAGCGCCTCATGGATGCCTAATTTTGAGCTGCTAGATTTGTTCTGAATCTATCCCATTTGGCACGGTGGTAGTGCCACACGATGGAGGGTGTCCGCAGTATGAAGAGGGGACTTCATCTCTACAATGACTGACTGTGCGGTAGTCATTGCTGCCATGGACAGATGCATCTGTGACAGGTAGGTTGGTGAGGACAAGGGCAAGTAGGTTTTTCCCCTCGTGTTGGTTCTCTTCCCCACCTGTTGCAGGCCCAGACTGGCAGCTGTGTCTTTCAGGACTCGGCCAGCTCGGTCAGTAGTAGTATTACTGAGCCACTCTTGGTGATGGACATTGAAGTCCCCCACCCAGAGTACTTTCTGTGCCTTTGCTACTCTCTGTGCTTCTTCTAAGCGGTGTTCAACATGGAGGAGTACTGATTCATGAGCTGATGATCAAAAGATCCTGCAATATTTTATGACCTTGTCACTCCTGTTATGCAGTTTTTATTTTAGTGGACAAAGGCTATATGAATGAATTTGCACATGCAATCTGTAGATCTCCTCCTGCATTAATTGGAGGCAGCAGAGCAGTGTAACTTCATTTTTTTTGTGGAAGTATATTGGCCATACACAAGTTGTAATATTTTTCCAGTTTATCTTTTAGGTCTTTCTGCATCATATGCTGTGAGCACGTGTTGTTCACTGGCTAAGAGGCCAAGCAGGTGATCTGGTCCCAGTATTTCCACCAGTACTACTATAGCTAGCTGCTAGGAGATTGCAAGAACAATGCAGAGTGACTGGCCCTATATGACATAAAATGTAGTGTATCTTCCTTTCTGGAAGGTTGCTGTGTGGGAGAAATCATTTTATTCCATGACACTGCAGAGATTGGTGACTGCTATTAAGTAACAGTTCAAATTCTGCAGTGTTTTTCTTGTTCAACAGAATTGGAAAAGTTAAAAACAAAAATATAATAGTATTACAGTTTCTATTGAACCAGACGTTTAATGCAAATTCAGTTTTTAGAACTGATCTTTACAATTTTTGTTTGCATGTAATTGAACCAATTGTACAGGAAGACATTACATTGCCACCATTTTGATCAAGTTGAGTGCACATTTTTGCAGAAATGTAAATGACCGAAATGGCTGAATTTTAAACTAAGCTTGCAGGCCTTTGCTTAGCAGGTAGCCATCGCAGTTTAAATTTTTTATTATATGATTGAAAAGAAGGAGACGAGGGCACTTATCATCTTTCAGCAAATGCCTATGGACTCTATTCAAGTCATTCCATTTAACACTGAAGCATTGGATCCTATACCAGTGGAAAAATCCTCCTGGTCCAGAGCAAAAAAAGAACATTTGGTTACTAATCTGAGTAGGCTGAGATGGTAATATTTCTAGATAGTTATTTGTGGGTGTGCTGTGCATCATATGCCTGCAATACAGACCTGACACTTTTACTTTGTACTGCATCACTGCCTTTGAATGTTCACATTATCGTCATCTGACCTTCTGTTGTTTCCATTGTGAAGTCTGAATTTCTGTCACAGGCTCAAGGTTTTGAATTTGAACCTTCAGCTGAGCTACATGTAAACAGTTGATCTCTACATGGTTAAATAGGGTTGATTTGGTGGTTATGGTTGTGCAGAACATCATTCTGCACCAGAGTGGTAGGGTGTGGCTTGCATGTCCTCCATGTAGTCCTTCTCTCGATTGGAGTGGAAAAAGTAGGCGAATCTTTGATTCTAGCATGGTATTTTGAGCAGAACAGTGTCTACTATCCGTTATGGGGTGGTAGGGGGAGGGTGCGTGGAGTGGGCCTAAGGATAAAAAGTGCTTGTAGTACCTGCTAGTAGTTTGCATTGCTGTTAGAGTGCTTTATTTATTGTGATGCATAGTTGAATTAATGTGCAGTGTCATACTTGTATGGTTATGGTCCCAGTAGTGAGGCAATAAATATGATATTCCCACTTAATGGCAGTGACATTGCTACATGGATTATTTTATTTCCTAACCTATAAAGTCTCATTTTAAAAATCATAACTTTTTAAGTAAAACATGTATTGCTTTTTATAAATGGACTACTTCATACAAGTGTGTGTAGGATATGATTTTTCCATTGATATGGCTGACCCTTATTTATCTGTTTTATGTGGGCATTATACATATGAAATACATGTGTGTGGTTAAAGAGTGTACCTGTTTAATGTCTTTGTGGACCACTTAGGTGAGTACTGTGGAGTGTTGTGAGCCATGTATAATGTGTCCTTGTTAATTTGTGTATATGTCGAGCTGTACATAGTAGCACATTTGGATTTGGGATTCATCCACCTATGTGGCAACAGCATTAAGAACCGCAATATCCAAACCTCCAGATCGTGAAATTCAAACAGGACAAACTAGCAAATAAGAAATACATAAGTGCAAATAGAACTCAGTTGCTTAGACTTCACAGGTATGTGGCCCACAGACCATAGTTTTGACACTCCTGTTCTGAATAGATATGTGGCAGGAAGTTACAAAAATATAATCCAATAGAGAGATTCAATTTATGTCAAAATCTGCAAGAATAAAGCTTTTGTGGTTTGTGAACATTTGACCTGAGATCGCATTCTAGTCTTTAAATGTGTTTGATGATTTAAGGATTTCAGAGAGCAATATTAATTTACTTATGTTATGGGCCAAGTGTGTTGAGCACAGTTTTACAGCTAATGTTACATACTGCAGCATAAAGGGTATTAGCTGATTTTAACATTCCAAGTAAAATATACAGTATCATAATGGGGCACTGATTTATTTTTTTCATCGCTTTTGCCCAGTTTGCACACTGTTTGGAGGGAGGAGAATACGTTGCACTCCCTGCTTTCTCTGGGATCATGCTGTAAAGTACCAGAATGGGGGCTAGACTCTAATTTGCAGGAATTTCCACCTGCCAACAGACTTTAACAGTACTCACTTTTTGGAAATGATGGGTTCAACATTACAAATGATTAACTCTCAGTATCTGGTGCTGATCCTTTGGTTAATGTGAGTTTTCTGGGTAAGGTGGAAATCAGTTGTTTGTGTGTTCTATTAAAAATGAATCATTTTAATTGTTACTGAACTATCTCCTAGCTTTTGTTTAATATTTGTTTTAAACTTTGTATTCGAGAAACCATTTTTTCAAAACATACAATACATTGTCTCCTTGATTAGATATTATGCTTTTCTTTGTTTTTCCCCTAAACAATATCCGCTGTATAGTAACCATTAGTGACATTAATGGAATGACATTGATTTTGACTATGTACTTCAAATGTAAAAGCCATAACCGCCAATTTTAATACCAGCGGAGAATGCTGCAGCTCCCTGGTTCTGGGACCAACTAAAATTAGTTTTTTTTAAAAATTTCCTGATCTAAAGACACACAATGCAGGGAAAAATTCAGCAAGTCAGACAGCATCTATGGAGGAAGAAAGAGTTGACGTTTCAGGTTGATAACCTTTCCTGGACTGTGTTGCGAGTAGCTTCCAGTGGTCCCTTTATAGACTACTAATTAGGCCACTTACTGCAAATGGATGGAGTGTGCACCATGCACGCTCTGTCCATTTATGCTTTGAAATTGCAGGATACTATTTACCCGGTCATAAGACCCTAATTGCATATCACAAGAAACCTCCGGCCACCCATCTCGGGGCTCTTCCATAGATGGCAGTGGCTGGAGTGGTGGCGTAAATGGTTTTCTCATTTTCTGGCTGCTACCACCCCATTTACACTGGGCGGAGGGGATAAAATGCAGCTCTGTCTGCCTCCAAGCTACTGACTCGTTTGAATATAGCTTGCAAACGAAACATTTATTATGATGTGGGAAAATTTGCTGTGCATTTCTTTGACAGAACAAATGCAGTTGCTTTAAATATTCTAAAGTTGTTTCACAGGAAAGCTGAAGGGCACAGTAGGTTGGATACTGGCCGAGAATTTGCGGTCGGAGGCGTACTCCAGAGGTAAGCCTCCGACCCGCGAAACAATTCCGAAAGTATCTCCTGGCGCCCAGGCTGCGAAGAGTTCTGGTCTCTGGCCTCGAGGCGGAGGGCAGCGGAATGGCCTACGGATCCCAGGGACGCAAGCAATTCGGAAGTGTACCTGGGATCATGTGGGTCTGGTCCTCCAATGACAAAGGAGAATTCCATTTCAATCATTTACAAAGGGAAGCCCCATATGATATGCAATGGAATCCCCAAATCTAATAATTATACAATGTACAGAATTGGGATTTTATTCATAAGTTCCTTCATTGGACCAACCTAACAAATTTTATTTTTTGATCATTTTAAACATCATTAAGACTGTAATCCAGGCCAATGTTTGTATAAACTCATTTAATAAAGTGTCTGTGCATAATTTAGGATTTAAAAATGCTTAATTTAAGGCTTACATATCCCCTTACACTGATGCAAGCAGGCACTAGGCCTGCCTACATCAACTGTAAGGCTTAACATGGGCAATTGCTGGCCAGTCGCTGGGCAAATAGCCCAACTCTGCGCCAGCAATTGCTTTTTCAGACCCCCCGCGGATGGCCTGTCAACGCATACGTTGACACGCCGCAAGTTCTGGATTTCGTGCATGCGGAAATCCGGAGCTTGCGGAGCATTTCAAAGGGATTACAACGGCGTTTGAGAGTATGCTGTCACAGACACTGCAATTTCAGGGCCACTGTCTTTTTCAAATCCTGGAGCTAGATTGGGAGTCCTCATACACAACCGGTTAAGACATCCATCACGAGATCTGGGTTGACCACAGCAAGCACCACAGGCCTCGCTCTCCTCCTCCAGAATCTTCCTGGAGAGCAAAAGTAACCCTGGCTTTTTTTCTCGACTGTTCTTTTTAACTCTTAAATGCCTCTTCCCTTTCCCCTCCCAACAAGTGCGATTAGCTCATCAACTTCTTTTCTCATTAAGATTGAAACTATCTGTTCTGCTGCTCCTGCCCCTTGCCTACCAAGCCAAATCTCCCTCCTGCCCTAGCCCTTTCTTTAATAGCTCTCCTATCTCCCCTCGTGCCCTCTGAGAACTCATCTTGGCCACGAGACCCACTTCCTGCACTCTTGACCCCATTTCCATTTAACTGTTACTCACTCCACTTTCCTTCCTGACTCCCATGCGAGCTGAGATTCTAAATGGTTCCCTCTCCTCAGTACTGCCCTCCTCGCTTTCAAAACTGCCCTTATCACTACTCCACAAAAAACCCACACTCGACCCTTCTATTCTTGACCTCTCCATCTTCAACCTCCCGTTTCTCTCCCAAATTCTTAAATATATTGTTGCCTCCCTAATCCATACCTATCTTTCCTACAACTACATGTTTAAATCTCTCCAGTCAGGTTTCCACCCTTGCCACAGCACCAAATGACCCTAATCAAAGTCAGTAATGGCATCCTCTGTGATATGACCATAATGTACTATCCCTCCTCAACCTCTCTGCCTCTGCAGCCTCTAACATGGTCGACGGCACCATCCTCCTCCAACACCTCTCCTCTGTTGTCCAGCTCAGTGAGACTGCCCTCACTTGCTTCAACTCTTGCCTATCCAGTCATAGCCAGAGCATCTCCAATAATGACTTCTCTTCTGTCCCCAAACCATTACCCCAAGCATCTCTCCATGGTTCCTCCCTCTTCTTGTACATCATTTGCAGACATAGGGTCAGCTTCCGTATATATGCTGACGACGCCGAGCTCTACCTCTCTCGACAACTCCACTGTGTCTGTATTGCCACCCTGCTTGTTTGATATCCAGTCTAATTTCCTCCAGTTAAAACATTGGGAAGACAGAATTGGACCCGCCACAAACTCCATACCCTTTCCACCGATTCCATCCCTCTCCCTGACCAAGGATAGATCCCTGGAGGACTCCAGAGGTAACGGTGCAGGGATGGGATGAGAAACCATTGTAGGACATTCTCTGGCTACGACTGGATAGGCAAGAGTGGAACCAGACTAGGCAGTACTACTCAGTTGGACAACAGAGAAGAGGTATTGGAGGTGGGTGGTGTGCTCAATCATGTTAAAGGCTGCAGACAGGCCGAAGGATAAGGAGGGATAGTGCGCCACGATCAGTCACATAGGATCTAACTAATGCTTGGATTTGTTATGCAAATTTGGAAATTCTAAATAAGTTGCACTTTCAAGAATGACGCTGCAATGAAATTTCAGGGAAATAAATTATATGTAATTTGTAGATTGTTGCAGAGCAATATTTTCAAATCCTGCAACATGTTACAAGTTTGTAATCGAGGCCTTCACATAATGAGAAAATAATAAGGTAGGAATAACAAAGTTTATTCCTTCAGTGCAGTTCACCACATTGTTCAATATAAACATTTTTGTCTCCTAATCTGGTATCAAGCCATTTACTGCAGGTTGAATTTGGAGTATCTCCATTTCCTTTTTGAGTGCTTTAGCCCTAAACGTGTGTGTGTCATGTGCATCCTCTTGACATCAGGATATGGATTCTGGGTTTAATGAAACAGCCCTTCAAATTTCATTTTCCATGGATGTTACATTTAATAAAAAAGTACTGCATGGAACACATCTAGAGATAAGTACTTTCTCGAGGCTTACTTTTCCTTTAATTTGTGTTTTTATATGCCAAATGTGGTGACCTGCAATACTGTGCTTGCAGAGAGTGCAATTCAGTACTGTTCTGCTCACTTGCAGCTTCTTGTGTTGACACCGGATGACCATGCTACTATTTGTACCTCTTTGATCATGTGTTCTCAGTATAATTTTGTCATCTTCCATCCTTATCTTCAGCAAGATAAGGAGCAAAGTTAGCAGTTTAGATAGGTTTTCTGGTGTAATATAGGTCATCCATTGAGCAGTTGATTTGGGAGTTCTTTGTGGCACTGAATATTGTTATAATTGATCTGCAATGTACCTTGTGCCCTATACTATGTACACTATGCTATGTGTTGTAGCCGGAGAACAATTGTAATAAAAAAATACCATTCGGAGTTAAAGCCCAAACATACCACAGAAGAAATGGGAATGAGACGGAGCTGAAGCCTGTGTAAAACCAGAATGTTATTTTGAAGCTGGATCTTTCAGTGTGGCTGTTCATCTTTACGGAACAGAAACAGATCCTGGAAATTCCTTGACGATATTAGCAGACAAATACTTAACACTAATACTATATATAACATTCCCCTGTCTGCTATCATAACTGGCATTAACCTGGGGTTAGCACCTCTGGTAAGAGTTTAAGTATCATAGGAGCAAGTTAAGCATTTGCCCACTAATATTGCCAACAGTAACTTCTAGTCTTGTGTTTGTAACAAAACCTCAGACCTGAATTGGATTTATTGCATTATTCTTCTGACTGAATCCATAGATTCTACATAGATTGAACTATGTTTAAAGTAGACTGAAATTATATTTTGACATATCCCTCATTCTGTTGTGTCTCTGGACAAACTTTATTGGGTCTTTTACAAGTAAATGTACATTGCCTCCACCATGTTCAGATTGACTTTCTCTGCAACAGAATTATTGGTGCAACCTGCTCTTGAAGAAAGCAGAATTGGAAATTGGTGTAATCCTGATTGCTTAGCAAGCTTTCTAGTTTTTTATTGAAAATAAAAAGTTGGATTTTTTTTTAAATCAGTGGCTTTAAATATGGCTATATTGGGGGGGGGGGGTTCTCCTGTTGATCCCTCTGATGTTGTTGTTCCTTCTGTCTGTTGCACCTTGCCTCTACATTAGCAGAGTTTTGCTGAAAACCCTTTAAAGGAAAAGAAAGACTTGCATTATATAGCGCCTTTTATTACCTCCAGGATGTCCCAAAGTGCTTTACAGCCAATAAAGTACTTTTAAAGTGTAGTCACTGTTGTAATGTAGGAAATGAGGCAGCCAATTTGCACACAGTAAGGTCCCACAAACAGCAATGTGATAATTAATTTTTAGGTGTTGGTTGAGGGATAAATATTGGCCAGGACATTTTGGAGAACTCCACTGCTCTTCGAAATAATGCCTGGGGACCTTTTATGCCCACTTGAGAGGGCAGACAGGGCCTCGGTTTAACATCTCATCCGAAAGACTGCATTGGAGTGTCTGCTCAGATTTTGTGCTCCAGTCCCAGGAGTGGGACTTGAACCCACCACCTTCTGCGCGGCGAGAGTGCTACCACTGAGCCACAACTGACACAGTTGCACTCCTTCTCTGCTTTCAGTGCGTCATTGCCATCTCTTGGTGGCCAGTGTTTCCCCAAGAGTTAAACACCATGTTGTACTGTAACAAGTGAATCTTCAGTGTGTCCTTGTAGCACCTTTGTTGTCTGCCCTGCATTCTTCTGCAATCCACCAGTTCTCCATAAAGCATCTGCTTTGACACCTATATGATGCCCAGCTCAACAGAGCTGAGTATTGATTATCATAGCCTCAATGCTGATACCATCAGCACATTCCAGTCTGCAGCCTTCCGGACTCAATATAGAGTTCAACAATTTCAGATCATAAGCTCGGCCCCCATTTCATTTTCTCTTGTAATTGTTCCACTCCTTTCCCCCCCCCCCCCCCCCCTTCCTTTTGTTTCTCTCTCACACCTGGCAGCTATCTTTTGCCCTGCCAGTACACTTTACACCTAATCCCAGCCTATTACCATCTCGTCTAGCTTCTAATCTCTTTTACTTCTTGTGTTTCTTTTATTCTTTTGTCCGATCGCAGCCCTGCCTCCGATCTAGTTTCTTTTCTTTCCAGTTTTGAAGAAGGGTCCAACCCAAAACGTCAACTCAAATTTCTCTCCACGGATGTTGCCTGACCTGCGTTTTTCCAGCATTTTCTGTTGTTATTTAGCACATTCCAGTACTTCATTGTTGGTGATCTTGTCCTGCCACCTAATGTGAAAGAAAGGTATGAAGGTATCTTTGGTGAAACCAGTTGGGTGTGCTTTCTGTAGAGTGTTGCATATTTCACATTCATACAGGAGATCGGTTTAATGGCAACCTTGATACTGCACTGCTTACGAACTTACTTGGACAGTTTACCAAAGGCCTTGCTTGCTCTTTGTATGCGAGCCATCATTTTCTTATTGATCCTTGCATCATCATATAGTACACTTCCAAGATAGTTAAACTCCTTGACTGCATTCAATGTAGTTTCACCAATAGTGACTGATGGTCCAACATGACAAAGCAGCCCGCTTGATTGACCACTTTAAACATTCACTCCCTCCACCACCGGCATACCGTGGCTGCAGTGTGTTAAACCTACAAGATGCACTGCAGCAACTCGCCAAGGCTTCTTCGGCAGCATCTCCCAAACCCGCGACCTCTTGCACCTAGGAAAGGCAGCAGGTGCATGGGAACACCACTACTTCCAAGCCCCCTCCAAGTCACACACCATCCTGACTTAGAAATATATCGCCGATCCTTCATTGTCGCTGGGTCAAAATCCTGGAGCTCCCTACCTAACAGCACTGTGGGAGTACCTTCACCACACGGACTGCAACGGTTCAAAAAGACTGCTCACCACCACCTTCTCAAGGGCAATTAAGGTTGGCCAATACATGCTGGCCTTGCCAACAACGCCCACATCCCATAAACAAATTAAAAATAAAATGGCTTCCCAGGAGCTTCAGACGCAAGCCTGTATCTGCTAGTGCAAGATGGAAAAAATATAATTAGCTGAAGGTCCTCTTCAGAATGCACCACAAGCGGCAGTCATCAGCATATAAAAGATTGCATAATTTATTTGGATACCATAGTCCATACTCGCAGTTTTGATCAATCAGTTTCCCCATTGTGTGGATTCCTATCCCAGCTCCTATTTGAAGATCCCTAGTTGTATAATCCATCGTAGCCGTATAAAATAGGGCCAATAGAATAGGTCACAGTACAAATCCTTGTTCCACACCATTCGAAACACTGGTTCGGATAGAGTACAATCAGTACACACACTACCAAATTTCTCCAGACTGCCAAGTCTCTAGTCCTGATTGACTGACCATATCCAACGCTTTGGTCAGGTTAACAAATGCCATATATATAAGGTCTTGGATTTTGTTCCCTGTGCTTCTGAATTTGGCGAGCAACAGATTTTTTGACTTGCATATGAGACTTTCTAAAGCAGTATGTGTGATCTTTGATTTCCCCCAGTTGTGAATCTGACTTGCGTCAGCATGACCTATACATTGGCTTTTGAGCATTCATTTTCTGAAGATTTTTAATTCTCACTTGTAGAGTAACGGTATAATTTATATAATCAATATTATCACTTTGTGTGGAGATGCAGTTGATTGATCCTTCATTGTACTTGTCAAAACTAGCTTCAGTCATTTCTTGCAGCCAAGCTGATCTCTCACTTGTATTACAAAAGGCTGTAACTATTTGCAACACCAAAGTTCTGATTCCTCCCCTTAGAGGACAAGGCAAACCCAGCAATTTGTCTGGAATGTGTAATTAGATCGTTCGTGCCTGCCTGAGTAATCAAGATCTTTGCAATGTGTAATTTGATTCATTCATTGCAACAGCCAGACTCCAGAGCGCTCAGTGCTAACACTACTGCTTTCAGAGAACAGACAGGGCTTACCCTCACGAGTTAGGACCTTCTCCAAGCTCCTGACCTTTCTCCCCCCGAGTTCCTGACTGCCTCCTTTCTACCCCCTTCCTCCCCCTCCCTCCTCCCTCCTCCCTCCCCCCTTTCCCCCCCATTTTACCCCCTCCCTCTACCCCTTTCCCCCCTCCCTCTACCCCTTTTCCCCCCTCCCTCCACCTGCTTCCCCACTCCTTCCCCCCCCTCCTTTCCCTCCCTTCCTCCCTCCCTTCCTTCCTTCCTTCCTTCCTTCCTTCCTTCCCCCTTCCCCCTCCCTCCCTCCCTCCCTCCTTCCCTCCCTCCTTCCCTCTTTTTCCCTTCCTCCCTCCCTCCCTCCCTCCCTCCCTCCTTCCCTCCCTCCCCTTTCCTTCCTCCCTCCCCCTTTCTTTCCTCCCTCCCTCCCCCCCTTCCTTCCTCCCCTTCCTCCCTTTCCTCCCTCCCTCCCCCTTTCTTCCCTCCCCCTTTCCTTCCTCCCTCCCCCTTTCTTTCCTCCCTCCCTCCCTCCTCCCTCCCCCCCTTCCTTCCTCCCCTTCCTCCCTTTCCTCCCTCCCTCCCCCTTTCTTCCCTCCCCCTTTCCTTCCTCCCTCCCCCCCCCCCTTCCCTTTGAGTCTTGATAAAGGGTTTTGACCCGAAACATTGACTCTAATTTCTCTCCACGGATGTTGCCTGGCCTGCTGAGTTTTTCCAGCATTTTCTGTTGTTATTTCTCATTACAGGACATTGGTTCAGCCTGTTGCTTAGCAGAATTATCACACACAATATTCTGGGCTTAGGCTCCAGCAGAAGGCAAGGGCAGCAGCTCCAGACTCAGGTGACAGCAGGCTCAGGCTCCAGCAGCTCTAGGCTCGGCGACGTGGTTTGACAGGCCCCACTTCCGGCTTTTGCATGTATTGTACCGCGCATGTGTGACCGGATCGAGCGCGTATGTGCGACTCTGGTGGGTGGCAGGACTGTCTTTAGGCTCCACTCCATAAAGTGCACATCCACAGAACGACTCCCGATTTATTCGTGCAGATAATCACTCCAATTACAAAATGCATTGGAGCCTTTATATGCTTATAACATAAAAAAGTGGATGTGAATTTTTATCTAGGACGTCATTTTTTTTTTAAGGATTGATTTTTATTTACCCCACCACTACTTTTGACAATATTTGTGCAACCCCTGCTTCTGTTTTTCTGCCAATCTTTGACATAGACAACATGCTGCACACTCTCTGCCGATGCAATAACAGTACTAAGCGCAAATAAAGACAGATCATCACTTAATTTTGCTGTTCTCACTTTAGTTTGACACCTTTGACCTCGCAATTTTATATATCGATAAAACAATGGTTGAAAAAGTATTTGGACTTATTATTGGTCATGTTTTAAAATTTATTGTGTAGTTAATGGACTTAGAAGCAAAACTTGTAAGTTGCCTTTCTCCCTGTGGGAAGGTGCTTCACTTCCATCCCTGACAGACTGAGAGTATATTATATGTAGAATTGGAGGAATGAGTCCGTGTCTTCCTGCTGTTGTTTGTACTATGTATTGCACTAGTGGGCTACCTGCAAATTATTTGCATTTTATACAATGATTCAAAGTATGCCAATTGTGCAGTATGAGTAATAAGTTGTGGATTTACTGATCTTGGTCTTAGTCATGCAATGATATCTGTAAATGTCTTTGTCAAAACTGTGACTGTGACTGGTTGAACTGTGGAAATGTTTTCTATATATGCTTTGCAGGCTTTCTTTGTGATGCATGGATTGTTTAGAGTGGGGAGAAGAGTTCTAATTCTTTCAACTTTCATGGCAGTATCTTTTTTTTGTATTTCACTTTTTTTCTCTGTTTTACTATTGTTTTTTCTGACTAATTTTCCCCCCATCATTACTGTCCTTTCTCATTTTCTTTCTGACTGTGATTGTGTTGAATTTTGTTTCGTATTGCACAGAGTGGAGTCTGCATTGTCAGGGGAGGTGAATAAATAATGTTTTCATAAAAGGTGTTGAAAATATTCTGGGGAAGGATAAAGGCGTGTAAGGTGTGTCAATTGCAGCCACCTTTTTGGACTGACTTTAATACAGGCTTTTTCTGCATTACTAACTTGTTAAAAAATTGTTAATGGATCTTAGACCAGTGGCATTTGGGATATGTTTCAATGCATCAATATGTAGAAATCATTGGAGGTTCTTGTCCCATCAATAAATCAAGGACTATTGTGACAAGGAAGTGTCTTTCTTTTAAATCACAAGCTGCATGTATGTGCAGAGAAATTGAATACAGTGTGCAGTGTATTATTAAAAACTAAATACATCCCTGTAATTCTGTGATCTCTCTTAACTGGCAATGCCAAGTACCGTCTGTCAGATTTTGGGATGGGGAAGATGTGGTAAACCACTGTTTGTATACCACTGTGTACATGCCTGTACATGCCTCGGCTGACTCCTCCCACGAATCCAGGTATAAAGGTGACTGCTCCACAGCCCCTTTGTATTCTGGACCGGTCGACCACTCGAGGCACACCTTCATTCTCTTGTTAATAAAAGCCTGTTAATTACTCGCTTAATCTCAGTCTTTTGAGTTATTGATAGCGCATCAATTTTATTAACAAGATTTTTATAATGGAGAAGATCCTCACACCAGTATGCCTGGACTTAGATCATCGGGAGGCGGACTCATCCACCAAGTTTACTCACTGGCTTGGGTGTTTCGAAAAATTCCTGACCGCCTCCGCTGCAATCAAATCGGACGAGGACAAACTGGATGTCCTGACCTCCAAAGTGAACCACCGAGTGTACTCGGTCATCCAGGACGCGACCTCGTATGCGGATGCTATCAAGCTCCTCAAGGACCAGTACACGCGCCCAGTGAACGAGGTGTACGCTAGGCACCTCCTGGGGAGCCGTAAACAACAACCTGGGGAATCGACCGAGGAATACCTTCAGGCACTGTCTGTGCTTGGCCGGGCCTGTGGTTGTAAGGATGTAAAGGCCGCCGTGTACACAGAGGAACTTATCCGGGACGCTTTTGTAGCGGGCCACAGGTCCAATTACACCCGACAGCGACTGCTGGAGCAGAGTGACCTCGATCTCAACAAGGCCTCTGAACTCGCACTATCATTAGACGCAGCCTACCGGGGCATGGATGCCGCCTACTCTGCACCGTGGACGCCGCGGGGAACGACAGCCTGGGACACGGTAGGACCGTCTCATAGCGCCGTGCCACCCCAGCCACATCCCAGCAACGGCCCAACTACCGCAGCAGTGTCCCAAGGCCAGACAGCAGTGCCCCAAGGCCAGAAATGCTACTTCTGTGGCCAGGCCAAACACCCCAGAGCGCGCTGCCCGGCGAAAAATGCGATCTGCTCGGGCTGCGGGAAGAAGGGACACTACGCCAGCGTCTGCAGGGCCAAAGCCACCCCGAACCCCAGCAGCGCCGCGTGTGGGCCGTGCGGGCTGCCATCTTGGGCCTCCCCAGCCATGTGCGAACCACCGGAACAGCAGCCATTTTGGACGTCTCCAGCCACATGGGGATCATGGACGCCGCCATCTTGGACGACAGCTGGGACGCAGCAGGCCCCCAACACCGCCTCATCTGATACCCGCAGCAACACACCGACCCCTACGCTGGCCTCCGTTACACTGGACCAAGCGAGACCGCACCAGCTGGCCAGTTCCACAATGGACATTAAGGTAAATGGTCACGAAACAATCTGCCTTTTTGACTCTGGGAGCACGGAGAGCTTCATCCACCCCGACACGGTGCGGCGTTGCTCTCTCCCAGTCCTGCCTGCGCACCAGCGGATTTCTATGGCCTCCGAGTCCCAGTTGGCGGACATTGGCGGCTACTGCGTGGTGACACTCGTAGTAGACGGGACTGTGTACGATAATTTTAAACTTCTGGTCCTGCCCGACCTCTGCGCTGCCGTTCTACTGGGGTTAGACTTTTCAGTGCCACCTTGGCGTACGGTGGACCCCTCCCCCCACTCACAGTCCGCAGCCAGCAGCTTCCAAATTGCCCACCGCGCACCAGGTGCAACCTCTCCACACTCAGTCAACCCCCCCCCCACTGTTTGCTAACCTCACCCCCGACTGTAAGCCCATCGCCACAAAGAGCAGGCGATACAGTGCCGGGGACAGGGTTTTCATTAAAACCGAAGTGGAGCGGCTCCTGAAGGAAGGGATTATTGAGGGCAGCACCAGCCCCTGGCGAGCCCAGGTTGTGGTTGTTAAGACCGGCGAGAAGCAGCGCCTGGTCATCGACTACAGCCAGACAATAAATCGCTACACCCTGCTGGACACTTACCCACTCCCCCGCATAGCTGATATGGTCAACCAGATCGCGCAGTACCGCGTCTTCTCGACCATTGACCTGAAATCGGCGTACCACCAGCTCCCTATCCACCCTGAGGACCGCCAGTATACTGCCTTTGAGGCAAACGGCCGCCTCTATCACTTCCTTAGGGTTCCCTTTGGCGTCACCAACAGGGTCTCCGTCTTCCAAAGGGAGATGGACCGGATGGTCGATCAAAATGCGTTGCAGGCCACTTTCCCATATCTGGACAATGTGACCATCTGCGGCCATGACTTGCAGGACCATGACGCAAACCTCGAAAAATTCCTCTGCACCGCCAAACTCCTCAACCTGACGTATAACAAGGAGAAGTGCATATTCCGCACAACCCGCCTCGCCATCCTTGGCTGTGTTGTGGAACACGGAGTCATCGGCCCCGACCCCGACCGGATGCGTCCCCTTATGGAACTCCCACTGCCTCAAGGCCCTGAAGAGGTGCCTAGGGTTTTTCTCTTATTACGCCCAGTGGGTCCCTACTATGCGGACAAGGCCCGTCCGCTGATCAAGTCCACCTCTTTTCCCGTGATGGCAGAGGCCCGCTTAGCCTTCCACCGTATCAAGGAAGACATTGCCAAAGCCACCATGCACGCAGTGGACGAATCCATCCCCTTCCAGGTGGAAAGCGACGCGTCCGACTTTGCCCTGGCCGCTACCCTCAATCAGGCGGGGAGACCCGTGGCCGCCTTTTCACGAACCCTCCAGGGCCCGGAGACCAGACACTCCGCTGTTGAGAAGGAGGCCCAGGCTATTGTGGAGGCTGTGCGTCATTGGAGGCACTACCTGGCCGGAAAACGATTTACCCTGCTCACTGACCAGCGTTCAGTTGCTTTCATGTTTAACAACAAGCAGAGGGGCAAAATCAAAAACGACAAGATCTTGAGGTGGAGAATCGAACTTTCCACCTACAATTACGAGATCTTGTACCGGCCCGGGAAGCTCAATGAACCCCCGGATGCTCTATCGCGTGTCACCTGCGCCAGCGCGCAGATCAATAGACTGCGGGCCCTCCACAATGACCTCTGCCACCCGGGGGTCACCAGGTTCTTCCACTTCATCAAGGCCCGCAACCTGCCTTACTCCATTGAGGAGGTCAGGACCATGACCAGGAACTGCCAAGTCTGCGCTGAGTGCAAACCGCACTTTTATAGACCAGACAGGGCTCACCTGATAAAAGCCACTCGCCCCTTCGAGCGCCTGAGCGTTGATTTTAAAGGGCCTCTCCCCTCCTCCGACCGCAATGTGTACTTCCTCAATATTATTGATGAGTACTCCCGTTTCCCGTTCGCCATCCCCTGCCCGGACATGACCAGTGCCACGGTCATTAAATGTCTGAACGACCTCTTCACCCTGTTCGGTTTCCCCAGCTATATCCATAGCGACCGGGGCTCATCGTTTATGAGCGACGAACTCCGTCAGTACCTGCTAGCTAGGGGTATTGCCACAAGCAGGACCACCAGTTACAACCCCCGGGGGAACGGACAGGTGGAAAGAGAGAATGCGACAGTTTGGAAGGCCGCCCTGCTAGCCTTAAAGTCTAGGGGCCTTCCGACCTCCCGCTGGCAGGATGTGCTCCCCGATGCGCTCCACTCTATTCGGTCACTGCTCTGCACTGCCACCATCGCCACCCCTCACGAGAAAATGTTTGTCTTCCCAAGGAAGTTCACATCGGGGACATCGCTACCGCCATGGCTGACGTCCCCAGGGCCGGTCCTACTGAGAAGACACGTGAGGACCCATAAAACGGACCCCCTGGTCGAGAGGGTCGACCTCCTCCACGCCAATCCCCAGTATGCTTACATTGCGTACCCGGACGGGCGGGAGGACACAGTCTCCTTAAGAGACCTCGCACCCTCGGGGTCCGCAGTAACCCACTACCACCCCTCCCCCCCCCCCCCCCCCCCCCCCCAACGATCCGAGATCCAGCCCCAGCAGATGGCAGGCCTGGGCCCCGCGACCCGCTCGACATCTACGAGGACTACACACCAGTGCCCCAGCCTACGCGGGACTCGACGCCGGAAGCTTCACTACCCCTGCCGTCGCCACGTCGATCACAGCGGCAGACAAGACCTCCGGAGAGACTCCAATACACTAACTTTTAATACACTTCACCCCGCCGGACTCAATTTTAAACAAGGGGTGAATGTGGTAAACCACTGTTTGTATTCCACTGTGTACATGCCTGTACATGCCTCGGCTGACTCCCCCCACGAATCCAGGTATAAAGGTGACTGCTCCACAGCCCCTTTGTATTCTGGACCGGTCGACCACTCGAGGCACACCTTCATTCTCTTGTTAATAAAAGCCTGTTAATTACTCGCTTAAACTCAGTCTTTTGAGTTATTGATAGCGCATCAGAAGAGCGAGGATAAGAAGCAAGTAAAGCCAAAAGACTACATTGCACTCCCCATCTGTGCTATTTTTAGTCTACATGCCTGCAATATTCATATCTTAACAGCCACTGTAAAGATATAGAAGCAGGTTTTCTGCTACGGCCAACTTTTGCGGTTCTCCTGCATTCAGATGTCGAGTTGAAAAGTGTTGTCAGTACTGGAACCAGTTCAGGATTATGCCAGTTGTAGACTTTGCCATTTCTATTGATGTGTATATTTGTTAGTATAATGATATGAATGAAAAAATAACCAACATTAGCTTTCTTGATTTCCCTACAAGAGAACCAACAATTAACTTTTACTTGTCCAGTATCTTTCCCCATATTGTCGCTCAAGTTGAATGCTTTTCCCAGGGGGTGAAGCTTTTTTCTGTGTGGGCTGCATGTGTATGCCTGTAATAGAACCTTGAGATGTAGAGTTTTTGCTTTGGGTGCAATCCGTTATCCCAGTGCAAATTGGGCCCAAAATTGCACTAGTTTTGAGAAGCACTTCTCCCCCGCCCCCCCCCCCCAACAGATTTCTGCTCAAACTCATTTGCATATCACCAAACGTAAAATCTGCCATGAAACAGCACAATCGGGCAACGTTTGTTTGAGAACCAATTTTTAAAAAAAAAAAAAAAAAAAATTTTGCTTCAAAAATATATTCCATGATATACTTAATAGTGGTACCTTGGTGCAGTTGGATTAATACAGCTGAAAATGGGTTATCACAAGATAAGCAATTTTAATCTGGCTAGTCCACCACCTGTGAGTAACTCGTTATTAAATAACTGAAAATGACTTTAAAAAAATCATATGGAACCATATGCTAGTTATATTGATGTACAGTAGTCAGTTCCTTGGTAAATAAAGAATTATATTCAAAAGCTTTTAAAATGTGCCTATTAGTGTCCTTGTGCCCAAAAAAACAGTTTACGAGCCTCCTCGAAGGCCTGCAAATGAGCACAATTAGTGGAAACTCGCCACAGTGATTAATTCACTCTGGGGGCATAGCCAGTTTTGGGGGCGGGGCCAGTTTCTAGCGCGATTTTTTAAAAAGCGCAAAAAATCGCAGAAACTCCACTTGTGCTAGACGTAATTTGCGCTTGAAATTCCTCTATCGTTTGTGCTGGTTTGGCCGATATTTCAGGCGAAATGCACAGAAAAAAACTGCAATCTAGCGGAAACTCCAAGCCATAATCTTTATGCAAATTACAGGAATATAGATTTAATGTTTTCAGATTCTATTTGTTGCATTAAAATGGTGGGGAAGCAGCAGGTAAATTGAAGGGAGGAAATCCGTTTTTATCTGTAATATTGCTCTTATGGCATTATGTTCTGATAATTGCTGGCCAGATTAAGGGAGCAAACGTTGCCTCAGACTGGTCATGAGAGACTGGTCATGAGAAAAGTATTAGATTCCGTAGCTCCATTTAAATGTTAAAGTCCACCCAAAATATAGATTACATTCATAGCAAAAAAAGACTACTGGTGACCAAGGAAAGATTGATGGATCAGTTAGCCCATTTGTGACATTTCCATAATCGGAATTCTTTTTGCCCTAATTTTCCCATTTGATAGATCCATTACTTCCTCTGCAATATTCACAAAGCAGCTTTACTGATGATTTTGTGGAAAGCTCAAGGATTCTTCCATCTGATTGTAGGACACTTGAGTTAAGAAAATTTATCATATTGAAATCCCCAATAACTTTTTTGCCACTTTAGCAATGGAAGTCTTTTTTGCCCACCTTTTGGATCTGAGCCAAGTGATTTTTTTCCCTTCCACCTTCTGCATTAGAACAGTGTTTTATGTAGAAAATCATGCATTGTATCTGCTAGCACGGCTTGTACAGCACGCATTGCACATGCCGATATCATAGATGTGATGCATATCCATTGTTGGACCCAATTTTAGACAGAGAAACGATGAGGAATAGCAGGGATTTATGAGGAAAACCTCGTTTTTACCGATCCACGACACAAAACAAATTTGGAATTTATGGTGGATATCGATTTAAAAACTGATCTTAATGAGCCATACCTATATTTTGGGATGTTAATGGATTTTGGTGCTATGATTTATTCACAAAGTGACAACAGCACTATGAACAGACTTTGCCAAGTCTCCAACCCCATGAAGTTTGAAAGATGCTTCACGGTGCTGGTGTGGGATGGTGTCAACCTGGCGTATCATGTGGCAGCCAGGGTTTACAGCAAGAAAATCTGGCCATGGCGATGATGCCTCCTGGCCAGCAATTTTTTGGGGGGGCTGATGCCCTGTGTCCAGTGCAGCATCAGGTGGGTGTGGAGGAGATTGGCGCTCCTGGTGCTGCTGTTGTGGCTGGTTGTGGTGCTGCCATGGCTGCTCTTCCTCCGAATCTGACGACCAGGATGAGAGGATGTAAATAGTTCCCATCCCATTGCTATTGATTTCATTTGAAGCAAGAAGCTTGCAAGCACACACTCAAAGTGGCCTGAAATTATTCCATTCAGGTAACACTGCAGATGGGTGTCAGTTTGAACAGCCACAAGTCAGTAGATTTGCAAAATCTTATCCCAAACCTCCAACAACAAAGCTGTTGCATTTGATTGCCGGCCATGTTACATGAGTGCTTTTAAAGTGCTCCACCAGTGACTACAAATCATGTCCTCCAGCAACTCGTTTCTGGCCTGTTTCTGACCAGACGGGAAACGGGACCAGATGCACGAAAATAGGAAACCACAGTAAAAATAGGATTAGCAAGGCAGTTAACAGGTTGTTAACTGCCTTAATTACCTGTCCCATCGGTTCCAGTTGGGTCAGTTTGGGAGCGGCTGAACAGACACTCACGAAAATCGGGTTGGGGCGGGATGGAGGTGGTTTGAGTGTCTGAAGCCATTTTTTCCCGATTGATTTTTTTTTTGCTGCCAAACCGCCTCCTCAGGGCTATTAAAATCGAGCCCTTGGGATCAGTGTAATAATTATCCAGAATTTTCTCTCAAATTTCCTGCTGGGGCACAGTTTTAGTAGCAATTGCGCTTCAGTATATTGACCAAATGACCAGTATTAATGTGTGAGCCTTGAGGCTGAGAGTTTGGAAGCTATTTGTTCATGGAGGGAATCACAGCCAACCACGGTTCTCTGTGATGCATGTATCTTGTGCAGGTGGTGTGAACCTCAAAGTATATTTGCCAGATTTGAGAGCACCCAATTTATATTTTTTTTAAAGTTTCATTACCAGCTTTAGTGGATCTGGCAAATTTACTTTTGGGGGTGCCACCTGCTCTGTCAGGCTGCATTGGGAGTCGGTGACACCAGCACAAGATGAGATTAGCTAACTTGGCACAGACTGGGGATCAAAAATCAGGACGTTTTCTAGCCTTCATGGCTTGGCTATCAGTGGGGTCTATTACATTACTAACATGGGCTACTTATTGTCCTGAGCTATTGGAGTAAGTATGGGACTGAAGGAAAATACTGACCAAGAGATACTGCTTAACCTTTGGTCACCTTGGTTTGGCGACACTACCAGCTTCGCATAACTACTCAAATTATTACAAATAGATGTGAAGGATGTACAAATGAAAGATAAGCTGCGAGAGTTATTGATACTGCCTATCCTGTTGTAGTTTATTGGAAATGCAAAAATCGTAACAGGATAAGCACATTGAGAATACCATGGTTTCCATGAGGTCTATGGCCATGGTGGAGGGTTGGTGACTTTGCAGTTTGAAATGGGAATGCATGCAAATTGTTATTTTTTTGTTTAGGGAGAACAATTGGGAAAATAAATTGCCGACAAGCTTAACTGAAAGTGATCATGCTGAAATTCTAAATGTGTACATAATGCTCATCAATGCAAGAGCAATATAAATTACTGACCTATTGGATGTCAAAATCCAGACATATGGCATCATCTTGACCAGCAACAGATGGGAAAAGTAAGTTCACATAAGGGTATCCAATCTGGAAGAAATAATTGCTATTACTTGGCCTGCCCTCAAGATTGTTGCATGTGATCAGTAGGTTCGAGGAGCACTGATTTGCCTCATTAAATATTGCACATATAATAAATATTTCCTGTTCTGGCTGATTGGGCAAATACATTGTGTGGTGTGGCATGGAGCCATACCAAGAGGCTCTACGTTTTATCACTACTGTCCGCTGCAACAGGCAATTTTGGTCAGTGACAGCACAAGATCACCAATTAGTTACAGATGAGGAAGGCCGTTCGATTCATCTAAATTCATCTGCCCAGAAACACCCTGAAGCTCCCCCATTGTAGCATCCAACTGTTCTGAAATGCTTCCAGGGTTTTTCCCTCCACTGCTCTAACTGGAGGTCTATTCTGCACACATACTGACTGTTGCTGCATTCCAACTCTGAAAGCAAAAGTTTGATGATTTATTAGAAATAGATTTCCTGAGCTGGAAGCAGGTCTTCTAAAAATGTTTCAATTCCAAAACATAGCTTCAGGCAGATTTGGATGACCTCATTCTCCACTATGCTTCTAGACTTGGGTGCAAAAAAGGTATGACAGTTCCATGGAATCCCTCACAGTATTTAATCATCTTCACCCATAGAACATTATGGTTGACCTTGGTATCTTTGAGTTAGAGAGATTTCTGCTCCTGATTAGCATGCAGTAACCTGTACTACAAGTGCATATGCAAGAAGGTTGGGCTTGGCTCTGGTGGCCTCCACATTGAATAAGTCACTGACGCTCACTGCCTAGCTTCATGATTGAAGAATGATAACTGGATGAAGTACTGTAATGCTTTTGCTACTACCCATTGAATCGAACACCAGTAGCTTCAGGAAATTAATAAGTAGGAGATGATCAATTGGAAGAGAAAAATTAAAGGAACCTTTGACATTCTCGTTGTTTCCATATTTTGCAAATTCTCTAAGTCAAAGGCTGTACTCTTGAGCTGAACAATTTTTAGAAGTTAGAAGTCCTGGCTTTTTGTTGTCACAACACCATTAAGAAACCTTTCATGAGATGCTTTGATTTTATTCATTCCATCTCTGGTTTTCCTATGGCACAAGACATTCTTTGTTTGAGTAAGTAGAGAAGTAACCTGCTTCACTTTTTTAGCTTTTTGTTGGTATTGTGTTTGATCCTAATTCTCAACCTTATTGAGATGGGGAATTCACTGTTTGCCGGATTGTAGGCATGGTCTGTGTCCTATTACTCACCAACTCATATCCTACTCCATCATGAAATTTTTGGAAATTTAATTTTAGTTCAAATACTTTGGAGGCTTTTGTTTTAGAAAAGGAACTAACATGTTGCAGCAAACTTATGATGCACTTGTCAGAATTCTCGAATAGCTAGCTGGAAATTAAGTGACTTTAGAACAGGAAGCCTTTTAAATAAGACTGGAATCCATACTTAGTGAGAAGAGAGTCAGTATGTGAATCAACACCACTTATGGCTCAGACTCAGCAGTGCCTTCTTGCTTTTGTTTAAATTCTTGGCAGCTTCTATGCCCTTTCTTTAAACATGTTCATTATGATACAAGCTTTTTCTTCTGTTATGTCAGCTCTTTTTGGGCCTGCATAGCCTTTCTTGGTGTATTATTAATAGTTTTGAGGTTTGCAAGCTCATTCTCAGCCATTGGATTAGCCTCTAGAAAAGTTGTTTAAAAAAATCCTTCTGTGATTAATTGTTGGCATGCCATGTGAAGTAGTGCTTGCGTCAATAAATCGTCATTTGCAGTCAGCAGTGTGTTGCAAGCCTCGTTGTCTGGCTGAAACCTAAACAGTGGGCTGGAACTCTTATTGAGTCAGTAATGGGTTTGTTCAGACGTATTTATAATTCTGTTTCTCATCATTTCGCTTTTCATTTGTAAATGATTATCTTTGGGCTAAATTGCTGCCAACCCCCTTTTTGTTTTGCTTTACTCTCTCAGAAAGCATTGCATAAGTTTGTGAAGCGTGCAAGCTGTAGTATATATCAAAAAGCTTTTCTTCTTGCTTAATATTTTATATCCTCCCCATCAAATTATTCTTCATTCCCCCCCCCTCTTACCTCAACCACCATAAAAGGCACAACACATGCATCCATCAATCTGTTGTGACTTTGGCTGCCTCAATTACTGCAGGTTGATTTTTCTCTTTTTAAATGCTTCCCTGAAGTACTATATGGTAGGGAACATTAGGTGAAGAGCTGTGATTTTTCTTTCTGGATTAATTTTTTGCCACAACCTTTTGATATCACTTAAATTTGCCCTTGCAGTTTCTGAAGTATGCTATTGCTGGCAATTGCCTTCTTGGTCTTTTGCAGTTTACAAAGCCTTGGTTTGGAAATGTAGCTCCTTGAAAATGTTTATAGTTTTTAAAAAAAGAATATGTACATCTAAGGTGGATGCTGTGTGGAAGCTACAGTTGTATTAAAATCAAATTCCTGCCTTTTCTGTTGAATGCAAACGAAACAACGGTGGTTTTCAGAGTAGGCAGCTCTAATACGAAAATCCGAGCTGGATTTGTTTGTGGTGCAAATAGAAATTCTTCCAGGGGCGGAGAGGAAAAAATCTGTAGGTAGGCAACATGGAATCATTCCGGTATCCTGGTGTGTACTATCAAGAAAAGGGTGAAAGCCTGATGGAGGCCTTGGTACAGTTTTCTCATCTGGGTACAGTTTGCTTGTATGGCTGATCTCGCAGCGAGGAAATGATTTAAGCGGAAATCCTTTTTTAAGAAAAGCCCTACTGATAACATAGTCTAGCTTGTAAAGCAAATACTATGTACTGGAAACTGTAATACTGACCTATTCGTGTTACTTGTATTTATTGTAGCAAAAAACAATGACTGGTGATTGATTGTTAGTACTTCACCCAAGTGACCATTACTCGCCTATGAATGTGGGTTTGTATCTTTGGATGACCACATCTGACTGCAGCCAACGCATTTCACTGCAATGAATAAAAGATTCACGTGCTGTTTTTAGACACCATTTTTGTGAAAAATTGTATATTCTATGAACTAGAAGTTGATAAGTTGCTTTGTTTAAAACAATGTCTCTTTATAAGTAGAACATATGGTTTTAATTTACTTTGATTTTATCAAAAATCAGAAAACTAAACATTTGGGCAATAGGAATGAAGTGGGGGTGGGGGGTGGTGCGGGTGAATGTAGGGGACCAGAATTTGGCTGAATCAGAGGAAACTTAGGGTAAGCAATACATGGACATGCATCAGAATGCAAGTGATGATTAGTGATGTGCTTCAGGGATCTGTGTTCAGCCTGTTTTTGTTTACGACGTACACAAGTGATTTGGAAATTACCTAAACCAAGCTTTCTGATTTTGTTGAGGATGTCAAACTTGAGGGGAAGAGGTGCAAATAACACTGAACCTGTAGTCCCATACGGGAGGATTGGATAGACTGGGCTAAGTGACCGATGTTGTTTAATGTGGATAAATACAAAGTAATGTAGGAAAAGTGAATATAAGCAACTGCCTCTTCTGGTCTTGTACATTCTTATATAAAATTGAGGTAATGCTTTGAAATTAGAATATTCCTTGACTCGAGTTGGAGACTTTTTAAATCCGTCAGAGCAGAATCTGTTACCCACATGACACACACCTGGCAGCTGATTTTAGATTAAACTGAAATGTCAGGATACAAGCTCCCAAACTGCAAGAGCAGTATATGTGGACAAATCAATCTGACAGCTTTGATTTTTTTTAAAATTTAGCATTAATCCAGATGTAATAAATTTTGGGCGGGGTGGGGGAAATACAGGGTGTGAAAATCAAATTTTGTTGGAAAACCAGGATGCTCTGAGCTGGAACTTTGCGCTGCAAGTTGTATGGCCAAACATTGCAGTTGTCACACGGTGAATTTGGAATGATCTGGAAGAAGAAGCAATGATGTATCTCACCCATGCTCCTCACGGTGCAGAAGGAGTTCACCACAATGCAGTAGCACTTGGTTGAGAACATTCAACTGAAGATGGTGTTTGTAGGAAGGAACACGGGAAAAGGAGTAGGCTACTCAGCCCCTCTGCCAATCAGTTAGATCATGGCTGATTTGTATCTTAACTCCATCTAATCGCCTTGGTTCCGTAACCCTTAATATCCTTGTGATTTACTGTCTCTTAACAGGGGTCAAGTTTCCCTTCTTGTTCAAACAGTGGTTTTGACAGTGGGCAGCTGTAAAATTGCATCAATAATGGTATAGGCACATCTGTGTTACAACACATTAAGATCGAAGTTTGTAAGTAGATCTTGCTAGTGCCAGTCACTGTTGTGCACTGGGGTGTGGGAGAAGAGGACCTAAACAACATTTATATAGCGCCTTTAACATAGAAAACAAGTCCAGGAACCTCAGGAAATGTAATCAGATAAAAATGAACTCCCAAGTCCAAGGCGGCCGTATTAGGAAAGGCGAAGGAGGGTCTTGGAGGGGGATGTGGTGAGACCGAGGGAGTCGGGGGGGAAAAAATAAAACTACCACTAAGATTTGTAAATTTAATTACAAATTTGTAATAACTCTCCTGCTCGCTGGCAAACTGGCCTTTGGGACTAATTTTCAGCCAATTGGGGACCAAAGTTTTCTTGTGTGGGTTCCAGGTTCAGAATGGACAACAGGATAGTGGAAACAAAAGCAACACACAGTGAGATTTTGTTTTAAAATGGCAAGTAACAAATAATGTAAAATATAAAAATAAGGAATAAAGGCAAGAAATAATGATCCATATTTTCCACCCCCCACGGGTGCGTACGAGGCGTGTACGCGCCCATAGGGGCCACGCAAGTTCCGGGTTTAAGTTTGCGAAATGCATGCGCTGAAACCCGGAACTTGCGATCTGTCAAGAATTCTCTTGACCAATCCAACGCATGCCCAAGGAAAGTGCTTCGGCGGGTGGAGAGTTGCGCTATTTGCTCAATTTCCGCCCGCTGAAAGGCCATAGAATTCTTACTCCAGGCGTAAGGCCGGCTTTTACCAGCATAAGAGTTTAAAGATATAGAAAAATAAGATTTTATCACTCACTTATAAATTAAAACCCTGTCCAATAAGGTAAGTTTATATTAAGCCCTGTTAAAACATATACATTTTTTCAAAAAATTACATTTTTTAACATTTAATTAAATGCCCCTTGAATTTTATATATGTAATGGTTTTTCTTATTTATTTCAGTGTTTTGGTGCATTTTTGTGGTCTTCCCCATTTATACTTTTGACGTTCTGTGCGTATGGAACTGTCAAAAGTATGAAGGGGGATTCCCTTCTTCCATTGGTTGAGCTGGCCCACATGGTCCCAGGGGCGCTTGCGAACCGCCTGCTCCCCTGCGATACGTGGGCCTCTGCGCATTTCCAAGAGGCGAGGTCCAGGATCGGGAGCCTCCGTATCTCCGGGACCAGCAGGTAGGTTCGTAGATTTTTTGCTGATCGGAGGCATCCGCCCACAGGAAATTCAGGGCCAATATAAAAGGTGCAAATATTGGAAATGGGACAAATTTGACCGCAGACAAGAAGCTTTTTTGCTTGTTGTTTACAAGCAAAATATTTGAAGTATTGCCTCCAAAATAGACTATACTTCATAAGTAAATCATTGGCTGTGAAGCGCTTTGAGACATACTGACATGAAACATACTAGATAAATGCAAGTTTGCTTTGTCACCCCCCCCCCCCCCCCACTTTCTTTCTATCCTAACAACAGCCATTGTGTTGTTGATCAGTTGAACAAATTATGTACATTTTGTAGAGCCAGCTGGATGGCTGGAGGTGCAGGGCAAAATAGAACCAGCAAGAATTTATAAAAATTATGGCCTGGAAATTGTGGTCAGAGACTTGCCGCCCACGTACGCCTCCGAACGAAAGAAAATGACGAACTTACCTGGTTTCTCCAGAGCTTCGGATTGTTCCAGTCCTGGTCCTGCAGGTGTTCACCTGCGTAAAGGTCCACGGATCCCGGGGTACATGTGCTTTGCAAGCGTCCCTGGGATCACGTGGGCCAGCCAACCAATCACAAGGGGGGATTCCTATGATGCTTACGGGGGATTCCCCATAAGCATAATAGAAATCACCTAATAAATAACATTTTACATCCCTTAAATAAAAATAAATGATCACAGGTTCAAAATTAATTAAAATCCCATTTAATTATACATTTAAAATAATTTAATTTTTTGAAAAATAAATTAAAAATTTTAAAGGGACAAAATTTACCTAAACTAATTTTAAATGTTAGTGAATGTTTAAATCATTTAAAACATTTTTTTTATTTTAACCCTTACACTGGTAAAAGAAGGCCGTACACCTGCTTTTACCAGGCATAAGGGTTTTGTGGGTATTCGCTGGGCAGTAGTTGGGTAAATAGGCCAACTCTACGCCAGCGAAAGTGCATTTACAGCGGATGTGTTGGATCTGTCCAAGCGAAATTGACAGATCGCAAGTTCCGGGTTTTCGTGCATGCGCAGCGCATGCGGAAACCCGGAACTTGCGGTGCCATTCTGAAGCACCGTAAAATCCGGGCCGTTTATAATGGTACCTGATGGGCAAAGGGCACCATGTAATTGGGAATAAAATGTATATTGTATTAATATTACATATTTAAAAACTTGTACAAGGGCTAGACTATAAAGGGGATTTGAGCAATGTCAGGAAATGAGCGAGGGGCTACCAGGGGGCTGGAGTACAGATTACTGGCTGCCACAAATCTGTCAGTGAGGGTGGGAAGTTAGTGTGGGACCATGACTGTAGATGGGCTGGTGGTTGGAGAGCAGGTTTCACTACAAATATGACTGGGGCTGAAAAATAGATGGTCACGGTAGAAATTGTGGGCCCGTAGGAAAGTTGAAAAATTTATATGGCTACAGAAATGGCATGTAGCTTACTGTAAAATTATTGTATTAAGATTTAAAATCTATTGCGTTACATTCCCTGAGGGGAAAATTGATGTTTCAGATCAAGTTTAAAGCAGTCAGCCAGCACTAAAAGTTACAGTATAGGAGAAACTGAAACTTTGAAAGGAGGAGTTTGGAAAAAATGAAAAATGTCCATGTTCACATTGTAGAAGTAGAGAACTTGGCTGCAGTTGGGAAAGGCTACAGCACAGGGAAACTAATTTTGAGTAGTGAGAGTTAAGTGGATTGGAAATGGATAAGTGAGACGACGGTGTGGAATATTGTGTCTAATTCTGGGCACTGCACTTTAGGAAGGATGTGAAGGCTTTAGAGAAGGTGCAGAAAAGATTTACAAGAATGGTTCCAGGGATGAGGGACTTCAGTTACGTGGATAGACTGGAGAAACTGGGGATGTTCTCCACGTGTCAGCTGTGGCTCAGTTGGTAGCACACTCGCCTCTAAATCAGAAGGTTGTGGGTTCAAATCCCACTCCAGGGACTTGAGCACATAAAGCTAGGCTGACACTCCAGTACAGTGCTGAGCGAGTGCTGTACTGTCTGAGGTGCTGTCTTTCGGATGAGACGGTAAACCGAGGCCCCAATTGCTCTCTCAGGTGGACGTAAAAGATCCCATGGCACTATTTCGAAGAAGAGCAGGGGTGTTATCCCCGGTGTCCTAACCAACATAACGTTATCACATTGCTGTTTGTGGGAACTTGCTGTGCGCAAATGGGCTGCCGCATTGCCCACATTACAACAGTGACTACACTCAAAGTACTTAATTGGCTGTAAAGTGCTTTGAGACGTCCGGTGGTCGTGGAAGGTGCTATATAAATGCAAGTCTTTTTAGAGCAGAGAAGGTTGAGAGGAGATTTGATGGAGGTGTTCAAAATCATGAGTCTAGACAGAATAGATAGAGAGAAACTGTTCCCGTTGGCGGAAGAACCAAAGGCGTCATGAGGAAAAGCTTTTTTACGCAGCGAGTGGTTATGGAATGCACTGCCTGAGAGGGTGGTGGAGGCAGATTCAATCGTGGCTTTCAAAAGGGAATTGGATAAGTACCTGAAGGAAAACAATTTGCAGGGCTACGGGGAAAGAGCTGAAGTGCTCTTGCAGAGAGCCGGCATGGGCTGAATGGCCTCCATTTGTGCTGTAACCATTCTATGATTCTAGTAGGTGGAGGCCATTACTGACATGGGGAAATCGGGGATCCCCATTATTAATGTCGGCATAAATACATTCTTCAAAAACCAAGACAATAGGAAGTAAAGCTTTTCTGATGAAGTGTGCACATACATATGATTTTTGATATAATAGATTTTAAACCTTAATACAACAGTTTTACAGTAAGCTGCATGCTATTTCTATAGCAGTATACATTTTTCAACCTCATAGTGCAAGAGTTGAAACATTAAAAAAGCACTGAATTCTTTGAAGATGCCAGAACAGTAAGGGTTAATTAGTTCCTGATTAAAGTAGCAAGAATTGTGTTGATCTCATTTGGAATTGAAGTGAACATGTGATCTTATCAAGGTCTCAAATTTGTTTCTTATACTTTATAGAAAATTAAAGTTGAGGATTGATTTTGAAGAGACCAGAGACCTAATGTACCATACAACACCATAGATTGTACTCTTCAACTGTTGAGAAATCTGGTGGCAATTGAGTCAGCATGGGAAGTCATGTGAACTTTGGTGTTGTGGGGTCTCTATAGCGCTTCTTTTGAATACTAGTAGATAAATGTCTCTGAGCCTTTTGTGGGAAAGGGGAATGCACTTTATTCTTTTGCATTTTAAATGTTCTACAAAGTGAATGATCTCATTAGTTCCAGTGTTTTCACAAGGTCTGAAAAACTGAAATGGAAACTTATTTCCCTCTCTGCAATAAAATGAACAGTGAAAGACTAATTGCAATTACGTTTTGCTCATTGTACTGTTGTTCCAAGGCAAGCAGATATCCTTTGCATATTTTTAAGTTGAGTGACCTTTTGTGTGTGCTGAAGACTATGCCAATTAATGTTTTGGCAGTTCAAAGATGTTATTTTCTCTGGTAATATGATGGAACCTAGCATTTTTGCAATAGAATGTGCAGCTAACGGGAATGCCAAATTAGTTTGTCCTTCTTACCCAGCGTAAAATTAAAGTTTGGCAGTCTGTTAAATAGAATTGGTTCAAAATGTTTGGTAAAGCAGATGTATTATTGCTATTTTGTAGCCTTTAACCTGTATTTTCTCGATTAGGAATATCTTTTGGATATCTGCAAAAATGCAAGCAATGTGGGAAATGCCTTTTGTACAGCTACAGCAAAAGAGGAAGATTATGTCTGGATTTTGAGCTTAATTAAGAAAATTATATTGGTGGTGAAACTACTATATTCATATTGAGACAATTTCACCAAATAGAGTAGTTGTTGCAGCTAAATGCCTGTTTGTTTCTATCCTCATGCTATTGTCCCAGATGCATTTTCAGGTTCGTATGAGACTGAGCGTCCCTTGACTCATACTCCCGTGCGATAGCCTATTTATATTACTGAACTGCTTCCATTGGTAGTGATTTATTAATATTATCTGGTTACCTTTATGTTGAATCTGTCCCATTTAAACTGTAGAGCAGATTCAAAAACCATGCAGCAAGATTTACTCGTGCAGTTGTTCAGAAGTCCCAAATGCAACTTCAAAACAACAGCACGTTTTTGCTGTCTGAGCCAACTGCATTAAGGTGATGTGGTATGAAATCAGGATTTCAGCACATCGAAGATTACAGACATGAGCCCACATCTCACTCCTCATGGTGTTTCATTGGATTGTACTAGCATGCTGGGTTTTTGTTTACCCTTTTGGGGTATCATTTATCGATTTACTTTTTGTCCTTTTCCCACAGTTCTATTTTCTTTACTTTTTTATTTTGACAATGCTTCATTCTTTTGGCCATAACAATGAAAAAATTAAAATCACTCTTGGATACTTTCTCCCCCAGTCTGAATTGAAGTGTATGTATCCACTGCATTTTGGAACCCTAAAGAATATTTTGTGCTGATTCTTGGCACAGAGCTGTAGTTTCTGGACCAAATCTTGTTAGCTGATGTTAAAATGGGGATTTGAATTGAAAAGGAAATTTGCTGCTTTAAATGTTAGGAATTCTATAAACTAACTCATTAGAACTTGATTATTTTTGCATTTTTGGAACTTGCAGCACGTTTTAACATTTTATTCCCACCTCCCTATTGTGTAAACTGTAAGTGTATATTTTTTTCTGAGCAGTTTGTAAACTGTAAGAAACAGTGAAGTATAGAGTCCATAATGCTGTGACTTTGCAAAGCAAACCAGCAATGTGGGTTGCTAGTGTAATGTGTGCTGTGCCAGATGGCAAATTCCTGGAAAAGAACATACTGTCATTCTCTCAGCTCAGACACATAGTTGTCTAGGCAACCTATGAGCAATGCAGGACAAAGTTGCTGTGGTGCCAGGATCTTTTTAACCCACCACAGGGATTTCCATACATTTGGGAAGTATGATAGCTATCCATATATAGAAATATAAGACACAAGCAAATAATTTGTTGAGGATACTGGGGCTGTTTTTCCCCAAGTTTGCCAATAAGGTTGACTGATCTCTGTTCTGCCCCTCTCTTCAATTTGTGGGGAAGATTTTTTGTTATGGGAAGTGGAGAAAGGGGAAAAAGCACAAGTGCATGCAATGCTGAAATTAAGGAGAAATGCTGTCCCAAAGAAAAGGAAGACTGATAATCCTAGTCTTTTTGTATTGCCTTCTGTCCCAACATGGTCCTTACAAATAATAGGTATCTATAAAGTGTTGCATGTTTACACTAGATAGGTTAATCTGAAGTTTGAATTGAATTTATTTTCAAATTGCACTGCATTTATCAGGTGAAATTAAATGACCACGTCAGCATTGAGAACATTTCAGATTTTCATTCTGCATTTAGCCAGCTGATTTGCCTGGTCACAAACATATTTGCCCAGGTGGACTTTCTCCTTTCAAACTGTGATGAGAACAAATAACTTTTCAGGATTTACATGGGATCAGTTATTTTAAAAAAAATCTACGAATTCTCAACAAATCCTGATGCACAGCTGTAGTGTAAATTGGTGGTTGATGGTCAGTTGTGCAATCTCTGCATAGGGGATCCCTGCAACTATTTCTCCCAACTTCCAAAAGATGGTGCCAGTTGTCCTTTCTGAAAAATGACATTGATTGCTCCATGGAAAACCTATTTATTGCAGAAAATGGTTTTTAGTGTACAACAGAAATAATGTACTAAGCCAAGAAATACCGAAATCTACAGACTAAAAAATATCTGCCCCTGCGGATCCCTTTGTCTCTGGGAACCCCAGTTTGAAAACCTACATAATGGCCCGGATTTTGCGGTTAGTAGCGAAGTGACGGCGCTCGTCGCTGCCCACAAAGATCTAGCAATCTCTGTAGCATTGATTTCACCTTTCCTGATATTAATTTCATTCTGGCGCCAACTCTAGGGGATCTCCAGCGTCCTGCAACAGTGATGTCATCAAGCAGGCTAAGCAGCCAATCGCATTGAAGAATTCTCAGACCGCAAACTAGGAAATAAGCACGGATTTATCCTTAACTTTTTAAATAAATTTTACAGAGCAAAATAAAGATTGGGACATACACATGGGATTAAGGTAGAAGCTGAAATATCATAAACTTAATTATTTTTTATTATATTAAAACCTATGGAATTTTATCATCATCGAAATCTTTGACATTCCACAAATATAAAATTCATTTTTCAGGGCCAGAGAGGTTGTTCAGCAGTAGTTATGACTTAGTACGCCGTTTAAAAACCCAGTTACACCTCATTTAACAAGGCTTAACTTTTTCGCGGGTTTTTAACAGTGATATTACAGCATATAAGGGGAAGTTCACATCAGTTCATTTGATTTCCAAATGCAGGGACTTCAGTGCGCCCTGTGGAGGAGCAGGGAATCACTGACAACAACTTCTGGATTTCTACATTTAGCTGCATGTGCGGATGCCAGAAGTTGCTGTCAGTTTTACAGAGTAATGACTGCAAACGCTGACAGTTTTGCCGTCATTATAATTGCAAAAACCGGCCATTATAGCTCAGTCTGGATTCACAGCTCAACTATCGACGTCCACAAATTAAATTGAAGAGAAACTAATTTTTCCATGGATGTAGAATGCGATTGTACAATTTGACCAGTATTTGATGATTCTTCGGTGAATTTGCACACTGTTTACACAGAGTAGTTCAACTATTAACTTGGATGATGTAATGGAAAATGCTCCAGCTTGGACAGTCACATTGTTTGCTGAAGGAATTCCCTCACCCCACCTTCTGAGGAAACTCCAGAGATTTGATGCATAGTTGATTGCTATTTCCTACAGCTGACTCTTGGTGGATAGCTAGCTGTAAGTTACTTTTTCAAGATATTTTTGTTTGTTTTTCGCTATCACTTGCCAATTTTCTCCAAAGCTCATTGACTGTTTGTTGGGGTGTGGTTCTTTGGGAGTTGGTTTCCCACCAATGCCTGATCTAAGTAATCACTATTCAGTGACGCTCCCTTGGTTGAGTGACCCGCCAACACTCCCCACGCTACCCATTCATCTCAACAGTTAGTGTTTGAAGGCTATTCTTTCAAGAAAGCATCACTGCCAAGCCCAATCCTGTCACTATCTAGTGCTCAAAAAGATATGCACTTCTAACAGGATAGCGATCAGGTGTGGGAATCCTGGCTGATTTATCCTTCCTTAATTTAGGGGTGCCGAGACCAATTGTGTCTACAGGTGTTCCAGAGACCAAACCTGCCTAGACAGTATAGCTCAGCTATTTACTGGATTAACTTGTTGAGCATTCAGGGAAGCTAACTTTATTTTTAAAAATGCATAAAAGTTTCCTCTATTTACTTAAACTCCACGTTTAAAAAATGGCCTAAGAATTTATTTGCATTGTCGGGAATGGTGGGTGAGGGAAATTTGAGTTGCTACACAACCTTTGAGCTTACTCAGAGTAAAGTAATTGTGGAGCACTGCCAGTTGTCCTGAGAATTCAGGGAGTAAGGGATAAAAGTGAGAAACAACATGCTTTATCGTACAAAATTGAAGAGCTATGACATGGGAGACATGTATGTTAACAAGGTCTCAAAGATGATTTTGAATCTTTTGCCAGAAAATTATAACTTTTTAAAGGGCTTGTCAACAGTCATTCATGTGATGGTAATAAACAGTGTTAGACCCTTTACTCTTCACACTCCTTCAATTTAGTTACTTCCATTAAATGTAATGTTTATTGTTGGAAAGTTGTGTATGTAAATGCAAGGTTGAGTATTACTGGTCTAAAAAGATTTAATTGTTACTTCACATCCTGAGGGGAAAATGGACAGGTTCCAGATCTTTTCAGCAGTGACATTTTCACTATTGCTATGAGATTATTTTCTGGGTTTTTTTCGCCTCAAACTTTGTTCTTTTCCTGACGGACCCACCCAGTTGCAGAACTCGGTGAGATGTGATTGTAATGCTAGATTGCTCTTTTTTTATTTTTATATTGATGTGCTGCATAGGTTTAAAAATGTCGTGAATAGGGAACTATAGAATGTAAATGGTTGAAAAACAATGGAGAGAGAGAGAAAGAGATGAAAACAAACTGCCTAATTTCCAACGGTTTAAAGAAATCAAAGGTTGTTAGCTATTTTTGAAATTGTCAGTGGAATACCAGTGCCACTTTTCTATCAATTAATGAATGCCCAGCAGCTTGCTAAAATAACACCCATTAGTCACAGAAGTTGGACATTGATTTGAGATGATAGAAATGGCCATATATTGACCACACAGAACTCCTACCTTATCAGACTGCACACTTGCGGGAAGACACTAGAGTTAACCTTTACATTGAAATATGCTGTAAAACTTTAAACAGCTTGTCACAAATATAAAAGTTAATGCCCAGAAGATAGATACTTAATTGTTCCAAATTATGCACTAACTGTTCGAAAAACAGGAAGACAATAACATCTCTGATTTCCTTAAGAAATTGAAGTGTAATCCTAAAGTTGTTTTTGTTCCAACACTGGCAGCAACTGAATTTCAGCATAAGAAATAAAACCGGGGAAGCATTAAAAAAAAAAATCCCACTGCAAGGGCAAACCCTGTCAGTGCGGTATACAAAAACTGTGTACGTACCCATGTACAAGATGAAGTATTTGTGTCCATTTTTGAGCTAAAAGTTGGGGTTTGTCCTATACATGGGCCAGGTCTTTCTTCCTTCCTCCTGGCAAAGCAATTTCTCCAAAGACGGACCCACCTGCAGCACCATATCAACACATTCACTGCAGCTGTTACTCTGCTCTGCCCATCCAGCATTGTGATATTTAAATGGCAACTTTCTCCCCACTCGGGTCCAGGCTCCTGCTGCTGATTTGAAATCTCCTCTCCCTTTGTCTATTGTGCCAGGCCGTCTCTGATTTTTGAATCGGCAGCAGGAGCCTGGACTGAAGTTCGGAGTCGGGAAAGAGTTTTCATTTAACTGTTCGTGCTGGAGGAACAGAATAGTTTATAGGAATGTCCATTGCTCCTCTAACACTGACATTTAAACACAAACTCTTCCTTCCAACTCCCGACTTCAGTGCTGATTTTTAAAATCGGCTAGCCCAGCAGGATAAGCACAGTGAGAAGAGACTTTAAATCAGCGATTGGAGTCGGGCGGGAGAGTTGCCATTTAAATATTGTAAAGCTGACAGGAATGCACTAGTTGAAATGAGCATACAAAAATGTATTTGTGGAGTGCAGAAATATGAGGGTGAGAATTTTGATGTTGGGTGTCAGCTGTGGCTCTGTGGTAGCATTTTCCTCGCCTCCCAAGTCAGAAGGTTGTGGGTTCAGGCCCCACTCCAGAGACTTGAGCACGCAATCTAGGCTGATATATCAGTACAGTTCTGAGGGAGTGCCACACTTTTGGAGATGCTATCTTTTGGATGAGACATTAAACCGAGGCCCTGTCTGCCCCCTCTGGTGGATGTGAAAGATTCCAGGGCAATATTCGAAAAAGCAGGGGAGTTCTCCCCGATTCTTGAACAATATTTATCGTTCAACCAATATCGGATAATAGATTATCTGGTCATTATTGCATTGCTGTTTGTGGGAACTTGCTGTGCTGCTGCTTTTTCCTACATTGCAACAATGATTTCACTTCAAAAGTAGTTCATTTGTTGTAAAGCCCTTTGGGAAATCCTGAGGTCATGGAAGATGCTGTACAAATGCCATTGTTTTCTTTGATGGCGAAGCTTTGACAAGGGCCATAAATTGTTTTGTGAAACTTTAGTGGTGGGGGGGTGTCTTGTGCGAGTATACAGTATGTGAAATGAGGAGAGAGGAAGGAAGTTTTAAAGTAGGGGAATTTAAGATAAATAACAGAAGGACTGTATAAAATTGCATACATTGTGCATTCTCCTGAAATGGGGAAATAAGATTTTATGAAAATTTATTTGCAAATGTGCTTCAATATTTTATGGAGCCTTTAATGTTGCGTGCAATAAATTTCTCTTCCAAATTTCCCCCCCCCCGTTTGTACCCTGGAACACTGGAAATGATGTATTATGTAATTTGGTTGAAAGAAAAGCAATAAACTGCAGCACAGATGGCAATAAACGAAGTCACAAAAGACTGATGTAATTCCATCTTGGTAAGTAATGACGTGAATGTGCGTAACTTGTTCGGGTAGTTGGAGGCTTGTTTAGTAGGGGAGGGGCAGAGTCTCCAACAGAACACTGACTGAAAATGGAATCGGTTGAAAAGCACAGCAGTTCGTTCTCTTATCAGCACTCCATCGCAGACAGCTGCTGGCCGTATGGCTGAGATGTTTCCAAATATTTCTGTTTCTAAAAATTGTTTCTGTCTCCATCCCAACGGTTTGTTTTTAATGAGACTTTTGAAGGTGCAGTCTTTTTAACTTAACTTTTATACTGAGAAAAGTTAACCCAAGAAGGTTGTTGGGTCTCTTTTAGACACCAATTTGGTCTGGTTCCATAAACTGTTGATGCATGTTACAATTGCTGAGTATCCTTTCATGTCTGACTACATTTTTATAACCTTCAACAACAGCTTGGATTTATATAGCACCTTTAACGTAGTAAAATGCCCCAAGGTGCTTCACAGGAGCATTATCAAACAAAATTTGACACTGAACCACGCAAGGAGATATGAAAACGGGACCAAAAGCTTAGTCAAAGAGGTAGGTTTCATGGAGCGTTACATAGGCTGGAATTTTGCCGGCGCTCGGAGTGAGTTTGGAGGCAGGACATCCGGCAAAATCGCAAAGATTGACAGTGGGCAGGAAACCCGCTGTCAACCCGCCTCTGATCAATCTTCCCAAGTGTCGGCTCCCCGATTTGAGCATACCTAGCAGTGGGAAAAGGATTATAGCCACTTAACTGCCTGTTAAAGGTTGTTAACAGACAGTTAACGGGCTCTTTTTCAATTTTGACACTTCAACTTCAGGCTTCCCGACGTCCAGACACCATGCCAGGTAAGTGTGGCGTGTTGAGTCTGCTGTAATGCTTCTGCATTGATGACAGCTGCAGAAGTGGTGTGAAGGATCCAGTGGTGCACTGGTGAGTTTCAGAGGTAAGAAAATGTTGGGAAATTAATTTTTAATGCATTTAGACTTTTCTGTAGTTTTGAATTGTATGTGTAGTCCCACCTCATTGGGAGAACCTGTCTCACCAGTGATGAATCGCTTCTGTAACCTCACCTGCTGTTGTCATCTGTTCTAGCCAAAGGGGGGAGTCACTGGAGTGCCTGGGTGAAAGAGCTCACCTTTGTATACAGTGATTGTCAGTGTTTGCAGCATCTCAATGCTGTCAAAAACTGAAATCAGCTGTCAAACAAAAATTGTGCGTGGTCCCTTAAGAAAACCGGCAGATGACGCGTCATCAAATGATGTCATCTGACTGGCTTCGTCTTAATTGGCCGGCAAGCCCGCAGGGCAGGCCAACAAGGCCAATTGACGTAAAGTCACGTCTGTGGGCTGGATGTAGTTGGGGGCGGGACTGGAACCCGGAAGCCACCTGACCCGCTCCCAAGCCGCATTGATCAAGAAAATCGCGGCCATAGAATCTACAGCACAGAGACAGGCCATTTGGCCCAACTGGTCCATGTCAGCGTTTTATGCTTCACATGAGCCTCCTCCCACTCCTGTTCATCTAACCCAATCAGCATATCCTTCTTCTATTCCTTTCTCTATCATGTGTTTAATCTAGCTTCCCCTTAAATGCATCTATGCAGTTCGTCTCAACTATTCCTTGTGGTAGTGAGTTCTACATTCTTACCACTCTTTGGGTAAAGAGGGTTCTCCTGAATTCCCTATTGGATTTATTAGTGACTATCTTTTTAACCTTTTAGTTTTGGACTCCCCCACCGCCCCCCCCCCCCCCCCCCCCACAAATGGAAACATTTTCTGTCCCATCTACCCTATCAAACCCTTTCATAATCGTAAAGACATCTATCAGCCTTCTCTTTAGAGAAACGAGCCCCAGCTTGTTCAGCCTTTCCTGATAAGCATATCCTCTCCCATCTGACATCATCCTTGATTTTTGCACCTTCTCTAGTGCCTCTATATCCATTTGATAATATGGGGACCAGAAATGTGCATAGTCTAACCAAAGTTCTATACAAGTTTAACATAACTTCTCTGCTTTTCAATTCTATCCTCCAAGAAATGAATCCCAGTGATTTGTTTGCTTTTTTTATGGCCTTATTATCCTGCATTACTACTTTGTGATTTGTGTATCTGTACTTCTAGATCCCTTTGCTTCTCTACCCTATTTAGATTCTCATTATCCAAGCAATGTTTGGCCGCCTTATTCTTCCTACCAAAATGCACCACCTCACACTTATCTGTATTGAAATTAATTTGCTAATTACACACCCATTCTGCAAGTTTATTAACGTCGTCCTGTATTTTGTCGTCATCTTCCTCAGTATTAACTATACTCCCCAATTTGGTGTGGTCTGCAAATTTTGAAATTGTACTTCTGATTCCCGAGTCCACATCATTATATTTTCAGTTTCTAGATGTTTTTCTATTACATCTTTTGAGTAAATATTCCATTATCTTTCCTACCACTGATGTTAAGCTAACAGGTCTATAGTTTCCTGGACTTGTACTACCTCACTTTTTTAATATAGGAATAACATTAGCTGTCTGCTAGTCCTCTGGCACTACTCCTTTTTCGAATGATTTTTTATATACAGTGAAGCCTGTAAGTTAGGGACATCTAAGGGACTTGCATCAACTGTTCTTTATTTGCAGGTGACCTTATTTTCAAAATGGTCATTGTATATTGAGAAATTTCCTGAGATTGGCTGAATCTCCTGCAGTGTTACCTTTTTTTTTGCCTTCATTTGGGATCATGCCTAATTCTGGAGTCCTGCCTGCTGGATGTAATTTCAGTTCATTTTCGAGGTTTTTTCGATTTCTTAGTTTATTGCCATCCCATGGTCCTTTTCCATTGCATGAGGGAGGGATAAGAACATAAGTAGGTGCATTCGGCCCCTCAAGCCTGCTCTGCCATTCAGTAAGATCATGTTTGAACTTCTGCATTAACTCCACTTTCCCGCCCTATCCCTATATCCCTTGATTCCCAAAAATCTACTGATCTCAGCCTTGAATACAATCCTCAACTGAGCCTCCACAGCCCTCTGGGGTAGAGAATTCCAAAGATTCACCGCCCTCTGAGTGAAGACATTTCTCCATCTGTCCTAAATGACTGACCCCTTATCCTGAGACTATGCCCCCTAGTTCTAAACTCCTCAGCCAGGGGGAACAGCATCTCGGCACCTACCCTGTCAAGCCTTCACAGAAACCCCACAGTGCAGATAGAGGCCATTTCGGCCCATCGAGCCTGCACCGTATCCCACCTGATCCCCGTAACCCCTACACCAACACATATCCCACCCTATCCCCGTAACCCCACGTATTTAATCCCCCTAACACTAAGGGTCAATTTATCATAGCCAATCAACCTAACCCGCACATCTTTGGACTGTGGGAGGAAACCGGAGCACCCGGAGAAAACCCACGCAAACACGGGGAGAATGTGCAAACTCCACACAGACAGTCGCCCGAGGCCGGATTCGAACCCGGGTCCCTGGCGCTGTGAGGCAACAGTGCTAACCACTATGCCACCGTGCTTCTAAGAATTTTATATGTTTCAAATGAGATCACCTCTCATTCTTCTAAACTCCAGAGAATATAGATCCATTCTACTCAATCTCTCCTCATAGGACAGCCCTCTCATCCCAGGAATCAATCTAGCGAACCAGCGAACCTTTGTTGCCACCCCCCCCCCCCCCCCCCCCCCCCAACAAGGCAAGTACATGCTTCCTTAGCTAGGGAGATCAAAACCGTGCACAGTACTCCAGGTGTGGTCTCACCAAAGCCCTTTATAATTGTAAAATAAGACTTCCTTACTCTTATACTGCAACCCCCTTGCACTGCAACTCCCTTGCAATAAAGGTAACATATCATTTGCCTTCCTAATTGCTTGTTGTATCTGCATATTAACTTTCTGTAATTCGTATACAAGGATATCCAAATCCTTCTGAATCCCAACATTTATTAGTCTCTCACCTTTTTTAAAAAATATTCTGCTTTTCCATTCTTCCAACCAAAGTGGATAATAACACATTTCCCCACATTGTACTCCACCTGCCACCTCCTTGCCCAATCACTTAACCGGTCTATATCTCTTTGCAGCCTCTTTACGTCCTCACAGTTTACTTTCCCACCTAGCTTTGTATCAGCAAACCTGGATACATTACACTTGGTCCCCTCATCTAAGTCATTGATACAGATTATAAATAGCTGAGGCCCAAGCACTAATCCTTGCCTCACTCCACTAGTTACACCCTGCCATTCCGAAAATAACCCATTTATTCCTACTCTCTCTGGTTTCTGTCCGTTAACCAATCCTGAATCCACGCTACTATATTGCCCCCAATCCCATGAACCCTGAGGTCCTGATCCTGGGATCTGCTACGTTGGCAGCCTGCACAGGGCGAGGTGGCTGCTGTAGGGCCCGAGTGTCTGGCAGATCCCAGCCAAATTGGTGGGTGGGGGGCAGAGAGAATTAGTGTCCTGCAGACCCCTGTCCTGGACCCCCCATCCTCCGTGTGCTGTAGTTGCTAAGATTTGAAGTGCTGGGGGTTGGGTAGGGGGCTGTTCGCAGCTCATCAATACCTGACTTACTGGAATAGGGATGCTAACTCTGGTTGGAGACGTTTCTGGAGGTTTTTTTTATTCGTTCATGGGATGTGGACGTTGCTGGCAAGGCCAGCATTTATTGCCCACCCCTAGTTGCCCTTGAGAAGGTGGTGGTGTCCCGCCGCCTTGAACCGCTGCAGTCCGTGTGGTGAAGATACTCCCACAGTGCTGTTAGGGAGGGAGTTCTAGGATTTTGACCCAGCGACGATGAAGGAATGGCGATATATTTCCAAGTCAGGATGGTATATAACTTGGAGGTGGTGGTGTTCCCATGCGTTTGCTGCCCTTGACCTTCTATGTGGTAGAGGTCGTGGGTTTGGGAGGTGCTGTCAAAGACGTTTTGGCGAGTTGCTGCAGTGCATCTTGTAGATGGTACACACTGCAGCCACGGTACGCCGGTGGTGGAGGGAGTGAATGTTTAAGGTGGTGGTTGGGGGTGCTAATCAAGTGGGCAGCTTTGCCTTGGATGGTTTGATCATGTGTTGTCTGGTGTTTTAAGTTGTAAACGGATTTGGTGCATTGAAGGCTCTCTGTAGTTTGTAATTTGCGAGTGTCTGTGGTTTCAATGTGCAGTTTGTATCTATTGCAATGCAAGTTATTTGGGACTGTTAATAAGTGTTTGTTTTCTGGGGGTGTCCATTTGTACAGGTTTTATTGTATGTCTAATGGTGCCTCTACTATCTCTTCCTTTATTTCTTTTAATATGCACAGATGCAATCCATCTGGAGCAGGGGTTTTATCCTCTCTGTGGTTGATTAATCTATGTTTGATTAGTTTATCAATTATCTCCTCCTTTTCTATCTTCAATGTTATTTTTTTGATCTCTTCTAATGTCATGTCCACCATGTTAGCCTCCCTGGTAAATACGGAGGCAAAGTAACTCTTCAATATTTCTGCCATTTCGGTCATTACCTGCAAGTTTATCTTGTGCATCCTGTAGTGGCTCTATCCCTATTATGATTTATCTTTCATTATTTGTGTCTGTAGAACACTTCCTGTAATGCCAGGAGAGCATTGGAATAATCGAGTCTGGAGGTAACAAAAGCATGGATGAGGGTTTCAGCAGCAGATGAGCTGAGGCAGGGATGGAGACAGGCGATATAACGAAGGTAGAAGTAGGTGGTTTTGGTGATGGAGAGGATATAGGATTGGTAAGTCAGCTCGGGGTCAAATAGGTCGCCGAGGTTGCGAACTGTCTGCTTCAGCCTATGACCGTGGCATATGTGAGGGATGGAATTGGTGCCTAGGGAACTGAGTTTGTGGAGTGGGCTGAAGACCACGGTTTTGGTCTTCCCAGTATTTAGTTGGAGGATATTTCTGCTCATTCCATAACCACCGGATCAGATCAAAGCTCTGCAGTCCTGCCACACCCAGTCGTGAATGGTGGTGGACAATTAAACAACAAACGGGAGGAGGAAGCTCCATGAACATCCCCATCCTGAATGATGGCGGAGCCCACCACGTGAGTGCAAAAGGCAAGGCTGAAGCATTCGCAATCATCTTCAGTCAGAAGTGCCAAGTGGATGATCCATCTCGGCCTCCTCCTGAGGTCCCCACCATCACAGAAGCCAGTCATCAGCCAATTCTATTCACGCCACGTGGTAATCAAAAAACAACTGAGCGCACTGGATACAGCAAAGGCTATGGGCCCCGACAACATCCTGGCTGTTGTGCTGAAAACTTGTGCTCCAGAACTAGCCGTGCCTCTAGTCAAGCTGTTCAGTACAGCTACAACACTGGCATCTATCTGACAATGTGGAAAACTGTCCACAAAAAGCAGGACAAATCCAATCCGGCCAATTACCACCCCATCAGTCTACTCTCAACCATCAGCAAAGTGATGGAAGATGTCGTCGACCGTGCTATCAAGCAGCACTTACTCACCAATAACCTGCTCACTGATATTCAGTGTGAGTTCTGCCAGGACCACTTGGCTCCTAACCTCATTACAGCCTTGGTCCAATAATGGACAAAACAGCTGAATTCCAGAGGTGAGGTGAGGGTGACTGTCCTCGACATCAAGGCAGCATGCGACCGTGTGTGGCATCAAGGAGCCCTAGTAAAATTTGAAGTAAATGGGAAGAAGGATGAAAACTCGCCACTGGCTGGAGTCCTACCTCGCTCAAAGGAAGATGGTTGTGGTTGTTGGAGGCCAATCATCTCAGCCCCAGGACATTGCTGCGGGAGTTTCTCGGGGTAGTGTCCTAGGCCCGCATGCAGCAAGACCTGGACAATATTCAGGCTTGGGTTGATGTGTGACGTGAATGATACTTGCCACTTGAGTGCCAGGCAATGACTATTGCCAACAAGAGCAAATCTAACCACCGTCCTCACCATCAACATCCTGGGGTTCACCATTGACCAGAAACGTAACTGGACCAGCCACACACATACTGTAGCTACAAGAGCAGGTCAGAGGCTGGGTATTCTGCGGTGAGTGTCTCACCTGCTGTCTCCCCAAAGCCTTTCCACCATCTATAAGGCAGAAGTTAGGAGTGTGATGGAATACTCTCCATTGCCTGGATGAGTGCAACATTCAAGAAGCTCGACACCATCCAGGACAAAGCAACTGCTTGATTGGCACCCCATCCACCACCTTAAACATTCACTCCCTTCACCACCGGTACACCGTGGCTGCAGTGTGTATCATCTACAATATGACAGCACCTCCCAAATCCGCGACCTCTGACACCCAGAAGGACAAGGGCGGCAGGCGCATGGGAACACCATCACCTCCAAGTTCCCCTCCAAGTCACACACCATCCTGACTTTGTAATATATCGCTGATCCTTCATCGTCACTGGTTCAAAATCCTGGAACTCCCTCCCTAACAGCACTGTGGGAGTATCTTCACCACACGGACTGCAGCAATTCAAGAAGACAGCTCACCATCTCAAGGGCAATTGGGGGTGGGCAACAAATGCTGGCCATGCCAGCGATGCCCACATCCCATGAACAAATTTATATTTAAAAAAAAAAAAAAAAACTCAATACTGGATGTCGGAAAAGCAGCTTGACAAATCAGATGCAGGGGAGAGGTCGAGAGTGGTGACATATATAGAGCTGGATGTCATCAGCGTACATGTGGAATCTGACATTGTTTTTGGATGATGTCGCCGAGGGGCAGCATGTAGATGAGAAATAGGGGACCAAGGATAGATCACAGATAGATAGATTCTTGTATCATATTCCTATCATTAACTGTGTTCGGTGGCAGGTGAAAAAAATTGATGCATCTCTATGACCTTGATTCTGAGCAGTAAACACATTACAGTGGCCTTTGGAGCAGTGCAAGGGTTTTTTATGGGGCCTTTGAGCAGTGCAAGGGTTTTTCATGGGGCCTTTTCACTGTTGTAAACTGCACTATGGCAGGAACTGCACTGTGTAACCATGTTTTATTTTGCTGGTATCACTGTCACCTACAGTCAGACTTAAATGTTTTAAGACTGATGTAAAGCTATACTGTACAAGCTAGGTACAGATGAAAAGGCCCATCTCCGTTCATCCACCCAGAAAGAATCTGCAGTCCACATCTTTCCCCTCAACCTAGCTCAGCGTCCAAGTGGTCCTTAAATTGTTCAGACATTTTGCCTCCATTACCCCACCAGGAAGTCTATTTCTTGTATTGATCACTGAAGAATTTCTTGACATCGATCTTAGATTTGCTGATCTGTGACTCCTTATTCCTCCGAAATAACAAAACTGCCAGTATACTGACTGAAATGTTGTGTACAACTGAAGTATTTCTCCACACACAGTTGGTACTACACTGTCGGTGTGTGGTGGGGCTTCCATTCATATAATTTTTCTTTGATTTATGTTTTCCAAACTTTAACTGGTAGCATAATTTAGTCATTGTATAAATCAAGAATGCCACATGGATCACAATGTGATACCTCCTTGGATAACTTGATAATCAGTTCTACTCATTGGTTTCCTCTATTTAAAATTTCCAGTTCACTTGCCTATTTATACAAATGTTTCAAAGAAATGTATTTATTTTTATCCCTCTATGTATATTCCATTTTATTCCCTCTCAGCGGTGTGGGTAACCTGCTCCCAGAAGTTCACCAATGTAACTTAGAATTGCCACATGGAGGTGAGCAATAACATTATTGAGATACCTTTCCCTATGATTTTGTTCCATCAATCAGCCTCTCCGCCCCCTGCTTAGAACCCGAATGTAGCAATGTACCAAAGTCAGTTGGAGTCTGCTCACTCTACAGTATTATTCATTGGCACACCCAAAAATGCTGCCACCATGTTGTTTTCTTAAAATGTTATTAACCAAGGTGTTCTTGGGACTCAACGCATGAATAGGAAGACCATTTATGGCTGCAGTCGTCTTTTCAACCTAAGTGATTTACTACTGTAATTTGGGATTTTGTTCCTTTCTTTTGCTTTCCAAGTTTGTAGTTCAACTGGAATAAGTTGTAGTTTGCTATAAATAGATGATCTTACTACAGTTTTGATCCACTTGTTTTAAATTATAGCAAAATTCCATCTGCAGTGGAAAGTGCCTTTTTATCTGGAACCATGCTGTCTCGTGGAAAGTTGACATTCACATTAGAATTGGTAACAAATATTAAATATGGCCAAGTTGGGTAGCCTGTTCATTATTATTAGAAAATGCAGCCCTGATGTTCTCACTATTTGGCATTAGGGCATTTAGTAACCTCTTTTGTGTGTTGTGTGTGGAAACTATGGGTATGCAAATCTGAATGGTTGGTTGAGCAGTGAGACAGCAAAGGTTTTAAGAATTAAAGTGACCAGCAGTAATTATGTGTTAGGGAGGAAAAGAGTCAAGATCAGGAGAATATTGGATTGAGAGAATTGTTTCGTAAGTAAGACTCAAATAGAACTTGGAAAATGTGAAGCTGTGCAGCATAAACTGTCATAAGCCTTAAGGCTTGGACACAGGACACTCCTTGTGGAAAAAAATATTAGTTAAGCTTTGACCAAGATTTTAGAAGATGTGCTCAAAGTATTTCATAGCCTTTTTAACATCATTCACTACATTTTCTCTGAAACCATATAATCAAGTGGGTGTGTTGAAGATTATGTTGGAAAAAAGGTTAACATGATATGGCTTTGATTGATTGCCCTGTTTTACTATTGACGCAAAAGGATAATATCCTTTGTGTAAATACCTAGCACTGTGTTGATGTTGAAGAAGAACTTGCATTCCTGGGCTTGTGTCCATAATCAGCTGGAATTTGAAAATTCATTAAATTCAAAATTTTATTTTTTCAATTGTATATCTGTAAAACTTTGCCAGCAAAAAAAATTCTGTACTTTTTTGCTTTCTATCAGATCATATAAATGTCATAATATGCAATGAGAGCTCTCACTTTATAAAGATTACGGTCTTGACTGAGATTTATTTACAATAACGTTATTGGGACATCTTCCCTCTGAGTTTGTTTCATTAATGGCACTTTCTAATTGGACGTCCAAGTTATAAATATGCTGAGGTTTTTTTAACTCTTGACAAACTTTAAATTATATAATTGTAAAGTAAAGGTCTGTTATGGTGCAATATTCTTCCCTCCACACCACCATTTAAAAAATGTTTTTTAAAAAATCTTCATTCAGTATCCTATGTATACCATATCAGTAAACTCGGGTCACCACTGGGGAAATGGTAAGGGAATTCTTGCCTTCAATGAGCTAATGACTCCCCATGTAACCTTCCCTTTTTGCACTGTTTTTCAAAAAACTCCCCCAGCTAATGTGTGTTCTCCTTTTCCCACTGGCGTTGAGCAACCTGCATTTATAACACCAACAACTTGTATTTATATAGCGCCTTTAACATAATAAAACATCCTAAGGCGTGTCACAGGAGTGTTAAAAAACAAAATTTGACATTGTGGTAAACCACTGTTCTACCTGTCTGTGTCTGTATGTGTATTCCAATAGGTACAGGTCTGGACATGCCTCGGCTGACTCCTCCCACTATTCCAGGTATATAAGTGACTACCTCCCAGTCCCTTAGTATTCTGGACGGGTCGACCACTCGAGACCAGACCTTCATTCTTTAGTTAATAAAAGCCTGATTGTTACTCGCTCAACCTCAGTCTTTTGAGTAATTGATGGCGCATCAATTTTATTAACTAAATTTTTTATAATGGAGAAGATCCTCACACCAGCATGCCTGGACCTGGACAGTCGGGAAGCGGACGCTTCCACCAAGTTTGCTCACTGGCTCACGTGCTTCGAGACATTCCTGACTGCCTCCACTGTGGTCGAAACGGATGCGGACAAACTGTCTGTCCTGATCTCCAAGGTGAACCACCGAGTGTACTCAGTCATCCGGGACGCGACCTCGTACACAGCCGCCCTCCAGCTCCTCAAGACCCAGTACACGCGCCCTGTGAACGAAGTATACGCTAGGCACCTTCTGGGGAGTCGCAAGCAACAACCTGGGGAATCGACTGAGGAATACCTCCAAGCACTGTCTGTGCTTGGCCAGGCCTGTGGGTGTAAGGCGGTAACGCCCACTAAGTACACGGAGGAACTGATCCGGGATGCCTTCGTAGCGGGCCACAGGTCCAACTACACCCGACAGCGACTGCTGGAGCAGAGTGACCTCACCCTCGACAAAGCCTCCGAAATCGCAATAACGCTGGACACAGCCTTCCGGGGCATGGATGCCTACTCCTCTGCACCGTGGACGCCGCGGGGAACGACAACCTGGGACACGGTAGGACAGCTCCATAGCACCGTGCCACCCCAGCCACAGCCCAACAACGGCCCAACTACCGCAGCAGTGTCCCAAAGCCAGACAGCAGTATCCCAAGGCCAGAAATGCTACTTCTGTGGCCAGGCCAAACACCCCAGAGCGCGCTGCCCGGCGAAGAATGCGACCTGCTCGGGCTGTGGAAAAAAGGGACACTACGCCAGCGTCTGCAAGGCCAAAGCCACCCCGAACGCCAGCAGCGCCGCGTGTGGGCCATGCGAGCCGCCATCTTGGGCCCCCAACAGCGCCGCGTGGGGGCCGTGCGGGCCGCCATCTTGGGCCTCCCCAGCCATGTGCGGACCACCGCAGCAGCAGCCATCTTGGACGACTCCAGCCACATGGGAATCATGGACGCCGCCATCTTGGACACCAGCCGGGACGCAGCAGACCGCCAACCACCCCCCCCCCCCCCATCTGATACCCGCAGCGACACACCGACCCCTACGCTGGCCTCTGTGACGCTGGACCAAACGAGACCGCACCAGCTACCTCGGTCCAAAATGGACATTAAGGTAAACGGCCATGCAATAAACTGCCTTTTTGACTCCGGGAGCACAGAGAGCTTCATCCACCCCGACACGGTGCGGCGTTGCTCTCTCCCAGTCCTGCCTGCGCACCAGCGGATTTCTATGGCCTCCGAGTCCCAGTCAGCGGACATTGGCGGCTACTGCGTGGTGACACTAGTAGTAGACGGGACTGTGTTCAATAATTTTAAACTCCTGGTCCTGCCGGACCTCTGCGCTGCCGTTCTACTGGGGTTGGATTTCCAGTGCCACCTCAAAAGCGTTATGATGGCGTACGGTGGCCCCCTCCCCCCACTCTCAGTCCGCAGCCAGCAGCCTCCAAATTGCCCGCCGCGCACCAGATGCAACCTCTCCACACTCAGAGTCCCACCCCCCCCACTGTTTGCTAACCTCACCCCCGACTGTAAGCCCATCGCCACAAAGAGCAGGCGATACAGTGCTGGGGACAGGGTTTTCATCAAAACCGAAGTGGAGCGGCTCCTGAAGGAGGGGATTATTGAGGGCAGCTCCAGCCCCTGGCGAGCCCAGGTTGTGGTCGTTAAGACCGGCGAGAAACAACGCCTGGTCATCGACTACAGCCAAACAATAAACCGCTACACCCTGCTGGACGCCTACCCACTCTCCCGCATAGCTGACATGGTCAACCAGATCGCGCAGTACCGCGTCTTTTCGACCATTGACCTGAAATCAGCGTACCACCAGCTCCCCATCCGCCCTGAAGACCGCCAGTATACTGCTTTCGAGGCAAACGACCGCCTCTATCACTTCCTTAGGGTTCCCTTCGGCGTTACCAACGGGGTCTCCGTCTTCCAAAGGGAGATGGACCGGATGGTCGATCAAAACGCGCTGCAGGCCACTTTCCCTTACCTAGACAATCTGACCATCTGCGGCCATGACTTGCAGGACCATGACGCAAACCTCGAGAAATTCCTCCGCACCGCCCAACTCCTGAACCTGACATATAACAAGGAGAAGTGCATATTCCGCACAGACTGCCTCGCCATCCTTGGCTGTGTTGTGGAACACGGGGTCATCGGTCCCGACCCGGACCGGATGCGTCCCCTTATGGAACTCCCACTGCCTAAAAGCTCTGAAGAGGTGCCTAGGGCTTTTTTCCTACTACGCTCAGTGGGTCCCCTACTATGCAGACAAAGCCCGTCCACTGATCAAATCCACCTCTTTTCCCCTGATGGCAGAGGCCCGCTTGGCCTTCCACCGTATCAAGGAGGACATTGCCAAAGCCACCATGCACGCAGTGGACGAATCCATCCCCTTCCAGGTGGAAAGCGATGCGTCCGACTTCGCTCTGGCCGCCACCCTTAATCAGGCGGGGAGACCTGTGGCATTCTTCTCACGAACCCTCCAGGGCCCGGAGACCAGACACTCCGCGGTCGAGAAGGAGGCCCAGGCTATCGTGGAGGCTGTGCGTCATTGGAGGCACTACCTGGCCGGAAAACGTTTTACCCTGCTCACTGACCAGCGTTCAGTTGCTTTTATGTTCAACAACAAGCAGAGGGGCAAAATCAAAAATGACAAGATCTTGAGGTGGAGAATCGAACTTTCCACCTACAATTACGAGATCTTGTACCGGCCTGGGAAGCTCAATGAACCCCCAGATGCCCTATCGCGTGGCACCTGCGCCAGCGCGCAGATCGATAGGCTGAGGGCCCTCCACAATGACCTCTGCCACCCGGGGGTCACCAGGTTCTTCCACTTCATCAAGACCCGCAACCTGCCTTACTCCATCGAGGAGGTCAGGGCCATGACCAAGAACTGCCAAGTCTGCGCTGAGTGCAAACCGCACTTTTATAGACCAGACAGAGCCCACCTGATAAAAGCCACTCGCCCTTTCGAACGCCTGAGCGTCGATTTCAAAGGGCCTCTCCCCTCCTCCGACCGCAATGTGTACTTCCTCAACATCATTGACGAGTACTCCCGTTTCCCGTTCGCTATCCCCTGCCCGGACATGACCAGTGCCACGGTCATTAAATCTCTGAACAGCCTCTTCACCCTGTTCGGTTTCCCCAGCTATATCCATAGCGACCGGGGCTCATCGTTTATGAGCGACGAACTCCGCCAGTACCTGCTCGCTAGGGGTATAGCCACAAGCAGGACCACCAGTTACAACCCCCGGGGGAACGGACAGGTGGAAAGAGAGAATGCAACAGTTTGGAAGGCCGCCCTACTAGCCTTAAAGTCTAGGGGCCTTCCGACCTCCCGCTGGCAGGAGGTGCTCCCCGATGCGCTCCACTCTATTCGGTCACTGCTCTGCACTGCCACCAATGCCACCCCTCACGAGAAAATGTTTGTCTTCCCAAGGAAGTCCACATCGGGGACATCGTTACCACCATGGCTGACGTCCGCAGGGCCGGTACTACTGAGAAGACACGTGAGGACCAATAAAACAGACCCCCTGGTCGAGAGGGTCGACCTCCTCCACGCCAACCCCCAGTACGCTTACATTGCGTACCCGGACGGGCGGGAGGACACAGTCTCCATACGAGACCTCGCACCCTCTGGGACCGCTGTAACCCACGACACAGTCTCCATACGAGACCCCGCACCCTCAGGGACCGCTGTAACCCACTATCCATTACCACCCCCCCCCCCCACGACCCGATATCCAACCCCAGCAGCCGGCTCGCCTTGGACCGTCACCCACGAGGACTACACTCCAGGGCCCCAGCCTACACGGGACGCGACGCCGGAAGCTCCACCACCCCTGCCGTCGCCACGTCGATCACAGCGGCAGACAAGACCTCCGGAGAGACTCCAATACATGAACTTTTAAATACACTTCACCCCGCCGGACTCATTTTTAAACAAGGGGTGAATGTGGTAAACCACTGTTCTACCTGTCTGTGTCTATGTGTATTCCAATAGGTACAGGTCTGGACATGCCTCGGCTGACTCCTCCCACTATTCCAGGTATATAAGTGACTACCTCCCAGTCCCTTAGTATTCTGGACGGGTCGACCACTCGAGACCAGACCTTCATTCTTTAGTTAATAAAAGCCTGATTGTTACTCGCTCAACCTCAGTCTTTTGAGTAATTGATGGCGCATCAGACATCGAGCCACATGAGATATTAGGACAGATGACCAAAAGCTTTGTCAAACATGTAGGTTTTAAGGAGCGTCTTAAAGGAGGAGAGAGAGGCGGAGCGGTTTAGGGAGGGAATTCCAGAGCTTAGGGCCTTGACAGCTGAAGGCACGGCCACCAATAGTGGAGGGATTAAAATCGAGGATGTTCAAAAGGCCAGAATTAGGGGAGCGCAGATATCTTGGAGGGTTGTGGGGCTGGAGGAGATTAGAGATAAGGAAGGGTGAGGGCTTGGAGGGATATGAAAACAAGGATGAGAATTTTAAAATTGAGGTGTTGCTTAACTGGGAGTTAATGTAGGTCAGGGGTGATGAATGGAATGGGACTTGGTGCGAGTTAGGACATGGGCAGCAGAGTTTTGAATTACTTCAAGTTTGCGAAGGGTAGACTGGGAGGCCAGCCAAGTGTGCATTGGAATAGTCAAGTCTAGAGGTAACAAAGGCATGGATGAGGGTTTCAGCAGCAGATGAGCTGAGGCAGGGACAGAATCGGGTGATGTTCTGGAGGTGGAAATAAGCAGTCTTGGTGATGGTGCAGCTATGTGGTTGGAAGCTCATCTCGGGGTCAAAGATGACATTAAGGTTGTGAACCTTGGCTCCTTTCGGTGCTTGCAGGCACTGATTTGGAGGTGCCAGCCAGTTGTTTGAATGCCAGCTATCTCCACTTGAATTCTTGCTGCAGTCTTTGGCATTAGTTGATACTGTACTGCTAAGAAGAAAGCTATTGCTAAGGGTGAAAAGCACTAGCTAAAATGGCTAGTTACTACTCCCTCTAACAAAATTAAACAGTGATTTGAATCTTTTGTTGGGGGGAACCTCCCGCCCTCCAACATAGAAACACTGTTGCCCGCCAACAATGGAATGGTGCTTTTTAATTGGAGTTTGGGGCAGGGTGGAATCCATGATTCAAGTTAGGCATTTTTCAGGCCTGAAAGTCCTTTAGCAATGATTGGCTCTGAAATTGTCTGAAGGGAAATTGCAAACATTGAAGAGAGTTTGGAGTTTTCACTCTTCCCCACGGTACCTACTCCCTTCCTCTGGATGTTTCCAACAAACTTCCCCAGTTCTCTTTGAACCAGTAGTGATCTCCTTGGCTGCTACATCACCTTTGTGTGAGAGCAAGCGTGAGGTGGGAACTGAGGCACATCCAGATTAGTTTCCAGATGGTGGAACTTAATTATTTTGTTAAAAGCCTAATGTAGTTGAGCAGCCCATGCTGCATTAAACAGCCCTCGTCTGAACAAAAGGGATGATTTGGAACTGATCACAGTAAGTCTTCGTTTACCAAGACTGAAGTTGAAAAGTACTAAAAACTCCAGTACCACCTTGTCTGTTCTGAATCCAAGAACAGCCTTGGGGGAAAGAGCTCCCAACAATTTCCTGTGACTATTTCATTTTGAATTCTGCAGGTTGCACACCTGTTTTGGTCCCAGTCCTACAAATGTTTATTTTCGAGTGTTCCTGTCTTGATTAAACTTAATTGAAGGATCCATAAGTATTCATGCATCACAGCATTTTTGTGACATTGCTTTGAACATTCTAAACAAAAATGTTCTGTGGTTCCATGTGTTTTTCAGTTTGTACCTCGGGAATGGGAAGCAAGATTGTGTCTGCTATTCAAGTGGCAAGTACAGTACCAATTCTCAACAGACTCTCAAGGTAGTTTGCAGCGGAGAGAACAGAGTTGAATGACTGTGTGCACGGAGTAGGCCGCTGTATTTAGATTGTTCTTGTACAATAAAACCTATTGGCTCAAACAGTAGCTACCATGGACAGAGTGCTGGAAACAAGTTGCTGTCTGCTGAGGAAGAGAACATTAAATAAAAGCATCTTAACATATATTCAACAGATTTTCAGGAATGTTTTTCAAGGAAATAATGGAGATGAAATTGTTTCTGTCCAACCATATGTGTATCTCTTTTGATCCCAGATCCAATTGTTATGGTGTGAATTAAAACAATTTTGTAGTGCAGTGAAACTAAAATAATTGTTTATTTCACCTGACCATGAGTGCAACGGGATTACTCGAAAGTCAGAATTTTGTTTCCAGTTTGCATCCTCTCCTGAAGATTCCGACTGCTGCTGTGGTATAGTTCGACAGGAACAAGCGGCTCTTTGGCATCTCCTGTGAGAGTCCATTCTTATTTTGTGAGCCAAGGCTATTCAATCATGGTGTGACATCACAGCCGAGCCCAATCCTGTTCTCGGCCAATATTCCTGTATGCACTTTCTAGCAGGGATCACTGAATAGTGATTGGGAGTGGCTGATATTTTTTCCTTCCCTTCCCCAGAGGCACCTAACCATTTACAGAGATTCAACTGCTGCTCTTGCTGAGATCAACTCACTCAGAAAACTCAGAATGAAACCCAGGGCATCTGGTCTGTTTGGCTTAGTACTACATTGAGTAGTGCCTTTACCCTTTCACCATTGGAGAGCTGAAAGTACAGAATAAATTATGAACTTTAACCCTTTACCTATATTTGCTGAGAAAAGACTCTTCAGGTTTAATTGGATGAAATAGGAGTTTGGGGGCAAAATTCCTCCAGGTGTTGGCTCATGCCTTCCTAATCAAAAATCATTATAGTTTCAATGTGTTGATTTCTATGTATGTTTTTAGTTTGTGGGTATTTCAAACTTTTAAATTCCATTTAGAATGACAACTCTGCAGTACTGTATGCTTACAAAGAATGCTGAGTGCAATTTGCTGATTTTATAAAATTCAGTAGCTAGGAGAAATCCAAATGATTGCTTTCTTTAAAAAGAAATGCTGCCTAGATATGTAATGCTGGACTCTGAGACCATGTATATTATTTGAGATTAGGCTACCTGATGTATGTGGCTTTGCTTTTGGTACATTTTTGAATATGTAGACCAGTATAAGCTTGAATAAATTGGCTTTGGCTATGTGGCCTGGTTTAACAGCTTGCTGATGTAATTGCGGGTTGGAGGCATGAGTTTAGTACTGTGGAGAAATCTTAACCACAACGACTTATCACTTCCATTGTGACGTACATGCCCTCCTATAGAAACAGTCTCAACATTTTGGCTTTCTAAAGCTAGCTTCCTTCTGCCATTTTTATACAATGCTATTTAGAATATTTTTAAAAATAGATACAGGCTGACCAAAAACTTCAGTTTCATGGAATGTGATCCCTTGCTACTCCTGCATGCCTTTAGACCATGGTAAGACTGATGATTTTTTTTCTTCTCAGTCTTTTTTTTGCTGTAGAAGAAGCTCAAACACCCTGACAATTAGGGTACTTACTTGAGAGTACAGCAAAGATCTAATACTATAAATGGACCATAAATGAAAGAATAGAAAACACACAAGTTTCAATGGGTCACATATATTTTGGGCTAACACTTGTATCTTGTTAACAGCTTGCACTGATGTGTTTTATTTGCAGACCAGAAATATATATAAATAGATCGAACCTCCTGTATTTATCTATAATTTTGTATTGTATATTTTCCTACATTCTACTGGGAAGTGGGAAAGAAACTGGTCTTGCTAGCAATGGTCCCTCTAATTGTTTTTTTTCGTGCACGGTCCCTTTAACTGGCTGCGCGACCCATTCAAATTTTTGAGCCTGTGCGATTATTTCCATTGAAAAGTCGGTGAGTGGCCTGCGCGGGACCACAAGACCGCTGTGTGGCCGCGCAACTTTGTGGAATGTTGATTACCAGTTGTGAGATTTTATAGACCTGTAGGATTTTGTGCTAGGTTTCCATCTCGGGCGAGGGGTGGAGAGAGTGGTCTGGGTGTGCATGGGGAAGAAATGGCATGGGTCACAGTTTGTTGGCTTCCGATTCCACTTTATACATCGGATAGTTGCAAAGCATGTTTTGGCAGCTGGGTCAGGGCTAATAGTCATTCTATCCCTATATTATCATACTCTTTTTTGTTTATCTTTTTATTTGTGTTGTACTGTCTCCACTGCAATTGTTGTGCCTGCAATGCAACAGTAAACAAATGCTTCAAAAACTTTTGGAAGAAAAAAGTAAACCATAAATGATCTATTTAAAAAAACCACCATAACACAGTGAAACCTGTAAATTACAAACACCTTAGGGACTGGCACGGAAGTATTTTTTGAAGGTGTCCTTATGTTTCAAATGGTCACTGTACTCGAGTGTTGTTTACCCAGCACCATAGTGGCAGAGAAAACGCTCTATCCCTGGGATAGAACCGTGCAACATTCAATTCCAGAGATAGAGCGGTTTCTCTGCCGCTATGCATGGTGTGTAAGAGCTCCCCATTCCACAAAACCTGCTGCTGCCTCGCGCTGACCAGCATACACTGACCTCGGGAGAATTTGGGGGCAGAAAAGAAGCAAGCTGCAAGGGGAAGCGCCAGTGATCCCGACTCGGTGAAAGCTCCAGACACAGCAGCATTGCAACAGTCTGTGTGCTGTGTTTTAAGTTGTAAAGGAACTTCCTATCTAACAGCACTGTGGGAGTACCTTCACCACACGGACTGCAGCAGTTCAAGAAGGTGGCTCACCACCACCTTCTCGAGGGCAATTAGGGATGGGCAATAAATACTGGCCTTGCCAGCGACAAAAAGGGCTTGGTGCATTGAAAGCTGTTCGTAGCGAGTGTCTGTGGTTTCAGAGTGCCTCTTGTATATTTTATCATGTAAGTTATTTGAGTCTCTCGATAAGTGTCCGTTTTTGGGCGTGTCCATTTATATAGGTCACACTGTACTGGCTCCGTACGGTGATGGTTATTGTGCTTGCTCACTGAGCCATCTGGGGAGATAAATCATAGAAGTTTTCAGAACAGAAGGAGACCATAAGACCCATTGTTTCTGTGCTGGCTCTTTACTCGAGCAATCCAAAATCAATCCCACTGCTCTGGTCTTTGAATAGCCTTGTATCTTCCTCTGCTTCAAATATTTACCCACTTTCCCTTTAAGATAGCTTGGTCTTTGCCTACACATTCCCTGTGGCTATACTCCCATACTCTAACAACTCTCTGCATTAAGAGATTTCTCTGATTCTCTTAGTGACAATTTTAAATTGATGACCCCCTCATCCCTGGCTCTGCAACCAGAGGAAATAGTTTTCTGCTTTTCACTTTATCAAAATCTTTCATAATTTACAAACCTCTATTAAATCTCCTCTTTGACTTTTCTGCTCCAGTGGATATAGTCCCAGTATCTCAAGTCGTTCCTCATAACTGTAGTTTCCCATCCCTGGCATCATCCTGATGAATTTACACTGTGCACTGTCTATGGCTTTAATGTCCTTTTCTATAATGGGACACCCAAAACTGTACATAGTGCTCTAACTGTGACCTAACCTTTGCCTTGTGCAAATTTATCACTTATTATTCTCATTTTTATACTTGTGCCCTATTCATACAATCCTAAATAATAGTTGTCTTTTTTATGGCAATATCTCTACTCACACTTTCAAGGAACTATGGGGGAAAAATTCAGTTGGTAGCACCTCCTGTTAGCGCCTTAAGAGGGCGCTAATGGAACGCAAACCAACTAGCGCCTGGGCGCGGCACTGCCCACGCCTCCCGCAAAATTCAGCAGGAGGTTAGTGGTGGCGCTAACCGGTAGCGCCCTGTGGCGCTGCGCCTCTGGCGATGACGTCATTGGTGTGCGCAGCGCCCCGGCCACAATCTTCGGGAGCGCCCCCTGACTTACTGCCGGACGCTATGTCCGACGGGGTCAGTGGGGGGCGTACCTGCGGCCGGGGAGGCGCAATTTAAAGGCGAGGTGTGGGGCAGCCATTTTTGTTGCTGGCGCCTGCCAACACCTGCCTGCACTCCTGTCCCAGACCTCCTGAACACCCCCACCCCCCCCCCCCCCCCCCCAGGCGGAGTGCTGGCTGCGCTCCAAGAGCCTGGCACTACTTCGCTTGAGTGCCGGGCTCTCTTGCCTGCACTCCCGATCCCCGGGGGCCCAGATGGGCCCCAGGTCACGCTGCACAAGGCCTCTCCCCTTTAAGAAGGGGATGAAGGCCTGCAATACCGTGACGTGTGGCGCTGTGGCAAATAATGCCGCAATATTGACACTCAGCGTCCCAAGAGGGATGCGGGGCGCTTCCAGTGGCGCCCCACTTCCCTCTTGGGCGCAACCACTCAATTTCTGGCGCGGGGACGCTAATTTTTCCGGGGCGCTCGAAGTTAGTGCCCCAATTGGGGCGCTACTCAAATTTTAGCCCTATATATTTGAACACCTTTCTGTTCATCAACAACCTTCTGTATCTTTCCATTGCGTGAATAATCCTATTTCTTGTTTTTCCTCCGAAAAAAGTTTTACTTCACATTTAGTTGCCTCGTAAACATTGCTGTCAGAGGCAAATGCAGTTATGTTTTCTGATCAGCGTTGGGCTGAACCTGCCTGCACTCTGTTTCTATTTCACTCACTTCCTCCAGAAGCAGCAGCTGCTAGCAACAAACCTAAATGGCCACTCGAGATGGTGCTGGATACTGGTGTCTCTATTTTGGTATGGTTATGGAGAAATGAACTCTGAGCCCAGCAAAACAGGACAGCAATATGGTATTCACGCCTACATGGAACTGTCCCTACATAAGATCCATGGGAAAATGTTCAGCCATGAATAACATTTTGGAGGAACTGCACGTACACCAATCTTGCACATGTACATAATGGGCCAGTAATTCCAGTCCCAACGCGTGAGTACGGACGGGGTACTCGCGCGTGGGCCCGTTGGAAGTGCCGGATTTCAGCATGCACAGCGCATGCGCGGGAAACTGGCATTTCCTCCAAGGGGTTCAGAGGTCCAACGCGTGCGCGCAGGACTCTGCGCGCACGCGTTGAACTTCCTTCTTTTTGACAGGTTTGCCCGTGTGTAAGGGCCTGAACTTTTTAGACATATAAAAAGGAGGCGTAAGGACTTGATTCTTAAAGGTAAGTGGTCTATTATTTAAAATTATAACATTTTTTCCACAGCTTTATTGTTTTTAAGGACTTTACAGTAAGGTAAGTTTATTTTTAGACCTGATTTCTTAAAAAATTATTTTTTTCAAAAATTTGATTAATTGCTTAAAATAGTTTTTTAAAGTTATTTATAGTTCATTTAATTATTGGGATGTTTTTTAAAATGTTATTTAAAGTTTAAGTAGTGTCTTGGGCGCCCGTAGTTTTCATGAGTTTGACAGTTCTTACTATCAAACTCATGTATGAAGTTTCCCCTCCCCTGATTGGCTGCCCAGTGCTCACCTGATCCCAGCCGGCACATCGCACTAACTACGCCGCTGGATCAGGCAAGCACAGCGCGCCGACAGCTGAACCGGGCCAGTGACAGGAATTCCAAGCAGGCCCAGGCTTCAGCTGTCGGCATGCCGGGTAAGTGCACATCGGGGGCTTGCACGCGCGGCAAGCCCCCGAACCTAATTTCTGGGCCATTGTTACTGAGAATGTTCCAAATCCATCCCAGAGCATAAAGGAGGCAAATTCAAAACCCCAATAGCCCCACAATATTGCTGGATGACTTGCACTGGACAGGACTTCAAAACAGAAGGGCGTGCAGCTAACTGGATTTTTTGTGAAGTTGCCTAAAATACATCTTGGAAATCATTTGTTGGTCTCCCTTTCATTAGGTGATAATTTATAAGCAGGGAATGACAGTCAGTGTATGTTGCTCAATATTGAGCTGACAACCACAACTACCAAAAACAGATTAACTGTCTGTCCTCTCTGCCTGAGGGACGTTGCTGGTGCAGAATGGCTGCCATGATTGCCTACAGTCACAGCATTTCAAAAGCTTTAAGGTATTTGGAAATGTGATATATAAGTGGGTCTTTCTTTTTCAATCCTTCAACTGCATATAAGAACAGAAGTAGTCACAGATTTCTCGGGTTCCTTTTTGAATTTGAATGCATATGCAAACTTTCTCTATTAAATTCTTTCACAGATGAGCACTTTTCTCTAATAGTGTAATTGCTACTGCAAAAATAAAATTGTGTTTACATATATATTTTGAAAGCACATACAAATGGGATTGGTGAAATTGTGATTTAACCTGTCTGGTGGACTGGCACTATTCTGTTAAGTATGTGTATTGTATTGAACAATTAACACAAAGACTTAAACGTATAACTCAAACAGGTCTTTACTGGTTGGAGGTAGGGACTATACATAGGTCTTTACTTCATGCCCACAGGCGGGAACTGAGGGGAATCAGTACCCACAGTACTATTTATACCCCTATGGCCAGGAGTGGTACTGCGTATCACTACGCCCAACAAGTAGTGCAGTCCTGTCCATAGGTTCAAAGTAGCACACATATTACATACACAACATTCCTCCCTTCCTAGCTTTACAGTCATCTCCCCATTTAACATAACGTAATAACATATATACATATATAACTTCAGGTTTACATAACAGAATAACATAGATACATAGATAACTTCATGTCAAAAACAGATCACAGATTCAGTCTCTGCGGAAAACAGTTCACAGATTCAATGTCTGTGGTGTAGTCGGTTCACGTTGCTAGAGTGACTCATTCAATAGTCCTTCCATGGATTTAACAGTTTGAACTTCCGAACTGAATTGGCTCCGTTCGGAGGGACCACGTGTGTGATCTGGTAGAGGTGATAATGGTTCAGATGGGTCATCTTCTGTTTTTACTTTTCCTTTTCTGCTTCTTGGAGACTCTCTGGGCTCCATTGTCAGCTGCCACAGCTGCCAGCTGCATGCGCAGTTCCTCCTTCTCTTCCTCCTGTTTCCGTCGTAGAGCCAGCTTCTCCCGATGTTCCGTAGACTTTTGGTGCTCCTCCATGATTTCTGCACTTTGGGAGTCGAAGTTACAAGCTGGGCAGGACAGGACATCGTAATATTCGGTGTCGTCCTGAGCTAGACCAGTGAGAGGGTCGTCTATTTCCTCCATACCTAGCTGGACGTTAGCCAGCTCTTGTTCCAAATCCAGACATCTTTCCTGAAGAGACTTCTTCATGTGTACCTCTGCATCCAGCTTTTTCTGGGCTTTCAGCAAGTCGTTTACTAGTGACCTCATTTGTGATTTTAATACTTCAACTTCCTTTGGAGATTGATTGATCGGACTATGCAATCCCTCTACCGGAGCAGCTGTTTCAGCGGTCTGTTGTTCTACGTTGACGTGAGTCAGCGTACTTTTGGCATCCAAGGGCTGCTCTGTTGCAGTCATCTCAGTCTGTGTTGCCACCTCAGCTCTTCCAATAACCTTTGAGAGCTCCGAACCCCTTTCGTTTGAATATTGAAGTTCATGTTCAAGTTTTTCCCATTTCAGAGTCCTGTCCTTCAGCATATGCAGGAGTTGGCTGACCGTTAACTCCTCTGACATCAGACGTTTTGTGTGCTCCTGCTCCATTTTCTCCATCAGCTGCTTCTGTTGTCTTTCCAGATTCTCCAACTCTATATCAAAGAACTCTTTCGTTGCATTCAACTCTTGCTCAAAACGGCGAAGCATTTGTTCTAATTGCTGTTGTAGTTTGAAATGGAGTTGAGTTCGAGCCCGGTGTCCCTCAGAAATGGGCACATCAGTAGACTTGCCAGACTCAGAATCCACAGTTAAACTATGTTGTTGTTGCTCAGTGGAATTCTGTGCTGAAACTTTGTCTTTTGCACCTGAGTTGGGCTTACCATCATCCGTTCCAGAGTCTGGGCCGACTATCTTCACCGAGTTCTCACTCGTTATTGTTTGTAGGAAATGCCAGTCCATATTCATTTTCCTAATCCACTCCCGTCCTAGTAGTGGAGGACCTCCTTCAGATATCACATATAAGTCCATTATTTGACTGTCTTCGCCCTTGTGGGCCACTGCAACCTCTATTTTCCCGATGGGGTACACTCTTTGCCCCGTGTATGTTTTCAATATAATCCCCGTATCCTGTAGGGGAATATGTTGGAATAACTTTCCGTAATCTTTCTTATTTATGACCGTCAATGCCGATCCAGTGTCCAATTCCAGTTTTACTTGGACTCCTTCTATCTGAAGAGTGACCCAAATTGTCTGGAGGTCTGCACCCTTACCAGCGTTGAGTACTCTTAAGCTAGCCAGTTCATTACAGCTTAAGCTAGCCAGTTCATTACTGCTAGCGTCTGAATCGGACTCCTGTTCGGTCACCTTGTGTACCTTTGCGTATTTTCCTTGCGGTGACTTCTTGCTGCTGGTCTTCTTCCCTGACCTGCATACTCTAGCTATATGTCCAAGCCTACCACAAGTTCTACATTCTTGGTTTTTAAACCAACACTGGTTCTGATCATGCGTTGTCTTTCCACAACGATAACATTTGCCAGAACTCACACCCAATTTGTGTGCACTGAGCTCCGGTGACCGTAGCTGCATTACTGCCGTGCCTCTCGCTGCGGCTTCGTGTGCTGCTGCCATAGTGACCGCCTTCTCAAGCGTCAGCTCATTCTCCTCGAGCAGTCGCTTTTGTGTATCCTGTTTAAATAAACCACACACAAATTTGTCTCGTAGTGCATCTGTCAATCCCGTTCCAAACTGGCAATATTTCGCTAATTTACGCAATTCCAGCAAATATTCAGCATTGCTTTCATGCTGTAGCTGCCTTCTGTCGTAAAATTTAAATCGTTCCGCTAGCATCAGCGGCGTGGGGTTTAGATGATCTTTCAGGACAGTAACAATCTCATCGAACGTCTTATCCGCCGGTTCATCTGGTGATAACAGGTGTTTCAATTGCCCGTACGTCTTCGCACCCATTAAATTTAATAATGTTAGAGCTTTATCTTGGTCACGAATTTTATTGGCCTTACAATAATTTTTTACTCTTTCAACATATATGGCCCAATCTTCGAGGTCACTATCAAAGGTGCTAATATTCCCGTGTTTAGGCATTGTAGATTTGCAATTTCTCAGATTTTATTTTCTTTACTTGTTATCAAAGATGGCGGCTTCCCGCTCTTGCCGTCGTCCTCCGCCCACAAAATGGCGGTTTTCCCGCGCTTGGCGGTCTTCACCCGTCCCCCGACGCCGTCTCCCTTCAGCCCTCGAGTGCGGCCCTTATCTTCGCCGCGATCGATAGCCCGCGCTGTGCACCGCGACTCTCGCACCTTGAGCTTCTGCAGCTGCCGCGCCTTTCAGTCCGAGTGCGGCTCTTATCTTTGGTCCCGATCGCTGGCCCGGCTGCGCCCCTCACTTCAAAGCGGCCCGGCCCTTATCTGCCGATCGCTATCGCCCTACCTCTCTCTCTTCCCCAGTCCTGTCTTTACTCCGGTTCACAAGCTGATGGAGGCTTCAGGGTCCTAATGCCTGTCACTTCCAGTCGCTGGAAGCTGTCAGGATTTCTGCTGCCCTTCAGTTTTGAGTGGGGTGTTGAGGATTGAAACCTCTCTTCAACGTCCTGTCTTTGGACGAAGCCGCCTGGAATAACTGCCGCAGGGTAAGAGCCTGACTCGTCGCCAGTGTTAAGTATGTGTATTGTATTGAACAATTAACACAAAGACTTAAACGTATAACTCAAACAGGTCTTTACTGGTTGGAGGTAGGGACTATACATAGGTCTTTACTTCATGCCCACAGGCGGGAACTGAGGGGAATCAGTACCCACAGTACTATTTATACCCCTATGGCCAGGAGTGGTACTGCGTATCACTACGCCCAACAAGTAGTGCAGTCCTGTCCATAGGTTCAAAGTAGCACACATATTACATACACAACATATTCAACCATAATTTTCTAACTAAATTGTAGCAGAGTCATGTCATACTTTTTAAAACAATTTTTTTGTAAAGTTTGATGTAGAATTCCATTGATGCTGGCTACCAGGCTCTCTTGCTATCTTCAAATTTCTGGTCTGTCGAGCTGAATTCTCGAAGCTTGGCAAGTGTCTCTTTTTAACAAAAATAAATAAATGAGTAAGTCCCATCGACACAGTAACTGCTGTAATGCTTAATGGGATTAACACAAGATGTTCCCATTGCTCATAAATTCCGGAGTTCTGTAGATATTGAAAGCAACCCAAACTATTGCAATTTAACATTTATTTAAGTGTGTGTGTGTGTGTGTGCTTTTTATTTAGTAAATTGATATGAAAGCAGCAGTGCAGAGTGGTCAAAGTGAATTGAAGATTCTTCAGGTAAAAATGCCATGATGTACAGAACGTTAATCAGCAAATCTGTTGTAATCCATATAATGGACAACTTCATTCTCCAACTTTCATTTTCTGTTCTGTTGCCTGAACCAATATGTTAGCTGTGTAGAATCTTTTATAGTCTTTGAGATGAATCTAATATGCAATGTTAACAGAATATATACTCATTCATTTAACTTTCACATACAGGAAGATATTGTCTGTCCTGCACTGGGGGTCATTTTCCTTTTGAGAATTTCCTCTGTTTCCTGCTGGTTTTTCAAAAACTCAGCTCAACCTGAAATGTCACAAACTTGTTCCGTTGCAACACAGATTGCTGACTTAAGTTTTTTTGTGTTTTCCGCTCGTTTTGTTACAATTCTACTGTTCTTTAAGAAACTATCTAAACATGTCTTAACCATGCCTGCAAGAATATATTTAAAAGTTGTTTGACCATGGTGACTCCCGCTCCACACTGGTCCTGGTCTCGAGGTGAAGTTGAGTGCCGTAACTTTTTGACCTCTATGTTTTTTTTAAGGCATAACGCATCTTCTGGATTCTGCAAAGGAACGTGGCATGACTGGCTCATGTCTGAAAGATTATTCTAGTTGCAAGAATGCTAAAGGGAATAGTATAGGAAGGAGGTGGTTGCAAAAATATTCCTTTGAACATGCATTGACAGAGCTGTGATGCATGGGCATGTACAGTCATTAAAATTAATGACGGTGTCAGCCTTGGCTCAGTGGCAGCACTCGTGCCTCTTACTCAGAAGTTTGTGGCTTCAAACCGCACTCTAGAGATTGAGTATGTAATCTGGGCTGGCACTTCAGTGCAGTACTGTGGAAGTGCTGCACTGTTGGCGGTGTTGTCTTTTTGATGAGATGTTAAACTGAAGCCCTGTCTGTCCTCTCGGGTGAATGCAAAAGATCCCATGGCACTTTTCGAAGAAGAGCGGGGAAGTTCTCCCGGTGTCCTAGCCAACATTTTCCCCTTAACCAACTAAAACAGATTATCTGGTTATTTATCTCATGGCTGTTTATGGGATCTTGCTGTGCACAAATTGGCTGCCGCGTCCCGTTTCCCCCCCCCCCCCCCAACTAGATAGCGCGTGGCAATGACCTGTTATTAGCCTGAAAGAGCCCTCTTTTCATTAGCAATTCCATACTTAACTGTAAAATGAAGGCTGGCACCTCTTTGGACTGTCTCCAAATATCATTTTCATGGAAATAGCAACACAGCAATTAATTCAACATACTTGCTGGTTTAGATTTGTGTTAAAAATGTTGTATTTAAATGTTCTGCCGTGGAATCGTCAAGCACAAACAAGTCTGTACCTGTGGTTTCTTCCGCTTGGAGCTCCCAATTTCCATAGGCAGTAAGGATGAAGCCGAACTAAGATAAAAGCACTTTCCAACAATCAGGAAGTTAATTGGCAGCCAAAATAACTGAGTTGCTTTTATACACAGACCTAAAACAGAGGAGAAAAATAACGAAACTGAGTTTTTAAAACGGGGGAAAGAATATTGTAGTGGAAGTTTATGGTACAGAAAAAAAAGTAATCTAAGCTTTGATAGTTTAATTGTTCAATCATCTATTTCTTCTGTAGATGCTTCATAAGTGAGGTGGGAGGAATTTTTCAGTAGATCAGGTTACAGAAACAACACAATGCTTTATGTTTGGTCTAATTATAGGATGCTTGCTTTTAATACCAGCACAGTTGATGTACTCTAGAATGATTGTTGAACTGTTATTGATCATTGTCGTGGGTAGGATAGCGAACAGTTGTTTCTTTTTCATGTATAGTTCTCCAACCTCTCGTGGCTAAAAATGGCTTGGTGAATCTGAAAGCCTTTTTATTGAATGGAGAGCATGGCTCCCAGCTGTTCTGGCGCTTAGACATCTGCCCCCAAGTGCTAGCTTGAAACCCTTTCCCCTTGTGTGTCTGCCAACAAATAAGAAATGTACTTTTGTTCAGGGAGCACAGCTGATGGCACATGCAGCTAAAGCAGGACTACACTTAACAGTCATAAACAGCACAATACTGGAGTAGTCATTTCTGCCACTGTTTGGTAAATGAATACATGTGTTTGGTAAGAATTTACACTTTCAGTACTAGAATGAGTGGTAATTATTTATGCGCTGTCGACCCAAGACTGAATTTTTTTGGACATAAATAAATAAGTATTTGTTTGGCAAAGTTGGTTTAAGGAATGCAGAAGAAATGGCTGATGGTATGGAGTGTGTCTTAAGGGTTTAAAAAAACTCTTTCTTGCTCCTTTCCCATCGAAAAGAAACAACTCTTACTCCAAGGAATGGCTGAAGTTATAATCCTATTAGTTAAAGAATTAAATGTTTTGAGAACAAAAGTAAGGTAATTGGAATCACTTTTTTAACGCAAGCCAACATTATACAGCTGTATTTATGGATCTGCCTAGTTTATAATTTAAAAAAATAGCAGAATTGCATTTTTACTGTTTTTACTGCTTTTGTTGCACTAGCATATGGCAATTAAAAAAATAAAAATAAAAAAAAATAAAAAATTGTTTGTGGTAAGCTGTCTTAAAGGGACGTTACCTAACCTTTGCGCAGTGTTTTCAGATGTTCTCTAGCTTATTGTTGAGAAACCATATGTAGTCCATATTCTGCTGTAGTTTTTATCTAATTCTGCAAATTCAATTCAACGAATAATTGATTGAAATATGTTTTGGTGGAATTTTTCTTCTGTTTGCTATCTGTTCTGAGAATCTGATTTTGTACATTCTGCATTTGGATAACAATTCTATGTATCGTCATATTTCATATAACCTAATCAGACATCTTAAGTTATTAAAACACCTATGCGATTAATATGTAAGTGTATTTGTCAAGTTCTTGATAATGTTATTTAATAAATAGAAACCTGTTCTCCAGTTGCAGTATGGATCTGCAACCTCAACTGTGTTGTCCAAGCCTCTGTATAAACTAAAGACTGTATAGTTACCCAAGTATGCCAACATGCTGCCCAATCTGGTAACCTGAAAGTAGAAGTATGTTGCCTCCCTTTTCTCGCAAGTCCTTGAACGTGTTGTCGCCTCCCAAATTCGTGCCCGTCTTTCTCGCAATTCCATGTTTGAATCACTCCAATCAGGTTCCCACCCCACCACAGTACCAAAACAGCTACTATCAAAGTCACATGTGACACTGACAAAGATAAACTATCCCTTCTCGACCTGTCTGCAGTCTTTGACATGGTTGACCACTCCATCCTCCTCCAACGCCTCTCCACCATCGGCCAGCTGGGTAGGATTACACTCGCCTGGTTCCATTCTTATCTATCTAATCGTAGCCAGAGAATCACCTGCAATGGCTTCTCTTCCCTTACCTCCAGAGTCACCCTAGGATCTATCCATGGCCCCTCCTATTTCTTATTTACGTGCTGCCCCTTGGCGACATCATCCGAAAACGCAGCATCAGTTTCCATATGTACGCTGACCCGATACCCGGCTCTACCTCGCCACCACTTCTCTCGACCCCTCCACGGTCTCTAAATTGTCAGACTGCTTGTCCAACGTGCAGTTCTGGATGAGCAGAAATTTTCTCCAATTAAATATTGGGAAGACTGAAGGTATTGTTTTTGGTCCCCGCCATAAACTCCATTCCCTAGCCACTGACTCCATCCCTCTCCTTAACATCTGTCTGAGGCTGAACCACACTGTTCGCAACATTGGTGTCGTCGTATTTGACCCTGAAATGAGCTTCCGACCACATATCCACGGCATAACTAAGACCGCCCATTTCCACCTCCATAACATCGCCCGTTTCCGCCCCTGCCTCCGCTCATCTGCTGCTGAAACCCTCATCCATGCCTTTGTTACCTTCTAGACCTGACTATTCCAATGCACTCCTGGCTTGCCTCCCACATTCTACCCTACGTAAACGTGAGGTCATCCAAAACTCAGCTGCCTGTGTCCTAACTCGCACCAAGTTCCGTTCACCCATCACTCCTGTGCTCGCTGACCTACATTAAGCAACACCTCGATTTCAAAATTCTCATTCTTGTTTTCAAATCCCTCCATGGTTTCGCCCCTCCCTATCACTGTAATCTCCTCCAGCCCCTCAACCCCCCGAGATATCTGCGCCCCTCTAATTCTGCCCTTTTGAGCATCCCTGATTATAATCGCTTAACCATTGGTGGCTGTGCCTTCTGTTGCCTAGGCCCCAAGCTTTGGAATTCCCTCCCTAAACCTCTCTGCCTCTCTACCTCTGTCCTCCTTTTAAAACGCTCCTTAAAACCTACCTCTTTGACCAAGCTTTTGGTCACCTGCTCGAATTTCTCTTTGTGGCTTGATGTCACATTTTTTGTCTTAGAATACACCTGTGAAGTGTCTTGGATGTTTTACTACGTTAAAGGCGCTATATAAATATAAGTTGTTGCAAACTAGGTCCTTTCCAGTTCTATATGTGCATTTATGATCTTTTGGTTTTCTATTGTAGTGCTACAAGATTTGCTAGAATGGATTTCCTTTCATTTCTAATCGTCTTTATACAGAATAGAGGAGCCGTTTGTTTTCAATGCTTTCACTAATTAGGTTGGCCCTCCGGCTTCTGATGGATATTAAGTGTATTGTCATTGTGTAGCTGCACATGACACTGCAGGTAATAGCTGTGAAACTGATGGTATCATGAGTGAGCAAAAGTGGGTCTATCTCAGCAGATGAAATGCTACATCAGCAAAATATGGCAGAACTAGATCCACTCCTATAATGCAAATTGGCTGAAATTGCTTTGTGTTGGTACCAATTAATCATGTTTTTGAAATCCAGTGGTAAGGAAGTAGATATTTGCAGCTACTTGAAATTATATGCCTATTTTTTGATGATCTCCGCCTCCTGTTAATTGTAATTTATGTACTGATCTCTCTATTTTGAAATAGGTCAGTATTTAATGACTCTTTTAATCTCTTGTATGAGGTACTGCATCTAGGTTTCTTTCAAAGGTACGGTGTAAACCCAAGACGCTACCACGGTTAATATTAACTGTTTAGCTAGTGTTTGTTTTATATATTCATTTCAATGCAAGTCTCATGCTTTCTTTAAAAAAAATTGATGGATTTACAATTAATAAAAATGTGCTGTTTCATTCATTTGTTCAGTTATTGTGTGTTTTGAGATAATGCAGAAATGAAAACTTTAGTTACACTTTTTTTTTAAAAAGTAGCGAAAAAAGAAAGCTGGTAATTTCTTGCCAGTTTCTTCAGACCTTAGTATTACAGCAACCACTTGCATTTATATAGCACCTTTAACATAGTAAAACACCCAAGGCTTAGGGCCTTGGCAGCTGAAGGCTCGGCTGCCAATGGTGGAACGAGTAAAATCGGGGATACTCGGTCAGAATTGGAGGAGCGCCGATATGTCAGAGGGTTGTAGGGCTGGAGGAGATTGCAGAGCTAGGGTGGGGTGGGAGATTTACAAGCACCAATCAATGTATGGACAACAGAAAATGCTGGAAACACTCAGCAGGCCAGGCAGTATCCGTGGAGAGAGAAACCGAGTTAACGTTTTAGGTCGATGACACTTTGTCAGAACTGGAAAAAGTTGGAGATGTAGCAGGTGCAGAGGCAGGGAAAGGGGGTGGGGGGGAGGAAGGAACTAAAGGCTAGGACTGTGCTGGGATTGAATTTAGGAGAGAGAAAATGTTGCAAATGTGGATGGCAGAATCAACAGCTGCCACCTGGAAAAAATGGGGGGCGGGTTATCGTCTGAAATTGTTGAACTCAACGTTGAGTCCAGAAAGCTGTAAAGTGCTTAATCGAAAGGTGAGGTGCTGTTCCTTGAGCTTACGTTGAGCTTCATTGGAACAGTGTAAGAGGCAGAGGTCAGAATGGGAGTGGAGGGGAGAATTCATGTGACAGGTGACCGGAAGCTCGGGGTCACCCTTACGGACTGAACGGAGGTGTTCTGCAAAGCGGTCACCCAATCTGCGTTTGGTCTCCCCAATGTAGAGGAAACCACATCGTGAGCAGCGAATACAGTATACTAGATTGCAAGAAGTACAAGTAAATCGCTGTTTCACCTGGAAGGGGTATTTGGGGCCCTGGACAGTGGGAAGGGAGAAGGTAAAAAGGCAGGTGTTGCATAGGAAGGTGCCATGGGGAGGGGAGGGGCTGTTGGGGGGGGGGGTGATTGAGGAGTGGACCAGGGTGTTGTGGAGGGAGTGATCCCTTTGGAATATTGAAAGGGGAAGTGAGGGGAAGATGCGGTTTGGTGGTGGGATCACATTGGAGGTGGCGGAAATGGCGGAGGCTGATCCGTTGAATGTGGAGGCTGGTGGGCTGAAAGGTGAGGACAAGGGGAACGCTATCGTGGTTCTGGGAGGGAGAAGGGGTGAGAGCAGAAGTGCGGGAAATGGAACGGACACGGCCGAGGGCCATGTCAACCACGGTAGAGGGGAACCCTCGGTTGAGGAAAAAGGAAGACATATCTGAAGCACTGGTATGGAAGGTGGCATCGTCGGAGCAGATGCGGCGCAGATGGAGAAACTGAGAGAATGGAATAGAGTCCTTATAGGAAGCTGGGTAGGAGGAAGCGTAGGCCAGGTAGCTGTGGGAGTCAGTGGGCTTGTAGTGGATGTTTGTCGATAGCCTATTTCCAGAAATGGAGACAGAGAAGTCAAGGAAGGGAAGAGAAGAGTCAGAGATGAACCATGTGAAGGTGAGGGAAGGGTGGAAATTGGAAGCAAAGTGAATTAAATTTTCCAGTTCCGGGTGAGAGCAGGAAACGGCACCAATACAGTCATCAATGTACTGGAAAAAGAGGTGAGGGAGGGGACCCGAGTAGGACTGGAACACAGACTGTGCCTTTAGTTACTTCCTCCCCCTGCACCCCCCCCCCCGCCCCAGCCCCACTTTCCCTGTCTCTACCTGCTTAAAATCTGTTACATCTCCAACTTTTTCCAGTTCTGACGAAGGGTCATCAACCTTATTACGTCCGTAAATAATTGAGACACGGACAGCAGGAGTGGAACAAAATAAGTCTTTACTGATGGAAGTCAATAGTGAAACTGAAACAACAGAGGCTCACTAGCGCCTTTTATACAGGGGTGGTCACTGCCGGTACTGCAGTCTGAGACCAGTTATTCCCTTAAAGGTACATACACAACAATTCCTCCCCTTTTAGATAAACAGTACATAACATTCATTTAACAACTAAATGATAACTAATTACAATCACAATTACGGTTGCTAGATACATTGGTTAAGTTTAAGCAATTATAAGTTCAGTCTTTGAGGAGGCTTCCTGATTCTGTCTGGATAACGCCTCTTTGGGGTATCAGGTTCTTCTGGCAATGTTGAGTCGAGATCAATGTCGTTGTTTGGTTCATCTTCCAATATTACCGGTTCTGCGGTAGCTGCAATTGGAACGTCGATTTCATTACCAGGTGTATCAGATCGTGGTGTGGAGTTGACGTTTTCCAGTGACTCTACAATGCTCTCCCCAACGTCCACGGTATACATGAGAGGTCCTTGTCGTGTACAAATCGTTCCTGGCTGCCATTTCTCAGTGCGGTAGTCCCGGGCCAAAACTGGTTGACCAATCTTAAAACTCCTGGTCGGCCTTTCATTCATATTCTGAAACTGCCTGTTCTCCACATCTCTTCGGACGTTTGGCTTAACCAAATCCAAGCGGCATCGTAGTCTTCGATTGAAGAACATCATGGCTGGCGTTTGGTTGGTAACGGCATGTGTCGCATTCCGGTAGGCAAACAAGAAGTTTTGTTGTAGGGGTATATCTTCATTATACATTGCCTTGATAGCCTTCTTGAATGTTTGGACAAACCTCTCGGCCAATCCATTAGTGGCTGGATGATATGGGGCAGATGTGTAATGCTTAACACCATTGTTCTTTAAGAACCTCCGGAACTCTTCAGACACAAACTGTGGTCCATTGTCAGAGCAAATCTGTTCAGGCAGCCCATTCCTGGCGAATATGGTTCGTAAAACTGTGATAGTTTTTTCCGTGGTGGTTGAGGACATTTTTATTACCTCTGGCCACTTTGTGCATCCACTGCAATTAAAAACATCGAGTCCATGAAGGGACCAGCAAAATCAATGTGCACCCTTTGCCATGGAGATGAGGGCCACTCCCATGGATGCAGAGGAGCTTGTGGTGGGGCGTTTTGGACCTTCTGGCATCCTGCACAGCTCTTGGTCATCTCTTTGATTTCTCTATCGATTCCCGGCCACCACACAAACGCTCTGGCTAAGCTCTTCATTTTTACCCCTCCCAGATGACCCTCGTGAAGCTCATTGAGCACTCTATCCGTCAACTTAGGTGGAATTACTACTCTGGATCCACACATCAAGGTTCCTCTGCACACTGACAGCTGTTCTCTTCTCAGCGAGAATGCTGGCAGCAGTGGTTCGCCATGTGCTGGCCATCCCTTCACTGTTAAATCATAGACCCGTGATAGTGTCGGGTCATTCCGTGTTTCCTTTTCTATGTTTGCATTTGTCACAGGGAGACATTCGACTGGTCGAGTGGAATAACTCCATTGGATCCACTGCAAGGTCGTCTTCTTCCACCGTCGGCAACGGTAGGCGTGACAATCCATCAGCATTTCCATGCTGTTTAGTTCCTTTGTACTCGATGTCATATTGGTGTGCCCCTAGGAAAAGGGACCATCTCTGCAGCCGTTGTGCTGTCATTATCGGTACCCCCTTCTGAGGGTTGAAAATGGAGACAAGAGGTTGATGATCGGTTAGTAGAGTAAATTTTTGACCGTGCAGGTAGTGATTGAACTTCTTCACCCCCCACACTAGGCTGAGGGCCTCTCTGTCAATCTGGGCGTAGTTACGCTCGGCAGAAGTTAGCGAGCGTGACGCAAAAGCTATCGGCCTCTCTAAACCATCAAGGAATTTATGTGACCGTACCGCCCCAATGCCATAGGGAGACGCGTGCTGGGTTGTAATGAGCCAATACTTCCCTTGAAGTGATTAAGTCCTTACTCTTCTGAAAGGCACGCTTGCAATCATCGCTCCATTTCCATGCTACCCCCGTTCGTAGCAGGGCGTTCAGTGGGTGCAGAATTGTCGACAAATTCGGCAAAAACTTATGATAGTAATTCACCAATCCGAGGAATGACCTCAGTTGCGACACATTTTCAGGCGCTGGGGCCTTAACAAGCGCTTCAATTTTGTCAGGGGACTTATGTAACCCCTCTTCATCAATCACGTGGCCACAATACGATATCTGTTTCTTAAAAAATTCGCACTTGGGGCGGTTGGCTCGCAGCCCATGTTCCCGTAGTCTAGTGAGCACCTGTTCTAGGTTGTTAAGGTGTTCACTGTCATCTTCACCTGTCACAAGGATGTCGTCCAAGTAACACTGAGTCCCCGGAATCCCTTGCAGGACTTGTTCCATCGCTCTTTGCCATATCGCCGGAGCCGATGCTACTCCGAATACCAATCGATGATACTGGTAAAGACCTTTGTGAGTGTTTATCGTGAGATACTTCCTAGAGGATTCTTCAACCTCCATCTGCAAATATGCCTGTGCTAGGTCAATTTTTGTAAAACGCTTCCCTCCAGACAGTGAGGCGAAGATGTCTTCTATCCTTGGAAGAGGATATTGTACTGTGTGAAGGACTGGGTTCACCGTCACCTTGAAATCCCCACAGATACGAATCTTCCTTGGCTCCCCGGACTTATTGCTTAACGTTTTCTTCATGACAGGAACGATGGGTGTCGCCCACTCGCTCCAGTCGACCTTAGACAACACGCCTGCCTTCTCCAGATTCTCCAGCTCTGCCTCGACGGCCGGGCGAATTGCATATGGTACCGGTCTTGCTTTGAAAAACTTGGGAACTGCATTCTCTTCTATTTTTATCGAGGCGGTTACGCCTTTAAGCGTGCCCAGTTCTTGTTGAAATACCTCTTTGGCGTTAGCTAAGATTGTTGACAATCGTCCAGGAGTGACGTCTTCATCTTTTTTACCGTCCACCGTCATTGCATGAATGGAGTGCCAATCTAAGTTTATCTTCCTGATCCATTCCCGTCCCAATAACGGTGGTCCACCATTTGGCAGTATGTAGAGATACAATTTCCGTATTTTCTTGCCGTTGTATTTGACAGGCACCCTTATTTTTCCTCTGGGGTATACTTTTTGCCCTGTATACGTCGTCAAGACGATGGATGTCTCTCTCAAGGGTATGTGTGAAAATAGCCGCTCGTAGTCTCGTCGATTCATGACGGTTAGCGCTGATCCTGTATCCAATTCCATTTTAACTTGGGACCCTGCTATCGTGAGGGTGACCCAAATGGTTCGGTGATCCTCTTTTGCGATTACATTGTGAAGTTTGAGACAGCTTAGTCTCCTGTTCCCGGATTCACTATCGCTCATCTAGTCTTCGGAACTACTGTCCGTCATCTTTTGTACTTTCTTGTACGGTTCCTTAGTAGCCTTTTTGTTGTCGCTGGTCTTCCCAGACCTGCAAACTCGTGCAATGTGTCCCATCTTCCCGCATTGCCTGCATATTTTGTCTTTGGACCAGCAGTCCTTCTGGTCATGGTTAGTTCTGCCGCAGCGATAACATTTTGCAAATCCCCGTGTCATTTCGTGGGTGCCGTATTCCTGTGGTTTTTGTTGAATTTCTGCAGCTCCCCTGGCTGCTGCTTCATATGATACTGCCACGCTGAAAGCCTTATCTAGCGTCAGCTCTTTCTCTGAGAGTAACTTCTTCTGTGTTCCTTCACTCAGGAGTCCACAGACAAATTTGTCCCGTAGGGTATCTGCCAGTCCTGCTCCGAACTGGCAGTGCTTTGATAGCTTGCGTAGTTCCGTAAGGTACTCAGCATTGCTCTCATCTTTATGCTGAGTTCTCCTGTGGAATTTAAATCTTTCTGCTATCAACAGCGGTGCAGGGTTTAGGTGTTCCTGTAGGACAGCAACAATTTCGTTAAAACTCTTCGCCTTCAGTTTGGCTGGAGTAATCAGGTCCCGCAATAGGCCGTACGTTCTAGTGCCCATTAAGTTTAGCAATATCGATGCCTTTTTCTCCTCCGCTATTTCGTTTGCCTCAAAATATACCTCGACTCTTTCCACATACGTGGTCCAGTCCCCTCTTGTATTATCAAAAGCAGTGATACAGCCAGTCTTCGGCATCTTGGAAATCTAAAATGGCGCCTCCCGCGCTTTGCCTTCTTCCCCGATTTAACAAAATGGCGCCTCCCGCGCTTTGCCGCCTTCCCCGCTGTTGTTAGCGCTGCTTTCCGCGGTTTCTTGCGCGTTTAATTTTTTTTTTTTTTTAATTATTTTCCCATCGTGGAACAACCCTGTGGGACTCTCGCCTCCCTCTTCGCGGGTCTATACGCAGCCCGGCTTCGTAGCACCGGCCGCGCCCTGTGTGCTCCACCCTCTCTCTCTCTCTCTCTCTCTTCCCGACAACGCTGCTCGGCCCCGTTGCAAACCACCCGCTCGAGTTCGCGACCGCCGCAGCCCAGGAAGGATCAGTGCACTACCTGCCACCAGCCCGATTTTAGCTGAAGCACCGTCGACAGGAACCAGGCCCCGCTTCCGACAGCTTCTCCAGCAATCTTCAACTCCGCAACACAGGGCGGATGCCCACGGTCGACGCCCGTTTCTACTGCTTCTTACTTTCTTTTCTTTCTGGCCTCGACCTCTGCTCACTTCGCCGTAGGAATGGATCCCAGGAGGTGGTGCAGACTGTAGGTAGGTTCGTATCTGCTCGTCGCCAGTATTACGTCCGTGAATAATTGAGACACGGACAGCAGGAGTGGAACAAAATAAGTCTTTACTGATGGAAGTCAAAAGTGAAACTGAAACAACAGAGGCTCACTAGTGCCTTTTATACAGGGGTGGTCACTGCCGGTACTGCAGTCTGAGACCAGTTATTCTCTTAAAGGTACATACACAACAAACCTAAAACGTTAGCTCTGTTTCTCTCGCCACGGATGCTGCCTGGCTTGCTGAGTTTTTCCAGCATTTTCTGTTGTTGTTGCAGATTTTCAGCATCCGCAGTATTTTGCGAATGTATGGACAATGTTTGCTACTAACAGAAAATACCTCATTAATGTCCGGATTTGCCCATGGATAATTGATCTCAGGCTGTGTTTATACTATGTTTAGCCCATGACCGTAGAGATATTTTCATTTTACCAGCAGAGTAATAATACATTGTACGATGCCCAACATGTTATATCGCATCTGTTCTGACGATTCCACCTTACACATAAGTCATTTGAAATGTCTTCCTGTTTCCTCAGCCAAGGATTCCCCTCCACTGTGGTTGATGTGGTCGTCCCATTTTCCGCAATTCCCACCCTCACCCCCCCTTCCCCTCCCTCCCAGAACCACGATAGGGTCCCCTTTGTCCTCACCTTCAACCCCACCAGCCTCCATATTCAACGGATCATTTTCCACCACCACCAAACACATCTTCCTTTCCCCTCCCCTTGCAGCATTCCGAAGGGAGCATTTCCCTCCACTCTTCCAACACCCGCTCCCCTCCCCTGGCACCTTCCCATGCAATGCTGGAGATGCAACCTCAGCCCTTTCACCTCTACCCTTCCCATTGCCAAGGGCCCCAAACACACTTTCCAGCGAAAACAGCAATTTATTTGTACTATGCATAGAATGATGCAGCACAGAAGGAGACCATTCGGCTTGTTACGCCTGTGCCAGCTCTTTGAAAGAGCTATCCAATTAGTCCCACTTCTCTGCCCTTTCCCCATAGCCCTGCAAATTTTTCCCCTTCAAGTACTTATCCAATTACCTTTTGAAGGTTATTATTGAATCTGCTTGCGACCCTTTCAGGAAATGCATTCCGATCATCGTAACTTGCTGCGTTTATTTTTTTTTAAGTCTCTTCGTCTCGCATCTGGTTCTTTTGCCAATCATCTTAAATCTATGTCCTCTGGTTATCCACCGTTTGCCACTGGAAACCGTTTGTCCTTATTTACTCTATCAAATTCCTTAATGATTTTGAGCAACCTCTATTAAATCTGCCCATAACCTTCTCCTTTCTAAGGAGAACCACCCCAGCTTCTCTAGTCTCTCAATGTTACTGAAGTCCCTCATCCCTGGGACCATTCTAGTAAAAAAAAAGCAAAATACTGCGAATGCTGGAAATCTGAAATAAATGCTGGAAATACTCAGCAGGTCAGGCAGCATCTGTATAGAGAGAAACAGAGTTAGCCTTTCATCAGAACTTTCATTCCAGTAAGTCGCCTCTGCACCATCTCCAAGGCCTTGATGTCCTTCTTAAAGTGTGGTGCCCGGAATTGGGCACGATACTCCAGCTGGGGCCTAATCAGTGACTTAGAAAGTTTTAGCATAACTTCCTTGCTTTTGTACTCTATGGGCTGGATTTTGTCAATGGGGACGTGATGGAGGCGGGACTCCCACGTTTTGGGTTGTAGTCCCGCCTCCATCGACTTGTGGCCAACCCACGCTATTTTCCCTTGATTGATCTTGTTAAGCCCACCCAGCGGGCTCAGCAGGCCAATTTAAGGGACACCTGGTTACTGGTGACGTCAGCGATTGACATTTCATCTGTCAATAGCTTTTGACAGATGAAAAATCAGCGTTTGACAGCTCTGTGAAGCTGTCAAACACTGACAATCTGTCTTTTAACTTGAGTCCATCTACTCAGACTCAGCTAGAGAGCTCTCCAGACCAGAAAGCAGAGGCTGCAGATTTTGACATTTCAGCGGTCATTCTGCTTTCTGTGCCGGTGAACTGAGGGACTCCCGAGAATTGAAGGGAGGAAGCCTGCAGGAGAAAGTAAAGGTAAGTAAAACTTATTAAAACACTTTACACTTACCTCACACACTTACCTCTGCACACATGCACCCATCACTCGCCTGCACAACAGACATCTCGACTCCTCCAACCCTTTCAGACCGACGCTCTACCTCGCTAATTTGGCGTGGTTCGGAGCCGTCTGGAAGCCCACACTTCAGGGCTAAAAAATAGGGATTAGGCAAAAAACTGCCTGTTAACCAGCAGTTAATTGCCACTAATCCCCTTCCCGCCTTGGGGAGGCGGCTCCCAGCACAGGTCGGATACCCGCCTCTTGGGACATTGGCACGGAGTGGGTGGGGGCGGGATGGGTTCGTGTCCCCCGATTCTGCAATTTTCCCGCCTCCAAACCCGCCTCCATGGGGCTTGGAAACTCCAGCTCTATGCCTCTGTTTATAAAGCCAAGGATCCTGTGTGCTTTTTTAACGGCCTTCTCAAATTGTCCTGCCACCTTCAAAGATTTGTGTACGTACACCTTTGGGTCTCTCTATTCCTGAACCCCCTTTATTAAAAAAAAAAAAAAAAAAAAATTCCATTTAGTTTATACTGATCAAAAAAGTTCTCCTATACGCATTTCAGGAATTCCTCCCCATCTTTGCCCAATACACTGTTATTTTCCCAGTCTATATTGGGATAATTGAAGTCCCCCATTTTCACTACTCTAGTTCTTGCATCTTTCTAAAATTTTCCTGCAAACTTGCTCCTCTATCTTCTTTGCACGATTTGGTGGCCTATAGTACACACCCAGTAGCATAATTGCTCCTCCATGTTCCTTAACTCTACCCAAATAGATTCTGTCTTTAAACCCTCCAGTACATCATTCCTTTCCAGTGTTGTAATAGTATAGTTGATCAACACAGCACCCCTCCCTTCCTTTTTTCCTTCCCTATCTTTCCTGAATACTTTATAACCAGGTATATTAAGTTCCCAATCCTCCTCTTGTTTGAGCCAGGTTTCTTATTGTCACTATATCATAAATCACGTGGAAATTTGTGCCTGCAGCTCTCCAACCTTATTTACCGTGATCCGTTTGCACATGCACTCCAAACCCATCCTAGTCTACCTCTCATTTCCCTGATCCCTCCTATATCTGAACTACTCTTTATTCTAATGCTGTTTGCCTTTCCCAGTCCTCTGTGCACCTTGTTTCTCCTCTCTAATACTGCTTCCAACTTAGTATACTGTATTTGCTGCTCACACTGTGGTCTCCTCTACATTGGGGAGCAAATGCAAATTGGCTGATCGCTTTGCTGAACACCTTTGTTCAGTCCGCAAGCTTGACCCTGAGATTCCGGCTGCTTGCCACTTTAACTGCCAACTATCTTTCATCTTAAATTATATAATCTGAGAGAGAACAAAAGAAAGAAACTTATCTTTTATATAGGGACTTATTACATATCTGAAGATGTCCCAAAGCACTTCACATATAACGAATTGCTCGTGTAGGGCAATCACTGTTCTGTTCGTGAATGTGGCAGCAATTTTGCACACCGCAAGGTTCCACAAATAACAATGAGATGAATGACCAGCCAATTTCCTTTTTGGTGCTGGTAATCTCCATCCCCCTCACACTCTGACCTTTCTGTCCTTGGCCTCTTACACGGTTCCAATGAAGCTCAATGCAAGCTTGAACAGCATCTTTCTACTTGACACTGTACAGCCTTCCGGCCTTATTATTTGAGTTTAACAACTTTAGATCTTAACCACTGCTCCTGTTTTGCATGTGTCATCTGCTTATGTCTGTGGTTCAGGTAGATGTAAAAAAATCCCATGGCACTATTTCAGGAAGGGCAGTGAGTTCTCCCAGATATCCTAGCCAACATTCTTCCCTCGATTACCAGCACCAAAAGGAAATTGGCTGGTCACTCATCTCATTGTTATTTGTGGAACCTTGCGGTGTGCAAAACTGCTGCCACATTCACGAACAGAATAGTGATTGCCCTACATGAGCAATTCGTTATATGTGAAGTGCTTTGGGACATCTTCAGATATGTAATAAGTCCCAATATAACAATATAAGTTTCTTTCTTTTGTTCTTTCTCAGATTATATAATTTAAGATGAAAGATAGTTGGCAGTTAAAATGTAGTAAAGGACAGCTTTAAAGTGTGTCTGACACATGCCATGCAATACAAGATGGAACATTGTTCATTTTAGAAATATACATGACAATTAATGTCGCATCCTTAAGACTATGGGGTAGAGTTTCAGCTTTGGGCGCAATCAGGAAATTGTGCTGGTTAGGTTACGGTTCAAGTTTGAAATCATTTGCGTAATCACAAACATAAAATCTTCAATGAACCAGCGCAATTGGGTATTCATTGATGCATTTAAGAGTGGTAACCTTGTACAGTTTTATTAATACAGATGAAAATGGGTTTATCACCAACAATAGGCATTTTTAATAAGTGAGTAACCTGATTTAAAATCACTGAAAATTAGTTTTAAAAATAAACTATACTGAACCATTTAATAGTTTCATTGTACACTAGTCATTTTCTTACTAAAGTAAATATTTTTTGATATGAAAAAGCTTTTAAAACATGCCGACTAGTACCTGTGCGCCTAAGAAAATGAGCGCAATTTGAAGCACTTTCCCGAACCAGCGGAATCTCGTAATTTTAACCTGGGGACGTGGCCAGTTCTGTGGGCAGGGCCTGATTCCGGCGACTTGAATCCTGAACCAGCAGAGCCCATGTACATTTAAAATTCACCGATCTTTGCGCTGGTTTGGCCGATTCCAGACAGATTACACTGACATTACTAGCGGAAACTACCCCAGTATATTTTAATCTTTTGCAATTCCAAGTTGTAAAAAAAATCAACCACACCACATAAACCAGCACTTCCTAAATGCTTCTTGAACCTGTAATGTTGCATATTGTTAAATTGGAATGAGACTTTTTTAAGATTACTGTTGCTAAACTCTTTGGAAGTGGTACAGTTTAGTTGATAAATGAATAAACGTAGCCTCCAGCCTTCTCTGCATTATAAAATGCCAGTCTCCAGATTAATATTTTGGAGGATTTCCAGTGAGAGTTTATAGGTGGCTTCAGCGATCCTCATCCTCACAATGCCAACACCTACCTTCAACAAGTGGTCCAATTGATTTCATTGGTACATTGCTAGATACTAAGTTTTGTGGAAGAAAAAACTGGCCTGGGTTGAATGTTTTTCATGTCAAATTTTTTCTTCGTTTGGATTTTAGAATTCTATTTCTAGATTTATTGTTTGCTAGTGTTGCATGACTTGCCATCAAAATATAAAGAAGACTTATTTTACTTTTTGAGTAAGCTGCAATGCTTAATTAATTCTTACCTGTTTTAGAAAAGGTAACAGCAGTTGATAAATTTTAGAATGAGGAAAAGCTAGCATGGTTTATGTATTGATGAGCCACATCCTGTCATCATTCACTTTATGCTTTTGCTAACTTTTCTTTTAACATGCTGGCCACTCCCAGAGTGCTAATGTAAACACTTTAGCTGCTCAAATGTCTGTTGTAACTGCTCGTCTCTTGCTCGGGCTCCGAGTACTGAAGAGCTTAAAATGTGTATCTGATAAGTAATTATTGCATCCAAGTGAAGTCTAGTACAGCTTATTAAGAATCCTTATTTTAAGTTTAAAAAGGAGTAAGTGTTTTACAGTATACTTAAAGCCATGTTCTGCATTCCTTTACACGAGTCGCCTCGGATGTGGGAGAATGGTGCCACTTAATTTATTAAAGTGCCATTAAAACTTGCAGTGTGACTGTTTCTGTATAGGTAACAGTTAAAAGCCAGCAGTTTTTCATGTGGTTTGTGCTGTAGTGGTTTACAATGTGTTGCCATTGTTTTCAACTAGAATACAATGTTATAAATGGTTTGTATCTGCTGTTGGAATGGGCATTATCAATTGAGTTTTTTTTTCTGTGGAGTCAGGAATATTTGGAGTCAGATTGACTTGATTTAACTGCAGGGTTTTTTTAGTAACCACCAACTGAGTTGGGTGGGAAAAAATATCTTTGAAAGTACATTTTGGATGGAAACTGCTACCCATTTCTTTTGTAAAGTAGATGAAGGAAAGTGATGCTGAACAGTTGGTGCATTGAACTTTTGAGGTTGTTGTTCAGCTGGGTTGGTGTATTACAGTTTAACCAATGAGTTCCAGGTCAATTAGCTGTCCTAGTGATTAATGGCGAGAGAATGTATTACTTGTTGGGTGGGTCTAGGGAAATGTGAATGTATTCTAGAATTGTGTTGTAGAACAGGGTAACCAAGTAAAAATGGGGATTCCTTTGTCTTCAAAACTGCACTGGTGTAGCGCAGAAAGAAAAATGGTTTGTCCAGGCTTCGTATTTAATTTGTGTTAAATCATTAGGCAATCAAACAGTGATTGTTTAAACATTTATTTGATACCATAAACTTGTCACCAAGATAATATTGCACAATTTCCTGATTAAATGTGTATCTAGTATCTGATATGACAATATTATGTGGACATTTTGCTTGCTTTATCTATGCCACATTAATTTTTCTCACTTGCCCAGTTAATGAACAACGGACCAAAATCCATTACAAAGTTTGTTTTTAGCTTATTGCAACAGTGTCTGCAGTCTTGCAACAATTGTCAATTTGCTGTGTCTGGTTTTTGTATTTGTCATACTGTTGCCTCTAGTGGTTGGTTTTATGAATTTATTCTGTTCAAAACCCAATGATTGCATTGCTTTAATCATATATTAAAAAAATCGTATTTGGCACAGTAGGAGATGAAATGGAATGTCACCACCCAGTACTTTAGATCATAGTCTCATTCTTTTTTCAACTATGTGATCTAATCAGATTTATAATTATTTATTTGCCACATTTTTAATGTGTTTATAGGTAGTTGTCATATTAGAGAATAGTAAATAGCTGGGAAAAATTACCACGGAACTGAAGAATTAAGTGATGGCCTTGTTGTTAAGCAGGAATCTATATGGACTTGAAGGTCTGGGTTTGATCTGTGTTGAGTTAGCTGATTTCCATCAGGAAGACGGTAGAGATGTGAACCAGGTCTCAGTGCTCTGGGTTACAGAAAGGAAAATTGACCACTCCTTACGAGTATTCAGTGATCTTTGCTGCAAGTGGGGGTATTTGGTGAGAGCGATTCTTTCTTTGGCTGTGAAGTTATCGATGGTTGATTAACCGTTCAACAATGCGAATAATCACGTGGGTGAGATGATGGAGGGGAGCTAGTGCCTGTGAAGCTGTACATTAGAAAGGTGTTGACTCCTTCCAAGAGGTGAGAAGCACAAAGGTGAGGGAGATCCACTTAACAGTAACTTTCTTTTTTGAATTTTGTATGATTGACACCTCATCCACTAGCCTTGAGAGGGCTCCTTCACCACAGGGACTGCAGCAGTTCAAGCAGGCCCACCACCACCACCTTACGACAATGAGAATGGGCAATAAAATAAAATACCGGCCTTGCCAGCAGCTTCCACATTCCAAGATGGAATATTTTTTTGTGAAAACAGGATCAACTCATTTACCATTTGCATAGTGCCTACATATGTTGCCATCTAAACTGGCAACAAATGATTGGACTGAATCTGATGGATTCCTACTTGCATGCACTGCCTGTGTTTTCTTTAAGTTCTGATTCTGGAAGACCTGGGTCTACAAGTCTGCTATTGGAATAAAGGGACTGAATTTAACTGTATTAACACCGGCATTCGGTTCATTGATGTTCGTTTCCCAGAATCAAAGTTCAAACTGCACCAATATAAAATTTACCAATTTGAGCTGTTATTTGTTTCATATTCTGCATATTTGTATACGCAACAAAAACTGAACTATTGTTTGAATTATGCCTTTTTTTAATTGCAGGGATGAATAGAAGAGATTGCTCAAGTTTGTAGCTCATGTTTTGTTGGTGTGTGGTATTGTTTCTAACATTACTATTTAAGTGTTTTTGTAATCGGGAATGTTCCTTGTGCTTTATAGTAGAAATGATATCTAGTAAACCTTGTGGAATCTCACTATTGTACATACGTTACTGTACTGTGTCAACTGATATGCCACAAAAAAATCGTACAGCTTTAGAAAAGATTAGAACATTAATGCCTGTTGGTACTTGCGTCAGTGCATTAGTGATTTGAAGGTGAGTCATCACAACTCTCCCATGGGTGTTCATAGCTCTTAGTAAGAAGCTATAAAACATACAAGAAGAAAGGTTCACAGGGAATTTGACGCAAGGTTTTAATTGTGAATGATAAAGTAATTGGGAAATTATAGATAATCCTGTTTTAGAAGGAGTGTTTTGTCTGGTATCACACACAACATGGCTACGTACGTAATATACTATGTCCATGAGCTGCTTGTGAAAAGCATCAGGCTGCAGGTGGGTAGGAACATGCAGGTGCAATCAACACAGACTAGATATTTTTGCTTTTTAGCTTGTATAGTGGTTCTACCACCCCAAGACCAAATAAAAGCAGACAGCATTTTTTGGGGGAAAAATGTTTAAATTCTCCTCCCCAAAAATAAGTCACAAGATCCCTCAATAGAGTTTCTCTACAAATCTCTATTTGTGTGTAGTCATTTTATAGGCACCTTGTGGCACAATACATTGTTCCTTTTCCCTCCCAAGAAGTATGTATGGGCCATCAGCAAATGAAATGCTTTTCTATTTATGTATAACTTGCAGAAAGTCACTGAATTATACCCAAGCATATTCTACAACTTTAGGCTTTGTACATTGGCTTGCAGTGGGAGAATATAGTCTTTAAGGTCGCTGATTAGCTTTAGAGTAAAACTTCCTTCACGTTACCCCACTTATGTACCTTAACCCAAGCTGCTTTATTTATTAACGAACCTTGGGTTAAGGCATGTAATCAGGGCAGAGTAAAGGAAGTTTTACTCTGCATATAATCAGCGATATACAGGACCTGGGACTGCTTGATAATGACAGATGATGTGTCTAAAATTGAAAAATGTACCATTCTCGAGCACTGATCACTCTCATCTTGAAAACAAATAAAATCCGTAAAGAAGTGAGACTGAATGGTACAGTGGGTTAACACAGTGCTTTTAGACCTGTGTTGTAAGTTGAGATCTAGTCCAGACTGGTGAGATGAAAGTCTCTTGTTTGGCTCCAAGAGCCCTACGTAAAATGCTTTGTGCAGCCGTAACCGATTTGTAGAGAGGGCAATAATATAATGCAAAGCTTGCCTGAATTAGTATTTCATTCACAGTCTCATTTAAAAGAAGCTATGAGTTACAGGAATGGGAAATGGAAATGTTTGATGTAGCACAGAGGGAGTTTGCTTAACATGTGACTTTGGGTGCCTGAAATGGGAAAATGATTCATTTTCTAGTGCTACCATCCTCTATGTAGATGAGCACATAAGTACAGTAGGTATCAGCTGTGGCTCAGTGGGTAGTGCATTTGCCTCTGAGTCAGAAGTTTGTGGGTTTAAGTCCCACTGCAGGGACTTGAGCACACAAATCTAGGCTGACACTCCAGTGCAGTGCTGAGGGAGTGCTGCACTGTCTTTCGGATGAGACGTTAAACCGAGGCCCCGTCTGCTCTCTCAGGTGGACATAAGATCCCAAGACACTATTTCGAAGAAGAGCGGGGGAGTTCTTTTTCTAGAATATATTCTCTTGTGATGTGCATCTAATATGTAGTATATTTCTCTATTTCCAAAATACCAGTGGAAGCATATACAACCTCAAACATGAACACATAGCCAGCCTATGCTAATTCTGCTACACTCTGTCCTGGCCAATATTTATCCCTCAATCAACATAACAGAAACAGATTATCTGGTCATTATCACATTGCTGTTTGCGGGAGCTTGCTGTGTGCCGCATTTCCCACATTACAACAGTGACTACACTCCAAAAGTACTTCATTGGCTGTAAAGCACTTTGGGATGTCCGGTGGTTGTGAAAGGCGCTATATAAATGTAAGTCATCTTTCTTTACAGCAGAAAAATGAAGAAATAAATGCATACGGGGCAGTGCTCATTAACAGTATTGTTCTGCATTACTCTGTTAATCAGGTTATTAAAGTTTGTGTGTTTAGTTGTGGTTTTTAGTTCTTGTGCCAATTTTGCTGTGCATTTTCAAAACCAGCATGTGAGTTATTGGAAAGTTGCAATATAATCAGAATTAGACTTTGATTTTTCATTCTGTAGAAGTGCATGTGTTGCATCTTTTTGAATGAGTTTAAAACTGTTTTTAAACTGTTGTAGAACTTTAATGTAAGCAGTATGCTAGTTCTCAAGTGATCAATCAGGAGCTGTCTACAGTTGTCAATTCCTTGTAGTTTGGAAAAGAGAGTTAATTATCCATGTTCACTTGATCTAAATAATTTTTCACTAATTTCTTGCAGCTTGCTTGAGGGGGGAGATGAGAGTATTCTTGCGGGGGCAAAAAAATTAAGTATCTTTTACTGACTGCCATATAATTGACCAGAAAATCAATTCCTGGCATATGGGGGTCAGAGGTTTAAAGGCTGCTTGTCATTTGGCAACAAGGGCTTGCCCTTTTTTTAGTATGTTCCTGAATTTAACATTCTACGTCTCAAACTTATTGAATATTAAATCTGAGGGAATGAATCTTAGTGGAAGGGGTCATTATCTTAGCACATTTCTTAGGTCCTTGGCAGTAGGAGATCTGTTGACTTTTATGTGGGGAGAAAAAGAAGGGGAATAGAAAGATTTTGTGTACTCAAATCCTACTTCTTTGACCGCTTTTGGTCACCTGTCCCAATATCTTATGTGGCTCAGAGTCGCATTTTGTCTGATTACACTCCTGTGAAGTGCTTTGGGACGTTTTTACTACGTTGCGCTATATAAATGCAAGTTGTTGTAGTGTACTATAAACTACAGAGCGTAGTGTACCTATTGCCAATTTTATTAAGGTGTAGGTTATTCTGACCACATTGCATTGTGCCCCAAGGTGCCCATAAAATGACTACGCACGAATAGAGATTTGTAGAGAAACTCTATTGAGTGATCTTTTATGACTTATTTTTGGGGAGGAGAATTTAAAAATGTTTTCCCCCAGAAATGCTGTCTGCTTTTATTTGGTATTGAGAAGGTTGAGCCACAACTCTATAAACTAAAAAGCAAAATATCTAGTCTGTTGATTGCACCTGCATGTTCCTACCCACCTGAAGCCTGATGCTTTTCACAAGCAGCTCGTGGACAGTAACATATACAACAGGCTTACCTTTTCTGCAATTAACCAGATGGGGAGCCAGACAAGAAAAATTTAATTAGGATTTGTTTAAACTAGACTGGGGGAGGGGGATACTTTTTAATATGAACGAAAGGTCATGGCTGATGAGTTAGAAACAAATAGAATTCAGGGCAAAAAAAGCAGTGCAAATACTATATAGCCGAGGTTCCCAAACTAGGTTATCCGTGGTGGAGTGGGCGCGAGGCTAGATTACATTTCACTTGGTGCGATTTTAATTTCAAATTCACTTTGATCATTTTATTTTATTTGAAACCTGTTCTGCACAAGAACATAAGAATTAGGAGCAGGAGTAGGCCATACGGCCCCTCGAGCCTGCTCTGCCATTCAGTAGGATCATGGCTGATCTTTGACCTCAACTCCACTTTCCTGTCTTATCCCCATATCCCTTGATTTCTCTGGAACCCAAAAATCAATCTATCTCAGCCTTGAATATACTCAATGACTGAGCATCCACAGCACTTTGAGGCAGAGAATTCCAAAGATTCATATCCCTCTGAGTGAAGAAATTCCTCCTCATCTCAGCCTTAAAAGGCTGACCCCTTATCCTGAGATTATGCCCCCTAGTTCTGGACTCTCCAGCCAGGGGAAACAATTTCTCAGCATTTATCCTGTCAGTCCCCCTCAGAATCTTGTGTTTTATGTCCACGTCGGTCCACGTCGCTGGAAGCGACAAGAGAGATACTGGGGTGGTTATGGCAGCACTCCTGCCCCCTCCCAACATCTACTCAGTGGGAGCACCTTTCGCCTTCGAGTCAGAAGGTTGTGGTTCAAGTCCTGCTCCAAAGACTTGAGCGCCAAATCCAGGCTGACACTCCAGTGCAGTACTGGTGAAGTGCTGCACTGTTGGAGGTGCTGTCTTTTAGATGAGACATTAAACCGAGGACCCGTCTGCTCTCTCAAATGAACGTAAAAGACTCCATGCCACAATTCAAATTCAGTTCTCCTTGGTGTCCTGGCCAATATTTATCGTTCATCCAACACCACTAAAACTGATTATCTGGTCATTATCACAGTGCTGTTTGTGGGACCTTGCTGTATGCAATTGGCTGCCGCGTTTTCTACATTACAACAGTGACTACGCTTTTGGATGTCCTGAGGTCGTGAAAGGCGCTAAATAAATGTAAGTCTTTCTTTAACACAGCAGCTGGTGAGGGCACAGGCAACTGAAAGGGAGCGAGTGGGAGACACAAATGAGGCGATCTCTGTGGCTTAGCTAAGTGACACATTGTGGATAGAAGGCACAAAATTTGAATCATAGGAACAGGAGTAGGCCGTTCAGCCCCTCGAGTCTATTGGATCATGGCTGATCTATTGGATCATGACTGATCTATTGGATCATGACTGATCTATTGGATCATGACTGATCTGTACCTCAACTCCATTTACCTGCCTTTGATCCATATCCCTCGATACCTTTACCCAACAAAAATCTATCGATCTCAGTCTTGAAAACTTCAATTGACCCCCCCAGCACCCACAGCCTTTTGGGCAAGAGAGTTCCAGATTTCTACTATCCTTTGTGGAAAAAGTGCTTCCTGATTTCACTCCTATAAAGCTTGGCTCTAATTTTAAGATTATGCACCCTTATTCTGGATTCCCCCACCAGAGGAAATAGCTCTGTATCTACCCTACCAAATCCCCTTTTTATTTTAAAGACCTAGATTAGATCTCCGTTCAACTTTCTAATAATACAAGCCAAGTTTATGCAACCTGTCCTCATACTTTAACCCTTTTACCCTGGTATCATTGACAAAACTACACTGTATCCCCTCCAAGGCCAGTATATTTTTCCTGAAGTAACAACAGAAAATGCTGGAAACGCTCAACAGGCCGGTGTGGTGTCCAAAACAACGTAAAATTCCAGACGAGCTTTGACCAAGGCTCTGTATAATTGAAGCATCACTACCTCAATTGTAATCCAGGCCCCTTGAGATAAAGGCTTGCATTCCATTATTGTTTTGATTACTTTTTATACCTATGCATTAGCTTTTTTAGTGGACGCTCAAATCCTTTGGCTCCTCCAGTTCCTAGACTCTCACCACTAAGAAAATATTGTTTTTACAAAGTGGATTATTTCACACTTCCCTACTTTGAACTCCATGTGCCACAGTATTGCTCGCTCACTTAATCTGTCTATGTTCTCGGTTGTAACTTCCTGCTTCCATTTGCACAACTTACTGCGCCTCCTAATTTAGTGTAACCTGCAAACTTGGATATACAACTCTTTACCATCATCAAAGTTATTGATACATATGGTGAAAATCTGAAGCCCCAGTACAGATCCCTGGGATCTTGTCACATCCTGCCAATCAGACTATTGATTTAATTGCAAGCCTGGACAAGAAAACCACCAGCCAACAGATTTTGGAAAAGAGTTCACAAATAGCAAGACGATCAGCACACTATGCGCATGGGACATGAATCTTGGAAGGGGGCTCCACAAAATAAAGTTTGGGAACCTCTGCTGTATAACAAAGTAATGAGATGTTGAAAGGATACGATTAAATGCTTGTAGACTAATGCAAGTAGCTTTTTTTGGGGGGGGGGGGGGAGGAATTAGACGTATATATGGCTAGAAAAAAGTTATTGACATTACAAAAACATGGATGCAAGTAGAGAATGGAAAAGATGGAACCGAGAAGATATTTAATGTTTTGTGAAGGTAGGTAGAAGAGTAACATTGGTAAAAAATGATAAAACTGTTTTTAAAATGGTAGAAAATAACAGAAGAGAAAAGGGTAGAAGTCAGTGGCAAGGGAGTATAGTTTATGGCAAAAACTGACTTTAGTTCCTCCAAATGTTGTGATTTGATGCTGGACAGGCAATCTGACATTGTATAGGTGGCTGTGGAAGGTGGTTGTGGAATCAAGGAAGTGGTAGAGCTGGGTGACATCAATATACAGTACTTGTAGAAGCTGACACACTGCCTGTGGGTAATGTCACCGAAGGATGTAGGTGAAAGGGTGGTTGAAACAGATTCAATATTTTTTTTGAAAGGGAATTGGATAGCTTTTTCAAAGAGCTGGCACAGGTGGTGACTGTGCAGAGGTGGGAAGGGAAGACATTGCTAGAGATGAGCTTGGCTATATTTGGACAAGTAGGAGTTTAACCATGTGAGGGTAGTTCCAGAGAGCAGGACAGCAGAGGAAAGGAAAGGGAGGTCAGAGATGGGGTGGTAGTTGGAGAAGACAAATGGTTGGAGGGTGGACTTCTTGAACAGGATTGACAATGGGACTTTTGAAAGGGAGAGGGATGGTATCTGAACAAATAGAAATCCATTAACTATGTTGGCAAGCATGGGTGCCAGGAGGGGTAGTTGTGTGGAATGGGGAAATTGTTGGAGTAGATGGTAAGTCTTGTGAAAGAACTGAGTTTGGAGAGGACTGAGAAAGAGCTCGCAGAGAAACTGGAGTGATGGGGAGTTGGAGGTAAAATGGGTGGGAGATTGGAGGTGGTCAGGAGAAACAGGAGGCGGTAGCAGAGGCAGCTGCATTGATGGCCCCCACTTTAGAGATCATGGCCTAGAAATTCCCTACCTTACCGCCGAAAAAAATGGCTGCCGCCACTCTAATGTCCTTCCCTGGCGTGGAACTCGGCGGCTGCCATCTTGGTGAGTGCCTTAGCGCTGCTGATAGCAGTGCTGGCCCTGGAGATGCAAATATGGAGAGCATGATGTCAGTCGGTGTGCAACGCTGACTTAACGTCACACTCTGCAAACTTGGTCCTTTGTGCTGAGTTTAGCGCTGGGTCCTAAGCTTGCTCTGAAAAGCGAGCGTGCAGCAGACTGACAGAGAGCTGCCAGCACTTCTTAAAGTGACACATACATCTTTTCAGGGAAGTTTGCATTTAAGCTTTTGGACTGGATTTTTTTGATTTTATTGAAGTAGTGGCTTGGTGCAATACAAGTTAGAAGTTTTAAAAAAGTGTGCAAGGATTGCTGCTGGACGTTTGCAAGGCCTCGAATGGTAAAGGAAGGCCTCTGAAGACAGAAAATGCTGGAATTGCTCAGCAGGTCAGGCAGCATCCATGGAGAGAGAAACAGTTCACATCTCCGGTCGAGATGCTGCCTGACCTGAGTATTTCCAGCATTTTCAGCCTTTATTTCAGATTTACATAATCTGCTCGCAGAGGGGAGGGGGAGGAAGCGGAAGGCGAGATGCAACGAGTGGTTAGGATCTGGAATGCACTGCCTGAAAGGGTGGTGCAGGCAGATTAAATCGTGGCTTTCAGAAGGGAATTGGATAAGTAGCTGAAGGAAAAAAAATTGCAGGGCTATGGGGAAAGGGCGGGGGAGTGGACTAGCTGAAGTGGTCTTGCAGAGAGCCGGCACGGGCAGACAGGCCGAATGGCCTCTTTATTCTGTAACCTTTCTGTGATTCTAACCCACAGCCCCTTTCTGGTTGGGATATCCGGGATGGAATCATCCACCTGCGGTACTAGTGACCACAACCCCAATTCCCCTTTCAACATTAGCCCCACAACTTACTTTCCCTCTGTTACTGACCATCAACAACACTGGCATCTACCCGGCAATGTGGAAAATTGCCCAAGTATGTCCTGTCCACAAAAAGCCGGACAAATCTGACCCGGCCAATTACCGTCCCATCAGTCTACTCTCAATCATCAGCAAAGTGATGGACGGTGTCGTCGACAGTGCTATCAAGCGGCACTTACTCAGCAATAACCTGTTAACTGACGCCCAGTTTGGGTTCCGCCAGGGCCACTCAGCTCCTGACCTCATTACAGCCTTGGTCCAAACATGGGCAAAAGAACTGAACTCAAGAGGTGAGGTGAGAGTGACTGCCCTTGACATCAAGGCAGCATTTGATCGAGTGTGGCATCAAGGAGCCCTAGCAAAACTGAAGTCAATTGGAATCATACCTAGCACAAAGGAAGTTGGCTGTGGTTGTTGGAGGTCATTCATCTCAATCACATGACATCATTGCAGGAGTTCCTCAGGGCAGTGTCCTAGGCCCAACCGTCTTCAGCTGTTTCATCAATGACCTTCCCTCCATCATAAGGTCAGAAGTGGGGATGTTCGCTGATGATTGCACACTGTTCAGCACCATTCGAGACTCGTCAGATACTGACGCAGTCCGTGTCCATATGCAGCAAGACCTGGACAACATTCAGACTTGGGCTGACAAGTGGCAAGTAACATTCGCACCACACAAGTGCCAGGCAATGACCATCTCCAACAAGCGAGACTCTAACCATCTCCCCTTGACATTCAATGGCATTACCATCGCTGAATCCCCCACTATCAGCATCCTGGGGGTTACCATTGATCAGAACTGAACTGGACCAGCCATATAAATACTATGGCTACAAGAGCAGGCCAGAGGCTGGGAATTCTGCGGCGAGTGCCTCACCTCCTGACTTCCCAAAGCCTTTCCACCATCTACAAGGCACAAGTCAGGAGTGTGATGGAATACTCCTCCACTTGCCTGGATGAGTGCAGCTCCAACAACACTTGAGAAGCTCGACACCATTCAGGATAAAGCAGCCCGCTTGATTGGCACTCCATCCACCACCTTCAACATTCACTCCCTCCACCACTGGCGCACTGTGGCTGTAGTGTGTACCATCTACAAGATGCACTGTAGCAACTCGCCAAAGCTCCTTCAACAGCACCTTCCAAACCCGCGACCTCTACTACTTAAAAGGACAAGGGCAGCAGACGCATGGGAACATCACCATCTACAAGTTCCCCTCCAAGCCACACACCACCCTAACTTGGACCTGTATCGCCGCGCCTTCACTGTCGCTGGGCCAAAATCCTGGAACTCCCTTCCTAACAGCATTGTGGGTGTAGCTACACCATATGGACTGCAGCGGTTCAAGAAGGCGGCTCACCACCATCTTCTCAAGGGCAATTAGGGATGGGCACTAAATGCAGGCCTAGCCAGCCAGCAACGCCCACATCCCATCAATGAATTTTTAAAAAATCACAGCATCCTCTTGGCCACAATGCTGAAATAAAAGCCACCAGAAAGCAAACTTTCTAAACCAACTTTATACATCCATCCAATATGACATCAATAAATCAACTCATCACCCTTATGCGTTTCCTTAGTGACTGTCTTGTGTGTGTCTTTGCCTAACCTACTGATGTCAAGCAGTGCTACCCCAGTGGCTGCATCATGACTGGTGGAAAGCTGCTGACTTTCAGTGGGGGACACTGCTTGCAGCTTGACCTTGAAGAGCTGGTGGCTGGGAATGTGAAATTGAGTGACACTGTTTCTTCTTACTCCTCACTCTCCTCTCCCTCTTGGTCAACCAGTGGCTGGGCAGGCTGCATTTCTTGAATGTGTGAAATGAGGAAGGCACAAGGGCGGAGTTGTGGTGAGGGGAGGGCAGGAAAGCAAGAGGTGCATGCGAAAAGGAGGATAACCTATGAGGATACCAGCATCTTGTATCCTTTCAACCCCGCTGCTGACCATGGGCTCAGTCGTGTACTTGCCAAGAATGGTCAGCACTGTCTCCTCCAAGGAAATGAGGTGAAGCTAGGAATGGGAGGTGTGCCTCATGTTTGGTAGAGCTTGTTGGCAGATGAGTGATTTTGGGGGGGGAGGGGTGGCGGGGAAGAGAGTCGTGCATTGAGAAGTGTGAGGCCAGTGGTGCAGTTGGTAGGAGACTGCGTTCGAAGATGCATTCACTGACCTTGACCACCGGTTGGAGGTCGTGAAGCTTTTTTGGGCACTGGAGCCAGGTCGTGGGGGAAACACTGATGTAGTCCCACATCCTTTTTTCTGGAGGGCCTCCTGGCCCCTGTGGTTATAAGACCTCTCTTGCAGTGTTGACCCCCTGCACAAAGCAGGAGTGCTGCATGCAAGATCCTGGGTGTCCCTTCCCTGGCTTGCTGAGCAATTTGTGTTCATGCTGAAGCACTTATCCCATTTTTTTTTTAGGTGTGGAAGGCAATTCAGCTTTAAGAGCTCTGGACTCTCATTTGTGAATTTGTTTTAATGTTAATTTTTTTTCAGTAGGCTGTTGAGCGGTAAGGGCTAAAAACGACCTAATTTTACATGATTTAAATTTTAGCAGGCAGTTCCCCTTTAAGGGACCGCACTGCTTTCTGAAATGACAGCCTTGGTTTAAGAGAAGGCTGTTCTTACTGCAGTGACGCTACAGCCACGCTACATTGGGCCTCTTGCCGGTACTACCGCCCGAAAACAGTCTTGCAAGGTGAGTTTAACACTGGGCTAATGTTGGCAACCAGCACGAATATCCTGGTCCTGCCAATGTCATCAATTTCGATGGCCGTTAACTCTGGCGACACCGGCAGATTTAGCGGTCTCTAATTTCTAGGCCATAGAAGTCTAAAGCTGATGTATTTCTTTGTCTTGTGCAATTATTTAAAAATCCACATGGGCTTTCACCTTTGCTTCATTTTAGTTTAATCACCAATGCTGATTTTGGCTTTTTACTTCAAGGCATTTGATAGAGGACCAAAAGTAACCGCTCTTCTGTTAAATTTAAAACATTTTCTGTGTTGGAGCTTTGGAATTATGGTGTTTAGTGCCAGTCTTGTATACTCCATAATCGTTCCTTTATGGAAATAATGAAACTGAAACAATGGCCCAGAAATTCGGGTCGGAGGCTTCCCGTGGGTGCAAGCCTCCGACCTGCACTTACCTAACACGCCAGCCGTTGTGCTGTGGGCCCGCGTGGGATTCCGATCCTGGGCCTGCTCCAACTGCCGGCGCGCAGTGCTTGTGTATCCCAGGGGCACAGTTAGTTCGAAGCGTCCCCTGGGATCACGTGGGCCATGGCGAGCCAGTGGTAGCAGGGAATCTGTATTCATAGATTTGACAGGAAGAGCTGTCAAATCTATGAATACAATTCAGCCCCAAAGCATCACTAAAACTTCAAAAATAAAAAAAAAAACACATTTTTAAAATAACTATAAATTACATAAAATAACTATTTTAAACAATAATTTACATTTTTGAAAAAATTAATTACAGTTTCTAACGGGGCTAAAAATATACTTACCTTTCTTTAAAGTATTTAAAAATAATAAACCTGTGGAAAAATGTTTTAATTTAACTTAATTCACCACTTACCTTGTTAAAATAAGGCCTTGCGACTGCTTTTTAAAAGCGTAGCTCCTGGAGACTTACCCTCCCGGAGAAAGCTGCAAAAAAACCGGAAGTTCCAGGCATACATGCTGCCTCTCCGGCGCATGCGTTCAACCTGTGAACCCCTTCCTTTAAGGGAACGGAAGTTCCGGTTTCCTGCGCATGCGAAGTGCATGCACAAAACCGGCACTTTCGTTGGGCCTACGCGTGAGTACCCAGCGTGTACTCGCCCGTGGGGACCCGAAGTTCTGGCCCATGTGGCTTCCATAATTTGAGAGTTTGTTGGCAAAAGTGACGGTGTGAGTTTCAGATTGGATTCTCTTTGGGTAGAGATCAGGACCATGTATCTCACTTTGAGACCCAATAAACTTTAGATGAAATACTGTTGCGTTTGTTTTTTATTCAGAAGAATATTGCTGGAATGACTCTTGACTAAGGTGGGAGGGAGTTTATTTGACCAGCGATTTGCTGACTGAAGTAAATTTGCCTGCTACACACACACTTGGTGTGTTTATATAAAAAAAAAATGAAAAGTGGCATTGCAATTCCTCCAAAATGACTGCAATTGCCCCAGTCAGCCAGCCTGGTACACAGTTTACCTCACAGTGGCATGCAGTGATCAGTTGAGTTGGGAAGAATTTTCTCTTTCCCTCTTCTCAAGTTGCTGATTTATATATCCCTTTAATATCTTTCTCAAATAGCTTTTTTTATTTATTGAATGTAGAAAGTGATTATTGGCAGTTTGAGTGTTGAGGGCATCACTGCCAAGTTTGATTCTGTTCTCCCCCGATGCCTACATACGCACACTTCCCAACAAAGGTCATTGGAATACAGTCAAGAATAGGAATCCTGGCCGATTTTATTTATATACTTGCATATTTACTTACCTCCTCCTATCTCCTGAGGCCAGTAGCAATCTGGCAACTGCTGCCTTGGATGAGATCACAAAATTCAGCACAGATTAGGGAGTGAACTAGGGATGTTCTGGTCTGTATACCGTAGCACTACATCACACAATACATTTCCTACTAAGCCACTAGGGGAAGCTGAGGAAGTACTTTTTTAAGTGAGCTATCTTTCAGGTTGATCTTTGCACACGGTACAAATCCGTTCACTTGCTTTCTAACAGTGTTCTTTATGTACTGGTAATGAGTATATTTTTTATTTTGCTTATGCTGAACAGTAGAAGACTATTTACAAATAGTAAACTGCCTGTGGCTCAATATACTCTGGGGGAGAAATTCAGTATAGCCCCGTTTGGGGTGCTAACTTCGCCGGGGCGCTACCGGAAAAATTAGCGCCCCCGCGCCGGAAATTGGTCAGTTGCGCCCCAAAGGGAAGTGGGGCGCTGCTGGAGGCACCCCGCCTCCCTCTTGGGACGTTGCGAGTGAATATCGTGGCGTTGCGTGCCGCAGCGCCACACGCTGCGGCATGTCGCGCTGCGGTATTGCAGGCCTTCCTCCCCTTCTTAAAGGGTGGGGCCTTGTGCAGCGCGATCTGGGGCCCAACTGGGCCCCTGGGGATTGGGAGCGCAGGCAAACGTGCCCGACACCCAAGAGAAGTGCCGGGCTCTTGGAGCGCAGCTGGCACTCCGGCGGGGGGTTCCAGAGGCCGGGGACGGGAGTGCAGGCAGGTGCTGGCAGGCGGCCAACAAGAAAAATGGCTGCCCCGCACCTCGTCTTTAATTTGCGCCTCCCCGGCCGCAGCTACGCCACCCTGACCCTGTCGGACATAGCGTCCAGTGGTAAATCGGGGGCGCTCCCGAAGATTGCGGCCGGGGCGTGAGCGGGGCGCTGCGCACACCGATGACGTCATCACCAGCGGCGCAGCGCTAACGGTTAGCGCCACCACTAACCTCCCACTGAATTTTGCGGGAGCCGTGGGCAGTGCCGCGCTCAGGCGCTAGTTGGTTTGTGCCCCACATAGCGCCCTCTTAAGGCGCTAACAGGTGGCGCAACTAACTGAATTTTTCCCCCTCTGTGTTGTTCACAAAACATGAATTATTAAAGTGGGTTGTGGCTGTTTAAACCTGTTCAGGAATAAAACTGTGGAGGTGGGTGTAGTATCACTGGTCGCAATATGGAGCAATGTCAATTTTTTTTTTTGTCCAAATGCATTTATGATATTGCTATATATTTTTTATTCGCTTATGGGATCTGGGTGTCGCTGGCGAGTCCAGCATTTATTGCCCATCCCTAGTTGCCCTTGAGACGGTGGTGGTGAGCCGCCGCCTTGAACCGCTGCAGTCGGTGTGATGAAGGTACTCCCACAGTGCTGTTAGGTAGGGAGTTCCAGGATTTTGACCCAGCGACGATGAAGGATCGGCGATATACTTTTAAGTCAGGATGGTGTGTGACTTGGAGGTGGTGGTGGTGTTCCCATGCGCCTGCTGCCCTTGTCCTTCTAGGTGGAAGAGCTTGCGGGTTTGGGAGGTGCTGCAGTGCATCTTGTAGATGGTACACACTGATATTATTTATATATATAATATTTATTTATTTATTGATATGAGAGAGAGAATTGAGGGTGTGTGAGCCTTAAATTATACAATGGGTGTGGCTTTGGGAGGAGTGTGATGACTGCTTTTTCACCAAGCCATTTGTGATTGTTGAGGTGTACCATCTGACCAAGTATCACACTGCTGTTGTCCTCTCAAAAAAACACTCTTCCCAACTCCCTTACAACTGCACTTACGAGATCTCAACTGTCCAGCCTTTGGCCCTCCATTCACCCCAACATTTCTGCAGCTCAACCTGCTCGATCACACCCTCTCCGCCTCCTTTGATGCCCTAGTCCCTATTAGAACCATTACACTCTCTCACCCTGGCTGTTCCCCCTGGTACAGCCTTTAGCTTCTCTCCAAGGGATGCAGACTTGAACGGATATGGCAGACAGCTGGTTTAGCCATTCACCGCCAGATCTGGCTGGACCACATAAAGCATCATCAGGTCTTGACCTCGTCTGCCAAAACTGCTCACTATTCCATGATCATTCTGGAATGCAAAGATGACCCCCTGGTTTCTTTTCTCTACTGCAAACCGTCTTCTTAAACCCCTCTCCCATGTCCCCGCCGCCCTCACCTCCAACAGCAAGTGCGAGGAGCTCATGGACTTATTTGTCTCTAAGATTGAGACCATGCGATCAGCTGCCATTGCCACTTCCCTTCCTTCCCCTAGACCCCAAACTTCCTCTAAGGTTCCCTCCTGCCCTAGCCCTGAACTTGCATCTTTCTCCAGTTTCTCTCCGATCTCCCTTTATGACCGCTCCACACTCACCTTGTCCATGAGGCCCATTTCCTGCTCCCTTGATCCTATTCCCATTAAACTGCTGACCACCCAACTTCCTTTTCTGGCTCCCATGTTAGCTGATATTGTTAACGTTCTCTTTCCTCGGCTACTGTCCTTCAAATCTGCCGTCATCACTTCTCAAAAAAAACACACCTAACCTTTGACCCCCTCTGTCCTTGCAAACTACTGCCCCATCTCCAGCCTCCCTTTCCCCTTAAGTCCTTGAACGTGTTGTCTCCTCCCAAATCCGTGCTCATCTTTCCTGGAACTCCATGTTTGAATCTCTCCAATCAGATTTCCGTCCCTGCCACAGTACAGAAACAGCTCTTATCAAAGTCACAAAGACGTTCACTGTGACAAAGAAAAACTACCTCCTTCGTCCTTCTCAACCTGTCTGCAGTCTTTGACACAGTTGACCACTAGATCCTCCTCCAACGCCTCTCCACCATCGTCCAGCTGGGTGGGACTGCACTCGCCTGGTTCCATTCTTATCTATCTAATTGTAGCCAGAGAATCACCTGCAATAGCTTCTCTTCCCGCTCCCGCATCATTACCTCTGGTGTCCCCCAAGGATCTGTCCTTGGCCCCCTCCTATTTCTCATCTACATGCTGCCCCTTAGCGACATCATCCGAAAACACAGCATCAGTTTCCACATGTATGCTAATGACACCCAGCTCTACCTCACCACCACTTCTCTTGACCCCCTCCACTGTCTCTAAATTGTCAGACTGCTTGTCCGATATCCAGTTCTGGATGAGCAGAAATTTCCTTCAATTAAATATTGGAAAGACCGAAGTCATTGTCTTCAGCCCCCGCCACAAACTCCGTTCCCTAGCCACTAACTCTGTCCCTCTCCCTAGCATTTGTCTGAGGCTGAACCAGGCCGTTCGCAACCTTGGTGTCATATTTGACCCTGAAATGAGCTTCCGACCACATCCGTGTCATAACGAAGACTGCCTATTTCCACCTCCGTAACATCGCCCGCCTCTGCCCCAGGTTATCTGCTGCTGAAACCCTCATCCATGCTGTTGTTACCTCTGGACTTGACTATTCCAATGCACTCCTGGCTGGCCCCTCACATTCTACCCTACGTAAACTTGAGGTCCTCCAAAACTCTGCTGCCTGTGTCCTAACTCGCACCAAGTCCTGTTCACCCATCACCCCTGTGCTCGCTGGCCTACTTTGGCTTCCGGTTAAGCAACAGCTCGATTTTAAAAATTCTCATCCTTGTTTTCAAATCCCTCCATGGCCTCGCCCCTCCCTATCTTTGTAATCTCCCCCAGCCCCACAAGCCTGTTTTCAACCCAGTTCAAACTGATGCTGTTATATCTGTACTTACATTCTCAGTTCAATATGGAACACTTCCTTTCTTCGCCCCCCCCTCCCCCAATCCTGGGTTAAAGCTGGCACTGTCATCTCCACTCCAAAATGCTACTCCCAGCTTCTCCTCTTCCTCCCAAATAATTGTTCCTGGATTTCTCTCTCTCCCCTCTTTTTCCCCCCCCCCCGCCATCCTAAAAGCATGGCCCCCATCTTCTTCCCATTTTCAGCTTTCCTTTCTCTACCTGTTCTCTCTGCTGCACCTACCCGAGTCCTGCTTCTATCTGATGATTCTGGTTGCTGCATATTGTCCATGCAAGTACTCCTGCTCATTGTATGCAACATACAATCACTTCAAGTAGCAGCGGGGCTTTAGCATGAGTAGTGTTGAGGAAAGTCTGCACTGATTTTCATCTCTGAATGTGGACTGAGCTTCCAAATCTTTACCATCCCCATTAAACATGGGCATCTGGCATTTATGTGAAGGGAAGGTTGTGACTGATACTGGTGTTCGCATTTGTCCCACATTTTAAGAGGATGCAGAGTCGGAAATTTGAGAGATTGTCCAGGACATCCCATTGTTTTGACTAACTGAGAACAGTGTGTCATTAGAAACATAGCAAAAGAAATAGGACAAAATTCCAACATCTTAAAATAAATGAGGGGAACTGGGTGGCGCAGTGGCTTAGACAGTTACTTTCATGTCTAGGAGTTGGGTTCAAATTGATGCCAGGTTGGTGGTTGAAGGTCTCTTCTACCTGCTGGCTATAACATTTCTATGTGAAATGAGTATGGGTAACCTCAATCTAGTTCCTTGTTGGCTTGGGGTAACAACATAAAACTGCTTCTAATTTGGAAATTTCACGGAGGCCAAAGGCGACTGATGTGGGAAATGGAAAAAGTGGCATGTTGATACAGTAGGTATCAACCTCTTTTGAGGTTGGGCTAAGATGCCCCATTGTTGGGCAGAGTAGAGGGTGCTTTATTCTGCATCTAGCTGTGCTATACCCAGGCTGGGAGTGCTTTGTTGGTCCTATTTCTTATGTAAAAAGGTAGAAGTGTTCCACTTCTGGCACTAACATCCCTCACTTTGGTGAGCACAATATTAAAGAAGTGGAAAAAATTAATTCCAGGTCTATAAGCTATCTACTTATTATAGTTATGCTATAAAGTTATTTAGATTCTCTCATTTCACATACACATCTTTGGAGTTGATGAAAGTTCCTGCAAAAGCACATTTTCAGCAAAAATTTGCACCTGGGTGCCAGCACTGAAAACCGTTCATCAGAAGTAACTGTGCTCGTGTATATGAATGTTCTCCACCCAAAGCAGAGCACACCTGCAGCTGCTGCACATCTGCAGAGGTCAACTCAAATTTACATTCAACAACAGATTGTTGTGCTGTAATCATAAGAAATTCATTTTAACATCCATGTACAATCTGTACACCTGGGATAGAATTAATATGCACTGAGACTAATTAACATGCACATTGCTTGTTTGTATGCAAGTGTTGTGCAAACCTGTTTATTTAAATAATGTAGAAAAAAGCTCCTGGTTGGATAAATATGATTTTGAATAAGTGCTTAGCAAATAAAATAAATAACTTGACATAATCTAATAATCTTGTTCAAACTGACATTCCCACTTTGCTTGCAGTGCATTTAAATTGTGTCATCACACAGTTATTAAAACTGTCAGTTACTGTACCAGGAAGATTTGGGGCAGTTGTATAACTTCCTGTGTTAGTTATAGGTTGCTGAAATAATTAGTATTTTCTTAACCTAGCTATTTAAGGAACAAAGATAGAAAAGGGGTATGTTGCTTCATTAGTATTTCTCCATGTAAACTTTATTGGTTGTTATGCACATTTTGCATTGACACACTGCAGTGAGAAATAGCTTCTGCAATGAAATTACGACATCGCAGCAATATTCCGCCTTCCTGGTCAGCTGTGTTTTTACTGTTTAGTGTTCAAAATACTTAACTGCACTGTACAGATATGCCTGAAATAATACATCAGTATATTTTATACATGATTGGATGAAGAGATTTAGGTTCTGTATCGTTTTAAAAAAAAAATGCTGCAGTATTTATTAAGCACTTGAATAGACAGATTGTGCTACAACTACCACGCTGTAGCAGTTGAACTTCTTCCATTAATGTGCTTTCTTTTTCATCTAGTAGTATTGCACGAGTTTTGTGATGAACAGACATGTGATTAGTATTGAATAAGATGCAATGTTCAATTTCATTCTTAAAAGAACTTTGAATTGAAAAGGAACAGAACAAAGCAGTAATATTTTCAGGGCAAATAATGAGTCTGTAACTGTCACCTGATAGAAGTAAGTGAAGAAACCAAACCATTTATTTAAAAACAATACTCTTTACCTGTTTGATTAGTGCCTTACTACAGTGTCACTGCATTGCTTCCTGGCCATGATTGAGATTTCAGCTATGCTGTTGGAGAGAGATTGAATATAGAATAGGGATCTGCTCCACAGGGAAGGAGAATGTAGAGGGCTACTTCTACCTGTTAGGTCTCTGCCTGTTCTTCACCTATTTGCAGAGCCCAAAATTAATAATCTATATTCAACTCCATTCTAAGCTTGCTTGCCACGTCTTGAGAAGTAAGGAGCCATTGTATTCCATAGAGTTGTCATCTTATCTATCAATCCAGTTCTTCAATATTTATCCTGCTGTTTTTGAAGGAGTTTATTGACATTGTATTAACTGCTTTTCAGGGAGACAGTATTGCATATTGACTAACTTTTGGAAATACAATCATCTCTTCTAACCTCTAGTCTTGCTTAAGGCGTGTTTTAATGTCTTTTAGATACTGTGACCACATAACTATGTTAAAAGGGGAGGAAAGTCTATAAGGAGGAATTTTTGTTTAAAGTATTTCCCCATTTTCTATTGGAAAAAGACTTCAAACATATAGTACATTTAAAAACACTGAAATGTGTTGACTAAATGGAGACCTGCCATGTTAGGACCCCTTGCTGCTAGGGCACTGGTGACATCACTAACAAAAATGCACCCTGGAGCAGGACTACAGTCTGTGATTGATTCCAGTAGGTGCGCTGCTTGGTATAAATAGGGGCTATGAATTCCGACCAGCACAACAGCCATCTGAAGCTGTGGGACCCTGGGATACTGCTGGGTGGGTATGTGGGATATGGAATGTATTTTCCCAGGGTTGGGCAACTTTGGATTGACTTTCAGGACGGTCTGAAATTACACAGCCACCATTGCAATCAATGGAGTTACTCTGGTATATATATCTCCGTGATACCATCAGAGAGACCTGGTAGTAGAGACCTGATATAGTGGGTCTTCTGTTGGGTAAAATATTTTGTGCTTTAAAACCATGTCGATTAATAGTTTTAAGGAAGAAAAGAAAGAACTTGTATTTAATATAGTGCATCTCATGACCTCAGGATGTCCCAAAGCACTTCACAGCCAATGAAGTACATTTTTTTTTGAAGTGTAGTCACTGTTGTAATGTAGCCAAAGGTGGCAATGAATTTACACAGAGCAAGGTTCCACAAAAAAGCAATGAAATAAATGACATTGTTTTGTTTAAGTGATGTTTCATAGGAACAGAAGTAGGTCATTCAGCCCCTCCAGCCTGAGAAGAGCAGATGGAATCCAAGAGGATGCAGCAAGAGTTAGACAACATGGTACTGGAATTACAGGATGTCAAAAGTTGAAGGAAGTCTGAGGTTCAGGATCACTGAATACTGATAGTAGAAGGGAGGAGAAACTAGACCATTTGGCACATTGATTTTTAGCATCAATTTGCAGTTGCTTGGCATTTCCTGAGGGAGCAGAGGGTTCGGATATGCTAGTGCTTCTGTGGGAGGTTTTATTGCATATCTGAAACTTAACTGAATTAGAGCATATAGATTGCTGCAGCTTGCATTTAGGCAGGGAAAAAGGTCCAAGAAATCATTCGGTGAACACCAGGAAAAGGGGAGAAGGCCACTTGGATATGTGGGATGAGAGACTGAAAGAAAATCTTCACCTGTGTGGAAATGAAAGCATGTTTAGCTGTAGTTTTTTTAAACAGTTTGTTTAAGCCGGTGCAAGAGAATGACTGACTGAATTTGTGAACTAATTAGTGAATTTCAAATCTGTTTGTATATTTCAATCATTGTCATTGCATTTTAAGAGATTTGTATGTTTATGTAGTGTTCTGTTCGAAAAGATTAGTGGGTCTAATGAATGAATGGTTTTCAGGTTAGGAAAGCTTGCAGCAATGCAAGATTTAATGATTCACATTTACAGGATAAATTTAAAAGGGACTTGAATGATGTTGAACGTTAAGAGGAGAAGAATTAAAGGACCATGTTGCATAAAGTAGTTATGATATTGGGATCTCATTTTGTAAATGTCTCATTGATGCAGGCTGCATGTAAGAGTTCATGATGCAACCTAAGCTTCCTGCTGAAAGGCCCAATGTTCATTAAGGAAGCATAATGAGTGTTCATTTCTCAGCTGAGAATCAGAGAATATTTTGGTGATGCCAGAGTACCTGAATGTGCTGATTTCCAGGCAGATGCTTAGCTTATCAGCAGCAAGAAAAAAAATGGAATAGATCTAAAGGCAGAGGTCAGATGACTAGAAATTAAATGCAAGTGCTCCCACTCCAAATCGTAAAGGGCTTATCAGAGCAAAAAAATTCCTAAATTCACACTTCACTAAACAGTCAAATTGTTTAGAGGCGCTGATAATTTCTTACCAAGAAAAGAACGTAGTGCTGCTAAAACTGGCTGAAGTCACATCCTCTATAAACAATGAAAAACAAGAATTGGATGTTTCATGTGGACCCCAGGCCAATTGATGATGCATTTCAACTTTTTATCTTACTCAAATGATTTAAAACCTGAAGAGGTCGAGGTGGAATGCCAAGAATCTCTGACTGGACATTCTAAACCTGATGGAGGCTTCTAGAATACTTTAGCTTTTGGGCCCAAAGATATCCTGTACGTAGTCCTCTTCGGTGTCAGTAATATCAAATAGTATATTCTTCTCCATTCCAGTTGGGAAGACGATAAAGCAGGAATGTTCACTTTCATGTAAGGGAAGATATCCATAGCGAGGACCCTGGGTGACCGGGAAAATCTGATTATGCTATGTTATTGGTTCAAAATCTTGGCACCAACTTTCTGCAGGTGCTCTGTAACATTTCTAAATGTGGAGCTAATAACTATCAGCAATCACTTGAGACTCATTTAAAACAATTAATTAAACTGGCATTTTTGTATTATAGGAGAAAATAAAATACAATGAAAAGCTGATTTAATGCCCTCCTGTATAAATCCTGAGCTGTTTCAATGAAGTTGTTAACCTATTTGTTAACTTCTATGGCAATACCCAATGGATGTTGCATGTCTGATGAGGACATTTGTTTTAAAGCACCAAAAATAAAACTGCATCAATTTTTACTATTCTAACATTAGGCATTTGCAATGTGTTGCTCTGTTATTGACTGCTGCTGGGTTATTGATACTAGATATGGTTGATTTACCTTGATATTTGTGCCCCCACCTCATTGACATGCCTAGGTTTTACTCGATTTGTACTTGCTTCCCCCTCCTCCAGTCCCCAGCTATTTGGGCGAGATCAGGAATTTACCATATGGGAAAGAACCTGAATATTACCACTCCACTGCATTTGTGCACCAATATGCTACTGGTTGGTTTTGTGAAGTGTCATCACTTTAGGTTTTTCATATGTATGAATGTTGGTTGATCCTGTGGGTAACTAAATCAGTTACCACACCCATAGAGAAACTGATTCAACACAAACAGCAGCCATAGTGAGCTTGCGCCAAAGAAAAGCTACATGGCTTAAAAAGGTAAAATGCTTGCCTTGAGTAATATCCAGGTTTGAATTCAGCAGCACACAAACCAATTTGCTAGATTTCAGTTTAATTTGAATCAAATTTGTTCTTAGTAACTACACAAATACTGCATGCATTAGCCTTTTGTGCCCACTCATTTTAAAGGGTTAACAGTGCTGTTTTTTTAAGTTTATCAATCAAAAGTTTTTTTAAATGATAGTTGATTATTTTTCAGGTGAAAGTTTCTTGATTTGATAAAATAGCAAATAGCTTTTATATTGAAAGCAGTCTGCAGTAGAATTTAGTGCTGCATATTTTTTTTTAAAAGCTCTGTTTTGAGATGCTAGGTAGTGTTTTCGAAGCAATGGACATGTTTATTGTACAACAGAGACTGGGCTTAAAAGGAAATGTGCAGACCTTGCTGGTATTAGCCATTTCCTTCTCGTGTTTCTAACTTCAAAGTACACATGCAAAGCATTCTAAAAACACAAAACGGAACTGGTTTGCTTATCTCTCATTTGCTCCAACTGTATTTGGGGGGAAAAACAAGCCTGTAATTAATTCTCCAATTTACTAAAATTGGAACAAATTGAACTTTATAGAATGTGAATATTTACCTCTAGTGGCCATGAGCTGAACAGTAGTATAGCTGTTGCTGTATAATGTGGGTGTTTCCTGTAATATTGGCCCTGAAATTAGTGTCTTCGACGGCATACACTTAGCGTATGCTGTTATAAACCATCTGAAAGGCTCTGCAACTTCTGGGTTGCTGCATGCGCAAAAACCCAGAACTTGCGACCTACGCGTTGACAGATCATATGAAGCAAAAATAAAATCAGTTTTGCTGGCGCAGAGTTGGGCTATTTGCCCAACAATTGCCCACGAAACTCTTATGGCTAGTAAAAGCAGGCATAGGGCCGGCTTTCATCAGTGTAAGGGTTATTATAAATCTTAAATTAAATATTTAAAAATAAAAAATGATGCACAAACACTTAAAATTAGTTTATGCAAGTATTGGGCAGCACGGTGGCATAGTGGTTAGCACTGTTGCCTCACAGTGCCAGGGACCCGGGTTCAAATCCGGCCTCGGGTGACTGTGTGGAGTTTGCATATTCTCCCCGTGTTTGCGTGGGTTTCCTCCGGGTGCTCCGGTTTCCTCCCACAGTCCAAAGATGTGCGGGTTAGGTTGATTGGCCATGATAAAAATTGGCCCTTCGTGTTAGGGGGGATTAAATACGTGGGGTTATGGGGATAGGGCTTGGGTGGGATGGCTGTCGGTGTAGGGACCGGGTGCTAGGGTTTGGATGATCAGCCATGATCTCGTTGAATGGCAGAGCAGGCTCGAAGGGCCGAATGGCCTACTCCTGCTCCTATCTTCTTTGTCTATGTTTCTATGTAAAATGTTTTAAATTATTTTTCAAAAAATTAAATTTTTATTGTATTTGGTGTAATGAAGAGAGTTATGAATAAAATTGAAATTCAGAACACATTTATTAGAATTGTCTAAATTGTTTAATTATTTGGGGATTCCGTTCCTAAATGACTGCAATGGAATCCTCCTTTCTGATTGGAGGACCTGGCCCACATGATCCCAGGGACGCTTCTGAACTGCCTGCGCCCCTGGGATTCGAGGGCCTTTTTGCTGCCGTACACATGGAGGCCCGAGACCCAAACTCTCCGTAGCTTGGACGACAGCAGGTAGGTGCGGAAATGTTGTGTGGGTCGGCGGTATACTCCGGAGTTGCACCTCCGACTGCAATTTCAGGGCCATTGTTCTGATGTGATAGTTGTAGTATAGTTAGCACAGTTGTCCATAACTTATTCTCAATTCCCACAAATCATTTTTTTACCTGAAGAATGCTTGCAATCTGCTTGTCACAAGATTTGTTTTAGTTTGTTCTTTGGGTGGGTCACTGTATTCTGGAGCACTGCATACAATTTCCACATGTTCCTGCACATAAAATAATCCTTTGGTCAATGAAATTATCTATCATTGTCATCATAGAGTAAAATAAAACTCAAACATGCAATTTTTCTTTTGATCTCTTTCATTGACAATATGAGCAGCAGCACCCCTTGTTAGAGTTGCTTTTACTGTATATTCCTGTTTGGGGCTAAACATAGAGGGAGGTGGTTTTATACGTGGGTCCTGTCATCCATCCGGTTTCTCTCCGAAGCATCGAAACTTGTGTAAAGACAATGGACCAGCTAGCTGCCGCACTGTATCAGTGATTCCTATCTGCAGTTTCTTTTTCTGTACTCTTCCAGTGCTTTGACATTTAAATGGCAACTGTCCTTGGCAATTCCACTAAAGGCTCTTGCTGCTGATTTGAAATTTCCTAGTGTGTCTATCCTGCTGGGCAGTGTCCAATTTTAAATCAGCGGTGGGAACCTGGACTGAAGTTGGGAGGGCAAGTTGCCATTCAATATCACAGAATAACAACAGAAAATGCTGGAAAAACTCAGCAGGCCAGGCAACATCCGTGGAGAGAAATTAGTGACGTTTCGGGTCTAACCCTTTTTCAAACTGGAAAGGGAATTATTTCCTTTCCAGTTTGAAAAAGGGTTAGACCCAAAACGTCACTCTAATTTCTCTCCACGCATGTTGCCTGGCCTGCTGAGTTTTTCCAGCATTTTCTGTTGTTATTTCGGATTTCCAGCATCTGCAGTATTTTGCTATCATTCAATATCACAGTGCGGGAGGGGAGGAACCGTAGTTCATAGAAATGTGCTGGTTAAAATGAGAAAGGACAAAGAATGTACAGGTATTTGATTTTCAGCCGTTTTTGGTGCGAATCAAGCAAGCTCCAGGAGGCTCCAGTAATTAATCTCACTAGTCACAACAAACCCTCGACCACCTTCTACAGCTCGAAGTGTCTTCCACTTGCAAGAACTTGTCTAACTCCTTTTTGAAGGACTATAGCCAATCCATATTCACCACACATTCTGGCAATTTATTCCAGAGATTGATGACTCACTACAAAAGGAAGCACTTCCTGGCATCTAACGTAACGTAAACATTTTTTTTTACTGATGCCACCAAGTCCTCCTCCTTCCCCCCTCCCCCCACCCCTTATCTAGCTCAAATAACCTATCCACTCGAACAGAATCTATTCCCTTTATAACTTTAAAGACCACAATCATATGCTTTGGGAGTCTACGTTTCTCCATTGAGGATAATTCCTGGGAAGTAGGATGCTAACTTGGTTTGTATTTGTTTTTCATATTTTTCCTAGTGTGCTAATGGTCCTTTATTAAAGAAAGTAGGAAATAGATATAACACTGACCAATTAACATATTCTAAGGTGCAAATGCTAGGAACTGTTTGCATAGCTACGTACAGAATATTGAAGTGTACAAAGTTGCTGACAGCGTGCCATTGCAGCTCCTGCTGCTTCTACGCCAAGGTCTGTGGAATCTTTCAATGGTAAAAGTAATCCAACAATAATGAGGTTTTAAGTTTTATTTTTACCATATGGCAAGCTTATTATTTAAAACAAAGCTACTTGTTCTTAACTGGTCAATAGTTGATATAAGGACATGTCTGACATTGGCTTGAATATTTGACATCTAGCACTAATTAGATTTGTCGAGTCACTTTGAGCCTTTTCATACCTAGTTTCAGATTTCTACAATTGCCAGTAGCTTAGCACATTCTAATAAATGGAAGCTCTAAATAATGGTCCATTGCTTGTTGTTTTTACATCGGTCATAGGTACTTTGGTAATCTGAACATAAACACAAATATATACTGGCTATTTGCACTCCTTTTGTTTTTAACTACTGAATCCAAGGAACTGGTATCGGCTGGCTGTATTTGTTTCCTTTCATTTCTGCATTACACCAAGAATGGAAAATGGCTTCAAGTTTGTCGTTTTTCCTCTTCCTTTCTCCACCCCCCCCCCCCAACTGAAACGTGTGTGTCTTCCCCACCGCAGCTGCTGAGCTTATCTCACTGAGTAAGTCATCTCTGCAGTGACTGAGTGTGAAAAATACTGGTTGGCATCTTATTGCACATGTGCTGTACCCAGTTCTATTCCATATACTATTTAGATTTTGAGTCGTTAGTTTTGAAAAATATGAAAATGGAATTCTTTTCTTCCGTTTAACCACATGAAATCTCAAACTCCAATTCTACAACTGATTATATAGCATATTGCTCAGAGGTAGTGCACGTGTGATGGGATGTATTTTTTGATACTTGCAGTGTGGATTAACAGATGAAGGGCATGCCTTTTTCTGCATGTATGTGTGAATATACATATATACATAAAATTAATCCATTTCCATAGAAGATAACATTCTTATGTTAGAAATTTTACAAAGAAAGCGGTGATAATTTATAATAACTTTTGCTGGTGACATTTTGAAGTAAGCAAGTCTTCAATCAGTAAATATACAGCAAAGGTTTCAAGTAATGTTTGAACTCCTGAGCAGTGCATTTGGTCAAATGGATGATCTTTGCTCTATTTGTATGTGTGAAATTTTCCAGCAGTGACATTGGCTCAGATTTTGTGGTAAAAAAGTGAGGCTATCGTCGCTCACCATTATTAAGGAGTTAGTCAGACAGCAACTTGCAGCGTTCGTACATGCGCAGTTAAACAAGGAAATCAGGAAGTTGCTGTCTGATTTGCCCCGCTCCTCCAGAAGCTTCGCTCTAACAGTATCTTGCCAAGAGACTCGGCATTCACATACATGGAAGGGTGTGAATTTGCGGGACTTAACTGCTAGATACTCACCACGGTGGCATAGTGGTTAGCACTGTTGCCTCACAGCGCCAGGGACCCGGGTTCGAATCCGGCCTCGGGCGACTGTCTGTGTGGAGTTTGCACATTCTCCCCGTGTTTGCGTGGGTTTCCTCCGGGTGCTCCGGTTTCCTCCCACAGTCCAAAGATGTGCAGGTTAGGTTGATTGGCTATGATAAATTGACCCTTAGTGTTAGGGGGATTAAATACGTGGGGTTATGGGGATAGGGGTTACGGGGATCGGGTGGGATATGTGTCGGTGCAGGCTCGATGGGCCGAAATGGCCTCTATCTGCACTGTGGGGTTTCTGTGATTTCTGTGATTTCTGTAAACACGCCAGAAAAAGTTGGGGCTTGTCCTTTCATGTGCAAGTGAAATTTTAACGGCGTGGTAAGTCTTAATTACTGCCAAACAACCTCTCTGACACTGAAAATTAACTTTTACAAGTGTGGATTCTCATTCCTTCAGATTTTAATTATTGTTGGAGATTTTTTAAAAATTTAAAAACTTAAAAAAACTTTTTGTGTCTCTCTCAATCCCATCTTTCTTTCCCTCTCTATTTCCCTTTCTGTACTTGATTTTACATTGAAATAAATATTCTAATTTACACATCCTGGTTCAGACCCTGTCACAGTAAGAATTCTTCAATCTGATTGGTTGAGGAAACACACAGTTGCTTGCCCTGTTCACAGATCCCAGATCCTCTGTAGAGGGTGCCGCACTGTTTCACTGTCTAATTACTGCAAATCGCAGTGAAAAAGCCCACAAAGTCTGTGGACAAGTGTAATGAACAGAATGCTGTTTGTTCGCCGCTGACCGTAAAATTCGGGCCATTGTATTTACTGTATATAATCCATAAATACTATACCTACACTGATCAGGCTTGTGAACAAACATCAGTTGGGTAGCAATAATGATCTGTGAAAGTGAATGAATGTCATGCGTTAATACGGGATGTCACAGTAGGACAGATTTAAGTAGTGTTAACAGATGAAACAAATTAATCTGTTTTCTAGGCTACTGAATTAAAACAGACGACATGATCTGATGCTGAACACCGTAAATTCAGGGGAAGAAAGAGTGAAGCTTCATTTCAAATTGCAGTTCTAAAAATGTTAGAACCAGATTAGGATAAACCTTATTTTGCTGTGGAGAAGATTGTAGAGGCAGTGTTTCCTATCTGTTGAAAAGATGACCTGTATGAATTTGTTTAGAAGCAGAATTCTTAAACGTGGCCTAGCCACTGTAAATTTCCTATTCAAATAAAAATCTTGACGTGATTTCACTCTTCAGGGCCACTGGTCAAACAGTGGGACATTTAGTGGCAATCTGTGGTAGAATAAAATGTTCTTTTGGGCAGAAAAGTGAGTTAATTAAGAATTTGTTTCCAATTTGGCTATATAAGCAGTTCCTAAATATAATTGTTGGGGCATGGTGGCATAGTGGTTAGCACTGTTGCCTCACAGTGCCAGGGACCCGGGTTCAAATCTGGCCTCGGGCGACTGTCTGTGTGGAGTTTGCACATTCTCCCTGTGTCTGCGTGGGTTTTCTCCGGGTGCTCCGGTTTCCTCCCACAGTCCAAAGCTGTGCGGGTTAGGTTGATTTGGCTATGAAAAATTGACCCTTAGTGTTAGGGGATTAAATGCGTGGGGTTACGGGGATAGGGTGGGATATGTGTCGGTGCAGGCTCGATGGGCCGAAATGGCCTCTATCTGCACTGTGGGGATTCTGTGATTCTGTGATAAAGACTATCTGTATAGATTCTGTAATTTTTTTTTAGGTTAATATTTCTCATCACATTTAAAGGAATATACCCTGTTGCTGCTGTCATTCACAACACTGACTACATATATAAAAATATTCTCCATGCATTGCGCACTTCGCAGAGTTAATTAACCATGCACAGAAGAACAGGGATACAGTAATTACAATTCTAATTTGGAGTCTCATCACTGTGCGAATCATATTTATGTTGCTTTTTCTCTGTCATGGTTTCATTCATGAGGTAATTTTCCAAATTCTTTGAATGCAAGTCATCCGTGGTCAATACATCTGATTAAAAGTCAACATATAAACCTGCTGACGTGGATTCAACAATTTGTCTCTGCAGCTTCATTCAATAATTCCGACTTCTTTCAATTGCCATCTATTACTATGGAAGCTTTTGGAAGACTTGTATATTGTGATCCCATAATTTCTTAATTTGGTGGATGCCATTAAGGATGATAACATACTTCAGGTCTATGTGAAGCAATGTTTCTTGTGTCAAATTTGGAAGCATTGACCCCAATGGGAACTTTCTGTAGACAATCTTCATAGACTTCTGCTATCATGGGCCAGTGGTTGGTGTTTTGAAGTTGTGTTGGCTATGAAAAATTTGACTGATACTGAAGTGCAAGTCTTTCTGTTGTGGGGTAGCATTGCCAGCGAGGAGAAGAAACCTGCATTTCTGTCTCAGGTTTTTGATCACTCGAACCAATTTGTATACATTTCTCCAGCTAGGCTTTTTATCTTGCATATTAGGTCTTTTTTTTCGGATTAAATTTGGAGCCGAGAGGGTGGGCAGGGAATTATTTAGGTAGCTAGTACCCTATCTGGTCAAGTTCATGAGTGAACAGTTGACAGTAACCTCTTACAACAGTAATTTTTTTCCACTTATTTACTGACTGAGACATTACCCGAGAAGATGATCAAATGGCAAAGATTCTGTTCAAGATGGGATGCATCATGTCTCTATGTTTCAAGTAAGAAAGAGGCAATCGAAATGCAGAGCAACATATTGTCTGGGGCCAGCTCTTTATTTTTACAGAATGATTCAGAATGTGGTTTTGAATCACACAGTGATGCCGTGTTTGTGCGTGTTTTAATAACCAAGCTTTTTGTTAAATTTTCAGTGATGATGTTCACTACTTTTGGGGCTTCTGACATACAGGTGGAATTACTAAACAAATGTTGTATATCAGCTATGACTAAATAATGACTACTCGGGGAAAATAAAGTATTTTTATGTAGCAAAGTCAGAGTGCTAAATTTTACATTATAAACAGATAATTTTATATCTATTCCATCATTCCCACAAAAAATATCTAGTTTAATGCACCCTAGATTATTGAATTGCCACAAAAGCCCCTATTTTTCCTGCATATGCCTGGGATTGTAATAATCCAGTTTTAGTGAATGACTCAGAAAATTTCTCTATGTATGCCTATTGATACTGGACACTTGGTAATCTTTTTGTTGTGCATCCAGTAAGCAGTTTCTGTACAGGTGTTTAGTGTTATAAACAGTGTATTGTAAGATTTAGAAGAATCTTTGAACACTGGAAAAATAAGCAAACGTGCTGCTTACCCGGGCAGCCCTATGGTACAAGACTTTTTAAGGACTTGCTTAGTTTGAAGCTCCCTTGATGATTTAGTAGTTAAACGCACTGCCCACTGTGATTCTGAGCCATACGGACCAGGAGGAGCCCAGGTTTGATCCCCAGTCTCTACGGAGTTAACTGCCATTAGCTGGGGCAGAAGTTTGAGAACTACAGTTGGCCTTGGTGCTTTGAATCAGGAAGGGTTACAATCAACTGGGGCTCCTGCTGCTGACTGACTCTGCTGGAATGTGCAGTTATGAATGTTGGATGAAGGTGGCTCAGCTTTGTTGCAATCTATGGTCAAATAGCCTGCTGTTGCTCACTTTCTTAGCTCACAGATGGAGAATGATCATTTGGGCGCGGTAATGGACTGTTGTCCGCATTGGCACGCACCACTGCCATCGGGAGAGGAGAAAATTCAAGAAAATAGAACAAAAATTTGAAAACGTTTGTTGAAGGAATTTCACAGATCTGTTGTGTTATAACAAAGTTCAGTTTGATTTAAATTGCCTTTAGTTCTTGACTGCTTTCTTCTGATTTGAATTTGTGTTTTTATTATTGTGGATGGAAGTTGTGCGAGTTCTTTCTGGTAACCTTGATCCAGAAATGGGATGGATGAAGCACTAGCCTTTTGAAATCATTTGTGATTTGTAAATTCATTCAGCATGGGAGAGGCTAAGTTTATTCATGGGATAATGACAGTAGAGTGCTGGAATTTCAAGTCATGTTATTGGAAAAATATATCACTGAGGAGAATCTGTAATTTTAGCCAGGGAATTTTTACCCTGTACTGGTAAAAGTGAGATACCTAATTGTCATGAAATTTGTTTAAATAATTTCAGACCAATTTTTGCTTTCAGATTTCACTTTCCCTAGACTATTCTAATTCTAATGGTACTTGAATGGAGTTCACGAACATGAGGCCAATATTGGTGTTGGGAACAATGAACAGATCTACGAAACTGTGCCATTAGTCATCCACAATAGTTTTGCTTTTGTTAAAGAAAAGGATTTGTTAACTGCTGTAATGTGGATGCCTCATGGGTGCCAATGTGATGAATTTAAATGAGTGGATCCAACCAGATAACATAATTGAAAAAATTGCAAAATTGTATCACACAGGGACCTCTCTTGTATTCAGTTTGCCAAATGGTTGACTTAACACTAATTAAAGTATCAAGAGAATAAGAAAGAAATGAATTCATAACATTGCAGAGGAACACTAGTTTTGCTTAGTGATTTGGCTACTACAGGGGCAGTTGGTTTTAGGATCTCATCAGTGTGTAGATAGTAAAGTAACATTCCTTTAGTCTTAAATATAGTTTTACTTGCTTAAATGCACATGAAGATCTGTTTTTCTTTAGTGCAGTTTAAATAGAGAGGGTAGAATTGCAGAACCAGGTCCCGTGGTATAGCTTGCAAAGACTGAAAGTAATCTTAAAATGTTACCGCACATTCAGTCCATCAAGCCTGTGCCGGCTCTGTGAAAGAGCTATCTAATTAGAATGTGACTGCTGCCAATGAAGTGAATTGGTTGCGCATGCGCAGTTTTGTGTTTTTTGGTTGTTCGCTAACGGAAAAGAAAATATTGTCACCATCACAAAGAAAGCACTTCCAGAGATAAAGGATGGGGTGGGGAAAAGAGATCACTACTGCTGAACAGAGCCGCGTCAAGGAAAGAAAATCTACACCAGCAAAACTCCGCAAACGTACATTTTTATTCATTTTTCTTCTCCTTTCCCTTCAATCGGAGCTATCTCTCCAAACAAATCTCTGCAACCCTCTTCTCTTCCCCCCCCCCTGCAAAATTATTATACATTATTATTAAACCAACCCAGAGTTCCACAGATTTATGCGATATTAAGATGATATTATACATTAATAATTAAAGCACCATAGATTTATGCGCAGCTTCCGGTTCGTTGGCAGTGATCTAATTATACCCTTTCCCCTGCCCTATGAAAGCATTGTATTTCTGCGCTGAAGGCCACAGCTATTAGAAGATATCATGGTGTTTTTCTTACACACCTAAAAGTTAAATAATAATTAGCATAGTTAGGATTTATGTAAAAATCTCTCTCACAAGTTGCTTGCTGCAAAATATTGGAACACTTAATGCTTGGCCTGTGTTCTCTTTAGGCCTAGTGAATATTTAATCTTCACAATGTCCTCTTGAGTACATAACTCCTCTGAAAATTCCAGCAGGCTATTGTCATCATCCCATGAATAAATTTTCATTAAGAACATTGGAAATCATCAGTAGAATGAGTGAGATAACTACAAGGTTATACATACCAGTTTGAGTTATAATACAGTGTTAGTGAAATCCTGCACATAAGCACGCTTGATACACAACTGAGGTGTTATGCAGCATTAGTTTAAACTAAGATTCTTTTGAAGCAGTTTATTGGCTGCTTTGGTTGGCAAAAGAAGGTTAAAGGCCACCTATTAATGTTGAAGCTGTATCCAAACTGCGCAGTATCTTTAATTATTGAATGAATATATTTAATGATTTTCCTTTCTGGACAGAACAAAATTTGCACTTGTATAGCATCTAATCATATCTTTCAAAACACATTAAAACAATGTTGTCCAATATGTTAGCCACTAGCCACATGTAGCTAATTGGGAATCCAGTTGTGTCCAATTGCATATTTGATTAGTAAATATAAAATGAGTAATAGACACCGTTTGGTATGTGATCTCAATACTTGTATTATCACGCTGTGCACTTTAATCTTTTTTGTGTTTGTTGGTAAGACGAAAAGCAGAGCGAGCGAGTATTTTTTGATCGTTATGTATGCTTTACTTCCTTGGTTACTGATTATTGGTTATCTGCTAAAATGGTGAGCAAGACTGGTGAAAATACCGGACTTCAGCACCATGGAAACATCAGCAACATTGTATGGAGAGGGAAGCTGTTATCATGGTCAGCTTGACCAATCATAATACAGTTCCCACCACTTATGGCGCATTGGTGTTGACACAATTTACCCGCTATACGCGGTGACCAGTGTAACAAACAAATGATGGCGTGAAGTAGTGGAGGCATAAAGGAACTCTTGGATATTTCTGTTCAGGACATAGAGGATGACTCAGAAGCCTGCACTGACAACCGATGAATCTATTAATCTATCAACTTTGCTGCGATTAAAGCCCCGTCTGTAGGAGGGTGAGTTAAACGGGCCAGTTGCACAATCTTGTCTTAAAAATGGCGATGGAATGTGTCACCTCAATTCTTTATTATTTTTAAGTTAGCTCATACTTAGGCCAATTTTTTTCCTCAATGGAACAAATTGAGGTTATGTTTAAAATTGAGCCAAAATGTGTCATCTCGGCAAACCGGCAAGAAGGACTTGCAGGAGTTCTAGAGGCTGGGGGTGGGCAAGGTTAGGACTTGGTGACGGGTAATCACTCTTTAACTACCCAAAATAGCCGGCCTACTTAATACAATTTAAGCAGCATCTTTGTAATTCACACCTATGGTAATGACAAATAGTTCGCACCATTTTCCCGATTTATAGGTGGGTGTTCCGGGATAAGTGGGGATGGTGTAAGTGGTGGAGACTGTAACCGCGCCAACACAGCAGAAGATAGCAAGTCCAACCTATAATGAGTAGCTCCAACAGTGCACATCATGGCAAAGAGTAAGCAGCATCCAGCCGCGTTCTGGATGGCAAACAGTGGCGGGTCTAGTGCGTCAAATTCTCAGCAGTCACTCTGATGGTTAAAATACCACTCGCAACTGCTGGACAAAAACCTAGAAGCTGCTCTAAGGATTGCTGTGTCTGATAAATTCATGCCAGATTTCCAAACTTTGAAAGAAAAAGACTGCAAAGTTTTGCACTGAATGATGGTACAATTCTTTATTCGTTCCTGGGATGTGGGCACCGCTGGCGAGTCCAGCATTTATTGCCCATCCCTAGTTGCCCTTGAGAAGGTGGTGGTGAGCCGCTGCCTTGAACCTCTGCAGTTGGTGTGATGAAGGTACTCCCACAGTGCTGTTAGGTAGGGAGTTCCAGGACTTTGACCCAGCGACGATGAAGGAACAACAATATATTTCCAAGTCAGGATGGTGTGTAACTTGGAGGGGAACTTGCAGGTGATGGTGTTCCCATGCGCCTGCTGCCCTTGTTCTTCTAGGTGGTAGAGGTTGCGGATTTGGGAGGTGCTGTCGAATTGTTGCAGAGTGCATCTTGTAGAATATACACAGTGCGCCGGTGGTGGAAGGAGTGAATGTTTAAGGTGGTGGATGGGGTACCAATCAAGCGGGCTGCTTTGTCCTGGATGGTGTCAAGCTTCTTGTGTTGTTGGAGCTGCACTCATCCAGGCAAGTGGAGAGTGTTCCATCACACTCCTGACTTGTGCCTTGTAGATGGTGGAAAGGCTTTGGGAAGTCAGGAGGTGAGATACTCGCCGCAGGATACCCAGCCTCTGACCTGTTCTTGTGGCTACATTATTTATGTGGCTGGTCCAGTTAAGTTTCTAGTCAATGGTGACCCCAGGATGTTAATGGTGGGGGATTCAGCAATGGTAATGCCGTTGAATGACGAGGGGAGGTGATTAGACTCTCGCTTGTTGGAGATGGTCATTGCTTGGCACTTGTGTGGCGCGAATGTTACTTGAAACAAACCTGAATGTCATCCATGTCTTGCTGCACGTGGGCATGGACTGCTTCATTATTTGAGGAGTTGTGAATGGAACTGAACACTGCAATCATCAGCGAACATCCTCACTTCTGACCTTATGATGGAGGGAAGGTCATTGATGAAGCAGCTGAAGATGGTTGGACCTAGGACACTGCCTTGAAGAACTCCTGCAGCGATGTCCTGGGGCTGTGATGATTGACCTACAACAACCACAACCATCTTCCTTTGTGCTAGGTATGACTTCAGCCAGTGGAGAGTTTTCCCCCTGATTCCCATTGACTTCAGTTTTACTAGGGCTCCTTGATGCCACACTTGGTCAAATACTGTCTTGATGTTAAGGGCAGTCACTCTCACCTCACCTCTGGAATTCAGCTCTTTTGTCCATGTTTGGACCAAGGCTGTAATGAAGTCGGGAGCCGAGTGGTCCTGCTGGAACCCAAACTGAGCATCAGTGAGCAGGTTATTGGTGAGTAAGTGCTGCTTGATGGCACTGTTGATGACACCTTCCATCACTTTGCTGATGATTGAGAGTAGACTGATGGGGCTGTAATTGGCCAGATTGGATTTGTCGTCTTTTTGTGGACAAGACATACCTGGGCAGTTTTCCACATTGTCGGGTAGAAGCCAGTATTGTAGCTGTACTGGAACAGCTTGGCTAGAGACGCGGCTAGTTCTGGAGCACGTGTGTTATGTAAATATACACGTAAAGTACATTTACCTGTATTGTGTGCAAGGCATTTTCTACTAAAAGTAATTATTGTAACCACGCTTATGGCTAGTCAGTAATTTCTATTGGACAACGCTACATTAAAGCACTTCACATGCAATGTATTAATTCTGAAGTGCCACTGTGGTTGTGCAGCTGTGTTTTTTGGCTTAGCCAGATTCCACAAACAGTAATGAGCAGTTTATCTGCTTTTGGTGGTGGTTGAAGAAGGAATATTGGCCATGACACGGAGAACTGCCAGCTCCTCTTCTGGTAATGCCATGGAATCTTTAACTTTCAACCAAACAAGCGGACAAGATCTCTGTTTAATGTCTGATGTGAAGGACTGCATCTTTGACAATGCAGCATTCTCTCACTACTGTACTGAAGCATCAGCCAAGATTGTGCTCAAGTTCTGGAGTGGTGCTTGAACCTACAGCCTCCTGACTCAAGAGTGCTGGAATTGAGCTAAGCTGACACATAATATTTTCAGAAAAGTCAAAGGGATAGAATTTGCCACTTGTGCAGCCCTGTAATCACTGGCAAGCAAACAATTATGTTGTGGTCCTAATTGTTGCTCACATAGTAGAGTTAAATATGTCTTTGTTTCTAATCGTTTTCATTGTAAGTGTTGCTTTAAACATCGTTTGCCACAGGGTTTTGTCGCCTACATTGTTTAAAAGGAAAGTCTACATTGTTTTTAAAGGAATTGGAAACATTTTAGCTATGGTGATTCTGATTTGAGTGTCAAATCCTAGGTGTCCAGATTTAGAGGCTTCTGTTGTGCTCAGACATTGTTTATTTAAAAAAAATACAGTACCTGGCATTGATCCATTGATGCAGCAGTTCTGCTTTGTCATCTGTATCTAGACATAAGGCTGGTATTTACTTGGGTTTTGTTGACAAAAATGTCCTTGACCTTGTGGTCAAGGCTGTTTGGATGGTAAAAATGCTATAAAAAGATGTTCTAATTACTGTCGCAAAAGTAATAACCTGCCAAGCAGCATTCTGAAAAATACATGTGGCAGTTTGTATAACAAAAAGCTATTGTTACTGTCTGTTTTAGTTTATTAGCCACGTTCTGTTCCTGATGACCTTAAAATTAAACATTAACAATATTCCAAATGTAGTCAGAGCTGTTGTCTTTTCAAAATGACAATCGTGCCGTAATACTTTGTAACAGAGGTTGTGCATGACGTGCCTCAATAACTTCAAGACTCGAAGTTAGCAGAATAAAACAAGGCTTTTATTAGCAAAGAAAAGATGCCGGTGGCTGCACCTAGCTTCACCTGGCATGCTGCTGTTCTACTGCAGGACAAGCCTGGACTTGTCTTAAGTAGGGCCAGGTATGGGCGGAGCCGACACACAAAGGGGGCGGTGCCCTATACACAATACAGGTACAGACACCGGAGCAGGCAATACAATATATACAGTTAACTACAGAGTCTGGTGAATGACATATTTCATCACATTTACCCCTTCTACAGATTTAGTCTGTCTGGGGCTGTAACGGTTGCGGTGCTGCGGGTGCCGGCTGGGTGTCCCGAGTGGTCTCCTGGGTCTCTGCCGGGGGCGCCACCGGGGTTGTTGATGGAGTAGGTGGTGGGGGAGTAGGTGGTGGGTGTACCGTTGGCTGGTGTTCTTCCGGGGGTGATGAAAGATTAGTGGGTGGAGTGGGTGGGTAATAGTTGTTGTTGTTGTTGTTGTAGTCGTTGTCGTTGTTGCTGTTGTTACCGGCTGGGGCGAGGTCTTTTATGGACACAGTGCCCTCCTGCCCGTCGGCGTGCCAGACATACGCATATTGTGGGTTGGCGTGGAGCAGGTGCACTGGCTCCACGAGGGGGTCCGTCTTGTGGCCCCTCACATGCTTCCGCAGAAGTACCGGACCTGGGGTGGAGAGCCATGACGGTATGGATACGCCTGAGGTGGATTTCCGGGGAAACACAAACATTAGCTCATGAGGCGTGGCATTAGTGGCGGTACACAATAGTGACAGTATTGAGTGGAGCACATCTGGGAGGACTTGCTGCCAGCGGGAGATAGGGAGGCCCTTGGTCCTTAGAGTTAGGGTGACTGCCCTCCATACTGTCCCGTTCTCTCGCTCCACCTGACCGTTACCCCGGGGGTTGTAGCTGGTGGTACGGCTCGTGGCAATCCCCTTGGACAGCATGTACTGGCGTAGCTCTTCACTCATGAAGGCCGCCCCCCTATCCGTGTGGATATAGCTTGGCATACAGAACAGGCTGTTGAGGCATTTAATGACCGTGGCGCTGGTCATGTCTGGGCAGGGGAAGGCGAATGGGAAACTGGAGTATTCGTCCACAATGTTCAGGAAGTAAACATTGCGGTCGACGGACGGGAGGGGGCCCTTGAAATCTAAGCTAAGCCGCTCAAAGGGCCGTGTAGCTTTGATTAGGTGGGCTCTATCAGGGCGGTAGAACCGAGGCTTGCACTCAGCGCAAGTGCGGCAGTTCCTGGTCAGAGACCGAACTTCCTCAATCGAGTAGGGTAAGTTGCGGGACTTTATGAAGTGGAACAGCCGTGTGACCCCTGGGTGGCAGAGGTCGTTGTGGAGGGTCTGTAGCCGATCCCCGGTGGCGTTGGCACACATCCCTCGTGAGAGGGCGTCGGGTGATTCGTTAAGGGCCCCCGGCCGGTATATGATGTTGTACTCGAAGGTGGAGAGCTCGATCCGCCACCTAAGAATCTTATCATTTTTAATCTTCCCCCTCTGTTTATTATTGAACATAAATGCTACCGACCGCTGGTCGGTAAGTAGGGTGAAGCGTTTGCCGGCTAGGTAGTGGCGCACTGCCTCCACGATGGCTTGGGCCTCCTTTTCCACGGAGGAGTGTCTGATTTCGGGCCCCTGGAGGGTCCTCGAAGAAAGCTACGGGCCGCCCTGCCTGGTTGAGGGTGGCCGCCAAGGCAAAGTCAGACGCATCACTTTCCACTTGAAAGGGAGTGTTCTCGTCCACTGCCTGTAGCGTGGCCCGCTCAATATCCTGCTTAATGCTTTTGAAGGCAGCATAGGCCTCAGCAGAGAGCGGGAAAGAGGATGCTTTCAAGAGGGGACGGGCTTTATCGGAGTAGTTAGGGACCCATTGGGCATAATACGAGAATAACCCCAGGCACCTTTTCAGGGCTTTGGGAGTGTTGGGCAGGGGCAGCTCCCGTAGGGGGCGCAATCGGTCGGGGTCTGGTCCGATTTCCCCATTCTCCACCACGCTGCCTAGTATGCAGAGGCGCGTGGTGTTGAAAACGCACTTGTCCTCGTTGTAGGTGAGGTTGAGTTTTTGTGCGGTTTTCAGAAACCTCGCGAGGTTTGAGTCGTGGTCCTGTTGGTTGTGGCCGCAGATGGTGACGTTGTCGAGATAGGGGAAGGTTGCCTGCAAGTGGTGGTCATCGACCATGCGGTCCATCTCCCTCTGAAAGACCGAGACCCCATTCGTCACCCCAAAGGGGACTCTGAGGAACTGGTAGAGGCGTCCGTTTGCCTCGAAGGCGGTGTACGAACGGTCCTCTGGTCTGATAGGGAGCTGGTGGTACGCTGACTTGAGGTCGATGGTGGAGAACACCCGGTATTGGGCGATTTGGTTCACCATCTCGGATATGCGGGGTAGCGGGTAGGCGTCTAGTTGGGTATAGATGTTGACTGTTTGACTATAGTCAATCACCATCCGCTTCTTCTCGCTACCCCTCACCACCACCACTTGGGCGCGCCACGGGCTGTTGCTGCGTTCAATAATGCGCTCCTTCAGGAGCCTGTCTACCTCGGTCGCGATAAACCGCCTGCCCTCCCAGCTGTACCTCCTGCTTTTGGTCGCTATTGGCCGGCAGTTAGGGGTAAGGTTCGCGAATAGCGAAGGCGGCTTTACCTTCAGGGTAGCCAGACCGCACACTGTGAGGGGCGGCTGGGTCCCACCGAAATTGAGCGTGATGCTTTGGTGGTGGCACTGAAAATCCAGGCCCAAGATCACGCTCACACATAAATCTTTCATAATTAACAGTTTAAAATTATTATATACAGTGTCTTTAACGGACAATCGTACCGCGCAGTAACCCGCAATAGTCGATATCTGGGTTTTGTCGGCCATAGAGATCCTGCCCTGAGTAGGGACTATAGTTCGAGAGAGTCGTTGTACCAGATCAGGGTGAATGAAGCTCTCTCTGCTCCCGCTGTCAATTAAACATTTAACCTTGCACCCGTTTACCTCAATGTCCACCATCGATTTGGATAGTGGGTGCGGTCTGGACTGGTCCACTGTGATCGACGCCACTGTAGGGCCCTGATCGGGACAAGATGGTGGGCCACACGAGGCCGGGTAAGATGGCGTCCACGCTGTCTGCTCGCGAGATGGCGGACCCCACGAGGTCGGACAAGATGGCCGCTCCCACGGCGCGCACGCGGCGGTGGCGGTTTTGCCTGCGGGGTTCCCTCTGCACACCTTCCCAAAGTGCCCCTTCTTACCGCACTTAAAGCAGATGGTGCCTTTCGCCGGGCACAGGTTCCTGGTGTGCTTCGGCTGCCCGCAGAAGTAGCATTTGGGGCCCCGATGCGTCGCGGCGGTCGTAGGGCTTCTGGGGGGAGAGCAGGGCCCCGACGGTGTTGGGCTACCGGGCTGGGAAACAGAGGCGGCGTGGGCCGCGCGGCCTGCCGAGTAGGAGTCAGAGTTCTTCTGAGCCACATCCAACGATCGCGCTGTGTCCACAGCCTGTGTCAGATCTAGGCCCGTTTTCTCTAGCAGTCTCTGCTGGATATAATTAGAGCTAAGGCCTGCGATAAAGGCATCCCGAATCAGCTCGTCTGTGTATACCGTGGCTTTCACGTCTTTGCATTTGCAGTCTTTGCCAAGCACTTTTAGGGTGACTAGAAAGTCCTCTAGCGACTCTCCGGGTCGCTGTGTGCAGGTAGCAAGCAGGTGCCTGGCGTACACTTCGTTGGTAGGCTGCTGATAGTGGGCTTTTAGGATGTTGCAGGCATCCAGGTAGCTGGCGGCGTCTTGTATGAGTGGAAAAACCCGGTGGCTTACCCGATTCTGTAGGATCCCGAGTTTCACATCTCCGGTGGCTGTAGAGGCTGTGACGGCTTCGGAGTTGGCCATAAAGAATTCCAAGCACTGGAACCAGTGTCCAAACCGTGCCGATGCATCCGAAGCATGCGGGTCCAAATCCAAGCGTTCCGGTTTCAAAAGTTGATCCATCGTTAAAAGTTTGCTAATAAAATTGACGTGCCTCAATAACTTCAAGACTCGAAGTTAGCAGAATAAAACAAGGCTTTTATTAGCAAAGAAAAGATGCCGGTGGCTGCACCTAGCTTCACCTGGCGTGCTGCTGTTCTACGGCATGACAAGCCTGGACTTGTCTTAAGTAGGGCCAGGTATGGGCGGAGCCGACACACAAAGGGGGCGGTGCCCTATACACAATACAAGGTACAGACACTGGAGCAGGCAATACAATATATACAGTTAACTACAGAGTCTGGTGAATGACATATTTCATCACAGTGCACTCTGAGTTTCTAGTCTCTTCTAGGAAGGTACAGAGCAATGGTGAATCAATCCACTATCTGTTTTTATATTGATATATATTTTAGTTTGGATTCTAAGATGCATCCATGAGCCAGTTTCTGATGTTTATATTACTCTGGTAACCCAGTAGCAGAATTTTGCAGTGTAAATAGTGTAGCTGTTGGCCCATGAACACAGGACTTATGGAATCCAAACAGCACCAGTATAAAAGTGGTGAATATGTTCTTGTGCCTTCCTTGCTGACTTAATTAGAGCAGCAAAGGTAAAAACCAGGAGAGCAGCAAATCATGGGAAGAGGCCTAGAGAATAGGCAAGAAGATTGAAGGGCATGGGGGCAGATGGTGAGGCAGTCCATCTATTACTGTACTGCCAGCCTAGTTCAGTGACAGCACTCTGGCCTCAAGTCAGAAGGTTGTGGATTCAAGACCCCCCTCAAGGCCTTGAGCACTTCATTTGGTTCACACCTCAGTGCAGTACTGAGTGCTCCATTGTCAGAGATGACTTATTTCTGATTAGAAGATAAACTGACTCTCCATCTGCCTGTTCAGGTGGATGTAAAAGATCCAATGGCACTATATATGAAGACATGTAGGGGCATTTTCACGTTGTCCTGGAAAACACGTCCCTCAACCAACACTGCTGTTTGTGGTTTGTGTGACCTTGCTGTGCACACGTTGGCTGCTGCATCTGCCTACATAACAGTAACTATACTTGATTCCTAAACAAAACACCACAGTGACAATGACGATCACCACCCACCAACCACAACAACCAACAACATATACAATACCCTTTAATATAGAACTACTTCCCAAGATGCTTCACATAAGCAAAATCAGACAAAATTGGATATTGAGCCAAAGAAAATTTTGGGAGGTGTGATCAAAAGCTTGGGGAAAGAGGTGGGTTTTTAAGGAGGGCCTTAAATGAGAAAAAGTGGCGACTGGCAAGGAGCATAGGGCCTAGACAACTGTGGGTACGGGTACTGATGGAGGGGTGGATGCATGAGAGGCCAATGTCTTGGGAAGGAGGAGTTCTGGGCAGGCTTTGTAGGGCTGGAGAAGGTTACAGAGATAGGAAGACACGAGACCATGAAGAGCTTTAAACACGAGATTGAGAATTTTTAATGGGCTCCCGGTCCCCCAGCACCTCCAGTGTAGGTAAGCAAGGATGGGGGGGCTGGCGTGTGAGCAGGACTTGGTGTGGGATAAGGTATGGACAGCAGAGTTTTGGATGAGTTGAATTTGTGGAGGGTGGAGCACACCAGCAGCAGATGAGCAGGGGCAGAGGTAGGTGAAGTAAATGGAGAGGCTTGGGGTTGAATAGTATGTAGAGTTTGCAAACCATCTGGTTCAGTCTGGGAAAGGGGTGAATTCGTGTCAAGGATATGGAGTTTGTGGTGGGGGGCCAAAGACCATGGCTTTGGTCTTCCCAATGTTGAATTGGAGGAAATTGCGGTTCATCTAAGACTGGATGTCGGACAAGCAATTTGACAACACTGAAGCAGTGGCGGGGTCGAGGCAGGTGGTGAGTGATAGTTGAGTATTGTCAGCATACATGTGGAAGCTAACCCCATGTCTTTGGATGATGTTGTCAAGGGGCAGCTTGTAGATGAAGAATATGTGGCCAAGGATAGATTACAGTTCTGATGTCTGCTTATTAACAGTTTTTTATCAAGTCCGTGTAGATTCTTCCTGCAGACCTTAGTGCTTTATAGCTGCAGGTTACTTTATTTTTACAGTAAGGAAAACAAAATATTAGTACGCTTCCAACATCCTTATGCCTGCAAGTCCAAAGAGTTAACTGAACTATTGAAATCCGTGGGGAAAAGCAATGATTTCACAGAACGGCCCTGTCGACCATCCTATAAGGCACCACAAAATGGTGCATTGGAAGCCAATTTGTAAACTGTTAACTAATAGTTGTCTGATTATGATTAACTTAGAGGGGTACAGTTTAATGAAAAAAAGGTTAAATGGGTAGCGAAATAAATAACCAGAACACTAATTCCAAATACTACTTCCAATTGGTGAAAACTAAAATTGTGTTTCAAGTTGTCAGTAATAAATCCATGGAAGTAGTGTGTCTTGTGTATTCTTGGCCCACTGCTACATCGTTCTGTTCCCTTATCCTTCTGTAGCACAGAATTGGCCCTGAAGAGAGATTGGGTCGATTGGGCTTGTACTCGCTGGAGTTTAGAAGAATGAGATGGGATCTCATCGAAACTTATAAAATTCTAACAGGACTGGACAGACTAGATTTAGGAAGGATGTTCCCGATGGCCGGGGAGTCCAGAACCAGGGGTCACAGTCTAAGGATAAGGGGTAGGCCATTTAGGACAGAAATGAGGAGGAATTTCTTCACCCAGAGAGTGGTGAACCTGTGGAATTCTCCACCACAAGGCAGTAGAGGCCAATTCATTAAATATATTCAAGGAGGAGTTGGATATATTTCTCAAGGCTAAAGGGATCAAGGGGTATGGGGAGAAAGCAGGGACCAGGTACTGAATTTGGATGAGCAGCCATGATCGCATTGAATGGTGGAGCAGGCTCGAGGGGCCGAATGGCCTACTCCTGCTCCTATCTTCTATGATTTTGCATCAGTGGTGAAGGAACAGTGCCTGCCATTCACCTCGCTGACAGCTGCCCACAAAGTTTTTTGTGGGCTTTCAGAGCAAAGACTTGCTCTAGTCTGGTGTCTGATCCAGCGCGGCGCCCTCTGCAGGGCATCTGTGGCATGCGCGAGCAGGTCAAGAAACAGCGAACCAATCAGATTGAGGAATCCTCACAGACACGCAGGCCGAGATTTTCCTTACCTCTGTGGGTCTGGTGCGGCTGGGGTTGGTGGCAGGTCGCGGCCTCGCTGCTAGCTCCATCCTGCTCTGGAAAATGAATTTTCGTTGATGGGGCTCGTTAAGCTCGCCCAGCGCGTTTCCCGGTCCAATTAGAGGAAGCGGGTCTGGTGACAACATTCATGACGCATCATCAGTCAGATTCCTTAAAGGGACCATGGCCAACTTTCTTTTGACGATTGTGCTGTCAGTGTTCTACAGCATTGAGGTGCTGCAAACACTGACAATCACTGCAGAGGTGCAGGGCTGCACTCAGGTTCTCCCATGATTCCCTCCATATGCTTAAGGAGGGAGTCAGAGCACGCAGGGAGGGCCTCCCTAGGAGACCAACACAGTCTGGTTGCACATTGCACAGGAGATCACAAGCAGAGATGTCGTCAGGAGGACCTGGGTGCAGTGGCGCAAACCTTTCAAACGTTAGTACAAAGCCACACTCGCCTTCATCCTGCTATGTCTTTCATCACATCCCCATCACTCTGCCTTCCCTAATAACAGAAAATGCTGGAAAAACTCAGCAGGCCAGGCAACATCCGTGGAGAGAAATTAGAGTGACGTTTCGGGTCTAACCCTGCCTTCCCTACCCTACTCCTGCAATTCCTTACTCAGACCAATATACCTTGCACCTCCACCATCCCCCTCTCTCTGTCTACATTATCACATTCCCATCTCACTAGCCACCCCTCACACTCCCCCTCATCCGAGTGCAATCATACCAACTAACAACACACAAGGGTAGCCACTTGGGTGTTTTATCCAATGTTCATGTAAAGTTTCTGTTAATGTGCTGTCAAACATGGAAACCTTTATTTTCAACACTTGCGTTCTTGGACAGATTTATGTGCACCTTTGGAAGCGGCTTAGTGAGTTGCAGTGAATATTGAGACATAACGGTACCCCCCGCAATGGTGGTGAGTGAAAGGAATGGCTTGGACATTGTAGGGATATGTTGTTGGTGTGGGGTGGTGCCAACCTGGCGCATCATGTGGCAGCCAGGGTGTACAGCGTCAAGTGAAGTAAATCTGACCATGGTTAGGCCCTCCTGGGTGGCAATATACTCGGATGCTGATGGTCTCTGTCCTTTGCAGCATCAGGTGATTACGGAGAAGGTTGGTGTTGTTGATGCTGCTGGTGTTGGGGATGATCGTGGTCAGATTCTGAGGACCAAGGTGAGACAGTATAAAGGGCACCCATGTTGATGGAATAGATGGCAGGTGAAGTAGAGATGACAGAAGCATTCTGTTAATGGTGAGAGAGTTCTTCCAATGAGTTAAGAGTGGACGGAGAGTGGAAAGCCTGCAGAATCGGTGCTGGAAATGGACTGAGAAACGGCTTGTGGCTGAGGAAAGTGATGATCTGTCGGGTGTGAGCTTTTACTGTACATTTGAAGCTGTCCATTTGAAGCTGTCAAGTAATCAGCTGGAGCAATGGTCACTGACCTCCTGCCTCAGGTTGACAGACATGGTCCCTGAACAGTGTGGGTCCTGTGGTCATGAAGTTAGTCAAAGGTAAGTTAAAAAGGCCTGTTAATCATCTGTCAACTAGGAGTTTAATTGGGTTGCCCACCGCTGCCTGTCGGGTCTGCTCAGCGCTGACAGACCTGACATTGGGAAAGGTGGGTTGACAGTGGGTTCCCGACCCGCTGTCAAAATTTTTTTTTATTTTCTCACCCGATCTGCCACCAATCCCGCCCACTGACACCCCAGAAAATCTGGGCTGCAGTCTAAACCAGGAAGTGTAAATTAGATTTAAATCAGGTATAGAAAGCAGAATAAAGATTGGGCAAGACGGATAGGATTAAGACAGACAAGAAAAAGTAGAAATAATTTTTAAAAAAATTTCCACCCTAAACTTCTGAAGTAATAAGACTGCACACTTGTAAAATTAAATTTTTAGGGCCAGACTGGTTGTTTGGCAGTAATTATCAATTATCACACTGTTTAAAAATTCACTTACTCCTGAATGCACCAGCCCTAACTTTTTATGGTGTAACTAGTGGGCAAGTACCCCAAGTTCATGTCATTGCATGTCTTTCACTGGCGGGTCTATCGGCGAAGACTGTTAAAGCGCACTCTGGAGGAGCGTGGTACCTCTGACAGCAACTTCCGAATTTCCGTGTTTAAATGTGCATGTGTGGACGCCAGAAACTGTTGTCTGATTTACTCTGTAATAATGGAGAGCACTGATAGCCTCACCGTTAATATTAATGCAAAATCTGGGCCATTATCTTTGAATGTTCAGTTCAAATGTACCATATAGATGATTGTTATTTACTCTGACCTAAAAATGATCTAAGCCACATACTGTATACTCTTAAGTTTGTGACACTTTCATAGCTGTTGCTTTGTAAGCTGTGGTACAATATACAGGCAGGTTGCTGAGGACTCCAACCCATGTCTTGCTCAAGGGCTGTTCTCAGGAATGCTGCATCAGAGATTCAGTACAAGTCTGCACCTGCAATTCTCATACTCTTGATTTAATTATGGAATAAAAAATGCTATAGGACTATTTGTTGTATTGAAAAGCTCTATTTTAGTGAGCTATTTTTCTTTCCTCTAAAATGACATTGTCTCACTGCCTTTCTCTGGAGAGCAAGATAAGCAAATTGAACATTGTGGGCTGGATTTTCATGGGGAAGGCTTGGGAGAGCTCTGATGCAGGCGGGAAATCCAGGAGAACGGGTTTCCCGCAGGCCCTGCCGACTTTAACAGCAGGGCCTGATTTGCATCTGAAGCCTGTTTCCATCTGGCTGGCGGGTAGGCCTGCGGCACTAGGCCGCACATAGGAGGGAGGGATTGGGTGGGGGCCGTGCCAGGCTTCGGGGGTGGGTTGGGGGGGGAGAGATGGGGAAGATCGGCGGGGGTGGGGGGGGTGGGGAGGGGAGAGATGGGGAAGATCGGCGGGGGGGGGGGCCTGCAAGGAAGATCGGGGCCGGCCTCAGGATCATCTTGAGGAGGATCGTGGCTGGCCTTGGGATGACCTTTGTGGGGTGGGTGGGCGAAGGGCTGGTGGTCCAGGAAGGCGATCGGAGGCTGGTGGGGGGCGGGGGGGGTGGTTGGATCCGATCGTGGGGGTGGGTTAGATAGGGACCTTGGATCCAGGAGGCAAGTGTAAAGGCACTTAACTTCCTGGATGCAGCAGTCCTCGCCTTGCTGGAACTATCAGGTTTTACGAAGTGTGTAAAACCCGACCAGCTAGAGTTAAAAACAAAATGGTGGTTAAAGAGGCTTCCAACCTTATTAAAATATTTAAATTGATGTCCTACCTCCTGGTAGCGGATTGGCTGCCCGCCCCCGTCCCAACTGGGTTGGAGGTGGGTTCAGGCCAAGATTCCGATTTTTTAAAAACAATTTAACTACTGCCATACTCCAAACCCACCTGTTTTTTCAGGTTAAAATTCTGCCGTGAATCTCAGCTTGGTCAACTTCCACAGCTATACCATGAATGGAGACCTGAGGCAAATAGAGACCCGAGGCAAATGAACTGACAAATCTGCCAGGGGCCAAAAGTGAAGTGGAAGTGGGTCACAAAGGGCCCCAAGCGCTCTCGAGTACAGCTGGTATGCAGTAAGACTAGTTTCCCTGCTGTAAAACCTCTGCTTGCTACTATAAGCTGACAAGCCACTCTGCACTGGTTATGTAGATTTATTCATAATACCAGCAAGAGGGATTTATACACTAAAACAAAAGTAAAGATATTGCATTTATTGCACACACAATATTTGAAGCAATGTAGAAAAAATTGCCTAATCGCACAGTGGTCAGTGATTTCCACAGTTTGAATTTCTAAACTACGCAATTGGATTACTATGATTGAGCCATAAAAATTGAAAGAATCTTGAAATATAAATGTAACTACATGTATGGTGCTTAAAGTTTGAAAAGCAGAGGATTGAAGTTTCTTCATAAAGTGTATAGAATCATAGAAACTTGCAGCACTGAAGGAGGCCATTCGGCCCATCATGCCTGTGCTGACTCTTTGAAAGATCGGTTATGTTACTTGTGTTACACTATAGAAGAATGTAACTTTTTGTTTAATTGGCTAGTTATGAAGAATTGGTCTTTTTCAAATCTGCGTGTGAAATAAGACTACAAGCTTCCAGAAATGCCATTAGACACTGCAAAATCATGTATTCCTCCCCCACCTCCCCGCCCCGGCCCCAACCCAATTGTATTCACAAATAAATCTTGGTCAAATTGTGACTTGAACATTGGTAGGCTTTTTCCTCAAACTAATCTGTGGTGTCAATGGTTTACCTATGTTACTCAGCTACATCTGAAGCCCATTGTAGTTGCACAGTATTACAATGACCACACTGCAGGCACAAGAACACCAATTTTAACTCTAGGCAAACGTGGGGCTAGCGAGATGAGCATCAGGCTCGGCCCAGCTCGTCAACATAAGGCCTGGGGCGTGTTTACTCCGGGCCTCGTTTAAATAAATTATAACAGACTCCCTCCTGAACCCAGCATCAATGACGTGGTGCCGGCAGGCGAGTGTGGCAGGAGGGCACTGCCAGGGACCCACGGGAATGTTCCCTAGCCAAGATAAATCTGGGGATGTGGGGTGGTCTGAGGCGATCACAGGAAGCCTAGGTCTGGTGAAGCTCAGGCCCGAGACAATCGCGGGACAGGAAAGGCCCAAGGATTCCTTGTGGGCCTGGAGGAACATACAGCCTGAAATGCAGCGTGGATCTGGTGAATGCCACGCTGCCTATATTTTAACACCCTGCAAGCCCCGTTTTTGTTTGGCGCGGGGTTAAAATCGCAACCAAGATTTTTAATATTTAGATAAATAGTTCCAGAAAAGTTTACTTTACTTTAATCTATTGGTTTTCCATTATTCCTCAACATATAATTAAATATAGCATTCACCTAAAATCAGTTACTGCAATTAAATGTCAATTTTAGAAAAAAAAAGTCTTGGAGTCTTTGAGACTTTTTTTTATTTTACTGGATTGCTGCCAGAAATAAGTACACTATATGTCATGTGGTAGTATTCTTTGCTTAGGGATATAGTGGGGAGACTGACTGACTGTATTGTATAGCCACAGGCAGCAAATCTGTTTCAGTTGGTTATAATTTCAAAACTTAGAAATTAAATTTTAGTACAGATCATCAAAGTGAAAATAAAATTAAATCTGCTGATTTGTACAATTATTACCCAAGTGTTGAGTTATACATTTGACATACTATTGTATGCCTATTTTTGAAAAGTGAACAACTTTTTATGATCTGACTTTGAATTTTGGGGCTGGTTGGTGTACTAACAATCACAACTGTTGCATTGCAAAACTGCCAAGAATTTGATGACTTGAGAATTCTGGGCCTTTGCTCAACTTTTAGAGAACAGAAACTTCTTGGACCTTTTTAGAGAGTCTACTATGACCTTAGTTTAGGGTGCATTATTAAAGAATGGTTACTGAGGTATCAAAGCACATGGTTTTCATTCTGTACGATTCTGATATTCCCATTTACACCTCCAGACCCATTTGTTTCTTAACTTGTCCCATTACCATCTCCTTTTGCCTTGCACCATCATCCCTTTAGTCATTTAATCTCTCCTGCCTTCCACCCTATCACAGACCTTCCCTTTTGTTCTTTCCTCCTCTCCCCATTTTGCCCTGCCTCTGTACTTGCTTAAAATCTGTTACATCTCTAACTTTTCTAGTTCTGACGAAAGGTCATTGACCTGAAACGTTAACTGTTTCTCTCTCCACAGATGCTGCCTGACCTGCTGATTATTTCTGGCATTTTCTGTTTTTATTTCAGATTTCCAGCATCTGTAGTTGCTTTTGTATTCATTCATGGTTGATTGCAATAAGCTTAAATCCCATTGCCAATTTTTTGGTCAGTTTATTAAAAAAATTCTGAAGAAAGAAAGATAACTCTATGACCCTTAATGCCATAATACTAATTTAAGATTCTTGGTTCTTTCAGCTGTGGAATTGCTGGAATAAGCACAGTGATAGCACGTAAAATTTTTGAATGCATATTGTAAGCTGTTAAATGGAACAGTGGTAGTGCATGCTCATGAAGACAGATCTAATGCAATGTTTATGATGAAATGAAGGGGACAATAACAGAAGAAATTGAAATCTTTTCTTTGATGGTTCTCAATATGGTGCATATTACCCCCAGCACATCTGCCTTATTTCATAATGTAAAATGTAGTGTTCATACTACTTAGGGAATTTTTTTTGTATCTATTCTATGTAATTCTATATTCCTTAATTAATAAATAGAAATGAAAAAACAGTATGCCGTATCCATGGTATGAAAACTGTTTAAAGCTTTTGCACCTTGAGTTAGTGAGTTACGATTTCTTGAAAAAAGATTATTTTTATTTTTGAATTTATGAATTTTTATAAACATACATTCTGCATTAAGTCATCCTCGGTTCCGAGGGACTGCCTAAGAAGGAAGACATTCTGCGGGCTCATGTATTGTCCAGGTGGAAATTAGGCTTGAAAATGGTTGAGATTAACAGAGTTTACCACAGATAAATTTAAATAAAGAATTGATGATTTCTCTCTATGCAGCAGCAGCTAGGTTAAATTGCAACTCTTTCCATTTGTGCACTAACATGGACATTTGGTTCTATTTTGTGGCAAAACGACAAAGACATTTTGCATTTGTTGAACTTTTTGAAGAACACTGCTTCAACAGTTTGTCAAATCAAGTTTTTCTTTTCTATTTCTCTTTCTATAACACTTCTCTTTTGAGCAAGTTTAAGGAGCCATTGAACGATGGACTCTGCAAGCTTACTGTAATCTGATTGCTGAGAATAGGTTGATGTGTATAAAATGACAATACTTGCATGTATTTAGCCCTAAATTTATTCCAAGTAAACTTTTCAATCCAAAGTATTTCTGGCATTTAAAAAATATTTCTTCTCCTGTTGTCCACTCCAGCTAAGAACTTGCCTGTTGTATCTATTTTCACCGAGATATATAAATATCTCTCATTTCCAAGGTGCTAATTATTTTATCAGTCTAATGAAATAGAATATTGAAAGATAGAACAACTGGACAATAACCTGTAGTGCAGACTGGAAACGTTCAAACATCCTTGGATACAGAAGTTGTGCCACAGGAATGCCAATATAACGTCTCTGTTCAGAAAGGAGGAAAAGGGATATACCAGGTAACTGTAGACCCAAGTTAGCCTAAAATTAATAGTGGGTAAGCTTCTAGAGGCCATAATATGGGACAAATTTAATACTGAACTGGAAAGATATGGGTTAATTAAGAACAGTCAGCATGAATTTGTAAAAGGCAAGTCAAGTCTACTAAATTTAATAGACTTCTTTGAGGAAAATAACAATGTACAGGAAACTCTTTATTATCCGGGACCGGCGTGGTGCCGGTTTATCAAAAAGTCCGGATTACAGAGAGGTATAGCTTAAAAGGTACGAGAACTCCGGTCACAGCAACAAATCCAGGCTTCCCTGTTGCTTAGCAACATGTGCAGGAACTCCGGCCACAGACCAAGTGTCCCTGTTGCTTGGCAACAAGTGCACGAACCCCAGTTACACAGCCACAGATCCAGGAACTGCCACTAATATGAAGTAAAACTTACCTGAACCTACTCCTGAATTTTGCCGGTTAACAGAGATTTCCGGTTATTTGGGTGCCGGTTAAAAGAGAGTTTCCTGTATTACATAGGATTACATCGGATATACGGCACAGAACAGGCCATTCGCTCAACCAGTCCATGCTGGTGTTAATGCTCCACTCGAGTCTCCTCCCGTCTTTCCTCATCTAAATCTATCAGCATAACCCTCTATTCCCTTCTCCCTCATGCTTGTCCAGCCTCCCCTTAAATGTGTCTATACTATTCGCTTCAACCACTCCCTGTGGTAGTGAGTTTCACATTCTCATCACTCTTTGGATAAAGAAGTTTCTTCTGAATTCCCCATTGGATTTCTTGGTGACTATCTTATATTGATGGCCTCTAATTATGCTCTTCCCCACAAGTGGAAACATTCTCTCTCTATCCACTTTGTTCATAATTTTAAAGACCTCTATTAGGTCACCCCTCAGCCTTTTTTCAAGAGAAAAGAGACCCAGCCTGTTCATCCTTTTCTGATATGTATACCCTCGCATTTCTGGTATCATGCTTGCAAATCTTCTCTGCACCCTCTCCAGTGGCTCTATATCTTTTTTATAATATAGCGACCAGAACTGCACACAATACTCTAGTGTGGTCTAACCAAGTTTCGATACAGGTTTAGCATAACTTCCCTACTTTTCAATTCTATCCCTCCTAGAAATAAACCCTAGTGCTTGGTTGCTTTTTTTTAATGGCCCTGCTAACCTGTGTCGCAACTTTTAGTGATTTTGTGTATTTGTACTTCTAGATCCCTTTGTTCCTCTACCCCACCTAGACTCTCACCCTCCAACCCTCCTATTCTTCCTACCAAAATGTAATACCTCACATTTATCTGTGTTGAACTTCATTTGCCAATTATTTGCTCATTCTGCAAGTTTATTAATGTCCTTCTGTAATTTGTTGCAGTCCTCCTCCGTATTGACTACCCCCCCCCCCCATTTGGTATCATCCGCAAATTTAGAAATTGTGTTTTTGATTCCAAAGTCTAAATCGTTAATGTAAATTGTGAACAGCAGTGGTCCCAGCACTGATCTAGGTGGAACACCACTACCCACCTTCTGCCACTGTGAATAGCTACCCTTTACTCCCACTCCCTGCTTTCTGTCTTGAAGCCAGCTAGCAATCCATTCTGCTACTTGTCCCTTGACTCCACATTCTCTGACCTTATTCATTAGTCTATTATGGGGTACCTTATCAAAAGCCTTTTGGAAAATCCAGATAAATTACATCTACTGCATTACCATTGTCTACTCTCTCTGTTACCTCTTCAAAAAATTCAGTAAGGTTGGTCAAGCAAGATTTTCCCTTTTGAAATCCATGCTGACTATTCATTGTTATACTTTTCGTTTCTAGATGTTCTTCTGTTCTCTCTTTTTTAGTAGGGATTCCATTATTTTTCCTACCACCGATGTTAAGCTGACTGGTCTATAATTCCCTGGACATGTTCTATCCCCCTTCTTAAATATAGGTATTACGTTAGCTATCCGCCAGTCCTCTGGCACGACACCTTTTTCTAATGAATTATTAAATATGTGTAGTAATGCCTCTGCTATCCCCTAGATTCTTTTAAAATGCGGGGGTTTTAGCCTCTTTGAGTTTGATTAGTTTATTTAATATATCCCCTTTTTTATTTTAAATGCACTTATCTCATTACTCATCTCATCATCCAATGTCATGTCCACCTGTTCTATCTCCCTGGTAAAAACTGAAGTGAAATAATGATTTAATATTTCTGCTATCTCCCTATCATTACCTGTGGTATTGTCCTGTCTATCCCTTAATAGCCCTCTTCCCACCCCAACCTTTTTTATTGATGTGCCTGTAAAATATTTTACTATTTTGTTTTATGTTCCTTGATAATTTAATTTCATTGTTCCTCTTTGCCTTCCTAATTCTATTTTTGACTTCTCTCCTAATCCCCTCGTATTCTCTTATCATGCACTCCTCTGCTGTCTATGTACTCAATGTATGCCTCTTTCCTTACCCTCAATTGTTCCCTTATGTCTTTATTCATCCATGGAGTCTCATTAGTGTTTAGTTTGTTCTTTCCTTTTAGCGGAATATATTTTTCCTGCACTCTGTTGAACAGCGTTTTAAATGTTTCCCATTGTCATTCTACATCGTTGTTTGCCAATATTGTTGCCCATTTTATCTTCCCAAGTTCTATTCTCAGCCCCTCAAAAATCAGCTTTTCTCCAATCGATTAACGTGGTTTTTGTCATACTTATGTCCTTCTCTATTATCATCTTAAAGCATATTATACTATGGTCACTATTGCCTATATGTTCCCCTACTTTTACTTCTCTTATCTGCTCTGGCTCATTCCCCATAACTAGATCCAATAGCAAATCCTCCCTTGTTGGGCTTTTTACATATTGGGTTAGAAAGGAGTCCTGTCGACATTGCAGGAACTCCATTCGCTTATCCCCTTTACCTATTTCTGTCCAATTAATATCAGGGTACTTGAAATCCCCCATAATTATTATGTTTTTTACTCAATTCTCTAATTTGTCTATATTTCTTCCTCCACCTCCCTTCCACTATTAGGTGGTCTGTAGACTATGCCTATTAGTGTGATTGATCCATTATTATCTTTTATCTCTATCCATATGGATTCTATTTTTGTCTTGCTGATATCTACGTCAGTTTTTTCTATTGCCATTATGTTATCCCTAATAAGAACAGCTACTCCACCTCCCCTTTGTCCCTCTATCTTTTCTACATATGTTAAACCCTGCAATGTTTAATTCCCAGTCCTGATTTTTCTGTAGCCATGTCTCAGTAATCCCTACTATGTCTTGTTCCTCCCAATGCATGATTGCTTCCAGCTCCCCTGTTTTATTACGGACACTGTGCATTGCTGTACAGACAGTTTAACTCCTTTTTAATAGGATTTCCTCTCTTTATGTTTAACCATCTTTTTAGACTCCTGTTCTATAACTCTATTTGCTCCCTTGCTGTCAATGTCCTCCCTTTATTCTTTCCTATGCTCACTTTTCCTGTTTTGCTTATATTTAGGCTGCTTATGGTTTTGTAGATCCCTCCCCCCTTACTAGTTTAAAGCCTTTGCCACCTCCCTATTTACCCTTTCCGCTAGGACATGGGTCCTATCCTGGTTCCGGTGGAGCCGGTCCCATTGATACAGCTTCTTTCTGTCCCAGAACTGGTGCCGGTGTCCCATGAAAAGGAACCCCTCTTTCCCACACCAGCCCTTTAGCCACGTGTTAATTCTCCTGATCTGTCTGCTTCTATGCCAATTTGCACGTGGCTCGGGCAATAATCCAGAGATTATTACCCTCGAGATCCTGCTTTTTAATTTAGAGCCTAACTTCTGAAACTGTTTCAGCAGGACTTCCTCCCTGTTCTTACCTATGTCGTTTGTCGTTTGTTCCAACATGGACCACGACAGCTGGATTCACCCCCTCCCTTTCCAAGTTCCTCTCCAGCCGCCGTGAGATATCCCTTACCCTGGCACCGGGTAGGCAACACACCGTTCGGGATTCTTGTTCTTGGCTGCAGAGGACACTATCTATCCCCCCTTGAACATACCTTTAATGGAAAATAAATGAGGCTGTATTATCTGCATATGCAACTCTATTTGACATTGAGTTCTGATTTTTTTCTAAATTTGCTATAATTTAAATTTAACAAAATAGTAACCAGTAATAAGCTGCTATAACTGAACTAAACTGGCTATTTATTAACTAACTACAGTAATAGTATGAGTTTTATTTATTTTATTAGTAGTCACACAGTTTATCAATGGTATCACATGGTGTACAGTTTTAGATTCTGTTTATAAAGAGGAAATTAGTTTGTAAAATTTGCTATGTGGTAAAGTTCCAATTATGCTAGATTTCAAAATGCAATTTTAGCAATGGAATCTGTTCCATGGGGTTATAGAATGATTTATTCCATCAATACAGACAAGTGCAATATAAGTATCCTATGGACAGAATATACGTCCCATTTTAATACCACGTTAATTGCTCTAATAACTGTAGACAAGCTAACAGTGAGCGGAAATTAAAGCAATTGTAAATAATAGCCCGATTAACGGCAGTATAGATGGCCCCACACACTAAGCCATTCCTTGGTACAGGGAATCTTGGTGAAGTAGGGGCTTCGTAATCATTATATCTAGGCCCAACCAGTTCTAATGCAATTATGAAGTCTAGCGTTAACTGGCAGTTGCCAAATGATACACGCATGTGTATAAGAGACGTCGCGTAACCAAATTTGGGCAGTTCAGCGGTGAAAGGAAGAAGACAATCTTACCATTTCTTATTGAACACATGAATTCCTGTAGCTGGAAGAAAAGCTCAATTTGCCACATCTTCCTATCAAAAACCACGCAAAAAACGGACATGGAGTGTTAATTACTGAAGGATTTTGTGAAAAGCAGTAATCAACCCAAAGCAGCACAAAATAGAGGGGAACACAGACATAATGATGCACAGTGCAGATAAGACTTTTAAAAGAATTGTCTTGCGTTGTTCCGTGGTGGTGGTGGAGGAGGGGAGAATCCGATCAAGTATTCAGTTGCTCCCTTTCTCCAGCAGCATTTTAATGTAAATGATACTGCAACGCAGCTTGACTTTGCCAGCGCCACATTGAACGGTGCTCCTCTGTTTGCAGAATATACAATGACTTTATTCTGTTCAAAAGAATTGAATGAAATTGGGTCATTTCCTTGCTGATTGCGTCATTAACGCATGAGAATCGAGGCGCTTTCTGATGGGAGCAAAACACTGAATTAAACACTAGAGCTGCCCTTTTACAATATGTGCTAGAGAAAGTAGCTGTCAGAACAAGGGGTGGGGGTATTCTTGGCCTTTTAAACGTTAGTATTCTGTATTTTTTAATGTGAGCGGCGTATTTACTCGCGCATCATTTATAGTTGTGAAGCCAAATGACTGTAGATGAGTAGGTGATTTGGTTTTGTGCGTGCAGTCACAATGCATAAATTCTCCAAGCCGCCTTGCAATGGACTGGAGTTACTGTAAGCGATACTATCGATGGTAAACGTGGAGCGCTTCTCTATCCGGGTCCTTTATTTTGACTGTTAGATTTCTGCGTCCCCGTTGTGTGTTTAGTGGACAGTGACTGTTGCGTTAGCTTAAGTAATATTAAAAAACCCACGATTCCTATGGGCCGGGCCAGTGGCTGTTCCGAAAAGGGTTGAACACTTTCGTGGTTAGATGTATTCATGGCAATAAAGCCGGGTTTTTCTATTTATCTTCAATTTCTCAGTGATTTCATTGTAACGGCATTTCGGTAATCAGTTGTACAACTGAGTTTTGCTGGCTGTCCGATGATGCAAATCGGCAAATAGAATGCAACGCTCCCCTCGCCAAAGAGTTAAGTGTGAGAGAGAAGTGAAACTATGGAGATCTGGCAATCGATCGAGGAGGTGACTTCCTAAACAAGTTGGGCTGTTAATACTTCTTGTTAATACCTCTTGTCTTTTGCAATAGTGCAAAGCTTAAGAGAATCTGAAGCAATCTAATGTCAGTAAGATTCACAAAAATGTCTTTTTAAAATTTTGCTAACCTTTCTGTGAATTCGGTAGTTTTAAACCTGTACCTATTATTGAAAATGCAAAATAGATTAAGACGAATCTTTGTATGCGCGGGTAATAGATGCAGGAATTAAATGGTGCACAGCACGTGTACAAATAAATCGATTTAAAAAATAAATGAGAGTATTTTACTGAGTTTTTTCACTTTCTGCTTTTATTGAAAGGAACGTTGTCTGATCAAAAACAGAAATGTTTCCCACTAACCCCGAGTCCTGACAAACCGGTGTTCCTCTTGAGTTTATGCATTTTAATCTCCTGGAGTGCTCCGGCTAATTTTAGCTACCACCTCCCAGGGTTCTGTTTCTGTCAACAGCGAGCCATATTGTCGGTAAATCCCCCATGTGTTGATTTGTCTCCGGTAAAAGGTGTTTTCAGTGACTTTGCCAATTATAAGTGTATGTTGGACACAGCTTGCAAACAAAACGCAAATATTGGCAACCTAGCGAAATGAAATATTGTTAACTATATTGATTCCGAGGCGGCTCCATTGTTTGTGCCTGAAGATCTACTCCCTGCATAGCTGGGCGTGTGTTGCATGTAAACTTTATTTCATGCACAATCACTCGAAAGGACCATCCTGCAGACAGTCTCCCCCCCCGGTGCTGTTGGAAATACAGCTGCCTGGATTACAACAGATGCTGCAGACTATTTATGAGACTGAATCCTTTTCACTTTCAGATGGACTTTCCGGTCGAGACCAGTCAGTTGAGCTGCTGACCCCCTCAAGAGTGAATCATATGCCCAGTACTGGTAAGACGCGATCAAATCTTTAATAGCGAGATTAATTTATCAGATAAAATCAAGTCATGAGTTGCTTTTAAATGTTGCCAACACCCAAAACGGAAACTATTTCACAGTGAAGTATCAATTGTAACTATCGGCTATAATTGTACAACATGTGTTTTTGTTAATTCTAAAGTATTCACGTTTTTCTGATAAAATGGGCGGTACCAATATTTTCTGTAAAATGCCTGTAATTTAAACAGATTAATTTTCTGGCACATGGTTACTAACGCACTCCTGTGTGACCATAACAATAAAGCAGAAATAGGTCGGGTGATCAGCATTGATACTATGTTGGGAAGGTGTATTTAATTTTGTGCTTGGGGAGTCATTTATGAGGCGTGTAACTGAACTCAGTGACTGTCTTCAGACAAACTGGTTAAAAAAGGCTGTGATATAATTTATTTAAGACTTTGGTTCTCTTTGTGCTTCATCTTGATTGTCGTGCTGTAGTTTTAACACTTTGTTGAGCTTGAGATATTTTCATTGCAAGTCCAATTGCAAGTATTGTAGCAGCAGCATACTTTTGACCAAGTTAATTTGTCATTGTATTGCAAAAAATGTTGCGTACTATAAATGCCGTATATGCATTTACAAAACACTGCATAAAACTTAATGAATGGGGTTGATGGAGAACTGTTTTCACCAACCTCTTCCTTCAAACTACAGTGCTAATGAAGTTTTAAGATTTTGGGGGAGGGGGGGAGCAAAATACACAAAATCAAAGCTGACTTAACATTCTTTTCCCTCCTTTACCTACCTCTTGGATACAATCAATTTCCATTCCAAAGATTTATTTGAAGAAAATAAATAAAAACTATCAGTGGTATCTTCCATCTTATTTGAAAACTTGAAACTTAAAACTCTTTGCATTCTTCATATATTCTCTTGCTCAATATTTTCTTTTTTTTTGTGCTGATTTCACCCCCCCCCCCACCCAAGTTTTTGCTCCTCCCTTCCTGGAGTAGATTTCCATGAGCCTTGCCCAAATGGCCATTAGTCATGTGCAAGTCTTGACAACAGGCTGTCTGACTGACTCTGCAGGACATGATGGGCAAGTTTGATCCTGCCCTCATTCAGCACCATACACGTGCAGTTCCAACACTGGTCACTATATAGTAATCTGGACTGCTAAGAAGCAGGGCGCCTGGTTTTATTCTGTTTATTCTATTTTCATTATAGGGGAGTCCAGGATTTTTACCAGTGTTTTGCGGATTGTATTTTGTGCTTCTGTCAATTTTTAATAAGAAAACTCTAATATAAGTGCAAGGTGTGGTGGTGATCTGAAAAATTGGTACTTGCTGATTAATTTGGAATAGTTGTGAGATATGCTTGGACAGTGTTCCTCCAGGAAGTCATAAAATTGCAGAATTTAACATTACAGGAGGAGGCCATTAGACCCATTGCACCTTTGCAAGATCTATGCACTTAGTCTCATTCCCCTGCCCTTTCCCCATATTGTGGTGTATGTGCCTTTAAGAGCCCCCTGTGTACTGTAATGCCGGTAATGGCCACTCGGGCTATATAAGCCTGTATATTGTCTTGTATCAGTTAGTTCACCTCCAGACTTTGTTCAGTAAACACCTGTGAAACCTACTCCTGCCTTCCATGTCCCTATTAACACACGGATACAACACATATCCTTTTAGATTTTTATTTTTCAAATATTTATTCTTTTCCAAAAGCTGCTATAGATTCCACTTCCATCAGCATTACTGGTAGAGCATTCTATGCTAACAGACCCTCCATGTAAGATCATTTACTTAATCTCTTCCTTTGTTTTTTGATCTCCAGTTACTGATCACCGACAGTGGAAAAAGTGTTCAACTAATTTTCAACCTTTTTTGTTAAATCTCAAACTTTTCTTTTGTTCCAGTGGAGCCCCATTTTCTCTAGTCTCTTCTCATAACTCAAGTCTTTTATTTCTGATTTCATCTTAGTGAATCAGTTATGCAATCTTTTAATGACATTGATGTCCTTCCTAAAGTAAGGCACACTGAACTGGACACAGCCTAACCAATATGTAACCTTAGAAATAATGTAATAATAACAGAAAATGCTGGAAATACTCAACAGGTCAGGCAGCATCTGTGGAGAGAGAAACAGTTAAAGGTTTCGGGTCTGTGCCCTTTCATCAGAACTGAAAAATGTTAGAGGTAACAGATTTTAAGCAAGCGTGTCTTGTCTCTTAGGCAGTCCCTCGGAACCGAGGATGACTTGCTTCCACCGAGGATGACTTGCTTCCACATTAAAAATGAGCTCGCAGGTGACTGATTAGTCCAATGCGGGACCTACAGTCTCTGTCACAGGTGGGGCAGACGGTGGTTGAAGGGGTGGGTGGGTGGGGTGCTTGGGTTGACGTGCGCTGCCTGCGCTTGGCTTCCGCTTGCTCCTGGCAAAGAGACTCGAGGTGTTCGATGCCTTCCCGGATGCTTCTCCTCCACTTTGTGCGGTCTTGGGCCAGGGATTCCCAGGTGTCGGTGGGGATGTTGCACTTTTTCAAGGAGGCTTTGAGGGTGTCCTTGAAGCGTTTCCTCTGCCCACCTGGGGCTCTCTTGCCGTGCCGGAGCTCCGAGTAGAGCGCTTGTTTTGGGAGTCTCGTATCGGGCATGCGGACAATGTGACCCGTCCATCGGAGCTGATTGAGCGTGGTCAGAGCTTCGATGCTGGGGATGTTGGCCTGAGCAAGAACACTGACGTTGGTGCGCCTATCCTGCCAATGGATTTGCAGGATCTTGCGGAGGCAGCGTTGGTGGTACCTCTCTAGTGCTTTGAGGTGCCTGCTGTACATGGTCCATGTCTCTGAGGCATACAGCAGGTGGGTATCACTGCTGCTCTGTAGACCATTAGCTTAGTGCCGGGTTTGAGGTCCTGGTCTTCAAACACACTCTTCCTCAGGCGACCGAAGGCTGCACTGGCACACTGAAGGCGGTGCTGGACTTCGTCGTCGACGTCTGTCCTTGTTGACAGTAGGCTCCCGAGGTATGGAAAGTGGTCCACGTTGTCCAAGGCCTTGTCGTGGATTTTGATAATTGGGGGGCAGCACTGTGTGGCGGGGGCAGGTTGGTAGAGGACCTTTGTCTTACGGATGTTTAGTGTAAGGCCCATACTCTCGTATGCTTCGGTGAAGGTGTTTACAATGGTTTGGAGTTCGATCTCCGAGTGAGCGCAGATGCAAGCATCGTCTGCATACTGTAATTCGATGACAGAGGATGGGACGACCTTGGATCTGGACTGGAGGCAACAGAGGTTGAACAGTTTCCTGTTTGTTCTGTAAATTAGCTCCACTCCAGTGGGGAGCTTACTGAGGGTGAGATGGAGCATTGCAGCAAGGAAGATTGAGAAGAGCGTTGGTGTGATGACACAGCCTTGCTTGACCCCAGTTCGTACGTGAATTTGGGTCTGTGGTGGAACCGTTGGTCAGGATCACGGCTTGCATGTCGTCGTGAAGCAGGCGGAGGACAGTGACAAACTTTTGAGGGCAGCCGAATTTGAGGAGGACACTCCATAATCCCTCACGGTTGACAGTGTCGAAGGCCTTTGTGAGATCAAAGAAGGCCGTGTACAGCGGTTGGTGCTGTTCCCTGCATTTCTTTTGTAATTGACGTGCGGTGAAGATCATGTCCATTGTGCTTCTTAGTGGACGGAATCCGCATTGCGACTCTGGGAGGAGCTCTTCGGCCACTGGGAGAAGGCGATTGAGGATTCTTGCGATGACTTTCCCTGTGGCAGATTGCAGGGAAACTCCTCTGTAATTACCGCAATCGGACTTGTCACCTTTCTTGAAGATGGTCAGAATTACAGCGTTTCTGAGATCCCCTGGCATGCTCTTTTCCTTCCAGATAAGAGAAATTAGTTCATGAATTCGCACCAGTCGTGCTTCTCTGCCATGCTTTAGTGCCTCGGCGGGGATTCCATCTGCTGCTGAGGCCTTGTTCTTCAGTTGTCGGATGACCTTTTCAACCTCATGCCGGCTGGGGTTGTGCTGAGATGGTGGCGGGTAGCATGCTGTGGGATGGAGTTGAGGACACTCGTGTCGAAGACAGAGTCGTGGTTAAGGAGATCTTCAAAGTGCTCCTTCCAGCGGGCACTGACTGCTTCCCTGTCCTTGATGAGTACCACTCCGTTCTTGGCCCGCAGTGGGGAAGGGCCTTGGGTGCTTGGGCCGTAGACGGTCTTGACTGCGCTAAAGAATCCACGCACGTCGTGGTTGTCGGCTAGCTGCTGGATCTCCTGCGCTTTCTCCATCTGTTCTTTATAGGTCGCGAGTTTTTTGTTGGACCTTGGCCTTCGGGCTTCTGTAGAGCTGCTTTCTTGCTCAAGTTCTGTTGCTGTTTCCAGATCAGAAATGCCTTGCGCTTGCGGTTTATTAGCTCCTGGATCTCCTGGTCATTCTCGTCGAACCAGTCTTGGTGTTTCCTGGCTGAGTGACCGAGCGTCTCTTCACAGGTGCTGATTATGGAGGCCTTGAGTGCAGACCAGATGTTGTGGGCACTCTGTGTCTCTGCATCACTGGGAGTCGTCACAACGTCTGGTCTGCACTCACGGCAAGCAAGCACAAAGGCAGGGAAAGGGGAGGAAAGAACAAAAGGGAAGGAAGGTCTGTGATGGGGTGGAAGGCAGGAGTGATTTTAAATGACAAAAGGGATGATGGTGCAAGGTGTGGTAATGGGACAAGTAAATAAACAAAAGATGGGAAAGCAAAATACTGCGGATGCTGGAAATCTTTTTTAAAAAAACCTAGAAAATGCTGGAAATACTCAGCAAGTCAGGTGGGAGGCAATGCAAAAATGGTGGAAAACAAAAAGTAGATAGGTCATAACAGAAAGGTCACGTGGTCGGGGCAGCGCGAATCAGCTTGCGGGACAAAGTGCTTGTGGCGCGAAGAAGCGGATGGCAGAAGACAGGTGGTAGAGAAAAGCGCAAGGCAGAAAAAGATAGCTCGGAGCACAGGTCTAGGGAAGAAAAGTAAAAGAGACGCGAGATAATGTAAGGGCGAGAGGCGCTCGGGGGTGAGAAGGAGAGGAGTGAGGGGGAGGAAGAGAGGAGTGATGGGGTGGGACGCAATATAAGAGGGGAGCTCGGGGGAGCAATGCAGAAAGAAGAGAGGAGCTTGGGGGTGGGGGAGCAAAGTAAAAGAGAGGAGCAGCGCAACAACCAAAAACCTACTCATTGTCACCGGGCTTGCGAGTATTGTCATATAGTCTGTAATAACCAAGCCACCACATTATCTAAAATTGTTTAGGATAATTGTTAATGTATAAGATAAATAAGAATTTGAGAAAGAAATGACGAATGAAATTTAGTGATTAACAAACTGGGTCTACTCTGGGTGGGGCGGGGGGCCCCAGCGGAAAGTACTTGCTTACCTCAAGGGAGAGAGATTCTCACTGACTGACCTGAGGATGGTAAATATAGTTATACAGTTTTGAATATTTCCTTGGAAATAATGTGATTCTACCCCTACCTCACTCCCCTGCTGCATAGAAACTGCACCCATCAACCAGTCCTCAGTCTCCCTTTCTCTCTTGCTGTTGCTGACCAAGTCGAAGTAGTTCCATTTCTAAAACTTCGGTGTCATATTTTCTGAATAGGTCAAAGAAGTTAGAGGATTCAAAATATATAAAATAATTAGCTACCTTGTACTGAAGTATGTTTATTGTATTTTAAAATTCAGTGTGCTAAAGTTCATTTATATGCCTGGCTTCAGAATTTGCACTTATTGTGGAACTTTTCCTTGGAGATCAGATCACTTTGCTCAGTGCATCTCCATTTTCCCAGTGTTTGTCTTTGAAAATAACTCTGCAATCTAAATCTAAAACATGCAAATCCTGTGTCTCAGTGAGATGTAGCAAACAGAAATATCAGAAAGCATGGAACAAGAATAGCGTCTACTCCCGTTAATTCAAAGTGCTTTTGCTTGTCCAATGGTACAAGTTGTAGAATTTTATTATGGCACAGGATGCTTTTTTTGTGCAAAATTTCAATTTGAAGTAGCGGATAATTTGAATTAAACATCAAATTAAGAGGAATAGGCTGTAGGTCATTTGGCCCATCAAACTGCTTCCACGGACTGTACAAACTATCCTATTATGGACTCGACTCCATCTATTTTGGATCCTGAGAAAATACTATGTAAGTTCTCCTTTATCATCAAAGGTAATTAAACAGTAGTCTGGAATATTCAACCCTGACCAGTCATTCTCTGCAGGCAGCATTCTTCCCACTCCAGGTCCCAACAGCAGAAGATCATCATGATCCATGAAGTACATGATCATTTCAATCCACACTGACGTCTGTAACTACCAATTACTGTATGTTCCTCACTGGACATTTTATTAGGCACTTTTTGAAAGAGTTAAGCAACACAACTTTAAGTTAGTTGGTTGAGGATTTAGATGGAAACTTTGTTAACTTGTGGGATGGTGCAGAAATACAGGACTCTACCATGTCTTAGTAGTCTCTTTCTAACTTGTGTCTTAAAATAGATGGTAGATGCCAGGAAGGCTCTGTCACCAAGTGGTGCTGGAGAATTTGGCAATGGTACAGTGTCTTTTGGACATCTGTCAACTTGACCAGCACCTTGTTGAAGATCTCTGATCTCGGTATTCTTAAGGTCATAAGTCTCTTGTGCTCAAGATAATCACACTTCTGGTCTTAGTTTTAGTGCATTGATTCACTGAACTTAAGCAAACTGTAATATTAAATCATAATTATATACCCCTATTGGTACTGTGGAATTTCATTTGAAGAGTGTGGAAGGCTGTGTAGTCTGGTTAGATTATATTTTCCTGAATTTTTTCAAATATTTCGGCTCACAGTTCAATATAATGCAACAAGTAATGGATTACTATATAAAAGCTGTATTTTGATTTAAAATGTCACCTAATATATTTGCAGCATTACAGCCATTCTTATATTTCTATATATCAACTGACCTGGGATGGCTATTAGATGATCCAGGTAAAGATTGAGTTGAGCAAATTGAGGCTGAAGTTTTAGGAAACTTTTTAGGAATGCTCTCCTTCCAACTATAACAAACTTTTGCTTCAGCAGTTACAGATCAGTTTTTTTTTAAAAAAAGGAAGCACTTGCATTTACAACCAGTGATTTAGCTTTACAACAAGTGACCTAACGTCACTGCCATGCAGGTAAATTTGGTAGCCAATTTGGGCACAGCAAGGTCCCACAAACAGTAAAAGAATGACTAACTGGATAATCTGTTTTCCATAGTGTTAATCAAGGGAGCTCTAGCTAAACAAACAGACAGAGAACTTGATCCAGAAGATGGCATCTCTAACATTGCAGCACTGTTACACTGAAGTGTTAGCCCAAATTGTGTTGGAAGAGCAGTGGAACTTGAACTCTCAACCTTCTGATTGAGGTGCGAGTGCTACCAATTAAACCAAACTGACGCTTAATATGTATTTCATTCCCAAACTCCATCTATGGTTGGAATTGTGAAAGCCTCTGCTGCATTTTATTTCTGTTACCAGTGTAGTCTAAGTAGGTCATGATAATGTCTCAGTCGACCAGTGAATGATTTTCACAGAAGCAAGCTACAGTGGAACCATGATCATCTGCATTCCCATTATTTGTGCTTTCAATTATCCACACAAACTTCTATGGCAGTCAGCAGAAATGCAGAAGTTGGGGTTACTTACATTTTTAAAACATCATTCTACTCTACATCAAGTACTCCAGACAGCACCTCACTTCTAAGGACGTTCAGTTGGAGAAAGGAGAAAAGCTCATTGAAGAAAAATATGAGGGCTGCTGAATTTAGATATGTTTGCATTATTGCAAAATATGAATAAAAATGATACTATCTCCATGCACCTATCATTAAAATTTGCAGTACCCAGACCTTTTCCTCCCCAGCCTTTTTTCTATTTGTTCTCAGATATTTTCCTAATCATTCATATTTAATGTGTTATTTTGTCACTAATGTGTGATGACTTTACTCCTCAAGTTACTAATGAAATAGTTATATCTTTTAAGCATGTTTGTTTAAGTCTTCGATTTTAAAATTGTTTCTATAATCCTGTAATTTGGAACTCCTGATTATTGGCAGGGAATTTGCTCCGCTCATTATCTTTATATAAAGCGGTCCGTCCGTCTGTCTGTCATTCCGTCTGTCTGTCATTCCGTCTGTCTGTCTGTATTGTATAAACTCGAAAGTTATAGGGCGTACCTACACGTGTGTTACATCGAAAGAAAGCTTACGATTCCAGAACCGTCATAAGCGTATTTACGTTTCAGCCAGACAAAAATTGCGCCCGCGGTATCCAAAAAACGTTCAACATTCCGCTTATTATCCGCTCATTAGCATCGAGTGACGTCGAGGTCGACCAATTGTACAGTCGAGCGACCTGACGGTCGACCAATCGCTGCGTGGCGGGGGCGGGTTCCTGGCGCGTGCGGGCCCTCCTAGAGTCAAGTGACGGGACGATTGACCAATCCTACGCTTCGGTGACCTGACGGTCCACCAATCGGTGCGTGTGTGGGCGGGCCTTATCGTTCTGAACCGAGGTGAGTCGTCGCCATCTTGATTCCAAACTTTTCATTTCTTTTTCCCGCTTTCTGCGTGTTTCTTTTCAAATCTACATTTCCAGCAAAAAAAAAGTTGCTTTTAAAAGACAAATTGTTTTTAAAAAAATTAATTAATTTATCAATCTTTTGTCTAACCTCTAATTTTCCTACCTTTCACCGTTTTTCCAGGCCTCAAAGCCTGGGTGTCTGTTGACCAGCCATGCCCGAGCTAGGCGCCTCCCGTCGCGATTGACAAAAGGCCAGCGATCACCGCCATCTTTGTGAAGGCTGGAGGGGGCGGGCCTGAGACGAGCGTCACCACCGCCGCCATCTTAGTAAAGGCGGGCGGGGCAGGAGTCAGCGTCTGCGTCATCTTCCGCCTGGAGCGCGACTTGAGTCCGGCCGGGCCTCACGCGGTAGGTTGTGCGGCGGCGTCGCTCTGGTCTTGAAGCTGGCTCGGGCGGGGGGGGCGGGGCTCGGGAAGGCGGAGCTCGGGAGAGCGCAGCGGGAAGGGAGGGCGGGGCTCCGGAGGCCGGTGCTCGGGAGGGCGGGGCTCGGGCTGAGCCATGTCAGTGCGTGGGGTGGCACGGAGCTCCGCGGAGCCATCGGGTCTGCTAGCTTCCGCCCCCCCCCTCCTCCCCCCCTGTAGTGTATGTGCCTTTAAGAGCCCCATGTGTGCTGTAATGGCCACTCGAGCTATATAAGCCTGTATATTGTGTTATATCCGTTAGTTCCCCTCCAGACTTTGCTTAGAAAACACCTATGAAACCAAACTCCTGTCTTCAGTGTCTCTATCAACACACAGACACAACAGTGGCGACGAAGTGGAAACGGACTTACCTGCAATTCGGCAGCACCTCAAGGACATCGATTCCTCTGGCGTCCAGAATAATCAAGAAAGTGAAAAAAGCTGTGGTTTCACCAGCTGGCCAAGCTGGTGGCAGGTACTGTGCTAATCCTGCCTGGGCGTCAGGCTGGGGCTCCAGCGGCTGGTTTTACAACTGGGCCAAGCAGCGAAAGCGGAGGCAAGCAGTAACAGACGGGGAGGGAGCACTCGGGAGACGGCCGGCGCTGCAAACAGGTCGGCGTTCAGACCTAGAGAGAAAGTCCGGCGGGAACGCGTCTCCAACTGTAAATAAAAAAAGAACGGAAACCGCGGGAAACAGCGTTGTCATCGGCAGCAACGGCGGGAAAGCGCGGGAGGCGCCATATCTTTTCTGCAGAAAAGAAAGAAAAGCGCGGGAAGCGCCATATCTTTTCTAAGATGCCTAAGTCTGGCAATATTGATGCTTTTGATAGCGAGATAGAGGATTGGACCACATATGTGGAAAGAGTGGAGGTATATTGCACTGCAAATGGAATAGAAGATGAAAAAAAAGCTTCAGTACTGCTGAATCTAATGGGCGCAAAGACATACGGGCTGTTACGAAATTTAATCACTCCAGCCAAACCGAAGGACAAGGATTTTAAAGAAATTGTCGATACCCTACAGGAGCACTTAAACCCAACACCGCTGCTGATAGCGGAACGATTCAAATTCTTCAAGAGGAATCAACACAAGAATGAAAGTAACGCTGATTACCTCACCGAATTAAGAAAGCTATCAAAACACTGCCAATTCGGGGCAGGACTAGCAGATTATATTCGAGACAAATTCGCCTGCGGTCTCCTAAGTGAAGGAACACAGAAAAGGCTGCTTCCTGAAAAAGATTTAACACTGGACAAGGCTTTCAGTATGGCTGTATCATACAAAGCAGCCGCAAGAGGAGCTGCAGAAATACAACAAAAGACACAGGACTTCGGCACCCATGAAATGACACAGGGTTTCGAGAGATGTTATCGCTGCGGCAGATCCACCCATGACCAGAGGGACTACTGGTTCAAGGACAAAGCATGCAGGCAATGTGGAAAGATTGGACACATTGCACGGGTATGCCGATCTGGACAAAATAAACCCACAGACAGGAAAAAAAAAATCAATAAAGAAAAGTACAGAAAGGTACAAATGTTGACAGACAGTAGCTCCGAAGACCAGAAGAGCGATAGCGACTCCGAAAACAAGAGACTAAGCTGTCTCAAATTACATAATGTACTTGCCAAAGATGATTACCAGACCATTTGGGTTACCCTCACGATAGCAGGGTCCCCAGTTAAAATGGAGCTAGATACAGGATCAGCTCTGACCGTAATAAATCGACGGGATTACGAGAGGCTATTTCCGCATATACCTTTAAAAGACACATCCATTATCTTGAAAACATATACGGGGCAGAAAGTATACCCCAAAGGAAAAATAAGGGTGCCTGTTGTATACAACGGCAAGGAAATACAAAAGTTGTATTTATACATTCTACAAGATGGTGGCCCACCGCTGTTAGGACGTGAATGGATCAGGAAAATACGTTTAGACTGGCACTCCATTCAGGCACTGACGGTGACCAGTACGAAAAAAAACGATGATGACGTCATACCCGAACGATTAAAAGACATCTTGGCCAATGCCAAAGAAGTATTTCCAGAGGAACTAGGAACCTTGAAAGGCATCACCGCCTCAATAAAAGTGGAAGATGCAGCAATTCCCAAGTTTTTTTAAAGCAAGACCAGTGCCATACGCAATTCGTCCAGCAGTCGAGGCAGAGCTGGAGAATTTGGAAAATGCAGGCGTATTATCCAAAATACATTGGAGCGAGTGGGCAACACCCATCGTTCCAGTCATGAAGAAAGCATTGAATAATGATGAATCTGAAGAACAGAGAAAAATTCGCATCTGTGGGGACTTCAAGGTGACTGTAAACCCGGTCCTTCACACGGTACAGTATCCTCTTCCGAGGATAGAAGATATTTTCGCCTCACTATCCGGAGGGAAACGTTTCACCAAAATTGACTTGGCACAGGCATATCTACAGATGGAGGTTGAAGAGGCCTCTAAAAAGTATCTCACGATAAATACACACAAAGGCCTGTACCAGTACAATCGACTGGTTTTCGGAGTAGCATCCGCTCCAGCTATCTGGCAAAGAGCTATGGAGCAAGTCCTCCAAGGGATTCCGGGTACTCAATGCTACCTAGACGACATCCTTGTAACAGGAGAAAACGACAACGAGCACCTTGCCAATTTGGAGCAGGTGCTCACTAGGCTGAGAGAACGGGGCCTACGAGCAAATCACCCCAAGTGTGAATTTTTCCAGAATCAAATATCATATTGTGGCCACATAATTAATAAGGAAGGGTTGCATAAGTCACCTGAAAAAATTGAAGCGGTCATAAAAGCCCCAGCACCTGAAAATGTTTCACAATTAAGGTCGTTCCTGGGATTAATAAATTACTATCATAAATTTTTACCGAACTTATCAACTCTTCTGCACCCTCTTAATGAACTGCTACAAACCGGAGTAATTTGGAAATGGAGCGAAGACTGTAAACGTGCCTTCCATAAATGCAAAGACTTAATCACATCCAAAGAAGTTTTGGCTCATTACAACCCATCACTGCCAATCAGACTGGCTTGCGATGCATCCCCTTGCGGCATAGAAGCAGTATTATCGCATATATTCCCTGATGGCTCGGAACGGCCGATAGCTTTTGCGTCACGCTCATTGAACTCAGCTGAGCGTAACTATGCCCAAATCGACAGGGAAGCACTCCGCCTGGTATGGGGAGTGAAGAAATTCAACCATTACCTACACGGACAAAAATTTACCTTGTTGACTGACCATCAACCCCTCATCTACATATTCAACCCTAAAAAGGGTGTTCCCATTATGACAGCGCAAAGGCTACAGAGGTGGTCCCTTTTTCTAGGGGCACACCAATACCACATAGAATAGAAAGGATCAAAACAGCATGGGAATGCTGACGGGTTATCGCGCCTACCGTTGCCAACGGTAGAAGAGGCACCTACAGTAGACCCAGTGGAGATGTTCCACTCAACCATAGTGGAATGTCTACCAGTAACAAATTCTGCCATTGAAAAGGAAACGAGAAATGACCCGACTCTCATGAGTCTACGATTTAACAGTGAAGGGATGGCCAGCACATGGCGAACCACTGTTGCCAGCATTCTCGCAAAGAAGAGAACAGCTGTCAGTATGCCGAGGAACCTTGATGTGTGGATCCAGAGTGGTGATTCCACCCAAACTCCAGGATAAAGTGCTAAAGGAGCTTCACGAGGGGCATCTGGGTGGAGTGAAAATGAAGAACCTAGCCAGGGCGTTTGTATGGTGGCCAGGTATCGATGGAGACATCGAAGAAATGACCAAGAGCTGCCTAGGATGCCAGAAGGTCCAAAACGCTCCACCACAAGCCCCTCTACATCCATGGGAGTGGCCCTCATCTCCCTGGCAAAGGGTACACATCGACTTTGCTGGTCCATTTATGGACTCTATGTTCTTAATCGCGGTTGATGCACACTCCAAGTGGCCGGAGGTAATAAAGATGTCCTCCACCACCACGGATAAAACCATCACAGTATTAAGGACCATATTTGCCAGGAATGGGCTGCCGGAACAGATCTGTTCTGATAATGGACCGCAATTTGTGTCCGAAGAATTCAGGAAGTTCTTAAATAAAACAATGGGGTTAAGCACTACACGTCCGCCCCATACCACCCCGCCACCAATGGATTGGCTGAAAGGTTTGTCCAGACCTTCAAGAAGGCCATGGGTAATGAAGACATAAAACTTCAGCACAAGGTGAATAACTTCTTGTTCGCATACAGGAATGCAACACATATGGTTACAAACCAAACTCCCGCCATGATCTTCAATAGAAGCCTAAGATGCCGGCTGGATTTGATCAAGCCCAACATCAGAAGGGACGTGGAGAACCGGCAATTTCAAGGCATGAATGAAAGGCCAACTAGAACCTTCCAGATAGGTCAACAAGTTTTGGCCCGGGACTACCGTACCGAGAAATGGCAGCCTGGAACTATCTGCACACGACTAGGACCGCTGCTGTATACCGTGGACATCGGAGAAAGCATAATAAGGCGCCATGCTGACCAAATCATAGTCATCCGAAAAGGGACAACCTACACCACAACTCTATACGCCTAACGATGAAGTAGAGATACCCATATCTACCTCCGATCCGGTGATACCGGAACCCGATGAACCCGACACTGGCATTCAAGCCGAATCAGCCTTGCCAAAAGAACCTACACCACCAGAAACTACTACACCACCGAGGCGTTATCCGGACCGAGTCAGGAAGCCTCCAGAGAGACTGACTTATAATTAATTAACTGCAGCAATGTGTAGATTATTTTTCTTATAACATGTAATTAATAATTACTTAAAATATTATGTACTGGTTAGCTAAAAGGGGAGGAATTGTAGTGTATGTGCCTTTAAGAGCCCCATGTGTACTGTAATGCCGGTAATGGCCACTCGGGCTATATAAGCCTGTATATTGTGTTATATCCGTTAGTTCCCCTCCAGACTTTGCTTAGTAAACACCTATCAAACCAAACTCCTGTCTTCAGTGTCTCTATCAACACACAGACACCCCCCCTCCCCTCTTCTCGTCTCCGCCCCCCCCCCCTTCCTCCCCTCCCCTCTTCCCGTCTCCGCCCCCCCCCCCCCCCCGGTCGCGCGCTCTCTTCCCCCCCGGCCGCGTTATAGCAGAGCGATAGGATGTTCACAGTTCCCCACACAATGTTGATTGAATAGAGGCCCGTTAAACTCCCTTCCCCACCTCCACGAAGCAAAACCATAAGCAATGAAAAAGCATTTGTTGAGGCATCTTGGGGCAAATTTTGAATGTCATTCATTCACCTTACAGCAAACTCTCTGTTTGTTTATCTTTACAATTGGGGAGTGTTGTCGGACTGTGTTGTCCAATACATTTGCCACATATTGTTAATTGAGAATCCAGATGTGGCTAATTTCATATTTTGATTAGTAAATAAATGAGTAATAGACACGGTCATTGAGCATGTGATCTTAATACTCCTATTCGCACAGTGCAGGCATGCGTACTTTAAGCTTTTTGTGCATTTGTTGGTAAAATGGTAAGATGAAAAGCAGTGTGCGAGTGTTTTCTGATCATTGCGAGTGCTTTGGTTACTGAATGGTAGCAGATGTTTAAGTAAAACATACAGATGTAAAATACGTTTACCTATGTTCTGTGAGTGTATATGGCGTTTTCAACTAAAATTAGCGCATGTGGCTAAAACAATGTCGCTGTAGCCACACCTGTGGCTAGTCAGCAATTTTTGATTGGACAACACCGATATAGGGAGGACCGAGAAGGAAGGAGGAAAATCAGTTTGGGGTGTGAAACATGACCAGCTGTACTCTGAACAGATACTTGCTGTTGACTGCAGATGACTAATGTCAATTTTTAGCTTCTTTCCTTGGCATACAGTGGTGAACATTTTTTGGTGTGACATTCCGTGCTGCTGCTGCATTTGTTTTGTTAGCTGTATAAATTTATTCACTGTTCGACAGGACAGCGCAGGATGCATGGGAACAAAGCTTTAAAATTCCAGTTCATTGGAACCAACAAAAAGCTGCTTTTTAAAAGTGGAATTTGTGAAGTAGTAACAATGATTTCAGCAGTGCACACTATGCAATTACCCACTTACCATATTACCTATATATCAATTAAAGCTGTGGGCTTACAGCACAGAAAACTGTCACCTGGATTTCCTTATAATTGCAGTCTGTTTTGGGGGAAAAAGTCACTTGCGAATAGGTCATTCATTTGTGTTTCTAGCTTGGTGACTAAGGCATGTTAATTCTGGGTAAGCGAGGCCTGGTTCCCTCAATACACTCTACAGGCACTTTTGGAATACCAGTGATTACAGATATGCAGGCCTCGCTCATAAAAATGACCCAACCTCCATACAGGCTACCACAGCAGAGATGCATTTTTTTGTGTGGGTGTTGCATTGTGCCATCAGAATAACCATCTACAGGAAACTTTCTGCTATCCGGCACCGACGGGACTGAGCTGGTGCCGTTAGATCAAAACTGCCATCAAAACCAGCGCTAATGTTTAAAACATACGGAGCTCAGAGCTCCGTGTGAAGCAACAAACCCTGTTGCTTAGCTACAGAGACGCTTGCAGAGCCAGGACTGGAGAAAAGAAGCAACGAAAAGAAAAAAAATGATCTGAACCGGCTCCTGAATTTTGCCGGTAGATAGAGCTTTCTGGACATTTAACCTCCCGGATAAACGAAAGTTTCCTGTACTCCTGTGGCCTGCTAAATAGATTTTGCTGGATCAGTGCATGTTTGTGTTGTGATGCAAAGTATCATGATGTACGTGTGTGATTACCTCCTCAAATTCCCAGGCCTGCCTGTTCCATGTGCAGACTTGGGGTACTTAGAAGTGTTATAAATGCAGGAGAGTTGCACAGTCTGCTCAGCTTGCCATTGCTCTCCTGAGACTTGCACTATAGATAAATGTCTTTAAAAATACAACCAACAAAAGGTATTTAATTATTGAGGCTGAATGCTTGCAATTATCTCCTTTTCAAGAAGAGGTGAATGTGCTTTATGGAAGTGATTTGTACATTTTCCTCATTTGCATTAAACTACATTTGCAGGATGTAGTGGAAAATAACTGAATTTGGATCAGGACAGCATTTAAATAAAGGTTAGATATGTACTCCTGGCAGAGCCTTGCAAATGTAGTGTCTACGCAATCAAGCTGGGCATCCAGGTTTCTTTATACAAGTATTTGGCTGAATTCATCTCCATATGTGTCTAGACCAGTTTCATATTAAGGCATATAGGTTGGGTTTTTATTTTGTTGGATCGATCATATTTTTGTAATTACTGTAAATTTAGATCCACACACTTAAAATTCTCACCACAGCCAAGTGCATTTTTTCGAGTAAAGATAATACTGTAGCTTAAACTCTTATTTACATTTTCTCCTATCCTGCTGGGGAATAGTTTCGCAGGTCACTGTGGCACACTGGTACTTTACTAATGTGACCATTCCTCATGTACGAGGCTGGATCTGATTCGTTAGATAGCTGTTTGCACATATGTGCTTCCAGCAGGATTGCTGCGAGGCAGTCAGAAGCAGGCTTATTTATTCCTGCCCTTCTCTTCCTTCCCTCACTTCAAGTACACAGTCACTGAGACTAGTTGCATATCTTATGTTTCCCTAGCTGAGGTACATTCTAGGGGCTTAAGCGGTATGGTTCAGTGACATTGTGCAATTACCCGTGGAGCCACTAGTGTAGTACTGTGGGGTGGGGGGTGGGGGGTGGGGAGAAAGGAAAGAGTGTTAAGTTTAAATCTGAACAAGATTTCCCAGCATTTTCCATTGTGAAGAAAATTAATTTTTCACAGTGGAAATCATTTTCTGAATTCCGTATTTGTATATTTATGCAGCTTGGCTCCATTCTTACATTTGGTATTCTGCCAGTCACCAAGCTGGGATCCAGGCTCCTGCTCTCATTCCCACTTGTGAAAACTTGAATGTTTTTACAGTGAATGAGCTTGGATTAAAATGTTGCACAGGGTAGCTTCTTTAGCTTCTATCAACTGTGCTGAATTGAGGGGCACAGAAGCTTTTAAATGTGTTTTTCCTTTAAAGCACTTGTCAAATGAAACTCAAAAGTTGAAAATCATTAAAAGTTAGCTTATTTGCAAACTGAACATTTACAGTTTTATGCTAATAATAATCGTTATCGAAAACCTATTTAGGTTGTAAGTCAGTTGAAACTGCACTTGCTGCCAAAACACTGCACTGAAATTCTGAAGATCCATAAAGTAATCGCAGGTAGACATTCAGATGGACACAGAACAAACAAGAACTATATTGCAGTTGAGCATTATTTTTGATGCTATAAGCATGATGTGAACTGAATTTGCTAAGTTACTGAAATCTTAAAGGACCATTTGTGCCATTTCTAACACTGTTCTACTGAGCATGATTAATAAATAAAGTCATTGTTCAGAGAACATTTTTCTGTTATCAAAAATTGACTTACTAACGTTCTTCATTTGTCCAACCTCTAAGAACCAGTAGAAACATAAAGAAGTAAACTTGCTTGATTTGCTAATACTGGTTGCTGGGTCGACTCAATTTAATTTTTTTTAAAAAAGTTTTCTTGTTTGCTGATCTGAGTGACTCCAGCAAGGGGTTAGTGTTAACTACATGAAACCAGCATCAGGAACCAGCAAAACCAATAATAACAAATCTTCTCACAGAATCTTTCGACCCCTTGTCTCAACAACAACAACAACAACAACAACAACTTGTATTTATATCGCACCTTTAACGTAGTAAAACATTCCAAGGTGCTTCACAGGAGTATTATAAAACAAAATTTGACACCGAGCCACACGAGATATTAGGGCAGATGACTAAAAGCTTGGTCAAAGAGGTAGGCTTTAAGGAGCGTCTGAAAGGAGGAAAGAGAGGTTTAGGGAGGGAATTCCAGAGCTTGGAGCCTTGGCAGCTGAAGGCACGGCCACCAAAGGTTGAGCAATTAAAATCAGGATGCTCAAGAGGCCAGAATTTGAGGAGCGCCGATATCTTAGAGGGTTGTGGGGCGGGAGGATATTGGAGATGGGGAGGAGCGAGCCATGGAGGGATTTGAAACCATGAATGAGAATTTTAAAATCGACACGTTGCTTAACAGAGCCAATGTAGGTCAACGAGCACAGGGGTGATAGGTGAACGGGACATGGCGCGAGTTAGAACACAGGCAGCAGAGTATTGGATGACATCAAGTTTACGGAGTAGAACGTGGGAGGCCAGCCAGGAGTGCGTTAGAATAGTCAAGTCTAGAGGTAACAAAGGCATGGCTGAGGGTTTCAGCAGCAAATGAGCTGGGGCGGAGTTGGGCGATGTTACGGAGGTGGAAATAGACGATCTTCGTTATGGTGAGGATATGTGGCCTGAAGCTCATTTCAGGGTCAAATATGACACCAAGATTGCGAACCGTCTGGTTCCGCCTCAGACAGATGCCAGGGAGCAATCACTCAGCTGTAATCATCGTTTATATACTTGACGATCCAAAGTATTAGAGTGATTAATTTGAATAAAACCAAAACCACCTTACACACTCATCTACAAGCACTGGCAAATCCACTGGGGCAAAAATTACAAAGTTTATTAAAAGGAATTTATACATTAGAGTCGAGATTCTAATTCAGCTAAACAGAACTTAATAATAACAAACTGGCTAGGAAGTTTCTGCCACCCTCCAATATGTTTGTTTTTCCTCTGCAACAAGATCCAGATAGTGGGTCCTTGCCACTTACTGCCTCAGAATGATTAGGGAATGGAGTTTGTGGCAGTGACTGAAGATAATGGCTTCTCGCTCTAGAAACATATCTAATTGTCTCGCACCTAATTATATTGTTACGGCCGTATTTTCCGATCGGAGGCTTCCCGCGTGCGGAGGCCTCCGATCTGGAAAAAATCTACACACGTACCTGACTGCTCCCGAGGTGCGTATAGTTCTGATCCTGGGCCTCTCCAACACCAAGTACTCGGGGCCCACGTATCCCAGGGGCGCAGGCGTTTCGCAAGCCTCTCTGGGATCATGTGGGCCATGGGGAGCCAATCAAAGAAGGGAATCTCCCTTCATACACTTCACAGATAGACCGGTCAAATATATGAATGGGGATCACCTCAAAAACACAAACATTAAATACATTTTTTTAAATCACATTTTAAAAATTAGTTGAAATTACAATAAATTTTAAATATTAAACAATTTAATTTTTTGAAAAATATTTTTTTTTACAGGGCTAAAAATAAACTTACCTTTTAAAGTATTTTAAAATGATAAATGAGTGAGAAAATATTTTAAACTTTTTTCAACTCTTATCCTGGGCCTAAGAATTCTAAGGGTTTTCTGCGGGTGGAGGGGCTCCAGAAAGCGCAACTATCCGCCCGCAGAGGCCCTTCTCCAGGGCAGGCAGCCGATCTGTCGAGCATTCTTGATGGATCGGAAATGCCGGTTTTCAGTGCATGCCTGAAACCGGCATTTCCGATGTCCCTACGGGTGGGTAGACAGCGCATACCCACCCGTAGGGATCGGAATATCCGGGCCTTTGTTTCTAAGGCCGCCTTTACTATCTTCTTCCACAATTTATTGCACAGTGGCTGAAAAGTTCTACCAACTTTCTTGCACCTAATTTTAACTTGTATTCACTTGTCCAGCATGTCAGTAATGTCTTTCTTTTTGACTAACTGCAGGTGGTTAGTTAAACTATATCCTTTTCCAGAATCCATGCGGTTTTATTTTCCATCACCAGTTTTGCCCCTTTGTATGATTCCTCGGGCATTAACTCCTTCCTGTGGTACAGTTCCTCCATCACCTTCAGGTACATTTGCCAAGTGGCCGTTATTCATGTATGATCATTGATGGTGAGTTAATGGCTATTTGACTACAGAGACCATCAGAGCTGAGCCCAGTGTTGTCTTTACGCAACATCGGCACGTGCACACCTCTGGCAGGGATCACTTAATAGTAATCCAGAACAAGCACTGTATTGATTCCATCCCCCCCCCCACAAAAAAAAAATCTGGCAATGGAGGCAAGTGGGTGGGAAAGACAGAATGCAGCACTTCTATAGCTGTTCAAGCTTGAGAGGTGTAGTGTCTTTTATCAAGTTACACCTTTCTGTGTTCTGCCAGTAGAGATCTCAAAATCGCTTCAAGGATTTTCCCTGCAAGTGATTAACTTACTGGCTTATAATTTGTGATTGCTTCTGACCACATATCCGCAGCATAACTAAGACCGCATATTTCTATCTCTGTAACATTGCCCATCTCCGCCCTTGCCTTAGTTCATCCGCTGCTGAAACCCTCATCCATGCCTTTGTTACCTCTAGACTTGACTATTCCAATGCACTCCTAGCTGGCCTCCCGCTTTCTACCCTACGTACACTTGAGGTCATCCAAAAATCGGCTGCCCATGTCCTAATTCACACCACGTCCCGTTCACCCATCATCCCTGTGCTCGCTGACCTACGTTGGCTCCCGGTTAAGCAACAGTTTTTTAAAATTCTCATCCTTGTTTTCAAATCCCTTCATGGCCTTGCCCCTCCCTATCTCTCTCTAATCTCCAGCCTCCCTCCTCCCCGCCCCCCCCCCCCCACCCCAAGATATCTGTGCTCCCCTAATTCTGCCCTCTTGAGCATCTCTAATTATAATCGCTCAACCATTGGCGGCCGTACCTTCTGTTGCCTAGGCCCTAAGCTCTGGAATTCCCTCCCTAAACCTCTCCGCCTCGCTTTCCTCCTCCTCTTTGAACGAATTTCTCCTTATGTGGCTCAGTGTCATTTTTTTGTCTCATAATACTCCTGTGAAGCGCTTTGGGACACTTTACTACGTTAAAGGTGCTATATAAATACAAGTTGTTGTGGTGGTGGTGTCTCTTTTTTTTTAATTAATAGAATTATCGCGACTGCTTTCTGATCCTCCGGAATATCTCCTACATTCAGCAAGTCTGCAAAAATTTCAGTTAAACGTCAATAATTTCAGCTCCCTCCACTTTTACTATTCATGGGTGCAAGTTGTCTAGGCCAAGGATGGGCATTTTTGTGGATTAAAATGTGGAGGAAAGTAATTGTTTACTGAAATGATTTCCTTATCAACTAAATGAAAATTTCTTGTGAAGACCAAAGATAAATAAATGAGTTTGAAACTAAAATTGAATTAGTATTTTTCAAAATTGCACAATGCTTCTCAGTAGTCTACAACTTTTGGAACAGATGTTGGAAGTTGCAACAGATGAATAAAGTCTGAGTTGTCATTCCTGCCTCAGTTTATTATTTCTTGTGTTCTTGTCAGTTGAGAAGTGAAATAACAATTAGGACATTTTTGAAACAAATTTTGGAAATAAATTGTGAAAAGACAACTCAAAAATTAAATTTTTGACTAACCTCTTTCCCTGGGACTGAAATGAGCTATGACTAAAATTTGATATAACACTTAACTAAAGCTAAAACTAAACCTGTTAAGACTAATGCAAAAAAACAGACAAAAATGTGATGTCTGGAAATTAGAATACTAAAATTAAAAATGCTATCCAGAACTAAAATAACAGCACCTAGTGTATTTTAGGAGCATCTACCTTTTTATTTGTTGTTAATTTGCATACTGTGGCACCTTTGCTGCTATCTGGGAACTCTAATATCTGACTGGGATTTAGAATAGCCCTCAACCCATGGGGAATTTGGAGCTATAGTACTGACAAAATAAACGACGAAAATTCTATTGCCAATCTTGGTACTATTTCGTATAATAAATACAGAAAATGCTGGAGAAACTCAGCAGGTCAGGCAGCATCTGTGAAGAGAAACAGTTAACGTTTCAGGTCGATGACCTTTCGTCAGAACTCGAAAAAAGAAGGAAATGGAACAGATTTTTAAGCAAGTGAAGAGGCTGGGAAAGGGGGGGGGAGGGGATGAAAGAACAAAAGGGAAGGTCTGTGATAGGTTGGAAGGCGGGAGAGATTAAGAGACATTAAGAGATATTCAAGGCAAAAGGAGATGGTAATGGAACAGGTTAAGAAACAAAGGATGGCTCTGGATGAAGTGTAAATTGTGGTGGCAGAATGAAAGACCGCTGCCATGTGGGGGAGAAGAAAAAAAGACAGACAAAAAGTGTGGATAAAATATCTCTATCGAGGTTATGATCTGAAATTGTTGAACTCTTATGTTGAGTCCGGAAGGCTGTAAAGTGCCTAATCGAAAGATGAGGTGCTGTTCCTCAAGCTTACGCTGAGCTTCCGTGGAACAATGCAAGAGGTCGAGGACGGTGAGGTCTGAGTGGAAATGGGGCAGTGAATTAAAATGACAGGCGACCGGAAGCTCGAGGTCCCCGTTACGGACTGAACGGAGGTGTTCCACAAAGTGGTCACCCAATCTGCGTTTGGTCTCCCCAATGTAGAGGAGACCACATCGTGAGCAGCGAATACAGTATACTAAATTGCGAGAAGTACAAGTAAATTGCTGTTTCACCTGGAAGGGGTGTTTTGGGCCCTGGACAGTGGGAAGGGGGGAGGTATAAGGGCATGTGTTGCATCTCCCCTTATAGAGTAGTAATAATGGGGAATTTCAACTATCCTAATATAGACTGGGATTGTAATAGTGTTAAGGGCAGAGAAGAGGAAGAATTTCTGAAGTGTGTTCAGGAGAACTTTCTTGATCAGTATATTTCTGGCCTGATGAGGGAGGAGGCATTGCTGGATCTGGTTCTGGGAATGAGGTAGGGCAAGTGTCAGTAGGTGAATATTTAGGGAACAGTGATCATAATATCATAAGGTTTAGATTAGCTATGGAAAAGGACAGGGAGCAATCTAGAGTAAAAATGTTTAACTGGGGGAAGGCCAATTTCAGTGGGATGAGAACAGATCTGGCCTGGGTAAACAAGAATCCAAGATTGGCGGGCAAAACTGTAATGGAACAATGGGCTGCCTTTAAAGCGGAAATGGTTTGGGTACAGTCGAGGTACATTGCCATGAGGGAGAAAGGTAGTGCAACTGAAATCGGAGCTCCCTGGATGACGAAACAGATAGAGAATATGATGAAGTAGAAAAAGAGCTCGTATGACAGATGTCAGGTTGCAAATGCTATATATCAGGCTATATATAGAAAGGTCAGAACAGAAGTGAAAAAGAAAATAAGAGGGGCAAAGAGAAGATACGAGAAGAGAATGGCAGCCAACATAAAAGTCTTCTATAGGCATATAAATAGTAAAAGGGTAGTAAGAGGAGGGGTGGGCCGATTAGGGACCAAAAAGGAGACCTATGCATGGAGGCAGAGGGTATAGCTGAGGTACTAAATGAGTACTTTGCATCTGTATTCACCAAGGAAGAGGATACTGCCATAGACATTGTGAAGGAGGAGGTAGTAGTGAAGGAGGAGGTAGTAGAGTCACTTGAGAGGATAAAAATTGATGAGGTATTACAAAGGCTGGCTGTACTTAAAGTAGATAAATCACCAGGAGCGGATGGGATGCATCCTAGGATGCTGAGGGAATTGAGGGCGGAAATCACGGAGGTACTGGCCACAAAAGTCCAATCCTACATAGATTTGGGAGTGATGCCAGAGGACTGGTTACGCCGTTGTTCAAAAAAGGGTGTAAAGATAAACCCAGCAACTACAGGCCAGTCAGTTTAACCTCGGTAGTGGGGAAGCTTTTAGAAACAGTAATCCGAGACAAAATTAAGTGTCACTTGGATAGCGGTGGATTAATTAAGGAAAGCCAGCATGGATTTGTTAAATGCAAATCGTGTTTAACCAACTTTATCGAGTTTTTTGATGAGGTAACAGAGGGTTGATGAGGGTAATGCGGTTGACGTCGTGTATACGGATTTCCAAAAGGCATTTGACAAAGTGCCACATAATAGGCTTGCCAGCAAAATTGAAGCCCTTGGAATAAAAGGGACAGTGGCAGCCTGAATACGAAATTGGCTAAGTGACAGGAAACAGAGAGTAGTGATCGGTTGTTTTTCAGACTGGAGGAAGGTATACAGTAGTGTTTCCCAGGGGTCGGTTCTAGGACCCCTGCTTTTCTTGATATATGTTAATGACTTGGATGTGGGTGTACAGGGCACAATTTCAAAATTTGCAGATGACACAAAACTTGGAAGTATAGTGAACAGTGAGGAGGAGAGTGAAAGACTTCAGGAAGACATAGACAGGCTGGTGAAATCATCAGACACGTGGCAGATGAAATTTAATGCAGGAAAATGTGAAGTGATGCATTTTGGTAGAAAGAATGAGGAGAGGCCATGTGCTGCCTTTCTTTAGGAATTTGTTAATTTTCCAGTTAATTCAGGGGTTTGAGTAATTTGGGTCGATTTCCATTGTGTGCCGCCACCTAGTGGATATTTGGTACCTAGCAACTGCAGTAAAGCGCAGTAAAGTAAACTACTGTATATCTCAGACCTGCAGCCACACATGGTCTGGGAAGTTATATTCTTGTCATGCTCCAGCCTTGGACACTATTTGTCTGTAAGTACTTGAGAATGTTATAGATGATTAGTGTACACTATATTTTGCAGAAAATGTTTAGTTTGTAACTTTCCTCTGTAAGCAACTTACACAGCTAGCCGTGAAGTGCTCGCTCTCTGTCTAGCTGGTTAACTTGTAGCTGTATTTTGATGCACTATGTACAGGGCTAATTTAAAGAGAATGCCTTCCGTTTGCTAAATGTATATTCACAGTAAGCTGTGTTTCCACGTGTTTTGGTAAGTTACATGCCAAATGTACTGTGTTGCTCAGGCGTACCTAAATTTGTGTATGCATATCAGTTATGTGCTTGTATACTAATGTGTGCTTCCATTTCTGTATTGTATTTCAGTTTCACAATAAGAATCTTTCAGTAAAGTTTACAAGAAAAGTCAAGCCTTGTGATTTTTATGGGAAGATATCAAGTTGTTAGCTACCTGTCTAGCTCTGCATAGGAACTCGCTGCAAGGGCAGAATAGGCCATGTAAACTAAATGGTACAATCCTGAAGGGGGCACATGAATGAGAGACCTGGGGATATGTGTGCATAAATTGGTGAATGTGGCAGGGCAGGTTAAGAAAGCAGTTAAAAAGGCTTACGGGATCCTGGGTATAGAGTACAAAAGTGGAAATTATGATGAACCTGTATAAAACACTGGTTCGGCCCCAACTGGAGTACTGTGTCCAATTCTGGACACCGCACTTTAGGAAGGATGTGAAGGCCTTACAGAGGGTGCAGAAATTATTTATGGGAATGATTCCAGGAATGAGAAACATCAGTTACGTTGATAGACTGGAGAAGCTGGGGCTGTTCTCCTTAGAACAGAGAAGGTTGAGAGGAGATTTGATAGAGGTGTTCAAAATCATGAGGGGTCTGGACAGGGTAGATAGGGAGAAACTGTTCCCATTGGCAGAAGGGCCAAGAACAAGAGGACACAGATTTAAGGTGATTGACAAAAGAACCAAATGTGACATGAGAGAGAACTTTTTTACACAACGAGTGGTTAGGATCTAGAATGCACTGCCTGAAAGAGTGGTGGAGGCAGACTCAATCTTATCTTTCAAAAGGGAGTTGGATAAGTATCTGAAGGAGAAAAATTGCAGGGTTACGGGGAAAGGGCAGGGGAGTGGGACTAGCTGAGAGTTGGCACTGGCTCGACGTGGCGAATGGCTGCCTTCCGTACTGTAACCATTCTATGAAATATAACTTTCAGGAGGAATTGGGAAAGAAGAGAGCAGGGGTGGCTGTGGTAAACCACTGTTAACCCTGTACAAGTCCAGGCATGTCTCAGCCCCTGGCTCCACCCCTAAGCCTGGGTATAAAGGTGACTCACCACCCTTCCCCCGGGAGCTCTTAGGATGGATTCACTAGCAGAGGCATGCTCTAGTTCTTAGTCAATAAAAGCCTACTTCATTTAAGTCCATCTCGTAGTCTTTGGTATTGTTGATAGCGCATCAATTTTATTGACTAATTTTCAACATGGAGCAAATCTTGAAGCCGGAACGTTTAGACCTGGATCCTCAAGCAGCAGATGCAGCCAATAACTTTGAACACTGGCTGAGCTGTTTCGAAGCCTTCCTGGAGGCCTCCAGCACTACTGTCACTACAGATGACGCGAAACGGCTTGTCTTGAACTCACGGGTGAGCCACCGAGTCTACTCGATCATCCGAGACGCCACTACTTACGCGGCCGCCATCGCGACGCTAAAGGAACAATACGTGAGGCCTGTTAACGAGGTCTACGCCAGACACCTCCTGGGTACCTGAAAACAGCGCCCCGGAAAATCGGGCGCTGAATATTTACTGGCACTGAGAGTCCTCGGCCGGGACTGTAATTGCAAAGCGGTGACGGCCAAGGAATGCACGGAAGACCTGATCCGAGACGCCTACGTAGCCGGCATCAGGTCCAACTATACTCGGCAGAGGCTGCTGGAACAGAGGGGGCTCGACCTGCAGAAGACGGTGGCCCTCGCTAACTCGGTAGACGTGGCCCTCCAGAACATGGACGCCTACCCCTCTGACCGGATGGCCACGTGGATGCCACGGGAGCAGCCATCTTGGGACCCGGTAAGGCCACAAGCCGCCAGCAGCCCAACTACAGCTGCAATGACCAGAGGCCAGAAATGCTACTTCTGCGGCCAGGCCAAGCACCCCAGACAGCAATGCCCAGCAAAGGACGCGACCCGCTCCAAATGCGGCAAGAAAGGCCACTACGCGAGAGTGTGCAAGGCGAAATCGACCCCCAATTCCAGCAGCGCCACGTGTGAACCGTACAGGCCGCCATTTTGGACCCCGCCAACCACTTGTGAGCCGTGCGGGCCGCCATTTTGGACACCATCAGCCGAGGGGGAGCCGCCATCTTGGACACCATCTCGGGACCAGGCCCTCGGCGCGGGCAAATACTACAGCGACCCACCGACCTCGACGATGGCCTCCATCACCCTGGACCAATCTAGGCCCCACCAACTAGCCAGGTCCATGATGAACGTAAAAGTAAATGGCCATGCCACAAATTGCCTGTTCGACTGCGGAAGCACGGAGAGCTTCATCCACCCCGACACGGTGCGACGCTACTCCCTATCGGTTATGCGCACACGCCACCAGGTCTTTATGGCCTCAAAGTCCCATACGGTGGACGTCGGCGGCTACTGTGTAGCGACTCTGACAGTGAACGGCATGGAGTACAGAGAGTTTAAATTCCTCGTCCTGCCACAGCTCTGCGCTCCCGTACTGCTAGGATTAGACTTCCAGTGCCATCTGGAGAGCGTCACGATGGCACATGGCGGGCCCCTGCCCCCACTTACAGTCTGCAGCCAGCAGAATTTAAACACGGCGCCGCGCAAAGTATGCAGCCTGTCCACCCTGAAGGTCAAACCCCCCCCCCCCCCGTTGTTCGCTAACCTCGCCAAAGACTGCAAGCCAATTGCTACTAAAAGCAGGCGGTACAGTGCCGGGGATAGGAGCTTTATTAAATCAGAAGTACAAAGACTCCTGAGGGAAGGGATTATCGAGGGCAGCACCAGCCCATGGCGAGCCCAAGTGGTGGTAGTAAAGACCGGCGAAAAACAGCGCCTGGTTATTGATTACAGCCAGACGATCAATCGATACACGCAATTAGACGCATACCCACTTCCCCGCATATCTGACATGGTCAACCAGATAGCACAATATCGGGTATTCTCGACGATTGATCTGAAGTCGGCATACCACCAGCTCCCCATCAAGCCTGAGGACCGCCAGTACACAGCCTTCGAGGCTGACGGTCGCCTCTACCACTTCCTCCGAGTCCCCTTCGGTGTCACCAACGGGGTCTCGGTCTTCCAAAGGGAGATGGACCGGATGGTTGACCAGAACGCGCTGCAGGCCACCTTCCCCTATCTAGACAACGTCACCATCTGCGGCCATGACCGGCAGGACCACGACGCCAACCTAGAAAAATTCCTCCGTACGGCCCAATCTGACATACAACAGAGAAAAATGTATGTTCCGCACCGCGCGCCTCGCTATTCTTGGCTGCGTGGTGGAAAACGGAGTCATCGGCCCCGACCCCGACCGAATGCGCCCCCTCCTGGAACTACACCCCCCCCCCCCCCCCCTTACTGCCTAAAAGCCCTGAAGAGATGCCTAGGGTTCTTCTCTTACTACGCCCAGTGGGTGCCCAACTATGCGGACAAAGCCCGGCCCCTCATCAAGTCAACCTCCTTCCCCCTGACGGCAGAGGCCCGTGCGGCCTTCACCCTCATAAAAGAGGGCATTGCGAAGGCCACAATGGTCCATCCCTTTCCAAGTGGAGAGCGATGCATCCGACTTCGCCCTAGCCGCAACCCTTAACCAGGCGGGGAGACCCGTGGCCGTTTCACGGACCCTCCAGGGCCCCGAAATTCGACACTCCTCAGTCGAGAAGGAGGCCCAGGCGATAGTGGAGGCTGTACGGCACTGGAGACATTACCTGGCCGGTAAACGTTTCACCCTGCTCACTGACCAACGGTCAGTAGCATTGATGTTTAACAACAGACAAAGGGGGAAAATCAAAAATGATAAGATATTGCGGTGGAGGATCGAGTTATCCACCTACAACTACGATATCTTATACCGGCCTGGGAAACTTAATGAGCCCCCAGACGCCCTATCCCGTGGGACATGTGCCAACGCACAAGTCGATAGGCTATGGACCCTCCACAATGATCTCTGCCACCCGGGGGGTCACCAGGTTCTTCCACTTTATTAAAGCTCGCAACCTGCCTTACTCCATCGAGGAGGTCAGGACCATGACCAGGAACTGCCAGGTCTGCGCCGAATGCAGACCGCATTTTTATAGGCCAGACAGGGCACACCTGATTAAAGCCACCCGCCCCTTCGAACGTCTCAGCGTCGATTTCAAGGGGCCCCTTCCCTCCTCTGACCGCAACACGTACTTCCTCAATATTATTGACGAGTACTCCCGTTTCCCCTTCGCCATCCCCTGCCCGGACATGACCAGCGCCACAGTCATCAGGTGCCTCCACGACCTGTTCGCCATATTTGGCTTCCCCAATTACATCCACAGCGACAGGGGCTCGTCGTTCATGAGCGACGAGCTGCGCCAGTACCTGCTCGAGAAGGGCATAGCCATGAGCAGGACTACCAGCTACAACCCCCGGGGTAACGGACAGGTAGAGAGGGAGAACGCAACGGTGTGGAAGACTGCCATGCTCGCCCTAAAATCCAAGGGCCTCCCAATCTCCCGCTGGCAAGATGTCCTCCCCGATGCGCTCCACTCCATACGATCACTGCTCTGTACTGCCACAAACACCACCCCTCACGAGAAGATGTTCGTCTTCCCCAGGAAATCCACCTCGGGGACATCACTACCGCCATTGCTGACGTCTCCGGGACCCGTCCTGCTCAGGAAACACGTGAGGAGCCATAAGACGGACCCCCTGGTCGAAAAGGTTCACCTCCTCCACGCCAACCCACAGTACGCCTACGTGGCGTATCCTGACGGGCGGGAGGACACAGTCTCAATTCGAGACCTCGCACCCTCAGGTACCACCCGAAACGCCATCGATCACCATCCACTACCTCCACCCACCACCACTACCCACGACGCACCACCGGGGTGTCTACCACGAACTGACGACATGCCGGTGCCATCCCTACCCCGAGAGGACGACACGCCAGTGCTCCGTCCCACGCGAGAAGCGGCCGCGGGCAAAGAACCGCCGCAACCGGCACCACGAAGATCATTACGGCAGACAAGACCCCCGGAGAGACTTTCATATACGAACTTTTGAAACACTTCACCCCGCCGGACTCTTTTTTTAAACGAGGGGTGAATGTGGTAAACCACTGATAACCTGTACATGCCTGTGTGGTAAACCACTGTTAACCCTGTACAAGTCCAGGCATGTCTCAGCCCCTGGCTCCACCCCTAAGCCTGGGTATAAAGGTGACTCACCACCCTTCCCCCGGGAGCTCTTAGGATGGATTCACTAGCAGAGGCATGCTCTAGTTCTTAGTCAATAAAAGCCTACTTCATTTAAGTCCATCTTGTAGTCTTTGGTATTGTTGACTGCGCATCAGTGGCAGTATTAGATAGTATCAATTGAGCAGGAGTTAATGGTTAAAGTTGTAGGAGATTTTAATTATAACAGTAGATTGTGATGGAGAAAATGTGTGGGGTGGAAAAGGGGACTTTTGTTTAGATTTCTCGCTCAACATTTGCTGTTTCAACAATGAAGTAAGTACTATTTGACTTGGGGAAGCAGAGCAAGTAGGTGACCTATAAGTAGGGAACATTTGGGAAATGGTGACCACCATATAATTCAGACCAATGTAATAATAGAAGAAGAAAAAGGAATTTGACTGACTGGATAAAAGCAGACTATAGTAATATTAAAAAAGAACCTTGCCCAGATCAAATGGAAGGAAAAAATGGCCTTTGGAACTGTAGATCAGCAATGGGAAATACTTGAGCAAGAGATAGAAAGGGTACAAATCCAAGTATATTCCAGGAAGGAAAAAGGGACTGTATCGAAGACTAGTTCCTTGGATGAAAAGGGAGATTAGATCAAATTTGAAACTTGAAAAAAGAAGCATGCAGATAAGAGGAAAAATATGAAGAATGTGGAAAAGCTACAAAATGGAAGATTGAAAAAGACTGAGGGGGCGTATGAGAGAACATTAGCAAAATAATCCAGTAAGAAGGTTTTCTATATGTATATTAATAGTACAGGAAACTCTTTTTGTCCGGCACCGACGGGACTGGCGTGGTGCCGGTTGATCAAAAAGTCCGGATTACAGATAGGTATACTTACTAAGGTACGAGAGCCCCGTACACGGCCACAGATCCAGGCGTCCCTGTTGCATGGCAACAGGTGCAGGAACCCCGGTTACACGGCCACAGATCCAGGAACCCCGGTTACACGGCCACTAATATGAAGTAAAACTTACCTGAACCTACTCCTGAATTTTGCCGGTTAAGAGATTTCTGGTTATTTAGGTGCCAGTAAAAAGAGAGTTTCCGGTAAAAGGATAATCGATGTACAGTAGGGCCACTAAAGAGATGAACAAAGTAAGCTTGTAGTGGAGAGTGATGGAATGGGAGAGGTACTAAATAAGTGCTTTGCCTAAATTTGCATACTAGAGATGGATATTGGGAATGCAGAACATACAGATGTGATTGTAGAACTCGTAGTGAAGGTTGCTATTCAAAGAGAAATGGTCCTTAAAAAAGGTTACTTGTACTTAAGGTAAACAGATCACTGGTACCTCAATGGTTTACATCTGAGGATCCTGAGGGACACGAGGGAGGAAATAGCAGAAGCTCTGACTAATTTTCCAAAATTTTGTGGAAAGGAAAATTGTGCAAGTGGAGAGGTGGCAAATGTGATGCCCTTCAAAAAAGGAGTTCGAGATTGACCAGGAAATTATAGGCCATTTAGTTTTACGTCAGCTAGTGGTAATCTAATAGACTGGGAAATTGGACCTGTTTGCGCTGGCCCTTAAGGCCGGTTTGGAAGAAAAAATGGTGGTCGCCTCACTTCTGGCGCGGAACATGGCAGCCGCCATTTTGGGCAGGTCGGCATCGCTGCAGTTGCCTGCATCGCTTCAGATATTTAGATGAGCCAGGTCGTGACTTCAATCGGTGTGCAACGCTGAATTGACGCACGATCTGGTATTTTGGATGTCGCCGCTCTTATTAACACCCTCTCCAAAGCATGCACAGCAGAACGTGCGTGCAGCAGTATGGCAGACCCGCTGCCAGCGCTTCTTAAAGGGACACACGCAATTTTCATAAGTTTAGATTTTTTTCATTTTGTATTGGTTTCTTTACATTTTATTGGAGCAGTGGCTTGGTGTATTACCTTTAAAAAGTTGTTAGTGTGAAGTAAGTGCTGCTTGACATTTGCAAGGTTTTGGCTCTTAAAGGAAGGCCTCCGAGAACACCACTTGCTCCCAATCCTGCAGGCTCTAGTTGCAGTCCTCCTTTTGGCTGCAGCATGATATAGAAATGGATAAGAGGCAGCAAAGGGGACAAGCTGCTCGTGGAGGAGGAGGAGGAGGAGGAATAGGGGAAGGAGGAGGAGGAGGAACAGGAATCGAATCATCAGCCTGCAGCACCAGTGAACACAACCCCAATTCCCCTATCAACTTTTGTCCCACACCTTACCTTCCCTCTGTTACTGACCATCACAGCATCCTCTTGGCCACAATGCTGAAATAAAAGCCACCACAATGCAAATTTTCTAATCCAACTTTATCCATATATGCATCCAATATTACATCAAAAAATCAACTAATCACCCTTGTGCATTCCTTTAGTGACTGTCTTGCATGTGGCTTTGCCTATCCTAGTTACGTTATGCAGTGCTACCCCAGTGGCTGCAGCATAGCTGGTGGAAGGCTGCTGACTTTCAGTGGGGGAAGACTGCAGATAGCCTTGCAAGTTGACCTTGCAGAGCTGGTGGCTGGGAATGTGAAATCGAGTGATGGTGTTTCTTCTTCACTCTTGTTGACCCACTGGTTGGGTAGGCTGGATTTCTTGGGTGCCTGAAATGAGGATGGCACAAGAGTTGGGCTGTGGTAAGGGGAGGGGGGTAAAGCAAGAGGTGCATGCTTATACCATGTGCAGCTTGTAAATCAGAAGCGATTGTGGGATGAGGGGGGGAAGTGGGACGTGAGAAGGAGGATAACTTATGAGGATATTGGCATCTTGTATTCTTTCAGCCCCTCTGCTGGCCAAGGGCTCAATCACGCCCCTGCCAAGAATGTCCAGCACCGTCGTTTCCAAGGGGGTGAGATATGCCTCGTGTTTGGTAGAGATTGTTGGTAGGTGAGTGATGGGGAGGGGGGGGGGTGTAGGGCGGTCGGGCATTGAGCAGTACGAGCGGCTAGTGGAGCAGTTGGTAGGAGACGGCTTTTGAAGATGCATTCACAGACTATGACCACTCGTCTGAGGTTATGAAACTTCTTTGGGCACTGGAGCCCGGTCCTGGGGGGGAGACACTGCTGGCAGTGACTGCCTCGGCGATCTAGTCCTATATCCATCCTTCTTTCTAGGGGGCCTCCTGACCCCCTGTGGGTAGTGGACCTCTTCCAGTGTTAACCCCCTGCACAAAGCTGCGTCCGAGACCTTGGGTGCCCTTTCCTTGGCCTGTTGGACCATTTGGGTAAGTGCTGAAGTGCTTTTACTATTTTTCATCAGCAGAAGGCAGCTCACTTTTAAGAGGTGCAGACTGCCTTTAAGAGGAGCAGGCTAGCTTTAAGTAAAGCTAGCCTTGCTTGAGCAACGTGAACTTCGGCCCCCTGCTGAGCGCACAGCCTGTCAGCGCGTTCAGTGCTAGGCTGTGTGCTGCAATCATTATAATTAGCAGGCAGCACAAAGTTGGCATGCTGCCTGGGCTTTTTGAACGGGCGCGGGTATATCTCTCATCGCATTATTGAATTTCTAGGCCATAGATTTTAGAATACAGCTTAAAATACCCAAGTGCTTGGAGAAACCTGTTTTCATCAGGGTGAGTAAACACAGATGTATAAAGGGCATATGCTTGACCAAAGTTATAGAATTGTTTCACCAAATAACGAAGATGATAGATGAAGAAAATGTAGTGGCTATGGTTTGTGGATTTTCAAAAAGCATTTGATAAGGTACCACAAAAGATTTATGGCAAAGATAATGATGCGTGGAACGTGACTAGATGGATAGAGAGATGGATAGAGAGCAGATTACAGAGGGTAGGGGTAAAGGGACTCGAACAATGTGGTGGGTGGTGTTTGGTTCTTTTAGACTGTTCTGAACTTGGAAATTAAGAGAACAATTTGCTGATGACACCAAATAGTAAATTGTTCCAAAGAACATGAGAGCATAGATAGGCTAGTGGGATGGGCAGATGGGTGGCAGCTATAGTTCAGTGACGAGAAATGTGAAGTAATACATTTTGGAAGTAAGAGTAGGGGAAGGAAGCATACCTGAAGTGGTAAAATCTTAAATGGAGTATAGGAATTGAAGGACTTTGGTGTGCAGATACACAGGTAGTGCAAGTAGGACAAAAGACACAAAATGTTGACTTTTGGTTTTTAATCTAGAATCATAGTTTACAAAAGCAATGGGATAATAAACTTGTACAAGCCCTTAGTAAGACTTCAGTTGGAATTTGTATTCAGTTTTGGATAGTATTCATGAAGGATATAAAAGCAATGGAAAAGGTGCATCTTTGATCACTAGAATGTTACCAGGGATGAGCGGGTTACAGTTATTAAGAGAGACTTGAGAAGTTGGGGCTTTTTTCACTGGAACTGGTCAAGGGGTCACCCGATAGAGGTCTTAAGTTATGACAGGGTGTGTATGATAGGGACCAGGTTGTTTCTAGTGGTTAGTGAGATGGTAATGAGAGGGCATGAACTTAAAAAACCCCAAAATGAATTGAGCGGTGGTGGGGGGGAGGGTATAGTTAAGTACTTTCAAAAGAAAATTGGATAGTTATGAGTGAGCATTGGTGTGTGATTAGAGTAGGAGGCTCATGTGAAAGAAATACACTGGCTTAGACATGATGAGCCGAATGGCCTATTTAACCTCTCTAATGGGGAAGCTTTTAGAAACGATAATCCGGGACAAAATTAACAATCACTTAGTCAAATGTGGATTAATTAAGGAAAACCAGCACAGATTTGTCAAAGGCAAATCGTGTTTAACTAGATTGCGTTTTTTGATGAGGTAATGGAGAGGGTTGATGAGGGCAATGCGGTTGATGTGGTGTACATGGACTTCCAAAAGGCGTTTGATAAAGTGCCACATAATAGGCTTGCCAGCAAAGTTGAAGCCCATGCAATAAAAGGGACAGTGGCAGCATGGATACGAAATTGACTAAGTGACAGGAAACAGTGAGTAGTGATGAACGGTTGTTTTTCGGACTGGAGGAAGGTATACAGTGGTGTTCTCCAGGGGTCGGTACTAGGACCACTGCTTTTCTTGATGTATATTAATGACTTTGACGTGGGTGTACAGGGCACAATTTCAAAATTTGCAGATGACACAAAACTTGGAAGTATTGTGAACAGTGAGGAGGATAGTGATAGACTTCAAGAGGACATTGACAGGCTGGTGGATACGTGGCAGATGAAATTTAACGCAGAAAAGTGCAAAGTGAAACATTTTGGTAGGAAGAACGTGGAGAGGCAATATAAACTAAAGGATACAATTCTAAAAGGGGTGTAGGAACAGAGACCTGGTGGTATATATGCACAAATCGTTGAAGGTGGCTGGGCAGTTGAGAAAGTGGTTAAAAAAGCATACGGGATCCTGGGCTTCACAAATAGAGGCATAGAGTACAAAAGCAAGGACGTTATGATGAACCTTTATAAAACACTGGTTCGGCCTCAACTGGAGTATTGTGTCCAATTCTGGGCACCGCACTTTAGGAAGGATCTGAAGGCCTCAGAGGGTGCAGAAAAGATTTACAAGAATAGTTCCAGTGATGAGGGGCTTCAGTTAAGTGGATAGACTGGAGAACATAAATAGGAACAGAAGTAGGCCACTAGGCCCCTCGAGCCTGTTCTGCCATTCAATAAGATCATGGCTGATCTGATCTTGGCCTCAGCTCCACTTTTCTGCCTGTTCCCCATAACCCTTGACTCCCCTGTAGTTCAAAAATCTGCCTCTCTCAGCCTTGAATATATTCAATGACTCAGCCGCCACAGCTCTCTGGGGTAGAGAATTCCAAAAATTAATGACCCTCTGAGAAGAAATTCCTCCTCATCTCTGTCTTTAATGGGCGACCCCTTATGCTGAAACTATGCCCCCTAGTTCTAGATTCCCCCACGAGGGAAAACATCCTCTCAGCATCTACCCTGTCAAGCCACCTCAGAATCTTGTATGTTTCAATAAGATCACCTCTTGTTCTTCTAAACGCCAATGAGTATAGGTCCAACCTGCTCAACCTTTCCTTATAAGACAACCCCTTCATCTCGGGAATCAACCTAGTGAACCTTCTCTGAACTGCTTCGAAGGCAAGTATATCCCTCCTTAAATAAGGAGACCAAAGCTGTATGCAGTACTCTAGGTGTAGTCTCACCAACGCCCTGTACAGTTGCAGCAAGACTTCCCTACTTCCCCCTTGCAATAAAGTCCTTGCATTTGCCTTCCTAATTACAGGAAACTTTGGTTTATCCGGAGGTTGTATGTCCGGAATACTCGATCTAACGGCAAAAATCAGGAGCCATTTTCTATACGTTTTTTTAGATCTCGTTCTTTTTTTCCCCAGTCAGGCGCTGCAAGGTCTGTAACTATAGCAACAGCTTCAGCTAGAGATGCTTGCAGCTGCAGCCGACTCTTTAGAAGCTGTTACTAAGCAACAGTGTTTGTTGTCAGATACGGAGATGAAAACCTCCGTATGCTTCAACATTAACTTTGTATGTCCGGCAGTTTTGATAGATCGGCAACACGCCGGTCCCGTCGGTGCCGGATACCACAAAGTTTCCTGTACTTGCTGTACCTGCATGCTAACTTTCTGTGTTTCATGTACGAGGACACCCAGATCCCTTTGTACCGCAGCATTCCATAGTCTCAATTTAAATAATATTTTGCTTTTCTATTCGTCCTACCAAAGTAGATAACCTCACATATTTTCTCGCAGTAAACTCCATCTGCCAAATTTTTGCCCACTCACTTAACCTATCCATATTCCTTTGCAGACTCTTTGTCCTCCTCACAACTTGCTCTCCTACCTATCTTTGTATCGTCAGCAAATTTGGCTACATTACACTCTGTCCCTTCATCCAAGTCATTAATATAGATCGTAAATAGTTGAGGCCCCAGCACTGATCCCTGTGGCACCCCACTAGTTACAGTTTGCCAACCTGAAAATGACCCATTTATCCCGACTCTGTTTTCTGTTAGTTAGCCAATCCTCTATCCATGCTAATATATTACCCCTAACACCATGAGCTCTTAACTTGTGCAGTAACCTTTTATGTGGCACCTTATCTAATGCCTTTTGCAAATCCAATTACACTACATCTGCTGGTTTCCCTTTATTCACTCTGCTCGTTACATCCTCAAAGAACTTTAATAAATTTGTCAAACCCGATTTTCCTTTCATAAAACCATGTTGACTCTGCTTGATTATATTATGATTTTCTAAATGTCCTGCTACTACTTCCTCAATAATGGATTCCAGCATTTTCCCAATGACCGATATTAGGCTAACTGGCCTATAGTTTCCTGCTTTCTGTCTCCCTCCTTTCTTGAACAGGGGTGTTACATTTGCAGTTTTGCAATCCGCTGGAACCTTTCCAGAATCTAGGGAATTTTGGAAGATTACAACCAGTGCATCCACTATCTATCTCTGCAGCCACTTCTTTTAAGGCCCTAGGATGCAAGCCATCAGGTCCTGGGCACTTGTCAGCCTTTAGTCCCATTAGTTTACCTAGTACTTTTTCTCTAGTGATGGAGATTGTTTTAAGTTCCTCCCTCCCTTTTGCCCCTTGATTTTCCACTATTATTGGGATGCTTTTTGTCTCTTCTACCATGAAGACAGATATAAAATATTTGTTCAAAGTGTCTGACATTTCCTTGTTTCTCATTATTAATTCCCCAGTCTCATCCTCTAAGGGACCAACGTTTACTTTAGCTACTCTCTTCCTTTTTATATACCTGTTTATATTTCTTGCTAGTTTACACTCATAATCTATTTTCTCCCTCTTTACTATTTTTTTTCATCATCCTTTGCAAGTTTCTAAAAATTTCCCAATCTTCTGACCTACCATTAATCTTCACAACATTGTATGCCTTTTCTTTCAATTTGATACCCTCCTTAACTTCCTTAGTTAGCCACGGATGGTTTATCCTTCTCTTAGAGTCTTTCTCACTGGTATATATCTTTGTTGAGAGTTATGAAATATCTCCTTAAAAGTCTGGCACTGCTTATCTGCCATCTTACCTTTTAATCTATTTTCCCAGTCCACTTTAGCCAACGCTGTCTTCATACCTTTGTAATTACCTTTATTTAAGTTAAGACATTAGTTTCCGACCCAAGTTTCTCACCCTCAAACTGCTTCCCTAGAGGATCCTTTACTATGAGATCATTAATTAATCCTGTCTCATTACACATTACCAGATCTAAAATAGCCTGTTCCCTGGTTGGTTCCACAACGTATTCTAAGAAACTGTCCTGAATACACTATGAACTCATCCTCAAGACTACCTTTGCCAATTTGATTTGTCCAATCTATATGAAGATTAAAATTGCCCACGATTATTGCAGTACCTTTCTTACAAGTTCCCATTATTTCTTGACTTATACTCTGCCCTACATTGTAGCTACTGTTAGGAGGCCTATAGACCACTCCCACCAGTGACCTCTTTCCCTTACTATTTCTTCTCTCCACCCAAACTGATTCTACATCTTGATCTTCCGAGCCAAGATCATTTCTCACTACTGTACTGATCTCATCCTTTATTGACAGAGCTACCCCACCTCCTTTTACCTTTCTGCCTATCCGTCCAAAATGTCAAATACCCCTGAATATTCAGTTCCCAGCCCTGATCAGCTTGCAGCCACGTCTCTGTAATGGCTATCAGATCATACCCATTTATTTCTATTTGTGCCATCAATTCATCTATCTTATTACGAATGCTGCGTGTATTCAGATAAAGAGCCTTTAATTTTGTCCTTTTACCATTTTTCCCTACTCTGACCCTTTTACTGGTGTACTCTTATGCTTGTACGCTCTGTCCCTTCCTGTCTCACACTGGTTATCATCACCCTATCGCTACCCTACACTATTGCCTTGTCCTTTCTCTTTAACTTCGAGTAGATAGAAGCTGGGGTTGTCCTCCATAGAGCAGAGAAGATTGAGAGGACATTTGATAGAGGTATTCAAAATTACGAGGGGTCTAGACAGAGTAAATAGAGAGAAACTATTCCCATTGGAGGAAGGGTCGAGAACCAGACGACACAGATTTAAGGTGATTGGCAGAAGAACCAAAGGCTGAGTTATAACTTTTTATGCTGCGACTGGTTATGATCTGAAATGCACTGCCTGAAAGATTGGTGGAGGCAGATTCAATCGTGGCTTTCAAAAGGGAATTGGATAAGTATCTGATGGGGAAAAAAAAATTGCGTTGCTACGGGGAAAGGGTGGGGGAGTGGGACTAGCTGAAGTGCTCTTGCAGAGAGCCGGCACAGGCTCAACGGGCTGAATAGCCGCCTCCTGTGCTGTAACCATTCTATGATTCTATATATTGTGTAAAAATTCTGTTATTTTTTGCCATACAATAAATCTTTGAATCTGAGTGAAGACTTAAAAGTCTGAATGATACCCTAATTTCTTCTTCAAACCTGGTTTAGGCTACATTTTATTAGAGATTCTATGCAAAATTAATTTCATGGAGAGTTTGTGCTGCTTGAAAAATTTGTGTTGAAATTTTCCTTTTTTATTTCTGTATTGATGCAAAATGTATAAATGGTACGGAATTACCATTGCGCTTCATTGTTTTAGTATGTAAGAGTTAGCTTTTGTTAACCTTTGAAGTGAATAATGTAATATAGTGTGGTATAGAATACTAGGAAATAGGCATTAGCTGAGGCATGCAATATAAGAGCAGGGAGGTTATGCTTGAACTGTATAAAACATAAGTTAGGCCACAGTTAGAGTGTTGTGTACAGTTCTGGTCACCATATTACAGGAAAGATTTGATTGCAGTAGAGAGGGTACAGAGGATATTTACGAGGATGTTGCCAGGACTGGAGAATTTTAGCTATGAGGAAAGATTGGATCAGCTGGGTTTGTTTTCTTTGGAACAGAGGAGGCTGCAGGGAGATTTAATTGAGGTGTATAAAATTATGAGGGGCCTAGATAGAGTGGGTAGGAAGGACCTATTTCCCTTGGAGAGGTCAATAAGAACATAAGAACATAAGAAATAGGAGCAGGAGTAGGCCATACGGCCCCTCGGGCCTGCTCCGCCATTCAATAGGATCATGGCTGATCTGAACCTAGACTCACGTCCACTTCCCTGCCCTCTCCCCGTAACCCCTAATTCCCTTATTTGCTAGGAAAATGTCTATCTCCATTTTAAATTTATTTAATGTTGCAGCTTCCACAGCTCTCTGGGGTAGCAAATTCCATAGATTTACTACCCTCTGAGTGAAGAAGTTTCTCCTCATCTCAGATTTGAAAGGGCAGCCCCTTATTCTAAGTTTATGCCCCCAAGTTCTAATCTCACCCATCAGTGGAAACCTGCTCACCGCATCCACCCGATCAAGCCCCCTCACAATCTTATATGTTTCGATAAGATCGCCTCTCATTCTTCTGAACTCCAATGAGTAGAGTCCCAACCTACTCAACCTTTCCTCATACGTCAACCCCCTCATCTCCGGAATCAACCGAGTGAGCCTTCTCTGAACCGCCTCGAGAGCAAGTATATCTTTTCTTAAATATGGAAACCAAAACTGCACGCAGTATTCCAGGTGTGGCCTCACCAATACCCTGTATAACTGCAGCAAGACTTCCCTGTTTTTATACTCCATCCCCCTTGCAATAAAAGCCAAGATTCCATTGGCCTTCCTGATCACCTGCTGCACCTGCATACTAACTTTTTGTGTTTCATGCACCAGGACCCCCAGATCCCTTTGTACTGTAGCACTTTGCAGTTTCTCTCCATTCAGATAATAACTTGCTCTTTGACTTTTTTCTGCCAAAGTGCATAACCTCACACTTTCCAGCATTATATTGCATCTGCCAAATCTCTGCCCACTCACTTAGCCTGTCTATGTCCTTTTGCAGGTTTTTTTATGTCCTCACTCACTGCTTTCCCTCCCATCTTTGTATCGTCGGCAAACTTGGATATGTTGCACTCGGTCCCTTCCTCCAAATCATTAATATAGATTGTAAAGAGTTGGGGTCCCAGCACTGACCCCTGTGGAACACCACTAGTTACTGATTGCCAGCCCGAGAACGAACCATTTATCCCAACTCTTTGTTTTCTGTTAGATAGCCAATCTTCCACCCATGCGAGTATATTGCCCCCAATCCTGTGATTTTTTTATCTTGATCAGTAATCTCTTGTGTGGAACCTTGTCAAATGCCTTTTGGAAGTCCAAATACACTACATCCACTGGTTCCCCTTTATCCACCCTGTATGTTACATCCTCAAAGAATTCGAGCAAATTTGTCAAACATGACTTCCCCTTCGTAAAATCATGCTGACTGTCCTATTAAATTATGTTTATCCAAATGCTCTGTTACTGTATCCTTAATAATGGACTCCCAACATTTTGCCAACCACAGATGTTAGGCTAACTGGTCAATAGTTTCCAGCTTTTTGTCTACTGCCCTTCTTAAATAAGGGTGTTACATTAGCAGTTTTCCAATCTGCTGGGACCTTTCCTGAGTCCAGGGAGTTCTGGAAAATGATCACCAATGCATCCACAATCCCTACTGCCACTTCTCTCAAGACCCTAGGATGTAGGCCATCAGGTCCAGGGGATTTATCTGCCTTAAGTCCCATTATTTTACTGAGTACCATCTCTTTAGTGATTTTAATCGTGTTTAGCTCCTCCCGCCCCCCCCCCCCCCCCATTGCCCCCTGTTTGTCCAGTGTTGGGATATTTTTAGTGTCCTCTACTGTAAAGACTGATACAAAATATTTGTTCAGTGTCTTTGCCATCTCCATGTTCCCCACCACTAGTTTCCCGGTCCCATCCTCTAAGGGACCAACGTTCACTTTAGCCACCCTTTTTCTTTTTATGTAGCTGTAGAAACTCTTGCTATCTATTTTTATATTTTTTGCTAGTTTACTTTCATAATCTATCTTCCCTTTCTTAATTAATCTTTTAGTTATTGTTTGCTGGCTTTTAAATGCTTCCCAATCATCTATCCTCCCACTAGATTTGGCTAATTTATATGCCCTTGTTTTCAGTCTAATACTATCCTTTATTACTTTACTAAGCCACGGATGGCTGTCTTTTCTTTTACTCCCCTTTTTCCTCAGTGGAATATATTTACCTTGAAAGATGTGAAATATCTCCTTGAATGTAGACCACTGCTCTTGTACCGTCTTACACTTTAAAGTGGACTGGGAAAACAGATTAGTCAATTCTACTTTCATACCTTCATAGTCTCCTTTATTTAATGTTAGTACGCTGGTTTGAGATCCAACTCTCTCACCTGCAAACTGAATTTGGAATTCAACCATATTATGGTCACTCATTCCAAGGGGATCCTTTACTAGGACATTTTTAATTAATCCTGTCTCATTACACAGGACCAGATCTAAGATTGCCTGCCCCCTGGTTGGTTCAGTTACATACTGCTCAAGGAACCTGTCCCTAATACACTCTATGAACTCTTCCTCAATGCTGCCATGCCCAATTTGATTAGTCCAGTCAATATGAAAGTTAAAATCCCCCATGATTATAGCTGTTCCCTTATTTACAAGCCCCAACTATTTCCTGATTTATACTCCGACCAACAGAGTTGCAACTGTTAGGAGGCCTATAGACTACGCCCACTAGTGACTTTTTCCCCTTATTATTCCTTATCTCCACCCAAACTGTTTCACTATCCTGATCCTTTGACCCAATATCATTTCTGACTATTGCAGTGATTCCATCCTTGATTAATATAGCAACCCCACCTCCCTTTCCTTCCTGTCTGTCCTTCCTAATTGTCAAATACCCTTGTATGTTTAGTTCCCAGTCATGATTATCTTGCAGCCATGTTTCCATAATGGCCACCAGATCATACCCATGTGTAGTTATTTGCACTGTCAACTCGTCAATTTTGTTACGAATGCTGCGTGCATTCAGATAAAGAACTTTCAAATATGTTTTCTGACCAGGGGGCATAGATTTAAAGTAATTGGTAGAAGGATTAGAGAGGAGTTGAGGAGAACTTTCACCCAGAGGGTGGTGGGGATCTGGAACTCCCTGTCTGAAAGGGTGGTAGAGGCAGAAACCCTCATTGCATTTAAAAAGTAATTGGATATACATTTGAAGTGCCGTAACCTACATCGCTACAGACCAAGAGCTGGAAAGTGGGATTAGGCTGGATAGCTCTTTTTCGGCGGGCGCAGACACAATGGGCCGAATGGCTCCCTTCTGTGCTGTAAATTTCTGAGAGAAAAGCCATAATTGAACTAACATTGATCAGGATCCTATGGTTCACTGGAGTAGAGAAGGCTAAGGGAGGATCTAATAGCAGTGTTTTGGTAGTTAAGTAATGAAAGGTTGTTTCATTGGTTGGTGAATTAGGAGGCAGGGTGCTTAAATTTAGGATTAGCACTAGGAGCTTAAAGGGGGAGGTTGGAATGATTTTTTTCCCCCACACAAAGTGTATTAGAATATGAAATACATCAATGCTATTGAAGTCAACTCAATCACACATTTATGGTAAACATAAGAAAAATATTGAAGGGTTATGAGGAGGGAGCAGGGAACTGGGAGTAGAGTAAGTTTGATGACTCTGACGTGGACATAAGATTTGCATGTTGGGCCAGATAGGAGCTCCTGATTCGAGGTGTCCCAGAAACTGAATTTTACTCAATTATTTGTATACTGTAATTGGCTTGTGGCGGTTTAATTAATAGTTAACTTCTATGTTTAGTTTTGGTCTTCATTGCTGATGCACTTGGAATGTAGTAATAGTTGGTTTATATTGTATCATAATACCTTATTTTATTTTTTCATGTTGACTATCCTAACATTTAGTACAGAAATGCCATTTCAGATATTCAGCCACGCATGAAAGATTGGGCCATTACAATTTTTGGATGCATTACTGAAATGTCTGTCAATCTTGAGGCTAGTAGTTTTGCAAGGCAGTGTTTCATTGGTAAATGCTGTTTTACTTTGCCTCCAGCAATTCTAAAAATAATTGAGCAGAACAAGAAATGAAAACAGCTTTGATTAATGTGTTGTGGAAACCATAAGCAAAAACTCACCCTGCTTCTTGTAAAGAAATCCTTGAAAGGAGTAGTTAGAGTAATTTTCCTCAATCCAGTGCACCTGGTCATCAGTTTTATTTTCATAAATTGTGAGAACAACTCATTTATCGTACACAGAAATATTCCTTTGGGAAGGAAAAGGGTGATTCCCCAGGTCAGAAGTAGCCCCTGTAAGTTTGTATACAAAGTAGGAGAGTAAGTGTAGGCATGGGAGAGGGAATTTTTTTTTCCAAAATGGTGATAAGTCTTTGCGAGTAGCTGAAGATTTTCGCAGTCCATGCACTAAGAGTAAGGTGCCAAGACAGTGATTATTTCATATCTAATCTTGTGATGTAAATCCTGCGTGTGTGACAAGAAAAAAATGATGTGCTGCAAGATACTGCAGTCTAGTGATTTAAGGTCAGCTCGTCAAATTCTTGAATTCGCCTTCAACACTGGCTCCATTCCAGACCACTCTGAGGTTAACCAATGCTGATAACATCTCTGAATGCAGTCTGTGTCCTGTTGTGTGCCATGGGAAATTGAGGCAACTTCTGGTTAGTGTTGATACTCCAAGAATTGGAGGGAATACGTTCCAAAGTACAAACCTATGTTTAAATGAAATTGGTGTGTTTTTGTTTTGATGTTACTTTGGTTTTCATATGGTTGGATGCTTTCTGGAAATGGGTTGTTGGCACGTATAGAGCTTTTTTTACTCCTGAAAGGAGATGTAATATCAATTGCCTAACAGCTTTTGCTAGAAACCAGGGACCAATATTTTATTTAAAACATTTTAGTTTGCTGAATGTCTGCACTGAAATTTTAGTGAGGATCACTTCTGTCATGTTTGCAAAAGTAACTGCATTCTCCAGCATTTAGTAGGTAAAGGCACCAGGTAACTGAGCTAACCAGTGCAGCATAGCCCAGTTTCTGCTTGGCTATGCTGTTATATATAGCTCTATTACAAGGTGCTTTTTCCTACTGAATTCCCAGTCTCTGCTTAAGTAGGGGTAGCGGTTGGGGTGCTACAGTTGTTCTGTGTCCCAGGGCAAAGAAGGAAAAAATAAACCAAGCGTCCGCTCTTGATTGCTCTGTGGTGATCCCTGCAGGAAAATACGCAAGTGTGAATACTAGTTGAAGGTAGTTTTGGGCTTGGCTGTGATGCCCCCTCTTCCCCCAAAGTCGACACTTGTTTTCTAACTTAAATATGGATTACCAATGCCTAGAGAACTGTACTCCAGCACGAGCCTTCAGGAAGGGAGGGAAGGGGGGGAAAGTGCAACCCCCAGCAAGTTGGGATATTGATTGTTGACATTTTTGATGGACAGGGGAGCAGCCCAATCCTATCCTTGTGAGTTACACGTGCACTTTATATTATATTGACCCCTGCTGGAATCAGCAAATTTGTCATGCAGTTTATTTTATTTTAATTCATTCTTGGGATATAGGCGTTTCTGGCACGGCCGACATTTATTGCCCTTTCCTAGTGTCCTTGAGAAGGTGGTGGTGAGCTGCTGGCTTGAACTGCTGCAGTCTGTGTGGTGAAGGTACTCTTAGGTAGGGAGTTCTAGAAGTTTGATCCAGAAATGATAAAGGAACGGTGATACATGTCCAAATCAGGATAGTGTGTGACTTGGAGGTGATGATGTTCCCATGCACTTGCTGCCCTTGTTCCCCTAGGTGGTGGATTTGGGATGTGCTGTTGAAAAACCCTTGGTGACTAGCTGCAGTGCATTCTGTCAACAGTACACACTGCAACCACGGTCGGCTGCTTAAGCTGGTGGATGGGTGCACTGCATTGCTTTGTCTTGGATAGTATAGAGCTTCTCGAGTGTTGTTGCAGCTGCATACATCCAGGCAAAAGAGAGTATTCCATCACACTCCTGACTTGTAGGTGGTGGAGAGGTTTTGGCCCAGATATTACGATTGCAGGCCTCCCGCGGGCGGAGGGCTGCGATCTGGAAAAATTTGCGGCCTTACCTGAGGGCTCCCGGGGGGCGCAGAGTTCTACTGCTGGGCCTCCAAACTGCCGGTGTGCAGGGCCCACGTATCCCAGAGGCCCAGGTAGTTCGCAGCGTCCCTGGGATCACGTGGGCCATAGGGAGCCAATCAGAGAAGGGCACCTCCCTTCATACATTTGACAGGAAGACCTGTCAAATATATGAATGGAAACCACCCCCAAAACATAGTAAAACTTCAAATACATTTTTTAAACAATCACATTTTTAAAATGACTTGAAATTACATAATTTTAATTTTTGTTTAAAATAGTTAATTTTTGAAAAAAATAAAGTTTTTAACGGGGCTAAAAATAAACTTAGCTTTTTAAAAGTATTTTTATATGATAAATCAGTGGAAATTTAAAAGAAACTTTTTTCAACTCTTATCCTGGTAAAAGCAGGCCTTATGCCAGGCACAAGAATTGTAAGTGATTTCTGCGGGCGGAGGGTCTCCAAAAAGCAGAACTATCCGCCCGCAGAGGCCCTGTTCCAGGGCAGCCGGAGGATCTGTCGAGAACTTTCTTGACCGATCGGAAATGCCGGTTTCCAGTGCATGCCTGAAACCGGCATTTCTGATGTCCCTACGGGTGAGTACACACTCATAGGGATCGGAATTTCTGGGCCTTTGTGTAGTCAGGAGGTGAGCCACTCATTGAAGAATACCCAGCATCTGACCTGCTCTATGCCATAGGATGTCAAGGGGAGGTGGTTAGGCTCTCTCTCGTTGAAGATAGAAACATAGAAGATAGGAGCAGGAGTAGGCTGATCATCCAAATTCAGTACCCTGTCCCTGCTTTCTCCCCATATCCCTTGATCCCTTTTTTAGCCTTAAGAAATATATCTAACTCCTTCTTGAATATATTTAATGAACTGGCTTCTACTGCCTTCTGTGGTAGAGAATTCCACAGGCTCACCACTCTCTGGGTGAAGAAATTCCTCCTCATCTCTGTCCTAAATGGCTTACCCCTTATCTTTAGACTGTGACCCCTGGTTCTGGACTCCCCGACCATCGGGAACATCCTTCCTGCATCTAGTCTGTCTAGTCCTGTTAGAATTTTATAAGTTTCAATGAGATCCCCTCTCATCTAAACTCCAGCGAGTATAAGCCCAATCGACCCAATCTCTCTTCATACGTCATTCCTGCCATCCCAGGTATCAGTCTGGTGAATCTTCGCTGCACTCCCTCCATGGCAAGAACATCCTTCCTCAGATAAGGCGACCAAAACTGCACACAGCACTCAAGATGTGGTCTCACCAAGGCCCTGTACAACTGCAGCGAGACATCCTTGTTCCTGTACTCGAACCCTCTTGCTACGAAGGTCAACATACCATTTGCCTTCTTAACTGCCTGCTGCACCTGCATGCTTACCTTCAGCGACTGGTGCACAAGGACACCCAGGTCTCGTTGCACTTCCCCTTCTCCCAATCTATTGCCATTCAGATAATAATCTGCCTTCCTGTTTTTGACACCAAAGTGGATAACCTCGCATTTATCCACGTTATATTGCATCTGCCATGCATCTGCCCAATCACACAACCTGTGCAAATCATACCGGAGTAAGTAAAAAAAGTAAAAAAAAAAAAATAATAAAAAAAAATCCCACTGGATTAATAATTTATGAAGCGATATTTTTCAATGGGCACATATCTTCCATTAAAAATTTTAAGAGCATTTTAGAAGTGCCTCACCAACAGGCCTGTTCCTGTACTTTAACATTCTATAATTCTAAATTTAGGAAACAAGCTACAGGAAACTTTGTGATATCCGGCACCGACGGGACCGAGCTGTTGCCGATCTATCAAAACTGCCGGACATACAAAGTTAATGTTGAAGCATACGGAGGTTTTCATCTCCGTATCTGAGAACAAACACTGTTGCTTAGCAACAGCTTCTAAACAGTCGGCTGCAGCTGCAAGCGTCTCTAGCTGAAGCTGTTGCTATAGCTACAGATGTTGCAGTGCCTGACTGGGGGGAAAAAAGCAACGAGAACGAAAAAAACTTATAGAAAACGGCTCCTGATTTTTGCTGTTAGATCGAGTATTCCGGACATATAACCTCCGGATAAACCAAAGTTTCCTGCACTATAAAAGGTTTATTAAAATTATTGAGAAGATTTGATGCATGGTACAGGATTCTGCATTGGTCACACGACCTCTTCACACCGAGAACACCAAGTTTGAATCTATAACAGGAAGGCATCCTTTCCTATAATTTCTAATACTTGTATTAAAGATGGATGTCAAACATAAGCTATTCTTTGGGGGACAGGTTTAAATACACAATTATGACAATTGTTCCACGTGGCATTCATACAAATCTTTTAATGCCAATATTTTTTTCTTAGGCAAAACAAACAGCTCTAAAATAGGAGAAAAAGTTTTCTCAATTCAAGGTTTCTTCTCACCAATTGATAAAATAACAAACTAAAGCCCACTCAGTGTAAGGAAAATGTCATTCCACCTCCAAAGGATTTGGGCAATATTGCAGCATTCACCCAATGGTATCCAAAGAATCTAATGTCCTCGCTTTATGTCCTGCTCTCCTCCTACCCCACCTCCAATTTTTATGTCAGGTAGAGTTGGTCCACCACAAAGCTTTATAGTTTGCATATTTGCAGACCCAGGGCCACCGACAAAGCAGATTTCCAAGCGAGGAGATTTAGATCATGTGCAATGACTTAAACAGCAGGTATATGAGTTTGTGTAAAACCAGATTCAAGTCACACATCAGCACTGCAGCCATCTCTTTTGGATTATTACATGCTTCTGGAGACAACTAGACATCTTCCAAGGGACCTATCCATAAACAAAGGACTTACAGCCAATATTTCCACCATTTTATATACAAGTTTCATCCAGTAAAGCTTTTTTGTGATTATTAACGTTTTGCTTACCTTAGTGGATAGTCCCATATATAAGATTTGAGTCTACATAACAATCAGGCGACTGAAAACTGGTACTCAATCTCTTAATTGACTATCTAATTTGATTGAACCACTTAAGTAAAGCTATTGGATTGGTAGTGCAAGTTACATCATCTCAGGCGTACTGGATGGGGAAGTACAAACAGAATTATTGCCAGAGTTTTTGTATGATTGAGGGGGCAGAACAGAAAGGCTCCACAGGAGGCAAATCATCAAATTTTATCAATGATACCTTGTTTGGTATGCATCTTGGCAATCCTTGTCCCTGAAATCAAACTTAAGTAATCTGAGAGAGAGGAATAATTCTGGATAACTTCACAGTTAAGTCAGGCGATTGGTAAGCACTGAATGAAGTGACCATTATTGAAGGTGGTCTGAGGTCCAGCTCTGGTGACTGTATTTTGAGCTCTGAGCAGAAAGATTGTTTGGGCACCAGAGAACAATTTGCAGGGTATTGGAGAGCAAGACCTGTGATCAGTCTCACCCTGTGGTTTATAGAACAATTTTAAGGGAGGCTGAATGCTGGGAAATTTAATCTTTGAAGTGCTGTAGAGACCCAAAAATTGCTTGCAACCTGGTTGGTTAGAAAGAAGTCTCGTAATTGTAAAAGGTGATCTAGGAGAGGATCCTTTAGATCAAAAATCTATATGCGTAATCAGAATTTAGAACATTTAACCAGGTAGCAAGTGCAATCTTCTCACCAAAGACCTGCACAACAACCTGTAGATAGCTCCCCCTTTGCTGGATGTACACTATGTATACTCAGCATAATAAAGGCAGAGGGTTATAGGTGTGTAATAGTACAGGGTCTGCAATTTACAAATAGAGCAGGATTTGAATTTCTCCAAGATAATTTGGGGAAAAAGAGTGATTCTCTTTCTAATTGTAGCATCTCAAGCCTGGCAACATCCTAGTGAATCTACACTGCACATTTTCCATTGCTTTTTAATCCTGCTATAATGGGGTGCCCAAAATTGCACAGAATACTCCAACTGCAGATTCTCCCCATTAACTTAACATAGCACATGGAGAATGTCAAAGAAACAGAACCAAGCAGCACTTTCCTCCTCTGTTCAAACAATACAATTGTTAATTGCCTGGCACTTATGTGGCACAAATGTTACTTACCATTTATCAGCCCAAGCCTGGATGTTGTCCAGGTCTTGCTGCCCATGGGCATGGACTGCTTTTTTTTAATCTGAGGAATTGCAAATGGTGCTGAACACTGCAATCATCAGCAAACAGCCCCACTTCTGACCTTATATGGAGTTAGGCCACAGATCAGCCATGATCTCATTGAATGGTGAAACAGGCTCGAGGGGCTAAATGGCCTACTCTTGTTCTTATGTTCTTAATGATGGAGGAAAAGTCACTTATGAAGTAGCTGAAGATAGTTGGACTTAGGACGCTGCCCTGAGGAACTCTTGCAGCGATATCCTGGGGATGAGATTGGCTTCCAACAACCACAACCATCTTCCTTTGTGCCAGGTATGACTCCAGCCAGGGAATCACCTGCAATGGCTTCTCTTGCCACTCCGTCACTTACCTCTGGAGTCCCCCTCCCATTTCTTATCTACATGCTGCCCCTCGACGACATCCGAAAACACAGTCTGGTTCCACGTGTATGCTGATGACACCCGACTATCTCACCACCACCTCTCTCGACCAAATCAGTATCTCTAAATTGTCAGACTGCTTGTCTGTCGTCCAGTATTAGATGAGCAGAAATTTCCTCCCAATTAAATATTGGGAAGACCAAAGCCATTGTCTTCTGTCCTTGCCAAAAACTCCATTCCCTAGCCACTGGCCCCATCTCTCTCGGCAACTGTCTGAGGCTGAACCAGACTGTTCACAACCTTGGTGTTGTATTTCACCCTGAGATGAGCTTCCGACCACACATCTGCACCCTCACCAAGACCTCCTACTTCCGCCTCTGTGACTTTGCCCCGCCTCTGCTCATCTGCTACTTAAACCCTCATTCATGCTTTGTTACCTCTAGATTTGACTATTCCAACGCACTCCTGGCTGAAGTTAGGTCACAGATCAGCCATGATAGCAAAACTCCACCTGTGTCCTAACTCGCACCAAGTCCCATTCACCCCTCACACCTGTGCTCACTGGCCTACGGTGGCTCCCAGTGGAGCAATGCCTTGATTTTAAAATTCTCATACTTGCTTTAAAATCCCTCCCTATCTCTGTAATCTCCTCCAGCCCCACAACCCCTCAGATATATGCGCTTTTCCAATTCTGGCCTCTTGCACATCTCCGATTTTAATCGCTCCACCATTGGCGGCACTGCCTTCAGCTGCTTAGACCCTAAGCTCTGGAATTCCCTCCCTGAATCTCTCCGCCTCTCTACCTCACTTTCCTCCTTTAAGACGTTCCTCAAAACCTACCTCATCTGCCCTAATATCACCTTGTGTGGATCGGTGTCAAATTTTGTTTGATAACGCTCCTGTGAAGCGCCTTGGGACGTTTTACTACATTAATTAAAGGTGCTATATAAGTGCAAGTTCTTGTTGTAGCCATGGAGACTTTTTCCCTGATCTCAGTTGACTTCAGTTTGACTGAGCAATTTTCCATATTGTTTGGTAGATGCCAGTCTTGTAGATCTGGCATACAGTTTTTCAGCACTACATCTGGGATGTTGTTGGGGCCCTAGACTACTTGTGTCCAGTGCACTCAGCCATTTCACGTGAAGTGAAGTGAATTGGCTGAAGACTGGCATCTGTGATGGTGGGGACCTCAGGAGGAGGCCGAGACGGATCATCCACTCCTGGCCGAAGATAGTTTCGAAAGCTTCAGCCTCGTCTTTTGCACTTGTGCTGGGCTCTGCCATCATTGAAGATGAGGATGTTCATGGAGCCTCCTCCTCCTCCCGTTAGTTGCTTAACTGTCCACCACCATTCACGACTGGATGTGGCTGGACTACAGAGCTTTGACCTGATCCATTGGTTGTGGGATCACTTAGCTCTGTCTCTAGCATGCTGCTTCTGCTGTTTAGCATGCATGTAGTCCTGTGTTGCAACTTCACCAGGTTGGTAGCTAATTTTCAGGTACACCTGGTGCTGCTTCCAGCATGCTCTTCTACACTCCTCATCTGGTTTGATGTTGATGGGAGAGTAAGGCATATGCCAAGACATGAGGTTACCAATTGTGGTAGAATACAATTCTGCTGCTGTTGGCCCACAATGTCACAGGAATGCCCAGTTTTTAGCTGCTAGATCTGTTCTTGGCCTGGTGATGGAAGGTGTTCTCAGTGTGAAAATGGGACTTGGTGTCCACAAGGACTGTGGTGGTCACTCCTACCAATACCGCCATTGACTGACGCTTGTGCGGCAGATAGATTAGTAAGGGCGAGGTCAAGTTGGTTACTCCCTCGTGTTGGTTCTCAAAACAAGCCCAGTCTGGCAGTTGTATCCTTCAGGATGGGTAAGGATGGCAGATTTCCTTCCCTAAAAGACATTGGTGAACCAGCTGGGTTTTACGATAATTTGACAACTTCATGGACACTTACTAATGCCAGCTCTTTATTCCAGGTTTATTTATTTACTACTGAATTTAAATTCTCAAACTGCCATGATGGGATTTGAACTCTCATTCTCTGGATTATTAGTTCAAGCCTCTGGATTAATAGTCCAGTAGCGTAACCAGTGTGCGACCATACACTAAGATGTCAAGAATTCTGGTGGTTGTGGGTGTAAGGGTGGTACATGTTTCTTGGACTGATTCTGACTCTCCGGGCTCAATTTTAATAGCCCTGAGGAGGCAGCGAAAATTGGGGAAAAAATGGTTTCAGACACCCATCCTGCCCCCACCCGATTTTCGTGAGTGTCTGTTCAAACTGACCTGACTGGAACCGGTGGGACAGGTAATTAAGGCAGTTAAGAGCCTGTTAACTGCCTTGCTAATCCTATTTTTACAGTGGTTTCCCATTTTCGTGCCTCTGGCTCCTATTTCCCGTCTTGTCAGAAACAGGCCAGCTGCAAGGAGACGAGTTGCTGGAGGACATGATTTGTAGTTATTGTTGCAGCACTTTAAAAGCGCCCCTGTAACATGGCTGACATTCAAATGCAACAACCTTGTTGGAGGATTGGGATAAGATTTTGCAAATCTACTGACCTTATGACTGTTCAAACTGACAGCCATCTGCAGTGTGACCTGATAGGAATAATTTCAGGCCACTTCTAGTGTGCGCTTGCAAGCCTCTTGCCTCAAGTGAAATCTATAGGTACGGGATGGGAAACATTTATATCCTCTCATCCTGGTTGTCAGATTTGGAGGAAAAACAGCCGCGGCAGCGCCGCACCAGCACCAGGAGCACCATCCTCCTCCTCACCCACCTGATGATGCACAGGGCAGAGGGCCGCAGCGCAGGGCTGCACCTCGCCACAGGAGATACCCCCAACACGGTTTACAGGCAGAGGATCAGCTTTCTCAGCATAACTGAGCAGCAGTGCCAAAAGAGGCTGAGTCTTTCGAGAGACGTAGTCGCAGACATCTGCACAATGCTGCACCAACACCTGGAGCCTCGAGGAGTGTGTGGACACTCTTTATCAGTGGCTGTCTAAGTCACCATCGCACTCGACTTCCTTGCTTCGGGTTCCTTCCAGGGATCAGCTGCAGACATAAATGACATCTTCCAGTCGGTCGCACACACCTGCATCACGCAGGTCACCGATGCCCTCTTTGCAAAGGCCCACAATTATATCCACTTCTCCACAGATGGCCCAAGTGAGACGGTGTGTGCTGTTGGCTTTGCCAATATGGCAGGCTTGCCCATGGTGCAGGGCGTCACTGACTGCACACATTAGGGCCCCCTATCACAATCCAGCTGTATTTGTCAACCGCAAGGGATTCCGCTCCCTGAATGTCCAGCTGGTGTGTAACCACAGGAAGATCATCATGCATGTTTGCGCAAAGTGCCCTGGCAGTTGCCATGACTCCTTCATCCTGCGCCAGTCTACTGTGCCTCAGCTCTTCCATCCGTCAAACCATCTTTTGGGATGACTTCTTGGCGACGAGGGCTATCCCCTGAAAAAGTGGCTTATGACACCGATGAGACCATCAAACAATGCTGAGGAGCCGTACAGTTTGAGCCACCTTTCCACCAGAAACATAATTGAGCAAACCATTGGCTTGCTCAAAATGCGCTTCCAATGCCTAGCCAGATCTGGAGGAGCCTTGCCGTATGCACCAGCCAGGGTGTCCAGAATCGTCGTGGTCTGCTGTGCCTTGCACAACATCGCACAGCAGCGCGGCTTAGTGCTGCTGCATGGACAAGTGGCTCAGCACACAGCCTCCTCGAAGGAAGAGGACGGGGAGCGACGCTTTCCGGGGCCGGATGTGGCCAATCCAGCAGCAGGCGAACACATTGCTGGCCGTCAGGCAAGAGATGCACTCATCCATGCCAGATTCGCGTAAGCTTACGCTTTAACCACAGGTGGCTGGCACATGGAGATGAATATAAGTCCGACACCCTCAAAAACCCCAGACATCATCTGTCTACTAAAGCGTTCCGTGTCACCCACCAACATTCTACATGGCATTCGCTCTGAGCCCTCACTCTTGAACTTCCATTTCCCAGAATACAGAGGCCACACTTTAGGTGATCTCAGCAGATCATTAAACCTTTTTCAACACTGAACTCATGTGCGTCTGCAAACAGATCTCAAACTCACCTCCTCAGCAATTTGCAGCCAAGCTGCCTTGGTTTGCTGAGGAGGTCTCCTCCTTCCATTTCCAGGGAAAGGACCTCCTGACACCCTCTAACTCCCACCAGTAATTTCAATCCATTATTTGTGTTCACACCAGCCACTGCCAACTCCCCTTTCTATATAATACAGCACCAAGCCATTCCAGTTACATTTCTTGCAAAGGGGACATGGCCCCTTTAAATTTTTACTCCAGAAACGCATCATCAGATGCGAGAAATTGACATGCTCCAAGCAATTGCCTGGAGGAACCCGCATGTCGGCCGTAACGAGGCCAATCGAGCAAAAATCGGAACTGCGGGCCAGCGGCATCCGGGAGTGGGTCCGAAAGCCGCTGAGCAGCGGGCCTGCCCTCAACCAGCCTCCTGTATAAAAATCGAGCCCTTTGCATCCATACTGGCACTCTGTCACAAATTATGTCTCTTTAGGTATGATTCAGAACACGGGTTTATTTTTGTCATTGCGTGATCTCCAAACCCAACACTAGAATATCTGGTGGTATCAATTTGTCATTATTTTTAATTCCAGCTGCTTATTGGTTAACTGTATAGCCCAGCCTGCCTAGTTGTGCTGGGGTTTTTGACTGGAAATCTGGTGTGTAATTTATTAAAATCGTCAGAGGTTCATTTGTTTTAATTTCCCAGATGTGTGCATTATACAATATTAAAACCATTTTGCATTTTCTTGAACTATCTAATGAATTGCTTGAACCACTTGCAGTTTTTAAGCCCCTTTTATTGTTGTTACACAAGATGTTTGAAGTTGTATTGAATCAATTGTATGTCTGCTATTGTTAGCTTACAGGAAACCAAATTTAGGCCAATTACCAAGTTCTGTACCTGTTTTCTTTGAAACTGATGACCCTAGATTAATGTGCATTTTTGAGTCTGGAGTTTGTAATTCAGTAGTGAAAGATTGCTATTAATTTACATTTTTACAAGTTTGCAAAGCACCTTGGTGAAACTTGATGCAACTTGTTATATGCAAATTAGTTGCATTCTTGTATTTTACCTTTTTAAAAATTCATTAATGGGATGTGGGTGTCGCTGGCAAGGCCAACATTTATTGCCCATCCCTAATTGCCCTTGAGAAGGTGGTGGTGAGCCGCCGCCTTGAATCGCTGCAGTCCATGTGGTGAAGGTACTCCCACAGTGCTGTTGGGGAGGGAGTTCCAGGATTTTTACCCAGTGACGATGAAGGAACAGAGATATATTTCCAATCAGGATGGTGTGTGACTTGGAGGGGAACTTGGAGGTGGTGGTGTTCCCATGCGCCTGCTGCCCTTGTCCTTCTAGGTGGTAGAGGTCATGGGTTTGGGAGGTGCTGTTGAAGAAGCCATGGCGAGTTGCTGCAGTGCATCTTTTAGATTGTGCACACTGCAGCCACAGTACGCCGGTGGTGGAGGGAGTGAATGTTTAAAGTGGTGGATGGGGTGCCAATCAAGCAGGCTGCTTTGTCCTGGATGGTGTTGATCTTGAGTGTTGTTAGAGCACTCATCCAGGCAAGTGGAGAGTATTCCCATCACAATCCTGGCTCGTGCCTTGTAGATGGTGGAAAGGCTTTGGGGAGTCAGGAGGTGAGTCACTCGCCACAGAATACCCAGCCTGTTCTGGTAACCGCAGTATATATGTGGCTGGTCCAGTTAAGTTTCTGGTCAGTGGCAACCCCCCCCCCCCCCCCCCAGGATGTTGATAGTGGGAATTTGGCGATGGTAATGCTGTTGAATGTCAAGGGGAGGTGGCTGGACTCTCTCATTGGAGATGGTCATTGTGTGGCGCGAATGTTACCTGCCACTTATCAGCCCAAGCCTGAATGTTGCAGGCATGGACTGTTTCATTATCTACGTAGTTGCGAATGGAACTGACCACTGTGCAGTCCTCAGCGAACATTCCCACTTCTGACCTTATGGTGCTACATTTGGAAGGAAAATGAAAGAATTTTTGATTGTAGCATCTTTGGGAACAATATTAAGTTTGCACTATCTTCTGTAAAAAGAAAATGAAAATACAGAATCCTGGCCATAAGGTCAGAATCACATTAAATATGACACATGTACAAATGGTATTTGTTTATTCTTGAATCTTAATAATGTTCCTACCTCAATATGGCATATATCCATCTCAAGTTAATGCATTGACTCAAGTGATATATTTGTGTTCATTCTGGTAAAGCTCTAAAACATGATGGGAAAAGTGTTTTCAGTTAGTTTGCAACTAAACATGTAATATAGAAATAAATCTACTCCAATCTATTCACAAAGCCTCACAGATTCTATAAAAATGATATATTTATTGAGTGATCAGTAACAATCTTCTCACTGCTCTCTGAGTTCATCTTGAGCTGGTTTTATGGTGCAGCTCTCTTAGGAGAGCAAGCTAACTGTGTCACACTCCCACACTTTGCGCACGCACGGAATAACAAGCTCAAACTGGCTGTGACATTTGGCTGGTGCACGTGTATAAAATAGTGATGCTATGATGCTGAGACAGAACAGCCACATACGTGACTGGTGATGATGCAGCTGCTGTGAAACAGCGCATTTATTGAATCTAGGGAAACTGGTGACAGTTGGGAATCCCCAGTTCAAAAGAAACAGGGATTCTTTGTGGCCAGTCTAAAACAGATCCAGCAAGTTTTATCTGCCTTTTGCTAACAGTTGCACATATCCCACTGTAAGTGGCTAAAGGCCAACATAAAAGCTGCTTTAGAGTTGTAGTATACTAGATAGATTGTGCTAAAGACTATCTTAATATATATTGACAATCTAGTTACTTTTATGGTATTTTAGTGTTCCAGTAGAGATCCATGTCATTTTTAAACCGCTTTCTAATAGTCAGCCTGCCTTAAAACACTGGAATATTTGAAGTCGGTCTCAGAATTAGTTCATGCTGTACTAGCACCAAAAATAGATAGTTCATTTGAATTAAGTTTACACTTTTGTTCAAGGATAATAAATTTCAAATTAAAATTCATGAAGACCTCTGCATATGAATTGAAGAATAATGCAAAGTCCTTTAACTTTTCCTGCCCTCAGCTACCTGGTCTATTGGCTGGAAATGGGCATTCTCTCTTTTTCAGACTGTTAACTGTATATTAAACTTAATGGCCCTGATGCACAGAATACCCATCAATTTTGGCTGAGACACTGATTTATATATATATATAAACAATTAAAAGTGATGTGAGGTGGTAATGATGTTCAGTGTGTGATTTTCGTTAGAATATGCAGTTTGTTTCTCGTGTCACAAAACAGTTATAGTTTTCACAAAATGGATGAAAATGTTTTCTGTTTTAAGGATAGATTCTATCCAAGAGGCAATTCAATGAATATTAACCTGTTGTCCCTATGTGGTCTCTAAGCTGTTATACTTGCATAGCATGTATATTGTGTGCCAATTGTACCAAATGCCAAAAAGGTGAACAAAATTCAAGGAAATTAGCAAATTATAAATTTGTGTGCACTGATACTTTGAAAATGGGTATACCTTAAACCATATATAACTCGGCTATGCATCAGCAAACATGATTTATGATCTCCAATGTCCTTTTATCCTTCAACTATCATAAAAACAGATTATTTAGTCATTTATCTAATTGCTGTTGGTGGAACTTTGCTGGATTGGTAGAATATATATATGTTACTAGAGGCAACATGAGGAAACTTTTTTTTACACAGCAAGTTATTATCCTCTGGAATGCACTGCCTGAAAGGGTGGTGAAGCAGATTCAAAAGAGAATTGGATAGATAATTGGAAGGGGAAAAAATACAGGGCTATGGGTACAGAGCAGGGTAGTGGGATTAATTGGATAGCTCTACCAAAGAGCAGGCACAGGCATGCTGGGTTGAATGGCCTCTTTCTGTGCTGTATTATTCTATGATATAGTGCCTTTCATGACCTCAGGACGTTTCAAAACGCTTAATAACCAATGAAGCACTTTTGAAATGTTGTCACTGTTGTAATGTAGACTACTACTACTCTTTGAAATGTAAAATTGAGCTGATTAGGATGGTGTGTGTTAGATATTAAAGTGGAGGGATAGCCTATGGTTTGTATTTTCTGTTCAAATTAGCCCCGAGCATCATTGTGAAAAATGCATTCATTTAAAAAAAAAAGTTGCTTACTTAAAAATAAGTTTGCTGTCCAATAGATGCCCACTATTTTGTGTTTCCTTCCCTCCTGAACTGCTCTGGTGATGCCACTAATGAGGAGGACCCTCCCAGGTGTTCAAGAGTAGCTCCATTCATTTTAATGGAGGTTGCAAGATTGGACTACCCTGGAAGCTGATCTGGAGCTGTGCAGTCCCAGAAAAACATACACTACTTGATGGTGTTCTGTATTCTCCGCTGGAAGTTTGTTTAATTTGGGGTTGTGGGGCTCCAAATAGACTCGCAGGGAAGTCGAAAGTTTTATATTAAATGAGGATGGATGTTGCTTATTCTAGCTACCAGAGGGAAGGAAATGCAAAATAGTGGGTCTCCTTTTTAAATGAGAAATTTAAAATATTTTTAATACTTGTATTTTTTCACTTGGGTTATTAGGAGGGCAGGAAGGATTCCACTTTTAACCCAGGGCAAATAGTGTGTGCTATTTGCAATTGGGACTTTTACCCATTTAGTACATTATGATTGTTGGGCATTACGCCTTTGTCTTTGTCCAAATCCCCTTGAATGCTGGTTTCTGCCCCATCTTCTGTCTTCTTGCTAGTGACTTATTCCCAGCTCTCCAGCTGAGAAAATTTCAAGAGATATCTGGCACTCCATCCCAGCCAAAAAATGCAGTGTTGTGCAATCCCAATATCACTGGATTGGGATATAAAAAGTTACTTAAACATTTTTTTAAACCCTGCAAAATTCACGAAAATGCTGGTGTTAACTTTAAAAAAAAATATGGTCAAAATTATTTTTCTGAACAGCTACCTTTGCTGGTAAGTTTCATATACATGTATGGGCAAAAATGACAATTTGGTTTTGTTAGCACTGAGTATTCGGAATAAGCATGCATTTACACACTAACGTTAACATGGTAGCGGCATGCTTTCTGCTTCACTGCGATGTTAAACTTGGAATGTAAACACTGAGCCAGATATGAGATCGGATTCCCAATTGCATTCAGAACTGCAAAGTGTGGTGGTCAATTTGGGTTCCAAATCCTCCTTTCTTACATTGTGAACAATGATGAACAAATGTCACAGGACTTGAAAATCGGCTTTTGAAAGAGGAAGTGAGAACAGGTTTGGAAGAGGCAGCATAAATCAGCTCTCCAAACCCACAGCAAACTTGAGTAATTCACTGTCAGTTTGCTGTGTGCAACGTGCAGTGTGATGGCGCCCTAGGAGAATTTCCTTCATAAAAGGCTTGTGATGTCTGAAATATGAATTGATTCCCAAGTCGTCTTATTGTTGTGACAGTTAATGTTTGTCAGCACCTCAATACAATTGTCCAATTTCTAAGAAAGATCCAGTTTTGTCCCCTCCTCTCGAGAGGCACGCACACTTGTTGGGAGTTCTTCGGTGTTTTATCTTCTATTCTTCATATATTTGACTCTTCATATATTAGCCATGATGATGATGAGTATCAGCAGGCTATTTGACTGCAGAGAACATTTGAGGTGAGGTTGATCCTTTCCTCATTGACTGTCCGCACATGGTCTTTTCCTGTCACGAGTTGCTGCATGGCAATTAGTAACAGCAGCCCTGGCTGATTCTTGTTTGTTTTTTATTTTTCCTGTCCATTATCCCAGGGATGCTGAGATCTAAAGCATTCCAACTGCTGCCCTGGATGGAATCCGCTAATTCGGCACAGGCTAAGAACTGAACTTGGGACCATTTTGATCTCTCTGGCTTAGTGCATCACTGGACTCAACTGCACCCACTAGCTCATTGGGAAGAGGGGATCACAAGTTAGTAACTTTAAATAATTTAATTGGCAAGTTATGCTACCTTTCATGTGGATACAAGAATGGTTTTGGATGGTCTTCAATGCAGTACTGGTAGTATAACTAGTAATTAGGTTGGAGTTCAGATTGCACCAAAAACGGGAGGTCTGAGAGCACCTTCAGCAATAGTAGTTAAACTTGTGCTGCATGGGCAAGATAACCCGGCTAGCAACTGAAACTCTGTATGCATGCAACTCGTTTGGCACTGAACAGAGACTGACGCAGGAACTAGCTGTCTCCCAACGGCGCATCAAACCCTACTAGTACTGGTATGAATGAGACAAGTATCTGAGAGCTGTATATACAAGTTTGCAGGTGGCACTAAATTAGGAAGAACAGTAAGTAGTTCAGATGGGAGCAGGACTTTGCAAAGGGACATACAGTTTAAGTGAGTGGGCAGAACTATGGTAGATGGAGTTTAATGTGGGCAAGTTTGAGGTCATTCATTTTGGACTTAAAGATAAATTGGAGTATGTTCTAAATGGTGAGATATTAGGAACTGCAGAGAAGCAAAGAGATTTGGGAATGCAAGTACACAAATCATTAAAAGCTAGTCGGCAGGTACAAAAAGAAATCAAAAGGCTAATGGAATGTTGGCTGTTATCCCAAGGGGGCTGGAATACAAAGTGGAGGAAGTTAAAGCTCCGTTGTATAGAACCTTGGTCAGATGCCATCTGGAGTATTGAGTTCAGTTTTGGGCACCACCTCAGGAAGGATATATTGGCCTTGGAGAGGGTGTAGTGCAGATTCACCAGAATGATACCAGGGCTTAGAGGGTTTAATTATGAGGACAGGTCGTATAGACTAGGCTTTTATTCCCTTGAGTACTGACGTTTGAGCGGTGATCTGACTGCGGTATTTAAAATGTTAAAAATTAGATAGGGTAGATGCAGAGAAACTATTTCCTCTGATGAGGGAATCAAGAACAAGGGAACATAACCTTAAAATTAGGGCTAGGCCATGTAGGAGGGAAGTCTGGAAGGACATGGGGAGAATTCCATAGTTGTACTACCAAGAGGCTGTGGACGCTGGGACAATTGGAACTTTCAACACTGAGATCGATAGACTTTTGTCAGGCAAAGGAATCGAGAAATGGAGCTAAGGTGGGTAAATGGAGTTGTACATATCGGCCAGGATCTAATTGAATGGTGAAACCGGCTTGAGGGGCTGAATGGCCTACTCCTTCCTATGTTCCTCTATAATTAATTGTGAAAGGCTATGAATCCAAGAATAAGAAGCAGAAACTGTATAAACAGTTATCTTCTGCAGACTACCATAATGTAGTAAATTTCTTGGATTTAGCTCCAAAAAGGAAGGTCAGGATGACTTTTTTTTAAATAGAAAAATCTTTGGACTTTCTGTCCTGGCTAAAGTGTTGTTTTACTTTATATAAAAAAAAAAAAAAGTTTTGTGGCCCTGGCAAGATTTCTGTTAATTTTTAATGATTTCTTTGTACATGTCTGAAAGCAACATGATACAGATTTGCCACGGTTTTGGTACGGATCATTTACAAATCGTGTACTGGAGAGGGGAAGCGGTTGAGAATGTTTGGAAGGCAGTTATCTTGAAGTGACATTTTTTGAAGCTTAATCTAACCAGTATTTAATGTATAAACCTAGTGCCAAACTCTCTTCCATTGCCTGTAGTATATGGGGGTGTGTATTGTGCAGTTTCCAGAAATAACTGGGTAGTATATGTCCCCTATAGGTATTCATTCCAGAGATTTGGAAAGATTTCAGTTTCATGGGACATGCAATATTATACATGCATGGCCAACTGGTTTTACAACCCTGAGCAGATTTGGGTCACTGTGATCTCTAGTTACGTATGGAAACTTTGCTTCTTTGTCAATGTGTAGTGTCCCCAGTTAATTAACTACTTTGAGGGGACCGAGTATAATTGTGTCCAAGTTTGCTGACCAAAGCTAGGTGGATAAGTAGGTTGTGAGGAGGATGTAAAGAGATACCAAGGGATATAGACAGGTTAAGTGAGTGGGCAAGAATATGACAGATGGAATATAATGTGGAGAAATGTGAAGCTATCTACTTTGGTAGGAAAAATAGAAAAGCAGAATATTTTTTTAAATGGTGAGAGATTGGGAAATCTTGCTTTTCAGAGGGACCTGGGTGTCCTTGTACACGAATCACTGAAAGTTAACATGGTACAGCAAGCAATTAGGAAAGCAAAAGGATTGGAGTATAAGAGTAAAGACATCTTACTGCAATTATATTGGTTCTTAGTGAGCCCACACCTGGAGTATTGTGTACAGCTTTGGTCTCATTACCTAAGGAAGGATATACTTGCCTTAGAGGGAGTACAACGAGGGTTCACTAGACTGATTCCTGGGATGGAGGGATTGTCATATGAGGAGAGATTGAGTAGACGAGGTCTATATTCCCTGAAGTTTAGAAGAATGAGAGATGATCTCATTGAATCGTATAAAATTCTTAAGGGGCTTGACAGGGTAGATGCTGGGAGAATGTTTTTCCTGGCTGGAGAGTCTAGAATTAGGGGTCACAGCCTTGGAATAAGGAGTCGGCTATTTAGGACTGAGATGAGGAGAAATTTCTTCACTAACAGGGTTGTTAATCTTGGAATTCTCTACCCCAGAGGGCTGTGAATGCTCAGTCGGTATATTCAAAACAGAGATCAATAGATTTTTGGATACTAAGGGCATCAAATGATATGGGGATAGTGCGGGGAAATTGGAGTTGAGGTGGATGATCAGCCATGATCTTATTGATTGGCGGCGAAGGCTCAAAGGGCCGAATGGCTCCTATTTCTTATGTTATTTTTAGCAGCCTGAATCTGTTTGATAAGCTTTTAGAAACTTAAGGATTCAGTTATATTGTCAACTGATTCCAACTTTAGGTCCTTTCTTGCATCTCCTGCTCCTTTTCCTGTTCGATCTCTTGTACTCTAGCCACTAAAATCCCTGCTCCATGCCTGCTTCTTGAATTCTTATTGAATGGCGGAGCAGGCTTTAAGGGCCAAGTGGCCTACTCCTGCTCCTATTATGTTCTTCTTGTATCATTTGATCTCAGTATTTGTGTATTTTCAAAACCCAGTTAAACGTTGACAAAATTGTTCAGTTGCTTTCAAATTCAGGGTACATTTTTGAAAGTTGTAATAATTTTGTTAAATTGGAATATCAGAACAATTCTAAGTAACATTTAATCCATATTAGAATTAACTTGGGTATCTACACTATGGTTAAAATAAATGTTAATTGAAGAAAACTTGAATAGATATGGTAATACCGTGTTAGCATTGAGCAATTTAGCTTTGAAAATTCCTCCATTGATTCTCTCCTGTTTGACACTGGTTATGTGTTCCTATGGTTTATCTATATGGGTGCTTTTGTTTTTTAGAGAATGGAGTTACTGTCTGTTGGCTGAAACTTTAATGTTATCTTAATACTTGACTAAAAGTGATATTTGGAAAAATGTATGGTAAACGCATGATGAGTCTTTATTCATACAAAGGATGAGGTATTTAATGTTCAATTATTCTTGTGTTACACAAGTGCAGGTATGTTACATAGTGATCTTGATGCCAGGCTTGTTGTGTAACTGTTGAGAGCTGCAGAAATTGCTAGGTCATGCTAAAAAGCGTATGTTAAAGGGGTTGAATTTCAAAGTCTCTTCTAAATTGATTTGAATTGGTCATGTTCTGATAAATTCAAGTTTGATGTAGCCTCCAAGTGTAACAATCATTAACTCCTGAAACTAAGCAAATTGTGTAATTTACAACCTCATCTAAACACAAAATTCAGCAAACCCAAGCACCTTCCAGATCTAAACCTATGGTTCCAATTTCCTACTATGTGCAATACATGCTTCAAGTGATATTTTGTTAGTTTCTGTTAAACCAAATAGGAAATGCTGATGAAGATAGATGGACTTTTTTTAAGTAAAGGAATTTTTTTTTACTGGCACTGACTAGTAGTGTAGAAATAAACAACATTGGAGACATGTTAAAATAAGTAATTGTCTCACCAGATCGACTGCTCTACATGACTTTGGGTTGTGCTGATTCCAGGAGCAACCCGCAATCTTCAAAAAGGGCCACATTCCCTGGTCGGAAATTGGCTTTGTGAAACGTTGAAGCCGTTGATTGTGACAAGTAGGGCTGAGCTTTGTTGGGAATTCCCATTCTTCTTCCACGTTTTCCAACTGTTTGTTTGTACTAGCATTGATTAAATGCGACTATCATGCCAAGGAACTGAATGTTTATAACTTTAAAAATGTTGAAAGCTTGTTTATGAAAGTATCAATGTGAAAGAAGTTGTGAATCAATTTCTTGATTTCTTTTAAATGCTGTTATTTTCTCTGCTGTTCCTGGCCTTCACAAGTAGATTTTATTCACTATAGCGTCACTAATGTAAATTGTAAGTAACTAGGTGGCCTTCAAAAGCAGGATGAAATTTTTTTTTTAACTTGAATAATTTATTCTTAAGGAAATAATGTAGGTTTTTAACAATGCAATTCCTAACTTCTTGTATTTGTTGCCAATGTTTTTCAATCTTGTCTCCAAATTATATTGGCCTGCTCTTGACATCCCTGCAATCATGTCGGTCTTCAGCTAAAAGGATGGGAGAATCTGGGATGTGAACTTTTCTGTGTCAAGCCTCAGTGCTGCTCAAAGTGGGGGCAACATTTATTTGGGTATAGTTTAGGTTTTGATTGTACTTTGGACTGGGGGCAGAAGCAGAGGAGGAAGTGGTTGACTCTCAAAATTATAAATATTATGATGCTACATCTGATGTAGAGAATTGTTTAGGGCATTTTGTTTGATTTTATTGTAAACTAGCTGGAGTGCCCGGCGGTGCCGAGGGTTTTTTGAGGGCATGTTGTTATGAAAAAAGTATAAATATATATATATATATATATGAGTTTGTCTGTCTGTCTGTGTGGGAAGGAGAGGGAAAGAGAGAGAGAGCGCGACTGGGGGGGAGGGGGGGGTGAAGAGAGAGAGAGACTGGGGGGGAGAGAGGGGCTTTTTTGTAAAACTGGTTATGAGACTGGTGGGCTGGTCACACTCTCTCTCTCTCTCTCTCTCTCTCCTTCCTCCCTTCCTTCCCGCTCTCGCTCTCTCCCCCTCCCCAGTGCCTCAGGCCCGGCCGGACTCACCTCGGTACCAGAAGGGAGTCAGTCCGACAACGGGAGGCCAGGTGCCCAGCGCTCCGAAGCGAGCCCAGGGTTCCTGAAGGTTAATGCGGCGGGCCTTTGGACCCGGTTGGCCGGGCGTCAGACCAACGCCTTTCGCTGCGGACTCCCGTGTCTGATTGCGGTTGGGACGGCTCGTTGGAAAGCCCCGGTTTTGCCCGTCCCGCACTCACGGCGAGAGAGAGAGAAATTTTTTGAGCTTCAGGCCCAGCCGGTCTGTAATGGCCGCCACTCACCTGAATAACGGCAGTTTGAAAGATTGGGCCCCGCCCACACACGCCATGAAACGCCCCCCCGTGACGCAGCGCGCTCCCCCCGTAGAATTGGTCAACCTTCACGTCACTCAATGCTAATGAGCGGATTTCCCTCGTATGATTGGCCAACCGCTAATGAGCAGAATTTTGAACGTTTTTTGTCTACTGTCTGAACAATTTTTGTCTGGCCAAAAAGTAAATACGCCTATGACACCCTCCTAATCATAACCTTTCTTTTGATATAACATATGTGTAGGTACGCTCTAACTTTTGAGTGATGCCCGGACAGACACACAGACACGCAGACAGACAGATCGATCCTTTATTTATATATATATATAGATGTATACAATATACTGTAGTGCCTTAACTGTTTTTGGCTTTGATGCATTTTCTGCTGTAGAGTGCCCTCTAATGGAGTCACTTCATAAGGCTGATTCAAATAGTAGTACAATAATGTCTGTCTGTACCATACATTTTTATTTTCTTGCTGTGCCCCACTGGGATACAGTTATGTGCTTGCTTCCAGTTTAAAAAAAATGCAAGTACATTCAGAACTGGTTTATAACCTGTAATCCTTGCACCATGTATATGGATTCTCTTATTGTTTTCTTTTTTGCAGTGATATTACTATGACTCACTTTATAATGGCAGTTTATAAAATTTCAAAAATGTAAACCCAAAGATAGTAGGAAAAAATCCAAAAAGTCGGTGATTTAGGTTCGTACTTTTCTTTAAGGAGTGATACTTATGTAGTCCTGGAATAATCTTGATTTATTCCAAATCTATTTAAACTCTACCACATCTGTACTTACTTTGTGTAATGTGCATGCTGTAACTGGGTTGTTTGGGGGTCTTTTTGCTATTTTGCACAGCTCTATTGCGCTTTTACACTCAAAACTGGGTGTATTGTTGACGTGATTAGTCATAGGTTTCCTTATTGTATAATATAGCTGTAGCTAATAAAGCAAACAGATTGGTACATTGTAAGCATTGTGGTTGGCAGACAGGGCATTTGTGGTTGTAAAGGTTATCTCTATAGCCTGCTGAAAAACACTTCTCCAATAACTTAGTATTGATACTTGAGCCATTTATATTTCGTATCTATGTGTCAGTTTGAGTAGCAATTGGTTGTCAATTTTAAAATGAAAATTATCTTCTGATGCAAACAAAATGTTTTTTTTAATGTAGTGTTAAGCTGGAAAATGATCCAATCAAACATTGTAATTGAGAAAACAGCCTACATGTTCCACAATTTCTGCCTCCCTCCTCCCAAGTGCTGCAGATATTCGAAGAGACAGAAAATTGAAGGGCAAGTGAAGGAATATTGCCAAAGTGGCAGGCAAGTCCAGGGTGGCAGTGTCCAGGAAACTGGTCATATTCAATCTTTGAAAGAGAATGATGGGGAAAGTTTTTTTTTGTTTTGGGAGGTGGGGGGTGCTGGTGAAAATATTCGTCAATATGCATTATACAATACACACACTTGGTGTTCAGGTCCATTCCATAATAGGTTATTATAAGAGAAATGCTGAGAGCTATTGCTGGTTCTCTGTTTGCGGATAGTGGGTGTTTTTTTTAATTCGTTTATGGGATGTGGGCGTCGCTGGCAAGGCCAGCATTTATTGCCCATCCCCAATTGCCCTTGAGAAGGTGGTGGTGAGCCGCCGCCTTGAACCGCTCCAGGATTTTGACCCAACGACGATAAAGGATCGGCAATATACTTCTAAGTCAGGATGGTGTGTGACTTGGAGGGAAACTTGGAGGTGGTGGTGTTCCCATGCACCTGCTGCCCTTGTCCTTCTAGGTAGAAGAGGTCGCGGGTTTGGGAGGTGCTGCCGAAGAAGCCTTGGCGAGTTGCTGCAGTGCATCTTGTTGATGGTACACACTGCAGCCACGGTACGTCGGTGGTGGAGAGAGTGGATGGGGTGCCAATCAAGCAGGCTACTTTGTCCTGGATGGTGTTGAGCTTCTTGAGTGTTGTTGGAGCTGCACTCATCCAGGCAAGTGGAGAGTATTCCATCACATTCCTTACTTGTGCCTTGTAGATAGTGGAAAGGCTTTGGGGAGTCAGGAGGTGAGACACTCACTGCAGAATACCCAGCCTCTGACCTGCTCTTGTTGCCACAGTGTTTGTGACTGGTCCAGTTAAGTTTCTGGTCAATGGTGACCCCCCAGGATGTTGATGGTGGGTGAATTCAGCGATGATAATGCTGTGAATGTCAAGGGGTGGTGGTTAGACTCTTGCTTGTTGGATATAGTCATTGCCTGGCACTTCTGTGGCGCAAATGTTACCTGCCACTTATCAGCCCAAGCCCGAACGTCGTCCAGGTCTTGTTGCATGCGGGCATGGACTGCTTCATTATCTGAGGAGTTGTGAATGGCACTGACCGCTGCAGTCATCAGCGAACATCCACATTTCTGACCTTATGTTGGAGGGAAGGTCATTGATGAAGCAGCTGAAGATGGTTGGGCCTAGGACACTGCCTTGAAGAACTCCTGCAGCGATGTCCTGGGACTGTGATGATTGACCTTCCTTTGTGCTAGGTATAACTCCAGCCAGTGGAGCATTCCTCCCCCCCCCCCCCCCGGGATTCCCATTGACTTCAGTTTTGCGAGGGCTCCTTGATGCCACACTCGGTCAAATGCTGCCTTGATGTCAAGGGCAGTCACTCTCGCCTCACCTGGAATTCAGCTCCTTTGTCCATGTTTGGACCAAGGCTGTAATGAGGTCGGGAGCCGAGTGGTCTTGGCAGAGCCCAAACTGGGCATCAGTAAGCAGATTATTGGTGAGTAAGTGCTGCTTGATAGCCGTATCAATCACCTTCCATCACTTTGCTGATGATTAAGAGTAGACTGATGGGGCTGTAATTGGCCGGGTGGATTTGTCCTGCTTTTTGTGGACAGGACATACCTGGGCAGTTTTCCACATTGTCGGATGTATGTAGAATGCAATTTGAATGAGCTTGGATCTCCTCGTCATCCCAACAGGTGTCTGTGCAAGCTACTGTACATAGGTTTTAGCAACAAGTTGTATAGTACCATGTTTGGGATGGATTAATTTGTCAGAATATTTAACTAATTGTGCTAATTATTAATTCTACTAAACTCTACCTGAATGGCCTCTCCTCTCACTAACTGGAGGCTTGTATGGCTTCAAAAGTTAGGGTTACGGAAAGATTGCTTTGGATTTTGTTTTCAATTCCCATATTTTATGGTAAGTGAATTACAGGCTAACCAAATTGATGTCTGTTGATTTTTGTGACTGCTGCATTGACGCATTGTGTGCAAGTGCATTTCTTGGCACCGCATGAAGCCATGCTTTGGTTAGCTTGATTTTCTTGGCATCCTAAGTAAGTATTGGTAATATACTCGGGTGCATTGGCCTCCGTTCTTTAGCTGGGGCAGATAATTTCTTGGGAAGTTGTCTTCTCTTCCCCACTCCTCCCACCCAAATTCTTTCTGGGCACATATTTCTAGGCCAGTGGTCTGCAAAGCCATTACTGCTGGAAGTGTGTAGGAATGGGCAAGTAATGAGAACCTTGCCTCAAATGCACCATCTGGGACTGTACTGAGGGATAAGGAAGACAGAAAGATGCACATGACTCGATTTCTAGGAGTGTTTGAAGGAGTCTTCACACTTCACGCAGGTAACTGTCCCACGATTCAAACTTGAGAAGTAGTCGTCAGTCGCTCGAACAGTAGCCTCTAGCTACTATCCTTTCTTTGCAGTGCCCCTCTCGGACACAATTCAATGGCTTAATGTTCAAATGGCACACTCTGGTGGGCAAAACTGAAGTGGTCATGGATTTGCTGTCCTCAAGCTTTATAAGCTGTAAATGTAAATGTTGCACTTTTGGCTCCTCCATCATTGGTATTATGCAAGTTTAGCTTATCGTGGGGATAATCTCTGAAATTTACAGTCAGTCACAAGCACAAAGTGGCGATGATGCTTTTATGAATGTTAAGTAATTAAATGAATTATAAAATAGTCTGGTAGTTTTATTTAACATTGTGTTAGATAAGTAACAGTAGAATTAAAAATCTCATCATGAGGGTGTCAGATAACGAGTCCCAAATCACAAACATCTTGTCCCTTTAAGTTTTTAGTAGAAACAATCTGCAACAATCCCATTCTCTTCCTTCTCTCTTCCCCCCCCTCCCCTCCCCTCCCCTCCCCTCCCCTCCCCCATATAGAAGATTTGAAACCTACTGTTATAGACAAATGTCTACCTTTTTGTAAGGATTAATTTAAATTGCTGTTGCAGTTCTTCACTGCATGACTTGAGTCTGAAATGTAACCAACCATTTGCAGATGTTACTGAAGCTGACCTAAGATGTACTTCCCAGTTCTCTGACTGCTCTTAATTGTAAACCAAGTGTACACATTTATGGTTTCTTGTATGATACATGTATATAGTTTCTTGTGTAAATCTGTGCGTGAACATATAATTAAGGGGAGTCGAGAGTGATAATGGCTCTCTGCTCAGCTGCAATAGCTCTTGTAAGCTCGTTTCTAGTGGATTCAATTATCTGTAGTTGCATCATTTATTAGAGTAGTGGTATTTGTTTCCACCATTGTAAGTACAGTACTTGAATTTGGTAGAAATCTATAATGGTAAATGGTAAGCTATAATGGCATTGTGTAAAAGCACTGCCAGCTGGAACATATAGCATTCCACTGCAGTGCCAATGTTACCATGCTCGTGTTTTGATATATAACTGAGTGCACTATAATTTGCAGGTACTTGTTTTGGATATTCCCTGCAGACCTGAAATTACACTTTCTTCATTCAGATAGTATTGAAAGGTTGCATGTAATATTGTTATATTTGATATTGACAGAAAATGTTAATAACTTACATTGTTTCAATGGCTGAGCAGTCAAGTCCTACTTTCTGACCCATACAGAACAGAAAAGTCCCAAGTTCAATTCCAACTATTTCAACTAGAGTAGCAGTAGGGACACTACAGTTGGCTGCAGGCCCCAAGATAGGGGAGGGAAAACCACACTGGGTTTTTCTATAGTGACCCGCTACTGAAAATACACTCGAAGGTGGAATTGGGTGAGAACAGGAGCCGTCTCAGCTGTGATAGCCTTCATTGTCAAATAGCCTACTGTTATTCACTGTGAAAACACACACAAATTATAGGCACTTGGGTGAGGCCGATGAGGGCAAAGTTTACCTGTGGGACTGTAGCCCAGTCATTGCCTCGAGGGGAAATCCCTCTTGCGTGCAATATGGCTGTTTGACTTTAGATTGCTGATTTTCATAAAATGTGAAGGAATTTTAAGTTCTTCACATGAATGTGGCTTTTAAAAATGTGAGATTTAAGAAGTCGTCGATTTCTTACCCCTCCAGCCAAGGTGAGTAGATCTTCGACTGATATGTATAGCATTTAAAGTTTATTGAAAAACATTTTGATACAGGTATGATTCAAAGCATGTGCTTTTTTTAAGGATAGGTTCATCTAGAGTTGAGTTGTTTTGTTGAAAATAGTTGCCGTAAGAAAGGGTTTGTCTATTGCAGCAAGAAGTCTCCAGTGGTTATGGATCCTGGCCCATACAAAATATGATCAGATGTCCAGGATATAGATTTTTATGGAATCAACTATGATCTCAACAAGACTTTCTACATTACAAGTTTGAGTCTTCTAATTCACAACCAACGTGGACTATATTTACACTCGAGCTGCAATCTTTCAAGACTATTGTTTCATAATTAATTTGTATCATTGTGGTAGTGCTAAAGAATGCTGCATGAAAATACTACAACTTTGCATTGTGAACCTCACATCATCAATATTAGACAACTGCCCAAAGCAGTATGTTTTTTTAGGTGTATTTACGCTGCAGTTACTGGTCTTGACTAGTAGCTGTAGTTTGGATTTCTGCAAGCGGTACCTTGTTTACAATAGCAAAATACTGCGGATGCTGGAAATCTGAAATAACAGAAAATGCTGGAAACACTCAGCAGGTAAGGCAGCATCCGTGGAGAGAGAAGCAGAGTTAATGTTTCAGGTCTGTGACCTTGTTTGCATTACCTGGGTGAAATTTGAATTTCACTGCCCAGGTAAAAAAAAGCTCCGTACATGTATACATGAGCAGAGCCATTTACCATCAGTTCAATTTTAAATGATTAGACATCATCCATGCTGTCTGGACAATTTAAATTAATTGCAGGTTAGTGTAAACATTGTCAAGGAGGTCCATAAGGTCGGGGCATGTTTTGCACCTAGTTTGATACTGCACAGGATTTACTGTCTCTGCAGTATCAAATGGATGTGGTGCAAGACTCCCTTCTCCGGGAAGTCTCTTGCCACTTCTCTCTGGGGGTCAGGTTAGGCCTTGAATCAGGATTTGTGCTGCAACTTTGGTAGCATTGTGAAACAAAAACTGGTTTCAATTAATTTGAAATGTCAGCCAGAATAATTTCATGGTTTCAAAAAAAACTTGTAATAAAAATCATCTGACTGTTGATGCTGGCTATGCCTGTGCACTCATAGTATGCATGTATAATCATATACTTGCTTGGTCCAGCGCCTGCAATGAAAGCAGCACTAAACAATTTTTTTATTGTGAATGACTAACCCTAGAGTACATTTCCTGACAAACAAAGCTTAAAGTAATTTATTTGGGACTTAAAATTCCACCCAAATGTGAAAAGCAAACATTTTTTGCTACAGTTCTAATCTAATGACTTCTGAAATTTGCTAACGTTTTTACTTTGATTCACATAAAAAAATTCTGCAGCATCCTGAATATAAATGACACAACTATTTTTATCCAGGTTTTTTGAATCCCATTAGTGTAGAGATTGCAATTGGCAACTGCTTTCTGTATATAAAAAAAAAGGAGCATCTGAGGTATTAAATAATTACTTCTTTTGTGAGCTTTTTAAGTGAGCTGGGTCACCTGGGTGGTTGCGGCTTAGTCACATTTAAACTGCCTTCAGGGCGAGCTGACCCAGTGAACTAAGATCAGTAGCTACAATGTTACCAGCCCACGCTGTATCTTTGAATCTGATCTGTAACAAGTAAATTAGTGAATAAGTATATTGTCGTTTATATAGGCTGTGCCATTATTGTATCCTGCTGTAGATTGTAAATTGCTTTGGTGTGGAAAGAAAATTAAGCATAGTTCCTGTAGCCACTCACAGTAATAAATTGATACTTGTTTGCAGGCTAATTTGCTATGGTGTCAATATTCCATGTATACATATTTGTGAAAGATACATGTGCAGTTTTTTTTAACCTTGATTTATTTCATCCAGTGAATAAAATGTGTGCACGGACGTTTATCTATAGAATTCATCATAACTCTTTGCCCTGTGTTTAATGATTGATCCAGGCCAGTACTTCCCACGAGCATATTGTCATTGCAAGCACCTCAAAGAATGTACTGGCAGACATTTTTCACTGCAGCTCATTTTCCAGGATAGAAAATGGGATGGACTAGTAAATCTGTTTCATTGGTAGTCTATCTCTTTGGAAGGGAGTATGAATGCAGGGACACACTACCATCCTGCTTCAAGCCCATTTAAACATGCAGTATTACACACCAGATATTGTTGTAATTACATCTTGTTTAGTCACACTGAATAAAATACTGAGTAACTGTTAATGACACAGTAATTCTGAAGTGTAAAATGGTTCTTTAATCATTTCATTGGAGCGTAAGTATTGTGAATTGAATTAATGTAATTTAAAAAAATTTTTTAAAATACTATCCATGCAGTTCTTTAAATTAATTTTCCAGTGCTATTCATGTAAACCAAAATAATATTGGGTACATGCAACCTGATTTATTTCCTGATAGCAAATTGTCTCATAACTGGATGGCTGTCGGTGAGTTATGAAGTTCTGTTTTTTTTTGAGTCTCCCATATCACCAGAACCTCCCATAAGCTTTCTGTTAGGTATTAGTTGATTGTGAAATGTGGTCTGTAATTATCCCATTTTAAAAAATTAATTTGGAAAGCAAACTTGAGTGTGCTTGGTGCCAAGGAAAGAAGGTGGTAAGCTGGGATCACATGATACAGGCAGTTACACTTCAGGCCTGTAGTATTACCAATTTATGTTTATTTTGGCACCATATAAAATTCCAGAAATTAAACTGTGCACAGTATATTTGTTGACATCACATCAGTTTAAATCTGATGATTCACTTGCAATTTTGTTTGCTTCCTATGCAAATATACTGTTTTGTTACCTCCAGTGGTGTTCAGATTTTTCCCAGTTGGTTTTGGGTATTTAGGGTATTTTTCTGTTGGTGTGTAAATGTCCCTACTTGGTGTCCTTCAAAACCATTTAAACAATTTTTAGCTTCAGGCAGTCTCTGAAACCCCTTTGTGTTCCTACTTTGTAACACTCTCCTGTCTATCCTGTGTGCCTCCTTTAGTGCAGACTGGTTTGATGATAAATGGTCTTTTTAGTGTTTTTTTTGTACCCACCTACCTGATTACTGTACATTACCTGGATTCATTGATTAGTCATGCCAGCTATCTAGATTTTCCACAAGATAGTTCAACCCATTGTCATGCAGTCTGCTTTCCATAAAGCTAATCAATCTCCTATGGCATTGTTCATTTGTGTCTGAGGTTCAGGGAGAGGCGGAAGGGCTGGTGGGAGAATCCGTTGTTAGTTCTGCCACAAGCATTACAGCATGATTAATATAGGCAAAATACATTAAATGGACAATTGACAAAGGACAAATGCTACATATGACTATTTAGATATGAGATGTATTGAGTTTTTTTTAAATGGAGTGAGAGTGTCGCAATAATGCATCAACATCAGGCAGCTGGTTGGGAGGAACTTTTTTTCATTCAAAGACTGACTGTATTGGAGATTTCTTTTGTGATCTAGATTGTAGCACCTGTACACAGGTGTGTGGTATCTAGCAGGAAAGATGAGTAATACATTGGGGTTTCCCCAAGGTCATAGAGCATGGCAGTAACACACTGATTATTTATTCAGGAGAGTGTTCAAACTCAGTCTTGGAGCAAACAAATTGATTCGAAGATATCATAGCTTGAACTTGGTGCTACATTAATTTCAGCGTGTTCAGAATTGTCATTCATCTGGCTGGCACCATTTGTATTCCATGCACTATACTGTAAAAAGCAGGTGAAATCCTATTTAGTTGTCGGAATTGATGGGATTTCTTCATGGGAACACTGGTAATGTGCATCACCTGAATGAAGCTAGCCTAGAAAATGATGGGTGGCCCGATTGTCATAAAACTGATGCCGCACCTACAAAGTAGAGTATGCTGTCTTTATACGATTTAGAAAAAGATGAAATCTGTTTTTGTTATTTTGAGCAAAACTAGAAAAGGTTGGCATTCATGTGCAGTTTGCAATATTTTTGCTCATGGGTAACCACAGTCAGATCATGTGTGCGAGGGTGGGAAATTTTGTGGGGTTATTTTGTTTGAGCAGAGATGTATTATTTTGATTGGGTGTTAAGTAGTGCACCAGTCTCTTTTACAAAACTACAATTTTAGTCATTTAGAATGTGGGGATGTTATAGTCCGTGCGAGAATGTTTTTGTAGCTCACTTTAATTTAATAACATCAGTTTATATCATGCCTAAATGCCTGCACTGGTTGTTTAGACTAGATTACATCCAGACCAAGCCCTGGTTTGAGGCTCTGCTGATCTGCCTGTATCCATATAATAATACACTGTCGCAAAATATATTATATGCAGTGAAAAATCCTGATACTGCAGTCAAATCATGCAGTATAGTAGCAATTGAGTACAAATAAAATGACTTGATTGAGGGAGCCCGCTGTTTTATAGTAATGGGGTGTGTAAGTATGTAATAGAATAAGAATTGTGCAATAAATAATTAGGCTTTTTTCTACTCAAATTGAATCAAATTTCTTGACCTTTGATAATCAGATAGGATAAACTGTACTGGTTAAGTGTGGACTTCAATATATTAAAAAAAATCAAAGGTGGTAAATATAGGGGTCGATTTTCCCGCAGGTGTGGGGAATTGTCAGGTTCCCCGAATGTCGGGGTTCCCACACGAATCTAAATGGGTCTGCCACATCGATGCAATTTTCCCTCAATTGGCCAATTCATTTCCAGCGTGTGGGAACCCTTGCTAATTGACTATTTCCAGTCAGAAAGCCCCACAGTATGATGTAATCATTCGTGGTGCTTTCAAGGTCCACAGCAAGCACTGCATCCTCTGAAGGCAAGAGAAGAGGTGATGGATCTCCATGCACAGATGCAGGAGTCTCTGGCAGGTTTTGTCTCCAGGGTTGCTGCGAGTGTGGAGCAAATGGAGGAGTCCATAGCGAAGATGAGCTGAGCCTTTGCGTAGTCATTGGCGCATGAACGTATCACCATGGAAAGGTTGGCACCCTCCATGGAGGAGATAAGTCGCCAGGGTATGGAAAACACGGTGAGTGTTCATAATACATTGTAGAATGACATCTCTTGAGGAGCGATGGGCAGAGAAACCAGACCTTCATGGAAGTCCTTCTGAGTAGGACTGCCAGTGCAGATACGGGTCCCCATGGCCCCCTGATGCGCAGCAAGGTGCTCTCAAGCCACATCCAAGCGCTGGCCCCTTCTGGCCTGTGCAGCTTCAGGTGAGTGAGCAGCAGCCTGGCGCTCCTGCTGATGATGCTGCTGTTCCTGGTTCTGCTGCTGGAGATCCTCTAATGGCATGAAGGGAAGGGAAAAAAGGTCTCCCATACTTCTGGTAGATGCCTCCGTTGAGGAAGCGCTGAGTGAGGGTGCCGAGAGGGGCTTCCCAGGAGCTCACAATAGAGAAGTGTGTGAGGCTCCAACCTTCCACAGCTGTGCCTAAGCCTGGAACAAGTTGCCCCAAGCCTGAAACAACAAGGTCCTGCAACCTACAAATGCTGTCTGATTAAATCTCTTCTTTCCTGATTGACCTGCAGCTGATAGTAAGCAAGCCGATATTGTTCACGCCAGGTTTCATCAGCGGGGTTCCCACCAGGCGTGTTTAACATGGGGAAAGGCTGAAAATAGCAAGGGCCCCTTAAAATGGCATTATAGATGCCAATTATTGGTGATTAGGGTGCCTAAAGACCAGTCCTGCCTGCTGCGGGCGGGACTGATTCGGGTCGGATTGAAACGCCGGGGTGAAAGTCGGACGGGGCGGGGAATCAGGCGGGGGGGGGTGTCGCGACCCCCTATTGCGAATTTCCCCCCCCCCCCCCCCCCTCCACACGCCTGAAACCCCGCCTGACGGCTCTAAAATCGGCCCCATAGTGTTTATGTTCTCCTGCGGTGTTTTGATTTGGATAGTTTACTACTATACAAATTAAACTATGTAGCAATTACATAAGGTGTCAGTGTTGGCTTAGCGATAACACTTGCCTCCGAGTGAGAAGGTCATGGGTTCAAGCCCCATTCCAAAGACTTGAGCACATAATGTAGGCTGACACTTCAGTGTAATACTGAGGGAGGTACCACCCTTCTGATGAGATGTTAAACCAAAGGCCCTCTTGGATGGGCGTAAAAGATCCCATGGCACTATTTGAAGAAGAGGATGCGTGTCTGTAAAGTGCTTTGGGATACCCTGAGGTGGTGAAAGGCGCTATATAAAGGCAAGTTTGTTCGTGTAACTGTAAGCAACTTGCACAAACTACTATGCACCAAATTCAACTCCATCAAAAATTTTAATCACTTTTGCACATCAGAATGTCTTTGGAGGAACAGGTACTACTGATTTACTAATGTTATAAACTGAAAAGAAATTTTGTATAGCTTGTATTATGTTTATCATTGTAGCATCAGCTATATATCTGTTTGCTTAGAAAACATTTGTAATGTTTGTTTTATGTTTATATACTTGTGTAACCTGTACCCTAAGTGATTGTAATTGACATTTAAATATTGAAACTGCATGGCCCCGACATCGATTCCTTCGCTGACGACAGCCCCCCCCACCCCCAAACTTTGAATTCCTCTCAGTCCTCGACTACTTCAAACTATCTGTTTGACTGCTGAGAGTGGGACAGCATGTTGGTTCTCGCTGAGCTCAGTTGAGTTTTGAAGCCAAGTTTGTCCTGAGGATTTTACCCACTACTCTAACTGACCTATCGGTACCATCTTTTTCATTTCACCGTTCTGAGAACAACACGGATAAAGCAGTACATGTCTCAATAGACTTACTGGTCAGCCAAGCCTGTCAGGACAAGTAAAGGGTACTGCGTTACAAATGAATTGACCTTAATAATATTGGGTCAGTTTTTGCTAGTGTTTTTTGTGGTGAGTTTCTGCGAATTTTGTAGTTATTTTTAAGACCTGGCTTTCATGGGATCTGCCTGATTGCACAAAATCTGAGCAACTTGCTGCAGCCTTTGGTTGAAAATGTTAGATGGGTCAGTATATTCACTTCTGTGTTTTTTCCCAAATTGGTTAATTTTTGTGGATTTCAAGGTGAATGATGTCTTGCTGGAGAATGGAAGAATTTTTGGTTTTAAATTCCCCCAGTGTAGCAGCATGTAATCTTGGGATAGCAGTGGTGAAGTAGAGGCAGAGTAAAGTTTTCTGCCTGTGTGCCAAGAATGAAAAGACAATAAACTTGAGAGCAATAAACTCTATTGCCCCAGTGTGAGTTGTGTGTTTTGGCCTTGATACTTTAATGGCATACTATGGGCAGTGTTGCCTCAGCTAATACTCTGCTCCTCCTATGGCTTCTGGACCCACCCCTCTCCGCTACTGACTCCAGACTTGGACATTGGTCAGTGGCTGATCTCCGTTGACCCCATGTTATCTACTAATGGACTTTATCCAGCCACAGCCACCTGATCCTTAGAATTCAATTTTGGACTGTTTAATATTGTTTCTTCCCTGTCTTAAATTTATGACTACTATGTGTCTCACCTAATTTCTGGCATGCCTATGAAACCCCGAATTCCCTTTGGTGTCCATTCACGTGCTTGTTCAGGCTGCTGCTCTGGACAAGAGTCTGCTATTTCTATCTTTCTTGTCTGACATTTTTGACCCCTACTCTCCTCTCTCCTCTCTCTTCCCTCTTCCCTCTTCTCTCCTCTCTTGCCTCTTCTCTCCTTCCTCTCACCTGGCCAAGCCACCTTTCATCTCTCTCCTCACGGTACTTTACCCCCACACTCCCCAATTTTTACCCAAGCCCATCACGCACCTCAGCCTTCTTTCTCTCCTGTTGGCACCCCATTTCCCCCTTGAACAAGACCATGGCTGCCTTGTGTTCCTTTCTTGGCCCATTATGGGACGCATTGTTGCCTCAAGCAATAATCCCGACTGCCCAGCACAACAACTTTCCTTTCCCACTGACTCCACCTACCACTAATCTCCTGAATGCTGGTGGATTAACGATGACCATTCCTCTCAGCATTCCCTTCAGAATGTCTGCTCATCTGCATCCTTAATGTGGACAAACATATTGACATCTTGGCTTTGATAGTAACTTAGCTTAACTGAAGCTGCCCCACCTGGTGCTACTTCTCACCACCTGCCCTGCCCAAACGACTGCAGAAGTGGTATGTCCCTTATCACCCTGTCACATCTTGGCCTCTTTTTCCGACTCCTATGGCACCTTTTCCTCCTTCAAGCACCTCGTCCTGTTCCAGCCCTCTTGCTTCTCCTTTAAAATCTTTGTCTAGTGCCCTCCAGCCTAGAGTTTCTCCTGGAGGTATCCTTCCTTCCCTCAGCCTCTGCACAGAGTAAAGAATCATCCTCAGTGATTTCATTCTCGTCTCCGCCCCCTTTTGCCTCCTCTCAATTTTCTGCCTTCCTGTATTGTATGCCTCGATTTTAAAATTCTCATCCTTTTAAATCCCTCCATGGCCTCGCCCATCCCTATCTCTGTAACCTTCTCCAGCCGTACAACCCTTAGAGATCTGCGCTCCTCCAATTCTGGCCTCTGGCACATCCCCGATTTTAAATGCTCCACCATTAGCGGCCGTGCCTCAGCAGCCAAAGCCCTAAGCTCTGGAACTCCCTCCCTAAACCTCTCCGCCTTGCTACCTTTCTTTCCTCCTTTAAGGCGCGCCTTAAGACCTACCTCTTTGACCATCTGCCCTAATATCTCCTTATGTGGCTCGGTGTCCAATTTTGTTTGATTACGCTCCTGTGAAGCGCCTTGGGATGTTTTACTACATTAATCACGCTATATAAATGCAAGTTGTTGTTGCTTGAACCCCTCTCTCCATCTTCTACCTCTTTTTATGGCCACCCTGCCGTCTCCTGTGACCTCTGCACTCTCATAGTCTCAAGCACTGATAAGACCATCTCCAACTACTTCCTTATATCCCTCATCACGCACAACCTTCTACCCTTCTATATCCTCACTTTCTTTTGCGTCTGCCCCGGAAAAATTTGTGGCCAAGTCGCTTCCAACTGCACACGCAGACACTCAACTCGCCATCTCCTAATCCAGTCATTCCCTCAGGTACGGCACCCACCTTCGCTGCCTCAAGTCCAAGTGACACAATGTTGAGTATGCTTGATGCAAAACTGACTTTGGCACCAGATCTGGCAATGAATGACTATGTATCAAGTTTTACCAAGCCTTGCTCCCCTCTGCCAAAACAGCCTGCTGCTCTATGATCATCCTGCAGAGCAAAGATAACCTGAGGCTTCTCTACTACCAACTGCCTCCTTAAACCTCTGTCTCCTGCATCTTCTGCTTTCACCTCTAACAACAGGTGCGAGGAGCTCATGGATGTCTTTGTCTTCAAGATAGAAACCATTGGCTGAGCTGGTCTCTGCTGCTTCCATGCCTTCGCCTCACTCAATAAGCCAAGCCTGCCCAAAAAACCCCAACTCTTTCCAGTTTCTACTCCATCTCTTTCCCTACCCCCCACTTTCTTCAAGCTCATCTCATACATGGGCAGCACGGTGGCATAGTGGTTAGCACTGTTGCCTCACAGCGCCAGGGACCCGGGTTCGAATCCGGCCTCGGGCGACTGTCTGTGTGGAGTTTGCACATTCTCCCCGTGTTTGCGTGGGTTTCCTCCGGGTGCTCCGGTTTCCTCCCACAGTCCAAAGATGTGCAGGTTAGGTTGATTGGCTATGATAAATTGACCCTTAGTGTTAGGGGGATTAGATACGTGGGGTTACAGGGATAGGGTGGGATATGTGTCGGTGCAGGCTCGATGGGCCGAAATGGCCTCTATCTGCACTGTGGGGTTTCTGTGATTCTGTGATTCTGATGAGACCCACTCCCTGTTCCTTCAGTTCCATTTCCATTAAACATACCACCCAATTTCCCTTCTAACCCCCCATACTAGCTGTAAATGGTGCCCTCTTCTCTGGCGCTGTTCCTGTCCTTTTCAATGCCAGTCATCACTGCCCCCTCAAAAACCTTTTGCCCTTGTTGACTGCTGCCTATCTCCAACTTCCCTTCACTCTCGCAAGGTTCTTGAATGTATCGATGCCTCCTAGGTCTGCATCTCAAACATTGGCTTCTTCTCACCCCTGCACTATCGCGATCTCTGGCGAGACGTTTGCCTTTTTTGACGTGTAAGTGATTTTAGTGCAGTGTAATGGGAATCCCTAGTGCGAACTGCTGAGATATCACAAGGTGTCTTAGCAGCCAATCACATTGCAGAATTCTCACAGACAGGCAACCAGGAAATGAGAACCTGCTTTTATCTGGACTTTTTAAAAATGTTAGAGAGCAAAGCAAAGATTGGGTCTCACATGGGGATAAATATCATGAACAAACCTTAAAAATTGTAATTTTTATCATAATGGAGAAATGTGACACTCCACAAAATTAAAATTAGTTTTTCAGGGCCATAACATTTGTTTGGCAGTCAATAAGCTGTTAAAACCCCAGTTACACCTAATCCAACAAGGCCTAACTTTTAATGGGGTATTTAACAGAGATATTACTGCGGAAAGCCCAAGTTTTCAGCTATTTCACTGAATTCACCGATTGCACTGCTTGGTGAAGGGGTGGGGCCACAGCGCAGCCAGTGTCAAAGCAGTGAATGATTGACTGCAACTTCAGGATTTCCGTGTTTAGATGCGCATGTGCTACATCCTGAAGTTGCAGTTAGTTTCAGAGGGGGAATAACGGTGAACGCTATTAGTTCCAATTTCCTATTGCGCCTGCACCTACTAAGCATTAGTTCAGGGCTCCTGAAGCTATTTTCACATAGGATCACTCCTAGTCCGGGCTGGATTCAGACTGGTTTGAACAGATAGAAGCACTGTGTTCTAACCTATTGGGCAGCCCACATCTCTGCTTATTTTGTATATCTAGACCAAGTGAATCATTTTATTAAAGAATTACTTTGCAGCCATTCTTAGCTGCTCTTTATCATGTATCCAAATCCCAAAACTGGTTCAATGGGCAAACAAAAAAACTCTGATCTCAGTTGTGCCAGTTTGTAGTATCTTCTTACTCATCTTCACTGAGTGAGAAGAGATTCGGAGAAATTTCTTCATGTTGGAGCATAGAATGCTTTGTCACTAGGAGTGGTATTCAGAGACCATTGCATCCTTTTAAAGGAAAAGTGGATGACTATTTGTAGCAGGCCAAGGTAAAGTGCAATGGGAGAGAGCAGCACAGTGAGATTAGTTTTTGATTTCTGTAGCAAAGAGCTGGCATAGACACAAGGGCTAAATGGCCTCCTCTGGTGTAAAGTTTAATTAAGTTCTATTTACATGTAATCAATATTTAAAAATATAATTTCCAACTCCAGCAAGTGCACTTTCCAACAAATGAGCTGTGATGTTTTTGTGTTCCTAAGTGTATTTTACATGAAAACTTGTCACCAAAAGTTTGTTCCCTTGTATTCATTCCAATGACTGTCATGTATGCATGCATTCACTTTATGATGTACGGTGCATAGAAAGATAATCTGCAGCAACTAGCAATGCATTCTAGTATCTGTTGCTATCTTTGCTTATCCGTACCCTATTTAATAATGTAGAAATCTGCAGATTCTGCATTCTTCCAGTGTGGAGTGTTATTATACACCCAGCAACCTACTATTCGGTTCAGGTGGTTTTAGAAGATAAAAGAGAACCATGTAGTACTTCACCTAGAGACTGGTGAAACATTTATTTACTTTGCTATAATTCTGGAGAGTTTTGTTTGGATGTTTGTGTCAATAACAGTGTAACACTTTGATTTGCTTGACTGTTTTATTTGGAAAGCCACACAAAAGCTGCGTTTATTTTCAGAGTAAATTTAAGAAATGCAGGGAAACATCACAATTCCAAAGCATCAATATACTAGAAAGCATGGGTTAATTCAATTCCACCCATCTGTTTCAGAATGTTCTAAAATGTTCTTTTACAAATGATTGCTGGGATTGAGAGTTTTGGGAAGTTGCCGTTTATGGTTCACTCTAAAATGCAGTATACATTGAAACCAGGACTTTTTCAATCCCTAAACTATGTTGCGGACTGTTGGAAGTGTGCATGTCAAAAGGTCATTTTCTAGGTAGTGGGAATTGATTGGCTGTATTATAGAAGGTGTTAACCAGTGGGTGGCTAGATTTAATGATGCTGGCAACGCTGTACTGGGGGTACTGCTGCTCTGGGACTAAATACATTCACCGAGTTTCCAGGAAATGGGCGACTGTGCAGTAAGTGCTCAGTATGCTTGAGAGAGTGTTCTGATGTCATCATCACTAAAGAAGCAAGTAACACGGGCCAAAGCTGGCTTGTTCTGACTGAAACTTAATTTCTTTCCCATTAACAATTACCTCAAGTTTTGAACTGCAGTAAATGGGTAAGGTAACCATGGGTACAGTCTGCTTCATACACTGAGTGATTTGTCTCAGCTTGTATTAGCTGGGAGAGGATTTTAACTATTGTACGAAGGAAAAGCTGAAGAAACCATTTGCAGCTAGTAGACATCAGATGTTAGCAGGGAGCGTCCTGGATTACAGACTCATTTTCTGTCCTTTGCTGCAGTGGAATGTTACTCAGTGTGTCTTCCCGAGGTGGTTATTTTACAGTATGAAGTTGTGGTCATTGATATTTTAATGGTAAGAGAGGACTGTCCTATTAATTTCCAATAGTAGGATACTATTTTTACCCCTTCTATTGAGCTGCTAGGCAACAGAGAAAAATGGATTAATCATTAGATTATCTGGTTTAATTTGAAAGCTGCAATGTGCTTGAGAATATGGGCTTTGAGTAACATTTCATATCTAAAATAATTTTTTTCAGTGATTTTTTTTTAGAAAATAGTGATAATTTGCATGGTACGAATTTAAACACTATTTTGTACAGTGTTGCTGTTTTTTTTTAAAAAAAAGAAAGCAAATGTGTTTTAAATTTATGTTTACTCTGTATTGTGCATGGTTTCTAGTAAATATCTGCTAGTCCGAGTTCTTTTTTAGTTTTATCTGATTATCGTCTCTGTTTTGTGTGGGTGTCGCAATCAGGTGCTGCAGGAACTGTAAGAAGAACCTGTAGCTAAAAATAACCCTGATCTCATTCCGAGGCAGTGTTGACATTTATTGCAACGTAGACTTTAACACATTTGAATTGTTGCTGTTGCTTTTAATTTTATTTTCCATTTACTTTTTCTACATTGGCAGACTGGGAAGATAGTAACAATGTAAAAATGATAAATATGCATAGTAGGGAGTGAGGTAGAAAATCTGTCTTTTCTCTGGATGATGTGGTAGGCAGTGTTCTCTTGTTGAAAATCTAATGTGTTAGAAATTCTGTGAGTAAAACTTGCACGTTTACCTCAACATGATTATTCCAGAGGCATGTTTCTTGTACAGGGGATTTGTCCTATGTATTAGATTATCACAAGTCCTGACCCCTTGCCCACTAGCCCAGGCAGGAGTTCCAGCCACCTTGCCATGCCCTCTACTTGTTTAAATGAGTTGACTAAGTGGTCACCTTTTTACTTTGATGCATTCCTACTGTACCAATATGAAATTTGAATTGTGGGACTACGCTGAAAAGGTGATAAATGAGTGTGTTTCAGTGGTTTAATGACTTGCATCTGTTGCACAATATCCGCCTCTCAGAAGATTTTGCCTCGTTAATTTGTTTAAGAATGTAACCATCCTTGCAAAAGTGTGGCTTCCTTTGTTTCTGACTTTGTCAAATTAGAGCAACAACACACTATTGCTGTAATTGTGATAATATAAATTCATGGTGCTGTGCTCTGGCATGCTGATAAATTTAAGTGATGCACTGTTGGAAAGGAGAAGAGTACCCCACATCACCTCTGTTAAATCATCAGAAAAGGACAAGGCAGGAATGGAATTGAAAGTAAATATTCCCCAGTTCCTGTGGGTACTACTTTTTTGTTCAGATGGTTTGCTATATTCTGCACATATTCTCAATGCCTTGTTGACCACTACAAGTTTGTGCTCCATAGCTTTTTGTTAATGGTCTGAACGGTAGTACACGGCTGCCTGGTGTGTGCATGTTATATTTTTCTCCTTCTGCCCCTCCCCCTTTTGTCATGTCCTTTCCTGGAGATGGTGACTTATGCTGGGATGTTTGTACTGGTAATTCCTCCAAGCCTTTTTCATGTGTGTTGGTAGCATATTCATGGGGAGCAGCACAGCTGCATCCGATCCATCTCCTGCACTTTTGGTAGGTGTCGTTGGATAACAACTCCTGGATCAAGAAGCCTAACTGCTTTTTTTTCTCCCATTGAGGTAGCCTTTCTGTGCCTCCAGCTGAGATTAGCTAACTGAGCACAGACCAGGAATCAAACCTGGGAGTTCCATTATCTGTATTGCTCAGTAACAAGCTGATGCAGAGCATTTTCTAGTGAGCCATTGATGGAGCTTGGAGTTTAAAAAACATTTTTTTTTACAATAGCCTTATCTTAGTTGTGTGTTCAATTGCTCTGATTTTTTCCCACAGTGATTTAGTGGTGAACTGTATTCACGAGAGGGGCTACCTGGCTAAGATTTTGTCCATTTCCTGGACAGGAAGGCGAGCCATTGCTGACAATAAACTAGATTTTGGGGTAATGTAAATATTTTGGGCTTCAAGGGATATTGTGGGTTGTCAACAAAACTTCCAAGTTTGCACAGGATATAAAAAGCAGAACCATGCGGGATATTGCTGCCAGATTCAGGAAGATTTGAAACCATTGGTGACTAGGCCAGCAGATGGAATTTAATGTAGATTAGTGTAAAATAATTAGCATGAGAACAAGAACCAAAAGAAGGAGTATGTATTAAATAGAACACTTTCAACATTCTACTCACTCTTGGAAAGAAACCTAGGGGTTGTTGTCATTACATTCATTAACCTTCAGCTCCGTGCTTGGTTACAGTAAAAAGGCAAACAAGGTGCTGAGTTTTATTACCAGAGGGATATAATACAAATTAAAAGACTACATATTGCCACACAAGGGGCTGGTCAGATTCTATTTTGAGTATTGTTCACCTGCACAATTTTAGAAAGCATGATATTTCCTTGATAGTGCACAGGCAAGCAACGGAGACAATTCTGGGTATTGGGAATTTAAGGAGAAGTTAAGGAAAGTTGGGCTTTTCTTTGATGAAAAAATAAGACTTCACATTGATCTAATTGAAGTTTTCAAAATTAAAGTTGGCCAAGTTGTTTGTTTGTGCAGGATTCAAATACTAGGGACACGAATTAAAAATAAGAGATTAGGAGGATAAAGAGAAGTCGGATGGAACATTTTCTCTCAAGGAGCAGTAGACTTGTGGAACGTCTTACTGCGTAATCATTGTAGAAAATAGCATAAATGGGCTCAAGAGGCAATTGGATGCATCTCTGGAGAGAGGAGGGATTGAGGCATATGTTTAGGTTGCTAAGTGGGGTTAGACTACTAAAAAGAGACTGGTTTGTTGAGGTCTGATGGCCTTTTCCCCGTTGCTAACAAGTTTCTGTGGCTCTTGCATGTAAATTTCCACAAAATAGATGCAAAAATAATGACACACATACCCTGATTTATTAATATCTCCTCATTCCCTGCATTGCATTAATTTTATCTATCTACCTCTCCCTCTCTCCCTCTCCTATATTTCTCATTCTATCTATCTGTCTCTCATTCTATCTGTCTCTCATTCTATCTGTCTCTCATTCCATCTATCTGTCTGTCTGTCTGTCTCTCATTCTATCTATTCATCCCTTGGAGAAATGTGAACAGTTTACTTCAGCTCTCTGAGCTAATTAAGAACAACCTTTGGGGCTTGGGTTAGAATCAGCTGATGGACTGAAAGTGGTCTTTTTGCTTTCTGTAAAGGTGCTGAGTGAAAGGAGTGTGGCCAGTCTCAATCTAATTCATAGGCTCAAGCTACAGTTCAAACTTCTTGTAGTTTAGGATTAATTGATTCTCATGCTTGTTTCAAGCATGGACTTTTTTTTTAAATGGCTATGAACCTGCAAGATTTTTGCCTTCCTAACAAAGTTGTCTTGGTACAGTGCCGGGAGGTTTTAGCAGAAGCCAGAGAAAAGCGGCCATTGCCCACCTAAGTAGCTGAAGCCCCCTCTCTTTTCCCCCCCCCCTTTTTTAAGCATTGGAAGCAGTGCAGTGGTTTTGCTGTGCTTACTGCTTCAACAATAGGAGTTATTGGGAGTTACTTTGCTTTTTTTAAAACTGTCTGTGTAATTTTCTGTTTTATTGCTCCACCTTAGACTTGGCTCATCCCTACAGCTACATATTACCTGTTAACTTTGAGTGAAATTAGTCAAACACCAGCGAAGGGAAAGTGAGTGGGCTTGAAGTACTCGGACTAATAATTCTTTCTCACCTATTTTTGGTTTGGATTACTCCGGAGAGCAGTTTCTTTTACACCTCCAACTTTTGGAAACTCACCAGAATGGCAGGTTTCCAAAAATAAAGATCAAACAGAATTGTCACACATGTAAGTGGGAAGCGAATTGTAGCTTAGGTTGGCTTTTATTTACCAGAATAGAATAAGCGAATTAATACTCAACAGAAAGGAGCGGCAATGGAAATAGAAATGTCAGTCAGTAATTACCTGGTATTTGAGCTGTGCTTGACACTGACATTGGATTTAAAATATGTATCAATCTTGTATATCCCATTACATACTTTAATGAGAACAAGATACCACTCCTGAAGAAAACCCACGTCTTATTTTAACAAAATCTAACTACTCAGGCGATCCTGGTATAGATGCTCAGCTGTATGTTGTAGGATTAATAGACTTTCACATACTATTTTCAATTTGAAGAGGTGTTTATCCAAAACAGGCAGAGAAAGATTTTAAGTAGATGGTTTAATTATCTAGTCACTGCTTTGCTGTTGAGTGTTTAGTGCTGTTAACACAGTATGGGAGGAGCACTGAAGCGCAAGGTGAAGGAAAGTACAAAAGCAGTGTTTATTTTTAGACTCCAGTTCTGACTCCAGGACTCTGGGGTTGGTTATACTGAACTTATGGCCTTATCATCTGTTGTGTTAAAGCGTACAGTGTTATCAGGCTTCAGCAGCTTGGTGTTCATTGCTTGTCGAGCTATTCCATAGCAGCTATTTGTTGATATTGAGATGGTACCAATGACTCCCCCAAGAGTGTCAGCTATGCACAGTATAATGCACTGCTAAAACCAGTGTTACAACACTGCTTCCTTGCCATTAGCCAAGATGTTATTGAAGACTATTGCTGTAATGGACCGCATTAATCAAGGGTGTCATCACTGAAGAAGTAAATGGATAATAGGACAAAGCCATTGGTCAAAAAAGTAGTGGGGGAAAAAAAGTGGGGGCTGATGATATAATTTAGGAGAGCACAGTCGGTTTAAGTTGGAATGCATTGATTTTGAAGGAACTGTTCTCCGACGTGTAGGCTTGTCCATGAGGGAGTGTCAAATTACAGCACGCTCTGAAGTTCCCCGATTCAAGGTTCGATCACTAGCTGTACTGGCACCAAATTTGTACTTCCTCCCTCGGTCATCATTAGCAGTCACATCTTGGTCGCAGAGTATGCTGTTGTCTAGATTATTGGCCTCCCTGAATTCAACGAGGTGTTTTCCTGCAATTCAGATTTTAAATGCTCATTGGAGAGGTTGCAGGGCCAGTTTGCAATTCTACTACTGAAATTCTCTGGATCTGTACATCTGATGGATATGCATCACAGCATCATTTATTTGAAGCTGGCTGAAGACATTTTTGGAGCATACATTGTGTGGAAAAATGCACATCAATTAACTTAAGGTCCATACAAAATTGGAAGTAACAGTTTTCACATCCTGTTTTTATCTTGGACTTTCATTTAATATTTCTGTCTGGACTGGAGTCTGACTGATTTTGCATTTTAGCCATATGGCAGATTTGTATTTGAGCGATCAGCTGTTTTGTGTATTTTCAGCATGGTTGATTTTCAAGTGTGAGAGAAGCGACTGATGGTGAGAGCAAAACTTTCACCGCTGCCAAAAAGCAAAATAATATGCACGATGCTTAGGCAGGAGGTAAGTGTTTGACACGTGAGTCTACAGAAGAAAAGTTGAATTTACAGGGGGAAAAAATAAGGCTCGGCAGAGGAGACAATATAGCAAAAAAAAATTAAAAATCAAGGAATGAAAAAGACACAACATGGGAAATCAATGAGACTAACGGAGGATGTTTAGCAAAGAACATTTTACAAATACTGAAGGAAATGGGAAAGGGCAGAATGGAGAGAATCTTGAGGCATCTAAGACTTGAAGTTAGCCAGCAACAATAATGAAACTCTGGAAAATAATTTTTATCAAAAATGTCTATGCATAAAGTTGCAGAAACCATCATAGGAATTATTTAAAAAGAGAAGGCAAAGAGAATCCAGGTTCTGGCACCACAGTCAAGACCCATCCTTAGTAAGCTCACATTTGAGGGTTAAAAAGTAGAATATGAGCAAAAATAAATAAGGACCCCAGTGTGACATTAAAACTGATTATTGATGCATGATTCTAATATATACAACCTGTAAGGCCTGGTTTCTTGCAAATCCATGCCAGAAGTCAATTGTTAAAAATTCCATAGTAAAATTGAACGGCTATTGGGCACCAATTACTGCTGGCATTCCACCGCATGGCCATGCTTTTGAACAGTAATATATTGTAAGAACCAAGCTCAAATTTAAGCTGCACATGCACTGGCACATTCAGCAAAGGTGCAGGTCCCATGTTGGAATAAAGAACCTCAGCTGCTCCTATTCACGCTACTGGTGCATAGAACCTTGCGGTGAGTCACCAAAACGTGCAGTGGCTAACAGATCCTGGACTCGAGTCTAAGTGTTTCAATCGTGCTTTCTATAGTATTCTTCGATTTGGCATTTCACAGAGTGATTATACAGAAGCAGATACTATGTTAAGTACATGTAATTTTGTACTGAAGTAGTGCCCATTTTTATTTGATGCTGGATTGTCTTCTGTTTTTGTTTTAGCTGTTCAGCTGCTGCTTTTTCATGCAGCAATTGTCTGAAAATTAGAATCTGAATATAGCCTTTGTGCTTTCATTAGCATCTTGAATACTGGCTGTTTTCATAAGTTCTCGAGGCAAAGCCTATGAAAGCAGTTTTCTATTTTGCCATAAAATATTCATGAAATACAGGCCTTTTGTATTGACGTGGCTTACATTAAGTAGAAAACTTTTTTCCAGATTTCATGAGGGCAGGAGGAGGTCAGTTGTAATCAATGTTGCTGTCAGGAACTTGTGGCATTTGACTTGTTTCTGTGCTATAGAAATGTGCGAGTCATGGCTGATGCATCAGCAACAGAGCATGACATTCAAATTAAAAGGAACTCCCGAATTTCAAAGCCAGAAAATAGATAAATTAGTTCGCAGCTCTCGAGTTACAGGGAAATATGCAGAAGGTAGGATAACTGAAAGCATTGAGTTTTCTGTCCTTCGGATATATGTCACTGCCATCTTTTGAGCATATTAATTACATCAGTCTATCATACCGAACTTGCAAACCTTTTAGCACACTTAAAAAGATTGTACGTATAACAACATGGAATGACAGAGAGCAAGATGAAAGTACGGCCCATGATTTCCCCAGTCTTGGCAGAGTGACCATTTTCAGTGCTACATGGAAGCACACGAGGGAAAGAAAAAAACATAGGAATGGATCTACACTGATTTCACACATCTCCTTTAATGTCTAGTTAGAAAGGGGTGTCTGGACAGGCCTGGAAGCAGGTCACTTGCTTTCTTCATTGACAAATTATGCATATCCCAGATATTCTTTACATAGGATTCTGTTAACATAATTCCTAAATATAAATTGTATTGATGGTGTTGAAATGTTTCTAAAGATTTGCATACCTAATAAACTGTAAAACTGAAAAAAGCTGACAACTCGGGGGAAAAAAACATGAATATAGGCCTTGTGACATAGTTACATTGCAAGTGCAGTAGGCTGTGGGCTTGTTCTAACTTGAGCTGCATATATACCTGTATTCTATCATTCATCGTGGAAGATTGTGGCAGATATCTCTCGTGTCTAGGGGAGAAATTTCTGGCTGTTGTGGATATATGCTGGCAGTCTCTATTTTGAAGTTGTTGTAAACTGTTAGAGGTTGGTAGAGTTATACTGAAATTAATAAACTGTCACTGAGGTAAGTAAATTGTCACTGATGGCGGGTAGACTGTCATTGGAGCAGATAGTGCTGCTGAGACCGATGGTGTTGACGGCCAAATCAGCTCTCGCTTCTCTTTTCCGTTACTAATGAGCCAAGCTGAGCGCGTCCACTGAGCCGGGACGGCAGACCAATAACCATGAGCCTTTGGGGCCAAGCTAGTGGCTTCCAGTTCCTCATGTTTTGTGCGGGGCCGGGGACTAAAGTGATACTGTGCTGGTGTTGATCAGTGATTTGGGGGTGAAAAGTAAAACTCTGTGCCTTGGGTACTGTAACCGTCAGGATTGGCATTAAATCGGCACAAAAATACTTCACTCACAAAGTGCAGCAGCGTTCAATACCTTGTAGCAACAACAGAAGGAAGGAGCCTGGAGCAGCACTGATTTTTGTGTATAAGCATGGACATGTGAAAACTGAACTGAAAATGCTGAATGTTGGCGAAACATGTCGGCGTATAGGCCTTTGTGTAGAATATGCAAAAGCTGTTGAAGAGTTCTTGAGATATTTTGAAATAAAAACAAAATGCTAGAAATACTCAGCAGGCCAGACAGCATCTGTGGAGGGAGAAACAGAGTTTCGAAAGGTCATCGACCTGAAACATTAACTCTTTCTCTCTCCACAAATGCTGCCTGACCTGCCGAGTGTTTCCAACAGTTTCTGTTTATATTTCAGATTTCCAGCATCCGCAGTATTTTACTCTTGAGATACTTTGTTGTTTATACTCTTGGTTTATTCTCAATCATTTTGCCTGTGGTTGGAAAGGAGCACCTCTGGTTGGAGTATTAAATTTCCAATCAGAGAATGAAATCCAGTGTTGATTGCCATTCAGACTTGCCTGTCCTCATTGGGATATGGTTTGCCATCTGTTGGCTAGGCAATGTTTCATTGCATCCCTTTTAATGTAAGAGAAGGTATGGGAACAAACTCCTTCACAATTGATTTTGTTAATACAGATTGCATTAGTGTATATATGCTAGTTTGTGTGGGAATTGTGGTGGTCTTCACCTCCCATTCTATGTAGAGGAACTGTTCTATTTTTTAAAAATCCCATCTAATTTAAGGTTGTAGTTCTAAATTAGCTTTGGTAGAAAGTAAGAGAATTGCAAATTACATTGTGGATCTTTTTAGGGCTCCAATCCCTTTTACACTGTGGACATCTTGGAAGTGTCAAATCTCAGGAATGGCTGTGACACAAATATTGGTATGTGGGCCAGTGAGATGCAAGAACACCATTTAAAAATAATTTATTAATGGTGAAACATACTTTCAATTACAGTAAATGCCAAAGCTTAGGAAAGAAACACAATATAGATCACTGTGAAAAGTAAAACCTGGTCCTCATGACACAAAATAGTGTCCCCATCTCTGTGAGCCATACCTCTGAGATTGCATTGTACTGCCAGGAGAATGCTTTTAAAACAATGGCAATATATGCCAGTTTGTGAAAACAAAATGGTATCAGCATGGTTTTAAAATGCTAGCTACATTTTTCAGTTAAATTGTGGTAACACCTAAACCGGCTTGGAGGGCTGCCATTTTTTTGTAATGTTAAAGGGAATACTTTTCCACTTTGGAGGAGGACATATCATAGCTTGAGCTTTGGTGCATCAATTTGAACTTTCCTGGGACGTAGCCATGCGCAATCCTGCAGGATCTTGATGTGGTTTAACGCAGCACCAACTTGCCTAAGGTAATGTCATAGAAAATCTGTCAAACGACTTGCTCTGATGACCACATCTCTGATGCACACACATGATACCACATGCTCACAAAAGTTACAAACCAGAAGGCACCAATGTCCCTGTGGAGCAGGCAGAATTTAATGAGTAAGAAGAAAAAACTGGAAAGACATAGTAGGCCAGTCAGCATCTGTAAAGCGAAGAAACAAATAGTTTCAGTTGGCCACCTTTCATCATCGTTTGAGTCATTGGGTGAAAATGTATTTTTAGTCTTTGTACAAATGTTGTAATGAATTATACAATACTCGTTTGTTGTACTGATTAAATACATGTTGCAAATCATGTCTATATTGTGTACTGCAGTACTTTGTGATGGAACGTTCATAAATACTGAATACTAATGGCCTGATTCGATCTGCTGTAGTATTTCAGATAAGTAGCACAATGTGGTATGTGAAATAGTGTTTTTCCAAGAGGTTTTGAAGGCTTACCCATCTCGCATTTAAATAAGATCTTTTAGCCTCCGTCTTGAAATGGCAGCTGTGTGGCCGTTGGTTTGGAATGGAACATGTCCTTTTGTGGTTTGATATTTCAGCAGCTTTTGGAGTAGTTTGTGAATAACCAGTATGCTGCATAAACAAACAAAACAGAACTAAACTCCATATATGGTACATTTCACAACTGAAGGGTATTATCACCTGTAAGGGATAAAATCTTACAAGGGAAAATTTTAAACGTTGCTGTAAATTGTAACCCATTTGTACTTTTGTTATGTTGATGTTGTACAGAATACAGCTGTACAGGATGAAATTTATTGGTTAAAGCTTCACCTAATCATTTTTCGGTTGTACTGTATTGTCTACATTGTGTTGAGACCTATTTTACACATTGCTGCAGATGGCTGTTTTTACACTCGTGAACAGTGGAAGTCTGTTGAATATAATTGTCTAGGACAATCAGTGGCATTTAATCAGGCTGGCAGAGAATGGATATAATTTTATAATGAATGACTTACCTTGTTTTACTGGCATAAGGAGGATTATCGCTTAAGAGCCAGTCTTTGCTACTGTAATTGCCTTGAACTTTTAAGTTTTGAGAAGTAAATCTTGCACCAGGTTCTATGGAATGCCTACTGGTTTAAACCAGCAAACAAGTTCTAACCGAATTTTGTCCCTTGGTTTGCTGTCGTCGACCCCGTCCCGTCCTGTTCCCCTTCCTAAAAAAAAAAATCTGTCCCTTGCAATGTTGAAATAAAATTATTAATAGATATAAAGATATAAATTATTATATGGGAGATGTAAACCAAGTGATAGGGTGACTTAAGAGGCTGCCAAACTGTAAGTGGGGCAGAGTCACTGATACTGAGCCTTGATTCCAGCAACAGACCTCATTGTAAGTAAGGAGGAAAACTGGGAACTGGTAACAATTTACACACATTTTTGACAATTGTATGTAGATTGGACCATATAGCTTATGTGACTGACTTTGTTTCTTTGGTGCTTTTTAAATACTTCCATTATCTCAAAATTGAACTATTACACCTATTAATGCTGTTTTTTTGTTTTTCTGCTCCTCCAACTGAAGCCGTGTGAAAAAATTGCCTCAATCCCCAAGCATCCACATTGCTTCAGTGCAATAGAAACATTTCCCACGCCAGTTATTCTTGTGGCCAGCTCTGAGTAAACTTAGCAATTTGTGTCAAATGGTATGTTTTTCAAGATGAATTTATATATTCACTAAGATGAGAGCTATCAATACTGGGGAATGGAACGCTCTTCCACTGAACAAATGCTAACATCAAGCATTCTCGTGTCAACTGTAGAATAACCATCTGCAGTGCAAAGTTCCTTTTTATGTTGCTCCAGTATTGTGCCAGTAGCCCCACTGCCCAGTGATTTATTTTACTTCACACACATGGCATCTGAGTGTGCCAATTTAGCACCGAATAATGGGCTCGGGCTTGTTTTGTACTATGCAGCCATGCCTCTTAAGAATTGCTGAACTTCATTTCGCCTAGCTGCTTACAGCTGCCAGAAAGAGCAAAAGAGGAAATGCAACTCTGTGCTGCATTCAAATCCATGAACAAGTGAAAGAACAGCATGTGGTACCCAATCCCTTTTAAGCAAAGAGTTACAATTAAAAAGTTACTGGGTGCTCCTTGCTAATGAATTTAGGTATAATGTAAACATTTTGATGTCATGGGCAAGATGTTAACATATTCAAGTTACTGGTAAATTACAGGAAGTATTCAGTTATTACTGTATTCACATACAGTGGTTAGTAAAAGAGTTTTGCCATTCTAAACCAGAAAACCGTTACAATGTTCATGAACATCTGTAGTTAAATTACAATCTTAAAATCTCTCCTCTTCTCCCTCCTCCCCATATTGTCTTTTATATTTTTTTTTACCCAGAAGGAAATTTTTTTCCCCCCTGTTGCAGCTTTGGTGGTTCATTTCTTAACTGGAGTTGGACGCTCAACCTGTTGCTGTGTACTGTACTGCTGCTATGACTAAGCACCAACAGAATTGTATCTGTCCTTCCTCAGGCAACTGTGCAGGATTAATTTGAGAATGTACTATGTGAATAAATCATATTCCAAAACCACTGCCGCCAAAACACATTTTGAAACCGGTGTTCCTGTTTTATTTGAGTTGTATTTGTTAGGTTAGTGACAGTTGACTGTCATCGGAATGGCTTAATCCCAAATAATATAACTCAAATAATTACTGTCAGGGATTTGGTACAAGTATAATGCAAGGCTCTTATTTTTTTGCATGATATTACAGGGGAAATTGATGAGCATTTAGGTTGTAAAACTGTTCAGAGTTGTATAACCACACTCGTATAAATTCTTTTATTAGTGTGTTCAAATAAATTTTAAAAATATATATTTTTGGTGTATGTAAAAGCACTCATTTGTTTAGTATCTGGTGATGAATTCTTTGTTCTGGGAGGTTGATTTTTGAACTTAAACACTGTCAGTACAGTCAGTCCTTTGTAGTCCACATCCTGTTTACTTTTTGTGAAACTGACAAGAAAATAGCTAGTGGAAATACAAAACAGGTGCAATTACTCAACAATTCTGCACACGAGTCATTTAAAGCATTCAACCCTTTGGAGGGCATATACTGGTTGTACTTATAAACACATTCTTTTTATTTATTTGGTTTTTATGTTTGCCAATTATATTTACAGAGCAGTTTATATCATTTGTAAGTTTGTGTTTTGAGGAGTTGAATATTTGTACTGATACCTCATTCCAATTTATATTATATAGGTCTGGTATTGGTATACTGTACTGCTTATTAAGTGCATCTTTACTGGGTGTGATATGTGACTACAATTTTGATGTACTATGTCTAGACAAACGATATCTTGCTGTTTAATGGCAAAACCATCATCTTGGAATTTTAACCTGTCAAAGCATTTCTTCTTTAAAGTTGAATCTACATATATCCAACCTTGAGGAAAGCAAATTCAGCAAGGTCCCAAATTGTTCCACAGTCCTAGTTGTACCATAATTAACTATGAAAGGAGTGCACATCATCCCTCTTGTGTGGAAGTCTGTAAATATGCAGGTGTTTTTTTAAATTACCATGCAAAGACTGAGGCCTAGAAATGGGATGGCACATTACCCATTTTTCAGGTGCCTAAGAAACCAATATGGCAAGTGGGGTGCGCGCTCATTAGGAACCAGAGGTGCACTGTCCGCCATATTGGATCGGGTTGCTCCATGGGCATTCAGAGTACACGCCACCACTATTAAAATGACTAATTAAAATATTTGAATGAGTGTCCTGTGCTTGTTTTGCCACAACTCCAGCCTCTCACCAGGGCATGGACAGCACTGCTTGTGGCTGTCAAGATCACAGTGACCCTTAATTTTTTATGCCACAACTAATCAAAGAGCGCTTCACCTGAACCATCCCTCCCCCCCCCTCCCCCCCCCCCCCCCCCCCCCACCCCGGAAGCACCAACAGTTCCACAATACTTATCTTCACCATTCTTATTACCACCATCTGATTGCCTTCCTTTAATCCACTCTTGGGGGTCGTCCCTCGCTTCACTACAAATATAAACACCAACACCAATTTCAGATCTAAAAAATTTATCAAACAACTCAATTCCACCTGTATCTAACAGTTCACACAAATAATTATGATTTTTTTCTTGTGCAAGCCCTTAGTGCCTCTCTAGTACTCCTACAAAGTGTTTCCCCAGTAGCTACAGCTTGGGAGGTGGAAGGCTGCTGAGCTTCCATTGATGGTGTGGTGGCAACCTCGAGCAGCTCTGGGCCTTGAGAGCCCGGCTACAGACTGCAGCATCTCGACATGGGTTGGGGCAGTCTGGCCCAACTGGATGTGTGGTACTAACATGGGCACTGATGGAGTGACTCGTGGCGGAGCAGGCAGGCTGTTGTCCTGAGAGGACAGCAGGTGCTTCTCCCATGTAGCCAGTACCACTCTCTGGGGAATAGGCCTCAGCATTGCTTCTGCTCTGCACAAGAGCAGAGTGCAGGAGTGGTCGCTCTCTCTGGGGAATACGCCTCAGCATTTCCTACGCTCTGCACAAGAGCAGAGTGCAGGAGTGGTCGCACTCTCTGGGGAATACGCCTCAGCATTGCTTCCGCACAAGAGCAGAGTGCAGGAGTGGTCGCACTCTCTGGGGAATAGGCCTCAGCATTGCTTCTGCTCTGCACAAGAGCAGAGTGCAGGAGTGGTCGCTCTCTCTGGGGAATACGCCTCAGCATTTCCTACGCTCTGCACAAGAGCAGAGTGCAGGAGTGGTCGCACTCTCTGGGGAATACGACTCAGCATTGCTTCCGCACAAGAGCAGAGTGCAGGAGTGGTCGCACTCTCTGGGGAATACGCCTCGGCATTGCTTCCGCTCAAGAGCAGAGTGCAGGAGTGGTCGCACTCTCTGGGGAATACGCCTCAGCATTGCTTCCGCACAAGAGCAGAGTGCAGGAGTGGTCGCACTCTCTGGGGAATAGGCCTCAGCATTGCTTACGTTCTGCACAAGAGCAGGGTGCAGGAGTGGTCGCACTCTCTGGGGAATACGCCTCAGCATTGCTTCCGCACAAGAGCAGAGTGCAGGAGTGGTCGCACTCTCTGGGGAATACGCCTCAGCATTGCTTCCGCTCTGCACAAGAGCAGAGTGCAGGAGTGGTCGCACTCTCTGGAAGCCCCTGTCAATAGTGGCCCCAAAGCCAAGATGGCAACCATTTTAGTTTCCATGGCAGCTGTCACAATGTGGCTCCATCACATTGGATGCCATTATCGTGTTGATGGAGCTGAATGCTCAGTTCATGTTGGACAGAATGATCTTTATGCTCTGCGCAAAGCCTTGACACAAGTTAGAGCTGGACGACTCCTTGCTCTGTGACGATGTGTGTATGCCCGCTGGCAGACTGCTCGGTGCACCGAGCATTTCCCGGTGTATGCTCATCAGATTTCTTTGATAGACTGGGCCTTTGAAGTCAGCATCTGAGTCCTGTACTGTATGTGATTTTGCCCTTAGGAGAGCTGGTGCCAGGTAGTTCACCACATGCAGACCCATCCTCTAAAGTATGCATGGTGCCAGTCTCTGAGCTAGTGCTTGCGAGGGTAAGATAGTGACAGATTTCTGCCCCCCAAACAGACGTGCAGCCAATGAATAGCACCGGTAGTGCTGGCTGCACACCAGAATTATTTTAATGAGATCCCAACACCAATTTCACATGCTGGCTAGGACCACGCAAACCGGCGCATGAATGGCGGGCCCTGCCCGTTTTCAGCCGCGGTTGAATTTCTAGGCTTGGGTACTTCCCCAGTGGAATAAAGTAGGAGGCAATCCAAGATACCTCTTTCCCATTAGTTAGCAGAATCTACTTACAGAACAATGTTGGCAGACAGCACACTGGGAGACCATCACCTGGTCACCATCTTGACCAGACAGCTTCGTATGGCATGGGAGTTCCTAAAGAAGCAGTAATTAGAGATAATGGGGAAGAAATTCGGTTGTTAGCGCCACCAATTAACGCCTAAAGAGACCGAGAAGTGGGGCGCCTCGCCCCATATTGAGCATGCATTTAGCGCCGGCGCTAAATCTTAGCACCCGCTCATGGGTGCAGGCTGATTATGATGTCATTTGAGTGTGCAATGCCTTTTGGGCGCCCCGGACCGGAAATTCAGTGGTGCCCCCCTCCGTAGCGCCTGGCGCTAATAGTGACCGCTTACCTGGGCCTTACCAAGTCGCTCTCAGGCTGGAGGAGCGTTATTTGAAGGGGACTGGTGTGGTTTAAAAGTGGCAGCCATTTTTGGATCACAACTTCCTCGAGAGCTGCAAAGAGTTGCTGAGCTGCACACTGAGAGCCATTTGACCACTGAGCCAGCGCAGGCAGATGATCTTCAGCCTTCTGACCATCACCTTGCTGTTGGTGAGCCTTGATAACGGGGAACCTTCCTGTGGGCACTTATTATGGGGGCTGCATTGGAGGGGAACGTCCTGCTGCTGAATCATCTGGAAAGGGCACTGAGACGCTGGGAGAGGGGGGCGGGCATGGCCAGACGGAGGAGGGCCAACCGACGTCGCCACAGCAGACCGTACGCCGGCAGGGTTATCCGACAGCAGTTTTCCTACATGAACATGCCGGAGGAGCAGTGTGTCAGAAGGCTGCGATTTAGAAAGGAGGTGGTGACTGAGCTGTGCCAGCTGCTTCAGCCAGATCTGCAGCCTCAGATAAGGTGCAGGACATCTCTGTCGGTGGCTGAGAAGATGGCTGCTGGCCTGAACTCCTACGCAAGCGGCTCTTCTGATCAGCCTCTGACGCGCAGCCTGAGAAGTAGCTTCTAGGCCCCTCTCACGGAATGCTTGCTGCCATTCCAAGAACAGGAATGGAACCGGTCTGATACCCCCAAGCCTATGAAGGGCAAGATGCATGTAAATAGCAGGCATGGCCATTGTAAATGAAGAAAGTGTTTCATTACACAAAATGTGGTTCCTTCAAACATGAGAAAGCTATGGCAACAAAGCAAAACTAATACACGGACACATAACTGCCTCTCACACCCGGGAGACTGTCCAAAACATAAATCACATTCCGACCATCTTCCTTGGCCTTGATTCCACTGCGCCAACCAAAGCATCCAATGCCCCATCAGTGAGGCGTTCCGCCCTCTGCCTCACCCTTTCCATGTCTTGCTAGGCTGGTGCGCCACAGGTAGGTTCCCACCGCTTTGAAGGCCTACAAGGCAGTGAGTGTGTCTGGTGATGCCAATTGACGTACCCCTTTAAGAGCTGGCCGGCGCCACTGTGTCTCAGGGAAAGTGATTATTGACAGCACCCTCGCTGCGCCTCGCCGCCGCAAAATTGGGTTGCGCCGCCGGGTTAACACCTTAAGAGTAGTGTGCAGCGCCTGATTTAGCGCCGCAATCACCTTAGGGGCGCTGCAACCCAATATCTCGCTAGGTGGCGCTAAATTGCGCCTGGCGCTAAACTTTGCGCATCGCCAGGACTAGCGCCCCAAACGCGGCTATACCGAATTTCTAGGCCAATATATTGGCCCTGAAATTGGGGTAGGTGGCGTAACTAAGGAGTACACCGCTGACCTCCAAAAGAAATCCGCCCTTACCTGGTGCAAGGCCGCCTTCAAAAACTTGCATTGTTTCGCTGCGGAGTTGAGCGCAGCATCGTGGCCCACGGATCCCAGGGCGCGCCATGTGCATAAGCTCCAATCAGGAAATGGAAATGTCATGATTTTTTTAGTCTCCCTCACCCTGGTAAATTAATAAATAAATCAGTCTCTCATTCTTGGTAGAGTTGTGTTGGGATCAGGAGATAGTTAGATGGACATAGATATTTATTTTGAAGAATTTTTAGGCTGCTGCATATGCCCCCTCCCCTTACACTGTGCAAACAGGATCCTGTGCCTGTTTGCACCAGCAGTAAAATTTTACTGCGTAATTGCTGGGCAGTTGGTGGGCAATTAGCCCAACCCTGCGCCAACAATAAGACTTTCACCGTTGGAGCAGATCATTTGTCAAGGCGAAATTTGACAGGTAGCAAGTTCGGGATTTAGCGCAAGCGCATGCGGAAATCCCGAACTTGCTGTCCATTTCAAAAGTGGTATGATGGCGTACTCTGAAAGTACGCCATCATACCGACCACAAATTCCGCCCATTAAACTTTTTTTTACTTTTTTTTTAATATTGGTTTTTAAGTATTTTTAAAATCCTGGGCCTAGAAATTCAGTAAGGCGCTGCCAGCTTTGCGGCCAGTTACCGCCCAAAGAGGGCTTCTGCGCCAATAGAGGAGTTTGCGCTGATATTCAGCGCAGCGGTAATGGCGGCGGTAGCCGTTAGCACTGCGCCGGCACCGATGACGCCATCGGTGTGCGCAGTGCCCCGCTACCGGCCCGACCCCCATATTGAGTTGCGGCCGCCTCTTCCGCAGCGGCCGCAAACAGCGATCAGAAAACGGGGCCGTACTGTAGCCTTAGTGGGGCGCTTTAAGGTGGAGGTGCGGCTGGCCGCCTCCACCCTCCACCACCTCCCCCCCCCCCCCCCCCCCGCGGCATTGCCAGCTGCTTTCCGCGAACCCGGCACTTCTCCGTGGTGCCGGGCTCATTTGCCAGCACTATCCAGCGGCGATCTCCCCGTTGCAGGCACCTCCCCCTTAAGAGAAGGAGGAGGCCTGCAGTACCGCAGCCTGCCGCTCCGCAGCGGGTGGCGCAGCGGCGCCTAGAGCGCTGAAATTCAGTTTCAGCGCCCCAAGCGGGGGCGGGCACACCCTGGAATAGCGCCCGGTTCCGACTTGGGGCGCAAAAACTGAATATCTGACGCGCGCAACTGGCTCCGCGCTCAGCGCTAACTTTTGGGCGCACGCCAGCTGGCGCGCCCAAAGTGAATTTCTAGGCCCTGGCGTCAAATCTCATTTCTCAAAATTTGTCCCTGATTTCCCTCCCCCAAATGATTTAAATCCGTATGCAGTATATCTACATACATTGTATAGCACAATAACACCATGCCCGGATTTTGCGGTAAAGATAACGGTGACGCTGTTGTCACTCATCGTTATTATGGAGTAAAATCGGACAGCAATTTCTGGCGACCGCACATGCTCAGTTATAAGTGGAAATCCAACAATTGCTGTCCGAGTTTCCCTGCTCCGCCACGGGCTTCACTACACTGGTACCTTGCCAAGAGACTCTGCATTGAAATACACAAGTGCGTGCACTTACCCACTAGATACCCACTAAACTCGCCAGAAAAAGTCGGTGCTTGTCCATTCAAGTGTAAGTTAATTTTTAACAGCTTGATGAGGCTTAATTACTGCCAAACAACCTCTATGGCATTGAAAATTTACTTTTAAAATGTGGAGTCTCATTCCTTCAGATTTTAATTATTGTTGGAGATTTTAAAAAATTTAAATAATTTTTTTTTCTCTCTATCCCATCTTTCTTTCTCTCTCATTTCACTTTCTGTTCATGATTTGGCATTGAATTAAATATTCTAACTTCCTGGTTCCGACCCTGCAGGCTGAATTTTGACTGGGCAGGCTGTGAAGGAGGGGAGGAGGCACAGCGGAGTTTCTGTCTGGAAACGCGGAAGTTCGGAACTTTTTGCCTCCACAGCATGCGTAGTTTTGCTTTGACTGGTTCCCTGCCCGGAAGTCAGCCTGATTGACCAGTTAAATCAGAGGCTTGTAGCCTCATTAAAATATTTAATTGGCTAACCTGTCTCCTGGGAGCGGGTTGGCTGCCTGCCCCTTGTCCTCCCTCTGCTAAACCCAGAAGTGGGTGGGTTGAGGCCCGGTTATTTAAGTTTTAACATCGGCCCCAGATCCCCTGTAGAGAGTGCCGCACTTTTTTTTATTTGTTTATGGAATGTGGACGTCGCTGGTAAGGCCAGCATTTATTACCCATCCCTAGTTGCCCTTCAGAAGGTGGTGGTGAGCCACCTTTTTGAACTGCGACAGTCCGTGTGGTGAAGGTACTCGCACAGTGCTGTTAGGTAGGGAGTTCCAGGATTTTGACCCAGCGATGATGAAGAATCCGCGATATACTTCTAAGTCAGGATGGTGTGTGACTTGGAGGGGAACTGGGAGGTGGTGGTGTTCCCATGCGCCTACTGCCCTTGTCCTTCTAGGTGGCAGAGGTCACAGGTTTGGGAGGTGCTGCTGAAGAAGCCTTGGCGAGTTGCTGCAGTACATCTTGTAGATGGTACACCCTGCAGCCATGGTGCGCCGGTGGAGGAGGGAGTGAATGTTTAAGGTGGTGGATGGGGTGCCAATCAAGCGGGCTGCTTTTTCCTGGATGGTGTCGAGCTTCTTGAGTGTTGTTGGAGCTGCACTCATCCAGGCAAGCGGAGAGTATTCCATCACATTCCTTACTTGTGCCTTGTAGATGGTGGAAAGGCTTTGGGGAGTCAGGAGGTGAGACACTCGCCGCAGAATACCTGTCCGTTTAATAACCGCAAATCGCTGTGTAAAAGCCTACAGAAAGCCTGTGGGCAAGTGTAAGTTTAATGAACAGCAAGCCCCCTTTGTTCGCCGCTGACTGCAAAGTCCGAGCCAATAATTTTGTTTTAGTTTAAAAGCTGACCTTAAAAGCATATAGCGAAATATAACATTTATACCTGGTCACTACAGTTGTGTAGTGGTTATGATACCAGACTAGCAACCCAGATATCGCAAGTTTAATATATCTAGCAATTTGTGGACGGGCACCAGGAAAAATGACTGTGAAAGATGCTGGATTGTTGTACAAATAAAACAGTTCACTAATGTCCTTTTTGGGAAGGGAATCCTACCCAGTCTGACCTACAGAAGAATCCAGTGCCTTACTATATGGTTGACTCTGAATGTTCTCCAAGCAACTAAGAATGGGCAATAAATGCTGCCTTGCCAGCATTACCCACATCCCAAGAACAAAATTTTAAAAAAAAGTAATGCAATAAATTGTTCTTTCCCTTCCCTCCCCGCCCACCCCCCACAATGACACACAGACAGGGACACGCATACACATTTTGATGCTATTAAAATTTCACTGAGTTAGCATAGATTATGACTAAATGAGCACACCAAGTGGAGACAACAAGCTTATGGTTAACAACCCCATTATGTACAATTGCTGGTGAATTGTACTCTGCAAACACCAAATCCCTCGAGCCCGAATGTACTTCGATGATGCTTCCTGCACGCAAAAGCCTGCTGGGTTAGCCCACCAAGTGTTAGACTTGCTCCCTTGGGATAGTCTTTTCATTGCAACTCTCTTCATTCCTGCGGTATCCAAAACACTCCCAACATTCCAATAGTGTTCTGACTTGAGATTTTCCATTTATAGAGCAGGAGTTTCTTAGTCAGTACATCTGCTATTCCTACTAACAATTCAGTGGAATGAGAGGCAATAGTTTGATCAAAATGTTCCAATAAGCAAATTCTAGGATTTAGCAGCATACGGAATTTGCGCAAACATGAAAACTTGTCTCTACCCCCGCCCCCTGCCAACCCTCGACCACACTAATGTTTTCAACAGCCGTCTGATTTTCTTCGGCCTACTTTGTGCCAATGAGGGAATGGAAGGTCTTCAATTGTATTGAGTCAGACTTAAATCTTGAAAGGTCAAAGTTTTTGTTCTCAAGACGCTAACTACACTTCAAGGAAAATTCAAAGAACTGACTTGCTGCCATTGCACTGGTTAGAGTGTGATGAACCATGATCTTGTGTTCAACAACTTAGAAATCTTGGTATAACAACATCCTCATTTTTAATTCCATTGATAAAGGTATCTAGAGCAGAAATATTATTGTGTGAACTGGACAAAACATGTCTACGCTGTTGTAAGGGGACTACACTATAAGTCTGTGTGTGTATGTTTAATTTGCGCCAGTACCTCTGTCTATAACAATAGGGATCTTGAATTGGTTCCTGGGATTTGTATGAGTGTTTCTTTACAATTTTGGACATGTTAAAAATGCTGCATTGAGCTACTGATTTTTAACTGTTATATTGTTTTTTTCATTTATAGTTGATATAAGCACAGCATTGCCTCCACAAGTCCAGCCCAGCACACCAATGGATCTTCGGCTCGATCATCAGTTTACAGTGCCAGCAGCCGACCCCAATGTGCGAGAACAGCAGCTACAACAGGAACTGATTGCTCTGAAACAGAAACAACAAATCCAACGTCAGCTTCTTATCGCAGAATTTCAGAGACAACATGAGCAGCTCTCACGACAACACGAAGCCCAACTACAAGAGCACATAAAGGTAACCCAAGATATTTAAACCACAGTAGGGTTGCAAAGGAGTGGAAAGTTTCCGGGAAATTTCCGGAAATTTTCCACGGGAAGTTTAGCTTGGGAATTTTGCCCAAAAAAGCGCATGCTAGCATAATATTGTTTTTTTTGTATTTTATTTTTTTTCCCCCACAGGTCCTCTCTCTCAAAATTACTAACAGAGATGGAATCTTAATTATTAAGGAATTTCTTAATCAATATATGTTTATCTTCTTACTTGGCTTGTTTTAATAATTACAAGTTTTGTGTGTGACTGTGAACAAATGTGTCCTGATTGGTTGGATGAGTGGATGAGCGATTAGCTCCCTCTATTTGTAATATTTGCATATCGAATTGTGATTGGCCTGCAGGCATCTGTAAGACTGCTATAGTTTTTTTAAGATCCAGGTTAGGGGTCCTGAGGGAAGTCATTTTGTTTTCTGCTGATGTTGTGATGATGCAGTAAGTAAATCAGACTTTATACCAAATAAACCAGTTACTTGTTGAACTCTGTTGTCCTTCAATTTAAAATATACAAAATAATACACTATTGGTGATGTAACGTCGTGTGTGTACAGGTCATGCTTCCATCACATGGAGCATCAGCAAAAATGTACTCACCCTGTTGCAATCGTGCTGATCGACTGCAGTTCGACACAGAGATGAATGCCCTTTATTTCTCTGCATAGAACAATGCCACGTTTACCGTCGGATGTGTGGAAGCATTTTACCCCAGGCATTAAAGATGGAAAGACTGTGTACATGTGCAAACACTGTAGAAAGCCATATGTAAAGAATGCCACAAAGATGCAGCAGCATTTATCCAAATGCAACAACTTCACTCAAAGCTCACTGCAGTCAGCCCAGAGTTCCTCTGCTTCCATTCAAGAAGATGATGGTTCTCATTCAGCATCAGGCTCCTTATCATCAGCAACTCCTGGCCCACTTGGAAGGTTCTTTGATACAATGGATAACCATAGCCAGAAGAATGCAGATGAGTGCCTTGCTCGAGCTGTATATGCAACAGGCTCACCTCTCATGCTCACAGCCAATGTGTACTGGAAGAGATTTTTCAATGTTATTCGCCCTGCATACTGTCCTCCCACCAGACATGCTTTGTCTACTTATTTGCTGGAGGCTGAGTATAACAGAGTCCAAGGAAAGCTCAAAGAAACGATAGCGATGGCAGACTGTGGTGCAGTTATCTCAGATGGGTGGTCAAATGTACGAGGGGAGGGCATCATAAACTACATTGTCTCCACTCCTCTCCCAGTGTTCTTCAAGAGCACAGACATGAAGGACAACAGGCACACAGGCACATACATTGCTGATGAGCTGAAAGCGGTCATCAACGATCTTGGATCACAAAAGGTCTTTGCAGTAGTTACTGACAATGCTGCGAATATGAAGGCTGCTTGGGCTCAAGTGGAGGAGGCCTACCCTCATATTACGTCTATTGGGTGCGCAGCTCATGGGCTTAACCTGCTCCTCAAGGACATCATGGGTTTGAGAACCATGGAAGCACTGTACAAGAGAGCCAAGCAAGTTGTTAAGTATGTCAGGGGAAAACAGGTAGTTGCAGCAACCTACAACTCCAAGCAAATGACAGAACAAGAACACCACACTGAAGCTGCCCAACAACACTAGATGGGGTGGTGTTGTCATAATGTACAACAGCCTTCTGGAGGGTAAGGAGTCGCTGCAAGAAATGGCAATATCCCAGTCTGGGGATATGGAAACCACCATCAAGAAAATACTGCTGGATGATGTGTTTTGGGAGAGAGTGGTTAGCAGCCTTAAACTACTCTCACCAGTAGCATCTGCAATTGCTCAGATTGAAGGAGATGACGCTGTCTTGTCAGATGTTCTCAGGCTTTTTACTGATTTAAAAGAACAAATCGGCATTGCCCGACCCACATCCCTGCTGCTCAAAGCAGAGGAGAAGGCAATTGTTCAATTCATACAGACGCGTCAAGAATTTTGTGTCAAGCCGATTCATGCTGCAGCATACATGCTGGACCCAAAGCATGTTGGGAGACCAATACTTTCTGGAGAACAGATCAACAGCGCTTAGTGTGATTTCTACCCTCTCACACCATCTCAATCTGGATGTGGGCAAAGTTCTGGGAAGTCTGGCAAAGTTCTCTACCAAGCAAGGTCTTTGGAATGGGGATGGGATATGGGAATCATGCAAGCATATCAGTGCACATACCTGGTGGAAGGGACTTTGTGCATCTGAGGCCCTGTCACCTATTGCATCGGTGATACTCCAAATCCCATCTTCATCAGCGACCTCTGAATGAAACTGGTCACTTTTTGGGAATACGCATACAAAGGTGCGCAACAGGCTGACTAACAAGAGAGTGGAGAAACTGGTGGCTATCCGGGCGAACCTACAGCTTATTGAGCCAGATACAGAAGTGTCCACCACACAGCTAGACACTGACACAGAGGAGGAAATGGACACGCCAGAGTCAGAGAATCAGGAGGAGCAATGAGGAGTAGAAGACTCATGAGTAGAAGACTCAAAGGGACAAAATAAGGACAAATTACAGGCTAAATAAGCTGACGCTCTTTTTATTTTATTTTAGATGGGTCTTTTTTGTGGGGGTTCAATAAAGTTCAAAATTATAACCTAAATAAAGTTTTGAAAGCCTGTTTTTATTTGTATGGAACAGTATGTCTATTTTGACGACAAAGATAATATAAGGGTCAGAGACCAAAACCATCAGTGTGCAAAAAAACTCTAAATTCCCGAAAATTCCCATGGAAAGTTTCCTCTTTTAAAAATTCCCAGAATTTTGCAACCCTAAACCACAGTGACCAATTCAAGCTGGACCATAGCTCCTTTTTATTATAGTAATAAAGTATCCATTCTGAACTGAAATGTAAAGATATGGTTAATCTGATGCTGTGATTTCAGCTATTGTGATGGGTTATTTTTAAGTTAAGATTTGTTGCATACTTGCATCTACTCTTGTAAATTTATACCTTACTGCATTGATACAGAAAATCTTACATCTGAGTAACTACAGAACATTTAATTGGAAAAAAATGTTACTCTACTAATCTGTTCCCCCTTCATCCAAAAAGTTAGTTTGTTTAATTTGAGAGACAGTAAGATGGCACAGAAGCATAATGCATTGCTGCTCCAGTGTACTGTGTTGCAGGGTAACAAAACACAGGTTTGTGCTTCTTTTGCCTGCCGCAGTGAGTTCCTAATCTTAAGTAATATGAAATATCCTGAACGTCAATACTCCTTGATTTAATGAGAACAATGAGTGTTATGCTAGGAATTACATAGCTAAGATCTAAATTCTATCTACTGTATTTAAAGAGTTCAAGAATGTCCAGTTGTCAGTTTGTATAACACCAACAAATCGCAACAAACGATCATTAAAAAAAAATGAAAAGAGGAGGAAAGGCAGTTATTTTGTTTTATCTGACCTGACCTTGAGATAACCTGGAAAGGTTAAGTTACGAAGAGGAGTCATGCAGCTACCAATCTAGAGAAACTTTCAGGAACAGTAATTGGACTGTAATTGACTTCAGAACATATGGAGATCACTTCCCACTGGAAGTATACAAGCAGTGGCCTTAAAGGGGCAGGCTAGGTTAGTATTTAAGCATTGTGTGTACTTCAAGATTCAGACTACCTGGTTTATTAATCAAATCTCCTGTCACGTAAAAAAAAATCACAACTAACAACACAAGATTATTGATTTAATTTTCCATAAACATCAACGCAACCACGCACGGTCATTTTAGAATATCAATATGCTGATCTGTGGTATAATCATGACTAATTTTAGAGTAATGTCTGTTTTTACAGTCACGTTGTTTAAGATAGTTATACTGAACAGGAAGTCATTTACTGTTGTATTTCCTTAAAACTGACTCAGATGGTCCTACACATCTTTGCCATTGTTTTACTGGCTGCACTTAAGGGATGGTTTTAATTGAAGGCTTACTATTTATAATGCATAACTGTAATTTGAAAAAATAAAGATGAACATTAATGAAATAAGCATAGGGAAAAAGCCAGAAAGATCAAGGAAGAAATGGGTGGGAAAGATCAAAATGAACAAAAACAAGTTCTTTTTAAGAAGAAAATCCAAATACAAGCAAGAAAAGTGTGTTATTTGACACCTCCATTATTCTTAAACTACATTTGACAAACCGCCATCCCTCCCCATATCGCAACTGGTGGTGGTTAAGGTTAAACTGCTAATTAAAGAGAGTTTCTGCCTAAAGTACCTCCTCCTCCCCCCCCCCCCCAATCCATTTATATAACTCAAAATATATGAAAAAGTCACCTACGTTGTAGGAGAAATTTCAGTTTATTGCTTTGATCTCCCCTTACCAATCACACCAGGGAGCAACTCCTGTGCTAGTTATGGATGTGACAGGTGATGATGATAATGATCCAACTGTAATGCAAGCAGTGGAAATTCTACCAAACATACAAGTATTGCCAAAGCTAAACCACAATCATCTGGGGTGGTTTTAACTCTCAACTTAAATTAACTGTCAGCAAGAAGTTAGCTTTTTCACATCTCTATCATTAATGCTCAATAACAATGAAGTTGAGTGCAAGAAGTGAGTTTTTAAAACAACAGAAGGAGGCACTTGGGAGGATTGTGTAGTTTGGAGTAATTTCAGTATTACGTATTCTCCTATTCATATAATGGAAAAATAGTGGGTGGGAGAGGAGAAATTGCCGACCTTTCATGAGATTTCTTTTGTTCCTGTCTTCTGAGACCCACTATTTTAGCCTCCTCTTACCTCTCTAACTCTGGGATTTTTTCTCTCCCCTGGAACTTTGCCCCACCATTGGTAACAGAGCTTTCTGCTGTTTACGTCCCTCACTAAACCTTCCCACTTCTCCATCAAAAACCTTCTCTGGAGCCATCTCTTCAACCAAGTTTTTGGTCACCCCTCCTGACCTCTCCCTTTGTGGCTCTGTGTTCATTTTCCTTACACCTGTCTTGTGATATTCTTTATATTAAAGGTAATATATAAATGCAAGGAGTTGCTGTAGCATATTGTAGTATCCAATGTACTTTGGAATCATTTTGAAAAATCTTGTTTTAAGCTGTTTAAAATACATTTATTTGCTTTTTTCTTCTTTTGGTTTTTAAGCCAAAACTTAAGAATTCCTGTTTTAGAGGAAATCAAGCAAAATGGCACTCTTAGCAAATGGTTTCTGCCCGCATAAAGTCTCTCCCAACACGACATTCCTGCCCATAAGTACAGAACTTCTTTTAAAGGGAAGGAAGATCTAAGAGAGCTTCTATTATTCAGAGTATGCCCCTACTCTATATCAAAATATATACCAGCAAAAAATAATCCTAGATCGTTCTGTCAAATTTCTATGTTAGAAACATAGAGATAGGAACAGGAGTAGGCCATTCGGCCCTTCGAGCCTGCTCCGCCATTCAATGAGATCATGGCTGATCTTCGTCTGAGATCATAGCTGATCTTACCAGTTCAGTACCCCGTCCCCGCCTTTTCTCCGTAACCCTTAATCCCCTTAGCCTTCAGAAATATATCCAATTCTCTCTTGAAAATATTTATTGAATTAGCCTTCACAGCCCTCTGTGGCAGGGAATTCCACAGGCTCACCACTCTTTGAGTGAAGAAATTCTTCCTCATCTCTGTTTTAAATGATTTGCCCGCTATTTTTAGACTGTGGCCCCTGGTTCTGTGCTCCCCGGCCATTGGAAACATTCTCTCTGAATTCAGCCTGTCCAGGCCTGCCATAATTTTATATGTTTCGATGAGATCCCCTCTCAATCTTCTAAACTCCAGTGAGTACAAGCCCAAACTATTTAATCTCTCTTCGTAGGTCATTCCCGCCATTCCAGGTATCAGCCTGGTGAATCGCCGTTGCACTCTTTCCATGGCAAGAACATCCTTCCGCAGATGGGGCGACCAAAACTGTACACAATACTCCAGATGCGGTCTCACCAGCACCTTGTACAGCTGTAGTAAGGTATCCCTATTCCTATACTCGAACCCCCTTGATATGAAGGCCAACATACCATTTGCCTTCTTAATCGCCTGTTGCACCTGCATGCTCTCCTTCAGTGACTGGTGCACAAGAACACCCAGGTCCCTCTGCACTTCCCCATCTCCCAATCTATTGCCATTTAGATAATAATCTACCCTCCTGTTTTTACCCCCAAAGTGGATAACCTCGCATTTATCCACATTATAGTGCATCTGGCACGTATCCGCCCATTCCCCCAACCTGTCCAAATCGCACTGTAGCCTCCTGACATCCTCATCAGAGCCCACCCCTCCTCCTAGTTTAGTGTCGTCAGCGAATTTGGAAATATTGCATCCAATTCCCTGATCCAGATCATTTATATATATTGTGAACAGCTGGGGTCCCAGGACAGATCCTTGCGGCACCCCGCTGGTCACTGCCTGCCACTCCGAAAACGAGCCGTTTATTCCAACTCTCTGTTTTCTATCCGCCAGCCAGTTCTCTATCCACGTTAATACTTTGCCCCCAATCCCATGAGCCTTAATTTTGCATGATAATCTTTTGTGTGGAACCTTATCGAAGGCTTTCTGGAAGTCAAGGTACACCACATCCACTGGCTCTCCCCCATCTATTTTACCAGTTACTTCCTCAAAAAATTCCAGCAGATTAGTCAAACACGATTTACCCTTTGTAAATCCATGTTGACTCTGTCCGATCCTTTCCCCATTTGTCAAGTGCTCCGCTATTTTATCCTTAATAATGGACTCTAGCATTTTGCCCACAACCGATGTAAGGCTTACTGGTCTATAATTCCCTGCTTTCTCTCTACCCCCCTTTTTAAATATTGGGGTAACATTAGCTACCCTCCAATCCACGGGTACTGTTCCCGAGTCAATGGAGTTCCGGAAGATGATCCTTAGAGCATCTGCTATCTACAGGGCCACCTCCTTAAGTACCCTAGGATGTAGTTTATCAGGCCCCGGGGATTTGTCGGCCTTCAGTCCCCTCAACTTACCCAACACCATATCCCTAGAGATACTAATTTCTGTCAGCTCCTCCCTCTCATTAGTCCCTATGTTTGCCGATATTCCTGGGAGGTTATTTGTGTCCTCCTTTGTGAATACAGAACCAAAGTATGAGTTTAATTGGTCTGCCATTTCCTTATTCTCCATTATATATTCTCCCGAATCGGACTGCAAGGGACCGACTTGGGATTTTACCAGTCTTTTCCTCCTGATATACCGATAAAAGCTTTTGCAGTCTGTCTTTGTGTTTGCTGCAAGTTTACTTTCGTATTCTATTTTCCCCTTCCTGATTAATCCCTTTGTCCTCTTTTGCTGTATCCTGTACTGCCCCCAATCTTCCGGTCTGGTGCTTTTTTTTGCCAGTTGATATGCCCTTTTTTTTGATTTTATGCTGTCCCTAATTTCCCTCGTTATCCACGGTTGAGTCACCTTTTTAGGTTTATTTTTATGCCAAACCGGTATAAACATGTTCTGGAATTCTTCCATTCTATCTTTGAATGCTTGCCATTGTCTATCCACTGTCAATCCCCCCAGAAACACCACCCAATCAATCTTACCCAATTCCCGTCAAATTTCTATGTTCCATTGAACAGAGACACGGATGATCTCCTCACTGCTAGGCCACTTTGTAACTGATAATGAATACCTTGAAGCGACAGTGGCTCATGTCCTGAATCCTCAAAGCCTTTCCACCAAGTCATGAACATGATAGAATACTCACCGCTTACATGGATTGGAGCACCTGCAAGAACACTAAGAAGCTCGACATCATCCAGGACAGCAATCCATTTGATCGCCATGCCTGCCACTGAACTGAATATCCACCCTTTACAACACCAGCCCACTGTGTCTGCAGTATGTACTATCTATAGAATGGTGAGCTTAATTCAACAGTACCGTAGCCCCACGAGCTTTTCCATTGAGAAGAATTAGAGCAGCAAAGTGATGGGCATGACATTACTTGCAAGTTTCCCTTCAAGTTGTACATCATCCCGACTTGAACATGTATCACTTCCTTCATTATCACGGGATCCCAATCCGAGAATTTCACATCGAACACCATTGGGAGCACCATCAACACAAGGACTTTAGTCGTTCAGAGAGAAGGCCCACCACCACCTACTCAGGGCAACTAGGATTGGGCAATAAATGTGGCCTTGCTATCATTGCCCACATTCCATGAACAGAAAAAGAAAACTATTTAGAACAATAGACTGGCCTAAGAGCTGAGCCATAGCTGACTGGATTAGGCAGCTCTGGATCACCCAAGCCAAGCTGAAGCCATATCGAACATCATTGGGAGCCCCATCAGCATAAAGACTTTAGTCGTTCAGAGAGCAGGCCCACCACCACCACCTCAGGGCAACTAGGATTGGGCAATAAATAGACCGCATCTATGGGACACGCTACGTTGGTGATTTCACAACAGCATGGAGGCAACCAATCTGGCAGGTTCACTATGTATAGAATGAGGGACTACATTCGCTAGACTTTGTTTCCCCTGTAGCTCATTGTCGACACTTGAAGTGCCCTGGTATAGTTTATGCACAGTTTCTGTTGTCAACTGTATTACTGAGCCAAAAATTGGCAAGAACCATAAACAACTGTTCCCTTCTGTAGATGGTCATTATTCTCGATATTGGCATACTCAGCAGCTGCTCAATGTCGATACAAATTGGCAGAGTATGCACGGTGTATCAGAGGACCCTGATTTGCATATTACAAAAGGTTCCCCGCCTGAAACAGGCAGGTGCCCCGGTCGCCCATCTCCGTATCCTACCTGGAAAGTACAAGCAGTTCCAGTGGACTTCATGCAATGCTTCACATTGGGATTGTAGGGAACGGTTCAGTTATGACGTGATTAATATGTAGACATCAGCTGCTTACCCTCCCATTTTTGTTTTGTTTTAAGCACCAACAGGACTTGCTTGCATTGAAGCACCAACAAGAAATTTTGGAACAGCAGCGTAAATTGGAGCAGCATCGTCAGGAACAGGAGATGGAGAAACAACACCGAGAACAAAAATTACTGCTGCTGAAGAATAAGGAGAAAGGAAAAGAAAGTAAGAAATGCCAGTGTCCTTATGAATCATTTAACTAGTAATTAACTTATAGACAAATATTAAGCACTGATGGTAGTATCCAGCAAACTATATTGTAAATATAGCTTCAATGATTCAAATACAATTAAAGTTGCAAGCTTAAAAACCAGCATTTAGACATGTAGTGCAATATTCCCAACTGTGGAATTTTGGTACTGCATTTATTTCAGCAGTTCAGTTAAATGCTTTGCTGACTTTAATTATCTGAACTCTTGTTAGGAGTTGATTTGTTTCTGGTTCAGATAAGTGTACTGGTGCAGCACATTGTGTAACTTGCAGTTGTCATGCCCCTCGCCCCACAAGCTTGGCTAAGTGGATTGATGCTGCTGGTATAGCATTGATGTTGGAACAGACTAGATTAGTAGATTCATCAAGGAGCATTTTACAAATTCTGTCTGTAGTGTATGTGCCTTTAAGAGCCCCCTGTGTACTGTAATGCCGGTAATGGCCACTCGGGCTATATAAGCCTGTATATTGTGTTGTATCAGTTAGTTCCCCTCCAGACTTTGTTCAGTAAACACCTGTGAAACCAACTCCTGTCTTCAGTGTCTCTATTAACACACGGACACAACAGTGGCGACGAATTGGAAACGGACTTACCTGCAATTCGGCAGCACCTCAAGGACATCGACTCCTCTGGCGTCCAAAGTTGAAGAAAATCAAGAAAAAGCTGTGGTTTCACCAGCTAGCCAAGCTGGTGGCAGGTACTGCAATAATCCTTCCTGGGCGTCGGGCTGGGGCTCCAGCGGCTGGCTCTGCAGCTAGGCCAAGCAGCGAAGGCGGAGGCAAGCAGTAACAGACGGGGAGGGAGCACTCGGGAGACGGCCGGCGCTGCGAGCAGGTCGGTGTTAAGACCTAGAGAGAGAGTCCGGCGGGAACGAGTCTCCAACTGTAAATAAATAAATAAAAAGAACGGAAACCCGCGGGAAACAGCGTTGTCATCGGCAGCAGCGGCGGGGAAGCGCGGGTAGCGCCATATCTTTTCTGCAGAAAAGAAAGAAAAGTGCGGGAAGCGCCATTTTTTTTCTAGGATACCTAAGTCTGGCAATATTGATGCTTTTGATAACGAGATAGAGGATTGGACCACATATGTGGAAAGAGTGGAGGTATATTGCACCGCAAATGGAATAGAAAATGAAAAAAAAGCGTCAGTACTTCTAAATCTAATGGGCGCAAAGACATACGGGCTGTTACGAAATTTAATCACTCCAGCCAAACCAAAGGACAAGAATTTTAAAGAAATTGTCGATACCCTACAGGAGCACTTAAACCCAACACCGCTGCTGATAGCGGAACGATTCAAATTCTTCAAGAGGAATCAACACAAGAATGAAAGTAACGCTGATTACCTCACCGAATTAAGAAAGCTATCAAAACACTGCCAATTCGGGGCAGGACTAGCAGATTATATTCGAGACAAATTCGTCTGCGGTCTCCTAAGTGAAGGAACACAGAAAAGGCTGCTTTCTGAAAAAGATTTAACACTGGACAAGGCTTTCAGTATGGCTGTATCATACGAAGCAGCCGCGAGAGGAGCTGCAGAGATACAACAAAAAACACAGGACTTCGGCACCCATGAAATGACACAGGGTTTCGAGAGATGTTATCGCTGCGGCAGATCCACCCATGACCAGAGGGACTGCTGGTTCAAGGACAAAGCATGCAGGCAATGCGGAAAGATTGGACACATTGCACGGGTATGCCGATCTGGACAAAAAAAAATCCACGGACAAGAAAAAAAAAAATCAATAAAGAAAAGTACAGAAAGGTACAAATGTTGACGGACAGTAGCTCCGAAGACCAGAAGAGCGATAGCGACTCCGGAAACAAGAGACTAAGCTGTCTCAAATTACATAATGTAATTGCCAAAGAAGATTACCAGACCATTTGGGTTACCCTCACGATAGCAGGGTCCCCAGTTAAAATGGAGCTAGATACAGGATCAGCTCTGACCATCATAAATCGACGGGATTACGAGCGGCTATTTCCGCATATACCTTTAAAAGACACATCCATTATCTTGAAAACATATACGGGGCAGAAAGTATACCCCAAAGGAAAAATAAGGGTGCCTGTTGTATACAACGGCAAGGAAATACAAAAGTTGTATTTATACGTTCTACAAGATGGTGGTCCACCGCTGTTGGGACGTGAATGGATCAGGAAAATACGTTTAGACTGGCACCCCATTCAGGCACTGACGGTGACCTGTAAGGAAAAAAAATGATGATGACGTCATACCTGAACGATTAAAAGACATCTTGGCCAACGCCAAAGAAGTGTTTCAAGAGAAACTAGGAACCTTGAAAGGCATCACCGCCTCAATAAAAGTGGAAGATGCAGCAATTCCCAAGTTTTTTAAGGCAAGACCGGTGCCATACGCAATTCGTCCAGCAGTCGAGGCAGAGCTGGAGAATTTGGAAAAGGCAGGCGTATTATCCAAAATAGATTGGAGCGAGTGGGCAACACCCATCGTCCCAGTCATGAAGAAAGCATTGAATAATGATAAATCTGAAGAACAGAGAAAAATTCGCATCTGTGGGGACTTCAAGGTGACTGTAAACCTGGTCCTTCACACGGTACAGTATCCTCTTCCGAGGATAGAAGATATTTTCACCTCACTATCCGGAGGGAAATGTTTCACCAAAATTGACTTGGCACAGGCATATCTACAGATGGAGGTTGAGGAGGCCTGTAAAAAGTATTTCACGATAAATACACACAAAGGTCTGTACCAGTACAATCGACTGGTTTTCGGAGTAGCATCCGCTCCAGCTATCTGGCAAAGAGCTATGGAGCAAGTCCTCCAAGGGACTCCGGGTACTCAATGCTACCTAGACGACATCCTTGTAACAGGAGAAAACGACAACGAGCACCTTGCCAATTTGGAGCAGGTGCTCACTAGGCTGAGAGAACGGGGCCTACGAGCAAATCGCCCCAAGTGCGAATTTTTCCAGAATCAAATATCATATTGTGGCCACATAATTAATAAGGAAGGGTTGCATAAGTCACCTGAAAAAATTGAAGCGGTCATAAAAGCCCAGCACCTGAAAATGTTTCACAATTAAGGTCGTTCCTGGGATTAGTAAATTACTATCATAAATTTTTACCGAACTTATCAACTCTTCTACACCCTCTTAATGAACTGCTACAAACAGGAGTAATTTGGAAATGGAGCGAAGACTGTAAACGTGCCTTCCATAAATGCAAAGACTTAATCACATCCAAAGAAGTTTTGGCTCATTACAACCCATCACTGCCAATCAGACTGGTGTGCGATGCATCCCCTTACGGCGTAGGAGCAGTATTATCGCATAAATTCCCTGATGGCTCGGAACGGCCGATAGCTTTTGCGTCACGCTCATTGAACTCAGCTGAGCGTAACTATGCCCAAATCGACAGGGAAGCACTCAGCCTGGTATGGGGAGTGAAGAAATTCAACCATTACCTACACTGACAAAAATTTACCTTGTTGACTGACCATCAACCCTAAAAAGGGTGTTCCCATTATGACAGCGCAAAGGCTACAGAGGTGGTCCCTTTTTCTAGGGGCACACCAATATAACATAGAATGCAAAGGATCAAAACAGCATGGGAATGCTGACGGGTTATCGCGCCTACCGTTGCCAACGGTAGAAGAAGCACCTACCGTAGACCCAGTGGAGATTTTCCACTCTACCATAGTCGAATGTCTACCAGTAACAAATTCTGCCATTGAAAGGGAAACTAGAAATGACCCGACTCTCTCACGAGTCTACGATTTAACAGTGAAGGGATGGCCAGCACATGGCGAACCACTGTTGCCAGCATTCTCGCAAAGAAGAGAACAGCTGTCAGTATACCGAGGAACCTTGATGTGTGGATCCAGAGTGGCGATTCCACCCAAACTCCGGGATAAAGTTCTAAAGGAGCTTCACGAGGGGCATCTGGGTGGAGTGAAAATGAAGAACCTAGCCAGGGCGTTTGTATGGTGGCCAGGTATCGATGGAGACATCGAAGAAATGACCAAGAGCTGCCTAGGATGCCAGAAGGTCCAAAACGCTCCACCACAAGCCCCTCTACATCCATGGGAGTGGCCCTCATCTCCCTGGCAAAGGGTACACATCGACTTTGCTGGTCCATTTATGGACTCTATGTTCTTAATCGCGGTTGATGCACACTCCAAGTGGCCGGAGGCAATAAAGATGTTCTCCACCACCACGGAAAAAACCATCACAGTATTAAGGACCATATTTGCCAGGAATGGGCTGCCGGAACAGATCTGTTCTGATAATGGACCGCAATTTGTGTCCGAAGAATTCAGGAAGTTCTTAAAAAAAACAATGGGGTTAAGCACTACACGTCCGCCCCATACCATCCCGCCACCAATGGATTGGCTGAAAGGTTTGTCCAGACCTTCAAGAAGGCCATAAAGGCCATGGGTAATGAAGACATAAAACTTCAGCACAAGGTGGATAACTTCTTGTTCGCATACAGGAATGCAACACATATGGTTACAAACCAAACTCCCGCCATGATGTTCTTCAATAGAAGCCTAAGATGCCGGCTGGATTTGATCAAGCCAAACATTAGAAGGGACGTGGAGAACCGGCAATTTCAAGGCATGAATGAAAGGCCAACTAGAACCTTCCAGATAGGTCAACAAGTTTTGGCCCGGGACTACCGTACCGAGAAATGGCAGCCTGGAACTATCTGCACACGACTAGGACCGCTGATGTATACCGTGGACATCGGAGAAAGCATAATAAGGCGCCATGCTGACCAAATCATAGTCATCCGAAAAGGGACATCCTACACCACAACTCTATACGCCTAACGATGAAGTAGAGATACCCATATCTACCTCCGATCCGGTGATACTGGAACCCGATGAACCCGACACTGGCATTCAAGCCGAATCAGCCTTGCCAAAAGAACCTACTACTGCACCACCGAGGCGTTATCCGGACCGAGTCAGGAAGCCTCCAGAGAGACTGACTTATAATTAATTAACTGCAGCAATGTGTAGATTATTTTTCTTGTAACATGTAATTAATGATTACTTAAAATATTATGTACTGGTTGGCTAAAAGGGGAGGAATTGTAGTGTATGTGCCTTTAAGAGCCCCCTGTGTACTGTAATGCCGGTAATGGCCACTCGGGCTATATAAGCCTGTATATTTTGTTGTATCAGTTAGTTCCCCTCCAGACTTTGTTCAGTAAACACCTGTGAAACCAACTCCTGTCTTCAGTGTCTCTATTAACACACAGACACAACACTATTATAATCTACTTACAGTACAGTAAAGTAGTACAAAATATAATTTTAACTGTTTCTAGTATTTCCTCTGTTAGTTTTGCTTAGTGTGAACACTTTTTCCAGCAGAGGAAACACTCTTGGCCAAATCCTGAGGTGTTCAGTACTTTTCCAGCGCCTCGAGCACATAAAGCTAGGCTGACACTCCAGTGCAGTGCTGAGGGAGTGCTGCACTGTCGGAGGTGCTGTCTTTCGGATGAGACGTTAAACCGAGGCCCCATCTCAGGTGGATGTAAAAGATCCCATGGCACTATTTTGAAGAAGAGCAAGGGAGTTATCCCCGGTGTCCCGGCCAATATTTATCCCTCAATCAACATAACAAAAACAGATTACCTGGTCATTATCACATTGCTGTTTGTGGGAGCTTGCTGTGTGCAAATTGGCTGCTATGTTTCCCCACATTACAACAGTGACTACACTTCAAAAGTACTTTATAAAGCGCCTTAAGACGTCCAGTGGTCGTGACAGGCGCTACAGAAATGTAAGTCTTTTAAGTTTTTTTTCTTCTGGCTTTCAATTTTTAAGCATCAGGATATAACATATTTAATTCTTTTTGAGGAGTGATTTATGCATCAAACCAACAATATAACCAGTTTTCCTTTGGTTTATTCAAAAAATACCATTGTTAGAGACCTGTTCTGCAGTTTGAGTTTTGTATTCTGCATTTAAAGCTGAAATTTCAAAAGAATATGGCCTTTGCACAGATGTATGAAGACAAAGTCTCCTTTTTGTTGGGCTTTTTAAAAAAATTCCTGGAATGTGGGCATCGCTGGAAAGGCCAGCATTTATTGCCCATCCCTAATTGCCCTTGAGAAGGTGGTGGTGAGCTGCCTTCTTGAACTGCTGCAGTCAGTGTGGTGAAGGTACTCCCACAGTGCTGTTAGGGAGGGAGTTCCAGGATTTTGACCCAGAGACATTGAAGGAGTGTGATATATTTCCAAGTCAGGATTGTGGTAAACCACTGTTGTTAGTATTGTTGTTCACTGTTAGTACTGTTGTTCACTCTTGCATATTGTTGTACTTGTCTGTGCATGCCTCAGCTGACTCCGCCCCTGGCTCCACCCTCATGGCTGGGTATAAAGGTCGCTGCTCAGAAGCCTCCAGCCCTTTTGGATACCAGGCAACCACAAGAGGCATGCTCTGTTCTTTGGTAATAAAAGCCTGTTTATTACTTTCTCAATCTCCAGTCTTTTGTAGCAATTGATAGTGCATCAATTTTATTACCAAAGTTAAATGTTGGCTGCGGATGCTGATCAACCGATGGCGCAAAACGCTGAGCAGCAGGCGCTGCTGCGAGCCCTCAGACCAACATGCCTGGACCTAGACCCCCAAGAAGCGGGTTCGTCGACTAAATTCGCACAATGGCTGCGTTGCTTTGAGGCGTATCTGGAAGCCTCGACCGTGACTCTTGATGAAAATAAACTGAAAATCCTGGCCTCGAAGGTGAGCCACCAAGTCTATACTTTAATCCAAGATGCGACGACCTACGCGGCGGCTATCGACCTACTGAAAGGGCAGTATGCACGCCCGGTTAACACGGTCTATGCCAGGCACCTTTTAAGATCTCGCAGACAGCAGCCCGGGGAATCGGTGGAAACCTTCCTACGGGCACTGCGGGTACTCGGACGCGGCTGCGACTGCAAGGAAGTATCGGCCGCGGCACATGCGGAGGGATTGATACGAGACGCTTTCGTTGCGGGTCTAAGGTCCGACTACTCCCGGCAGAGGCTGCTGGAGAAGGGTGAAATAGACCTGACAAAGGCAGTGTCCCTTGCGCTCTCGCTCGACGCGGCCCACAGAAATATGGACGCTTTCTCCCCTCATCGCCCCGCGCCGTGGACGCCGCAATCTTGGGCCATGGGACCGCCACCTCCGACTGCTGCAGCGATGTCCAAGGCACAAAAATGCTATTTTTGTGGCCAAGCTAAACACCCTAGAGCACGCTGCCCCGCGAAGAATGCTACCTGCTCCGGCTGCGGGAAGAAAGGTCACTACGTTAGCGCCTGCAAAGGGAAGACCGCTAACGCCAGCAGCGCTGCGTGCGAACCGTGGGCGCAGCCATCTTGTCCGCCATCTTGGGCTCCCCCAGCCGCGTGGGGATCGGGACCGTGGGCGCCGCCATTTTGTCCGCCATCTTGGACGCCTCCGACTTCAACCACGGGGGAGCCGGACTCAACCACCGCCTCATCTGACGACCACATCGACTCGCTCGACCATACGCTGGCCTCCGTGACGCTGGACCAATCTCTCCCTCATCAACTGTCCAGGTCCATGATGGATATTACGGTAAACGGCCGCGCCACTACCTGCCTTTTTGACAGCGGGAGCACGGAGAGCTTTATCCACCCCGACACGGTGCGCAGTTACTCTCTCCCGGTCCTGCCGACGCGCCATCGGATCTCTTTGGCTTCCAAAGCCCAGTCAGCGGACGTCGGTGGCTACTGTGTAGTGACCCTTTCAGTAAGGGGCACAGAATACAAAAATTTTAAACTTCTGGTCCTGCCCCATCTCTGCGCTGCCGTTCTACTGGGGTTGGATTTTCAGTGCCACCTTAAGAGTGTCACATTAGCGTATGACGGACCCCTCCCCCCACTCACAGTCTGCAGCCAGCAGCTTTTAAATCGCCCGCCGTGCACCATTTGCAGCCTCTCCACCCTTAAAGTTCCCCCCCCCTCCTTGTTCGCTAACCTCACCCGCGACTGTAAGCCCATCGCTACCAAAAGCAGGCGTTACAGTGTTGGGGATAGGAGCTTCATTAAATCCGAGGTAGCGAGACTCCTGAAGGAAGGGATTATTGAAAGTAGCACCAGCCCATGGCGAGCACAAGTGGTGGTAGTGAAGACTGGCGAAAAACAGCGCCTAGTTATTGACTACAGCCAGACGATCAATCGCTACACCCAACTAGATGCATACCCACTCCCCCGCATATCTGACATGGTCAATCAGATAGCACAATACCGGGTGTTCTCGACGATTGATCTGAAGTCGGCATACCACCAGCTCCCCATCAGGGCTGAGGACCGCCAGTACACAGCTTTTGAAGCTGACGGTCGGCTCTATCACTTTCTCAGAGTTCCCTTCGGCGTCACCAACGGAGTTTCTGTCTTCCAACGGGAGATGGACCGGATGGTTGACCAGAACGCGCTCCAGGCCACTTTCCCATATCTAGACAACGTCACCATCTGCGGCCACGACCAGCAGGACCACGACGTTAATCTAGAGAAATTCCTCCGGACGGCCCAGCGGCTGAATCTCACATACAACAAAGACAAATGTATGTTTCGTACTACGCGCCTCGCTATTCTTGGCTGCGTAGTGGAGAACGGAGTCATCGGCCCAGACCCCGATAGAATGCGCCCCCTTATGGAGCTCCCCCTCCCCCACTGCCAGAAAGCACTGAAGAGATGCCTGGGGTTTTTCTCTTACTATGCTCAGTGGGTGCCCAACTATGCGGATAAAGCCCGACCCCTCATCAAGTCCGCCTCCTTCCCCCTGACAGCAGAGGCCTGTGCAGCCTTCACTCTCATAAAAGGAGACATTGCGAAGGCCACAATGCACGCTGTGGATGAGTCCCTTCCTTTTCAAGTGGAGAGCGACGCATCCGACTTTGCCCTAGCTGCAACCCTTAACCAGGCGGGGAGACCCGTGGCCTTTTTCTCAAGGACCCTCCAGGGCCCCGAGATTCGACACTCCTCTGTCGAAAAGGAGGCCCAGGCCATTGTGGAAGCCGTGCGACATTGGCGGCATTACCTGGCCGGAAAACGATTTACCCTGCTCACTGACCAGCGTTCAGTGGCTTTTATGTTTCATAATAAGCAGCGGGGCAAAATCAAGAATGACAAGATCTTAAGGTGGAGAATCGAACTCTCCACCTACAATTACGATATCTTGTACCGGCCCGGGAAACTCAATGAGCCCCCAGATGCCCTATCACGTGGTACGTGCGCCAACGCGCAGGTTGATAGGCTACAGACCCTCCACAATGACCTCTGCCACCCGGGGGTCACCAGGTTCTTCCATTTTATCAAATCCCGTAACCTGCCCTACTCCATCGAGGAGGTCAGGACCATGACCAGGAACTGCCAGATCTGTGCCGAGTGCAAGCCGCATTTTTATAGGCCAGACAGAGCGAGCCTGATCAAAGCCACGCGCCCCTTCGAGCGGCTGAGCATCGATTTTAAAGGGCCCCTCCCCTCCTCTGACCGCAATGTGTACTTCCTCAATATAATTGATGAGTACTCCCGTTTCCCGTTTGCCATCCCTTGCTCGGACATGACCAGTACCACGGTCATTAAATGTCTGAATGACCTCTTCGCCTTGTTCGGTTTCCCTAGCTATATCCATAGCGACAGGGGCTCATCTTTTATGAGCGACGAACTTCGGCAGTACCTGCTCGCGAGAGGCATTGCTACAAGCAGGACCACCAGCTACAACCCCCGGGGTAACGGCCAGGTGGAAAGGGAGAATGCGACAGTCTGGAAGGCAGTCCTTTTAAACTTAAAATCTAAGGGCCTTCCGACCTCCCGCTGGCAGGAGGTCCTCCCTGCGGCGCTCCATTCCATTCGGTCGCTGCTCTGTACACCCACCAATGCCACTCCTCACGAGAGAATGTTCTCCTTCCCCAGGAAGTCCACGTCGGGGATTTCGCTACCAACATGGCTGACTTCTCCAGGTCCCGTCCTACTGCGGAAGCACGTGAGGACCCATAAGGCGGACCCCCTGGTCGAGAGGGTGAGCCTCCTCCACGCCAACCCGCAGTATGCTTACGTGGTGTACCCGGACGGGCGGGAGGACACAGTCTCCATTCGAGACCTCGCACCTGCAGGTGCTCCTGAAACACCCTCTTCGCCACCCACCGCTACTCCTGCCTACCCCCAGGACACAGTCCCCGCACGAGACCTCGCACCTTCGGGTGCCTCTGAGAGACCACCATTGCTACCTCCCATTACCCATGCTCTGACCCCTGTAGACGGCATGCAGCAGCCCCAGGGTCCGCCACCTGCTACACCTCCTCTGAACGAGACACCGGGTTCACCATTGGATGCTGCACCATCACCGCCGCTGCTGCGACGCTCAGGACGGCTTACAAGGCCTCCTGATAGACTTCAGTACACGAATTTTTAGTGCACTTCACCCCGCCGGACTCAATTCTAAACAAGGGGTGAATGTGGTAAACCACTGTTGTTAGTATTGTTGTTCACTGTTAGTACTGTTGTTCACTCTTGCATATTGTTGTACTTGTCTGTGCATGCCTCAGCTGACTCCGCCCCTGGCTCCACCCTCATGGCTGGGTATAAAGGTCGCTGCTCAGAAGCCTCCAGCCCTTTTGGATACCAGGCAACCACAAGAGGCATGCTCTGTTCTTTGGTAATAAAAGCCTGTTTATTACTTTCTCAATCTCCAGTCTTTTGTAGCAATTGATAGTGCATCAAGGATGCTGTGTGACTTGGAGGTAATAATGTTCCCATGCGCTTGCTGCCCTTATCCTTATAGGTTGTAGAGGTCGCTGGTTTGGGAGGTGCTGTCAAAGAAGCTTTAGCAAGTTGCTGCAGTGTATCTTGTAGATGGTACACACTGCAGCCACAGTGTGCCGGTGGTGGAGGGAGTGGATGGGGTGCCAATCAAGCGGGCTGCTTTGCCCTGGATGATGTTGAGCTTCTTCAGTGTTGTTGGAGCTGCACTCACCCAGGCAAGTGGAGAGTATTCCATCACACTCATGACTTGTGCCTTGTAGATTTTGGAAAGGCTTTGGGGAGTCAGGAGGTGAAATACTCGCCACAGAATACCCAGCCTCTGACCTGCTAAGAGGGATGAGGTCCTGCAACAAGAATTTAGGGAGCTAGGTAGCAGATTAAAAAGCCGGACCTCAAAGGTTGTAATCTCTGGATTACTCCCGGTGCCACATGCTAGTGAGTATAGGAATAGGAGGATAGAGCAGATGAATGCGTGGCTAAAGAGTTGGTGCAGGAGGGAGGGCTTTAGTTTCCTGGATCACTGGGTCTGCTTCTGGGGAAGGTGGGACCTGTACAAGTCAGACGGGTTGCACCTGAACCGGAACGGGACCAACATCCTTGTGGGGAGGTTTGCTAGTACTGTTGGGTCGGGGGGGGGATACGGAGTGGAGCTATAGTAGGGGGTGATGCACAGCCAAATATAGAGGAAAAAACAAGTCAGCCTGGAAGGCAGAGCAAATATGTAAAGGCACAAGGGAGTATGGCAAGGCTGGATGGCATTTATTTTAATGCAAGGAGTCTTGCGAGTAAGGCAGATGAATTGAAGGTGTTGATAAACGCGTGGGAGTATAATATTGTTACTATCACAGAGACATGGTTGAGGGAGGGGCAGGACTGGCAGCTCAATATTCTGGGGTATAGAATCTTCAGGCGAGACAGAGGGGGGTGTAAAAGAGGAGGGGGTGTCGCAATATTAATCAAGAAGTCAATTACTGCAATAAAGAGGGATGATATCTTAGCAGGTTCCTCTAATGAGGCCATATGGGTAGAACTTAAAAACAAAAAGGGGGCAAGCACTTTGCTGGGAGTGTACTATAGGCCCCCAAACAGTCGGGGAGATAGAGGAACAGATATGTAGGCAAATCTCAGAAGTGCAGAAATAATAGGGGAATAATAGTCGGGGATTTCAACTTCCCCAATATTAACTGGGATAGTCAGAGTGTGAAAGGCTTAGAGGGTGCGGAATTCTTAAAGTGCATCCAGGAGAGCTTTTTGAACCAGCATGTAGAAAGTCCTACAAGAGAGGGGGCAGTACTGGACCTAATTCTAGGGAATGTAGCCGGGCAAGTGGTAGAAGTGTCAGTAGGAGAGCATTTTGGTGACCGTGACCATAATTCGGTGAGATTTAAGGTAGTCATGGAAAAGGACAAAGATGGACCTGAAATAAAGATTCTAAATTGGGGGAAGGCTGATTTTAATATGATAAGGCAGGATCTGGCCAAAGTGGATTGGGATAAGCTACTCGTAGGAAAATCCACATCAGAGCAGTGGGAGTCTTTCAGAAAGGAAATAGAGAGTACAACGCCAACATGTTCCCGTAAAGGTCAAGGGTGGGACCAACAAGCCCAGGGAACCCTGGATGTCAAGGGATATACAAGAATGGATTAGGAAAAAAAGGGAGGCTTTTGGCAGATCCAAAGGACTAAAAACAGTGGAAGCCCTGGAGGAGTATAGAAAGTGCAGGCGGGTACTTAAAGAAATTAGGCGAGCGAAGAGGGGGCATGAAAAAACACTGGCGGGCAAAATAAAGGAAAATCCCAAGGTGTTTTATAAGCATATTAAGGGCAAGAGGATAACCAGGGAAAGAGTAGGGCCCATTGGGGATCAAAGTGGCAATCTGTGTGTAGAGCCAGAAGATGTGGATGAGGTTTTAATGAATATTTTGCATCTGTGTTCACTATGGAGGCATAGAGATCAGGCAGGGGGATTGTGATATACTTGAACAAATTAGTGTTGAGCGGGAGGAGGTACCAACAGTTTTAGTGGTCTTAAAAGTGGATAAATCCCCAGGCCCAGATGAGATGTATCCCAGGCTGCTGTGTGAGGCAAGGGAGGAGATTGCAGGGGCTCTGACACACATTTTCAGAACCTCTTTGACCACAGGGGAGGTGCCAGAGGACTGGAGGACAGCTAACGTAGTACCATTATTCAAGAAAGGTAGTAGGGATAAACCAGGGAATTACAGGCCAGTGAGCCTAACATCAGTGGTCGGGAAATTATTGGAAAAAAATTCTGAGGGCCAGAATTAGTCCCCACTTGGCGAGGCAAGGATTAATCAAGGATAGTCAGCATGGCTTTGTCGAGGAGATCATGTCTAACCAGTTTGATTGAATTTTTCGAGGGGGTGACTAGGTGTGTGGATGAGGGTAGTGCAGTTGATGTAGCCTACATGGACTTCAGTAAGGCTTTTGACAAAGTCCCACATGGGAGACTGGTCAAGAAAGTAAGAGCCCATGGGATCCAGGTCAATTTGGTACATTGGATCCAAAATTGGCTCAGTGGCAGGAGGCAGAGGGTGATGGTCGAAGGTTGTTTTTGTGACTGGAAGCCTGTGTCCAGTGGTGTACCACAGGGATCGGTGCTGAATCGTTTGCTGTTTGTGGTGTACATTAATGATTTAGTTGTGAATGTAGGAGGTATGATCAGTAAGTTCGCAGATGACACGAAAATTGGTGGAGTGGTAAATAGCGAGGAAGGAAGCCTCAGGCTACAGGACGATATGGACGGATTGTTCAGACGGGCAGAATAGTGGCAAATGGAATTTAACCCCGAAAAGTGTGAGGTGATGCATTTTGGGAGGACTAACAAGGCAAGGGAATACACAATGAATGGTAGGATTCTAGGAAGGACAGAGGATCAGCGGGACCTTGGTGTGCATGTACATAGATCCCTGAAGGCAGCAGGACAGGTAGATAAGGTGGTTAAAAAGGCATATGGGATACTTGCCTTCATTAACGGAGGCATAGAATATAAGAGCAGGGAGGTTATGATGGAGCTGTACAAAGCGCTAGTTAGGTCACAGCTGGAATACTGTGTGCAGTTCTGGTCGCTTCACTATAGGAAGGATGTGATTGCATTGGAGAGGGTGCAGAGGAGATTCACCAGGATGTTACCTGGGCTGGAGCGCTTCAGCTATGAAGAGACTGGACAGGCTGAGGTTGTTTTCCTTAGAGCTGTTGTATCCGTGTGTTAATGGAGACACGGAATGCAGGAGTTGGTTTAACAGGTGTTTACTGAACAAAGTCTGGAGGTGAACTAAAAGATACAAGACACTATACAGGCTTATATAGCCCGAGTGGCCACTACCGGCATTACAGTACACGGGCTCTTAAAGGCACATACACCACAAGAGCAGAGAAGGCTGAGGGGGTACCTGATTGAGGTGTACAAAATTATATGGGGCATAGATAGGGTAGATAGAAAGGAACTTTTCCCCTTAGTAGAGGGGTCAATAACCAGGGGGCATAGTTTCAATGTAAGAGGCAGGAGGTTTAGAGGGAATTGGAGGAAAAACTTTTTCACCCAGAGGGTGGTTGGAATCTGGAACGCACTGCCTGAAAGGGTGGTAGAGGCAGGAACCCTCACAACATTCAAGAAGCATTTAGATGAGCACTTGAAACGCCATAGCATACAAGGCTACAGACCAAATGCTGGAAAATGGGATTAGAATAGATAGGGCTTAATGGCCGGTGCGGACACGATGTTGAAGGGCCTCTTTCTGTGCTGTATAAATCTACAACTCTATGCTCTTGTAGCCACAGTGTTTATGTGGCTGGTCCAGTTGCGTTTCTGGTCAGTGGTGACCCCCTAGGATGCTGATGGTGGGGGATTTGTCGATGGTAATGCCGTTGAATGTCATGGGGCAGTGGTTAGACTCTCGCTTGTTGGAGATAATCATTGCCTGGCACTTGTGTGGCACAATGTTACTTGCCACTTATCAGCCCAAGCCTGAATGTCGTCCGGGTCTTGCTGCATGCGGGCATGGACTCCTTCATTATCTGAGGAGTTGCGAATGTAACTAAATACTGCAATCTTCAGCGAACATCCCCACTTCTGACCTTCTGATGGAGGAAAGGTTATTGAAGCAGCTGAAGATGGTTGGGCTTCAGACACTGCCCTGACCAGTTCCTGCTGATATGATTGGGCTCCAACAATCACAACCATCTTCCTTTGTGCTTGGTATGACTCCAGCCAGTGGAGAGTTTTCCCCCTGATTCCCATTGACTTCAGTTTAACTCGGGCTCCTTGATGCCATGCTCAGTCACATGCTGCCTTGGTGTTAAGGGCAGCCACACTCACCTCGCCTCTGGAATTCAGCTCTTTTGTCCATGTTTGGACCAAGGCTGTAATGAGGTCTGTAGCAGAGTTTTCCTGGTGGAACCCAAACTGAGCATCGGTGAGCAAGTTATTGGTGAGTAAGTGCTGCTTGATCGCACTGTCGATGACACCTTCCATCACTTTGCTGATGATTGAGAGTAGACCGATGGGGTGGTAATTGGATGGATTGGATTTGTCCTGCTTTTTGTGGACAAGACATACCTGGGCAGTTTTCCACATTGTCGGGTAGATGCCAGTGTTGTAGCTGTACTGGAACAGCTTGGCTAGAGGCATGGCTAGTTCTGAAGCATAAGTCATCAGCACAACAGCCAGAATGTTGCCTGGACCCATAGCCTTTGCTGTATCCAGTGCCTCAGCCGTTGATATCACTTGGAGTGAATCGAATTCGCTGAAGACTGGCTTCTGTGATGGTGGGGACCTCTGGAGGAGGCCGAGATGGATCATCCACTTGTCACTTCTGGCTGAAGATGGTTGCAAACGCTTCAGCCTTGACTTTTGCACTCGTGTGCTGGGCTCCCACCATCATTGAGAATGATCATGGAGCCTCCTTCTCCTGTTAGTTGTTTAATTGTCCACCACCATTCACGACTGGATGTGGCAGGCCTACAGAGCTTAGCTCGGTCTGTAGCATGCTGCTTCCGTTGTTTAGCATGCATGTAGTCCTGTGTTGCAGCTTCCCCAGTTTAGCACCTCATTTTAAGGAATGCCTGGTGCTGCGCTGCTCCTGGCATGGTCTTCTACATTCATCATTGAACCAGGGTTGGCCCACTGGCTTGATGGTAATTGTTAGATCCGTGTATCTTGATGTTGTGTGTCCTTCAATAACTAGACAGAGACTGCAGGGGAACAAGCAACAGGTGTTTACTGGATGAGGGGTTACTCTAAAAACTAACAGTACAGATCCCTACTCAGGGTTTATATACAGGTGTGGTCACTGCCGGTACTACAGTATACAGGAGCTGTAAAAAGTCGTTCTCCCCTTAAAGGTACATACACTACAGTAATGATAGAGAGAGGGATATGCCAGGCCATGAAGTTACAGAATGTGTGGAATACAATTCTGCTGCTGCTGCTGATGGTCCACAGCACCTCATGGATACCCAGTTTTGAGCTGCTAGATCTGTTCTGTATCCATGCCATTTAGCACGGTGGTTCGGTGGTAGTGTCACACAACATGATGGAGGGTGTCCTCCGTGTGAAGATGGGACTTTGTCTCCACAAGGAAGGCGCGGTGGTCACTGCTACCAATGGTATCATGGACAGATGCATCTGTGACAGGTAGATTGGTGAGGACGAGGTCAAGTAGGTTTTTCCCCTCGTGTTAGTTCTCTCACCACCTGTTGCAGGCCCAGACAGGCAGCTATGTCCTTTTGGACTCAGCCAGCTCGGTCAGTAGTGGTGCTACTGAGCCACTCTTAGTGATGGACATTGAAGTTCCCCACCCAGAGTGCACTTTGTGCCCTTGCTACCGTCGGTGTTTCTTCCAAATGGTGTTCAACATGGAGGAGTACTGATTCATCAGCTGAGGGAGGGCGGTAGGTGGTAATCAGCAGGAGGTTTCCTTACACATGCTTGACCTGAAGCCATGAGACTTCATGGGGTCTGGAGTCAATGTTGATTACTCCCAGGGTCACTCCTTCCCTACTCTATACCAATGTCCCACCACCTCTGTTGGGTCTGTCCTGCCAGTGGAAAAGGGCATACCCAGGAATGGTGATCGAGGAGTTTGGGACATTGGCTGAAAGGTATGATTCTGTGAGTATGACTATGTCAGGCTGTTGCTTGACTAGACTGTGGGACAGCTCTCCCAATTTTGGCACAAGTCCCCAGATGTTAGTGAGGAGGACCTTGCAGGGTCGGCTGGGCTGGGTGTGCCGTTGTCCTGTCCAAAGCTGGTGAGTAGGTCAATGCCGGGTTGTCTGTCCGGTTTTATGCTTACTGTTTTTTGTAGTGGCTTAGTACAACTGAGTGACTTGCTAGGCTATTTCAGAGGGCAGTTAAGAGTCAACCACATTGCTATGGGCCTGGAGTCACATATGGGCCAGACCAGGTAAGGACGGCAGATTTTCTTCCCTAAAGGACACTAGTGAACCAGATGGGTTTTTATGACAATCCGATAGCTTCATGGTCACTTTTACTGATGCTAGATTTTTATTCCAGATTCATTAATTAAATGAATTTAAATTCCCCAGCTGCCGTGTTGGGATTTATACTAGTCCAGTAACATAACCACTATTTACCCCACAACTGATGGAGTGCAAATCATCTTGGCTTTAAGGATCCTACATTTGAAATGAATTTGGCAATTTTAATGATACACTTCCTAGTTCATGTGAACCCAAAGCACTAAACTGCCTGTAATTTAGCAATCTCAGTTGGAGGTTACTTTGATGGCTGCTGTGGGAAATTGAACAGGCAGTTTTTTTGGCACAGCAAAAAGAGCCTACTAAGTTTGGCTGTGCCATGTCAAGCCTATGAATACTAGGTCACCCAAAGTGGAAAAATACGCCGTAGTCCATCAGCATTACTGATCCTCACCTTGAAAACGAAAAAACATCTTTTTTTTAAACTATTTTTAAATAATAATTTGTATCCTCCCTTTTCTAGTCATGTTGAGTATTTCCAGTCACACATGTTCTTGTCACTCTTCTGTTCTCTTCCAATGGTCACTTGGAGTCAAAGTGTTGAGTTTCTTTTCACTATTGGTTTTGTGATTTTTTTTCAGTGCAAGTCCTCTCTGACCTCGCCTTCATGTCTCCAAAATGTTTTTCCTTTAATGAAGGAATGCAGTAAGTCCGCTTCTGTCTGATCAAGGACTTGATATCATATTGAGTGCTACTCATAAGCTTCAAGCTTTTGAAGTATTGGATACATGTGACCGTTGCAGTCTGGGAAGTCTTGACAGGAACTTGTATGGCTTAAGATCTTTACTGAAGAGCGGGAATTACCTGGAATTATTGACCACCTGCAGTGTTCTGCAACCTTCAAACAAACAAAATTTAGTTATGCATTATCCTTTCCGGCCTTCCATTACCTCTCTAGCGAGTTTGTTGATCATTCAATCCTCCTTCACTGTCTTTTCTCTATTGTCCACCTCTGCGGGAACACCCTTGCTTAATTCTACCTCCTATCCATCCTACTCCTATCCGTCCTACTCCTAGTGTGGCCAACATATCTCAACAATAGCCTCTCCCCTCACCCCTGCACAGGCATCTCTAGAGTACCCCAGGAATCCATTCATGTGCCCCTCTGTCAGTTTCCACATGTATTCTGATGACACCCAGCTCCATCTCAGCGCTATCACTTGTCTCCACAGTCACCTCTGTATTGTCAAGGTTGGTTGTCCAACATAAAGTCATGGATGAACCAGAGCATTATGAAGCATTGGGACAACCAAAGCCATTTTATTTGGCTTCTACTGAGTTAGATGTCTTCCCTGACTTGAATTGAACTAAAGCTATCTATACCATTACCTTCAAATTCTGTCCCCTTCCCCAACTGCCACGTAGGCTGCACAAAATAGAGCACAACCTCATTCTCCTGTTTGACTTTCAATTGAGCATCAAATCTCAAATCCATCAGCAATATTGTTGGTACTACTTGCACACTATTGCTTGCCCTTGCCATACCTAATTTCCACCATTGTAGAAACCCTTATGCTCTCATGACCAGATTTCTCCAATATTCTCATTGCTGGTCTTGCATACTCCACCTCACGCATACTGCACCTCACACAAACTCCAGCTCCATCCAAACCTCTACCACCTACATCCTGTCCTGCACTCGGTCCTGATTGCCCATTCCCCCTTATCGATAACAGATTATATTGACACCCCCCCCCCCCCCCCCTTCATGTTTGCCAATGGTGTTGAATTAAAAATCCTAATCCTCATTTACAAATTCCTCCATAGCCTTGCCCCACCTAGCTCGGCAATCTCCTCCAGTCCCACATCCCAGCCTATGTCTTTCAATCCTCCAAATGGTCTCCTGTGGGGCCCCCTCCCTCCTCTCAACCACTGACAGCAGAGCCATCAGCTGACCCAGCTCGACTCTCCAAAGCTCCCTCTTGATGCTCCTCTGCCTTGCAACTTTCCTCCCTGCTTTTAAAAGTCTCTTCAAAATCTTTGCCTGTGCTTATGGTCATATCCTAACTCTTGTACTACTGCTCTGCATTTGTTTCTACTCTGTGAAGTGCCTTGGGACCTAATCCTGTGTTAAAGGAGCTATCAAAATACTTTCTGCTGCTGCTTTTATAATTTCAATTATCTATTTACCTTAAAAATGTTAAAAACTCATCCTAATTTTGTACATAAAATGCTTGCAGAATTTTGTGCCAACCAGCTAGTGCTACATGCTGCTTTCCTAAGTCTTTTAAATGCAGTTTAGAAAGGAAATGGCAGAATTTGGATGGTTGCAAGGTAATTTGATTTCATGTCAGAAAGACAAAGCTTTCTTATTCTTCACGGCTGTGTATCGCAGGGATAGGGAGCTTAGCCATCCTGTAACTAAATAAAGATGTACTGAGTGGCTCATTGAAATGTCTCCTCTGTTATTCATGAAAAAAATATTACCATACCTTTGTTAAAGGACAAGTTACCTCAACGGTAACTTGTTTTACTCCTGTTGTTTTCAAAACCTTTATAAAGTGAGCACCAGATCAGTGCTCTAAGCTTCCAAAGGATAACACTTGATTTCATGTCAGAAAGTCAAAGCTTTCTTATTCTTCACGGCTGTGTATCCTACAGGGATAGGGAGTTTAGCCATCCTGTAACTAGAGTTTTTTGAGATTGTAACTAGCAAGGTAGATAAGGGTGAACCAGTGGATGTGGCATATTTGAATTTTCAAAAAGCATTCGATAAGGTGCCATGCAAGAGGTTATTACACAAAATTAGGGATCATAGAATTGGGGATAATATATTAGCATGGATTGAGGATTGGTTAATGGATAGGAATCAGAGAGTAGGAATAAACGGGTCATTTTCGGGTTCGCAGGCTGTTATTAGTGGGGTACCGCAAGGATCAGTGCTTGGGCCTCAACTGTTTACAATCTATATCAATGACTTAGATGAGGGGACCGAGTGTAATGTATCCAGGATTGCTGACGATACAAAGCTAGGTGGGAAAGTCATCTGTGAGGAGGATGCAAATAGGCTGCAAAGCGATATAGACAGATTAAGTGAGTGGGCAAGAACGTGGCAGATGGAATGTAATGTGGAGAATTGTGAAGTTATCCACTTTGGTAGGAAAAATAGAAAAGCAGAGTGTTTTTAAAAGGCGGGACTGCAAAATGTTGGTGTTCAGAGGAACCTGGGTGTCCTTGTACACGAATCACTGAAAGTTAACATGCAGGTACAGCAAGCAATTAGGAAAGCAAAAGGATTGGAGTATAAGAGTAAAGACATCTTACTGCAATTATATTGGTTCTTAGTGAGCCCACACCTGGAGTATTGTGTACAGCTTTGGTCTCATTACCTAAGGAAGGATATACTTGCCTTAGAGGGAGTACAACGAGGGTTCACTAGACTGATTCCTGGGATGGGGGGATTGTCATATGAGGAGAGATTGAGTAGACGAGGTCTATATTCCCTGAAGTTTAGAACAATGAGAAGTGACCTCATTGAATCGTATAAAATTCTTCAGGGGCTTGAAAAGGTAGAGGCTGGGAGGATGTTTTTCCTGGCTGGAGAGTCTAGAATTAGGGGTCACAGCCTTGGAATAAGGAGTCGGCTATTTAGGACTGAGATGAGGAGAAATTTCTTCACTAACAGGGTTGTTAATCTTGGAATTCTCTACCCCAGAGGGCTGTGAATGCTCAGTCGTTATATTCAAAACAGAGATCAATAGATTTTTGGATACTAAGGGCATCAAATGATATGGGGATAGTGCGGGAAACTGGAGTTGAGGTGGATGATCAGCCATGATCTTATTGATTGGCGGTGAAGGCTCAAAGGGCCGAATGGCTCCTATTTCTTATGTTATTTATAGCAGCCTGAATCTGCTTGATAAGCTTTTAGAAACTTAAGGATTTAGTTATATTGTCAACTGATTCTAACTCTAGGGTTGTTTCTGTGTGTCTTGCATCTCCTGCTCCTTTTCCTGTTCTATCTCTTGTACTCTATCCACTAAAATCCCTTTCATTACTCCTGCTCCATGCCTGCTTCTTGCTTTCTTGCCATTGTTACCCCTTTCTTCTCCTCCTTGGCTTTGCAGTGGGATGGATGGTGCTATGAAGGGGAGGCTACCCGGTCATTATCAGCACTAATTAGTGATCTTCGCTGTTCACTGGCACTTGCAGAGTTGTCTCAACCATAGTGCCCCCTGTCACTGGAAGAATAAGTGAGCATAATAACCTCAGAAGAATAGCTACGAGCATACAGGGGAGATTTAAGCTGTTTAGAAATGGAATAGAGGGTGAGATGCACATCAAAAAGGAGTGGATAAGTGACTGGATGAGTGAACATTGTGGCAGATGAACAGGTTTGGAGAGGGATAGCATGAGTTGTTCAACATTTTTCATAAACATAAAAAAAAATTAACTTCAAGGTGGTCATAACCTGATGAGTACTTCATGCAAATCACTATCAGACTTTTCAGCTCCCTTCCATCCATACTCTAAGCTTCCCAGCTTGCGCATGTGCTAGGAGATAAAATAGCTGAGAAAACCAGAATAGAAACTTTAGATAGTTTCTATCAGTAGGTGATTTCCTCTTTTAACGAAGTATTTTAGAATTGAACAAGATGTTTCCTTTTATCTAAATACTATATAGCAAACCAGTTTGCCCATTTTTGTGCAGTAATGTAAAAGCTGGTCACGGGGGGCTGAACTTTCTCTTCCAGTTTAGACTAAACTTAGAACGGACCTTGAGAATCGGAAGTGGTTGAGACACTTGAAACTAGCTTGAGTATTTATATGATCAGCATGAAACGCCAGCCTGTTCTGTTATGCAGATGAGAGAATATATTTCTGTATAGCACAGGTATTCTCTCCTATCCCCCTCCACAAAAAATAAATTGAGTTATGCTTAAAACTTGGAGGGGCCTAATTTCCTGAGAGCGATGTCAGTGGAGTACACAAAATGTGCATGAAGGGACAGATAATTTAGGAGTTTTTTAGTTTTTAATTTAAATTCCTTCTGGAATCAAGACTGCAATGCAGAATAATATGCAGATCTAGCTATTAACTACTTGTTAAGCAGTAATTAAAGAGAAATATTGCAAATTTCCTACAGATTATTGCTCTTCTAAATTGCATCAATTACTCTCAACATAGCTGAAGCAGCAAGCAGAGTTTGCATGTTAGCAGAGCTGCAAGAAAGCTTGTTACTAGCAACAGTGGACTTCAAATAGCATGTGTGCAGCAGTGAGTCTATAGCTAGATATGCTGAAAGAGGAACAGAAATATGAGATCATCGGGGATGTCCAAGGCATATAGGAGGTGCACCTTCAGGAATGTTTTAACTGAGGAACCGTGTCAGCTACTGCAACCTCCATTAAGGCAAGTATGTGAGGAGGCTGCCTCTCAGAAAAATGTAGTCTCAACATTTTTGTACAACCGGACCTGCAGATGTGTGTTACTGAGTACAATTCCCGGGTGACCATCTAAACCAGGCATTAGGCAGCTTAAATCTGTAAATTAACGTCTGTTAAAAGGACCCCTTTTTGAAAATTAGTTTGGGATGAGTGGGGTAGGCACCGAGCTTGCTCTGATCAGGATTCCTCAGTGGGTCCTGCCCCCGACAACGTATGGTAAGTAATAAAAATCTCCACAGGCGTCGTGATCACTACCCCAACCCAATGGCCTGCTCCGATCCCCCCTACAGGGACTTACCTGAGGACCACTGCCTGACATTGATGTCTTTGCTTGGGCGAGCCGCCTGTGGAGGCATGATCAGTGCCAGTATGTTGATGAGGCCAGAGGGCCAGTTTTCATCCTCAGGCCTCATGTTTTTGGACACGCCCTGGGCACTCAGATCGAATCTACCCCAAGATGTATATTCTATATTCCAGGCTACTCTTTCGTTTGCTGGCAAATTCAGGGTGTACGTTAACGATTGTAAATAATACACAAATCATACTATCATACAGCACAGAAGGAGGCCATTTGGCCCATCGTACCTATACCGGCTCTTTGAAAGAGCTATCCAATTAGTCCCACTCCCCTGCTCTTTCCCCATAGCCCTGCAATTATTTCCACTTCAAACATATATCCAGTTCCCTTTTGAAAGTTACTATTCAATCTGTTTCCACCCCGCTTTCAGAGTGCTTTCTATATCTGAACAACTGCGCTTTTTAAAAAAAAAAAAAAATCTCCATCTCCTCCCTGGATTTTTTGCCAATTATCCTCTGGTTACCAACCCTCAACGCCAGTGGAAACAGTTTCTCCCTATCTGCTCTATCAAATCCCCTCATAATTTTGAACACCTTTATTAAATCTCCCCTTAACCTTCTCTGCTTTAAGAACAATCCCAGCTTCTCTTGTCTCTCCACATAACTGAAGTCCCTCATCACTGGTACCATTCTAACAAATCTCCTCTGCACCCTCTCCAAGGTCTTGCCATTCTTTTTAAAATATAATGCCCAGAATTGGATACAATATTCCAGCTGAAGCCTAACCAGTGATTTATAAAGGTTTTCCCTAACTTTTGTACTCTTTGCCTCAATCTATAAAGCCAAGGATCCCGTATGGTTTTTTTCAACAGCCTTCTCAACTTGGCCAACCACCTTAAACCTGTGTATGTGAACCCTAGGGTCGCTCTGTTACTGCACCCCCTTTAAAATTGTATCATTTAATTTATATTGCCTCTCCTCAATTTTCCTTCCAAATTGCATTGCTTCACACTTCTCTGCATTAAATTTAATCTGCCATGTGTCTGCCCATTTTACCAGTCTGTGTCCTCCAAGTTTGCAGACGACACAAAGCTGGGTGGGCGTGTGTTCTGTGAGGAGGATGCAGAGAAACTCCCGTATGATTTGGACAGGTTGGGCGATTGGGCAGATGCATGGCAGATGCAGTATAATGTGGATAAATGCGAGGTTATCCACTTCGGTGGCAAAAACGGGAAGACAGATTATCTGAACGGCAATAGATTGGAAAAAGGGGAAGTGCAACAAGACCTGGGTGTCCTTGTGCACCAGTCGCTGAAGGTAAGCATGCAGGTGCAGCAGGCGGTTAAGAAGGCAAATGGTATGTTGGCCTTCGTAGCAAGAGGGTTCGAGTACAGGAACAAGGATGTCTTGCTGCAGTTGTACAGGGCCTTGGTGAGACCACATCTTGAGTATTGTGTGCAGTTTTGGTCGCCTTATCTGAGGAAGGATGTTCTTGCCATGGAGAGAGTGCAGCGAAGATTCACCAGACTGATACCTGGGATGGCAGGAATGACGTATGAGGAGAGATTGAGTCGATTAGGCTTATATTCGCTAGCGTTTAGAAGAATGAAAGGGGATCTCATTGAAACTTATAAAATTCTAACAGGACTAGACAGACTAGATGCAGGAAGGATGTTCCCGATGGCAGGGGAGTCCAGAACCAGGGGTCACAGTCTAAGGATAAGGGGTAAGCCATTTAGGACTGAGATGAGGAGGAATTTCTTCACCCAGAGAGTGGTGAACCTGTGGAATTCTCCGCCACACAGGGCAGTTGAGGCCAGTTCATTAAATATATTCAAGAAGGAGTTGGATATATTTCTTGAGGCTAAAGGGATCAAGGGATATGGGGAGAAAGCGGGGACAGGGTACTGAATTTGGATGATCAGCCATGATCTCATTAAATGGCAGAGCGGGCTCGAGAGGCCGAATGGCCTACTCCTGCTCCTATCTTCTATGTTTCTATGATACTATTGTCCTCACTGTTTATTAAATTTCCAATCTTTGTGTCATCTGTAAACTTTGAAATGATGCCTCTATACCCAAGTCCAGGGTTTAATATATATCAAAAAGTGCAACGGTCCCGATACCTATCGCTGGGGGACACCACTGCATACTTTCCTCTAGTCTGATAAATAACCGTCACCTCTACCCTTTGCATTCTGTCTCTTAGTGATATGCGGATAGTGCAGGAAAGTGGAGATGAGGTAGAAGATTAGCCATGATCTTATTGAATGGCGGAGCAGGCTCGAAGGGCCAAATGGTCTACTCCTGCTCCTATTTCTTATTAGCCAATTTCGTATCCACGCTGCCACTGCCTGTTTAATCTCATGCTTCAGTTTTACTAACAAGTCTATGATGTATCACATTATCAAAACACCCTTTGAAAGGTGTTTGGTAGACACAATTTGCCTTTAACATAGGTAATATTTCTAGTGTTAATTTTATTTATTTGTGTATATTGGCTCTGAATATCAATATGTTGATGTACCATTGTGCTGACTCATTATGCTTACCCATAATATGGCACTGTGCTTTGTCTTCTCTCTGCTACTGCAATTCGACCTTATCCCTACTGGAAGGAGTACTGTTGGTTAATTACTGAAGTCCCTTGAAGACCTGGTTGTGATTTTACTCCCCACACAGCTTAATGTGATGACCCAAATAGTTCACCGTATGAGCCAGCAATAGCCAGTCCTGGCTGTTGGGGGTTTCTTGCTGCGACTTGTCCAGAGGCAGCTTCTGATTGTGAATTCAGGGTCACCTGCCTGTTCCCATGCTTCATCATGCATTCCGTGATTGAGGCCGAGTCTGTGGCATGGACAAGTATAGACTTGAGAATCTTGTCTCCAAGCATGCTAAAATCAGTAATTGTCACATCATGGAGTGTGGACCTCAACCCCTGGCCAATTTCAGTAAGTACATTCCTGAAGGATGTTTTCAGCCTGTGTGACTGAGGTCTCTGCTGCAAAAGTCATTGGTGCACACACTGCTCAACGACTGTCCACAGAGTAGATGACGCTTGCTGAACTGAAGTGGCAAACTGGGTGGTAGAAGCCGCAACTCTCTTCATACCAGATTCTACTTAATTGTGCATTCGGCTGCTCTTGATCAGGCAGTAAGAGGGGGTCACGTGAGGACTGACTTAACGGGGCCCCTGCTCATCTTTGATAAGTGACTCATTCCATGTACCCTTCTCAAGATCATTATCACCCTGAGAAAAGTGTGTAGTTATGCTGATGCCTGTTTTAAATGGCTTGAGTAATGCAGTGTGCTGTGATGGAAGTTCCAGTCCTAAGGCTTGAACATGTAGATCTCCTTATTTTTCTGTAAGAAAAAATCAAATGTGATTGGCAGTTAGACATTTTAAAGTATTTGTTGATCAGCTATTGCTAAAGGCAAGTTCAGGACTGATGTCAGGAATTACCTCTGAATGCAAAGTGTGATTAATAGTTAGAATGGCATTCTGGATAAGGTAGTGACGACAAAAACTCTGGAATCATTAGAGAATTAGAGGCAGTTTGATCCTGTGATGGGGTCCGGGGGTGGGGGTTTCCATGAGAGGCTGAACTTGGTAAGTCGAATTTTGTTTGCTCCATGGGTGATTCACTCATTGAGCATGGTGTGTGGATTGTAACATGATTCAGTACAGTGAGCTATCTGGCTGTTGGGCTGCAGTGTTATCATTCACTGCTGTGGAATAAACTAAAGCACCAATTTTACTGGAGAAAAATCACTACATAATATGCCTGTTGATCTTAAATTTTTGATTCCTGTGATAACCTGGAACTTCTGTTTGTGTGTGTTTCTTAGGTGCAGTAGCAAGCACGGAAGTGAAGTTGAGACTTCAGGAGTTTGTCCTGAATAAAAAGAAAGCCGCAGCACATAGGGCAATAAACCATTCCATCCCAAATGACCCAAGACTTTGGTACGGGTAAGTATGGCTGATCAGCTGCAATGATGTGATGATATGTACACTGACTTTTTTGGCCAGCCAAATATCTGGTACGCAGAGACACATCTGAATTAAGAATGTTCAAAACAAGCTACTGAGAAATTCACAGAAATAAAATTCTGCTTGCCTTATATAGACTGCAAATACAATTCCTATAGTGATACACCCCACTTACCAACTCGAGAGTTTAGGCACAGGTTGGTAGAGCCAAGGCTTAAGGACCCCCAAAGTTATGCTAGGTACTGCTGGAGTTTAATAAGCTACAACTGCACAGCATACTAACACAGAGCACTAAAGCTTCCCAGTTTTGGTCCAGCTAGGTCCGTGTTACACGTTATGGCATTAGTTTGCAGCAATATCTGGAGCTGAGTTGAAGCATTCTCTCCAGATTCTATTGATTAAGCAGGCTGGCTGTCCAGCTATCACTGTGCCCTGAAATACTACAGATCTACTTGGCAAAGAGGTTTGACTTAGTTCTGAACTTTCAACAACAAAAGTTTCATCTCGGGCCCGCACCACAAAGGATGATGATTGACGTGTGCTTTGACACCTTACTAGGTGGTCAGTAGTACTAGGAGTATTAGTGGCATGGGAGGCAGCACAACTTAGTAAATGTCTGAGTTCATTACCATCTTCCTGACTACACAAAGTAAACACACTATCCGATCGAACAGTGGTTTTACCAGTTTTTGAGGTATGGAGCTTCAGCAGCATCTACTTGCCTCTCTGCCACCCAATCAATGGCAAAGAATAACTTTCATTTATATAGTGCCTTTAATGTAGGGAAATATCCCAAGGCTCTTCACAGAAGCATAATCAGACAAAACACAGTAGATATGAGTGAGTGTTTTCATACCCAACCTCCAGATAGTACCTTCCAGCACCTTTTGTCCAAAGTCTGATTTTCTTCTTCAGCTACATGGATGGATATCTGTCTTCAGTATTGGTAGCTTGAAATGTGCCACCCACCTTGGCATTCTAGACACCAAAACCCAGTTCCACGTATCAGTGTCAGTTGTCACTAGCTGCTTAGTACAGGTCCTAGTGACAGACTTTGGCCAACAGAAATGTCCAGAATGAGTCTGACTCTGACAGAGTGATCAGTGATGCTGATCTGTTAGATATGCCGTTTCTAAATCATCCTTTTACTAAATCTTTATATAATTGGGACTTGCTTACGGTGTGTCTAAGTATTCTCTCATCTACTAACTCTACTTAAATACTGTAAGATATCAATATTGCGTGTTTTACCCCTCCATTGCATCTAAAAAGTGGTTGTTGATGTGGCTTTTAGTATAATGCTTTATTAGTATATAAATATTACATTTAATTTGAAGCAATCATAGTGTCAAGTTATTTGTCAGTGAATAAGCATTTGCAATAACTTAAAATTATGTTAAGCGCTTCAGTTAGAGATGCAATCTCTTCATAAAATGGCCTGCAAATTTACATTTCTGTTTAGATATAATAAATTATGTCAAGGGTGTGACTGGCAATATTTGTACATTTTTTTGTTACAATTTTGTGTTTACTAATTTTCTTCTAAGCTTGCTGACTCTTGCTGGGGTATAGTTCCACAGGCAGTAACCGCTCTCCAGTACTAGGCAGTGTACTTAGCCACAAAGCCATTGGGAGTAGATTGTACAGTATTTTTAACTGTGATCTTTCTGATTCATTTTTTATTTTGAAGATCAGCAGCACAAGTAAAAACGATTTTCTACTGCACTTTCTTGGTTTCTAAATAAACTTCTGTATTGATTCTCATCTTCCAATGCCAGTTAAGAAAGATTGGCATTCAGAGCAAGAAGAATGGAATTGCATGTGCCTAGAATTTAGTGCTAATGCACTGGAGGTGTATAAAAAGTTGCATAGCTTCACTATTTTACGTGTATATGCTTTTTAAATGGTCTAGGATCAACCAATGATTTTTATACTATGTGATTGTCACTAGTCACATTCTACATTACATTCCGTATAACAGTACATTAGTCCAAATGTTGGTAGGAGTTACCTATGCTCCTTTGCAAAGTTAAATAGCCCCATATGCTATTAGAGTGTTTTCATGTGCACCAGGCAGGATGGGAAAGAAGTACTGATTGATGAATGATACAAACCCTTTTTGTGACCTTGATCCTAGTAGCCAGTAATGAACAGGATGCCGTAGTTGCATAACTACTTTCAAGGTCAAGAACTGTATTCTAAAGTCACTAATTATCATGGGATAATACTGCTTTCCGAAAATGCTTTTTTGATGCCAGTGAGCAACAACTTTTCCTTATGCCTCCCCACTTAATGCCTCTTAGATCAGCAAGGAGCACTAAACTTATGTAATTCATTGGTTGTGAAATACTTTCGGACATCCTGAGGAGGTGAAAGGCAAAAGCAATATTCTCCTTTTTCCCCTCTCTCTTTCTTCCTTGCTGTCTGGCACTTTTCCCCCCCTTGTGTACTCGTGAGGGGCTGGGTTTGGGAGGTAGAGGAGTGGAAGCTCCGGGACATGGAGACAGGGGGAGGTGATGCGTGTGTGCTCTCTTTCCTCACACTCTCTTTTTGGATAGCTTTTTTTTTGCTTGCTTTCTTTTCCTTCCTTTTTCTTTTTCTTTTCTAAACTACAAATTCTAGAACTACACAAATGACTTGACGCCTCAAGATAGGATCAGGATTGTTGGCAGATCTGGCACAATGTGACCAGTGATGGCCATACCATTTAGTCAACCAGCCTCAGTACTGAGGTTGAGAGCAGAGTGAGGGGAAAAAGGGTACATGGAAAGCAGACGGGTGGGAAAACCTACTTTTAAACTTTAATATAATAAAGTATTCCATCATATATTTGAAAACAAGAGTGACTGCTGGGAAAAGCCCCATGCCAGCAGCCTGTAAAACTGCAAGTGTAATGATCTGAGCTTTTCAGAAGCTGGAAATCTAAATTTATTACTAATTTGAGTTGGTGATAATCGTGATATGGATGAAGAATGATTTATAGTGTGAGGGGAGATGAGATTTTTAAGATGCTTGGATGGGATGGGGACTGCACCATGACATAATATATAATCTAGTGGCCAATGGAGCAATTAAAGAGTACAGAAAAATGGCATTACAGTTTGGTCCAAAAAGAATTGGCGACTGAAGCACATTTAGTTACTAATATAAAGTACTGCTTGCCAATTATAAATTTATCAGGCTACTATTATTATACCCCAATGTCAAATCTGATCACATTTGTTACTGCTTAAGGTATAATGGTTGTATTTATTTTTTAAGTTATTGTGAGTCACATTGACTCATTTTAATTATTGAATTTCTGTTTCATTTACAAGAAATATGATCTGTGCTACATAAGCAATGTTGAAAGCCAAAGATCTGCTGATACTGTATGTACAGACTTCAGGGTCCAGGTTTTAGTACTAGTTAGGCATTTACCCATCTTTGGTACTGCAGTGATTGAGATGATTTAACTCATGGAAATGTTAATTTCACCTGTGCACATTTCGGTGATATTCATTGTCTTGATATTGTGTACAGATTATCTCATTTTTCATATTAAACTAAATTTGGCCTTTTAGCACAATTTTAAGTTCAGCAATATCAGGGACACAGGTGATGCAATGGATTAGTATGCCATTATTACTCCCTAAAAGCTGGCTTCAAATAAAGCTCAGATGAAAGTCTTCTCTCTGCTAGCTGTAAGGACCCTGCATGAAATGAATTTGGGGCTCTCATCTAGTTCCTAGTGGATGTCTGTTGACAACACCGGTAAAATATGGAGATTTATGAATTTTATGTTGTATAACTTTAAATGGAATTGATCCAAATTTTGTTTAAAAAAGACTTCAACAAGCTGTATATCTAAGGGAGTTGATTTGTTCCTGTGGTAGTGTTGACCAAGACACATAACTAGTGAGATTTTACAGCATTTTCAGTAAGAATTAGCTGTCCTAATTCAACTTTTTGTTTGTCTATGCCTTTATTCAGAAATTAAATAAACACAGTTTGGTGAAATGTTAACATGTAGATTGACAGATCATAGAATAGATGGATCCAATTCTTCTCATTGCTCAGTCATTAAAGCAAGATGTTTGAAGGAAGATCGCAATACCTAGATATTAAAATCCCACCTCAAGTTGAGAGTCAACTGAGGTCTGCATATAACTTGAAGCTCAGCAGAGATTGTTCATGTCTTTAGTTGTAACTGGAGATTGGAGTCTGTGGATTGACTGAGAATTGCATTACCCACAAGCAGCATTGGATCATGAAGTTCTACAGAAGACTGCTTCATCTGCCAATGAACAGACTGTAAAAAAAATCTCAAAAATGTATTTTAGCTCCTTGAAGACTTGACCCTATTTTTGTTTTCTAAATACTGTTCTATCTGTAACTTTCTATGTCTTGCTGCTTCTGTGTATTATTCTAACTCTAAATAAACTTGACTATTGGTTTTAGTCTCTACGCATTATTCTGACAAGGTATTTTCTGCCTTTTTTTATGCAGTGAGTTGTTATGATCTGGAATGCATTGCCTGAAAGGGTGGTGGATGCAGATTCAATAGTAACTTTTAAAAGGGAATTGAATATATACTTGAAAAGGAAAAAAATTGCAGGGCTATGGGGAAAGAACAGTGTAGTGGGACTAAATGGATAACTCGTTCAAAGGGCCGGCAGATGCACGATCGGCTGAATGGCCTCCTCCTGTGCTGTATTATTCTACGATAAAGAAGTCAAGAGAATATGGTTAGCATTCTACGTGATCTCCAGAAGTTGATGATACAGCTAGGATTTTAATTCTGTGACATGCTATCCTATACATGGCATATATAAGGGCACAAATTTGGTTCATGAGATACTCCCCCTGCTTGTAGAAGCCCCCTTTTTTGTTGCTGCTGTGAGCACATGACAGGTTTTGGCAGAAAGCTTGAACTATAACAAAGACGCATACCATAATTCATCATAAATTAATAATCTGACAGAATCCAGAAGGATGACTCATAGGGGAAATGTAAAATTCACTGATTCAATAGGGGACAATGTTGGAACATTTTAACGGGGAGCTTTACTCTGCATTTAACCTACACTTGACAGTGACGGTGACAGTAACTGTTGAATAAATGTGCCCTGTTACCCAGTAGTACTGTCCTATTGCTTGATTAGCACAAATAAATGAAAACCCAAGTCGCTCTCAAAGGGTTACTTTTTGACAGATGCTGTCATTAAAAGAGAAAGTACCTTGAGGACTAAGTCATTTGAGTGTTAAATGAATGCCTCAAGCTACCTTTTCAAATTAAGCAATACTTACTAGCGGTGATTAATCTAAAGTTCATAGGTTTCAGTCCCTATTTCATTTGAAATTTAATGCAGAAGTATGTCACAGTAGCCACTATTGCCTTCCTTACACAAATTATCTCCCTCAGAATAGATGTCTGACATCATATTAGTTCCTTGCCATTGATTCCCCAATATTCAAATTTAAATATTCCAAATTGGTATTTTTAAACTACTTTTATGTGAAGCCTCCCATGTTTCCTCTATTTGAATTACTGAACCTCTCCTGCACCGTTACTTTATAACTTCAATCCGTGTCAGTTATAAGGGACCTGGGGTAACTGAAAACAAAATAAAACTGCCCCATAAGTTTCAAAGTATTTATGGATACAAAAGAATGATTCCATGGAAATAACCCAATTGCAGGGCTCATATGACTACAGAAAGTCAGATGATTCCTTAGTTTGCTGCTCCCAGCAGATAATGGCACTCGCATCTTAAGATGCATGTGGTTTTCTGAGATACTTTCCCTGCACGCACCGGATCGCATTATTCCCATGTAATCATTCCCTTGTATCTCTTGCTCTCTCTTTTAACCACCTTTTTAGGTTCCAACCTAATACAATTTTAAAAACTCTAAAGTGGGGATTTAGACACCAGTTAAGATTTCCAGCTGTGCTCTGTGTACTTGTGCATCAATTTATTTTCCTTTTTTTATGGAAAGGGGCTGAGGTTATATTGCCTTGAAATAAAGAGCATTTTTAAAAATCAATTTTCTCAACTTAAAGCCTTCCCTTAACTCATGTGCTGCTCTCTAGAGTGTAAGGACATGAGGCCTGTTATCAGGTCACTGGCAGTGCTATTCTTCTTCAATCGCCGTGTGTACAGCAGCATCGCAGTCCTTTAGACTTCAAAAACCCAATCTTGGCATTACCTAACTTAATTTACTTTATCTTTATCTTCCACTGTTTTCAGCCTTGTTTGTTTCCTGAACCAGTGGCTTTGGTTCTTCACCTGGGTTTCTTTTGATTTTCTTCAGTTCCCTCTCCCTTGTCCTGAACATACCTCTTATTTGAGTATGATCCCATTGTACCAGTCACCGTTCCGTACTTCAGAAGTGGCTACTGTTCTTGTGTGATCTGAGGCAACTGAGTGTTGGCAAGTTATTGAACTGTATGAGAAATCACAGCTAAGCCCTGTTTTGTCAACGATATCGACATGCTTATGCTTTCCAGGTGAAGTCATTGAAAAGTGATTAGGAGGGGGAATATTGGCTGCTCTCTTTCTTCCCCCAACCAACCAACCAATATTTTAGGGCCCTTAATCCTGCTGAGAGCATAAACCAACTATTGAAGTTGGGATGATATTTTTTGGTTCAGTTCCATGCTGATCAGTGTAGTTATTGACTACCCCTTCAGACAGCAGTGACCCCTGTGGTCTCTAGGTGGTGCTTCTACACACATTGGTGCTGAGATGACAAATTCAGTAGATTAGTGTCTTAACTGCTGTCCTTTCACTCCATAATGTTGTTAGTTGCACCAACACACAGCACCTGTATGCATATCTCAGTTTATTGAATAATAGAAAACAGAACAACAAAGAGCAATAGGGAAAAATTTGCATGGCCAAGGGGAAAGAGTGGGGGAATTGGACTAATTGGATAGCTCTTTCAAAGATCTGGCACAGACATGATGGGCCGAATGGCCTCCTGTGTTATATGATTCTATGCTGATTGTGGAAATCAAATTTACTGAGAAAACAACTGCAATTTGTACAAATTGGTGCCTTCAGCTTAATAATAAAAGTTATATTACTAATGTTGGAATACAGCATCTAGCAGAGTATGGATTAGTAAATGAGTACCATCAAGAATCTTGGCACCTGCCTACTTTAAAAAAAACACCATCATAGGAAATGAGGTTTCATAAATATTAGATGAAAATTAAAAAATCTAATCATTAATGATTTTTAAGCTGAACCACAGTAATTTGAGGATGTGTTGCCAGTCTGTACCCCTCTCTTTAAAAACAAACTAACCACTTTTTTCTTGGTGAATAAATTGATTGAACAGAAAGTGCTGATTACCTCAGTTAGTGGAAGCATGCTTGGTTGATTTAATTGAGAGAATTGCGTAAGGGACCCTGAATTAATATAGTGTGTGGAAATTACCATATTGCTGAATTACACCAGTTCATTGTTCTTTAATGATGTCATCATTACTCACTTTAAAAGAGAATTGTACTCTTGGGGAAGTACTTTCAATGTAGTCTTTCTTCTCTCGAAAAATACTTTACTGAAACAAAAAAGGAAACAGAATTTAAAATGTTGTCTATTTGAAAGAAGATACTCCTGGTTGTATTTTACAAAAAGCAGAGACCTACCACCTTGGTTCTCCCCCTGGCTGGAAAACACTCTCTTTGTCCTTTCTGGTAGATCCAATTTTGGCTAGTTGTTGCAGTTAGCGAGAGGCATCCTTCTCGAGTATTGTTATTGATTCTGCCACAACAGCACAATTTCTTTTTTAAAAGTTCAGCGTAGGACTGAGGGTCATGGTTGATATTCAAATGTATAATGGTGCAATTGCATCGTGGAAATGACGCTGCTGAGCGCATTGGCAACCAGCCAAAGGCTGACCCACTGAATACATTATCTACATGGATCTTTTCCAGTTGCAAGGCAAAATAAGCGTATCCCTTACATTTAAAATTCTTGTTTAAATACCACCTGGAGGGACAGTACTTTTAAGTTAGAACCGCCCACCATTAATCAATAGTCATTTTTCAAATGAAACATACATCTTATGGCGGGGTGGGGGGTGACTAACTGGGGAAAAGGGTATGTGACGCAGGGAAACTTCAGAAAGAGGAGAAAATAAAATATGGTTGTTTAAAGTATATCCCAATTTATTATTTTAAACTCAGCCCGAAGGTGACGGCTTTGAAGTATTTAAAACATCACTGAAGTGAGTGGGTATAAGAGTTTACATGTAGGTGAAGAAAGAGGTTGTTTATCCATAAGCAGTTCAGCTAACCACTAGAGGCTTAATTCCCAGTAAATGGCAAAGAAAATGTTGATCTTGGCTATACTAAAAGCTGGTGAGCCTGAAACAGGTGAGATGTACTGCTAGAATTACATCTGTTTTGCAGTACTTCAGATGATTTCTGCAGTGTTTTCAGACATCCTTTTATCTGTGTCCTGTGGACTTGAAGCACTTTTAAAGGGTAACTGGGTATCGATAGGGGTATGTTTTCCTCTGTTCACTATATATTTCCCTACATTACAACAGTGACTACACTTCAAACAGTACTTCATAGAATAGTACAGCACAGAAGGGAGGCCATTCAGCCCATCAAGTCTGCACCAGCTCTTTCGAAGAGCAATCCAGTTAGTCCCACTTGCCCGCTCATTCCCCATATCCCTTCAATTTTTTTCTCCTTCCAGTATTCATCCAATTCCCTTTGGAAGGTTACTATTGAATCTGTATCCACCACCCTATCAGGTAGTGTATTCCAAATCCTAACCACTCAATTGTGTAAAAAAAAAAAAAGTTCCCCCCCATGTTGTCTCTGGTTCTTTTGCCAAATGTCCTTAAATCTGTACTCTTTCGTTATCGACTCTTCAGTCATTGGAAACAGTTTCTTTTTATTTACTCTATCTAAATCCTTCATGATTTTAAACACCTCTATCAAATCTCCTCTTAGCCTTCTCTGCTCAAACGACAACAACCCCAGCTTCTCTAATCTATTCACATAACTAATCTATTCAAATAACCTCATCCCTGGAACCATTCTAGTAAATCTCACTGTACCCTCTCCAAACCCTTCACATCCTTCCTAAAGTGTGGTGCCCAGAATTGGACACAATACTCCAGCTGAGGCCGAACTAGTGTTTTATACAGGTTTAGCATAACTTCCTGGCTTTTGTACTCCACGGGGGGTGATTTTCATTCAGTTGGCGGGACTACAATTTTCAGGGTTGTAGTCCCGCCTCCATCGAGATGCGGCCAATCCACGCGATTTTAACTTGATTGACCTTGTTGAGCCCACGCAGCGGGCTCAGCAGGCCAATTAAGGGCCACCCGGCAACAGGTGACGTCACAGACTGAAATTTCATCTGTCAAGACGTTTTGACAGATGAAATATCAGTGTTTCACAGCTGTTTGAAGCTGTCAAACACTGACAGTCTTACTTCTAACCTGAGTCCTTCTACACAGACTCAGTTAGAAATCTCACCGGCACAGAAAGCTGAAGGCTGTCACTTTTGACAGTTCGCAGCCATTCTGTTTTCTGTGCCGGTTAGATGATGGACTCCTGAAACCTAAAGGAAGGAAGGCTGTAAAGGTAAGTACAGGTAATTTAAACTTCTTTAGACACACCAAACACACTTACCTTTGCACTCATGCACACGTCACTCACCTGAACATCGGCACCTCGACCCCTCCAAGTCCTTCAACCCGACGGCCCGACAACTCTAACTGGGCGTGGTTTGGAGCCGTCAGGAATCCCATACTTAAAGCTTTAAAATAGGGATTAGGCTAAAAACTGCCCGTTAACTACCTGTTAACAGGCAGTTAATTGGCACTAATCCCTTCCCGCCTCGGGTAGGCGGGTCCCAGTGCGGGGCGGGTACCCGCCTCCTTTGAAACTTACATGGAGGCGGGATGGTGTCGGGACCTTCGAATTCGGGACTTTGACCCCCCGCACGTCTCCAATCCCGACTCCACGGGTCAATGAAAATCGACCCCTATGCCTCTGTTTATAAAGCCCAGGATCCCATATGCTTTATTAACTGCTTTGAAGGTGGCTGGACAGGTTAACAAAGATTTGTGCACAAGCACCCAGGTCTCTCTGTTCTTGCACCTCTTTTAAAAATGTACCATTTAGTGTGTTTGGTCTGTCCTCATTCTTCCTACCAAAATGTATCCCCTCATACTTCTCTGCCATTTCACCTCCCATGTGTCCACGCATTCCACCAGTCTGTCTATGTCTTCTTGAAGTCTATTACTATCTGCCTCACTGTTTACGAAAACGTCCAAGTTTCATGTCATCTGCAAATTTCGAAATTGTGCCCTGTACCCCCAGGTTAAAGCCATTAATGTATATCAAAAACAGCAGTGGTCTGAGTACTGAACCTTGGGGAGCGCCACTGTATACCGCCCTCCAGTCTGAAAAACAGCCATTCACCACAACTCTGTTTTCTATCCCTTAGCCAATTTTGTATCCATGCTGCTACTGCCCCTTTTATTCCATGGGCTTCAATTTTGCTAACAGGCCTAGTATGTTGCCCTCATCCACCCTCTCTGTTACCTCAACAAAAAACTCAATCAAATTGGTCAAACACGATTTGCCCTTAACAAATCCATGCTGGCTCTCCTTTATTAGTCCATGCTTCTCCAAATAGCTGTTAACTTTCTCCCGGATTATTGTTTATAAAAGCTTCCCCACCACTGATGTTAAACTGACTGGCCTATAATTGCCAGGTTTATCCTTCTCCCCATTTTGAACACTTGCAATCCTCCAGTCCTGTATCATTGGAAGATTGTGGCCAGCACTTCCGCAATTTCTACCCTTACTTCCCTCAGTAACCTAGGATGCATCCTATCTGGACCGGGCGACTTAGCCACTTTAATTACCACCAGCCTTTCCAGTACCTCCTTTTATCTATTTTTATCTCATTCAGTATCCCAGCAACCTCCTCATTTACCATAGCTTTGACAAAGTCCTCTTCCTCGGTAAATACCGATGCAAAGTACTCATTTAGTACCCCAGTCGTGGCTTCTGCCTCCACCAACTGTTCTCCATTTTGGTCCCTAATCGGCCCCACAGCTCCTCTGTAGGTATATTAACAGTATAAGAGTTGTCAGAAGACCTTTGGATTCCCCTTTTATGTTGGTCGCCAATCTATTCTCGTACTGTCTCGTTACCTCTCTTATTTCCTTTTTCACTTCTCTGTACTTTTTATATTCAGCTTGATTTTCCCTTTTATTATCAAGCTGACATCTGTCATACGCCCCCTTTTTACTGCTTCATTGGCTGGAAAGCACTTTGGGAGGTCCTGAGGTTGTGAAAGGCATTCTATAAATGCAAGTACTTTCTTAATAATGTTAGTGAAAACTTTGATATGAGTTTAAAGCAGGTTTCCTTATTTTACACATCACTGTCTTTTTTTGCTAATAGTGAACAAAGGAAAATATACTCCATTTGTGTGGGGAAAACTGCTGACGATGCATTCCAGTTCTTCTGGAAAACAGAGTTAAAAATAATTAGCAGATATTTGAAAATAATTAGAACATTTTTGAGATCCAAAAAGGTGGTGGGAGGAGGGGGGAGGAATAGAAACAAAAAGCTAATCCAGATGGACCACACTCAACTTTCAATTTCCTTAATTTTGCCCATCTAATGTGGCTCATACTCCATCCCATCCCACATCATCTCAGAATTGGCTCATATCCAGGATAGTTACAATTCCATTTTTTTTTCATCGGATTCAGGATTTTTACTGATGTTTTGGGATTGTATTTCATAATGCCATCAATCTTTCTGTGAAAACCACAAATAAGCATCCTTGCTCATTCAGATTGTATTCTGTGGTACAAATTCACAAGTGTTTAAATAAACGTTATTGTCTTTGTTGAATTCAAATACATTTTTTCAGATCTAGTGTACTTTGTGTGCTCTTTCTCTGATAAAAGTCTGCTCTTTAATAAAAGTCTATCACTTCAATTCACATAGTTCAGTTATAAAAAAAATATTTCAGGTACTAACTCTTCTCTTGTGTTTGGAGTATGTAGATAACCCACTGGAGCTTAAACGCTCCAAGTTTATGATATGTGGGCCTTTCAGCATTTTATTTAGCCATAGGATGGCTTATCTTGTACACAGGAATTCTTTAGCTATTGACTTGGGGTGTTTTTGTGTTAAATGTGTTCCTTTAAGGTTTAGTTACCATTTTTGTTAAAGTATTGGGTTGTATTTGTTATCACTCTGATTTAATCCAGAAGTACAGGGTACAACTTTATATACGAACATAAGAAATAGGAGCAGGAGTAGGCCATTTGGCCCTTTGAGCCTGCTCCGCCATTCAGTAAGATCATGGCTGATCTTCTACCTCATCTCCACTTTCCTGCACTATCCCCATATCCCTTGATTCCCTTAATATTCAAAAATCTATCGAACTCTCATAGTCATAACGGCACAGAAGGAGGCCATTTGGCCCATCGAGTCCCTGCTGTCTCTCTAGAGCAATCCAGTCAGTCCCATTCCCCTGGTCTATCCTCGTAGCCCTGCAAGTTTATTTCCCTCAAGTGCCTATCCAGTCTCCCCTTGAAAATATTGAGTGTCTCCGCTTCCACCACTTTCGTCGGCAGCGAATTCCAGGTCATCACAACTAGCTGCGTAAATAAGTTTTTCCTCACATCCCCCCTATATCCCTTGCCCAAAACCTGAAATGTGTGTCCCCTAGTCCTTGTACCATCAACTAGTGGGAACAGCCTTTCCCCGTCTAGCCTATCCAAAGCGTCATAATCTTGTACACCTCTATCAAATCATCCCTCAAACTCCTTTGCTCTAATGAAAACAAATCCAGCTTCTCCAACCTGTCCATGTAGCTAAGATCCCCCATCCCTGGAACCAGTGGCCCCAGCACTGACCCTTGGGGAACACCACTGTCTACCATCCTCCAGTCTGAAAAACAGCCATTTACCACAACTCGCTGTTTTCTGCCCTTAAGCCAATTCCTTATCCAAGCTGCCACTGACCCACCTATTCCATTTTGTTAACCAGCCTTCTATGTGGTACTTTGTCAAACGCCTTCCGAAAATCCATGTGGACAACATCCATTACATTCCTTTCATTAATCCTCTCTGTTACTTCATCAAAAAATTTAATTAGATTAGTGAAACACGATCTGCCTTTTACAAATCCGTGTTGGCTCTCCTTATTTAACTTAAACCCCTCCAAGTGCCTGTTAATTTTTTCCTTGATTATTGTTTCTAAAACTTTACCCACCACTGATGTTAAACTGACCGGCCTGTAGTTACTAGGATTATCCTTACACCCTTTCTTGAACAATGGTGTGACATTTACCACTTTCCAATCCTCGGGCACCTCCCCTGCATCTAGGGAAGATTGGAAAATTACGGCAAGCCCTTCCGCTATCTCCTCCCCCAAAATCCCTTAGCAACCTGGGATGCAAGTCATCTGGACCAGGCGACTTATCCACTCTAAGCATACCCAGCCTTTCTAGTACATCCTGTATCAACTTTCACCCCTTCCATTGCTTCTACCTTTTCTGCTTCTACCTTTTCCACTTCTACCGATATTTTGTCAGCATCCACCTCAGTAAACACTGATACAAAGTACTCTATTATTCTAGCCTTGCCCTGCGTCTCTAAGCATATATTACCACCTTTGTCTCTAATAGGCCCCACCCCGCCTCTTACCAACCACTTACTGTTTACATGCTGTTTATGTCTTGAATATATGCAACGACTGAGCCTTCACAGCTCTCTGGGGTAGAGAATTCCAAAGATCCACCACCCTCGGAGTGAAGAAATTTCTCCTCATCTCAGTCTGAAATGGCCAACCCCTTATTCTGAGACTGTGACCCCTGGTTCTAGACTCCCCAGCCAGGGGAAACATCCTCCCTGCAGTTACCCTGTCAAGCCCTGTAAGAAATGTGTATGTTTCAAATAGATCACCTCTCGTTCTTCTAAACTCTAGAGCATATGGGCCTAGTCTGCTCGGTTTTTCCTAATAGGACAATCCACCCATCCCAGGAACCATTCTGGTGAACCTTCGTTGCACTCCCTCTATGACAAGTATATATTTCCTTAGGTAAGGAGACCAGAACTGTACACAAGGTGTGGTCTCACCAGGGCCCTATATAATTGTAGTAAGACGTCTTTACTCTTATACTCAAATCCTCATGTAATAAAGGCCAACATACCATTTGCTTTCCTAATTGCTTGCTGTACCTGCATGTTAACTTTCAGTGATTTGTGTACAAGAACACCCAGGTCCCTCTGAACACCAACATTTCCCAATCTCTCACCATTTAAAAAATACTCTGCTTTTCTATATTTCTTACCAAAGTGGATAACTTCACATTTCTCCACATTATATTCCATTTGCCATGTTCTTGCCCACTCACTTAGCCTGTCTATATCTCCTTGCATCCTCCTCACAACTTACATTCCCACCCAGCTTTGTATCATCAGCAAACTTGGATATATTACATTTGGTCCCCTGATCCAAATCATTGATGTAGATTATGAATAGCTGAGGCCCAAGCACTGATCCTTGCGGTACCCCACTAGTTACAGCCTGCCAACCCGAAAATGACCCTACTCTCTGTTTTCTGTCCGTTAGCCAATCCTCAATCCATTAATATATTGAATAGTTTCTTTTAGCAAGTACCGTTTTTATCCAACGCAAACAAATGTGGCAAATGGGACCAAAACAAGAGTAAAATAATTTCTTTAATTTTTTCCTGGCAATTTTCTGTACCAATTGTCCCCTGAGGTACAGTCCCACTCCAAGCTACTTCGCTTAAAAGGCCATAATTCATGTGTAAGCCTAGAATGCAAGTATTCAGTGACTGGGAGCATCACTGCTGGGCCTGATCCTGTCCTCAATCAATATCTGGAGATGTGCACTCCTAGCAGTGGTTTCTGGAAAGAAGGCAGGATAAGGAATTCTACACGATCTTCCCTGCTCGAATGGGGGTGGGTTGGTAACCAGATTTAGGATCATTAGCAAAAGAATGAGAGGAATTTTTTTTAATGCAGCAATTTATTATGACCTGGAATGCGCTGCCTGAAAGGGTGGTGGATCGTAACTTTCAAAAGGGAATTACAGGAATCCCTCCCCAACCACGGGGGATACGTCCCTGAAAACCCCAGTGTTTAGTAAAACCGCGGTTGGCAAATTCAGTATAAATGTATATAAACACAATAAAAAAGAATATAAAAATCATGTTATTTACCTTATTCCTAAATTTAAATCCGCGGAAAGGCGAATTTCCCTGCCGCGGTTGGTGAAAATAGTCGCAGAGTGGAAACCGTGTATAAGTGAAATCCGCGTATGGCAAAACCGCGGTTGGGGCGGGATTCCTGTATATACCTGAAAAGGAAAAATTTACAGGGGTATGGGGAAAGAGCAGTGGAGTGGGACTAACTAGATAGCTCTTTCAAAGAGCTGGTACATGTACGATGGGCCAAATGGCCTCCTCCTGTGCTATACGATTCTATGATTCTAACACTGGCATTGAGGCCATTGTAGCAGCATTGATTGGGGATTTAACCTGGGAACTGCCTGCTCTATTAGGCTTGGCTACTCGTTTTTGTAAAGATGCTGAGCATCTGGGAGTATGTGTTAGGAGCTCTGACCTTTCTAATACATTGTGATTTTTGTACAATTTCAAAATAGATAACATCTGTTCTGGTAGATTTTATGGTTACAATAATTCCCTTCAATTAAAATGCCAGGTACTATTAATCTGTGTGTTTCAGTAGCTTTAATACCTGCATATTTTACATGGATTGCAACCTGATTCTTTGGTGTGGCTTCTCTTTACTGCAGAAAAACCCAGCATGGCTCATTAGACCAGAGTTCTCCACCTCAAAGCAGCATATCTGCCTCATACAATCATCCAGTCCTAGGGATGTACGATCCCAAAGATGACTTCCCACTCAGAAAAACAGGTAATGTTGCTTTGAAGTGCAAATTTTCATAAAGCCAGTCTAGTTTATTGATGTATCATATTATGTTGTGAAAGCAGAGCTTTCGCCCTGCATCAAATAGAGAAAATTTCTATATTTTGTTTTATGTTGGATTGTTTTGGTTGTAACTAGAGACAAGAGGCTCAGTGGTAACATTGCCACCTGTGAATTAGAAGGTCATGGGTTCAAGCCCCATTCCAGGACTTTAGCACATAGGCTGACATTTCACTGAAGTGCTGAAAGAGAACTGCATTGTCGGAGGTGCTATCTTTCGGATGAGCTGTTAAACTGAGGTCCTATCTGCCTGTTGCTGCTTATTTGATCTTTGAAATGCTTTATTGCGCACATTGATTAAACTTGACTCTATAGAACAGGAATGAAAGACCTGCCTCTTTCTCTGCAGTTCTGTCTTAAAGAAGGCACCTCTTGGGTGAAGTAACTTGAAGTAATTGCACTTTGATATGTTCTGTGTAGGCACTTGTATCTAATATTTTCTTAAAACTCTGCATTTAAAGAATTAGTAGTTTCCAGGAAAAACTAATGTCCTTCATGAAAATGACTGGCGCCTTCAAGTCAACTACTTACTCCGTGACTTGTGGATTAATAACTAAAGTTTGGTTTTTAAAAGCTTATACAAAGGCAAGTCCCTAGTGTAGTTGATTTCCTTTGCTCCTTGAAACATGTACAATGTATTACCATATATATTTCACAATAAGGCACGTGTTTGTAATATAGAATAGTTGGGTATGGTAACGTAGTGGTCACGTTACTGGACTAGTAATCTGAAGGCCTGTACTAATAACACAGAAAATGTGAGTTCCAATCCCAACATGGCAATTTGATTATTTTGAATTTTAAAAAATCTGGAAATAAAAAGCTGGCATCAGCAAGTTTCCTTTTTTTTGGGTGCGTGGCCCCTTTAAGGGGCAGCATGGCCCATTCAACATACTGCGTATGCACGTTTTTTTTGTATTGAAAAGCCGGCGAGCTGGCTACACGGGAGGTCCCAAGAACTGCACAGCTTAAAGGGAACATTGAGTATCAGTAAAAGTGCCCATGAAGCTGTCAGATTGTTGTAAAAGCCCAACTGGTTCACTAATGTCCTCTAGGGAAAGAAACCTGCTGTCCTTACCTGGTCTCGCCTCTGTGACTCTAGTCCCACACCAGCTTTGAGAGTCTTAACTGCACTCTGAAGTGGTCTGGCAAGCCACTCGGTTATATTATCACCTTCTCAGGGCAACTGGGCATTAGATGTTCTAAAGTAATGCACCATTATCCACCCCAGCCTGAGTGTGATTACCAACTAGAGTAGAAGTTTGGTGTTACAGCCATCAAATGTTCCAAAGAGCTCTTTGTAATAACAACCTCGAGGTGAAAAAAGGAGTCTGACCTTGCTCTTTTTCACCATTTGAGTGAGTGCTATTTTGGCCCTTCGCATGGCTGTATTTGGATGCCAAAATAGTACTAATCCTATATCTTTTGGCAACAATTTCAAAACCATGGTTGTGATTTTGAAATTAGGCTGATTTATTATTATTACCACCAAGATGTGAAGAAAAGGGAGCACACATTTTCCTTGCTGTGAATCACAATATAAATTAACCAGCATCTGAGCTGCAACACTGGCATCTACCTGACAAAGTGGAAAATTGCCCAGGTATGTCCTGTCCACAAAAAGCAGGACAAATCCATTCTGGCCAATTACCGCCTCATCAGCCTACTCTCAATCATCAGCACAGTGATGAAAGGTGTCATCGGCAGTGCTATCAAGCAGCACTTACTCACCAATAACCTGCTCACCGATGCTCAGTTTGGATTCCGCCAGGACCACTCGGTTCCAGACCTCAGTACAGCCTTGGTCCAAACAAGGGCTGAATTCCAGAGGTCAGGTGAGAGTGACCGCTCTTGACGTCAAGGGCTGGATTTTGTCAATGGAGGTGACTTGGAGGCGGGACTGCTGCTTTTCGTGTCAATGTCCCGCCTCCATCCTCACCTGACCATTCAGAGGGATTTTCCCCTGATTGAGCTTGTTAAACCCGCCCTGCGGGCTCAGCAAGCCAATTAGGGAAGAAGTCACTGACAGACCACGTCAACGTCAGACGTGCTATTTGTCAAGACTTCTTGAAAGAAGAAATGACCGCGTTTGACAGATCTGTGAAGCTGTCAAACACTGACATTCTCTAGTTTGATTAGTTTTTGTGGTGAGGACTGAAAAAACATTGTAAAAAAGTACATTTCAGATGTCTGATGGAGCAGAGGGTCCATCAGCCATTACCTGAAATTGACAAGGTGGATGTCTGCTCTCCCGATCCAGCACGACTAAAGGCTATAGAAGTGAACACCTTTTTAAAGTTATCACTCACCTTGCATACTTACCACTCCACACTTGCACCCATCACTCACCTCTACACCTTACTTCCAGGTGCCTCCGACTGCCGCAAACGACCTCCACGTCTCCTCCAACCCGGCGGGGTTCTCCGAGGTCGGGAAGCCTTCACCTGTGAAGGTAAAATGGCACTAATCCTTATTTCTGCCTGTTAACTATCTTAACAGGCAGTTAAAAGGAGTAAAAGCCTTTCCCGCCTCCAGGAGACGGGACCCGAAGCTGCACATCCTCCCGCCTCCTGGCAAAAGGGCACGGAGGCGGGATGGGGGTGGATTTGCCACCCGCCCCCAATTTCTCCGATTTTACGTGCTGGCCCGCCTCCTCGGGGCTTGGAAAATCGAGCCCCAAGAGTGTGGCACCAAGGAGCCCTAGTAAAACTGAAGTCAATGGGGATCAAGGGGAAAACTTTCCACTGCCTGGAGTCATACCTAGCACAAAGGAACATGGCTGTGATTGTTAGAGGCCAATTATCTCAGCCCCAGGGCAATGTCCTAGGCCCAACCATCTTCAGCTGCTTCATCAGTGAACTTCCCCCCAACATAAGGTCAGAAGTGGGATGTTCGCTGATGATTGCACAGTGTTCCATTCGAAATTCCTCAGCTAATGAAGCAGCCCATGCCCACATGCAGGAAGACCTGGACAACATCCATGCTTGGGCTGATAAGTGGCAAGTAACATTCGCGCCAAGTGCCAGGCAACGACCATCTCCCAACGAGAGAGAGTTTAACCACCACCCCTTGACATTCCATGGTATTACTATCATCAAATCCCCCACCATCAACATCCTGGGGTCACCATTGACCAGAAAGTCAACTGGACCAGTCACACAAATACTGTGGCTACACAAGCAGGTCAGAGGCTGGGTATTCTGCGGCGAGTGACTGACCTCCTGACCAATGTTCCCTGTAAGCTGCGCGGCCACGCACTGCTCCAGGGAACCCGCGCAGCTGGTTTGTCGGCTTTTCAATGTAAAAACTGCATATGCGCTGTATTTTGAATGGCTCCGTAAAGGGGCCGCGCAGGGCCAAAAAGAATTATTGCCTAGATGAGTGCAGCTCCAACAACACTCAAGAAGCTCAACACCATCCAGGGCAAAGCAGTCCCCTTGATCGGCATCGGATTCACCACCTTAGCATTCACTCCCTCCACCACCGGTGCACCATGTCTGCAGTGTTTACCATCTACAAGATGCGCTGCAGCAACTTGCCAAGGCTTTTTCGACAGCACCTCCCAAACCCACGACCTCAACCACCTAGAAGGACAAGGTCAGCAGGTGCATGGGAACACCACTACTCCAAGTCGCACACCATTCTGACTTGGAAATTTATCGCCGTTCCTTCCTCATCGCTGGGCCAAAATCCTGGAACTCCCTCCCTAACAGCACTGTGGGAATACCTTCACCATACGGACTGCAGCGCTTCAAGAGGGCAGTTCACCACCACCACCTCGAGGACAAATTGGGATGGGCGATAAATGCTAGCCTTGCCAGCACGCCCATATCCCTTGAATGAATAATTTAAAAAAAAATTGCTTTAACCCACATTTGTTCTTAAAACAACTGCTAGCAGTTTCTGTGCACTAGGTTATGGCCTTTTGGACTCAATGGACATCCTTCATCCCCAGTGTGTCCGCAACTCCAAAGGTGCTTAATTAGGGATAGTTTTGTGCTGTGGGCTTACACTCATCAGGAACAGGATTGAAATTGTCCAATAGCAAAATACTGCGAATGCTGGAAATCTGAAATAACAACAGAAAATGCTGGAAACGCTCAGCAGGCCAGGCAGCATCCGTGGAGAGAGAAACAGTTAACGTTTCAGGTCTGTGAAGTTTTTTTTACATAGACCAGCAGAAAAAGGAAATCATTATTGCATTGGCCTGGGCTAGATTCAATTGCAAGGTCCTAGATGAGTAAGGACATTGTGCTAACTCATTGCACCAACTAGACCACCTTATTGTCTTCGACAAAAAGCATTTTACTTACTATAGAAAGTAACACTGCGTTGTAAACATTTTAAAAACATACATTATAGACAGACATACATTATTGATCTGCCATAATTTATTTTTTTTACTTAAAAGATGAAACATGGGTGGAAATTACAAATATATCAAACTGGACCAGCTCCAGTTCACATTGAAGTCTATTTCTGCTGGTTCTGTAATAGGACTTCAGTTCTCCATTCTAAATTTTTTGGTCCTTCAAATTTAGTTATGTTCCTTCTCTGTTGCTCTATGTAGCACATTTGACCTGTATTGCACACTACAGTCATTTGGGGTGCTGTTATGACATCAGTGGCTTCTGCTGTTTCCACTACAGTACTGATTTACATACAATTCAGACTTTACAAATATAAAGGGCTGGATTTTACCTGCCGAGATGAGTTGGGGGTGGAACTGCTGCCTTCCGGGTTCTAGTCCCGCCCCCAGTGACGTCCGCCACACAGACGGTATTTTCCCCTGATTGGCCTTGTTAAGCCTGCCCTATGGGCTTGCAGGCCAATTAAGGGAAAGCCGGTGTCAGATGACATCAGTTAATGACTCTTCATCTACCGGCTTTCTTAGATCATGTCAAAAATAAAAGGTTTATGTCACTCAGTGTTTGACAGCATTGAGGTGCTGTCAAACACTGACAATCACTGTACAAAGGTGATCCCTTGCACCCAGGCTCTCCAATGACTCTCTCCTTAGGATAAAATGGGTGGCAGCTGTAGATGAAGGTACAGAAGCGATCTGTCACTTCTCCCAATGAGGTGAGGCCACACAAACACTTCAAAGCTTGTCACCTACAGAAAAATCTAAACCCATTAAAAATTACTTTCCCAACATTTCCTTACCTCTGATACTCACCAGCATCCTTCACACCACTTCTGCAGCTGTCATCTATACACAAACATAACAACAGACCCACAGCACGCCTCACTTACCCTGGTGGGGTTCCCCGATGTCGGGAAGCCCGCAGCAGAAGTCTCAAAATGGGAACAAGCCTCTTAACTGGCTATAATCCTCTTCCCGCCACTAGGAGTTGGGTCCCTGCGCAAATCGAATCGGGTACCCGACTCCTGGGAAGATTGGTTGGGAGTGGGTTCGGGACCCGCTCCCTTTTTTCCCAGCAGTCCCGCCTTCAGACCCGCCTCCTCAGGGCTGGTAAAATCCAGCCCAAAGACTTTGGTTTATTAAAATAGATACATTTGACACTCCACAAAATTAATTAGTTTTTCAGGGCCATAAACTTTGTTTAGCAGTCAATACACTGTTAAAACCCCAGTTACACCTAATCCAAAACTTTTAATGGGGTATTTAACAGTGGTATTACCGCAGAAGAGCCCAAGTTTTTGTCAGTTTCCATGATTTGACAGATTACACTGATTGCCAGCTGGGAGGGGGGAGGGGGAGAGGTGGTGGTGTCCACAGCACAGCCGACGGAGGAACAATGAGTGATTGACCACAACTTCAGGATTTCCACGTTAGGCTGTGCATGCGCTAAATCCTGAAGTTGCGGTCAGTTCCAAAGGCGAAATGATGGCGAACGCTGCCAGTTCACTGCAATCAGGACCGCAAGTTCTGGGCCAATATTTTCCTCTCTTTTTAAATTGTGCTTTAAGTCATGAAATGATCACAAACAAGCACTGCATAAATGGAGTTATTTATTGCTTTGTATAGGTGCTGTAACATGTAAAAGTAGAAATCTTTTTGCTGTATATATTTGCCTGTTATGAGTAGATGGTAACACAGACCCATCTTGTACAGCTCAAGACCCCAAAATGGTATTCCTTGGTGAAATGAACCCTTGTTACTGGCTCTGAACCAAATCGGCTCATGTGTAAAGAACTGTGTACAGTTGGCATGCCAAAATCCACAATAAGCACACACAATTAATGTTTGTGATTGCTCAATCAGTTTTAGAGCTGGAAAACCAGATGAAACCTATGGGTGTTCTTTCTTCAAACGAGAGCTGGCAATAGTGCATACATATGAGCTAAATTAATTCAACAAAGCAAGGGAATTCTAAGCAGGAAAACAAGGTCCACATTACTTCACCAATTGCGTGCCTTAGTATGTGTGGTTACATTGTGCAATATCTGCTGTACAAGCTAGAAAACAAAGATATTCCCAGGCCCTTCTTATTTATACATGCACTATAATTCAGCAAGTCTTTGTGTTGTCAGTTCTGCCACATTACAGGCATGGTCAAACAGTCTTATTGGCACCTATTATAGTTTTGGCTATATACATCTTCAACTAGAAGCAATTAAAACGACTGCAAGCTGCAGCATTTCATCCTTGACACTGTTATCAGTTCATTACTTTATGCCATATTTTTCTAACTTTTTGGAGCAAAGAAACTCAGAAATGTTGTGTGGTCCATCTGGCAGGTCCTAAAGTGTATTTTAACAAAGAAACATAGAAGATGGGAGCAGGAGTAGGCCATATGGCCCCCTTGAGCCTGCTCTGCCATTTAATGAGATCATGCTGATTATCCAAATTCAGTACCCTGTCCCTGCTTTCTCCTCATATCCCTTGATCCCTTTAGCTTTAAGAAATATATCTAACTCCTCCTTGAATATATTTAATGAATTGGCCTCCACTGCCTTCTGTGGTAGAGAATTCCACAGGTTCACCACTCTCTGGGTGAAGAAAATCCTCCTAATTTCTGTCCTAAAAGGCATACCCCTTATCCTTAGACTGTGACCCCTGGTTCTGGACTCCCCCGCTATCGGGAACATTCTTCCTGCATCTAGTCTGTCTAGTCCTGTTAGAATTTTATAAGTTTCAATGAGATCCCCTCTCATTCTTCTAAACTCTAGCGAATATAAGCCCAATTGACCCAATCTCTCCTCATACGTCATTCCTGCCATCCCAGGTAGCAGTCTGGTGAATCTTCGCTGAACTCCTTCCATGGCAAGAATATCCTTCCTCAGATAAGGCGACCAAAACTGCACACAATACTCAAGATGTGGTCTCACCAAGGCCCTGTACAACTGCAGCAAGACATCCTTGTTCCTGTACTCAAATCCTCTCGCTATGAAGGCCAACATACCATTTGCCTTCTTAACCGCCTGCTGCACCTGCCTGCTTACCTTCAGCGACTGGTGCACAAGGACACCCAGGTCTCGTTGCACTTCCCCTTCTCCCAATCTATTGCCGTTCAGATAATAATCTGCCTTACTGTTTTTGCCACCAAAGTGGATAACCTTGCATTTATTCACATTATACTGCATCTGCCCAATCACCCAACCTGTCCAAATCATACTGGAGTTTCTCTGCACCCTCCTCCCAGCACACATGCCCACCCAGTTTTGTGTCGTCTGCAAACTTGGAAATATTACATCTAGTTCCCTCGTCTAGATCATTAATATATATTGTGAATAGCTGGGGTCCAAGCACCGATCCCTGCGGTACACCACTAGTCACTGCCTGCCACTCGGAGAAAGAGCCGTTTATTCCAACTCTTTGCTTCCTGTCTGCAAACCAGTTCTCTATCCAAGTCAGTACTTTACCCCCAATCCCATGTGCTTTAACTTTGCACACTAATCTCTTATGCGGGACCTTATTGAAAGCCTTCTGAAAGTCCAAATACACCACATCCACTGGTTTATCCCTAATCTATTCTACCAGTTACATCCTCAAAAAATTCCAGTAGATTAGTCAAGCACGATTTACCTTTTGTAAATCCATGTTGACTTTGTCCGATCCTGTCACTGTTTTCCAAGGGCTCTGCTATTACATCTTTTATAATGGACTCTAGCATTTTCCCCACTACCGCTGTCAGGCTACCACCTTTTTTAAATAGTGGGGTTACATTAGCTACCCTCCAATCCACGGGAACTGTGCCCGAGTCTATAGAATTTTGGAAGATGACCAACAATGCATCTACTATTTCTAGGGCCACTTCCTTAAGTTCCCTAGGATGTAGATTATCAGGCCCTGGGGATTTATCGGCCTTCACTCCCATCAATTTCCCTAACACTATTTCCTTACAAACACTGATTTCATTCAGTTCTCCCTCTCATTAGACCCTATGTTCCCTGACATCTCTGGGAAGTTATTTGTGTCCTCCTTTGTGAAGACAGAACCAAAGTATGTATTTAATTGGTCAGCCATTTCTTTGTTCCCCATTATAAATTCCCCAGATTCTGACTGCAAGGGACCTACGCTTGACTTCACCGATCTTTTTCTCTCCACATATCTATAGAAGCTTTTACAGTCAGTTTTTATGTTCCCAGCAAGCTTACTCTCATCCTATTTTCCCCCTCTTAATTAATCCCTTTACCCTCCTTTGCTGAATCCTAAACTGCTCCCAATCCTCAAGTTTGCTGCTTTTTCTGGCCAATTTATATGTCCTCTCCTTGGATCTTATGCTTTCCCTAATTTCCCATGTTAGCCACGGTTGAGTCACCTATTGTTTTATTTTTATGCCAAACAGGGATGAACAAATTCTATAGTTCATCCATGCGATCTTTAAATGTTTGCCATTGCCTATCGACTGTCAAACCTTTGAGTAACGTTCCCCAATCCATCCTAGCCAACTCGCGCTTCATACCATCGTAGTTCCCTTTATTTAAATTCAGGACCCTAGTCTCTGAATCAACTACTTCACTCTCCATCTTAATGAAGAATTCTATCATATTATGACCGCTCCTCCCTAAGGGGCCTCGCACAACAAGATTGCTAATTAATCCTTTCTCATTACATAATACCCAGTCTAAGATGGCCTGATCTCTGGTTGGTTCCTCAACATATTGGTCCAGGAAACCATCCCGTATACATTCTAGGAATTCCTCCTCCACAGCATTGTTACTAATTTGGTTAGCCCAATCTATATGTAGATTAAAGTCACCCATGATAACTGCTGTGCCCTTATTGCACGCATCTCTAATTTCCCGCTTAATGCCATCCCCAACCTCAGCATTACTGTTTGGGGGTCTGTATACAACTCCCACTAATGTTTTCTGCCCCACAGTATTTCTTAGCTCTACCCATACAGATTCCACATCATCAGAGCTAATATCCTTCCTAACTATTATGTTAATCTCCTCTTTTAACCAGCAATGCTGCCCCACCTCCTTTTCCTTTTTGCCTGTCCTTCCTGAATATTGAATATTGATGTTGAATTCCCAGCCTTGGTCACCCTGGAGCCATGTCTCCGTAATCCCAATTATATCATATCCATTTACATCTATTTGCGCAACTAATTCATCCACCTTATTACGAATGCTCCTCGCATTAAGACACAAAGCCTTCAGGCTTGTTTTTTTAACACTCTTGGTCCTTTTAAAATTATTATTGGCCCTGTTTGATTTACACCCTTGATTTCTCTGCCTTCCACTTTTGCTTTTCTCCTTCCTATCTTTTGCTTCTATCCTTGCTTCCCTTTCCTCTGTCTCCCTTTTCAGGTTCCCAACCCCATGCCATTTTAGTTTAAACCCTCCCCAACAGCACTAGCAAACACTCCCCCTAGGACATCGGTCCCGGTCCTGCCCAGGTACAAACAATCCAGTTTGTACTGGTCCCACCTCCCCCAGAACCGGTTCCAATGTCCCAGGAATTTGAATCCCTCCCCCTTGCACCATTCCTCTAGCCACATATTCATCTGAAATATCCTTCTATTTCTACGCTGACTAGCACGTGGCACTGGTAGCAATCCTGAGATTACTACCTTTTGAGGTCCTATTTTTTTTAACTTCCCTCCTAACTCCTTATATTCAGCTTTTCGGACCTCATCCCGTTTTTTACCTATATCGTTGGTACCTATATGCACCACGTCAACTGGCTGTTCACCCTCCCCCCTCCAGAATGCCCTGCAGCTGCTACGAGTCATCCTTGACCCTTGCACCAGGGAGACAACGTACCACCCTGGAGACTTGTTTGTGGCCGCAGAAATGCCTATCTATTCCCCTTACAATAGAATCCCCTATCACTATAGCTCTCCTGCTCTTTTTCCTCCCGTCTTGTGCAGCAGAACCATCCATGGTGCCAGGAATTTGGCTACTGCTGCCATCCCCCGATAAGCCATCGTCCCCAACAATATCCATATCTGTTTGAGAGGGGGGTGGCCACAGGAGACCCGTGCACTACCTGCCTGCACCTACTACTCTGCCTGGTGGTCACCCATTCCCTTCCTGCCTGTGCAGCCTTTACCTGCGGTGTGACCAACTCCCTAAACGTGCTATCCACGACATCCTCAGCATCGCGAATGCTCCACTATGTATCCATTCGCAGCTCCAGTGCCGCAATGCGGTCTGTCAGTAGCTGCAGCTGGATACACTTCCGCACACATGGTCGTCAGGGACACATGAAGTGTCCCTGATTTCCTACATAGTGTAGGAGGAGCATGCCACGGGGCCGAGCTGTCCTGCCATGACTTACACTTTAATTAGTTCAAATGAAATTAAATCAAATCAATACCACTAATTACACTACAATTAAATGATATACTCAAGGGCCCTTGTTTACTAGCACTCCCACTACACAACTATTAAACTATAAACCACAAAAATTAAGTTTGGAAAAAAGCGAGAAAGAGAGAAATACTCACCAACCAATCATTTACCTGCTTTCTGGTGATGTCACACTTCGATTACTTTTTGCTTCTTTACACTCACCGGTCCGTTGTAGCCGCGGCTCACCTTTGAAACCTCCCGAGGTTTCGCGCTCTCCAGCCGCTCTCGCTCACCTTCGAAACCTCCCGAGGTTTCGCGCTCTCCAGCCGCTCTCGCTCACCTTTGAAACCTCCCGAGGTTTCGCGCTCTCCAGCCGCTCTCGCTCACCTTCGAAACCTCCCGAGGTTTCGCGCTCTCCAGCCGCTCTCGCTCACCTTCGAAACCTCCCGAGGTTTCGCGCTCTCCAGCCGCTCTCGCTCACCTTTGAAACCTCCCGAGGTTTCGCGCTCTCCAGCCGCTCTCGCTCACCTTTGAAAGCTCCCGAGGTTTCGCGCTCTCCAGCCGCTCTCGCTCACCTTTGAAAGCTCCCGAGGTTTCGCGCTCTCCAGCCGCTCTCGCTCACCTTTGAAATCTCCCGAGGTTTCGCGCTCTCCAGCCGCTCTCGCTCACCTTTGAAATCTCCCGCGGTTTCGCGCTCTCCAGCCGCTCTCGCTCACCTTTGAAATCTCCCGAGGTTTTGCGCTCTCCAGCCGCTCTCACTCACCTTTGAAATCTCCCGAGGTTTCGCGCTCTCCAGACGCTCTCGCTCACCTTTGAAATCTCCCGAGGTTTCGAGCTCTCCAGCCGCTCTCGCTCACCTTTGAAATCTCCCGCGGTTTCGCGCTCTCCAGCCGCTCTCGCTCACCTTTGAAATCTCCTGAGGTTTCGCGCTCTCCAGCCGCTCTTGCTCACCTTTGAAATCTCCCGAGGTTTCGCGCTCTCCAGCCGCTCTCGCTCACCTTTGAAATCTCCCGAGGTTTCGCGCTCTCCAGCCGCTCTCGCTCACCTTTGAAATCTCCCGAGGTATCGCGCTCTCCCGATGCTCTCGCTCACCTTTGAAATCTCCCGAGGTTTCGCGCTCTCCAGCCGCTCTCGCTTACCTTAGAAATCTCCCAAGGTTTTAAAGCATAGTGTACTATTGTCTCCTTCAATCACTTTTCCATTAAATAAAATATACAGCTCCCTCTTGAACTTGCCAATGCTATTCACCTTTTCTGTCTCCCTGGTCACTCTGATCCACACATTCATCATTCTCTGTTTGAAGTAGTTAGTTCTAAATTGTCTGTACACCTTTCACATGCACTTGACTGTCTGGTTCATCACTTGTTCATTTATAGAAGTAGAATAATTAGAGCATTTGATATTTGGAAAAATGTTGCCTTCATTCCCATTCATCATCTTCAGTTGAAAGTTACAGTATATGTTCACCCTATGGTTCCTCATAGAAATAATAGGGAAGCAGCCATTGGAATGTTCTTCGTTATTTTCCTGAGGTTTTAACTCCTAGAAAATACAGGGGATGTTGGCCTGCAACTTCAAAAAAAAACACAAACCTATTCTACAGGGGAGAAATGTGTGCTATAACATCAGATAGATCATAGAGAGAGCGTCACTAAGTTTGGTGTTCCATTTAGTTGAAAATCCATTTAGTTGAAAATCCAATGCACAATTAGGGATTTTTTTAAACTATATTTTTGTTAAATAAAATATTTATTGAATAGAGATAAACCTTTTCAGTGAATTCACTTTACATAAACAATTGAGGAAACTGTTTGTTGCATGGCTCCCACTCTATAGATATCTGTGAAAAACTGGTGCTAAAAGTATTAAAGTTTAATGTAAGTTTCTATGGAGATGCAGGTTTCCTTGTGGCCAAATTCCAAAAATATCATACAGCAAGTTCTTTTTACAGTCTGGGCTTAATGCAACTACTTGAACTTTTGCTAACAGCTTGACAACAGTTTCTATAAGCAGATCTCATCTCATCTATGAACTGAAGCCTATTTATTTTGCTCTCTACCTTATTGAGTTAGCATAACCCACTTAACAATTAAACTCCATCACAGTAAATTGCTAATGTAATTGAGCATGTAGGATGCCTATTACGGCTCCTGCCATTTAGAAAGGTGGAAAATATTTACAACATTAGACCACCTTGTACAGGCTCACCTACTTTCCAGGTTTATTTACAAATAAAAATGGAGGTCAAATACTGTTAAGCACATAATTGTATAAGAGAACTGGAAACCGCCAACAAAGGGCTAATATTGTGGCAAAGCCATCAAGAGACTCTTGCAGTAACGTTTATAATTGTCTTTAATCTCATAGTTGTTACCTTTAAGTGTGTGCGCTGTTTAAACAGCGCAGGATCGATAAAAGCACGATCTGACGCGATGACGTCATCACGCAGGTCACGTGACGTTCCCAACGGCGGGAAACGTGATGACGTCAGGGGGGGTAGGGCGTTTCTGTTCAGTCCTTGTGGATCCAGCTTGTGTATAGACCTGTTTGGAGTTTCTCCTGCGTTCTTTTGTTTATAACTGTTTCAGTACATTAAACCAGGTTTGTTTAACTGTCAGTTTCAACCGCAGTATTTTCGTAGTAGTGTGAAGACACCTACATTGGTGACCCCGAAACCTTGCAAACGTTTTTCGCGGTGGACACGGAACGCAGGCCAATGATGGAAGCCAACGCAGTGGCTTTGAAGCTCCCCCAATTCTGGGAACAACAGGCGGCCTCCTGGTTTGTGCAGGCTGAGGCACAATTTGAGCTCCGATATTTGTACGTGGTCTCCGCCCTCGACAGCGCGACAGCGTCGAGGATCATCAGCCTTCTGGAGAATCCCCCGACCGCTGACAAGTATGTCGCCATCAAGACACGGCTGCTGCAGGTATTTGGCCTTACAAAGGCGGAGCGCGCTCGCCGTCTACTTAGACTACCCGGGTTAGGCGACTCCAAACCCTCGGAACTAATGAGCTACATGCTAACGCTCCTGGGGTCCGAACCCCAATGTTTCCTTTTTCGCGAGCTGTTTCTTAGTCAGCTTCCCGAACAGGTCCAAGCAGCCCTCGCCAGGTCGGACGCCGGGGATTGCATCGCGCTCGCCAAAGAGGCGGATAAAATATACTCGGTCCGACAGCAATATTGTGCAACGCCCAGCCCCGAAGGGCCCCGCCTCGACACCTCCGACGACCGGTTACTGTTATTACCACGCTCGTTTTGGCCTGAAAGCCCGCTGCTGCCGCCCGCCTTGCAGTTTCGCGCCCAAACCGTCAAACAGACCGCCGCGAGTCAAGAACACCGGAACCGGGGCATGCCCCGCGGCCATGATGGCGATCGGCGATTCCAGGAATCTCCTGTATTTAACCGACTCCATCTCGGGCCGTCGTTTTTTGTGCGACACTGGGGCACAGTGCAGCATACTTCCCGCCTCGGTCCTCGACCTTCAGTCCGGCAGACGGGGTTCCCCCCTCCAAGCTGCCAATGGGGGTGCGATTCGCACTTTCGGGAACTGGCAGGTACAAGTCTGTTTCGGTGGCCGACGTTTTAGCTGGGATTTCGTCACCGCTCAGATTTCACAGGCTCTCTTGGGTGCCGACTTTTTCGGCCAACGGCCTGTTGGTGGATGTGAAGAATCGTCGCCTCGTTCACGCTGCCACGCTCGACGATATTTCATGTGCACGCAGCATGGCCACGCCGCACTCGGTCTCCTGCGCTCAGCCACCTCCCGACGACTTCTCCCGCCTTCTCGGGGATTTCCCCGAACTGACCAAGCCCACCTTTTCAGCTTCGACCGCCAAGCATCGGGTGGAGCACCATATTTCGACGACTGGCTCTCCCGTCTACGCCAGGGCACGACGTTTAGAGCCCAGCAAGCTCGCGGTGGCGAAGGCGGAGTTTGCCGCGATGGAGAGGATGGGGATTATTCGCCGGTCTAGTAGTCCCTGGTCTTTGCCGCTCCACATCATCCCCAAGCCGGGCGGGGGATGGCGGCCCTGTGGCGACTATCGTCGCCTCAATGATATAACGACGCCCGACCGTTACCCCATCCCGCACAGACAAGACTTCTCCGAGCATTTGGCGGGGAAGTCGATCTCCTCTAAGGTCGACCTCGTCCGTGGATACCATCAGGTACCGGTGCATTCCCAGGATGTCCAAAAGACGGCCGTCATCACCCCTTTTGGACTGTTCCTCCGCATGCCCTTTGGGCTTAAAAACGCGGCGCAGGCGTTCCAGCGCCTTACGGATTCGGTTCTGCGGGATCTCGATTTTTTTTGTTTGTCTACTTGGATGACATTCTGACTGCCAGCACCACAACGGAGGAACACCTCGAGCATCTCCGTGTTCTTTTTCGTCGTCTTCAGCAGCACGGCCTCATCGTAAACCCGGCCAAATGCCATTTCGGCCTGTCGCAACTCGACTTTTTAGGACACCGCATAACTTCCGAAGGAGCAACGCCGCTTTGAGCTAAGGTGGAGGCGATCACTGCGTTCCCGAAGCCGCAATCCGTGAAGGCCTTACAGGAGTTCCTGGGGATGGTTAACTTCTACCATCAGTTCGTCCCCAGGGCCGCACAACTCCTGCGGCCGCTCTACGAGGCCCTCTGGCAAGACGGGAAGGGAGCCCGTGGGTTGGTCGCAAGAAATGGATCGCGCCTTCGGGGATACGAAGACCGCGCTCGCGAACGCGACAATGTTGGCACATCCCCTGCCAGGAGCTACTATCGCCCTCACGACGGACGCGTCGGACTATGCCGTTGGGGCCGTCCAGGAGCAATGGGTCGACGGCGCGTGGCAGCCACTGGCATTTTTTTTAGCCGCCAGCTGCGGCAGCACGAACGCCGGTACAGTACCTTTGACAGAGAGCTGTTAGCTTTGTTTTTGGCCATCTGCCACTTCCGATTCCTCCTCGAAGGGCGCCGCTTCACTGTTTGTCGACCACAAACCGCTGACGTTCGCGATGGCCAAAACTGCCGAACCGTGGTCGGCTCGGCAGCAAAGACAGTTGACCTACATATCTGAATTCACCACCAACGTCCGGCATGTGGCCAGCAAGGACAATGTCGTAGCGGATTGCCTCTCCCGCGCTGCCGTCCAGGCCGTTCAATTAGGCATTGATTATGCAAGAATGGCAGCTGACCAGGCTGCCGACCCGGAGACTCAAGCTTTTCGTCTGACCCCGCCAGCCTTCAGCCGAGAGATGTACCGTTCCATTCGGCAGGTACCACTCTCCTCTGCGACGTCTCCTTGGGTGATCCACGTCCGATTGTTCCGTCGACCTGGCACCGAGACGTTTTCAACGCCATTCACGGGCTGTCGCATCCCGGGATGCGTGTGTCGCAGAAGCTGCTGGTCTCCAAATTCGTATGGAGAGGGATACGCAAAGACGTCCGCGACTGGGCGAACACTTGTGTGGTTTGTCAGCGGGCCAAAGTGCAACGGCACGTCAGGGCCCCTCTGGCCACCTTTGCGGTGCCAGAGCGGCGGTTCGACCACATTCACGTCGACCTAGTGGGTCCACTTCCACTGTCCGTGGTTTTACACACCACCTGACGATGGCGGACCGCACCACGAGGTGGCCAGAGGCGGGTCCCCTGACGTCTACCACCTCTGCGGTTGTCGCTCAAGCCTTCATTTCATCATGGGTAGCCTGTTTCGGTGTTCCGGCGGATATTTTGTCCGACCGCGGGCCGCAATTCTCGTCGGAACTATGGAATGCGGTGGCCTCCGCATTAGGCACTAAACTCCATCGCACTACGGCCTACCACCCACAGGCAAACGGGTTGTGCGAGCGGTTTCACCGTTCATTGAAGGCGTCGCTCAGGGCCAGCCTTCTGGATGCAGCATGGGTCGATAAACTGCCGTGGGTTATGCTGGGACTGCGCACAGCGCCGAAGGAGGATTTACAGTCTTCTGCCGCGGAAATGGTTTACGGCCAGCCACTTCGGGTTCCGGGCGAATTCCTGCCATCACCTACGCGGCCGTGGTCTGCAGCCGGTCAGCGGGAGGCCCACCGGGACGCGGCTCAGTGCTTCAGACCTGTTCCAACCTCGCAGCACGGTTTGCCTTCCTCCAACGTCCCCGTGGAACTGTCAAAGGCCAAATTCGTCTTTGGACGCCCATCGCACCCCGCTCGCACCTCCCATATGCGGGTCCGTTCCAGGTTCTACAGGCCGGGGATAAGAGTTTCGTGATCGACTTCGGGGGCAAGCCGGAGCACATCTCCGTCGATCGCCTCAAGCCTGCGCACCTGGACCTCGAACAGCCAGTCGAACCTGCTCAGCCCCCGCGCCGGCAGCCGCCGGCTACCGCCGCACCTACCCGCACCGTGCTACCTGCCAGATTGCCACCTGCTCAGCGTTTTCCTCTCCAGGAATTTAGGAGTCGGTCAAACAGGCTTGTCCAACCTCCTCTGCGATTGACGTTCCTCGTTGAAGACAATTCTGGGGGGGCGTATGTGGCAAAGCCATCAAGAGACTCTTGCAGTAACGTTTATAATTGTCTTTAATCATAGTTGTTACCTTTAAGTGGGTGCGCTGTTTAAACAGCGCAGGATCGATAAAATCGCGATCTGACGCGATGACGTCATCACGCGGGTGACGTGACGTTCCCAACGGCGGGAAACGTGATGACGTCAGGGGGATAGGGCGTTTCAGTTCAGTCTTCGTGGATCCAGCTTGTGTATAGACCTGTTTGGAGTTTCTCCTGCGTTCTTTTGCTTTTCACTGTTTCAATACATTAAACCAGGTTTGTTTAACTGTCAGTTTCAACCGCAGTATTTTCATAGTAGTGTGAAGACACCTACAATATAACCTTTTTAAAATGCTGCTTTCAGCTAGCCTTAGAGTTTCTTTGGCTGAAGCAGTTGAAACGTTTCTTATTCCTTGGTACACAGTATACATTCTTGAGATGTATGTTTTGGGATAAGATGGAACGTGTGCAATACGTGTGCCTTAAACACGTTGATAGGTTTGCACCTATAGCAGAATTAAAAACTAGCAGGCCAGACCTGGGACATTTATTCCTTTGATGTTTGCACTTTCTTTGAGGAAGTCAAACACACAAACTGTTAACAATCAGCATACCTTGGCAATTAATGGGACAGTGGCACGTAGTGGTTGTATTCCATGAAACTTTCTGCATTTCCACCAGACTAACTTGACATACAAAATTGTGAAATTACAAAGTAGACTGGTGTATGTATTAATATTTTAATCATATTGCCCTCAGTCAGAGGGATCTACTGATTTTGTGAATAATGACACTGTCCACTTCTCACAAATGAAGCTTCTCAAGCCCACAATTTTATACTTAAGTGAAGGACCAGCCTCAATTTTAAATCCTATTGAAAACAAGTTTAGATATACAAGCCTGCCAGGACAAAAATACTCTCCTATAGAAAATGTCCTATACCTCATTTACTTTGCTACGTTGGCGCTGATGGCAGCTGTACCTTTGGCTTCAAAGTAAACTAACTGGTATTAATTCTGTCACAGGTGGTTTGTTCCACCAAAAGAGGTGGGGGTAGCCATACTGGGTTGAGCATTGGGAGTACTCGTATCTGCTCTATGCCGGTTAGCTAAGCGGTTTCACACCTGTTAGCCTGCAAGGAGATTCCACAGCCTTCGGAGAAGGCAACACCCTCGCCGCCCGCCCCGGTAAAAGTCACAACTTTAAAACAACTCAACAGTTGGTTACACGTGAATCTCGTATTGTTGAAATCACCGTGCAATATAAACGGAGGCAGTTTCTGCAGCATAGAGAACCGCAGCTGGCATTACATGTCGACTTCCTGCAGCGTGAATATACCACTCGTTTTCTGACCCACCGCTTTCCTGCCTAGAGAAGTGGAAATCTTGGCACCTCGGAAAATTTGATTTGTTGGCCTCTGGTTTTATTAGTGTCAGTTAAAAGGAGATGGTCATGTTGGTCCAGTGGCTATAAGAATTATGGTTTGTGCTGAGGTGGCTAATACTATTTCTGGCCTGTACGATTCTTGATATTATGAGCACTTGCCAGTAATATTCAGACATGTAGTCAACTCCAAATATTAGTTTATTCAGGAAATGAAAATAGACTGGGATAGTGAAATTTCATGCGCAGTTGAAAATAATCTGACTTTATTGGGATTATGTTTATTGGTCTTGAATTGTTCATTTAAAAAACATGCCTCTAGTCCAATCCTTTTATCATGTTGTTACAGCTACTTGCTATACAGCTTTGGGAAACTTGAATGAATGGCTATTTTAGAACTGTGTGTAAAGTCAACATTATACCTTTGTGTTAATGTTACACTATAGCCACTAGGTTATATGATTCAAATTACCTGATGAGAGCTGTTCAAATTGTGTTTAGTGTTCATTTTTAGTGAAGTACAGTATTTCAAACAGGTAATACCAATTAGATACACAGATGAAAATGAATGAAATCAACCCAGTTGTGAGTAGATAAATTAGAGGCTTTTTGTATAGGTCACCACTATTTAAGAACAACAAAGCTTCCACCATTGAGAGTACTGTAATTCAAAGGAAGCTGAAACTGCATGAGTGGGCTGACACTAAGAAGCCTGTAATTTGTGTAGCTGCTTTGTTGAGCTTAGCATTAAATGTTCTGTCTCTTGAGTTGAAGAGGTGATCTTTGTCATCTGCCCACACACACTTCCTGTCGAACAGACCAATCACTCCCGCTCTGTCTGCGCGTTCATTGTCCAGCGCCCACGCACAGTCAAACGGAATATTCTTACAACTTGTCATTAAAACTGAATGCATACTGACCCAAAGGGCCTTGTAATCGACTAGTCATTCACAGTGGGGAACACGAGCTTTCCTGAGCAAGCACTTGAGAGAACGTGCACACAATTCCATCTTCAGGCCCCGGGATGGCAAGTGTTTTTATTTTGTTGTTCGGATGATGATGTGAGGGAATAATAATTACACAGAAGACATTTTTAATCACGCTGTGTTCTCAGAAGTGATTGTTCAGTAGTCAGAACTGGGTTTATTGGGTGCTTCATTTCTATTGCTTTGAATGAGGTTGTTGATGAACCCTGACCTTAAAATAGAAACTAATCTGTGTTGCTAACAACTGGAGATCTTATTTACAATTTAAGCATCTCTAGATTTAATTGCTTATGTACCAAACTGTAGATCTGCATTCATTTGTAGTGCATTTGTAAGAAAATTCAGAGAGGCACAGATCTTTTTGAAATACAAGTTTAATTATTTTTAAATATTGAGAAGTGATTGAGGCACAAGTTCCTTCAGAGATTTGCAAAGACAACTCATTTGCTTTTATGCTACATTTTGAATTTGCATACATTTTTTTGGTAATGAACTTTGTGATATTACCATTTGAAAGTAGATGATGATTCCTTCTGACATCAGGCAGAGTGATGCTATTTAAATTGAACTATCCATTCACAACCTCCTAACTTTGGCTATGGCTCCGCTTCTCAGCTTTCTTTAAATGAATGAATTGATGTTGCATTTCAATACACTCCTGTATTAGACACGGGATACCACATGGGTACGGGAATGTGATGATATTTATAAAAACAATGGATCTGAGCACAAGGCATGAGCAACAAAGTAAGACACTACACCGTTAGGTATTCTCTTTATAAGTTAAACTTTTGAGAGATGTCCGTACTACTCCATAAATGCCCCTCTTCCTGATGAAGAACATTAATAGGAGCAGGAGTAGCCTGCTCCGTGATTCAGTAAGATCATGGCTGATCTTCGGCCTCAACTCCACTTTCCTGATTGATCCCCATATCCCTTGATTCCCCTAGAGTCCAAAAATCTATTGATCTCCATCTTGAATATACTCATCGACTAAGCATCCACAGCTCTCTGGGGTAGCGAATTCCAAAGATTCACAACCCTCTGAGTGAAGAAATTTCTCCTCAGCTCAGTCCTAAATGGCCGACCCCTTATCCTGAGACTATGACCCCTAGTTCTAGACTCTCCAGCCAGGGGAAACAACCTCTCGGCATCTACCCTGTCAAGCCCTCTCAGAATCTTGTATGTAGAAGGTTGAGCAGGATCCTGCACAGTTTAACAATGGGATGTTGAGGTTCTTTGTGGCCCAGCAAGATATGGTATGTATTGCTGACATCATCCCTAGCACAGTACCATGGTCCCTGTAATCATCTCAGTGAAGTAATGCAGCAGGGAAGAAAAATAGTATAGTTCCTGTTTTAAGTAAACAATAACAGTGATTTACTTTTGAAATACTGAATGAGCCATGGTGACCATACACTTGTGGATTTGGACTCTAATTTAGAATGGGGTGGAAATGAGGGATATTCATTTTCATTTCCCCTTTGAGTATTTTTCAAAAGAAACTAAAAACCACTTAAAAATACAATCCGTTTACATTTTAATTGTTTTCTCGGGGTGGGGTAAGCACATTTTTAGAAGTAATCTAGATTATGTAAATCAGGTAGGATGTGTCAAACCAAAAATGCAATGTTAATTTGATGGCACTGTTGTGAAAAACCAAGTAATTGGTGATCATCTTGAAAGTATACTAAATTTGCTTCCCTCAGCAGAAAGTATAAGAAGTTATATTGTTATGTTTGGAACAAACTGTCTACAATTGCAGGTGGACTAACTCACTTTTTCTATTTAGGCATGTGCCAAAAGAAAATATGCCAATTTATTTATTTTTGTTGTACATCCAAATTACATTCACAGAACTGTAGAGGAGATAGATTGAGTAAATTCATTTATAATATTTTATGTGCTATTGGACCTGGAAGATCAAGTGACCTGTTGCAGCAAGTGATTTGCTATTGCTCAGAACTCACATTTTCACATCCTCTACAGTATTCTCAGTAAATCATCTTGTAAAAATTTAGTGTGATCTTGCACCATTCTCAATCACTTGCCTTAATCGTAAGGGTAGTATGTTGGAGCACCAGTGGCAATGAAGGGGTGAGCTACGGGTTTGTGCCCACAATGAAACTGAATGACCCATCGCTGCCCTGTCACTGTGGAGAGGTGCTGAGCAGAAGCTAGGTACTGACCATATGTGGTGAAAGAGTTACTCATACTGCTGTCACTCCTGGCAACTGGAATGGAGTGGTATTTCCAAAGTCTGGGTATGGTAGAGCGTGACTAAAAGTAAGATGGGAAGAAAATATAGAGACCTTGAATTGGGAGTCTTGTCCTCCACCTCATAGAAAGTAAGTTATATTCCTGTGTAATGCAATATGATGGAATACTTACTGAACCTTTCTTGCAACTTATTTTCTCACCACATTTTCTTCTCTCAATCCCTTGTTTTGAAGGCATTGCCTTCTTGCTGAGTACAATCTGTGGGTGCCAAGTGTCTTCTGGTGCTTTGCTGAAGTAGTCCCAAGGATCAGGGCTTGGGCCTCAGTTATTTACAATCTATATTAATGACTTCGATGAAGGAACCAAGAATAGTGTATCCAAGTTTGCTGACGATACAAAGCTAGGTGGGAAAGTGAGCTGTGAAGAGGACACAAAGAGCCTACAAAAGGATATAGACAGGTTAAGTGAGTGGGGCAATAAGGTGGCAGATGGAGTATAATGTGGGGAAATGTGAGGTTATTCACTTTGGTAGGAAGAATAGAAAAACAAGAATATTTTTTAAATGGTGAGAAACTATTAAATGTTGGTGTTCAGAGAGATTTAGGTGTCCTCGTACAGGAAACGCAGAAAGTTAGCATGTAGGTACAGCAAGCAATTAGGAAGGCAAATGGCATGTTGGCCTTTATTGCAAGGGGGTTGGAGTACAAGAGTAAGGAAGTCTTGCTACAATTGTACAGAGCTTTGGTGAGACCACACCTGGAGTACTGTGCACAGGTTTGGTCTCCTTATCTGAGGAAGGATATACTTGCCTTGGAGGCGGTGCAACGAAGGATCACTAGACTGATTCCTGGAATGAGCAGGTTGTCCTATGAGGAGAGATTGAGTAGAATGGGCCTATACTCTCTGGAGTTTAGAAGAATGAGAGGTGATCTCATTGAAACATATAATATTCTGAGGGGGATTGACCAGGTAGATGCTGAGAGGTTGTTTCCCCTGGCTGGAGAGTCCAGAACTAGGGGGCATAGCCTCAGGATAAGGGGTCGGCCATTTAAGACTGAGATGAGGAGGAATTTCTTCACTCGGAGGGTTGTGAATCTTTGGAATTCTCTACCCCAAAGGGCTGTAGATGCTGAATCGTTCAGTATATTCAAGACTGAGATAGATCGATTTTTGGACTTGAGGGATATGGGAATTGGGTAGGATTGATTGGGGAATGGCACTCAAAGGGTTGACGGTGGATAGGCAATGGCAAACATTCAAAGACTGCATGGATGAACTACAGAATTTGTTCATCCCAGTTTGGCATAAAAATAAAACAAAAAAGGTGACTCAACCGTGGCTAACAAGGGAAATTAGGGATAGCATAAGATCCAAGGAGAGGACATATAAATTGGCCAGAAAAAGCAGTAATCCAGAGGATTCCACAAAGGAGGACAAAGGGATTAATTAAGAAAGGGAAAATAGAATGAGAGTAAGCTTGCATGGAACATAAAAACTGACTGTAAAAGCTTTTATAGATATGTGAAGAGAAAAAGATTGGTGAAGTCAAGCGTAGGTCCCTTGCAGTCAGAATCAGGGGAATTTACAATGGGGAACAAAGAAATGGCAGACCAATTAAATACATATTTTGGTTCTGTCTTCACAAAGGAGGACACAAATAACCTCCCAGAGATGCCGGGAACATAGGGTCTGATGAAAGGGAGGAACTGAAAGAAATCAGTATTTGTAGGGAAATGGTGTTAGGGAAATTGATGGGATTGAAGGCCGATAAACCCCCAGGGCCTGATAATCTACATCCTAGGGTACTTAAGGAAGTGGCCCTAGAAATAGTAGATGCATTGCTGATCATCTTCCAACATTCGATGGAATCTGGAACAGTACCCATGGATTGGAGGGTAGCTAATGTTACCCCACTATTCAAAAAGGTGGTAGAGAGAAAACGGGGAATTACAGACCAGTAAGCCTGACATCGGTAGTGGGGAAAATGCTAGAGTCCATTATAAAAGATGTAATAGCAGAGCACTTGGAAAACAGTAACAGGATCGGACAAAGTCAACATGGATTTACAAAAGGTAAATCGTGCTTGACTAATCTACTGGAATTTTTTGAGGATGTAACTAGTAAAATAGATAAGGGAGAACCAGTGGATGTGGTGTATTTGGACTTTCAGAAGGCTTTCGATAAGGTTCCGCATAAGAGATTAGCGTGTAAAGTTAAGGCACATGGGATTGGGGGCAAGGTATTGACTTGGATAGAGAACTGGTTGGCAGATAGAAAGCAAAGAGTTGGAATAAACGGGTCTTTTTCCGAGTGGCAGGCAGTGACTAGTGGGGTGCCGCAGGGATCGGTCCTTGGACCCCAGCTATTCACAATATATATTAATGATTTAGACAAGGGAACTAGATGTAATATCTCCAAATTTGCAGACGACACAAAGCTGGGTGGGCGTGTGTGCTGTGAGGAGGATGCCGAGAAGCTACAGGATGATTTGGACAGGCTGGGTGATTGGGCAGAAGCATGGCAGATGCAATACAACGTGGATAAATGTGAGGTTATCCACTTTGGTGGCAAAAACAGGAAGGCAGATTATTATCTGAATGGCAATAGATTGGGAGAAGGGGAAGTGCAACGAGACCTGGGTGTCCTTGTGCACCAGTCGCTGAAGGTAAGCATGCAGGTGCAGCAGGCGGTTAAGAAGGCAAATGGTATGTTGGCCTTCATAGCGAGAGGGTTTGAGTACAGGAACAAGGATGTCTTGCTGCAGTTGTACAGGGCCTTGGTGAGACCACATCTTGAGTATTGTGTGCAGTTTTGGTTGCCTTATCTGAGGAAGGATGTTCTTGCCATGGAAGGAGTTCAGCGAAGATTCACCAGGCTGATACCTGGGATGGCAGGAATGACATATGAGGAGAGATTGGGATGATTGGGCTTGTACTCGCTGGAGTTTAGAAGAATGAGAGGGGATCTCATTGAAACTTTTAAAATTCTGGCAGGACTGGACAGACTAGATGCAGGGAGGATGTTCCCGATGGTCGGGGAGTCCAGAACCAGGGGTCACAGTCTAAGGATAAGGGGTAGACCTTTTTGGACTGAGATGAGGAGGAATTTCTTCACCCAGAGAGTGGTGAACCTGTGGAATTCTCTACCACAGAAGGCAGTAGAGGCCAATACATTAAATATATTCAAGAAGGAGTTGGATATATTTCTTAAGGCTAAAGGGGTCAAGGGGTATGGGGAGAAACAGGGACAGGGTACTGAACTTGGATGATCAGCCATGATCGCATTGAATGGCGGAGCAGGCTCGAGGGGCCGAATGGCCTACTCCTGCTCCTATCTTCTGTGTTTCTATGTTTGGGCGGGAACGTGGAGTTGAGGACGAATATCGGCCATGATCGTATTGAATGATGGAGCAGGCTTGAGGGGCTGTATAGCCTACTCCTGCTCCTGTTTCTTGCATTTCTTACATAACAAATGTAATTCTGTTTCCATTCTAAATTTGTTAATAAACTCTGCAAAATTTGAATGATCCTTATATAGCAGCATCACATTCCAAACGTTAACCTTAAATATTCACAAGAAAGAAAAATGTAACCTGAGGAGTACAGGCAGTGTCCTGATGTGCTTTTAAGGATGAACTGCACTTCAGATAGAGGCATGAAGTCCAGAGCTGTGACTGGCCCATTGCAACCAGTGTGAAGACTTTAAGATTTCTTGAAGGCTTGTATGTTTTTTTGTTAACGGAGAACCTTAAAAAAAGCAAGCTCTAAGAATATAAATAACTTCTATATTATGACATAAAAGCATGCAGCAGGGTATGGCCTGTGCACTGGATTTTATGATAAAATATGTTGAAAGATATGAAATGCTGTAGTCAGGTTCGTATTTCAAAGTGTTATACTTGTTGGTCCTAATGCTCCTTTTTTGTTCTTAAAAATTCTTGTTTGTTTTTTCTATCTCCGTGCGTAAGAACTCTGGCGTAATTTGTAACATTCATTTTGATATCTGATTACGCATGAGGACCTTGCGTAGTGTGATCGAGTCATTCCCAGCTGCTGAAACGGCAGGATATTTTTGTGTCATTGAATACATTTGTTATCGGTCGGCTATTTGCCTTTCTTTATTTGTTTTAGCTGAGAGAAAACATTTTGCATAGCTGCTTATTTGTAGCATTGTAACCCATTACATTACTCCTGATAAAAACAGAGGGGGAGAAATTCACTATCGCCCCATTTGGGGCGCTAAATTTTAAAAGTTTGAAAAGTTAGCACCAGACGCTAACGATTTCAAACTTTTAAAAAATTCACTGTTTGTGCTCCAAGAACGAAGTGAAGTGCTAAATCAAGCACTCCACTTCCTCCTTGGAGTGACAATCAGCAGGCGGGGCGGATACTTCAGCAGCACTGCCGCGTTCGAAGGCTCCTTCCCTCCCTTAAAGGGAAGGGCCATCGCTGCAGGCGCTGCAATAGAAAAAGTACCTACCTGGACCACCAAGGCAGCACGATCCCGCGCGATCAGCCTGGCACTCGAGCAGAGTGCCGGGCTGATCGATCGTCGGCAGGAATCCGCGGAAAAAACTGGAACAAGAAAGGTAAGTTTTTTTTTTACTTACCTCCGCCACCTCACCTTTAATCATCGCCCCCGAAGCGGCCGGCCACCCGATGCACGCCTCCTGCAGCTGTCTGTGTTTTCGACCGGCGCTGCTGCAGGGGGCGGAAGTCAATTTCTGGTCCGGGGCAATGCGCAAGGTGATGACTTCACAATCTCCGGGCGAAAGATATCGGGGCACAACACCGTAGCGCCGCTGCAAAACTCCTGCCGAATATGGCAGGAGTCGATGTCTGCGCCGTGCCCGGTCGCAAAGCCGTTAGCAGGGGCGCCAACGGGAGGCGCAAAGGCACCCAATTTTCCCCCCAGAGTACTTATTAAAATAGTTGTTGCATCCCCTTAAATGGCTTACCAAGTTTATCCAATGAGTGCTGAGCTATGTAGACCAGGCGAATGCTGAGATGCGCTGAGCTAAGTACTAAAATAGGCCCCAAGCACCCTGGTTTAGGGAGGATGCAAATTAGCCATGATCCCACTCATGATTGCTGTCCAGTAACCATGACAGAAAGTGAGCATGTGCAGACCTTGGGTGAGACTGGGATCAGGTTCAACTGCAATGCTGTGTCACCCCATGATCAAATAGCCTGCCAATACTCGCACATGAATTATCTGATTAGTGGCTGTTTGTACAAGATGGGGTAGCAGATTGGTGAAATCATAACCCAGCAGAGTCAACACTGTCAGGAGGGGAAAAATTGGGAAAGACAAACCCTTTTGTAGATTTTTTTATTCATTCATGGGATGTGGGTGTCGCTGGCAAGGCCATCATTTATTGCCCATCCCTACCTTGAGAAGGTGGTGGTGAGCCACTTTCTTGAACCGCTGCAGTCCATGAGGCGAAGGTCCTCCCATAGTGCTGTTGGAGAGCGAGTTCAAGGATTTTAACCCAACGATGATGAAGAAACGGAGATATATTTCCACATCAGGATGGCATGTGACTTGGAGGGGAACTTCGAGGTGATGGTGTTCCCATGCACCTGCTGACCTAGTTCTTCTAGTTGGTGGAGGTCGTGGGTTTGGGAGGTGCTGTCAAAGATGATGTACCCTGCCAAAAATTGAACAGGGCCTACAGAAATGTGGTTTACATTGGCTTTGAGTCATTTAAATGGAGCAAATTGCTCCACAGTGAATAGTACTTTTGAACAAAAGGCTCGGTATTATATATTCACAAAATGTAATTTCTGGTGTTTGATTTAACAGCATCTGAGCCAAACTTAAAGGTACGCTCCAGACTAAAACAGAAAGTGGCAGAGAGAAGAAGTAGCCCTTTACTACGGAGAAAAGATGGCAGCGCTATAACCACACTTAAAAAGAGACCCATGGATGTTCCAGGTATGTCAATATTTCATGAAAAGTGGCTGTCAGTAAAGGGTGTTCTTTAGTATTCTTTGTGTTTAGACATTAATGCCAATTCCTAATAGATATTTTCAGTTGTGCTAATCTAAGCCATTGTGATTCTGTTTGAGAAAGGTTTGAATAACTTGTATAAAATGAGTATCTATGTGGTTAACTGCGCAAGATGTTTTTGAGCCTCCTGCCACAGTTACCCTGCATTGGTTGATAACAGTAACAAGAATATTTGAGGAGGCCATCATTTTATTGTTGAGTTTCAATCCTGACCCATTGCCCTGAATACCAAGACTTTGCAAGACCTGTTCAAATGAAGCGGGCCCTTCAGCACGCTTGATTGTATCCTTCCAATCCTACTATCCTCCCATTACGCATAGCTTTCTGTTTCTCGAATTAGCTCAGTATCCTGGTCACAACTACCATTCCTGACACATCATTCTGACTGTTGCTCACTCTCTGTAAAGAAATACTTCCTGGTATCTTTTATAAATTTTCCCTTCATATCTCTGAACCTGTGATCTGACATATCTGAAAGTATTGTTTCCGGCTCATTTTTTCTATCCCATTAAGTATATTGTATGTTTCCCCTTGAGATACTTGTTTTTGAAGCTGAAGAGCTCCAGCTTATTATAGTTCCTTGTAGCTCTTCCTTCCTCTGCACTACCTCAAGGCCCTGGAGGGATCCTTGTGTCACAGCAACCTGAATAGTACACAGTACTCCAGGTGGGACTGACCAGACACACTACAGTGTACATGACCACTGGGGATTTGAACTCAACTTCTCTTTGGTTGCAGAAATTGATAGGGAAGCAGGTTTTAAATGCTTAATTTATTTTATAAACTTCTTAATCAGAGGGACTAATGTCTTTTATCTCAATGGTAAATAATTTAAAGCTTAAGGCATGTGCGATCAAAATGCAATAAGATCTTTATCCTTCTGAGAAAGTATGGAGGGGGAACAAATTTTGCATTTCAGTTTAACTTCATAAAATACATACAAGACTAAAACTACTTGAATATTGATAGAAGATGGTAAACAGCCTGATTTTGGCTGTTTGTCCTGATCAGAGGGGAATTGGATATATAAAGGAAAAATTTGCAGTGCTGTGGGGAAAGAGCAGGGGAGTGGGGCTAATTGGATCACTCTTTCAAAGAGCTGGCACAGGCACAATTGGCTGAGTGGCCTCCTTCTGTGCTGTGTGATTCTATGATAGAAAGAAAGAACTTGCATTTATATAGCACCTTTCATGACCTCGGGACGTCCCAAAGTGCTTTACAGTCAATGAAGTATTTTTGTAATGTAGGAAACGCCAATTCGTGCACAGCCAGCTCCTGCAAACAGCAATATGATGATGACCAGATAATCTGGGTTTTTTTAAGTAATGGTTAAGGGATTGGCCAAGACACCAGGGAGAACTCCCCTGCGCTTCCAAGCAGTGCCATGGGATCTTTTACGTCCACCCGAGAGGGTGATTTAACCTCTCATCCAAAAGACAGCACTTCCGTCAGTACAGCACTCCCTCAGTACTACACTGGAGCGTCAGTCTAGCCTATGTGCTCAAGTCTCTGGAGTGAACGCACAACCTCTTGACTCAGCGGCGAGAGTACTACCAGCAGCTGGCACTGCTATTGTAAGGCCTGTTTCCCTGATTTTCAAGTTTGCGGGTAGAGATATATATACACTGGTTGTACTGCCTGCTTGCACAGTGACTGAGCTTGGAAGGCAGAGTTCCGTGCTCAAAATATGAGCTGGTGAAGTTTCTAATGATCTGAAAACATAAGATGCTACGTAAATGCAAGTTCTTTCTTTCCAGTCATTACAAATTGAATGGTCTTTAGTGTGCTGTACACCACTGTAGTCGATGCTCAGTACAAGTGGTGTAGGACCGCGTCTTACACACACTCCAACAACCAGCACAATTTTAAAAAATATTCCTAGAAAATTAGCAGCAGTGTACAGGAAACTTTTGATTTACCGGCACCTAAATAACCGGAAATCTCGGTTAACTGGCAAAATTCAGGAGTAGGTTTTACTTCATATTGTACTTGCCTTCCTCCATCTGTTGCTGTGCAAGGGTGTGGCTGCAGCTGTTGCTAAGCTACAGAGACGCTTGGAACTTGTGGCCATTGTTCTGAACTTGTTGCTAAGCAACAGGGTTTGTTGCTTTATACGGAGCTGTCAGCTCTCTGTATCTTTTACTATAGCATTCGGTTATCCGGAATTTTTGATGAACCGGCACCACGTCGGTCCCGTCCGTGCCGGATAAAAAAAAGTTTCCTGTACTGCAAAGTTGGGTGTTGGTGTAAGACAAAAGATTCCACTATACCAACAATAAATATACATTAGTATCCAGGGCCAGTCTGTCACTTCAATTTATACAGTGATTAAAATCTAACCATATATAAACTGGCAAGCAAAGCACAACACTGTCTTTCTGAACCTAATTCGAGAAAGTACCATTGTATTAAAAAAGACTTGCCTTGGTGCCTGTTTTTTTTTCTTCCCTCCCTCTCCTTCACTGAAAGTGTTGACTCCTTTCTGGAGTATGGTTCTTTGCATAAGCTTTGACAGTAAATGTCACCAGGCTACTCAACCACAAGGCAAATTGCATCTGTGGACTCGCCCAATGTCCACGTGTGCATCTGGATAGTAATTGTGCTCTCCAGAGAGAAGGAAGAAAAGATATATAAATTGCAAAAATAAATTACTTATCTCAAATAATCATTTCCTCCATTTAAATCTATTTGCAGTGAAAAGTCAATCACACCTTTCTCCTCTCCAACTATATTCTTCAAATCAAAATGTAACCATCTGACACAACTGTATAATTTTATGATTAAATTTGGATATTTCATCGGCATTGCCTTTGTCATACTTCTCCCTTCTCTGGAGCTTCAGGGCGTTGGCTGAGTGGTCCAGTGAAGGCACTTCAAACACAGCTCCAAGTACCTCCGAGTGCCACTATGACTTCAGAAATCTGTGCCAGAATTTGCAAAGGAATATCCTAGTAACAAGAGACTCCTTGGTTGATGGCACACATTCCAGGCACACCTCTGCAATTTAATAGCATCTCCAGAGCCTGGAATCATATTCGAGCCATAGTGATTTGTAATAAGTTGCAAAAATACAGCAATATGCACTAGTACCCATATGTTAAATGTACTTTTTGTAATACATCCTATATTATAATTCACTATCAGTTTTTCAACTTGTAACAAAGTGATTAGATTCACTGGTTGTTCTGTTCTGATTTGTAATGGATAGTGAAAGCATACACGGTGTCTTTCATTGATCCTTAGCGATCTTTGTCAAAGATGGCTGCATTTGATTTAGTGAACCTTGTCATATTGTCCTGTGTCCAAAAATGTAGTTCACTTCTAAAGCAAATAAGCTCCCTGAGAAATAGAAAATGAAAAGAAATGTTGCTCACACAATCAGGCTGTTTGAGCTCAGGTTATTAAAAGCAGAGAAGGCTTCTATATCAGTGGCATCTGTTGAAAGAACATATCTGGGACAGTGAAAAGTACTGCTAGTATGTATTTTAATTCAACACACAAGATTTATATTAGTGATTGTTTTTTGCAATTTTCAAAAAGGCATGAACAAAACTGCTAAAGGAAAATATGTTACCCCATTTGTTAGACATCTATATATTTATAAAACTGTTGCTTAAAGATTTATATACCAATAAAAGGTGGTTGATTATCAGTATATTGTGCACCACTACAAGGTGTCTTGTGATTTTAGTTATCTGCAGACATACAGAAGGATGTGTAGTGCCATCTAGGCTTCAAGAAATGGAAGTACATTTAAGTACAAAAAGTAAGTACTTAGACCACCTTGTATGAAGCCTTATATAAATACTGTTAAAGCTCAGCGAAGGGTTGTGTTACATGGTCAGGGAAGAAGCTATAAATATGTTCTGAGTTTAAAATATTGCTATTGACTTTTGCCGTTCATTAGGCCTTTTTTCAATGGGGTGATGCACACTAAAAGTGATAATGGAGGCTCTTTCTCTATATGCTCTAATAATTGTTCCAAGTTAATCTGATCATTTAGGATAGCATAGCAGGAACCCTTAATGATGCTGATGTGAGAACAAGCTGTCCCCTACTAAGTACCACAAAATATTAAACAAATTGGCCCTAATATTTGGCAACAAATGGGCTTGGCTTGTTACCATTGTGAAAAATGCCACTTTCCCATCTGTGCACAAGGAGCCCAAAGAGTAATTCATAAATGAGATTCATATTGATAGGTGATTGCTGAGGCACCCTCCGTGCATCTGATTTATACAAGGGGAATGTTGAGGCCTTGATGTATTTTCAAGTTGATTTGAACAGGAGGCAGAAGACCATGTTATACAACTACAATGTTCAATGTGTCTCAACCACACTTTGAACATTCTAATGTGTGTATGAAAAAAGTGGCTAGCTTGTATTCAGTAAAGTAATGAATATTTCCTAATAGAAGAATACATCTTGTCAGAAGGTTTGTGATCATGTGTAATTTTTGTAACTCATCTTCATATTCTATAGGCTTCTATCTTTCTAGCTTCAGATTTCTAAAACAATAGTAAGTAGGATTGCTAGAGTAGGAGAAATTTCTCCCTGGGGGATTTGACATTTATTTTTAAAAAGTGCAGCTGCTTCACAGAACAATATTGTAGAGTGTGGAAGAATACAGAAGTCAAGTACAGTAGGTTCTGGTTTTAAGTAAATGGAAATAATTGAAGTTCATATGCAATCAAATTGGATTTGCCCATTTTCTTTTAGGGTTGCTTTAAACTCCAAGAGGATTTCTTTGCCAACACGCTTTTCCCCTAGAAGGAATTAAATATCCAGAACAGCACAGATGCATTTGATGCAATTTGTACGCAAGCAAATTACCCAGGCATTACTGCTGTGCTCAAACTCATGCTAGAGTTCAGAATATTACTTGGAAAGTTTAACTGCTGCAACGGTTTTCGATGGATGTCTTTGACATGGCGGTTAGGACTTCAGCTTAAGTTACTATTCTCTGCAGATCTGCATTGCCTAGAATGCCAAGCTTTACTGCAGACCTCCAAAAGAGATTCATGGATTTACCTTTCCTAGGGCACTTTCGCAAACAAGTCAAAGCCCTCGTCAATTTCCAGAAACATTGAGCAGATTGTGAGGACCATACCAGATGTGTCCGATAGCACAGCCTGTTATGCATAGTTTCTGATTCATAGGACGCTTCACAAAGGGGAGAAGGTGTCCTTTCATACTAAAGGAAGCTTTGCCCCAGGATCTAGCAAGGATGGAGACAACCCACCATTTGGCCTCTGTTTCTCTGTTAACTTCCACTCCACAAAAAGAGATGACTCAAAAGTTAGCATCACTCTGATACTGGTGAACACTCCAGTGGTGCATCGCATCTTACCATTTTAGAGCAAGTGGGACCTTGTCTCGTTAGATGCATAGACACGAGAAACCATCAGAGAAAGCCATACTCTACTTTTTTTATAATTGAGTAACCAAGGTGAAGGACCAATGCCTGCACTGCAGGACGCCACCCAGATAATTGGTGGTTCAAGGAATAATTCAAAAGATGAGGTAAATCAGGAAATAGTGATGCAAAACTTGGATTTTAAAAGCCAGATTATAGGAGGAAGTCAAGACTTGGAGAACTAAGGTGTACCACAGTAGAAGTCCTAGGAACATAAGAACATAAGAAATAGGAGCAGGAGTAGGCCAATCGGCCCCTCGAGCCTGCTCCGCCATTCAATAAGATCATGGCTGATCTGATCCTAACCGCCAATCCACTGTCACAGAACCATCTCCTGAATCTAGCAGAATTAGACACACGAAATAGGAGCAGGATCAGGCTACACGGCCCCTGGGCCCGCTCCGCTACCCACAGGGCCATGACCGATCCGAACCTAGACTCATGTCCAAACTCCTGCCCGCTCCCCGTAACCCTTAATTCCCTTTACTTCTAGGAAACTGTCTATTTCTGTTTTAAATTTATGTAATGATGTAGCTTCTACAGCTTTTTGGGGCAGCATATTCCATGGACCTACCACCCTCTGAGTGAAGTAGTTCCTCCTCATCTCAGTTTTGAAAGAGCAGCCCCTTATTCTAAGACTATGCCCCCTAGTTCTAGTTTCACCCATCATCGGGACCATCCTCCCCGCATCCACCCGATCCAACCCCTTCACAATCTTATATGTTTCAATAAGATCGCCTCTCATTCTTCTGAACTCCAATGAGTAGAGTCCCAATCTACTCAACCTCTCCTCATATGCCCATCCCCTCATCCCCGGGATTAACCGAGTGAACCTTCTTTGTACTGACTCGAGAGCAAGTATGTCTTTTCTTAAGTATGGACACCAAAACTGTATGCAGTATTCCAGGTGCGGTCTCACCAGTACCTTGTACAACTGAAGCAATACCTCCCTATTTTTATATTCTATCCCCCTAGCAATGAAAGCCAACATTCCATTGGCCTTCTTAATCTCTTGCTGCACCTGCATACTAACCTTTTGAGTTTCGTGCACTAGGACCCCCAGAGTTAGAGTAGAAGACTATGGATAAGGCTTGATTTCAACGTACTAGGGGATATAGGGAGATAGAAGAGTGCAAGAGATGGCGTATTTGGAACTTAGAATGAACAAGATAGGAAAATTCTGAAGAACAGGGACTAATCTTTATAGTGCCAATAAAATAGAGAAAGACAAGAAAGATTGAAATGGAGAGAGATGGATCACCCATCAGACAACAAGCTTTCTCTTGTATCCTGTTTAGAAATATAAGAGAGGTATCCTGTTTAGAAATATGAGAGGTACCGGAAAAGCGTCCCCAGATATGGCAGCAGTATTCAAGACTTGGATATAGCTGAGAAGGGAAAATAAATGTTTAGCACGAAAGCAGAAGCTGAGCTTCTTTGAGGCAGGTTTAATAAATTGAGATGAGAGTTTTATTTGAGTTCAGAAGAGACAATTAGGATAGAGTGAAAGTAGATTAAGGGCTAATGAAACAGCCATCAAAAGGTGGTCGCTGTTGGTTAGACTCGTGAGACTATCCCAAAAATTCAAACAAATGGTTTCTAGTGACAGTATGACTGCTATTGGCTGTGAGGAGCTGAAATTACTCATACTTGCTATAAACAAGGTGTTATTAGGCCTGGTAGATGATACTTTTATTCCTGCTTTTGTAGTCAGAAAAAGAAGATTTGAGGATTCAGACCATTCTGGACCTGAGAACGTAACACAAGAAATAGGAGCAGGTGTAGGCCCTCGAGCATGCTCTGCCGTTCAATAAGATCATGGCTGATCTTCTACATCAACTCCACTTTCCTGCCCAATCCCCATAGCCCTTGATTTCCTTAGTGCCCAAAAATCTATCGATCTCAGTCTTGAATATACTGAGTATCCACAGCCCTCTGGGGTAGAGAATTCCAAAGATTCACAACCCTCTAAGTGAAAGAATTTCTCCTCATCTCAGTCCTAAATGACCGACCCCTTATCCTGAGACTATGCCCCCGAGTTCTAGATTCTCCAGCCAGGGAAAACAGCCTCTCAGCATCTACCCAGTCAAGTCCCCTTAGAATTTTATATGTTTCAATGAGATCACCTCTCATTCTTCTTAACTCCAGAGAATATAGGCCCATTCTACTCGATCAGGACAACCCTTTCATCCCAGGAATCAATCTAGTGAACCTTTGTTGCACCCCATCTAAGGCAATAATACCCTTTCTTCGGTAAGGAGCCCAAAACTGTACACAGTACTCCAGGTGTGGTATCACCAAAGCCCTATATAATTGCAGCAAAACTTCCTTACTCAGTACTGCAACCCCCTTGCAATAAAGGCTAACGTACCATTTGCCATCCTAATTGCTTGCTGTACCTGCATGTTAACTTTGTGATTTGTGTACAAGGACACCCAAATCACTCTGAATCCTGACATTTACTAGTCTCCATTTTAAAAAAATTGCTTTTCCATTCTTTGTGCCAAAGTAGATAATTTCACACTTCCCCACATTATACTCCATCTGACACCTTCTCGCCCAATCACTTAACCGGTCTATATCGCTTTGCAGTCTCTTTTCCTCACAGTTTTCTTTCTCACTTAGCTTTGTATCATCAGCAAACTTGGATATATTACACTCTATCCCCTCATCTAAGTCATCGATATAGATTGTAGATAGCTGAGGCCCAAGCACTGATCCTTGCGGTACTCCACTAGTTACATACTGCCATTCTCAAAATGACCCGTTTATTCTTACTCTCTGTTTTCTGTCGGTTAACCAATCCTCAATCCATGCTAATGTGTTACCACCAATCCCATGAGCTCTAATCTTGTGTAAACCATATTCATTTACTTTAAAATAAAGGAAGAGTTCAAGACACCAATTCCACTTGCTTTCCAGATTGTGCTCCCAGAATTCTGGTTCGTAACTGAATAGAAAATCCTTAAGATTCAACATAAAAGGGCATATTATCAGTGAAAAGTACTCCAATTGAGGAGCCTGGGTTTTGCCTATGTGGTAACTTGAATGTTGCCCGAGGCGAATTTTTTAACTTGTAATATTTCTGTAATGTTAGGCTCAGCATTTTTTTTTCTCTGTGATAAGCCAGCAACTTAAGGCTGCTCTCAACAATAACGATTTGAAGTATTAACTATTCAAAGGGGGAATTGTTGTTTACAATCTTGAATATTTCATGTTATTATGAGCAGATCACCCCATGTGCCAGCTAAGGGCCTGGAGGTTATTTCTATTTCATTCGCTCAGTGGGGGGCTTAGCTAAAGCAAATACAGGGGAGCCTCCTGCTTGCACATCAAAGGATAGGCATTCAACTCAGGGTAGTAACTGTGATTAACCACTTGTTGAATCGAGCCTCAATCTCATTGACTTAAGGGGGCAGTATAGACTCCATAAAGTGGTCTGTGTTTTTTCATCAGTAGTAAGAAGGTGTTTGTATTTTAAAAGTCTGAACCAGCTTAGGTTTGAAAGGTTAGTTAGAAAAGGTGATCCCAAGCTTATAGAGATATACTGTAGTAAGTTGCATCTTTATTGTCTTCCATAGCTAAGGTCATAGGAAAATTGATTGTACTGTATGCTGTTCCATTTATTTATTTGATATAAATAAACCAGCTGTGACTTGCCTTGATGGAGTACTTTTAGTCAGCTTTGTGTGAAGAGCAGAGAATTCATGTGCTGGTATGTACGATGTTACAGTGACCATAAATGGAGTAAGTGTTTTTTGTTATGGTCCCTGGGTCGTGCTCTTGTCTAACTAGATATTGGCAAAAAAAGTTAGTCCTGCTTACAGGAGCAAGCAGTGATGCTGAACCTGAGAAAATATCTGTCATTAAAAAACCCCAAATTGTGATAATGTGGCGGAGCCACCAAAGGACTCAGAGCGGTTGTACATAATTCCTTTAACAGCAATGTAGTTACTGCCTGTGTCTGTACCTGTAATTACACTGTTTAACTGTATTATGTCTAGTTACCTTTACAGCGCGGTTTCAACGTGATGACGTCATGCCGTTAGTCACGTGATTCCCCAATGGCGGGAAGAACGTGATGACGTCATGACATCAGCTTTCAGACCAGAGGATCAGTCCTCGTGGAGCCTTCAAAGAGAGCAGACCTGTATTCGATGTATTCCAGCAGTTTCTAGTTAAAACCTGTTTTGTTGTATTAAAGTTCATTGTTTTGATTGCCTGAGTCGAACTCAGTCTTTTTGTTAGGAACCTCCGTTCCTACATTGGTGACCTCGACTTCTACGAACAGTTTTCATGGAAGATTCATCATGGACACGAACGCCGTGACTCTGAAACTGCCACAGTTCTGGGAGCAACAACCAGACGCCTGGTTTATCCAGGCTGAAGCCCAGTTCGCCATCAGGAACATCGTCGCGGATCAGACCCGTTATTACTACGTGGACTCCGCCCTCGACAGCGCAACTGCCTCACGGATCATCAGCCTCCTCGGTAGTCCTCCTACTGACAGCAAGTATGATACGATTAAGGCGCGGTTGCTACAGGCCTTCGGGCTCTCGAAGTCAGAGCGCGCTCGCCGGCTCATCACGATGCCTGGCCTCGGGGACTCCAAACCGTCCGAGCTCATGAGCCAAATGCTCACGTTCTTGGGTGCCGAACCGGAATGCTTCCTCTTCCGGGAGCTTTTCCTCTACCAAATGCCGGAGCAGGTACAGGCTGCCCTAGCCAGATCCGACATTACAGACTGCGCCGAGCTTGCTGCCGAAGCCGATAAGATTTTCACTGTAACCCAGCAGTGCTGCGCGGCCACGAGGCGCCCATCCCCCACTGACGCGGTTCCAGCTCCTCCTGCAGCGGGCTGGTGCACCTACCACGCCCGTTTTGGCGCGAAAGCACGACGCTGCCGCTCCCCCTGCAGTTTTTTGCCAAAAAAAGAAACAAAGCTCCTGCAGCGTTCCTGGCGAAGGAGGACCAGGTCTAACGGGCGCTCCGCGGTTGCGATGGCCGCCGGATCTACGGGGGAACTTTTTTATATCACCGATTCCCTATCGGGTCGACGTTTCCTTTGTGACACCGGGGTGCAGTGTAGCATTCTACCTGCGTCGAAGCTCGATATGCAGGCTGAGAACCGCGGTTTTTCCCTCGTAGCGGCTAATGGCGCAGCGATTCGAACTTTCCGAAAGCGGCAGGTTCAAGTCTGTTTCGGCGGTCAGCGCTTCTGTTGGGAATTCGTCACGGCCACAGTCTCACAGGCCATCCTAGGGGCAGATTTTCTGAGTGCCAACAGCCTCCTCGTCGATGTCCGGCACCGCCGGTTGATCAACGCGGCCACCTTCCACTCGATTCTGTGCTACCACGGTACCACCGTGGCACGCTCTATTGCCTGCGCTTTCCCTCCGGATGACTTCACTCGGCTCCTCGGAGAGTTTCCGGAGCTGACAAGGCCCACTTCCTCCTCCTCGGCCACGAAGCATGGTGTTGAACATCATATCACCACTACTGGCTCCCCGGTTTATGCGCGGGCTAGAAGGCTCGAACCCGGCAATCTCGCGGCTGCAAAGGCGGAGTTCGACACGATGGAGCGGCTCGGGATCGTTCGCCGATCCAATAGTCCCTGGTCTTCGCCTCTCCACATGGTTCCGAAACCGGCTGGCGGCCATGCGGTGACTACCGATGCCTGAATGACGCCACCACTCCTGATCGGTACCCGATTCCGCATATTCAGGATTTCTCGGCCCATCTAAAGTCGACCTCGTCCGGGGGTATCACCAGGTTCCCGTGCATCCGCAAGACGTCCCGAAAACCGCAGTCATCACCCCTTTTGGCCTCTTTGAGTTCCTGCGGATGCCGTTTGGCTTGAAGAACGCGGCACAGGCGTTCCAGCGCTTAATGGACTCCGTGCTCCAAGACCTAAAGCTTCATCTTCGTCTACCTTGACGACATTCTCATCGCCAGTGCTAGCAAGGAAGAGCACATCTCCCATTTGCGTACCCTCTTTACGCGCCTCAGCCAGCACGGTTTAATCATCAACCCGGCCAAGTGCCAGTTCGGCCTGCAGCAGATCGATTTCTTGGGACACCGCATAACATCGGATGGCGCCGTCCCCTTAATGACGAAGGTGGAAGCGGTTACCTGTTTCCCGCCAACCGTCAAGGCCTTGCAAGAGTTCCTGGGGATGGTCAACTTCTATCACCGTTTCGTCCCTAAGGTGGCTCAGCTTATGCAACCCTTGTATGGGACCCTCGAGGGCAAGTCCAGTAAGGATCCAATCAGCTGGACAGCCGAGATGGACCAGGCGTTCGTCAACACCAAGAGCGCTTTGGCCAACGCAACCATGCTGGCGCACCCACTTCCAGGTGCCACCATCGCCCTTACCACAGACGCGTCAGACTACGCCATCGGCGCAGTGCAAGAGCAGTGGGTCAACGGCACGTGGCAACTGCTGGCGTTTTTCAGCCGTCAACTACGGAAAAATGAAAAAAAGTACAGCACCTTCGATCGGGAGTTACTGGCCCTTTTCCTAGCCATTCGCCATTTCCGGTTCTTATTGGAAGGACGTCCCTTCACGGCTTTTGTCGACCACAAGCCTCTAACGTTCGCCATGGCCAAGACCGCCGAACCGTGGTCTGCTCGTCAACAACGTCACTTGACGTTTATTTCCGAATTTACCACGGACATTCAACATGTGTCTGGTAAGGACAACCTGGTGGCGGATTGCCTCTCCTGTGCGACGGTCCACGCGGTTCACCTGGGGATCGACTACGCCCTCACGGCTGCAGATCAGGCCTCGGACTCAGGTCCAATCATACAGAACCGTCCCCTCTAGTTTCCTAGCGACCGACGTCACTTTCCAGGCCACAGGTGCCACACTCCTTTGCGACGTCTCCATGGGCGTTCCCCGACCTATCGTGCCGGTCACATGGTGCCGGAAGGTGTTTGATGCCATACATGGGTTGTCGCACCCTGGGATGAAGGCTTCACAACGGCTTATGTCGGCGAAGTTCGTCTGGAAAGGTATGCACCTCGATGTCCGTGACTGGGTTAATACCTGCGTAGTCTGCCAGAAGGCCAAGGTCCAGCGTCATGTTATAGCTCCAGTGGCTACGTTCGCTGTTCTGGAGCGCCGTTTCGACCACATGCATGTGGACCTTGTGGGGCCGCTTCCGCCTTCTCAGGGTTATACTCATCTCCTCACCATGGTGGACCGCACCACTAGGTGGCCAGAGGCAATTCCTTTGGTTTCCACCACTTCGGCAGACGTCGCTAGAGCTTTCATCTCCTGTTCGGTTGCCCGTTTCGGGGTACCGGCGGACATCTCTTCCGACCGTGGGCCACAATTTTCCTCGGAGCCTTGGAACGCTGTAGCTCAGGGGCTCTGCACCAAACTTCATCGCACCACCGCCTATCATCCACAGGCGACCGGCCTTTGCGAGCGATTCCACAGGTCGCTTAAAGTCGCCATTCGGGCCAGTCTTCAAGGTGCAGGATGGGTGGACAGACTTCCATGGGTCCTTTTGGGTCTTCGTACGGCGCCCAAAGAAGACCTGCAATCGTCCTCAGCTGAACTTGTCTACGGCCAGCCTCTCCGAGTACCAGGGGATTTCCTCCCTTCTCCCACAGAGCCATGGTCCACCTCCCAGGAACTCGTTAACCACCAGGAAGCGGCCAGATGCTTCGCTCCGGTGCCTACATCAAATCACGGCTTACAGAACTCCCATGTGCCAGCGGAACTGAAGAATGCTGAGTATGTATTCATCCGCCACGATGCTCACCGGGATCCGCTCAAGCCCCCTTACACTGGTCCTTTCCGCGTCATCGAACCAGGAGACAAATCCTTTTCAGTCGACATCGGAGAAAAGCCAGATCCCATTTCGGTGGACCGATTTAAGCCAGCTCACCTGGACCTGGACCGCCCAGTCGTCGTCGCTCAACCACCGAAACGTGGCCGACTGCCCGCAGCCGCCATGCCAGATCAACCAAAGCCGCCCGCCAACTCGACCACGCTCGCCGCGCCTGCTCAACCACAATCGCCTGCCAGCTCGACCACCGGTCATCAACTTCCTCTGCCAGGTTATCGAAGTCGATCAGACAGACTTGTCAGACCTCCCCCTCGTCTCACTTTTTCTGTCGAAGACAATTCTGGGGAGGCGCATGTGGCGGAGCCACCAAAGGACTCAGAGCGGTTGTACATAATTCCTTTAACAGCAATGTAGTTACTGCCTGTGTCTGTACCTTTAATTACATTGTTTAACTGTACTATGTCTAGTTACCTTTACAGCGCGGTTTCAACGTGATGACGTCATGCCGTTGGTCACGTGATTCCCCAATGGCGGGAAGAACGTGATGACGTCATGACGTCAGCTTTCAGACCAGAGGATCAGTCCTCGTGGAGCCTTCAAAGAGAGCAGACCTGTATTCGATGTATTCCAGCAGTTTCCAGTTTAAACCTGTTTTGTTCCATTAAAGTTCATTGTTTTGATTGCCTGAGTCGAACTCAGTCTTTTCGTTAGGTTATTGTAGGAACGGAGGTTCCTATTAAAAGTTGCAGTGCAGGACTCTCTCTTTTATATATAGGATCCAACTTGCAGACCATTTGGGTCAGTATTGCCCAATCTTTTGAAGCAGGTGGCCAGATCCACATGGCAGAACCATTGAGTTGGGCATATTTGACAAAAATCAAAGTCCCCCGCCACCCAGCTAAAACTCCAACTTCGCGTATGTAAAACTCTAGCCTCCCTATGGTAAAATACACTAGAATTTCGAGGCCTCCCTATGGTAAAAAGCCCTTCATATACAAAATCCCCGTGTTAAAAATCCAAGGCCAGCAATGCATTAAAATCTTGTGTCCCTGCCCCAAGACTGTATCTTACTTTATTGTTTGCTTGTCCTAGCCTGGTCTGCTCCCTGCATCCTCCTCTACAGCTGGGCCACCACCATTGGCTTGTCATGTAACAATGCTGCTCATTCATCAGTCTAACTGCACCGAACAGGATGAAACTTTTCTAATCCTCGGGGGCCATACAGTTTGAACTGCTCAGCACACAAATAGAAGAAAAGGACTGTGGGCCAGGTTGAAGGAGCCTACAGGCCATGTCTTAAACATTGCCGGTTTAGTGAATGGTCTCAATATTATTGAAGAAGTTTGTAGTGACTCATAGTCAGAATGTACTCTCCTTCAGGCAGCAATGAGAACTGCAGTTGGGCACAGCATTGTGACTGATGACAGCAGTCATACACTTTTCAGGATACTTTCCCTTATTAGCCGAGGCATCGAATATAAGAGCAGGGAGGTTATGCTAGAACTGTATGCAACACCAGTTAGGCCACAGCTAGAGTACTGTGTACAGTTCTGGTCACCACATTACAGGAAAGATGTGATTGCACCAGAGCAGTTACAGAGGAGATTTACAAGGACTGGAGAATTTTAGCTATGAGGAAAGAATAGATAGGCTGGGGTGGTTTTCCTTGGAACAGAGGCGGCTGAGGGGAGACTTAATTGAGGTGTATAAAATTATGAGGGGCCTAGATAGAGTGGATAGGAAGGACATATTTCCCTTAGCAGAGAGGTCAATAACCAGGGGCATAGATTTAAAGTAATTGGTAGAAGGATTAGAGGGGAATTGAGGAGAACTTTTTTTCACCCAGAGGGTGGTGCAGATCTGGACCTCATTGCCTGAAAGGGTGGTAGAGGCAGAAACCCTCATCGCATTTAAAATGTCCTTGGATGTGCGACCGTGCAAGAGCTTGTAAGTGGGATTGGCTGTATAGCTCTTTTTCGGCCAGCACAGACACGTTGGATCGAATCGCCTCCAGTATTCTGTGCTGTAAATTTCCATGCTTCTATATCTGGTATGTGACAGAAGTTCTTTGCAATCAGATGATGGGAACTAAGATGTGTTCCATTATCCCAGAAAGCTATGATTGACATGGAAGTGTCTAACGCCAGAAGGTGGTGATCTGGAGAGTTAGACATTCGTGGTCAACTACAGGTGCAATTTCCATCCCCATCTGCCAGCAAACAAATCTCCAAGTGTTCAGTTAAGCGGACTTGTTATAGGATCCAGAACAGCAGAGTAACAGCCCTCATTGACCTATTGACTTCCTGAATTGGGAAGTTTCTCCATGCCTTCTCCTAGTGTCTTCTCATAGTCAGGATCCAAGAAGGGGAAAATTTGTATCACTTTTCGGTATTTTTTGATCACTTTTCCACAGAGAGAATTTGGAACAAATAATTACTCTTAATGTTGAGTTTTTCAAAAAAAAAAGGTACAGGAAACTGTGCTATCCGGCACCCATGGGACCGAGCTACTGCCGTTTTTTTAAAAGCTCCGGATAGACCAGCGTCAATGTTATCAGATAGGAGCTTTTCATCGCAGTATCTGACCACAAACACTGTTGCTCAGCAACAGCTTGTAAACACTCGGCCCATGGCTTGGAAGCGTCTCTGAAGCTGTTGCTAAGATACAGAGACGCTTTCTAGAGCCTGCCGTGTCTGACCACCAACACTGTTGCTCAGCAACAGCTTGTAAACATTCGGCCCATGGCTTGGAAGCGTCTCTGAAGCTGTTGCTAAGCGACAAAGACGCTTTCCAGAGCCTGCCTGTGAAAAGCAGAAAAAAAACCTAACTAAAACGGCTGCTGATTTCTGCCGTTAGATCAAAGTTGCCGGACATTCAACTCCCGGATAGCACAAAGTTTCCTGTATTGGGTATTGAGAAAAGTTATTTTCTTTTTAAAAAGAAGCTGAAACAATAGGTAATTAAAATGCTAATCAGCTAGTTGTAATGATGTTTCCTCATAGACTGTAAATAAACGATTAATTTGTTTGCCTCCATAATCAGAAATAACGCATACCCATTATATTGCAAAGACTATGGGGGTAATTTTAATCTAACTAGCCAGGCAGGAGACCCACGGGAATGGGTGAAACACTGGCTTTATACCCCGCCCAATATTACTCTCCATTGACTTCAATGCAGAGTAAAGTGAGGGGGGGTGGGGGGTGTAAAACCAGCATCGCACCCAATCCCATCAGCTTCCCGATGGGCCAGTTAGGTTAAAATTACCCCCTACAGTATAATGGGTGCGAGGTGTTTTCTGAGTAAAGTTAGTTAGGTTAAAATTGCCCCCTAGATCCCTTTTTTTTGTCTGCACAAAGAAATAATAGAGAGGCTGGCACACAGGCTGAGAGAACCTTTTAATTTAAACCGGATTGCTGAAACGGCAGACAGATTTGTTAAAGGGAAAGTTATGAGGGCCTCTGCTGAGACGAAGAGTTTCAAAATGCTGCAGGACAGTTAGAAGACCTCTTGTTTGAATTGAGTAAGATGACCCACTTGTGTGGGGATGCGTGACATGTTCTTTATTTTATACTATTAAGCAAAAATAAGTTTATATTGATTTGAAATAAATTAATATCATATCTCTTGCTCGGTATGCTCACTTATGAGATAAACTAGCTTAACGATTTGTATTTAGCCTTGTCTCACTAAGTATTTGTTCAGTCCACCGTTGGCAAGATTGAAGAAAGACACGAGTATCCAGTCATGATCACAAAGGGTGCTATTGTTACATCCCTGGATTACGCTATCATACAAGCAGAAATAAGGAACTGCAAGTTAACTCCCATGAAAGTGAAACACTCATACTACCAAAGGGAGTAACTGACACCACTGAACCTGAGAAGTTATCTACAGCAGTCCTGAATTCATAGCAACTTGGTTCTCAGGGCTACTGTGTGTCAACATTGGTCAACCCTTCAGGAGTCATTACAGCGATTACTGATTCAGATGGAGGGCCAGATGTGGCATAGTCATGTTTGGAACTTCTAGTTGATGGCATGGTTCTTGAGAAGGCTGATTCAACGAAACAGGATTTCCCCATGTCAGTGTTGGCAAAGTTACCAAATCAAAATGACAGATTTCTTCTTCTGGTAGCACAATGGAACGGTGTTCCAGGAGATTATCGGGATAGAGCAGTTCCTATAGTTTATGCCAGATTGATGCAAAGGAGGAGCACCATGTCTATTGTAGGTAGTGATAGTTTGTTGCATAGAGTAGTACCTTTGGCTCATACCAGCATTTCTCAGTGGTAACTTTCTAATACCCTGTACCAGTTGGTGAAGAGGAGTGGCACAAAACACTTCTCCAGTGAGCAAAGGAAAATGGGATCGGAGAACTATGGTTTGGAACGTGTATTATGCATGCTAATGGCGAAGCAAGTAGTAAAGCTCATCAGTAATACACAAGTAGTTACTGCTGTATTCACTTGTGATTTAACAGAAGTGGCCTATGATGTAGTATTGAAGTCTCCTTAGTGAGATTTTGCTATCAGTTTTAATAGATTGTTTTTCTATTTTATCAGATTCAGCTTGTAACAGCGCTCCTGGATCTGGCCCAAGCTCCCCCAACAACAGCTCCAACAACATCACTACAGAAAATGGCATAGCAGGATCAGCAACCAACATACCAACCGAGGTAACCTGGTTGGAACTGCTTTCGGTGGCAAATGTCACTATTCTTAGAAGTGTTAGGGTAACACATTCCAGTCCTGGTCCTGTATTAAAAATGGTTTGTTTTCTATGGTCATTTGCCCCTAACCCCAAACTTCATATACAAATGCATACGATTACGGCCTCTGGTGATCAGGCTACACAAGTTAAAATGTCAGTTATCATACTCCTTTAGAGTGGTGTTACTGCTGTAAAATGTTTCTAGAGTACTTCAATCATATTATGCTGCACATGTCCATGTAAGTACATAAAAAGAAAGGAAAAGCCATTCAACCAGTCAGTCCACAGTCCATGTATGATTATCAAGGTCACTGATTTGGAAAAAACACACGGGGTTACAGATTTCAATCCCCAAAACACTGGCAAAAATCACAGATTCCTATGCAATTAAATCCGAATCAGATTTATTTAGCCATCTTAAATAAATGGCCCTGATAATTCTATCCTGGACTTACTCCCACACCACCTGTTAATCCCTGCTTCAAGGAATACCAAGTGCTTTCCCCTACCAGTTGTTTGTACTAATACTTCTTTGCATAGGAGAAATTGCTTTGCAAGCCTTCTAGAGTAGTTTCATCTATGCCAAGGAACAAAGATAAGAACTATGTTAAGAAATAAATGGAAAATCCATGAACTTTTTTAAAGGTGAGGTTACAAGACAGTAATGTCAACAGACTGGTTATATTTATATATATTTATCTGTTGCAAAATGGCTTGGCTTCTGGACACTTTTCTGAAGTTGGCCAAGATCAATGCTGTTGCTACCTTATTGTAGTTTAAACAATTTTGTGTAGTTAAATATAAATAATGTGAAATGAGTGATTTACCTAAAAGTTATAAATCTTTATATATTTTTGAATCTTTTTATATCTGTTTTGGAAGGGCTGTGTACTTATTAAACTTTCTGAAATATAAGCCGTCCCACCATCAGAGTTTTTCAGCAACTTTAGACAACTTTAATTAAAAAAAACTATCAGATATCCCACATTGCTTGTAATGCCGGTAGACAGTAGGAGTTTTGAGCCATGGCGTTCACTTGCTTAGTCTGGTGCCTGTTAGATCAGTTCATTTGCATAGTATTCATCCTGCTGCTTTTGAGTTCTGTTTTTAGAATGGTAGGATGAGCACTTTGGGGACAAGGCTGATCTGCTAGTTCCAGTACAGAGTGAGCTTAAAACATGCACTTTTGCTCTGAACAGCAGGTTATGCTGTCATCGATAGATGCAGAGTACACTCTGCTGGCCACAGAATTCCATTGTCCTGAAATTTGCAGTGGTGCGTTTGCTGTGAAACTGACGGCAACTTCAGGATTTAGCGCATACGCATCCTAACGCATAAATTCTGAAGTTGCGGTCAGTCACTCACTGCTCTGACACTGGCTGCGCTGTGTCCATTCTCCCCCCACCGTGGCACCCCCCCCCCCCCCCCACCCCCATAGTCGGCAATCAGTGTTATCAGGGAAATCAGTGAAACTGCTGAAAATTTGGGCTTTTCCGCGGTAATATCGCTGTTAAATTTCCCATTAAAAGTTAAATCCTTTTGGATTAGGTGTACCTGGGGTTTTAACACCGACTTGACTGCTAAACAAACATTATGGTCCTCAAAAACTCTCTTTCATTTTGTTGGCTGTCAAACTTCTCCATTTTAATAAAAATTACAATTTTTAAAAAACTTTAAAAAAAATTATTTAAAAAAAAAGTTTGTTCATCTTTTTTTCAGGTTTACCATTTCCCCCTGTGAGAGCCCCAATCTCTGTTTAGCTCTCTATAGTATTTTTAAAAAGTTAGAATAAAAGGAACTTACTCACTTCCTGGTTCCCGGTCTGTGAGAATTCTGCATTGTGATTGGCTGCTTAGACAGCTTGTTGACGTCATAGCAGCTCGCGTTAGGAATTCCCCATTAACTTACACTGATCTCATCTGAACGTTGGGAAAACCGAACATCTCGCCACAGAGATCGCAAGATCTTTGTGGGAAGCTTACTTCGGGGCCAGCGGCAAATGCCTTTGCTTCACCGCTGACCACAAATTACGACCATTGTGTGGGTCTGATGGAGTGAATAGGAGATGAGGCAGGGGAAGAATTGATGATAAGTAGGTTCGGTTTGAGGAATTGGGTAGAATGGGCAGCGTGCAAGGCTAGGAGAGAGGTGCAGAGGGATGGAGCAAATTAGAGGCAGGCTGGAACAGGTGACTAGAATAATGGGAGATCTTCATAGATGTAAGATGAGTTGCTTTAGAATCATAAAAATTACATCACATAAGGCGGCGATTCAGTGCATTGGTTGTGTGCCAGTGCTCACGCTTCAACTGCAGCCATTTACTCTGTTCATTTCTCTGCCTCATCACAGTATCATTTAATGTTCTTGTTTTTAAATACATATCCAGTTTCCTTGTAAAAGATGCAAACCTCTGCCTCAATATCCACTTGTGGTAAAGCATTCCATATTCTAATAACCCTCTCTGGGGGGTGGAAATCTTCTAACTCCCTTTTTTATTCCTCTAATGACAATCTTGAGTTTATGTCTCCTTGTTTCCGATTTGCACCCAGTTGAAACAATCTTTCAATATATATCCTCTTAAAAATTTTCACAATCTTGAAAACTTGTATTCAATCCCCCTTAACCACCTCTGTTCCAGTGAAAAAAGGGCCTCATTTTTGAACCTTTCTTCAAAACTATAACTTCTCATTCCTGATATTGTAATGAACCTTCATTGCACCAGAACAACTATGAAGTAACAATGTCTTGTACAAATTCAACAGCAAATTCCTTGCATTTATTTTCAATGCCCCATGTGTATAAACCCAGAATCACATTTGCCTTTTTTTTAATCTTTTCTACTTGCGCCAGCACTTTTAAAGATCTATGTATTTGTACCTCTAAATCTTCATTCCTCCGTTCTGTTAAGAAACTTGCCTTTTAGGGTATGCTTAAACATACTACTTCACATTTCCTTGCACTGAACTGCATCTGCTATCTATCTGCCTATTCTGCTAACCTATGTCTCGCTGCTCTGTTCACCACAGTTTTTTGTACTCCCTATTTTAGTATCCACAACTTTGGATTATGATGATTCTTATGCTTATGTCTGGATCAGTTTTATAAATAGAAAACAAAAGAGGTCCCAGCACAGAACACTGGGACACATCACTACCTACATCTCACCTATCTGAAATACATCTATTTATCCCTACTGTTTGCTTCTTGTTCCCTTGCTATCTCTACTCTGATGGTTGGATACCCTTTAATACAATGTGCCATCATTTTTATAACAAGTCTCCTGTGTGGCACCTTAGCATATGCCTTTTGAAAATCCATATACACAGCTTCTGCTGCATTTTCTTTATTTATACAATGCGATTTTCTCAAAAAATTCAGTTAGTCAAATATGGCATGCGTTTTACAAATCCATACTGTCTCTGATTAACTCCTTGCTTTCTAAGTGTTAATTTAATTCCATATTATTATGGACCTTTTATTCACAACAAGGATAAAATTAAATGATCAAATATTCCCTGGCTTACCCTTTCCCTTTCCTTGAACAAGGGTGTAGCATTTGCCATGCTCCAGTACTTCAATGCAATTCTGGTTTTTAAAGATGTTTTTGAAAAATTATACTTAATGCTGCTGACTGCTCCCCAACCTCCCCCAGTAGTCTGGGGTGCAGCCATCTGGGACTTGGAACCTTTCTACTATTAGCTGCATTAACTTTATCAAAATAGTTTACTTAGAATATTTTTCTCCAGTTGTGTCCTTTTCACATTGTCCTCAGGTTCTCCTCCCGTTCCACTTTCACCTCCCTCTGTAAATTACAAATTGAAGTAAAATACTTATTAAAGCACCTTTTTAGCTACACAATGTTCCCTTCGGCTCTAAGTCACCCTACCCTTCTTTAACTATACTTTTACTTAATGTGCTTGTAAAAGCCCTTTTGCAGCACTCGCCTCTTTTTATACATTTCTGGGGCTTGGTTTGGAGGCTAAAGGTGTAGTTGGTGGGGTAATATCGCGCAGATTTCACTTTTTGTTTTTTGGAATCTGGTCTATGGTACCATGTGACTGATGATGCCACATGGTTTAGCATGGACCAATCAGCATTACTAAAGGCACTCTGCACTCTTGTAGATAAAACCACTTTAATAGTGTTTACAGATAAAAGGAAAAGTTTACTGTGGTGCTAATCTAAGTCTCTCATTGACTTTTTGGAGACCTAATTCTAAAATGTCAGTTTTATAATGTCATGGAGAAATCGGGTTAATCAAATAAACAGTTTTTGCCACAAGTGGCAAATTGATACAATACATTTTGTTGTTGAAACTCATACTATCCTTTTCCTATTTCAGTCTACTTTGGCTCACAAACTGGTTGCTCGAGATGGCTCAGTGACGCAATTGCCTCTGTATACTTCACCATCTTTGCCCAACATAACTCTAGGTCTGCCAGCCACAGGTCCCTCTAGTGTAAGTACTGAATCACCTGATTATGCACATGTACCGTGAATTGATAAATTATAGTGGAAACATCCAGCAGAAATTCTAAAATCTGCTACTAGTGGCTAACCTTCCATTTCATTTATCCCATCAGCTCTTTTGGTAGAAAGCTCACTGGCAGTTGGGGAGCAGTTGTGAGCAGATCCCTACAGTTGTGCACAGATTCCAACAGTCGTGTTAAGCAATCCACCAATCTGTAGCTATATGAACAGTGGAGTGTTGCCATTGCCCCTTCACCCCCACCTCCCTCCCCAAAACCCTGCTTCCCTTGCACAAATGGATACGGTGGAATGAATGGCAGTGTAAGTGATGGCAGTTTAGGGTGATGTTCTATAGATGTATATTAGTTTTGCAGCGCATTGTACCATGGAGTTTTGAAGCACAGGTTCACGCCCATGATTCTCCACACATTCCTGATCTTGGCTAAGCTATTCCAAGGCACCAGGTGAAGGTTGGGCAGTTCCTCCCAGGGTTGAAAAGGTGGTCTTGCTGCCCCCCCACCCCTCAATCCTGCAGGCATTCAGCTCAGAAAAGCAATAGCAAAGGTCTAAGAGCAAATAGATATGCCTCTTGCGCAGGAAATTGGAAGGAGCTATGCTGGGAAAAACATTAAACATGTTGGGTGGGCTTACTTTCATAATTTTTAATACACTCCCCATGTTGAACAGAACCCAGGGCACAGTCATACTCTGAGGCCTGATCCTGAGATTCAGTAGGGCTTTGTGCAGTTCAAAGAAGGAACCTGCTTCAAGATATAATTGCTACTGTCTGAGCTGAATGCACTCCACCCTCATACTAATTGCAAAGTGAATAATAATCAGTGCTCAATTGCACATTTATTACACAACCATGATTCTCCCGATACATTAATCTGCCTAATGGGGAACCAGCAGATTTTTAAAAATTTGTTCTTGGAATATGGGCAATGCTGGCAAGGCCACATTTATTGCCATGAGGCGATTGTGGGCCTTCTCCTTCAACCGCTGCAGTACTTGTGGCAGTAGTGCTTCCACAATGGTATTAGTGAGGGAATTCCAGGCTATTGACCCATTGATGATAAAGGAATGATGATATATATCCAAGTCGGGTTGGTATGTGGCTTGGAAGAGAACTCAAAGGTGATGGTGTTCCCACAATATTGCCGCTCTCGTCCTTCTCCATGGTAGAGTTCACAGAGGAGGGAAGTGCTGTCAAAGTAACCTTGATGAGTTGCAGGAGTGCATCATGTAGATTGTACATACTGGTGGTGTAGGAGGTGGATATTGAGTACAGCTGTAGAGGCACCAACCAAGCAAACTGCTCTGCCATTGATGGTGTTGAGCTTCTTGTTGCAGCTGCACCTTACCTCTCTGGCATTCAACTCGTGTTCATGTCTGATCTAGGCTGTAATGAGGTCAGGCACCGAGTCGTTCTGGCGGAACCCAAGTGGAGCGTTAGTGAGCAGGGTATTGATGAGTAGGAGTCGCTTGATGGCACTATCGATGACTCCTTTCATAATTTTACTAATGATTGGGAGGAGGCTGATATGGTGGTAATTGGCCAGGTTAGAGTTACCCTGTTTTTTGTGGATAGGACATAACTACATTCCTTTGTAGATACCATTGTCAAAGCTGTACTGGAACAGCTTGGCTAGGGGCACAACTAATTCTGGTGCACGGGTTGTCAGCTTTATATTGTCAGAGCCCACGATCATGCACTCAGTACTTTTGGCTGAAGTCTCTTGCAAACACTTCAGCCTTGTCTCTTGCAATCATGTGGTGGGCTTCCACCACAGTTGAGGATGGGGATATTCAGTAAATTGGTTCTGCCTCTAATTGGATGCAACAGAAATGGCATCTGCAGCATAGAATCCTGTTGAATTCTTTACATTGCATAATTTTATAAAGATTTTTGAAGAATTACATACTTTTGTTAGAAATGGTATGATTGATTTTAATGTATAAAAATAAACAATTTAGAATAATAAGTTTCTCACTTGTAAATAATTTATTTGAAATACAGGCTCAGTATGTATTTGTTATACCCAAAAATAATCAATTGAATTATATGTGTTACGATTTCCTCATTTTTGAACTTTGAAAGAGAGGCACAATTTTACTGATACAGTACTTCAAAGACAAAGGCCCCGATTTTCCCAGAGCCGTCGGGCGGGGTTTCAGGCGGGTGGGGGCTGAGCATCGCAGAAATAGGGGGTCGTGACGCCCACCCCTGCCCGATTCCTCGCCCCACCCGACTTTCGCCCCGGTGTTTCAGCGTGACCCGAATCAGTCCCGCCCGCAGCCAGCGGGACTGGTCGTCGGGGACCGAATGATCAATAATTGGCAGCTGTAATCCAATTTTAAGGGGCCCTTGCAATTTTCAGCCGTTCCCCACGTAAACCACGCCTGGTGGGAACACCGCTGATGAAACCTGGCGTGAACAATGTTGGCTTGCTTACTTTCAGCTGCAGGTCAATCAGGAATGAAGAGATTTAATCAGACAGCATTGGTAGGCTGCAGGACCTTGTTGCTCCAGGCTTGGGGCAACTTGTTGAAGGCTTAGGCACAGCTGTGGAAGGTTGGAGCCTCACACACTTCTCCAGTGTGAGCTCCTGGGAAGCCCCTCTCACCACCCTCACTCAGCGCTTCCTCAACGGAGGCATCTGCCAGAAGCATGGGAGGCCTTTTGTTCCTTCCCTTCTTGGCATTAGAGGATCTCCAACAGCAGAGTAGGCTGGAGCAGATCCAGCAACAACAGCAGCACCAGCAAGAGCGACAGGCTGCGGCTCAGCCACCTGAGGCAGCACAGGCCAGAAGGGGCCAGCGCATGGAAGGCCATCGACGCAGGAGATACCCCCCCAAACAGGGTCTACAGACACAGGGTGAGCTACTCAACATGACTGAGCAGCAGTGCCAAAGGCGGCTCCGACTTTCGCGTGAGGTAGTGACTGACATCTGCGCAATGCTCCAGCAAAACCTGGAGCCCAGAGCACCAGGTCGACACTCTTTACCAGTGGCCATCAAAGTCACCACCGCACTCAACTTTTAGACCTCAGGCTCCTTCCAGGGATCAGCAGCAGACATCAGTGGCATCTCCCAGGCGGCCGCACACACTTGCATCAAACAGGTCACCTTTGCCCTCGCGCACAATCACATCCATTTCACCCGGGATCGCGCAAGTGTGAGGGCGCGAGCGCTTGAATTAGCTCAGCTGGCAGACTTTCCAAGGGTGCAGGGCGTCATTGACTGCACACATGTGGCCCTTAGGACACCCCACCGCAATCCAGGAGTTTTTGTCAACCGCAAGGGCTTCCACTCCCTTAACGTTCAGCTGGTGTGTGACCACAAGGTGATTTTGCATGTTTGTGCCAAGTACGCTGGCAGCTGCCATGACTCCTTCATACTGCGCCAGTCTACTGTGCCTCCGCTATTCAGTCTGCCAAATGAACTTCAGGGATGGCTAGTATGATAGCAAAATACTGCAGATGTTGGAAATCCGAAATAACAACAGAAAATGCTGGAAAAACTCAGCAGGTCAGGCAACATCCGTGGAGAGAAATTTGAATTTTGAAGAAGGGTTCGACCCGAAACGTCAACTCAAATTTCTCTCCACGGATGTTGCCTGACCTGCTGAGTTTTTCCAGCATTTTCTGTTGTTATTTCAGGGATGGCTACTTGGAGACAAGGGATATCCCCTGCGGTCTTGGCTAATGACGCCGTTGAGGAGACCAGCCAACGAAGCTGAGGAGCGCTACAACTCCAGCCACGTTTCCACCAGATGCATTATCGAGCAAGCCATCGGATTGCTAAAGATGCGCTTCAGATGCCTCGATAGATCAGGTGGAGCCCTACAGTACTCATCAGCCAGGGTCTCCAAAATGTGTGCTTCACAACATGGCACAGCGTCGTGGCTTTCCGATTCCGCAGGACCAAGAGGCTCCTCACAGAGCCACCTCGGATGAGGATGATGCTGAGGAGGAGGAGGACGGAAACGAGCATCCTGCAGAGGCCCGTCAACCAGCGGCACCAGTGCGCGAGAACATTGCTGGGCGGAATGCAAGGAACGCACTCATCCTGGCCAGATTTGCGTAGCCTGGTACATCAAACACTGCAGCCTCACTGCTTCTTAACTGACCATGGACAGTGGCCCATGCCTGCGCATTTCTACCTATTTGACCAGCTTGCTGACATCTGCAAGTAATCCTAAGGCCTCAATGTGATATCCCCATTCGCCAAATGACAGACACCATAACTGCAGCAGTTGCCACCAGATTTTTTATGCACAGGAAACTGATGGGTGAAAAGTCTTGTATATAGTTTTAATGCCAAGTGACTACCCTTGTGATTAGTGGTGCTTTATTTTTCTCTTACGCGTGCTCCTACGTAGTGGTACCCCTGTGGCTTCAGCAGATGTGGAGGCCCCTTGCTCACTTTCCTGCTGCTCCTGTCTCGACACCTTTGGCGGGCGTCCTCTGGGGTGGCGAGCCTGTGAGGGCTCGCCAGCAGTCTGCTGCTCCTGTGGCTGTGCAGGGCTTGAGACTCCTATCTCGCTTGGGTGTGGACTCCGGCGGGGCTCTGACCGAGGGCTCAGAAGTGGCATGGAAGTGTGAGCGCGTGGAGAGGCGACCCCACTTCCTTGAGGTGTGCCAACAACCTCTCATGGGTCAGCTCCCCTTCAGCGCCTGCAAGTGGCTGGAGAGCACCTTGCTGCACATCAGGGGGGCCATGGGGACCCGTCTCTGCACTGGAAGTCCTGCTCAGAGGGGCTTCCATGAAGGTCTGGTTTCGGTGCTCAATAGATGCCCGTCGCTCCTCGAGATGTCATTTTATTCTGAGCACTCACCATGTTTTCGATACCCTGGCGACTAAGATCCTCCTCGGCCACAGCCCTCCTCTCCTCGGCCGCAGCCCTCCTCTCCTTGGCCGCAGCCCTCCTCTCCTTGGCCGCAGCCCTCCTCTCCTTGGCCGCAGCCCTCCTCTCCTTGGCCGCAGCCCTCCTCTCCTTGGCCGCAGCCCTCCTCTTCTTGGCCGCAGCCCTCCTCTCCTTGGCCGCAGCCCTCCTCTCCTTGGCCGCAGCCCTCCTCTCCTCGGCCGCAGCCCTCCTCTCCTCGGCAGTAGCCAGCCTTACTGCAGAGGTAGCCATCCTTTCCGTGGTGATGCTTTCATGCGCCAATGACTCCATTAAGGCTGTGCTCATGCTCGCCATGGACTCCTCCATTCGCTCCACACTCGCAGCGACCCTGGAGACAAAACCTGCCAGAGACTCCAGCATCTGTGCATGGAGATCCATCACCTCCTCTCTTGCGGATGGACCCAGAGGCATAGGGTCGACATGCAGCTGAGCTGAGCTGGCAGAGGCCTGCGCCCGCCGACAAGGACTCTCCACTGCTGTCCCTGTCTCCACAATCTGCTGAGGCTCACTTGTGAGCTGTGAAACACCAGGTGATAACACTACTGTGTCCTGAAGGGCCCCCCCCCCCCCCCCGAGGTGCGAGTGTCTGCGCTGGTGCTGGGTGCGCTTACTTCTGCTGACGCTGCGCCCTCAGAGGCTGGAGCTTCCTCTGAGGAGTCTGGCTGCAAAGCCTCTTCTTCCTCGGCAGTGGCGACGGGGGCTCCGGATGGTCCTGTCGGGGCGTAAAGGAAAGAGTTAGAGATCTGATGCCAAGGCTACTTGCACATTGGATTTGGCAGATGCTCATAAGTCCAAATGATGTAGCTTCAGAATCATATCAGCGACTCATGCTATGTCAATGAGAGAAATGGGAAACTATTCTGTCACCAGCTTGCGGGCTTGCTCCTGTCTCTCCTGCCCCAGCTTCCGCAGCCACGTCAGTCCCAGCAATCTCCATCACTGCTTCCTCCCAGGGGGTCAGGTGGGCGATTGAGGGTGGTCCTCCTCCAGTCCTCGCTCGCGCTCTCCTATTGTGAGCTCTCTTTTCCTGCAATGAGGGAGACAAGTAGAGTTTGAGTGAGAGTGCAGGAGTGAGTGTAGAGATTGCATAGCATAGATACTTAGAAGGAGACAAAGATGGTGTGAGGCTGCAAGACCAAGGGCCCTCCCTGTGTGTTGTCAGTTGTGTTCCAAGCATCAGAGTGAGAGGCAGTGTGAAGGCTGCATGGTGGAATAGTTCTGTGAATGTGAGCATAGAGAGGGAGGGAATGGGTAAGGGTGCATGGACGTGACTGTGAAGTGGGATGTGGAGGAAGTGATTGCTGAAGCTGAGTGCTGTTGGGGAAAGGCAATGGGGATCAGGTTGAGGGTGATGGAAACTTCATACTTTTCCTGTATGGTGAAGGTCATGGAAGCGCTTCCTGCACTGCATCCAGGTCCGACGGGTGACTCCCTGAGAGTTCACCTCTGCAGCCACCTCCATCCATGCAGCCCTGGTCTCTTTGGGAGGCCTCTTCTTCCCTGAGCTAGGGAAGAGGACCTCCCTGTGGGCCCTAACCCCATCCACCAATGTCTGCAATGAGGTCTCATCAAATTTGGCGGCAGCTCAGCCTCTGCCGCTGGCAGCAGCTGGTGCAGGCTCCCCTGCCATTCTGTACGACTGGTTGGGAAGCCTGCAGAGGTTGAGAAGCTTGCTGGAGACTTTAAAAGCACCACGAATGATGACATCATACTGTGGGGCTTTCTGACTGGAAATGGACACTTAGCAAGGGTGCCCACATGCTGGAAATTAATTGGCCAATTGAGGGAAGATTGCGTGCAGCTGGCTGACCCATTTAGATTCGGGTCGGAAGCCGACATTCGGGGAACCTGACAATTCCCCGCACCTTCGGGAAAGTCGGGGCCAAACTCTCTGTTCAACTGAGGTTCTGCTGAATTTCTATTATAGCTTTGTTTCAGTTAATTTATCACAATATCTTGGCCAGATGCATATTATACAACTTCTCGCATCTCTCCATTGTAGAAGGGATTTGTAACTGTATGGTACGGTTATTGCTGTTGAAATGTTGTGTGATTATTCACACAAAACATATAGAAATTATTCTGTATGTTTTCTGTTTGCATGCAGGGAGCCTCCGGACAGGCGGAAGGTGATAGAGTGGGCATTCAAGGACTCCCACTGAACACTCCATTTATTGCTGGCGCTCACCTGCCGCACTACATTGCAACAACATTGGATAAAGATGGCAGTAGCGGACATGCACCTCTTTTACAGCATATGGTCTTATTGGACCAATCTACACCACAGAGTCCACTAGTAACTGGTAAGTAACTCCGTAAAGGTGTCTTGAATGATTCAGGTATGTACGTGAGATTCGTCTTTTCTAATGCACCATGGGAGTGTCATGGTTTTCTTTATATTGTGAAAACTAGGGATTCAAAAAATGTGAAGAGAGTATCTGGTATATTTATTTAAAAATAAAAGTAAGCTTGATTTCTATGGCCTAGAAATTACACAGTGCAAAGATTGGGGTAGAGAAGATCGTGCTCATGTGAAATTCCTTTACCTAATATTTTAATGGAGGTGTTAATTTCTCTTAAAATAGCAGGCCAAGGAATTTTCTACATACGCATTAAATGCTTGTAAGCTAGTAATCACTACTTTAACCGTGACGTTAGTCTGTTCATTTAAAATCTGATGCTGAGGCACCCAAGTCACTCTAGCATAGCTTCCAGCAGCTGGCTCAAAAGCTGTTGTGGCAGAGATCCAGGAACTGGTTGACTGCCTGCCTGTTTGTTCAGGCAACAGTGCTTGGAGGGAGGAAAAGAGAGAAAAAGAAAATATCTTCAAAATGGGTGAACATTTTTTTGGTTAGTAAATATTTGCACCTTACTGCATATAAACAAATTTTGTTGAACTATTGATGGAATTTATACCCTGCTAAAATGTAATCTCTTTCTGCAGTAACATGTATTTCACTGCACTGTTCCTTTTTCCTGGACCAATCCATGCTGTTTAACCAAATAAACAAACTTGGAGATCGAGGTGTACAGTAGATTAGAACACTGCTCCTTTCACCTAGGGACCCGAGTTTGAACCCAGCCCAGACTGATGGGATGTCTGCTCTCTCGGGCAGTTGTCAGTATCCCACATGAAAGATCCTCAACCCAGTTTCTAGTCCTGTGGGTTTCACAGCACAATATTTCCCATAATTCATCACAGATTAGCACTGTTGTTAGACTTTCTCAAAGAGCTGGTGTGAAAAATGGAAATGTTACCGTGGTGTGTAATAAGGAGTGATCTCCTGAAGTTGGGAATTAACACCCATTGTCCTTAGGGATATAGATGTTAAAACAAGACACCTGCCTGTTCCAGTGGTGCAGGTGGATGTTGATCAATTACACTGTTTGAAGATGATTAGGGAGTTCTCTGTGTCCTGGGCAGCATTTCTTCCATCTAAAACAAATTAGCTGATTATTCATCTCATTACTGTTTAAAGGATCTTGTCGTGTTTGCCTACATAATGACAGTCATTGCATTTCAAAGTAATACTTTATATGTGAAGAGATTTGAATTGTGGTTTGATGTTATATAAAAGTAATATTTTTTTTTAAATTACTGGGACAGAACAGAGGGAGCTTTGTTGTGCATCTGGCCAGACTGTACCTGACTTGGAAGTGCTTAATCCCGACGGGCACTATGATTTTCTGTTGGTACTCCTGGCTTTTCCGACTTTGAATTTTAATGATCAGAAAATCGCAGGCTGGGGTTGCTGAACTTCCTGATGTGCATGTGTTAGGAGTACTGAAGTAGAAAGCCCTAGTTGTGGTGTCCCACAAGGAAAGATGTTGCATTCCCCAGCACTCGCAAACCTAGTCCCTCACTTTGATACGGGCAATAAAATATAATTTTTAAAAAATCAGAATAGATCTGTTCCTTTTCAAGTTCATTTTTACCTACTTTCTGCTGGTTTTGTTTTGTTTTTCCTTTTCCCAAGACCAAAGAGAAACTATAATTAGGAAAGTAATTTATATACACTTTTAGTACATTACTATTACAATTTGAATTTGTTTTTTTCTTGAATATTGGAGCAAAAGTGTCCTGAGACTTCTCATTCCTGTTGTTATGTTACCAAGTCAAAGATGGTAATGACCAGCCTGTGGCATTTTGCCATACCTTTGGGTTCAGTTATGGGTGTCTGGGAGTTTTAAAGTTTTAAGGACATCTTAATTGGCAGAGAAATACTTATAGTTCTCTTTCAAATAAAATCTACAGATACTGTAGTAGATGTGATGATGCATGCAAGTTATAAAAAAAACCTTTTGAAAAATATAGAAGATGCGGGCTAGTCTATTCAGCAACCATGTGAGCATTCAATTGCATTTGCTGAAGAGAATGTTCTGACTGAGTAAAACCAGGTGATAATCCAAGTGAGATTGGATGCTCAGTGATTTGGATAAAGATTTGCAGTGAACCATTTTTCAAGTAATTTGCGCTGCTCATCGATCACTTTCCTGATTAGTGTGTGTGGGTGAGCGAGTGTCTCTACCCAAACCTCCTTTGTTACCAAAAATTGTAACTAAGTTTGAGATACTATTGTTTATTTCAGTTTTTTTGTTGATCCTGAATACTTTTATTAAAACTGCTGGTAACTTCATTTGCAACAACTGCCTTAGAAAGATTACTGAGGCTGTTTGTGGCTGATTGGTGTAGCAACCGAATTTACACTCCTAGTTGAAGATGTTGCACTCCAAGTTAATGACTATTCCTACTGCTGTAAATTTGGCTTCCTTTTACTATTGGGCTCAGAAACTCCTCCCAGATAGTGTTGTCATTTATATCAGTAGCACTCACCTTTTAAACAAAAATATATATATTTAAAGTAAGCACAAATGAAGGAAATATTAAAGTGAATGATACTTTGCAATTGTTTGATTTTCTAAAAGAGTGATGACGGTGACATTTGCTTTTCAAGGGCAACATTCTGAACACCCCTGACTGATGTGCAGTGATATCACTTCAAGTCAGTTACATCACAATTAATTTTCTCAGTCGATTCCAAAAAAAAGACTCACTTAGGGTTAGCCACACATGTAATGCCAAAAGACAAATATAAGTTTCTTTCTATACCCAAAATGGGCAGTGATCAAGCTTAACCCTAATGTAAATCCAACTTGTTCTGATTTAGACACATATGGTCTTGACAGTCTATATGGACTTACTCAGTGCTCCACTGAAGTTCCTATAACCAGTGGTTTTTATAATTTTAAAATCATATATATGAAAATGAGCTGGTTTTAAAACTAAAATTGGTTAATGCTGTAATGCATTTTCTTGGAGCGCTGATGGAAGCACTAGAATTAGCTGCAGCATTCCTGAGTTAGGGAGGACAAAATCAATTCGCTTTTACACTCTTGATGCTATATAATGATTCCTGCTGGAAATTGAGAGGGGGAAGGATCAGACTTGGGTGTGAAGCCCTCCACTCTATAATCGAAAGCCTACTGACTTTCACTGACGAGGCTCATAGTAATGGTTACTTGGGTGAATTAGTGGAAGCTGACTGGCAATTTTTGGAACCATATGTCAACATCGAGTCAATACCTTCAGGCAAAGAGAGAAAATTAATGGAGGAAAATTGGAAAGAGGAAAAACAGGATTATTTTTCTAGTGGACTTTAAAACCTGTTGGGCAACTGCAACTCAAAACAGATTGAGAATCTCTGGTTATGACGTGTGGAATTCAACAGAAATAGTCAGAGAGGTTGCATCCTGGAGTATCAGTAATGTAACCATTTAGTGTCATTTGATAACACATACATATTGAAAATGTTGTGACAACTGATATTCTATGCTATCATCCTCGGTTATATGATTCAATTCTGGCAATGGGTTTAAACACAATTTGATTTGAATCTTGCCAGCCTCTGGAAGTTCAGTATTAAACTGTTTACTACAATCAGTTGGAATGCTGTTTTGCAGATTTAATTTAGGCTTGTAAAGCTCTTTAATGTTGAAGCTTTTGTTATTTTGCAATTTTTTTTCCTGAAATTAAAATACTTATAACAGTATTTGAAGTAGAAAATGGCTGGCTATAATAGCCTCTTGTTGCCACAATTACTCAACAGCCATTTTTCTTCCTCTCCTTTCCTTTTTTCTTCTGCTGTTTTCTGCATTATATCTTAGACTGGTATCTTTCAGGATTGGGAGCATTGCCCATTCATCCACAGTCGCTTGTTGGCCCAGACAGAGTTTCGCCTTCCATACACAAGCTTAGACAGCACCGTCCATTAGGGAGAACGCAGTCAGCACCACTGCCACAGAACGCACAGGCCTTGCAACAGCTGGTCATACAGCAGCAACATCAGCAATTCCTGGAGAAACATAAACAGCAGTTCCAGCAACAACAGATTCACATTAACAAGGTCAGTACTGAGGTAGCAACTATATGCCAAATAAACCTGAGGGCTCCGTGTGCTGATCAGCATACATTATACCACATCTGGTTCAGAGAGATGAAATGTATTTTTCCTCATGGCAGCATGGTAAAGCGCAAGTCATGGTTTCTATTTATGAAGGTCATGTGAAAGATTGTAACTTATTGGAGTTAACTTGTTATTTAATGTTAGTGTGTGACTTATAGTATAAATAGACTGTAACCCATAATTTTATTTTTTAAAATAATTTTCTGAAGTCGGTGTGGAACTGCTGATTGACGCAGCAATTAAGTGTGTTGCTGTAGGATAATCGATACTAAGGTTATAATTCAAATCAGCAAAACCTCGAGATTGAATCACAGCCATTGTCTCACTACAGCTCATCGTTATGCATGAAAATTCATTATGTTTGTTTTCTATACTTCTTGCCATTATACTCTCTGTATGCTACATATAGTAGAAACAGACCAATGTAGGTGAAACGGTAAGAAAGTTATTACTCAAGTAGGACCTGATGATATATGGGCATTGTATGGCAGGAATTAGATGGTTTTTTTCTGATGACGATGGTAAATGAATTATTGTATAGAGGATACTCGAGGACTAAGTCTGGAATATTCTGTTTATTACATGGGTAAGGCCATATAGTTTATCAATGGCAACTTCACAAGTGAATTACAAAGTTATTCAATAGTTGCCCATGAGTATTTAATTTTCAAATTCCTGATAGATGCAAGCTATTTTAGTATAAGAAAAACATTTTTAGTTGGGAAATAACCATTTGGATGAAACTAGTAAGGGAATGGAATCAAAGGTAGGAGTTCAAAATCCATTTGCATGTTGGGCAGTGTGTTGGAGTGCCAGAAGGATGTGCACCATTAGTTAAGTGGCCTTTTCTTCTTCTTGACTTTTTCCTACGTTAATTCTTCTCACTCGTGGGGCCTTCAATTTTTTTTCAGTGGTCGCTATATTGAAACTCTCATCTGTCAATAGGCATTTAGATTCAAAAAATAGAACTTTAGTCAAAAATTAAGGTAGTTTACCTTGGAGTGCATGTCCACAGATCCCTGATTTGTTACAAGACAGGTAGATAAGGTGGTTAAGCAGGCATACGGGATACTTTCCTTTATTAACTGAGGCATAGAATATACGAGCAGGGAGGTTATGCTTGAACTGTATAGAACGCTGGTTAGGCCACAGCTAGGGTACTACGTACAGTACTGGTCACCATATTACAGGAAAGATTTGATTGCACTAGAGAGGGTACAGATGAGATTTACGAGGATGTTGCCAGGACTGGAAAATTTTAGCTATGAGGAAAGATTAGATAGGCTGGGGTTGTTTTCTTTGGAACCGAGGAGGCTAGGGGGGTACTTAATTGAGGTGTAGAAAATTATGAGAGGCCTCGATAGAGTGGATAGGAAGGACCTATTTCCCTTAGCAATTGTTAGAGGGGAGTTGAGAACTTTTTTCACCCAGAGGGTGGTGGGGGTCTGGAACTCACTGCCTGAAAGTATGGTAGAGGCAAAAACCCTCATCACATTTAAAAAGTACTTGGATATGCACTTGAAGTGTTGTAATCTACAGGGCTATGGACGCAGATATGATGGGCCAAATGGCCTCCTTCCATGCCGTAAATTTCTATGATTCTATGAAAGACTAAAGAAAGTTAACTTTCTGACTAAACAACAATTTGCATGTCTGTGGGTCCTGCTGAATTTACTGGCAGGGCCTAATTTGAATTGGCGGGGAGGAACGGTGCAGGATCGGCCTGCGAGTGGGGGGGTGATCAGGGAGATCGGGAAGTGGCAGGCAATTGGGGGGGGGGGGGGGGTCGGAGAATCGTGCCCGGCCTCATCATTGTTGGGAGGGGGGGAGGCTTGGGAAGGCAATCGGAGGCCCTTGTGGGGGTGGGGGGTAATATGGATGCAGGAGGTAGGCATAAAGCCACTTACCTCCTGGATGCAGCAGTTCCCGCCTCTGTTTAACTGTTGGGTTTTGCGAATTGTGTGAAACCCGTCCCCAGGCAGTTAAACACAAAATGGACGGGGAAAAAGAAGCTTCCAGCCTCATTACAATATTTAAATTAAGGTGATGCCCCCTGGGAGTGGGTTGGTCGCCCTTCTCTCTTCCTTTCTCCGCCCCCCCCCCCCCCACCGGCAGTGGGCGGGTCGGAGGCGGGATCGGGTCGGAAATCCCATTTTTAACAGTTTAACTACCCTCGCGCTCCAAACCCACCTGTTTTTTTTAGGGGAAAATTCCGGCCAAGGATGAGAATTTTCAGTTGGAGTATGGAGAGACCAGGGCCCAATGTCGGTCTGCGAGCACAGAGGTGATGGGTAAGCAGAATCTGGTGCCGGTTAGGATATGGGCAGCAGTGTTTTGGATAAGCTGAATTTTATGGAGAGTGGAGGATGTGAGGTCGGCCAAGAGAGCATTGGAATAATCGAGTCTGGAGGTGACAAAAGCATAGATGAGGGTTTCGGCAACAGATGGGCTGAGGCAGAGGCGGCGATGAGCAATACTGTGGAGGTGGATGTAGGCAGTCTTTGTGATGGAGGGCATATGGAGTCAGAAGCTCAGCTCGGGGGCAGATTGGAAGCCGAGGTTGCGAATAGTTGGATAGAATCGGTAGCATGGGTACGGAGTTCATGTCAGGGTCTGCAGACGATGACGATGCTTATCCACTGGCATTGCTTTCAGTCCTTGCACTTAAGTCCACATTTCAGCATTTTAACATTTCCTGGATACATTGGCTGTGAAACTCCAATGGTTTGGTAGGGTGTAAACCTTGCCAGTCTATCTGGGGCTTTGGAATTTGAGAATTAATCTGGATTTTTGCCCCATTTAAGTTCTGCCATAAATTCCCCTGGAAGTGATGTTTTGCATTAGCTATGGCACAGCCATGCAAATAATGGGCTTCAACCAGGATGACACCCCGCAGTCCTAAATTCCATCATTTACAGCCTAGGATCTGCCAATCTAACGCTGTTATAAAACAGAGCTGAGGAATGCTGTTGGCTGGGATCTTAAAAGCAAATTGCCGTTTTTCATTGTGCTGTTAGATAGATTGAGTTTGAACTGGACTTTTGGCACAAAAAAAATTTGCTCGTTATTTTGGAAACACTTAGCTTCATTTGAAGTCTTCAAGACTGTTTCTTGTTTTGGTAATTTCCCTAAAATGAAGGGGAGTGCTGAAAGGTGTTTTTCAGAGCAATTCCCCCTTTATCATTAAGTACATTGGATGAAGAATGGTAGGCAAATTATGAAGCCAGGTTTATACAAGGCACCACTGCAGACATTCTTAATTCTCCAGATACCCAACCACTAGGATGTATAGCCTCAAGATCATTCTTCAATATATCCATGGAGTTATGTGTCAGGAGTTTTCTATGGGATGTGTGCAAAAGTTTCTGCAGCTGCCACTCTCGGGTGCTTTGCATTATAGAAAAGCTTTCTCTGCTATTGCTGCAATGGATGGCATTGCACATATTCAGAGAGTCTTTGTGATCCCTTCATATGGTTCTGATGCTCTGCAAGCATTTATCTTTTTGAGGCAGAGTCACGAGATCATCATCTGAATGCTTAACACCTAGGGTCTGACATCTAAGCCTCTACTCGTACATCATGCTGCATTTTGTACATCTCATTATCTTGCTTCCTTCTGAGTTGTGCATCATCCTATGTCAACCCTAAACTGTCTGTAACACCGTGGGTTAACCTATCTGGGCTGGTGAGTGCAAGTGATAGGGTTCATGATAGAGCTGGCCAATTTATACAGGTAGTGCCAAATGTTGAAGGTCCTTTCATTGCTTCCTTCTTTCTCACTGCAGCATCTTTCTTGCTTCTACTTCTGTGGGGAATAAGAAGAACACAAAATGTAATTATTAGTGTGTTCCCAGGATCTGCTTTGCCCTCTCCTTCGGATTATGCATAACCTTTTCCTGTGTGACAAAAGAATGCTGCTTGTAGTTAGTCACAGACTGTTGAGAGTTCTCAAGTAGTTGTCAAATTCATCACTTCTGTGGAATTTATATAGAAGTAGTAAGGTTTCAACAGGTATGCATGTAGGATGCTGTATTTAATTGAAGTCTTCCATGTGGAGGTGTTACTACAAATCATTTAGTGCACAGGGTGATGCCTTTAGCTTTGTGAATACATTTTCAGGGTAAATATAGGTCTTCTGTCTAAAATATATAAACGCCAGCTAATAATATCTTTGACCTTCAGGCCATTAAGTCCCATTCTGTATTGGCGAGGGTTCTTGGGAATTAGAGAGTTGCCACTCGCTACCTGTGCCTTCCTTCTTCATGGTCCTGGCTGCTGTATTGGCAGGTCTCTTGCCACCCATTCCAACTATTCCATACCCCTATTTCTAATTTCAGTTTGAATAGTTTTTACATAATTGTCCAAGCAGTCTGAGGCTCTTTTTTTCCTGGTTGTTTTAGCCCATCGTGCTTGTTGGCCTTTTGCAAGAACAATCCAAAACTAATCCGACTGCCCTGCTCTCTCTCCATACCCCTGTATCCTCCTCTGCCGCAAATATTTATCCACTTTTCCTTTAAATGTTTCAAAAGTCTTTACTTCAACTACTCCCTGTGGCAAAGCTTTCCATGCTCCTACAACTTTTTGCATAAAGAAATTTCTTCTGACCTTTCCCCTTACTCTCAGTGACAATTTTAATGTGAAGACCCCTTGTCACTGAGAGCAAAGGAAATAGTCTTTCTCTATTCACTGTCAAAATCCTTGATGAATTTATAATATCTATTAAACCTCTTGGGCTTCTCCACTGCAGTGGAAATAGTCCCAACATCTCAAGTCTCTCCTCACAACTATAGTTTCCCCATCCCTCCTATCACCCTAGGGAATCTACGTTAATCTTTTTATGCCTTTATATAAAGGGGTGCCCAAAACTGCACATAGTACTCTCTAACTGTTACCATTAACTTTATATAAATTTTTCATTGCATCTGCTCTTGTACGCTGTGCCCTGCTTATAAAACCCAAAATGCTGTTACCCTTTTTTATGGCTTTATCTATCTGGACTTTCATTTTCAAGCTATTATGGTGGTGAAATTGGTCTAAGCCAGTATCTGGGAAAGAAATTTGGGTGCAAACGGACTGTTGATTCGCTATCAATCCATTTTGCAATACTGGAGTGGACCAGTTTCACCCCTTGTGTTTGAACCCATAGGTCTCTGTTCATCTACACCCTGCAGCACCTTCCCATAGAGTATAGGCTCCCATTCCTTGCTTTTCTTCCCAAACTGTAGTACCTCACAACTCTCCATATTAAATTACATCTAGCACTTGTCTGTCTCATCCGCTAACCTGTCTTTTGCAGTTCTTATTGTTTGCCCAAGTCCAAATTATTTACATGCACTAAGAACAAAACTAGACCCAGCACTTAGCTGGGGTACACCACTTCCAACCCTTGTCCAACCTGAGCAACACCAATTCATCCGAAACCATTGTTTCCAACATCTGTTCATGCTGCTATATTTCCGCTAATACTATGCACCTCAATTATGGATTCAATTACTGTTCAGTTTAAGATGGGTTTTTGACATTGTTCTTACGGGGTCATAATAAGTTTGAAAACAGGAAAAGATGTAAGGAACAATATGAAAGGAAAGATGAAATATCACATAGGCAGTGCATAGTGGAATATTTTCATGAAATCTTGGGTATTCATTTTAATAACCTAGCCCTAGTTATCCAGCTTTTTGTATGAAACTAGGTGGGATATTCCCCCCCTGTGCTTCTAATAAATCCCAGTCTTACTGTTCACTTTGAAATATTATCCACGGAATTAATGAGAACGTTTTGTGGGTTTTATAAATGTTTTGTGCTTAAATCGGCTAAAATATAAGTGGAGTGGATTGGTGTACAAAGCTGATGACACCACAGGTGCTCCAAGCTACATGGGGAAAGAGTGTTAAACATGACTGCTTTGTAGGAATATTGAAGTAAATGTTTGCTTGTTTCTATGTTCATGGTTTCAATGTATATTGTGCATAGCTGTTACTTTAATTAGTGCGGAGCCATTTAATGAAATAAACTATTATATTTCCTCTACCATTTTAACTAAGAAAACAAAATTCTTAGCTGCTAATTGGAAAATGTACTTAACACAATGTTTTGGGTTTTGTGTCAAGTATGTAGAAATATATTGCACCCTGCAGACACAAGTGTGATATGGGAAGGGTGAAAACCACAGTGGCTGTCAGTAAATCCATTCCCAGTGCATTTGCTGCCTCTACACAATCCTGAACTATTTGTAAATACCTGAGTGCTTAACAGGGTGAAGTCTGTTTTAGTTTCTACTTGAAATGGCAGCCTGGGTGAACAGATAATGACACTAATTACTTTCTGTTTCCGAGTTGTGCTTAGATTAACTGTACCTTTACAAAAATGCGTTTTTGTCTTTCATTTGAAAATTTATTTTGACTTAGAGCATTAGGCTGGCAAACTGGCTGAATATTCAGATTGTAAATCTGATTTTATAGCTGCACTAAGGGAGACCATTCATTTGGGAAAAGATTGATGCATTTTTATGTGCAATTGAACATATAGCTTGGGGGTTAAAGATGATCTGCAGTAACACTAAATAGTTTTGAAATTCAGTGGTACAAAGCCTTGGATTTTGAGTTTGGATTAATCCATTGTCACTTTCTGCAGTCCAATACTTGTGGGGAACATAGCCTTTCTGGATAAGACTGACTATGCAAGTATGTACACTTATTTTTCCAAATTAATTGCATTTGGATGTATTTGTTCTCATTAACCTGCCTGGACTGGTTGATGGAACAATTCTACTTTTTGACATCCAATGTCAGCACCAATTGCTCTCAGATCAGGTGTAACATGGGTTAAATACTCTGTCACACTGGGTTGAGACTGCCCAGATGTCATGTAAGATTTTTACAGCTAGCACAGAAAGGAGCTTTTTTCATTGTATTACTCAACGGCTGGATTCAAAGCCATGGGCCAGAGGTAAAAGGGACTGTGAGCCAACTGCACTACTCTGTACTCGTGTTAACACACTTGTGACAAAATACTGTTAACCTACTCTTTAACCCTGAGTACTGGAACCAGAAATTGCTGTGACCACTGGCCTGTAGTTGCTGGGTTTATTTGCAATCAGTTTAACCTCGGTAGTGGGGAAGCTTTTAGAAACGATGATCTGGGATAAAATTAACAGTCACTTGGACAAGTGTGGATTAATTAAGGAAAGCCAGCAGGGATTTGTTAAAGGCAAATTGTGTTTAACTAACTCGATTTAAGTTTTCTGATGAGGTAACAGAAAGGGCTGATGAGGGCAGTGAGGTTGACATGGTGTACATGGACTTCCAAAAAGCGTTTGATAAAGTGCCACATAATAGACTTGCCAGCAAAGTTGAAGCCCGTGGACTAAAAGAGACAGTGGCAGCATGGATACGAAATTGGCCAAGTGACAGGGAACCGAGAGTAGTGGTGAACAGTTGTTCCTCAAACTGGAGGAAGGTATACAGTGGTCCCCAGGGGTCGGTACTGTTAGATCCGTGTATCTTGATGTTGTGTGTCCTTCAATAATTAGACAAGAGACTGCAGGGAACAATCAACAGGTGTTTACTGGATGAGGGTTACTCTAAAACTAACTGTACAGATCCCTACTCAGGGTTTATATACAGGTGTGGTCACTGCCGGTACTACAGTATACAGGAGCTGTAAAAAGTAGTTCTCCCCTTAAAGGTACATACACTACAATTCCTCCCCTTTTAGATTAACAGTACCATAACATTGATTTAACAATTAAATATCAACTAATTACAATTAACACTTTTAACATGCAACATCAACTGAAAATAGTCCATTTATAAATTCAGTCTTGGGGCGGCTTCCTGATCCTTTCTGGATAGCGCCTTTCCTGAGTGCCTTGCTCTTGGTGCGGAGGCGATTCTGGCCCCCTGTCGTCGGTTGGTTCATCAGCTTCCGATGCTACTGTTTCTGGGGTAGATGCTACCTGTATGTCTGGTTCATCACCAGGTACGCGAGACATGGAGTTGACTCGTTCCTGTGACTCTAGGATCTGGTCGACATGGCGTCTCGCAATGTTCTCCCCAACATCCACTGTGTATATTAGTGGCCCCTGCCGTGTGCATATCGTTCCTGGTTGCCATTTCTCTGTTCGGCAGTCGCGGGCCAAGACTGGTTACCCTACATTGAAGCTCCTTGTCGGCTTCTCATTGATGTGCTGGAATTGCTTATTCTCAACATCTCTTCGTACATTTGGTCTGAGCAAATCCAGATGAGATCTCAACCTTCGATTAAAGAACATCATGGCCGGGGCCTGGTTGGTGACTGCATGTGTTGCATTTCTGTAGGCTACCAGGAAATTGTCCACCTTATGCTGCAGTGGAATGTCGTCATCGCACATGGCCCTTACTGCTTTTTTAAAGGTTTGTACGAACCTCTCAGCCAATCCATTTGTGGCTGGATGATACGGGGCGGATGTGTAATGCCTTACCCCATTCCTTTTCATGAATCTTCGAAACTCTTCGGACACAAACTGTGGTCCGTTATCAGAGCAAATCTGCTCTGGCAAGCCGTTCCTGGCAAATATGGTCCGTAGGACTGCAATAGTTTTCTCCGTGGTGGTGGACGACATTTTGATCACCTCAGGCCATTTCGAGTGCGCATCCACGGCTATTAAAAACATTGAGTCCATGAATGGACCAGCAAAATCAATATGCACCCGTTGCCATGGAGATGAGGGCCACTCCCATGGGTGTAGAGGGGCATGTGGTAGTGCATTTTGGACCTTCTGGCATCCTGAGCAGCTCTTTGTCAGGTCCTCGATTTGCTGATCGATCCCCGGCCACCACACATAAGCCCTAGCAAGGCTTTTCATTTTCACCCCTCCCAGATGGCCTTCGTGAAGCTCATTGAGCACTCTCTCCCTTAACTTGGGTGGAATTACCACTTGGGATCCACACATCAAGGTCCCCTGGCATACTGACAGCTGTTCTCTTCTGGATGAGAATGCTGGCAACAGTGAGTCGCCATGTGTTGGTCATCCCTTCACCGTCAAGTCATATACCCGAGACAGTGTCGGGTCATTTCGGGTCTCCTTCTCTATACCAGCGTTAGTTACTGGCAAGCGTTCAATTATAGTCGAATAAAATATCTCGACAGGGTCCACTGCTGGTGCTTCCTCCGCAGTAGGCAGTGGCAGGCGTGATAGCCCATCAGCGTTTCCATGCTGTTTCGTGCCCTTATACTCGATTTCATATTGGTTCGCCCCTAGAAAAAGGGACCATCTTTGTAGCCGTTGCGCAGTCATCACCGGAACGCCCTTCTTTGGATTAAAGATGGAGACAAGTGGTTGGTGGTCAGTCAGCAAGGTGAACTTCTGCCCGTGCAGATAGTGGTTGAACTTTTTCACTCCCCACACTAGGCTGAGGGCCTCCCTGTCAATCTGGGTGTAGTTACGCTTGGCTGAGGTTAGTGACCGAGATGCAAAGGCTACTGGCCTCTCCGAGCCGTCCGGGAATTTGTGCGACAGCACCGCTCCAATGCCATAGGGTGATGCATCACACGCCAACCAAATTGGTAGTGCTGGGTTGAAATGAGCCAACACCTCTTTTGATGTGATAAATTCTTTGCACTTCTGGAAAGCTCGTTTACATTCGTCATTCCACTTCCATGGTACCCCCGTTTGCAGTAGGGTGTTCAGTGGGTGTAGTACTGTAGACAAATTCGGCAAGAACTTATGGTAGTAGTTCACCAGCTGGAGGAACGACCTCAGTTGTGACACATTTTCCGGTGCTGGAGCCTTGACTACTGCCTCAATCTTTTCAGGGGACTTATGTAACCCCTCTTCATCAATAACGTGGCCACAATACGAGATCTTCTGGAAAAACTCGCATTTGTGGCGATTAGCTCGGAGCCCATATTCCTTCAATCTAGTGAGCACCTGCTCCAGGTTGGCGAGGTGATCACTGTCATTTTCGCCCGTGACCAGGATGTCGTCCAAATAACACTGGGTACCCGGAATCCCTTGCAGGACTTGATCCATTGCCCTTTGCCAAATAGCCGGAGCTGATGCTACCCCGAACACCAGCCGGTTGTATTGATAGAGACCTTTATGAGTGTTGATCGTGAGGTACTGTTTCGAGGCTTCTTCTACCTCCATTTGCAGGTACGCCTGGGCCAGATCAATCTTAGTGAAGCGTTTCCCTCCAGATAGCAAGGCGAAAATATCTTCAATCCGCGAAAGCGGATATTGTACCGTGTGAAGGACTGGGTTCACTGTCACCTTAAAGTCCCCACAGATGCGAACCTTCTTTGGTTCCCCAGGCGTATTACTCAACGACCTCTTCATTACAGGAACGATGGGTGTAGCCCACTTGCTCCAGTCCACTTTGGACAGTACTCCTGAACGTTCCAAACCTTCCAGCTCTGCTTCGACGGCTGGGTGGATCGCATAAGGCACCGGTCTGGCCTTAAAAAACTTTGGGCTTGCATTTTCCTCGTCGCTGTTATGCCTTTTAGTGTTCCGAGTCCCTACTGGAACACTTCTTGTGCGTCAGTTAGCATTTTTGACAGTCGTCCAGGTGTGACGTCGTCATCCCTTTTGGCACCTACAGTCAGTGCTTGTATGGAATGCCAATCTAGCTGTATCTTCCGGATCCATTCACGTCCTAGTAGTGGTGGTCCTCCATCTGGCAATACATATAGGTCCATTTTTGGTGTTTCCTTGCCGTTATATATAACGTTCACCCTTATTTTTCCTTTGGGGTAGACTTTTTGCCCCGTGTACGTCTTCAAGACAATCTCTATCTCTCATGGGTATATGTGAGAATAGCCGCTTGTAGTCCCTTCGGTTTATGACTGTTGGGGCTGATCCTGTGTCGAATTCCATTTTCACTTGGACTCCGGCTATCTTGAGCGTGACCCAGATAGTTTGGTGATCCTCCGTTTTGATCACCTTAAGTAGTTTCAGACAACCCAGCTCCTTCCTTCCGGAGTCTGTATCACTTTTCTGTTCGTCTGAACTACTCTCAGTCACCTTATGTACCTTCTTGTACTTCTCCTGTGGAGATTTCTTGCTGCTGGTTTTCTTTCCCGACCTGCAGACTCTTGCTATGTGTCCTACTTTTCCACACTGTCTGCACACTTTGTCCTTGAACCAGCAATCATTATGGTCATGTGTTGTTCTGCCGCAGCGATAGCACTTCACTGTTCCGTATGACATTTCATTTGTGCCATATTCTTGCGGTCTCCGTTGTATCTCTGCAGCGCCCCGTGCGGCTGCTTCGTGTGATACTGCCATGCTGAAAGCCTTGTCCAGCGTAAGATCCTTTTCTGATAGAAGCCGTTTCTGGGTTTCTTCACTTTGAAGCCCACACACAAACTTGTCCCTTAAAGTATCTGCTAGTCCTGTTCCAAACTGGCAGTGTTTCGATAGCTTGCGCAGTTCCGTTAAATACTCAGCATTACTTTCATCTTTATGCTGGTTCCTTTTGTGAAACTTAAATCTTTCTGCTATCAGCAGCGGTGTGGGGTTTAAGTGGTCCTGTAGGATTGACACTGTTTTCAAAATCCTTTTCCACTGGCTTCTCTGGGGTTACTAGGTTTCGCAGTAAGCCATACGTTTTTGCACCCATTGAATTCAACAATACCAGCGCTTTCCTCTCATCTGGCACTTCATTCGCCTTGCAGTACACTTCTATGCGTTCGACATATGTCGTCCAATCTTCGACTTCATTGTCGAACGCTGTGACACTGCCAATCTTCGGCATCCCTGGGTGTGGTTAGACTGGCTCAAAATGGCGTTTTCCCGCGCTCTCCCTTCTCCGCTGCGGCTCAAAATGGCGTTTTCCCGCGCTCTCCCTTCTCCGCTGCGGCTCAAAATGGCGTCTCCCGCGCTCTCCCTTCTTCTCCGCTGTGGCTCAAAATGGCGTCTCCCGCGCTTTCCTTTCTTCCCCGCTGACGCTGCTCGGCCCTTGAACACCGGCTGCGCTCTGCGCGTTTTCCTGCGCGCCTCTCTCTCTCGTTGACGCTGCTCGGCCCTTGAACACCGGCTACACTCTGCTCTCTCTCATTGACGCCGCTCGGTCCTGAACACCGGCTGCGCCCTGTGCGCTCTACCCTCTCTCTTCTCCCGTCGACGCTGCTCGGCCTTTTTCTGTGCCGTCGGTCGGCTCTAGCCGCCGCTGTCTGGGAAGGGTCTGCGCCGTACCTGTTGCCAGCCCGTTTCGCTGGACCACCGTGACTGGAGAACCAAGCCCAGCTCTCAACAGCCTCCCCTGCGATGCTCAAGTCTCCGCTGGATGGTCGACGCCCGTGCTTCTAGACTCGGCGTTCTTCTTTCACTTTTCTCCAGGAGTGAATCCCTGGGAGGTGATGCAGAGTTGCAGGTAGGTTTGAATCTTCTCGTCGCCAATGTTAGATCCGTGTATCTTGATGTTGTGTGTCCTTCAATAATTAGACAAGAGACTGCAGGAAACAATCAACAGGTGTTTACTGGATGAGGGTTACTCTAAAACTAAGTGAGTTTTTCCAGCATTTTCTGTTGTTATTTCGGATTTCCAACATCTGCAGTATTTTGCTATCGTACTAGTGTGCAGATCCCTACTCAGGGTTTATATACAGGTGTGGTCACTGCCGGTACTACAGTATACAGGAGCTGTAAAAAGTAGTTCTCCCCTTAAAGGTGCATACACTACAGGTACTAGGACCACTGCTTTTCTTGATGTGTTAATGACTTGAACTTGGGTGTACAGGGCACAATTTCAAAATTTGCAGATGACACAAAACTTGGAAGTATAGTGAACAGTGAGGAGGATAGTGATGGACTTCAAGAAGACATAGACAGGCTGGTGGAATGAGTGGACAACTGGCAAATGAAATTTAACGCAGAAAAGTGCAAAGTGATACATTTTGGTAGGAAGAATGAGAAGAGGCAATATAAACTCAAGGGTTCAATTCTAAAGTGGGTGCAGGAACAGAGAGACCTGGGGGTATATGTGTACAAATCATTGAAGGTGGCAGGGTAGGTAGAGAAACAGTTTAAAAAAAATAAAAAAAAAATACGGGATCCTGGGCTTCATAAATAGAAGCATAGAGTACAAAAGCAAGGAAGTTATGATGAATCTTTATAAAACATTGGTTCGGCCTCAACTGGTGTATTGTGTCCAATTCTGGGCACCGCACTTTAGGAAAGATGTGAAGGCCTTAGAGGGTGCAGAGACGATTTACGAGAATGGTTCCAGGGATGAGGGACTTCAGTTACGTTGGTAGATTGGAGAAGCTGGGGTTATTCTCCTTAGAGCAGAGACGGTTGAGAGGAGATTTGTTAGAGGTGTTCAAAGTCATGAGGATTCTGGACAGAGTAGGTAGAGAGAAACTGTTCCCATTGGCGGAAGGTTCGAGAACCAGAGGACACAGATTCAAGGTGATTGGCAGAAGAACCAGAAGCGACGTGAGGAAAAACTTTTCTACACTGAGTGTTTAGTATCTGTAATGCACTGCCTGAAAGGGTGGTGGAGGCAGATTCAATCATGGCTTTCAAAAGGGAATTGGATAAGTACCTGAAGGGAAAAGGATTTGCAAAGCTACGGGAAAGGGTGGTGGAGTGGGACTAGCTGAAGTGCTTTTGCAGAGAGCCGACATGGGCTTGATGGACCGAATGGCTGCCTTCTGTGCTATAACCATTCTATGATTCTGTGTGCATAAATCATTTCATGCAAACCTATTAAGAAATGCCAAGCTGGTGGAGAAGATTTGGGTGCTAGTAATGTTTTAATCATGGGCATGTAATAGTTTAAAAAATTTATATTTTTAACGCATTGGAATAGAATATGTGCAGACTAAATCACCAGTCCAATATTTATAACTTAATAAAAATTTAAATCATAAACGTTTACAGGGCAGCAGGAAGCCATTTGGCTCATCGTGTCTGTGCCCCTCTTTACAACACATTTGACTCAATATATTTAAATATATAATTTGCTCATTTACCTTCTAAGAATTTGTTGTTTTTGTGTATCATTTATTTGAACGTTTTTAATGTTAAGCCAAAACTGCTTATCCACTAGACATTTTTTCAGATGTTTACCGAATGCATTTGGTGTTTGTGGTCTTAATTGTAGTTGGGTGGGGGGTGGGGAGGAGCAGGAAAGCAGATTTATAGAAGAAAACCATTATTGTCTTGCTTTGGATTTCTTCCTCCAGATTTCGTTATACATATTTAATTTCAGGGCCATGTTTTACAAACACTATATTAGCTTCATTGCATGGCTATCCAATGCTTGTTCATTGTTTATAGATTAGAACCAAGATGAGCCGATTACACAACCTTCTGACGTCAATGCTGTACTTCTGGAGATCTGCCACTAGATTCTGCGTATGCCTACTGTTGACCACATCAAATGAGAGTATTCATGTGGTCTATTACTATGGTTGTCAAGGCAACCCTGTAGCCCTTGCATGCATCTGCAGTGACACAGTTTATAATTGGTATTTATTGTTGGGGCTTAAAGAATTGTATTACACTGTTGTTTTTGTCAGTAGAAAGATACAGCCTGATGTACCTTAAAATTGGACGATTGATTTCAAATTTCTTTGAAGTTTGAAACTTAATGTATGCATTAACTGGCATGCTTGTTTACAGTCCTTAAAAAGATGGATAGTAATTGGATATGCTGTAGTATATTTTCCTGTAGTCTTTGGGGTGGGGAAAGAGAGAGGGAACGGGCGATCTTACTGTACTACAGTACTAGCTGCATGATTCTCTGCACTTTCAGTTCTCATGTCAGTAGCACCTTCATTACCCTTCTACTGCTGTCAGATTCTGTGCTGTACTTGAGGTTTAAAAAAAATCTTCATTTGCTTCACACAAACGCACGAGTATCTGGCAATGAGTTTGTCAGTGATTCAACCTCAGGATTGTGGTCATATTCATTAACTGGTTGAGCTTCCCTCTTGCACTTCGACATTCTCAGAATTGTTGAATTAACTCACTGCTAGCCATTTTTTAATCCTATATTTATCCTTTATGTTAGGCATTCTCAAACCTTATTTTGCACTGCCGTGGAGATTCAGCACTTCTAGGTTTTTCTCTTTGGTGCTATCAGAGCACTTCTGTTGCTAAATGCATCCATATTTTGAATCTGTACTGCATGATCCAGCGAGATCAGTGAGCTTAGAAAGTTTCTGCTCGGTGCACACAACAACAAATAGAGAGGATAACCAGTGATTAACCATGAAATAACTGGTACATTCAATTCGGGAGATAAATCTGATCATTCATGAGTGCATTATGATGGTCTTATTTACAAGTTAATAAACTGCCTGTTACTCTGATCTCAGAACATGGAGGTTTCAGAATAATTTTGGTTTTAATAAAATAATGAATTACCATTAGATATTTAAAATTTTGTCTTGATGGACATTTTAAGTAAATTACCTACTTCTGTGACTTACCAACATCTTAAAAAAAAAAAAAAATTGGGATTTTTAATTCATGGAGTCATCTTGTCCCCAATGTTGTTTCTTTAAAGGTTGAGTCAAGGAAGTTGGTTGAATACTCTAACCATATTCCTCAATCCTGTCTTACTAGAAATGCATCAAATTGTATCTTGAACTCATTAATACAGTCTGCTTCAGTGCTCCAGATGTGGTATGATTAACACCTTATAAATCAGCAAGCACCAGAACGACATACACCTCCGCTCTTACCTCACCCCCACTGAAATCCTTATCCACGCCGTCACCAATGCCCTCAATTTTCCCAAAACCCTCCTTATTGCCCTTCTGTCCATCGCCCTTGTCCTCACTGACCTACACTGGCTCCCTGTCCCTTAGCACAGTAGGTTTGAAATCCTCATCTACAAATTACTGCATAACTCCACCCGACTCTACCTCTGCAGCCTCCTCCAAGAACAACAATTTGCATCTATATAGTGCCAGTAACATGGGAAAGCATCCCAAGGCACCTCACAGAAGTGAAATCAGCCAAAAATTGACACTCCGCTAAAGTCGGAGATATTAAAATGGGTGACTAAAGCTTGTTCAAAGAGGTAGGTTTTAAGGAGGGTCTTAAAGGAGGAGAGGAAGAGAGGTTTTGGGAGGAAATTCTACAACTGAGGTCCTAGAAGGCATGGCCACCAATGGTGGGATGCAGGAAATCAGGGACGCACAAGTTCATTTGGAGTGCAGGAGTTGTAACTCATGGACAAGATGAGCTCAGAGAGAACATGAGGGGAAGATAGGAGAGAAACTAGAGAGATATGGGTTCAGGGTTAGGGCAGGGGGCAACATTGGGGGAAGCTTGGCAAGAAGGATGGGGCAAGACCGAAGCAGCTGACTGGATGGTCAGAATCTTAGTGACAAAGAAGTCCATGAGCTCTTTGCACTTATTGTTGGAGATGAGTGTGGAGAAGGCAGGGGAGAAGGGTGTAAGGAGAAAATTGGTAGTGGAGAAAAGAAGGAGGGGTTATCTTTCCTTTCCTGGCTGATATTGGAGTAATGAGCGGTTTTGGCAGAGGAAAGCAAGACTCAATAATGCTTGATGTGTCCAGCCAAATCTGGTGATAGATGGTTAAACCAGTTGTGCACCAGATACTCTAAAACCTGCGTCTCTTGGACTTCAGGGATCGACGATGGGGCCTGTAGCAGAGGGAATGACCAGGGTGGGAGAGAGTAAGGATTTTACTGGGGACATTGGCATCAAAGGTGGAGATGAGTGAGTGGTTGAGCAGGTCGACAGCTGCAGAAGTGCCTGGTGTTTCCTTCCAGGTCCTGTGATCCTGAAACTCTTGGTTCCTGTATCACCACCTATCTGCCATTGGTGGCAAAGCCTTCAGCAGTACTCTCTAAAACTTCCATCCAACCTACTTCTTTCTCCTCCTCAACAACAACAACTTGCATTTATATAGCGTTTTTAACATAGTAAAGTGTCCTGAGACATTTCACAAGAACATTATCAAAAAAAAAATTGACACCAAGCCACATAAGGAGATATTAGGACAGATGACCAAAAGCTTGGTCAAAGAGTTAGGTTTTAAGGAGCATCTTAAAAGAGGAGAAAGTGTTAGAGAGATGGAGAGGTTTAGGGAGGGAATTCCAGAGCCTAGGCAGTTGAAGGCACGGCCATCAATGGTGGAGCAATGAAAATTGGGGATTTGCAAGAGGCCAGAGTTGGAGGAGCACAGAGATCTCATGCGGCTGTAGGGCCGGAGGCCTTGTCCCTCCCTATTTCTCTATTGGTGGCTGAAAGCTTTGCCACCAATACAGAGATAGGGAGGGGCAAGGCAATGGAGGAATTTGGACACAAGGATGAGAATTTTAAAATTGCGGCGTTGCCATACCGAGAGCCAATGCAGGTCAGCGAGCACGGGTTGATGGGTGAACGAGAATTGATGCAAGTTAGGATACGGGCAGCATAGTTTTGGATGAACGCAAGTTTATGGAGGGTGCAAGGTGGGAGGCTGGCCAGGAGAGCATTGGAATAGTTGAGTCTAATGGTAACAAAGGCCTGGGGTTTTCAGGAGCTGAGGCAGAGACGGAGATGGAAGTAGGTCTTGATGATGGAGCGGATATGTAGGCGGAAGCTCATCTCTAGGTGAAATAGGACGCTAGAAAGAAAGACAGACTTGTGTTTACATAGCGCCTTTCACAACCACCAAACGTCCCAACGTGCTTTACAGCCAATGAAGTACTTTTTGAAATGTAGTCACTGTTGTAATGTAGGTCTGATTTAGTCTCATACAGCGGCCAGGGAGAGGGATGGAGTTGGTGGCTAGGGAACAGAGCTGGTGGCGGGGACCAAAAACAATAGCTTCGGTCTTCCCAGTATTTAATTGGAGGAAACGTCTGTTCATCCGATACTGGATGTTGGACAAGCAATGTGACAAAGCAGAGGCAGTGGAGCAAGGTGGTGGTGAAGTAAAAGTGGAGGTCGTCACCATACATGTGGAACTTGTACACGTGGCTCCTTTTAAAAGCCGCCTTAAAACTCCATGTCGATAGCAATCTTTTGGTCATCACTCCTAGCTCCCCTACTAAAAGTCAGCATTCTTTCCTTCCTTCTTCTGTGAAACACCTTGGGGTATTTCTCAATGTTAGAAGCTGTAGAAATGCTGGTGCAAACCAGTAGCTCATTTGCTTTTTTATACTGCAGCCCAGCCTGGGGAAGATGGTTTCACAGATTTAACCACAGTTGCCCCTAAATGTTTTTTTTTTATCAGCCTGCCATATGACACAATCCCTCTTTTGGTACCACCTTCTCATACAAATTATTTTACATTTAAACTGCATCTGGTCCAATTATCTAGATTATCTCAATCCTTTTGACTCTGGTTGTGTAGTATTTTGGCATCATCTGTAAATTTACAGATTTTGCTTATACTGTACTATTGTCTAAGTAAATCCATTTTTAAAATATACAATCATAATCCACATTTATGATGGAAACTGCCTATGTAAACTTGTCAGCTGTAATTACGCTCTCCTGCCGAGATGATGCTACAACACCTGTTGTCTCTCCCAGGTACTCGGGCAGTACTGCAGGAAAACTCCACCTCTACTGCCCAAATTGCTGTACGTTTTGCTATTCAGATGTTAACACTATTTGTAAATAAGGACCAGAATATATGACTTTAAAATGGAGATTGGATTACATTGGCACACCTGATCGAGTTTTCTTCTAACCCCGTTTCATTTGATGACTTCATTTGATCTCAAGTCCCTCTGTGAAGTTCCTTTCCTGTTTTTGAGTCAATCCATTTACTCTTCATATTCCACTTGACTTGATATTCCACACTTCTATGGGTTAGCGATGAAAGGTGAAGTAAATTTGGAATTATTTATTTCTGTACCAGAATCAAAAAGTTATATTTAACATTGCTGAAGAATGCAATATTTTGAAACTAAAATGGACAGAATTCTATTTGTATTTTGGAATATCAATTGGAGTATGAATCTAGCCATGACCTTTCAAAGAAATCGGATTACTTTGTTTCTCAATTTAAATCTGTGTCTACTGCATATGAATTTTACATTACCGTTGACTTGTAATGCACTGTAGGAGGCTCCACTGATTTGTAGGACTGTTACCGTGCCTAGTGTTTCACTTGGTCCAGAGGTTGGAACTGCTTCAGGCCTTTGCACAATTCCCCACTGAGTGATACTTTTTGATACTATCCTCTGGTTAGGATCATGACACCGGCATTTGAAATTGAAGACAAGGAGAGGGAGGACTGTTTACCTCTTGATCGTGAAGGGACAGATGTGTTCAGGGTGCTAGTAAGCACATCTCTGCTCAAACTGCATTTTCATGTTTGCTAAGATAAATGTTGAAAAGGAATTCTGTAGGAAATGGCACGTTGAACTCTCTTGTGGCTCTCTGCCTTGTAGCTCAGCATTAACTGCAGATTGTGGGGGTGTAAGGAGATGCATTCTGTCCCTATGACTTGTGTAGTATCTCTTTTCCCATAAATAATATGTAGTTTAATTTCCTGAACCTGATTGTTCACAGACATGGCCAGCCCTTCAGAGAAGACAAGGTTTGAATGCTCATGTCTTTATTCCAAATAGCAAGACTGAACAATACACAATGTATTATTAGCGGAAATGGGGTTGTCATGAGTGCTCAGATAAGATGCAGATCTTGGTCTGAGAAGAATTGCCATTAAGCAGCCGAACATATAATGAAAATGTATTTTTTGGGGGCAATGTGCATCGCTATGACCAAGAAGTTGAATTTCCTTTTGCTAAAAATTTATTAGGATATCAAATAATAAGTACTGTACTGACACACATTTGTTTTGCTTGAAGAGAACAAAATTAAAAGCCCCTTTTAATAAATAATGTTTTACAAGTCCTTGCAAAATAGTTACAATTGTGGCTCATATGGTTTTCCAGTTTAAAGCTGCTGTAATCACTAGTTTTTGTTTCTTTTTCCCCTGTTGTATGGGTGACAGTTAAGAAAGCCTTCCTCTTTAAGAATGATATTTGGTCTGCCTAGTGCTACCCATTGTGAAGAGTGTAGAGTGGAGGGGATTTTCAGGAATGTGCAGTTTGTATACTTGCAGCACTGACCTCTGCTCTTCTCCATTGGATTCCTGCCAATCACAGTCAGAGCCCAAGGGCAAAGAGCAGAGGTCATTACTGTAACTATAAAAGCTGGAAAACTTGAATATCTAAATAATGGCTGGCTCTAGGATGAGCAATTTGTTTTGAACCCTTGCAGCAGAGTACATGAGTTTAGTCACGTGGGTGCTGTCAGACTCCAAAGCGCCCGACAGATTTATTCTTAAAGCAAAACATTCTCTGTATTTGATGTGTTTTTGCACTTTGTTGTATCTGCAATGTAAACATAAGATTTTTGATTGGCTATGTGGGAACGAGAAGCCAATGAAAATCTGATTTATTTTTCTTTCAAAATGAACAGTTATAGCCAGGGGAAGAAGGAAGCCGGTTTTAAAGTTGTTAAAGGGTTAGATCAGACAGGAAAAAAATAAAGATGTGTAAAATAACAAACCGGAGAGAGAATAGAGGGAAATAGGACACAAGTTTTGCAGAATTAATTGTTTTACTTCACATTATGTTTTAGTTAGTCCTGTAGTTTAGAGTTAAGATTATGGTAATAAAAGTGCTCCTAACATCTCTGTAGCTTTATTACTGTAATATTAGTGCTTATTAGCGTAATAGTGTTTATTACAGTGCCACAGTGAGCCAAACACTTGAGTTCTGGTCAACTCAGAATGAGTCACTTCCTTAGATCTGCCAACAATTTGGGTGTAAAAATGACTGACTTCTTTAGATCTCATTGATGGTCTTAATGAACGGGCAGCTGTGAAACAATATAGTCAGAAAAAGTATGTCTCAAAAAATTGAGCAAGCTGTTCAGCTTCATTTATCAATATCTGTTCATGCCCGAGAATATTTGTTCTGCGCTGATGATGCTATTTTGCCTGAGCTCTTGAGCGTACACCTGAACCGCCTTTTAATAGTTTGGAAATGGTATTTTCTTCACTGTTAACTATTCCAAAGCCATCAAGAACAGTCCAACACCAGTTATGGGATTATTTGAAAAGAAGAAACTAAAGTCAAAGAATAAAAAGTAAAACCTGTTTTATCTCACTTGCAAGGAGTGTCTTTAATAGTGACAGCAAATTCTGAAAGCCTAGCAATTTGCGGAATCTAATCACGTTAACACAGAAAACCTCAATTATGCAAATCTACCCTGGTTTACATATGCTAATGAAATTGAGAAATGTAGCTTTTTCTTAACTGAGACTCGAAACCTGGATAATGGATTCCTTGATTTTGCAAGTTCAGCGTAATGTATATGTCCACATTGGGTTATCTGGAATACAGACTTTTCCTATAATAATACAAGCCACATTTTAACAGTACTTTAAAAGTATGTTTGTTAATATTAAGAATATATAACAAATTCTGATGACTAATCTTATTGTGCATATGCTAATCACTATTAACATTTGAGAAACTCGAGACCTAGTAAAGTACTGTAGTTTCGCTCATCAAAAATTCTCCAACCTTAAATATAATTCATAATTCACTTTGTTGTAATGAGATTGCACTAGTGTTGATTATAAATTAGACTTTTCCTAATAGAAGAGGAAAAATGTTTACTATTTTGTGTTTAAAAACCCTTCTTCAGAATTAGAAAAATGTAAATGAGAAATGCGTTTTATAGAATTGACCTTTAGAAGTTGCGGCGAAAGCAACATATAAAGGGCTGCAGAAAGGGAATGGTGAGGTCAATTTCATACTTGAACACCAAATGCGAAGTCATCCAATCTGCATTTGGTCATCTCAGTGTAGAGGCGACCATATCATGAATAGTAGATTGGAGAAAGTGTTTAGCAAGTCCTTTGGGTGCTCTGCGCAATGGCAAATGTACAGATGTGGGTTGGGTTAATACAGCTGGAACTGGTTTCCGGTGCGAAGTGGGCAGTGCGATCCAAACACAAACGCAACTAAAGATGTTAGCAAGAGGCCTGAGCCAAGCTAGCCCACAGGTGAAAAACATCCAAGGTCCATCTAGTTCACCTTCTCCCATCCTGGCAGTCACACAATACAACAATTGTGAATTTGTTGACTGATCATGGTAATCAATCTCTATCAATTAGTCTACAACAGACTCGGACATGAGGCAAGGAAAACCTCCAGTGGTGAAAACTTTGGGAACTATAGATCCAAAGTTCCATGTTTCTCCCAAGTATGTTACACTTACTATATATCTTGTCTCCAATTACACATGTACCTCATCCCAAAATATTATTTTCTGAAAGAAATCTAGGGAAGTCTGTTCCAAAGATTTGCCACTCACTCACTGAAATGTTTCCACAGATTAGTTTTGAATATACCCTCCAATTGCAGGCAGTGTCCTTGGGTTCAACTGTTCTGGACAAGGTGAAATAGCTTATCATTAGTCTACATAATTGAGTCCCTTTCAAATCCTAAAAATGGCAATCATTTCACTTTTCAACCTTAACTCTTCCAGTGAGAACGTGCTCAATTTACGTAATCCTTTGTCATAATTCAATACTTCCATCCCCTCAGTCGTTCTGGTTGTCTTCTTCTGTATCCTTTCAATAGCTGCAATATCCTTTTTGTACTGCGGCTACCAGAACTCTGCACTGTATTCCAAGTATAGTCGCACCAATGACTTATAAAGTGGCAGGATTACCTCACTAGTCCCTTAGGGGATTTTTTTGTCCTAATGTGAAGCACTTTGCATTTCTCTACCACCTGTCTGCTCAATTACCAAGTGTATTCAAATCCTTCTGTAGCTTATCCTGTTTAACTTTGCAGCCTGCCACCTTCATTAACTTTGTATCATCTGCAAATTTAGCCACTGTGCTTGACTCCTAGCTCCAGATCATTTATGAAGAGGTCCCAAAGCAGATCCCTGTGGTGCCCCACTGGTAACATTCTCCCAGGGTGATGACAGTCCCTGTACCACTACCCTCTGGGTTCTATCAGTCAACCAATTACACATCCATTCTAAAATATTTCCACTGATTCCTGCTTTCTTTATTTAAGGTACCAGTTGTAGTGTATGTACCCGTCTATCTTTAAGGGAACTATTGAATGTAACCGTTCACCTTTAAGGGAACTACTTTAGGTGTGGCACTATTTGTTTGGCTTCTGTATACTGTAATACCGATAGTGACCACACCAGTATATAAGTGTTGTGCCAGGAGTTATTGGGCAGATTCGCCCGGACCTTCGAATAGTAAAGACCTGTTTTGTTGTTACTTCTGAAGTCTGTGTATTTATTAACTGCACAACCCACAGACTTTACACCAGTCTTTCCAGAGGAACTGTATCAAAGGCCTTACTGAAGTTCAAGTACACACAGCCACTGCCTTACCCCGGTCAAGCTCCTTTGTTACACCCTCCTGCCCCCACTGAAATTAAACTATAAAAAACTGTGCTTGCCTTTTTGTGGGCAACCTTTTAAGGGCCGGAACAACTGGACGGAGCATGAGCAGAGCAATGTCCACCCATATGATGACTAGTATTGCATCGATGTCTTACAACTGATGTTAGGGCCCCAATTTCCAAATACAAAGCACCCGACGCCTGTGTCAGATGGGCACCCTATACCCTAGAAGTCACCAGCTTCCAATTTGGCAGCCGACACACTTTGGGGAGATTGAGTGCAGGGGATCACGGTCCAAAATATGTTTTTTTTTAAACCAAAAAAGGGGTGAAACCTATGATGTCAATTGCTGCACAAATTTTTCTCTGATTTCATTCAGCATTCTAGGATATATACTATCTGGACCAGGGGATTTCTTGGTCTTAAGTCCTCTAATTTTTTAAGTGCCTCTATCACACTGATCCTCTGGGACATTGGGAATACTACAGAAATTGGATAGTAAGTTAGTTTTAACTTTCTCTCTAGATGTTCTTCCTGTTGTGATACCGAAAGAACTTTTTAATAAAGTGCTCAACATTTAAGTCAGGAACAGGAGTAGGCCATTCAGCCCCCTCGAGCCTGCCCCACCATTCTATTAGATCATGGCTAATCTGTATCCCAACTCCATTTACCCACCTTAGCTCCATATTCATATTTATCATAGCCATATTCATTTCCACACATTTTTTACGCTTCTAGTCTTCCTTTTAAGCTGTTCTAGCAAATTTCCTCACCCTACCAGACTTCTCTCTATCCTATTCTTTGTAGCCTCTGTTTATCTTAATTTATTCCCAATTTAATTGTCTTTAATTTTGGGAATACTTATTTAACTTGCACTTGTCTTTTTTGAATGTATACTTAACTTGTGTATTCAACATTATTATAGTTTTTTAAATGTTCTCTTTTTCCTCAATTCTTCTTCTAGCGATGATAAAGAAAATAAAGAAGAATTGCATTTATATAGCACATTTCACGAACTCAGGACGTCCCAAAGCGTTTTACAGCCAATTAAGTACTTTAAAAGTGGTCACTGTTGTAATGTAGGAAACGCAGCAGCCAATTTGCGCAGGCTCCCACAAACAGCAATGTGATAATGACCAGATGATCTGTTTTAGTGATGCTGGTTGAGTGATAACTGTTGGCCAGAACACCCCCGCTCTTCTTTGAAATAGTGCCATGGGATCTTTTATGTCCGCCTGAGAGGACAGATGGGGTCTCGGTTTAACATCTCATCTGAAAGATAGCACCTCCGACAGTGCAGCACTCCCTCAGAACTGCACTGGAGTGTCAGCCTGGATCTAATGCTCAAGTGGGACTTGAGCACGCAACCTGCTCAATACAGAGAAATGTGGTTGCGGTAATTTAGACCACTACTGGTACATATATTGACTTGCAAACAGTTGGCGTATCCCTTAATCACTGCTGACACATTCACATATTTCAATATTGTTGATCACTTAAATTCATGCTGAAGTATGAGTATCTTGGTGAGGGTTGAATCATTTTACCAAATTATATGGGATTGGGTATGTTCACTGGAGTGATACATGACCTTTTTGCAAGTGCCAGATTGCAAAAGCTGGATGAGTTTAATTGATTTAGCTATGGCATGTGTTTGTTTATTTGAACATCTTAGCTAAATGTCATGCAAATTTTAAAAATGGGCACATATACATTACTGATCATTTCAAATGATGAGGTGGTTTGGAATAGAAGGACGACAGCATTAGAGTGTCAGTGTAATGCAGGTATAGAAATCAAACACAGTGGCACAACACCTTGAATGCCAATTCCTGCACTTGTAAATTAAATCTTCTAAGATGTCACTCAGCTTGTTTAAAACCGAATGCTTTTGAACATTTGCTAAATATTTTCAGATAACAACAATAGAGTCAGCTTCATTGGTTACCCAAGTTTTCTAGTTAATCTGTTGTTATGCTGGTTATAAATATTTAAAATTGCTCCATACATGAGAAAAGAGTGAATCCAAGGCAGTAATTTAATTTATTGATGCAGATGATGTCCCAAGCCACGAGACCAAAGCTCAAGTGATTTAGAACATCATCTGAGCCCTCAGTTCGAGTGCTGAATTTGAGATGTATAGATTACTAGCTTTGTATGTTTTGGGTTTAACTTTGGGCTAGCATTGACTGGACAATGTGCTCCATTAATGTGTCGTGACTTTTATAACCAAAGGCTTAATGATTATGAAAATATAGAAACAGTAATATGCTAGCATTTTTCATTCCTAAAGGTTTTGAAGACTTTTACTCTGAGGCAGATGTATGCAATTACAATAAGTTGGCTTTGACACTTAAATTATTTAACAATTCTTTCCCTCCACCTGTTATTTAACAGCTGATTCCAAAGCCTAGCGAGCAGCCCAGGCAGCATGAAAGTCACCCTGAAGAAACCGAAGAGGAGCTCCGAGAACATCAGGCCATGCCAGAAGAACCGTACTCGGACAGAGGCATCAATCAGAATGAGTCTACAACTATGAACAAGGTGATACAGGTCAAACAAGAACCAATCGAAAGTGATGAAGAAGCAGAAGATCAGCGAGAGCAACAGGAGCTGGAGCAAAGGAAGAGGCAGGCAGAGCAACAGCAGGAGCTACTCTTCAGACAGGTATTTTGTGTTTTACTGTACATAAATATTTGTACTACATTAGTGACTTTTTATGCTGAGCTGAACTTGTACAGAGTTGTGTGGAGATGAAGGATGAGGGTGCATAAGTAGGTAACTAGATTTGGCCTCTCAAGCTAGCTTTTGCTAGTTTGCTTAAAATTAAACCCATTACAGTATTTTCTGCTGATAAGAATATTTTCAGATTAGTGTGTTTTTGTTTACCTGAAAATGATTGGCCCAGATTTTGTGGTCAGCGGCGAACAAATGGTGTTCGCTGTTCATTACAGTTACAGCAATAAATAAAGTCTGAAAGAATGAGACTCCACTCTTTTTTAAAAGCTAATTTCCAGTTTCAGAGAGGTTGTTTAGCAGTAATTAAGACTTACCACTCTGTTAAAAATACACTTGTACCTGAATGGACAAGCCCTAATTTTTTCTGGTGTGTTTAGTGGGTATCTAGTGGGTAAGTCCGCAACTTCACACCCTTCATGTGTTTGAATGCCAAGTTTCTGGAGGAACAGCGCAACTCTGACAGCAACTTCCTGATTTCTGCTTTTAACTGCGCATGTGTGGATGGCAGAAGTTGCTTCTGGACTTGTGCTCCAGAACTAGCTGCGCCTCTAGCCAAGCTGTTCCAATACAGCTACAACACTGACATCTACCGAACAATGTGGAAAACTGCCCAGGTATGTCCTGTCCACAAAAACCAGGACAAATGCAATCCGGCCAATTACCGCCCATCAGTCTACTCTCAATCATCAGCAAAGTGATGGATGGTGTCATTGAGAGTGCGATCAAGCAGCACTAACTCACCAATAACCTGCTCACCGATGCTCAGTTTGGGTTCCACCAAGACTACTCGGCTCCCGACCTCATTACAACCTTGGTCCAAACTTGGACAAAAGAGCTGAATTCCAGAGGTGAGGTGAGAGTGACTGCCCTAGATATCAAGGCAGCATTTGACCGAGTGTGGCATCAAGGAGCCCGAGTAAAATTGAAGTCACTGGGAATCAGGAGGAAAACTCTCCACTGGCTGGAGTCATACCTAGCAGAAAGGAAGATGGTTGTGGTTATTGGAGGTCAATCATCTCAGCCCAGAACATTGCTGCAGGAGTTCCTTAGGGCAGTGTCCTAGGCCCAACCATCTTCAGCTGCTTCATCAATGACCTTCCCTCCATCATAAGGTCAGAAGTGGGGATGTTCGCTGATGATTGCACAGTGTTCAGTTCCATTCGCAACTCCTCAGACAATGAAGCAGTCCGTGCCCGCATGCAGCAAGACCTGGATGGCTTCAGGCTTGGGCTGATAAGTGGCAGGTAACATTTAAGAACATAAGAACATAAGAAATAGGAGCAGGAGTAGGCCATTCGGCCCTTTGAGCCTGCTCCGCCATTCAATGGGATCATGGCTGACCTTCTGCCTCAATTCTTCACCAGCTCTATCACCATATCCCTTGATGCTTTTACTAGTCAGAAATCTGTCGACTTTTGTTTTGAATATACCAAACGACTGAGCCTCCACAGCCCTATGGGGTAGAGAATTCCAAAGATTCACCACCCTCTGTGTGAAGAAATTTCTTCTCATCTCAGTCCTGAATGACCTACCCTTTATCCTGAGGCTGTGACCCCTGGTTCTACATTCCCCAGCCAAGGGAAACATTCTCCCAGCATCCACCCTATCAAGCTCTGTAATAATTTTGTATGCTTCAATGAGATCCCCTCTCATTCTTCTGAATTCAAGAGAATACAGGTCTAGTTTACTCAATCTCTTCTCATACGACAGTCCCGCCATCCCAGGAATCAATCTCGTGAACGTTCGTTGCACTCCCTCTATGGCAAGTATATCCTTCCTTAGGTAAGGAGACCAAAATTGTACACAGTACTCCAGGTGTGGTCTCACCAAGGCCCTATATAATTGGAGTAAGATTTCTTTACTCCTGTACTCAAATCCTCTTGTAATGAAGGCCAGCATACCATTTGCCTTCCTAATGGCTTGCTACACCTGCACATTCACTTTCAGTGACTCTTGTACAAGGTCACCCAGGTCCCTTTGAGCATCTGCATTCCCCAATCTTTCACCATTTAGGAAATACTCTGCCTTTCTGTTCTTCCTACCAAAGTGGATAACTTCACATTTATCCACATTATATTCCTTCTGCCATGTTCTCGCCCACTCACTGAGCCTGTCGAGATCCCCTTGAAGCCTCTTCACATCCTGTTCACAACTGACACTGCCACCTAGCTTTGCATCATTAGCAAATTTGGAAATGTTACATTTAGTCCCCTCATCCAAATCATTGATATAGATTGTGAATAGCTGGGGCCCAAGCACCGATCCTTGCGGTACCCCACTAGTCAGAGCCTGCCATCCTGAAAAATACCCGTTTATCCCTACTCTTTGTTGTCTATCTGTTAACCAATTATCAATCCATGCTAGTATATTACCCCCCAATTCCATGTGCCCTAATTTTGTTCACAACCTCTTGTGTGGGACTTTATCGAAGGCCTTCTGAAAATCCAGATACACCACATCTACCAGTTCCCCTTTGTCTACTCCACCAGTTACACCCGCAAAGAACTCCAGTAGCTTTGTCAAACAGGATTTCCCTTTCATAAATTCATGTTGACTCTGCCCAATCTTACTATTAGTTTCTAAAGTGCCCAGTTATTGCATCCTTTATAATAGACTAGCTGGGGAGCCCCGCGTTGCGAGGGCAATTTTGGGGCGCTTGGTCTCCCTGCCCCTGTGTGTCCCCCCTCTCCCTGTCATGTCCTATCCCTCCCTCCCCTCCCCTCTCTCCCTCCCCTCCTCTCCCTCCCCTGTCTCCCCTCCCTCCCTCCCCCACCCCCACACCTCCCCTCCCCCACACCTCCCCTCCCGCGATTTCCCGAGGCTCCCCCCCCCCCCCCGGCGATCTCCCGAGGCTGTGTGCTGGCGTCACGGGGGCCGTGCGCATGCGTGCCGGCGTCAAGGTGGCTGCGGAACTGGCGTGACGGGGTGGCGGGCTGTGTGCATGCGTGGTTTCAAGACCACCGTCGGTTCAGAAGGATAAGGCCCGCCCACACACGCACCGATTGGTCGACCGGTCAGGTCACCGAAGCGTAGGATTGGTCAATCGTCGAGTCACTCGACACTCAACTGTTGGATGGCACGCACCCGTCCGATTGGTCGACCTCGACGTCACACGGTCGCTAATGAGATGCTAATGAGCGGAACGCTGAACGTTTTTCGGATACCGCGGGCGCGGTTTTTGTCTGGCCGAAACGTAAATACGCCTATGACCGGTCCGGAATCGCAAGCTTTCTTGAGGCGACGCGCGCGTCGGTACGCTCTGTAACTTTCAAACGTATAGAACACGGACAGACATCGGGACAGACAGAAGAGCTCTTTTATATATATATATATATATATATATATATAGATTCCAGCATTTTCCCAACTACTGATGTGAGGCTAACAGGTCTGTAGTTCCCTGTTTTCTCTCTCCCTCCTTTCTTAAATAGCGGGGTTACATTTGCTATCCTCCAAGCTGCAGGAACCGTTCCAGAATCTATAGAATTTTGGAAGGTGACAACCAATGCGTCCACTATCCCAATGGCCACCTCTTTCAAAACCCTAGGATGTAGGTCATCCGGTCCTTGGGATTTATCGACTTTTAGCCCCATTAATTTTGCTAGTACTGTTTTTTTACTAATTATTTCTTTAAGTTCCTCATTCTCGCCACACCCTTGGTTTTCTCGTATTTCTGGGAGGTTTTTTGAGTCTTCCTTCGTGAAGACAGAAACAAAGTATTTATTTAATTTCTCGGCCATTTCCTCATTCCCCATTATAAATTCTCCCATCTCTGACTGAAAAGGACCGACATTTACCTTCGCCAGTCTTTTCCTTTTCACATACCTATAGAAGCTTTTACAATCCGTTTTTATATTTTTTGCCAGTTTGTGCTCCTATTCCATTTTCCCTTTCTTTATCAATTTCTTGATCCCACTTTGCTGATTTTTAAAAAGATCCCAATCCTCAGGCTGACTGCTTTTCTGGCAACTTTATAAGTTTCCTCCTTTGACTTAATACTAGCTTTAATTTTTTTTGTTAGCCATGGTTGGATCACTTTTCCTTTTGGGTTTTTATGCCCTAGAGGAATATATGTTTGTTGCAAATTATGCATTATTTCCTTGAATGTTAGCCATTGGTAAATAGATAAGGGAGAACCAGTGGATGTGGTGTATTTGGACTTTCAGAAGGCTTTCGATAAGGTCCCACATAAGAGATTAGCGTGCAAAATTAAGGCATATGGGATTGGGGGCAAGGTATTGACTTGGATAGAGAACTGGTTGGCGGACAGAAAGCAAAGAGTTGGAATAAACGGGTCGTTTTCCGAGTGGCAGGCAGTGACTAGTGGGGTACCGCAAGGATCGGTCCTAGGACCCCAGCTGTTCACTATATATAAATGATCTGGACGAGAGAATTGGATGTAATATCTCCAAATTTGCAGACGACACAAAGCTGGGTGGGAGGGTAAGCTGTGAGGAGGATGTCGTGAAACTCCAGTACGATTTGGACAGGTTGGGTGATTGGGCAGAAACCTAGCAAATGCACTATAATGTGGATAAATGTGAGGTTATCCACTTTGGTGGCAAAAACAGGAAGGCAGATTATTATTTGAATGGCAATAGATTGAGAGAAGGGGAAGTGCAAAGAGACCTGGGTGTTATTGTGCACCAGTCGCTGAAGGTAAGCATGCAGGTGCAGCAGGCGGTTAAGAAGGCAAATGGTATGTTGGCCTTTGTAGCAAGAGGGTTCGAGTACAGGACCAAGGATGTCTTGCTACAGTTGTACAGGGCCTTGGTGAGATCACACCTTGAGTATTGTGTGCAGTTTTGGTCACCTTACCTGAGGAAGGACGTTCTTGCCACGGAGGGAGTGCAGCGAAGATTCACCAGGCTGATACCTGGGATGGCAGGAATGACGTATGAGGAGAGATTGTGTCGATTGGACTTATACTCACTGGAGTTTAGAAGATTGAGAGGGGATCTCATCGAAACCTATAAAATTCTGGCAGGTCTGGACAGACTAGATGCAGGAAGGATGTTTCTGATGGCCGGGGAGTCCAGAACCAGGGGTCATAGTCTAAGGATAAGGGGTAAGCCATTTAGGACTGAAATGAGGAGGAATTTCTTCACCCAGAGAGTGGTGAACCTGTGGAATTCTCTGCCACAGAGGGCGGTGGATGCCAGTTCATTAAATATATTCAAGAAAGAGTTGGATATATTTCTTGAGGCTAAAGGGATCAAGGGATATGGGGAGAAGGCAGGGACAGGGTACTGAAATTGGATGATCAGCCATGATCTCATTGAATGGCGGAGCAGGCTCGAAGGGCCGAATGGCCTACTCCTGCTCCTATCTTCTATGAATCTATGAATTGTATGTCCACCTTCATACCTTTTATTGTAGTCTCCCAATCTACCATTGCCAACTTGTCCCTCATACCCTTGTCGTTTCCTCTGTTTAGATTGAAGACCGTAGTTTCAGATTGGATTACATCGCTCTCAAACTTAATGTAAAATTCAATCATATTATGGCCACTTGTCCCTAAAGGCCCCTATGCCACAAGATTATTGATTAGCCCTTTCTCGTTGCACAGTACCAGATCCAGAATAGCCTGTTCCCTGGTTGGTTCCTCCACATACTGATCCAGGAAACCATCTTGCATGCATTCCAAGAATTCGTCCTCCACACCATTAGTGGTAATTTGATTTGCCCAGTCAATATGTAGATTAAGGTCCCTCATGATCACCATATTGCCCTTGTTACATGCACTTCTAATTTCTTGATTGATGCTGTGCCCTACATTACCACTACTGTTTGGTGGCCTATACACAATTCCCACCAATGTTTTCCGCCCTTTGCTATTTCTTAGCTCCACCCAAACTAATTCCAGTTCTACATCACAATCTGCCGAGCCAAGATCTTTTATCTCTACCCTACAGGTCTCATCCCTTATTAACAGCGCTACGCTGTCTCCTTTTCCTTTTTGTCTGTCTTTACTAAATGTTGAGTACCCTGGAACATTCAGTTCCCAGCTTTGGTTACCCTGCAACCATGTCTCTGTAATGGCAATTACATCATACCTATTTACTTCTATTTGTGCCATTAATTCATCCACTTTGTTGCGAATGCTACGTGCATTTAGATAAAGTGCCTTCAACTTTGACACTTTAATATTTTTCTGCACTTTGACCCTCTTTACTGTTGGCCTTTGTTTCTGCTCCCTACTAGTTTTGCTGACTACTTTTCTAACTTGCATTTCCAGCTTTGTTTCTCTCCATTCTGGGCCCATGCATAGGTTCCCAGCCCCCTGACAAACTAGTTTAAATCCTTCCCAACAGCGCTAGCAAACCCCCCTGCGAGGATATTGGTCCCGGTTCTGCCGAGGTGTAACCCGTCCAGCTTGTTCATCGTCACTGGGTCAAAATCCTGAACTCCATCCCTAACAGCACTGTGGGAGTAGCTTCACCACAAGGACTGCAGCGGTTCAAGATGGTGGCTCACCACCACCTTCTCAAGGGCAATTAGGGATGGGGAATAAGTGGCAGCCTTGCCAGCGACGCCCACATCCCAGGAATGATTTTTTTTTTTAAGTTGCCGTCTGACTTACTCCATAATAACGGGTGAGTGCTCCGATCTATGTCATCCGTCTGTAGGCCAGCTGCTGCTTTCCATCCGATACGGGCAAGCAGCGGTCCAGCAGGCTGTTAAACCTGCCAGGCCTCCGACTTAAGTTCCCGGGCAGGAATGCTGTCTGCTTTTGCCGGTTTCCTGCTGGGAGTTAAAATCGGCCCTCCTGGTTTTATTGCAACATACATTTGATTTTTAACTGCTGATTAATATTTTTAGTGTGACCACATAAATGCAAAATACAAGCGTAATTTTTAGTGACTGACCTATTTGATTTCTTTTGCTGCTGCCTTCTTCATTTTGCTAATTGTAAATCTCACGAATGTTAATTTCTTCCCCTGAGTGCAACCAGCCATGTAATATATTTTGCACTTGTATTCAGAAGAACAAATAAGCACTCTGGGCCATGAATTGTGTGTGGTCTGCACCAAAGATAAACACATCTTGGCTTCACGTGTTTCTTTAATTCAGCTGGCTGTCATGGGTTGGCCGTAGTTCACACAAACAAAATCCTGGTACCCAAAGGTTAGGATCCAGGTTCACTGACGTACGGGGTAATATCTGACTACAATCTTTGACCAGGACACTTGACAGTAGAATCAATGTCAGGTTAGGATCTAGTAATCTTGTACAGTGGAGAGCAGTGCTGGTAGGATTGTTGAAGTTATGGTAAGAGAACAAAGAGATGTCATCAGTCCAAGGATGTTTCAAGTCTATTTATATCGTGCTTCATAAAATGTTTTAGACTTAATTGTTCTCCCAATACAGAAAGCACAGATGGCTGCATTTTTAAACAGTCGTGTTGCATAGAAATTTAAGACATTGACTTGTATTGCTTTTTTGTGTAAATAACTGCATAATTGCTTGAGACTTCACACGAGATGATTCCTCTCTGCTCATTTGCAACTCCGAGCTCTAGAGCTGACTTGTATTCAATTTCTACTTTAATCTATCCTCTATTACGCATAACCATGTTGTTAAACATTTTAAGAAACCTGGTGATAACTTGGGATTTTAAAATAATGCCATTTGCAAAGATGTATAAGGAAGGCTATTTGATCCACCTAGTATACCCTTCCCGAAAAACCTACCATTCCCCTTGGGTAGTATCTAACTACCTCAGAATAACCCAGAGTTTTTGCCTTCCGTGTCCCCCTCATTCCTGATCGCATTCAATCTGTGTGTGATTCAGGACCAGAATGTTGGTGCAGTATGTTGGAACTAATGTATGGTGCCACCAAATAGTGGGTTCAGTGATAGTGTGTGGAGTTTCCCACATGTTGAGTTCCTGATCTCTCCTTTGCTGCCATTGGAAATCACCAAGTGAAGGCTGAGCACTTCCCCATGGCTGTGTCTACACATCTCCCACTTCCATGGTTTCAGAGCTAAAATTGCTAGAAGCAGGATCAACCATGGCAAGACCAAGAAAAGGCAGAAAATAGAAATCCGTAAAATGGGGTCTTAAAATAATGAAAGATTGGCCTTATTAATTATGATTTCCTTCATGTATTGTATTCCAGATATGTATCGATAATTTGGGAAGGGATAGCGATTGGGAGAGAAACCTTTACACAGTAATCAGTCCCGACATTAAGGAGGAGATACTGTACCTCAAGAATTATTGCTCTACTACATGCAAGCAATTCTAAAATTGAATTGGAGAAGTTATTTTTCTGAAAGAAATAGATTGTGAATCGGGTGGTGAGGAAGAAAAGCATATGACGTAATTGACGGCAAAGGTTTCATTTTTTTTTTAAATGTATTTCCTTTCTGGCATGAGGATCCCAGGTTTTCTCATCCTCCCTGCTGGGCTGCTCCAGTGATATTGCCAATGGACAGTGCTCCAGAATGGCTTGATAGGAAATGGTGAGGGCTGATCTGGAGCCGCGGAATGGCGAAGAACCATGTTACTGACTGGGATATAGATGGGAGTGACAGTTGATTCAAGGGTTTGTCATGATAGGAGAACATTTTAAAAAATAATTTTAAAGTAGACTTTCCTTCCCTTTTAAGCTGACTGGGAGATCTAAGCTTAAGTCTTTAATATTCTTATTCAGGCTTTCTTGAGGGGCAAGTTTAGTTTGGCAGACTGTAGGACAAGGTGGTTTCTTTCAGAGCTGCCCATGTATCCATCAAAGAGTGGCAGTACTGACACTATTTGTAAGGCTGTGCATGTGCTGCCCTACCTTCATGAGGCAGGATAATGAAGATTAGGAGAGAATATTTGGAAGATGCCATAGCTTGGGTTTCATAGAATAGGCTTCTAAATTACCACTGTCTTTTGCTGGCTAACCCAATGGGAAATAATTTGTATATCTTTAAAAATGAAAGTACTGTTGGTGTACTTGAAAGTGATCAGCGCTCGGGAATGTAGCAGAACAAAAACTGTTGTTTTCTGATGCAATAAGTACTAAAATATTCTTTTTGTGACAGAGAAATGATCTATATACAGGATAATAACGTCAGACCTTGGTTTCTGCTAATATATTAATAATGACTGTACCTTAACCCATTTTGGAATTGAACAATCTAATCCTCATCGTGTATTGTTTGAAAGCTGCAGTGTGACTTTCACTGGCTGCACACTTTTTAACCTTGTGTTAGCTAAATTTACACCCATATAAATTAATGTAATACTTTAAACATTGTGAGCATTCTGATATGTACAGGCTTACATAGGTGCTAGGTTTTGAACCATTTTATATAAACTTTAATTGTAAGTATTATATGTATTACAGTGTGCTCAGTTATTTATTGCAATTGCAACCTCCCGACAGCTCATTGTTCCCTATTTGTAATCTAGTTCCGATAATAGGAGGTTTAAATTGGCTATGTTAATGCTGTTCTCCAACTAAAGATGCTGTTTCCAAATTTAAAAAGTAGCAATCTAGAATCTGCAGTTAAATTTTGCTCAATGGAACGAGGATGGATAGTTGTTCATTAGCATCAGAAATGTTTCTTCTATAATTCCCGAAAAACATAGGAGTACATGTCCACTGTCGGTAACAAAGGGGGGAATTTTTGCCAGCCCTGGGGAGGCTGGTATGGATGCGGGACTGCCGGGAAAATGGCAGAAACTGGGAGCGGGTACCAAACCCGCTCCCAACCAGCCTCCATGCCATCATCCCGGGAGGCGGGTCCCCGACTTGCGCAGGGACCCGTCAACTCGAGGCGGGAAGGGGATTACAGCCAATTAACTGCCTGTTAACAGGTAGTTAACTGGCAGTTAAGAGGCTTATCCCCATTTTGCCCCTTCAAGTGCGGGCTTCCCCCGCCAGGGTCAGTGAGGCGAGCAGTGGGTCTGCGGGGATGAGAGGGGTCGAAAAGCCCACTGTGGATGTGAGTGATGGGTGCAAGTGTGGAGAGGTGAGTATGAGAGATGAGTGTAAAGTGTTAGAAAAGGTTTACTTACCATTAATAACAACAGAAAATGCTGGAAAAACTCAGCAGGTCAGGCAACATCCGTGGACAGAAATTTGAGTTGAAGTTTCGGGTCGAACCCTTCTTCAAAACTGGACAGAAAAGATAGATCGGAGGCAGGGCTGCGATCGGACAAAAGAATAAAAGAAACAAAAGAAGTAAAAAAGAGACAATAAAAGGTGTTGGAAGCTAGACGAGATGGTAATAGGCTGAGATTGGGCGTAAAGTGTACTGGCAGGGCAAGGGATAGCAGCCAGGTGTGAGAGCGAAACAAAAGGAAAGGGGGGGGGGGGGGGGGAAAGGAGTGGAAAAATTACAAGAAAAAATGAAATAGGGGCCGAGGTTATGATCTGAAATTGTTGAACTCGATATTGAGTCCGGAAGGCTGCAGCGTGCCTAATCGGAAGATGAGGTGCTGTTCCTCGAGTTTACGTTGAGCTTCCGTGGAACAATACAAGAGGCCAAGGACGGTGAGGTCCGAGTGAGAATGGAGCGGTGACAGGCGACCGGAAGCTCGGGGTCACCCTTACGGACTGAACGGAGGTGTTCCGCAAAGCGGTCACCCAATCTGCGTTTGGTCTCCCCAATGTAGAGGAGACCACATCGTGAGCAGCGAATACAGTATACTAGATTGCAAGAAGTACAAGTAAATTGCTGTTTCACCTGGAAGGGGTGTTTGGGGCCCTGGACAGTGGGAAGGGGGGAGGTATAGGGGCAGGTGTTACATCTCCTCCTGCACGGGAAGGTGCCAGGCGAAGGGGAAGGGCTGTTTGGGGTGATAGAGGAGTGGACTAGGGTGTCTCGGAGGGAGCGGTCCCTGCGGAATGCTGAAAGGGGAGGGGAGGGGAAGATACGTTTGGTGGTGGGATCACTTTGGAGGTAGCGGAAATGCCGGAGGATGATCCGTTGAATGTGGAGGCTGGTGGGGTGAAAGGTGAGGACAAGGGGAACCCTATCGTGGTTCCGGGAGGGAGGGGCAGGGGTGAGGGCAGAAGTGCGGGAGATAGAACTGACACGGTCGAGGGCAGTGTCAATCACGGTAGAGGGGAATCCTCGGTTGCGGAAAAAGGAAGACATGTCTGAAGCACTGGTGTGGAAGGTGGCATCGTCGGAGCGGAGACGGAGAAACTGGGAGAATGGAATAGAGTCCTTACAGGAAGCAGGGTGGGAGGAAGTGTAGTCCAGGTAGCTGTGGGAGTCAGTGGGCTTGTAGTGAATATTGGTCGATAACCTATCCCCAGAGATGGAGATGGAGAAGTCGAGGAAGGGAAGGGAAGAGTCAGAGATGGACCATGTGAAGGTGAGGGAAGGGTGGAAATTGGAGGCAAAGTGAATGAAATTGTCAAGTTCGGGACGAGAGCAGGAAACGGCACCGATACAGTCATCAATGTATCGGAAAAAGAGGTGAGGGAGGGGACCCGAGTAGGACTGGAACAAAGATTGTTCCACATAGCCCACGAAAAGGCAGGCATAGCTAGGACCCATGCAGGTACCCATGGCAACACCTTTGATTTGGAGGAAATGAGTGGAGTTAAAGGAGAAGTTGTTCAATGTGAGAACAAGTTCAGCCAGGCGGAGGAGGGTGGTGGTGGATGGGGACTGGTCGGGCCTCTGTTCAAGGAAAAAGCAGAGCACCCTCAGGCCATCCGGGTGGGGGATGGAGGTGTAGAGGGATTGTACGTCCATGGTGAAAAGGAAGTGGTTGGGGCCAGGAAACTGGAAACTGTTAAAGTGGCGGAGGGCGTCCGAAGAATCGCGGATGTAAGTGGGAAGAGACTGGACAAGGGGAGAAAAGATAGAGTCAAGATAGGAAGAGATAAGTTCCGTGGGGCACGAACAGGCTGAAACGATGGGTCTACCAGGGCAGTCCTGTTTGTGGATCTTGGGAAGGAGGTAGAAGCGGGGTTGGGGAACTATGAGGTTGGTGGCAGTGGGGGGAAGATCTCCAGAGGAGATGAGGTCAGTGACAGTCTTGGAAACGGTGATTTGATGTTCGGTAGTGGGGTCATGGTCCAGGGGGAGGTAGGAGGAGGTGTCGGAGAGTTGGCGTTCAGCTTCCGCTAGGTAGAAGTCCGTGCGCCAAACAACAGCACCACCCTTGTCAGCGGGTTTAATGACAATGTCAGGGTTGGATCTAAGAGAATGGAGTGCTGCAAGTTCAGAGGGAGGTAGGTTGGAGTGGGTGAGGGGAGCAGAGAAATGGAGACGGCCAATGTCACGGTGGCAGTTAGCGATGAAAAGATCTAGCGAGGGTAAGAGGCCAGGGGGAGGGGTCCAGGTAGAACGGGAATTCTGCAAAAGGGAGAAAGGGCCTGCAGGCTTGAGCCCTTGGGGATCCGAAGGTGCCTCATATCAACGACAAAGATGACCGAATGGCTGCTGCATTCTCAGATGCAGCAGCCATCTGATTTCTGCGGAGGAAATAGGTTTTGGTAAGCCTTCAGTAAGGGCTCACCATAGAACAGAGATTATCAGTGTTTGACAGCTTCTCTAAACTGTCAAATGCTGAAAATTCATCTGTCAAAATTTTTGATAGATGAAACGTCATATGCTGTCATCCTCTGTCACCGGCTTTCCCTTAATTGGCTTGCTAAGCCCGCAGGGCGGGCTTAACAAGGTCAATCAAGGGATAATAGCGTGGGTTGGTCAGATGTCGTTGGGGGCGGGACTGAAATCCGACAACCAGCAGTCCCGCCCCCAACGCGCATTGATAAAATCCAGCCCAAGTTCAAAAGGAGTTGGAGGAAGAAGGAAAGAGAGTGAAGGGTAAAAAAATCCTCTATCAAATAATCTTAAAGGATGCTTGTCCTGGATTTTCTAATCCATGTAAACAGGATTTGCCAGTAAAGTTACAATTTTGGCAAGTGCCCCCCTCCCAACCCTCCTCAAGTATATTTAGTTACTTGCCTCTTGTTGTTTGATAACACATGTCCATGTCAGATGAGGAAAGGAAGGCTACCAGTGCCTCGAGATGCATACCCCAGTAAAGGTCAGCTACTATGTTCCCATGGTATTCCATATAAATATTGCATCTGCAATAGGCACCTGTCACTTTATATTAAAAAGCACACACAATAAGTGGCAAGTACCCACTATCTGGATCTTGACCTTCTTTGTTGCAGAGGAAAAATAAACATATTGGAGGGTGGCAGAAACTTTCTAGCCTGATTGTTATTACCAAGTTCCGTTTAGCTGAATTAAAATCTTGAGTCTAATGTATAAATTCCTTTTAATAAACTTTGTGTGATTTTTGCCCCAGTGGATTTGCCAGTGCTTGCGTAAGGTGGTTTTGGTTTTATTCAAATTATCACTAATACTTTGGATAGTCAAGTACATAAACGGTGATCACAGCTGAGTGATTGCTCCCTGGCATCTGTCTGAGGCGGAACCAGACGGTTCGCAATCTTGGTGTCATATTTGACCCTGAAATGAGCTTCAGACCACATATCCGCACCATAACTAAGATTGCCTATTTCCACCTCTGTAACATCGCCCAACTCCGCCCCAGCTCATTTGCTGCTGAAACCCTCATCCATGCCTTTGTTACCTCTAGACTTGACTATTACAACGCACTCCTGGCTAGTCTCCCACGTTCTACACTACTTAAACTTGAGGTCCTCCAAAACTTGGCTGCCCGAGTCGTAACTCGCACCAAGTCCCTTTCACTCATCAGCCCTGTGCTCGCTGAGCTACATTGGCTCCGGTTAAGCAAAGCCTCGATTTTAAAATTATCATTCTTGTTTTCCAATCCCTCCATGGCCTCCCTATCTCTGTAATCTCCTCCAGCCCGACAACCCTCTGAGATATCTGCGCTCCTCTAATTCTTGCCTCTTGATCCTCTAATTCTTGCCTCTTGATCATTCCTGATTTTAATCACTCAACCATTGGTGGCTGTACCTTCAGCTGCCAAGGCCCTAACCTCTGGAATTTCTTCCCTAAACCTCTCTGCCTCTCTCCCTCTTTTTCTTCCTTTAAGATGCTCCTTAAAACCTACCTCTTTGACCAAGCTTCTGGTCTTCTGCCCTAGTTTCTCTTTATGTGGCTCGGTGTCAAATTATTTTGCTAACGCTCCTGTGAAGTGCCTTGGGATGTTTTACTATGTTAAAGGTGCTATATAAATACAAGTTGTTGTTGTTGACTGTCAATGCATAGTTCAATATGTCATGTCACACAGCAAAGTGCATCCTACAGCATATACAGCATTCAGTGCAAGCATCATTTGATGAATTATGCACTGATCTACTTGTAACATTCAAAGTTTGTGTGTGTTATGGTCTTTAGCATTGACCAGAGACTTGTGCTAATAGAGTTATTCATGTAAAATTAAGTATGGTACCTTGAGACTAATGTTGTGCATTTCTATTGACACCAGCTAAATAGTTGCAGAATGTACCAGAAGGATCTTTTTCAATTGGCTTCTGCTGGGATTTCAAATTGTGTTTATATAGATAAATTATATTCCTTTTAAATTAGGTCTCTTATGACACCTTGTTTTCTGTTACATTCCCGTGAGAGACAGCTAGGTAGGCACCTGTGTCTGTAAGAAGAGTCATAGGAACATTCCATTCATGATGACGTGTCGGCACCAAAAAGCTTATGCATGTAGCCAATGAGGAAAGTACACGATGTTGCATTTAAACTCCACAAGGGGTTAACCCACTTAAAATGTGCAGACGTGTGGAAGTACAGCTGCATGAAGACATTTGGGACACAGCTAGTAACTTCACAGATAGGGCTATGCTTCACAGTTAGCTGAAAGGACTCCAATTAACTGCACTGAGACCTATGTGGTTACCTTCACCAATGATGAGCTTCTGATGTGTTTGAAATAATTCTAGCTAAGACTATGTTTGACTGAATGGACACCAGTGGCACACTAAGTTAGACTTCTTGATGGGAAATCCTGTGCTCATAATATAGATGAAAGAGGTAAAATTAACTTTATCTCACTAAAGTCAGGTAGTGGTCTGAACCATCGGGAACTGTCTTGTACCAGTGACAGCGTCTAGATGGAAAGAACTCCCTTGATGCTATGTTGGTGATGTCATTAATTTGTATAGAAAACAGAACTGTTTCCTGATAGAAGTCTTTAAAATTTGATTGATCTGCCAAGTTCCTTTCCTGAGGTATTATGGAATCAAAAAAGAGCTTTCATGGAGAGGGAGAGGGGAAAGGATAGAATTTCAGAGTGCCAAAGAAAGGAAAGAAATGTATGTCTAAATTAGAAGGGACTGTTGTTCTTGCAGGTCAAGGCTATATTTAATACAGAGCATATTATTTTGCTACTACTAGTCACTTCATTTTAGGAAAAATAAGAAGATAGAACTTTGAAGGCTTTTAGATGGAGTATATTCCCTGAATTAACAGAGAACACAGATTTGAAGTTGTTGAAGTGAATCTTCTGAAATTTTAATATCTTTGGTTTAATTAGCTTGCAGTGTATTTCAACTTTGACTCCATATTTCCAGTGTTTTAGAAGTCAGTTATTGTCCGATTTTTAGACACTATGAAGAGCACCACATCCTGCCTGTTAGCACACAGGGTGGCTGTGGAGAAACTGCCACTGTCCATCTCGTCCCGTAGAATTACACATCTTCCCGTTCTAATCAATGAAATAGGAATGACTCAAAGTCACGGAATAGTTTATTTTTTCAGAGGGCTGTGTGAAGGTGAACAGTTATTAATGAGGGTAAAACTGGAGGGAATGAGTATGCGTGTTTTCCTTAAGGAGCTAAAACGTTGATGTTCTGCAACACAGCTAAGGTGTCCCACTTGCATCAACCTCCTTTTAACCAATTTAAGCCTATGAGATTTAAAGGCACAGGGCAAATATCTTCATTAATACTCCAAATGGAAACCTCGGTATAGTTTCTGTAGTTCTGGGTTCTAAAAGAACATGCTATTTAAATGTTTCTAAATCTCGGTTAAAGTACAGTCCCTTTTTTTGAATAGCAACTAGCTAATAAAACAATTTCAACTCTGGAAAGGAAGGGTCTGTTTTATCTCTAATGAGCAGCACTGTTCAGTTAAATTACAAATTGCTCTGTGCACAGTTCAAAGCGTGCAGGAGTCAGCCATTAATCTGTCTACTTCAAAGCCTCAGCAGGTGTTTTCCTTCGTTTCTCAGCACAGATCGACAGTGTAACTACAGGCAATGTTCTTCATGTTTCGAGTGAAGACAATTTGTTTTTAAGTACCTTGAATTGTGTGATGGGGAGAGGGGGAAAATACTTGTGTTTGTACACTTAAGCTATTTAAAAGTTAACTGTACAAAGACTGAATTAATGCCATGCTTTAAAAATATGTATTTCAAATCTTACCCCATTAAGACTCTGACTGAAAGGAACTGCCTGTAATGCTAGATCACGAGAGCCAACTTGTGCAAAATGAACAGTGTTTTTTTGAAACTCCAAATTTATTAGCTCTTGAAGTGGCTAAAAATGGGTCATCTCTGTGTTACACTGCTGCAAAGAAGGTCTATATTAATTGATCTAATTAAATGGCAGAACAGGCTAGAGGGGCTGAATGCCTACTCCTGTTACTATATCATGTAGCCTCAGATACAAATTTACTCTGACCACTTGTCCTGACTGCAGTCCCGCTTTTATTGTTCAACTTTTTCTACTTGCCATAGGCAGGAAGATACAAAGGATTTAGCATTGCCTTGGCATTGTCTCAATCATGCCCCCTACAGGAGAATTAAAATATAATGCATGGGTAATTCATTTTCATCCACAAGTAATACCAACAGCAGGCAAAGCAATCTGACAAAATAAAGACAGAAGTATAATTCCATATTAAGGGTTTAATAGTTAGTCGAATTATTGGTGGAATTCTGCATTAGGAAATCACCTTATTGATTTACCATCATCAATCTATATCTGACAAAATAAATGCAAAAAGTGCAGAACAGCACTCTGAGCAGATACTTGTAACATGCAACTTGTATTTATATTTTAATGTAGTTCCCCATATTCTTTATTGCACACAACAGATAACTAGTGTTATGTTTTAGTTTCATCTCCTTCCTGTTCTATTATGATTAAGTATTATCCCATCAGTATGAGCAGTTTTCTGATGTCTCACCTAGTTGGCTGTGTGGACCCCAGTGTTGACAAACTTCAACGTATTTGGGGGGGTGGGAGAGCAGTGAGGGAGAAGGAATCAGCTGAATCTGAACTTGTCCTCACCCAATGTGCAGGTATGCATGCTTTCCAACGGGAGTCACTGGATAATGACTCTAAATGGGAATCATGGCATTGTTTTCCCCAGCCAGTCGACACTGAGGCCAGTTACTGTCCCAACTGAGATCAACTAATTCAGCGCAGACCAAAGATTGAATTCAGGATCCAGTCTGTGTGTCTCAGTACCATACTACATGATTCATTAAGCCATCACTAGAGAAATCTATTAAGTTTATTCGCAGCTTTGTATTCTACCTTGAGTCTAAAAATCTGTTTACTTTTGTGAATTTTTTTCAAATATTTCAAGCAGCTTCAAATTAATGCACTTTGTATCTTAAAAACATCAAATATGATCTATTGTTGAACGAAGACTCTTCTGGCCTTATTCCATTTACAATCTACAGACGTATCTTAAAAATATATAATTCATGTGAAATGTAATGTGAAGAAAGACCTGCATTTTCCTCAAAGTCCAAAGGAAGTTGAGCCGTCAAAGGGTAATGTCTTTTGATGTCCTCAAGGTTCAAAATGTGAATTGCTGGGGGAGAATGTGCTGTGATGTTGACTGAAACAGTTGAACACTTTACTAATTTGGATTAATCACATACAATATGTCTGGAACACTGTTAAAGTTGCATGTCACACAGGACAGCTTAAAATTAACTAATTGTAGTGACATTTTCAGTCAGTAAAAAGTGCTGTTGGGCTATTTTACTGTGTTTACCACTCATTGGGGATTCCTACTCCTCCAAAACTGGATAAATAAACTTTATCAAGTTTAACATAGTAAAACATATTTTTTTCAAATCTTGTTAACCAAAATTAATGAACTTGAACATTAGACAACAACAGTACAGTCAGATATAAAAAGTTAGTGAACTTGAGTAGATTTTGAAGCATGACTACAGCAGTGACAGAAGTGAATAAACTTTTATGGTAGGTGAAAGGGCTTAAGAACATAACATAAGGAGCAGGAGTAGGCCCTTCGAGCCTGCTCCCCCATTCAATAAGATCATGGTTGAATTTTTACATCAACTTCACTTTCCCGCCCTATCCCCATATCCTTTGATCCCCTTAGTGCCCAAAAATCTATCGATCTCAGTCTTGAATATACTCAACAACTGAGCATCCACAGCCCTCTGGGGTAGAGAAATCCAAAGATTCATAACTCTCTGAAAGAACAAATTTCTCCTCATCTCAGTCCTAAATGGCTGACCCCTTATCTTGAGACTATGACCCTACGTTGCACCCCCTCTAAGGCAAGTACAGGAAACTTTTTTTTATCCGGCACGGACGGGACCGACGTGGTGCCGGTTCATCAAAAATTCCGGATAACCGAACGCTATAGTAAAAGATACAGAGAGCTGACAGCTCCGTATAAAGCAACAAACCCTGTTGCTTAGCAACAACTGTAGAACAATGGCCACAAGTTCCAAGCGTCTCTGTAGCTTAGCAACAGCTGCAGCCACACCCTTGCACAGCAACAGATGGAAGAAGGCAAATACAATATGAAGTAAAACCTATTCCTGAATTTTGCCGGTTAACCGAGATTTCCGGTTATTTAGGTGCCGGTAAAGCAAAAGTTTCCTGTATATCCTTCCTTTGGTAAGGAGACCAAAACTCTGCACAGTACACCAGGTGTGGTCTCACCAAAGCCCTATATAATTGCAGCAAGACTTCCTTACTCTTGTACTCCAACCCTCTTGCAATAAATACCATTTGCCTTCCTAATTGCTTGCTGTACCCGCATGTTAACTTTCTGTGATTCATGTACAAGGACACCCAAATCCCTTTGAATCCCAACATTTACTAATCTTTTACCCTTTAAAAAAAAAAAAAAAAATATCCTGCTTTTCCATTCTTCATACCAAATTGGATAATTTCACACTTCCCCACATTATACTCCATCTGTCGCCCTCTCGCTCACTCTCCTAACTGGTCTATATCCCTTTGCAGCCCCTTTACGTCGTCCTCACAGCTAACTTTCCCACTAGCTTTGTATCGTCAGCAAACTTGGATACATTACACATGATCCCATCATCTAAGTCATTGATAGTTTGGGTCCTTTTATTTTGACACCATTACATGCTTCATTAGTCATAGGTATATTGCTAAATTCAGTTAGAAACCAATGCATAACCTTGTAAAGTACATTTCTCTGGAGATGAAATTCCCAACCCTCACAATGGCACAATTTAAGATTGGAAATTGTTTATGAAAGAATAAAGTTACAGCTTTCTATAATGAGTACCTACAGCAATTATAAGCATATTAGTTTGGTATCATCAGTTAGCTTCAAGATTATAATCTTTACTGTACTTGCACAACATAAGGTTTAAAAACAAATAGCAAGAACTTTGGATCTACTCTATTTCCCAGAAACACAGGATACAGTTGAAATACACATAACCACATTCTGAATTTATCATTAATAATTGATTCAAATATGTTAATCTGCAGATTGGGAGAGGGAGCTGAGAGGTCGGCTCTGGGGAAGGCAAGGAGGGCTAACAGTATAAGCAAGCAGACTGCTGTGCACCCCTCTCCGCTCTGGGTCTAGAAAGACCCCAATTTCTTCCCCACGCCTCCCTCACTCCCCCACCCCCACCACACACACACACACCCCTCATCGCCACAGATGCTCTGGATGTGCATCAGGCCCTGGAGACCCCACACCACTCCGGTGCTCTCCTGGTCCTGACAAGCTCTAGAACAGGGAGTGTGCCAAGAGAGAGACAGCCTTAACCAGGAGAGAACAACATCACAGTCTGAGCAGCAACAGGAGTTAGAAGCCCCTAGTTGCAGACTGACCAACTCCTGGCACCGAGATATATTCAGAGCTTGCACAAACTCAAACACACAGGTGGATTTATATGTAATTAAATGTGTGAATCACATACCTTTATGCACAGATTTATTTATGTGACTATGGTGAATGAGGGCCACCTGTTTCTTTATCTATCTGCAGTAGAACTCTATTTATGTACTCAGTTTTTAAGTACTTTTCATGTATGAGCAACATAATGGGAGCTCAACCTTCTGATGTACCAATTGGACTTGGAGACTTATTGCTGTACCTTATGCGAACATTCCCCAGATTGCCATTTGCTCAGTATCAGCTGCAGAAGTATTTTCAGTAGTAGTTCAGCTCTTGCCTTGCATTGCTCTATCTAGTGGTTGACTATAATGGTACACTAATGAAGATACTTTCAGCAGGTACATTTTACAAATCTATTGAAATTGTCTGTTTCATTTTTAAATTTCACTTCTACAAGATTTATTTGGGTTACATACAGTTCTATTGAATACATTGACCTTGGGAATAAGTACCTGAATTTATTAGGAAAAAAAGATTTATTTCCTTTGCAGTGACGGTGAACGGATGACAGTATACAGTACAAGCTGAATATAACATTATTTTAGACATTTAAGTTTTAAGAGTGCCACGGGTTACTGTTCAAAGTTGAAACTTTTTCAAGTGTTTCATATTTCTATTGCCATGATGTTGTTAGCTATGGGGATTGGAACTATTTTCCTCTCGGTCTGTCAGTCCTGACAACTACTTTCTTCATAACAGTATTGCTTACCAGCGAGATGGCTCCATATTATATTTTCAAGTTTAATCCAAATTAAATGCCGCACCTTTGTCAGAAAGGTTATACTTCTGAAAGGTCCATTAATTGGACCATCACCTGCTTATATCTCAGTTTTGTTGGACTCTGTTTTTCATAATCCATAGAATGTCAATTTCATTTTGAGTGCATTTTTTAAATCGGAGCCATGAACAATTTATAAATTTTAGGATAAAGAAAGATTGACCATGCACTTACGTTGCAAATTCATGTGCAGATCATTCTAGAATGCAGTGCAGAAAAATGTAATTATATTTGTTATCATGCAGTGAGTTGAGCATGTCCCAAATACCTCTTCTGCTGCTCCATGACAACATTAGTTTGTTTCGTTCCAACTTTGGCCAGTTTGGAAAGATTACACCACGCGTTTGGGATCAGATTGCATCCTGATTCAAAGAACCTTTCTAGGTCCTGAACATGCAGCAAACTGAGACATTAACTAGTGGGCATAGTCTCAGGATAAGGGGTTGGTGATTTAGGACTGAGATGAGAAATTTCTTCACTCAAGAGGGTTGTGAATCTTTGGAATTCACTACCCCAGAGGGCTGTGGATGCTCAGTGAGTGAGTATATTCAAGACTGAGATCGATAGATTATTGGGCACTAAGTGAATCAAGGGATATGGGGATAGGACGGGAAAGTGGAGTTGATCTTATTGAATGGCAGAACCGGCTCGAGGGGCCGTATGGACTACTCCTGCTCCCTATTTCTTATGTTCTTTTATTAAATGGACTAAAGGATCTTGATAATGATAATCATAGATTCTCGTGTTGGAACTGATGCAGTGGCACTAATATTGATGCCAGAAGTGTCGTCTTCCCCCCCCCCCCCCCCCTCCCCCTTAGCAGCTGCATACCCCACATCTTTTTCTTAGATTAATTTACTGAATCCTGATTATCATTTTCAGAAGGAATATTGTTTCCCGACTTAGATGCCTGTATATATATTTCTGTCCACTTTCCTCCTAGAAGCAGTGATTTATGCTGGGGTGTAGTTCCTAGTGTGCAGGGAGCCCTCTGGTGCCTTAGCCAGATAACCATTCATGTGTGAGCCTAAAAAGTTAGTGTTGCCAGGCTGTTACCTCAAGGGTATCACAACTGAATCCAAACATTATCCTCGCCCAGCATCTTGGTACACATGTGTTCCACTGGTAGTCACGAGATAGCAACCTGGTGCAAGCACTTTTCCCCTCCTACTGTCTAGCCTAGTGATACTGAGGGCAATTATACTGTTCTGCTAGTGCCACAACTCCGCAGTTACCAGGAATAAAACCTGATGCACTCCTAGTGTATATGGCTCAGTACCACACCACATGGTGCATTTAAACAGTGAAGCAACATCAGAGTATGCCTCATGGCAATTCTGATTTGCATTCTTTTTAAAAACTTCAATCCAGTTTTTGTGGCTTCTGTCATCTTTGCAGCAGCATATAGTTTACATTGACAAGTGAATAATTGTCAATCCATTGTTTTTTGGTATAAACTGACTCATTGAAATAGGGATAATATTTGTTTAAAAGCTTTCTTGCACCGCTTTTTCAATTGCAGTATGTTCACTGTTAGCCATGGCTCAGTTGGTAGCACCCTTGCCTCTGAGTTAGAAGGTTGTGGGTTCAAGTCCCGCTCCAGAGACTTGAGCACAAAAATTTAGGCTGACACTCAGTGCAGTACTGAGGGAGTTTCAGATGAGCCATTAAACCGAGGCCCCGCCTGCTCTCTCTTTGAATTGAGTGATCGGTTACTTAAATCTTGGATGCCCTGGCTACTGTTTCCAGAGATTTTTAAGTTAATTGAATTGTTCAAATTAGAGATTTGGTTTGGAACCTTGAAGTGTTAGATCAGACCACTAACTCCCGCAGCAGTGATAAGTATAAGAAAAGTCTCGGTGTATGTAAATACTAATTCACAAGATTAATTTAGTATAGGGATTGCAAGTATTTGTTGTTTTCTTGTCAAGCAATTAGATAATATAATTTCTAATGTGAGTGTATCTGTGTTGATGTACCTTACCAGTTCACTTGTTTATTATTAAGTAAGTTATTTTGATAGTCAGAATCTGAAACAAGGTCTGATGATGTAATGCTCTTGCCCCTTTTCATAGATACTGTAATAGAAAGGTCCTATGAAGACATAGGATAATACCAGTAGTTAAAGTTTTTCTGTACATTATTCTGGGCATATTACCTAAAGCTTACTCAGATACCAGGACTAGTGAAGATACTCCAAGGGTCATAAGGAGATGTGACTTATCTATGAGAGTAATTAAAAATACATCTAGAGCAAGAATGGTTAAAAAAAAAAAAAATAAGGACCCAAAAATGTAATATTTCTGCATAATTTATTTGAGTATTTCAGAGTTTGACTTTGTGATTATTTCTCTCCGTGGTACAGCAAGCCCTTCTTCTGGAACAGCAACGTATTCATCAGCTTCGCAATTACCAAGCATCCATGGAAGCTGCAGGGATTCCCGTGTCCTACAGTGGGCATCGTCCACTCTCCCGAGCGCAGTCATCACCTGCTTCTGCCACTTTCCCCATCTCTATTCAAGAGCCACCCAGTAAACCTCAATTCACTACAGGTAAGCACCTGTTGAATCTTGACTTGTGAAACCTGAAAACTCTGGGGTTTTTCCTGATCAAATTTACACATCCAGGTCTTTATCACTCTCCCTATTGTAAAGTACTTGAATTCTGCTTAAAAGTTACTACATAAGCTTATGTTTGATATGATTATCCTGTAGTAGTAAAAATGTGTGTATAATATATTTCTAAATTTTATGTACATAATTATAATCTTGATCTACATGCTGCCCATTAGCGGCATCATCCCAGATATGCGATCAGCTGACTAAACCCAGCTCTACCTCTCCACCACCTCTCTTCACTGCCTCTCAGTTGTCAGATTGTTTGTCCGACATCCAGTCCTGGATGAGTTGCCATTTTCTCCAGTTAAACGTTGGGAAGACCGAAGCCATTGTTTTCAGTCCCCGCCACAAACTCCATATCCCTCTCCACCCCTTTCCATCCTCCTCCTCAGCCATTGTTTCAGGTTGAACCAGCCTGCTCACAGCGTCGGTGTCCTATTCAACCCCGAGCTGAGATTTTGACCCCATATACTCTCCAACACAAAGGCTGCCTACTTGCACCTCCATTACATTGTCTGCCTCCGCCCTGTCTCAGCTCATCTACAGCTGAAACTCTCATCCTAGCCTTTATCACCTCCTGTCTCAACTATTCCAATGTTCTCTTGGCCAGCCTCCCATTTTCCATCCTCCGTAAACTTCAGCTCATCCACTACTACTGTATACTATCCTGCACCAAGTCCTGCTCACCTATCACCCCTGTCGTTACTGACCAAAAAAGACTCCTGATCCCCCAATGCCTCAGGTTAAAAATTTTCATCCTCTTTAAATCCCTCAAGGCCTATGTCTGTAACCTCCTCCTGAACTCTGCGTTCCTCCAACTTTGGCCTCTTGTGCAGCCTCCCCACCCCGACCCATGATGCCCCACCATTTGTGGCTGCGCCTTCAGCAGTCTAGGCCCCACGCTCTGGAAGACCCTCTCTGGAGGGGGGGAGATAGAGAGATTTAGCGAGGGAATTCTAGAGCATGGGGTTTAGGTGACTAATGGTACAGCTGCCAATGGTCGAGGGGGGGAGGGGTACACAAGGCCAGAGCCAGATGAACATAGGGTTCGGAGAAGCTCTTATAAAGAAGATGCCAGCCTCATTTGGATTGTGCCATGGAGTGCATAGCCTTTCAACAAGATTATCCAGTAAATTGAATTCTTCTAGATGTCTAGGGCTTCTGTTCTGTACAGATGATTTCCTGCAAGAAGTTGTTATTTAGTCTGAACTTAGATTGTTGTAGGGGATTCTGCAACAGATTGGGTGAAGAGGGCTTTCTCAGTAGTTAAGAGGACACTGGGCAGTTTCTCAGTACAGAGCAAAATACTGTGGATGCTGGAAATCTGAAATAAAAACAGAAAATTTTGGAAATACTCAGCAGGTCAGGCAGTATCTGTGGAGAGAGAAACAGAGTTAATGTTTCAGGTCGATGACCCTTCGTCAGAACTGGGAAAAGCTGGAGATGGAACAGGTTTTTAAGCAAGTGCAGGGGCAGGGAAAGGGGGGAGGGGAAGAAAGAACAAAAGGGAAGGTCTGTGATAGGATGGAAGGCAGGAGAGATTAAGAGACATTAAGAGAGATTAAGAGATGGTGCAAGGCAAAATGAGGTGTTAATGGGACAAGTTAAGAAACAAAAGATGGCTCTAGATGAAGTGTAAATGGCACTGGCAGAATGAAAGACAGTTGCCATGTGGGAGAGAGAGAAAAAAATAAATGGAAAAAAAAGGATAGGGGCAGAGGTTATGGTCTGAAATAGTTGAACTCGATGTTGAGTCCAGAAGTCTGTAAAGTGCCTAATCGAAAGATGAGGTGCTGTTCCTCGAGCTTACGTTGAGCTTCATTGGAACAGTGCAAGAGGCCGAGGACGGAGAGGTCTGAGTGGGAGTGGAGCGGAGAATTAAAGTGACAGGCGACCGGAAACTCGGGGTCACCTTTACGGACTGAACGGAGGTGTTCCGCAAAGCAGTCACCCAATCTGCGTTTGGGCTCCCCGCATCGTGAGCAGCGAAAATCACTTTCACACCTGGAAGGAGTGTTTGGGGCCCTGGACAGTAGGAAGGGTGGAGGTAGAAGGGCATGTATTGCATCTCCTGCGCTTGCACAGAAAGGTGCCGGGCGAAGGGGAAGGGGTGTTGGGGGTGATAGAGGAGTAGACCAGGGTGTCGCGGAGGAAGCAGTCCCTTCGAAATGTTGAAAGGGGAGGTATGAGAAAGATGTGTTTGGTGGTGGGATCACACTGGAGGTGGCGGAAATGGCGGAGAATGATCCGTTGAATGTGGAGGCTGGTGGGGTGAAAGGTGAGGACAAGGGGAACCCTATCGTGGTTCCGGGAGGGAGGGGAAGGGGTGAGAGCAGAAGTGCGGGAAATAGAACGGACACGGTCAGGGGCCGTGTCAACCACAGTCGAGGGGAATCCTCGGTTGAGGAAAAAGGAAGACATGTCGGAAGCACTAATATAGAAGGTGGCATCATCAGAGCAGATGCGGCGGAGACGGAGAAACTGGGAGAATGGAATAGAGTCCTTGCAGGAAGTGGGGTGGGAGGAAGTGTAGTCCAGGTAGCTGTGGGAGTCAGTGGGCTTGTCGTGAATGTTTGTCAATCCCCAGAGATGGAGCCAGAGAAGTTGAGGAAGGGAAGGGAAGAGATGGAGGGCACTTTCTCAAGCCTGAATGTCACCAATATCAACTGAAATAAATTTTCATAGACCATTCTAGTGACTGTCCATAGAAGTGGCTGTAGGATTACAGTAAGATGCATTAAACTCTGACTAGGATCTTTACTCACACCAGGAATCTTGGGATGTGTAAACCTAACTTAAGTATGACAAGTATATAAGTCATAAATGAAATACGCTCAGGCCTAGAATGAACATGTTAAAAGATTCTTCTTGCCCTCTGAAGGGCTCTTCTCTTCCTGAGAATTCTAGGTTCTCATTCTGATACATCAAGCATAATGCCACTTTCTGTGGTTGACTCGTATATAGTTGGTGGGCAGGCAGTTCTGTTGTTAATGCTGGTTATTCCTTAATTAATAATCATATTTACTTTTTACTAAATTAGTGAACAGGGGAAAATATGTTGACACAGTCGATGAACACGGTACCTAAGCAAACCAAGAATTTCAACAAATCTCCATTTCCTGTTGCAGTTCTGAGCCCCACAGAGGATTTAGTTACATTTTTAACATTCTGGTGCATTGTTTCTTGACTGCTTTCTTTTCATTTCCATAACAGGTCTTGTATATGATACACTGATGCTGAAACACCATTGTACCTGTGGAAATACAAACAGCCATCCTGAACATGCCGGCAGAATCCAGAGTATCTGGTCTCGCCTCCAAGAAACAGGCCTACGCAGCAAATGTGAGGTAATTTCCAAACAGCGAGGAACTCCTTGATCTAAGTCAATATGAAAACAAACTGCTGCTACCCCTGTTGAATAGTACAGGATGATCATTAGAAAAAGTGAAAGTACAACCTTGGGCAGAATCAAAAGCAGAACTTAACAATGGAACCATTTAGGTTTATTCATTTACCATGATCAAGTTGCCTGTGAACTGTTTTGAAGCTGTATGTAACTAATACAGGCATGACACATGTTAACTTATCTACATAGCAGGTGATAGTTATTAGATCTGTCATGGAGTAACTGCATGTTAACTTGATTTAAATGGGTGTATTGTGGTGGATCTATTAATGGTGGCTTAGGTAAATATACCACAGAGCATACACAAGTGTTATAGCTCATTACACCAAAAAGCTAAAGACTGGAAATTATAATCTCTCAAATGCTGCTGTGCCATTTCTGTACGTTGAGCCCTGGTGTATTTTATACTGAAAGGTGTACGGGTGCTTAGTGACCTTAGCTGAGCTGCTGAGTTTATGAAACGGGAGTGATGACTGTTTATCCCACCACTAGCAACTTCAAATGTGCATCAATTTTATTAGGAACAATCATGGAACTAGACATCTAGTGATCTCCACTTCTGGGCATGGTGCTTTCATGTTTACAATAATGTGGAAGCTGATGTACTTTATATTAATATTACAATTTGTGTCTCCTCTCTGTGTGGCTTTCTATACCTACTAAGAAATATTTTAATTGTTTTAAGATTGCATTACAGAATTATCAATAATGTTACGGGCAAAAATAATTATATTTAAATTGACTAACTGTTGGACAGTTTCTAGCTCTAATTTAGGGAGAGCTCAAAATTTCATTATTAACGAAGGGCTAAATGGCTCTGACTGAGAAATCTAAAAACAAAATTCGCAACATTATTGTCTACTTCTCCAATTAACTTCCTATCCACTGTTTATATATATTTCCTTTCTTTTAAGTCACAATTCCATCATCCAGAAAGAGTTTTGAACTAAATGTGTATATACAGGAAACTCTCTTTTAACCGGCACCTAAGTATCCAGAAATCTCTCTTAACCTGCAAAATTCAGGAGTAGCTTCAGGTAAGTTTTACTATATATTAGTGGCCGTGTGACCGGGGTTCCTGCACCTGTGGCCGTGCAACAGGGACTCCTGGATCTGTGGCCCTGTAACCGGGGCTCTCGTACCTTGGCAAGTATACCTCTCTGTAATCCGGACTTTTTGATCAACCGGCACCACGCCGGTCCCATCGGTGTCGGATAAAAAAGAGTTTCTTGTATATGAATGGACCTGCTGTGGCAGTGCTCACAGATATTCTTAGATCTGGAGTATGGTTGGTTTGTTTACTTCATAACTCTGAATAGGCAAATCTAGGTAATTGTGGCTATGTATAAACTGTCACAGTCAATGACTGGAATGTTTTTTAACTTAAGATTGTTTTTCCACATGTAGTTATGTGTAATAACACGCACCAGATATAGAATCATAGAATGGTTACAGTACCGAAGGAGGCCATTCAGTCCACCGAGCCCGTGCCAGCACTCTGCAAAAGCGCTTTAGCTAGTCCCACTCCCCACCCTTTCCCCGTAGCCCTGCAAATTTTTTTCCTTCAGGTACTTATCCAATTCCCTTTTGAAAGCCACAATTGAATCTGCCTCCACCACCCTTTCAGATAGTGCATTCCAGATCCTAACCACTCGCTGCGTAAAAAAGTTTTTCCTCATGTTGCCTTTGGTTCTTCTGCCAATCACCTTAAATCTGGGTCCTCTGCTTCTCGACCCTTCAGCCAATGGGAACAGTTTCCCTTTCTCTCCATCTACTCTGTCTAGACCCCTCATGATTTTGAACACCTCTGTCAAATCTCCTCTCAACCTTCTCTGCTCTAAGGAGAACAACCCAGCTTCTCTAGTCTATCCACATAACTGAAGTCCTTCAGCCCTGGAACCATTCTTGTAAATCTTCTCTGCACCCTCTCTAAGGCCTTCACATCCTTCCTAAAGTGCAGTGCCCAGAATTGGACACACTACACCAGTTGAGGCCGAACCAGTGTTTTATAAAGATTCATCATAACTGCCTTGCTTTTGCACTCTATGGGCTGGATTTTCATTGAGGAGGCGGGGCTACAACTTTCGGGGTTGTAGTCCCGCCTCCATCGAGTTGTAGCCAACCCACGCGATTTTGACTTGATTGACCTTGTTGAGCCCGCCCAGTGGGCTCAGTAGGCCGATTAAGGGCCACCGGGCAACAGGTGACGTCACAGATTGATATTTCATCTGTTAAGACCTTTTGACAGATGAAATATCAGCGTTTGACAGCTGTTTGAAGCTGTCAAACACGGACAATCTGTACTCCAAGTTAATTCCTTCCCCTCAGGATGATTTAGAGATCTCTCCGGAACAGAAAGCTGAATGCTGCAATTTTTGACACATCGCGGCCATTCTGCTTTCTGTGCCAGTGAGATGAGGGACTCCCGAGACCTGAAGGAAGGAAGGCTGTAAAGGTAAGTAAAACTTCTTTAAACACACCAAACACACTTACCTCTGCACTCATGCACCCATCACTCACCTGAACACCGGACATCTCGACCCCTCCAAGCCCGACAGCCCGCCTCGCTAACTTGGCGTGGTTTGGAGCTGTCGGGAATCCCACACTTCAAGAATGAAAATAGGGATTAGGCTAAAAGCTGCCTGTTAACTACCTGTTAACAGGCAGTTAATTGGCACGAATCCCCTTCCCGCCTTGGGGAGGCGGGTCCCAGTGCCGGTCGGGTACCCACCTCCTTTGAAACTGGCATGGGGGTGGGATGGGTTCGTGCCCACCCCCCCCCCCCCCCAGATTTCAGGATTTTAACCCCCCACATGCCTCCAATCCCGCCTCCATGACCCAATGAAAATCCTGCCCAATGCCTCTCTTTATGAAGCCCAGGATCCCGAATGCTTTTTTTTAACCACTTTCTCTACCTGCTCTGCCACCTTCAATGATTTATGCACATACACCCCCAGGTCTCTTTGTTCATGCACCCACTTTAGAATTATACCTCTCCTAGTTCTTCCTACCAAAATGTATCACTTTGCACTTATCTGCGTTAAATTTCATCTGCCACGTGCCCGCCCATTCCACCAGCCTGCCTATGTCTTCTTTGAAGTCTATCATTATCCCTCCTCACTGTTCACTATAACTCCAAGTTTTGTGTCATCTGCAAATTTTGAAATTGTGCCCTCTACACCCAAGTTTAAGTCATTAATATATATCAAGAAAAGCAGTGGTCCTAGTACCGACCCCTGGGGAACACCACTGTATACTTTCCTCCAGCCTGAAAAACAACCGTTTGCCACTACTCTGTTTCCTGTCACTTAGTCAATTCGTATCCATGCTGCCACTGTCCCTTTTATTCCATGGGCTTCAACTTTGCTGGCAAGCCTATTATGTGGCACTTTATCAAACGCCTTTTAGAAGTCCATGTACACCACATCAACTGCATTGCCCTCATCAACCCTCCCTGTTATAAGAATTATTATTACCACAGATCTCCTGTGGCATTGCTCATAGTAAAATAGAGGATGTGCTATTTTTTATAATGATGGGAGCATTGTACCATATAATGCATCATATATTATTGTGCTGCTAAGGTGTTTAAACTGACCTGTCCTTTTAAGACCAGAAAGTCTATGTGAACATGTCTAAGGTCGCTTAGTTTCATTCGTGTTTGGTCAGGAAGTTTTCAGATTAGGATGTTCAAGTTGCAGCTCAGAAGCGTCCAACATTTTAAGATAGTTTTGCATCTGTAACTAAGTGCAATGTCTGGAGTGTGAAGCCTGCACAAGCTAGTGATAGTTTTTAATATATAATATTAGCGCATCTTCCATGGAATGACACACAGTATGTCGAATGATGTGCAGTTTTATAATGGACAGGTATGTTCCACCATGTAATGCACAATATTTATTCTGCTATGCTGAAGCTGTGTCCCTCTAAGACCATAAAGTCTAATTGTTGTTAAGTACACACAGGCTCATAGTTCACTCAGAATTGAGTTGTTGGTTGGTCAAAGAAATATGGAAACTGAAATGTGCTCATCAGTTTTGGGTTACACCTGAAAAATGCAGCACTTAAATATAAACGGACAACTTTCAAGCCTGAGTTAAAATATTTAATTAGTTGACAATAGAGGATTTCACATGCTACTGTGGTATCCAAAAGCCACATTGACTTTTGGTACTTCCCAATTAAATAATTCTGCGTCGAGAGTTTATCTATTGGCGACAGTTTGCAATTAAGGCTACTCCTTCAGTTCCCTTCGTTTACTCACACAGAAAACAACATGTGAATATTGTGAATGGCGTCTTGACTTAATGTTCAGTTTTATTAGGTGGCGTAAGAAATAAAAGTGATAATGATTCATTTGTTGTACTGTACAAGGTTATAAATGAACAACATAGTCATATAAACCGTCCAATGTACATAGTGGGCAAATCACATTAGCGCCAACATTAGCTGTAAGCGGTAGGGACTGTATTGATGTGCCAGGACCAGATTCTAGTGGAAATGCCAGTTTCTCACTGGCAGTGTGTGTTCGGTCGATGGTGGGAAAGTGGTAAATTATTTAAGAAAGCTTCTCTTTTCTGCCCATCTTTGACCAGACTGAATGGAGGCATAGATTTATGAACAGGAAGTCCTACAATGCTTTGTGAGTGTTCATTAGACTTGAAAGGAAAGGATTTTAACCTGCTTTCTTGAACGAAGAGTGTAGTGTATGTGCCTTTAAGAGCCCCATGTGTGCTGTAATGCCGGTAATGGCCACTCGGGCTATATAAGCCTGTATATTGTGTTATATCCGTTAGTTCCCCTCCAGACTTTGCTTAGTAAACACCTATCAAACCTACTCCTGTCTTCAGTGTCTCTATCAACACACAGACACAACAAAGAGGGAGAGCTTGCCATAATTGACATGAACAGGAACCTATCTAGAAAAATCAAGGCAGTTACAAAAAGACAGCCAGCGAAACCTAAAGCAATATATTTAAGCTGTAGACAACTAATTCAAATTTAGCTTGAGGCTCAAAGAAAGGAGAGCAGGTGTCTTCTAGAAACACTTTCCAAGGATTTACACCATGGTATGACCAACTTTGAGTAAGAAGAAAAATAATTTACAATTATATAAGCACCTTATCACATAGTCAGGACATCTCAAAGCACTTCACAACCAATTAATTACTTCACAAGTGTAGTCACTGTCAGGTAGATAAATCAATCCAATTTGGACACAGCAAGGTTCCACAAACAACAAGTAAAATGAATGACCATTTTATTTTATGGGGTTTAGATGAGGAAGGTAATTTAGCCAGGACACTGGGAGAACTCCCAGCTCTTCTTTGCATAGTGCCACGCAACCTCTTGCATCCACCTGAACGAGCAGATGGGAGTCTTGGTTTAATGTCTCATTTGAAAAACAGTGTCATTTCTTATGAGTTTCTTATGTTTTACTGTCTAGTCTTACTTTAAAGTCAGTTAATTCAAAATTTCTGATAATTGAAAAAAAATTTAGCATTAAATTCCCACTTTGTAGTATTATTTGCGATGTTTAAAATTATTGGGCAATTCAAACTTTTATTAGTGCAAAAACAACTTTGAATTGTCAGTAAACAAAGCAAATAGTAAAATGGTATGTTAGCCTTTAGTACAAAAGGATTGGAGTATAAGAGTAAAAAAGCCTTACTGCAGTTATATCGGGCCTTAGTGAGACCACCCCTTGAGTACCGTGTACAGTTTTGGCCTCCTTACCTAAGGAAGGCTATACTTGCCTTAAAAGGAGTGCAACGAAGATTCACTAGATTGATTCCTGGGATGGGGGATTGTACTATGAGGAGTGATTGAGTAGAAAGGGGCTATATTCCCGAGAGTTTAGAAGAATGAGAGGTGATCTCATTGAAACGTATAAAATTCTTAAGGGGCTTGACCGGGTGGATGCTGAGAGGATGTTTCCCCTGGCTGGGGAGTCTAGAACTAGGGGGCATAGTCTCAGAGTAAGTGGGTCGGCCATTAAGGACTGAGATGAGAAATTTCTTCACTCAGAGGGTGGTGAATCTTTGGAATTCTCTACCCCAGAAGGCTGTGGATGCTCATTCGTTGAGTATATTCAAGACTGAGATCGATAGATTTTTGGATATTAAGGGAACCAAGGGATAGGGAGATAGTGCGGGAAGGTGGAGTTGAGGTAGATGATCAGCCATGATCTTACTGAATGGAGGAACAGGCTCAAAGGGCTGAATGGCCTACTCCTGCTCCTATTTCTTGTATTCTAAACTGTAGATGTTAGTTTTACCAGTAAATTTTCAGCTGTGGAAACTCAAGGTGGTGGCTCATACTAACTTCACAACATTTTTGGAACAACTTGATTGGTTCTGCTTCTCCTTTCTTTTATCAGCCACTTTTACTGACTGACCATGCTTTATAAAGTGTCAGCCGTGCCTGACACTTGGTAGCACTCTGGCCTTTGAGTCAGAAAGTTGTGGGTTCATGCCCCACTTCAAGGAATTTGAGCACATAATCTTGGCTGACACTTCAGTGCAGTACTGAGAGAGTGCTGCACTGTTGGAAGTGGCGTCTTTCAGATGAGAGATTAAACTGAGACCCCGTCTGCCTTCTCGGGTGGATGTAAAAGATCCCATGGCACCTTTTGAAGAGCAGAGGCGTTCTCCTTGGCCAATATTTATCCTTCATCCAATATTATTAAAACAGATTATCTGGCCAATATCTCATTGCTGTTTGTGGGACCATGGTGTGTGCAAATTGTTTGCCGTGTTTCCCTACATTACAACAATGACTACATTTCAAAAGTACTTCATTGGCTGTAAAACGCTTTGGGACATACCAACATGAAAGGCTCATTCTTTTGTTCATTTGTTATTTTCACATATCCTCATCGGAGCTTCATCAGCCCACTTAATACATTGCCTACTTGTTCTGTTGTGATATGAAATTTGCACCAGTCAAATATACATGCGATGCGGAAATTAATTTGCACATATGCAGGATAATGCTGGAAGTGTGATGGATAAAACTTGTGCTGGATGGAATGTTATATAAATTACTTTAAAAAAAAAAATACAGGTAGATGAAAGAGGTGATAATTCGCTGCTTTCAATCTGGGTTTTTGTTTCTGGTGTGTCTTTTTCTCTCTCTCTCTCTCTCTCTCTCTTTCCTGCAATCCAGATGTTGAATTTGAACACATTGCTTTTGCAAAAGGTGATTTGGGGTATATTTTCTAATGTTCATTATATTTTCCCTTGTCCATTAAAAATGGTGATCAGTGCCTAATACCAAGGAACAAGTAAGATAGTTTTTATTGTAAAGAAGCATTTGCTTCTGAAATAGGTGCACATTTCTATCAGCAGACCATTCACAAAGTCCAGCATAGTCGATTCCTGTACAACAAGTACATTTCTGGGCAGCTAACAGTGAAATGTAACAGTTTTCTCTTTGCACCAATTGATCTATGCAGCAGGGCACTCCTTCCATAGGCCATTTATCCAGATTGGCTAGACTGCCCAGCAGGTCTGCACTGATCACTATATTTTCCCATGTTCGCTAAACTCTGAGCAGAAAAAAAACTTCAATTTCACTATACAGTACATCATTTTAATTGTGGAATTAATGTCATTTATTGCAGCATGACCCTGAAAGTAATAATGGATTATTTGAAATACTCGCTGAGCAGTCATTTCCCAAGCTGCTCATTTAAAGGGCAATACACTACTAATGTACATGAGTCAGGTAGCAAGAAGGGACTGTCAAATGGACTTAAAACACAGTAAAATGTGTCATCTAGGATGGGAAGTAGACACTTCAAGAGTACGTTTCTTGAAAAGCATTGGTAAACATTATTAAATTTATAGAATTCATTTACAGAAATATTCACTGATTTGGGTATTCACTTAAGTAGATTAAAATAGTCTTAAGTTTTCAAAGTCTTAAAATTTATTTTCTTTGTTTTAAAAAAAGGGATTCCCCTCGATCTCCTCCCCCCACCCCCCAACGTTTCACCATACAGCGTTCATAGCTGAGAGAGAGGTCAAGTATTTTACTCTCTGGCCTTTCCCAAGTGCCACGCTGTAACTTTGTTCCTTGATGTGACTAAAGCTACCTGGGGCTACTCACTGTTTTTAAGTAATATATATTTATTATTTAATGTATTTATCCTATCAGTTATTTTTCCTAAAGATAAGACTTTTGAGTTTGCTCAGGATTTTAAGATTTTTTTTTTTCAAATTTGCTTTTTTTCTCCTGTATTGACATTTGACTTTATTCAGTAAATGTAGGAAAATGAGTGCTACATTGGACTTTTGGTACAATCCATTGTATATAACTTGTAATATTATAAATTGCAATTAATTTTTTTAGTGAAATTTCCCTTTTTTCCCTTTTTCACCAAGAAGAATTAAGTGGCAATTCATCATGTGTATATATTTGTAGAAGGGGCACCATGTATGGTGAGGTGAGAGTGACTGCCCTTGACATCAAGGCAGCATTTGACCGAGTGTGGCATCAAGGAGCCCTAGTAAAACTGAAGTCAATGGGAATCGGGGGGGGGCGGCGGGGGGGATGGGGGGGAACCCTCCACTGGCTGGAGTCATACCTAGCACAAAGGAAGATAGTTGTGGTGGTTGGAGGTCAGTCATCACAGCCCCAGGACATCGCTGCAGGAATTCTTCAGGGCAGTGTCCTAGGCCCAACCATCTTCAGCTGGTTCATCAATGACCTTCCCTCCAACAAGTTCAGATGTGGGGATGTTCACTGATGACTGCATAGTGTTCAGTGCCATTCACAACTCCTCATAATGAAGCAGTCCATGCCCACATGCGACAAGACCTGGACAACATTCAGGCTTGGGCTGAGAAGTGGAAGTAACATTCGCGCCACACAAGTGCCAAGCAATGACTATCTCCAACAAGTAAGAATCTAACCACCGCCCCTTGACATTAAACGACATTACAGGAAACTTTTTTTTATCCGGCACCGACGTGGTGCCGGTTCATCAAAAATTCTGGATAACCGAAAGCTATAGTAAAAGATACGGAGCTGAGAGCTCCGTATAAAGCAACAAACCCTGTTGCTTAGCAACAGGTTCAGAACAATGGCCTCAAGTTCCAAGCGTCTCTGTAGCTTAGCAACAGCTGCAGCCACACCCTTGCACAGCAACAGATCGAGGAAGGCAAGTAATAAAACTTACCTGAACCTACTCCTGAATTTTGCCGGTTAACCGAGATTTCCGGTTATTTAGGTGCCGGTAAATCGAAAGTTTCCTGTACCATTGCCAAATCCCCCAACATCAATATCCTGGGGGGGTCACCATTGACCAGAAACTTAACTGGACCAGCCACATAAATACTGTGGCAACAAGAGCAGGTCAGAGGCTAGGTATTCTGCGGCGAGTGTCTCACCTTCTGACTCCCCAAAGCCTTTCCACCACCTACAAGGCCCAAGTCAGGAGTGTGATGGAATACTCTCCACTTGCCTGGATGAGTGTAGCTGCAACAACACTCGTGAAGCTCGACACCATCCAGAACAAAGCAGGGCGCTTGATTGGCACCTCATCCACCACCTTAAACATTCACTCCCTCCACTAGCGGCGCACCGTGTCTGTAATGTGTACCATCTACAAGATGCACAGCAGCAACTCGCCAAGGCTTCTTCGGCAGCACCTCCCAAACTCACGACCTCTACCACCTACAAGGACAAGGGCAGCAGGTGCATGGGAACACCATCACCTGCAAGTTCCCCTCCAAGTCACACACCATCCTGACTTGGAAATATATCACCGTTCCGTCATCATCGCTGGGTCAAAATCCTGGAACTCCCTACCTAACAGCACTGTGGGAGTACCTTCACCACCCGGACTGCAGTGGTTGAAGAAGGTGGCTCACCACCACCTTCTCGAGGGCAATTAAGGATGGGCAATAAATGCTGGCCTTGCCAGTGACACCCACATCCCGTGAATTAATAATTTTTAAAAAATCTACTCATTCTTGTACCTTTTTATTGTGTTATCAAATTAAATTTAAAAAGCATGTCATGTTGGCAACACTATTCAAAGCACAAACTAAAACTCTAAGCCATGACCCTTAAAGTATTTCAGTTGATTCTGATTATAAAACAATATTCCCCAAAAAATGTCTTCTTTTAGTGAAACAGGCGCGATACTCATCAGCTGAGACCGTCATTTTCTAGGTTTAAAACTGAAGCGCATATCACTAAGCACAAACATATTTATATTGTAATTTCAAAGACCTGCAGCTCAGCATGACGCTGGCACCGGTCCATCTGAACTTTTACCTACAAAAAGATTACACTGGTACATGACCGTACTGAACAGTAATCCCATATGGAAGAAGTATAAATAGAAACAAACAATGTTTGGTAAGATTTGGAATATATTATTTCCATGTGCCATGCATTGCATTATATGAAAACCTACATTTACCACATACCTAGAGATGTGCTGATCTAGTTACACACACTGTTGGATATATTGACCTTTCGGTCAGTTGTTAGAACATGTATGCCTCTTGATTATTGTAGAAGGTACCTTTACTAGCCTGCTTACCTGGCTTGTATTCTCCATCAGTCTTCATATGTTCAGTAATATATCAGGTATGTGATGTGTATTTTGAACAGGTGTAATTCTTGGCCAGGGCAAATAATTTACTAATACTTGAATATACTTTTAATACTTTGAGATCTAGTTTGGTACAAGGAAAATATCACTTGGAGTTTACATATTGATATCTGTTGAAGTATTCTGAAGGGGGAACTTGAGCGTGCTTTGGCAGTGTCAGTAGTCTTCACTGTACCTTATAAGAATCATCGCAAAGTTTATGACATCTACATTTGTCGTCCCTCACGTAAACGATTTGGAAGAATATCTGGTGAATCTATAAAAAAAAATTCAACCGACATGGATGTATTTTCTTTGAAAGCTGGCACAGGTAAAGAGGAGAAAAAAAGATATACAGTACTTGTTAATCTTTTTGAAATTTCAAGAAGATTAATATTTTATTAACTAGTTGATCTCCCGTGGCATTGCACCCCATAAATCGGCGAATACAGTATCTCTCCTCTCTGTCTCTCTTGTCTTCACATTGCTGTTTCGCTCTCATCCCCTTCTGATTTTCTCTTTCTCTCCTTTTCTGCTTCTCTCTCCCTAACCTTTTATTGCTTCTCTGTTTTCTTGCTGCCATTTTCTCCTTTCCTTTTTAGCTGGAGAAAGTGGATGGTATGGCAGCAAAAGGAGCCATCAACAGCTGCAGGCTGCTTTTGGGGTGAGAGTTGTGTGGAAAATGGCCCTCAGCAGTGCCGGTGCCATTTCCATCCCCTGCCCCAGTCACACACAATTCTCCACATTGCATACCCTTACTCCTTCACCTTCCCACTGTCTCCTCCCCTTCCTACCAGCCTCTCACTCCCATCACTATCCCTAGCTCCCCCTTTGAAATACTCTCTCAATCCTTGTGTACCCTCACCTATCCCTTATTCCCTTATCCCTCACACTTAATCTTCCATCCACTCCTCCCTATCACTCTCATTCCACCAACCCTCCCTGGGAGGGTGCTGGAGGGCCAGAGGTTCCCTTCTCCCTCTGTGTCTCTCTCTTTCCCCTGAGGTCTTTCTCCTTGTTTCTTTTTATTTCTCAGCTTAGTACACTTCATAAATTAATAGAACACAAAGCAACAGATGTGTGATCAGAATACTGTGATTTTTTTTTCTCACTCGGAAGATGAAAGCATACAGACGTACAACGCCTCTCTTAAACAGAACACTCAATATATATCTGAAACTTGCCCCCTTGTTTTCCAAAATTATTTGAAGACAAGCTTCAGTGTAAAAACTGCTCGAAGCTAAAGAAAAAAAGCATCAGTACAGCTGACTGATACTGATACATCCTGGGAAATTAAGCACAAAAATGCCCATGCTCCAGAGTGCATAATTTAGATCACAACTCTGGACAAAAAATGAACATTTTAAAATTGTATCTTTTTCATTTTGTTACCGATAATTGAAATTTTAAAATTATTTATTATAGACAATTAAGTGAATAAATATTTATGAATTGAAAAGTTTAAATAATATGAAAGTGTTTTATGGAGAAATGTTTGGGAGAAGCCAAATGAGTGCAGGAGAGAATCCTGGAGGCTCCATATAGAATTTCCCAGGAGGCAGTTGTTAAGGCTGAGGAATTAGGGGTTGTTGGGCATAGCCCAGAAGCCCGAACTCAGGAAAATAAAAACATTAAAAAGTTAGGAAAAAAAAATCTGTAAAAAAATTTTTTTTTAATGCTGGCAGAGAGGGGAGAAACAATTGGTTGCAGATGGGCAGGAGGCAGCGCTCACAAGACCCTGAAAACAGCCCGACTGGGAGCAAGGGCTATTGCGGTGACAAACCAGAAACACAGTGGAAATCATTTTGCTGCAGAGACTTGGGTAAAATGAAACTTAAAGATGGAAAGGACCATCCAGCAACTGGCTATTACAGTCCTGACACCATTAAGAGCCAGAGGCTCGGCACAGGCAGATGTCAGCTGTGGCTCAGTTGGTAGCACACTCGCCTCTGAGTCAGAAGGTTGTGGGTTCAAGTCACACTCCAGGGACTTGAGCACATAAAGCTAGGCTGACACTCCAGTGCAGTGCTGAGGGAGTGCTGCACTGTCGGAAATGTCCTCTTTCAGATGAGATGTTAAACAGAGTCTGTCCTCTCAGGTGGACGTAAAAGATCCCATGGCACTATTTCGAAGAAGAGCAGGGGAGTTATCCCCGGTGTCCTCAACCAACATAACAAAAACAGATTATCTGGTCATTATCACATTGCTGTTTGTGGGACCTTGCTGTGCGCAAATTAGCTGCCGCGTTTCCCACATTACAACAGTGACTCCACTCCAAAAATACTTCATTGGCTGTAAAGCACTTTGAGACGTCAGGTGGTCGTGAAAGGTGCTGTATAAGTGCAAGCCTTTCTTCTTTGTGTAAGGGACAACCCAACATACAAGAACACAGTGGTGGTGAGGCGAGAGTGAAAGACCTGCCTCAATGGGGCACAAAAATCATTTCCTAATAAGGAAATAAAGATTTCCAGCAGGGCGTATTCTTTTAGTATGGTGTGAAACAGTAGGGGAGCGGCAGCCTAAGAGGGGCCTCAATCGGAGTGGTGATAATAGCCTGAAACAGTGGGGGACTGGCAGCCTGAGCAGGGGCACAATCAGGATGCTATTGATGTTAACTGGGTGGGGGGTGATTAAAACCTAGATAGAAGAAAGAATATATTAATATATAAAATCAAAAACAAAATAACTTAAATTTCAAAGCTGAAAATTAAGTTTGAAGCGTGAGGGAAAATTTGCATGGGAAAAATCACGATACTGTTGGAGCTGTGACAGAAGATTCAATTTAGTAAATATATTCTTTTAAACGGAAACTCAGAGGAGAAAAGGTCCAAAATATTTAAGGTGACTATTTTAATAGAAAAGCTTTCAGAAAAAGCAGACCATATATCTGCACAAACAGCACCAATGTGTGTGGCACGAATGTGGGTGAATCTGTGACATGCAAGGTGTGTCACTCCCTTAACAATGAAAACTCTTATTGCAGTGCCACCTACAGATGTAACTGGTACTATAATAGGTTTGCCCTCTAGGCATGTTTCATAAAAGGTTTTGATGAAATATGCCCCACGTACTAAAATGAATATGTGATAGACATATTAGCTTCCTGTTTGACTTTTCTAACTCCCATTCTGTTGAATAATTGGGCCTTCCAGAAACTTGCACAGCAGTTAAAGTGCAATTTAGCTTGGTTAATGTTTCCTTAAAAGCTTTTATCTATGTACAAGCAGATCTCCTGTGGCATTGCTCAAGGAAAGTCAGACAATAGGGACACGAATGTTATACCATTTAATACATAATCAATTATTCTTCTGCTAAGATGAAGCTCAAAGTCTACACTGTTTAATTGCTCTTCAGACTGCAGGTCAAAACCATAGGCTACAGGCCTTTTGACTCCAGTATTAATAAAGGTATTTTCTGCTGTTGGAAGAGTTTCTATGCTTTCTTTCTATTTTTAAAAGAATATTGGAAGAACTTAGCTAGAAATTAAGCGTGATACAGAAAATGTAGAATGTAAAACTTTATTGCACTAATTTTAGTGTGCCAACCAAGTTGATCTGTGGGGGGGAAAAAAAGGATTAATCTCCATAAAATTTAGTTTATAGTCGAGTGTAGCAGAATTAGCATAGGCTGGCTTTGTGTTCATGTTTGAGGTTGTACTGTATATGCTTCCATTGATATTTTGGAAATAGAGAAATATATTACAATATACTGCATATTAGATGCACATCACAAAAGAATATATTCTAGGCTTAACTTAATTCCAGTTTGCCAAACCACTTCTGTAACAGTAACTCCTGTTGTAGCAAATCTCTGATCCAAATGTTTGTTAATTATCCCTTTTTTCATGCTCCACTACATAAAGTCAGTCACAAATAAATTTCACCTATGTAGCTATATGTTTTAGAAATCTCAGTACTTTGATCTAAAATGTAGTTATTGGCTCAGCTTTTTCCTGTTTGTTTTGATTGATTTGCTGAATGAATGAATATATTGGCTGTGGCATGAAAAGTTTTTAAATTGTGTATATATAAATCCGCCAGTTTGTAGAATTCCTTATCCAACCATAACATTTTTTGAGCAACTAGATTTTAATTTATTAGGATTAAACTGTGCTGCAGTCATTCCTGTGTAAAATTATGCATATTAGAAAAGCTGCCAGTATTTTCCCTCATCAAACAGATGGTCATTGGAAACCAATCTACTAAGATAACTGGACAGCTGACATACATATTATGGAGATTGAATATTATGGTAGAATTCCAACTACATTGAGCAGATTACTGAACAGCTATTCTGTGTTATGCTGATCAAAAGACTCAGACTAACTATACAGTGCAACACAAGCTACTAGAGTATATGTAATTTTAAACCAATTTAAGTAAACATAACAGGAAAACTACAAGCAGTGAATTTGTTTAGGGTACACATTGAGAATCTATTTCATCTAATAAGTACAGTGGAACTGGATTAGTACAAATTGTACGTGCAATTTTATGCAGTTAGGAGAAAAGTTGTGTTTTAAGACTTAAGTCCATTATTACGTGTTGTGACATTTGGTACTGAAGATTTTTATGTATGTCTTGCACTCATTTAAGCATTATGTCCTAAATAGGTTCCACTCTCTATATTTAAGCAGAACCGCATAAGGCCCCTGCTGTTTGTATCTCTGGTAACAATGATATTTGTTTCAGAGCCTGCAGGGAATATTGAAACAGCAGGGGGCAGCAGGATTGTGAATGACAAAATCAGGGGATCACCAAATTGATGTACATTTTTTTTGATCTATGTGTAAGACTATTTAAAAAATACTGTATATATTTCCAGTTTGAAATTCCTGCAATGACACTTGTCTATTTCAAAAGCTAAAAATATATTTCAAAGCAGAAACTCTGAACTTGTGATTTTTTTTATTTCTTTGGGAAGCAGAAGATCCATGATGTCTAAAAATAAAAAGAGCTTATTAATGCCAAATATGTTTTTTTTTCAGAAATGACCCATTTAATATGTTCCTGTCCTGCAACACATTTATTTGTTAACTTTACCACAAATATGTCAAGTATTATTGCTTCCATGTAGTCCTATCACACATTTCTGGTATATTTTGTGTAATTGTTTGGAACTGTATCTACCACTTTGGGGAATATTGTTAACGGAATGGCAAAAATATATATTTTAATAACTAAAAATACAAGTAAATATATGTACATGTGGCCCAATTTTACCTCAATAGCATTCAGAAATAATAGGAGAAATAAGTTGTGACATAGGAGTTGATTGGGTAAGTCATAATGTGATAGCACATATCTTCATAAGAACATAAGAAATAGGAGCAGGAGTAGGCCAATCGGTCCCTCGAGCCTGCTCCACCATTCAATAAGATCATGGCTGATCTGATCCTAACCTCAAATCGACTATCTCTCTACATCCCACCCGAACCCATGTGATCTCCTGGGAGAGGCGAAAAAACAGATAAAAAAAACAATGGCCAATTTGGGAGAAAAAATCTGGGAAATTCCTCTTCGACCCATCTAGGCGATCGAAACTCGTCCAGGAGATCACTCTGTCCCTATATTTTCTACAGTACTTACCTTCTGTAAAAGATGATCTCCACCCCAGCCAGGAACAGGAATAGAACCATCTCCTGAAATCTAACACAGAATTAGAACACAAGAAGTAGGAGCAGAACCAGGCTACACGGCCCCTGGGCCCGCTCCACTACCCACAGGGCCTTGACCGTTACGAACCTAGACTCATGTCCAATTTCCTGCCCGCTCCCCGTAACCCCTAATTCCCTTTACTTCTAGTATCTATTTCTGTTTTAAATTTATTTAATGATGTAGCTTCCACAGCTTTCTGGGGCAGCAAATTCCACAGACCTACTACTCTGAGTGAAGAGGTTTCTCCTCATCTCAGTTTTGAAAGAGCAGCCCCTCATTCTAAGATTATGCCCCCTAGTTCTAGTTTCACCCATCATTGGGAACATCCTCAGTGCATCCACCCAATCAAGCCCCTTCACAATCTTATATGTTTCAATAAGATCACCTCTCATTCTTCTGAATTCCAATGAGTAGAGTCCCAATCTACTCAACCTCTCCTCATATGTCCACCCCCTCATCCTCGGGATTAACCGAGTGAACCTTATTTGTACTGACTCGAGAGCAAGTATGTCTTTTCTTAAATATGGACACCAAAACTGTATGCAGTATTCCAGGTGCGGTCTCACCAATACCTTGTACAACTGCAACAATACCTCCCTCTTTTTATATTCTATCCCCCTAGCAATAAAAGCCAACATTCCATTGGCCTTCTTAATCACTTGCTGCACCTGCATACTAACTTTTTGAGTTTCGTGCACCAGGACCCCCAGATCCCTTTGTACTACAGTACTTTCCAGTTTCTTGCCATTAAGATAATAACTTGCTCTATGATTTTTCCTGACAAAGTGCGTAACCTCACACTTTTCAGTATTGTATTCCATCTGCCAAATCTCTGCCCACTTACTTAGCCTGTCTATATCTCTTTGCAGGTTTTTTATGTCCTCCTCACTCACTACTTTCCCTCCCATCTTTGTATCATCTGCAAACTTTGATATGTTACACTCGGTCCCCTCCTCCAAATCGTTAATATCGATTGTAAAGAGTTGGGGACCCAGTACTGACCCCTGCAGAACACCACTAGTTACTGATTGCCAGTCTGAGAATGAACCATTTATCCCAACTCTCTGCTTTCTGTTAGACAGCCAATCCTCCACCCATGCCAGAATATTACCCCCAATCCTGTGATTTTTTATCTTGAGCAATAATCTTTTGTGTGGCACCTTGTCAAATGCCTTTTGGAAGTCTAAATACACTACGTCCACTGGTTCCCTTTATCCACCCTGTATGTTACTTCCTCAAAGAACTCAAGCAAATTTGTCAAACATGACTTCCCCTTCATAAAACCATGCTGACTTTGTCCTATTAAATTATGTTTATCCAAATGTCCTGTTACTGTCTCCTTAATAATGGACTCTAAAATTTTACCAACCACAGATGTTAGGCTAGCAGGTCTATAGTTTCCAGCCTTCTGCCTACTACCCTTTTTAAATAAGGGTGTTACATTAGCAGTTTTCCAATCTGCCGGGACCTTTGCTGAGTCCAGGGAGTTTTGGAAAATTATTACCAATGCATCCACAATCCCTACCGCCACTTCTCTCAAGACCCTAGGATGTAAGCCATCAGGTCCAGGGGATTTATCCGCCTTGAGTCCCATTATTTTACCAAGTACCACTTCCTTAGTGATTTTAATCGTATTTAGTTCCTCCCCCCCCTAGAGCCCCCTGTTTGTCCAGTGTTGGGATATTCTTCGTGTCCTCTACCGTAAAGACTGATACAAAATATTCATTCAGTGTTTTTGCCATCTCCATATTTCCCACCATTAATTTCCCGGTCTCATCCTCTAAGGGACCAACATTTACTTTAGCCACCCTTTTTCTTTTTATATAACTATAGAAACTTTTGCTATCTGTTTTTATATTTTTTGCTAATTTACTTTCATAGTCTATCTTCCCTTTCTTAATCAATCTTTTAGTTATTTTTTGCTGTCTTTTAAAGACTTCCCAATCCTCTATCCTCCCACTAGATTTGGCTACCTTATATGCCCTTGTTTTTAGTCGGATACTATCCTTAATTACTTTACTTAGCCACGGATGGCTATCTTTTCTTTTACACCCTTTTTTCCTCAGTGGAATATATTTTTTTTGGAAGTTGTAAAATAACTCCTTAAATATACACCACTGATCATGTACCGTCTTACCCTTTAATCTATTTTCCCAGTCCACTCTAATCAATTCTGCTCTCATACCTTCATAGTCTCCTTTATTCAAGCTCAGCACGCTTGTTTGAGATCCAACCTTCTCACACTCTAATTGAATATGGAATTCAACCATGTTATGGTCACTCATTCCAAGGGGATCCTTTACTAGGACAGTTTTAATTAATCCTGTCTCATTACACAGGACGAAATCTAAGGTTGCTTGCCCCCTGGTTGGTTCAGTTACATACTGCTCAAGAAACCCATCCCTAATACACTCAATGAACTCATCCTCAAGGCAGCCCTGCCCAATTTGATTTGTCCAGTTAATATGATAGTTAAAATCCCCCATAATTATAGCTGTTCCCTTATTACAAGCCTCAACTATTTCCTGATTAATACTCCATCCAACAGAGTTGCAACTGTTCGGAGGCCTATAGACTACGCCCACTAGTGTTTTTTTCCCCTTATTATTCCTTATCTCCACCCAAACTGTTTCACTACCCTGATCCTTTGACCCAATATCATTTCTCTATATTACAGTGATTCCTTCCTTTATTAACATAGCCACCCCACCTCCCCTTCCTTCCTGCCTGTCCTTCCTGATTGTTAAATAACCTGGTATGTTTAATTCCCAGTCATGGTCACCCTGCAGCCATGTTTCTGTAATGGCCACAAGATCATACCCATATGTAGTTATTTGTGCCATTAACTTGTCCATTTTGTTACAAATGCTACGTGCATTCAGATAAAGAACTTTCAAATATGTTTTGTGACACTTAGTTCCTGCTTTTTCCCCTTTTACTACTTTACCTTTTACTCCATACCTTCTGTCCCTTCCTGACACGTTCTGTTTTTTAATTCCCCCCCTGCTACCTAAGTCTATGACCTTCTCCGTTGTCATTTTTATTATTTGCTCTCTAGAAATCTCCCCCCCACTAATTAGTTTAAAGCCCTCTCTACAGCCCTAGTTATATGATTCGCCAGGATTCTAGTCCCAGCACTGGCCAAGTGAAGTCCATCCCAACGGAACAGCTCCCTCCTGTCCCAGTACTGGTGCCAGTGTCCCAAGAAGCAAAACCCATTTTTCCCACACCAGTCTTGGAGCCACGCATTTAACACTCTAATTTTATTTATCCTAGCCAAATTCGCTCGTGGCTCAGTTAAGAATCTAGAGATTATTACCCTTGAGGTTCTGTTTTTTAATTTGACCCCTAGCTGTTCATACTCCTTTAACAGAACCTTCTTGCTTGTCCTATCTACGTCGTTTGTACCAGCATGGACCACGACAACTGGATCCTCCCCCTCCCACTCCATGTTTCTTTCCAGCCCAGAAGAGATGTCCTTAACCCTGGCACCGGGCAGGCAACACAGCCTTCGGGACTCCCGCTCTCGACTGCAGAGAACCCTATCTATCTCCCTAATAATACTATCCCCTACCACTACAACATTTTTTACTCCCCCCCCCCCCCCCCCCCACTTGAATGGCCCCCTGTTCCACGGTGCTGTGGCCAGGTTGCTCATCCTCCCTGCAGTCCCCACTCCCGCCCTCACGGAGTAAGAATCTCGAACTTGTTTGACGAGCAAGGACTGCGGCTCCTTCAACACTACCTCCTGGATCCCCGTACCTGCCTCACTCATAGTCACACCGTCCTGTCCCTGACCATGGACTACATCTGAATTAATTAATTTCATAGGTGTGACTACCTCCTGAAACATAGAGTCCAGGTACTTCTCCCCCTCCCTGATGTGTCGCAGTGTCTGAAGCTCGGTCTCAAGCACCTCAATACAGAGCCGGAGTTCCTCTAGCAACAAACACTTGTCGCAAATGTAATCACCGTGAGCCTCAATGGGGTCCACTGGCTCCCACATCTTGCAACAGTAACACATCACCTGCTCCATTCTATGTAATTAATTAAATTTCTTATTATTAGTTATGAAACCCTCTGCCTGGATATAGATGATAATATCACACCACTATTTAATAAGACTTACCAACTTAAAGGTATAAAAGAGAAGGAAAAGAACCTACCAACCAGCTGATCACCAACCTCCCTTTTGAATGCTGTCTGTGGGGCCTGTTAGGTTGATTCGTCTCGCTGCTCCGCTTCCGCAGTGCTGTCTAAGTAGGGAACAAAACAGTGCAAAAACACCCACTCACCTCCGACTTGCCCGAACTCTCCCACTTACCAAACTCTCGCTCCACTCAGCGCTGCCGCACTAGTCCCGCCCCTTTTTATACCCGGATTCTACTTCCGGTTTAAACTCCCCAGCAGCTTAATTTACACTAAAAAAATTTTTACCTCACTTCAAATAATTAACTTTTTAACTCACTAAAATTCACTAAATGCACTTAAATGACTTTTCTCCCACTTGCCAAACTCTCGCTCCTCTCAATGCCACCGCACTCAGCTCCTTCGCTTCTTCGGCTCCTGTGTCACTGCCATTTTCAACCTTTGTGCTTTTTATAAAAAGTGTATGTAAAAAGAAGTGCTTTAACAACCACTATAAATTGAAATTACTGTCTGAACACATTTATAGGCAATTCCTCTGTCCACTTTTAGTGAAGGTGTCAGCCCATTTAAAATTACGCCGTAACTGTGACCATCTTCAAGAAAGGTGACAAGTCCGATTGCGGTAATTACAGAGGAGTTTCCCTGCTATCTGCCACAGGGAAAGTCATCGCAAGAATCCTCCTCAATTGCCTTCTCCCAGTGGCCGAAGAGCTCCTCCCAGAGTCACAATGCGGATTCCGCCCGCTAAGGGGCACAATGGACATGATCTTCACCGCACGTCAATTACAAGAGAAATGCAGGGAACAGCACCGACCACTGTGCATGGCCTTCTTTTGATTTCACAAAGGCCTTTGACACTGTCGGCTGTGAGGGATTATGGAGTGTCCTCCTCAAAAGTTTGTCACTCTCCTCCGCCTGCTTCACGAAGACATGCAAGCCGTGATCCTGACCAACAGTTCCACCACAGACCCAATTCACATATGAACCGGGGTCAAGCAAGGCTGTGTCATCACACCAACGCTCTTCTCAATCTTCCTTGCTGCAATGCTCCATCTCACCCTCAGTAAGCTCCCCACTGGAGTGGAGCTAATTTACAGAACAAACGGGAGACTGTTCAACCTCCGTCGCCTCCAGTCCAGATCCAAGGTCGTCCCACCCTCTGTCGTCGAATTACAGAATTACAGTATGCAGACGATGCTTGCATCTGCGCTCACTCGGAGGTCGAACTCCAAACCATCGTCAACACCTTCACCGAAGCGTATGAGACCATGGGCCTTACACTAAACATCCGCAAGATAAAGGTCCTCTACCAACCTGCACCCGCCACAGTGCTGCCCCCCGATTACCAGAATCCACGACAAGGCCTTGGACAACGTGGACCACTTTCCATACCTCGGGAGCCTACTGTCAACAAGGGCAGACGTCGACGACAAAGTCCAACACCGCCTTCAGTGTGCCAGTGCAGCCTTCGGTCGCCTGAGGAAGAGAGTGTTTGAAGACCAGGACCTCAAACCCGGCACTAAGCTCATGGTCTACAGGGCAGCAGTGATACCCGCCCTGCTGTATGCCTCAGAGACATGGACCATGTACAGCAGGCACCTCAAAGCACTGGAGAGGTACCACCAATGTTGCCTCCGCAAGATCCTGCAAATCCATTGGCAGGATAGGCGCACCAACGTCAGTGTTCTTGCTCAGACCAACATCCCCAGCATCGAAGCTTTGAACACGCTCAATCAGCTCCGATGGATGGGTCACATTGTCCGCATGTCCAATACGAGACTCCCAAAACAAGCGCTCTACTCGGAGCTCCGGCATGGCAAGAGAGCCCCAGGTGGGCAGAGGAAACGCTTCAAGGACACCCTCAAAGCCTCCTTGAAAAAGTGTAACATCCCCACTGACACCTGGAATCCCTGGCCCAAGACCGCACAAAGTGGAGGAGAAGCATCCGGGAAGGCGCCGAACACCTCGAGTCTCTTCGCCGGGAGCAAGCGGAAGTCAAGCGCAGGCAGCGCAAGGAGCGCATGTCAACCCAAGCACCCCACCCGCCCCTTCAACCACCGTCTGCCCCACCTGTGACAGAGACTGTAGGTCCTGCATTGGACTTATCAGTTACCTGCGAGCTCATTTTTAATGTGGAAGCAAGTCATCCTCGGTTCCGAGGGACTGCCTAACAATAGTCAATTCCTCTGTCCACTTTTAGTGAAGGTGTCAGCCCATTTAAAATTAACTGGTTAGCACTTTCTTTAAAATAGTGGAGAGAGGAGCTTGATACGAGCATATTGAGTGTTCGTATGACGACGTTGCTCACAGTAGCTGATATCCACCATACTGCCTGTGGCGATAAGGGATTCTGGTGTGATCCTCCACATCTGAGATGCTGTTCTTGGCCATGGCATTATGGAGATGGGGGAATAATCTTGACATTCATAAACTAAACAAACTATGCTTTTACAATATGACAGCATTCAAACCACTTGATCAAATGATAGCATTGCAATTCACTACAGTTGCCTGTTATTCTTTGTCAATCATATTAATTTTCTTTTATTATCTTGATTGTCATCAAACTCTCTTATCTCCTCCGCCCCATGGAAAATCTTATTGGCTTGTTTAGCAGTTACAGGATGATAGATGACGGGTTAAAGATAGCAATGAAAATGCTCATGTAATAACCTTTAGAAGAAGTTTTGTTGATTTGTATTACACTGAGTCATCTTTAGCTTCAGTTTACAGTTGTATTTATTGTGCTTATATCTTAACTGTGTTTTATTTCTGCAGTGTATCAGAGGAAGAAAAGCATCACTGGAAGAACTACAGATTGTCCATTCGGAACAGCATGCGTTACTTTATGGCACAAACCCACTGAACAGACAGAAGCTTGACAGTAAGAAACTGCTAGGTACAGCGCAGTTCACTCCTCTTTACCTTTTGATGCAGCATTCCAGAAATAGCCATTATTACCCAGCCATGGGTTTGGTAGCGATGTAACACTGAAATAAGTGATGGAGAATTCCAAAAACTTTTTTATCTTTCCTTCACAGTGGTTTCAATGTTTAACAGATAACAACAGCATTCTATTTAAAAGTAAAAGTTCTGTATTTTGCCAGTTTTAAAGGGTTTCTGAGGAGCTACCTGCACTTAATGGATGTTCATTTTATGCATGTCATGTTGTCCTTATTTATTTTAAATGTAATCTAGTTGGGTTGCATGAAAAGAATATGATCTTGTGGGGAACTGCACCCTTACCCTTTAACCTGCCAGCAAGTCAAGAAACTAGCATTCTCTCTGGGCTGGGAAATTTCAGCTGAGGCATTGACACTGGAACAAACACTAGTCTTACAGTAATAAAGCCACATTGTATAATAGCTGCTTTATTACTGTACAGTTAGCTCTAAATTTATTTTAAAACAACACTTAAAATGAGTATTACAAATTCTAAATACTGCTCCCCCATTTTCCCATCTTTTCATGATCATTTTCTCACTGTGTCCTGTTTTTATTATTTAAACTTGAATTTTACTTACTTCTCTCTTTTAAAAAGTTAAAAGTACTTCTTGCCTGTTGTTGCCCCAGCTCCATTTTGGCAAAGGGCACAACTTACAAAAAAGAAATAGTCGCTGAAAAAAGGCCTAAAAGTCAGCCTCTCAGCCAGTCATAAACCAACAATGTATAAAGCTTGACATGACTAAAGGGTTGCCAGCAAGTGAGTAAACATGTCTATGGCCTTTAGGACATGAATGCACCCAGGCAAGTAAACTCACCTATGATGTAAGCTTTAAACCAGCAACCATTTTCCCAACTTCCATATGCTGAAATTGTCTTTTTTCAACAAAAGTGATCTATTATAGACTTTATTTCTTTGAGCTGTTTCTATAATTTAACACCTCTTTGGACAGAAGTTGTTGAGTGCTTCAGGGAATGGCCACAAACCAACTTGAATTGTGTGCTGTTATGGCTGCATGTTGTCCCTTGTTCTCATTTTTCAACTCTACACCCATTACCTGACTGAGCAAAATCCCACTATAAGGATTTACAACGGTTGAGTTTATTCCTGCATCTGTGGAGGAAACTGCCATTGTTACTTAATCTCATCTCAGTTGCTGGAATTCCAACCTTTTGAACTGGTTTTCAGCGATTGAGAACAATTATTTAAAAATTGTGCTCCCCTCCAAAATGGATGGTGGAAGGAAGAAGCAAGGTAAGTAAAGTATCTTAAAAGAAAATATTTAGAATAGTATGAAAGTCAAATTTAAGTTTTTTTTTAAAGAAAGCACAGAGTGAGAATAGGAATAAAGAGATAATAGGGAAAAAGGGGTGATAGCTTAAGTTAAAATGAAGGTTTACATTTTATTTTTGGTAAATATTTTATGTACTTAGGGTTCCTATTCTATTCATTTAGCCATTCCTGATATTTGAGTAGTTTTATTACTATATTATTAGTGTGTATTTCAGTGTTACAGCATATGAGCTGAAAATAAAGATAGCCAATTGGCTCAGGGTGATTATCTAAATTATCAAAATTCAGAAAATGCATATATTTTACCAAATTATATTTGTTTTTACGTTAGTTTGAAAAAGCGCTTTAAATGTCTGATAGGTTGTTACATAATATGAAAGTGTTGAATTTTTGTTTCAAAGTATTCAAATTCACTTGCATTTAAGCTTTATTATGTGATAGAATTCACGAGTAAAATGCAACTTGTGTTCAGCACATTCTATGCTAAAGATTTCTGCTTTTCATACTTGCTTAAGCTAGATTGAGCAGTATTCCGATTGTTTTCAGAGTATCTGTGGTAATGTAGCATGGACGCATTTGCTGTCCTTATCGTACCTTATTTACTGTATCATTTGTTTGTGCTGTCTTTGTTTAAGTTGTTTTCAGAACCTTTTGCTGTTTTCAGGACTTTTTTTTTCTTTTTTTTACCCATTCAAGCTTCTTTGCATTGCTCACCTTTTTAGTTTTAAAATCTGTTCTAAAACTGCTGTGTCCTCACCTTCATTTCCCAGATCTGTTTCCTTCCATCTGCAGATCTCTGCTTCCTTTTCCGCTTTCTCCTCGATTTGAATTGAAAACAAACCACTTTATGCTAGCAACCCCCACCCATCACATTTGCTACCAATAAGACTCTATTTCTAGAGGAATAAAATCTCAAACTGTTGTCTGAACCAAAAAAAAATGTCTGGAAGTTTAAAACAAAAAGTTGTATACATCCATAAGAAAGCTGTGGTACAATCTCTATATTCAGAAGTTTATTTAAACATATCGGCCTAGAAATTCAGTAAGGCCCCGCCAGCTTTGCGCCCAGGTACCACCGAAAGAGGGCATCTGCGCCAAAAGACGAGGCTGCGCTGATATTTAGCGCAGCGGGAATGGCGGCGGTAGCCGGTAGCGCTGCGCCGGCACCGATGACGTCATCGGTGTGCGTAGTGCCCCGGTTCCGCCCCGATACCGGCCCGACCCCCATATTTAGTTGCGGCCGCCTCTTCCGTGGCGGCCGCAAACAACGTTCAGAGACCGGGTCCATAATGCAGCCTTAGTGGGGCGCTTTAAGGTGGAGGTGCGGCCAGCCGCTTTTTCGGCAGCCGCCTGCCCGCACCTCCTTCCCCGGCCTCCTCCACCCCCCCCCCCCCCCAAACGGCATTGCCGGCTGGTTTCCGGGAGCCCGGCACTTCTCCATTGTGCCGGGCTCTTTTGCCGGCACTCGCGATCGGGGCTCCGGCTGTTGCAGGCACCTCCCCCTTAAGAGAGGGAGGAAGGCCTGCAGTACCGCAGCCTGCCGCTCCGCTGCGGGTGGCGCTGCGGCAACTAGCGCGCCGATATTCAGTTGCAGCGCCCCAAGCGGGGGCGGCCACACCCTGGAACAGCGCCCGTCCTCGACTTGGGGCGCTGAAACTGAATATCGGATGGGCGCGAGTGGCTCTGCGCCCAGCGGTAAATTCTGGGCGCAAGTGAGCTGGCGGGGCTATAGCTAATTTCTAGCCCATGTTTCCAAGGAAATGAGTGGAAGGGAAACCATGCAATTTGTATTTCATGAATTTGCCCATATACTGAAAGTTAGTCTTAGGTTGGAGGGAAAAAGAGAGAAACCAAGCAGAAGGTTTAATATGTTTATAATATAGAAGATCAGACAGGAGTGTTGGGAGGCTGCAGTGCAATTTCCAGATTCAGAAGTTTGAATATCCTTGTGGCTTTTGATCTCGTCTACATCCCAACATTTTTTGCTCAAAGCTGTGGGCAACATTATGTTGTGGGCTGATACCCACTAAGGACTGAGTTGAGATTGGGCCAAACTCCTTTCTCTTTGGACATTCACAGTTCGTACAGTGAGATGTCTTTCATCTCCTCAATCTGTGCTGGATTCAAACCTAAGTCTCGGGTGAAAACCCAGTGTGCCACCCATTCCATTCTGCACACTAGAACAGTATTTGACCTTTCAGTACACCCTAGATGTCTATTAATATTATCATAGTGTGCTATGCTATTTAAGAAAGGTGTGTCCATGTAGGGAGAAGTTACTTATCTTTTAAGCATTAAGTTGGAGATGCCTCCAAAGGCATCTGAAGTGGTGAGAGTGTATCACTGATAATGGGGTTATATTCATAGAATAACATAGTTGGGCATATATTGTAAAGCTGCAACACTGTTGACTAGGTTCTGATGATGTCATACAGTCAGCAGTTATTTCATGCAACATTTTTGAAGGCTCATCCATTATCACTTTCATGAAAAGCCATGCAGGACAACTTTTGAAGCTTGTAAACACAGCTTGCATGTTGAAGTCATTGCTTGCCATCTGTGGAGATTTTGATTGTTTTGTAGAATATACAAGGAGGAAGAGACTTTGGAAAAGATTGTGGTGTAGTAAAAAGTTTTGCACTGCACGATGTGATGCCTGTAAGAGTTAGGTGTTTCTGTGACTTCCAAAAGGTGTTTCTACCTGTTAAAACCCCCGGAGCACAGCAACTGACTTATTAAATGTCCAATTATATTTTTCGCCTTGCTTCCCCACCTCCACTGGGATGCTTACATTATGTGACAAGAAGGATATTTTTGCAGTGTGTTCTGATTGTTTTAATTTCAAAGGGGAGACCTTGGAGTTTAAGAGAGTTTTTTTTGTATTTGTTTTGGTAAAATGATATTTTCAAAATTCATTTTTCTGATGCTTAATTGTTGCACAGATACTGCTTTTAAATGTGCAGATGCCCATAACCCATGATATTTCCCTAATAGTTTACAAGAAAAATAGGGGAGCTTAAACACCATGCATCTGCTGGTGTTACATTCCTATTTAGCTTAATTATTATAGCTATATACATTATAGAAACATGCACTGTAGTTTTTCAAGAAATTAGGTTGTTTCTGTTGTGGTTGGTACTAAAGAAAAAAATACTTTGTTCCTTGCTCTTGTACAAACGAGTATTTAGGTTTGAAGCCAGAATCCCCTGGGATTCATAAACATCTGTTAGTTTGCATAGTTACTTCATTTTTGAGTTTCTATCTCGATTTGCACTGTGTGTACAGCCTATGAGCCAATTAGATTCCAGTCAATAATAACAAAAAATTTGAAAGAAGGAAAATGGCTTTAAACATCCTAGCCCAGCAAATAACCTGAAGAACTGTTACTGCAATAAAAGCTTTTGCATGGGCCCAAGAGGCCAGTAAAGGGGGTTAACACAGTGTTAGTGGAAAATACACCTTGCAGACGTTCATTTGTATTTGTAATCCCCACTCTTGAGTTATGATTACTGTATTGCTGCAAACATTATGATTTATCTTGGTGCTATTAACCAAACGCTCTTTTTAAATATTATTCCACAGGTTCCGTCACCCCAATGTTTGTTATGCTTCCTTGTGGCGGCCTTGGAGTAAGTCTTTTTTCCCTTTTTAAAATGTGTAAATAATGTCTTGTTTGTTCTTTCCATCTCAGCGGCAACATAAATTGTTGCTTTGACTTCTACTCAGCAGATAATTGAGAACAGATGTCCCCCCATAAACAGGAATTCAAGGTTTGCTGTACTAGGAATGTTGGCTAAACCACAACTGGAATATGTGTGACATTGTTCAGGGAACAGATTCATGGAAATTGAATGATGACTAAAAAAGTGTTCCCTGATCTCTTCTCCGAGCAGGGACTTGCACAGACCAAGTGGGACATGGATTCACTGTGTAAATACTCTGATTCCACCACACAGCTAGGTTCCCTTTCTCAGCTGTCCAATGTGGGGAATTGCCTAGTGGAGGCTGGGCAACTTTCCATAAGGTGGGCGAGAAATTTGTCATCGTGACATTCATCCACACATGCACATTTCTAGAAGAGGATTGCTGATCCGGAGTAGGAGCCCTGCTTTTCTCTTCCCTGAACTAGGGCTACTGAAATAAACTGCGTCAGGTATATCATTGCCTCAACTGAGTTGCGGTAAGTCAGCACAGATCAGGGATCATACCTGTGAACTTTGTGATATGTATAGCTCAGCTGCATTATGGGTAAACATGCTAAGCCATTACGGGAGAATAGAGTGTGTCTTAACATAAAAATAAAATTTTGAATTAATTTATTTTTCTCTGGCAAATTAAACAGTTATTGCTTTGCAAGTTATTCTGTTCAGTGTGAGAATAAGCTACAGTTTATATTCCCTTGTGAGCACTTACAAACCCTGGCTTGCTTTAATATTCTGATTGTAAATGCAACAATCTTGCTTTATGCTAAATGTTTTGAGCGAAATTTTTAACAATATATGTGACATTTGTGCTCCCTCCCTCTATTCTGTTTGATTAGAATTGAGCAATATTTATAAATGTTTTAATTTTTTTAATGTTGTTTTGACTGGTTCATGCATACAAGTGTTGCATGTGTCCCTCTGTTTGGTTGAATGTGCATAAACCACTGCCAACAGTTATTAAAATTATTACTTTTTAATGCTTTCCTTTTTTTAAAAAAGTTTCTTTGTTTCTTTGCCACAATAGTCTTCATAAAAACGGTGTTTATTTGACACATCTGGCAGTTTTGTAAGACAAGCAACTTGGGGGTAATGAAGGTGGCTTCATTTTGTTCTGAATTGTGAGTTTGTAAAAGAACATAACATACACTAGTGGTAGAATGCCAACTTGTCATCATAGTGTGAGCATTCCAGAGCCAGTGTTCATCATTCTCTCAATCTGCTCAATAAACAAGAGAATTAAGAGAGGCACAAAGACAGTCTGAACAACATGGGTTTAGTGTGCATGTGAATGGAAGGGAGTCCAGCATATCTTTTTATGTTGAACAGTTTACACACATACAGATACATTGTGGTTTCACTTAACACCAGACTTGATATCTACATGGGAAATGGTTCTTGACTTTTTTTGTATTTTTTTTTATAAGGCACAAGGCAACAGCATTTCCACTTACTGAAATGCAGGCTTATTATGGGATAATATTTGATAGGAATGTAGTAAGCAGATGTGTTTTTCTTTCTCTCATTTTAAGTTTTTTTTACATTTACATAGTAAGAGCCCATGTGTGTCTATCAATATATTTTATGGCTGGGCTTTTCCAGTTCTGTTGACACCAACCTGCGATTCTCCTGCCCATTAAAGTGATCTTGCTCTCTATCTGTTCTCATCTCTCTCTCTTTGTTCCTCTCTGTCTGTATTCTCTTTCCCTCTCTAATCTCTCCATTTTCTCTCACTATTCTCGTGCTCTGATTTTTTTTCCCTCTCCACTTGCATATAATGCCCAAGCCTGCATCTATCATAGTTTTGTAGCTCCAGAAAAAAATTAATGGAGCTTAATGGATGAGGTGGACCACAACCAAATAACCTCTTTGTCTGCCTGCCTCACACCCCCCCACTCCCCTCAAAAAAATTCGATATGTTCTGTGCTAAAACTTCTGTCTCCTCAATTTCACCAACTTCTGTCAGTGGACTTATGGAAATTGAGAAAAGAAATGATAAGGCTGCACATTCACTGACTGCAATATTCAGCTCTTTCATGTATTGTGCTCCAATCATGCTCTGCAGACATTTACAGCTTCTGTGGCTTTAGCTTACCTGCTGTTGCACCAGTTATATTAAATGTTTAAAACTAGCAGTGGCCAGCCTCCCATTTTGCACCCTCCTTAAACTTGAGCTCATCTAAAACTCTGTTGCCTGTATCCTAACTCTCACCAAGTCCCATTCACCAAGCACCTCTGTGCTTGCTGCCTACATTGGCTGCAGGTCTGGCAATGCCTCGACTTTAAAATTCTCATTCTTGTGTTTGCCTCTCCCATCCCTATCTGTAACCTCTTCCAGCCTTACAGCCCTCCAAGATCTCTCCGCTCCTCTAATTCTGGCCTCTCATGCATCCCCAATTTTAATTGCTCCACCATTGGCAGCCATGCCTTCAGCTGCCTAACTCCTAAGCTCTGGAATTCCTTCCCTAAGCCACTTTGACCAAGCATTTGGTCACCTATCTCCTTATGTGGCTCGGTGTCAAATTTTGTTTGATAATATTCCTGTGAAACGCCTTGGGATGTTTTACTACATTAAAGGCGCTATATAAATGCTTGATGTTATAAAACATTTTTACACTGGGAAATTAAACTCACCTTGGATTGGCTCATCCAAATTAAATTTTGATTGGTATTATAACCAGTTTATTTTGTCAGACAGTGTTTCAATTAAACTTGAAATGGAGCAAAATCAGTTTGACTCTGGAAATAAGCTATATTACCTGTTAGTTTGCTGCCTGCTTAAGTCAGAGCCCTACCTACGCCAAGGAGTAAAGTTATGTTACTGTAATTCAGAAATTTGCTGGCGTCACGTAGAGATAAACTTGTCAGCATTCCCTTCTTTCTCTCTTGCTCACCCCACCCCCATTTTGGTCACTATCAGTTAGGATACATAATTCCTGATTCACAATGCAAGCAAAAAATGAACTCAGATTATGGATGGCACCAAGCCTCAGTTACAGGCGAGAGATTTCGCTTTACCCAGACCTGAGCCAGGACATGTATCAGACAGTAAGAAACGCAAAGTGAAGCCCGAGTTTAGGATCATTGTGATCAAATCCAGGACAAAGCAGCCCGCTTGATTGGCACCCCATCCACCACCTTAAGCATTCACTCCCTCCTCCACCGGCGTACCGTGGCTACAGTGTGTACCATCTACAAGATGCACTGCAGCAACTTGCCAAGGCTTCTTCGACAGCACCTCCTAAACACATGACCTCTTCCACCTAGAAGGACAAGGGCAGCAGGCGCATGGGAACGCCACCACCTCCAAGTTCCCCTCCAAGTCACACACCATCCTGACTTAGAAGTATATTGCCGATCCTTCATCATCGCTGGGTCAAAATCCTGGAACTCCCTACCTAACAGCACTGTGGGAGTATCTTCACAAGGACTGCAGCGGTTCAAGAAGGCAGCTCACCACCACTTTCTCAAGGGCAACTAGGGATGGGCAATAAATGCTGGCCTTGCCAGCAACGCCCACATCCCATAAACGAATTTTAAAAAAAAATCCTCATTAGAGTTACTTTGAAAAACCATGAGTTACTTTTTAAAAATACATTTCCAATGTTATATTACAGTGAATTAATTTACACCATTTAAACTGTGCATTTTAATTCAAATCAGCTGTTAATTTGAAACAAAAATGAATTAACAACTGTAGTATGAATGGTGTTTGAGTATGTGCTGTAAATAGCAAGTTTCACAGGTGCCGGACAGACTTGTATGAGTGCATAGAGCAGTAATAGTCACTCAACCGTTGCTTCCTGACATAATGAATGCTGCATTTGATATACTGTCTGTGTGTGCATCAAAGATATTTCATATCTGGACCGCATAACATTGCTTCAGTATTGATTGAAGTTATATTTAGTCTCCAGTTTAAGACTAGCTATTACAGAATTATTGAATGATTTTGCAAACACTTAATTTTTATGGTGGCGGGGGGAACAGAATTAGCTTGGTATCTAGTCAAAACTACCATTATTACATTCTGCAATTAAAAAAGAGCAGTATTATGCTTTGATGTTGTAAGCACAGGATTAACCTTTTTTGGATTCAACACCATGAGATTACTTATTTACCCAACTAAATTTTCAGTTTTCATTTGTTGGATTCCTGTTTCACTTTAGATAGGTCCTCTGGGGAGAGTTCTCATTTACAGTATAATGCAGTGACTTCACACAGGATGCATGTACACCATGCATAATATTTTATACTGCTGCGATGTCCTGTCAATTTTCATATAGCTGCTGTAATCTATTGTCTATTTAAAAGGCAGCATTTTCCAAAATAAGTGTTTTAAAAAGTGACCATTTTATGTAAGCCCCCTTGTATACAGTTAATGGAGGAGTTTGTTGTTTTGGTGCTTAGGTGGACAGTGACACGATTTGGAATGAGATCCACTCATCTAGTGCTGCACGCTTAGCAGTGGGCTGTGTGATTGAGCTGGTTTTCAAAGTGGCAACTAAGGAATTAAAGGTGAGTTTAAAAAAAAAAAATTAATCAATAACTGTTAAACGGGGAGTTACGGAAATGGAAATTCACCCAGATGTAGATAATTCTGCCATTGAATATGGGGCACTGAATATAAGCATTTACAAATTCTTCGTATACTAATGTTTACCATCATCCAGTCTAAATTACTTTTACGTCCCTTTATGTTGTTTGTAAGTTGGGATGTTTGTGTCAGCCATGGCTCAGTAGTATCACTCTTCCCCGTTGAGTTAGGACGTTGTGGGTTCAAGCCCCACTCCTGAGATTTGTGCGCATAATCCAGGCTGATATTCCAGTACAGTACTGAGGGGTTGCTGCACTGTCAGAGAGGCCGTCTTTCGGATGACACGTTAAACCTCGAGGCCCCGTCTGCCCCCTCAAGTGGGCGTAAAAGATCCCATAGCACTATTTAAAGAAGAGCAGTGGAGTTCTCCCCGGTGTCCTGGCCAATGTTTATCCCTCAACATAAAAGCAGATTATCTGGTCGTTCTCGCATTGCTGTTTGTGTGACCTTGCTGTATGCAAATTGGCTGCCATTTTTCCTACATTGCAGTAGTCACTACACTTCAAAAAGTTCTTAATTGGCTGTAAAGTGTTTGGGATGTCCTGAGGTCATGAAAGATGCTATATACAGGAAACTTCGCGATATCCGGCACCGACGGGACCAGCGTGATGCCGATCTATGAAAACTTCCAGACAGACCAGCGCTAATGTTGAAGGATACGGGGGTTTTCATCTCCGTATCTGACAACAAACACTGTTGTTTAGCAACAGCTTGTAAACAGTCGGCCCGTACCTTGGAAGTGTCTCTGTAGCTTAGCAACAGCTTCAGAGAGGCTTTCCAGAGACTGACTGTTTAAAAAAAAATGCTAGGAGAAGAAAAAAAAACCTAACAAAACGGCTGCTGATTTCTGCCGTTAGATTGAGGTTTCCGGACATACAACCTCCGGATAAACCAAAGTTTCCTGTAAATGCAAGTTCATTCAGTCATTTCTGTTAGTTGACAGTATGCACAACTTGCAATATGGAGCAGATTCTTCCAATGATTGTTGGTCTGTAGAATCCATTTTGGCTAGTCCAGGAACAAAATTAGGATTGTCACAGATCCACCTGCAGTATAAACTTGCAAAATGAATGAATTAACTTGTATTTATATAGCACCTTTCTTGTCCACAGGACATCTCAAAGTACTTCACAGCCAATGAAGTATGTTTGAAGTGTAGTCACTGTTGTAATGTAGAATTAATTTTAGATGGAGAATCATAGAAACTTACAGCACAGAAGGAGGCCATTAGGCCCGTTGTGCCTGTACTGGCTCTTTGAAAGAGCAGTTGTGCTTTTTCTCCATGACCCTGTAAGTTCCTCATCCTCAAATACCTGTCCAATTCCCTTTTTAAATTATTTATGGGATCAGTTTCCACCACCTTTTCAGGCAGAGCGTTCTAGATCGCGACAACTCTGCATGAAAAAAGTTCTCCTCATCTCCCCTCTAAATCTTTTGCCAATGATTTTAAATTTATGACCTCTGGTTATTGACCCACTCGCCAGAGGGAATAGTTTTTCTCTATGAACTTCTTTTCAAACCTGAAGGATTATGTAGCATTGTCCAAATGGAAGCAATGTGTAAAAAAAAGTATACATTGTCAAAATGGAAGCAATGTGTAAAAAAGTATACATTTGCTTATCATGCAGCTGGCACCATAGCAAATTACTTTGAATCATGTAACTCTGTTTCTTCCTGTGGAAAAAATAAGGATACATTGCAAATAAAAAGGAACAACAAAAAGATATGCTTGACTAATTGATGTACAAGTAACAAATCTACCTCTTGCATTACATCCAATTTAGAAGTTCCCTGACGTTACTCCATGGGCTAAACTGCTGTGGGTTATAAGATTAAGTTTTGCTTTATATTCCTAAATGCATTTTAATACTACCATTAAACTTTACTCCAGAGCATCATGGTGGCTCAGTGAATTGTGTCTATTGACATAATGGGGTCAAATTGGTCTTGGGCGGTAACGCAAAATGGGTGATAGTAAATTTTACACCCCATCTTTTCCATTAAAGCCCATTCCTAGTTGCCCTGACAACTGAGTGGATTGCTAGACCACTTCAGAGGGGAGTTAAGAGTCTACCACATTGATGTGGGACTGGAGTCACATATAGGCCAGACCAGGTAAGGACAGCAGGTTTCCCTTCCCTAAAGGACATCAGTGAACCAGTTGGGTTTTTACCACACTCCAACAGCTTTACTGATGCTAACTTTCTTTTTAACTGAATTCAAATTCTCAATCTGCAGTGTTTTGAACTCTCACTCTCTGGATTATTAGTCCAGGCCTTTGGATTACTACTGTACTCGAGTGATTTTGAAATACCTTCTGTAACTTGGGCTAAGTTGCAGTAAATACATCCTCTATAATTTATATTGTTTTTCTCTGAACGTTTATTTTTAATTGGAAGCTAAAATCTAAATTTGTAAATTAAGTGGTCCTATTTTGTTTGCTGAGGCACAAAGACTCATGCTTAACAATCTTTTCTGTGAATAAACTGAAGCATCTCATCAGTGCTTTTAAGTGTCTTGGAAAATGATGTAAATTATCTTTGAGAGTGAAGGAGGTATTTGATGAACTTTTTTAATCATGCCAGTTTCCCCCCTCCTTTCCTGAGGAAGCTGACGTCTTGCTGAAGTAACATGCGCACCACTTACCCTCCAATTCATTGCTCAAATGGCTGCTGTTTATGTGCGAGTTTGGGCAGTAAGTGATGACAGGCCATTTGCCTGCAGGCAGCATCGGAGCCCAGCCCAATCCAATATCATTCTCACCTCATGTCTACACTTGCATGCTTTCAGCAGGGGTTACTGGATAACAATCTGGACAGGATCTCTGGCTCTTTTTCCTCCTTCCTAACCTTTGAGTGCTGAAGCCAATTCTACCATCCCTACTGCTCCTCCACTTAAAACCAGCTAACTCAACAGAAACTAACAAACCTGCAAACTTCTAGTCTGTGTGGCTCAGCTACTCATTGCCTTAACCTATTGAGACATCAGCAGAGCACATCGTCAGTTGTCAAATCTGTTATTTGATGTTCAGCTGTGTAATTAAATGCCACATTTGATTCAAAGCATTGAAACTACCTATGTATCTGTGCAGATTGCACCTTTTACTGAGTTATATAAATGATGGTGTTTTGCAGAATGGATTTGCGGTCGTGAGGCCTCCTGGACACCATGCAGAGGAGAGCACACCAATGTAAGTAACTGTCTCGGTCCTCACCAATGAAAAATAATTCCTAGTACTCGCAAAACAGTCACCTGTCTTTCTAGAGTAGTTTGTATGTAATTGGCAACATATGAGGTTCAGAACAAAAACTGGTGAAAATTTGTCCCTACTGTGCTTTTTCCTCTGATGATAAATGAGTGAAGGAATGCAGACGATCAGAATCAGGAACAGAGCTATTAACTATTTCCCTTTTTTCTTTTCTTCTCTTCCCAATTCTCCTACCTCCAGGGGATTCTGCTACTTCAATTCTGTAGCCATCGCTACTAAACTCCTACAACAGAGGTTGAATGTCAGCAAGATCCTTATAGTGGACTGGGTGAGTGAACCAGGCCAAAGCAAGGCACAAATTAGGAAAGAGATTTTTCATATTCTGCTTCCCAACCCTATTTTAGTTGAAATCTGTTGCACCAGAGCACTCTTGTTTAGGGTCGCATCCTGATGGTGTTTAAATAGATTAATCTTATCCGATCATTTAAATTGAACCTTTGGACTGAGTGACTTTTTGAGCAGCTTTTTAAAAATATTTTAATCACTGTTTCAGTTTGTTAATCGTGTTACTCTTTTGTTTGAGGTATGAATCTTTTATGTTTTATAATCTAATGAAATGTGGGCAAGCTCTACCATAGATTGTAATTCGAGCTTGCCTTCCCTCGATAGAACACTGTGGAGCAGCAAAGAACTGAGATTCCTGTGGCGAGGAAGAGGGGGAGGGTCAAAGAGAGTAAATGTGTTCAAGTGTCGGGGCCTGCCTTCCCCCTACATTGTTAGCCAGTCACAGAATGGTGACTGCAGAGGGGTTTGTGGCCTAGCCTAGCTGTTCTGGTTGATGAAGGTAGAGCTTTAGTTGTGGATGCAGTGAGGAATTTGGGGTGGGGGGGGGGGGGGGGAAGTAGGAAGAAGCAAAAGTAGAAAATGGGCATTTTTGTGTAAACGACTTACTTGGTTTTGTAATTGCCTCTTTTTAAAAAAAAATGTAGGGTTGATTGTAAGACACATAGGCATTCATTTTTACCTTCACCCACTGGGTGGTACTCTAGGGCCTGCCTGTTGCAGAACCTGACCAATTTTCATCCCATTGATTTCAACAGGCGGGCGATTCACTCCGCCAGATCACCGCCAGGCGGTGGTGGTGAAAATTACCCCCATAGTTTTGGCATTTTCTAATTAATACTTAAGTGAGGTTACAATGAAGTTTAAAATGAATTTCAAATGTGACGAGACGCGGTTACTGGCGGAAGGTGCAATTGGTGCTAAACTTGGAATGATCTAGACTGGTCAGGATGTTGTAATAAACGGTGGTTGAACAGACAGCCAACAATTGCTGCTGGATACACAAATTATTAAAATAATGCTACAGTGTCAGCTATGTAAAGGCAGGTAAGGCAATTGTTTGTCTTTACCTTAAATCTCGAAAATGTTGCATCTTGTTGGGTATTGTATTGGTGACTGCCAATACTTGTACCAATGTTGTACCAGTGTGCTTCATTGTAGAGCCACGGAACACTGGTTTATGTCCACACTTCAGCACAGGATGAGATCCCAGTTTTATCCAGGCTGCCAGAGTATGGACTTCAGTAAGAGGGAAGGATGTTCGGTTCAAAGGTCACCCTAGATATTTCAGAAGCAGTTTTGGCAGAGACCTAGGGCAAGGTAATCAACTCACACTCCACCAGCAGTGTAAGCAAGTGGAGAAAATAATTGGGAAGTAGGTGTTTTGTATTGCTTATAAAGCTAATATAACTGTTGGCTTTGCCACCAGTCAGGAAGAAATAGTGTTGAAACAGTCTGCAACTCTTTAGTTGCAAAATAAGCTCTGGTCCTGTGTTAAAGATGAGTCTAAAATTCTACTTCTCAAACATGGCCATTCAATCTGCTGTCTAATATTGTGCAACAGGACGTGCATCATGGTAATGGTACCCAGCAGGCTTTCTACAGTGACCCCAACGTGTTGTACATTTCACTGCATCGCTACGATGATGGCAACTTCTTTCCAGGAAGTGGAGCCCCAGATGAGGCAAGTAATTCAGATCGCAGCTAATGTTCTAGATGAAAAAAAGTCTTTCCTCATATCTTTTAATGCATGGATCACAGAATCTAAAAATTAATGTGCAGGTAGTTTGGCTTGTAATCTTTTTCATTGTAACAAGTTTGTCAGGTAATTGAAATGCTTCATAATAAAATAATAGGGAAAACATGACAGCATTTATGATTTTTTTTTATATTGTTACGAGTGCCATCATGATCACTATCCTTCTAAAGTATGAAACCAGTTTTAGTCCTGTTGTTTAGAGTGAGTGATTTTTATTTTTTAAAGATGTATCGATTGAGACTGCTTTAATTCAAATAAGAATATTATTATTTTATAAACCAAGTGTGTGTGCTCTTGATACTGAATAATTGTATAGCATAACAGTACTGTACAAAGAAAAATATTTACAATAGACATAAATACACATCAGGTATGAAGTACACATACTTTTGTAAATAATATCAGAATTCCAATGTTAAGTTTGGAGTTATATTGTAATTTAAAAAATAAAAATTGCATTTAAGATAGGAAGACACTGTCTCCATGTTTAAAGTGTTCCTGATTTTTGGGCTTTAGGTTGGGACCGGCGCAGGCGTAGGATTTAATCTCAACATGGCCTGGACTGGTGGTCTGGATCCACCAATGGGAGATGCTGAATATTTGACTGCGTTTAGGTAAGACTTCAAGATATTCAGTGACCTCAATAAAGACTGTGACCAGCATTGTTAAATCTGTTCAATTTAATGAGTCATTTTCAGGGGGGGTTTAAATTATTCTGTTTTCTTACATTTTATACATACATTAAACAACACTCAAAAGCCAACAGTTCAATGCTATAGGAAGTGTGAATTAATAACAACTCTTCTGGGGGTGGCTGGATATAACACTAGTGTGTTGAACTCCCAGCTAAAAGACTCTTACTCAAATCCCCATCCCTAACATTCTCATTTAGGTTTCCCTTAGGGACTAAGCTTTGCCCTGTTTGGCTGGGTCAAAGATGGCTGCTGGTAGGTCACCCAAGGATAAACCTTAACAGAAGATGTAGAGATGTCTACTGACTACAACTTCGCACTTTATTGACTGAAAAAGATTCTGTAGGTTTTGGAGGGAGTGGGGAATTCTGAATTGTTCATTACAACTTGTATTTATATAGCGCCTTAACCGTGGATAACAGTGTCCCAAGGCGCTTCACAGAGCTGTAATCGAAACAAATGCATGCAATCAAACAAAATATTTTTGTTTAGTTGGATAATTCTCTTTCAACAGGAAAAGAATAGAATAGCTGCAAATTTCTAACTGTCAACTGTGTATTTAAATGAAAATAATTAAGAAACCAAACTACATTTGTATTTAGGGTATGAGGCTAGCTAGAAAGGTATAAACGTGAAGTTATAAAAATAATTACTTTTCTGTCATCTGGTAATTGGAATGTCTGCAGTATCTGCAGGTCTTGAAATCTGGAATAGAAATGTTTTCATAGTGTATGAACTACATTTGTTAAGGAGTAGTGAAACCTTGCTGCAAGCAGCAAGGTTTACTGTGAAGGGAACGGGATGCAGTTTGCTTGTAGGAACATTTGCGGCTTTCTTGTCTATCAGTGTGGATGTATCGGTTGAAAATGAAGAACTGTGTTTTTGAGCAGTATGAGCAATATCTATCCAGTGTTTTGAGAAATGTCATTTAATATATACTTGGGGAGTTTGTCAGGAGTGTTGGGATTTTTTTTAATGGACCCCTAATGAAAATTGAAAGAAGCGGTGTTTTTTTAAAAGTGGTTGCAGGTGTGCAAAGACAGGAAGGTTTGTATTCTGGCAGATGATTCCTTCTCGCCTTTCCTTTTTAATCTTTTATGTTTAAACATTTTTTTCTTGATTCTTCCCACCTAGCTTCGCTTTCTCTCCATCCCTGAAAGCGTTGGGGCACAGCTCCATAGGCACGCTGTCCTCCAATAACTTACCCTCGAAGCCATTATGTGTGCGTAACAGCCTTTGGCATTGAGTGTTGTGGCCTTTTTAACTATGGGGAGCAAGACCACCAAGCCTAACCCTCTTCTCATTCGACATCCAAACATGCACAGCTCCAACAATCGGAAGCGTCGACCCTCACTGATTCCCACTCATTTACTTGGGCTGCTGAGGCCAGTTGCAGCATCTCTTATTGTTGCATCAACTCCAATGAGCAGTTTCGGGCTTTGTTTTATCTCTAATAAAATTGCATCTCTGTCTTCACTATAAATAGCTTTCTTGAGAATATGAATCATCCAAGTGTATAAATTACTGATGGAAACTGTTTGCCTTACTTTGGGATAGGTCAGCAGAAAGTTTTAGTATTGACTTATTAACCAGATATTTTGAAAAATAATGCTTCTCGCAGCCAATGAATATTATTTGCAAACATCTGCTTTGAAAACCTGCAACCCAGCCTTCAGATAAGGCTGCAGAATGTGTTGATGCAATTGTTCATGCAAGAATGCAAGATTTCTGTAGCCTCATTTACAGCTTGTGTAGACTAAAAGCCATTCTGATGGAGTTTTTAATCTGTTGCCAAGTTTCTAGGGTGATGCCATGTATTTGGAGATTGGAAGTTAACATATTTTAACTAACTTTTTTCTGCAAGTTGTTTCACCGATTTCTAGTGAAATAATGCTTTGAAGTATCGAATTTATAGCACGCACAGGCTTAGGAAGAAATTGCAACAGGTCATATATTCAGCAGTTTGCAGGTCTCCAGAGACAATAGATGCCTTCAAGGCAGCACCTTGTTATTTAGACCCATAGAATGCCACGTTGCATTTGCTGGGGATCAAGCCTAAGATGAAAAAAGATAAGATAATTGGACATAATGAAATCCAGAAGGCACTCAGTTTCACCATGAACTTGGAAGTAGAGTGTAGAATTGAACTTAATTCAAACCAGCTCTTAGAAATGCCAAATGCAAGGACTTTGAAGTTTGTGAGGAATCAGAAGTACTTTACGCTCGATGGTGGTTATAGATACGTGCTTTAACCCTTAATGGTGCTGAGCAGAAAGCTTTCAGATTATAAACATTGCGGTCATGCGAACGGAAGAAAATACAAGTTGGTATGCACCAGCAATTTGCTTTTGTTCAACTTGCACTCCTGAATATAGCACCATGGAACAAGGACAAAAGCTAGTTACAAATAGACTGGGAATTTGTCAAACAGCAATTGCGAATGAAAATTAAAATCAATAAATGCTAGAATCGCGTCACAAATTAATAACATACTTAAAATATAAATGACATCAAGCCATTCAGTTTCCAAAGAGTTCCTTTCTTTGCTGATGTGAGCATGCTGCCATAAACAGAAAGAAGTCAGAAACATTCAGTCCAATCCTATTGGAAAGCAATTTGTTTTAAAATATGTATCTAATTAGACGTATGATTTTTTTTTAAAGAAAGCAGGTGTACCAATGTGCTGTGTCATGAAATGGTAGGGTGCAGGCTTTACCTGTGTGTCTTTCCCCACTTAGTGCGTTCCTAATTTTGATCAGAGCTGTTGGAGAAGGTACTCAGTGAGGGCTAGACCCTTCTCCACTTTAAGGGAAATTGAAGGAAGTGTCGCCACAAGCTACTTTTACATATTTCCCAACAGCTGCTGACAGAGCCACGAAATGGGAAACGTGGGAACTGGTAGCTACCCAGCTTCTCAGTCAGGAAATCGGGTGTTGCAAAGACAACCCTCAAATTTACCAGAAGAAAAATTGTGTTTATTAAAAGGCAAGGAAATGTGTAACCCAAAATGAAGAAAACGGTGTTAAATGTATGTCCTGTCGGTCAAAAGTGGAATTTACAACATGATGGACTTTCCTTTGTGTTTTTAGTCCTGGTGCATCTAACAAAAGCAATTTTCCATTTCCATGGTGCAAGTGCTGACCTTAACACAAATCAACATTAAATGTTTCCCTCCAGTGTGTGTTGTATTTTGTAAGACCCAATCAAACGTGTGTATATCTTACTGAAATCAGTGAGATGTAAATGAATGACTCGGCTAATTTTAAGGAACCCAGCATTATATGCATCAGAAAGTTGTTCTCAATATACTATAGTGGCATCTGCAGTATAATAATAATTCAACTTTATTGTCATTGCACAAGTACATGAACAACGAAATGTGATCTTGCAAGCTCCCATGACTGGGAGAAGCAAAGCCGCTGCGTCGGTGCGCGCCGCCATTCCATTTCCACCATTCCTCCTGTCCAACAATCTTCAGCCCAATGCCCGGGCCTGCTCACCAGCCGCTCCTCCTTCCGTGACCTTCTCACCAACCGCCCCTCCTCGGGGCTCCTTCCGTGACCTTCTGCACCTGGTCTTCCCTGATGGTCACTCCTCCAGGTACTAACCAGGCCTGGCTCTGCTTAGCTTCCAAGCCTTGCCAGCGACCCTGTCCCTAGTCCCAGGAACAGTGTAAGCACAGTTTTCGATACTGGTGTGTACTGACTCACTGAAGTCCTTCACAACAAAAAAAGATTGTTTAGGACAGCCCATCATTCCTCCTACAGGGAAAAAAAATCTGGGAGGAAATGCTGAGAAAAATCAGTTCAATCTCCCAGGTTCAAAGTGATAGGCAGGATTGTCGGAAGCACTTCAATGAGATCAGCAGGCAGACCAAAACAGAACTGGCTGCCACAATGGTGATTGAAGCTGGACTTAGTATCGAGTCTAGAGGAGCTCACACCAGCTGACAGAATCATCTCCTTGCTTAACAATGAAGGTGTAAAAAGAGAGGATTTGAAACTGTGGCTTTTGCATGGAAAGCAGTCTAGTTGTAAATAATTAAATATAGCAATTTAATAGCCTCTGAAATGGACACATGTTTGGTAATCATTTTTATTGTAGTTATACTCCACGAGTTATTGCAGTTATTCAAAAATGCACAATTTTTTCCATTTTTCCTTTTGGGGGTTGTAACACTGTATAAGAGAGCACATGTCCAATTTATGCCCGTAAAGTAGCATTTCACCACCCTTTCTCAAGTGGTGGTGCTGGTAATCGCTTATTTTATTTACTGTTTGGTATGTTAATTTTACATCTACTTCATTTCCCTTCTCTGTCTTACCATGCTACATCGCATTCACTAGCTGAGCAGATGGAAAGGGCTCTGCTACTTTTGTCAGATGTAGTTTTGTACCTGTGATTCCCCGTAGAATAAATTCAAGGGAAAGCATGGAAAAGGGGGCAAGTTCATCTCCAGTCAGAAAATCTTCCAGTGGATCTCGCTTGCCTCCTGTTCCCCGCCACCGCCCCCCCCCCCCCCAAAACAGTCATGCTCTCATACCTACTAGCAGCTTGCCAGAAACCAGAATAGATTGCATGTTTACCCTCCCAGCTAGTGGGTAGTGTGGGGAGGGAAAAAAAGCAGGAGAAGCATGGTGAGGGATATATCCTGGATAGTAGTGTATGTCTTGGCTGTGCAGTGCTTATAATTAATTCTATAGGGGGGTGTTGAGAAAATGTGCTATTCAAATTTGTAGCATTATTATATAGCAAAGATAACAGCATCCAAATAAACATAATGGTGTGATCTAGTTTTCTAAGATATTAAATAAAAAATTTGCTACAACACGTTCTACCTCCTCCCACAGGCAGCAGCTGGCACACACCCAGGATCAGCCATCCTGAGGAATCTATTGTGAGCGTTAACATGTCTGCTTTTATATACCCTGACTGAATTAAGACCAGGTAAAACTTGGTTTAATTAAAGGCAGGAATTAGTGTTGGAAAAGTGAGTGAGCAGTGTACATAAATACAAAAACACGCTGTCTGTGTATTGATAGAAAATTTACTGGGGAGGAGGAATTAGGGTAGTACAGCTTCAAATGGGATTTTGGTAAGAACAGTGGCACCCATGCAATGTACAGCCACATCTGAGTGCAGCATGGCTTTGCATCACTACTGCAAGGGAAAACCGTCAGCCATGGTTGGATCCAATAATGCTTATTGTAGCCTATTTATATTTGCGATGCCTTATGACAGGATCCTGTAAATTGACAGTCAAGCAGCTGAAGCAACGATTTAGTACCTGTTTGTGCAAACATTTAATATTTTACTACATGCTGGCAGCTATGGTGGGAGTGATTGGAGGGGTAGGAAAAGATAGGGGTGGGGCTAAGAAATTGCATTGCCAATGAAGTGATCAGTAATATAACACTTTCAATGCAAAACCAGGTGCAGTGGAAGAAATTTAGCAAAACACAAATATCTTGATTGTGCTAAAGACTCGGATGTAATTGAAATGCTGCAATCAGGTCCATTACTTTTATCTCTATTTTTAAGGTGAGCAGATTTCCAATAGGATAACAACCCTCTTGGTTTTTATGGTGCTTGTTCCATCATCATAGAGTGGCAGCAGAACTATATGTCAGGTGATTGTTGGGTGCAACATGCAGGCTTATAAATGTCTTAAATGATTATTGGTGATGTAGTTCAAAATAAAACAGCGCTGGTCAGTGTGTCTAGCAGATGTCCTATTTCATGGCCAAACATGCATGCAGAGAACAGCTGTGCCAAGGTTACTGGAGCCAGAGTACTGTTTATTGGCCATTTACTTCTAAGTCAGGATAGTGTGTGATTTGGAGGGGAACACCACCACCTCCAAGTCACACACCATCCTGACCTAGAAGTATATCGCCGATCCTTCATCGTCGCTGGGTCAAAATCCTGGAACTCCCTTCCTAATAGCACTGTGGGAGTACCTTCACCACACGGACTGCAGCGGTTCAAGAAGGCGGCTCACCACCACCTTCACGAGGGCAATTAGGGATGGGCAATGAATGCTGGCCTTGCCAGCGACGCCCACATCCCATAAACAAATTTTAAAAAACTGTTGTGGAAAGCGCACAATTTTGATATTGAATGCCCCATGCTAGTAGGTTAACCCTTTCTCCAATGACTAATGTGACCAATATAATCATGTAGACAATGATATATATATGAAATACACCCAAGTTATTTTTAAAGCTGCTTCTATTTTTGTTGGTTCCACCTCTTTCCACCCCCCTTCCCCTTTAGATTTACCTCTGCCAGTGCCGCCTCTAACCTTTAACTGGAAATGTGGGCAAGAATGGTCTGTGGTGACTTGTTCACCTTCAATTTGTTTTAATTATTTTCTTTCCCCCCCCACCCCCAACCCCATTTCATATGGCGAAGTATCCAGTCTTCTGCTTACCACCTGCCCCACTGGAGTACAGGAAATTTTGTGATATCCGGCACCGACGGTACCGGCGTGTTGCCGATCTATCAAAACTGCCGGACATACAAAGTTAATGTTGAAGCATACGGAGGTTTTCATCTCCGTATCTGACAACAAACACTGTTGCTTAGCAACAGCTTCTAAAGAGTCGGCTGCAGCTGCAAGCGTCTCTAGCTGAAGCTGTTGCTATAGCTACAGACCTTGCAGTGCCTGACTGGGAATAAAAAAAAGAACGAGAACTAAAAATAATAGAAAATGGCTCCTGATTTTTTCCGTTAGATCGAATATTCCGGACATACAACCTCCGGATAAACCAAAGTTTCCTGTAGTATAATTCACTATGAGCAGAATCGCTATTCCAGTGTGCTCTACTATTGAATTGCATAGAATTCTGGACTCCTTTTTTCCTAAGCAGAGCGAGCAACACTTAGATTTAATCTAAGCTAGTGTTTTGCATTGGAAGAAAAAGAATCATGATCTTTATCTTGAGCATCTACTTTTCCGTGCATCTTCATCAATCATGGACCTCAAGATTAGAAATTGCAGGTGATTTAACCTGTTGGGCACATTAATGTTAGCCACCTCAATTATACCATTTAGCAGTGGGAAGAAGTGATGATTTTAGAACCGTGACCACTCATACTTGACTTTGCACTGAAACCCCCCCCTCTACTTCAAAGCAGGAATAGAAGAATTTGCCGCATGTGTAATAGCTGCTCAAAATACTCGAGTACTTTACAGTGAGGTTGGTTTTGTGTAAAAGCTTGAGGCCTAGAAATTCACTGGCATCCCGTTTGGGGCACCAGCCTCGCCAGGGCGCCAGAAGTAGCGCCCCGGAAGAAGTCGCAGCCGCTGCCGCAAATTCAGTTTGCGCGCCCCAGATGGAAGCGCGGTGCTACTCGAGGCGCCCCGCATCCCTCTTGGGGCGCTGCAACTGAAGTTCGCAGCGCAACGTGCCGCAGCGCCACACGCTGCGGCATGGCGCGCTGCGGTACTGCAGGCCTTCCTCCCCTTCTTAAGGAGTGCCGGGCTCTTGGGACACAGCCGGCACTCCGCGGGGTGGGGGGACGGCGGCGCAGAGAGGTGTTGGCAGGCGGCCAGCAAAAAAAATGTCCACCCTGCACCTCAGCGCCTCTACTGCCGCAGGTAGGCCCCCCTGAGCCGGTCGCAAATTGCGACCGGTGTTAAAGCAGGGGGCGCTACTAAATTTCGCGATCGGGGCGGTAGCGGGGCGCTGCGCACACCGATGACGTCATCGGGGCGGTAGCGGGGCGCTGCGCACACCGATGACGTCATCGGTTGCGGCGCAGCGCTAACGGCTAGCGCTGCCATTAGCGTCCCGCTAAATTTAGCGGGAGGCGTGGCCAGTGGCGTAAAACCCACTAAGTGCCCTCTTAGGGCGCTAATGGGTGGCGCAGCCCACTGAATTTCTAGGCCTGAGTGTTTCTTAACATATTTTGTGTTTCTTTAATGTTTTTCACAGTAAAAGTCAAATCAGCTCTTGACCTCATTCTGATAGTCTTTTGTCTGAACCACACTCCATTTGTTCCTGTACATGTACAGCTAACTCCACTCACCACAAGTTACCTGACATAAGTTAGTTGAATCCATATACGTATGTTGCTGCTTTATTATTCCTGTTGGTAACTTATGCGGTAAAGTTTTTTTAAATTTTGGTTTTCCCATTGCCTTTTAGCTTTGTGCCTGTACTATGTTCATAACAAAAACTCCCTATTGAAAATATTGTTTTTAACAAAAGCTACCTTAGAAGTCCTGTAAATCTGCAGCTTAAAGCGAAGATCAGTTTGGGTTCAGTTCAATACCGTATTTGTCCAGTGAATGTAGTGTCTGCTTGATCAATTAAATATGTTTTCCAGTATGACTCTTGTGTCTCTATTTGCAAATGCTGTGGGGGGAACAAGCTCTTAATATTGCAACACTAAATCACTAAAAAAAAATCACTATCCAATTTAGTACCTTTCCACCTACATCCTGTTGCTTCTACATCTTATCTGCCATGTATTTTAGAAACAGATATACTTGGTACTTTAAGAGCTTTATGGCAAACAGAAACTTCACTCTTTCGGCCCATGAGCTCATTAAAACCACTTAGTTTAATTGTAAACCATTTCGTTTAATTGTATACTTGTAACCAACTAGCTGTCTATTTATTATATGCACAGTAATCTTCCCTTTTACTAAAGCAAGACGTTGTGTGAATAAGTTGAGTTGTGGATTGGTTTAGATCTCCGCCTTGCACCACTGGAAAGAAAGCCAGATAGAGGTGGTCAGAATTTGGTTGGAGTCATGTGTTCTGTGCGCTGCCACTCTCATTACAGTTAATGAAAAGTCCAGCATGCAGAAGATGATTGGTTTCCATAACAGTCATATGTTTTAAGTGGTTTCACTATAATCCAGAGGTGTCACGCATGAAAATCTTTAGATGGTTTTTCCAGAGTATGATTGCCAACTACTCCGCCCTAAACATAAAACATCATCAGTCTCTCAATGTTTGCGAAATTGAGTCTCAATTATTACCATTGTCTTTGTAAACCTACATATTTTCCAGTCTGTACCTCACTATCGTATGGATGGTGCCAAGATATAATTTCACATTTGGAATCAGCCTTTGCCAGTTTGTTTAATTCAAAATAATAACTAACTTGGAGGAGGAGTGGTGAGTAACTGCAACTGAGAAGACCTTAGGTGGTAGTTGAAATATTGTGTACAGTTTTAGCACTGTACTATAGGAAGGAAAAGGTGCAGTGTAGATTCAAGATGGAGATCTTAAAGATTATAAAGAGTAAATAGCGATCACTTGTATTATGTAGACTGAATAATGATCATTTGTCTGCACTGACCAGTGAGACTTCAAGATCATCGCAAAAAGAGAGTGAAACAGAGTCTTATACAAACAGGAATTAGATAATTGCTTGAATTAAATATATGGGGAGCAAACAGGAGAGGGTTTAGATTTGGGCCATGAAATTCAGCACCTTAATGCCGGCTGATGAGGCTGGTTCAGAGAAAAAGTGGCGGTTGTCTTGCTTCTGGCACGGACCACAGCGGCCGCCGTTTTGGGCAGGTCAGCAGCGCGGCCGTTGCCTGTGCTCGCTGGAAAAATGGTAACACTGATTTGACGCACGATCTACTATTTTGGAGGTCGCCATTCTAATGTATGCCCTCTCCAAAGCACGCACAGCTGAACATGCGTTCAACTGCACAACAGACCCCACCACCACCGCTAGCGCTACTTAAAGGGACACACATCTTTCAGGTAAGTTTTGATTTTTGCTTTTGTGTTTATTTGAGTAGTGGCTTGGTGTAAGGCATTAAAAAAGTCGTTAAAGTGTGCAGGGAGTGCTGTTGGACGTTTGCAAGGCTTTGGCTCTTAAAGGAAGGCCTCTGAGAACAACATTTGCTCACAGTCCTTGGTAGCTCTAGTTGCAGTCCCCCATGGGCTGCAGCATGAGATAAAGCAGAGGCAGCAAAGGGGACAAGCTGCTCGCAGAGGGAGGTGGAGGTGGAAGCAGAAGGAAAGAGGCAACCCAGACAGTACCTTTCTGGCCAGGATATCTGGGATCAAATCATCTGTCTGCAGTACCAGTGAACACAGCCCCTAATTCCCCTTTCAACATTAGCCCCACACCTTACCTTCCCTCTGTTACTGACCATCACAGCGTCCTCTTGGCCACAATCCTCAAAATAAAAGCCACCACAAAGCAAACTTTCCAATCCAACTTTATCCATATATGCATCCAATATTGCATCAAAAAAACTAATCATCCTTACGCATTCCCTTAGTGACTGTCTTACTTGTGATTTTGCCTAGCCTAGTGCTCCTTCGTTTCTGGAAGGCTGCTGACTTTCAGTGGGGAGCACTGCAGATGGCCTTGCAGGATGGCCTCAAAGGAGCTGGTGGCTGGGAGTGTGAAATCGAGTGACAGTGTTTCTTCTTCTTCTTCACTCTCCTCTCCCTCTTATTCAACCACTAGCTGGGCAGGCTGGATTTCTTGTCTGAAATAAGGAAGGCATGAGGGTAGGGTTGTGATGAGGGGAGGGGGGAAGCAAGAGCTGCACGCTTACAACATGCGTGGCTTGTAAATCAGAAGAGATTGTGGGATATGAGAAGGAGGATAACGTATGAGGATACTGGCATCTTGTATTCTTTCAGCCCCACTGCTGGCCACGGGCTTAGCCATGCCCCTGCCAAGAATGGCCAGCACTGTCTCCTCCAAGGGGGTGAAGTGAAGCTAGGAATGGGAGTTGTGCCTCGTGTTTGGTAGAGATTGTTCGTAGGTGAATGACTGCGGGGGGTGGGGGTCGTGCATTGAGCAGTGTGTGAGGCTAGTGGTGCAGTTGGTAGGAGATGGTTTTTGAAGATGCACTCACTGACCTTGACCACTTGTTTGAGGTCATGAAACTTCTTAGGGCACTGGAGCCACGTGCTGGGGGCGACACCACTGGTAGTGACTGCCTCGGCGATCGGGTCCCACATCCTCCTTTCTGCCTCCTGGCCCCCTGTGGGTAGAGGACCTCTCTTCCAGTGTTCATCCCCTGCACAAAGGCCTCAAGTGCTGCGTCTGAGTGCCCTTTCCCTGGCCTGTTGAGCCACTTAAGTAAAGCTAGCCTTGTGCGAACATCGTGAACTTCGGCCCCCTGCTGAGCGCATAGCTTGTCAGCAGCGCATTCAGCACCGGGCTGTGAGCTACAATAACGTAAAGCAGCAGGCAGCACAAATTTACAAATTTTACATGCTGCCTGAACTCCTTTCAACGGGCATGGGCAGATTGCACATCACGGTGCCCGCACCTGTTTTTGAGCTTTATCCAATTTCACCCCCTAAGTGTTTATGTGGGGACTAATGCAGAGTTGGGTGGACCGAAGGGCCTAATTTTGTGCTTGTACTCTGAATCTTTCTGGTGTGAGATCTTCTGTAAAATATGTATCTTTTATTTCCACAATACTCCAATTTTAGATGGAAATTGTTATGCATTTAAGAGCTTTGAATGGGCTAGTAATCCAGAGGCTTGGACTATTGATCCAGAGACGTGAGTTCAAATCCCTCCACGGCAGCTGGGGAATTTAAATTCAGTTAATTAAATAAAGCTGGAATAATTGCTAGCATCAGTAATGGTAACCATGAAACTATCGGATTGTCGTAAAAGCCCATCTGGTTCACTAATGTCCTTTTAGGGAAGGAAATCTGCCCTCCTTACCTGGTCTGGCCCATATGTGATTCCTGACCCACAGCAATGTGGTTGACTCTTAACTGCTCTCTGAAATGGCCGAGCAAGCCACTCAGTTGTAACAAACTGCTACGAAACAAAATAATAAAAATGAAACCGGACGGACCACCTGGCATCGACCTCAGCACCGGCTACGGACACGGCAACGGCACACCCAGCCCAGTCAACCCTGCACACCCAGCCCAGTCAACCCTGCACACCCAGCCCAGTCAACCCTGCACACCCAGCCCAGTCAACCCTGCACACCCAGCCCAGCCGACCCTGCAAGGTCCTCCTCACCAACATCTGGGGACTTGTGCCAAAATTGGGAGAGCTGTCCCACAGACTAGTCAAGCAACAGCCTGACATAGTCATACTCACAGAATCATACCTTTCAGCCAATGTCCATCACCATCCCTGGGTATGTCCTGTCCTACCGGCAGGACAGACCCACCAGGGGTGGCGGCACAGTGGTATACAGTTGGGAAGAAGTGGCTCTGGGAGTCCTCAACATTGACTCCGGGTCTCATGAAGTCTCATGGCTTCAGGTCAAGTATGGGCAAGGAAACCTCCTGCTGATTACCACCTACCGCCCTCCCTCAGCTGATGAATCAGTACTCCATCATATTGAACACCACTTGGAAGAAGCACTGACAGTAGTAAGGGCTGCCAGTCTAGGCCTATGACGGGGTGAGAGAACCAACACGAGGGAAAAACCTATTTGACCTCATCCTCACCAATCTACCTGTCGCAGATGCATCTGTCCATGACAGTATTGGTAGCAGTGACTACCGCACAGTCATTGTGGAGATAAAGTCCCGTCTTCACACTGAGGACACCCTCCATCGTGTTGTGTGGCATTACCACCGTGCTAAATGGGATAGATTCAGAACGGATCTAGCAGCTCAAAACTGGGCATCCATGAGGCGCTGTGGGCCATCAGCAGCAGCAGAATTGTATTCCACCACAATCTGTAACCTCATGGCCTGGCATATCCCTCACTCTACCATTACCATCAAGCCAGGGGACCAACCCTGGTTCAATAAGGAGTGTAGAAGAGCATGCCAGGAGCAGCACCAGCCGTACCTAAAAATGAGGCGCCAACCTGGGAAAGCTGCAACACAGGATTACATGCATGCTAAAAAGCGGAAGCAGCATGCTATAGACAGGGCTAAGTGATCCCACAATCAACGGATCAGATCAAACCTTTGCAGTCCTGCCACATCCAGTCGTGAATGGTGGTGAACCATTAAACAACTAACGGGAGGAGGAGGCTCCATGAATATCCCCATCCTCAATGATGGTGGAGCCCAGCACATGAGTGCAAAGGACAAGGCTGAAGCGTTTGCAACCATCTTCAGCCACAAGTGCCGAGTGGATGATCCATATCGGCCTCCTCCGGAGGTCCCCACCATCAAAGAAGCCAGTCTTCAGCCAATTCGATTCACTCCACCTGATATCAAGAAACAGCTGAGTGCCCTGACAACATCCTGGCTATCGTGGTGAAGACTTGTGCTCCAGAACTAGCCGTGTCTCTAGCCAAGCTGTTCCAGTACAGCTATAATACTGGCATCTATCCGACAATCTATCCCAGGTGTGTCCTGCCCACAAAAAGCAGGACAAATCCAATCCAGCCAATTACCGCCCCATCAGTCTACTCTCAATTATCAGCAAAGTGATGGAAGGTGTCATCAACAGTGCTATCAAGTGGCACTTACTCACCAATAACCTGCTCACCGATGCTCAGTTTGGGTTCTGCCAAGACCACTTGGCTGCCAACCTCATTACAGCCTTGGTCCAAACATGGACAAAGGAGCTGAATTTCAGAGGTGAGGTGAGAGTGACCGCCCTTGACATCAAGGCAGCATTTGACCATGTATGGCATGAAGGAGCCCTAGTAGAACTGAAGTCAATGGGAATCGGGGGGGAACACGCTTCACTGGCTAGAGTCATACCTAACAGAAATGAAGATGGTTGTGGCGATTTGAAGGTCAATCATCACAGCCCCAGGACATCGCTGCAGGAGTTCCTCAGGGCAGTGTCCTAGGCCCAACCATCTTCAGCTCATTCATCAATGACCTTCCCTCCAACATAAGGTCAGAAACGGGGATGTTCGCTGATGACTGCACAGTGTTCAGTGCCATTCACAACTCCTCAGATAATGAAGCAGTCCATGCCTGCATGCAACAAGACCTAGACGACGTTCATGCTTGGGCTGATAAGTGGCAGGTAACATTTGCACCACAGAAGTGCCAGGCAATGACTATCTCCAACAAGCGAGAGTCTAAACACCACCCCTTGACATTCAATGACATTACCATGACCGAATCCCCCACCATCAACATCCTGGGGGGGTCACCATTGACCAGAAACTTAACTGGACCAGCCACATCAATACTGTGGCAACAAGAGCAGGTCAGAGGCTAGGTATTCTGTGGCAAGTGTCTCACCTCCTAACTCCCCAAAGCCTTTCTACCATCTACAAGGCACAAGTAAGGAGTGTGATGGAATACTCTCCACTTGCCTGGATGAGTGCAGCTCCAACAACACTCAAGAAGCTCGACACCATCCAGGACAAAGCAACCCCCTTGATTGGCACCCCATCCACCACCTTAAACATTCATTCCCTCCACCACCGGCGTACCGTGGCTGCAGTGTGTACCATCTACAAGATGCACTGCAGCAACTCGCCAAGGCTTCTTCGGCAGCACCTCCTAAACCCGCGACCTCTTCCACCTAGAAGGACAAGGGCAGCAGACGCATGGGAACACCACCACCTCCAAGTTCCACTCCAAGTCACGCATCATCCTGACTTAGAAGTATATTGCCACTCCTTCATCGTTGCTGGGTCATAATCCTGGAACTCCCTACCTAACAGCACTGTGGGAGTACCTTCATCACACGGACTGCAGCGGTTCAAGAAGGCGGCTCACCAGCACCTTCTCGAGGGCAACTAGGGATGGGCAACAAATGCTGGCCTTGCCAGCGATGCCCACATCCCATAAAAACTAATTTTTAAAAAATCTTCCCTCTCCCACCTGCAACAGTACAAGCAGAGTAAAAGCCTGTTGGTGCTATTTCACACTCGCTGTGATTGGGGCCATACTACAGTATAACTGCCTGTTTTCTGGTATACAAAAACACAGATTCAGCTATTTTGCTGTGATGCAGCACCTTCCACCACCAGTAACCTGTTGGGTGCAGCTCAGATGGGGATCTGAGCAGTTTTAACTAGTAAACTATGTCCTCGTACTCCAGTAACACAATGTTAGTGTTCCAGAAATAACAACAGAAAATGCTGGAAAAACTCAGCAGGCCAGGCAACATCCGTGGAGAGAAAATAGAGTCAACGTTTCGGGTGAAAACCCCTTTGTCAAGTGTTCCAGTGCTTTGTGTTCCAGTGCTTAGCACCACTGCACTACTCCAATAACTTCAGTTTAATGAAGATAAAGGGTTAAAATTCAACTGCTACTTCTTAATATCTAAAAACAAGAAAGGTATTACCTTAAAAAAAATGGTTTGCGAGATATGAAAGTAGTAGTTAGCATAATTTTTTTCTTCATAATTTCTAAATTTTAGTGTAAAATGAATAAAAATAAACTTAATCTGATAATACCTTCACTGTTGAATTTATTTAATTATAGACAGAATTTTAAACAATAGAGAGTATCATGAAAATTAGTATTTACGACACAATCTTAAGCAGGATGATATTTGCCTTTCTTTACAGGACAGTGGTGATGCCCATTGCTAATGAATTTGCCCCTGATATGGTACTTGTGTCCTCTGGATTTGATGCAGTGGAAGGACACCCTGCTCCTCTCGGAGGTTACAAAGTCTCAGCTAAATGTAAGTTTGCTCATGTGACAAATGACATTGTTTTTATTTCAAGTGGGTGGTTTAATTAGAGCAGAGTTTAATAAAAAAAAACTCAAACTTTTGACAGCCAAATTAGTGAGAGTATATGACCCACATTTTCTAGCTCTAAGGGGGAGGGAAGGAACATATGAGCACTAATCTTCAAAAGGATCTTTAAATCTTTCAGAGAAGCCATGGGTTTACTGGTTGAGCTGTAAAATAAGTCTTTGTTTGAAAAGTCATAAACAAAGAGTATATGTTAGAATTTGAGGGTTGAAATAGCAAGAATTTAAATCCATATGGTTAATGGTTTTCTTCATGAGTAGAAATCATAAGCATTTCTGAGATATTTGTTTATATGTTCCGTTTGCTGCTTTTGCCTGCGAGAAAATGAGAAGTGGGCATTTTTTTTGGAGGCCCTTAGGAAATAGATGGCGTGCCACTTTAGGAAATTCAAAACATTTATCACAGAAAAAATGCATATATTAAACAGAAGATCAAAAAGGCCTGAACTGAAATAGTAAATTGTATTTATTGAAATTAAACCTGGCTTATATTATACATTTAGTCCCAGTAATCCCTGGTGGCCATTTCAGATATGATGTAATACTTGGAATCTTTGATCGTTTGCCAAGAGTCAAAGTAGGCTTCTGACCTTTGACTTCTCTTGCATTTCCTCTTTCCTGACACAGGTTTTGGCTACCTTACCAAACAGCTGATGGGCCTGGCTGGAGGCCGTGTCGTGCTAGCTCTGGAAGGGGGCCACGATCTCACTGCCATTTGCGATGCCTCAGAAGCATGTGTTTCTGCTTTACTTGGAAATGAGGTAAAACATCAATGCACATTATAAGCTGACAAGTTCAAGAACTCACAGGTGTGCCTTTTGCTGAAGATTATGAATGAGATGAGGGCAGACTTCCAAAAGAAATGTAATTCCACAGAACCAGTTCATCAGTAACATAGATTAAATAATTGGAATGACCAATTGCAACAAACTGGGGAGGGTCCTAAACAGGTTGTGTGAATATATCTTATTAGAACTCTTACATTTGTAAACTGCAATTCTGCCTAAACATTTCCATACCTTTTTTTTTCTTGAATGTTTGTATTTTTCTCCCATTCACTGATCTGCCCATGCCATCCACCATTTGCATCCAGTAATGCGACTCTGAAACCATCTGCTCGGAGGTTGTCTCTTCAACACCCCTCCCACCCACCACTGTGGAGGTGCCCATCCTATATGCAGCAGTTCAACTAAGATTGGGGATTCAACATGTGGGCTTGCAGTAGTGAACAACCACTCTGCAGCACATTGGTGTGCCAATGTATTGCACACTATAAATATTTTGGTTAGAGTTGAGGAGCAAAAAGGGCATGATCACGCTATTGGGGGTATTCTGTAGGTCTCCAAATAGTTAGAGGGAGGTAGAGGAACAAATCTGCAGGGCAATCACAGAGATATGGGGGACTTTATTACCCAAATATCAATTGGGATAATGCTAGGGTAAAGGGAAAGGAGGGGGAGGAATTTCTGAAATGTGTTTTCTGAAAGGAGAATTTCCTTGACCAATATGTTCTTGGCTCAACTAGGAAGGAGGCACTGCTGGATCTGGTGCTGGGGAATGAGGTGGGCCAGGTCGACCAAGTGTCTGTGGGAGAACACTTGGGTACGAGTGATCATCATATCATAAGATTTAGATTAGCAATGGAGAGGAGCAAGGAACAATCTAGAGTGGAACTTGTAAACTGGAATAGGGCTAACTTCAGTGGGATGCGAAAGGATCCAGCCAGGGTAAAATGGAACCAAAGACTGAGAGGAAAAACTGTAATAGAACAGTGGGTGATCTTTAAGGAGGAGATCAAAATAAATGTGGGATGTATTTTTTGTGATCAAAAAGCACCTATGAAAACATGCATGAGGTTTGAGCTCCAGTTCTTATTTTCAATTTTGATATTCCAATCACACAAGTAACAGAGGATTGATGAAGGGAATGCAATGGATGTTGTCTACATGGATTTTCGGAAGGCGTTTGACAAAGTACCACATAGAAGGCTGGTTAACAAAATTGAAGCTCATGGAATAGGTGGTTCAGTGGCAGCTTGGATAAGGAATTGGCTTAAGGACAGAAAACAGCGAGTTGTGGTAAATGGCTGTTTTTCAGACTGGAGGATGGTGGACGGTGTTCTTTCCCAGGGGTCTGTGCTGGGGCCACTGCTTTTTTTGATATATATAAATGACCTGGATATTGGAATACAGAGTAGAATTTCTAAATTTGCTGATGACACCAAACTTGGGAGTGTGGCAAACAGTGACGATGATATCAATCGACTGCAACAGGACATAGAAAGGCTAGCAGAATGGGCAGACAAGTGGCAGATGGAATTTAATACAGAGAAGTGTGAGGTGATGCATTTTGGCAGAAGGAACAGGGAGAGGCAATATACACTTAATGGTACAATTTTAAAGAGTGTGCAGGGACAGAGGGACCAGGGAGTTAATGTGCATAGGTCCCTGAAGGTGGCAGGGCATATTGAGAGAGTGGTTAACAAAGCATATGGGATCTTGGGCTTCATAAATAGAAGGATTGAGTACAAAAGTAGAGAAGTTATGCTGAACCTTTATAAAGTGCTGGTTAGGCCACAACTGGAGTATTGCATCCAGTTCTAGTCACCACACTTTAGGAAAGATGTGAAGGCCCTTGAAAGGGTGCAGAGGAGATTTACCAGAATGGTTCCGGGGATGGGGAATCTTAGCTACAAGGACAGGTTGGAGAAACTGGATTTGTTTTCATTAGAGCAAAGGAGTTTGAGGGGTGATTTGATAGAGGTGTACAAGATTATGACTGGTTTGGATAGGCTAGATGGGGAAAGGCTGTTCCCACTAGTTAATGGTACAAGGACTAGGGGACACAGATTTAAGGTTTTGGGCAAGAGATACAGGGAGGATTTGAGGAATACCTTTTTTACGCAGCGAGTGATGATGACCTGGAATTCGCTGCCGATGGAAGTGGTGGAAACGGAGACACTCAATGTTTTCAAGGGGAGACTAGATAGGCACTTGAGGGAAATAAACTTGCAGAGCTGCGGGGATAGAGCGGGGGAATGGGACTCACTGGATTGCTTTACAGAGAGCAGGCACGGACTCGATGGGCTGAATGGCCTCCTACTGTGCCATTGTTATGACTCTATTTCCCCATACTTATCATTTATGATGCAAAGTTTCTGTTTGTTCTGAAATTCTGCTCCTCAGTGTCTGCTGTGGCTCAGTTGTTAGCTCTGAGTCAAAAGGTTATGGGTTCAAGTCCCACTTCAGAGACTTGAGCACAAAAATCTAGGTTATCACTCCAGTGCAGTGCTGAGGGAGTGCTGCACTGTCGGAGGTGCCGTCTTCTGGATGAGACGTAAAACTGAGGCCCATCTGTTCTCTCAGGTGAACGTAATAGATCCCAAGGCACTATTTCGAAGAAGAGCAGGGGGGTTATCCCGGTGTCCAGGCCAATATTTATTCCTTGATCAACATCACTATCACATTGCTGTTTGTGGGAGCTTGCTGTGCGCAAATTGGCTGCCGCGTTTCCTACATTACAACAGTGACCACACTTCAAAAAATACTTCATTGGCTGTAAAACGGTTTGGGACGTCCGGTGGTCGTGAAAAGCGCTATAGAAATGCAAGTCTTTTTTCATTTTCCTGGTGAAATGGATATTTTCACACAGGGGAAGTGAACAATGAGAGTTACAGTTTAGGGCAGCCTAAGCTTATTGCCAGTGTTCCACTCATGTTTTCTGTTTCTGCCTCTGCTGTTTGTACCTTATTTTTTTTGCTGCTCTTGGGTCTCGCCACACAACACAATATTTTGCAAACGAGTGACCAGAGCCTGGCCCTTCGGCACTGTAAGTTGCACAGAGGTGTTGACTGAGCATTTAATAATAATCATAATGTTCCTTCTATCATGAAAGCCACTGTTAGTGCTTCACCAGTTGACCTAGCAGATCGGGAGCTGCCTGTGTTAAGCCCAATACGGATGAACTTAGTGCCAATGTATAGCACTGGCTGTCACTCTAGTAACATGTAATCCCAGCAAGCCCTAAATGGCTGATTTCTTTTCCTGTCTTATCCCTTACCCCTTCTCTGCTTCTCATGCTGAGATGGACTTCAGCCGGTAGTGGGAGCTGCCTGATGCTCCACCCAAATGGCCGCCCGTCATCTGTGAGCCTGGGCTTCAATACTTTTTTCAACTGCGCGATCCATTGTATCCTTTGTTACCACAAGAAAAGTTTACACCATGTGGTCTTTATCTGGAAACTTTTACAGGAAGATCTCAAAGTTAATAATACAATTAACTGTTCTTTCAAGCTTTTTGATTTGTTCACAATAATGAACCTTTATTTTCAAAAATAGAATTTGTCTTTTTTTTTCTTTAGCCAAACTTGAGAGTAAATCACCCAAACTTCTCAGCCCCTCAGGAGCTTGCCATGTCTGCATTTGTGGCAGGAACCTCCAGTCTTTATTACTGACACACGGTTATTTACTGGGCTGCTTGACTAATCTTGGAGTGGAAACAATAGGTTTGCATGAGAAAGACATTCTCTGATTCCTTCAAAATACAGCAAAAAATACCATGTGTTCATGACCATGCTGAATACTGTTAAGCAAGAAAGTTGGCTACATCTGGAATTTCTGATTTGCAAGTTAGAAATCTTCAATATTCATGGTCTTTAATGTTGGTAAAATGTATTTATTATGCATCACATTGGGGCAGAAATTCGGGTCGGGGGCTTGCCGCGCGTGGAAGCCCCCGATCTGCACTTACGCGACGCGCCGGCCGTTGAGCTTCAGGGACGCCTGGAATTCCTGTTTTAAAATGTTGACTCCCGGGCAGCGTCTGACGTCACGCCGCCCAGGAGTGCAGCCAGCGCGAAGCCTGGAGCACGCAGTGCAAGTGAGACACGCCCCTTGAGGTCTCATTTTAAAAGGACACGCCCCCAATGTTTCTCACAAGCTGCAAAGCATTTTTACATGTAGAGCAGCATTTTAAATAGGTTTTTGGTATTTTTAAGAAGCTTTTGGTAACTTTTATAAACTTTTAAAAACGTTTACATTATTTTGAAGAATCTGAAGTAGTTTTAAACAGAATTAAAGCGATTTAAAGACTTTTAAAAGCCCTGAAAGCATTTTTTTCATTCCATTTATTTAATTAGCAACGTCGTCGTCGTACGTGTCTTCACACTGTTCCCTTTGGGGAATTGTATGAAGTGGTGGAAGGATTTCTGGCCGTGATTAACGCTCCTTCCGTGACCGTAACCATCTTTGTACCAGCCATTAGGGTGGTTAGTCCTATGGCGGGAGGGTTTTACGGGCTCCCACAACCTATACGAGGGGGGGGGGCCACCCACACCCACGGACGCAAATATCCCACTGGATGTCTACCCAGAATTTAGAGCCGGAGCTCCGACTCCACTTGCCGGGACTATCTGGAGCGGGGTTAGAAACCCTACGCCGTGTGGCCCAGCGGCGGGGATGCTACCGCTACGCCAAAGGCCCACTCAGATTAGCAACGTGAAATGGCTGGAATGAGCACAATTCACGGCATTAAAAGAACTCACAATTGAACTGATGATGACCTCGGCAATCTCCTCAACGAGGTGGAGGCGCAGCGCCTGCTCATCATTGGTAATGAGAAGGCCAAGGCGCCGCAAAAAGGACAGATGATAGCTTGGTCTTTCAAGTGGCAGCATAGGGCTCCAGTCACGGGGAGGGAAAAGGCGCAGGAAACATATGGGTGTCACCTTTTGCGCGGAGTGGGCCTTTTGCGTAGCGGTAAGCATCCCCGCCGCTGGGCCAGAAGGAGTAGGGTTTCGAGCCCCGCTCCAGACAGTCCCGGCAAGTGGAGTCGGAGCTCCAACTATAAATTCTGGGTGGACATCCAGCGGGATACTTGTGTCTGCGGGTGTGGGTGGCCCCCCCCCCCCCAGATGGGTTGTGGGAGCCCGTAAAACCCTCACGCCATAGGACTAACCACCCTAATGGCTGGTATGAAGATGGTTATGGTCACGGAAGGAGCGTTAACGTGGCCAGAAATCCTTCCACCACTTCATACAGTTCCCGAAAGGGAACAGTGTGAGGATACGTACGACGATGACCTCTTGCGCAATGCACCTCCTTGGACCCTCAGTCGCAGATGCGAGGGGGCAAATCGTGCAATTGTTAAATTTTTCATTTTATTGACATGTAAAATGTTGGCCCAGTAATTCCGTTTCAAACGCGTGAGTACGGTCGGGGTACTCGCGCGTATTGGCCGGAGGAAATGCCGCTTTTCAGCATGCACAGCGCATGCGGGGAAAACTGGCATTTCCTGTCCTCTGAACGAAGGGGTTCAGAGGCAGAACGCATGCGACTGCACAGGCAGCGCGTGCACAGTAAAATTCGCCGGTTTCATTCATGCTTTCAGTGAGGTTAAGTCCTTACAACTTGCACATGAAAAAAGCATGAGTACAGTTGCTCCAGAGGCTGCGGAGGAAGATATATTTTATCGTGGAGCTTCTGAAAGGCAATATTTTTGTTTGGGGAAAGGGAGGAAAGTTATTTTAAGAAATGCTGAGGTAAGTTTTAAAGTTTATTTTTGTTTTTTAAAACGGGTTTTCAGTACTGTAGGTAGAAGGAGCAATTGTGGCTATGTGAATTGAATTTGCTGTGTTTATTAAATGTGAAAATGACTCCAACATTTTTAAGAAAGAAACTTTTCATCAGTAATATATTCTTTTAAGTAATTATGTATGTATGTCTGTATATATTCCTTTGCGTATATGTATGTATATATTCCTTTACTTATGTGTATGAATGTATGTATTTAATTATGACTTTCAGAGAAAGTAACTTATTGGAAAATCATAATTAAATACATACATTCATACACATAAGTAAAGGAATATATACATATACATAAAGGAATATATACGGACATACATACATAATTACTTAAAAGAATATATTACTGATGAACAGTTTCTTTCTTAAAAATGTTGGAAATGTTACATTACTCATTTTAGAACAGTCATTTTCACATTTAATAAACATAGCAAATTCAATTCACACAGCCACAATTGCTCCTTCTACCTACAGTACTGAAAAAAATTAAACTTTATAACTTACCTCATCATTTCTTAAAATAACTCTCCTCCCTTTCCCAAACAAAAATATTGCCTTTCAGAAGCTCCACGATAAGAAATATCTTCCTCCGCAGCCTCTGGAGCAACTTTACTCATGCTTTTTTCATGTGTAAGTTGTCAGGACTTGCCCTCACCGAATCCATGAATGAAATCGACGAAGTTCACTGCACACGCGCTGCCTGTGCAGTCGCACGCGCTGTGCCTCTGAACCCCTTCGTTCAGAGGACAGGAAATGCCGGTTTTCCCCGCATGCGCTGTGCATGCTGAAAACCGGCATTTCCTCCGGCCAGACGCGTGAGTACCCCGACCGTACTCACACGTTTGGAACGGAATTACTGGGCCATTGTGTACCATGCATTTTATCTAAGTGGTTAGAAGCTGTAATATATATATTTAAAAAATAAGGCCCTTTCTCTAAAGATGAATATCGTGCATCACATTTGGTCTCTAAGCTGCACTATTACAGAATGTTTAACAGCAAGTTTACACAGATGTGCAACCAGATGTTCAACTACTTCTGTCAGTTTTGAAAAGTATTGCATACAAACACTTAAGCCAACCACTGATGTTTACTATTTGAAGTTCATGTTTAATTTTTTGTGTATGTGTTCATTTAAGTGGCGTACAGTATTATTGCAGAACTTTTTTTACTTTAAGCATCTCTTGAATGCCGCCATTCAAAGGTAGACATTCTAGCCATTCAAAAGCAGTTCAGTCTATGTGTAATTGTGCTTATATATATATATATCTCACCCTCCGGTTTAGTACAGAACTGGTACAGAGCTATACATATTCATACATCATCTGCTAATTATGAATAATAATTAACATTTTTAGTGTGTGGTATTTTTCCAGACTAAGGCTATAACTATATACTCCGAATTCAAGAAATATAAAAATATTTTTGATGTATTGCTAACAGTTGTATCTGCTATAAGTAAATCTTTTCATATAAACTATCTTCAAGGAATATGATTATTGTCTGATACATATGGATATGAAAGATGGCCAGTACAGCCCAAACTGTTCAAGCTCTGTAAAATCTACTTCCAAGTGTAATGCCGCAACATATAAATGGATAATATAGGTTTGCACAGAGGCAGCATGGTTGATTGATCAAGGAGGTTGTGTGCATGTGGAGCATTGCACCATTCTATTGATAACTCCAGTATGTTTCCACTTGTGTGACAGATTACATGCATTTCACAACAAACATTGCAAATAAAACAATTAAATGTTTGAGGGACACTTAGAGGGGAATTTTATCCCCCAAAAATGGGTGGGTTGGGGTCAGGTGGGAAGTTAGTGTTAAAAATCTGAATCCCGACCAGAACCCGCCTCCAACCCACCCACTTCCGGTTTTAACGGGGGCAGGCAGCCAACCTGCTCCCATTTAAATATTATAATGAGGCTGGCGTGCCTCAGATTTAACCACCATTTAAAATTAACGGTGGCTGATCGGGTTTCGCAAACCTCGAGGAACCAGACAGCTAATGGAAGGCGAGGACTGCAGGATCCAGGAGGTAAGTGTCTTTACATTTGCCTCCTGGATCCAGGGGTCCCTGCCTAACCCACCCCCCACGATCGGATACCCCCCCATGAGGTCTCCATAAGCCCACCCCCAGCCTCCGTTTTTCCTGCCCCCCCCCCCCCCCCCAGCCTCTGATTTTCTGATTCTCCCCTCTCTCCCCCCCACCCCCAGGACTCCGACCTCCCCCCGCCCCCCTGATCATTCTCCAGCCCCCTTCAATGTTCTGTCCCCCACCCGATCCCTCCCTCCTCTCTGCAGTCTAGTGCCACAGGCCTACCTACCTCCAGCCAGCCTCGCCAACAGAGGTCTCAAATGTGGGAAACCTGTTCTCCCAGGTTTCCCAACCGCTTCTGAGCACCCCTCCTTCCAACTCGCCTCCAGATTAAAATTCCGGCCTTAATCTCATTGAAAAAGTTCCCTTCAGTCAGCTCAAATATGAGTGATATTTTTTTAATAAAAATCTGTTTGCTTTTTAAACATCTACTTTACTCCCACCCACTCCCCTATTTAACTCTGCACCTGAAAGTAGTGATTGTAGATGGCTATAGATGCCCTGGGTACAGGTATCGTCCTAGTGGCCATTGTGCCGATGTGACCCGTGACTGATGATACAGTAGCTTACTTCGTGTCCGATCGTCTCAATGCACACCAATGTAGGCGGGCCCAATGAGGTAGGAGCCTGCACACCAACCAGGCACAAGGCTCCTTAAGGCTGCAGAATGTATTTAAATTAGGGGTTCATCCCATAATGCAGGAATCTATTATAAAGGATGCAATAACTGGGCACTTGGAAACTAATCGTAAGATTGGGCAGACTCGACATGGATTTATGAAATGGAAATCCTGTTTAACAAACCTATTGGAGTTCTTTGAGGATGTAACTAGTAGAGTAGACAAAGGGGGTGTATTTGGATTTTCAGAAGGCCTTCGATAAGGCCCCACACAAGAGGTTGGTGAACAAAGTTAGGGCACATGGAATTGGGGGTAATATACTAGCATGGATTGAGAATTGGTTAACAGACAGAAAACAAACAGTAGGGATAAACGGGTCTTTTTCAGGATGGCAGGCTGTGACTAGTTGGGTACCGCAAGGATCGGTGCTTGGGCCCCAGCTATTCACAATCTATATCAATGATTTGGATGAGGGGACTAAATGTAACATTTCTAAATTTGCTGATGATACAAAGCTAGGTGGCAGTGTCAGTTGTGAAGAGGATGTGAAGAGGCTTCAAGGGGATCGCGACAGGCTCAGTGAGTGGGCAAGAATATGGCAGATGGAATATAATGTGGATAAATGTGAAAGGTAGAAAAAACAGAAAGGCAGAGTATTTCCTAAGTGGTGAAAGATTGGGGAATGCAGATGCTCAAAGGAACCTGGGTGTCCTTGTGCATGAGTCACTGAAAGTGAATGTGCAGGTGCAGCAAGCCATTAGGAAGGCAAATGGTATGCTGGCCTTCATTACAAGAGGATTTGAGTACAGGAGTAAAGAAGTCTTGCACCAATTATATAGGGCCTTGGTGAGACCACAACTGGAGTACTGTGTACAATTTTGGTGGTCTTACCCAAGGAAGGATATACTTGCCATAGAGGGAGTACAACAAAGGTTCACCAGATTGATTCCTGGGATGGCGGGACTGTTGTATGAGAAGAGATTGAGTAAACTAGGCCTGTATTCGCTTGAATTCAGAAGAATGAGAGGGGATCTCATTGAAGCATACAAAATTATTACAGGGTTTGATAGGGTGGATGCTGGGAGAATGTTTCCCTTGGCTGGGGAGTCTAGAACCAGGGGCCACAGCCTCAGGATAAAGGGTAGGCCATTCAGGACTGAGATGAGAAGAAATTTCTTCACACAGAGGGTGGTGAATCTTTGGAATTCTCTACCCCATAAGGCTGTGGAAGCTCAGTCATTGGGTATATTCAAAACAGAAGTCGATAGATTTCTGACAATAAGGGCATCAAGGGATATGGCGATAGGGCCGGTGAATGGAGTTGAGGCGGAAGATCAGCCATGATCTTATTGAATGGCGGAGCAGGCTCGAAGGGCCAAATGGCCTACTCCTGCTCCTGTTTCTTATGTTCTTATGCAGCTGGAATGGAGGCCTGCCAAAAAATGTATTAATGGTGGCCTTGGCTGCCCTCTCCTTCCATGCCCCCAATCTCTGTGGCACTCCCAACACATGAGCTTAACCAAGCATTATCATGAGCTCTCGATGCAGGCTCTACCAGCTCCTGCCTAAGCGGGAGGCTGAAGAATAATTTTCAAGAAAAAGTGTTAGAAATGTAATTAAATTTGTCAGATTAATCAGAATTACAAAGACAGCCAAACTAGAGGAAATCAGTGAGACTACACAGTTGGCTACAAGTGTCCCGTGTGGCTCCCACATTCAGTGAAATGTGTAGATGCAACCTGTAATGTCACAGTTTGAACTGAATAACAATCACTGCTGGACTGAAATACAGTATAATGGAAGTTTACCGAACAGAGCAAAGTGAGATCAAAGGGACTGAGTAGAGAAATACAGCTCCTATAAGAAGGTACTGAGCTATAGTTACACAATATCGGGAGAGTTCCAGATTTGCACAGGCCTGTATCACTGACTTGGCAAGTGGTTTTATTTGTGTTTACATTCGGTCTGTGCACTTAGAGTTAATATTTGCTGCCGATTCCTTAGAAACATTAAAGCTGTTTTGATGGGGGAGTTTTGTAAATTGTGCAAGGGTTTTTCACTGACTGCTGAATATCCGGACCAGTGCTAGAAGAAGAGGGGGGGAGGAAGAGGGAAATCAGACATTTGGGTTTGTCAGGCTGCCACATCTCAGTGGTGAGAGCACTGGAATTTCAAACATTAGTCCTGGTGTCTGCTTGTAAAATGGAAGAATGTCAGTAGACGTCGCCACACGTGTATAGATACGTGCGGCAGCTGGGACCGTGGAAAATTGATCAAATTGGCATGTGGAAAAAACTGTGATGAAATGTTAACTGGAGTTTCCTTGACCTCACCAGAAGCCTGGCCTTGTGAAACAGAAACGCAGAGGAGACATTATTACTCTGACCTGACAAATACTACTTGCTATTGCTGGCAGTGGCATGAAGTGTTTGAACAAGGCGACTGTAGGCTACAACATATCTTTGAACAAGACGACGCCTGTGTTCTCTGCAGCATTTGTTCACTTCCTTTTCGAACTCTCACAAAATAAACATCAGTTCAGAGAGCATTTGTTCTTCATTTTAACTCTGCAGTTTTATTTTCTGCAGCTGAAAGGGAGATGGTGTAAGTCTTGGCTCCTAAATCCTATGCTAATAATTCTTTTAGCAAAAAGGGAAACAAAATTGGTCTTTGATGGATTAAATATAGTATTTTATGAAAGAGGGGTTAGGGATCAAAACAGCCCAGAGTCAAGTGTTTGATCATGCTAAGTATCAGGCCACAGTTAGATTACAGAGTATCTCAATCCAGACTGTAAGCTATACCATATCTTTTTCATAGTTATTAACGCACATTATTTCCTCCTGGCACAGGAGTAAAGTAGGTTAGCATGTTTCCAGCATAAGCATGTGCAGAACATTTTGGAACATACAGCTTCTTGTTTAAATTCTGAATTCCTTTACAATGAAATTTTGGCATTACAAGGGCTTTCATGTGGAAAAAAATGTAATCCTGCAACAGAAGGAAAATTAATCACAAAAGATTGTGTGCTTAACCCTTTGACGTGCCTTTTTAAAATGTGTACGTACATCTGTATATATTTCATTCTACCAGATTGGTTGCTGAGCTGTGATAACCTTGAATTTCTACCTTGATTTTATTTTTCGTTGTATTTTTTAACTGAGGGAGGGAAAAAGCAGTTGTAGGTGGAATTTGGGGAAAAAATACCTGTTTCTATTTGCTTTGGATTTGTTCCAGAATCATTTTGGACCTAGAATAAGGCAAATAATTTGAAGAGCTACAACTATCCACTTGAATTTAACACCAGCGTAATTTCTGCTAGAACTCAGAGCAGAACTAGCATTTGATATACACACACACACACACACACACACACACACACACAGTTAAACTGCCAGACAATGTGTGCTTATTGCAGCTAGGAAAGTGAATTTATTGAATTGGAAATGTTCATGATCTTCTGGTGTGCCCTCAGTAGATGAACACTTGGATAGATCTCATGCCTCTGGATGAAATTACTCATTATTTAAAAAAGAAATATGAAAATGTTTTATAGGGTCCCTTTGATAGATTTTACCAATAATTTTGTATTTCAAATAAGACACATGACTGATGTGATTGACTCCTTTCCTTCTCTGGTTTGTGAAAAGAAAATGGGATGGAACATAATGAATCATCCTGATATGATCCTGTTTTGTGATGAAGTCTGAGTAGGCTCAGAGGGAATGATGACTTTTTAATTTAATATTATATATTCTTTACACAATTACATGCATGAAGTTAGGGGTTGATTTCATATCAAAACATTCCAAGTGTGTTGTATGCGGAGTCCAAAATATAAATTGGCATGAATGATTTGAAATAGCTTTTTATGTGTGTCTTGTGCCTTGTTTTTTCTGAAAATTGCGCATTATAAGGAACAGCACCAGCTAAATGAAAACATTTCCACAGAACATTTTGATCCTCCAATACTCAGATAAAATCTTACCCTTGATACAGGGTAGCTGGCCTAACCTATAGAAATGATGAAAAGCTAACCTTCACCCCCCACCACCCCTATTCAATTAAAAGTCACTTGGATTTGATCCCAGACTGAGTGAAGTTTTTATTGAAGTATAAACCTGAAGTAAATTCAGGTATTGTCTATCCTAGGATTCTCAAAAAAAAATTTGTGCACGATAATCCCATGCCTTTTCAGCTCACCATAAATGATGGATAGCTGCCATGTAGAAGTCTGTAATGTGGGAGCTGATTCAAGTTCATCTGAATTGCATCCATCAGAGCTGCCTCTTGCCTCTCTGGAATTGCTTCCAAGCGCAGTGGGGATACAACTGTCCCAGAGCCATTCCAGATTTTGACTTCTCATAAGTAAGTCGACTACATTAATGCCTTTTCAGCAAACAAAATAATTAACCGAAGGGTTGCAACCGTGTTCCCTGTGTTTTGTGCTTCCGGTATGTTGCTCTTTATGATGCAGAACATAATGCAAAAGGTAGTATGAAAATAACCCATTATGAAGGAAAAGAATGAACACTGTAGTGGTGAAAGGGTTGAGGAGAGTCTCTTGTTCATTGTCTTGCAACATGAACAATTAACTAATTTTAATTTCCTATTGTATGTTTTCCTGGAATATAATAATGGCATACGAAGATCTATAAATATGTAGAACTTGTCCATTTGTTGATAAGACTTTGGAGATTCAAGACTTCTTGGCTTTCTCAAATATTACTTCTATTTTTCCGTTCAAGAAAAAAATTACAAAAAGGAGTTGGTGTAGTAGCACTGACCATTGGAGCATCAATGCTCCAACAAAAGCAGTGTACAATAAGTGAAGTCATTCAGCATTATAGTTCCTGGCTTTGTCTCTAAAAACTGCTTGTGTATCACATTTTTAAAGTGCAAAAAAAACTCCAAATGCAATAAAGAGGTGAATAAAAATGAATCTGTATTGACTATGCTTGCATATAACTTTACGAGCTGGAGTGCCCGGTGGTGCCGAGGGTTTTTTGAGGGCATGTTATGAAAAAAGTAGAAATAATTTTTTATTATATACAGACTTGGGGGGGAGAGAGAGAGAGAGAGACTGGGGGGAGAAGAGAGAGAGAGAGAGAAAGACTGGGGGGAGAAGAGAGAGACGGGGGGCAAGAGCGAGACAGACTGCTGGATTTAGTTCGGGATTAGCCTGGCGAGAAGGGGGGGTGGAGGAGCGCCTCAGGCCTTGCCCGATGAACCCCTGCGAAGGAAGGAAGAAGGCGAGCTCTCCCTCCCTCTCCCACCCCCTCACTCTTTCCCTCCCTCACCCACCCCCTCACTCTTTCCCTCCCTCACCCTCTCTCTCTCCCTCCTGCTGTCTCTCCCTGCTTTACTCTCTCTCCCTCCCTCCCCTCTCCTCTCCCTACCTCCCTCCCCTCTCCTCTCCCTCCCCCTCTCCTCTACCTACCTCCCTCCCTCCCCCCTCTCCTCACCCTCCCTGCCCCTCTCCCTCCCTCCCCCTCTCCCTCCCCTCTCCTCTCCCCCCTCCCTCCCCCTCTGCTCTCCCCCCTCCCTCCCCCTCTGCTCTCCCCCCTCCCTCCCCCTCTGCTCTCCCCCCTCCCTCCCCCTCTGCTCTCCCTCCCTCCCCCTCTGCTCTCCCTCCCTCCCCCTCTGCTCTCCCTCTCCCTCTCTCTGCCTCCCCCTCTCCCTCTCTCTCCCTCCCCCTGTCCCTGCTTTACTCTCTCTCCCTCCCTCCCCTCTCCTCCTCTCCCTCCCCCCCTCCTCTCCCTCCCCCCCTCCTTCTCTCCTCCCCTCCCCCTCTCCTGTCCCTCCCCCCCTCTCCTGTCCCTTCCCCCCCTCCTGTCCCTCCCCCCCCTCTCCTGTCCCTCCCCCCCTCTCCTGTCACAATTCACAATTCAAATCGCTTTATTGGCATGATAAGTTACATCTTATGTTGCCAAAGCATCAAAATACATTTATGGTTGAGCACATAAACACAGTTCTATTCATACAGTGTATAAACAGGTATATCCCTGAGTGTATAAATATACATTCGCATTGTTTATATATATTTTCTTAGTTTACTGGTTGTCCCCTCTGTTCATGGCAAGCTGTAACATAGTGTGCCGCCAGTGTTACACAGCTTCTCTCCTTTCCCAGTAGGAATGGGAGTTTTTGGTTGTCATTCAGATTTCTGAATTCAGGGCATATTTGTGAGAATTTTTGGTAGAAATTCTCCCTGATGCCCTGATATTTTCCACAGGCTGTGAGGAAGTGCCTCTCTGTCTCCACTACTCCTGACTGCCTTCTCTTGGCTGCCTGTGTCTGCCTTTTTCGATCGCTAGGCTATGTTCGCTAAGTCTGTACCTTGTCAAGGTTCTTCTCAGTTTGTTATTCTTTACCATGGTCAGGTAATCAGCTATGTTGTATTGTCTGTTTAGGGCCAAGTAGCAATTGAGTTTGCTTTGGGTTTTTGTTGTTTCTGCCCAATATGTCAGATATTTTTCCTTTTGCTTAGCGACGATTGTGTTGGGTCGAATTCTTTGTGTTACCCTGTCACTGTCCTGGGGCTGGTTATTGTTAGTATTGTTAGTAGTTACTTCACTGAGTCCCAGGACTAGTTGACTGAGGGTATTCTTCTTTATGGTCAGCTCTTGGCATTTCAGGGCGTCGTAGTGATAGCATTGGGGGGTTGCTCATTTGCAGGTGATTCCAAAATTTGGTGGCTCTTTTTTGGATAGTGATTATTAATGGATATTGGCCTAGTTCCGCCCTGCATGCATTGTTTACTGTTTTCCTTTGAGTCCGGAAGATACTTTTACAGAATTCTGCATGTAGGATCTCAATTGGGTGTTTGTCCCATTTTGCAAATTCTTCTTGAGTTAGTGGGTCCCCATACCTCACTGCCATAGAGTGCAATTGGTTCAATTACTGATTTGAAAATTTGAGCCAAATGCTAATTGGAATTTCTATTTGGATTGATTTTTTGATGGCATAGAAAGCCCTTCTTGCTTTCTCTGTCCCTCCCCCCCTCTCCTGTCCCTCCCCTCTTCTCCTGTCCCTCCCCCCCTCTCTTGTCCCTCCCCCCTCTCCTGTCCCTCCCCCCCTCTCCTGTCCCTCCCCCCCTCTCCTGTCCCTCCCCCCTCTCTCCTGTCCCTCCCCCCTCTCCTGTCCCTCCCCCCCTCTCCTGTCCCTCCCCCCTCTCCTGTCCCTCCCCCCTCTCCTGTCCCTCCCCCCTCCTCTTCCCTCCCCCCCCTCTCCTGTCCCTCCCCCCCTCTCCTGTCCCTCCCCCCCTCTCCTGTCCCTCCCCCCCTCTCCTGTCCCTCCCCCCCTCTCCTGTCCCTCCCCCCTCTCCTGTCCCTCCCCCCTCTCCTGTCCCTCCCCCCCTCTCCCTGTCCCTCCCCCCCTCTCCTGTCCCTCCCCCCCTCTCCTGTCCCTCCCCCCTCTCCTGTCCTCCCCTCTCCTGTCCCTCCCCCTCTCCTGTCCCTTCCCCCTCTCCTGTCCCTTCCCCCTCTCCTGTCCCTCCCCCCCTCTCCTGTCCCTCCCCCCCTCTCCTGTCCCTCCCCCCTCTCCTGTCCCTCCCCCCTCTCCTGTCCCTCCCCCCTCTCCTGTCCCTCCCCCCCTCTCCTGTCCCTCCCCCCCCTGTCCCTCCCCCCCCTGTCCCTCCCCTCTCCCTCTCCCTCTCCTCCTCTCCCTCCCCCCCTCGCCCCCCTCTCCTGTCCCTCCCCCCTCTCCTGTCCCTCCCCCCTCTCCTGTCCCTCCCCCCCTCCTGTCCCTCCCCCTCCTGTCCCTCCCCCCTCTCCTGTCCCTCCCCCCCTCTCCTGTCCCTCCCCTCTCCCTCTCCTCCTCTCCCTCCCCCCTCCTTCTCTCCTCCCCTCGCCCCCCTCTCCTGTCCCTCCCCCCTCTCCTGTCCCTCCCCCCTCTCCTGTCCCTCCCCCCTCTCCTCCCCTCGCCCCCCTCTCCTGTCCCTCCCCCCTCTCCTGTCCCTCCCCCCTCTCCTGTCCCTCCCCCCTCTCCTGTCCCTCCCCCCCTCTCCTGTCCCTCCCCCCCTCTCCTGTCCCTCCCCCCCCTGTCCCTCCCCCCCCTGTCCCTCCCCTCTCCCTCTCCTGTCCCTCTCCCTCTCCTCCTCTCCCTCCCCCCCTCCTGTCCCTCCCCCCCTCTCCTGTCCCTCCCCTCTCCCTCTCCTCCTCTCCCTCCCCCCTCCTTCTCTCCTCCCCTCGCCCCCTCTCCTGTCCCTCCCCCCTCTCCTGTCCCTCCCCCCTCTCCTGTCCCTCCCCCCTCTCCTGTCCCTCCCCCCTCTCCTGTCCCTCCCCCCTCTCCTGTCCCTCCCCCCCTCTCCTGTCCCTCCCCCCCTCTCCTGTCCCTCCCCCCCTCTCCTGTCCCTCCCCCCCTCTCCTGTCCCTCCCCCCCTCCTGTCCCTCCCCCCCTCCTGTCCCTCCCCCCCTCTCCTGTCCCTCCCCTCTCCCTCTCCTCCTCTCCCTCCCCTCTCCTCCTCTCCCTCCCCCCCTCCTTCTCTCCTCCCCTCCCCCCTCTCCTGTCCCTCCCCCCCTCTCCTGTCCCTCCCCCCCTCTCCTGTCCCTCCCCCCCTCTCCTGTCCCTCCCCCCCTCTCCTGTCCCTCCCCCCCTCCTGTCCCTCCCCCCCTCTCCTGTCCCTCCCCCCCCCTCCTGTCTCTCCCCCCCTCTCCTGTCTCTCCCCCCCTCTCCTGTCCCCTCCCCCCCTCTCCTGTCCCCTCCCCCCCTCTCCTGTCCCTCTCCTCCCCCCCTCTCCTGTCCCTCTCCTCCCCCCCTCTCCTGTCCCCCCCCTCTCCTGTCCCTCCCCCCCTCTCCTGTCCCTCCCCCCCTCTCCTGTCCCCTCCCCCCCTCTCCTGTCCCCCCTCTCCTGTCCCTCCCCCCCCCTCTCCTGTCCCTCTCCTGTCCCTCTCCTCCCCCCCTCTCCTGTCCCTCCCCCCCCTCTCCTGTCCCTCCCCCCCTCTCCTGTCCCTCCCCCCTCTCCTGTCCCTCCCCCCCTCTCCTGTCCCTCCCCCCCTCTCCTGTCCCTCCCCCCCCCTCTCCTGTCCCTCCCCCCCTCTCCTGTCCCTCCCCCCTCTCCTGTCCCTCCCCTCTCCCTCTCCTCCTCTCCCTCCCCCCTCCTTCTCTCCTCCCCTCCCCCCTCTCCTGTCCCTCCCCCCTCTCCTGTCCCTCCCCCCCTCTCCTGTCCCTCCCCCCCTCCTGTCCCTCCCCCCCTCTCCTGTCTCTCCCCCCCCTCTCCTGTCTCTCCCCCCCTCTCCTGTCTCTCCCCCCCTCTCCTGTCTCTCCCCCCCTCTCCTGTCTCTCCCCCCCTCTCCTGTCCCCTCGCCCCCCTCTCCTGTCCCTCCCCCCCCTCCTGTCCCTCCCCCTCCTGTCCCTCCCCCTCCTGTCCCTCCCCCCCTCTCCTGTCCCTCCCCCCCTCTCCTGTCCCTCCCCTCTCCCTCTCCTCCTCTCCCTCCCCCCTCCTTCTCTCCTCCCCTCGCCCCCCTCTCCTGTCCCTCCCCCCTCTCCTGTCCCTCCCCCCTCTCCTGTCCCTCCCCCCTCTCCTCCCCTCGCCCCCCTCTCCTGTCCCTCCCCCCTCTCCTGTCCCTCCCCCCTCTCCTGTCCCTCCCCCCTCTCCTGTCCCTCCCCCCTCTCCTGTCCCTCCCCCCCTCTCCTGTCCCTCCCCCCCTCTCCTGTCCCTCCCCCCCTCTCCTGTCCCTCCCCCCCTGTCCCTCCCCTCTCCCTCTCCTGTCCCTCTCCCTCTCCTCCTCTCCCTCCCCCCTCCTGTCCCTCCCCCCCTCCTGTCCCTCCCCCCCTCTCCTGTCCCTCCCCTCTCCCTCTCCTCCTCTCCCTCCCCCCTCCTTCTCTCCTCCCCTCGCCCCCTCTCCTGTCCCTCCCCCCTCTCCTGTCCCTCCCCCCTCTCCTGTCCCTCCCCCCTCTCCTGTCCCTCCCCCCTCTCCTGTCCCTCCCCCCTCTCCTGTCCCTCCCCCCTCTCCTGTCCCTCCCCCCCTCTCCTGTCCCTCCCCCCCTCTCCTGTCCCTCCCCCCCTCTCCTGTCCCTCCCCCCCTCCTGTCCCTCCCTCCCTCTCCTGTCCCTCCCTCCCTCTCCTGTCCCTCCCTCCCTCTCCTGTCCCTCCCCTCTCCCTCTCCTCCTCTCCCTCCCCTCTCCTCCGCTCCCTCCCCTCTCCTCCTCTCCCTCCCCCCCTCCTTCTCTCCCCCCCTCCTTCTCTCCCCCCCCTCCTTCTCTCCTCCCCTCCCCCCTCTCCTGTCCCTCCCCCCCTCTCCTGTCCCTCCCCCCCTCTCCTGTCCCTCCCCCCTCCTGTCCCTCCCCCCTCCTGTCCCTCCCCCCCTCTCCTGTCCCTCCCCCCCCTCCTGTCTCTCCCCCCCTCTCCTGTCTCTCCCCCCCCTCTCCTGTCCCCTCCCCCCCTCTCCTGTCCCCTCCCCCCCCTCTCCTGTCCCTCTCCTCCCCCCCTCTCCTGTCCCCCCCCTCTCCTGTCCCTCCCCCCCTCTCCTGTCCCTCCCCCCCCTCTCCTGTCCCTCCCCCCCTCTCCTGTCCCTCCCCCCCTCTCCTGTCCCCTCCCCCCCTCTCCTGTCCCCTCCCCCCCTCTCCTGTCCCCTCCCCCCCTCTCCTGTCCCCTCCCCCCCTCTCCTGTCCCCTCCCCCCCTCTCCTGTCCCCCCTCTCCTGTCCCTCCCCCCCTCTCCTGTCCCTCCCCCCCTCTCCTGTCCCTCTCCTCCCCCCCTCTCCTGTCCCTCTCCTCCCCCCCTCTCCTGTCCCTCCCCCCCCTCTCCTGTCCCTCCCCCCCTCTCCTGTCCCTCCCCCCTCTCCTGTCCCTCCCCCCCTCTCCTGTCCCTCCCCCCCCTCTCCTGTCCCTCCCCCCCCTCTCCTGTCCCTCCCCCCCTCTCCTGTCCCTCCCCCCCTCTCCTGTCCCTCCCCCCCTCTCCTGTCCCTCCCCCCCCCTCTCCTGTCCCTCCCCCCCCTCTCCTGTCCCTCCCCCCCTCTCCTGTCCCTCCCCCCCTCTCCTGTCCCTCCCCCCTCTCCTGTCCCTCCCCCCTCTCCTGTCCCTCCCCCCCTCTCCTGTCCCTCCCCCCCTCTCCTGTCCCTCCCCCCCTCTCCTGTCCCTCTCCCCCCTCTCCTGTCCCTCCCCCCTCTCCTGTCCCTCCCCCCCTCTCCTGTCCCTCCCCCCCTCTCCTGTCCCTCCCCCCCCTCTCCTGTCCCTCCCCCCCCTCTCCTGTCCCTCCCCCCCTCTCCTGTCCCTCCCCCCTCTCCTGTCCCTCCCCCCCTCTCCTGTCCCTCCCCTCTCCCTCTCCTCCTCTCCCCTCTCCCTCTCCTCCTCTCCCTCCCCCCCTCCTTCTCTCCTCCCCTCCCCCCTCTCCTGTCCCTCCCCCCTCTCCTGTCCCTCCCCCCCTCCTGTCCCTCCCCCCCTCCTGTCCCTCCCCCCCTCCTGTCCCTCCCCCCCTCCTGTCCCTCCCCCCCCTCTCCTGTCCCTCCCCCCCCCTCTCCTGTCTCTCCCCCCCCTCTCCTGTCTCTCCCCCCCTCTCCTGTCTCTCCCCCCCCTCTCCTGTCCCCTCCCCCCCTCCCCCCCTCTCCTGTCCCCTCCCCCCCTCTCCTGTCCCCCCTCTCCTGTCCCTCCCCCCCTCTCCTGTCCCTCCCCTCTCCCTCTCCTCCTCTCCCTCCCCCCCTCCTTCTCTCCTCCCCTCCCCCCTCTCCTGTCCCTCCCCCCTCTCCTGTCCCTCCCCCCCTCCTGTCCCTCCCCCCCTCTCCTGTCCCTCCCCCCCCCTCTCCTGTCTCTCCCCCCCCTCTCCTGTCTCTCCCCCCCTCTCCTGTCCCCCCTCTCCTGTCCCTCTCCTCCCCCCCTCTCCTGTCCCTCCCCCCCTCTCCTGTCCCTCCCCCCTCTCCTGTCCCTCCCCCCCTCTCCTGTCCCTCCCCCCTCTCCTGTCCCTCCCCCCTCTCCTGTCCCTCCCCCCCCTCTCCTGTCCCTCCCCCCTCTCCTGTCCCTCCCCCCCCTCCTGTCCCTCCCCCCCTCTCCTGTCCCTCCCCCCCCTCTCCTGTCCCTCCCCCCCTCTCCTGTCCCTCCCCCTCCCTCCCGCCCTATGATTTTCCTCCCCCTCCCTCCCTCCCCCTGATTTCCCCCCCTCCCCCTGATTTCCTCCCCCTCCCTCCCTCCCCCTGATTTCCTCCCCCCTCCCCCTCCCCCCCTTCCTCCCCCTCCCTCCCTCTGATTTCCTCTCCCCCCCCCCCCCCTCCCTCCCCCTGATTTCCTCCCCCCCCCCCCCCCCCCCGAGCCCGGACGCGGTGCCCCGAAGCCCCCATGTGCGGATCAGGGCCAGCCCGCGCGCGGCCTAGTGCGTGAGGCCCAGCCCGACTCACCTTAACTCGGGTCCCGCTCCGGGCCGCTGCCGACGTTCACGCGCTCGCTGTCTCCCGCCCTGCCAGCCTTTACAAGATGGCGGCGATGGCTACGCTCTGCTCTGTCCCGCCCCGCCAGCCTTTACCAAGATGGCGGCGATCGCGGGCCGCTGGTTTGGAATCGGGCCCAGCGGGACGGGCGGTGCCTAGCTCGGGCGTGGCTGGCGAGGAGAGGCTTCGAGGCCTAAGGCCTGCAGGCAGCTCATCCACCGCCGAGGGGGGAAAAGCCCAAGTCCCCTTTGCAAATGGAGTTTTTTTTCCTTTTAAAACCAACTTTTTTTTTTGCTGGAAATCTATATTTCATATCATTTAATCCCCATTACCATTTTTTTTAGCTTGAGGCCCGGCAGGTGTTTAATGGCCGCCGCATAGCTCCCACTCCCGCACTAACGGCAGTTTGAATGATTAGGCCCCGCCCACCCCGTAGGATTGGTCAACCATCACGTCACTCAACGCTAATGAGCGGTAGGATTGGTCAACCGCTAATGAGCGGATTTTGTCCTTTTTTTGAACGTTTTTTGTATAGTGTCCGAACAATTTTTGTCTGACCAAAAAGTAAATACGCCTATTAGACTCCCCTAATGATAAGCTTTCTTTTGATATAATGTGTGTAGGTACGCTCTATAACTTTTGAGTGTATAGCGGACAAACAGACAAACCAACTCTTTTATATATAGATACAGATAATAAGGAAATGACAGAGACATTAAACAAATACTTTGGAGGGAATTTTAACCTAAAAATAAATGGGTGGGTTGGGAGGGTGGGGTAGTTAAAGTGTTCAAAATGTGAATCCCGACCTCAACCCGCCCACTTCCAGTTTTAACAGAAGCAGCTTGGGAGCGGAGGGACGGGGTCAGGCAGCCAACCCACTGCCAGGAGGCAAGAGGCATATTTAAATATAATGAGGCTAGAAGCCTCTTATATAACCTCCATTTTGTGTTCAACTGTACCTGGTTGGGTTTTACACACTTCGTAAAACCCGGCAGTTACAGCAAGGCGAGGACTGCTGCATCCATGAGCTAAGTGCCCTTACACCTACCTCCTGGATCCAAGATCCCTGCCTTAAACCCCCCCCCCCCCCCCCGCGATCGGAGACCCCCCTCTTTCCCCCCCCCCCCCCCCCCAAACAAGGCCTCCAACCGCCTTCCTGGACTCTTCCCCTTCCACCCCCTACCCCCACCGATGATCCTCAGGCAGGCCTTGATCATTGCTTCCCTGCTTCTCTTCCCCCCCCCCCCCCCCAAAATCCCCAAATGCTCCAGCCTCGATGCTTCCCGCCCTGATCGTCTCTCTCTCTGCCGCCCCCCACTCGATCCCCCCCCTCCCCCCTCTCTGCAGTCTAGTGCTGCAGGCCTATCCACCCTGGCTGTGAGTGGGAAACAGAGGCTTCTCATGCAAATCAGGCACCGCCGTTAAATTCGGCAGAGCCTGTGGGAAACCTATTCTCCCGGGTTTCCCGACCGCCTCGGAGTCTCCCCCCACCCCATCCTGACCTGCCTTCCCCATTAAAATTCAGCCCTTTGTATCTGTCTTCATGGGAGGAAGAAGACAAAAATAAATTACGGAAATAGCGGGGATTCAAGGGTCTAGTGAGAATGGGGAACTTAAATAAATTAGTATTAGTAAAGAAATAGTACTAGAGAAAATAATGGGGCTAAAAGTTAACAGATCTCCTGGACCTGATGGCCTACATGCTAGGGTTTTAAAAGAGGTGGCTATGGAGATGGTGGATGCATTGGTTTTGATCTTCTGTAATTCCCTAGATTCTAGAACTGTCCCAGCGGATTGGAGGGTAGCAAATGTAACCCCACTATTCAAGAAAGGAAGGAGAGGGAAAACAAAACTATTAAGACCAGCCTGACATCAGTAGTAGGGAAAAGGCTAGAATCTGTTATTAGGGAAAACAGAGAGTAGGAATAAATGGGTAATTTTCAGGTTTCCAGGCTGTAACTAGTGGGGTACCGCAAGGATCAGTGCCTGGGCCTCAGCTATTTACAATCTTTATCAATGACTTGGATGAGGGGAACGAGTGTAATATATCCAAGCTTGCTGACGATAAAACGCTAGATGGGAAAGTAAGTTGTGAGGAGGATGGAAAGAGGCTGCAAAGGGGTATAGACCGGCTAAGTGAGTGGGCAAGAACTTGGCAGATGGAATATAATATGGAGAAATGTGAAGTTATCCACTTTGGTAGGAAAAATAGAAAAGCAGAGTATTTTTTAAATGGTGAGAGAATTGGAAATGTTGGTGTTCAGAGGGACCTGGGTGTCCTTGTACACGAATCACTGAAAGGTAACATGCAGGTACAGCAAGCAATTAGGAAAGCAAATGGTATCTTGGCCTTTATTACAAGAGGTTTTGAGTATATAAGAGTAAAGCGGTCTTACTGCAATTATATAGAGACCACACCTGGAGTACTGTGTACAGTTTTGGTCTCCTACCTAAGGAAGGATATACTTTGCCTTATAAGGGAGTACAACGAAGGTTCACCAGACTGATTACTAGAATGGGGGATTGTCCTATGAGGAGAGATTGAGGAGACTAGGTCTATATTCCCTAGAATTTAGAAGAATGAGAAGTGATCTCATTGAAAGATATAAAATTCTTATAAGGCTTGACCAGGTAGATGCTGGGAGGATGTTTCCCCTGGCTGGGGAGTCTAGAACTAGGGGTCACAGTCTTAGAATAAGGGGTCGCCCATTTAGGAATGAGATAAGGCGAAATTTCTTCACTCGGAGAGTTGTAAATCTTTTGAATTCTCTACCCCAGAGGGCTGTGGATGCTCAGTCGTTGAGTACATTCAAGAGTACATTCAAGACAGAGTTCAATAGATATTAAGGGAATCGAGGGATATGAGGATAGTGTGGGAAAGTGGAGTTTTTTTTTAATTCGTTCCTGGGATGTGGGCGTCACTGGCAAGGCCGGCATTTATTGCCCATCCCTAATTGCTGTTGAGAAGGTGGTGATGAGCTGCCTTCTTGAACCGCTGCAGTCTGCGTGGTGAAGGTTGAGGTGGAAGATCAGCCATGATATTATTGAATGGCAGAGCAGGCTCAAATGGCCTACTCCTGCTCCTATTTCTTACGATCTTATGACTCCTTGTCACTAACTGTAAAGAGCAAAATTAGATGTTGGAAACCATGTGCATGCATGAGAGCATTGACAGGAATTAACTTATTTCTGGATTATGAAGATGTAGATTTAACTGTTGGATTTCCCTAAAAAGTATTTGGTTGGAATGGACCTTTGGACCCCTCGCCCCTGAACTTTTTTGTACGTTAAACTTGAAGCACCCATTTTTCAAAGTTAGAATTTGTTGAACCTGGATATATTTGTCAGTTGTCCTGCTCTTCTCTCCTATACACATGCTGCAAACCTAGAAACTGCAGAGCCTTTTGGTACAGAATGAATTTTGTGGCTCCCATTTAGATTTACGATGTTAATGTGCATCTGTAATTTCATGCATCAAATTACTAAAAACATATGTACACTTATTGAAAAGAAAGGAACAGAAATTTTGCATTTTTTAATTAAAGAGTTAATAGTTTTGAATTTCTTTTTCTTCAGCTTGAGCCATTCACACAAGAAGTGTTGCAGCAAAGACCAAATCCCAATGCTGTTCGCTCCATTGAGAATGTAATCGAAATACAAAGTGAGTGTGGAAAGCAACAGAACTAGACCAATTTTCTGCTGTTGTATCCGTTACAGTGACTGACTGTATTGAATTAACTAACTTTTAAGATATTTGATTTAGTGGTAGGTCAAACGCACTTTTGTTGAACTTCAAAGCTTTCCTTTTCTTCGGAAGGAAAAAAAATCAGATTAAATATAATAATGTCATGCACACACAGAATGTCACTGAATATTGGTATACATAAAGCATCTGGCAGCAAGCTCTGTTTCTCTCCAGCACTGGAAGAGTGAGTAATGAGCCCCAGACCTTCCCTCCCTGCCTTTAGTGTCCTATCGAGACTGAGTTCTCACCCCTCCGAGTCCGAACGAATTTTACAAGGGATGTTCTAAATGAGCATCTGAAAGCTGAGAAATTCTTTCTGTATTATCTGAAGCCTTGAAGTTTGACATACTCCAAACATTTGACCATAACCTAAGCACTTGAAAAATAATCAGGAAATATCAGTGATATTTTAGAAGATCTGTAACCTGCCTCAAATGCTAAGGTAACTTGAGTTACAGTTGCACATGCCAGTACATATTGGAGCGATATAGCTCCATTTGCTGCCTATGACCTCCGTGTGTGGATTCTGTAAACTCAGCTGACCCATGCGGTGGCAATAAACCTCTTCTCCAGCTCCCTTCAGAGGGAGAGGAGAAAATCTGAGCAACAGTCAATCCAGACTGGTTACCTAGTCTCATCATTTCCTAACACGCAGTACCGAGTGAGATTGCCAGTGATATACATGTAGGGTCATGTAACTACCCTCTCAGCTGGGGAATGATTTGGGATGCTGGGAGGAAGGGCAGAAGAAAAGAAATAACCATTAAAAAAAAAAAAAATTTTTAATTACTTGTGTTTCTAAGTATAGAAAAATTAATTGATTTATGAAGGTTTTAAAGTGAGAAATTGTTGTAAAAGTTAAAATCGAGACTAAAGTGGTTTAAACACTTGACAAATACTGGGAGCCATGCATTTGGGGCAGCTGAACAGCTTTGAAATTATTTTAATTGTATCAACAAAACCTTGTGTATTTCATTTTTTTTAAAGTAACACCCACAATCACCCTGTACTACCACACTAGCAAAATTTAAATTTGCTTATTTAAATTAAAGAAGTAAGTCTTTTGGCTATCAGTTCACTTTTCAGAAGCTGTCCGCATTAAACTTTAAATTGATATCATGCACTTTCAGTTTTGTTCTACTTGATGCCACAACCTAACAATCAAAACTAAACTAGAGAACAAGATATTGCAATGTCATTTGCATAGCAACCTGCAATAACTTACTTTGACATCAGATAGAACAAGGAATGACATTGTGGCACCCTTAGTTTACATAGTATCGCTCTCACTGTAAACTCGGATTAGACTTGCTTGTTTAAATAGGTGTTGGCAGTGCAGCTAAGATTTTTTTTATTCTTGCTATGGAAAAATTTATAGTAGGGGAAGGAAATGTTACACATACATCAAATGAAACCAACCAAAGCACTTGCAAATTGGTCTCAAAAGGACTTTCAATGTTAGCTTAGTTTATTTTAACATATATATAAATTACAAGGCAAATAATTAATATCTCCACTAGAGGGCAGTTTTTTAAGTTCCCGATACAGCTGCATATAATAAATGTAGTTTTAGAAAAAAAACTTTCAAATATTTCTGTAAAAAAGGACTTTATCGCATTTAAAATACACTCTTACTGTACAAATGTGACAAAAATGGTTATTGGTGAGAACCTGAAATACTTGTGAAAATTATGGTGTTAAAAATGCATTTGGTTATAACATCTATCCCATATTATCTGTTTGAGTCCAGTGAAATTATTTGAATGGATTCGCCCTGTATTCACTGTCCACCAAGCTTGTCTATCTAACATCAATCGTCAATTATTCACAGTAAATAGGGGAATGCGATTTCCCCATTACAGAAGTGTAAGCCTAAAAATTACAGTGGTGATATTAGCAGACAAGCACTGAGCTTGTTTGTATGACAGTCCACTGTCTGTTATTTAAGAGGTATTAACTCATTTAAAATAACAAAATATTCTTGAATAAAATCTATTTTTTATTTATATCTTTCTTGCTGACAGACCTGTACCAGAAGATCTGTAAAGCTTGTGTTTATTGATGACATTTTTTATTTATCCTTAGGTAAATACTGGAAGTCGCTACAGCGCTTTTCTTCCACTGTGGGCTACTCGCTGATAGAGGCCCAAAAGTGTGATAAGGAAGAAGCTGACACAGTGACAGCTATGGCTTCATTGTCAATGGGAGTTAAACAAGGATCTGATGCTGAGAAGAGGTGAGACAGGAAGGAATACCTCACTCTTGACACTGTAAACAAGACTTGTTTCTGTGTTGATAGCTGGGAGATGGTGTTAGCTTCTTGGGAAAACAGCACTTGTTATGACAAACTTGCTAGTGTGTGGACTTGTTCAGAAACGTGACTAAGGAACCTTTGTCTTTACTGTTTGTAAGTTACATGAATATTTTCTTTTCCTTTCCTGCAGGCCAGATGATGAACCCATGGAGGAAGAGCCACCTATGTAGTTGCCAGCTGGAGTTCTCTCTTTTGCACACAATATCTTTATTTCTCTAACTCTGCCAAGACTTCATTCTGTATCTCCTGTGTCCTGCTGTGGTGTTCTTCCAGAATCCAAGGACAACTGGACAAAATGCTGGCAATAAAAAAAGTAAAGATTTTTTTTACCTCTCTGTCCATTCCTGAAATAGGTTTGTGGGACAGCCAGCATTTACTTTGGCAGAGTCACCGAGGAGATGGAATCTCAAAGCTCTGAGTTTACCTACTCAAAAGTTCTCCTGTCTCAGGCAGTCAACCACTGTTTCTAATGTTCTTGTCCTTTAGCAAAGGATCTCATGCCATCTACAAGTCCAGATGCGTTGATTGTAATCGCAACAAAATCAAGTGACGTACAGTAATTATTCAGAGAAACATGTACACTGTGGAGAGAAAGACTATACTAGAATGGAAGAGAACTGAGAGGGTGTTTGCTAAGAAGCCCTACGAAGACATGAGCGTTTGTGCCTTTTTATCAACAGATGGTTGCTGATTTTTGAATTGAGGAACAATGCCTTAAAGTGTGGAAATGATTCCTCCACTGTTAATGATGTGGAAAAGTGGTGGTGAAGAAGCCTTGTCTTTCCTGGCATGCGTGCAAAAAAAAATCAGAGATCCAGTCACTGGCTGGATTTTCATACCTTGTTGGAGTACCATTTTTGCTGTTTTTCCAAACAAAACCTAACCTATTTTAAGGTAGTTGCCAGTCCAGAGTGGCAGATATACTGTTGGAAATTGTCAGGTTATCATTAAAACCTGCTTTACTTATTATGCTGGGTTTATATAACACTGAGTAGTATAGGGAATCAACCAATAACAAAGCATGTGTTAGGTTGACTTGCGACAGATAAACATGTTTAAAGATTGGAATGTTAATCAAAAGCATGATACAGGATTTTTTTTCCAAACTTCCACTTCTGTGGTCCTCATTTCTAATAGAAACTGAAAACATAAACCAATAATCTGTTATCCATTAGACAACAAGAGGATTTTTGACAATAAGACCAGGTAATTTGTTAATAGTACGAGAGATAATCATGTACAAATGTTTTCTTAGCAGACCAAGTTTGATTTTATTAGGTGGGCACTTACAGGGGAAATGATGGCTTTTACTGAAGATGGGAGCAGATGGATTGTGGACACTTAGAGGAGCACCTCACTATGAATGTTTGTGGTCAGCCAACACATTTAAGTCACTTGGCAACTACCTTAACCATTGCATTTTTTTTTAATTTGTGTTTATTTTTACTCCTGGTAAACCATTTAACAAAATAATATCTACTTTTATATAAAGAAATCCTTACGAGTTTTTAAACCATGTTTCATAAGACCTAATAACTTGGGGTTTTTTATTACTTTTTTGGTGAGAATTCCAGTTACTTTTCCCACTGATATTTTGGTGAAATTCTTCTGTTCTTTTTATGACTTTTTTTGTGATTACTCCTTGGTTCCAGTCTAATTTTAATTTTCCTTATTTTTTTTCCTACATGGACTGTAGCTTTCTGATGGCTTAAATAAGTGTACTGGAGTTTTTCAGGAGGAAGTACTTTGAGTGAGGGATCTTGTTCAAACTTTGTGTAATGATTCCAATTGGTGTATATTACTATATGTTCTGTTCTAAGTAGATTTATAAATGAAGTCTTGTAAGAATAGTATTGCAAGGTGATATCATACCCATTTAAATATGAGTAATACTACAGTGATACTATATTTGATATTTGTAATTGGTTGCACTGCAGAAGGCTGCCATTTGCTAAGGGGGAGTTAGCATTAAGGTTTTCAGTTGCTCCACTCTGAAACCAAGAAGGAAGGTTGTGATGGCGTTTTTGTCCAAAGACTGATTGCTTTTATGGTGTGGTCTGTGAGCTGTGCTTATCAGCTATTGACAGGGGTAGGAAGCACTTGGTCCTGGGCCCGTGGTTGATTCCATTCTGCAGGTGCTTGGGTTGGCCCCAGAATGTGACTAATGCTGGTTGAAGCCTGGGTTGTAAAACAGCATTATTGCTGGAGTGTGGGAGAAGGAGCACTGTCCTACCATCTGTTGATGTACACAAGCACGCTCACCCTGGAATTTATGGGACAACTGACATGGGGGTCATTAACTAGTAACTTTTTTCTCTATGAGTAAATGGTTTTCATTCCTCCTTTTGTAATGGTTGCTTGAAGCTTAATGAATTTAGCGCTGTGAGGAGTATGTGGAGCATGTGTGCGTGTGTGAGATGTTTGGCAACACTGAATAAGGGCACTACTGTATTTTTGTTTTAAAACAGATTTACACAACATAAAATATAACCAGCTGTAATCTTTAAGACAGTGTTCCACACTTTCTATAGGATTATGTATGTTTGATTGCAAAGCAATTAACACATCAATTCTGTGACTTTTAAGAAACTGTTTGCATCTACTCTTGATGTTAAACATTCCTTTAAATAAGTGGAGTTATGTAGTCATTCCTTCTTTTGATAAGGTGAATTTAAACATTGTTTTAAGAGGGCCCATTGTTTGTTTTCTTTTAAGGGGCATTGAACTGTATTTTATTTTTGTCATTAAATGGGAGATAGTGAGCTTGCATGTGCCACAAGCAGAGATACCATTTGTTCTGTACAGGTATGCACGCAATTCGCATAAAGTTATTTCCAGGGCAGCTTACTGAGTTTCGCTTTTTTTCTTCTTGGTATCAGCAGATGAGGTTTTGACATTTTTTTCTGATGAATATATTAGTAAACCTCAGAAGGAGATGCCTCTGTCTTATTGAAATATCTTCAAATATCACTCTCTTTAATACTGTTATAAATTGATACTTAAATTTGACAAAAAAATCTAGCACTTGTGTCACACCAGTAGAATATTGCATAATCTGCATATAAAATTTTAAGAACACGCAGCAAAAAAAAAATTGTAAAACTGTTAACTGCCTGCGTCTTCTTGGGGCCAACCCTTTTGAGACGAGCAATTTTTTTTCTGGACTAAGTATTTAAGATCATAAACAGTTAACCTTTCAACGCAGCTGTTCTTTATCTCTGCCACCATAAATCGTGTAGCGGTAATCCACTTAGCAGTTGTGTATTGTGATCGATGTGGATGAATATTTACAAAGAGAGGTTTTTTTGGGGGCGGTATTGTTGTTACGAAGCAGGAGTGATGGTTACCTGTCAGCCTCACTTTCCTACATGTTTTGATATTGACTGCAAAGTATCACGTTACGGTGTATTACATTTTGTGCTCCATAGTGGAGGCGCCTTTTGTTTTCTTTTCCAGTTTGAGGGGATGAAAAAAGTGAGAGGGGTTTTAAAGTTTGTTCACCCAAAAACTTTTATTTCAGGTATGTAGTAATGGAAGTTGTAACTATATTTTAACCTTCTTTGTACCTATCCACACTCAAAATGACACCACCATTGTTATCAGTACCAGTAAACTGATTTTCTGTATTTTAGCCACAATCGATTTATTGTATGGACCTACTTTATTGGTGATAGCCTTATTGTGGTAGCTTTTGATGGTCTTCATTTGCCTGTTGAAATGGGTCAGCCTTTCAGACTGACCAATGGTGTATCTCCTTGACAGTACAGACTTCATTTTTGACTTTATTAGGAGTCCAGTATTTTGTACCACATTATGACAACTTGCTATTGTGGTGTAAATAAAACTAATTACAACATCACATTTAAAAGCTTGTTTTCCTTATTCTTAGGTGAGTTCTGTGTTGCTAATTCCTATTGAACTAAAATGTGGAGCTCGAAGTTGATCAAACTTGGTTAATCAAAGCAGGAGGGAGAAAAATCATCTACATTTCTACTTTAATAAATTATTTTTCTTTTTTCTATCAGAATTGTACTCTGAATGTATCTGAAAATTGGAAATGCAATTGGTGAAGCCTTACTGTTTGCAAGCTCTTTGCAACCGAGTTCTTACCAAGAATTTATCGTCTTGAAGTTTGACCTTTTTTGTTGACTGCAGTTTAACTTCATCAGGGACTAAAGAATAGGTTTCTAGACTATCACCTACAGACTTGACTATTCCAACGCTCTCCTGGCTCACACCTCATTCTCCACCCTCCATAAACTTGAGCTCATTCAATACTTCGCTACCTGTATTCTAAATCACATCAAGTCCCACTCCCATCACCCCTGTGCTCGCTGGCCTACATTGGCTCCTAGATCCCCAAATTTAAAATTCTCATCCTTGCGTTCAAATTCTTCCATTGCCTCACCCTCCCTCTCTCTATAACCCCCAGCTCTATAACCCTCTGAGAACTTTGCATTCCTCCAACTCTGGCTTCTTGTCCATCCACCTCTGCCTTCACCCCAGCATTGGTGGCTGTGCCTTCAGCCATTTATGCCCTAAGCTCTGGAATTCCCTCCCTAAACCTCTTCGCACCTCTCTCCTTTTAAGACCCTCCTTAAAACCCACCTTTTACATAAAGCTTTTAGTCACTCCTCTTAATATCTCCTTTGGCTCTGTGTCAATCTTTGATTACACTTCTGTGAAATATCTTTGGGATGTCTTTCTATATTAAAGGCGCTATATAAATGCAACTCCTTGTTCCATAGAATTACATCGGATATACAGCACAGAAAGCATTCGACCTAACCAGTCCATGCTGACGTTTATGCTCCACTCGAGCCTCCTCCCATCCTTCCTTGTCTAACTCTTATCAGCATAACCCTCTATTCCCTTCTCCCTCATATGCTTATCTAGCTTTCTCTTAAATGCAGCTATGGTATTTGCCTCAACTACTTCCTGTGGTAGCAAGTTCTACATTCTCACCACTCTGGGAGAAGAAGTTTCTTCTGAATTCCCGATTTGATTTCTTGGCGACTATCTTATATTGATGGCCTCCAGTTTTGCTCTTCCCCTCAAGTGGAAACACCTGCTCTGTGTCTACTTTATCAAAACATTTCATAATTTTAAAGACCTCTATTAGGTCACCACTCACCCTTCTCTTTTCAAGAGAAAAGAGCCCCAGCCTGTTTATCCTTCCCTGATGGGTATAACCTTGCAGTTCTAGTATCATCCTTGTAAATCTTTTTTGTCATATATGACAGTTAAGAAATACAAAAACCCCAATAGATGGAGATATGCAGAAGTAGATGAAGTATAAGAAATTGCTAAATACTTAACCATATCTTCAGCATCTTGGGGTGCCTCACAAAAGGTTTGAGGTCTGGCAGCTTTGTAGGAAAGTCATATTTTTGCTTTTAGTTCCTTTCATTCCCCACCCCCAGTATGTCCCATTCTACGCTCCCATTTTTGATTGACCTGTTTGTAGGCCTCACAAAGTACAGTAGATCTAAAACTGTTTGATTTCAGTTGCACTTCAGCAACATGATTAAGTTCTTCTATTCAATTTTCCTTTCTCTTCTTCTCCCGCCCCAAGTACTTGAATTCCATTTTGCACCTTCACAACAGCTGCATCCGAGATCGGGAATTCACCATTGCCGGAAACCTTCAGTACAGACCAAAGTCCAGATGATGCCACCAAAGGAGTAGCATAGAAATGATGGATGGAGGGACTAAGGAGCTCCGAGATGCACTGGGCCTGGCCATAGGGGGGCAGGAGCAAAATCCATTCGACTAAATGTAATATCTTTATTGTGGCAGATATGAATGAAACCATGATAAAGCAGTGCCACAGAAGCATACTGCAGAGTTGAGATGTTGGAGGAGGATGGAGTGGTCAGTGGAGGAGGCTTGTGGTAAATTTGGGGGTACATTACAACAGTGGCTACACATCAGAAGTACGTCATTGGCTATAAAGCGCTTTGGAATGTCCTGAGGTCATGAAAGGTGCTGTATAAATGCAAGTCTTTTTTTCTAGTTTTTCCTGCAGGCAAGAAGTAAGTGGAGGGTTTTGGGTAGGCAGGGCAACGTGTAAAAGATGGGAGATGAGAAAGTTGTGGGAGAAATCCCTGTTAATAAGTGAGCCGTTGGAAGGAGAAGATTTATGAGGAAGGCAACTGAGGCCAACACAGTGAATTAGCCACCAATACAAGGCCTTATCAAAGTGATGTTTGTTGAAGCCCCACCAATGCCTCAATTGGTAAGATCATTATCCAAGGTAGAACTGAATTGTACAGATTTGAAGGAAGAACTCTGGTCCAATCCTTGGTCTACGTTGAGTTAGCTTTGACCTGAGTGAGGAAGGGGTAAAATCAGCCAGGATTCCCATGACTGTTCACTATCTAGTGGACCTACTGGAAAGATTGTATGTGTAGATGTTATGTCAGGACAGAATTGGCCTGTGCTGTGAAGCCCTGGCACTGAACCAGCAGTAGAGGGATATGTCAAGGAGGAGAAGGGGGTGAAACATTTGTCAGACCTTTCAACGAAAGCTGATAACAAAAGGTTAAAGATGAAAAGGGTCATTAAACCCATTTAAGTTCACTCTGTATATTAACTTGAGCATCCAGCTGGCTACAACCTTGAGCTTGACCATGAATGCTGTCTGGAGCTGGTAGATTTATTTGCTGGCTGTATGTCTGCTGGTTTCACTCTGCCACCCCTATTTGAGTAGCTAGAACTGTAGACCCATGACTATTTAATCCAAATCAGATAAACTTTACCAGATCCCACAGGCTTCAGACAAAGTTCCATTTATCCTCCCATTGGTACACTTCCCCAGTTGTCTTCCAGCTACAGACCAATTATGACATGCCTTCTCTGCAGAGGAATCCTTTGGTGCCTGCCTGAGAAGAGGTCAAAGCTGATAGGAGGTGCCTTGCAGGTTTAATGTCTATAGGGCTCACTGGATCAGCCCAAATACATGTGGCCACAGCATGCATCTTCCTATATCGGCGTTTACACTCCACAGGAGCAAATAGTTCTACTCACAGTTACCCACCCTGTTCTCATAGCCCGTCATCTCTTTTTTCATTCACCTTTCCAATCTAATCGTGAATGTTGACCTAGTTTCTGCCTCAACCACTAACCCTAGAAGTGAACTCTACAGCTCTGTAAAGAAGTTTCTCCTGCCCTCTGTTCTAAGTCTCTTGCAATTAATTTTGTATCTATGGCCCCTTGTTCTTGGCCTCTCAACAACTGGAAATCCAACCTTTCATAATTTTAAACACTCACTGGTCTAAGTAAAATGACCAAATTTTTCCAAGTCTTTATATTTGTAATTCCCCATACCAGGCAGCATACTTACGAATCTCTAACCAGGTGAAATGATAGCTGCCTAGGTGGTGGTGTCTCTTCCACCTTGCATAGCTCAGGATCTCAAGGATTCTCCAAGACTGGCAACAAAAGTAGCTAAAAACCCAAAAATTATCGTGGATGATAAAAGGTGCTGTAGCCAATGATCAAACCCCAGTAAGCCTCCAGCAAAATTTTGAACTGCCTACTGCTACACAATGTTACCCAGCAGATTATTCCAAACATCCATCACCCTGAGTAAATAATGTTGTTTTCGAAAGTGAGTTTGAAATTTATTTTTTGTTAGTTTAAATTTATTTCCTGCATGTCCTACTGGCCTAATTTTTATAGATTCTGGGTATCCTTTATCTATAATCACTATATACCTTAGTGAGACTTCCCCTTAACCACCACCCTTCTAGACTGCAGAACCTGAATTGCTCCAATGTCCCTCATAGTTCACCCCTTTATACTTGCAATTTTGCCTGTGCTTCTCTGCACCCTCCTAAATGTGTATATGTGTCACTTTTTGAAGCATAGTGACCATAATTGTGCACAGTACTTTGTCCCTCCCTAACAGTGCTGTTAGGGAGGGCGGTCCAGGATTTTGAAGGATCGGCGATATACTTATAGGTCAGGATGGTGTGTGACTTGGAGGTGGTGGTGTTCCCATGCGCCTGCTGCCCTTGTCCTTCTAGGTGGTAGAGGTTGCGGGTTTGGGAGGTGTTGCCGAAGAAGCCTTGGTAAGTTGCTGCAGTGCATCTTGTAGCTGGTACACACTGCAGCCACGGTGCGCCGGTGGTGGAGGGAGTGAATGTTTAAGGTGGTGGATGGGATGCCAATCAAGCAGGCTGCTTTGTCCTGGATGGTGTCGAGCTTCTTGAGTGTTGTTGGAGCTGCACTCATCTAGGCCAGTGGAGAGTATTCCATCACACTCCTTATTTGTGCCTTGTAGGTGAGGCTTTGGGGAGTCAGGAGGTGAGACACGCTCCGTAGAACACCTAGCCCCTGACCTGCTCTTGTTGCCACATTATTTATGTGGCTGGTGCAGTTAAGTTTCTGGTCAACGGTGATGGTGGGGGATTTGGCGATGGTAATGCCATTGAATGTCAAGGGGCAGTGGTTAGACGCTCGCTTCTTGAAGATAGTCATTGCCTGGCACTTCTGTGGTGCGAATGTTGCCTGCCACTTATCAGCCCAAGCCTGAACGTCGTCCAGGTCTTGTTGAATGCGGGCATGGACTGCTTCATTATCTGAGGAGTTGTGAATGGCACTGAACACTGCAGTCATCAGTGAACATCCCCATTTCTGACCTTATGTTGGAGGGAAGGTCATTGATTAAGCAGCTGAAGATGGTTGGGCCTAGGACACTGCCCTGAGGAACTCCTGAAGCAATGTCCTGGCGCTGTGATGATTGACCTTCAACCACCACAATCATCTCCCTTTGTGCTAGGTATGACTCCAGCCAGTGGTGAGTTTTTCCCCCGATTCCCATTGACTTCAGTTTTACTAGGGCTTCTTGATGCCACACTCGGTCAAATGCTGCCTTGATGTCAAGGGCAGTCACTCTCACCTCACCTCTGGAATTCAGCTCATTTGTCCATGTTTGGACCAAGGCTGTAATGAGGTCGGGAGCTGAGTGGTCTTGGTGGAACCCAAACTGGGCATCGGTGAGCAGGTTATTGGTGAGTAAGTGCTGCTTGACAGCACTGTCGATGACACCTTCCATCACTTGCTGATGATTGAGAGTAGACTGATGGGGTGGTAATTGGCTGGATTGGATTTGTCCTGCTTTTTGTGGACAGGACATACCTGGGCAGTTTTCCACATTGTCGGATAGATGCCAGTGTTGTAGCTGTACTGGAACAGCTTGGCTAGAGGCGCGGCTAGTTCTGGAGCGCAAGTCTTCATCACGACAGCTGGGATGTTGCTGGAGCCTATAGCCTTTGCTGTATCCAGTGCGCTCAGCCATTTCTTGATATCACATGGAGTGAATCGAATTGGCTGAAGACTGGCTTCTGGGATGGGTGGGACCTCGGGAGTAGGCCGATATGGATCATCCGCTCGGCACTTCTGGTTGAAGATGGTTGCAAATGCTTCAGCCTTGTCTTTTGCACTCGCGTGCTGGGCTCCACCATCACTGAGGATGGGGATATTCATGGAGCCGCCTCCTCCCGTTAGTTGTTTAATGGTCCACCACCATTCACGACTGGATGTGGCAGGACTCCAGAGCTTTGATCTGATCCGTTAATTGTGGGGCTTAGCCCTGTCTATAGCATGCTGCATCTGCTTTTTAGCATGCATGTAGTCCTGTGTTGCAGCTTTTCCAGGTTGGCACCTCATTTTTAGATACACCTGGTGCTGCTCCTAGCATGCTCTTTTACACTCCTTATTGAACCAGGGTTTCTTCCTATCTCGCCTCTTTTTCCCCTTGTCCAGCCTCTTCCCACCTCCATCCATAATTCTTCCAATGCCCTCTGCCACTTGAACACTTTCCAGCTTCCTGGCCCTAACCGTCTCCTTTTCACCTTGGACATCCTACACCTCCATTCCCCACCAGGATGGCCTGAGGGCGCTCCGCTTCTTCCTTGAACAGAGGCCCAACCAGTCCCCATCCACCACCACCCTCCTCCGCCTGGCTGAACTTGTTCTTACTTTGAACAACCTCTCCTTTGAATCCACTCACTTCCTCCGAATAAAAGGTGTTGCTATGGGAACCCATATGGGTCCTAGCTATGCCTGTCTTTTCGTGGGATACGTGGTACATTTTGTTCGAGTCCAGCTCGGGTCCCCTCCCTCACCTCTTATTCTGGTACATTGATGACTGTATCGGTGCCCCTTCCTGCTCTCACCCGGAACTGGAAAATTTTATTAACTTTGCTTCCAATTTCCACTCCTTCCTCACCTTCACATGGAGGACAACTTGTATAGTTTGATAAGAAATAGCCAGTATGGATTCAGAATGAGAAGTTTCTGCTTGACAAACCTCCTCAACTTCTTGAAAGTGTTACAAATAAAGTAGTGGATCTTCTTATGATAATAGATAATATAGACTTTCAGAATGCAAGAATAAAACTTTTAGATTTAAGGTCATTGGCAAAACAGGCAGAGGTGAGATGAGAATTCTTTTTACGAAGCGAGTTATGATGATCTGGAATGCACTGCCTGAAAGGGCGGTGGAAGCAGATTTTCAATAGTAACTTTCAAAAGGGAATTGGATAAATACTTGAGATGGGGAGAAAATTGCAGGGCTATGAGGAAAGAGCAGGGGAGTGAGACTATTCGGATAGTTCTTTCAAAGAGCCAGCACAGACATGATGGGCCGAATGAAATCCTGTGCTGTATCATTCTATGATAGTGTTCCTGGCAGATTCACCTCAAGACCAAAGAGTGCTCCACTCACTGTATGAACAATAGGCGAACTAGTGCATTGTGGTGGGTGCCACTGAAGAAGGGACCCTGAAGTCTTTGATTGGAAAGTACAAGGAACATCTGTTCAATTGTTGATTGATATTTCAGCATAGACAGAATGCTCTGAGAATGACCAAAGGACACTTTGGTCTTCCTTGTCTTTCTTCAATGATGACAAAATCACAATACTTGTTGAGCTTTTGGCACATAAGGCATGTGTCCAAATAGTTCTCCTTTATGGTTCAGAACTCATAGGCTTGCAATGGAAAGGATCCCAGCAACCCATCTGCGAGATAAAGGACCAGGCTGTGAGGGGGATTTGTCGTGAAAAGGGGAAGTGGCTGTAGAGGCGGGGGGTGGGGGGGAAGACTCATCAATTTCCCTGTTGTTCTGTATCCTGAGCAGTTTCCCCGTACTCCCGTATACTGATCAATTTCCTTGTGCGCCTGTGTCCTAACCACATTCCCTGTCCACACGTATCTCATCTGTTTCCCTCTGCTCCCATAGCCATTGCTATATCCAGTGCGCTCTGCCATTTCTTGGTATCATGTGGAGTGAATCGAATTGGCTGAAGACTGGCATCTGTGATGGAGGGGACCTCAGGAGGAGGGCAATATGGATCATCCACTCGGCACTTCTGCCTAAAGAAGGTTGTGAAAGCTTCAGCCTTGTCTTTTGCACTCGTGCTGGACTCCACCATCATTGAGGATGGGGATATTCATGGAGCCTCCTCCTCCCGTTAGTTGTTGAATTGTCCACCACCATTCACGACTGGATGTGGCAGTACCGCAGAGCTTTGATCTGATCTGTTGGTTGTGAGATTGTTTAGCCCTGTCTATAGCATGCTGCTTCTACCGTTTAGCAAGCATGTAGTCCTGTGTTGTAGCTTCACCAGGTTGGCACCTCATTTTTAGGTACGCCTGGTGCTGCTCCTGGCATGCTCTTCTACACTCCTTATTGAACCAGGGTTGGTCCCCTGGCTTGGTGGTAATGGCAGAGTGAGGGATATGCCGGGCCATGAGGTTACAGATTGTGGTGGAATACAGTTCTGCTGCTGCTGATGGCCCACAGCGCCTCATGGATGCCCAGTTTTGAGCTGCTAGATCTGTTCTGAATCTATCCCATTTAGCACGGTGGTAGTGCCACACAGCACCATGGAGGGTGTCCTCCGTGTGAAGATGGGACTTCATCTCCGCAATGACTGTGCGGTGGTCACTGCTGCCAATGCTGTCATGGACAGATGCATCTGCGATAGGTAGATTGATGAGGATGAGGTCAAGTAGATTTTTCCCTCGTGTTGGTTCTCTCACCACCTGCCGCAGACCCAGACTGGTAGCTTTGTCCTTCAGGACTCGGCCAGCTTAGTCATTGGTGGTATTACTGCGCTACTCATGGTGATGGACATTGAAGTCCTCCACCCAGAGTACATTCTGTGCCCTTGCTACTCTTAGTGCTCCTTCCAAGTGGTGTTCAACAACAACAAAAAGAACAATTTATACTTATATAGCACCTTTAACATAATAAAACATCCCAAGGCGCTTCACAGGAGTGTTATATAAAAAACCAAATTGGACTCCAAGCCATATGAGGAGATGTTGGGGCAGATGACCAAAAGCTTGGTCGATGAGATAGGTTTTAAGGAGCATCTTAAAGGAGGATAGAGAGGCGGAGAGGTTTAGGCAGGGAATTCCAGAGCTTAGGACCTTGGCAGCTGAAGGCACAACCGCCAGTGGTGGAGCATTTAAAATTGGGGATGTTCAAAAGGCCAGAATATGTGGAGCGCAGAGGTCTAGGGGTATTTTAGGGCTGGAGAAGATTACAAAGATGAGGGCTAGGCCATGAAGGCATTTGAAAACAAGGATGAGAATTTAAAATCGAGGCTTTGCTTAACTGGGAGCCAATGTCGGTCAGCGAGCACAGGGGTGATGGGTGAACGGGACTTGGTGCAAGTTAGCACACAGGCGGCAGAGTTCTGGATGAGCTCAAGTTTATGGAAGGTAGAACTAGGGCGGCTGGCCAGGAGTGCATTGGAAGAGTCAAGTCTAGAGGTGATAAAGGCATGGATGAGGGTTTCGGCAGCAGATAAGTTGAGGTAAGGGCAGAGACAGGCAATGTTATGAAGGTGGAAATGGGCGGTCTTAGTGATGGAACGGATATGAGGTAGGAAGCACAATTCACGATCAAATATGGCACCATGGTTGTAAACAGACTTGGTCAGCCTTAGACAGTTGCCGGGGAGAGAGATTGAATCAGTGGAAAGGGAACGGAGTTTGTGGCAGGAACCGAAAACAGTGGCTTTGGTCTTCCCAATATTTAATTGGAGAAATTTCTACTCATCCAGTGCTGGATGTCAGACAAGCAGTCTTATATTGTAGAGACTGGAGGGTTCAAGAGAGGTGGAGGAGAGGTAGAGCAGGGTATCATCAGCATACATGTGAAAACTCACGTTGTGTTGCTGGTGATGTCACTGAGAGGCAGCATGTATCTGCGAAATAGGAGGGGGCCAAGGATAGATCCTTGGGGAATACCAGCGGTGACAGTGTGGGATCAGGAAGAGAAGCCATTGCAGGTGATTCTATGGTTACGGCTGGAAAGTTAGGAATTAAACCAGGCGGGTGCCGCCTCATCCAGGTGGAGAGGTGTTGGAGCCGAGTTTTGTGGTCAACCATGTGTGGTAAACCACTGTTTGTATTCCACTGTGTACATGCCTGGACATGCCTCGGCTGACTCCTCCCACAAGTCCTAGTATAAAGGTGACTGCTCCCCAGCCCCTTTGTATTCTGGACCGGTCGACCACTCGAGGCAGACCTTCATTCTTTTGTTAATAAAAGCCTTTAGTTACTCTCTTAACTCTCAGTCTTTTATGAGTAATTGATAGCGCATCACCATGTCAAAGGCTGCAGACAGGTCCAGAAGGAATAGATTACCTTTGTCGCAGTCAATTAGGATGTAATTTGTGACATTGGCAAGAGCAGATTTGGTACAGTGGCAGGGGCGGAAGCCTGATTAGAAGGATTCATGCAAGGAGTTCTGGGAAAGATGGGCACGGATTTGGGAGGCGACAACACATTCAAGAACTTTAGAAAGGAAAGGGAGGTTGGAGATGGGACGATAGGTTGCAAGGACTGGAGGGGTCAAGGTTTGTTTTTTGAGGAGAGGGGTGATGACGGCAGATTTGATGGAAAGGGGGACAGTACCTGAGGAGAGAGAACCGTTAGCAATATCTGCTAACATGGGAGCCAGGAAGGGAAGCTGGGTGGTCAGCAATTTAGTAGGAACAGGGTCGAGAGAGCAGGAGGTCGGTCTCATTGACAAGATGAGCTTTGAAAGGGCAAGAGGGAAGATAGGAGAGAAATTTGAGAAATATGCAAATTTAGGGTTAGAGCAGGGGAAAACAGAGAGGAAGTAATGTCCGGTGGGCTAGGGGAAGGGAGGGAATTGAAAGCAGCTACAGTTGAACGGATGTTGGACTTTTTTTTGTTAAAAATATTGACATTTATTGTTGGAGGTGAGGGAGGAGGAGACAGGGGAGGGTAGTTTGAGAAGGTGGTTAGTGGAGGAGAAGAGAAGCCTGGTGTTATTTTTGCTGTCCTGGATGATCTTCGAATAGTGGGCGGTTTTAGTGATGGCGAGCAGGACCCAGTAATGCTTTATATGATCGAGCCATATCTGGTGATGGATGATCAAACCAGTTGTCCGCCAAAGACGTTCAAGTCTGTGTCCCTTGGACTTAAGGGAGTGGAGATGAGGCATATATCAGGGGTAACGACTAGGGTGAGAGAGTAGGGACAAGGACATCAAAGGTGGTGGAAAGGATGTGATTTAGTAGCTGCAGAGATGTCATGGAGAATAGTAGGCCAAAGGCTAGGTAGTTGGGAATTAGAAAGTGCAGTGGTAAGGAACTTGAAGGAGAGTTTTTTCCAGGGGTGGATACGAAAAGAAGTGGGTTTAGGAGGGGGAAGGGGAATATGGGTAGAGAGTGATATAAGGAAATGGTTGGAGATTGCCTCAGCGGTGATGGCTATGGAGGGGATAGCGAGGCCACATGAGATGATAAGATTGAGGGGGTGGCCATGTATATGGGTGGGGGAGTTGACTGAGGGAGAGTTTAAGGGAGGAAAGGAGGGCAGTGAACTCAGAGAGGCAGCAAGAAGAGCTGAGATGGAGGTTGAAATCACTGAGGGTGAGAAGTCGCTCGGTGCAGAGGGAGGAAAGCAGAGAAGATATCTCATTGAGAAAATTGGTGTGGTATTTGGGTGGGCGGTACAGAATAAGAATTTTAAAAGAGAGACCGGAGGGGTGGAACAAGGTGAGATGCTCGAAGGTGGAGAAGTTGCCAGAAGAATAGAGAGACAGACCAAGGTGTGATTTAGAGATAAGGGCTACACCAGCACCGTGGCGGTTTGGCCGTGGAATAAGGTGGAAAGTATATCCAGGTGGGGAAGCTTCAGTAAGGGAAAAGGTGTCATCACCCCTCAACAATGTCTCTGTCAATGCCATGATGTCAATTTGATCGTCCACCATACGGTTGTGAATGGCAAGACCCTTATTTACAAGTGAACGTACATTTTGAAGGGAAATATGGAGGGGGCGATGATATCTAATGTATTGGTGAAGTCCAGAGGAGCAGAGCAGGGAGGGACAGGGAGGAGGTTGGTGAGATTAACTTGCAGCAGGCGCTTAGGGCGAGGAGAGAGTAAGATAGGGCAATTTGGGTTGCTGCTAGCTAGGAGGCAGCGACGAGTGCCTTGGTGGGCCTTTCGAAGGATGCCATGAGAGGCAGAGGGAAGCTGTATTTCCATGTTGGCAGGTCAGCTACCTCATGCTGGTTTGGTTATTCGAACCCCTGATTTAGTGACCACATTTGCCACCACACACTTTGTGTGATAGATGGTACCAAATGCTCCTTAGACTGTAGTTTAAAGAGTCAATTTAAATAGATTAAGCAGATCACAATAGCCCTGTTTTTAAAAAACTGGGCCCAAAATCCCACCGACAGTGTGGTTCCGGCATGGAACTTTACACCTTCCAAAATAATAGATTGTGGTGGAACTGGCTGCTGGCAGAAGATGCACCCACTCCCAGGAAAATGAGGGCAAAAGCTGCTTCCCACCAGGTTCTGCGGCTGCCTCAGAAGAGATCTGCTTAAAGAGGCAACAGTTTATGAAGGATGCACAGGTTAGTGTTTCCCATTGCACACTGACTTACAGACATCCCATCAAACACATCAACTAAACAAAGAACAGATGTATCTCAGCATTGTGCTTCATGCCACGAAAAGAGAGATTTAGAAGGGCTAAAAGGCAATTTGTGGAAAGAATGACATAATATAAAAGGAAATAGGAAGGACTTTTAAAAGTACATAAAAATTAAAAGATTAGTGAGAGTAGGAGAAATCAGGAATGAAGGATGGAGTCTAATTGTGGAGGATGAAAGTATGGTGAAGATATTAAATAAACATTTTGCATTGGTTATTCCAAATGATGGAGGTGAAAGCATAGCTGTAGTAGAGGATGATATGTACCAATCGACAGAGACAACGGTACAAATGGAATTAGTTCTGGAAAAGTTAGCAGAACTCAAGGTGATGTACCAGACCGTGATGGCATTGGTTATTGACAGGAAGTCAGAGATGAGATAGCAGAGATTCTGGCCATAATTTTTCAATCCTCTTTATTGTGCCATGGAGCTGGAACGTAGCCTTCAAGAATGGGGAGAAGGATAAACAAAGTAATTATAGACCAGTTAGTCTAATATCAGCTCTTATCAAAGTCACGAATGACATCCTTTGTGACTGTGACAAAGGTAAACTATCCCTCCTCATCCTTCCCAACCTGTCTGCAGCCTTTGACACGGTTGACCACTCCATCCTCCTCCAATGTCTCTCCACCATCGTCCAGCTGGGTGGGACTGCACTCGCCTGGTTCCATTCTTATCTATCTAATCGTAGCCAGAGAATCACCTGCAATGCCTTTGCTTCCCGCTCCCGCATCGCTACCTCGAGTTCCCCAAGGATCTATCCTTGGCCCCCTCCTATTTCTCATCTACATGTTGCCCCTTGGTGACATCATCTGAAAACACAGCGTCAGTTTCCACATGTACGCCGACAATACCCAGCTCTACCTCAGTCACCACCACTTCTCTCGACCCCTCCACAGCCTCTAAATTGTCAGACTGCTTGTCTGATGAGCAGAAATTTCCTCCAACTAAATATTGGGAAGACCGAAGCCAATGGGCTGGATTTTAATTCGGGGGCGGGCTGGGGTCGTGTAATCCGCATTTCGTGTTGTCCACCCGAATCTAAATCGATGTGGGAGATTGATGCGATTTTAACTTAATTGGCCAATTGAGTTCCAACATGTGGGAGCCCATGGCCAATGAGTTTTTCCAGTCTGAAAGTCGCCTCCGATGACATCACCATTGCTGCTGCATTTAAGGTCGACAACAAGCCTTGCTTCTTCTGCAGACTGCAAACCTTTTGGCCTTTCATGCTCCAGGGACCTGGAGGAAGAATGACCAGCCAGAGAGCTAGGGCTGCTCCGAGGTTTGATGACGTTGCCTTGCAGGCTTTAGTTGAGGGAGCAAGAGCTCATAAAGAGGTGCTCTTCCCTTGTTCAGGGAGGAAGAAGCCTCCCCAGCAGACCAAGGCTGTGTGGGTCCAGGTGGCAGAGGAGGTCAACTCATTATCAGTAACCCGCAGAACCTGGATCCAAATGCAGGAAGAGATTTCATGACCTCCTGCGCACTGGAAAAGTGAGAGTGAATTTCCCATCACCCTCCATCTGATCCCCATTGCCTTTCCTCACCAGCACTCAGCTTTAGCAATCTCTTCCTCCACATCCCACTTGACACTGACATCCCTGCACCCTTACCCATTCCCTCTCTCTCTATGGTCACATTCACCTAACTATTCGACTATGCAGCCTTCACACTCCCTATCACTGTGATGCTATGAAAACAACTGACAACACACAGGGAGGGCCCTTGGTCTTGCCACCTCACTCCATCTTTGTCTCCTAAATATCTATGCTATGGAATCTCTACACTCACTCCTTCATTCTCACTCAACCTCCACTTGTCTCCCTCATTGCAGGAAAAGAGAGCTCACAATAAGCAAGAAAGAGCGAGGACAGGAGGAGGGCCACCCTCAGTAGCCCAGCTCACCCCCTGGAAGGAGGCGGTCCTGGAGATCGTAGGAGTGGCGGAAGATGTGCAAGTGGGGGACGGACAGAGGGGTGCATCACAGCAAGCTGGTGACAGAATAGTTTTCCATCTCTCATTGACATTGCATGAGTCGCTGAGAATGATTCTGAAGCTCTAACAGATGGACTAATGATCATCTGCAATATGCAATGTGCATGTAACCTTGGCATCACATCTCTGACTCTCCTTTACTCCCCCACAGGACCATCGCAAGCACCTGTCTCCACTAGCCAGGAGGAACAGCATGAGCCTCAAGACTCCTCAGAAGAAGTTGCAACCTCTGAGGGTGCAGAGTCAGCAGAATTCAGTGCACCCAGCACCAGCACAGACACTCGCCTCGGTGGGACCTTCGGGACATAGAGTAGTGTTGTCACCTGGTGTATCACAGCTCACAAGTGAGTATCAGCAGATTGTGGAGACAGGGACAGCAGTGGAGAGTCCTAGTTGGAGGGCACAGGACACTGCCAGCTCGGCTCAGCTGCATGTCAACCCTCTGCCTCTGGGTCCATCCATAAGATCAGCGGTGCTGGAACTCCAGGAACAGATGCAGGAGTCTCTGGCAGGTTTTGTCTCCAGGGTCGCTGCGAGTGTGGAGCGAATGGAGGAGTCCATAGCGAACATGAGCAGAGCCTTTGTGGAATCATTGGCGCATGAACGCATCACCATGGAAAGGATGGCAACCCCCATGGAGGTGATAAGTTGCCAGAGTGCAGAAAACATGGTGAGTGTTTAGAACAGAATGACCTCTCTGGAGGAGCGATGGTCATCTATTGAACAGAGAAACCAGACCTTCATGGAAGTCCTTCTGAGTAGGACTTCCAGTACAGATACGGGTCCCCATGGCCCCCCTGGGGTGCAGCAAGGTGCTCTCAAGCCACTTGCAAGTGTTGAGGGGGACCTGACCCATGAGAGGGAAGTTGGTGGCAGACATCAAGGAAGTGGGGGCTCCTCTCCAAGCGCTCACACTTCCATGCCAGTGCAGAGCCCTCGGACAGAGCTCCACCAGAGTCCACACCCATCTGAGATCGGCGTCTCAACCCCTGCACAGCCGCAGCAGCAGACTGTTGACGAGCCCTCACAGGTTCGTAACCCCAGAGGATGCCCACCAAAGGTGTCGAGACAGGAGCAGCAGAAAAGTGAGCCAAGGGCCTCCACATCTGCTGAAGCCACAGGGGAAGCACCATGTAGGAGCACATGTAAGAGAAAGATACTGCACAAATAGTCACAGGGTAGTCACTTGGGTGAAATTTGATGTTTTCTGTGAAAAAGCCATCAGATGAATAATGTAAATAAAAAATCTGATGGCTACTGCTGTAGTTGTGGCGTGTGTCATTTCATGAATGGGACTTACACATTGAGGGCTTAGGATTACTTGCAATTGTCAGCATAGTGGTCAAATTGCTAGGAATCCGTTGGTCCTTGGCCATTGACGATGCTCAGGTAAGAAGCTGCGAAGCAAAAGTGCTTGATTGGCTAGGCTAAGCAGATCTAGCCAAGATGAGTGCGTTCCTTGCATCTCGGGCAGCAATGTTCTCGGGTACTGCTGCCATTGGTTGATGGACCTCTGCAAGATGTTCGTTTTCGCCCTCCTCCTCCTCATCTGAGGAGGATATGTGACGAGCCACTTGGTCCTCAGGAATCTGAAAGCCACGACGTTGTGAAGTGCACAGCAAACCATGACGATTCTGGAGACCCTGACTGCTGAGTACTGCAGGGCTCCACCTGATCTATCCAGGCATCTGAAGTGCATCTTCAGCAAACCGATGGTTTGCTTGATTATGGCTCTGGTGGAAATGTGGCCGGAGTTGTAGCTCTCCTCAGCTTCGTTGGATGGTCTCTTCAACGGCGTCATTAGCCACGTCTTCGAGGATAGCCCTTGTCTCCAAGTAGCCATCCATTAAGTTGGTCTGGCAGACTGAATAGCGGTGTCACACTAGACTGGCGCAGTATGAAGGAGTCATGGCAACTGCCAGGGTACTTGGCACAAACATGCAAAATTTCCTTCTTGTGATCACACACCAGCTGAACGTTAAGGGAATGGAAGCCCTTGCGGTTGACAAAAATACCTGGATTGCGATGGGGTGCCTTAAGGGCCACATGTGCAGTCAACGATGCCCTGCACCCTTGGAAAGCCTGCCAGATTGGCTAATCCAACCACATGCACTGTGACACTTGCTTGATCCTTGGTGAAATGGATGTGATTGTGCGCAATGACCAAGAGGGCATCGGTTACCTGCGTGATGCAAGTGTGTGCGGCCGCTTGGGAGATGCCACTGATGTCTGCTGCTGATCCCTGGAATGAGCCTGAGGCAAAAAAGTTGAGTGCGGTGGTGACTCTGACAGCCACTGGTAAGGAGTGTCCACCTGGTCCTCTGGCCTGCAGGTGTTGTTGCAGCATTGCGCAGATGTCACCCACTACCTCTCGCAAAAGTTGGAGCCGCCTTTGGCACTGCTGCTCAGACATGTTGAGGTAGCTGACCCTGTGTCTGTAGACCCTGTTTGGGGGGTATCTCCTGCGCCGACAGGCTTCCATGCGCTGGCCCCTTCTGGCCTGTGCAGCTTCAGGTGGGTGAGCAGCAGCTTGGCGCTCCTGTTGTTAATACTGCTGTTGGTGCTGCTGTTCCTGGTTCTGCTGGTGCCAAGGCTGGTCTTCGTCCTCATCTAATGTCCAGAAGGGAAGTAAATAAATGGCTCCTATGCTTCTGGTATATGCCTCAGTTGAGGAAGCGCTCAGTGAAGGTGGCAAGAGGGGTTTCCCAGGAGGTCACACTGGAGATGGGTGTCTGGCTCCAAACTTCCACAGCTGTGGTTATGCCTTCTAAAAGTTCCCCCAGACCTGAGACTACAAAGTCCTGCCACCTGCAAATGATGGCTGATCAAATCTCCTCTTTAATGGTTGAGCTGCAGCTGACAGTCAGCAATCCAATTGTGCTCCCGTCAGGTTTCACCGTCATGTATCAGAACAGGCGTGTTTCAGGCGGGAAAAGGGTTAAAATCACAAAGGCCTTTCAAAATGGCATTATAGAGACAATTTAGTGCTTGTTAAGGGCCTTAACGGCCTATCCCACCTCTTGGAGGAGGGACGGAGACGGGACCAATAGACACGAATTAATGAAAATTGCTTGGAGGTGGGGTTGGGCCCCCACGCCAGTTTTTGCAATTTTAACCTCCCACACACCTCCAATCCCGTCTCCACAGCCCAATGAAAATCCTGCCCATTGTCTTTGGTCCCCGCTACAAACTCAATTCCCAAGCCACCTACTCCATCCCTCTCCCTAACATCTGTCTGAGGCTGAACCAGACTGTTCGCAACCTTGGTGTCATATTTAACCCTGAGATGAGCTTCCAACCACATATCAGCACCATCACTAACACCGCCTATTTCCACCTTCATATCATTGCCTGACTCCACCCCTACCTCAGCTCATCTGCGGCTGAAACACTCATCCATGCCTTTTTACCTCTGGACTTGACTATTCCAACGCACTCCAGGCTGGCCCCCCGTGTTCTACCCTCCATAAACTTGAGGTGATCCAAAACTCGGCTGGCCGTGTCCTAACTCGCACCAAGTTCCGTTCACCCATCACCCCTCTGCTCACTGACTAACACTGGCTCCCGGTTAAGCAACGCCTCGATTTTAAAATTCTCATCCTTGATTTCAAATCCCTCCAATGCCTTGGCACTCCCTGTCTTTGTAATCTCCTCCTGCCCCACAATCCTCCAAGATATCTGCACTCCTCCAATTCTGACCTCTTGAGCATACCTGATTTTCATCGCTCCACCATTGGCGGCTGTGCCTTCAACTGCAATGGCCCTAAGCTCTGGAATTCCCTTCCTAAACTTCTCCGCCTCTCTACCTCTCTTTCCTTCTTTAAGAGACTCCTTAAAACCAGCTTGGGCTTATAAATGGCGAGTAACATTCGTGCCATACAAGTGCCGGGCAATGACTATCTCCAAAAAGAGAGTCTAACCACCGCCCCTTGAAATTCAACAGCATTACCATCGCTGAATCACCCACCGTCAACATCCTGGGGGGGTCACCATTTACCAGAAATTTAACTGGACCCCCCACATAAATACTGTGGCTGCAAGAGCAGGTCAGAGGCTGGGTATTCTGTGGCAAGTGTCTCACCTCCTGACTCCCCCAAAGCCTTTCCACCATCTACAAAGTACAAGTCAGGAGTGTGAAGGAATACTCTCCACTTGCCTGGATGAGTGCAGCTCCGACAACACTCGAGGAGCTCAACACCATCCAGGACAAAGCAGCCTGCTTGATTGGCACTCCATCCACCACCTTAAACATTCACTCCCTCCACCACCAGCGTACCGTGGCTGCAGTGTGTACCATCTACAAGATGCACTGCAGCAACTCGCCAAGGCTTCTTCAACAGCACCTCCCAAACCCGCAACCTCTACCACCTAGAAGGACAAGGGCAGCAGGCGCATGGAAACACCACCACCTCCAAGTTCCCCTCCAAGTCGCACACCATCCTGACTTGGAAATATATCGCCATTCCATCACTTCCAACATGTCTTCCTTTCTCCTCAGCCGAGGATTCCCCTCTACTGTGGTCGACACAGCCCTTGACCACACTTCTGCTCTCGCCTCTTCCTCTCTCTCCTGGAACCACAATAGGGTTCCATTTGTCCTCACCTTTCACCCCACCAGTCTCCAACGGATCATCCTCCGCCATGTCATTCTGTATATGTTGCGTCCATTGTTTTCTGCTCTGCTAACTCCCTCTCCGATTTGGATACTGCTGGGGGCGATGGTTTCTCAGGGGAATGCAGCAAGAGCCAAGTCCGTGGCACTACGAGTGGCTCAGCTGCACAGGAGGGGAGGAAATAGAGTGGGAGAACAATAGTGATAGGGGATTCTATCGTAAGGGGAACAGAGAGACGTTTCTGTGGCCACAGATGTGACTCCAGGATGGTATGTTGCCTCCCTGGTGCCAGGGTCAAAGTTGTCACCGAACGGCTGCAGGGCATTCTGAAGGGGGAGGGCGAACAGTCAGAGGTCGTGGTTCACATTGGTACCAATGACATGGGTAGAAAGAGGGATGAGGTCCTGCAACAAGAATTTAGAGAGCTGGGTAGCAGATTAAAAAGCAGGACCTCAAAAGGTTGTAATCTCTGGATTCCTCCCGGTGCCATGTGCTAGTGAGTATAGGAATAGGAGGATAGAGCAGATGAATGCATGGCTAAAGAGTTGGTGCAGGAGGGAGGGCTTTAGTTTCCTGGATCACTGGGTCTGCTTCTGGGGAAGGTGGGACCTGTACAAGTCGGATGGTTTGCACCTGAACTGGAACGGGACCAACATCCTTGCGGGGAGGTTTGCTAGTGCTGTTGGGGGGGTGGGGTTAAAACTAACTTGGCAGGGGGATGGGATGCGGAGTGGAACTATAGTAGGGGGTGATGCACAGCCAAATATAGAGGAAAAAAGTCAGCCTAGAAGGCAGAGCAAATATGTAAAGGCACAAGGGAGTATGGCAAGGCTGGGTGACATTGATTTTAATGCAAGGAGTCTTGCGAGTAAGGCAGATGAATTGAAGGTGTTGATGAACACATGGGAGTATGATATTGTTGCTGTCACAGAGACATGGTTGAGGGAGGGGCAGGACTGGCAGCTCAATATTCCGGGGTATAGAATCTTCAGGCGAGACAGAGGGGGGTGTAAAAGAGGAGGGGGTGTCGCAATATTAATCAAGGAGTCAATTACTGCTGTAAGGAGGGATGATATCTTAGCAGGTTCCTCTAATGAGGCCATATGGGTAGAACTTAAAAACAAAAAGAGGGCAAGCACTTTGTTGGGAGTGTACTATAGGCCCCCAAACAGTCAGGGGGAGATAGAGGAACAGATATGTAGGCAAATCTCAGAGAACTGTAGAAATAATAGGGTCCTTTGCTGTTTGTAGTGTACATTAATGATTTAGATATGAATGTAGGAGGTATGATAAGTTTGCAGATGACACATAGCGAGGAGGGAAGCCTCAGGCTATAGGACAATATAGACGGGTTGGTTAGATGGGCAGAACTGTGGCAAATGGAATTTAACCCTGAAAAGTGTGAGGTGATGCATTTGGGAGGACTAACAAGGCAAGGGAATACACAATGGGGGTGATTTTCACTCAAGTCGGGAAGGAGGCGGGCCTGCAACTTTTGGGTTGTAGTCCCGCCTCCATCGAGATGCGGCCAATCCACGTGATTTTAACTTGATTGATCTTGTTGAGCCCGCCCAGGGGGCTCAGCAGGCCAATTAAGGGCCACCCGGCAACAGGTGACATCACAGACTGAAATTTCATCTGTCAAGACGTTTTGACAAATGAAATATCAGTGTTTCACAGCTGTTTGAAGCTGTCAAACACTGACCATCTTACTTCTAACCTGAATCCTTCTACACAGACTCAGTTAGAAATCTCTCCGGCACAGAAAGCTGAAGGCTGTCACTTTTGACAGTTCGCAGCCATTCTGCTTTCTGTGCCGGTTAGATGATGAACTCCTGAAACCTAGAGGAAGGAAGGCTGAAAAGGTAAGTACAGGTAATTTAAACTTCTTTAGACATACTTACCTTTGCACTCATGCACCCATCACTCACCTGAACACCGACATCTCGACCCCTCCAAGTCCTTCAACCCGACGGCCCGACACTCTAACTTGCCGTGGTTTGGAGCCATCGGGAATCCCACACTTCAAGCTTTAAAATAGGGATTAGGCTAAAAACTACCTGTTAACAGGCAGTTAATTGTCACTAATCCCTTCCCGCCTCGGGTAGGCGGGTCCCAGTGCAGGGCGGGTACCCGCCTCCTTTGAAACTTATATGGAGGTGGGTTTGGGTGCGGGATGGTGTTGGGACCCCCGAATTCGGGACTTTAACTCCCCGCATGCCTCCAATCCCGACTCCACGGGTCAGTTAAAATCGAGGCTAATGAATGCTAGGACCCTAGGAAGGACAGAGGATCAGAGGGACCTTGGTGTGCATGTACATAGATCCCTGAAGGCAGCAGGACAGGTAGATAAGGTGGTTAAAAAGGCATGTGTGATACTTACCTTCATTAGCCGAGGCATAGAATATAAGAGCAGGGAGGTTATGATGGAGCTGTACAAAACCCTAGTTAGGCCACAGCTGGAATACTGTGTGCAGTTCTGGTCGCCACACTACAGGAAGGATGTGATTGCATTGGAGAGGGTGCAGAGGAGATTCACCAGGATGTTACCTGGGCTGGAGCGCTTCAGCTATGAAGAGAGACTGGACAGGCTGGGGTTGTTTTCCTTGGAGCAGAGAAGGCTGAGGGGGGACCTGATTGAGGTGTACAAAATTATGAGGGGCATAGATAGGGTAGATAGAAAGGAACTTTTCCCTTTAGTAGAGGGGTCAATATTCAGGGGGCATAGATTCAAGGTAAGGGGCAGGAGGTTTAGAGGGGATTTGAGGAAAAACTTTTTCACCCAGAGGGTGGTTGGAATCTGGAACTCACTGCCTGAAAGGGTGGTAGAGGCAGGAACCCTCACACCATTCAAGAAGCATTTAGATGAGCACTTGAAACGCCATAGCATACAAGGCTACGGACCAAGTGCTGGAAAATGGGATTAGAATGGACAGAGCTTGATGGCCGGCGCAGACACGATGGGCCGAAGGACCTCTTTCTGTGCTGTATAACTCTATAAAAATGTAAGATGAGCCTTCCCCTGACTGACTGAATTTACTGTGGGCCATGAGAAATTTAGAAACATTGGCATATACAGGAATCTTTCGTTTAACCAGAGGTTAAATGTCCGGAAAGCTCTATCTACCGGCAAAATTCAGGAGCCGTTTCCTTTAAGTTTTTTTTACTTCTCGTTGCTTTTTTTTTCCAGTCAGGCTCTGCAAGGTCTAGCTGAAGCTGTTGCTTAGCTACATAGACGCTTTTAAGCTGCGGCTGACTGTTTTGAAACTGTTGCTAAGCAACAGGGTTAGCTGATTCACATGGAGCTCAAAAGCTCCGTATATTTTAACATTAGCGCTGGTTTCTACGGCAGTTTTGATGGTACGGCACCAGCTTGGTCCCGTCAGTGCCGGATACCAGAAAGTTTCCTGTAGTTGGACACTTCCAGGGGAACATCCTGCAGCCATTGATACACTTCCAGGGATCCCCTTTAAAAATTTAAGTGTTCTGGTCATCTACCTGTCCAAAGTTATGAAAGTCAGCGTCAGGAATGCACAGAAAAATGGGTTTGTCTTTTTTTTAAATTCATACAGTAACAGAAATAACATGCCAAAAAATACAGTATGTAGAATTTAGAAATTTGACTGATTTCTTGCGGACCCCCAGTAACTTCCCCACAACTGATGTTAAACCTCCCTCCTTTGTGAAATAATGGAGTAACATTTGCAATTTTCCAATTCAAAGGTATAATACCTGAATCTAAAGAGCTTTGGAAAATGACGACTAACATATATAACTTCCCCACCTGCTTCCTTGAATACCCTGGGAAGAACCCTGTCCTCATAGTTGTTGCAGAAGCTCTGTGCTTTACCACAATGGGGGAAATGCATCTTCCTGCGGTTGTGCTGGTCTGCATGCTGCTGTGGGGATGGGGCCCATTCTTCAGTGGGCAGTCCCAGCAGGTGCAGTCCTTGATGAGCAGAGATTGTGATGATTTACGACTCCTCGGTTGCTGCCCAGAACGGTTAAATGTGAGGGCATGACCAGAGTGTGTGTAGTAATGGGCCCTTTTAATCACAGTCCCTTCCAGCAAGTCGTCTCCCAGATTGGGGAAGTGGGGGAGGGAGAAGGTGGAATCTGTGGAGAGCTGTGGAATAATTCAAATGCAAAGGTGTATGAGAATCCCTTGTAGACTTAAGCTTAACTGACAAAAAGAACAACAAAAACATAAATTTATATAGTACCTTTGACATAGCGAAATGTTCCAAGGCACTTCGTAGAAGCATAATCAGCCAAAATTGGATGGTGAGCTAAAGAACGAGAGCATTGGGAGGGGGTGATCAAAAGCTTGGTTAAAGAGGTGGATTTTAAGTAGTGTTGAAGGGGAAGAGGGAGGTGAGAAACAGAGAGGTTTAAGGAGGCAATTCCAGAGTGTTTTAATTATTATGAATTTATGCTTCATCTGTGTTAAGTCTGTGAATTATTTAGTTAATTAAGACACAGACTAATGAGTAACAATAAAAACAGGTCTTTACTGGTTGGAGGTAGGGACTATACTGAATACAAGATTACTGCACAGTGCTTATATACCGGTGTGTTCACCCCCGGTATTACGTCTACAGCAGCCTGAGAAAGTAGTACATCTCTTAAGGTGGAACAGGCTTAAGCTCTCTTAAGGTGGAACAGGTTACATACACAACACTCCTCCCTTCTTAGCTTTATAGTCACCCCTCCCCATTTAACATAACGTAATAACATATATAACTTCATGTTTAACGTAACATATCACAGATTCAGTCTCTGCGGAAAACAGTTCACAGATTCAATCTCTGTGGTGTAGTCGGTTCACGTTACTCATTCAATAGTCCTTTCATGGATTTAACAGCTTGAACTTCCGAACTGATTTGGCTCCGTTTGGAGGGACCACGTGTGTGATCTGGTAGAGGTGATAATGGTTCAGATGGGTCATCTTCTGTTTTTACTTTTCCTTTTCTGCTTCTTGGAGACTCTCTGGGCTCCATTGTCAGCTGCCACAGCTGCCAGCTGCATGCGCAGTTCCTCCTTCTCTTCCTCCTGTTTCCGTCGTAGAGCCAGCTTCTCCCGATGTTCCGTAGACTTTTGGTGCTCCTCCATGATTTCTGCACTTTGGGAGTCGAAGTTACAAGCTGGGCAGGACAGGACATCGTAATATTCGGTGTCGTCCACCAGGTCATGGTAATATTCGGTGTCGTCCTGAGCTAGACCAGTGAGAGGGTCGTCTATTTCCTCCATACCCAGCTGGACGTTAGCCAGCTCTTGTTCCAAATCCAGACATCTTTCCTGAAGAGACTTCTTCATGTGTACCTCTGCATCCAGCTTTTTCTGGGCTTTCAGCAAGTCGTTTACTAGTGACCTCATTTGTGATTTTAATACTTCAACTTCCTTTGGAGATTGATTGATCGGACTATGCAATCCCTCTACCGGAGCAGCTGTTTCAGCGGTCTGTTGTTCTACATTGACGTGAGTCAGCGTACTTTTGGCATCCAATTGCTGCTCTGTTGCAGTCGTTTCAGTCTGTGTCGTCACATCAGCCATCTCAATGACTTTTGAGAGCTCCGAACCCTTTTCCTTTGAAGATCGCAGCTCGTGTTCAAGTTTTTCCCATTTCAGAGTCTTGTCCCTCAGCATATGAAGGAGTTGGCTGACCGTTAACTCTTCTGACACCAGATTATGGCACGCACGTTCAGAACCTGAATCAGCTTTGATTCGTTCGGCCTCCTCGCGCAGATGGTTGGTGTGCTCCTGCTCCATTTTCTCCATCAGTTGCTTCTGTTGACTTTCCAGATTCTCCCACTCTGTAACAAAGAACTTTTTTATTTCATTCATCTCTTGCTCAAAACGGCTAATCATTTGTTCTAATTGCTGTTGTAGTTTGAAATGGAGTTGAGTTCGAGCCCAGTGTCCCTCAAAAATGTGCATATCAGTAGACTTGACAGACTCAGAATTCTCTGTTAAACTATGTTGTTGTTGCTCAGTGGAATTCTGTGCTGAAACTTTGTCTTTTGCACATGGGTTGGTCTTACCATCATCAGTTCTAGAGTCTGGGCTGATTATCTGCACCGAGTTCTCACTCTTTATGGCTTTTAGCGAATGCCAGTCCATATTTATGTTTCTAAACCACTCCCGGCCTAGTAGTGGTGGACCTCCCTCCGGTAGCACATATAAGTCCATTATTTGACTTCCTTCGCCCTTGTTGGCCACTGCAACCTTTATTGTCCCGATGGGGTACACTCTCTGCCCCGTGTAGGTTGTCAATATAATCTCCGTATCCTGTAGGGGAATATGTTGGAATAACCTTCTGTAATCTTTCTTATTCATGACCGACAATGCCGATCCAGTGTCCAATTCCATTTTTACTTGGACTCCTTGATATACCTATCAATTCGTCCAATAAAAGCGACGAGTTAGGAACGTAACTAAAGGTTTTTATTGACTAAATAACAGAGCCCACCCTCGTGGGTGATCGGGTCCAACAAGGAGGAATACCAGCCAGTCGACTACCTTTATACCTGGGCAGGTAGGTGGAGCCATGGGCGGAGTCGGAGGTGGTCAGCCCAGGTATAACAGCGCGACAAGAGGCGACCTCGTATCGTGATACAACAGTGATAACGGTGATAACAATACAACAGTGATAACTATAGTGTAACGATAAAAGTGGTTTACCACATTCACCCCTTGTTTAGATTTGAGTCCGGCGGGGTGAAGTGTACTACCAGTTCTGGTATGTCAGTCTGTCCGGAGGCCTCGTAAGCCTCTCCGATCGTCGCAGCGGCGGTGCTGCATTATCCGGTGTTAGTGCTGGTGTCTGCGTGGTCGGCGAAGGCTCGTGGGGTTCCGGCATGCCGTCTACCTGGGCTGGAATTGGGGGGGTGGTGGGGGGGGTAAAGGTGGTGTCTCCGGAGTGCCCGAGGGTGCGAGGTCTCGTAAGGAGACAGTGTCCTCCCGCCCGTCTGGGTAAGCCACGTAGGCGTACTGGGGGTTGGCGTGCAGGTGGTTCACCCTCTCGACCAGGGGGTCTGTTTTATGGGCCCTCACGTGCTTTCGCAGCAAGACGGGCCCCGGAGAGGTCAGCCAGGTTGGTAGAGTGGTTCCCGTAGTCGACTTCCTGGGGAAAACAAACATTCGTTCATGGGGGGTGGCGTTAACGGCAGTGCAAAGTAGTGACCGGATGGAGTGCAGCGCTGTCGGGAGGACTTCCTGCCAGCGGGAGGTTGGGAGGCCCTTAGACTTTAAGGCTAAGAGGACGGCCTTCCATACCGTCGCGTTCTCTCTTTCCACCTGGCCGTTCCCTCGGGGGTTGTAGCTGGTGGTCCTACTTGCTGCAATACCTCTCGCTAGTAGGAACTGACGGAGTTCCTCGCTCATGAAAGAGGAGCCCCGGTCACTATGTATATAGTTTGGGAACCCGAACAAGGCGAAGAGGTCGTTCAGGCATTTAATGACCGTGGTACTGGTCATGTCTGGGCAGGGGAAGGCAAAGGGGAAACGGGAGTACTCATCAACAATGTTGAGGAAGTACACGTTACGGTCAGAGGACGGGAGGGGCCCCTTAAAGTCGATGCTCAGGCGCTCGAAGGGGCGGGTGGCCTTGATCAGGCTTGCTCTGTCCGGCCTAAAGAAGTGCGGTTTGCACTCGGCACAGGTCTGGCAGTTCCTGGTTATGGTCCTGACCTCCTCGATGGAGTAGGGCAGGTTGCGGGCCTTAATGAAGTGGTAAAGTCTGGTGACCCCGGGGTGGCAGAGGTCGTTGTGGAGGGTCTGAAGTCTATCACTTTGCGCGCTGGCGCATGTAATTCGTGACAGAGCATCGGGGGGTTCGTTCAGCTTACCTGGCCGGTACAAGATATCATAATCGTAGGTGGAGAGCTCGATTCTCCACCTCAAGATCTTGTCATTCTTGATTTTGCCCCTCAGCTTGTTATTAAACATAAAAGCGACCGAACGTTGGTCGGTAAGGAGGGTAAATCGTTTGCCTGCCAGGTAGTGCCTCCAGCGTCGTACCGCCTCCACAATCGCCTGGGCCTCCTTCTCGACCGACGAGTGTCGGATCTCAGGGCCCTGTAGGGTCCTTGAGAAGAAGGCCACCGGTCTCCCCTCCTGGTTAAGGGTGGCGGCTAGGGCGAAGTCGGATGCATCGCTCTCGACTTGGAAGGGGATGGACTCATCCACTGCGTGCATAGTGGCCTTGGCAATGTCTCCCTTAATGAGGGAGAAGGCTGCGCACGCTTCCTCCGTAAGGGGGAAGGATGTGGACTTCATGAGGGGTCTGGCTTTGTCCGCATAATTGGGCACCCATTGGGCATAGTAGGCGAAGAGCCCCAGGGTTCTCTTAAGTGCCTTAGGGCAGTGGGGGAGGGGTAGCTCCATGAGGGGGCGCATTCTTTCGGGGTCGGGGCCGATGAGTCCGTTCTCTACTACACAGCCAAGGATTGCAAGGCGCGAGGTGTTAAACACACATTTCTCCTTATTGTAGGTGAGGTTCAGCCGTTGGGCCGTACGGAGGAATTTCTCCAGATTCATGTCATGGTCCTGCCGGTCGCGGCCGCAGATGGTGACGTTATCTAGATAGGGGAATGTGGCCTGCAGTCCGTTCTGGTCAACCATCCGGTCCATCTCCCTTTGGAAGACCGAGACCCCGTTGGTGACACCGAAGGGGACCCTAAGGAAGTGGTATAGGCGCCCATTCGCCTCGAAGGCGGTGTACTGGCGGTCCTCGGGGTGGATAGGGAGTTGGTGGTAGGCCGACTTAAGGTCGATGGTCGAGAATACGCGGTATTGTGCAATCTGATTGACCATGTCAGATATGCGGGGAAGGGGGTATGCGTCCAGCTGGGTGTATCTGTTTATGGTCTGGCTGTAGTCGATGACCAGGCGATTTTTATCGCCGGTCTTAACGACCACGACCTGGGCACGCCAGGGGCTGTTGCTCCCCTCGATGATGCCCTCCTTCAGGAGACGCTGCACCTCAGAGCTAATGAAAGCTCTGTCCCCAGCGCTGTACCGCCTGCTCTTGGTAGCGACGGGTTTGCAGTCGGGGGTGAGGTTAGCGAACAGGGAAGGTGGCGGCACCTTGAGGGTGGATAGGCTGCAGGTGTTACGCGGTGGGCGGTTTAACCTTCGCTGGTTGTCGACTGTGAGTGGGGGGAGGGGTCCACCGTATGCTAGGGTTACACTTTGGAGGTGGGATTGGAAGTCCAGCCCTAGTAGGACGGCAGCGCAGAGCTGGGGGAGGACGAGGAGTTTAAAGTTTTTATACTCTGTACCCTTAACCGACAAGGTCACAGCACAGTAGCCGCTAATGTCCGTGGCGTGGGACCTCGATGCCATCGAGATTCGGTTGCGCATTGGCAGGACAGGGAGGGAGTAGTGGCTCACCGTGTCTGGGTGGATGAAGCTCTCCGTGCTTCCGCTGTCGAACAGGCAGGTCGTGGCGTGGCCGTTTACTTTGATGTCCATCATCGACTTGGACAGGTGGTGTGGGCGGGCTTGATCCAGAGTGACGGAGGCTAGCGTGTAGGTAAGCGAGTCGTTGTCGTCTGCGGGCGAGGCGGTCGTCGGGTCCGGGGGCCCGGTGGCAGTCGGGCGTGGTGGGTAAAATGGCGTCTCCCACGAGGTAGGACAAAATGGCGGAGAAGATGGCTGCCCCCATAACTCACATGAGGCACTATTGGGGTCGGTTGCCTTGATCAAAGATGGCCGCCCCCATGACTCACGTGTGGGGATACTGGCCTCAGTTGCCGTGAAAGAAGATGGCCGCCCCCACAGTTCGCATGAGGCACTGCTGGCCTCTGAAGATCCGCTCCTGCAGGCCTTAGAGAAGTGGCCTTTCTTCCTGCAGGTTGTGCAGGTAGAGTTCCTGGCTGGGCAGCGCGACCTCGGGTGCTTCTCCTGGCCGCAAAAGAAGCAGCCGGCGGCACGATCGCGGGTGCCCGATGTCGGAGCCGGTACCAGGGGTGGCGGGCCCGGGACGCCGATGCTGAGGTAGGTCCCGGGGGCGGCGCTGCGAAGGGTATTGCGGTAGGGGTCGGGGTAGGTCCCGGGGGCGGCGCTGCGAAGGGTATTGCGGTAGGGGTCGGGCCCGAGTCCCAGGGTCGCGAGCAGTACCTGGAAAACGCCTCCTGGTCCTGATGGGCCACCTCCAGGGAGAGAGCGAGGGCTTCAGCTTTGTCCAGGTCGAGGTCTTTAGCTTCAAGCAGTCTTTGTCGTGAGTAGTCGGACCGTAGGCCTTTCACAAAGGCATCGCAGATATTATCTTCCGTATTTTCAACAGCCGTCACCGCTTTAAAGTCACAGTTCCTGCCGAGTGCTCTTAGCGCCCGTAAAAATTCAGCTACAGACTCTCCTGGCTGTTGCGGGCGGGATCTTAGGAGGTGCCTGGTGTACATGTAATTTACCGGGCTGCGGTACTGCTGTTTCAGTAGGTTGATAGCGGCCTCGTACGTAGTCGTGTCCTGGATGAGTGCGTATACTCTCGGGCTCGCTTGGGCGTTCAGAAGTCTTAGTTTGGATCTCTGCGGGGCGCCGGATTCTTCCAGGTAGGATTCGAAGCAGTCCAGCCAGTGTTTGAAGTTGAGGGCTGCGTTTGCTGCCTGTGGGTTTAGATCCAGGTACGGTGGTTTGAGGGCTTGCAGCCAAGCCGGCTGGTGTGGCTGTGCTTCTGGGAGGGCTTCTGGCTGGCCAGTAGTAGACATCTTTAAAATTTAGTCAATAAAATTGATATACCTATCAATTCGTCCAATAAAAGCGACGAGTTAGGAACGTAACTAAAGGTTTTTATTGACTAAATAACAGAGCCCACCCTCGTGGGTGATCGGGTCCAACAAGGAGGAATACCAGCCAGTCGACTACCTTTATACCTGGGCAGGTAGGTGGAGCCATGGGCGGAGTCGGAGGTGGTCAGCCCAGGTATAACAGCGCGACAAGAGGCGACCTCGTATCGTGATACAACAGTGATAACGGTGATAACAATACAACAGTGATAACTATAGTGTAACGATAAAAGTGGTTTACCACACTCCTTCTATCTGAAGAGTAACCCAAATTGTCTGGAGGTCTGCACCCTTACCAACGTTGAGTACCCTTAAGCTAGCCAGTTCAATACTGCTTAAGCCAGCCAGTTCATTACTGCTAGCGTCTGAATCGGACTCCTGTTCGGCCACCTTGTGTACCTTTGCGTATTTCCCTTGCGGTGACTTCTTGTTGCTGGTCTTCTTCCCTGACCTGCATACTCCAGCTATGTGTCCAAGCCTACCACATGTTCTGCATTCTTGGTTTTTAAACCAACACTGGTTCTGATCATGCGTTGTCTTTCCACAACGATAACATTTAACAGAACTCACACCCAATTTGTGTGCACTGAGCTCCGGTGACCGTAGCTGCATTACTGCCGTGCCTCTCGCTGCGGCTTCATGTGCTGCTGCCATAGTGACCGCCTTCTCAAGCGTCAGCTCATTCTCCTCGAGCAGTCGCTTTTGTGTATCCTGTTTAAATAAACCACACACAAATTTGTCTCGTAGTGCATCTGTCAGTCCCGTTCCAAACTGGCAATATTTCGCTAATTTACGCAATTCCAGCAAATATTCAGCATTGCTTTCATGCTGTAGCTGCCTTCTGTCGTAAAATTTAAATCGTTCCGCTAACATCAGCGGCGTGGGGTTTAGATGATCTTTCAGGACAGTAACAATCTCATCGAACGTCTTATCCGCCGGTTCATCTGGTGATAACAGGTGTTTCAATTGCCCGTATGTCTTCGCACCCATTAAATTTAATAATGTTAGAGCTTTATCTTGGTCACGAATTTTATTGGCCTTACAATAATTTTTTACTCTTTCAACATATATGGCCCAATCTTCGAGGTCACTATCAAAGGTGCTAATATTCCCGTGTTTAGGCATTGTAGATTTGCAATTTCTCAGATTTTCTTTTCTTTACTTGTTATCAAAGATGGCGGCTTCCCGCTCTTGCCGTCGTCCTCCGCCCACAAAATGGCGGTTTTCCCGCGCTTGGCGGTCTTCACCCGTCCCCCGACGCCGTCTCCCTTCAGCCCCCGAGTGCGGCCCTTATCTTCGCCGCGATCGCCCGAGTGCGGCCCTTATCAGCGGATGCGATCGATGGCCCGGCTGCGCCTCGCACTTGAAAGCGGTCCGGCCCTTATCAGTGCTTGTGATCGATGGCCCGGCTGCGCCTCGCACTCCAAAGCCCTTATCTCCCGATCGCAATCGATGGCCCGCGCTGTGCACCGCGGCTCTCGCGCCTTCAATTTCTGCAGCCGCTGCCCTTTCAGCCCGAGTGCGGCCCTTATCGGTGGTTGCGATCGATGGCCCGGCTGCGCCCCTCACTTCAAAGCGGCCCGGCCCTTATCTGCCGATCGCTATCACCCTGTACCTGTGTCTTCCCCAGCCCTGTCTTCTACTCCGGTTCACAAGCTGATGGAGGCTTCAGGGTCCTAATGCCTGTCGCTTCCAGTGGGGTGGTGTGGTTTGAAACCTCTCTTCAACCGCCGTGGAATAACTGCCGCAGGGTAAGAACCTGACTCGTCGCCAGTGTTAAGTCTGTGAATTATTTAGTTAATTAAGACACAGACTAATGAGTAACAATAAAAACAGGTCTTTACTGGTTGGAGGTAGGGACTATACTGAATACAAGATTACTGCACAGTGCTTATATACCGGTGTGTTCACCCCCGGTATTACGTCTACAGCAGCCTGAGAAAGTAGTACATCTCTTAAGGTGGAACAGGCTTAAGCTCTCTTAAGGTGGAACAGGTTACATACACAACAATCTGCATATTCAATCGTATTGTTAATTTTGGAAAAGTAAATGCTGTTCCTAACATGCATCTTCTACAGTGGTATCCATTCAAAAGACATGTTGACCACATGCTCACTAAACTTGATGGGACTCATTTTGAAATAATTTGTGCTTTTCAGCCTGGCAAGGTGATCTTGTAGAGTTATATAAATTTGCAAGAGTAGGACAAAGGGGCACAGATTCTGATGAGCGAAGAGTAATTTTAGGACTCGTATCGGGAAATGCTTCTTCACATAGAGTGATCACCCTGTAGAATAATGTTCCAGCAGTGGAAGCAAAAACCCAGGGATCACTGAAACAACTGGATACTACAATGGGTGGACCTTAGGACCTCTGGCTGGATGAAAGGACCAAATAGCCTTCCTCATCTGTAATTATCTTGTGAATTAGTGGATGATCTCAAGTTTCTGTATGTGCGTATCTCCTTCCCACACACTGCAAAGAATGTGGGAAATTAGTCTTGAATAATGTAATGGAAGCTAACTAGAAAGTGGCAGGCAGAGGTACATGCAACCTGTGTTAGCACCAAATTTAAATGAGTGCATTTTGGAATTCTGCTTTGGGACTTTTGTGGGATCACTCTCTCCTCCTTTAAGTCACTCCTTAAAACCTACCTCCTTGACCAAGCTTTTGGTCACCTGTTCTACTATCTCCTATTTGGCTTGATGTCAAATTTTCTCTGCTAACACTCCTGTGAAGCACCTTGGGACATTTTACTACATTAAAGGCGCTATATAAATGCAAATTGTTGTTGTTTACACAGAGCCAAGGGCAACGACCAAAGGGCACCAAATTAATGCAAATTACTCTTAAATGTAAAGACGTGCTGGGCTCAGCAATGAACCAACCCAATTCCCCAGTGTAGCCGTCTCTACTCGCGGTTAAAGAAGAAAAAAATGGGTAGACAGAAAGGGAGCAGAAAAGTTGATCAGCATTCGTTGCATTGGTTTGGTTTTTAAGATGATGGCGAGACTGCCTCTTCAAAAGGGAGCTTGTGGCGAGACATCCCCATTAAAACTTTGTTTGAAAACCTCATGTCGTAAAAGTACTTTGCATTTGGGCTGAAAACTAAACTCGTCTGATTCAAAATGAAGCATAAAACAAAAGGAAAGGTAGCCACACAATTATGGTCAGCAGTTCTGTTTTCCCAGTCTGTGCTCCAGACAATTTGTTGTTTTGATTGTTTGGTTATTTTCCACTCTGTTAAAAAATAATGTACACTTTGAAATGAGAGGGGGCCAGCTGGAGCTGGTTATCTAATCACCTGCTAACTGAAGGTTCCCCGTGAAGAGCGTGGGCTGTGTACACGTTTGAATTTATTCACTTCTTGCCCGCAAGTGCTGAGAAAGACATTAAGGATCAGAGTGTGATTCTACATTGATCCGCACTAAACAGTTTGAACCACAGGCCACATGTGTATCTGCCCAACCAGAGAGGGTGCAGGGCACAGACTGTGATTCCTGCCAACAAGACTTGGGAATTTTTTATAATATTGTCGAGTGCCTACTCCTCACTTAGAGTTATATACGTTAGTTGTAGGGTTTTGTCAGCATTCTTTTGGTGTCTTCCTGTTCTGAGCAGCCAATCCACTCCCCTCCCTGCACACTGTAACCAGCTGCCATGAGAGCTATGAGTTTGCTTGGTGTTGACTTGCCCACTGTGTGTGTGTCTTTTTTTCTCCCTCCTATATGGAGTTAGGTCACAGATCAGCCATGATCTCATTGAATGGTGCAACGGGCTCGAGGGGCTGAATGGCCTCCTGTTCTTATATTCCTGCCTGAGGGAGCATCTAGCTCAGACCCCCTGCCTGGCTGAGATTGGTAACTCACCATGAGCCTGACTCCACGTTCTAGGCCAGCTGCTATGGTCTTAAACCCAGTTCAATATGGTTATGGGACAACACATTGGTCCAACGTGGTGATACGTTTCAATGGCTCATCGTCCCCCGTGGAGATGAGGGATGTCAGTGTTGCAGAATTGCAGTCTCTGTAAACATTAATCTCTAATGGGTGACGTATGGTATGGTGCAGATAAAAAGTTAAGCTTCTCCCACACTGACCTGTTGGGCCAGGTATAGCACAAGTCAGATGGAATATCATCTACTCTTCCCCAACCTCAGTCAGGAATTATCTACTGTACCAGTGTGACGTTTCCATTTTTCACACCAGGCAACCTTGTGGTAACTCTCCTTGAGATTGCTAATACAGAGCAAAACTGCACAGGATTATGGCCAGTTTTGTATTGTGACCCATTCCCAGCCAACAGCCAGAGTAGAAATCGCCATTACTCCACCCACCCACGTCCTCCCCACCCCCCACCCCAACCAGTTTCAGTCTGGTCTAGATTTGAACCAAGGCACCGGAAGTAAAAAGATACGAATTTCCTCGGAGTTGTAACTTCAGGGGAAGAGTAGCGTAAACGGGGTTTGCGCTGCACTTCCACTGAAGTTATGGTGGCAGAGCATTTCTAAGGAAGTTCCCAGCCAAGAGGTGACCGAATAGAGGTTTTCAAGTTGATGAGTGGTTTTGATATGAAGATAGAGAAAAAATATTTCCTCTGGCGAGTGGGCCAATAACCAGAGGTCATAGATCTAAAATCATTGGCAAAAGATCGAGAGGGGAGATGAGGAGAATTTTTTTCACTCAGAGAGTTCTCGGGATCTGGAACCCTCTACCTGAAAAGGTGGTGGGAGCTGATTCCATAAATAATTTTAAAAGGGAGTTGGACAGATACTTGAGGCTGAGGAACTTGCAGGGTTACAGACAAAAAGCGAGGATGTGGGACTAAGCATGACTGCTCTTTCAAAGAGTCAGCACAGGCACAATGGGCCGAATGGCCTCCGTCTGTGCTGTAAGTTTCTATCATTCGATGAATGTGGTAACCCACTGCACTGTCAGCTTCCCAAGCCATTCATTGTTTTAATGAATCACAGTAATGTCAACCCACTGTAGGGTGACTCTATTTTAATACATGCTGACTGCAGTACTTGACAATCAATGGTTGATTATCACCTAATAACTGACCATGATTATGTTAGTCATTCATCTTTCAATGGCAATGTCATTATGTCAACCAAATAGCGTGCACATGCCATCTGTACCTGCACTGACCAGAAAAAAAACCCCAAACTAAATAACTCACTTTCTGAGCTTCACAGTACGTTATTAAACAGAATACGATGAAGTAATTTTAACACTGCAATCTCATCTCAGAGTTTAGACTATGGTTGTAAACTGTTTATGCTTTAATTTTGGGGTTTATGATATGACCCAAAGCCTTCAAGTGGGATTCGTTCATTGTAATCACTCCCAGACATCCATTGTTCTCTAGCTATGGTATCAAGTATATTTTCTAGTAAATCAAACAACATTTCTAATACAATAGTGATGGCCACCCAAAGCCACATGACTTCAGTTCCTGTGTTCCAGGTGTCTCCATCAATACGACACTGCCTTTACCATGTTGCTGCAATGGGAAGAAGTATCAAAAATGTTTACATTTTCCTTAAGGAATGAATAATATAAGAGAACTAAAACATGCCTATCGCTGAACAAAGGCAGTAATTTAACCCTGTGATTCTGTTGATGTTCATAAAGTGCCTGAGCTGTACTTTCCAGACTTACAGACCTCGCAATTCGGGAGCCGCCACCCCCCCCCCCCCCCCCGCCCTGCCCAGACGCAGTGAAATTCCCCCATGCACAAATGGAGAGGTCCAAGGAACCCTGGATATTGGGCCTCCAACCTCATTATCAAGAGGCCAGTGTCGCGGGAGGAGATACAAAGGTCGGGCCACAAGGAATCTCGGGTGAGTGAAGGATCGTGGACCTCGGGCTGGTTAAGGAGAGCAATCGGTGGGTGGTGAGGGAGGTCGGGGATCACAGAGCCAGGGCCTGAGGGTCGGGGCTGGCAGTGGCAGTGTTTGGCATGATGATTGTAACAGCTTTTTTTTTATTCAGACGATCTTTAGGGTTAGTTTCCCTGAGTGCCACCCATGCTGGCTACCTCGGAGCAAACCAATGTTGCAGCGGGGACCTGGAGCAGACAAGCCTTCTATTCGCATATGCAAATGGACCAAGGCCTGCTTCAGGTGTGGGTAAAGGACACCTCTTGATTGTCCTTACCCAATATGGCAGGTGGCACACTACTGGTCAGAAGTGTGCGTGCATGTCCTGCCTGCCATTTTGGGGCCTTAGGAGGCCACGTAGCACCTGAAAAACGGGTGCTCCACAATCCAACTTCTGGGCCACGTCTTCAGAATCACTGGATTGAATTGCCATCTCGTAAATCACAAGCAGTCTTACATTATCCTCTATTTAAGGTTCTCTGGTCTTTTGTCTCCACACTGGATTTTAGGTCAATGTGACCTCGTGTGCGTGAGTGGGACAGCAGGTCCAGTGTTACAGTTTAGTGTTTATAGTATAGCATTAAGCTTCTTGGTCAACTTTAGAAGATGAACTTCTCATGGAGATAAGTACAGATGACAGAGGGCCCTCAGACCAGTCTTCCCTGGAAACCTTCCCTCCCTCTCATCAGAGCATCCAACTGCCTGTTGAATGATTCCAGGGTTTTGTCTCCACCACCCCGCCAGGAAAGTCATATTGATCATTCTATGTGACATCAGTCCTGAACTGGCCTTTTAACAATTTATCCCCTGTTCCAGATTAATTCCACTTTCAAGGCCAAAGAGTCCAGGTTTTTCTGGCCCATCCTCATAACTCAGTCCTCTGGCCCCAGGAATCAGCCCTTCTTCACCCTGTGTCTTAACTTGGGCATTTCCGCTGTGATTTGTCTATAACTCAAGGTGTGGTCTGACCAGCACTGTATAGTTTTAGTATGACAGTCTCAGACTTGTACTCTACCTATTTAACAGCATTCTGTGAGTTCATTGTGTGCTGCTCTGTAATGATTGGATCTGCTTGGTGTTTTAAGATGACTAAAGGAGTTGATAGGATAGGTAGAGAGACTATTTCCTCTGGTGGGGTGTCCAGAACAAGGGGGAATAACCTTAAAATTAAAGCTAGAACAGTCAGGGGTGAGGACAGGAATCACTTCTTCACACAAAGGGCAGTGGAAATCTGGAACACTCTCCCAAAAAGCTGTTGAGGCTGGGCGTCACTTGAAAATTTCAGAATTGAGATAGATAGATTTTTATTAGGCAAGGGTATTAAGGGATCTTGTACCAAGGCGGGTAAATGGAGTTAAGATACAGATCAGCCATGATCGAATTGAATACCGGGACAGGCTCGAAGGGCTGAATGGCCTCCTCCTGTTTCAATGTTGGGTCTACTCTCAATCCCACATCTCTCTTAACCTCCCCCACGGTAGTTAAGCAACGTTTATTGAGTAAATGTATCTGCCATTCTTTCAATGCATAATGGTATTTATTGGGATTGAATTTTATCTGCCACAGTTTTGACCATTTGCAAATAAAGTAAATGATCTCAGTGAAACTACAGTGAAAGAAGCCAAAGTACATTTTTTTAACTGGATTTTAAATGCTCTCTAATACTTGTTTGAGATGCTGGGGTTGTCAGCTGCTCTCAGGCTAGTAATCGTGCTGTGTAACTTGACAATAAAAAGCAACTACTTTTCCTCTGACTTTTTTCACCCTTTCCCTTCCCCTGGACTTGCCTCTGCTCTGTAGTTGCTGACAACATCTGTAACTTGCTGTGTGGAAAAGGGACAAAGGTTGAAGTGTTGGGTTATGTTACCAATCTGCACAGCTGGATTTAACTGTTCAATGGCGCAGCATATTATTTCACCAGTAAATTGTACCACTAGACCACTTTATTATTAATATTGCTTTATTAACACCACCCGCAAACACACATGCTCCCTCTCCCTCGCGCGCGCCCCCTCTCTCGCGCGCGCCCCCAAGGATGAAAAAGAAAGGAAAGAGATGTAGGAGGGAAGGATAAGTAAGGTATGCATAGGGGTTAGACGAAAGAAAAGGACACGCAAAGGAAATAGGCATGAGACAGACAGGAGAGAAGAACAAGAGAGAGAGGCCTAGAAATTTGGTTGTGTAGCGCCCGTTGTTTGGGTGCTACAGGTGCCGAATTGGGACCAAAATGGCGTCTGAGCAGCGTACATACACACACATGGTGCGGGCCGTGCCGGACACCATCTTGTTGAGGGTGGTAGGGCGGCCATTAGGAGCGTGCGCTAGAAATATGCTAATTAGGCAGATCGTGACATCAATCAGCGTGCAAAGCTGATTTGACGCCAGCGCTGCTATGTTCATCGTCTGCTGGAGCTAACGCTCTCTCATAACCTCACACAGCTGAACATGCAGTGGAAAGGACCCCCCCTTGGCAGCGATATTTAAAGGGATCATCAGGTAACTTGCTGTTTGATTCCTACTGGCTCTGTGTAAGTTTGTGGAAGTGTTTGTAGCGTTCTAGAGTTGATTAAAGTTGGTGAGGTGACAGGGAGTGGTGCTGCAAGTGGAGAAGGCCTTGCTTCTGACTTCAAGGGTTCCGGTCAGACCACTTGTTCCCAGTCATGGGTGCTCTAGTTGTCATCCCCCTTGACCTGCAGCATGACAGGGAGATGGTGCAGAGGCAGTGAAGAAGAGGACAAGCTGCTCGCAGGGAGAGGAGGGGGAGTAGGGCTCTCAGCAGGAGGCCTTACCCACCTCGGGTCTCCCGAGAACAATTCTCACTCCAGGGCAAGGACAGCACTGCCAGGGGCTGTGAAGGTGACCGTGGCCCTTAACTTCTTCGTGTCGGGATCCTTCCAGGCTGGAGCAGGCGACATCTGTAACATCTCCCAGTTCGCCGTTCACTGCTGTATAAGCGAGGTGACAGATGCTCTTTATGCCAGGAGAGGGGACGTCATTGTCTTCTCTTTGACCAGAGAGCAGCAGGCAGCATATGCACGTGGCTTTGCCAGAAGAGCGGACTTCCCCATGGTGCAGGGCGCCATCGACTGCACGCACGTGTCTTTGCGGGCACCGTATCTAAATGCTGAGATGTACCGCAACCGCAAAGGTTACCACTCGCTGAATGTGCAGTTGGTGTGCGACTATAATCAACGGATCATGATGGTGAATGCCCGGTATCCTGGCAGCAGTCATGATGCTTTATTCTGCGACAGTCCGCTGCTCCCTTGGTTTTTGAACCACCAAGACAAACCAGAGGGTGGCTACTGGGCGACAAGGGCTATCGCTTGACCACCTGGCTCATGACTCTGCTCCGCAAACCAACCACACGTGGGCAACATGTGTACAATGAGAGCTGTGTTGCCACATGAAACACCACAGAGCAGACCATTGGCGTCCTTAAACAACGCTTCTGCTGCCTGGACTGCTCTGGAGGAGCCCTACAGTACTCACCGGAGCATGTGTCCCAATTCGTGGTGGTCTGCTGTATCCTCCACAACCTGGCCATCATGAGGGCACAGCCCTCGCCACCAGGGATACGGCCACCAGCTCAGGAGCAGGCGGAAGAGGAGGAAGCAGAAGGAAGGAGACAACCCAGACTGCCCCTTTCTGGCCGGGATATTCAGGATCAAATCATCTGCCTGTGGTATGAGTAAATGCAACCTCAATTTCCCTTTCAACATTAATCCCACACCTTACCTTCCCTCTGTTACTGACCATCACACCGTCCTCTTGGCCACAATGCTGTAATAAAAGCCAGCACAAACCAAACATTCCAATCAAACTTTATCCATATATCTACCCAATATTACATTAAAAATTCAATGAATCACGCCAGTGCATTGCCTTAGTTGACTGTCTTGTGTGTGCCTTTGCCTGTCCTAGTGCTGCTACGCAGTGCTACCCCAGTGATTGCAACATGGCTGCTGGAAGGCTGCTGTCTTTCAGTGGGGTGGCGGGTGGGTTGCTGCAGATGCCTTGCAGGAGGACCTTGAGGAGCTCTAGGCCTAGTAGGCCCAGCTTCGGACTACACCACCTTGGCATGGGCGGCAGCTGGCTGGCTGACCGGCTACAGCAAGGGCCCTGGCAGAGTTGCAGTGGTGGGAGGACGAATGCTGTCATCCTGAGAGAGGACAGCAGGATCGGCCTCCATGGAGCCACTGCCACTGCCCATGGGCAGTGCCTCAGCAATCCTAGTCATCTGATGGAGTACAGACTGCTGTGACACCCTGGTAAACCCAGCCATGATGGCAGCAAGCTGAGCTTGCATGACTTCAGTCTGAGCTTCTACTGCAGCACTCAGACTTTGGGTGGCTTCTGCTTGTGCTGCAATGGAAGGTGAGACTTCGACCATCAGAAGTGGCATCATGGTTGGGTCCACAAGTGCGTTAATGGATCTGCCCACTCCTTCCTCGCTGGAAAGGATGGGCTCCAAGCTCTGCGCAGAGCCCCGTGCAAGGCTGGAGCTGGACCCCTCCATGCTCCTTGACATTTCATTCAGGCTTTCTGGTAGGCCTGCAAATGCACCAAACATTTAATTGTGCATTTTTTTTATTCGTTCCTGGGATGTGGGTGTCACTGGTAGGCCAGCATTTATTGCCCATCCCTTGAGAAGGTGGTGGTGAGCCACCTTCTTGAACCACTGCAGTTTTTATGGTGAAGGTACTCCCACAGTGCTGTTAGGGAGGACGCCCAGGGTTTTGACCCAGCGACGATGAAGGAACGGCGATATATTTCCAAGTCAGGGTGGTGTGTAACTTATAGAATCATAGAATGATTACAGCACAGAAGAAGGCCATTCGGCCCATCGAGCCCGTGCCGGCTCTCTGCAAGAGCACTTCAGCTAGTCCCACTCTCCCACCCTTTCCATGTAGCCCTGCAATTTTTTTTCCTTCAGGTACTTATCCAATTCCCTTTTTAAAGTCACGATTGAGTCTGCCTCCACCACCCTTTCGGGCAGTGCATTCCAGATCCTAACCACTCGCTGCGTAAAAAAGTTCTTCCTCATGTCGCCTTTGGTTCTTTTGCCAATCACCTTAAATCTGTGTCCCCTGGTTCTCGACCCTTCCGCCAATGGGAACAGTTTCTCTCTATCTACTCTGTCTAGACCACTCATGATTTTGAACACCTCTATCAAATCGCCGCTCAACCTTCTCTGCTCGAAGGAGAAGAACCCCAGCTTCTCTAGTCTATCCATGTAACTGAAGTCCCTCATCACTGGAAACATTCTTGTAAATTTTTTCTGCACCCTCTCTAAGGCCTTCACATCTTTCCTAAAGTGCGGTGCCCAGAATTGGACACAATACTCCAGTTGAGGCTGAACCAGTGTTTTATAAAGATTCATCATAACTTCCTAGCTTTTGTACTCTATGCCTCTATTTATGAAGCCCAGTATCCCATGTGCTTTTATAACCACTTTCTTAACCTGCCCTGCCACCTTCAACGATTTGTGCACATATACCCCCAGGTCTCTTTTTTCATGCAACCCCTTTAGTTTACTTTGCCTCTCCTAGTCCTTCCGACCAAAATGTATCACTTTGCACTTTCTACGTTAAATTCATCTACCACATGTCTGCCCATTTCACCAGCCTGTCTATGTACTCTTGAAGTCTATCACTATCCTCCTCACTGTTCACTATACTTCCAACTTGGAGGGGAACTTGCAGGTGGTGCTGTTCCCATGCGCCTGCTGCCCTTGTCCTTCTAGGTGGTAGAAGTCACGGGTTGGGAAGGTGCTGCCAAATAAGCCTTGGTGAGTTGCTGCAGTGCATCTTGTAGATGGTACACATTGCAGCCACGGTACGCCGGTGGTGGAGGGAGTGAATGTTTAAGGTGGTGGCTGGGGTGCCAATCAAGCAGGCTGCTTTGTCCTGGATGGTGTCGAGCTTCTTGAGTGTTGTTGGAGCTGCACTCATCCAGGCAAGTGGAGAGTGTTCCATCACACTCCTGACTTGTGCCTTGTAGGTGGTGGAAAGGCTTTGGGGAGTCAGGAGGTGAGATACTCGCCGCAGAATACCTAGCCACTAACCTGCTCTTGTTGCTACAGTATTTATGTGGCTGGTCCAGTTAAGTTTTTGGTCAATGGTGACCCCCAGGATGTTGATGTTGGGGTATTTGGCTATGGTAATTCCATTTAATGTGAAGGGGCAGTGGTTAGATTCTTGCTTGTTGGATATAGTCATTGCCTGGCATTTGTGTGGCGCGAATGTTACCTGCCACTTCTCAGCCCAAGCCTGAATGTCGCCCAGGTCTTGCCGCATGCGGGCATGGACTGCTTCATTATCTGAGGAGTTGTGAATGGCACTGAACACTGTGCAGTCATCAGTGAACATCCCCACATCTGACCTTATGTTGGAGGGAAGGTCATTGATGAAGCAGCTGAAGATGGTTGGGCCTAGGACACTGACCTGAGGAATTCCTGCAGCGATGTCCTGAGGCTGAGATGATTGACCTCCAACCACCACAACCATCTTCCTTTGTGCTAAGTATGACTCCAGCCAGTGGAGAGTTTTCCCCTTGATTCCCATTGACTTCAGTTTCACTAGGGCTCCTTGATGCCACACTCAGTCAAATGCTGCCTTGATGTCAGGGGCAGTCACTCTCACCTCACCTCTGGAATTCAGCTCTTTTGTTCATGTTTGGACCAAGGCTGTAATGCGGTCTGGTACCGAGTGGTCCTGGCGGAACCCAAACTGAGCATTGGTGAGCAGGTTATTGGTGAGTAAGTGCCGCTTGATAGCAGTATCAATGACACCTTCCATCACTTTGCTGATGATTAAGAGAAGGCTGATGGGGTGGGTAATTGTCCGGGTTGGATTTGTCCTTTTTGTGGACCGGGCATACTTGGGCAGTTTTCCACTTTGTCGGGTAGATGCCAGTGTTGTAGCTGTACTGGAACAGCTTGGCTAGAGACGCGGCTAGTCCTGGAGTACAAGCCTTCAGCACAACAGCCGGGATGTTGTCGGAGCCCACAGCCTTTGCTGTATTCAGTGCGCTCAGCCATTTCTTGATATCGCCCTCCAGCGTTCTTCTGTAGGCTGTCCCATCAAGGTCTTCATCATCTGAGTCCTGTGCAGCAAAACTCGTGTGCGGCCTCGCCCTCTGGGGAGATGTTACCTCAGCTACCCTGGCTGCAGACCGCCATTTGCAGATCCCGCGTCTAACCTAACCTACCCTCTAAGCTGAGTGTCAGTATCTTTTTTTAAATTCATTTATGGGATGTGGGCATCACTGGCAAGGCTAGCTTTTATTGCCCATCCCTAATTGCCCTTGAGAAGGTGGTGGTGAGTCGCATTCTTGAACCGCTGCAGTCCGTGTGGTGAAGGCACTCCCACAGTGCTGTTAGGGAGGGAGTTCCAGTATTTTGACCCAGCGACGATGAAGGATCGGCGATATACTTCTAAGTCAAGATGGTGTGTGACTTGGAGGGGAACTTGGAGGTGGTGGTGTTCCCATGTGCCTGCTGTCCTTGTCCTTTTAGCTGGAAGAGGTCACGGGTTTGGGAGGTGCTGCCGAAGAAGCCTTGGCGAGTTGCTGCAGTGCATCTTGTAGATGGTACACACTGCAGCCACGGTACACCGGTGGTGGAGGGAGTGAATGTTTAAGGTGGTGGATGGGGTACCAATCAAGCGGGCTGCTTTGCCCTGGATGGTGTCGAGCTTCTTGAGTGTTGTTGAAGCTGCACTCATCCAGGCAAGTGGAGAGTATTCCATCACACTCCTGACTTGTGCGGGATCTGAGCTGGTGGCTGGGAGTGTGCAATCGAGTGACAGTGTTTCTTCTTCTTCACTCTCCTCTCCCTCTTGTTCAACCACTGGCTGTTCAACCACTGGCTGTGCAAGCTGGATTTCTTTGGTGTCTGAAATGAGAAAGGCATGAGGGTAGGGTTGTGGTGAGGGGAGGGGGGAACCAAAAGCTCCATGTTCAGCTTGTAAATCAGTAGAGATTGTGGGATGAGGGGGAAGGAGGATAATGTATGAGGATACCGGCATCGTGTACTCTTTCAACCCTGCTGCTGGCCGTGGGCTCAGCCATGCCCCTACCAAGAATGGCCAGCACCATCGCCTCCAAGGGGGTGAGGTGATGCAGGCAAGCCTGTCTCCCGCTGGAAAAGGTCTGTTGTTGTCTGTTATGCACCACCTTTTCCTGCAAGAGAAAGGGAAGTGTGTCAGTGAGTGTGGTGCAATGTGTTCAGGTGATGTGCCTATCATGGTTGAATAGCTGACAGTATGTTCAAGTTGTGAGATGTGGGTATGACGCTTGCAGCAGTGGTAAGTGTCTGAGGGTGAGGTGAAGCTATGAATGTGAAGTATGAGTTGGGTTATTAGAGATTGTTGGTAGGTGAGTGACGGGGGTGTGGTGCAGATCAGCGTTCCCTGTAAGGTGCGCAGCCACATGGCCACGCACTGCTCCAGGGAACCCGCGCAGCTGGCTTGGCGGCATTTCCAATGTAAAAACTGCGTATGCGTGGTATTTTGAATGCCGCGCAGGGCCAAAAAAATTACAGGGAACATTCGTGCAGATGGTGGGATATGGCATTTGAAGATGAATTCACTGACCTTGACGACTCGTGTGAGGTCATTAAACTTCTTCCTGCACTGAGTCCAGGTCCTCGCGGCTATACTATTGGCATTGATCACACTGGCCGTCTGCTCCCACTGCAGTCTTGTCTGTTGCCTGAAGGGCCTCCTGGCCTCTTGTGGGAAGACGACCTCTCTCCTGGAGTTGACTTCCTGGACCAAGGCCTCCTGCATCCAAGAACATTGGAGCCCTTTCTCTGGCCTGTTGAGCCATTCCTCAATCTTCTTGCTTATGACAGTAGCATCCACAGCAGTTCCAGCACCTGTTGCAGGCAGACTGCCTTTAAGTAATGCAGGCTAACTTTAATTGGAGCTAGCCTCACATGAACTTGGGCCCCCTGCTGAGCATTCTGCCATTCAGCAGTGCGTAAAACAAATTTACAAACGGGCACGGGTTGCTATCGCAGATACCCTCGCCCATTTTCGGGGGGTTACCGAATTTCTAGGTCAGAGAGAGACATCGGTAGGAAGGAGTAAGAGACAGAAGGGAAGGAGGAAAGAGTGACCCACACAGAAGGTAAAGGAGACACACCTAAGAGAGAGACAAGAGACATACAGAAAGGAAGGAGACTGACACGCACACTCTTTTCCTTTTCATTGCGCCTGGATCCTGTTCAGTTCTCAAGTATAGTGAAACCAACACAGGGCTATCGACCCATGCATCAGGTCTCTGCCTCCTCTATACCGCCCAGAGATGTCTGCGGCTTCCAAATGGGGCAGAGTAATGTGTGGAAGATAAACCCCAACATGACTGGTGGGGCCGAATGGCCTGTTTCCGTGTTACAATTTTTATGCAAGTTTATAAAGGGTCATAATAAGGTAAATAGTGATAGATTGCATCATTGGTCAGTGAGTTGGTAAGGAGAGGGCAATTCAGATAATCATAAACAAAACTGAAGGGGGTAGGGTTCGAAAAAATGTCCCACAGATGATAATTAGAATTATTTGCAACAAACCATTTTTGATGCAGGGTCCGTCAATTCTTCTAAAAGGGAATGAGATAATTGCTTGAAAAAAAGTAATAGTTAAAAGGTCTGTGGAGTGAGCAGTGGAGTGGGATCAGATTAGGTGGCTCATGTGGAGAAAAGCATTGGCACTGACTTGATGGGCCAAATGGCCTGCTTCTGTGCTGTAACATTCTATGATTTCATGTCTCCCTGGGTGATGCAGCCAAGATCAGCATTGTACCACTTCAGGGGGGTCTGTATTTTTGATAGTTTGCAATATTGTAGGCTCTGTTAGAGAACAAGTTAGTAGCTGTATTACATAATTAACATGATAATGCTAGTATATCACCTCAAGTCCCTTGAGCCCTAATCTTGTGTAACAATTTCTTGTGTGAAACCTTGTCAAATGCCTTCTGAAAATCCAAATATACTACATCCACCGGTTCCACCTTATCTACCCTGCTAGTTACACCCTCAAAAAACTCCAACTGATTTGTCAAACACGATTTCCCTTTCATAAATCCGTGTTGACTCTGCCCAATCATATTATGGTTTTCTAAGTGCCCTGTTACCACTTCCTTATTAATGGATTCTAGTATTTTCCCTACTACTGATGTCAGGCTAACTGGCCTATAATACCCCGTTTTCTCTCCCTCATTTCTTGAATAGTGGTGTTACATTTTCTACCTTCCAATCCACGGGGACCGTTCCAGAATTGAGGAATTCTGGAACATCAAATTCTCCCTCATTCATTTATCTTCTTGCACACCTTGGTGTCGACGCAACAGCTGCCGTGTCCCTCCAGGAGGTTTATACTCCATCAAGCCGTGTAACCTGGCCCAGCCTCATCCTTGCCTTAGATTTATATTTTTGTTCTCCACTGTTCAGTAACCGACTCCTTCCTGTTGCTGTCTAAGTGGAGACGTTCTCCAAATCTTTTCCTCTTCAATCATTCTGTTCCAGCTGTGAAGCTGGTGCAGAAATTCCGGTCCTGATGAATAATACCTCCTCACTGGGATGTTTTTCTTCTTTTCTTCACGTAAATGAATAATTAAATTGGCCATTTAAATGATGAGCACGTCACTGCTCATTACTGTTGTGGGGCCTGCAGATCTGAGTATTACAACTGGGTTCCGTTGCTTTCTGGCCAGAAGAGTTCCATTCATAAACATTCAGATGTGGTTAAATCATAACATTGGCTGAGCCAACTTGTCCCATTAGTTTTCTGCTAAAATTGAAAGGACTACCCTGAAAAATTTCATACTTCACACCTACTGATGTTATAATTCAGCAGGTGAGAGACTACCTTCCTTAAACTCTATTTAGGGAGACTAAGCATTATTTAATCTGTTGTTTTTTCAATAAATAAATCATGCCTAATTAAATGAATAATAAGGTAAATAATTCCTTCAATAAAAAGGGATCAACTATGATAAATATTACATTGAAAACTTTGTATTGTGGCAAAGCCACCAACGGACTCCTGTATAAATGTATAACTGCCTTTAACAGAGTGCTACAGCACCTATGTTTGTTTACTGTATGTAAATAGCCGTTCTGGATAAGCCCCAGAATCAGCGCGATGACGTCATCACGTTGGTCACGTGACGCCCCGAACGGCGGGAAACGTGATGATGTCAGAGAGTGGGAGGTTCCCAACTCAGACCTCGTGAAACCAGCACCAGAAAAGACCTGTTGATTATTTCCCCTGCATGCAATTGTTTGTTCTCTAGTTTCTATTAAACTTCGTTTTATTATCGGACTGACTCGACCTCAGTGCTTCAGTTCGGGATCTGACGATTCCTACAGTATAAAGAGATCCAATTGTGAAAACTTTGTATAAAGAGATCCAATTGTGAAAACTTTGTATAAAGAGATCCAATTGTGAAGTAGCAATATGAATTTTAATGTCATTGAAGATTTAAAATGATGGACACATTCCATGTTATAATAACTCATCAATGTTATTCAGAAATTAAGCCAAGTTCAGCTTCAGAATGTCTTCAACAAGGAACGAAGTTCAGGCTGCAGTCCATGTTCAAGAGGATATAAAATCCAAGCAACTCAGAATAAAGATTATCAAATATAATAATACAAAGCTTACAACATAGTGTAGAAAGAGCTTTAGTGACTCGGTGCAGTGATCAGGACAACTGAGCTTTGTTGTTATACAGTAAAGACCCTCTCACAGTGATGCAAGATTTTAGAAGCTAAATTTTGGTGACACTGAATGTTGATCTCATTTCCGGTTCCTTGCTCACCATCAGGAATTCCCTTGGGTCGTCTTTCATCTGCTAGCCTGCCACTACAACTACCCCAATTCCTTTCATGCAAATCCTACAAGTTTCTGCTGATTTCCCACAGGCCTTGACCTGCCTTTGAGTTCATGCCCATCGTCATGTCTCCACCACCTATAGATCTCATTCAACTCCATTTTATTCCTTCGTAGGCACTGGTTTCACATCTGCTGCTGACACAAGTTTTTTTTTCTCTTTTTCTATAAATCGATATGGAGTTTTTTTCTTTTAACTTTCCACAAGGCACGGGCAGATTGTAGGTTTTTTTAATCACTGCACTGCTGTCCCAAAACTATTGTACAGAAAATCTTGTTTCTCATTTAGGTAAATGGCCCATTCCATACTTGATGTTAAGTAGTGCAAATATATTCACACAAATCCAAAAAGCTCTTACCAAATACCAGCTTCTCTGTGGAATTTCATGGTTTCCAAGTTTCCATGATCACATGGTGATTTATTAGAATCATATATCATTAGCCATTAATCATAGTTCTCCTAACCCCCAACAGCAGGTGTGTGGAGTTATTTTTTTAACTTCAGTTTCTGAAACTTCTAGAATTTTTTAAAGCAGCCCAATGTTTTTTTAAAAAAAATGTATAAACCAAGTCCGAAGGCAGCTGCGCAACCTGTGAGCTTGCTGCCAAAATCCAGTCTGCTGACTGCAGTTAGCTCTTACTTCATCATACAATATAAATGAGTGCAAACTATCAGGGCTGTCACAACTAAGGGAGTAGCAGCGTAAAACTAAGAGCTACTCAGTTAGTTGGGTGTCTGTGATTGATATAACACGAGGTTGGGCTGAGGAGATGGATCGATAATTTCTTTTTATTGAGAAACCAAGTTGAAGGACCAAGACCCAAAGAGGATGCTACCCATGAAACAAGAGACACATTCGAGTGCTGGAAGTCGTTCAGACAAGAGCCACGAGGTTGATCCCAAGTGTCAGGTTTCTGAGTTATGAGAAAAGACTGGGGAGAATTGAGCTTTTTAGCCTGAAAAGGAAACATCTGAGAGGTGACCTTATAGCGTTATACAAGATTGTTAAAGGTATAGAAAAAAGTTAACCTGGAATATTACTTTAAATTAAACTGCAGGAATAGAAATAGGGACACAGGATTAAACTAGTAAAAGGTAATTTTAGGAATGATATCAAGAAATTCTTCTTAACACAAAGGGGGAGAAATTCAAAATAACAACAGAAAATGCTGGAAAAACTCAGGTCAGGCAACATCCGTGGAGAGAAATTTGAGTTGACGTTTCGGGTCGAAACCCTTCTTCAAAACTGGAAAGAAAATAAAATAGATCGAAGGCAAGGCTGCGATCGAACAAAAGAGACAATAAAAGGTATTCGAAGCCAGACGAGATGGTAATAGGCCCGTGGGGACAAAAGGCAGCGGAGATTAGGTGTGAAGTGTACTGGCAGGTAAGAGACAGCTGCCAGGTGAGAGAGAGAAACAAAAGGAAAGGGTGGGGGGGGAAGGAGGACCCAAAACAAAGGGGTGGCCTGTCATTTTAATTCACCGCTCCATTCCCACTCGGACCTCACCGTCCATGGCCTCTTGTATTGTTCCACGGAAGCTCAACGTAAACTCGAGGAACAGCAACTCATCTTCCGACTAGGCACTCAATATCGAGTTCAACAATTTCAGATCATAACCTCGGCCCCTATTACTTTTTTACTTATAATTTTTTCCACCCCTTTGTTTTGGGTCCTCCTTCCCTCCCGCCACCCTTTCCTTTTGTTTCTCTCTCTCACCTGGCAGCTGTCTCTTACCTGCCAGTACACTTCACACCTAATCTCAGCTGCCTTTTGTCTCCACGGGCCTATTACCATCTCGTCTGGCTTCGAATGCCTTTTATTGTCTCTTTTGTTGGATCGCAGCCTTGCCTTTGATCTATTTTCTTTTCTTTCCAGTTTTGAAGAAGGGTTTCGACCCGAAACGTCAACTCAAATTTCTCTCCGTGGATGTTGCCTGACCTGCTGAGTTTTTCCAGCATTTTCTGTTGTTATTTTGGATTTCCAGCATCTGCAGTATTTTGCTATCGTTCGGGGGAGAAATTCAGTTAGTTGGCACCTGGTGGGGGCACTAATGAGGCGCTGATTCAGTAGCGCCAGGATGAGGTGAAACCAATGACGCATGCCAAATCCGGCCTCCCCATAGCGTCACCGCTACGAGTTACCGCCGGGGAACTCGGCACCAGGCAGATTGTGACGTCAGCGAGTGTTCAACACTCACTGTGTACCCAATCTGCAAAATTCATTGTCGCCACTTGCCTCAGCACCTCGCCCCAACAGCGACAGGGGGGAGGCGTCAAGCAGGTGGTTGCCGGCTCCAGGGGCGCTACATAAAGGGATCATGAGTAATGAGTCGCAGCTGTCATGTTAGTGCTGTTTCACTGCTTCCTTGTCTGTTTGACATTGAATTAAACTGTTGCACAGTCATTTAAAGGTTGTTTAGCATCAGGAGTGTTGTGGCTACTAACAATTAGTTACATTTATTCTCACAAAGTGCTACACTTGGTTACATTAATGGGGGCTGTACTGGCAGTCGACCTCACCCTCCAGGATCTACGGCGGAGGGAGCGGAGGCAGTGAGAAAGATTGGAACATGTGGCCAAGGGGAGGTGAAGGGCCATGAGGGCTCTCAACAGGAGGCCTTACCCTCCGAGGGTATTCCGAGAGCACTTCTCCTACCTCCAATTAAGCAAGGAGCAGTGTATCAGGTGGCTCCGCTTCAGCAAGGAGGTGGTCACAGAACTCTGCCACCTCCTGCAACCAGACCTCCAGCCTCAGATCAGGGCGACCACGGCTCTACCAGTGGCAGTCAAGGTCACCATTGCCTTCAATTTCTTCACCAGTGGATCCTTCCAGCCTGCAATAGGAGATATAGCTAACATCTTGCAGTTCGCCGCCGTCCATGGCTGCATCTGAGAAGTCACAGAGGCTCTCTACAGTAGGAGAAGGGACTACATTTCCTTCCCCATCACCAGAGAGAAGCAGGACGAATGCGCATGTGGCTTTGCCAGGATAGCGAGATTCCCCACGGTGCAGGGCACCATTGACTGCACCCACATGGCTTTGCATGCACTGCATAACAATCCTGAGATCTTCCGTAACCGCAAAGGCTACCACTCACTTAATGTGCAGGTGGTGTGCGACCACAGACAGTGAATCCTCAATGTCAATGCCCGCTATCCTGGCAGAAACCACGATGTCTTCATCCTGTGCCAGACCGGTGTGCCAGCACTCTTCCAGCAACCATGTCAAGCTCGCGGCTGGCTGGTGGGAAACCAGGGCTATCCGCTCTCCACCTGGCTCATGACTCCCCTCCGCAACCCCAACATAGAAGATAGTAGCAGGAGTAGGCCAATCGGCCCCTCGAGCCTGCTCCACCATTCAATGCGATCATGGCTGATCTTCCAAATTCAGTACCCGGTCCCTGCTTTCTCCCCATACCCCTTGATCCCTTTAGCCTTAAGAAATATATCCAACTCCTTCTTGAATATATTTAATATATTCTGTGGTTCTGCCTTCTGTGGTAGAGTTCCACAGGGTCACCACTCTCTGGTTGAAAAAATTCCTCCTCATTTCTGTCCAAAATGGCCTACCCTTTATCCTTAGACTGTGTCCCCTGGTTCTGGACTCCCCAACCATCGGGAACATCCTTCCTGCATCTAGTCTGTCCAGTCCTGTCAGAATTTTATAAGTTTCAATGAGATCACCTCTCATTCTTCTAAACTCTAGCGAGTACAAGCCCAATCGACCCAATCTCTCTTCGTATGTCATTCCAGCCATCCCAGGTATCAGCCTGGTGAATGTTCGCTGAACTCCTTCCATGGCAAGAACATCCTTCCTCCGATAAGGCCACCAAAACTGCACACAATACTCAAGATGTGGTCTCACCAAGGCACTGTACAACTGCAGCAAGGCATCCTTGTTCCTGTACTCAAACCCTCTCGCTACGAAGGCCAACATACCATTTGCCTTCTTAACTGCCTGCTGCACCTGCATGCTTACCTTCAGCGACTGGTGCACAAGGACACCCAGGTCTCGTTGCACTTCCCCTTCTCCCAATCTATTGCCATTTAGATAATAATCTGCCTTCCTGTTTTTGCCACCAAAGTGGACAACCTCACATTTATCCACGTTATATTGCATCTGCCATGTTTCTGCCCAATCACCCAACATGTCCAAATCATCCTGGAGTTTCTCGACATCCTCCTCACAGCACACACGCCCACCCAGCTTTGTGTCATCTGCAAATTTGGAGATATTACATCTAATTCCCTTGCCTAGATCATTAATATATATTGTGAATAGCTGGGGTCCAAGGACCGATCCCTGCGGTACCCCACTAGTCACTGCCTGCCACTCGGAAAAGGACCCGTTTATTCCAACTCTTTGCTTTCTATCTGCCAACCAGTTCTCTATCCAAGTCAATACCTTGCCCCTAATCCCATGTGCCTTAACTTTACACGCTAATCTCTTATGCGGGACCTTATCGAAGACCTTTTGAAAGTCCCGATACACCACATCCACTGGTTCTCCCTTATCTATTTTACCAGTTACATCCTCAAAAAATTCCAGTAGATTAGTCATGCACGAGTTACCTTTTGTGAATCCATGTTGACTTTGTCCGATCCTGTCGCTGTTTTCCAAGTGCTCTGCTATTACATCTTTTATAATGGACTCTAGCATTTTCCCCACTACCGATGTCAGGCTTACTGGTCTGTAATTCCCCGTTCTCTCTCTACCACCTTTTTTGAATAGTGGGGTAACATTAGCTACCCTCCAATCCATGGGTACTGTTCCAGATTCCATCGAATGTTGGAAGATGACCAGCATTGCATCTACTATTTCTAGGGCCACTTCCTTAAGTACCCTAGGATGTAGATTATCAGGCCCTGGGGATTTATCGGCCTTCAATCCCATCAATTTCCCTAACACCATTTCCCTACAAATACTGATTTCTTTCAGTTCCTCCCTTTCATCAGACCCTATGTTCCCCGGCATCTCTGGGAGGTTATTTGTGTCCTCCTTTGTGAAGACAGAACCAAAATATGTATTTAGTTGGTCTGCCATTTCTTTGTTCCCCATTATAAATTCCCCTGATTCTGACTGCAAGGGACCTACGCTTGACTTCACTAATCTTTTTCTCTTCACATATCTATGAAAGCTTTTACAGTCAGTTTTTATGTTCCTTGCAAGCTTACTCTCATATTCTATTTTCCCCTTCTTAATTAATCCCTTTGTCCTCCTTTGTTGAATCCTAAATTTCTCCCAATCCTCAGGATTATTGCTTTTTCTGGCCAATTTATTTGTCTTCTCCTTGGATCTTATGCTATCCCTAATTTCCCTTGTTAGCCACGGTTGAGTCACCTTTTTTGTTTTTTTTTGTGCCAAACTGGGATGAACATTTTCTGGAGTTCATCCATGCGGTCTTTGAATGTTTGCCATTGCCTATCCACCATCAACCCTTTGAGTGACATTCCCCAATCAATCCTACACAACTCGCGCCTCAGACCATCATAGTTTCCTTTATTTATATTTAGGACTGTAGGCCTAGAAATTAGCTATAGCCCAGCCAGCTCGCTGGCGGCCAAAATTTACCGCTGGGCGCGGAGCCACTCGCGCCCAGCCGATATTCAGTTTCAGCGCCCAAAGTCGAGGACGGCCGCTGTTCAAGGGTGTGGCTGCCCCCGCTTGGGGCACTGAAACTGAATATCGGCGCACTAGTGGCCGCAGCGCCACCCGCAGCGGAGCGGCAGGCTGCGGTACTGCAGGCCTTCCTCCCTCTCTTAAGGGGGAGGTGCCTGCAGCAGCCGGAGCCCCGATCGCGAGTGCCGGCAAAAGAGCCCGGCACAACGGAGAAGTGCCGGGCTCCCGGAAACCAGCCGGCAATGCCGCAGGGGGTGGGTGGAGGAGGCCGGGGAAGGAGGTGCGGGCAGGCGGCCGCCGAAAAAGCGGCCGGCCGCAGCTCCACCTTAAAGCGCCCCACTAAGGCTGCTGTACGGACCCGGTCTCCGAATGTTATTAGCGGCCGCCACGGAAGAGGCGGCCGCTACTGAAGATGGGGGTCGGGGTGGTACCGGGGCGCTGCGCACACCGATGACATCATCGGTGGCGGCGCAGCGCTAACGGCTACCGCCGCAATTAGCGCGTCAATGAAGTTCGCCCGAAGTTTGCAGACTGGCGCAAAAGCCCTCTTTGGGCGGTAGCTGGGCGCAAAGCCCACTGAATTTCTAGGCCGTAGTCTCTGAGTCAACTACTTCATTCTCCATCTTAATGAAGAATTCGATCATATTATGATCGCTCCGACCCAAGGGGCCTCGTACAACAAGATTGCTAATTTATCCTTTCTCGTTACATAATACCCAGTCTAAGATGGCCTGATCTCTGGTTGGTTCCTCGACATATTGGTCCAGGAAACCATCCCGTAAACACTCCAGGAATTCCTCCTCCACAGTATTGTTACTAATTTGGTTAGCCCAATCTATATGTAGATTAAAGTCACCCATGATGACTGCTGTGCCCTTATTGCACGCTTCTTTCATTTCCCTTTTAATGCCATCTCCTGCCCAGCACTTATGCCGCCACCAGGAACATCATCGAGCAGACCATCGGGGTGCTCAAGCGATGGTTCCGCTGCCTTGACCGCTCAGGAGGAGCTCTCCAGTACTCGGCTGAGCGGGTGTCCCATTTTGTCGTGGTCTGCTGCATGCTCCACAACCTGGCCATCATGAGTGCCCAGCCCTTGCCACCAGGGATTGCGGGACCACCGCAGGAGGAGGAAGAGGAAGATGAGGAGGAGGCGGAGGATCAGAAGCGAGGGAGGAGGCAGCCACTCAATTGGCCTTCCGGAAGGGCAGTCCGTGATGGCCTCATCAGACTGTGGTTCCAATAAATTAAACCCCAGATCCCCGTTGCGTAAGTGGTTTTCTCAGGCAAGCCATGATCAAACACAAAATCTATCGTCCTGCCATGGTCGCCAATCTCTAAGTGGTTTTCTTGGGCATGCCAAAAACACACCTCTTACTACAAGTTCTGGATATTGGGGATTATATGGACAGATCAGACTCGGACACCTGTTTGAGCTCAACTGTATTGTGTTTAATAGGATTAACAATAACACTCGTAACAGTACAAAACAATACAACCCTGGCTTGTCCAACAAGCCATACCGTGCTAAATTACCACAGTCTAATAAAAGAAACCTCCCGTGAAATAAACTAACACAGGACCCCAGCACTAAACCCCTCTAAGGTTTGGTTGGGACTTACAATCACCCCCTCACAGCTAAGTGGTCTTGTGGATGTGTAGGCCTGTTGTCTTGCTTGCAGCTTCTTCCTGTACGTCTCGCTCCTGGTTCCATACCGCCGACGTGATATCCAAGTTCCAGTTTGAGTCGAGGTCCGTTGATGAGGGATGAAGAGCAGTGCTCAGCTTCTGGCGGTGTTCCGTCGAGCTGAGCCCCACTCTGGAGACTCGCTATAGATTGATGCCGAGGAGAAGAGGGAGAGAGAGCAGCCCCCGAATGGCTCCTTATATACCCAAAACCCACCACCTTTTCTCCCGCCAATACTGATCAATGTATTGACTCAGGTGATCTGTCTGGACCCCCTTGTGGCCTGGAATCTTTGTGAAAAATGATATTCCGTTTCCCCGCTCCCAGGCCTGGCACCTGGAGAGACAATGAGTGCTGATTACTGGATGTCTGTTGTTTCCTGAGTTGATGGCCCCCATTAGCAGGTAATGGGTTTCAATCTCAAACCGAACTTGCTTAACTGGCTTATCTCCTGAAAGAGAATGGCCTGATCATCTTCTGCCTTCCACCAGTTTCGGTTGGGACTGTGCTCTATTGATGTGAAGGCATGGTGTCTCTGAGATTCCTCTTGGTGTATTGTTCCCAGTAATCATGTTAAATGGTGATGAAATCAATTGGCCTGGGTTCCCTTCCACCCATCCTGTTAGTGTGAGATGGCCATTTGCATATGAATGCACTTTAGCCAGGTTACCCTGGCTTGTAATCCTATTCCCTAAGCCACTCCCACAAGCTTGCCCAACAGTACAGTTCTTGCTTGGGGTTTTGGATATAAAATATGAGTCCTAAAATGGGCAGAAAGCTGGTGCTATTCCGTCCTTTGATATTTCGTCACCAAAACCAGAAATATCATGGATTTCGTCATCTTCTGCTGCGGGAGGCGCATTGTGGGTCTCAACCAAACCGTACATTACTTATCAATTACATCTGGGGTCCCATTTCTTATAACAATTCAATTCACCATATTTACAGGCAGTACAACTCCTGGTTACCCTTTTATTAGGGCCTCCCAACGATTTCGGAGTGCTTTCCTTCTCTTTTTACAGGATAACTTTAACAGATATAACACCATGAATAGTTGTACTACTACTATTGTGTGTGAAACTATTCGGATCCATGGAGGGATCTCGACATTCAAACCAAAGTCCCACCAGGACGGGGAAGCCATTTTGTTTATTTCTTCTCCCGCTTCCCTGTTCCATTGTTCGAGGGTGTAGAAATGTTTGAGAGAGTTCAACTTCCTTTATTAGTTTTGTGAGGTGTTCGGGCAGAGGAGGAATTTCATACCTGATTGATGCAGGTCCTGTACCATGTCGTTCACCGTGAGCTTCACCAATCTTTTTCTCTTCACATCTATAAAAGCTTTCACAGTCAGTTTTTATGTTCCCTGCGAGCTTACTCTCATAATCTAGTTTTCCCCTTCTTAATTAATCCCTTTGTCCTCCTTTGCTGAATCCTAAACTGCTCCCAATCCTCAAGTTTGCTGCTTTTTCTGGCCAAATTATATGTCCTCTCCTTTGATCTTATGCTATCCCTAATTTCCCTTGTTAGCCACGGTTGAGTCACATTTTTTGTTTTATTTTTATGCCAAACAGGGATGAACAAATTCTGTAGTTCATCCATGCGATCTTTAAATGTTTGCCATTGCCTATCCACCGTCGATCCTTTAAGTAATGTTCCCCAATCCATCCTACCCAACTCGTGCCTCATACCATCATAGTTTCCTTTATTTAAATTTAGGACACTAGTCATTGAGTCAACTACTTCACTCTCCATTTTAATGTAGAATTCTATCATATTATGATCGCTCCTCCCCAAGGAGCCTCGCACAACAAGATTGCTAATTAATCCTTTCTCGTTACATAATACCCAGTCTAAGATGGCCTGATCTCTAGTTGGTTCCTCGACATATTGGTCCAGGAAACCATCCCGTATACACTCTAGGAATTCCTCCTCCACAGTATTGTTACTAATTTGGTTAGCCCAATCTATATGTAGATTAAAGTCACCCATGATAACTGCTGTGCCCTTATTGCACGCGTCTCTAATTTACTGTGTTAGGAGGGTCTGGGATCACGCAGGAGTCCAAACTCTGATCCCATCCGATCCCGGCCCCGGAGTCCTGCCATTGCCGCGAAAAGGCAATCGACACACCCGTCGGGCAGATCCCCCACACACACGTAAATGCCCTGCTCCTTCTTCCACCACTTGTTCCAGCACACTTCCACTCCCCCATTTGTCCCCATAATCTGTCGGTATGTGTCGTCTCCCAGTCCGGGAATCTGTTACCCTTGGCCTGGTCCAACTTTCTCAACCACCACCACCATCCCAAGGGAATGTGTCCCTCACATTTGAAACAAACGCGCTTCCCCTCGGTCTCCCTAACCCATGTGGCTGTGATCTGCAGCTTGGGACACGGTATGGATGCTTCCCCAAATGTGAAACCGGTGTGGTTGGAGTGTCTAGTCGAATTCGACCCCAACCACCCCAGCCACCTTCCCTCGTGGAAGTAAGCAGCCATCCCATTTGTGTCCCCTGTCCTACCCCCCTGTGTCACGGTAGGTCCATTTCCTCCTGTGCAGCCGTAGAGGAAGGACACCTCGGTGTCTCCTCTCTCCATGTGTCCTGTGCCAACCAGAATTATGAGCACGCTCAGTCTTAGGGTTGTCTCCATCTTACTTCTCTGGTTTCTTCTGATTTCTATATTAAGACAAACAGACAAAGCAACACCGATCTGTGAGAGGTTTGTCCTCCACAGGTCTGGCTTTTGTTATTTACATATATTTATAGTTCGTTCTGCGTTATCGAGTGTCCTCAGTTAAAACCTCTCCAGCCTCTTGCGGCTCGCGGTCGGCGAGTAAGGGGGCATCCACGGCTCTCTAGGCCGTGGTATCTGACTGCTTCTCCTTACCGCCCCGTCCTCCAGGTCATCATCATCATCCCACACCATGGGAGGAAGACCCGCATCCACCAGGCTCATTATCGTGCCCTGGTTTCTCCTTGCCTTTGTTTTCCCCTCCTCGGGGTTAAACAACTTGCACTGGTTGATGTGATACCATTTCCTGCATTTTGGGAGTCTCACTGCATATACCATGGGGCTCGTCTTATCTACGATGTTATAAGGCCGCATGTACAGTGGCTTGAACGCCTCTATGCGGGCATAGTTCCTGACCATTACCTGATCTCCCACCTTCCATTCGTGGGTTCTCTGGGGCTCTAGCTGTAATGTCCGTATGTAATTGAGACACGGACTGCAGAAGTTGGTTATAACAGGTGTTTACTGAATGGAGACAAAACTGGAACTACTATACAAAGTTACTACACAGGCTTATATACAGGGGTGGTCACTACTGGTACTGCAGTAGACAGGGGCTGCAGAATATAGTTCCTTCTTCAAGGTACATACACTACAATTCCTCCCCTTTTAGCTAAACAGTACAAAACATTCGATTAATAATTAAATAACATATTTACAATTACAGTTGCTATATTGGGGCTATAAAAGTCCCAGAGACCAGGTAAGGTGTACCAATCTCCAGTCTGGGAACTCGGAGGGAAGGAGAGAGGTAAAAAGTAATCCAAGTGTGACGTCACCAGAAAGCGGGTAAGTGATTGGTTGGTGAGTATTTCTCCCTTTTTAAGCTTAAATCTCTTTGGTTTATAGTTTCTAAGGTGTGATATTCACCATCTAGAATCGGGGCAGAGGGTATTTAAGAATAATATTAATAAATTTAATTAATTACATAGAATGGGAGATCAGGTGATGTGTTGCTGCTGCAATATGTGGGAGCTGGTGGACACCATTGATGCTCACGGTGATCACATTTGCAGTAAGTGTTGGCTGCTCGAGGAATTCCGGCTCCGTGTTGAAGAGCTGGAGTCCGAGCTTCAAACACTGAGACACAGGGAGGGGAAGAGTTACCTGGACTCTGTGTATCACGAGGTATTCACACCAATTAGATTAATTAATTCAGATGTAGTCTGTGGCCAGGGTCAGGATGGTGTGACTAGAAGTGAGGCAGGTACGGGGATCCAGGAGGCAGTGTTGGAGGAGCCGCAGCCCTTGCACTTGTCCAACAGGTTCGAGGCTCTTACTCCCTGCGAGGATGGGAACAGGGACTGCGGGGAGGATGAGCAACCTGGCCACAGCACCGTGGAGCAGGGGGCCATTCAAGTGGGGGGAGTTAAAAGAAATGTTGTAGTAGTAGGGGATAGTATCGTTAGGGGGATAGATAGAGTTCTTTGCAGCCGAGAGCGAGAGTCCCGAAGGCTGTGTTGCCTGCCCGGTGCCAGGGTTAAGGACATCTCCTCTGGACTGGAGAGAAACTTGGAGTGGGAGGGGGAGGATCCAGTTGTCGTGGTCCATGTTGGTACCAACGACATAGATAGGACAAGGAAGGAGGTTCTGCTGAGGGAGTTTGAGCAGCTAGGGGCCTAATTAAAAAGCAGAACCACAAGGGTAATAATCTCTGGATTATTACCTGAGCTACGAGCAAATTTGGCTAGGACAAATAAAATTAGAGAGTTAAATGCGTGGCTCAAAGACTGGTGTGGGAGAAATGGGTTTTGCTTCCTGGGACACTGGCACCAGTACTGGGGCAGGAGGGAGCTGTTCCGTTGGGACGGGCTTCACTTGGCCAGTGCTGGGACTAGAGTCCTGGCGGATCATATAACTAGGGCTGTAGAGAGGGCTTTAAACTAACTAGTGGGGGGGAGGTTCCTAGAGAGCAAATAATAAAAATGACAACAGAGAAGGTCATAGACTTAGGTAGCAGTGGGGAAATTAAAAACCAGAGCGTGTCAGGAAGGGGCAGAAGGTATGGAGTAAAAGGTAAAGTAATAAAAAGGGCAAAAGCAGGAACTAAGTGTCACAAAACATCTTTGAAAGTTCTCTATCTGAATGCACGTAGCATTCGTAACAAAATAGACGAGTTAATGGCACAAATAACTACATATGGGTATGATCTTGTGGCCATTACAGAAACATGGCTGCAGGGTGACAATGCCTGGGAATTAAGCATACCAGGTTATTTAACGATCAGGAAGGACAGGCAGGAAGGAAGGGGAGGTGGGGTGGCTATGTTAATAAAGGAAGGAATCACTGTAATACAGAGAAATGATATTGGGTCAATAGATCGGGATAATGAAACAGTTTGGGTGGAGGTAAGGAATAATAAGGGGAAAAAAACACTAGTGGGCGTAGCCTATAGGCCTCTGAACAGTGGCAACTCTGTTGGACGGAGTATCAATCAGGAAATAGTTGAGGCTTGCAATAAGGGAACATCTATAATTATAGGGGATTTTAACTATCATATTAATTGGACAAATCAAATTGGGCAGGGCTGCCTTGAGGATGAGTTCATTGAGTGTATTAGGGATGGGTTTCTTGAGCAGTATGTAACTGAACCGACCAGGGGGCAAGCAACCTTAGATCTGGTCCTGTGTAACGAGACAGGATTAATTAAAAATGTCCTAGTAAAGGATCCCCTTGGAATGAGTGACCATAACATGGTTGAATTCCATATTCAATTAGAGGGTGAAAAGGTTGGATCTCAAACAAGCGTGCTAAGCTTGAATAAAGGAGACTATGAAGGTATGAGAGCGGAATTGAGTAGAGCGGATTGGGAAAATAGATTAAAGGGTAAGACGATACATGATCAGTGGTGTACATTTAAGGAGTTATTTTACAACTTCCAAAAAATATATATTCCACTGAGAAGAAAAGGGTGTAAAAGAAAAGACAGCCATCCGTGGCTAAGTAAAGAAATTAAGGATAGTATTCGACTAAAAACAAGGGCATATAAGGTAGCCAAATATAGTGGGAGGATAGAGGATTGGGAAAACTTTAAAAGACAGCAAAAAATAACAAAAAGATTGATTAAGAAAGGGAAGATAGATTATGAAAGTAAATTAGCAAAAAATATAAAAACAGATAGTAAGAGTTTTTATAGTTATATAAAAAGAAAAAGGGTGGCTAAAGTAAATGTTGGTCCCTTAGAGGATGAGACCGGGAAATTAATGGTGGGAAATATGGAGATGGCAAAAACACTGAATGAATATTTTATATCAGTCTTTACAGTAGAAGACACTAAGAATATCCCAACACTGGACAAACAGGGGGCTAAAGGGGGGGAGGAGCTAAACACGATCAAAATCACTAAGGAACTGGTACTCGGTAAAATAATGGGACTCAAGGCGAATAAATCACCTGGACCTGATGGCTTACATCCTAGGGTCTTGACGGAAGTGGCGGTAGGGCTTGTGGATGCATTGGTAATAATTTTCCAAAACTCCCTGGACTCGGCAAAGGTCCCGGCAGACTGGAAAACTGCTAATGTAACACCCTTATTTAAAAAGGGCAGTAGACAGAAGGCTGGAAACTATAGACCGGTTAGCCTAACATCTGTGGTAGGTAAAATTTTGGAGTCCATTATTAAGGAGACAGTAACAGGACATTTGGATAATCACAATTTAATAGGACAAAGTCAACATGGTTTTATGAAGGGGAAGTCATGTTTGACAAATTTTCTGGAGTTCTTTGAGGAAGTAACATATAGGGTGGATAAAGGGTAACCAGTGGACGTAGTGTATTTAGACTTCCAAAAGGCATTTGACAAGGTGCCACACAAAAGATTATTGCTTAAGATAAAAAATCACGGGATTGGGGGTAATATTCTGGCATGGATAGAGGATTGGCTATCTAACAGAAGGCAGAGAGTTGGGATAAATGGTTCATTCTCAGACTGGCAATCAGTAACTAGTGGTGTTCCGCAGGGGTCAGTGCTGGGTCCCCAACTCTTTACAATCTATATTAACGATTTGGAGGAGGGGACCGAGTGTAACATATCAAAGTTTGCAGATGATACTAAGATGGGAGGGAAAGTAGTGAGTGAGGAGGACATAAAAAACCTGCAAGGGGACATAGACAGGCTAAGTAAGTGGGCAGAGATTTGGCAGATGGAATACAATACTGGAAAGTGTGAGGTTATGCACTTTGGCAGGAAAAATCGTAGAGCAAGTTATTATCTTAATGGCAAGAAACTGGAAAGTACTGAAGTACAAAGGGATCTGGGGGTCCTGGTGCACGAAACTCAAAAGTTTAGTATGCAGGTGCAGCAAGTGATTAAGAAGGCCAATGGAATGTTGGCTTTCATTGCTAGGGGGATAGAATATAAAAATAGGGAGGTATTGCTTCAGTTGTACAAGGTATTGGTGAGACCGCACCTGGAATACTGCATACAGTTTTGGTGTCCATACTTAAGAAAGGACATACTTGCTCTCGAGTCAGTACAAAGAAGGTTCACTCGGTTAATCCCGGGGATGAGGGGATGGACATATGAGGAGAGGTTGAGTAGATTGGGACTCTACTCATTGGAGTTCAGAAGAATGAGAGGCGATCTTATTGAAACATATAAGATTGTGAAGGGGTTGGATCGGGTGGATGCAGGGAGGATGTTCCCGATGATGGGTGAAACTAGAACTAGGGGGCATAGTCTTAGAATAAGGGGCTGCTCTTTCAAAACTGAGATGAGGAGGAACTACTTCACTCAGAGGGTGGTAGGTCCATGGAATATGCTGCCCCAAAAAGCTGTAGAAGCTACATCATTACATAAATTTAAAACAGAAATAGACAGTTTCCTAGAAGTAAAGGGAATTAAGGGTTATGGGGAGCGGGCAGGAATTTGGACATGAGTCTAGGTTCGGATCGGTCATGGCCCTGTGCGTAGCGGAGCGGGCCCAGGGGCTGTGTAGCCTGATCCTGCTCCTATTTCGTGTGTCTAATTCTGTTAGATTCAGGAGATGGTTCTATGATAGTGGATTGGCGGTTAGGATCAGATCAGCCATGATCTTATTGAATGGCGGAGCAGGCTCGAGGGGCCGATTGGCCTACTCCTGCTCCTATTTCTTATGTTCTTATGTTATGTTCTTATGTTCTTACATTAGTTGAAGTTAAGCAATTATAAATTCAGTCTTTGAGGAGGCTTCCTGATTCTGTCCGGATAACGCCTCTTTGGGGTATCAGGTTCTTCTGGCAAAGTTGATTCGGGATCAACGTCGTTGTTTGGTTCGTCTGCTTCCAATATCACCGATTCTGAGGTAGATGCAATTGGTACTTCGGTTTCATCACCAGGTGTATAGGATCGTGGTGTAGATTTGACGTTTTCCAGTGACTCTAGAACCTGGTCAGCATGGCATCTTACAATGATCTCTCCAACGTCCACGGTATACATTAGAGCTCCTTGCCGTGTGCAGATCATTCCTGGCTGCCATTTCTCTGTGCGGTAGTCCTGGGCCAAAACTGGTTCACCTATCTTAAAACTCCTGGTTGGCCTTTCATTCATATTCTGAAACTGCCTGTTCTCCACATCTCTTCTGATGTTTGGCTTAACCAAATCCAAGCGGCATCTTAGTCTTCGATTGAAGAACATCATGGCTGGAGCTTGGTTGGTAGCCGTGTGTGTCGCATTCCGGTAGGTAAACAAGAAGTTATCCACCTTGTGTTGTAGGGGTATGTCTTCATTACGCATTGCCTTGATAGCCTTCATGAATGTTTGAACGAACCTCTCAGCCAAGCCATTGGCTGGATGATATGGGGCGGATGTGTAATGCTTAACACCATTGTTCTTTAAGAACCTCCGGACCAAATGCTGGAATATGGGATTAGGTTAGACAGGGCGTGATGGCCAGCGTGGACACGATGGGCCGAAGGGCCTCTATCCGTGCTGTATAACTCTATGACTCTATAACACTTCAGACACAAACTGTGGTGCATTGTCGGAGCAAATCTGTTCAGGCAGCCCATTTCTGGCGAATATGGTTCGTAAGACTGTGATAGTTTTTTCTGTGGTGGTTGAGGACATTTTTATTACCTCTGGCCACTTTGAATGTGCATCCACCTCAATTAAAAACATCGAGTCCATAAATGGACCAGCAAAATCAATGTGTACCCTTTGCCATGGAGATGAGGGCCACTCCCATGGATGTAGAAGGGCTTGTGGTGGGGCGTTTTGGACCTTCTGGCATCCTGCACAGCTCTTGGTCATCTCTTCGATTTCTCTATCGATTCCCGGCCACCACACAAACGCTCTGGCTAAGTTCTTCATTTTTACCCCTCCCAGATGACCCTCATGAAGCTCATTGAGCACTCTATCCTTCAATTTGGGTGGAATTACTACTCTGGATCCACACATCAAGGTTCCTCGGCACACTGACTGCTGTTCTCTTCTCTGCGAGAATGCTGGCAACAGTGGTTCGCCATGTGCTGGCCATCCCTTCACCGTTAAATCATAGACCCTGGAGAGTGTCGGGTCATTTCGTGTTTCCTTTTCTATGTTTGCATTCGTCACAGGTAGACATTCGACTATGGTCGAGTGGAATATCTCCACAGGATCCACTGCAGGTGCTTCTTCCACCGTCGGCAATGGTAGGTGCGACAATCCATCAGCATTCCCATGCTGTTTAGTTCCTTTGTACTCGATGTCATATTGGTGTGCCCCTAGGAAAAGGGACCACCTCTGTAGCCGTTGTGCTGTCATTATCGGGACGCCCTTCTTAGGGTTGAAAATGGAGATAAGAGGTTGATGATCAGTTAGTAGAGTAAATTTCTGTCCGTGCAGGTAGTGATTGAACTTCTTCACCCCCCACACCAGGCTGAGGGCCTCTCTGTCAATCTGGGCGTAGTTACACTCGGCTGCAGTTAACGATCGTGACGCAAAAGCTATCGGCCTCTCTGAACCATCGAGGGATTTATGTGACAGTACCGCTCCAACGCCATAGGGAGACGCATCACACGGCAGTCTTATCGGTAGTGATGGGTTGTAGTGAGCCAATACTTCTCTTGAAGTGATCAGGCCTTTACACTTCTGAAAGGCCCGCTTACATTCATCGCTCCATTTCCATGCTACTCCAGTTTGTAGCAGGGCGTTCAGTGGGTGCAGAATTGTGGACAAATTCGGCAAAAACTTATGGTAGTAATTCACCAATCCGAGGAATGACCTCAGTTGCGACACATTTTCAGGCGCTGGAGCCTTAACTACCGCTTCAATTTTGTCAGGGGACTTATGTAACCCCTCTTCATCAATCACGTGGCCACAATATGATATTTGTTTCTTAAAAAACTCGCACTTGGGGTGATTGGCTCGTAGCCCATGTTCTCTTAGTCTAGTGAGCACCTGCTCTAGTTTGGCAAGGTGTTCACTGTCATTTTCACCCGTCACTAGGATGTCGTCCAAGTAACACTGAGTCCCCGGAATCCCTTGCAGGACTTGTTCCATCGCTCTTTGCCATATAACCGGAGCTGATGCAACTCCGAATACCAGTCGATTATACTGGTAAAGACCTTTGTGAGTGTTTATCGTGAGATATTTCCCAGAGGATTCTTCAACCTCCATCTGCAAATATGCTTGCGCCAGGTCAATTTTTGTAAAACGTTTCCCTCCAGATAGTGAGGCGAAAATATCTTCTATCCTCGGAAGAGAATACTGTGTGAAGGACTGGGTTCACAGTCACCTTGAAGTCCCCACAGATGCGAACCTTCCTTGGCTCCTCAGACTTATTGTTTAACGTTTTCTTCATGACAGGAACGATGGGTGTCGCCCACTCGCTCCAGTCTACCTTAGTTAACATGCCTGCATTCTCCAGATTCTCCAGCTCTGCCTCGACAGCTGGGTGAATTGCATACGGTACCGGTCTTGCTTTGAAAAACTTGGGAATTGCATTCTCTCCTATTTTTATCGAGGCGGTTACGCCTTTAAGAGTTCCCAGTCCTTGTTGAAAAACCTCTTTAGCGTTAGCTAAGATTTTTTGACAATCGTCCAGGTGTGACGTCGTCATCCTTTTTACCAGCCACAGTCAGTGCCTGAATGGAGTGCCAGTCTAAACTTATCTTTCTGATCCATTCACGTCCCAATAACGGTGGTCCACCATCTTGCAGTATGTACAGATACAATTTCTGTATTTCCTTGCCGTTGTATTCGACAGGCACCCTTATTTTCCCTCTGGGGTATACTTTCTGCCCCGTATATGTCTTCAAGACAATGGATGTGTCTTTCAAGGGTATGTGTGATAATAGCTGCTTGTAGTCTCATCGATTCATGACGGTCAGGGCTGATCCTGTATCCAATTCCATTTTGACTTGGGACCCTGCTATCGTGAGGGTGACCCAAATGGTTCGGTGATCCTCTTTTGCGATTACGTTGTGTAGTTTGAGACAGCTTAGTCTCTTGTTCCCGGATTCACTATCGCTCTTCTGGTCTTCGGAACTACTGTCCATCATCTTTTGTACTTTCCTGTACTGTTCCTTAGTAGTCTTTTTGTTGTCGTTGGTCTTCTTCCTGGACCTGCAAACTCGTGCAATGTGTCCCATCTTTCTGCATTGCCTGCATGTTTTGTCCTTGGACCAGCAGTCCTTCTGGTCATGGGTTGTTCTGCCGCAGCGATAACATTTTTCAAATCCCCGTGTCATTTCATGGGTGCTGTATTCCTGTAGCTTTTGCTGTATTTCCGCAGCTCCCCTTGTTGCTGCTTCGTACAATACTGCCACGCTGAAAGCCTTATCTAGCGTCAGCTCTTTCTCTGAGAGTAACCTCTTCTGGGTTCCTTCACTCAGGAGTCCACAGACAAATTTGTCCCATAGGGTATCTGCCAGTCCTGCTCCGAACTGGCAGTGCTTTGATAGCTTGCGTAGTTCCATAAGGTAATCAGCATTGCTCTCATCTTTATGCTGATTTCTCTTGTGGAATTTAAATCTTTCTGCTATCAGCAGCGGTGTAGGATTTAGGTGTTCCTGTAGGATATCAACAATTTCGTTAAAACTCTTCGCCATCCGTTTGACTGGAGTGATCAGGTTCCGCAATAGGCCGTATGTTCTTGCGCCCATTAAGTTTAGTAGTACCGATGCCTTTTTCTCATCGGCTACTTCATTTGCCTTGCAATATACTTCGACTCTTTCCACATACGTGGTCCAGTCTTCTATTTCATTATCGAAGGCAGTGATATTGCCAGTCTTTGGCATCTTGGAGATCTAAGATGGCGCCTCCCGCGCTTTGCCTTCTTCCCCGATTGAACAAAATGGCGCCTCCCACGCTTTGCCTTCTTCCCCGCTGGATTAAGATGGCGCCTCCCGCGCTTTCTGCCTTTTCCGCTGCTGCCAGCGCTGTTGCTGGCGTTTTTATGCCTTGATGGCGACGCCCTATGGTCTTCGCGCACTTCTCCCCCGCGCTGCAGCCAACGCCGCTCTCCGCGGTCCCCGTGGCAAACTGCAGCTCCTCGTGGCTTTCTGCGCTTCTAATTTTTTTTATTTTAATTACCGTTCCCGTCGTCAGAGCAGACCCGATGGGACACTTTCCTCCCTCTTCTCGGGTCTGTACGCTGCCCGGCTTCGTAGCACCGGCCGTGCCCTGTGTGCTCCACCCTCTCTCTCTCTCTCTCTTCCCGACAACGCTGCTCGGCCCCGTTGAAAAGCCACCCGATCGAGCTCTAGCCCGCCGCAGCCCAGGAAGGATCAGTGTACTACCTGCCACCAGCCCGATTAGCTGGAACACCATAGACTGGATAACCAAGCCCAGCTCTCGACAGGCTCTCCTGCAAATCTTCGAATTCGATGAATCAGAGGGCGGTTGCCCACGGTCGACGCCCGTTTCTGCTGTTTGTTTTTTTCTTTTTGGATTTCTTCCTTCTGGCCTCGACCTCTAACAATTTCGCTTCAGGGATGGATCCCCGTGAGGTGGTGTAGAACTGCAGGTAAGTTCGGATCTGTTCGTCGCCAGTGTAACGTCCGTGTGTAATTGAGACACGGACTGCAGAAGTTGGTTATAACAGGTGTTTACTGAATGGAGACAAAACTGGAACTACTATACAAAGTTACTACACAGGTGATGGGCCTTCAATAACCACAAAACTAGAAGTTATAGACTTAAACAAGTTGGCTTTTAATCACTAAGATCAGAGCTAACATCTCAACACGCCGACTGGTTCACAGGAATGAGTCATACAGATCCTGGGATCTTTATGTAAGAGAAGTCAGGGGCGGAGCCAAGAGCCAAGACCTGGAACCTCCCAGGTTAGTCGGGAAAGAGGAAGTGAAACTATACACAGTGGGGGAGGGTAATATACATGAGAGCAAAACGAATACAGGATCAAGACAAACAGATTTCATTACAACAGGCTTATATACAGGGGTGGTCACTACTGGTACTGCAGTATACAGGGGCTGCAGAATATAGTTCCTTCTTCAAGGTACATACACTACACTAGCAACAACTGATTTTTTGCAGTGCTGGCTCCCCAGGTTACTGGCTGCCTGCCAGTGAATCTGTTTTAAAGTGTCAAACAAATTCTGGACAAATCTGTCCCGGTTTACCTCCCTGACATGAGCTTCTGTGAGGACCGGCGCCAACACATAGGTTGGGGTGCGCATAATCCTCCCGGTCATGAGCTGCTGTGGGGAGTACGCTGTACTTCTGGATGGGCTGGCCCGGACACCCATTAAAGTTAGAGGCAAGACCTCGTCCCATCTCTGCGGGAACGGGCTTATCTCTTTCCTCAGTCTTTCTTTCAGTGTCCGGTTCATGCGCTCCACAATCCCCGATGACTAGGGGGTTGTGAGCCACATGCCACTTCCCTTGTATTCCCAAGAGTTTTAAGGTGGCCTGCATCACCTGCCCCATGAAATGGCTCCATTGGTTGGACTCCACGACCTGTGGCAGCCCCCATCGGGACAATACTTCCCTCACTAGGATCCTAGCTGTTGCTAGTGCCGTGGCTGTTAGGCAGGGGAAGGCCTCCACCCACTTCGAGAATAGGTCCGCCAGGACTAAGCAGTACTTGCTACCTGCTTTAGTGGTGGGCAGTGGTCCGATGAAGTTGACCTGCAGGGACCGCCACGGCCCCTCTACCCTCCTGGTGTGTCCTACGGGGGCTTTCCTGCGCTGGGGATCGGGGTTGTTAGCCGCACACACCACACAATTCGCACAGAATTCTTTGACTTCCTCCCTGAGATGGGCCACCACCCCGCCTCCTCTACCCTTTGCCAGGTAGTTTCCGGCCCTGGGTGTCCCGCTCCCGGGCCCCTGTGGGCCAACTGGAGGAACTCCTCCCAGTGCTGTGCTGGAACTATCTAACGATCCCCTTTGAAAAGCATCCCCTCCTTAACCGTGATGTCCGCTGCCCCGAACGGACCCTCACCGTTCTCCCTTTTTACAAGGACGTCCTTAAGTATGGGATCCTGCGCTTGGACTTGTTAAGTCCAGGCCAAAGCTACCCATTGTGTGCTTCCCTTGCCCTGGATTGCTGCTACTGGACCTGCTCTGTACGGATCCCAGAATACTCCTTCCCTGGCCCCCTGTTTGGCCAGCTCGTCTGCCGTTTGGTTGCCCTCCCTCTTGGGCTCTGTCTTTGAATGGGCTTTAACCTTGTGTATGTAGTAATCTCCCCGGGTGCCCGCGACTTTTAAAATTCCCCCTAGCAACGGTGCTGTCGCTAGGGGCTTCCCATCTGCAGACTTGAAACCGCACCTGGCTCAAATGGCCAAGTACTCCGTGTATGAATTACAGGTGAACATGGAATCCAAGCAGATGGTGTCGGAGGTGGGGAATTCATAGAAACATAGAAGATAGGAGCAGGAGTAGGCCATTCGGCCCTTCGAGCCTGCTCCGCCATTCAATGAGATCATGGCTGATCATCCAAATTCAGTACCCTGTCCCTGCCTTCTCCCCATATCCCTTGATCCCTTTAGCCTTAAGAAATATATCCAACTCTTTCTTGAATATATTTAATGAACTGACCTCCACCGCCCTCTGTGGTAGAGAATTCCATAGGTTCACCACTCTCTGGGTGAAGAAATTCCTCCTCATTTCAGTCCTAAATGGCTTACCCCTTATCCTTAGACTATGACCCCTGGTTCTGGACTCCCCGGCCATCAGAAACATCCTTCCTGCATCTAGTCTGTCCAGGCCTGACGGAATTTTATAGGTTTCGATGAGATCCCCTCTCAATTTTCTAAACTCCAGTGAGTATAAGCCCAATCGACACAATCTCTCCTCATACATCATTCCTGCCATCCCAGGTATCAGCCTGGTGAATCTTCGCTGCACTCCCTCCATGGCAAGAACGTCCTTCCTCAGGTAAGGCGACCAAAACTGCACACAATACTCAAGGTGTGGTCTCACCAAGGCCCTGTACAACTGTAGCAAGACATCCTTGTTCCTGTACTCGAACCCTCTTGCTACGAAGGCCAACATACCATTTGCCGCCTTAACCGCCTGCTGCACCTGCATGCTTACCTTCAGCGACTGGTGCACAAGAACACCCAGGTCTCTTTGCACTTCCCCTTCTCCCAAGCTATTGCCATTCAAATAATAATCTGCCTTCCTGTTTTTGCCACCAAAGTGGATAACCTCACATTTATCCACATTATAGTGCATTTGCCATGTTTCTGCCCAATCACCCAACCTGTCCAAATCGTACTGGAGCTTTACGACATCCTCCTCACAGCATACCCTCCCACCTGTAATGTATGTACTTTTAAGGGGGAGAGCTACTTTTTACAGCTCCTGTATCCTGTAGTACCGGCAGTGACCACACTTGTATATAAACCCTGAGTAGTGATCTGTACAGTCAGTTGCAGTTTGAACCACGTTGAGTAAACACCTGTTGTACCGTTCTCTGCAGTCCTTTTCTTATTATTACACGGACGTAACAGTGGCGACGAGAAGATTCGAACCTACCTGCAACTCTGCATCACCTCCCAGGGATTCGCTCCTGGAGAACAGTGGAAGGAGGTCGAGTCCAGAAGCACGGGCGTCGACCACGGGCAACCGTCCAGTCATCCAGCGGAGATTTGAGCATCGCAGGGGAGGCTGTCGAGATCCAGGCTTGGCTTTCAAGTCACGGTGGTCCAGCGAAATGGGCTGGCAACAGGTACTGCTCAGACCCTTCCTGGACAGCGACGGGCTAGAGCTTGACCGAGCGGCACAGAAAAAGGCCGAGCAGCGTCGACGGGGGAGAGAGAGAGAGGGCAGAGCGCACAGGGCGCAGCCGGTGTTCAGGACCGAGCGGCATCAACGGGGGAAGAGAGTGGCGCGCAGGAAACGCGAGGCGCTGCCATTGCCACGAGGACCACAGAGAGCGGCATTGGCAGCAGCGCAGGAGCAGCGCACGAAACCCACAGGGCGTCGCCATTTGCCACGAGGACCGCCGAGAGCGGCGTTGGCAGCAGCGCGGGAGACGCCATTTTAAGCCGCAGCGGGGAAGAAAGGAAAGCGCGGGAGACGCCATTTTAAGCCAGTCTAACCACACCCAAAAATGCTGGAGTGGCAGTATCACAGCGTTCGACAATGAAGTCGAAGATTGGACGACATATGTCGAACACATAGAAGTGTACTGCAAGGTGAATGAAGTGCCAGATGAGAGGAAAGCGCTGGTATTGTTGAATTCAATGGGTGCAAAAACGTATGGCTTACTACAAAACATAGTAACCCCAGAGAAGCCACTAGAAAAGGATTTTGAAAACATAGTGTCAATCCAACAGGACCACTTAAACCCCACACCGCTGCTGATAGCAGAAAGATTTAAGTTTCACAAAAGGAACCAGCATAAAGATGAAAGTAATGCTGAGTATTTAACGGAACTGCGCAAGCTATCGAAACACTGCCAGTTTGGAACGGGACTCGCAGATACCTTAAGGGACAAGTTTGTGTGTGGGCTTCAAAGTGAAGGAACCCAGAAACGGCTTCTATCAGAAAAGGATCTTACGCTGGACAAGGCTTTCAGCATTGCAGTATCACATGAAGCAGCCGCACGGGGCGCTGCAGAGATACAATGGAGACCGCAAGAATATGGCACAAATGAAATGTCATACGGAACAGTGAAGTGCTATCGCTGCGGCAGAACAACACACGACCATAATGATTGCTGGTTCAAGGACAAAGTGTGCAGACAGTGTGGAAAAGTAGGACACATAGCAAGAGTCTGCAGGCCGGGAAAGAAAACCAGCAGCAAGAAATCTCCACAGGAGAAGTACAAGAAGGTACATAAGGTGACGGAGAGTAGTTCAGACGAACAGCAAAGTGATACAGACTCCGGAAGCAAGGAGCTGGGTTGTCTGAAACTACATAATTTAATCAAAACGGAGGATCACCAAACTATCTGGGTCACGCTCAAGATAGCAGGAGTCCAAGTGAAAATGGAATTGGACACAGGATCAGCCCTAACAGTCATAAACCGAAGGGACTACAAGCGGCTATTCTCAAATATACCCTTGAGAGATACAAAGATTGTCTTGAAGACGTACACGGGGCAAAAAGTCTACCCCAAAGGAAAAATAAGGGTGAACATTATATATAACGGCAAGGAAACACCAAAAATGGACCTATATGTATTGCCAGATGGAGGACCACCACTACTAGGATGTGAATGGATCCGGAAGATACAGCTAGATTGGCATTCCATACAAGCACTGACTGTAGATGCCAAAAAGGATGACGACGTCACACCTGGACGACTGTCAAAAATGCTAACTGACGCACAAGAAGTGTTCCAGCAGGGACTCGGAACACTAAAAGGCATAACAGCGATGATCAAAATAGAGGAAAATGCAAGCCCAAAGTTTTTTAAGGCCAGACCGGTACCTTATGCGATCCGCCCAGCCGTCGAAGCAGTGCTGGAAGGTTTGGAACGTTCAGGAGTACTGTCCAAAGTGGACTGGAGCGAGTGGGCTACACCCATCGTTCCTGTAATGAAGAGGTCGTTGAGTAATACGCCTGGGGAACCAAAGAAGGTTCGCATCTGTGGGGACTTTAAGGTGACAGTGAACCCAGTCCTTCACACTGTACAATATCCGCTTCCGCGGATTGAAGATATTTTCGCCTCGCTACCTGGAGGGAAACGCTTCACTAAGATTGATCTGGCCCAGGCGTACCTGCAAATGGAGGTAGAAGAAGCCTCAAAACAGTACCTGACGATCAACACTCAAAGGTCTCTACCAATACAACCGGCTGGTGTTCGGGGTAGCATCAGCTATTTGGCAAAGGGTAATGGAACAAGTCCTGCAAGGGATTCCAGGGACTCAGTGTTATTTGGACGACATCCTGGTCACGGGCGAAAATGACAGTGATCACTTCGCCAACCAGGAGCAGGTGCTCACTAGATTGAAGGAATATGGGCTCCGAGCTAATCGCCACAAATGCGAGTTTTTCCAGAAGCAGATCTCTTATTGTGGCCACGTTATTGATAAAGAGGGGTTACATAAGTCCCCTGAAAAGATTGAGGCTGCAGTCAAGGCTCCAGCACCGGAAAATGTGTCACAACTGAGGTCGTTCCTCGGGCTGGTGAACTACTACCATAAGTTCTTGCCGAATTTGTCTACCGTACTATACCCACTGAACACCGTACTGCAAACGGGGGTACCATGGAAGTGGAGTGACGAATGTAAACGAGCTTTCCAGAAGGGCAAAGCATTGATCACATCAAAAGAGGTGTTGGCTCATTTCAACCCAGCACTACCAATTCGGTTGGCGTGTGATGCATCACCCTATGGCATTGGCGCGGTGCTGTTGCACAAATTCCCGGATGGCTCGGAGAGGCCAGTAGCCTTTGCATCTCGGTCACTAACCTCAGCCGAGCGTAACTATGCCCAGATTGACAGGGAGGCCCTCAGCCTAGTGTGGGGAGTGAAAAAGTTCAATCACTATCTGCACGGGCAGAAGTTCACCTTGCTGACTGACCACCAACCACTTGTCTCCATCTTTAATCCAAAGAAGGGCGTTCCGGTGATGACTGCGCAATGGCTACAAAGATGCTCCCTTTTTCTAGGGGCGCACCAATATGAAATCGAGTTTAAGGGCACGAAACAGCATGGAAACGCTGATGGGCTATCACGCCTGCCACTGCCTACTTCGGAGGAAGCACCAGCAGTGGATCCTGTCGAAATATTTCATTCGACTATAATTGAATGCTTGCCAGTAACTAACGCTGGTAGAGAAGGAGACCCGAAATGACCCGACACTGTCTCAGGTATATGATTTGACGATGAAGGGATGGCCAGCACATGGCGACTCACTGTTGCCAGCATTCTCATCCAGAAGAGAACAGCTGTCAGTATGCCAGGGGACCTTGATGTGTGGATCCCGAGTGGTAATTCCACCCAAGTTAAGGGAGAGAGTGCTCAATGAGCTTCACGAAGGTCATCTGGGAGGGGTGAAAATGAAAAGCCTTGCTAGGGCTTATGTGTGGTGGCCGGGGATCGATCAGCAAATTGAGGACCTGACAAAGAGCTGCTCAGGATGCCAGAAGGTCCAAAATGCACCACCACATGCCCCTCTACACCCATGGGAGTGGCCCTCATCTCCATGGCAACGGGTGCATATTGAGTTTGCTGGTCCATTCATGGACTCAATGTTTTTAATAGCCGTGGATGCGCACTCGAAATTGCCTGAGGTGATCAAAATGTCCTCCACCACCATGGAGAAAACTATTGCAGTCCTATGGACCATTTTTGCCAGGAACGGCTTGCCAGAGTAGATTTGCTCTGATAACGGACCACAGTTTTTTTTCGAAGAGTTTCGAAGATTTATGAAAAGGAATGGGGTAAGGCATTTCACATCCGCCCCGTATCATCCAGCCACAAATGGATTGGCTGAGAGGTTCGTACAAACCTTTAAAAAAGCAGTAAAGGCCATGTGCGATGACAACATTCCACTGCAGCATAAGGTGGACAATTTCCTGTTAGCCTACAGAAATGCGACACATGCAGTCACCAACCAGGCCCCGGCCATGATGTTCTTTAACCGAAGGTTGAGATCTCGTCTGGATTTGCTCAGACCAAATGTACGAAGAGATGTTGAGAATAAGCAATTCCAGCACATCAATGAGAAGCCGACAAGGAGCTTCAATGTAGGGCAACCAGTCTTGGCCCGCGACTACCGAACAGAGAAATGGCAACCAGGAACGATATGCACACGGCAGGGGCCACTAATGTACACAGTGGATGTTGGGGAGAACATTGTGAGACGCCATGCTGACCAGATCCTAGAGTCACAGGAACGAGTCAACCCCATGTCTCGGCCATACGTACCTGGTGAGGAACCCGACGTACAGGTCGCATCTACCTCAGAAACAATAGCATTGGAAGCTGATGAATCAACTGACGACAGGGTGTTAGAATCGCCTCCGCACCAAGAGCGAGACACTCGGGAAAGGTGTTATCCAGAAAGAATCAGGAAGCCTCCCCAAAGACTGAATTTATAAATAGACTATTTTCAGCGAATGTTGCATGTTAAAAGTGTTAATTGTAATTAGTTTGATATTTAATTGTTAAATGAGTGTTATGGTACTGTTAATCTAAAAGGGGAGGAATTGTAATGTATGTACCTTTAAGGGGAGAACTACTTTTTACAGCTCCTGTATCCTGTAGTACTGGCAGTGCCCACACCTGTATATAAACCCTGAGTAGTGATCTGTGTAGTGTCCGTGTGTAGATAAAGACACTGAAGACAGGAGTTGGTTCATAGGTATTTACTAAGCAAGTCTGGGGAGGGGGGGGTGGTTTCTAAAGGATATACACAATACACAGGCTTATATAGCCCAAGTGGCAATTACCGGCATTACGCACACCTGGGGCTCTTTAAGAGCAATTATGGTGTATGTGCCTTTAAGGCACATACACCACAATTCCTCCCCTTCTAGTTAACTAGTACATCATATTTTAAGTAATTATTAATTACATGTTATATGCAAAATAATATACATTGCTGTATTAATTAATTATAAGTTAGTCTCTCAGGAGGCTTCCTGACTCGGTCCGGATAACGCCTCGGGGGTGTAGTAGTTTCTGGTGGTGTAGTAGGTTCTTCTGGCAAGGCTGATTCGGCTTGAAGGCCAGTGTTGGGTTCATCGGGCTCCAGTATCACCGGATCGGAGGTAGATATGGGTATCTCTACTTCATCGTTAGATGTATAGAGTGGTGGTGTAGGTTGTCCCTTTTCGGATGACTTGATGATTTGGTCAGCATGGCGCCTTATTATGCTGTCTCCGATGTCCACGGTATACATCAGTGGTCCTAATCGTGTGCAGATAGTTCCAGGCTGCCATTTCTCGGTACGGTAGTCCCGGGCCAAAACCGGTTGGCCTATCTGGAAGGCCCTAGTTGGCCTTTCATTCATGCCCTGAAACTGCCGGTTCTCCACGTCCCTTCGGATGTTGGGCTTGACCAAATCCAGCCGGCATCTTAGGTTTCTATTGTAGAACATCATGGCGGGAGTTTGGTTAGTAACCATATGCGTTGCATTCCTATATGCAAATAAGAAGTTATCCACCTTGTGCTGAAGTTTTATGTCTTCATTACCCATGGCCTTGATGGCCTTCTTGAAGGTCTGGACAAACCTTTCAGCCAATCCATTGGTGGCGGGATGGTATGGGGCGGACGTGTAGTGCTTTACCCCATTGTTCTTTAAGTACTTTCTGAATTCTTCGGACACAAATTGCGGTCCATTATCAGAACATATCTGCTCCGGCAGCCCATTCCTGGCAAATATGGTCCTTAATACTGTGATGGTTTTTTCCGTGGTGGTGGAGGACATCTTTATTACCTCCGGCCACTTGGAGTGTGCATCAACTGCGATTAAGAACATTGAGTCCATAAATGGACCAGCAAAGTCGATGTGCACCCTTTGCCAGGGAGATGAGGGCCACTCCCATGGATGTAGAGGGGCCTGTGGCGGAGCATTTTGGACCTTCTGGCATCCTAGGCAGCTCTTGGCCATGTCTTCGATGTCTCCATCGATACCTGGCCACCATACAAACGCCCTAGCTAGGTTCTTCATTTTCACTCCACCCAGATGCCCCTCGTGAAGCTCCTTTAGCACTTTATCCTGGAGTTTGGGTGGAATCACCACTCTGGATCCACACATCAAGGTTCCTCGGCACACTGACAGCTGTTCTCTTCTTTGCGAGAATGCTGGCAACAGTGGTTCGCCATGTGCTGGCCATCCCTTCGCTGTTAAATCGTAGACCCGTGAGAGAGTAGGGTCATTTCTTGTCTCCCTTTCAATGGCAGAATTTGTCACCGGTAGACATTCCACTATGGTAGAGTGGAATATCTCTACTGGGTCTACTGTAGGTGCCTCTTCTATCGTTGGCAACGGTAGGCGTGATAAACCGTCAGCATTCCCATGCTGTTTTGACCCTTTGTATTCAATGTTGTATTGGTGTGCCCCTAGAAAAAGGGACCACCTCTGTAGTCTTTGTGCCGTCATAATGGGGACACCTTTTTTAGGGTTGAATATGGAGATGAGGCGTTGATGGTCAGTCAGCAAGGTAAATTTTTTGTCCGTGTAGGTAATGGTTGAATTTCTTCACTCCCCATACCAGGCTGAGTGCTTCCCTGTCTATCTGGGCATAGTTACGCTCAGCTGAGTTCAATGAGCGTGACGCAAAAGCTATCGGCCGTTCCGAGCCATCAGGGAATCTATGGGACAATACCGCTCCTATGCCGTAAGGGGATGCATCGCACGCCAGTCTGATTGGTAGTGATGTGTTGTAATGAGCCAAAATTTTCTCGGATGTGATTAAGTCTTTACATTTATGGAAGGCACGTTTACAGTCTTCGTTCCATTTCCAAATCACTCCTGTCTGTAGAAGATCATTAAGAGGGTGTAGAATAGTTGATAAGTTCGGTAAAAATTTATGATAGTAATTTATTAATCCCAGGAATGACCTTAATTGTGAAACATTTTCAGGTGCTGGGGCTTTTATAACTGCTTCAATTTTTTCAGGTGACTTATGCAACCCTTCCTTATTAATTATGTGGCCACAATATGATATCTGATTTTGGAAAAATTCGTACTTGGGGCGATTTGCTCGTAGGCCCCGTTCTTTCAGCCTAGTGAGCACCTGCTCCAAATTGGCAAGGTGCTCGTTGTCGTTTTCTCCTGTTATAAGGATGTCGTCTAGGTAGCATTGAGTCCCTGGAATCCCTTGCAGGACTTGCTCCATAGCTCTTTGCCAGATAGCTGGAGCTGATGCTATTCCAAAAACCAGTCGATTGTACTGGTACAGGCCTTTGTGTGTGTTTATTGTGAGATACTTTTTAGAGGTCTCCTCAACCTCCATCTGTAGATATGCCTGTGCCAAGTCAATTTTTGTGAAACGTGTCCCTCCGGATAGTGAGGCGAAAATATCTTCTATCCTCGGAAGAGGATACTGTACCGTGTGAAGGACCGGGTTTACAGTCACCTTAAAGTCCCCACAGATGCGAATTTTTTTCTGTTCCTCAGAGTTATTTTTCAATGTTTTTTTCATGACTGGAACGATGGGTGTTGCCCATTCGCTCCAATCTATTTTGGATAATACGCCTGCCTTTTCCAAATTCTTCAGCTCTGCCTCGACTGCCGGACGTATTGCGTATGGCACCGGTCTTGCCTTAAAACATTTTGGAATTGCTGTATCTTCCACTTTTATTGAGGCGGTGATGCCTTTCAAGGTTCCTAGTTTCTCTTGAAACACTTCTTTGGCGTTGGCCAAGATGTCTTTTAATCGTTCAGGTATGATGTCATCATTGTTTTTTTCCTTACTGGTCACCGTCAGTGCCTGAATGGAGTGCCAGTCTAAACGTATCTTCCTTATCCATTCACGTCCCAACAACGGTGGACCACCATCTTGTAGAATGTATAAATACAACTTTTGTATTTCTTTGCCGTTGTATACCACAGGCACCCTTATTTTTCCTTTGGGGTGGACTTTCTGCCCCGTATATGTTTTTAAGATAATGGATGTGTCTTTTAGAGGTATATGCGAAAATAGCCTCTCGTAATCGCGTCGATTTATTACGGTTAGAGCTGATCCTGTATCTAGCTCCATTTTAACTGGGGACCCTGCTATTGTGAGGGTAACCCAAATGGTTTGGTAATCCTCTTTGGCAAGTACATTATGTAATTTGAGACAGCTTAGTCTCTTGTTTCCGGAGTTGCTATCGCTATTCTGGTCTTCGGAGCTATTGTCCGTCATCATTTGTACCTTCCTGTACTTTTCTTTATTGATTTTTTGTTTTCTGTCAGTGGATTTATTTTGTCCAGATTGGCATACCCGTGTAATGTGTCCAATCTTACCACATTGCCTGCATGCTTTGCCCTTGAACCAGCAGTCCCTCTGGTTATGGGTGGATCTGCCGCAGCGATAACATCTTCCGAACTCCTGTGTCATTTTATGGGTGCCGAAGTCCTATGTCTCTTGTTGTATCTCTGCAGCTCCTTTTGCTGCTGCTTCGTATGATACAGCCATACTGAAAGCTTTGTCCAATGTTAAATCTTTTTCAGAAAGCAGTCTTTTTTGTGTTCCTTCACTTAAGAGACAGCAAACAAATTTGTCTCGAAGATAATCCGATAGTCCTGCTCCGAATTGGCAGTACTTTGATAGCTTTCTTAATTCGGTTAGGTAATCAACGTTACTTTCATTCTTGTGTTGATTTCTCTTGAAGAACTTGAATCGTTCCGCTATCAGCAGCGGTGTTGGGTTTAAATGCTCCTGCAGGGTATCAACAATTTCTTTAAAAGTCTTGTCCTTTGGTTTGGCTGGAGTGATTAAATTTCGTAACAGTCCGTATGTCTTCGCGCCCATTAAGTTCAGAAGTACTGAAGCTTTTTTTTCATCTGTTATTCCATTTGCAGTGCAATAAACCTCTACGCTTTCCACGTATGTGGTCCAATCTTCTATTTCGCCATCAAAAGCCTCAATATTACCAGATTTAGGCATTTCAGAAAAGATATGGCGCTTCCCGCGCTTTTTTTTTCTCTCTCTCTGTAGCAACGATATAGCGCTTCCCGCGTTTTCCCGCCGCTGCTACCGATAACAACGCTGTTTTACTGTGGTTTCAGTTTATTCACTGTTGGAGACTCGTTCCCGACGGAGGTCTAAACGCTGACCTGCTTGCCGCGCCGGCCGTCTCTCGAGTGCACCCTCCCGGTCCGTTATTGCTTGCCTCCGATTTCGCTGCCTGTCTCAGCTGTAGAGCCCGCCGCTGGAGCGCCAGCCTGACGCCCAGGAAGGATTAGCGCAGTACCTGCCACCAGCTTGGCCAGCTGGTGAAACCACAGTTTCTCTTACTTCCTTGAGTCTTCTGGGCGCTGGAGGAATCGATGTCCTTGAGGTGCTGCTGAATTGCAGGTAAGTCCGTTTCCACTTCGTCGCCACTGTAGTGTCCGTGTGTAGATAAAGACACTGAAGACAGGAGTTGGTTCATAGGTATTTACTAAGCAAGTCTCGGGGGGGGTTTCTAAAGGATATACACAATACACAGGCTTATATAACCCAAGTGGCAATTACCGGCATTACGCACACCTGGGGCTCTTAAAGGCACATACACCATAATTGCTCTTAAAGGCACATACACCACAATCTGTACATACACCACAATCTGTACAGTCAGTTGCAGTTTGAACCACGTTGAGTAAACACCTGTTGTACCGTTCTCTGCAGTCCTTTTCTTATTATTACACGGACGTAACACCACCCAGCTTTGTGTCGTCTGCAAATTTGGAGATATTACATCCAATTCCCTCGTCCAGATCATTAATATACATTGTGAACAGCTGGGGTCCTAGGACCGATCCTTGCGGTACCCCACTAGTCACTGCCTGCCACTCGGAAAATGACCCGTTTATTCCAACTCTTTGCTTTCTGTCCGCCAACCAGTCCTCTATCCAAGTCAATACCTTGCCCCCAATCCCATGTGCCTTAACTTTGCACGCTAATCTCTTATGTGGGACCTTATCGAAAGCCTTCTGAAAGTCCAAATACACCACATCCACTGGTTCTCCCTTATCTATTTTACCAGTTACATCCTCAAAAAATTCCAGTAGATTAGTCAAGCACGATTTACCTTTTGTAAATCCATGTTGACTTTGTCTGATCCTGTCACTGCTTTCCAAGTGCTCTGCTATTACATCTTTTACAATAGACTCTAGCATATTCCCCACTACCGATGTCAGGCTTACCGGTCTATAATTCCCCGCTTTTTCTCTACCACCTTTTTTGAATAGTGGGGTAACATTAGCTACCCTCCAATCCATGGGTACTGTTCCAGAGTCTATCGAGTTCTGGAAGATGACCAGCAATGCATCTACTATTTCTAGGGCCACTTCCTTAAGTACCCTGGGATGTAGATTATCAGGCCCTGGGATTTATCGTCCTTCAGTCCCATCAATTTTCGTAACACCATTTCCCTACAAATACTGATTTATTTCAGTTCCACCCTTTCATCAGACCCTATGTTCCCCGGCATCTCTGGGAGGTTATTTGTGTCCTCCTTTGTGAAGACAGAACCAAAGTATGAATTTAGTTGGTCTGCCATTTCTCTGTTTCCCATTATAAATTCCCCTGATTCTAACTGCAAGGGACCTACGCTTGACTTCACCAATCTTTTTCTCTTCACATATCTATAAAAGCTTTTACAGTCAGTTTTTATGTTCCTTGCAAGCTTACTCTCATATTCTATTCTCCCTTTCTTAATTAATCCCTTTGTCCTCCTTTGTTGAATCCTAAACTGCTCCCAATCCTCAGGATTGTTGCTTTTTCTGGCCAATTTATATGTCCTCTCCTTGGATCTTATGCTATCCCTAATTTCCCTTGTTAGCCACGGTTGATGATCAAGGTTGGTGACCACGTACGCCACCGCCGACAGTTCGGCGTGCGAGCGCTCAGGGTGCTGGGGAGTTTAATGGCCTTCGCTACCTTGGGGGTCATAAATCCTGCACCCGGTGAGACGCTCCCCATGCACCACCGAACTGGACCCGTCTGCGTAGATGTCCCGGCCTGTCGGGTGTATCCCGGCCCGGAATCTCACACCTACGTCCCACACCCCTTCTGCAGTACACGCATGGGCAGTCCCTGCGTAGATTAAACTCATAGCTAGCTTTGGCTCTGTGAACCCCTGCACTCTCAGATTCATTTGCGAGAGCAATAAAGTCCAGTGAGCAATACGGGCACTGCTCACTGTTCCGTTCTTTATCCTCGGGTGTAACAACATCTGAGTGGGGATGTGGTGAGTTAGTAAAGTTATCAGGGATGATACCGTGAAGAGCTGGGAGCGCTTTACGGCTCAATACGTGGCTAGGAGATGTCTGTCGCAGTTGGAATATCCCCGTTCTACCTCGGTGAGAACCGTAGATGTGTAGACCACGGGCCGTAGCTTGCCATGTCGCTCCTGGAGCAACAGCACGCTCAAGCTATCCCCGCTGGCTGCTACCTCCAAAAGGAATTCCTCACTACTGTTAATGGCTCCCAATGCGGGTGCCGTCTGTAAATTCTCCTTGAGGCAGGTGAACGCTTCCTGGCAATTCTGGTCCCACTCCCACCTGACTCCCTTGCGGAGGAGCCGAAGCAGAGGGGCTGCCGTGGCTGCATAATCCTCAATAAAATCTCTGCAGTACCCTGTGAGTCCCAGGTAGGATCTTACCCCTGTTACATTTTTGGGGGCTGGTAACTCCTGTACTGCCTTTCTTTTTACCTCATCTATCGCTTGCTCACCAGCCCTCATGGTCAGCCCGAGGAATTTGACTTCTTCCCGACTGATCTGGGCTTTCTTTGGGTTCACTTTAAACCCTGTCTCCCGCAACAGCCTCAACAGCTCATCCAGCAGTGGCCTGTGCTCCTCCCCCTCCGCAGAGAACAAAAGCAAGTCGTCCACATACTGGATTAGCTGGTTGGGTTGGCTAAAGCCTTGGAGTGCATCGGCCATACACTGGTGAAATATGGAGGGGCTGTTGTGAAACCCCTGGGGAAGGCATGTCCAGGTGTACTGTTGCCCTTTAAATGTAAAGTCAAATTTGTACTGGTCTTCCCGTTTGAGGGGAACCGACTAGAACCCATTGGAGATATCCAGCACCATGAGCGTGGTTGCGATCGTTGGAATGCTCCCTATGAGGTCAGCAACAGCCGCAACTGTGGGCGTGCAGGCTGGAATATTTTTATGGAGCATCCGATAGTCCACGGTGGCTCTCCGCGACTGGTCGGGCTTCTTAACCGGCCAAAGTGGTGAGTTTACGTGGGTGGCTATCGGCCTCAACACCCCCTGTTCTACGAGGGATCCCAGTGCCATCTCTAAGTCGGCTTCTGCCGCTCTGGGGAAATTATACTCTTTCTGTGGCTGTGACATGAGGTCCCCTTGCACCCTAACTTCTACCCCTGTCACCCTGCCACAGTCATGCTTGTGAGTGGCGAATGCGGCGAGGTTGTCCCGCACGTTCACCTGATACTTGGCTGGGGTATTACAGACCAACTGCTCCAGGTCGTAATTCCCCTTGGGCTTCATAGTACACACACTACCCTTTCCTTCCCTATCTCTTGGGATCACTAGCACCTCCTCGGCTTTATCTGAATCCGCTGCCCCCCCATAGGCAGTGATTCCTTAAATCCACAATCACTTGGTTGGCTAACATAAAGTCAGCCCCGAGGACTCCTGATCCTGGCTGTTCCCACTGCATCAGGACGCACTCCCACATGGTATGGAGGGATCCTAGTTATATGGCCAGGGGTTTTGAGATTGCCCCAGCCTGCTCATTCCCTGTGAACCCCACGAGTCTGAATGGGACCCTGCTAGACCACGGTGAATTGGTCGGGTTTTTTGAATGGACCACCGTGCTGGAAGCCCCGGTGTCCACCAAATATTTCCCCTGCACCGTCTCCACCCCCATCTTTACACAGGGCCTGCCCCACTCATCGTACGTGGGCAGACACAGGTACTCAGGCTGGGCGCATTCTAGTTAGGGTGGGGGGCTTACGGGGGCGGTAGGCGCGTCACTGCTCACAGCAGCGTCTAACTTGCCTTTCCTTGTGCAGGTCCTCTAATAGTCTACTCCCGACTATCTCCCTCGCGTCTGACCTATCCTCAGACTCTTTAAGTTTGTTCCCTAGCTTTTCAACCTGTTCCCTGAGCAGTTGAACTTGCTTCTGCGGACACAAGAGCCAAATTGCTTTCTCCTTTGACTTCCTGTGATCCCTGCTACCTGTCCATTCTGCAGCCCTATCCTGGGGACTCTCAGAGTGCAGCATCTCCAGCACCCATGGCTGAGACACGTTAATCTTATTAAACACGTAGGAGGAAATCCTATCCTCCATTCCGGGTCCCTTGCCCTTAAAACTATCCATGATCTGACACAAAACCTATCCATGATCTGACACAAAACCTATCGTCCTGCCATGGTCGCCAATCTCTAAGTGGTTTTCTCGGGCGCGCCAAAAACACACCTCTAACTACAAGTTCTGGACAATAGGGATTATATGGACAGATCAGGCTTGGACACCCGTTTGAGCTCAATTGTATTGTGTTTAATAGGATTAACAATAACACTCGTAACAGTACAAAACAATACAACCCTGGCTTGTCCAACAAGCCATACCATGCTAAATTACCACGGTCTAATAAAAGAACCCTCCCGTGAAATAAACTAACACAGGACCCCAGCACTAAACCCCTCTAAGGTTTGGTTGGTACTTACAATCACCCCCTCACACAGCTAAGTGGTCTTGTGGATGTGTAGGCACAAGCAATATGCTCAGCCCGATTGCCTGTTGTCTTGCTTGCAGCTTCTTCCTGTACGTCTCGCTCCTGGTTCTGTACCGCCGACGCGGTATCCAAGTTCCAGTTTGAGTCGCGGTCCGTTGATGAGGGATGAAGAGCAGCGCTCAGCTTCTGGCGGTGTTCCGTCGAGCCGAGCCGAGCCGAGCCGAGCCTCACTCTGGAGACTCGCTGTAGATTGATACTGAGGAGAAGAGGGAGAGAGAGCAGCCCCCGAATGGCTCCTGAGATACCCAAAACCCACTACCTTTTCTCCCGCCAATACTGATCAATGTATTAACTCAGGTGATCTGTCTGGACCCCCTTATGGCCTGGAGTGACTCATGACCTTTGAAATCTTTGTGAAAAATGATATTCCGTTTCCCTGCTCCCAGGCCTGGCACCTGGAGAGACAATGAGTGCTGATTACTGGATGTCTGTTGTTTCCTGCGTTGATGGCCCCCATTAGCAGGTAATGGGTTTCAATCTCAAACCGAACTTGCTTAACTGGCTTATCTCCTGGAAGACAATGGCCTGGCCATCTTCTGCCTTCCACCAGTTTCGGTTGGGACTGTGCTTTATTGATGTGAAGGCACGATGTCTCTGAGATTCCTCTTGGTGTATTGTTCCCAGTAATCATGTTAGATGGTGATGACATCAATCGGCCTGGGTTCCCTTCCACCCAGCCTGTCAGTGTGAGATGGCCGTTTGCATATGAATGCACCTTAGTCAGGTTAGCCTGGCTTGCAATCCTATTCCCTAAGCGACTCCCACAAGCTTGCCCAACAGTATAGTTCTTGCTTGGGGTTTTGAATATAAAATATGAGTCATAAAAATGGTCAGAAAGCTGGTGCCATAGTTGTTCGCCACACCCCTATCATTCCATCCCTGTTGCAGGCCATATCACAGCGCAAAGCTGAAATGAGAGACACCACAAAATAATCCAAAGCCAATTAATAAATTTATCAATAATCAGTAAACACATATTTACAACAACAATTAACTATTCACCCTTGTGAAATCCATTAGTGCCTCTCGTTGCTGTGCTTTTGCCTACTCTAGTGCTCCTACGAAGTTTTGGCCCAATGGCTGCAGCACGGCTGGTGGAAGGCTGCTGAGTGTCCATGCTGGAGACTTCAGATGGCCTTGCAGGCCGCCCTCGATCAGCTCTGGATCTGGAAGGCCCAGCTGCAAACTGCACCACAGCATGGGCGGCAGCAGTCTGGGCTGGCTGGATGACAGGCAGCGACAAGGACAATGGCGGAGTGCCAGTGGTGGGAGCAGGAATGCTGTCATCCTGAGAGAGGACATTGACCCACTGCCACTCCCCCAGGGCAGCACCTCAGCATCCCTAGCAATCTGTTGGAGCACTGATTGCTGGCCTGTTGCGACACCGTGAAAGCCTCGATCGATGGTGGTAGACCCAGCCACGATGGCAGCAGTCAGAGCTTGCATTGCATCAAACTGAGTCTTCATGAGAGCAGTTTGAGATTGAATGCTACCAAGCATAGACTGAATTACAGCAGTAAGATTTTGCGTAGCTTCAGCCTTGCTGCAATGGAAGCTGCCAGATCACCCATCACACGCGGCATCAGGTCTGGGTCACCACGGTGTCTCTGGAAGTCTACCATCCTTTGCAGACTGGAAATGATGGGCTCCATGGTGTGCGCAGAACCTTGTGCAATGTTGGAGGTGGACTCCTCCATGCTCCCTACCATTGCCGAGAGGCTCTGTGGCACCCTTGCCATTGCACCCATCATCTCTGTGTGCATGCCCATCACTTCTTCTAAAGACCTCCCCATCTGAGTCCTGTGCAGCAGAACTTGTGCGCGATCTCGCCCCCAAGCTACCTTTTCCCCCTGGCCTTGTTGCAGCGAACTCGTTCCCGGTGCATCACCCTGTGCAGATCCCGCTGCTATACCAGCCTCTAAAGAACGTGTAGTGCCAGTATCTGAGCTGGTGTCTGCGGGTGAGCGATGCAGTGAGGCGGTGTCTTCCTCCTCCTCTTCTCCTGCCTCGCTCTCAGCAGTACCCTCAGGGACAGGCTGCTCAGATGCTTGCTCATTATCTGAAAGCATAAAAGCACAAGATTTGGGTTAAGGTGAGGGGAGGGGGGTCAGGAAAGGAGAAAGGCATGTATACAGCGTGATTTGCTGGAAAGTGCAAAAGGCTTGTAGGGTGAGGGGGAAGCGGGATGTGAGAAGAAGGAATAGGGATGAACATACCATTGTTGTTCCCAAGGGGGTCAATGTCACCAGTGCCCATGGTGCCCACCACCTGGTGCCCAATAATCTGCAGCACTCGATTCTCCAACTCAGAAAGTGGTTGGGTGTCGGCTTGTCCCCTGCTTGTGTGCTCCTGCTCCCTCATGTTGTGAGCCACCTTGGCCTGCAAGTGAAAGGAAAGTGTGTGAGTGAGTGTGGAGCAATGTGTTAGGGTGATGTACCTGCGATAGTTGAATAGCTGTCATTGTGTGCAAGGTGTGAGATGTGGGTGTGAGTGTTGGTAGGTGGAGATTGTTCGTGGGTGAGTGCTGGGGGTGTGGTGCTTTGGGCAGTGTGTGCAGACTGTGGTATGTAGCATTTTTTGAAGCATTGACTCACCCTGACTACCTGAGTGAGGTCGTTAAATTTCTTCCTGCACTGTGTGTGGGTCCTGGGGACCACAGTGCTGCCCAAGACGTGCTGGGCTACCTCCCTCCACATGGTGCGGAAGACTTGCGGCGAGGGCCTCCTGCCACTTGCCGGGTAGAGTACCTCCCTCCGTCTTTCCACAACGAGGACCAACACCTCCAATACATGATCGCAGAATCTACAGGCTCTCTCCCTGGGGTGTGGATCTGCCATCATTACAGCTGCTTGAGTTGTCCGGCTCCTTCTCCTTGATCTGCTGCTGCTGGTGAGACAGCTGCACAGCCAGCAATGATGAGAATGAGGTCCTGCAGCATCAATGAACCTCCCCTTTAAGAACTGGAAAGAGCCTGTGGCAATGATGACTTGTGATTAGACTGCACCTGATATTGGTCAGTGCTTCGAGTTTAACACCACTGAGCTACGCCTTTAGTGCGCCAATCCTTTCTTTGTGTAACGAGACTGAATTTTGCGTGCAGTCTGAAGCATTAGAACATAAGAACATAAGAAATAAGAGCAGGAGTAGGCCAATCGGCCCCTCGAGCCTGCTCCGCCATTCAATAAGATCATGGCTGATCTGATCCTAACCGCCAATCCACTATCACAGAACCATCTCCTGAATCTAACAGAATTAGACACACGAAATAGGAGCAGGATCAGGCTACACAGCCCCTGGGCCCGCTCCGCTACCCACAGGGCCATGACCGATCCGAACCTAGACTCATGTCCAAATTCCTGCCCGCTCCCCGTAACCCTTAATTCCCTTTACATCTAGGAAACTGTCTATTTCTGTTTTAAATTTATGTAATGATGTAGCTTCTACAGCTTTTTGGGGCAGCATATTCCATGGACCTACCACCCTCTGAGTGAAGTAGTTCCTCCTCATCTCAGTTTTGAAAGAGCAGCCCCTTATTCTAAGACTATGCCCCCTAGTTCTAGTTTCACCCATCATCGGGAACATCCTCCCCGCATCCACCCGATCCAACCCCTTCACAATCTTATATGTTTCAATAAGATCGCCTCTCATTCTTCTGAACTCCAATGAGTAGAGTCCCAATCTACTCAACCTCTCCTCATATGTCCATCCCCTCATCCCCGGGATTAACCGAGTGAACCTTCTTTGTACTGACTCGAGAGCAAGTATGTCCTTTCTTAAGTATGGACACCAAAACTGTATGCAATATTCCAGGTGCGGTCTCACCAATACCTTGTACAACTGAAGCAATACCTCCCTATTTTTATATTCTATCCCCCTAGCAATGAAAGCCAACATTCCATTGGCCTTCTTAATCACTTGCTGCACCTGCATACTAACCTTTTGAGTTTCGTGCACCAGGACCCCCAGATCCCTTTGTACTTCAGTATTTTCCAGTTTCTTGCCATTAAGATAAAAACTTGCTCTACGATTTTTCCTGCCAAAGTGCATAACCTCACACTTTCCAGTATTGTATTCCATCTGCCAAATCTCTACCCACTTACTTAGCCTGTCTATGTTCCCTTGCAGGTTTTTTATGTCCTCCTCACTCACTACTTTCCCTCCCATCTTAGTATCATCTGCAAACTTTGATATGTTACACTCGGTCCCCTCCTCCAAATCGTTAATATAGATTGTAAAGAGTTGGGGACCCAGCACTGACCCCTGCGGAACACCACTAGTTACTGATTGCCAGTCTGAGAATGAACCATTTATCCCAACTCTCTGCCTTCTGTTAGATAGCCAATCCTCTATCCATGCCAGAATATTACCCCCAATCGCGTGATTTTTTATCTTAAGCAATAATCTTTTGTGTGGCACCTTGTCAAATGCCTTTTGGAAGTGTAAATACACTACGTCCACTGGTTCCCCTTTATCCACCCTATATGTTACTTCCTCAAAGAACTCCAGCAAATTTGTCAAACATGACTTCCCCTTCATAAAACCATGTTGACTTTATCCTATTAAATTATGATTATCCAAATGTCCTGTTACTGTCTCCTTAATAATGGACTCCAAAATTTTACCTACCACAGATGTTAGGCTAACCGGTCTATAGTTTCCAGCCTTCTGTCTACTGCCCTTTTTAAATAAGGGTGTTACATTTGCAGTTTTCCAGTCTGCCGGGACCTTTGCCGAGTCCAGGGAGTTTTGGAAAATTATTACCAATGCATCCACAATCCCTACCGCCACTTCCCTCAAGACCCTTGGATGTAAGCCATCAGGTCCAGGTGATTTATTCGCCTTGAGTCCCATTATTTTACCGAGTACCACTTCCTTAGTGATTTTGATCGTGTTTAGCTCCTCCCCCACTTTAGCCCCCTGTTTGTCCAGTGTTGGGATATTCTTAGTGTCTTCTACTGTAAAGACTGATATAAAATATTCATTCAGTGTTTTTGCCATCTCCATATTTCCCACCATTAATTTCCCGGTCTCATCCTCTAAGGGACCAACATTTACTTTAGCCACCCTTTTTCTTTTTATATAACTATAAAAACTCTTACTATCTGTTTTTATATTTTTTGCTAATTTACTTTCATAATCTATCTTCCCTTTCTTAATCAATCTTTTTGTTATTTTTTGCTGTCTTTTAAAGTTTTCCCAATCCTCTATCCTCCCACTATATTTGGCTACCTTATATGCCCTTGTTTTTAGTCGAATACTATCCTTAATTTCTTTACTTAGCCACGGATGGCTGTCTTTTCTTTTACACCCTTTTCTTCTCAGTGGAATATATATTTTTTGGAAGTTGTAAAATAACTCCTTAAATGTACACCACTGATCATGTATCGTCTTACCCTTTAATCTATTTTCCCAATCCACTCTACTCAATTCCGCTCTCATACCTTCATAGTCTCCTTTATTCAAGCTTAGCACGCTTGTTTGAGATCCAACCTTTTCACCCTCTAATTGAATATGGAATTCAACCATGTTATGGTCACTCATTCCAAGGGGATCCTTTACTAGGACATTTTTAATTAATCCTGTCTCGTTACACAGGACCAGATCTAAGGTTGCTTGCCCCCTGCTCAGTTCAGTTACATACTGCTCACGAAAGCCATCCCTAATACACTCAATGAACTCATCCTCAAGGCAGCCCTGCCCAATTTGATTTGTCCAATTAATATGATAGTTAAAATCCCCCATAATTATAGATGTTCCCTTATTACAAGCCTCAACTATTTCCTGATTGATACTCTGTCCAACAGAGTTGCAACTGTTCGGAGGCCTATAGACTACGCCCACTAGTGTTTTTTTCCCCTTATTATTCCTTACCTCCACCCAAACTGTTTCATTATCCTGATCTTTTGACCCAATATCATTTCTCTGTATTACAGTGATTCCTTCGTTTATTAACATAGCCACCCCACCTCCCCTTCCTTCCTGCCTGTCCTTCCTGATCGTTAAATAACCTGGTATGTTTAATTCCCAGGCATTGTCACCCTGCAGCCATGTTTCTGTAATGGCCACAAGATCATACCCATATGTAGTTATTTGTGCCATTAACTCGTTTATTTTGTTACGAATGCTACGTGCATTCAGATAGAGAACTTTCAAATATGTTTTGTGACACTTAGTTCCTGCTTTTGCCCTTTTTATTGCTTTACCTTTTACTCCATACCTTCTGCCCCTTCCTGACACGCTCTGGTTTTTAATTTCCCCACTGCTACCTAAGTCTATGACCTTCTCTGTTGTCATTTTTATTATTTGCTCTCTAGGAACCCCCCCCACCAGTTAGTTTAAAGCCCTCTCTACAGCCCTAGTTATATGATCCGCCAGGACTCTAGTCCCAGCACTGGCCAAGTGAAGCCCGTCCCAACGGAACAGCTCCCTCCTGCCCCAGTACTGGTGCCAGTGTCCCAGGAAGCAAAACCCATTTCTCCCACACCAATCTTTGAGCCACGCATTTAACTCTCTAATTTTATTTGTCCTAGCCAAATTCGCTCGTGGCTCAGGTAATAATCCAGAGATTATTACCCTTGTGGTTCTGCTTTTTAATTTGGCCCCTAGCTGCTCAATCTCCCTCAGCAGAACCTCCTTCCTTGTCCTATCTATGTCGTTGGTACCAGCATGGACCACGACAACTGGATCCTCCCCCGCCCACTCCAAGTTTATCTCCAGTCCAGAGGAGATGTCCTTAACCCTGGCACCGGGCAGGCAACACAGCCTTCGGGACTCTCGCTCTCGGCTGCAAAGAACTCTATCTATCCCCCTAATGATACTATCCCCTACCACTACAACATTTCTTTTAACTCCCCCCCACTTGAATGGCCCCCCGCTCCACGGTGCTGTGGCCAGGTTGCTCATCCTCCCCGCAGTCCCTGTTCCCATCCTCGCAGGGAGTATGAGCCTCGAACCTGTTGGACAAGTGCAAGGGCTGCGGCTCCTCCAACACTATCTCCTGGATCCCCGTACCTGCCTCACTTCTAGTCACACCATCCTGACCCTGGCCACGGACTACATCTGAATTAATTAATCTAATTGGTGTGAATACCTCGTGATACACAGAGTCCAGGTAACTCTTCCCCTCCCTGATGTGTCTCAGTGTTTGAAGCTCGGACTCCAGCTCTTCAACACGGAGCCGGAATTCCTCGAGCAGCCAGCACATACTGCAAATGTGATCACCGTGAGCATCAATGGTGTCCACCAGCTCCCACATATTGCAGCAGCAACACATCACCTGATCTCCCATTCTATGTAATTAATTAAATTTATTAATATTATTCTTAAATACCCTCTGCCCCGATTCTAGATGGTGAATATCGCACCTTAGAAACTATAAACCACAGAATTTAAGCTTAAAAAAGAGAGAAATACTTACCAACCAATCACTTACCCGCTTTCTGGTGACGTCACACTTGGATTACTTTTTAGCTCTCTCCTTCCCTCCGAGTTCCCAGACTGGAGACTGGTAGGCCTTACCTGGTCTCTGGGACTTTTATAGCCCCGCTCTGCCGCTCGAGATTCCCGCTGACGCTGTGAGGCCTTACCTGGTCTCTGGGGACTTTTATAGCCCCGCTCTGCCGCTCGAGATTCCCGTCGACCCTGTGAGGCCTTACCTGGTCTCTGGGACTTTTATAGCCCCGCTCTGCCGCTCGAGATTCCCGCCGATGCTGTGAGGCCTTACCTGGTCTCTGGGACTTTTATAGCCCCGCTCTGCCGCTCGAGATTCCCGCCAATGCTGTGAGGCCTTACCTGGTCTCTGGGACTTTTATAGCCCCACTCTGCCACTCGAGATTCCCGCCGATGCTGTGAGGCCTTACCTGGCCTCTGGGGCCTTTTATAGCCCCGCTCTGCCGCTCGAGATTCCCGCCGACGCTGTGAGGCCTTACCTGGTCTCTGGGGCCTTTTATAGCCCCGCTCTGCCGCTCGAGATTCCTGCCGCCTGGCGCTAATTCTCAAACTTTTCAGAAGTTACCGCCCATTCCTGGGCTATAATGAATTTCTCCCCCAAAGAGTAATAAACATGTAGAACAAACTTCCAGATACAGCAGTGGAGGCAAAAGCTCAGGAACCATTTGAGAAACAGTTGGATGCTACAATGGGAGGAGGGATGTTCGGATCTCCCAGGTGGATGAATTCAGATCGGCTGAATGGTCTTCTGCCACTACTAATTTTGTGGAGAAGGAAAAGAGTGAAGGAATGAGGTTAATTTGGAAGCAGTGATTAGGTGATCTGAGCTTTGGCTATTAAAATCGAAGGATGGAGGAAAGACTAAAGGAGGGGAGACTGGTTCCGTGGCATCGAGGTCTTGGGAAAGAATTTAGAGACTGTTATATAAAAAAAAAAGGCATTTATATCCCAACTTTCACATCCTCAGGATGTCCCAAAGTGCTTTACACCAGTAGATTACAGTTTATTTGAAGAGTAATCACTGTTGTTTTATAACCAAATACAGCATCAATGTCTCACAAACAACAGATGAATGAATGACCAGATACTGTCTTTCTCTTTGTGTTGAGGGAGGAATGTTGGGCAGGACACTGGGAGAACTCCCTGCTTTTCTTTCAATAGTACCACGGGATCGTTTATGTCCACCTGAGCAGATAGGCTCATCAAGTTTAATGACTCCGCATTCAGGCAGGGTTAAACAGTGAATATGTGGGCTGGATAATTCTTCTGTTATCTCACTTGATTACCTTTGGTGATCAGGGCGCATTCCTGTAGAAGTTTTCCTCGAGGGATTAAATAGGCCGGGTTGAGTTCATGATGAATATGATCTGTGGATGGAGTGGGCTGACGGGTCAAATGGCAATTACTCATTCAATGCTTTCTTATGTTCGTATTTTCTCACCCAATAGGTGAAGACATTTCCCGTGCTCGTATTTGTCAGTTGATTTCATTATGAACAGGTCACCCACCCAAACGGAACACATCATTCAGAGAACTGTGTTACTAAATACAAACCATGACGGACAGAAGAGCCTCTGATCCATCCTGTACAACTGCAATGCCTTGTGCATCACAATATATCCACCCAAAGCCATGTAATCTCCTGGGAGAGGCGGAAATCTAGATTAAAAACCTAGGACAATTAGGGGAAAACAAATCTGGAAAATTACTCTCTCAACCCCTTAGGCGACCAAAACTAGTCCAGGAGACCACTCTGGCTCTGATTAATGTTATACAGTACTGACCTTTTATACGAGGTGACCTCCACTCCAGCCAGGAACAGGTCCAGCTCTCCAGTATTAAAGACTGTATAAGTCAGCAAACTCACTAACAGTACATTAAACTTTCTGCTTCTCTGCTCCTGGCACACTCCAGGAGGGCATATTAGGAAATTGTTGGCCCCAGCTTGTGATTTTCCACTGATTACTCTTAAGCAGCATGAAATTTAAGGCAGGAACAGAGAGACAGGAAACCAACTGATACTGGAGAAAGTGGTGTGGCAGGAGCTGGAATACTGGAAAGTGCAAAAGGGGATGTGGACAGGTCTGAGGAGGCTGATGGGCAAAGCAGAGTGTGGTCGATCTTCACTGTCTTCGCCTGGCGTTAACGGGTGAGAATGGCCTCAAAATGGAGTCAGTGGCCTTACTGCCCGTTAACAGCGGCGATGTGGCCAGCTCCATTTTGAAAGGGGCCTACCACCGGGTGTCCAAAGCTCCTGCCTGTTTCAGGTAATGGGCCCCTTTTAATATGGAAATCAGGGTCCTAATATGTAAATAGAACCCTGATTGCTATTTTAGGTTGGAACTAGTTGGATCCTGTGCCGTGCACACACAGACCATTTCCTCGGGTGAATGAACTGAAAATGTCCCCCAAAGGTAAGTGTCAGATCATTTCTTTGGTCCCGGAGGAGCAGGAATGCACAAAAATTATCTGCTGCCCCAGGACCCCCACCCTCTACGATCATGACCGCCCCCCCCCCCCCCCGAGCATATATAGATATCATGTGCTTGGTGTGTTGGTGTGTGTACCTAAGAACATAAGATGTAGGAGCAGGAGTAGGCCATTTGGCCCCTCGAGCCTGCTCCGCCATTCAATATGATCATGGCTGATCTGATTTTGGCCTCAACTCCACTTCCCTGCCCGCTCTCCATAACCCTTGACTCCCTTATCGTTCAAAAATCTGTCTATCTCCACCTTAAATATATTCAATGACCCAGCCTCCACAGCTCTCTGGGGAAGAGAATTCCAAAGATTCACGACCCTCTGATAGAAGAAATTCCTCCCCATTTCCGATTTAAAAGGGTGCCCCCTTATTCCACAAAGAGGAATTCCAGGCCCAGAATCTTCAAACCCCTGCCTCAAAAGATGTGCGAATGGACAGTGAAACTTCACTCTGAAAACATTGCAGCATTTACGATTTCCACCTCCTGATATGGATGCATTGGTTGTGATCTTCCAAAATTCCCTAGGTTCAGGAACGGTCTCAGCGGATTGGAAGGTAGCAAATGTAACCCCGCTATTCAAGAAAGGAAGGAGAGAGAAAACAGGGAACTACAGGCCAGTTAGCCTGACATCGGTCGTCGGGAAAATGCTGGAATCCATTATTAAGGAAGTGGTAACAGGACACTTAGAAAATCATAATATGATTAGGCAGAGTCAACGTGGTTTTATGAAAGGGAAATTGTGTTTTACAAATTTATTAGAGTTTTTTGAGGATGTAACTAGCAGCGTCGATAAAGGGGAACCAGAGGATGTTAGTATATTTGGATTTCCAAAAGGCATTCAATAAGGTGCCACATAAAAGGTTGCTACACAAGATAAGGACTCGTGGGGTTGGGGATAATATATTAGCATGGTTAGAGGATTGCTTAACAGACAGAAAACAGAGATTAGGGATAAACGGGTCATTTTCCAGTTGGCAGGATGTAACTAGTGGGGTACCGCAAGGATCAGTGCTTGGGCCTCAGCTATTGACAATCTTTATTAATGACTTAGATGAAGGGACTGAGTGCAATGTATCCAAGTTTGCTGATGATACAAAGCTAGGTGAGAAAGTAAGCTGTGCGGAGGACACAAAGAGCCTGCAAAGGGATATAGACAGGTTAAATGAGTGGGCAATAAGGTGGCAGATGGAGGGAAATGTGAGATTATTAAGCTTGGTAGGAAGAATAGAAAAACAGAATATTTATTAAATGGTGAGAAACTATTAAATGTCAGAGATTTAGGTGCCCTGGTACAGGAAACGCAGAAATTTAACATGCAGGTACAGCAAGCAGTTAGGAAGGCAAATGGCATGTTGGCCTTTATTGCAAGGGGGGGTTGGAGTACAAGAGTAAGGAAGTCTTACTACAATTGTACAGGACTTTGGTGAGACCATACCTGGAGTACTGTGCCCAGTTTTGGTCTCCTTATCTGAGGAAGGATATACTTGCCTTAGAGACGGTGCAACGAGGGATCACTTGATTGTTCCCTGGGCTGAGAGGGTTGTCCTATGAGGAGAGATTGAGTAGTTTGGGCCGATACTCTCTGGAGTTTAGAAGAATAAGAGGTGATCTCATTGAAACAGATAATATTCTGAGGGGGATTGACAGGGTAGATGCTAAGAGGTTGTTTTCCTTGGCAAGAGAGTCTAGAATAAGGGGGCATAGTCTCAGGATAAAGGGTCATCCAATTAAGACCGAGATGAGGAGGAATTTCTTCACTCAGAGGGTTGTGAATCTTTGCAATGATCTACCCCAGAGGGCTGTGTCGTTGAGTATATTCAAGCTGAGATAGATAGATTTTTGTTCTCTGGGGGAATCAAGAGAATATGGGGATTGGGTGGGAAAGTCGAGTTGAAGTCAAAGACCTGCCATGATCTTATTGAATGGCGGAGCAGGCTCGAAGGGCCATATGGCCGACTCCTGCTCCTAATTCTTATGTTCTGATAATTCCAAAACCAGAGAGTGGGTGAGCCGAGGACTGAGCAGGAGGTGGGCTCAAGGCTTGTTTAGTGATGTTCTCCTTTATGCTGCTGAAAATTAATTTAAAATATTCATAACAAACGCTTCCATATCATCATGAATAGGAATGGGAACTGGGAAATATTACTCATTTTAAAATGCAGACTTTTTGGCCTAGATATTAACAGGGGAGGGTTAAATAGGCAGCGGCGGGGGCGGGTTTTGGACGGTAAACCTGGATGTCTGGGTTTCCCCGCATGCTGTGGAGTTTTAACTCCACAGTGTACATCTTTTGGCCCTGACAGATCCCTTACTTGGAAGTCTGCCTGATTGACAGGCTTGGCTTCCAGTCAGGCGGGGAGCACTCCGAAGCAGTCCGATGGACCAGATAGGTCCAATCCATGACCCCAGGGGTGGGGTCCAATCCCGGGGAGGTCCGATCCCCAACCCTGGGGGCCTTTGTATGGCGGGGGGGGGGGGCGGTTTCTGATGGAGGATGGGGAGCTTGGAGGCTGGGGTGGGGGAGGGGAGGTGGGCAGCACTCCTGCTTCTCCTGGCCCACAAGCAGTGCTGCGAAGGCAATTACCTTCTCCCTGAAGCTGTCCTTGCCTCACTTCAGTTGCCGGGTTTCCCGAGGGCTGAGAAACCTGGCCGCCCACTGTAAAACCTGCAAAGCAAGTTCCCAGCGTCATTAAAATATTTAAATTGCCAACCCGCCTTCTGGGAGCGCGTTGGTTGCCTGCCCCTTGACCCGCTGCCGTTAAACCCGGAAGTGGGCGGGTTGGATTCATAATTTTAAAATGTTAACCCTCACCCTCTCCCAACCCACCCGTTGTTGTGTGCTAACATTCCCCCCCCTGTGTGTCTGTGTTTTCCCTCTCCCATGTTGGAGTCTGTTTTAGAATAATTGATGAAGATTGGTTGCCATGATTAGTCATTGAATTCCATTATTGTTGTAGAATACAACGACCAGGATGGCAGCTAGCAAATTAGATGGGCCATAGGAATTGTTAGACAACAAAGACAATGTTACATCAGAAATAGGAGCAGGAGTGGGCAATTTGGCCCCTCGAGCCTGTTCCACCATTCAATAAGATCATGGCTGATCTTCGACCTCAACATCACTTTACTGCCCTATCCCCATATGCCTTGATTCCCCTACGGTTTAGCGGTTTCCAGGGAATGCATTCAAAAAACAAACTTTCCAATCCAAAACTAGACAGGTGGACCTACCAGCATTAGATGAATAAAAAAATCAAGGATGCAATACATTGTCACATGAGTAATTTTAATTCAACAGAGAGACAGGAAACCGACTGATGACGGGGAAAGTGGTGTGGCAGGAGGTGGAATACTGGAAAGTGCAAAAGGGGATGTGAACAGGTCTGAGAAGGAGGCTGATGGGCAAAACAGTGTGTGGTCGGTCTTCACTGTCTTTGCCTGATGTTAACGGGGCGAGAACTGCCTCAAAATGGAGTCAGTGGCCTTACTGCCCATTAACAGCGGCGATGTGGCCGGCTCCATTTTGAAAGGGGCCTACCACCGGGTGTCCAAAGCTCCTGCCTGTTTCAGGCAATGGGCCCCTTTTAATATGGAAATCAGGGTCCTACGATGTAAATAGAACCCTGATTGCTATTTTAGGTTGGAACTAGTTGGATCCTGCGCCGTGCTCTAGTGCTGATAATTTAGCTTCCATACCAATATAAAATGGCATAACACCCCTATTCTTATTAAACCTCCAACTCACTAAAAGCCATACTACTGGAGATGGGTTAGCATTTATTAAGTATTTATTACATTTTATTAGGGTGCACTTTCTAGTAGATGTGGAATGGTTTTGGGTGGCAATATAATGTGCGACTTGGGTATCCTTATGATTCCTAAATGCACTAAAGCTCTGGTATGAGCGACCTTCCTCTAGGAAGTAGTCTCACACCAGTTTGACTTTAGATAAAGTGCAATACAACAACAACCTGAGGCAAAGCTGCACTCAGCAATGACACCTCCTGAGCACTATATAAACCTTTCACTGTGTAATATTTTTAGAGGGCTCATTACATGCCCAGGTATAACAGTCTGTACACGTGTCCATGCTATGGAGCTTGAGACCGAGCTTCAGACACTGCGACACATCAGGGAGGGGGAGAAGTTCCTGGACTCTGTTTCAGGAGATGGTCACACCTATGAAGTTAATTACTGCAGATGTAGTCCGTGGTCAGGGACAGGACGGTGTGACTACGAGTGAGGAAGGTACAGGGATCCAGGATGTAGTGTTGAAGGAGACACAGCCCTTGTTCTTGTCCAGCAGGATCGAGGTTCTTACTCCCTGTGAGGGCGGGAGCGGGGACTGCAGGGAGGATGAGCAACCTGGCCACAGCACCGTGGTACAGGGGGCCATTCAAGTGGAGGGAGTAAAAAGAAATGCTGTAGTGGTAGGGGATAGTATCATTAGGGGGATAGATAGGGTTCTCTGCAGTCAAGAGCGGGAGTCCCGAAGGCTGTGTTGCCTGCCCGGTGCCAGGGTTAAGGACATCTCTTCTGGGCTGGAAAGAAATTTGGAGTGGGAGGGGGAGGATCCAGTTGTCATGGTCCATGTTGGTACAAACGACGTAGATAGGACAAGGAAGACGGTTCTGTTAAAGGAGTATGAGCAGCTAGGGGTCAAATTAAAAAACAGAACCTCAAGGGTAATAATCTCTGGGTTATTACCTGAGCCACGAGCGAATATGGCTAGGATAAATAAAATTAAAGAGTTAAATGCGTGGCTCAAAGACTGGTGTGGGAGAAATGGGTTTTGCTTCTTGGGACACTGGCACCAGTACTGGGACAGGAGGGAGCTGTTACATTGGGACAGACTCCACTTGGCCAGTGCTGGGACTAGAGTCCTGGTGAATCATATAACTAGGGCTGTAGAGGGGGCTTTAAACTAATTAGTGGGGGGCAGGTTTCTAGAGAGCAAATAATAGAAATGACAACAGAGAAGGTCATAGACTTAGGTAGCAGTGGGGGAATTAAAAAACAGAATGTGTCAGGAAGGGACAGAAGGTATGGAGCAAAAAGTAAAGTACTAAAAAGGGAAAAAACAGGAACTAAGTGTGACAAAACATATTTGAAAGTTCTTTATCTGAATGCACGTAGCATTCGTAACAAAATGAATGAGTTAACGGCACAAATAACGACATATGGGTATGATCTTGTGGCCATTACAGAAACATGGCTGCAGGGTGACCATGACTGGGAATTAAACATACCAGGTTATTTAACAATCAGGAAGGACAGGCAGGAAGGGAGAGGAGGTGGGGTGGTTATGTTAATAAAGGAAGGAATCACTATAATACAGAGAAATGATATTGGGTCAAAGGAGCAGGATAGTGAAACAGTTTGGGTGGAGATAAGGAATAATAAGGGGAAAAAAACACTAGTGGGCGTAGTCTATAGGCCTCCGAACAGTTGCAACTCTGTTGGACGGAGTATTAATCAGGAAATAGTTGAGGCTTGTAATAAGGGAACAGCTATAATTATGGGGGATTTTAATTATCATATTAACTGGACAAATCAAATTGGGCAGAGCAGCATTGAGGATGAGTTCATTGAGTGTATTAGGGATGGGTTTCTTGAGCAGTATGTAACTGAACCGACCAGGGGGCAAGCAACCTTGGATTTGGTCCTGTGTAATGAGACAGGATTAATTAAAAATGTCCTAGTAAAGGATCCCCTTGGAATGAGTGACCATAACATGGTTGAGTTCCATATTCAATTAGAGGGTGAGAAGGTTGGATCTCAAACAAGCGTGCTGAGCTTGAATAAAGGAGACTATGAAGGTATGAGAGCGGAATTGATTAGAGTGGACTGGGAAAATAGATTAAAGGGTAAGACGGTACATGATCAGTGGTGTACATTTAAGGAGTTATTTTACAACTTCCAAAAAATATATATTCCACTGAGGGGAAAAAGGGTGTAAAAGAAAAGATAGCCATCCGTGGCTAAGTAAAGTAATTAAGGATAGTATCCGACTAAAAACAAGGGCATATAAGGTAGCCAAATCTAGTGGGAGGATGGAAGATTGGGAAGTCTTTAAAAGACAGCAAAAAATAACAAAAAGATTGATTAAGAAAGGGAAGATAGATTATGAAAGTAAATTAGCAAAAAATATAAAAACAGACAGTAAAAGTTTCTATAGTTATATAAAAAGAAAAAGGGTGGCTAAAGTAAATGTTGGTCCCTTAGAGGATGAGACCGGGAAATTAATGGTGGGAAACATGGAGATGGCAAAAACACTGAACAATTATTTTGTATCAGTCTTTACAGTAGAGGACACTAAGAATATCCCAACACTGGACAAACAGTGGGCTCTAGGCGGGGAGGAACTAAATATGATTAAAATCACTAAGGAAGTGGTACTTGGTAAAATAATGGGACTCAAGGCGGATAAATCCCCTGGACCTGATGGCTTGCATCCTAGGGTCTTGAGGGAAGTAGCGGTAGGGATTGTGGATGCATTGGTAATAATTTTCCAAAACTTACTGGACTCAGCAAAGGTCCTGGCAGATTGGAAAACTGCTAATGTAACACCCTTATTTAAAAAGGGTAGTAGGCAGAAGGCTGGAAACTATAGACCTGTTAGCCTAACATCTGTGGTTGGTAAAATGTTAGAGTCCATTATTAAGGAGACAGTAACGGGACATTTGGATAATCATAATTTAATAGGACAAACTCAGCATGGTTTCATGAAGGGGAAGTCATGTTTGACAAATTTGCTGGAGTTTTTTGAGGAAGTAACATACAGGGTGGATAAAGGGGAACCAGTGGACGTAGTGTATTTAGACTTCCAAAAGGCATTTGACAAGGTGCCACACAAAAGATTATTGCTCAAGATAAAAAATCACGGGATTGGGGGTAATATTCTGGCGTGGGTGGAGGATTGGCTCTCTAACAGAAAGCAGAGAGTTGGGATAAATGGTTTGTTCTCAGATTGGCAACCAGTAACTAGTAGTGTTCCGCAGGGGTCAGTGCTGGGTCCCCAACTCTTTACAATCTGTATTAACGATTTGGAGGAGGGGACCGAGTGTAACATATCAAAGTTTGCAGATGATACAAAGATGGGACGGAAAGTAGTGAGTGAGGAGGACATAAAAAACCTGCAAAGGGACATAGACAGGCTAAGTAAGTGGGCAGAGATTTGGCAGATGGAATACAATACTGGAAAGTGTGAGGTTATGCACTTTGGCAGGAAAAATCATAGAGCAAGTTATTATCTTAATGGCAAGAAACTGGAAAGTACTGTAGTACAAAGGGATCTGGGGGTCCTGGTGCACGAAACTCAAAAAGCTAGTATGCAGGTGCAGCAAGTGATCAAGAAGGCCAATGGAATGTTGGCTTTTATTGCTAGGGGGATGGAATATAAAAACAGGGATGTATTGTTGCAGTTGTACAAGGTATTGGTGAGACCGCACCTGGAATACAGTTTTGGTGTCCATACTTAAGAAAAGACATACTTGCTCTCGAGTCAGTACAAAGAAGGTTCACTCGGTTAATCCCGGGGATGAGGGGGTGGTCATATGAGGAGAGGTTGAGTAGATTGGGACTCTACTCATTGGAGTTCAGAAGAATGAGAGGCGATCTTATTGAAACATATAAGATTGTGAAGGGGCTTGATCGGGTGGATGCGGTGAGGATGTTCCCAATGAAGGGTGAAACTAGAACTAGGGGGCATAATCTTAAAATAAGGGGCTGCTCTTTCAAAACTGAGATGAGGAGAAACTTCTTCACTCAGAGGGTGGTAGGTTTGTGGAATTTGCTGCCCCAGAAAGCTGTGGAAGTTACATCATTAAATAAATTTAAAACAGAAATAGATAATTTCCTAGAAGTAAAGGGAATTAAGGGTTACGGGGAGCGGGCAGGAAATTGGACATGAGTCTAGGTTCGGAATGGTCATGGCCCTGTGGGTAGTGGAGTGGGCCCAGGGGCCGTGTAGCCTGGTTCTGCTCCTACTGTGTTCTAATTCTGTGTTAGATTTCAGGAGATGGTTTTATTCCTGTTCCTGGCTGGGGTGGAGATCGCCTTTACAGAAGGTAAGTACTGTAGAAAATATAGGGACAGCGTGATCTCCTGGAAGAATTTCGATCGCCTAGATGGGTCGGAGAGGAATTTCCCAGATTTTTTTCTCCCAAATTGGCCATTGGGTCTTTATCTGGTTTTTCGCCTCTCCCGGGAGATCACATGGGGTCGGGTGGATGCACAGTGATAGAAGATTTGAGGTTAGGATCAGATCAGCCATGATCTTATTGAATGGTGGAGCAGGCTCGAGGGGCCGATTGGCCTACTCCTGCTCCTATTTCTTATGTTCTTATGTGTCCAAGTTCGTCTCCACATTGATCATGTATGGCTGATCTCAGTGTTACTGCAATGATGCACAGTCAGCAATATAGCTCCAGTCAGCCAACTGTACTTCTTACAAGATTGAGAGAATTTCAGCCTTGTATACATCACACAGCATATGTAGATATCATGTGCATGGCGAGTTGGTGTGTGGTTTGTGTACTTAAATACACATAAGGAGGAATTCCAGGCCTAGAATCTTCAAACCCTGCCCCAAAAGCAGTGCGAATGGACAGTGAAACCTCAGCACTCTGAAAACATTGCAGCATTTAGGATTTCCACCTTCTGATAAGTCCAAAACCAGACAGTGGGCAAGACAAGGACCGGGCAAGAGGTGGGTTCAAGGCCTGTTTTGTGATGTTCCACTTTCTGTTCTGAAAATTAATTTAAAATCTTCAAACTAACACCTCCATAGCACCATGTATAGGAATGGGAAATATCACTTTATTTTAAAATACAGACTTTTATTGTCTTTTTTCCCTTCCCCAGGTCGGAGTCTGTTTTGGACTAATTGATAAAGATTGGTTGCCATGATTCGTCATTGAACATTATTGTTGTAGAATACAACGACCAGGATGGCAGCAGGCAAATTAGATGGGCCTTGATCTTTGTTGTCTAACAATTCCTATGTTCCTATGTTACATAAGAACATCAATAGGAGCAGGTGTAGGCCACGCGGCCCCTCGAGCATTCTCCACCATTCAATAAGATCATGGTTGATCTTCTACCTCAACTCCACTTTCCTGCACTTTCCCAATGTCCCTTGATTCCTTTAGTTTAGAAATTTCCAGAGAACGCATTAAAACAAACTTTCCAATCCAAAACTAGACAGGTGGACCTACCAGTATTAGATGAGTAAAAAAAAAATCAAGGATACAATAGATAGTCACATGAGCAATTCAATGTGATGGTAATTTCTTCAAAGCCCTGAGATATTAGGTTTCTCAGGTCACCTTCATGCCCCTATAACCATCAACACAGTGTGAAAACCTTAGTGTACAGTAAGGTCCCTTATTGCTCCTAGAGTCAGATTGACGATGATGGTCTGGTGGGAACAGCATTTTGTCAGCTCCAGTATAGCAAGAAGCTAAAGCAATGCTCCCAGAATCCATTGCACACAATGGCATTATGAATAAGATGGCAATTGTCAATAATTTGTCTTTGTCAGGCTCCACTGACCTAAACACAGAGCTCACTACACTTGCATAAACATGCACACAATGCATGAGACGATATTTATGTCTAATATTAAAAATCATCTTTCTGTGCACTTCCTGTCTACAGACCGTTACTTCCTGTTGTCACCCTTTCAAATTCTGAATTCCTATGTCCACATTTACAGTGTAAACTGCCTGTGTAAACTTGTCACACTGTAGTTACACCCTCCTGCCAGTGGATCCAGTGTTGCTGCTCCACAGTCTGTACTGCAGAGAAACTCCTCTTCTCCAGCCTACTGTACTTCTCTCTTTCCCAAATTCCCCAAAATTTTGCTAGTTAACCATACATCTATATATATAAATCGGTCGATCTGTCTGTCCTTCTGTCCTTCTGTCTGTCTGCACGTGTGCGTCTGGGGGGCTAGGCGCTCGAAAGTTATAGAGCGTACCTACGCGTGCGTTACCTCGAAAGAAAGCTTACCTTTCCCAAACGGTCATAAGCGTATTTACGTTTCGGCCAGACAATCGCGCCCGCGGTATCCGAAAAACCTTCAACATTCCGCTCATTAGCATCTCATTATCCGCTCATTAGCGACAGAGTGACCTCGAGGTCGACCAATCGTACGCCGGCTTGCTGCCGCTTGTGGCCGGGCCCTCCGACGGTCGAGTGACGGGACGATTGACCAATCCTACGCTTTGGTCGCCTGACGGTCGACCAATCGGTGCGTGTGTGGGCGGGCCTTATCGTTCTGAACCGAGGTGAGTAGCCGCCATCTTGCTTCCATTCTTTTTCCTGCTTTCTGCGTCTTTCTTTTCAAATATACATTTCCAGCAAAATAAAATTGAATTTATTAAATTGTTTTAAAAAAAATCACTCATTTGTAAATATTTTCTCTAACCTGAAGATTCTTTTTCCTACCTTTCTCCGTTTTTTTCTTAGGCCTGAAAGCCTGGGCCTTTCTTGCCCAGCCAGGCCCAAGCTAGGTAATTGGGCTTCTGCTAAGCTCCTCACCCCCCACCCCCCCGTGTCACGTTACCCGGGGCAACGGCGTCAGCCACGAGGGTCAGGGTGCGCGCGCAGCAGGAGCAGGTGAGACACGGCATCTCTCTCTGTTCCGCGCTCGGCTCGGGCGGGGCTCTCGAGAGTGCGGATCTTGGCCTTGGTGAGCGGGGCTCTCGGGAGTGCGGGGCGGGGCGGCGGGGGCTTGGAGAGCGGGGCTCTCGGCTGGGGGGGCGGGGCTCGGAGAGCGGGGCTCTCGGGAGTGCAGGGCGGGCTCAGAGAGCGGGGCTCTCGGGAGTGCGGGGCGGGGTGGCGCGGCAGGGTTACCCTGGCAAGTGGCCGTGGCCGTCTCTCAGCCTCAAGCCCTCCCTTCCTCCCTCCCCCCCCGGCCCTTCCCCCTCCCCCCTCCCCCCCCTCCCCCTCCCCCTCCCCCTCCTTCCCCGCCCCCCGCCCCCCCTTCCCCCCCGCCCTCCCTTCCCCCCCGCCCCCTCTTCCCCCCAGTCGCTCTCTCTCTACCCCCCAGTCGCTCTCTCTCTTCCCCCCCAGTCGCGCTCTCTCTTTCTCTCTCTTTCCCCCCCCCCCCCCCAGTCGCTCTCTCTCTCTCTCTCTCTTCCAACAACAACTTGCCCTCGAAAAAGCCTCGGCACCGCCGGGCACGTCAGCTAGTCTATATATATAAACGGATCGATCTGTCTGTCTGTCTGTCCTCCGGTGTGCGTCTGTCCGGCTATGCACTCGAAAGTTATAGAGCGTACTTACGCGTGCGTTACCTCCAAAGAAAGCTTACGGTTCCAGGACGGTCGTAAGCATATTTACTTTTCGGTCGGACGAAAATTGTTCGCGCCTTATGCAAAAAACCTTCAAAATTAAACTCATTATCTGCTACTTAGCATTGATTGACTGACGTCAAGGTTCGACCAATCCTGTGCCGTCACGATTGACCAATCCTACAGTTCAGTCATCTAATGGTTGGCCAATCGCTGCGTCTGTGGGCGGGACTAATCGTTTTCACCTCAGGGATGTGGCAGCCATTGCCTCCGGCTAAAAACACCATTTACTTCCAGCTCAAAATCTGCTCATCCAGCTTCGAAAAAGTTAGTATCTCTTATGTTATTTTTAAAAGATTTACCAAAAACGCTTTATAAGCACTTTCACTTTCATCTTTCAAGGTATTAAAAGGTAGAAATATTGCCCGACAGCAGATTGAGAGAGGGACACAGAGACAGGGCCCAAAAGCCTGGGACTCGATTTAAAATGTTGCCCGACACCAGATTCACAGAGGGACACAGAGAGGCCCCAAAGCCTGGGACTCGATTTAAACCGCCCTCCGGTGTGCATCTGTCCGGCTATGCACTCGAAAGTTATAGAGCGTACCTATGCGTGCGTTACATCAAAAGAAAGCTTACCATTCCAAAACGGTCGTAAGCATATTTACATTTCGGCCGGACAAAAATTGCGCCCGCGGTATCCAAAAAATGTTCAAAATTCCGCTCATTAGCATCTCATTATCTGCTCATTAGCGATAGAGTGACCTCGAGGTCGACCAATCGTACGCCGGGTTCCTCGCCTGATGGTTGGCCAATCGCTGCGTCTGTGGGCGGGACTAATCGTTTTCATCTCAGGGATGTGGCAGCCATTGCCTCAAGCTAAAAACCCCATTTACTTCCAGCTCAAAATCTGCTCATCCAGCTTCGAAAAAGTTAGTATCTCTTATGTTATTTTTAAAAGATTTACCAAAAACGCTTTATAAGTACTTTCACTTTCATCTTTCAAGGTATTAAAAGGTAGAAATGTTGCCCGGCAGCAGATTGAGAGAGGGACACAGAGACAGGGCCCAAAAGCCTGGGACTCGATTTAAAATGTTGCCCGGCAGCAGATTCACAGAGGGACACAGAGAGGCCCCAAAGCCTGGGACTCCAATTAAACCGCCAGGCCCAAAACAGCCCTGGCAAAGCCGGGCTCCCCCAGCTAGTTTTCATATAAATGCAAAGTATTATACAAAATAAGGAGAGAATGTATGATTTTCAAATGTGAACTGAATTAGGTCAGTGTCTCCCAGGTCAGGTCCCCAGCCTTCAATGCTGCTGAAGGCTACACATGTCCTTAATTCCGCTGTGCAACAGAAAGAGCTGTTGACCGAAACCTTGTGTAAAATACAAACTTCCTGTCCACAAACCTTACTACTTGTTGTCGTCATGAAATTTGATCACTGTTTTGCATCAACATCTACCTTTGTAAATTGCTATGTCAACATTTCCCATTCATTTGGCAACTGTCCCCTGTAGTTGTAGGCTCTGGTGACCATCCAGCTCTGTGGAGCAAGTTTCTGATCTCCCCCAACTTTATCACCATCCTGTATCTAAAAAAAAATCCAACATCGCCACATCATAATATAAAGTGGGAAAAATTACTTCATTTTAAAAACCAAACTCTCAGTGTCAATGTTACATGTTTAAAATTTCTGGATAACACATTCAAAAGCCAGTATCTCATGTATGTGTAAGTAGGGCTCAGGGTTTTGGAGGATGTTGTAGTGTCCAGTATCCCTGGATCACTGGTAACTGAAGAATGTTGACACAAGCAGGCGAGGCTAATAGTTGGTCACCTGGTGTTGGAGCATCAAAAGGAGAGGAACATTACATTGACCTTTATACCAGACTGTGAAGGAATAAGCCATATTCAGAAAAATACACTATTCTATGAAAGAATTCTGAGCTTATTAAAGCATGACATGCTGGGTTTGGAAATCTGGAAGCCTCAACAATCTAAAGCTGTAAACAGCATACAGGCTATTGAGATAAGATAAGTTGTTGACACTGAATCAATAACCTTATTGAAACAGGAGGTTGGAGGCTCCTGAAGTCTGCAGCTTTAGAAAGAACACAATGGTACACCCTGTTAAGGTGTTCTAAATTACACTTTGGAAAGAAACACATAAAATTAAGAAACATATGCCTTCGTAAAAATGACATCAAATGAAACACAGGAGACACGATTCTGTGTTGCAACCAGCTGAGGTAACTAAGAATTGCATAGATCACCCTGGTTGAGGTGTTTTAATTTACACATCATAAAAAGACACAAACAGAAGTCCTTGGTAAGAATTACATCAAATAAATGCACCTGCTGTCACACCGTTTATATGATAAGCTTCGAACACCTAGGGTAGAGACATAATTCTTAATGCTACCAGCTGAACTGACTGTAGGCAGAAAAATGACTAGAGATAATTAGCTTACATCAGCAGAAAACTTCAAAGGATATACCACTGAAACAGGATATAAATATTGAACTTTCAAATGGGATGATAGACTCGCTTGAAGGGGCAAAGCGATTCTCGGCTTCAGAACTAGTTTTGTAAGTCTCCAACTCTGTATCTCGGGGATCAAGGCACTGTATTTGATTTTGGTGGCTATCCTGAATAAACTTTAAGAACTGTAAAACTGTAGAGAAGTTAAGATTTGAGAATAAGGATCTCTGATAATAGAATTGTAAGCTTTTTGTATTTGGAATTGTTAATGTTGTGATTGAAACACCTACTTTAATAAATCTATATATTTTTAGAATTGTCTCACATAATACTTCTGTATCAAACTCAATCTCTGTACACTCTTTGTGAAGAGTTGCAGAATTCTGGGGGAGATTTCCGGACCCTCATAATATCCGTAACGTTACAGTCTAGCTAAACTTATTAAAAGTGCTATCTGGAGGATGGTAAAATCTTCAGGTTGTTCCTTTCCTTTAGGGAGAGATGGTCCAGACCTTTAGACCCAATTAAGCGTCTTTAGGATTCGGCTACCTCAAACTTTAGTTGAAAGTGAACGTCTGGGGAATACGCCTGATCTGGAGTAGCCCTAAAGGGGCTAGGACTAGTAATTATCCCTTCAAGACAGCCAGACCATGGAAAACAAATATGGCTCATTATATTACATCTTTGGGCTGGTACCATTCTGTAATATTCCTCGTACTAACCCCACAAATATAGTTTAACAATGTGACTTTAGCAACTTCAGCAAAACCAAGTGTCATATTTATTTTGCTTTTTATTTGCTATTTCTGAAACTTATCTGATTTCCTGTCCCAACCATTTGTTTCTTAACAGAAGGTACAGGAGCCGTGTGACTCGCACTTTGTGCTGACATTGCAGTATCCAGATGCAGGGCTCCATCATCACCCCATCACCGGCTGATGAGCTTGAGATCACAATGTCAATATAATAGACACACTATAGAGTGAGAGAGAGAAGACGAGAGATGGAAAAGGAGAGAGAGAGAGATCAGTTGGCACAGACAGATATAATTGTGACAATTTTCTCTTGCTTATCAACTGCTTAATTCCTAAAGAGGAGCTGGAGGCATTTGAAATCAAAGAACAGCAATAAATGAATAAATTGCCCTTCTTAATATGCGGTAATTCTCCTCTGCTGCCTTTTACATTTTCTCACATATGGTTGCAAGCTTCGACATGGAGATAAATGTAAATTTATTCACCGCACAAATGTTCAGTAGGTAAAAATAACAAATGAGCAGTAATAACAGCACACTTTGGAGAGACTATTATTAACCTTCAAACCTTTCCTCCAGCCAGATGATGTGTATTTCTGCACAGGTTATCTTCAAGGAACATAAAAGTGGGTTGTAAAAGCTTCTACAAATATATAAAAAGAAAAAGATTAGCGAAGACAAATGTAGGTCCCTTACAGTCAGAAACAGGAGAAGTCTCATGGGGAACAAGGAAATGGCAGTGCAATTAAACAAATACTTGGTTCTGTCTTCACGGAAGAGGACACAAATAACTTCCCAGAAATGCTAGGGAACCAAGGGTCTAGTGAGAAGGAGGAATTAAAGGAAATTAGTATTAGTAAAAAAATAGTGCTGGAGAAATTAATGGGACTGAAAGCTGATAAATTCCCAGGGCCTGATAATCTGCATCCCAGAGTACTAAAAGAGGTAGTGGATGCATTGGTTATCATCTTCCAAAATTCTATAGATTATGGAACAGTTCCTGCAGATTGGAGGGTGGCAAATGTAACCCCACTATTTAAAAAGGAGGGAGAGAGAAAACAGGGAACTACAGACTGGTTAGCCTAACATCAGTAGTAGGGAAAATGCTAGAGTCTATTATAAAGGATGTGATAACAGGACACTTAGAAAATATCAACGGGATTAGACAAAGTCAACATGGATTTATGAAAAAGAAATCATGTTTGACAAACCTACTGGAGTTTTTTGAGGATGTAACTGGTAGAATAGATAAGGGAGAACCAGTGGATGTGGTGTATTTGGATTTTCAGAAGGCCTTTGATAAAGTCCCACATAAGAGGTTAGTGTGCAAAATTAAAGCACATGGGATTGGGGGTAATATATTGGCATGGATTGAAAATTGGTTAACAGACAGGAAACAGAGAGTAGGAATAAATGGGTCTTTTTCGGGGTGGCAGGCGGTGACTAGTGGGGCACCGCAGGGATCAGTGCTTGGGCCCCAGCTATTCACAATATATATCAATGATTTGGATGAGGGAACCAAATGTAATATTTCCAAGTTTGCTGATGACACAAAGCTAGGTGGGATTGTAAGTTGTGAGGAGGATGCAAAGAGGCTTCACGGTGATATAGACAAGTTGAGTGAGTGGGCAAATACATGGCAGATGCAGTATAATGTGGCTAAAGGTGAAGTTATCCACTTTGGTAGGAAAAACAGAAAGGCAGAGTATTATTTAAATGGTGATAGATTGGGAAATGTTGATGTACAGAGGGACCTGGGTGTCCTTGTACACCAGTCACTGAAAGCAAATATGCAGGTGCAGCAAGCAGTTAGGAAGGCAAATGATATGTTGGCCTTCATTGCAAGAGGATTTGAGTACAGGAGCAAGGATGTCCTACTGCAGTTGTACAGGGCCTTGGTGAGACCACACCTGGAATACTGTGTACAGTTTTGGTCTCCTTACCTAAGAAAGGATATACTTGCCATAGAGGGAGTGCAGCGAAGGTTCACCAGACTGATTCCTGGGATGGCAGGACTGTCGTACGAGGAGAGATTGGGTCGACTAGGCCTGTATTCACTAGAGTTTAGAAGAATGAGAGGGGATCTCATTGAAGCGTATAAAATTCTGACAAGGCTAGACAGATTGGATGCAGGGAGGATGTTTCCCCTGGCTGGGAGAGTCTAGAACGAAGGGTCACAGTCTCTGGATACGGGGTAGGACATTTAGGACTGAAATGAGGAGAAATTTCTTCACTCAGAGGGTGGTGAACCTCTGGAATTCTCTACCACAGAAGGCTGTGGAAGCCAAGTCACTGAATACATTTGAAGGAGATAGATAGATTTCTAGACACAAAAGGCGTCAAGGGGTATGGGGAGAGAGTGGGCATATGGTATTGAGATAGAGGATCAGCCATGATCATATTGAATGGCGGAGCAGGCTTGAAGGGCCGAATGGCCTACTCCTCCTATTTTTCTATGTTTCTATATTTCATACAGACACACACGCACCCAGAAAGACTGACACATGCAGATGCACAAGAAACAGACACAGGTGTACATAGAGAGAATTACTCAGAGTGACAAACAACTAGACACAGACATACATAAACAGATACACAGGGAGAGTAACAGATACACACTGACAAAGACTCAGACACGATTAGAGAAACAGAGACACAGACCAAGAAACAGGCACAGAAATATACATACACACACATTAGAATAAAGCAGTCAGACACACACATACAATTTATTTGCAAGTTGCCTCTTTTTATTCAGGACCCTTTCATTAATTGTGGTCATATATTAAACTAAAATATTTTGATTCTTCCAAAGATTATTTTTTTGAAATATTGGTTGAAGTGTTTTTGCTCAGTCATTCTTCATTGTCCTACTTTGCCTCCTCTCCAAAGGTCAGTAATGATATTATACAGACAGTTTCTTGAATTGTTTACTTGTAGCCACGTTTCTAGTGACACGGAGCATGAAAGCATAACTGGCTGGTATATTAGGAATTCATGAAATTGAATAGACATTTACAGGTGTGCCTTTGCAAGAAAGAGTCTTCAAGATAAGCAAGTTACTAATGATACTTAGAGGTTTAGTGTCTTTCTCATAATCGGCATTATGGATTTTTAGTATAATAAACCATGTGCTTGTAGCAAGGTTATATCTGCAATTCATGTCCATTCTTAGAACACTAGCTAATCTCCCATGGCATTGCTCATAAGTAATCTTGGGTCTGGAGCATGGTGGGTATTTGGTTGCTAACCTAGCTTTTGCCTTTTAGGCCAGTGCTCCAAAAAGGAACATTCATGTCATTGTAACTACTTAGAAACCGTTGATGTGCCTCAGAATGCAGTTGTAATTGCTTGTAAATTTCAGGTGGCAGGTCAATGACTGGCTCTGTATCTGTAACTAAGTCTGACATTTGGTGTGTCAAAAAAGTACAATAGATTTCAGAGTTACAGCAGACTGGTAGAATGTGGTGAGAAATTATTGCGAGCTTCTGCAATGTCACAGCGGTTGTGGGGTGTTCTCGCCCACAGTAACGTGGAAGCAGGGATTAGAAGTTAATTGGGCTTGGCATGGACGATGTGCTATTTACCACTGGCAGCACCAACTCCTGTCCACCGTCATCTAGGAGCTAGAACGTTGGCAGGGCTAGGCTGCCCACACACGAGTGGAAGGGGAGCAGCTTATAGCAGGTCCACCTGAGGGTCAAACTCCGAGGTTGTGAGTGTAGGTGGTTTGCTTTGGTCGTTCGAATCACCCCTCCTACTTAGTTCTATACGACAGGAATTACAGTGAACAGGATTGGGACACAGACAAGCTTTTCAGACTCAACCATATGGTGTTTAATAAGTTTAACACACACACCCACATCCAGTACGTAAAATACCCGGTGGCATAAAACAAACAGTACAACAATACAGTTTGGCCCGTCGAGCAGGCCCCTGCCTTGTATTAAGATGCCTAAAATCACACACTGCTGCTATACAGAGTATAAAATACACACAGAACCTCCCCACTTACCTCCTCTGACTTGGTTGGGACATACAACACCCCCTCACACAGTACCGGTGGTCTTAAGGATGCGTGGGCTTGGACAATGCTCACCCCGATTGTCCGTTTTCTTGCTCGCTGCTCCCCTGTGTAGAACGTGCCTCCTGGTTCCGTATCACCGATGCAGTATCCAAGTCCTAGTTTTGAGGTTCGTTCCTACAGTCGAAGAGCAAGGCAAGGCTCTTGTCGCTCGTGGTGGTTTAGAGGGAGAGAGAGAGAGAAAATGGCCAAAGCTGCCTACTTGATATCCTTCCAGCCCTGTGTAGATGCAGTGATGTCTTTTTAATCACCTTTCTTTGTCTGGTTTCCCGCCTTTTGGGCTATCCCATCTAGGTGCTGGTGTTAATGGCAGATGATGGACTGTACTTCTCACCTGATCCTGGGTTAAGTGTCTTCCCATTAATTTACAATGGCCCTCTTTTGTCCGGTTCCCACCTTCGGGGCTATCTCATCTAGGTGCTCGTCACTCTGAGTCACCTAACCCAGGCCCATTGTCTTCCCAGAGAATTCTGTCTGCCCAGAAATTCTCCCATAATTAGGTTGTAGGCCTGGCTGGAACCTCCCGTCCATGAACACCTGGGCCCCTCCCATCTTCTCCAAACAGGCTGTTGGTAATAATCATTCAAAAAGTCTGAAATGAACTTGGGGCCTGCGTTTGATGCTTACAGACCTCCCTTTGATATTTCAATGTCCCCACTGGAATATCAAGCATCCTTGTCTTCTTCCACTGTGTAGAAGCATCGTGAGCCCCAAACAAGCTGTTCATTACCTTTAAAATCCTCAGGTTCTGTTCTTAAATCACAAATACATACTTATACAACTTTTTACAGAGAACAAAACTCCTGGTTACCCTTTAATCAGGGCCTGCCAACGACTTCGGAGTAACAACAGAAAATGCTGGAAAAACTCAGCAGGCCAGGTGTAGTGTATGTGCCTTTAAGAGCCCCCTGTGTACTGTAATGCCGGTAATGGCCACTCGGGCTATATAAGCCTGTATATTGTGTTGTATCAGTTCACCTCCAGACTTTGTTCAGTAAACACCTGTGAAACCAACTCCTGCCTTCAGTGTCTCTATTAACACACGGACACAACAGTGGCGACGAATTGGAAACGGACTTACCTGCAATTCGGCAGCACCTCAAGGACATCGATTCCTCAGACGTCCAAAGTCGAAGAAAAGCAAGAAAAAAAAAGCTGTGGTTTCACCAGCTAGCCGAGCTGGTGGCAGGTACTGCAATAATCCTTCCTGGGTGGCGGGCTGGGGCTCCATCGGCTGGCTCTGCAGCGAGGCCAAGCAGCGAAGGCGGAGGCAAGCAGAAACAGACGGGGGGGGAGCACGCGGGAGACGGCCGGCGCTGCAAAGCAGGTCGGCATTCAGACCTAGCAGAGAGAGTCCGGCGGGAACGAGTCTCCACCTGTATATATATTTTAAAAAAACGCGGAAAACAGCGTTGTCAGCAGCAGCGGCGGGGAAGCGCCATATCTTTTCTGCAGGAAAGAAAGAAAAGCGCGGGAAGCGCCATTTTTTTCCAGGATGCCTAAGGCTGGAAATATTGATGCTTTTGATAACGATACAGAGGATTGGACCACATATGTGGAAAGAGTGGAGGTATATTGCACAGCAAATGGAATAGAAAATGATAAAAAGGCGTCAGTACTTCTAAATCTAATGGGCGCAAAGACATACGGGCTGTTACGAAACTTAATCACTCCAGTAAAACCAAAGGACAACAATTTTAAGGAAATTGTTGATACCCTACAGGAGCACTTAAACCCAACACCGCTGCTGATAGCGGAATGATTCAAATTCTTCAAAAGGAATCAGCACAAGAATGAAAGTAACGCTGATTACCTCACCGAATTAAGAAAGCTATCAAAGCACTGCCAATTCGGGGCAGGACTGGCAGATTCTCTTCGAGACAAATTCGTCTGCGGTCTCCTAACTGAAGGAACACAGAAAAGGCTGCTTTCTGAGAAAGATTTGACACTGGACAAGGCTTTCAGTATGGCTGTATCATACGAAGCAGCCGCAAGAGGAGCTGCAGAGATACAGCAAAAGACACAGGACTTCGGCACCCATGAAATGACACAGGGTTTTGAGAGATGTTATCACTGCGGCAGATTCACCCATGACCAGAGGGACTGCTGGTTCAAGGACAAAGCATGCAGGCAATGCGGAAAGATTGGACACATTGCACGGGTATGCCGATCTGGACAAAAAAAATCGACGGACCGGAAAAAAAAAATCAATAAAGAAAAGTACAGAAAGGTACAAATGATGACGGACAGTAGCTCCGAAGACCAGAAGAGCGATAGCGACTCCGGAAACAAGAGACTAAGCTGTCTCAAATTACATAATGTAATTGCCAAAGAAGATTACCAGACCATTTGGGTTACCCTCACGATAGCAGGGTCCCCAGTTAAAATGGAGCTAGATACAGGATCAGCTCTGACCGTCATAAATCGACGGGATTACGAGCGGCTATTTCCGCATATACCTTTAAAAGACACATCCATTATCTTGAAAACATATACGGGGCAGAAAGTATACCCCAAAGGAAAAATAAGGGTGCCTGTTGTATACAACGGCAAGGAAATACAGAAGTTGTATTTATACGTTCTACAAGATGGTGGTCCACCGCTGTTGGGACGTGAATGGATCAGGAAGATACGTTTAGACTGGCACTCCATTCAGGCACTGACGGTGACCAGTAAGGAAAAAACTGATGATGACGTCATACCTGAACGATTAAAAGACATCTTGGCCAACGCCAAGGAAGTGTTTCAAGAGAAACTAGGAACCTTGAAAGGCATCACCGCCTCAATAAAAGTGGAAGATGCGGCAATTCCCAAGTTTTTTAAGGCAAGGCTGGTGCCATACGCAATTCGTCCAGCAGTCGAGGCAGAGCTGGAGAATTTGGAAAAGGCAGGCGTATTATCCAAGATAGAGCGAGTGGGCAACACCCATCGTCCCGGTCATGAAAAAAACATTGAATAATGATAAATCTGAAGAACAGAGAAAAATTCGCATCTGTGGAGACTTCAAGGTGACTGTAAACCCGGTCCTTCACACGGTACAGTATCCTCTTCCGAGGATAGAAGATATTTTCGCCTCACTATCTGGAGGGAAACGTTTCACCAAAATTGACTTGGCACAGGCATATCTACAGATGGAGGTTGAAGAGGCCTCTAAAAAGTATCTCACGATAAATACACACAAAGGCCTGTACCAGTACAATCGACTGGTTTTCGGAGTAGCATCAGCTCCAGCTATCTGGCAAAGAGCTATGGAGCAAGTCCTCCAAGGGATTCCGGGGACTCAATGCTACCTAGACGACATCCTTGTAACAGGAGAGAATGACAACGAGCACCTTGCCAATTTGGAGCAGGTGCTCACTAGGCTGAGAGAACGGGGCCTACGAGCAAATCGCCCCAAGTGCGAATTTTTCCAGAATCAAATATCATATTGTGGCCACATAATTAATAAGGAAGGGTTGCATAAGTCACCTGAAAAAATTGAAGCGGTCATAAAAGCCCCAGCACCTGAAAATGTTTCACAATTAAGGTCGTTCCTGGGATTAATAAATTACTATCATAAATTTTTACCGAACTTATCAACTCTTCTGCACCCTCTTAATGAACTGCTACAAACAGGAGTAATTTGGAAATGGAGCGAAGACTGTAAACATGCTTTCCATAAATGCAAAGACTTAATCACGTCCAAGGAAGTTTTGGCTCATTACTACCCATCACTGCCAATCAGACTGGCGTGCGATGCATCCTCTTACGGCGTAGGAGCGGTATTATCGCATAGATTCCCTGATGGCTCGGAACGGCCGATAGCTTTTGCGTCATGCTCATTGAACTCAGCTGAGCTTAACTATGCCCAAATCGACAGGGAAGCACTCAGCCTGGTATGGGGAGTGAAGAAATTCAACCATTACCTACACGGACAAAAATTTACCTTGTTGACTGACCAGCAACCCCTCATCTCCATATTCAACCCTAAAAAGGGTGTTCCCATTATGACAGCGCAAAGGCTACAGAGGTGGTCCCTTTTTCTAGGGGCACACCAATATGACATAGAATACAAAGGATCAAAACAGCATGGGAATGCTGACGGTTTATCGCGCCTACCGTTGCCAACGGTAGAAGAGGCACCTACAGTAGACCCAGTGGAGATGTTCCACTCTACCATAGTCGAATGTCTACCAGTAACAAATTCTGCCATTGAAAGGGAAACGAGAAATGACCCGACTCTCTCACGAGTCTACGATTTAACAGTGAAGGGATGGCCAGCACATGGCGAACCACTGTTGCCAGCATTCTCGCAAAGAAGAGAACAGCTGTCAGTGTGCCGAGGAACCTTGATGTGTGGATCCAGAGTGGTGATTCCACCCAAACTCCAGGATAAAGTTCTAAAGGAGCTTCACGAGGGGCATCTGGGTGGAGTGAAAATGAAGAACCTAGCCAGGGTGTTTGCATGGTGGCCAGGTATCGATGGAGACATCGAAGAAATGACCAAGAGCTGCCTAGGATGCCAGAAGGTCCAAAACGCTCCACCACAAGCCCCTCTACATCCATGGGAGTGACCCTCATCTCCATGGCAAAGGGTACACATCGACTTTGCTGGTCCATTTATGGACTCAATGTTCTTAATCGCGGTTGATGCACACTCCAAGTGGCCGGAGGTAATAAAGATGTCCTCCACCACCACGGAAAAAACCATCACAGTATTAAGGACCATATTTGCCAGGAATGGGCTGCCTGAACAGATCTGTTCTGATAATGGACCGCAATTTGTGTCCGAAAAATTCAGGAAGTTCTTAAAAAAACAATGGGGTTAAGCACTACACGTCCGCCCCATACCATCCCGCCACCAATGGATTGGCTGAAAGGTTTGTCCAGACCTTCAAGAAGGCCATAAAGGCCATGGGTAATGAAGACGTAAAACTTCAGCATAAGGTAGATAACTTCTTGTTTGCATACAGGAATGCAACACCTATGGTTACAAACCAAACTCCCGCCATGATGTTCTTCAATAGAAGCCTAAGATACCGGCTGGATTTGATCAAGCCAAACATCAGAAGGGACGTGGAGAACCGGCAATTTCAAGGCATGAATGAAAGGCCAACTAGAACCTTCCAGATAGGTCAACAAGTTTTGGCCCGGGACTACCGTACCGAGAAATGGCAGCCTGGAACTATTTGCACACGACTCGGACCGCTGATGTATACCGTGGACATTGGAGAAAGCATAATAAGGCGCCATGCTGACCAAATCATAGAGTCATCCGAAAAGGGACAACCTACACCACAACTCTATACGCCTAATGATGAAGTAGAGATACCCATAGTATCTACCTTCGATCCGGTGATACTGGAACCAGATGAACCCGACACTGGCATTCAAGCTGAATCAGCCTTGCCAAAAGAACCTACTACACCACCAGAAACTACTACACCACCGAGGCGTTATCCGGACCGAGCCAGGAAGCCTCCAGAGAGACTGACTTATAATTGATTAACTGCAGCAATGTGTAGATTATTGTTCTTGTAACATGTAATTAATGATTACTTGAAATATTATGTACTGGTTGGCTAAAAGGGGAGGAATTGTAGTGTATGTGCCTTTAAGAGCCCCCTGTGTACTGTAATGCCGGTAATGGCCACTCGGGCTATATAAGCCTGTATATTGTGTTGTATCAGTTAGTTCACCTCCAGACTTTGTTCAGTAAACACCTGTGAAACCAACTCCTGCCTTCAGTGTCTCTATTGACACACGGACACAACACCAGGGAACATCCGTGGAGAGAAATTAGAGTCAACGTTTCAGGTGAACCCTTTTTCAAAACTGGAAAGGAAATGAAATAGATCGAAAGGCAGGGCTGCGATAGAACAAAAGAAGTAAAGAGACATTAAGAGGTATTCAAAACCAGACGAGATGGTAATAGGACTAGTGGAGACAAAAGACGGCTCAGATTAGGTGTGAAGTGTACTGGCAGAATGAGAGACAGCTGCCATGTGGGAGAGAGAAAAAAAATAGAAAGGGGGGGAGGGAAAACCCAAAACAAAGGGGTGGAAAAAAAATATATAAGTAAAAATGTAATAGGGGCCGAGGTTATGATCTGAAATTGTTGAACTCAATATTCGGAGTGCCTTGCTTCGCTTTTTACAGGAGAGCTGTAACGAGTACAATACCACCAAACTCTGTATAATTACAAGAATGTGCGAACATATCCGGATCCATGGAGGGATCTCGACATTTAACCCAAACTGCTCAGTCTCCTTCGGACACCACTCGGGCAGCTGCACCTGGGTTAAATTTAAGATGACCGACGTAGCCACGTAATGTACATCCTGGAGTAAAACCTTCCCAGTCGGGACTAGAACGAAACCATTCCCTGGGCCTGGTGTGGTGGCGCGACACCTAACTTCTGTCTCCTGTACCGGTGGGGCTGTAGGCAAGGGCTTCTTATCGTGCACTACCAGTTCCGTGGAATATATTGTGTTGAGAGGGTCTGGGACTACGCAAGCATCCAAACTCCGATCCCATCCCATACCGGCCCCGGAATCCTGCCATTGCCGTATGAAAGCAATCGACACACCCGCTGGGCAGATCCGTTCTAACCCCCACACACACACATAAATCCCCTGTTCTTCCTTCCACCATTTGTTCCAGCACACTTCCACTCCCCTCTTTGTCCCCGTGATCTGTCGGTACGTGTTGTTCCCCAGTCTTTCCCAGTCCGCTGACCTGTTCCCCTTGTCCTGACTCAACTTCCTAAGCCACCACCACCATCCTAGGGGAAATGTATCCCTTGCATCTTAAGCACACGCGCTTGCCCTCGGTCACCCTAACACATGTGGCTGTGATCTTCAGTTGGGGACATGGCAGGGAAGCCTCCCCGTACGAGAACCCGGCGTGGCTGGAGTATTTCTACCCTCGTGGAAGTAGGCTGCCAATCCCGTCTGTGTCCCCCCTCCTACCTCCCTTAGTCACAGTGGGTCCATCCCCCCCAGTACAGCCGTAGAGGAGGGACAACTCGGTGTCCCCTCTCCTGCTGTGCCCCATTCCGGCCAACATCAAGATCACGCTCAGTCTCAGGGCTGTCTCCATTCCGTCCTCGGCTTCCTATGAAAACAAAAAGCAACAATCCCTTTCTGTGAGAGGGTTTACCTCCACAGGTCTGGCTTCGTTATATACAAGAACTATGTACATCACTACCCATGTTGCCGGGTGCCCCTGCTAAAGCTCTTCTCGCCGGGGCCTTTTGCGGCTCACGGTTGGTGTGTAAGGAGGCGCCCACGGCCGTGGGACCCTACTGCTCCTCCTTACTGTCCCGGCCACCGGATCATCATTGTCCCGACCACCGGGTCATCGTCGTCCCAAATCATGTGAGGAAGACCCGTGTCCACCATGCTCATTATTGGGCCTTGGTGTGGTTTTACTTTTGTTGTTCTCTCCCCTGGGTTAAACCGCTTGCACTGGTTAATATGGAACCACTTTGTGCGTTTTGGGAGTTTAACCGTGTACACCATAGGGCTTGCTTTGTCCACTATGCTATACGGCCCCATGTATTGTGGCTCAAATGCCCCTACCCGGCCATAGATCCGTACCAATACTTGGTCTCCCACCAACCACTCGTGGGTTTTCTGGGGCTCGAGCAGCAACCAATTTTTCCGGTGCTGGTTCCCCATGTTACTGGCTGCCTGCCAGTGAATCTGTTTTAATTTATCATACAGATTCCGTACAAACTTGTCCCGGTTCACTTCCTGGACTTGGGCTTCCATTAGGACCGGTGCCAAAATGTGGGTGGGGGTGTGCATGACCCTCCTGGTCATGAGCTCATGCGGGGAATACCCTGTGCTTCTGGAGAGGCTGGTCCGGACACCCATTAAAACTAACGGCAGGACCTCATCCCACTTTTTCGGAGACAACCCTGTCTCTTTCCTTAGCCTTTCTTTAATTGTCCGGTTAAGGCGCTCCACAACCCCCGATGACAGTGGGTTGTGAGCCACATGCCACTTCCCCTCAATCCCTAAAAGCTTCAAGGTGGCCTGCATTACTTGCCCAGTGAAATGACTCCCTTGGTCGGACTCCACGACCTGTGGCAGTCCCCACCGGGAGAACACTTCCTTTACCAGAATCCTTGCCATCACCAAAGCCGTGGTTGCTCAGCAAGGGAAGGCTTCCACCCACTTGGAGAACAGGTCCACCAGGACTAGGCAGTATTTGTTACCTGCCTGTGTGGTGGGTAGTGGTCCGATGTAATCGACTGGAGGGACTGCCATGATCCCTCTACCCTCCTTGTGTGTCCTATGGGGGCTTTCCTCTGCTGAGGATCGCGATTGTTTGCTGCGCACACCAGACATCCTCTCTGACTTGCGGCCACCACTCTGCCTGTTCTACCCTCTGCCAGGTAGTTTCTGGCCCTGGGCCCCCGTGGGCCAACTGGAGGAATTCCCTCTGGTACCGCTTGGGAACTATCCACTGATCCCCTTTAAATAGCATCCCCTCTTTAACGGTAATGTCCAATGCTCCGAACGGACCCTCTACCGGTTCGCCCTTTTCCTTCTTCCCCAGGATAGCCTTAAGGACGGGATCCAGGGCTTGGACTTGTTTTAAGTCCGGGGTCAAAGTTACACCTGTAGGGGGCGGTGTGTGTGGTCAGCTTTGCCTCTGACTCCTGAGCGGTTCGAATCGCTCCCACTCCCTTGGTTCTAGATATTGGACTTATTTGGGGGTTGTAATGAAATTGCAACAGACAACTGAGTTGGTGAAAAGAACTTGGATTTTATTTGAGACAAGAAAATGTACACAACACAATAATCTTATCACTCTAAAAGAGGGAACACTTCGGAATATACGAGGGAGAATAACAATAGACAGAATACTTCACCCCTCCCAATCCCACTACACTGACTAAGTTGGACTCCAGAGGACCAGGAAATTGCTCACCAAACGACTTTCTTGACAGTTGTAGAGGTTCGCGATTTCGGGGTTCTCTAGGTGTGGCAGTTGGGGCCTGCCATACCCCGGATAGAAGACTTCACCTGCGTTGCTTTTTCAGTCTCAAAATGTCCGCTGATGCGGTCGGGTGCGTATTGGATCTATCGAGTAAGTACGCAATTTCCTTTGGTCAGAAATAGGGTTTAGAGTCTTTTCATCAAATCTTACCCAGGGATAAGTCAGGATAGTTTGTAGAGTGGAAACAAACTTGCGAATCTTCATTTTCTTCCAGGTTGGTTTCTTGTTGGTTGCAGTGGCCCAATATTACCTAGTTGCTGGTAATATTTTTGGTTGTTTGTTACTTGGGGCCTTTGGTTGCCGCGAAGCGTTCGATGGGATACTTTTGTGATTTGACTTGGATTTTGAAGTCCGTTTCTCCTTCTCCTCTACACGAGTCGTGCTGTATCGAACGGGCTGAAACTGAACTGCTCTCTTCTTCTTTCTCCGTGTGGCTGTGTCTGTGTTTTACTGAAAAAGCAGGCCCCAATTATACCGTTTGAGGCCTTGCTTATCTGCCTGCCAAATCTTCTCTGGCCCATTGTCAATTTTGGCAGGCTCGTTAACATTAATAGTTTTGAATTCTTTAACGGGTTCCGAGCTGGTCCCATCTATTTTTAATTGATTTAAGTTGGTGTAAACTAGTTTTGGGATGGTCCATCGAAACCTAAATTGGCTTTAAATGACTGTTTGTTTAATCTTTGGTAAATGACTGTTTAATCTTTGGTCCGATTAGTAAGTTTTGTCTTCTCCTGCTGGGGTCAGGGTCCCTTTTGTTGATCAGTGGCATGTACTGCATTATGCATACTCTTGATGGCTCTGTAATTTTGGCGGGAACTGCTCTTCTGCAGGCATTTTGTCATTTATGTGGAATGACTGAGACAGTCCAGAACATTCCCACACAGTTTGGCCTATGCCAATACCCAAACTGCTTGTTTTACAGGGGGCCATCCCAACCCCTTTGTCACAGCCTTCCACAGGCCTGGACATGCCTTTTTTAAAATAACCAAAATCCTGGGGTTTTAACTTTCTTTAAAACAACATTCTTTAAAACAGTCCAAAATATCTTCTTTGGGGTAATCTTCTTGGTTTGAGGGAATCTGCAGAATTTTGCGAACCTTACACTCCTTCCTGTGATACTTTATCCACTATAGTATCATCCTGGGTGAGCAAAATTTCTGATCCCTGGGAGCCAACCTTCCCCTGTATTATCTAATCTGAAACCCAAAACAAAACACTCTCCCATTCCCCTTTAGGTGTAGTGTTCAAAATATTTACAAGGTACGAAAATTCGATTACATTCACATCCAAGCAGGGAGGGGTCCAACACCCCTGCACCACTTGGAAAAATTACACACACATAGGAAAATAATGACACACACACTCATCAAACTTTATTTATAATAACGGTTAAGGTTTGTTTTATACCTGGTCGTAGACTTTATTTAAATTTTTGTCCCATGCTCCCTCATGTTGAGAGTGGAGCATCCGGTCCCTCCCCTTGCACTTTGTGCACAGTAAGTAGAAAACTATACCGAGCTGGCGAACCACTAAAATGTGTGAAGCCATTCGAATCCAAGAAGGGACTTCTATATTTTCAAAAATGTCCCACCAAGGTGGAACTACGATATCCAAGATCTTGGCCCCTATCTCGACTGTATTCTGTTCTAATGTATAGAAATTCTTTTGTGATATGACCACTGCTTTTAATAGGGTGGTAAGATGTTCTATTAGAGGGGGAATTTCATAGCCGAAATGTGTTACTTAATTTTGCAGATTGGTAATGTTTTCCTTGACAGTGAGGTGAACAGTTGAGGGTTCAGAGATGGGTGCAATCCGTTCCTGGGCCACTTGAACTTCTGCCTCGGGTTTAAAACAGAAACTGCTGTCACTCACTGGACACCAGATGTGCTGTCCATGCCGGTAGTGGGGTGCACTTGTGGTGACACAATATGTCCCACCCCCTATGAATGCTACCTGTGGGGAAACATGGCCTTGTGCCATTACCTCCATGGTACAGTTCACAGGTTGTGCGCCAGCAGCTTTAAACCCGCACTGTGGTCTCGAATAGGCATTCAAGTGCTGGGGACACAGTATTATGTGTGCTCCCCGGCTCCAGCACCCGGAGAGGTCAGTACCTGTCATAGCGTGCTCCCACTTTATGACATAAGGTGGGACCTCTGTGAAATGGATGTGTGCACCCCCTTGAATGATCCCAATGTTCTCCACCCTGACCAGCATCCTCACTACTATCCCCATGATAGTGTGATTGGAACTTCCACAATCCACTGGGACAGGGTAGGCTTCAGAGGCTAGGTGGAGCTAACACGGGCTCAGCAAATTACTAAACGGGTGGAGGGCTGCGAGGAGCTTGTTGCTAATCCAGGAGGGGACTAAACCTTGTTTTAAATCCTCCAGGTTGCTACGGCCCTCGCCCAGCAACCATGCCCCGTATAGCATGCACACCTCATTCCGTGCAGCTTGATCCGAAGCATTCCTGTCCTTCCGTATGAGTGCATTTACTATTTTGGCGTGTCTCTCCAGCTCAGCAATTATCTCCTTTAAATGGACTGTCATAGCCTGGTCCTCATGTAGCTCTGACCCTACCACTGTGTTCGCCTCTGTTAGTATTTTTCTTAATTGGGTCTTTGAACCATTTATTTGTGTTTGTAACTCTATATCATCCAGGCTATTTACTACTGAGGAATCCTGTATTATAGGTTGTGAAAATATCATTCCAGGTTCCCCTTCTTTGTCTCCCTGCGCCCATATTATGCTCAGGGTTTAAACTGTACAGTTTCGCTTTGTCCACATTGGCAAAGTCAAATTCATAAAATTTCTTAAACATTTCCTTCAGCAGGGCTTGGTACAACTGTTCTGTTTCCTTAGGGCACCACTCAGGTAAGTGCACCTCGGTCAGGTTCAGGATCACTGAGGCCACTGCATAGTGTACCCCCTGGTACAGCAGCTTATCGGTTGGCACTAGGACTAACCCATTCACTGGTCCCTTGGTGGTGGTAGGACATCACTGTACTATAGTCCGTGATGTCGTGGACAGGGGCTTCCAGGGGCGGGTTACAAGTTCGGTGGCATTGACTGGGAGCGTGGGATCGCGCACGCATGCAGGCTGGAATCCCACCCCATCCCCTCCCCGACATCTTGCCATTGTCTGTGGAAGATGATGGATATGCCTGTGGGGCAGACTTTCTCTGACCCCCACATACAAACATAAACTCCCTGATCCGGCTCCCACCACTTACTCCCCCTCGGGTCCCTGTAATCGTCCGATGGGTATTGTTCCCCAATCGTTCCCAATCGACTGCGGGGTTTCCTATATCCCTGCTCAGCTTTCTGAGGCACCACCACCTATCCAAGGGAATCTGTCTCTTGCATGTCAAACACACACGATTCCCCTCGGTGACACTGACCCTTATAGCAACGACCTGTACCCTGGGGCACGGGATGGAGGCCTCCCGTACGTGAACCCTGTCTGGCTGGAGTACTGAGTCGAGTTAGACCCCAGCCACGCTGGCCACCTTCCCTCATGGAAGTAAATGACGAGCTCCTCCACACCCCGTTTGCCACCCCCTGCGGTAACGATTGGTGGTGCTCTCTCTCCTGAGCACCCATAGATGTGAGAGTTCTCCACGTCTCCTCGGTCACTGATGCTCACCCCTACCAGGGTGAGCAGGAGCAGAACCTTTCTCATCCCGATTTCCTTTCTGTCGGGACACACAAACAAAACAACCATGTCCCGAGAAGGTTCTCTGGCCTGACACAGTTACCAAAACTTTCAAAACTTAAACTTATCAAAACTAAAATTAGACTATTAAAATTCCTAAACCTAAGAAACTGTAAAACACTCTTAAACTAAAAGCTATATACATCCGCCGCCCGTCTCCAGACTGCCAGGCTAATCCCTATTAGGCCTCTGCCTTTTATGGAATCTGGGCAGCTTGTACGCCTGGGCGTAAGGTGACCTGTGCCACCGGACCCGGAGAGTCCTCCTTAAAACAACTGGGGGTTTTTCCATTTCCCAGTTAATCGGGGGAGTGTGCCCTCCTGTGCTGCAGCACACTACCCCTTTCTGTGTGGCTGCCAAGTCCCTATTCTGTCCTGTGGGTTCCCCGCAGCCTGATGCCGCAGGCTGGGGACCCTTCTCTCTCTCTCTGCCCAACGCTACCTCTCCTGTGAGTCCCTTACCTTTGGAGGCGGCTGGCTGGGGATCTGTGTCCTTAGACTGGTCCCTGACCTTGGTTTTTCCCTTTCTGTTAAGGGCTCTCCTGGGGCTGGACCGTTTAAATTGATACCGGCTACTGGGGGTGTACCTGAATCCCACTTAATTGGTGGGAGGGCCTCTCCAGTCACACACGTCACTGCCCCCACCTTTGCGGTCTGTGAGTCTGTCACAGCGGCAGGCTGATGATCTCTAGCTTTAACACGGTTCGCCCTTGCTGGCCGTTCTCCACTCTCAGTTTTGAACAGCTTGCACTGGTTAATGTGGAACCACTTTGTGTGGTGGGGCATCTTTATGGCATAGACTGTAGTGTATGTAACCGTTCCACCTTTAAGAGAACTATTTTAGTAACCGTTCCACCTTTAAGAGAACTATTTTAAAAGTTGCACTACTTTATCTTGGCTGCTGTATACTGTAATACCGGCGGTGACCACACTGGTATATAAGTGCTGTGTAATGATTTATTGGGCAGTTCCGCCCTGACCTTCAACTAGTAAAGACCTGTTAAAGTTTACTCTTGTGGTCTGTGTAGTAATTCGCAATATAACACACAGACTTAACAGTGGCGACGAGTACGATCTTACCCTGCGGCAGAGATACATCCAAGGCAGTTTAACGGGCGTCGAGAAGAGGCATCCGCCCTCATCATTCTGCTGAGAGAAGACTCGAGTCTGCAGAGCGGAGGAAGAATTCTGACATGAAGCCTTCCATCAGCAACAGGCAGTGATCATCCCTTCTATCACGGTGGTGGGTAAGCCGATCAGCGACGAGCAGCAAGTCGGCCACGTTGGCTGTGAAATAGGGGAGGGAAGAACGGAGGAGATAAGGGCGGAGAACTCGACCACGGCCGGAGAAAAGAGCCGGACAGAAGTCGGGGCCAGAAGCGCTGAGACTGGGGCAGCGTAGGGCACGGAAGCCGCGGTGAATGCAAACGCAGCCGGTGTGAGAGACCGGGCTACAAGCGGGCTGGGAGACGCAACAGCGTCGAGAGACAGCTCGACCGCGACCGGTGAAAAAGGCCAGGCAGCTACCGAGGCCGCGAGGCGCAGCGACCGGGACAACGCAAGGCGCGGGAGAAAATAGCGGGCTGGGAGACGCAACAGCGTCGAGAGAGAGCGCGACCGGTGAAAAAGGCCGGGCAGCTACCGAGGCCGCGAGGCGCAGCGACCGGGTCAGCGTAAGGTGCGGGAGAAAAAAAAAAAAAAATCCCGCGGAGAACTCAGCCACAGCCGGGGGGGGGGAAAGGACCGGACTGCAAGAGGGGCTGGGAGGCGCGATTTGAAAACCGCTGGGGGAGGGCGAACGCAGCAATACGGCAATCGCCATTACAGCCAGCGGGGGAGAAAGGCAAACGCGGGAAGCCGCCATTTTCGGAGGCGGGGGAAGAAGACAAGCGCGGGAAACCGCCATTTTGTAAAAAAAAAAAAAATAATTCTTTTGTTTCTCAAGAAGATCGCGAGGATGCCTAAGCGTGGTAACATCAATGATTTCGATCCCGATGTTGAAGATTGGGCCACGTACGTAGAACGCATAGAGATATATTGTAAGGCAAATAAAATATCAAATGAAGATAAAGCATTAACCTTACTAAACTCAATGGGTGCGAAGACATACGGGCTATTGAAGCATCTTCTATCACCAGCTAAACCGGCGGATCAGACTTTCGCTAATATTGTTGCTGTCCTGAAGGATCATTTGAACCCCACACCGCTGATGTTAGCGGAACGATTTAAATTTTATGCGAGAACGCAACTGAAAGAGGAAAGCAACGCGGAGTACTTAATTGAACTGCGTAAGCTAGCGAAATACTGTCAGTTTGGGGAAGGACTGACAGAGGCACTGAGAGACAAATTCGTGTGCGGATTGTCGAAAGAAGGAACACAAAAGCGGCTACTTGAAGAGAATGATCTTACACTTGATAAGGCTGTCTCTATTGCAGCATCGCACGAAGCCGCAGCGAGAGGCACTGCGGAAATGCAGCTGAAGGCAGCGGTACTCAGCGTAGATCAAATGGCTTTGGGTACAACGAAATGTTATCATTGTGGGAAGACAACACACGATCAGAACAAATGCTGGTTTAAAAACCAGGAATGTAGAAAATGTGGCAAGCTTGGTCACATAGCTAAAGTATGCCGGTCAGGAAAGAAGACCAGCAACAAAAAGTCACCGCAGGAAAAGTGCAGCAAGGTACACAAGGTGGCTGAGAAGAGTTCGGATGAACAGAATTCGGATTCAGACTCCAACAGCAAGGAACTGGGTAGTCTGAGAATTCACAATGTGAGTAAGGAAGCTGACCGACAAACTATCTGGGCCACACTGCAGTTAGCAGGAGTCCAAGTGAAGATGGAACTGGACACCGGATCGGCGTTGACGGTCATGAATAAGCAAGATTACAAAAGGTTATTCAAACATATTCCCCTATGGGATACGAAGATAGTATTGCAGACATACACGGGGCAAAGAGTATACCCCATCGGAAAGATAAAAGTCAAGGTGGTACACCAGGGTAAAGAACACCAAGGAATGGACATATATGTACCACCTGAGGGAGGTCCACCACTTCTGGGACGGGAGTGGATCAGGAAAATAAATATGGACTGGCACTCCCTAAAAGCAATAACGGTAGATTCTGGAAAGAAAAATAATGTCAAACCTGCACGATTGTCCAGAATATTGGATGAGGGCATATGCAGCAGTGACGGGGACAAAGCAGAGAGTGAGAACTCGGTGAAGACAATCAGCTCAGACTCTGGAACTGATGATGGTAAGACCAGCCCATGTGCCAAAGACAAGTCTAAAATGGACTTACAGGCTAATGATGGAAAAACGACGGAGTGCATAAATGCTTCAGAAGAAAACAAAGTATCAGAACAGAATTCCACTGAACAACAACAACATAGTTTGACAGAGAATTCTGAGTCTATCCAGTCTACAGACATGCACATTTCTGAGGAACACCGGGCTCGAACTCAACTCAACCTCAAACTACAGCAGCAATTAGAACAAATGATTCGCCGTTTTGAGCAAGAGATGAATGGAAAGAAAAAGTTCTTTGACACAGAGTGGGAGAATCTGGAAAGACAGCAGAAGCAGCTGATTGAGAAAATGGAACAGGAACACACAAACCGTCTGCGCGATGAGGCCAAACGAATCAAAGCTGAGCAAGAAAGGGAATATGTCAAATTCATCGATCAGTTGAAAGCTAAGAAGAAAGAGCACCCTTTTGTGAGCAGTGTCAGCAGTAATAAGCCACTCAAGGAATTGGTGGCAGAGGCAAAAACTGAAGATGCTGCAGAGATCAAGTTTGTTGCTGAAAGCGCTACTTCCAGAGCTTTGCTTCGAATTAAAGAATTGCCAGTTAAAATTGTGAAACCCTTAAGAGAGAAGATGGGCATGGAGAAACACAGTGTCATTTTCGAATGCAAGGTTTCCAGGCCAAATGCTGCTGTCAAGTGGTATTACAAAGACAAAGAGATTCATCCCAGTAATAAATATGAGATTGTGAGGGAAGATGTGTACAGGAAGCTCGTTATTAATAATGTCGCTTTTGAAGATGAGGGCAACTACATGTGCGATGCCATAGATGACCAAAGCACAGCAAAGTTATATGTCGAAGAGCAACCAATTGCCATCATTAAACCCATGTGTGATGTGGAAGTGACAGAGCCAAGTGACGCCATTCTTGAGTGTGAGCTTTCAGTTGCTGACGTGAAGCCTCCAAAATGGATACTAAATGGTGAAATTCTTCATGCTTCTGAAGATGTGGACATTGAGCATCGTGGCACTATTCATCGTCTCACTCTGGGGGAAAAAAACAACTTGTAAGATGACCGGCTTGCTGCAATTTATCGCAGGGAAATCAAAATCTGAGGCGAGGCTGACTATTAAAGAGCCTCCGTCAAAGGTAGTCAAAGAACTACAGAACATTACAGTGGAAGAGAAGCATTCTGCTACTTTGAGCTGTGAGTTTACACCTACTTCCAAGATGGTCAGATGGTACAAAGACCAGAGCTTAATCGAATCTTCTGACCGATACAAATTTAAACAAAATAAGAATGTGATAGAACTTACCATTATAAATCTCACACCCAAAGACTCTGGTGAATATAGCTGCAAATCAAGTAATGCACAGACCACAGCCACACTCACAGTTGAAGCTCCAAAAATAGAAATAATAAAACATTTGGAGGACGTAGATACTGAGGAGGACAGCAATCTAGTATATTCATGTGAGTTGTCCCATGATGATGAAGATGATGACTCATCTGAACCATTATCACCCCTACCAGGTCACGCAGGTGGTCCCTCTGAACTGAGCCAAATCAGTCTGGAAGCAGAAAAACTTCCCAAGGTACTCGAGCCTTTAGAAGTGAGCAATGCTGGTTCTGCAGTTACGAAAGTTCAAGCTGTTAAGTCCAGTGAAGGACTATTAGATGAGTCACCCCAGCAACAAGAACCTACTACACCACCGAAAACTACTACACCACCGAGGCGTTATCCGGACCGAGTCAGGAGGCGCCGCCTCAGAGACTGAATCTGTGAACTGTTTTTACATGAAGTTGTGTATATATGTTATGATGTTATGTTTAATGGGGAATATATATACTGTTAAGCTAAAAAGGGAGGATTGTAGTGTATGTAACCGTTCCACCTTTAAGAGAACTATTTTAGTAACCGTTCCACCTTTAAGAGAACTATTTTAAAAGTTGCACTACTTTATCTTGGCTGCTGTATACTGTAATACCGGCGGTGACCACACCGGTATATAAGTGCTGTGTAATGATTTATTGGGCAGTTCCGCCCTGACCTTCAACTAGTAAAGACCTGTTAAAGTTTACTCTTGTGGTCTGTGTAGTAATTCACAATATAACACACAGACTTAACATAGACCATGAGGCTTGCCTTATCCACAATGCTGTACAGCCCCATATACAATGGTTCGAAACTTCCCAACCGGGCAAAGTTCCTCACCATGACCTGATCCCCTATCTCCCACTTGTGGTGCCTGTTGGGTTCTAGCAGCAATCGGTTACTCCGGTGCTGTTTTCCCATGTTGCTAGCAGCCTGCCAGTGAACCTGTTTAAGGTGTTCAAACAGATTCCTGACGAAGCTGTCCCGGTTCACCTCTCTGAGCTGATCTTCTGTGAGCACCGGGGCTAGCACATGGGTGGGGGTCCGCATAACCCTACCAGTCATGAGCTCGTGTGGGGAATACCCCGTGCTTTTTGACTGGCTGGCTCGGATCCCCATTAGGACCAATGGTAAGACTTCTACCCACTTCTTGGGTGAGTCTCCCGTCTCCTTGCGCAGCCTTTCTTTTATAGTGCGGTTTAAACGCTCTACAGGACCCGATGACTGTGGGTTGTAGGCGACGTGCCATTTCCCCTCGATGCCGAGTACCATGAGGGTCTCTTGCATGACCTGTCCGGTAAAGTGACTCCCTTGGTCAGACTCCACATACTGTGGTAGTCCCCATCGTGAGAACACTTCCCTGACCAGGATCTTAGCTGTACCCAATGCGGTAGCTGTTCGGTAGGGAAAAGCTTCCACCCACTTTGAAAACACATCCACCAGGACTAGGCAGTACTTGTAGCCTCCCTGGGCGGTGGGTAGGGGCCCGATGTAATCGATTTGGATCGACTGCCATGGTCCCTCTACCCTCCTGGTGTGTCCCAAAGATACCTTCCTTTTCTGGGGTCAGGGTTATTGGCAGCACACACCAGACAGCCGGCACAGAACTCGCGGACCTGTTCCCTCAGTACTGGCCACCATCCTGCCTGTTCTACCCGCTACCAGGTGGTCTCAGGCCCAGGATGCCCCGCTCCTGGACCCTCATGGGCCAGTTGGAGGAATTCCCTTTGGTGCTGCTGCGGCACTACCCACTGCTCCCCCCTAAACAGCATACCTTCCTTGACGGTGATGGCTGCTGTACCGTATGGGCCCTCTACTTTCTTCCCTTTTGAGCGCGTTCAGGGCGGCTCTGAGGACGGGATCCCGTACCTGGGCCTGCTTTAGGTCCGGGACCAAAGCTACCCCCTGTGTACGTCCCTTATCCCGGATTGCGGCTATCGAACCTGTCTGGTAGGGGTCCCAAAACTCTCCTTCCCTAGCTCCCTGCTTGGCCAACTGATCTGCCTTTTGGTTGCCCTCCCGCATGGGTTCTGTCTTTGAATGGGCTTTAACCTTATGGATATAGACCTTCCCTTCCTCCCCTACGGCTGTCATGATTTTCTCCAGCAGAGGCTTGATTGCCAGGGGTCTCCCGTCAGTGGAGGTGTATCCGCGATGTGACCAGATGGCCAGGTATTCCGTACATGAATTGCATGTAAACATGCTGTCTGAGCAAATCGTGTACAGGGTAGGGAACTTCTCTGGGTGTGTAACCACGTACACTACCGCGGACAGTTCAGCCTGCTGGGCGCTCATGGTGCTCGGGAGTTTAACTGCCAGGGCAATGTCCGCCCCTGGGTCATAAACTCCACACCCCGTGAGTCGTTCCTCAGCAGATACCGTGCTCGAACCGTCTACATAGATTTCGCGGCCTGTGGGGTGTATCCCGGCCCGAAAACCTATGTTGACTTCCCATACTCCTTTAATGGAACACCGGTGGGCCATCCCTGGATAAATCATGTTGGCTGCGAGCTTCGGCTCGCAGAGAGCTTTCACCCTTGGGTCCATCTGGGAGAGAAGCAGGGTCCAGCGAGCAATGCGGGCACTGCTCACTGTCCCATCTTTAATTCTCCCATCTAGGAGCATTTGGGTGGGCGTGTGATGGGTGAGGAGGGTGATGGGCGAGGTGCCTGTGAAGATCAATGATCTTTTCACAGCCCAGTGAGTGGCGAGGAGGTGCCTCTCACAGTTGGAATAGCCCTTTTCCACATCCGTGAGTACCCTGGAATAGTAAACCACCGGTCTCAGCTGACCGTGCCGCTCCTGGAGCAGCACTGCACTCAGACTGTCCCCACTGGCTGCTACCTCCAAGAAAAACTCTTTCTCCCCATCAATGGCCCCTAGTGCCGGCGCGGTCTGCAGATCTCGCTTGAGTTTTACAAATGCTGCCTCGCAACCCTCATCCCAAACCCACTCCACTCCCTTATGTAGGAGTCAGAGCAGAGGGGCTGCTGTGGCCACGTAATCCTCAATAAAATCTCTGCAGTACTCGGATAGCCCTAGAAAAGATCTCACTCCTGTCACTGTATTGGGGGCTGGTAACTCCTGCACTGCTGTAAGGGTTTGGGGGCTTCTTTAAACTGGTTTAAAGTAATTTTCCTGGTCTTGCAGCCTTTGCCTGCATTTAGACCAATTCCAATAAAACCAATTTTAAAACAGCAGTTCCGAATCGCTACCCCTCCTTCAGTTCTGAGTGGAGGAACTTATAATTAATGATATTAAAACGGAACAAGTGGTTTGGATGAGAGAAAAATCAAGTTTTATTACCTAAATAAACTACAATCCAAAGAATAAACTATACCACACGAACACAGTAATTACATTAAAACTATATAACGGGGTTGCAGACGGCGAAAACGAGGGATAAAATGACTACAATGTTATTTAAGCAATCTTAGCAATACCCTTAAATCACCACCCCCTAACTCCTGCTAGGTTGCCTTGTTGAGGAGTCAGAACACTCTGCTCACCTGTGGTCCAGCGAAGTAAAGAGAGAGATAGCTTCTCAGCAGCTATCTTTATACCTGGTCAGGCCCCTGCCATTCTGCCTTGCAAGGGCTGTGTGCAAAATTCCCCGCCCAAAGGGTCCAATACACAAGAGAAAGCTGTGATTGGCTAACTCAAAGTGGTTAGATTGGGTTAATGTGTCTTCCGGAGCTCCCTGGGCTGAAACAAAAGGGAAATACAACTGCTCTATTGCCCAGTGCTGGGTGATTTAAAAACCCATTCAATTCTTAAACGGATCCCATTCAAGATACAAAAGTCTCTTCTGCAGTTTAGATGTATCCACTCGATATACAAACAAATGCTAATAGCATTCAATTGCTTTGTAAACAAAGCATTGTCCTTTGTTTTCGGCCATGTGGTGACAGCCATTTTTATCCCTGGAAATTTAAAAGCACAACGCCCAGGGATTCTCTAATCAAAAAAATTGATCTTCAGAACTGTAAATTATTGCGAATTCTTACAGTCCGCCCTTGGATACTTCCAGCTTGTTTGTAGTATCCTCTTGAAGAAATGAGCAATAATTTCTGACCCCTCACAAACAACCATCCCCTGTATTTACCTAATAGCTATCTGCCACTGATCCCCGTCCCGTCTATTCCCCTTAAATTCAAGAAAAAAACCATGGTATGGTAGGCATCTTACAGATACTTCAGTTTTCAATAAGGGGTCTCGTACCCCTACACGCTTGTAAAATTATACAGTGTAAACCAAATTTACAATCACTTTTTTACATCATAAGTTATTACAAAATGTTGCAATCTTAGTTACACATTGTAATCAAAATGATCCCAAGCACGGAGAGGGTCCTACGCCTCTGCTCAACTTGGGGCTGCAACACAAAATACAAAAAATCATTAAACAACATGCTTAAATGAACCCCTATCATCACGTGCCGATGATGGGTCACAAAATTCGAGTGGGCATTGCTCCTCCCACTCGGGCAGTAAAAGTACCTTCCACCTCCCTTTGATCATCTTAAACTTTAAAACAGGCAGAATGGATTTACAGACCAGCCTGCTCTGCCAGCCCAGAGCCGTTCCCTTGTCCTTTTGTGAAGGCGGGGTACCCCTCATGTTTAAAAATTACCTTGGCACAGACCGAGACCGGGGAGCATGGGATCTCGACTCCCAGTCTTTCCCCCTCCCGTCTACCCACAACTGGCTGTAGAAAATGATGGGTGCCTGTGTGGCGGCTCTCCCTGGCCCCACACTGATCCGGCCACCCACTCATCCTTCCCAGCCACACTTACCCTCACTTTGCCCGTGGGCCCCCGGGTGAGTTCCTCCTTTCCCCGAATGCACCCACGCGACTCTTGGGTCTCCCCCTCCTCTATATGATCTTTCCCGGGCCATCACCACCCACCCCCAAGGAATGCGTCCCTATCACAAGGCACCCGCGCTTCCCCATCGTGACTCCTCAACAGCGAGGTCTCCCGCACATGAACTTCGGTCAGGATAGTGCTGGGTTGGGGGCCGTGCCCCAACCAGCTGGAGCCATCTCCTCCCCGTAGGAGGAGTAGGCAAGTTCCTCCAGATCCTGTCCGGTTTTTCCCGAAGATCGCTGCGGGGTCTCCTGGATTTGTCCAGTGGCGAGGTGATCCCCAACATTCCGTATCTTCATTCGATGCCCAGCTCGGGCTGGGCGAACATGGCTGCTTCATTTTCCAATCTCCTGCAAAAACTTAAAAGGACATGCAGCCAGGTCTCACTGACCTGCTGCCTTAGGTGGAGACATGGTCGGGTCCCTTGACCTCGGACCAAAATACAAACATTCGGCACACATGTAAACTTAAACTCTTTAAACTACCAGTTAAATCAACAAAACTTAAAATACACCTTAAAAGCACACTATATTCACACCAAAGCTATAATACAGATGCCGCCCGTCTCCAGACGGCCAGACTAATCTCTGGCACTGTCGCAGATTGCTGCTGGCTGCAGCGAAGCTGGACTGCCTCCTGTCTCTGGTCCCTTGCAGCTTATGGCTGTTGAGTGGGGGCCTCTGTTCTCTGGCTTCTCCCTGGCTCGGGAGACCGCCCTACTCCACTGTAAGGTGGGTGACCATGCTTTCTTAGGCTGGGGCACCCGCTGAGACCTTCTGAGGGGTGTCTCTATGGGGGAAACTTTGGCTGGCGGACCCTGAGCTTGGGTCACAGCCCCAGCTGGCTGGGAACCTTCTCCCCCTGGTGCCAATAGCCTGCACTGTATAAGATACCTGGCAGCCTGCCGGTACTCTGGGTTTGCCTCCTTTTCCCTGCCCACTCCTGTGCTGGGGGCAGGTATTCCCTCGCCACCTGCTGCTGGTGGCTGCAAATCCTCCTCTCCAGGTCCATAACCTGGTGCCAGCTCCCCCTCTGTGGCCCCTGTAAGAGGGATTGCTATCCCTGCCTCCCCGGGGTCCCACATCATGGGGGGAACCATTCTAGAGGCTGGCTGGGAAGCTGGTCCCTTTAAGCAGGCATGTGCGCCTGCGTGAACCTTCTCCCCTGAGTCCCGCGGCAGAGGCTGTGAAGCCTCTGTCTTTCCACAGGCAACCGTGCCTGCATGAACAATTTCTTTAACGGGCTGGGGAACTGCTACACTAGCGCAGGCAACCACGCCTGCGCGTTCGGTCTCTTTAAAAAAGGTTGGAAGAACCGTTGGGTCTTCCAAGCAGGCTTCTGCGCCTGCGCATTTAAACTGAGCAGCAGGGATCTTTAAACGGCCATCTGCGCTTGCGCACTCGGCCCCGCAGAGGAAAGGAGTCGCTGGGTGTTCCGGGTTCGCGACTGCGCATGCGCGAACCCAGTGTTGGCAAAACTCTCCCCTCAGGCGCTCGACTACGCCTGTGCGGGAAAAGTTAAGAAAAATCCGCTGAGGGTACGGGCTGTGGAACCGCGCTTGCGCGAACCTGATCCTGGCAAAACTCTCCCCTCAGGCGCACGACTGCGCCTGCGTGAACCTTCTGTTCAGAAGACTGGGGATTCCCGTCTCCAGACCAGCGACTGCGCATGCGCGGGCAGTCTCCAAGCGATCTGTGAATGGATGGGCAGCAGCCTGCTGAGTTCTGATCCCAGGCTGCTGTTTCTCCATTTCTAAGCCACATAATCCTTTTAAATTTGAACTTTGGGCAAAACTAGGGTCCCACTGGGGTAGTGAAGTGTCCCAATTTGTGGGCTGGACAACTTTTCCCTTAAAACAAGCCACAGTGCCTGTCTTTACAAGCTGTGAACTTGAACTTGACTTATACAGTTTTTCTGAATTTCTCTGTGCCCCATCCCTGCCTGTAATCACTGCCACTGGCCCAGACCCATATGGGTCCCAGAAAGTGCCTGCACGTGCACCCTCTTTGACCAGCATACCGGCCAGTCATTGTGGGGAGGCAGAGGTGGGCGAGGGGGTTGCAGCACCATTGATGGCTGCTACCTTTCCCTGGTTGGTCAGGAGAGACTACATTACCTCCAGTAGCGACTCGACTGAGGCGGGGGAGATTCCTGTCTCTACCCTTTGGACTGGGGCTGGGGGATTCTTTCCCTTGCTATCCTTCCAGGGATTCTTACAGTCTTTTATCCAGTGATCGTCTTTCCCACACCCATAGCAATTTAACCTAGCCTGGGAGGGACTGTTCCCCTCCTGGTGCCACTCTTTCTTATACTGAGCCCCAGGTTTAACCTCGTGGACCTCCTCCTGCTCTCTCTTCACACTCTTCCTAACCCAGCCACCTATACCCCGATAGGTCAGCCTACACACTGCCGCTGAAATCCGCAGGGCTACACACATACTGAAAACGAGAGAAACAAGAGCTGGTACTTTCTCCAGATCCAGACCACTTATTAAATCAAAAACTGCCTCCACTCCTGGCTGGCTCGCCATTGTAAGGGTTGGGGGCTTCTTTAAACTGGTTTAAAGTAATTTTCCTGGTCTTGCAGCCTTTGCCTGCACTCAGACCAATTCCAATAAAACCAATTTTAAAACAGCGGTTTCGATCTGTACTTTCTTTGGGTTTACTTTAAAGCCTTCCTGCCTGAGCAACTCCAGCAGTTCAGCCAGTACTGGACCATGTTCCTCTCCTTCATCGGTGAATAGGAGCAGGTCATCCACATACTGAACTAACTGTCGGGGCCGGCTGAAGCTCTTTAAACAATCTGCCATACACTGGTGAAAAATGCTGGGGCTATTGTGGAAACCCTGTGGTAGGCTGTTCCAGGTGTATTGTTGGCCTTTAAACGTGAAGGCGAACTTGTACTGGTCCTCACCCATAGAGGGATGGACCAAAACCCGTTGGAAATATCAAGCACCGTGAAAGTGGTCGCGGAGGCTGGAATACTTCCAATGAGGTTGGCGACAGCTGCGACCATGAGGGCACAGGCGGGGATGTTTCGATTGAGTACCCGATGGTCCACCGTGGCTCTCCAGGTTTTGTCCGGTTTCCTAACTGGCCACAGTGGAGAGTTTATGTGGATGGCTATCGGTCTCAATACCCCCTGTTTGACCAGAGATGTCATTACCATTTCCATGTCTGCCTCTGCCTCTTTGGGGAAATTATACTGCTTTTGTGGTCGGGTCATGGGGTCCCCGGCTACAATTACTTCAACCCCGTTCACCCTCCCACAATCATGCTTATGAGTGGCAAATGCGCTGAGGTGTGCTCGCACAAATGCCTGGTACCCCACTGGAGTGTAACTGACCATTTGTTCAAGGTTGTAACCCTCCTTTGGTTTTGGGGTACACAAGGTCCCCTTGCCCTGTTTCTCTGGGATAACTGCCACTTCACTTTCTTTGCCGGTGCATGCTCCCCACAGACAGTGGTTCCTAAGATCCACTGGAATCCTGTGACCTGCAATAAAATCAGCCCCCAGGATCCCTTTCCCTTCCTACTCCCACTTCATTAAAACACAAGTCCACTTGGTGTGGAGTGCTCCTAAATGAATGGACAGCGGGATAGAGAACAAGCCATCCTGCTCGTTACCTGTGAACCCCACTAAGCTGTACGGGACCCCGTTAGCCAGAGGTGAGGTGGCGGGGTTACCTGAATAGACTATGGTGCTCGATGCTCCCGTGTCCAACAGATAGGTCCCTTTCACCTTTTCCACCTCCATCTTAACAAGCAGTCTCTTCCATACATCATACTCAAGGGGACACAGACAGACAGACAGGCTGCGCTGGCTCTAGTCATAAGTCTGTGTTAGCTGGGGCAGATGGAGTTAAAGCACCCATGGCTGTGACTACTTTCCCTGGGCCAGCTAACAAAACTCGAAGTGCAGCTATTAATGAATCAACTGTGGGGGGAGATGTCGGTGCTTCTGTCTTTGGGGCAGGAGCTGGGGAGTTTTTCCCTACACTATCCTTCCAAGGATTTCTACAGTCCCTTCTCCAATGCCCACTTTTCCTGCACCCGAAGCAGTTACGCCTCGTATCGGAAAGGCTACCCCCTTCCTGGTGCCATTCCTTCTTACTTTGGCTTGGTTTTAATTCGTGAACCTTTCCTCTCATTTGTGGTTCTTCTACCCCTCTACCGTTGCGGTAAGCCAGGGTCAGTTGTCTGACCATTGTCTCCTCGGTGACTTGGGGGCCCTTTGGGTCAAACCACAGCTCGGCCTTGGCCCGGATCCATGGCAAGCTGTTTGCCATCAGACTCCGGAGCCAGTGGGCCAGCTTGTCCTGGTTCAAATTAGTCCGGTCGAGATCCCCATTATAGGCACTCTTGTACACAGGCCACAGCCTGTCTGTGAAAGCCTGTGGGGTCTCTACCTGGGAGAAAGGACTACCATCGTTCATCCCCATCACCTCCAGAACTTGCTCCCGGATGGCAGTGTACCCGCCCTGTCCCTTCTTGCTCTCAGCAGAGAGGGACTGGTACAGCTTGCCATCCAAAGAGAACAGAAGCATTTTGGCCATCTCCGAGTTGTCGCACTCGTTGATGCCTGCTGCTTGTTCCACTTCCATGAAGTGGACTGAGAGGTCTCCCTTGTGGGTGAATTTGTTCAGGTGGCTTACCATAGCCCTAAACTGTTGGGTACCATGGGGAATCACGAATTGGCTTTCAAGGGGTCCCTAACCCCCACCACCGCTGGGTGGGCCAAACTTTTGCTGCCGAGCCGGGCACATCAGCCCCGGCTCCGACCTTTCCTGCATTGGCTTGCCCCCTGCTGCCTGCTGCCAAACCGAGTCAAAACCCAGCGCCACAGGTGGTGGTGGTGTGCACTCCCCCCTGCCCTCCCTACAGATTGCTTGTCCCTCCTGCTGCCTAACCGGGTCGTTCCCCGGCACCACAGATGATGTCTGAACAGTTTCTCCTTCTACTTCCATGTCCACCCGGGCTCACTAGACATACCATGCATTTTGCCATGGACAGAGCAAGTTTTAAACTGTCGATCTGCTTTTGGCAGGGGCCGTGATCTCCCACTTCAAAATCCCTAGTGCTTGCTACCTTATAAGCTGCCTGCACGTCTCTTAACCTCTCTTCCTGTTCTTTTAACTGTCTGGTTAGGCAAGCATTCTCCTCTCTTAACACCATCTCATTGCTTTTAGCCACGGTGACTTGACACTGAAAATACTCATGTCTGCTCCTGTGTTTCTCCACTATCTGTAACTTCTCCTGACTTTGGGCCTGTAATTCCTGCAGTAATCCCTCCCCTGCTATAGCTCTTGCTTGGGACAGTTTGGCTGCCTCCTGCAGCTCTTCTGTTAACATTTTAATGTGCTGATCTAAAAGCTGGATCTGTCGCAGGGCACAGACCAAGCAGATGGCCTTTTCCACCGACTTTTTATGATCCTTGCTCTCAGTCCATTTGGCTGCAGCGTCCAAGGGACGATCAGCGCACAACAGACTGGTCACCCATTTCTTGGTGATATTCACCTTCTCAAACACATAAGAGGAAATCCTCTCTTCCATCTTCATTCATTCGTCAAACACAGGGTCTATTGCATTACATCCCTTTTGCCAAAGTCCTGCTGCGGTCGCCATTTTCTGTAGGGGGTGGTGTGTGTGGTCAGCTTTGCCTCTGACTCCTGAGCGGTTTGAATCGCTCCCACTCCCTTGGTTCTAGACTTTGGACTTATTTGGGGGTTGTAATGAAATTGCAGCAGACAACTGAGTTGGTGAAAAGAACTGGGATTTTATTTGAGACAAGAAAATGTACACAACACAATAATCTTATCACTCTAAAAGTGGGAACACTTCGGAATATATGAGGGAGAATAATAATAGACAGAATACTTCACCCCTCCCAATCCCACTACACTGGCTAAGTTGGACTCCAGAGGACCAGGAAAATGCTCACCAAACGACTTTCTTGACAGTTGTGGAGGTTCGCGATTTCGGGGTTCTCTAGGTGTGGCAGTTGGGGCCTGCCATACCCCGGACACGGTAGAAGACTTCACCTGCATTGCTTTCTCAGTCTTCGCTTGTCCACTGATGCGGTCGGGTGCGTATTGGATCTATCGGGTAAGTACCCAATTTCCTTTGGTCAGAGATAGGGTTTAGAGTCTTGCTTATCTGGCTGCCAAATCTTCTCTGGCCCACTTTCAATTTTGGCGGGCTCGTTAACATTAATAGTGTTGAATTCTTTAACGGGTTCCGAGCTGGTCCCATCTATTTTTAATTGATTTAAGTTGATTTAAACTAGGTTCGGGATGGTCCATCGAAACCTAAATTGGCTTTAAATGACTGTTTAATCTTTGGTCCAATTAGTAAGTTTTGTCTTTTCCTGCTGGGGCCAGGGTCCCTTTTGTTGATCAGTGGCATGTACTGCATTATGCATACTCTTGATGGCTCTTTAATTTTGGCGGGAACTGCTCTTCTGTAGGCCTTTTGTCATTTATGTGAAATGACTGAGACAGCCCAGAACATTCCCACACAGTTTGGCCTATGCCAATACCCAAACTGCTTGTTTTAAAGGGGCCCATCCCAACCCCTTTGTCGCAGCCTTCCACAGGCCTGGACATGCCTTTTTTTAAATAACCAAAATCCTGGGGTTTTAACTTTAAGCCCTTTTTTTGGCCCAACATTCTTTAAACAGTCCCAAAGAAACATTTCTTTGGGGTAATCGTCTTAGTTTGAGGGAATCTGCAGAATTTTGCAAACCTTACACCCCGGTGTTCCTCCCTTGTCCTGGAGTGCTGCTACCGGGCCTACTTCATAGGGATCCCAGAACTGTCCTTCCCTGGCCCCCTGCTTGGCCAACTCGTCGGCCCTTTGGTTGCCTTCCCCTCCTGGCTCTGTCTTAGAGTCGGCCTTGACCTTATGTATATAGTGATCTCCCCGGGTGCCCATGATCTCAAATCCTTCCTAGCAGTGGTGCTGTTGCTAGGGGCTTCCTGTCCGTGGATTTAAAACTGCGCCAAGCCCAGATGGCCAGGTACTCTGTGCACAAATTACATGTAAACATGGAATCCGAGCAGATGGTGTAGGGGGTGGAGAACTCGTCGGGGTGGGTGACCACATACGTCACCACCGCCAGTTCGGTGTGCTGAGCACTCAGGGTGCTGGGGAGTTTAAGGGCCTTGGCTATCTTAGCCGTGGGGTCACAGATCCCGCACCCGGTGAAGCGCTCCCCCTTTGCTACCGAACTGGACCCGTCCACGTAAATGTCCCGGCCCGTCGGGTGTAACCCGGCCCGGAACCCGGCATCCATGTCCCATACCCCTTCTACCGTACACATGTGGGCCGTACCTGGGTAAATCATGTTCGTTGCCAACTTGGGCTCGGTCAACCCCTGCACACTCAGATTCATCTGCGAGAGCAATGAAGTCCAGCGAGCACTGCTCACTGTCCCGTCTTTTTTTCTCTCGTCCAACAACATCTGAGTGGGGGTATGATGGGTGAGTAGAACTTTTCAGGGATGATCCCGTAAAGAGCTGTGAGCACTTTTTGGCCCAATGCGTGGCCAAGAGATGCCTCTCGCAGTTGGAATATCCCCATTCTACCTTGGTGAGAACCCTAGATGAGTAGACCATGGGTCATAGCTTGCCGTGTCGCTCCTGGAGCAACACCGCGCTCAAGCTATCCCCGCTGGCTGCTACCTCTAAAAAGAATTCCTCCCCTCCGTTGATGTCCCCCAGTGCAGGAACTGTCTGCAAATCCTCCTTGAGGCGTGTGCACGCTACCTGGCAGTCCTGGTCCCACTCCCACCCGACTCCCTTGCGGAGGAGCTGAAGCAGAGGGGCTGCCGTGGCTGCATAACCCTCAATAAAATCCCTGCAGTATCCTGTGAGTCCCAGGAAGGATCTTACCCCTGTTACGTCCTTGGGGACTGGTAACTTCTGTACTGCCTTTCTTTTCACCTCATCTATGGCCCTTTCCCTTGCCCTTACCATCAGCCCGAGGAATTTGACTTCCTCACGGCTGATCTGGGCTTTCTTCGGGTTTACTTTAAACCCGGCCTCCCTCAGCAGCTCAAGCAACTCGGCCAGTAGTGGCCCACGCTCCTCCCCCTCGGCGGAGAACAAAAGCAAGTCGTCCATGTTAGATCCGTAGTTCAGTGGATAAATAATTACACAGATGCTGTACATAAACAAATAACAGGTCTTTACTGGAGGAGCGCAATCTCTAGACTGGAGTACAGAGGCATGCGCACAGCTTATATACCGGTGTGGTTACTGCCGGTACTACAGTATACAGGAGCTGTAAAAAGTAGTTCTGACTTAAAGCACATACACTACAATTCCTCCCTTTTTAGATTAATAATACCCCCTTAATATTCAAATAACAATTACATTTTTACATGTACATTCAATAACAAAAGTCCATTTATAGATTCAGTCTTTGGGGCGGCTTCCTGACCCTTTCGGGATAGCGCCTTTCCGGAGGTTCTTGTTCTGGGTGCAGAGGCGATTCTGACCCCCTTTCATCGGGTAGTTCATCAGGTTCCACTGCTACTGGGTCTGAAGTAGATACAACCGGTATGTCGGGTTCATCCCCAGGTACTCGAGACATGGGGTTGACGCATTCCTGTGATGCTAAGATCTGATCGACGTGGCGTCTCACAATGTTCTCCCCGACATCCACTGTGTACATTAATGGCCCCTGCCTTGTACATATTGTTCCGGGTTGCCACTTCTCTGTTCGATAGTCCCGGGCCAAGACTGGTTGCCCTACATTGAAGCTCCTTGTCGGCTTCTCGTTGATGTGCTGGAATTGTTTGTCCTCAACATTTCTTCGCACATTTGGTCTGAGCAAGTCCAGACAAGATCTCAACCTTCGGTTAAAGAACATCATGGCCGGGGTCTGGTTGGTAACTGCATGTGTCGCGTTTCGGTAGGCTAATAAGAATTTGTCCATCTTATGCTGTAGTGGAATTTCCTCTCGCACATGGCCTTTATCACCTTCTTAAAGGTTTGTACGAACCTCTCAGCCAATCCATTGGTGGCTGGATGATACGGGCCGGATGTGTAATGCCTTACCCCATTCCTTTTCATGAATTTTTGGAACTCATCGGACACAAACTGTGGTCCATTATCAGAGCAGATCTGCTCTGGCAACCCGTTTCTGGCAAATATGGTCCGTAGGACTGCAATCGTTTTCTCTGTAGTGGTTGAAGACATCTTTATCACCTCAGGCCACTTTGAATGAGCATCCACTGCTATTAAAAACATTGAGTCCATGAATGGACCAGCGAAATCAATGTGCACCCGTTGCCATGGAGAGGAGGGCCACTCCCATGAGTGTAGAGGGGCATGTGGTGGTGCATTTTGGACCTTCTGGCATCCTAAGCAGCTCTTAGTTAGGTCTTCGATTTGTTGATCGATTCCCAGCCACCACACATAAGCTGTAGCAAGGCTTTTCATTTTCACTCCCCCCAGATGACCTTTATGTAGCTCCTTTAGCACTCTCTCCCTTAACTTGGGTGGAATCACCACTCTGGATCCACACATCACTGTCCCCTGGCATACTGACAGCTGTTCTCTTCTGGATGAGAATGCTGGCAACAGTGAGTCGCCATGTGTTGGCCATCCCTTCACCGTCAAATCATATACCCGTGACAGCGTCGGATCATTGCGGGTCTCCTTCTCTATATCCGCGTTTGTTACTGGCAATCGTTCAATTATCGATGAATAAAATATCTCGATAGGGTCCACTGCTGGTGCTTCCTCCACAGTAGGCAGTGGCAGGCGCGATAGCCCATCAGCGTTCCCATGCTGTCTCGTGCCTTTATATTCTATTTCATATTGATTCGCCCCTAGAAACAGGGACCATCTTTGTAACCGCTGTGCAGTCATTACTGGCACGCCCTTCTTAGGATTAAAGATGGAGACAAGTGGTTGGTGGTCAGTCAGCAAGGTGAACTTCTGTCCATGCAGATAGTGGTTGAATTTTTTTACTCCCCATACTAGGCTGAGGGCCTCCCTGTCAATCTGGGCGTAGTTGCGCTCGGCTGAGGTTAGTGACCGAGACGCAAAGGCTACCGACCTCTCCAAACCGTCCGGGAATTTGTGCGACAGCACCGCTCCAATGCCGTAGGGTGATGCATCACATGACAAACGAATTGGTAGTACTGGGTTGAAATGGGCCAACACCTCTTTTGATGTGATCAATTCTTTACACTTCTGGAAAGCTCGTCTACGTTCGTCATCCCACTTCCATGGTACCCCTGTTTGCAGTAGTGTGTTCAGCGGGTGTAATACCGTCGACAAATTTGGTAAGAACTTGTGGTAATAGTTTAACAGCCCAAGGAACGACCTCAGTTGTGACACATTTTCCGGTGCTGGTGCCTTGACTACTGCCTCTATCTTGTCAGGGGACTTATGTAACCCCTCTTCATCGATGACGTGGCCGCAATACGAGATCTGTTTCTGGAAAAACTCGCACTTGTGGCGATTAGCTCGTAGCCCATATTCCTTTAATCTGGCGAGCACCTTCTCCAAGTTAGCGAGGTGATCACCGTCATTTTCGCCCGTGACCAAGATGTTGTCCAAATAACACTGGGTCCCTGGAATCCCTTGCAGGACCTGATCCATCGCCCTTTGCCAGATAGCCGGAGCCGAGGCTACTCCAAACACCAGCCGGTTGTATTGATAGAGACCTTTATGGGTGTTTATCGTAAGGTAATGTTTCGAAGCTTCTTCTACCTCCATTTGCAAGTACGCCTGGGCTAGATCAATTTTTGTGAAGCGTTTACCACCAGATAGCGAGGCGAAAATATCCTCAATTCGTGGAAGCGGATATTGCACCGTGTGAAGGACTGGGTTCACTGTCACCTTAAAATCCCCACAGATGCGGACCTTCTTTGGTTCCCCAGGCGTATTACTCAACGACCTCTTCATTACAGGAATGATGGGTGTAGCCCACTCACTCCAGTCCACTTTGGACAGTACTCCTGAACGTTCCAACCCTTCCAGCTCTGCTTCAACCGCTGGTCTGATCGCATAAGGCACTGGTCTGGCCTTCAGAAACTTTGGGCTTGCATTATCCTCTATTTTAATTGTTGCTGTTATTCCTTTTAGTGTTCCTAGTCCCTCCTGGAACACTTCTTTTGCGTCAGTTAGCATTTTTGACAGTCGTCCAGGTGTGACGCCGTCATCCTTTTTGGCCTCCACCTTCAGTGCCTGTATGGAATGCCAATCTAATTGTATCTTCCGGATCCATTCACGTCCTAGCAGTGGTGGTCCTCCATTCGGCAATACATATATATCCATTTTGGGTATTTCCTGACCTTTATATGTCACTTTCACCCTTATTTTTACTTTGGGGTAGACTTTTTGCCCCGTATACGTCTTCAAGACAATCTCTGTAGCTTTCAAGGGTATGTGTGAAAATAGCCGCTTGTAGTCTCTTTGATTTATGACAGTTAGAGCTGACCCTGTGTCCTATTCCATTTCCACTTGGACTCCGTCTATCTTGAGTGTAACCCAGATAGCCTGGTGATCCTCCATTTCGGTTACATTATGTAGTTTCAGACAACCCAGCTCCTTGCTTCCGGAGTCTGTGTCACTTTTCTGTTCGTCTGAACCACTGTCCATCACCTGGTGTACCTTTTTGTACTTCTCCTGTGGAGATTTCTTACTGTTGGTTTTCTTTCCCAGACCTGCAGACTCTTGCTATGTGTCCTGCTTTCCCACACTGTCTGCACACTTGGTCCTTGAACCAACAATCTTTCTGGTCATGTGTTGTTCTGCCGCAGCGATAGCACTTCCCTGTTCCATAGGTCATTTCGTTGGTGCCATATTCTTGCGGTCTCCGTTGTATCTCTGCAGCGCCCCTTGCGGCTGCTTCGTGTGATACTGCCATACTGAAAGCTTTGTCCAGCATAAGGTCCTTTTCTGATGGAAGCCGTTTCTGGGTTCCTTCACTTTGTAGCCCACACACAAACTTGTCCCTTAACGTGTCTGCTAGTCCCGCTCCATACTGGCAGTATTTCGATAGCTTGCACAGTTCCGTTAGGTACTCAGCATTGCTTTCGTCTTTGTGTTGGTTCCTTTTATGGAATTTAAATCGTTCTGCTATCAGCAGCGGTGTGGGGTTTAAGTGGTCCTGTAGGATTTCTACTATGCTTTCAAAATTCTTGTTTACCGGCTTCTCTGGGGTTATTAGATTTCGCAGTAACCCATAAGTTTTTGCACCCATGGAATTTAACAGAACCAGTGCTTTATTAGCATCTGGCACTTCATTCGCCCTGCAGTACACCTCAATACGTTCCACATATGTTGCCCAATCTTCGACTTCATTGTTGAACGTAGAGATACTGCCACTCTTCGGCATCCTTGGTTGTGTGTTAACTATCACCAATGGCGCCTCCCACGCTTCCCCTTCTTGTCCGCTGGCACAAAATGGTGTCTCCCGCGCTTTCCTTCCTTCCCGCGCTCGCCCGTCTTCTCCGCTGCGGCTTCCCAAAGTGGCGTCTCCCGCGCTCTCCCTGCTTCTCCGCGGCTCAATGGCGTCTCCCGCAATCTCCCTGCTTCTCCGCGGCTCAATGGCGTCTCCCCTTGCTTCGCCCCGTGGACCCTGAGCAGCCCGTGATCCCTGACTGTGCTCTGCACGTTCTTCTCTTGATATTTGTCGACGCCACTCAGTCTAGAACCCGGCTGTTTCTTACCGTCTCTCTCTCCGGTTTTGCAGTATTTTTCCTCGACGCCGCTCGATGATCAACCCCCGGCTGCGCCCTGCTCTCTTCACCCTTTTTCTTACCCCGTCGACGCTGCCCGGCTCTCTCTCTCTGCCGTCGGTCGGCTCCAGCCGCCGCTGCTCGGGAAGGGTCTGCTCTGGACCTGTCATCGGTTGCTCGCGGTCGACGCCCGTGTTCCTGGACTCGACTATTTTTTTGTTTTTTTTTGTTTAATGTTGCAGGTAGATTCGCATCAACACTCGTCGCCACTGTTAGATCCATGGTTCAGTGGATAAATAATTACACAGATGCTGTACATAAACAAATAACAGGTCTTTACTGGAGGAGGGCAATCTCTAGACTGGAGTACAGAGGCATGCGCACAGCTTATATACTGGTGTGGTTACTGCCGGTACTACAGTATACAGGAGCTGTAAAAAGTAGTTCTGACTTAAAGCACATACACTACAGTCCACATACTGTACTAGCTGCTGAGGTCGGCTAAAACCCTTTATGGCGTCCTCCATACACTGGTGGAATATGGAAGGGCTGTTAAGAAACCCCTGGGGAAGGCATGTCCAGGTGTACTGTTGCCCTTTGAAAGTAAAGGCAAACTTGTATTGGTCTTCCCTTTTTAGAGGAATCGACCGAAACCCATTGGAGATATCCAGCACCGTGAAAGTGGTTGCGGTCGCTGGGATGCTCCCTATCAGATCGGCAACAGCCGTGACACTGGGCGCGCAGGCTGGGATCTTTTTATTGAGCATCCGATAGTCCATGGTGGCCCTCCATGACTGGTCGGGTTTCCTAACCGGCCAGAGTGGTGAGTTCACATGGGTGGTTATCGGCCTCAGCACCTCCTGTTCTACCAGGGATCCCAGTGCTGTTTCCAAGTTGGCTTCTGCCTCTCTGGGGAAATTATACTGCTTTTGTGGCTGAGACATGGGGTCCCCGTGTATTCGGACTTCTACCCCCGTCACCCGGCCACAGTCGTGCTTGTGTGTGGCGAATGATGTGAGATTTTCTCTCACGTTCGCCTGATACTTGGCTGGGGTATTACTGACCAATTGCTCCAGGTCGTAACTCCCCTTGGGCTTCATAGTACACACACTACCCCTTCCTTCCCTATCTCTTGGGATCACTAGCATCTCCTTGGCTTTATCTGAATCCGCTGCCCCCCCATAGGCAGTGATTCCTTAAATCCACTATTATATGATGGGCTAACATAAAGTCGGCCCCTAGGACTCCTGACCCTGGCTGTTCCCACTTTATCAGGATGCACTCCCATGTGATGTGGAGGGATCCTAGTTCTATGGCCAAAAGTTTGGACATTGCACCCGCCTGCTCGTTCCCTGTGAACCCCACGAGACTGAATGGGATCCTGCTAGATCAGGGTGAATTGGTCGGGTCCCTTGAATGGATCACTGTGCTCGAGGCCCCGGTGTCCACCAAGACTTCCCGTGTACCGTCTCCACCCCTACCTTCACACAAGGTCTGCCCCACTCGTCGTACGTGAGTGGACACAGGTACTCAGGTTGGGCGTGCTCTAGTCAGAGTGAAGGGCATATGGGAGCAGTCGGGATCACACTGCTTGTGGCAGCGTCTACCCTCCCTTTCCCCTGCACAAAACCGTCCGTAGGGCAGTCACTGTATTGATTTCTTTGTGGGTTCAATGACGAGACATTTATGAAAGAGAATGTCTTTTAATCTAAAGTCTGTTCAACTCTTTATACAGCTTTACAGGAGACACGATGCTTGTGATGCATCTAGAATGAAACTGAAACCAAACTAAACTGCCTTGCTTGTCTTGGTCACATGCCCTCTGCTGGTCAGGCACAAGCAATCAATACATGCAATCATGCTGGTAAGGCATCATAATCGAATAGGCAAATACCATCTCTATTTGCTGATATCATTACATCTCCTTTTCTTAAAACAAAAGTATTTTACTTTTAACTAACAACATGTTTTCTTTGTATTAATTTGCATTTTAACTGTAACACTTAATGAACTTACATTATCATTATCATGATCAAGGTTTTTTAACCTTGCTTTGTGTGTTCACATGAAATATGTCAATACACTAGAACTTGAAGAAAGAATAAGATAACATTACTTCCTTCTATAACAATAGTCCTTAAATTTGCTCAATGAGTCTCTCAGGAGGCTTCACGTGTCTTGAGGATTTTCTGATTGATTGTCCTTGAATCTGAGTTGTTGCCTCAGATGATGGTTTCTCAGCTGTGTGATCAGGTTGTTCAACAGTATCAGTCTCTTGACCTGCTGTGGCTGGTCCCATGAGAAGATCTCTACGATTTCTTCTCAGAACAGCACCCTCATCTGTCTGAATGGTGTATGATCTTGGTTGAACTTCACTCAGGACAGTTCCCTTCTGAGTCCATGTGTTTGTTTTGTCTTTGAACCTTACTTGGTCACCAGTGTGGAGTTCAGGTAGGTTTTGTGTTCCTCTGTCATAGTAGTACTTTTGCTTTTCTTTCTGTTGTTCTTTGAACTTCCTCACTTTCTCCCCCTCTTTTGTTTTCAGGAGGTTCTCCGGGATGGGTAGGTTTGACCTTAGCCGACGTCCCATCAGGAGTTGGGCTGGTGACATACCACACTCGAGCGGCGTTGTGCGGTATACAAGCATGCTCTGGTAGAAGTCAGTTCCACTGTCTTTTGCCTTGTACATCAGTCTTTTCACTGTGTTTGCGGGCTCTCCTGGGCCAACAGCTCTGGACAACGTGTCTGCTGTATACATCAGCTTACCCGGTGTGTACGCAACATTCAGTTCATCATAGACTGTCTCTCCTTCGCTTTCCACAACGAGGACTCTCTTTACCAGGTTCAGTCTCTCACAGGCTTTTAAACCTAGTATGGCTTGCACATCCTTTGGCACCACGATTAATGCTAGCGTGTGCTCTCTGTCCTTGTGTGTTACTTTGACAATGCATCTTCCTTTCACTGGTATATCAGTACCTGAGTATCCTGTCACTTTCACTTTTATTCCATGTATCTTTGGTCTGGGTCTAATTTTCTTAAAATCAGTCTCTGATATCACATTAACTTGTGCTCCAGTATCCAATTTAAATGGAATGTGTATGTCATTCACTTTTAGTGTCAACATCCAGTCTCTTTTTTCTTCTTTGTTTTCAGACACAACATCTACATAGAACTCCTCTATCTCGCTTTCATCTACTGCATGGACCTTGCTTTGTTGCGCTTGGTTCTTGCAGCAACGGGCATAATGGTTGTTTTTGTTGCAACTATTGCATTTTTTACCATATGCTGGACACTTTTTTGGTGGATGCTGTGTACCGCATCGACTACATGGCTTTCGATTGTCCCTTTCATTTTTGTTCGCTGGCCATGCCTCTTTTTTCACATTGGTGCTCTTTTTGTTAAACGGTTTATATCCGTTCTTTCTCACTGCATCCACGTTGCAGCTACTGTCACTGAACAGCTCCTTTGCCTGTAACTTCAGAGTCTCTGTAGCCCTACACAGTGGTATGGCTTTTCCCAGGTCTAGATCTTGCTCTCTTAGCAGTCTTTCCCTTAGACCATTATTCGGAATACCACACACCAGTCTGTCTTTTATCAGCGAGTCTGTCAGTCCCCCAAATTCACATGATTTGCTTCTGTTTCTCAGTTCAGTCACATACTGATCAATAGTCTCACCCGTTTTCTGTACACATGTGAAAAATCTGTGCCTCTCAAACATCACGTTACGTTTAGGTATGCAGTAGGCCTCAAACCATTCCATTATTTTATCTAGTTTCATTTTGTCTCCATCAACAGCGAATGTGAAATTATTATACACCTCCAGCGCTTCATCACCCACGACATGTAAGAACACTGACGATTTCTTATTATCACTTTTCTCGTCAGCTCTGATTGCCGCTAAATACAACCCCACACGTTGTTTGAACCTCCTCCAATTTTCAGCCACATTACCTGTCAACTGAAGCATCGCCGGTGGGAGTAAACCTTCCATTTTTCACTTCATTAGCTATTCTCTAATGGTAAGTAACGATGTTCTCTTTTGGCTTGCTAATTTGTGGAGAGCTGATTTAACTTCAGATTTTTCCTCTTCATCTCTTTCAATCACTTCTGACACCATGCATTGATTTCTTTGTGGGTTCAATGACGAGACATTTATGAAAGAGAATGTCTTTTAATCTAAAGTCTGTTCAACTCTTTATACAGCTTTACAGGAGACACGATGCTTGTGATGCATCTAGAACGAAACTGAAACCAAACTAAACTGCCTTGCTTGTCTCGGTCACATGCCCTCTGCTGGTCAGGCACAAGCAATCAATACATGCAATCATGCTGGTAAGGCATCATAATCAAACAGGCAAATACCATCTCTATTTGCTGATATCATTACAGTCACCAGAACGTCAAACGGTTCCCCGGTCACCCCCTTCGCCTCAACAGTCTGTGCCTTTTGCACCGGAGGGTCCCCTCGGCCTTGCCCCTTTTTCTGGATCGGGCACTCTCCCCTCCAGTTTCCCGTCTTCCCACACTCAAAACATGTCTTTGCCTTTTCTGCACTAACCCCTTCCTGACGCCATTCCTTCCTATTACCCTCACTGGCTTTCAATTCGTGGACCCTCCACTTTGGTTTGACCTTCTCCCCGGAATCGGCCTTAAAGACTAGACTCAGCTTTCTGAGCACACCTGCCTCCGTATTCGCGAGGTCCTCGGAGTCAAAGCAGGCTTCTGCTTTTGCCCTTATTCATGGCAAACTGTTTGCCACGAGGGTCCTGAGCTAGTGATTCCTGAGGCCCCCTTGCAGCTGTAACCTGTCTAGTATCCCACCCGTGGCCTTTTCGTATACAGGCCATAGCCTGTCTGCGAATGCCTGTGGTGCTTCGCCAGCCAGCTGCAGCGTTCTCTCCACTCAGGAGAACAGACTATCCTGGGTATGTCCCATGGCTCTCAGGATTTCCTCCTTTAAACCTGCCATGGTTCCCTGCCCCAGCTTGGTGGCTGCAGACAGGGCCTGGTACAATTTTCCATCCAGGGAAAATAGTAACAGCCTGTGAGTTTCGCCTTCACTACACCCATTGATCCCTCCAATTTGCTCCACTTCCATGAAGTGAATGGAGGGGTCCCCTTCTTTTCTTAATTTGGGCATGCTTGCTATTATAGCCTGCAGTTGTGGGGTGTTAAATGGGACCACGTAATCGCTCTGCAGTTGGCCCTGAGCACCGTTAGGTGCGGGCGGACCGTACTTTTGCTGCCGCAGAGGGTACATTGGTCTCGGTGGCGCTTCCGGTGCCGGTGGGACTTCGCTATCCCAGACCCAATCCTCAGAAACCTGTCTTTCCTCTTCCCAGTGGACCCGAGCTTCCCCCAGGGTTGTTAAGCAAACCATCCTTCTGGCTTTGGACATGGCTTGCGTCAGACCTTTTATCCTTTCCTCACAGGGCCCATGGTTTAAATCCTCATACCCCCTGCTCCTGGCTGCCCTGTAGGCTGCCTTTATGTCTCTAAGCTGCCCCTCTAGCCCATCAACTTTACCCGTTAAGCTGGCGTTCTCCTCCCTTACAGCCTGCTCATTGAGCTTGGCCTCAGTGACCTGGCACTGCAGGTACTCCCCGGTATTACGGGAGGTTTCCTCCTGTGCGTGTTTCTCCTGTCTTTCCTTGCGCAACTCCTCCACTAGTCTACTCCCGACTATCCCCCTTGCGTCTGACTTTTCTTTTGATTCCCTGAGCTCAGCCTGCAGCTTTCCAACCTGCTCCCTGAGCAGTTGGACATGTTTCTGTAGGCACAGGAGCCAAATCGCCTTTTCCTTCGACTTTTTATGCTCCTTGCTACCTGTCCACTCAGCAGCCCTATCCTGAGGACTGTCAGAATGCAGCATCTCCAGCAGCCACTGCTGAGACACATAGGGCTGGATTTTCATTGAGGAGTCGGGTTGAAGGCGGGACTACAACGTTCGGGGTTGTAGTCCCGCCTCCATCGAGTTCTAGCCAACCCACGCGATTTTGACTTGATTGACCTTGTTGAGCCCACCCAGCGGACTCAGCAGGCCAATTAAGGACCACCCAGCAACAGGCGACGTCACAGATTGAAATTTCCTCTGTCAAGAACTTCTGACAGATGAAATATCAGCATTTCACAGCTGTTTGAAGCTGTCAAACACTGACAATCTGTACTCTATGTTAATCCCTTCCTGTCAGGATGATTTAGAGATCTCCCCGGAACAGAAAGCTGAATTCTGCAATTTTTGACAGCTCGCAGCCATTCTGCTTTCTGTGCCGGCGAGATGAGGGACTCCCGAGACCTGAAGGAAGGAAGAATGTAAAGGTAAGTAAATGTAAGTAAAACTTCTTTAAACACTTTACACACACCAAACACACTTACCTCTGCACTCATGCGCCCATCACTCACCTGAACACCGGACATCTCAACCCCTCCAAGCCCTTCATCCCGACGGTCCGCCTCCTCTAACTTGGCATGGTTTGGAGCCGTCGGGAATTCCACATTTCAATATTAAAAATAGGGATTAGGCTAAAAACTGCCTGTTAACAAACAGTTAATTGGCACTAATCCCCTTCCCGCCTCGGGGAGGCGGGTCCCAGTGCGGGGCGGGTACCCGCCCCCTTTGAAACTGGCATGGAGGCGGGATGGTGTCGTGCCCCCCGATTTCGGGATTTTAACCCCCCACACGCCTCCAATCCCGCCTCCACGGCCCAATGAAAATCCTGCCCATTAACTTTACCAAACACATAGGAGGAAGTTCTGTCCCCCATCGCAGATCTCTTGCCCTCTAAACTTTCCATGATCCTGTTCCACACATCCTATCGTCCTGCCGCTGTCGCCAATTCTGTAGGTGGTTTGCTTTGGTGGTTCGAATCACCCCTCTTACTTAGTTCTACACGACAGGAATTATGGTGAACAGGATTGGGACACAGATAAGCTTTTCAGACTCAACCGTACGGTGTTTAATAAGGTTAACACACACACCTGCCTCCAGAATGTAAAATGCCTGGTGGCATAAAACAAACAGTACAACAATACAACTTGGCCCGTCGAACAGGCCCCTGCCTCGTATTAAGATGCCTAAAATCACACTGTGCTGCTATACAGAATATAAAATACACACAGAACCTCCCCACTAAACCCCTCTGGTTTGGTTGGGACATACAACACCCCCTCACACAGTACCGGTGGTCTTAAAGATGTGTGGGCTTGGACATTGCTCACCCCGATTGTCCGTTTTCTTGCTCGCTGCTTCCCTTGTGTAGGACATGTCTCCTGGTTCCATATCGCCGATGCAGTATCCAAGTCCTAGTTTCGAGGTTCGTTCCTACAGTCGAAGAGCAAGTCAAGGCTCTTGTCGCTCGTGGTGGTTTAGAGCAAGTGAGAGAGAGAGAGAGAAAATGGCCAAAGCTGCCTACTTGATATCCTTCCAGCCCTGTGTAGATGCAGTGATGTCTTTTTAATCACCTTTCTTTGTCTGGTTTCCCGCCTTTTGGGCTATCCCATCTAGGTGCCGGTGTTAATTGCAGATGATGGGCCGCACTTCACAGAATCACAGAATCACAGAAACCCCACAGTGCAGATAGAGGCCATTTCGGCCCATCGAGCCTGCACCGACACATATCCCACCCGATCCCCGTAACCCCTACACCAACACATATCCCACCCTATCCCCGTATTTAATCCCCCTAACACTAAGGGTCAATTTATCATAGCCAATCAACCTAACCCGCACATCTTTGGACTGTGGGAGGAAACCGGAGCACCCGGAGGAAACCCACGCAAACACGGGGAGAATGTGCAAACTCCACACAGCCAGTCACCCGAGGCCGGATTCGAACCCGGGTCCCTGGCACTGTGAGGCAACAGTGCTAACCACTATGCCACCTGATCCTAGGTTAAGTGTCTTCCCATTAATTTACAATGGCCCTCTTTTGTCCGGTTCCTGCCTTCGGGGCTATCTCATCTAGGTGCTCATCACTGTGTGAGTCACCTAACCCAGGCCCATTGTCTTCCCAGAGAATTCTGTCTGCCCAGAAATTCTCCCATAATTAGTTTGTAGGCCTGGCTGGAAATCCTGTCCACGAACACTTGGGCCTCTCCCATCTTCTCCAAACAGGCTGTTGGTAACAATCATTCAAAAAGTCTGAAATGAACTTGGGGCCTGTGTTTGATGCTTGCATGAGCCACCTCGATCCCAGGAGCACCTCAGAGATATTGAGCTGCCAGTCACTGAGAGGAAATGCCGGATTAGGTAGTCGAGTTAGGAAGAGGAACTAGGTTCACATACACTTGTTATCTTGGTTGATAAATTATTTCGTTCGCACAGAGTTTCACATACGTGTCTATTGTAAGGAATGTTCTGTGGAGAGGTGTGGTCTGGTTGGCAGATAGGTAGGGTAGGTGTGGAAATGTTGAGCATTGTGATTTATTGCAGAGATGGGGAAGGTACTGGGAGTATTGTAAATGTTTCAGGTTCCTGCAGGCTTTGAGTGAAAGTATCCTGAATGAGGGTCTAGCAAAAAGCTCTTGCATCTGCCAAGGTGCCTGGGGTGCTGGATTTTTGGCTTCCTCAGGGTGTCTTGTCCTCCAGATGCTCTTCAGCAGATGAGGAACTTAGGAACAGGAGTAGGCCATTCAGCACCTCTAGCCATTCAATTAGATCATGGCTGAACTGCAGTAGCTCCTTGTGACTACTTCTTTCAATTATGGCCCAAAATTTGCAGTCGGAGGCTTCCCGATCAGATGCCTCCGACCTGTAAAAAATCTACGAATTTACCTGGTGGTCCGGGAGGTATGGAGACTTGCACCCCTGGGCCTCTCCAGGTACCCGCAGGTAGAGGCCCACGTACCCCAGGGGCACCAGCGGTTCGCAAGCGCCCCTTGGATCACGTGGGCTGGTACAACCAATGAAAGAAAGGGATCCCCATTCATACTTATGGGGATTCCGTATGTATGGAACTCCCAAAAGTGTGAATGGGGATCAATTAAAAAATACACGAACACACGAAATAAGTTTTTTTTTAAATTACATATTTAAAATGAATTAAAATGCCATTTAATTAAATATTTTAAACAAATCTGTAATTTTTTGAAAAATAATTAGTTTTAATTAGAAATAAACTTCCCTTATTGGACAGGGTTTTTAATGTATAAATGAGTGATAACATTTTCTGTTTTTTAAAACTCTTATGCTGGTAACAGCAGGCTTTACGCATGCTTTTAGCAGGCGTAAGAATTTCATGGGCGTTCGCTGGGCAGAAGTTGGGCAAATAGCACAACTCTCCGCCCGCAGAGGCCCTTTTCCCGGGGATGTGGATCATCTTTCAAGAAGATTTTTGACAGATCGCAGGTTCCGGGTTTTAGCGCATGCGCTTCGTAAGCCTAAACCCGGAACTTGTGCGGCCTCTACGGGTGCTTGGACACCTTGTACACACCCGGAGGGGCCGCAAATTACGGCCCATCATGTTATGGAGAATGTAGCAGACTACAATGATCTGGGAAACTTTGTTCTATATGATGTTTCCTGACTTGTCCAGATCCTGGAAGTGCTGCTTCAGGAAGTCTATTGTGTGCTCCACGATGATCTGCTGGAGGCCTGGGCCTTGCTGTATCTGTGCTTGGCTGGGGGTTGGTGCACAGGTGTTATCAACCAGAGCATCAGCAGATCTCCTTGATCTTCTGAAATCCAACCCGTCAGTTGCTGGGTATCTGCAAATCGTACAGGCACATTCAATGGCATAAATTGAATGCATGGGCATGGGAATTGGGCATTGATCTGTAGGATCATGTGCAGATGGTCACACAAAAACTGAACACTGAGAGAAAAGCAGCCCTTGCAGTTCATATATAGGAACACCTGTCTGCAGGAGCGCATAGGAGCAGGAGGAGGCCATTCAGCCCCTCGAGCCTGCCCCACCACTCTATTAGATCACGGCTGATCTGTACCTCAACTCCATTTACCCACCTTAGCTCCATATTCATATTAATCATAGTCATTTAAAAAAAATTAATTTATGTGATGTGGGCATCGCTGGGAAGGCCAGCATTTATTGCCCAACCCTAATTGCCCTGGAGAAGGTGGTGGTGAGCCGCCTTCTTGAACCGCTGCAGTCCGTGTGGTGAGGGTACTCCCACAGTGCTGTTAGGGAGGGAGTTCCAGGGTATTGACCCAGCGACGATGAAGGTTCGGCGATATACTTCCAAGTCAGGATGGTGTGTGACTTGGAGGGGAACTTGGAGGTGGTGGTGTTCCCATGCGCCTGCTGCCCTTGTCCTTCTAGGTGAACAAGGTCGCGGGTTTGGGAGATGCTGTCAAAGAAGCTCCATGCTCTTTTATGCTTCCTTTACCTGCCTTTACACCATATCCCTTGAAACCCTTACCTAATAACAATCTATGGACCTCAGTCTTGAAAATTTCAGTTGATCCAGCATCCACAGCCTTTTGGGGGAAGAGAGTTCCAGATTCCATGACTCACTGATGGAGTAAAACACTGAGTCACAATACTGGCTCAGTAGATGACATATCTTACTCATTTTTATTATGATCTAGAGAATCAATTTCTCATGATCTGTTTTTACTACTGGTGTGTGCAGCTCAGTCAGTTGCCAATTTTACTCTGCTTTGCTGAATTGCTGCCAGACTAAACATTTCTGGTAAATGTAAGTATATATTCAGCGTGAGAGGATTGCTGCAACACTAAAATCTCATCACAGTATCTCGTGCAGGCCATTGCACGATGTGGTATCCCACGTGCCAATCAAATGCCAATTCAAACATCTACAAAATAGGACACTCTTTAGCCCTTTTTAATACTTTTCCAGATGGGTAGTACTTTGAATGTAAAGCCTCTCTCATACATTTGCTGTCCCAGTTAAGGCACTGTCAATACATGATAAAATGCAGTGTAGTTGCAAACCTCAGATACTCTTTATATTTATATAAACCCCAGTAAAATATTACTGTATGGCAGAATCAAATCTTCAGAAAGTTCCTATTTATCATCCTCCCCTCTAATTCAAGCAAGGCTGAGTGGTTCTTTATGCCTAAACTCTTTACTTCAGAGTTCCACATTCAGCATTGCATCCACGCTGCCCTGTAGCCTAGCAGACTAGACATTTTGTGCCATAGACTTCTCCCCCCCAGCCTCCGTTAATGCTTCTGACAGGTATGCGTTGTCAGGGGAAGGATAGGTCCCCTTTCTATTGCCTTGAGTAGGAGAGCTCTATTAGCATAAGTTGCTTCTTGGCAGCCCTGTCCTGGGTTACATAGAATTACTTAGAATTTACAGCACAGAACCAGGCAATTCGGCCCAACTGGTCCATGCATTCTGGTGTTTATACTCCACACGAGACTCCTCCCACCCAGTTAACTCAACTGCCAGTGGAAGTTGGGTTTCAAGTTCAAACCCTTGGATGACAGTCCCGTGCTCTGCTCCGTGAGTTCTCAAACAACCACAAGAGCAGGATGCTCTGCCTAATGTCAGCACTGCAACAATGGGATGTGAGGTCATTATAAATTATTTACTAGATGTAGTTCAAATGAGACTTTAAACCATCTGCTCTCTCAGGTGGATGTAAACATAGAAACATAGAAGATAGGAGCAGGAGTAGGCCATTCGGCCCCTCGAGCCTGCTCCGCCATTCAATGAGATCATGGCTGATCATCCAAATTCAGCACCCGGTCCCTGCTTTCTCCCCATATCCCTTGACCCCTTTAGCCTTAAGAAATATATCTAACTATGTCCTCTAGTTCTCGACCCTTCTGCCAATGGAACAGTTTCTCTTTATCTACTCTGTCTAGACGCCTCATGATTTTGAACACTTCTATCGAATCTCCTCTCAACCTTCTCTGCTCTAGGGAGAACAACCCCAGCTTCTCCAGTTTATCCACGTAACTGAAGTCCCTCATCCCTGGAAACATTCTCATAAATCTTTTCTGCACCCTCTCCAAGGCCTTCACATCCTCCCTAAAGTGCGGTGCCCAGAATTGGACACACTACTCCAGTTGAGGCCGAACCAGTGTTTTATAAAGGTTCATCATAACTTCATTGCTTTTGTACTCTATGCCTCTATTTATGAAGCCCAGGATCCCGTATGCTTTTTTATCCGCTTTCTCAACCTGCCCTGCCACCTTCAATGATTTGTGCACATATACCCCCAGGTCTCTCTGGTCATGCAACCCCTTTAGAATTGTACCCTTTTGGTTTATATCGCCTCTCCTAGTTCTTCCTGCCAAAATGTATCACTTCACACTTTCTGTGTTAAATTTCATCTGCCACATGTCCATCCATTTCACCAGCCTGTCTATGTCTTCTTGAAGTCTATCACTATCCTCCTCACTGTTCACTATACTTCCAAGTTTAGTGTCATCTGCAAATTTTGAAATTGTGCCCTGTACACCCAAGTCCAAGTCATTAATATATATCAAGAAAAGCAGTGGTCCTAGTACCGACCCCTGGGGAACACCACTGTATACCTTCCTCCAGTCCGAAAAACAACCATTCACCACTACTCTCTGTTTCCTGGCACCACCCCTGTATCTAAGGAGGATTGGAAGATTATGGTCAGTACCTTCATGATTTCCTCCTTAACTTTCCTCAGCATGCTAGGATGCATCCTATCTGGTCCTGGTGACTTATCAACTTTAAGTACAGCCAGCCTTTCTAGTTCCCCCACTTTATCAATTTTTATCTCATCCAGTATCTCCACTACCTCCTCTTTCACTATTCCTTTGGCAGCATCTTCTTCCTTGGTGAAGACAGTTGCAAAGTACTCATTTAGTACCCCAGCCATGCCCTCTGCCTCCAGGCGTAGGTCTCCTTTTTGGTCCCTAATCAGCCCCACCCCTCCTCTTACTACCTATTTACTATTTATATGCCTATAGAAGACTTTTGAATTCCCTTTTGTTAGCTGCTAATCTATTCTCATACTCTCTCTTTGGCCCTCTTATTTTCTTTTTCACTTCCCCTCTGAACTTTTTATATTCAACCTGATTCTCACTTGTATTTTCAACCTGACATCTGTCATACGCGCTCTTTTTCTGTTTGGCCTGTGGTGGAATTGCTAAAGAATGAAATGAATATACATGTGGGGTGGAGAATTGACATTTTAATCTTACTATTTCTTTCGTCATGCAGGGAGCTCTGGCTTTAGTTGCCCTACCTTTCCCCCTAGTGGGAATGTACTTTGACTGAACCTGAACCATCTCCTCTTGGTGGCCCATTGTTCGATTACAGTTTTGCCTGTTAGATCCGATCTCAACCCACTGAAATTTCTCCTCCTCCAATTAAGTATTTTTACTGTAGATTGCTCGCTGTCCTTTTCCACAGCTAATCTAAACCTTATGATACTGTGATCACTGTTCCCTAAATCTAGCACTGTGGGAGTACCTTCACCACACAGACTGCAGCAGTTCAAGAAGGCGGCTCACCACCACCTTCTCAAGGGCTATTAGGGATGGGCAATAAATGCTGGCCTTGCCAGCGATGCCCACATCCCATAAAAACGAATTTTTAAAAATGTTCTCCTACTGACACTTGCTCCACTTGACCCACCTCATTCCCCAGAACCAGACCCAGCAATACCTCTTTCCTCATTGGACCGGAAACGTACTGATCAAGGAAGTTCTCCTGAACACACTTCAGAAATTCTTCCTCCTCTCTGCCCTTTACACTATTACTATCCCAGTCTATATTAGGATAATCGAAGTCCCCCATTATCACTACTCTATAGTTCCTGCACCTCTCTGTAATTTCCCTGCAAATTTGCTCCTCTATATCTTTCCCACTAGTTGGTGGCCTATAGAATACACCTAGTAGTGTAATGGCACCTCTATTATTTCTTAACTCTAACCAAATAGATTCTGTCCTTGACCCCTTAAGATTTTCCTTAACCAATACTGCCACCTCACCTCCTTTCTTTCCTTCCCTATCTTTCCTGAACACCTTGGGGGAAATTTTTCAGGGGGTCAGCGGGAGCGTTCAGTTGCAGGTCGGGTGGGAAAAATAATTTTTGACAGCGGGTCGGGAATCCGCTGTCAACCTGCCGCCACGAGCCTTTGACAGATGTTGGGTCTGTCAGGGCTGAACAGACCCAACATGCAGCGGTGGGAGAGGCAATTCAGGTCATTAAGACCTTGTTAACAGCCCATTAAAAAGTATTTTGAGCTCACCTTACCATTTTACGATGTCGCCCATGGGGTCCACGCTGCTCGGAGATCACGTCAGGTAAGGAAGTCGGGAGTTGTATGACCATGGGATCATCTCATTACTTGACAGCTGCAAATGTGCTATAAAAGCTCCCATCTCAGAGCTGTTCACTTTCCAAGCTCCGAAGCTGTTGCTTACTGCATTTGGAAGGCAGATTGAGCTTTATGCAGGTTCTCTCTGTCCAGTGTCACCTTACTGGAACAACCTCTCTCACCATTGACAGATCGCTTCTGTCATCTCAAGTTCACCTCCCATCTATTACATCAGCATCGGTGCCCTTGAAACTATCTCACCTTGGTCCTCAGAATCCCACCACAATCAGCCCAAACACCAGCATCACCGGGCACACCAGCAGCACCAACAACAACACCAACCTTCTCTGCAATCACCTGATGCTGCACAGGACAGAGGGCATCAGCACCCGACCACATTGTTGCCCGGGAAGCCAGGGATGGCCTCACCATGGCCAGATTTACTTCACTTGATGCTGTACACCTTATGGCTGCCACATAATGAACCAGGTTGGCACCACCCCACACCAACACCATAAAGCATCCCTACAATGCCCAAGCCATTCCTTTCACACTCATGGCCATTGCGGGGTTATCATTATGTCTCACCATTCACTGCAACTCACTAAGCCACTTCCAAAGGTGCACACAAATCCAAGAATGCAAAGTGTTGAAAATAAAGGTTTCAATGTTTGACAGCACATTAACAGAAACTTCACACGAACATTGGCTAAAACATCCAAGTGCTTACCCTTGTGTGTTGTTAGTTGGTATGATTGGACTAGGATGGGGGTGAGTGTGAGGGGTGGCTAGTGAGATGGGGATGTGATAATGTAGATAGAGAGGGATGGGTGGAGGTGCAAGATAAGTTGTGTGAGTAAGGATGTGCAGGAGTAGGGTAGGGAAGGCAGAGTGATGGGGATGTGATGAGTGCCACAACAGGATGAGGTTGAGTGTGGCTTTGCAGTAACGTTTCGTGATCTACTGAGATCATTGGTGTCACTGCAGCCTGGTCCTCCTGACGACATCCCTGCTTGTGACCTCCTGCAATGTGCAACCAGCTGCGTTGGTCTCCTGGGGAGGTCTCTTCCGCCCATGGGGAGGGAGGAGGACCTCCCTGTGTGCTGTGACTCCCTCCATAAGCATATAGAGGGAGTCATGGGAGAGCCTGGGTGCAGCCCTGCACCTCTGTGCAGTGATTGTCAGTGTTTGCAGCACCTCAATGCAGAGGTAGGGGAAATCGCAGCCCTTATATCCAGGAATATTTAAAACCCAATCCTGCCCTTTTTTGAGCTAGGTTTCCGTTATTGCCACAACATCATATTCCCATGTGGCTATTTGCGCCTGCAGCTCACCAACCTTATTTACCACGCTTCGTGTGTTTACACACATGCACTGCAAACATATCTTAGACCTTCTTGTAGTCTCTCTTAGCCTGACCCCACCTAATACCGTACTATTTTTTACTCTAGTGTTATCTGTCTCTCCCAATCCTTTTTGCACTTTGTTTCTCCTTTCTAATGTTACATCCGGGTGCCCACCCCCGTGCCAAATTAGTTTAAACCCTCACCAACAGCACCAGCAACCCCACTCCCCACCCCCCCCCCCCCCCGTCCGACTTGTACAGGTCCCACCTCCCCCAGAAATAAACTCAAGACTTAAAGAAGAACAATCACCAGCTACTCACCAATTTTTTCTCTTCAGCTCCTTCCCTTGTGCTGACATCACTTACCTTGCTTACCTCTTTCAGGACGACAGCATTCATACTTCCACCACTGCCACTCTGCCAATGCCATTGCAGTTGCCTGTCAACCAGCCAGCCCAGACTTCTGCTGCCCATGCCGAGGTGGTGCAGTGTACAGCCGGGCCTTCTAGGCCCAGAGTTGCTCAAGGTCATCCTGCAAGGCCATCTGCAGTCTCCCCCATGGAAAGTCAGCAGCCTTCCACCAGCCATGCTGCAGCCATTGGGGTAGCACTGCATAGGAGTACTAGGCTAGGCAAAGGCACACGGCAGACAGACACTAAGGGAATGCACAAGGGTCAATAGCTGACTTTGTTATTGAATATTGGAATTAATCATTTATAAATAATGTTTGTTTTGTGGTGACTTTCATTTCTGCATTGTGGCCAAGAGGATGCTTGGTGATGTTCCATGACAGAGGGATAGTAAGGTGCGGAACTGTTGAGCAATGGGGATCTGGGGTTTCATTCAGGGTCTGATGATGCGCTCACGGACACTCCATCCAGAACGGGGCTTTGCAGGCTGCCTCCTCCCTTCCTCCTGCTCCTCCTCCTCCTGCTAATCTTTCTTCTCCTTCTCCTCATTTTTCTCCTCCTCCTCTTCCTCCTCCTCCTGAGGTGGTCATGAAACCCATGGTGGCAAGGGCTATGCCCTCATGATGGCCAAGTTGTGGAGGATGCAGCAGACCACCATGAATTGGGTCACCCGCTCCGGTGAGTACTGGAGGACTCCTCCCGAGCGGTCAAGGCAATGGAACCATTGCTTGAGCTCCCCGATGGTCTGCTCCATGATGTTCCTGGTGGCAGCATGGCTATCATCATATAATTGCTGGCCATGAGTGGTGGGGTTGTGGAGGGGAGTTATCAGCCAGTTGTAGAGCCCTTGTCGCCCACCCTCGGGTTTGATGTGGTGGCTGGAAGATTGCTGGCACACTAGACTGGCACAGAATGAAGGCATCATGACTGCTGCCAGGATAGCGGGCATTCACCATCATGATGTGCTGGACATGGTCACACACCAACTGCACATTAAGTGAGTGGTATCCTTTGCAGTTACGGTACATCACAGGATTGATATGCAGCGCCCGCAAAGACATGCGTGTACCCTGCACCATGGGGAAGCCTGATATCCTGGCAAAGCCACATGCATGCTCCTCCTGCTTCTCTCTGTTCAGCGAGAAGACCCCTAAGTCCCCTCTCCTAGCATACAGAGTCTCTGTGACCGCCCGGATGCAGCGGTGGACCGCGAACTGTGAGATGTTTGCTATGTCGCCTGTTCCAGCCTGGAAGGATTCACTGGCGAAAAAATTCAGGGCCACAGTCACCTTGAGGGCCACTGGCAGAGTCTCTGTCACCCTGCTCTGAGGCTGCAGGTCCAGTTCCAAGAGCTGGCAGAGTTCTGTGACCACCTCCTTGGTGAAGCAGAGCCACCGAACACACTGCTCCTGGCTTAGGTACAGGTAGGAGAAGTGCTCCCTGAAGACCCTAGGTGGGTAAGGCCTCCTGCCGAGAGCCCTCCTCCTCCTCCCTCTGTGAGCAGCTTGTCTTCTTTGTTGCCTCTGCTCCATCTCCCTGTCAGGCTGCAGCGCGAGGGGGGCTGCAACTAGAGCCCCCATGACTGGGAGCAAGCGGTGTAGTCAGAGGCCTTCCAGTAGGAGCCAACACCTTCCTAAAATCCAGCAGCACTCCCTGCACACTTTAACAATGTTAAATATGAAGCCAGTATTCATATAAACTCTGCAAGAGGCAATACAAGAGAAATAATCAAAGTACCTGCAAGTTGGATGTATCCCATTAAATAGTGCTGCTGGGGGGGTCCCTTGTTCAGCTGTGTGTATTTAGGAGAGGGCATTGAATGGAACGGCGATGTCCAAAATGGCAGGTCGTGTGTTACATGCTGACTGACGTCATGATCTATCTACTCTGCATACTGCCGGCGCACGCACGTCCCGCCCATGCTGTTGCCCTCACCAAGATGGCGAACATGCACCTTTATTGGCCAAAAATAAATTGGATGACTGCTTGTCTCCTTTCTAGTCGAAGGATTCTAAGACTAAACGGAGTGCTCTCACAACCAGTCTGGCTGAGATCAGCTACATTGGATCAAACCTTTGACTTGCCTGGCCTGTATGGCTCAGTACCACAGGTTAATGGGCAACACTTTGTGGCATGCATACTTGCACTTGGTAACTGGAACTGTTGGCTTAGCTTACCTTTACACCCCTTTAACCAATTTCCCATCCAAGAAACTCCCATTTGACAACGAATCACTGAGCTAAAAGCAAGTTAAGATGGTACGGGTTATTTAAACAGTAACATTACATTGAAATGAAAGAAGCCAACACTTATTTTCCCTCAACACCATGGCAGCTCAGTGGAGTTCTATGGTAATCTTCAGGATGTGCAGCAACACAAGAGGGTTTAACCAGAACAGTGCTGAGCAGCTGGTTAGCGAACCAACCGAGCTGTTCTGAGATGAATGTGCTGGTAGTTTTAAGTCACTGCATTCCACGCAGCGTTCAATCAGCTCAGTCTGTACTCATCCTCACGACCCTCAATCCACTTCCTAATCCACTTCCTGCAGATTCCAAGGGCTCGAATTTCATCGGACCATTGAGGCAGGACTGGAGGCGTGTGGGGGGTTAAAATTGCAAAAGCTGGTGGGGGGGGGGGGGGCCCAACCCTGCCTCCATCCCGCCTCCAAGAAATTTTAATTAAATCGTGTCTACTGGTCCCGTCTCCGTCCCGCCTCCAAGAGGCAGGATAGGCCGTTAAGGCCCTTAACAAGCACTAAATTGCCTCTATAATGCCATTTTGATAGGCCTTTGTGATTTTAACCCTTTTCCCACGTGAAGCACGCCTGTTCTGAAACATGATGGTGAAACCTGGCGGGAGCGCTATTGGATTGCTGACTATAAGCTGCAGCTCAACCATTAAATAGGAGATTTGATCAGCCATCATTTGCAGGTGGCAGGACTTTGTTGTCTCAGGTCTGGGGGAACTTTTAGAAGGCATAACCACAGCTGTGGAAGTTTGGAGCCTAACATCCATCTCCAGTGTGACCTCCTGGGAAACCTCTCTCGCCATCTTGGCTGAGCGCTTCCTCAACTGAGGCATATACCAGAAGCATGGGAGGCATTTATTTCCTTCCCTTCTGGACATCAGATGAGAATGAAGACCAGCCGCGGCACCAGCAGAACCATGAACAACAGCAGCAGCACCAGCAGGGCGCCAAGCTGTTGCTCACCCACCTGAAGCTGCACAGGCCAGAAGGGGCCAGCGCATGGAAGCCTGTCGGCGCAGGAGATACCCCCCAAACAGGGTCTACAGACACGGTCAGCTACCTCAACATGTCTGAGCAGCAGTGCTAAAGGCGGCTCCGACTTTCACGAGAGGTAGTGGGTGACATCTGCGCAATGCTGCAACAAGACCTGGAGCCCAGAGGACTAGGTGGACAACCCTTACCAGTGGCCGTCAAAGTCACCACTGCACTCAACTTTTTTGCCTCAGGCTCATTCCAAGGATCAGCGGCATCTCCCAGGTGGCCGCACACACTTGCATCACGTAGGTAACCAATGCCCTCTTTGCCATCGCGCACAATCACATCCATTTCACCAAGGATCAAGTAAGTGTCACAGCGCATGCGGTTGGATTAGCTAATCTGGCAGACTTTCCAAGGGTGCAGGGCATCGTTGACTGCACACACATGGCCCTTAAGGCACCCCATCGCAATCCAGGTATTTTTGTCAACCGCAAGGGCTTCCACTCCCTTAACGTTCAGCTGGCGTGTGACCACAAGAAGGAAATTTTGCATGTTTGTGCCAAGTACCCTGGCACTTGCCATGACTCCTTCATACTGCGCCAGTCTAGTGTGCCTCCACTATTCAGTCCACCAGACCAACTTAACGGATGGCTACTTGGAGACAAGGGCTATCCCCTGAAGACATGGCTCATGATGCCATTGAGGAGCCCATCCAACGAAGCTGAGGAGAGCTACAACTCCAGCCACATGTCCACCAGAGCCATAATCGAGCAAACCATCGGTTTGCTGACGATGCACTTCAGATGCCTTGATAGATCAGGTGGAGCCCTGCAGTACTGTAAGGGGTTCTCCTCTTTGGATCGCAGAGGTTTCTCTCTCTAGAGGCCTCTCTCTCCCTTTTGCACAGTAAAACCTTGAGTGGTTCGACCCACTCACCCCTTAGGTTCTAGACACTGGACTTGGATGCAGGAACTACAATGCAGAGAATACTCTTATAGACCAAGTTTAATGAAACGAAATGAAATTTTATTGCATAAGGAAAAACAAATCAAATGCAAGCAAATAAGAGGGTGCATGGGAGGGAAAAACAAATCAAAATACAGTACTAACTAAAATAGATACAGGCATATTATTATTTACAAAAGTCATCACGAAATGGGGAAACACACGGAACATCGAGGGACAACAACTCATGTTAATTATACCCAAAATGCCCACCCCCTTAAACCTATCTAGATCCGATTATGAAGGGCCAGAAACATGCTCACCAATCCAGTTGGAAAATTATAGAGTTTTGAAACACGTCTGCGTTTTGATCCCCTCAGGCGTCCTGTTTCCGCGTGGTCAGTGGAGCCACAGCGAGCTGCGCCACACTTCTCTCTCTCTCTCTCTCTCTCGAGGTGAAGGTCATGGGCAGGCTGGACACTGGCAGGCCTGGACGTCGGCGGGGACAGAGACCATCTGTTTGACCAGGGTTGGAGAGGTCTCTAGCTGGTTACCATTTTCACATGGGTTTCTTCTGTAGGGCTGTTGCCCTTTTGTCTCGTCAGCGGCCCGGGGTTTGTCGACGATCTCCCGATGGTTACCCCGGGGTGGGATGCAGACTTGAATCACCACCTTGATGGCTGCCTCGTTCTTCTTCTTCTTCAATCCTTCTGAGCTGGTGATCTGTGAAGGAGGATGATGAGCCTCCTGATCGCTTCCTGATCGCTACCCCGGGACTCCAGTTATACTTCTCAAAGAAGCCTTTATCTCCCGCCAAATCAAGGTTAGTCTTTGTTTAACTTTTGGCGGGCTTGTATCACAATGGGGTAGTTATTATATTTAAACCGCTTTCGGGATGGCAGGTGATGGCCATCTCTGGTCTGGAATGACCCTGCATTGTTTTGAATGTCTTCTTGATGTCTTTAATGGGTCTTTGATGCTCCCCTTATGAATATTAAACTGTTTCCCTTTGTCTGGGTAAACATTTAGATGGCTTTTATCTACAGGCTGATCTGACTGGATCTGCATCCAATCCATATGTATGTGTTCGTGTCTGGTTTCGTTTACTCAGAAACGGCTTCCAGAACTTACTGTGGGTTGAATCCACAAAGGCTGTCTGGGGACAGCAGGAACCATTTTGAAGTGTCCAAAAGCTAGTCACAGGGTCTGGCAGCCAGTTTATATGCCCCTTTTTCTGGGCTTCTTTTAAAACAGTCTTTTAAAACAGGGCCTCTTCTGCCAAAGAATCATCGTGGTTTGCTGTGCACTTCACAACATGGCACAACGTCTTGGCTTGCAGATTCCTGAGGACCAAGTGGCTCGTCACATATCCTCCTCAGATGAGGAGGAGGAGGAGGAGAGCGAAAACAAACATCTTGCAGAGGCCCATCAACCAACGGCAGCAGTACGCGAGAACATTACTGCCCGGGATGCAAGGAACGCACTGATCTTGGCCAGATTTGCTTAGCCTAGCCAATCAAGCACTTTTGCCTCGCAGCTTCTTACCTGAGCATCGACAATGGCCAAGAACCAGCGGATTCCGAGAAATTTGACACCATACTGACAATTGCAAGTAATCCTAAGCCCTCAATGTGGAAGTCCCATTCGCGAAATGACACACGCCACAACTACAGCAATAACCATCAGATTTTTTATTTACAGTAATCACATGGCTTTTTAACATAAAGGGGTCGATTTTAGTTCAGGTGCGGTGAATTGGCGGGTTCCCCAAATTTAGTGATTCCTACACGATTGTAAATGGGTCTGTGAGATTGATGCAATTTTAACTCAATTGGCCAATTGATTTCCAGCGTGTGGGAAGCCTTGGCAATTGAGTATTTCCAGTCAGAAAGTCGCAGAATATGACATCATCATTGCTGCTGCTTCTAAGGTCCACAGCAAGCCTTGCTTTCTCTGCAGGCTCCCAAACTTCACCATTAAGATGGCACAGGAGCCTGCAGGAGCAACGGCCAGCAGGAGGGCCAGATCTGCCCCCATATTTGATGAGGCTTCACTCCAGGCATTACTGGATGGTGCTAGGGTCCACAGGGAGGCCCTGTTCCCTTCTTCAGGGAGGAAGAGGCCTCCCAGTCAGACCAAAGCTGTGTGGCTACAGGTGGCAGGTCAAGTCAACTCCTCGGGGCTCACACGAAGAATGTGGTTGCAGCTCACAATAAAAGAGAACAAGCGAGGACAGGAGTAGGGCCACCATCAGTAGCCCACCTCACCCCCTGGGAGGAGGCAATCCTGGAGTTCGTAGGACTGGAGGATGAGGCGCAAGTGGGGGACGGACAGACGGGTGCATCACAGCAAGCTGGTGGCAGAATAGTTTTCCATCTCTCATTGATATTGCATGAGTCACTGATAATGATTCTGAAGCTATAACAGATGGACCTATGATCATCTGCAATATGCAATGTGCATGTAACCTTGACCTCACATCTCCAACTCTTTCCTTCACTCCCCCACAGGACCATCGAGAGCCCCCGTCCCCACCATCCAGGAGGAAGAGCCTGAGCTTCCAGACTCCTCAGAGGGATCTGCAACCTCTGAGGGCGCAGCGTCATCAGAATTCAGCGCACCCAGCACCAGCGCAGACACTCACACCTCGGTGGGACCTTCGGGACATAGAGCAGTGTTGTCACCTGGAGTATCACAGCTCACAAGTGAGCATCAGCAGATTGTGGAAACAGGGATAGCAGTGGAGAGTCCTAGTCGGACTCTGCCAGCTCGGCTCAGCTGCATGTCGACCCTCTGCCTCTGGGTCCATCCATAAGATCAGCGGGACTGGAACTCCAGGAACAGATGCAGGAGTCTCTGGCAGGTTTTGTCTCCAGGGTCGATGTGAGTGTGGAGCGAATGGAGGAGTCCATAGCGACCATGAGCAGAGCCTTTGTGGAGTCATTGGCTGCTGACCGCATCACCATGGAAAGGATGGCAGCCTCCATGGAGGAGATAAGTCGCCAGGGTATGGAAAACATGGTGAGTGCTCATAATAGAATGACATCTCTTGAGGAGCGATGGGCATCTATTGAACAGAGAAACCAGACCTTCATGGAAGTCCTTCTGAGTATTACTGCCAGTGCAGATACGGGTCCCCATGGTCTCCTGATGTGCAGCAAGGTGCTCTCAAGCCACTTCCAAGCGCTGGCCCCTTCTGGCCTGTGCAGCTTCAGGTGGGTGAGCAGCAGCTTGGCGCTCCTGCTGGCGCTCCTGCTGTTGGTGCTGGTTCTGCTGGTGCTGCAGCTGGTGGTCTTCCTCATCTAATGCCCAGAAGGGAAGGAAATAAATGGCTCCCCTGCTTCTGGTGTATGACTCCGTTGAGGAAGCGCTGAGTGAGGGTGGCGAGAGGGGTCTCGCAGGAGGTCACACTGGAGAAGTGTGTGAGGCTACAACCTTCCACAGGTGTGGCTCGGCCTGGTAAAAGTTCCCCCAGACCTGAGACAACAAAGTCCTGCCACCTGCAAATGATGACTGATCAAATATCCTCTTTAATGTTGGACCTGCAGCTGATAGTTAGCAAACCAATAGTGTTCACGCCAGGTTTCACAGGCGTCATCCCCACCAGGCGCGTTTTACATGGGAAAAGGGTTAAACAAGCACGGGCCTGTTAAAATGGGATTATAAAGGCCAATCAGTGCTGTTTAAGGGCCCTAAAGACCAGTCCCGCCTGTTGCAGGCGGGACTGATTCGGGTCAATCAGACACACCTAGGTTAAAATGGCGTGGAGGCGGGAACCAGGAGGGGGGAGTCACGACCCCTAGGTTTTGCGATTTTAACCCCCTGCACGCCTAAAAGCCCACCTCACGGCCCACTGAAAATCGAGGCCAAAACATCAAATTTCACCCAAGTGACTACCGTTGTGACTATTTGTGCAGTATCTTTCTCTTATGCATGCTCCTACGTGGTGCTTCCCCTGTGGCTTCAGCAGATGCGGAGACCCCTTGCTCACTTTCTTGCTGCTCCTGTCTCGACACCTTTGGCGGGCGTCCTCTGGGGTTGTGAACCTGTGAGGGCTTGCCAACAGTCTGCTGCTCCTGCAGCTGTGCAGGGGTTGAGATGCCGAGCTCAGTTGGGTGTGGACTCTGGTGGAGCTCTGACCGAGGGCTCTGCAGTGGCATAGAATTGTGAGCGCTTGGAGAGGAGCCCCCACTTCCTTGATGTCTGCCACCAACTTCCCTCTCATGGGTCAGGTGCCCCTCAGCGCTTGCAAGTGGCTTGAGAGCACCTTGCTGCACCTCAGGGGGGCCATGGGGACCCATGTCTGCACTGGCAGTCCTACTCAGAAGGACTTCCATGAAGGTCTGGTTTCTCTGTTCAATAGATGACCATCGCTCCTCCAGAGATGTTATTCTATTCAGAACACACCATGTTTTCTGCACCCTGGCGACTTATCACCTCCATGGAGGTTGCCATGCTTTCCATGGTGATACGTTCATGCGCCAATGACTCCACAAAGGCTCTGCTCATGTTCGCAATGGACTCCTCCATTTGCTCCACACTTGCAGCGACCCTGGAGACAAAACTTGCCAGAGACTCCTGCATCTGTTCCTGGAGTTCCATCACCGCTGATCTTATGGATGGACCCAGAGGCAGAGGATCGACATGCTGCTGAGCCGAGCTGGCAGAGTCCTGCACCCTCCGACTAGGACTCTCCACTGCTGTCCCTGTCTCCACAATTTGCTGATCCTCACTTGTGAGCTGTGATACACCAGGTGACAACACTACTCTATCTCGAGATGTTCCCACCGAGGTGTGAGTGTCTGCGCTGGTGCTGGGTGCGGTGAATTCTGCTGACGCTGTGCCCTCAGAGGTTGCAGCTTCCTCTGAGGAGTCTGGAGGCTCAGGCTCTTCCTCCTGGATAGTGAGGACGGGGGCTTGCAGTGGTCCTTTGGGGGAGTAAAGGAAAGAGTCAGAGATGTGAGGCCAAGGTTACATGCACATTGCATATCGCAGATGATAAGTCCATCTGTTAGACCTTCAGAATCATTATCAGCGACTCATGCAATGTCATTGAGAGAGATGGAAAACTATTCTGTCACCAGCTTGCTGTGCTGCACCCCTTTGTCCATCCCCCACTTGGGAATCTTCCTCCACTCCCACGATCTCCAGGACCGCCTCCTCCCAGGTGGTGAGCTGGGCAACTGAGGGTGGCGCTCCTCCTGTCCTCGCTCTTTCCCTCTTATTGTGAGCCCTCCTTTCCTGCAATGAGGGAGACAAGTGGAGTTTGAGTGAGAATGAAGGAGTGAGTGTAGAGAATCCATAGCATAGATGCTTAGAAGGAGACAAAGATGGAGTGAGGTGGCAAGGCCAAGGGTCCTCCCTGTGTTTTGTAAGTTGTAATAGCATCACAGTGATGGGGAGTGTGAGGGCTGCATAGTCGAATAGTTAGGTGAATGTGACCATAGAGAGAGAGGGAATGGGTAAGGGTGCATGGATGTCAGTGTCAAGTGGGATGTGGAGGAAGAGATTGCTAAAGCTGAGTGCTGGTGAAGAGAGGCAATGGGGATCAGATTGAGAGTGATGGGAAAGTCATGCTCCCTTTTCCAGTGCGCAGAATGTCATGAAACCTCTTCCTGCACTGAAGCCAGGTTCTGCGGGTTATTGACAAAGAGTTGACCTCCTCTGCCACCTGGATCCACACAGCCTTGGTTTGCTGGGGAGGCTTCTTCCTCCCTGAAGAAGGGAAGAGCACCTCTTTATTTGCTCTTGCTCCCTCTACTAAAGCCTGCAGGGCAACGTCATCAAAGTGGGGTGCAGACCTAGGCCTCTGGCTGGCCATTCTTCCTGCAGGTGCCTCTAACATGCAAGGGCAAGTCTGCAGAAGAAGCAAGGCTTGTTGCAGACCTTAAATTCAGCAGCAATGATGATGTCATCGGAGGCGACTTTCAGACTGGAAAAACTCATTGGTCATGGGTTCCCACACGTTGGAACTCAATTGGCCAATTAAGTTAAAATGGCATCATTTTCCCACATCGATTTAGAATCGGGTGGCTAACACTAAATGCGGATTACATGACCCCAGCCCGCCCCAGTATCAAAATCCCAGCCCCAAGTGTTTAAAAAAAAAAATATGTTAGATGAGAGCGTGCAGCTGGAGGGAACTGTAACAAAGGTAGATGTCCCACGGATTTGGTCGCAATGTTCATGAAGAGCACAGGAAAAAAACTTTGGAGAAATTGTACTGGGTTGCTGGCAAAATTTCTGATAACATAATGATCCCCCCTACCCCCGCCCCCCCCCCCCCCAACAACCTTGATCCAGCAAGTGATGGTTAAGTCTGTGTTTAAATTTCTGCACATAAGGACTGAGCTCCAGTGACAACACTTTTGGGGAGAGAGAAGTGGTGACTGAAGTGCGATTATTAACGTTCCATGTAGATTTTTCACATTGATGAAGAATATTGAACTGTAACAGCTCTTGTGTTGCTGATCTAAACACTGGGGTCTGCCTTAAACATTTGTGGTGCTGCTCCTGTCATTATCTTAACATCAGGATAACAGCTCCAGCCTGGTGCTTTGTGAGGAGGAGTTTAGGCTTTGTGTAATTGTAAGCTCTCACTTCTCAGCCCATTTTGAGGTTAAAGCAGATCAACCGTCATCCCCACTGGTCACTGTAAATAACTCTTATGTTCTCTCCTTGTGCATCGATTGTTGTATCTAGGTGCCCTTTGCCTGCATTAATACTGCTATTTTTTGCAGCGATTGACCACATGTAATGCTGAGCTACAGAAAAAAAAACATGCCATTAGGAGGATTTGTATGATATACTATTCCTCATATTCCTGTAAAATCGACACTGCAGCTTAAGAGTTGTTTAAAATGCAGCAATATCAAACACAGCAAACTTGATGTGTTTTTAATTTGTAACAAGCTCCTGTTAAACAAAACTTACTGCAATGAGAATTCCACCCTACACTTTTACAGCGATATTTGATCCAAATCCATTCCTGGTGTGAATTCTGTTGGGATAATCTTTACATGTTGTACCGAAATTTGTGTCATTTTGCTTCCTTCATTCATTAGTCTTTGTTAGTTTACAAAATAAATAACAAGACTTGTCAACACTGTTTAGTTCACAGTGAATGGCAGGTACTTGTAGATCCTGGGACCCACCTAGATACTGTGCCTCCGCTGCCAGGAGGGCAGGTGAGTAATGCCATCGCTTTTACCCAGCACGGATTGGGAACCGAGCACCTACTTCAATGACATGCTTAATGATACAATGAGTGCTTAAGTATGGATTGAGGGAGCAATGGCAGCTGAAATCTGATACTGATGACTGCCATGTATATTGCACATAGGAAGAAAACGTGGGCATCATATGTATACGCTGAGAAGTGTAAAAGTAGCTAATGATGAAGTTGAAAGAGAAGGGTTATTAATAAACTTTGTACTCAAAAATGCAGACCATCAATCAGCAAAGCAAGCCAAATGCTGAGCTATGTTACCAGAGGAAGTCCGGCTCCAAAGTGCTCTGGTTAGATGGCACCTTGAGTACCCACCAGGGAACAACATTCAAGCCCCGGTGGTGGTGTGGAGAAGAGCCACAAAACTGTTCCCTAGTGTCACAGGAAAGATTGGAGAAACTTAGGCACTTGGAGAAGTAGAATATTTTTACCTTAATTTTGTCATGTAATGTCATGCAAGAATGAAGCAATGATGTACTTTGCTGAGGTTTATGTCATTGCATTATGTTACATCTGTAAACAAACCAAACGGTTTGCCAAACACTTCTTCACGAGAATGATGCCCCTTCAATAAATGCAATTTTTTTCAGCTGCTACTAAATTTGACCAGCTCAATAATCTTCCTTTATTCCCCTCTTGCTCTTAGGTATAATGGATTTGTGAAAGTTAAAGCTTTATGATTCAACAGCCATCAATTAATTCGTATTTATGGCAGGGATAGACTGGTTACAAAAACAATGAAGTCAGTGAGAACTTTAAAAGCCCTTCTAAGAATTGTGAGAGAATCTGTCAGCCGCTTTCCTTGCCGCACTGAGCCGTGCAGACCAGGAAGGTAACAGGTTCAATCCCTACAATTAATGGCAGTACATCTGAGCTGGGGAGCGGAAAACAATCAGTCTGTGTTGGGGTTCCTGACTGTCACTCGGCGACTCCTTTGGAATGTGTGAATGTCACCTCCAGCCTGGAGCAGGCTTTGTTGAACAACCTGCCGATAACCAATCTCTAAACCTAGTGTGGTAAACCACGTTCACTATCGTATCACTGTTAGTAGTTAGCACTGTTCACCACTGTTCGTTATAACTGTATCACTGACCACTATTGTATCACGGTACGAGGTCGCCTCTTGCCACACTGCTATACCTGGGATGACCACTGCCGACTCCGCCTTGGCTCCACCCACCAGGCCAGGTATAAAGGTGAGCGACTGGCTGGTATTCCTCCTGCTTGGATCGGATCACCCACGAGAGTGGGCTCTGTTATTTAGTCAATAAAAACCTTTAGTCACCTTCGTAACTCTTCGCCTTTTATTGGAGGAATTGATAGGTATATCAATTTTATTGACTAAATTTAATGATGTCCGACAACGAGTCACAACCGGCGGAGGAGCCACCAGCGCAGCTCCCAGGAGCACAGCCACACCAGCCAGCTTGGCTGTGAGCCCTCAGACCGCCGTACCTGGACCTGAACCCACGAGCAGCAAACTCAGCCGCAGACTTTAAACACTGGCTGGTCTGCTTCGAATCATACCTGAGAGAATCCAGCGTCCCTCAGGCATCCAAACTAAGTGTCCTGCAGGCACAACTGAGCCCGAGAGTATACACTCTCATCAAGGACATGACTACCTACGAGACCGCCATCAACCTGCTGAAACAGAAGTACCGGACCCCGGTAAACTACATGTACGCTAGGCACCTCCTAAGATCACGGCCGCAACAGCCAGGAGAATCAGTAGTCGAATTCTCACAGGCGCTATATGCACTCGCCAGGAACTGTGACTTTAAATCGGTGTCGGCAGCTGAAAATACTGAAGATAATATCCGCGACGCATTCCTGAAAGGTCTACGGTCCGAGTACTCACGGCAAAGACTGCTGGAAGCTAAAGACCTCAGCATGGAAAAAGCTGGAGCCCTCGCTATCTCCCTGGAAGTGGCCCACCAAGATCAGGAAGCATTCACCAGGTACTGCTCGCGACCCTGGGACTCGAGCCCGACCCCTACCACAGCACCCTTCCCAGCGCCGCCCCCGGGACCTACCTCTGCGTCGGCGTCCCGGACCCGACCGGCCCCGCCATCGGGCATCCGCGATCGGGCCGCCGGCTGTTTTTTTTGTGGCCAGGAGAAGCACCCGAGGTCGCGCTGCCCAGCCAAGAACTCCATATGCAAAACCTGCCTGAAGAAAGGCCACTTCTCCAAGGCCTGCAGGAGCGGATCCTCAGAGGCCAGCAGTGCCGCATGCGAACTATGGGGGCGGCCATCTTCGTTTAGGGCAACTGAGGCCAGCATCCCCACACATGAGTCATGGGGGTGGCCATCTTTGTTTAGGGCAACTGAGGCCAGCATCCCCACACATGAGTCATGGGGGCGGCCATCTTTGATTAAGGCAACCGACCCCAATAGTGCCTCATGGGGCCCTACCTCGTGGGAGACGCCATTTTACCCACCACGCCCGACCGCCTCACCCGCAGATGACAACGACTCGCTCAGCTACACACTAGCTTCCGTCACCCTGGACCAAGCCCGCCCGCACCATCTGTCCAAGTCAATGATGGACATCAAAGTGAACGGCCACGCCACGACCTGCCTGTTCGACAGCGGAAGCACGGAGAGCTTCATCCACCCAGACACGGTGAGCCACTACTCCCTCTCTGTCCTACCAACGCGCAGCCGAATCTCGATGGCATCGAGGTCCCACGCCACGGACATCAGCGGCTACTGTGTCGTGACCCTGTCGGTTAAGGGCACGGAGTATAAAAACTTTAAACTCCTCGTCCTCCCCCATCTCTGCGCTGCCGTCCTACTAGGGCTGGACTTCCAATCCCACCTCCAAAGCGTAACCCTAGCATACGGTGGACCCCTCCCCCCACTCACAGTCAACAACCAGCAAACGTTAAACCGCCCACCGCGTAACACCTGCAGCCTCTCCACCCTCAAGGTCCCGCCACCCTCTCTGTTTGCTAACCTTACCCCTGACTGCAAACCCGTCGCTACCAAGAGCAGGCGGTATAGCGCCGGGGACAGAGCCTTCATTAGCTCTGAGGTGCGGCGCCTCCTGAAAGAGGGCATTATCGAGGGGAGCAGCAGCCCCTGGCGTGCCCAGGTCGTAGTCGTAAAGACCGGCGATAAAAACCGCCTGGTCATCGACTACAGCCAGACCATAAACAGATATACCCAGCTGGACGCATACCCCCTCCCCCGCATATCTGACATGGTCAATCAGATTGCACAGTATAAAGTATTCTCGACCATCGACCTGAAGTCGGCCTACCACCAACTCCCTATCCACCCTGAGGACCGCCAGTATACCGCCTTCGAGGCGAATGGGCGCCTATACCACTTCCTTAGGGTCCCCTTCGGTGTCACTAATGGGGTCTCGGTCTTCCAAAGGGAGATGGACCAGATGGTTGACCAGAACGAACTGCAGGCTACATTCCCCTACCTAGATAACGTCACTATCTGCGGCCGCGACCGGCAGGAACATGACGCGAATCTGGAGAAATTCCTCCGTACGGCCCAACGGCTGAACCTCACCTACAATAAGGAGAAATGCGTGTTTAACACCACGCGCCTTGCCATCCTCGGCTGCGTAGTGGAGAACGGAATCATCGGCCCCGACCCAGAAAGAATGCGCCCCCTCATGGAGCTACCCCTCCCCCACTGCCCTAAAGCACTTAGGAGAACCCTGGGGCTTTTCGCCTACTATGCCCAATGGGTACCCAATTACGCGGACAAAGCCAGACCCCTCCTGAAAGCCACTTCCTTCCCCCTCACGGAGGAGGCGTGCGCGGCCTTCTCCCTCATTAAGGGAGACATAGCCAAGGCCACGATGCATGCAGTGGACGAGTCCATCCCCTTCCAGGTGGAGAGCGACGCATCCGACTTCGCCTTAGCCGCCACCCTAAACCAGGAGGGGAGGCCAGTGGCCGCCTTCTCAAGGACCCTACAGGGCCCCGAGATCCGACATTCGTCGGTCGAGAAAGAGGCCCAGGCGATCGTGGAGGCAGTACGGCACTGGAGGCACTACCTGGCAGGCAAACGATTTACCCTCCTCACCGACCAGCGTTCGGTGGCTTTCATGTTTAATAACAAGCTGAAGGGCAAAATCAAGAATGACAAGATTTTGAGATGGAGAATCGAGCTCTCCACCTACGATTATGAGATCTTGTACCGGCCAGGCAAGCTGAACGAATCCCCTGATGCCCTTTCACGAATGACATGCGCCAGCGCGCATATCGATAGGCTTCAGACCCTCCACGACCAGCTCTGCCACCCCGGAGTCACCAGACTCTACCATTTCATTAAGGCCCGCAACCTGACCTACTCCATCGAGGAGGTCAGGACCATGACCAGTAGCACGGTCATTAAGTGCCTGAATGCCCTCTTCGCCTTGTTCGGGTTCCCGAACTATATACACAGCGACCGGGGCTCCTCCTTCATGAGCGAGGAACTCCGGCAATTCCTCCTAGAGAGAGGTATTGCAGCAAGCAGGACCACCAGCTACAACCCCAGAGGTAACGGTCAGGTGGAAAGAGAGAACGCGACGGTATGGAAGGCCGTCCTCTTAGCCTTAAAGTCTAAGGGCCTCCCAACCTCCCGCTGGCAAGAAGCCCTCCCGACAGCGCTGCACTCCATCCGGTCATTACTTTGCACGGCCACTAACACCACCCCCCATGAACGAATGTTCGTTTTCCCCAGGAAGTCGACTACGGGAACCACTCTACCAACCTGGCTGACCGCCCCGGGGCCGGTCTGGCTGCGGAAACACGTGAGGGCCCATAAAACGGACCCCCTGGTCGAGAGGGTGAACCTCCTGCACGCCAACCCCCAGTACGCCTACGTGGCGTACCCAGACGGGCGGGAGGACACTGTCTCCCTACGAGACCTCGCACCCTCAGCCGATCCGGAAACACCGCCACCACCCCCCCCAACCTCAGCCCAGGCAGACGGCATGCCGGAACCCCACGAGCCCTCGCCGACCACGCAAACACCAGCATCAACACCGGATAAGGCACCAGCACCGGATAAGGCAACACCACCGCTGCGGCGATCGGAGAGGCTTACGAAGCCTCCGGACAGACTGACCTACCAGAATTGGTAGTACACTTCACCCCGCCGGACTTAATTCTAAACAAGGGGTGAATGTGGTAAACCACGTTCACTATCGTATCACTGTTAGTAGTTAGCACTGTTCACCACTGTTCGTTATAACTGTATCACTGACCACTATTGTATCACGGTACGAGGTCGCCTCTTGCCACACTGCTATACCTGGGATGCCCACTGCCGACTCCGCCTTGGCTCCACCCACCAGGCCAGGTATAAAGGTGAGCGACTGGCTGGTATTCCTCCTGCTTGGATCGGATCACCCACGAGAGTGGGCTCTGTTATTTAGTCAATAAAAACCTTTCGTCACCTTCGTAACTCTTCGCCTTTTATTGGAGGAATTGATAGGTATATCACCTAGTTATGAAGAATGGGCTCCTGCCTGATGCAGTAGAAGGGGTGCCAGCGTGGAATCATACACCAACATCAGTCAGCACCTCAAGCAGAGGAAAGGAGAAAATTGAGAGAAGAAGATAATTAGTGTGCAGTTCTGTAATTGCAAACACTTTGGGGGTGAAATTAGGCTCTGCAGCACCCGTCTTTTGGGCGCTACGAGGCCTCTTAAACTTCTAAAATAGCGTCCGAGGTGCGCGCTCACAGTTCCGAGGGGTTTTGTGTGCTGGATGCCATATTTGTAAAGGTGTTTGCACACGCACACCTAATGACTGCCGGCAACATGCAGAGCAGACCGATCATAAATTCAGCTGATTTGACGCCAGCACTGCCATTTTGGAGCTCCATGCTCCAGCCTACGCCCTCTCTTAACCTCGCACAGCTGAACATGTGGTCATAGTCACAGAGTCATAGAGTCATAATGGCACAGAAGGAGGCCATTCGGCCCATCGAGTCCGTGTCGGCTCTCTGTAGAGCAGTCCAGTCAGTCCCATTCCCTCGCTCTACCCCCGTAGCCCTGCAAGTTTATTTCCCTCAAGTGCCTATCCAGTCTCCCCTTGAAAACATTGTGTGTCTCCGCTCCCACCACTTCCGTCAGCAGCGAGTTCCAGGTCATCGCCACTTGCTGTGTAAAAAAGTTTTTTCTCACGTACCCCCTGTATCTCTTGCCCAAAACCTTAAATCTGTGTCCCCTAATCCTTGTACCATCAACTAGTGGGAACAGCCTTTCCCCGTCTAGCCTATCCAAACCCGTCATAATCTTGTACACCTCTATCAAATCACCCCTCAACCTCCTTTGCTCTAATGAAAACAAATCCAGCTTCTCCAACCTGTCCTTGTAGCTAAGATCCCCCACCCCCAGAACCATTCTGGTAAATCCCTCTGCACCCTCTCGAGCGCCTTCACATCCTTCCTAATGTGTGGTGACCAGAACTGGACGCAATACTCCAGTTGTGGCCTAACCAGCACTTTGTAAAGGTTCAGCATAACTTCTCTACTTTTGTACTCAATACAGGAAACTCTCGATTTACCGGCACCTAAATAACCGGAAATCTCTGTTAAACGGCAAAATTCAGGAGTAGGTTCAGGTAAGTTTTACTTCATATTAGTGGCCGTTCCTGGATCTGTGGCTGTGTAACTGGGGTTCCTGCACCTGTTGCTATGCAACAGGGACGCCTGGATCTGTGGCCGGTGTTCCTGCACCTGTTGCTATGCAACAGGGACGCCTGGATCTGTGGCCGGGGTTCCTGCACCTGTTGCAACAGGGGCGCCAAGATCTGTGGCCGTGTATGGGGCTCTCGTACCTTTTACTATACCTCTCTGTAATCCGGACTTTTTGATAAACTGGCACCACGCCGGTCCCGTCAGTGCCGGATAAAAAAGAGTTTCCTGTACCTCTATTTAGAAGCCCAAGATCCCATATGCTTTGTTAACCATTCTCTCAATATGTCCTGCCACCTTCAGGGACCTATGCACATTAACTCCCAAGTCCCTCTGTCCCTGCACACTCTTTAAAACTGTGCCATTAAGTGTATATTGCCTCTCCCTGTTCCTTCTGCCAAAATGCATCACCTCACACTTCTCTGTATTAAATTCCATCTGCCACTTGTCTGCCCATTCTGCTAGCCTTTCTATGTCCTGTTGCAGTCATTTGGTATTATCATCACTGTTTGCCACACCCCCAAGTTTGGTGTCATGAGCAAATTTAGAAATTCTACTCATCGAGGTCATTTATATATATCAAAAAAGCAGTGGCCCCAGCACTGACCCTTGGGGAACACCACTGTCTACCATCCGCCAGTCTGAAAAACAGCCATTTACCACAACTCGCTGTTTTCTGTCCTTAAGCCAATTCCTTATCCAAGCTGCCACTGACCCACCTATTCCATGAGCCTCAATTTTGTTAACCAGCCTTCTATGTGGTACTTTATCAAACGACTTCCGAAAATCCATGTATACAACATCCATTGCATTCCCTTCATCAATCCTCTGTTACTTCATCAAAAAATTCAATTAGATTAGTCAAACATGATCTTCCTTTTACAAACCCGCGTTGACTCTCCTTAATTAGCTTCTCCAAATGCCCATTCATTTTTTTCCTTGATTATTGTTTCTAAAACTTTACCCACCACTGATGTTAAACTGGCTGGCCTGTAGTTACTAGGATTGTCCTTACACTCTTTCTTGAACAATGATGTCACATTTGCCACTTTCCAATCCTCAGGCACCTCCCCTGCATCTAGGGAAGATTGGAAAATTATGGCAAGCCTTTCCGCTATCTCCTCCCTCAATTCCCTTAGCAACCTGGGATGCAAGCCATCTGGACCAGGCCACTTGTCCACTCTAAGCATACCCAGCCTTTCTAGTACATCCTGTCTATCAATTTTCACCCCTTCCATTGCTTCTACCTTTTCCACTACTACTGATATTTTCTCAGCATCCACCTCCTTAGTAAACACCGATACAAAGTACTCATTGAGTATTCTGGCCTTGCTCTGCGCCTCTAAGCATATATCACCTTCTTTGTCTCAAATAGGTCCCACCCTGCCTCTTACTACCCGCTTACTGTTTACATGCTGGTAGAAGATTTTTGGGTTCCCTTTTATGTTGACCGCGCCATTCTACTCTCATATTCTCTCTTTGCCAATCTTATTTTCATCTTCATATCCCCTCTCAACTTATTGTATTTGGTCTGGTTCTCCCTTGAAGAATTCACCTGACATGCATCATACACCCTCTTTTTTTGTTTCATCATCTTCTCTATCTCCCTAGTCATCCAAGGAGCCCTTGCTTTGGTTCCCTTACCATTCCCTCTTGTTGGAATTTACCTAGCCTGCACTTGGAACATCACCTCCTTAAAGATCACCCATTGTTCCATTACAGTTTTTCCTGTCAGTCTTTGCTTCCATTTTACTCTGGCTAGATCCTTTCACATCCCATTGAAGTTAGCCCTATTCCAGTTTAGAAGTTCCACTCTAGATTGTTCCTTGTTCCTCTCCATTGCTAATCTAAATCTTATGATACGATGATCACTCGTACCCAAGTGTTCTCCCACAGACACTTGGTCGACCTGGCCCACTTCATTCCCCAGCACCAGATCCAGCAATGCCTACTTCCTAGTTGGGCCAAGAACATATTGGTCAAGGAAATTCTCCTGAACACATTTTAGAAATTCCTTCCCCTCATTTCCCTTTACCCTAGCATTATCCCAATCAATATTTGGATAATTAAAGTCCCCCAATATCACCACTCTATTGCTCTTGCATATCTCTGTGATTTCCCTGCAGATTTGCTCCTCTACCTCCCTCTCACTATTTGGAGGCTTATAGAATAGCTTGATCATACCCATTTTGCTCCTCAGCTCTAACCAAAAGGATTCTGTCCTTGTCCCCTCAAGAACATCCTCCCTTTCCAACACTACAATGTCTTCCTTAATCAGCACTGCCACCCAACCTCCCTATTTTCCTTCCCTATCTTTCCTGAACACCTTGTACCCTTGAATATTAAGTGCCCAGCCCTCACTGTTTTTAAGCCATGTTTCCGTTATTGCCACATCTTATTGCTATTATGTCCGTGTATGATTGAGACACGGACAGCAGGAGTTGAACAAAACAAGTCTTTACTGAATGAAGTCAATCGGGAAACTGAAACTACAGAGGCTTACTAGTGCCTTTTATACATGGGTGGTCACTGCTGGTACTGCAGTCTGAGACCAGTTATTCTCTTAAAGGTACATACACAACAATTCCTCCCCTTTTAGATAAACAGTACATAACATTCATTTAACAACTAAATGATAACTAATTACAATCACAATTACGGTTGCTAGATACATTGGTTGAGTTTAAGCAATTATAAGTTCAGTCTTTGAGGAGGCTTCCTGATTTTGTCTGGATAACGCCTCTTTGGGGTATCAGGTTCTTCTGGCAAGGTTGAGTCGGGATCAATGTCGTTGTTTGGTTCATCTGCTTCCAATATCACCGATTCTGCGGTAGCTGCAATTGGTACGTCGATTTCATTGTCAGGTGTATCAGATCGTGGTGTGGAGTTGACGTTTTCCAGTGACTCTAGAATCTGGTCAGCATGGCGTCTTACAATGCTCTCTCCAACGTCCACGGTATACATGAGAGGTCCTTGCCGTGTACAAATCGTTCCTGGCTGCCATTTCTCAGTGCGGTAGTCCCGGGCCAAAACTGGTTGACCTATCTTAAAACTCCTGTTCGGCCTTTCATTCATATTCTGAAACTGCCTGTTCTCCACATCTCTTCGGAAGTTTGGCTTAACCAAATCCAAGCGGCATCGTAGTCTTCGATTGAAGAACATCATGGCTGGAGTTTGGTTGGTAACCGCATGTGTCGCATTCCGGTAGGCAAACAAGAAGTTGTCCACCTTGTGTTGTAGGGGTATATCTTCATTACACATTGCCTTGATAGCCTTCTTGAATGTTTGAACAAACCTCTCGGCCAATCCATTAGTGGCTGGATGACATGGGGCAGATGTGTAATGCTTAACACCATTGTTCTTTAAGAACCTCCGGAACTCTTCAGACACAAACTGTGGTCCATTGTCAGAGCAAATCTGTTCAGGCAGCCCATTCCTGGCGAATATGGTTCGTAAAACTGTGATAGTTTTTTCTGTGGTGGTTGAGGACATTTTTACTACCTCTGGCCACTTTGAATGTGCATCCACCGCAATTAAAAACATCGAGTCCATGAAGGGACCAGCAAAACCAATGTGCACCCTTTGCCATGGAGATGAGGGCCACTCCCATGGATGTAGAGGAGCTTGTGGTGGGGCGTTTTGGACCTTCTGGCATCCTGCACAGCTCTTGGTCATCTCTTTGATTTCTCTATCAATTCCCGGCCACCACACAAACGCTCTGGCTAAGTCCTTCATTTTTACCCCTCCCAGATGACCCTCATGAAGCTCATTGAGCACTCTATCCGTCAACTTAGGTGGAATTACTACTCTGGATCCACACATCAAGGTTCCTCTGCACACTGACAGCTGTTCTCTTCTCGGCGAGACTGCTGGCAGCAGTGGTTCGCCATGTGCTGGCCATCCCTTCACCATTAAATCATAGACCCGGGATAGTGTCGGGTCATTTCGTGTTTCCTTTTCTATGTTTGCATTCGTCACAGGGAGACATTCGACTATGGTCGAGTGGAATACCTCTATTGGATCCACTGCAAAGTCTTCTTCCACCGTCGGCAACGGTAGGCGCGACAATCCATCAGCATTCCCATGCTGTTTAGTTCCTTTGTACTCGATGTCATAATGGTGTGCCCCTAGGAAAAGGGACCACCTCTGCAGCCGTTCTGCTGTCATTATCGGTACGCCCTTCTGAGGGTTGAAAATGGAGACAAGAGGTTGATGATCGGTTAGTAGAGTAAATTTTTGACCGTGCAGGTAGTGATTGAACTTCTTCACCCCCCACACTAGGCTGAGGGCCTCTCTGTCAATCTGGGCATAGTTACGCTCGGCAGAAGTTAACGAGCGTGACACAAAAGCTATCGGCCTCTCTAAACCATCAAGGAATTTATGTGACAGTACTGCCCCAATGCCGTAGGGAGACGCATCACACGCCAGTCTGATCGGCAGTGCTGGGTTGTAGTGAGCCAATACTTCTCTTGAAGTGACTAAGTCCTTACTCTTCTGAAAGGCCCGCTTACAGTCATTGCTCCATTTCCATTCTACTCCCGTTCGTAGTAGGGCGTTCAGTGGGTGCAGAATTGTGGACAAATTCGGTAAAAACTTATGGTAGTAATTCACCAATCCGAGGAATGACCTCAGTTGCGACACATTTTCAGGCGCTGGGGCCTTAACAACCGCTTCAATTTTGTCAGGGGACTTATGTAACCCCTCTTCATCAATCACGTGGCCACAATACGATATCTGTTTCTTAAAAAACTCACACTTGGGGCAGTTGGCTCGTAGCCCATGTTCCCGTAGTCTAGTGAGCACCTGTTCTAGGTTGTTAAGGTGTTCACTGTCATCTTCACCTGTCACAAGGATGTCGTCCAAGTAACACTGAGTCCCCGGAATCCCTTGCAGGACTTGTTCCATCGCTCTTTGCCATATCGCCGGAGCCGATGCTACTCCGAATACCAATCGATGATACTGGTAAAGACCTTTGTGAGTGTTTATCGTGAGATACTTCCTAGAGGATTCTTCAACCTCCATCTGCAAATATGCCTGTGCTAGGTCAATTTTCGTAAAACGCTTCCCTCCAGATAGTGAGGCGAAGATGTCTTCTATCCTTGGAAGAGGATATTGTACTGTGTGAAGGACTGGGTTCACCGTCACCTTGAAGTCCCCACAGATGTGAACCTTCCTTGGCTCCTCAGACTTATTGCTTAACGTTTTCTTCATGACAGGAATGATGGGTGTCGCCCACTCGCTCCAGTCGACCTTAGACAACACGCCTGCCTTCTCCAGATTCTCCAGCTCTGCCTCGACGGCTGGGCGAATTGCATATGGTACCGGTCTTGCTTTGAAAAACTTGGGAATTGCATTCTCTTCTATTTTTATCGAGGCGGTTACGCCTTTAAGAATGCCCAGTTCTTGCTGAAATACCTCTTTGGCGTTAGCTTAGATTGTTGATAATCGTCCAGGAGTGACGTCTTCATCTTTTTTACCATCCACCGTCATTGCATGAATGGAGTGCCAATCTAAGTTTATCTTCCTGATCCATTCACGACCCAATAACGGTGGTCCACCATTTGGCAGTATGTAAAGATGCAATTTCCATATTTTCTTGCCGTTGTATTCGACAGGCACCCTTATTTTTCCTCTGGGGTATACTTTTTGCCTCGTATACGTCGTCAAGATGATGGATGTCTCTCTCAAGGGTATGTGTGAGAATAGCCGCTCGTAGTCTCGTCGATTCATGATGGTTAGCGCTGATCCTTTATCCAATTCCATTTTAACTTGGGACCCTGCTATCGTGAGGGTGACCCAAATGGTTCGGTGATCCTCTTTTGCGATTACATTGTGAAGTTTGAGACAGCTTAGTCTCTTTTTCCCGGATTCAATATCACTCATCTGGTCTTTGGAACTACTGTCCGTCATCTTTTGTACTTTCTTGTACGGTTCCTTAGTAGCCTTTTTGTTGTCGCTGGTCGTCTTCCCAGACCTGCAAACTCGTGCAATGTGTCCCATCTTTCCGCATTGCCTGCATATTTTGTCCTTGGACCAGCAGTCCTTCTGGTCATGGTTAGTTCTGCCGCAGTGATAACATTTTGCAAATCCCCATGTCGTTGCGTGGGTGCCGTATTCCTATGGCTTTTGTTGTATTTCCGCAGCTCCCCTGGCTGCTGCTTCGTACGCTACTGCCATGCTGAAAGCCTTATCTAGCATCAGCTCTTTCTCTGAGAGTAACTTCTTCTGTGTTCCTTCACTCAGGAGTCCACAGACAAATTTGTCCCGTAGGGTATCTGCCAGTCCTGCTCCGAACTGGCAGTGCTTTGATAGCTTGCGTAGTTCCGTAAGGTACTCAGCATTGCTCTCATCTTTATGCTGAGTTCTCCTGTGGAATTTAAATCTTTCTGCTATCAGCAGCGGTGCAGGGTTTAGGTGTTCCTGTAGGACAGCAACAATTTCGTTAAAACTCTTCGCCTTCGGTTTGGCTGGAGTAATCAGGTCCCGCAATAGGCCGTACGTTCTAGCGCCCATTAAGTTTAGCAATACCGATGCCTTTTTCTCATCGGCTATTTCGTTTGCCTTGCAATATACCTCGACTCTTTCCACATACGTGGTCCAGTCCTCTATTGTATTATCAAAGGCAGTGATACAGCCAGTCTTCGGCATCTTGAAAATCCAAAATGGCGCCTCCCGCACTTTGCCTTCTTCCCCGATTTAACAAAATGGCACCTCCCATGCTTTGCCTTCTTCCCCGCTGATTAAGATGGCGCCTCCCGCGCTTTGCCTTCTTCCCCGCTGTTGCTAGCGCTGCTTTCCGCAGTTTCCGTTGTAACCTGCAGCTCCTCGCGGTTTCCTGCGTGTTTAATATTTCTTTTTTTATTATTTTCCCATCGTGGAACAACCCTGTGGGACTCTTGCCTCCCTCTTCTCGGGTCTGTACGCAGCCCGGCTTCGTAGCACCGGCCGCGCCCTGTGTGCTCCACCCTCTCTCTCTCTTCTTCCCGACAACGCTGCTCGGCCCCGTTGCAAGCCACCTGCTCGAGTTCACGACCGCCGCAGCCCAGGAAGGATCAGTGTACTACCTGCCACCAGCCCGATTAGCTGAAGCACCATCGACAGGAACCAGGCCCCGCTTTCGACAGCTTCTCCAGCAATCTTCAACTCTGCTGACTCAGGGGCGGATGCCCATGGTCGACGCCCGTTTCTACTGCTTCTTTCTTCCTTCTGGCCTCGACCTCTGCTCACTTCACTTCAGGAATGGACCCCAGGAGGTGGTGCAGACTGTAGGTAAGTTCGTATCTGCTCATCGCCAGTATTATGTCCGTGTATGATTGAGACACGGACAGCAGGAGTTGAACAAAACAAGTCTTTACTGAATGGAGTCAATCGGGAAACTGAAACTACAGAGGCTTACTAGTGCCTTTTATACATGGGTGGTCACTGCCGGTACTGCAGTCTGAGACCAGTTATTCTCTTAAAGGTACATGCACAACAATTGCCACATGGCTAATTTTGCTTGTAGCTCACCAACCTTATTCACCACACTTTGTGCGTTTATGTACATGCATTCTAAACCCATTTTTGAATTTTTCGTTGTCTTTCTTAGTCTGCTACAATCTAATATGGTACTATTACCGCCTCTAGTACTATCTTCTCTAGTACTATCCAACACACTCACTATTTTGTGCACCTTATTCCTCTTTTCTACTCCTAAAAGCTGGTGCCCATCCGTCTGCCAAGTTTGTTTAAACCCTCCCCAACAGCACTAACAAAACTCCCCGTGAGAATATTGGTCCTGGCACTGTTGAGATGTAACCCGTCCAGCTTGTACAGGTCCCATCTTCCCAGAAACGGTCCCAATGCCTCAGGAATCTAAAGCCCTCCCTCCTGCACCATCTCTCCAGCCACGCATTCATCTGTTCTATCCTCCTATTCCTGTACTCACTAGCACGTGGCACTGGGAGTAATCACTTTGAGGTCCTGCTTTTTAATCTCTCTCCTAGCTCCCTAAACTCTGCCTGCAGGACCTCATCCCTCTTTTTGCCTATGTCGTTGGTACCGTTATGGACAACGGCCTCTGGCTGTTCACCCTCCCCCCCTCAGAGTGTCCTGCAGCCACTCAGTGACATCTTTGACCCTGGCACCAGGGAGGCAACATACCATCCTGGAGTCACGTTTATGGCCGCAAAAACGCCTGTCTGCTTCCCTAACTATCGAATCCCCTACCACTATTGCTCTTCCACTCTTTTTCCTCCCCCACTGTGCAGGTGAGCCACTCGTGGTGCCATGGGCTTGACTCTGGCTGCACTCCCCAGAGGAACCATGGCATGAAGGACCCAGCACCAATGTTATTTAAAGGGAATCATGAACTACTTACAGGTTAGTTGCTGGATTATTTCTTCTGGCTGTTGCTGCAATTCCAAGGGGAAAAATTTGGTTGCTTAGCGCCTCCTGTTAGCGCCTCCGGGGGGCGCTAACAGGGCGCTAGGAAGTTAGCGCCCGAGCTCGGCGATGTTAGCGCTGCTCACAAAATTGACCAGACATTTTGCGGCAGCGTCAAACACTACCACCACGATCTCCTGCGCCCGCAGATCGTGACATCAGTCGAGCGTGCAACGCCCCGGTAGTGCCCCGGACCAGATATTGAGTCGCGCCCCCTGCCTTTCCACCTGCCGCTAGCAACGACAGGTAGAGGGAAATGTTTTGCAGTCGGGAAGGGGCTGGGGGAGTGCTATTTAAAGGCGGCCGCTTCCTGCCTTTTTTTGTCGGTGACATTTTTGCACCACGCATTCTGAGAGAGAGAGAACGATTTCTGGAAAGATTCAATGCTGTGTGAAGGAGTTTTGGGTATTGAGCAGCACTTTGCAGGTTCATTTTGATTTGACCTTCATTGCAGCGATTTAGAAGAGACTATGGGGGCTGCACTGATTCGGGGAGTCGTCCTGCACCTGCAGAATCGGAGGCAGCAGGGATGCAGAGAGAGAGTGGTAAACATGGCCAGAGGGAGGAGGGCCAACAGGCCTCTGCACAGGAGACCGTACCCTCCCAGGGTAGTCAGGGAGCAGTTCTCATACCATCATTTGTCTGAGGAGCAGTGTTTGCGCAGGCTGCGCTTCAGCAAGGAGGTGGTCACTGAGCTCTGCCACCTGCTGCAACCAGATCTGCAGCCTCAACTGAGGACCAGGACGTCTCTGTCGGTGGCAGTGAAGGTGACAGTGGCTCTGAATTTTTATGCCAGCGGCTCCTTCCAAGCATTTACTGGGGACATCGCCAATATCTCCCAGTTCGCTGTTGATTGTTGTATCCGGGAGGTGACAAATGCCCTGTATAAAAGGCGACGCCAGTACAGCTCTTTCCCCATGACCCGGGCCAAACAGCATGTGGCTTTGCTAGGATAGTGGGCTTCCCCATGGTGCAGGGCGCCATTGACTGCACGCATGTGGCATTGCGGGCACCGCATGAAAATGCAGAGGTTTTCTGAAACTACAAGGGCTACCACTCCTTAAATGTCCAGTTGGTCTGTGACCACACACAGCTCATACTCGCCGTCAAGTCCCGCTATCCTGGCAGCAGCCACAATGCTTTCATCCTGCGCCAGACTGGTGTGCCAGACCTTTTCCAGGCACCGCATCAACCAAGTGGATGGCTCCTCGGGGACAAGGGTTATTCACTCTGCACCTGGCTGATGACACTGCTCCATAACCCCAACACCCCTGCCAAGCTGCGGTATAATGAGAGCCATATCACCACCAGGAACATCATTGAGCAGACGATCGGCGTGCTCAAGCAACGGTCCCGTTGTCTGGACCACTCAGGAGGAGCCCTGCTGTACTCTCCTGAGCGAGTCTTCCTCTTCATAGTTGCATGCTGCATGCTTCACAACCTGGCAATCCTGAGGACCCAGCCAATGCCACCAGGGATTGGTGCACCACCTGAGGAGGAGGAGGAGGATGAGGAAGAGGAGGAGAAGAGGAAGAGGAGGACGAGGAGGATGAGGAGGAGGATCAGCAGCAGCACCAACGTGGGAGGGAGGCGCACAATGTTGCCACTGCAAGGGCTGTCTGTGAACGGCTGATGCGAAGCTGTTTCTAGGCCCCTACTCAGAAGATGGCTTCTGGCATGGAGAACAACATCATGGAAAGCAACCCACACCCCCTATTGCCGGCCAAAGCTGGAATGATTCCAAAGGCCAAAAATGTAAATTTTGATGACAGAAACTTTTTTCTTTAGCAAACTCTGTGTCATTTATTCAGGACAAACAAATAGAAACCAACATAACAAATCATGAACTAACAGAACTCGTTCTCACAAGATGGAGATAAATGGCAAAACAGAAAACAAATGTAATCACACGAACCTCGACCTTTATTACAAACATTTCCACCATTTATTTAGAGCTCCTACTGTTTGCCCTTCGAGGGTGATCTCCATCCTCTGCGCACTTCCCCCCTTCCCACCCTACTGCTCCTCCGTAATGGGGCCCCAGTGGCTGCAGCCAGGCTGGTTGGAGGTTGCTCAATGCTGGATCCAGACACTACAGATGCCCTTGAAGGATGCCCTCGACCCGCACTGGGCCTGGAGGTCCCGGCTGCAGACTGCACCAACTCTGCATGGGCGGCAGCAGTCTGGGCTGGCTGGATTGCAGGCCGTGGCAAGTGCAATGGGGAAGTGCCAGTGGTGGGAGCAGGAATTCTGTCATCCTGAGAGAGGATAGCACCTTCCTGCTCGACCAACACACTGGCACGCCCATGGGGCAGTACCTCAGCATCCAGAGCAATCTGCTGGAGCACAGGTTGCTGGCCTGCTGCGGCACCGTGAGAGCCCCGGGGCAATGTGTCTGAACCAGCGATGATGGTAGCAGTCAGTGCTTGCGTGACATCAATCTGAGACTGCATGCCGTCTGAGACTGGATGGCACCAGCCAGTGACTGAATTGCAGCATTAAGCCATTGCGTTGCTTCGGCCTGTGCTGCAGTGGACTGCTCCACACTCCTAGCCAGTCCATCCATGCTTTCGGGCACCCTTGCCATTGTACCCATGAGCTCAGTGTGCATGCTCAAGGCCTGGCTATTCATGGCCGCGATGACGCAGTCCTCCTCTGAGACCAGTGCTGCAGGACTCACTTGCCTACTCGCCCTCCAGGGAGATGGCCCCTGAGCTTTCCTACCCCCATGGCATTGCTGCAGCCCGCTGGGTCCCGGAGCTTCACCCTCATCAGACCCTACCCCCCTGCTCCCCTCCAGGGAAGGCGTGGTCCCAGTGTCGGAATGGGCTCCCTCGGGAGACGCAGATGGTGAGGCTGCGGCTTCCTCCTCCTCCTTGCCTGGGGTGTCGCTGCCACTGGTAGACTGAGGGACAGGCTGGTCAGCTGGTGGTTCACTATCTGAAAGCAGGGAGGTACACGAGTGGCTTTAGCGTCAGGACGGGGGGCAGGAAGGGAGCAAGGACTGGAGAGATTTAGTAAGTTGGATTGAAAGTGTAAAAGGCTGGTGTTGTGAGGGGCAAGTGGAATGAGAGAGGAGAGAAAGCTGATGAACATACCATTGCTGTCCCCAAGGGGGTCGACCTCTCTAGAAGCCACGGCACCTATCACCTGGCTGACAACGATCCTGTGCACGTGCGCCTCCAAATCGCTGAAGGTGTGCAGGTCAGCCAGTCCTCCTCCCGTGCATTGCTGCTGCCGCCTGTTATGAGAGAGCTTGGCCTGCAAGAAAAAGGACGGCGCCTGAGTGAATGTGCAGCCATGTGCTTGCCTCACGTGCCTCCCATAGTTGAATAGCCCTTAATGTATGCAAAGTGTGGAATGTGCATGTGTATTTTATGAGATGGCCATATGAATGGATGAATGTTGGGAATTTGGGGTTTTTAAACCCTCTGGGCACAGAGTGAAGTTAAGATGGAGGGATGTAGAGGTATTGAAAAGCAGCCACTCACTCTGACCACCCGAGTGAGGTCGTTGAACTTCTTCTGACATTGGGTGTGGGTCCTCGGCACTAAGCTCCTGGAGGCGACGTGCTGAGCCACCTCCCTCCAGACTCTTCTGTATTCGTGGGGCAATGGCCTCCTGCCACTCTGTGGGTAGAGCACTGCCCGTCGCCACTCCGCAGCGCCAACCAGAGCCACCAAGGCCCGGTCGCTGAAGCGCTGAGCTCTTTCCCTGGGCCTATCCATTGGTGGTTCCAGCAGATTTGATGTACAGGTCTGTCCAGGCCGAGATTCAAGGCTGCAATGAGCAGGGTGTGGATGGAGAGCAAGATCGACCCTCCCCTTTAAGAAATGGCCGGCGCCAGTCTGTCTGTGCTCCATTGCTGACTGACATCACCTGAGCTTCGCCAGCTCTCTGAGGTAGTGCCTCGCTCCTCGGCGTTAGCGCCTTAAGACAGGTGTGTTGTGCCTGATTTAGCGCTCCAATCACCTCCAGGGGCGATAGAGGCCAAGTTTGCAGTCGGAGGTGATAATTAGCACCAGGCGCTAAACTTTGCGCCCAGCTGATAATAGCGCCCCAAACGGGGTGATAACAAATTTCTCCCCCCAAGTGTTTTAGGTGCTTTTCAATAGTTTACAGGGAGTGGCCTGGCTGGTGCTGAAGTAATTTTTTGGTGACTTAAAGGCTTGTGCACAAACCTGTTGCTTCCAGACATGGGTGGCCAAGCAGGGCTTCCTCTTGGCATTGAGCATGACTGGGAGAATGAGCAGAGGCCACGCAGAGCAGGACAAGCTGCTCGAAGTGGGAGGAGGCCTTTCTGTGTGCCCTCCGGAGAGCTGGCACTTGCGCTATCCTTCCCCCCAACCCTGGCTCCAGCTCACTTGTGCCTAGTGTCTCACCATGTGCAGATACTGCCTCTATCCTATTCCATAAATGATACGCAGTGTCAGTATCTGCGCTGGTGGCTGCGACTGTGAACTCGAGTGACAGTGTCCCTTCATCTTCACTTTCTTCTTGCTCTTGCTCGACTGACTGGGCAGATCCCAGTCTTGGGTATCTGAAATGAAAAAGGGACAAGGGTTGGATTGTGGTGAGAGCAGAGGAGAAAGTAAGAAGTGCGTGCTTACACCCTCTGCAGCTTGTAACTCAGAATAGATTGAGGGACGAGGGAGATGTGGGATGAGAGAAGGAGGATTGGGTGTACGGATACCCTCATCTTCAATGGTTTCAGCCCCACCGATAGCCATGGCCTCAGCAGTGGCCCTTCCCAGGATGGCCAGCACTGTCTCCTCCACGAAGGTTAAAACATGCAGGCGCGCCTCTCCCCCCCCCTCCGGTTAGTTTCTGCTGCCTCCTGTTGCGCGCCACCTTCTCCTGCAAGAAAGAGGGAAGTGTGTCAGTGAGTGTCCTGCAATATGTTTAGGTAATGTGGCTGTCAAGGTTGAATAGCTGCCAATGTGTGCACGCTTTGAGATGTGGGTGCGAGGCTTGCAAGAGTGCTAAGTGTATGAAGGTGAGGTTGTTGAGATACCGCGGCAAACGTGGGAGTCGAGACCAGAGTTGGTGAAACACAACTGCTTTAATCAACCTCATGGCAAAGAGAAACTGGAAAAGCCCGCGCAACCACTTAAATACTCCCCAGACAGGAAGTGCTCCCGGCAGCCTGTCCCTGCGGGAAACAAGTTGCTGGAGGAAAGGGCCCCTGGCTGGGGGCGTCTGCTTAAACTGTCCGTGCCGCCGTGAGCGGATTATGTCCAGTGGTGGCGTGTCGCCACAGAGCTCCCCCCAGAATCCGCTTAGGAGGAGTGGACGAGTCATGACAGTGGTCTAATGGTTCTGCCGGAGTGGCTCTGAGTGGTCGCCGGTCTAGTTGGTGGGGCCGGGCGGTTCACCGCCGGCTGTGCTGGCTTGCTGGCGGGACGGCCTCTAGTTGGAGGTCGGGCCACGGGGACCTGTTCCCCTGGTTCTGTGTGTGCTGGTTTGAGCCGGTCGATGGAGACTGTGTCGACCCTGTCGCCGAGTCGCAGCTTGAAGACCTTGTCCCCGGTTTGTAGTACCTCGTACGGTCCATCGTACGGGGGTCGCAGGGGTCCGCGGTGCGCGTCGTGTCGCATGAAGACGAAGCGTGCCTGCTGTAAGTTTGGCGGGACGTGAGGTGCGAGTTCGCCGTGTCGGTTGACCGGAAGTGGGGCGAACTGTTGAGCGGAAGAGAAAGAGTTGAGCTGCTGCTGTTCGGCCCACCAAGGCGTGGTAGCCTCCGGGAGGAATTTGCCTGGTACGCGCAGCGGTTGTCCGTAGACTAACTCCGCTGCCGAGGACTGGAGGTCTTCCTTGACTGCGGTGCGTAGGCCTAATAGCACCCACGGTAGGCGGTCAGTCCAAGTACTGTCCTGCAGGCCGGCGCGGAGTGAGGCCTTGAGTGACCTGTGGAAGCGTTCACACAGCCCATTGGCCTGCGGGTGGTACGCCGTGGTTCGGTGGAGCGTCACCCCGAGGTTGCGTGTTGTGGCCGTCCAGAGTTCGGAGGTGAACTGGGCGCCTCTGTCGGAGGTTATGTCGGCTGGTACGCCGAACCTTGAGACCCAGGTGTTAACGAATGCCCTGGCGATGTCGGCTGTGGTGGTGGAGGTCAGCGGCACTGCCTCAGGCCAGCGTGTGTAGTGGTCGACCATCGTGAGGAGATAAGTTTGGCCTTGCGATAGCGGCAGAGGACCGACGATGTCGACGTGTATGTGGTCGAAGCGGCGGCTGGGTACCTCGAAGTCTCCCAGGGGTGCTTTTGTGTGCAGCTGTACCTTAGCCCGTTGGCAGGCGAGGCAGGAGGTGGCCCAAGTCCGAACATCTTTGCTGAGGCCGCGCCAGACGAAGCGCTGGGAGAGGAGTTTGACGGATGCGCGGGAACCCGGATGGGAGAGCCCGTGTAGTGCGTCGAAGATGCGGCGGCGCCAGGTTGCAGGGACGACCGGCCTGGGTTGGCCGAGTGAGACATCGCAAGTGACTGCCGTGGCTTCGGGCCCGTGCGCGACCTTGGCTAGGCGTAGCCCTGGCAGGCTGGTAGCCGCCGAGAGGAGGTCTGGGTCAGTGAGCTGGGCCACTGCTAGTTGCGCGTAGTCGACCGCGAGGTGATTCGCGCAGATGGCGGGATGGGAAAGGCAGTCGGCGACAACGTTGTCTCTACCGGAGACGTGCTGGATGTCCGTAGTAAACTCGGACACGGCCGCGAGCTGGCGTTGCTGCCTAGCGGACCAGGGTTCGGTGTGCTTGGCCATCGCGTATGTGAGCGGCTTGTGGTCCATGTACGCGGTGAAGGGGCGGCCCTCCAGGAGAAACCTGAAATGGCGGACCGACAGGTGGAGCGCGAGGAGCTCGCGGTCGAAAGTAGAGTATTTGACCTCCGGGGGGCGCAGTTGGCGGCTGTAGAAGGCAAGTGGCTGCCACGCGCCATTGACCCACTGCTCGAACACGGCTCCGACCGTGTGGTCGGAGGCGTCGGTGGTGAGCGCGACCCGGGCGTCGGCCCTCGGGTGCGCGAGCAGGGTGGCGTCGGCGAGCGCGTTTTTGGTGGCGTCGAAGGCGGCTGACGTGTCAGTGGTCCAGGCTACGGCCATCTTGCCGGATTTACCTCGGAGGGAGTCGTATAGGGTCTTCATGAGGGCTGCAGCTCTGGGAATGAACCTGTTGTAGAAGTTCACCATCCCGAGGAACTCCTGGAGGCCCTTGATAGTTTTGGGGCGGGGGAATTGCTGGACGACCTGCACCTTGTTGGGCAGGGGGACGGCCCCAGCAGGGGTGATGTGGTGACCGAGAAAATCGATCTCGGCTAGGCCGAATTGGCACTTCGCCGGGCTGAGGATAAGCCTGTGCTGGGCTAGGCGCCCAAACAGGATGCGAATCTGTTCGAGGTGTTCCTGTTGGGAGGAGCTGGCCACGAGAATGTCGTCTAGATAGACGAATAGGTAGTTCAGGTCCCGGAGGACTGAGTCCATAAGGCGCTGGAAAGTCTGGGCTGCATTCTTGAGGCCGAAGGGCATCCTCAGGAACTCGAACAGGCCGAATGGGGTGATGACGGCCGTTTTGGGGATGTCTGCGGGGTGTATGGGGACTTGGTGGTAACCGCGCACCCGGTCGACCTTGGAAAAGACGGTTCGTCCGGCCAGTCGGGCCGAGAAGTCCTGGATGTGCGGCACCGGGTATCAGTTGGGGGTGGTGGCGTCATTGAGGCGGCGGTAGTCCCCGCAGGGGCGCCAGCCTCCGCCGGGCTTGGGGGCGATGTGGAGGGGCGAGGCCCAAGGGCTGCTGGAGCGGCGGATGATGCCGAGTTGCTCCGTGGTGGTGAACTCGGCCCGCGCGATTTCCAGCTTGGCCGGGTTGAGTCTGCGGGCGTGGGCAGAAACCGGGGGGCCGGTGGTGGGGATATAGTGCTCCACACCGTGTTTGGCGGCTTTGGCAGAAAAGGTCGGGTTAGTGAGGGCGGGAAACTCGGCTAGAAGTGCCGAGTAGTCGTCCGTGGCTCTGGCGAGGCAGTAGGTCGTCAGGCCAGCCGAACGGGCCGGGGTGAATGCGCCAGGGATGGGGGCCATAGTATTGATGTCGACGAGGCGGTGCCTCGGAATGTCGACAAGGAGGCCGTGGGCGCATAGGAAGTCGGCGCCGATGAGTGGGCAGAGGACCCTGGCTGTGAGGAACTCCCAGCGGTAGCGGCGGCCTGCGAGGTCGAGCGTGACCATGCGGGTGCCGTATGTGCGGATGTCAGAGCCATTGGCTGCGGCCAGCGTGATACCTCGTGCGCCGCGTTGGATTTCAAGGGCGGAGGCGGGGGTGATGCTGTGCTGGGCCCCTGTGTCGCACAGAAATCGACGGTTGGTGCTGTCGTCGGTGACGTACAGTAGAGGCCCCTTTTGCCCCGCGGCCATCGTGGGGGCCGGTGCGGGGGGGGGTTTGAAAGTGCACGGTGGCATGCAGCGTTGGGCCCTAGTGCCAAAACGGGTGTGGTAGTAGCAGTGACCCGAAGTGGTAGGGCGGTCGGGCCTAGTGGGCCGGGGAGACCGCGTGGTCGTTGCCGTGAGGTCGGGCGCGACGTCGCGGGCGGTCTGCGCAGAGAGCAGCCGGTCGGCCTTTGCGGCTATTTCATTCAGGCCTGTGGAACCAGACTCCACAATAAGCGGGCGGATGCTGGCGGGGAGCTGCCGAATGAAAAGCGTGCGAAAGAGGGTGCCGGGGTTTTTGTCGTCGGAGAGGGACAGCATGTGGGAAAGCAGATCCGACGGTGAAGCGTCACCAAGGCCAGGGCGGTCGAGGAGTTGGCAGTTGCGCTGGTAAGAGGATGCTTGAAATTTTTTAAGGAGCGCGGCCTTCAGATGTTCGTACTTGCCTTCCACTGGTGGATCCTGCAGCACTGCCTAAACCTTGGGGACTGTGGCGTAGGTGAGAGAGGCGACGAGGTAGTCGTACTTCGTGGCGTCGACTGTAATGTTTTTCAGCCGGAATCTGGACTCAGCTTGAACGAACCAGGCCTCGGCCAGGTTCTCCCAAAAGTCCGGTAGTTTAACCGTGACTGCGTTTGTATCCGCCATGCTAGCTTAGGATTCGTCCTGAGCGTCGGGGTCACCAGTGTTGAGATACCGCGGCAAACGTGGGAGTCGAGACCAGAGTTGGTGAAACACAACTGCTTTAATCAACCTCATGGCAAAGAGAAACTGGAAAAGCCCGCGCAACCACTTAAATACTCCCCAGACAGGAAGTGCTCCCAGCAGCCTGTCCCTGCGGGAAACAAGTTGCTGGAGGAAAGGGCCCCCGGCTGGGGGCGTCTGCTTAAACTGTCCGTGCCGCCGTGAGCGGATTATGTCCAGTGGTGGCGTGTCACCACAAGGTAAAGCATATGAATGTTAGGCATGAGTCCTAATTGATAGAGATTTTTGGGAGGTGAGTGATGGGGGTTTAGTGAATTGTGCAGAGTGTGAGGCTAGTGGTGTGGTTGGTAGGATATTGCATTTGAAGATACACTCATTGGCCTTGACAACTCGTGTGAGATCATTAAACTTCTTCCTGCACTGCTTCCAGGTCCTTGGGGCTACACTCCTGGCATTGACCGCCGCTATCTCTTCTAAGCATGTGTCTGGAGGGCCTCAGGTCCCCCTGAGGGTACAGGACATCTCTCCTCCTTTCCACCTCTTCCACCAAGACGTCCAGTGCGGTGTCCGAAAACCTTGGTGCACTGCTCTCCATGGTCAGCCAATGTTAATTCTTTCACAGCACAATATTCAGAATGATCTCAACAACACCAACAGCCAAAATCCGTCTTAAGAGGTACAAGCTAGCTTGAAGTAGTGCTAGGCACTCACAATATTGGGCCCTCTGTTGATGCGTGCAGCCAATGAACAGCGCGGGGAGTGCTGGCCGCACGCAGCGATCATTGAAATGAGCAGGCAGCACCAAGGTGGAATCCTGCCTGCAACGGGCATGGGTTAATCACGCATCGTGATCCTGGAGTCCCTTTCTCGGGATTATCAAATTTATCTTTTAATTTAGATTTAAGACCTCTCCCACAAGCAATTTACAATAAGGTGCTCTGATATCACAACAATATATATTCAAGTTATAATGAATACCCAAAATGGGTAAGATTAAAGTGTTTTCTGAAAAGGACATATGGTCGAATTAATGCAGCTTGTTTTGTGTGTGGGATTAGATAAAGCCCTTCTGAATAATTCAGTTTCCTCATTTAATCTTTAAACTGCTGCGAGGGAGTTATTGAAATTCTCAGTGACTTCGCAATTGTTGTTGGTTCCAATCCATCTTTGCCATAAATATTTCACTAAGTTGTGTCATAAAACTTCAACTTTTACAAATCCATTAGCTCTAAGAGCGAGAGGGGAAAGGAGTGATTAATGGAGCAAGTTACTCCTAGTCAAATGCATAGCAGCTCACTTCAAACAGAATTGAATTTCCCACTGGTTCCTTGGGGTAAGAGAATTGATTAAACAGTTGAGTGTTTCATTTTAAAGCAGACTATTTTCCAAACGACAGGTGTTATTATAGCCTGCAATAATGGATATTACTGTAACCCAATAAAACATATTACCATAGCTCGAACAATACACCTGAGTATCAGTGACATAGCATACATTACAATAAACCACGCAATACTCATTCCTATAACCCACACACATTCATTATAACCCTCGCAAGATTCATCACTATAAACCATACAACACACATTACTATAACCCACATACATATATTACTTTGAATCCCTTGATTCTCTTAGTGCCCAAAAATCTATCGCTCTCGGACATTGAATAAACTTATTGACTGAGCATCCATAGCTCTCTGGGGTAGAGAATTGCCCTCTTTGGTGTAAGTAAAAGATCCCACCGCAGTATTTGGAAGAAGAGCGGGGGGTGGTTTCTCGGTGTCCTGATCAATATTTATATGTCCATCAACACCGCAAAACAAACTATCTGGTCATTATCATGTGGCTGTTTGTGGAGCCTTGCTGTGTGCAAATTCTTACTTCTTTTCCACTTTCTATCCACCATAAATGTGGTATTGACACACACGGTTGAAGTAGTTTAAAATGACTGCTGATCTTAATCCAGCTCCTTGCATCATTGGATCCAATCTCGCTTACCAGTGAGCACCGTGTCTCGGTGACTATGATTAACACTGACATTGATGCAGATCCCTCACACTGTCAAATCCAGCACATTTCTTTTTAAATAGTTGCATTTGTTCTTCAGCGACAATTAGTCAATATGCAGTGATAACTCCTGAGCCCCGCTGCCTCTGGTGAGGTCTCCCGCGCTCTGGGTGGCTTATCGGGAAATTGTACCGCCCACGTCTCTGCGTCCATTCATTTCAATCGATTAAAAAAAAAAATTCACAGGCAGTGCAACCTCAGTTTTCTGATTAGGTGCCTCCTGCATGCAAGGCTCAGCTGAAGGCCTAGTTGTTTACAAATTCGGGTGCACCTGGGCGGTGCAGCGTACAATCCCTATGCGTGAATAGGAAGACTCGGGGCATTCCCAATATTGGGCATCGGGCCTCATACCCATGGAGCTGCCAGCAAAGCTTAACAAAAGATTGGGCTGCTGCAGCTCGCCTTCTTTTGAGGTGGGGTTGGGGAGGAGCACTTCTGTTCCTCCCGGCTCCGCATTCAGCTAAGTATATTTTAAAAACTTGCCTCATTGGTTGCGGCCTAACAGGAGGACTGCCTGTTAGACCGCATGTTGGCCTGGTCTTCCTGAGTGCAACCGGCTGCCTCAGGCCAAACCAGTCTTGCAGTGGGGCCTCAAACAGGCATCTGCAAAGGGTCTAACACCTGTTCCAGGCCAACTTTTTGTCATTTCACAATATGGCAGGCAGCCCACTTTCATCTCCTAATGAACATGCGCCTCTTGCCCACCAGATTGAAGGCTTAGGAAGTCTTTTAGTGCCCCAAAAAACAGGCGACGCCTGGCCATATTTCTAGGCCATAGTGTCTTGGAAAATTTCACCAATAACATAAATGACTATCTCTACTGTTGTGCATCCACTCCTGGGCTTGAACTCCTCACAGCCAGCACTCTGTTGGTGTCTGTAAGATCTACTGATCACAAGAAACATATTGATGAAAAGGCATTCAAAGAAAGAACTTGCATTTATATTGCACCTTTAATGACCTCAGGAAATCCCAAAGTGCTTCTCAGCCAATGAAGTATAATTTGATGTGTATCCATTGTTGTAATGCGGGGAACCCGGCAGCCAATTAGCACACAGTAAGGTCTCACAAATAGCAATGAGATAAATGACCAGATAAACTCCCCAACGCCCCCTGCCCCCTCCCCACAGCCCCCTGCCCTCTTCCCCTGGCCCCCTCTCCACAGCCCCCAGCCCCCTCTCCACAGCCCCCTACCCCCTCTCCACAGCCCCCAGCCCCCTCTCCACAGCCCCCTACCCCCGCTCCACAGCACCCAGCCCAAAGCCCCCGGTCCCCTCCCCACAGCCCCCGGCCCCCTCTCCACAGCCCCCTGCCCTCTTCCCCCGGCCCCCTCTCCACAGCCCCCAGCCCCCTCTCCACAGCCCCCTGCCCTCTTCCCCTGGCCCCCTCTCCACAGCCCCCAGCCCCCTCTCCACAGCCCCCTGCCCTCTTCCCCCGGCCCCCTCTCCACAGCCCCCGGCCCCCTCCCCACAGCCCCCGGCTCCCTCCCCACAGCCCCAGGCCCCCTCCCCACAGCCCCAGACCCCCTCCGCCCTGCCCCCACCCCACAGCGCCCGGCCCCCTCCTCACAGCCCCCGGCTCCCTCCGCACAGCCCCCGGCCCCCTCCTCACAGTCCCCGGTCCCCTCCCCACAGCCCCTTGCCAGCTCCCCATGACCCCCTCCCTACAGTCTCCAGCCCCCTCCCCACAGCCCAAGGCCCCTGGCCCACAGCAACTGGACCCTCCCCCTGGTACCTCCCCACAGCCCCCAGAGCTCAGTCTCCTCCCCAAGCCTCCTCCCACAATCCCTGGCCTCTCCGCACAGCCTCCTCCTGCCCCCCCCCTCAGACCCCATCCCTACAACCTCAGATACCTCCCTCCAGCCCCCACAGCATAACTGATGTATATCTGACATCTAATATACATCTTTGACACACCAAATGTCAGACTTAGTTACAGATACAGAGCCAGTCATTGACCTGCCACCTGAAATTTACAAGCAATTACAACTGCATTCTGAGACACATCAGCGGTTTCTAAGTAGCTACAATGACATGAATTTTCCTCTTTAGAGCAATGGCCTTAAAGGCAAAAGCTAGGTTAGCAACCAAATACCCACCATTTTTATTCGTTTATGGGATGTGGGTGTCGCTGGCAACGCCAGCATTTATTGCCCATCCCAAATTGCCCTTGAGAAGGTGGTGGTGAGCCACCTTCTTGAACCGCTGCAGTCTGTGTGGTGAAGGTACTCCCATAGTGCTGTTAGGTAGGGATTGCCAGGATTTTGATATACTTCTAAGTCAAGATGGTGTGTGACTTGGAGGGGAACGTGGAGGTGGAGGTGATGGTGTTCCCATGTGCATTCTGCCCTTGTCCTTCTAAGTGGAAGAGGTCACGGGTTTGGGAGGTGCTGCCGAAGAAGCCTTGGTGAGTTGCTGCAGTGCATCTGGTAGATGGTACAGACTGCAGCCACGGTGGTGGTGGAGGGAGTGAATGTTTAAGGTGGTGGATGGGGTGCCAATCAGACGGGCAGTTTTGTCCTGAATGGTGTCGAGCTTCTTGAGTGTTGTTGGAGCTGCACTCATCCAGGCAAGTGGAGAGTATTCCATCACACTCCTGACTTGTACCTTGTAGATGGTGGAAAGGCTTTGGAGAGTCAGGAGGTGACTCACCACAGAATACCCAGCCTCTGACCTGCGCTTGTTGCCACAGTATTTATGTGGCTGGTCCAGTTAAGTATCTGGTCAATGGTGACACCCAGGATGTTGATGGTGGGGGATTAGGCGATGGTAATGTCGTTGAATGTTAAGGGGCATTGGTTAGACTTTCGCTTGTTGGAGATAGTCATTGCCTGGCACTTCTGTGGCGTGAATGTTACCTGCCACTTATCGGCCCAAGACCCAAGATTACTTATGAGCAATGCCATGGGAGATTAGCTAGTATTCTATGAATGGACATCAATTGCAGATATAACCTCGCTACAAGCACATGGTTTATTATACTGAAAATCCACAATGCCGATAATGAGAAAGACACTAAACCTCTAAGTATCATTAGTAACTTGCTTATCTTGAAGACCCTTTCTTGCAAAGGCACACCTGTAAATGTCTATTCAATTTCATGAATTCCTAATATACCAGCCAGTTATGCTTTCATGCTCCGTGTCACTAGAAATGTGGCGACAAGTAAACAATTCAAGAAACTGTCTGGATAATATCATTACTGACCTTTGGAGAGGAGGCAAAGTAGGACAATGAAGAATGACTGAGCAAAAACGTTCCAATCAAAATTTCAAAAAAATAATCTTTGGAAGATTCAAAACATTTTAGTTTACTATATGACCACAATTAATGAAAGGGTCCTGAATAAAAAGGAAATTTGCAAATAAATGGTATGTGTGTGTCTGACTGCTTTATTCTAATGTGTATGTTTGTGTGCCTGTTTCCTGGTCTATGTCTCTGTTTCTCTAATCGTGTCTGAGTCTTTGTCAGTGTGTATCTGTTACACTCTCTGTGTATCTGTTTATGTATACCTGTGTGTAGTTGTGTGTCATTCTGAGTAATTCTATGTACTCCTGTGTCTGTTTCTTGTGTATCGGCCAGTATGCATCATCTCACATAAGAACATAAGAAATAGGAGCAGGAGTAGGCCATTTGGCTCCTTGAGCCTGCTCAGCCATTTAATGAGATCATGGCTGATCTGATCTTGGGCTCAGCTCCATTTCCCTGCCTGCTCCACATTATCCTTCACTCCCTTATTGTTCAAATATCTGTCTATCTCAATGACCCAGCCTCCACAGCTCTCTGGGGCAGAGAATTTCACAGATTTACGACCCTCTGAGAGAAGAAATTCCTCCTCATCTCAGTTTTAAATGGGCAACACCTTATTCTGAAACGATGTCCCCTAGTTCTAGATTCCCCCATGAGGGGAAACATCTTCTCTGCATCTACCTTGTCGAGCCCCGTCAGTATCTTATATGTTTCAATAAGATCACCTCTCATCTAAACTCCAATGAGTATAGGCCCAACCTGCTCAACCTTTCTTCATAAGTCAACCCCTTCATCTCAGGAATCAACCTCTTGAACCTTCTCTGAACTGTCTCCAATGCAAGTATATCCCTCCTTAAATATGGAGGCCAAAACTGTACTCAGTACTCCAGGTGTGGTCTCACCAATACCCTGTACAGTTGTAGCAGGACTTCCCTGCTTTTATACTCCAACCCCCTTGCAATAAAGGCCAACATTCCATTTGCCTTTTTGATTACTTGCTGTACCTGCATGCTAACATTTTGTGTTTCATGCACAAGGACCCCCAGGTCCCTCTGTACTGCAGCATTTTGTAATCTCTCTCCATTTAAATAATTTTGCTTTTTTATTTTTCTTACCAAAGTGGATAACCTCACACTTTCCCACATTATACTCCATCGGCCAAATGTTTGCCCACTCACTCATCCCTTTGCAGATTCTTGCTTTCCCACCTATCTTTGTATCATCAGCAAATTTGGCTACATCGGCCCCTTCATCCAAGTCATTGATATAGATTGTAAATAGTTGAGGCCCCAGCACTGATCCCTGTGGCACCTCAGTAGTTACCGTTTGCCAACTGGAAAAAGACCCATTTATCCTGACTCTCTGTTTTCTGTTAGATAGCCAATCCTCTACCCATGCTAATATATTACCCCCAACCCCATGAGCTCTTATCTTGTGCAGTAACCTTTTATGTAGCACCTTATCGAATGCTTTCTGGAAATCCAAATACACTACATCTATTGGTTCACCTTTATCCACCCTGCTCGTTTCATCCTCAAAGAACTCCAGCAAATTTGCCAAACATGATTTCCCTTTCATAAAACCATTCTGACTCTGCTTGACTATTATGATTTTCTAAATGTCCTGTTACTGCTTCCTTAATAATGGACCCCAGCATTTTTCCAATGACAAATGTTAGTCCAACTTGTCTATAGTTTCCTGCTTTCTGTCTCCCTCCCTTCTTAAGTAGGGGCGTTACATTTGCGGTTTTCCAATCCGCTGGGACCTCTCCAGAATCCAGGGAATTCTGGTAGATTGCAACCAATGCATCCACTATCTCTGCAGCCACTTCTTTTAAGACCCTAGGATGCAGGCCATCAGGTCCAGGGTACTTGTCCACCTTTAGTCCCATTATTTTACCGAGTACTTTTTCTTTAGTGATAGTGAATGTTTTGAGATCCCCCTCCCTATAGCTCCTTGATTATGTATTATTGGGATGGTTTTAGTGTCTTCTACCATGAAGATTGATACATTTGTTCAAAGCCTCTGCCAGTTCCATGTTCCCCATTATTAATTCCCTAGTCTCATCCTCTAAGGGACCAATGTTTACTTTAGCTACTCTATTCCTTTTTATATACCTGTTGAAGCTCTTACTATATCTGTTTTTATATTTCTTGCTAGTTTACTCTCATAACCCATCTTCTCTCTCTTTATTATTTTTTTAATCGTCGTTTGCTGGTTTCTAAAAATTTCCCAATCCTCTGGCCTCCCACTAATCTTGGCAACATTGTGTATGCCTTTGTTTTCAATTTGATACCATCCTTTACTTCCTTAATTAGCCATGGATGGTTCTCCCTTCTCTTAAAGTCTTTCCTTCTCACTAGAATATATTTTTGTTGAGAGTTATGAAATATCTCCTTAAATGTCTGCCATTGCTTATCAATCGTCTTACCCTTTAATCTATTTTCCCAGTCCACTTTAGCCAACTCTGCCTTCATACCTTTGTAATTGCCTTTATTTAAGATCAGGACACTAGTTCGAGACCCAACTTTCTCACCCTCCAATTGAATTTGAAATTCAACCATGCCAAGATCACTCTTTCCGAGAGGATCCTTCACTATGAGATCATTTATTAATCCTGTCTCATTACACAGTACCAGATCTAAGATAGACTGCTCCCTGGTTGGTTCCACAATGTATTGTTCTAGGAAACCATCCCGGATATACTCTATGAACTCTTCCTCGAGGCTTCCTTGGCCAATTTGATTTGCCCAATCAATATGAAGATTAAAAATGCCCTTGATTATTGCTGTATCTTTCTTACAAGCCTCCATTATTTCTTGATTTATACTCTGTCCAACAGTGTAGCTACTGTTAGGGGGCCTATAGATATAGATTACTCCCACCAGTGACTTCTTTCCCTTATTATTTCTTATCTCCACCCAAACTGATTGTACATCTTGCTCTTCTGAGCCAATATCATTTCTCACCACTGCACTGATCTCATCCTTTATTAACAGAGCTACCCCACCTCCTTTTCCTTTCTGTCTATCCTTCTGAAATGTCTCATACCCCTGAATATTCAGTTCCCAGCCTTGGTCACCTTGCAACCACGTCTCTGTAATGTCTATCAGATCATACCCATTTATATCTATTTGTGCCGTCAACTCGTCTATCTTGTTATGAATGCTGCATGCATTCAGATAAAGAGCTTTTAATTTTGTCTTTTTACTATTTTTCCGTGCTTTGACCCCATTTTCTGATGCACTCTTATTTTTATACGTTCTGTCCCTTCCTGTCACACTCTGGTTACCATTACCCCCATCGCTACCCTGCTCTATTGCCTTCTCCTTTCTCTTTGACTTTTTAAATTCCCACTCACCTGCACCCTCCCACCCACTGTTTAGTTTAAAGCTCTCTCTACAGCCCTAGTTATTTGATTCACCAGGACATGAGTCCCAGCATGGTTCGAGTGAAGCCCATCCCAACAGAACAGCTCCCTCTTACCCCAGTACTGGTGCCAGTGCCCCATGAATCAAAACCCATTTCTCCCACACCAGTCTTTGAGCCACGCGTTCATCTCTCTGATCTTATTTACCCTATGCAAATTTGCTCGTGGCTCAGGTAGTAATCCAGAGATCATTACCTTTGTGGTTCTGCTTTTTAATTTAGCCCCTAGCTGCTCATATTCCCTCAGCAGAACCTCTTTCTCTGTTCTACCTATGTCATTGGTACCTATGTGGACCACGACAACTGGATCTTTCCCCTTCCACTCCAAGTTCCTCTCCAGCCCAGAGGAGATGTCCTTAACCCTGGCAGGCAACACAGCCTTCGGGACTCATGCTCTCAGTTGCAGAGATCAGTATCTATCCCCCTAACTATACTGTCCCCTACCACTACTACATTTCTTTTTACTTCCCCAACTTGAATGGCTCCCTGTACCATGGTGCTGTGGTCAGATTGCTCATCCTCCCTGCAGTTCCTGCTCTCGTCCACTCAGGGAGCAAGAACTTTGTACCTATTGGACAAGTGCAAGGGCTGAGGCTCCTTCAATGCTACCTTTTGGATCCTCATACCTGCCTCACTTGTAGTCACTCCCTCCTGTCCCTGACAACGGACCAAATTTGAATTATTTAACTGAAGGGGTGTGACTGCCTCCTGGAACACAATGTCCAGGTAACTCTTTCCCTGCCTGATGTATCGCAGTGTCTGAAGCTCAGACTCCAGCTCATCAACTCTGAACCGAAGTTCCTCAAGTCGCCAACACTTAACTGCAGATGTGGTTGCTGTGGATCACACTGGTGTCCACCAGCTCCCACATGCAACAACTGCAACACATCACCTGCCCTGACATCTCTATTATATTTTATTTAATTAATTAGGTTTTCAGGTTTTGAAATATCAATTATCTATGTTTAGTTTTTAATCCCGGCTCTTAATTTAAACCAATGCCCAAGTTTAGAAAAAAGAGAGAAATACTCACCAACCAATCACTTACCTGCTTTCCTGTGATGTCACACTTTGATCCCTCCCCCCCCCCCCCCCCAGGTCGGTACGCGCAGCTCCCGGCTAGCTCCTTTTATCCCCGCTGGAGTCGCTCCGCAGATCCCGCTGGAGGAAAGGTTTGAAGGTTAACAATAGTCTCTCCAAAGTGTGCTGTTATTACTGTTCATTTGTTATTTTTACCTACTGAACATTTGTGCGGTGAATAAATTTACATTTATCTTCATGTCGAAGCTTGCAATTGTTATAAAATAGAACCATATGTGAGAAAACGTAAAAGGCAGCAGAGGAGAATTACCGCATATTAAGAAGGGCAATTTATTCATTTATTGCTGTTCTTTGATTTCAAATGCCTCCAGCTCCTCTTTAGGAATTAAGCAGTTGATAAGCAAGAGAAAATTGTCACAATTATATCTGTCTGTGCCAACTGATCACTCTCTCTTACTCTGCCTTTCCGTTTCTTGTCTTCTCTCTCTCTCTCTTCTTCTCTTCCTCTCTCTCACTCTATAGTGTGTCTATTTTACTGACATTGTGATCACAAGCTCATCAGCCGGTGATGGGGTGATGATGGAGCCCTGCATCTGGATACTGCAATGTCAGCAGAAAGTGTGATTCACACGGCTCCTGTATCTTCTGTTGTTAAGAAACAAGCTGTTGGGACAGGAAGTCAGATAAGTTTCAGAAATAGCAAATAAATATGACACTTGGTTTTGCTGAAGTTGCTAAAGTCACATTGTTAAACTATATTTGTGGGGTTAGTATGAGGAATATTACAGAATGGTACCAGCCCAAAGATGTAATATAATGAGCTGTGGCGGAGACCACATAGGAACAATAACACAATGTATAGCCAATGTTGTTATATGTACCTAAACACAATAACACAATGTATAGCCAATGTTGTTATATGTACCTAAACACAATTCACTATGTATAGCCAATGTTGTTATATGTACCTAAACACAATTCACTATGTATGGCCAATGTTGTTATATGTACGTACTTGGTTGGGTTATCGAGGCAGGGTCCCTTTAAGAGCGTCGTTAGCGTGATGACGTCATAGCCCTGCAACGAGGCCGAGACTCTCAGCCCTCAAGGAGAGTGAATAAAGTAACACGCGTTTTGCCTTTGCTGCAACAAAAGTCTCAGAGCCTGTTAATTTCTAGCGACTCCAACATTGATGACCCCGCTGCTCTTTTGGACGATTCCAAAGACCTCATCCGAAATGGCAACGAATGCCGTTTCCATCAAATTACCCGAGTTTTGGGAACGACAGGCTGCCGCTTGGTTCGCCCAGGCCGAGGCTCAATTTGCACTCCGGGACATCACCGCGGACGACACGAGGTACTACTATGTCAACTCTACTCTCGGCAGCTCCACTGCGGCCAGAGTCGTGAGCCTGCTCGAGAACACCCCGGAGCTCAACAAATTCGAAATGCTGAAAACGCACTTCTTAGAAACTTTTGGACTCACCGAAGCCGAGCGCGCACGCCAGCTTTTCTCTCTACCTGGGCTTGGCAACTCCAAGCCCTCGGATCTGATGGACCACATGCTAGCCCTCCTGGGCACACAGGCCGTCCTTCCTCTTCAAGGAACTGTCCCTTCAACAGCTGCCAGGTCAGGTACGGTCGGCTTTAGCCAACTCTTCCAGTACCGATTTCCGCGACCTGGCCAAGGAGGCCGACAAATTTTTCTCCGCCAGGCAACAGTACTGCGTGGCCACGTGGAGCCCTGCCCCCACCGATACAGCCCAACGGCGGCAGCCCCCAAGCCTCTGCTTCTACCATGCGCAGTTCGGCCCCAAAGCCAGGAATTGCCGGCCCCCGTGCAGTTTTCCTGCGTCAAAACAAATGAAAGACGACTCGTCGGCTGCTATGGCTGTCGGCCGTTCAGGCAGTTTGTTATTTATTACGGACACCGACTCCGGATGTCGTTTTCTTTGCGACACGGGTGCCCAGGTGAGCGTCCTGCCCGCGTCAACCACGGGGGGAACCACGGCCCCTTCCTCGAACCCGCCAACGGCAGTTCCATCCGCACCTTCGGGAAATGGAGCGTGGCGTTTTGTTTTGGCGGGCAGCGGTTCATATGGGACTTTGTCACAGCAAAAGTGTCCACCCCCCTTCTTGGCGCTGACTTCCTCTGCGCCAATGGCCTTTTGGTGGACGTCAAGAACCGACGGCTCATCAACGCTGAGACTTTCAGCTCGCTCCCGTGTTCCCTCAGCGTGTCCAGCACGACGAAGTTGTCCAGTGCACTCTCGGCCTCTGACGAGTTTTCCCGCCTCCTCACCGAGTTCCCGGACCTCACGAAGCCCACGTTCTCGTCCGCCACCACCAAACACGGGGTAGAACACCACATCTCAACCACCGGTCTGCCCGTCTACACCCGCGCTCAGCGCCTCGACCCGGGGAAACTTGCCATCGCTAAAGCCGAGTTCGACACCATGGAGCGCCTCGGCATCATCCACCGGTCAAACAGTCCATGGGCCTCGCCCCTCCACATCGCTCCGAAACCAGGCGGCGGGTGGCGCCCGTGCGGCGATTACCGGCGCCTCAACGATGCTACGACCCCCGACCGCTACCCGATTCCACACATCCAGGACTTTTCCGCCCGCCTGGCCGGGAAAGTGGTATTCTCGAAAGTGGACCTCATCCGGGGTTACCACCAGGTCCCTGTCCGGCCGCAGGACATCCCGAAAACTGCAGTGATCACCCCGTTCGGGCTGTTCGAATTCCTCCGTATGGCATTCGGCCTCAAAAACGCCGCCTAGGCTTTTCAATGCCTAATGGACACCGTGTTACGGGACCTGACATTCCTGTTTGTATACCTGGACGACATCCTCATCACCAGCGCCTCCAGGACGGAGCATGTGTCGCACCTTCGGACTCTCTTCCAATGCCTCAGCCAGCACGGCCTAATCGTCAACCCGGCCAAGTGCCAGTTTGGGCTGTCCTCGATCGACTTTCTCGGGCACCGCATCATGAAGGATGGGGCGGTGCCACTGCCATCGAAAGTGGAGGCCGTGATGGATTCCTGCGACCCCTCACCGTGAAGGCCCTGCAGGAGTTTTTGGGCATGGTGAACTTTTACCATCGCTTCGTCCCCCGAGCAGCCCAGCTTATGCGGCCCCTTTACGAGGCCCTCAAAGGCAAGCCCGACAAGCTTGCCATCGACTGGTCCGAGGAGATGGCCAATTCTTTCACGGACACGAAGAGGGCCCTGGCTAACGCGACCATGCTGGCGCATCCATTACCTGATGCGCCGATCGCTCTCAGCACCGACGCCTCGGACTATGCGGTCGGCGCCATCCACGAACAGTGGGTCAATGGCACCTGGCAGCCGCTCGCCTTCTTCAGCAGGTAGCTCCGCCCCAACGAGCGGAAGTACAGCACCTTCGATCGCAAACTTCTCAGCCTCTATCTTGCCGTCCGACACTTCCGTTTCCTACTGGAGGCTCGCCCGTTCACAGCGCTCGTGGACCACAAACCGTTGAACTTCGCCATGGTCAAAGCTTCCGAGCCGTGGTCGGCCCGTCAGCAACGCCAGCTGGCCTTCATCTCAGAGTTTACAATGGACATCCAGCATGTGGCTGGGAAAGACAACCCCGTCGCCGACTGTCTCTCCCGAGCCGTCGCCAGCGCCGTACACCTCGGCATCGACTACACCCGCATGGCGGCCGACCAGGCCTCCGACCCGGACGTCCAGGCCTACTGGACGGCAGTCACGGGCCTTCAACTAGTGGACATCGCGTTCGACGATGCCGGCACCACACTCCTGTGTGACATCTCCGTTGGGCAGCCACATCCCGTCGTGCCCGACGGGTGGAGACGGCAAGTTTTCGACGCCGTCCATAATCTTTCCCACCCAGGCAGGAAGCCGTCACAGAAGCTGGTGGCGGCTAAGTTCATCTGGCACGGGCTCAGGAAAGACATTCGTGACTGGGCCAGCACCTGCGTGGTATGCCAATGCTCGAAAGTGCATCGCCATACTAAGGCCCTATTGGCGCCTTTCGCGGTGCCCGAGAGGCGGTTCGACCATGTTAACGTGGACCTGGTGGGGCCCCCGGACGCCCTCCCGCGGGTTCACCCACCTCCTCACAATGGTTGACAGAACCACCCGATGGCCGGAAGCCGTCCCGCTGTCTTCAACGACGTCCGCCGATGTGGCTCGGGTGTTCATCAGCACTTGGATCGCCCGGTTCGGCGCCCCATCTGACATTTCCTCCGACCGGGGTTCCCAGTTCACGTCGGAGCTCTGGAATGCTGTCGCCCGAGGTCTCAGGTTGAGACTCCACTGCACCACAGCATACCACCCTCAGCCTAACGGACTGTGCGAACGGTTTCATCGCTCCATGAAGGCCGCGCTCTGGGCCAGCCTCCGGGATGACAGTTGGATCGACAGACTTCCATGGGTCATGCTGGGACTGAGGACCGCCCCCAAGGAGGACCTCCAGTCCTTGTCCGCCGAGCTCGTCTATGGACAGCCGCTACGGGTTCCCGGGGATTTCGTCCCCAACGCAATGGAACCTTGGTCCGCAGCCCGTCAGCGGTCCGACCTTCTGGACAACGCCAAGGTTTTTGCGCCGGTGCCCACGTCGCAGCATGGCCTCCCGCAGTCCCACGTTCCGCTTGACCTTCGTGCGGTGGAGTACTTTTTCGTCCGCCACGACGCCCACCGGGGACCTCTTCAGCCACCCTACGGTGGACCATTCCGCGTCCTGGAAACCAGGGACAAGACCTTCGTAGTGGATGTCAGCAGTAAGCCGGACTGCATTTCCGTGGACCGTCTTAAGCCGGGTCACCTGGATCTCAACCGACCCGTTGAGTTGGCACAGCCCCCGAGACGGGGCCGACCTCCGGTTTCTGCACCCGCAGTCCACCACCAAGCGCCCGAGGTCCCTCCGACAAACCCCCCGGTCCCCGCCCCGGAATTGAGGAGCCATTCCGACCGGGTGATCCGGCCCCCCCAACGACTGACATTGCCAGTGCTAGTGAATTCTGGGGGGACGTATGTGGCAGAGACCACATAGGAACAATAACACAATGTATAGCCAATGTTGTTATATGTACCTAAACACAATTCACTATGTATGACCAATGTTGTTATATGTACGTACTTGGTTGGGTTATCGGGGCAGGGTCCCTTTAAGAGCGGCGGTAGCGTGATGACGTCATAGCCCTGCAACGAGGCTGAGACTCTCAGTCCTCATGGAGAGTGAATAAAGTAGCACGCGTTTTGCCTTTGCTGCAACAAAAGTCTCAGAGCCTGTTGATTTCTAGCGACTCCAACAGAGCCATATTTGTTTTCCATGTTCTGGCTGTCTGGCGCAAAGATCAATGTAATGTTCCTCTTCTTTTGATGCCCCTACACCAGGTGACCAACTATTAGCATCGCCTGCTTGTGTCAACATTCTTCAGTTACCAGTGATCCAGGGATACTGGACACTACAACATCCTCCAAAACCCTGAGCCCTACTTACACTACTTACCTGGTTACACCCTGAGCCCTACTTACCTGGTTCTTGAATGTGTTATTCAGAAATTTTAAACTTGTAACATCGACACTGAGAGTTTGGTTTTTTAAATGAAGTCATTTTTCCCACGTTATATTATGATGTGGTGGTGTTGATCAATGTAGGATGTTTTTTTTAGATACAAGATGGTGATGAAGTTGGGGGAGATCAGAAACTTGCTCCACAGAGCTGGATGGTCACCAGAGCCTACAACTACAGGGGACAGTTGCCAAATGAATGGGAAATGTTGACATAGCAATTTACAAAGGTAGATGTTGGTGCAAAACCGTGATCAAATTTCATGACGACAACAAGTAGTAAGGTTTGTGGACAGGAAGTTTGTGTTTACACAAGGTTTTGGCCAATGGCTCTTTCTGTTGCACAGGGGAATTAAGGACACGTGTAGTCTTCAGCGGGGTTGGAGGCTGGGGACCTGACCTGGGAGACACTGACCTAATTCAGTCCCTGCTTTAAAATCATACAATCTTTCCTTATTTTGTATAATACTTTGCTTTTATATGAAAATTTATGGTTAACTAGCAAAAGTTTGAGGAATTTGGGAAAGAGAGAAGTACAGTAGGTTGGAGAAGAGGATTTTATCTACAATACAGACTGTGGAGCTGCGACACTGGATCCACTGGCAGGAGGGTGTAACTACAGTGTGACAAGTTTACACAGGCAGTTTACACTATAAATGTGGACATAGGAATTCAAAATGTGAAAGAGTGACAACAGGAAGTAATGTTCTGTAGACAGGAAGTGCACATAAAGAAGATTTTTTATATTATACATAAATATCCTCTCATGCATTGTGTGCATGTTTATGCAAGTGTAGTGAGCTCTGTGTTTAGGTCAGTGGGGCCTGACAAAGACAAATTATTGACAATTGCCATCTTATTCATAATGCCATTGTGTGCAATGGATTCTGGGAGCATTGCTTTAGCTTCTTGTTATACTGGAGCTGACAAGATGCTGTTCCCACTGGACCTTCATCGTCAATCTGACTCTAGGAGCAATAAGGGACCTTACTGTACACTGGGGTTTTCACACTGTGTTAATGGTTATGGGGACATGAAGGTGACCTGAGAAACCTAATATCTCAGGGTTTTGAAGAAATTGCCATCACATTGAATTTAGATTGCTCATGTGACTATCTATTGTATCCTTGATTTTTTTATTAATCTAATACTGGTAGGTCCACCTGTCTAGTTTTGGATTGGAAAGTTTGTTTTAATGCGTTCCCTGTAAACTTCTAAACTAAAGGAATCAAGGGATTTTGAGAGAGTGCAGGAAAGTGGAGTTGAGGTAGAAGATCAGCCAGGTGGAGAATGCTCGAGGGGCCGCGTGGCCTACACCTGCTCCTATTGATGTTCTTATGTAACATAGGAACATAGGAATTGTTAGACAACAAAGATCAAGGCCCATCTAATTTGCCTGCTGCCATCCTGGTCATTGTATTCTACAACAATAATGTTCAATGACTAATCATGGCAACCAATCTTTATCAATTAGTCCAAAACAGACTCCGACCTGGGGAAGGGAAAACACAGACAGTAAAAGTCTGTATTTTAAAATGAAGTAATATTTCCCATTCCTATACATGATGCATGATGCTATGGAGTTGTTAGTTTGAAGATTTTAAATTAATTTTCAGAACAGAAAGTGGAACATCACAAAACAGGCCTTGAACCCACCTCTTGCCTGGTCCTTGTCTTGCCCACTATTTGGTTTTGGACTTATCAGAAGGTGGAAATTGTAAATACTGCAATGTTTTCAGAGTGGTGAGGTTTCACTGTCCATTCGTATTGCTTTTGGGGCAGGGTTTGAAGATTCTAGGCCTGGAATTCCTCCTTATGTGTATTTAAGTACACAAACCACACACCAACATGCCATGCACATGATATCTACATATACTGTGTGATGTATACAAGGCTGAAATTCTCTCAATCTTGTAAGAAGTATAGTTGGCTGACTGGAGCTATATTGCTGACTGTGCATCATTGCAGTAACACTGAGATCAGCCATACATGATCAATGTGGAGACGTACTTGGACACGTGTATAGACTGTTATACCTGGGCACATAGTCAGCCCTCTATAAACCTTTCACTGTGTAATATTTTTTTTAAAGTGCTCAGGAGGTGTCATTGCTGAGTGCAGCTTTGCCTCAGGTTGTTGTTGTATTGCACTTTATTGTTGTTGTATTGCACTGTCTGTGTGGAGTTTGCACATTCTCCCCGTGTTTGCGTGGGTTTTCTCCGGGTGCTCCGGTTTCCTCCCACAGTCCAAAGATGTGCGGGTTAGATTGATTGGCCATGATAAAAAAATTGGCCCTTAGTGTTAGAGGGGATTAAATACGTGGGGTTACGGGGTTACGGGGATAGGGCTTGGGTGGGATGGCTGTTGGTGTAGGGACCGGGTGCTAGGGTTTGGATGATCAGCCATGATCTCGTTGAATGGCGGAGCAGGCTCGAAGGGCCGAATGGCCTACTCCTGCTCCTATCTTCTATGTTTCTATGTTTATCTAAAGTCAAACTGGTGTGAGACCACTTCCTGGAGGAAGGTCGCTCATACCAGAGCTTTAGTGCATTTAGGAATCATAAGGATACCCAAGTCGCACATTATATTGCCACCCAAAACCATTCCACATCCACTAGAAAGTGCACCCTAATAAAATGTAATAAATACTTAATAAATGCTAACTGATCTCCAGTAGTATGGCTTTTAGTGAGTTGGAGGTTTAATAAGAATAGGGGTGTTATGCCATTTTATATTGGTAGGGAAACTAAATTATCAGCACCAGAGCACGGCGCAGGATCCAACTAGTTCCAACCTAAAATAGCAATCAGGGTTCTATTTACATTGTAGGACCCTGATTTCCATATTAAAAGGGCCCCTTTGCCTGAAACAGGCAGGAGCTTTGGACACCTGGTGGTAGGCCCCTTTCAAAATGGAGCCGGCCACATTGCCACTGTTAACGGGCAGTAAGGCCACTGACTCCATTTTGAGGCCGTTCTCACCCGTTAACGCCAGGTGAAGACAGTGAAGATCGACCACACTTTGTTTTGCCCATCAGCCTCCTCCTCAGACCTGTCCACATTCCCTTTTGCACTTTCCAGTATTCCACCTCCTGCCACATCACTTTCTCCAGTATCAGTTGGTTTCCTGTCTCTCTGTTCCTGCCTTAAATTTCATGCTGGAAAATCACAAGCTGGGGCCAACAATTTCCTAATATGCCCTCCTGGAGTGTGCCAGGAGCAGAGAAGCAGAAAGTTTAATGTACTGTTAGTGAGTTTGCTGACTTCACAGAAATCACAGAAACCCCACAGTGCAGATAGAGGCCATTTCGGCCCATTGAGCCTGCACCGACACATATCCCACCCGATCCCCGTAACCCCTACACCAACACATATCCCACCCTATCCCCGTAACCCCACGTATTTAATCCCCCTAACACTAAGGGTCAATTTATCATAGCCAATCAACCTAACCCGCACATCTTTGGACTGTGGGAGGAAACCGGATCACCCGGAGGAAACCCACGCAAACACGGGGAGAATGTGCAAACTCCACCCAGACAGTCGCCCGAGGCCGGATTCGAACCCGGGTCCCTGGTGCTGTGAGGCAACAGTGCTAACCACTATGCCACCATGCTGCCTTTAATGCTGGAGAGCTGGATCTGTTTCTGGCTGGGGTGGAGGTCACCTCATATAAAAGGTCAGTACTGTATGACATTAATCAGAGCCAGAGTGGTCTCCTGAACTAGCTTTGATCACCTAAGGGGTTCAGAGAGGAATTTTCCAGATTTGTTTTCCCCCTAATTGGTCTGGTTATATCTCTGTACTTTTGCCTCACCCAGGAGATCACATGGTTTTGGGTGGGATGGAGAGTATATGTATGTAATGGCCCGGATTTTGCAGTCAGTGGCGAAGGATCGGCGCTTGCCATTCATTACGCCTACAGCTGCCCACAGACTATTCATGGGTTTTTGAGCAGCAACCTATGGTATTTAGAGAGCCATTTCAGCACAGCGCACTCTACAGGGGATTTGTGGCATGTGTGAGTAGGACAAGCAACAGCGTGTCTCTTCAACCAATCAGATTGAAGAATCCTCACTGAGCCATGCAGAGTCTGAACCAGGAAGTACAAATTAGAATATTTAATACAGTGTAAAATCATGTACAGAAAGCAAACGAAAGATGGGATTAAGAGAGACAGAGAGATAAAAGAGAAGGAAAGATTTTTTTTTTAAATTATTTAAAATTTTTTTACATGTCCAACAATAATTAAATTCTGAAGGAATGCGACTCCACACTTGTAAAATTTAATTTTCAGGGCCAGAGACAATCTTTGGCAGTAATTGGGACTTATCAGTCATGTCGTAAAAAATTCACTTACACCTGAATGGACAAGCCCTTTTTCTGATGTTTTTAGTGGGTATCTAGTGGGTAAGTGCCACAACTTCATGCCCTTCATGAGTTTTAAAGCTGAATCTATCGGCGAGGTACCAGTGTAGCGAAGCTTGTGGAAGAGCAGGGAAAATCGGACAGCAACTTCCGGATTTCTGTGTTTAACTGCGCCTGTGCGGACTCCGGAAGTTGCTGTCCGATTTACTCCATAATAACGGTGAGCGCTGATAGCCTCACCGTTATTCTTAATGCAAAATCTGGGCCATTGTGATGCACAAAGCATTGCAGTTGTGTGGGACAAGCTGGATGGATTAATGGGTCTTTTCCTGTCTTTCATTGTTCGTATGTTCTTAATAAGCATACATTTCCATAAACAACAAAAATTGCCTCATAAAAGTTAAATGTTTGGTTCAGAAGAGGAAGATCTTTTAAATTTAATTTTCAACATTAATAAACAGCAATCCAGTCACTCTAAACAATATTTTTGTTCTCTTTTTTAATCATACACAAAGAAACCGCAATCACAAGTGTATTGACAATCCAATTCCTATTTCCTTTAAAAGTGTTTTGGAAGAAGCAACGAAACTCTCAAAATATCACTATGTGGGGACACAATCTTCTACATTTCAACTCCTGTTCATGTGTTAATTGCATGCTGGAAAATTCTTCAAGTTACATGCTCAGAATGCACAGATCTGATTGAAAGCTCTCTCAACTGTTGAGGAAAAGTATCTGGCAAAAAGCCAGGCTTTTGAGAAAGGCTGAAGCCTTGAAGTAACCACTTTGGGGAAGGTGTTAAAAGACAATTCAATGTGTAAAATTAATCCATTATTGTGGAAAAAGATATATTTTTTGATTTTATTTTGGTTTAAACTTTATTTTGAACATTATAAAATTTTGGTTAGTGAGGAAAAACTGTCAGATGAAAGTTTTCTTTAAAAAGGCATTTTGATTTTGACCTGATTGAGTTCTTTGATGAAATAAAGGAGAGGGTTGATGAGGGTAGTGCGGTTGATATGTATATGGACATAATGGGCCAGTAATTCCTGTCCCAACATGTGAGTACGGTCGGGGTACTCACGCGTCTGGCTGGAGGAAATGCCGGTTTTCAGCATGCACAGCGCATGCGGGGAAAACCGGCATTTCCTGCCCTCTGAACGAAGGGGTTCAGAGGCAGAACGCGCGCGACTGCACAGGCAGCGCGTGCGCAGTAAAATTCCTTTTTTTTTCAAAGTTGCGCGCGTGTAAAGGCCTCCGGTTTTTACGCGTGGAAAAACAAGACGTAAGTATTTAGTTTTTCAGGTAAGTGGGCTTTTAGTACAATGTAGACATTTTTTTCCCACAGGTTTGTTATTTTTAAAGAATTTACAGGATGGTAAGTTTAGTTTTAGACCCTATTTTTAAAAATTTTATTTTTTTCAAAAAATGGATTAATTGTTTAAAACATTTTTAAAAACTTATTTATAGTTATTATAATCAGTGGGATGTTTTTTAAAATTTTATTTAAAGTTAAAGTAGTGTTTTGGCAGCCCATGCTTTTCATGAGTTTGACAGCTCTTACTGTCAAACTCATGAATGAGTTTCCCCTCCCCTGATTGGCTGCACAGTGCTCACCTGATCCCAGCCGGCACATCGCACTAACTACGCCACTGGATCAGGTTAGCACAGCGCGCCGACAGCTGAGCCGGGCCTGTGAAAGGAAATGCAAGCAGGCCCGGGCTTCAGATGTCGGCGCACAGGGTGAGTGCAGATCGGGGGCTTGCACGCGCGGCAAGCCCCCGATCTAATTTCAGGGCCAATAGACTTGTTAGCAAGATTAAAGCCCATTAAAGGGGCAGTAGCTACATGGATACAAAATTGGCAAAGAGACAAAAAGCAGAGAGTAGTGATGAACGATTGGTTATCAGACTGTAGATAAGTATACAGTGGTGTCCCCCAAATAAACAACAACAACTTTTAATCAAATGCTCCTGCAATGGAAGATAGTGCAGATTGTATTGATTGTATTAAGATCACTGTTCTTCTTGATATATATCAATGACCTGGACTTGGGTATAAGGGGCATAATTTCAAAGTTTGCAGATGATACAAAGCTTGGAAATATAGTAAACAGTGAGGAGGATAGCAACAGACAGAGACAGACTGGTGAAATGGGTAGACACATGGCAGATGAAATTTAATGTGGAAAAGTGTGAAGCGATGCATTTTGGAAGGGAAAATGAGGAGAGGCAATATAATTTAAATGGTTCAATGTTAAAGGTGGTGCAAGAACAGAGAGTCCTGGGAGTTCACATACACAAATCTTTGAAGGTGGCAGGACAAGTTGATAAGGCAATTAAAAGAAGAGGCATAAGAGCATCTGTGGTTGGTAAAATGTTAGAGTCCATTATTAAGGAGACAGTAACGGGACATTTGGATAAACACAATTTAATAGGGCAAACTCAGCATGGTTTCATGAAGGGGAAGTCATGTTTAACAAATTTGCTTGAGTTTTTTGAGGAAGTAACATACAGGGTGGATAAAGGGGAACCAGTGGACGTAGTGTATTTAGACTTCCAAAAGGCATTTGACAAGGTGCCACACAAAAGATTATTGCTCAAGATAAAAAAATCACGGGATTGGGGGTAATATTCTGGCATGGGTGGAGGATTGGCTCTCTAACAGAAAGCAGAGAGTTGGGATAAATGGTTCGTTCTCAGATTGGCAACCAGTAACTAGTGGTGTTCCGCAGGGGTCAGTGCTGGGTCCCCAACTCTTTACAATCTATATTAACGATTTGGAGGAGGGGACCGAGTGTAACATATCAAAGTTTGCAGATGATACAAAGATGGGACGGAAAGTAGTGAGTGAGGAGGACATAAAAAACCTGCAAAGGGACATAGACAGGCTAAGTAGGTGGGCAGAGATTTGGCAGATGGAATACAATACTGGAAAGTGTGAAGTTATGCACTTTGGCAGGAAAAATCATAGAGCAAGTTATTATCTTAATGGCAAGAAACTGGAAAGTACTGTAGTACAAAGGGATCTGGGGGTCCTGGTGCACGAAACTCAAAAAGTTAGTATGCAGGTGCAGCAAGTGATCAAGAAGGCCAATGGAATGTTGGCTTTTATTGCTAGGGGGTTGGAATATAAAAACAGGGAGGTATTGCTGCAGTTGTACAAGGTATTGGTGAGGCCGCACCTGGAATACTGCATACAGTTTTGGTGTCCATACTTAAGAAAAGACATACTTGCTCTCGAGTCAGTACAAAGAAGGTTCACTCGGTTAATCCCAGGGATGAGGGGGTGGTCATATGAGGAGAGGTTGAGTAGATTGGGACTCTACTCATTGGAGTTCAGAAGAATGAGAGGCGATCTTATTGAAACATATAAGATTGTGAAGGGGCTTGATCGGGTGGATGCGGTGAGGATGTTCCCAATGATGGGTGAAACTAGAACTAGGGGGCATAATCTTAAAATAAGGGGCTGCTCATTCAAAACTGAGATGAGGAGAAACTTCTTCACTCAGAGGGTGGTAGGTTTGTGGAATTTGCTGCCCCAGAAAGCTGTGGAAGCTACATCATTAAATAAATTTAAAACAGAAATAGATAGTTTCCTAGAAGTAAAGGGAATAAAGGGTTACGGGGAGCGGGCAGGAAATTGGAAATGAGTCTGGGTTCGGAATGGTCATGGCCCTGTGGGTAGTGGAGCGGGCCCAGGGGCCGTGTAGCCTTGTTCTGCTCCTACTGTGTTCTAATTCTGTTAGATTTCAGGAGATGGTTTTATTCCTGTTCCTGGCTGGGGTGGAGATCGCCTTTACAGAAGGTAAGTACTGTAGAAAATATAGGGACAGAGTGATCTCCTGGAAGAATTTCGATCGCCTAGATGGGTCGGAGAGGAATTTCCCAGATTTTTTTCTCCCAAATTGGCCATTGGGTCTTTATCTGGTTTTTCGCCTCTCCCGGGAGATCACATGGGTTCGGGTGGATGCAGAGTGATAGAAGATTTGAGGTTAGGATCAGATCAGCCATGATCTTATTGAATGGTGGAGCAGGCTCGAGGGGCCGATTGGCCTACTCCTGCTCCTATTTCTTATGTTCTTATGTTCTTAGAGTACAAAAGCAAGGAAGTTATGGAAAACCTTTATAAATCACTGGTTAGGCTTCAGCTGGCGTATCGTGGCCAAATCTGGGCACCACACTTTAGGGAGGATGTCTAAGCCTTGGCGAGGGTACAGAAGAGCTTTTTCAGAATGGTTGAAGGACTGGAGAAGCTGGGGTTGTGTTCCTTAGAACAGAAAATGTTAAGGGGAAATTTGATAGAGAGGATATGAGCTGTTTTGATAATGTTTTTGAATTGAATGGTTACAGCACAGAAAGAGGCCATTCAGCCCATCGAGCCCGTGCTGGCTCTCTGCAAGAGTGCTTCAGCTAGTCCCACTCCCCCACCCTTTCCCCGTAGCCCTGCAAATTTATTTCCTTCAGGTACTTATCCAATTCCCTTTTGAAAGCCATGATTGAATCTGCCACCACCACCCTTTCAAGCAGTGCATTCCAGATCATACCCACTTGCTGTGTAAAAAAGATTATCCTCATGTCGCCTTTGGTTCTTTTGCCAATCACCTTAAATCTGAGTCCTCTGGTTCTCGACCCTTCTGCCAATGGGAACAGGTTCTGTCTATCTATTCTGTCTAGACCCCTCATGATTTTGAACACCTCTATCAAATCGCCTCTCAATCTTCTCTGCTCTAAGGAGAACAACCCCAGCTTCTCCAGTCTATCCACGTAACTGAAGTCCCTTATCCCTGGAACCATTCTTGTAAATCTTTTCTGCACCCTCTCTAAGGCCTTCACACCCTTCTTAAAGTGCAGTGCCCAGAATTGGACACAATACTCCAGTTGAGGCCGAACCTGTGTTTTATAAAGGTTCATCATAAGTTCTTAGCTTTTGTACTTGCCTCTATTTATGAAACCCAGGATCCCATATGCTTTTTTAACTGCTTTCTCAACCTGCCCTGCCACCTTCAATAATTTGTGTACATATACCCCCAGGTCTCTGTGGTCATGCACCCCCTTTAGGATTGTACCCTTTAGTTTATATTGCCTCTCCTTGTTCTTCCTACCAAAATGTATCACTTCACACTTTTCTGCGTTAAATTTCATCTGCCACGTGTCCGTCCATTGCACCAGCCTGTCTATGTCTTCTTGAAGTCTATTACTATCCTTCTCACTGTTCACTATGCTTCCAAATTTTATGTCATCTGCAAATTTTGAAATTGTGCCCTGTACACCCAATCCAAGTCATTAATATATATGAAGAAAGGCAGTGGTCCTACTTCCGACCCCTAGGGAACACCACTGTGTACGTTCCTCCAGTCCAAAAAGTAACCATTCACCACTACTCTTTGTTTCCTATCACTTAGCCAATTTCGTATCCATGCTGCCACTGTCCCTTTTATTCCATGGGCTTCAACTTTGCAGGCAAGTCTATTAGATGGCACTTTCATCGGGTATGGTAGCATAGTGATTATATCACTGGATTAGTAAGCTATAGGCTTGGGCTAATGATCTGGCGACATGAGTACAAATCCCACCACAGCAGCTAGGGAATTTAAATTCAGTTAATAAATAAATCTGGAATAAAAAAAAAAGCTAGTATCAGTAACGGTGACCCTGAAACTACCGGATTGTTGTAAAAACCATCCTGTAGGGAAAGAAATCTGCCATTCTTACCCGGTCTGGCCTATATGTGACTCCAGACCCATAGCAATGTGGTTGACTCTTAGTTGTATAAGGTGGCTCACCATTTCAGAAGCCAAGTTGTATAAAATGGCTCACCACCTCCTTCTCTAGGGCAATTAGGGATGGGCAATAAATGCTGGCCTTGCCCACATCCCGTGAACAAATAAATAAAAAATAAAAAATCTTTATCAAACGCCTTTTGGAAATCTATGTACACCACATCAACCACATTGCCCTCATCAACCCTCTCTGTTACCTCATCAAAAAACTCAATCAAGTTAGTTAAACATGATTTGCCTTTACAAATCCATGCTGGCTTTCCTTAATTAATCCACACTTGTCCAAGTGACTGTTAATTTTGTCCCGGATTATCGTTTCTAATATAGATGTTTCCACTGGCAGGAGGGTCAGTAACCAGAGGACACTTGTGCTTGACAAAACATCCAGGAGGGAAATGAGGAGATATTTTTTAATGCAGCGAGTTATGATCTGGAATGCACTGCCTGGAAAGATGGTAGAAGCAGATTCAATAGTAACTTTCAAAAAGGAATTAGATATATACCTGAAAAGGAAAAATTTGCAGGGCTATGAGCAAAGAGCAAAGGAATGGAACTAATTAGATAGCTCTCTGAAAGAGCCAGCACAGACATGATGGACTGAATGGCCTCCTTCTGTATGGAACTGTATGGTTCTATGATTCTATTCTATGATTGATTGGATTGGTTCTTCCATTAAAACATTTTGATTGTTTAAATAGGAAAATTCAAATTAAAATGTTTACAAAGGAATTTCAATGTTAAATGTTGACATGAAAGTGCGACAAAAACTATGACAACAGCAATGGAAATTTGTGTTCAGTAAGTGTGTGCACATACAAGGTTTTTACTAAGGTACAGAATGTAGTAACTTTAAAAAAATTAAACACTATGGGGGTGAGGGTGGTAATTTTAACCTTCAATGCAGTAATCTGGTGGAGCAGATGCCTGTCAGGTGAAATCAATGGAATGAACATCACAGGTGGGTTATGCACAGACAGGTGATTCACTTCACCAGATCACTAGCCGAGCTGTGAAGGTGGAAAATTAGTACTTATAAAGAAAGAACTTGTATTTATATTGCATCTGTCATGATCTTGGGATGTCCCAATGCGTGTTACAACAATGAAGAACTTTTGAAATATAGTCACTGTTGTAATGTAAGGAATACAACAGTAATTGGAACACAGGAACAGGAATAGGTCATTCAGCCCCTCGAGCCTGTTCTGCCATTCAATGAGATCATGGCTGAACTGTATTGTGGCATTGCCACATTGGGGAAACACTGTGTGTATGTAGATAAACCTGTATAATCCCCTTTTAACTGCTGTATTCCCCTCCCCCCGCAAGACAGTTGCAAGCTGAGAGGAATAAGGCATGTTCAGACTTGCCTGCTGCTGAGAGAAGGAAAACCAATCAGGTTCCAGCAGGTGACCAATCCGTGAGTCATCACAGGCTCGCGGGCTTTACGAATTCAGTACTGTATTGTGAGAGTTGGAATAAAGACCTATTTCTTGTAGCTCGCTGCGTTGCCTATTTCTTTACGCGGGAGACTGTAGTCTCCCACATTGGTGACCCCGAATGTCGGCGGCCGAAGCCCCCGACTCACGTAGCCCTACAGAGGCCAGCAACGACCCGACGGCAACCAGCAGCAGCCCGATGTCGGCCGGCGCCACATCCTTGAAGCTCCCCACCTTCTGGGAACACCAAGCACCAGCTTGGTTCACGCACATGGAGGCCCAATTCACCCTTCACAGGGTTCAAGACGATGAAGAAAGGTACCTCCACGTAGTCTCAGCACTAGCAAGCTCCACCGCCGCCGAAGTTCTCGACCTGCTGGGGAACCCACCACAGACCGGCAAGTACTCAACCATTAAGGGCCGCTTGCTGCAGGCTTACGGCCTGTCCGGGGAGGAGAGGGCCCGTAGGCTTCTTTCACTACCAGGCCTCGGTGACTCTACCCCGACCCAGTTGATGAGCCGGATGCTTGCGCTCCTGGGCTCTGAACCACAGTGCTTCTTGTTTCGGGCCCTTTTCCTCAGCCTGCTTCCTCAGCAGGTACAGACTGCCCTCGCGGGGTCCCCGATCATGGACTGCGTACAACTGGCAGCCGCCGCGGACAAAGTCTTCGCCGTCGCCCAACTCGGCTGTGCAGCCGCGAGGCTCCCCGACACCACCGAGCGCGCGCCGCCACGCCAGGCCGCAGAACTATGCTACTACCACGCGCGTTTCGGCCACAAGGCCCAACGCTGCAGAGCACCCTGCTCTTTCGATCAAACCAAGATGGCTGCCCGGCCCAACGCGCCAGCCCCACGCCGCCGCCTAGGCCCGCTCGATCGCACCCCCGCCGCCACGATGGCCATCGGCACCGCAGGTAAACTGCTGTACATAACCGACTCCCTTTCAGGGCGCAGATTCCTTTGCGACACCGGAGCCCAATGCAGCATAATTCCTGCCTCCCAGCTCGACATCCAGGCAGGCTGCAGCGGCCCACCCCTCGTGGAGGCAAATGGCGCAGCCATCGCTACTTTTGGAAAGCGACGGTCCGAGGTTTGTTTCAACGGCCAGCGATTTATGTGGGATTTTGTGACAGCCTCGGTGGCACATCCCTTGCTGGGCGCCGATTTTCTTTGCGCCCACGGACTCCTGGTCGACGTCCGCGACAGGCGCCTGATCGACGCAGCAACTTTCGCTTCATTGGCCTGCCAGCAGAGCAACAGCCCGGCCCTCATCGGGTCCTGCTCTGCCCCGGCGGATGACGACTACGCCCGCCTACTCGCAGATTTCCCGAGGCTCACACAACCGACCTTCTCAGCCGCGGCAGCCAAGCATGGTGTCGAGCACCACATCACCACTACGGGACAACCAGTGTTCGCCCGAGCCAGACGCCTGGACCCAGCCAAGATGGCGGTGGCCAAGGAAGAATTCGCCATGATGGAGAAACTGGGCATCATCTGCCGCTCGAACAGCCCCTGGTCGTCCCCCCTCCACATTGTGCCCAAGCCGGGCGGTGGCTGGCGCCCCTGCGGCGACTACAGACGGCTCAACGACGCCACCACGCCCGATAGATACCCCATTCCGCACATCCAAGACTTCTCGGCACACCTAGCAGGAAAGTCCGTCCTTTCCAAGGTCGACCTGATTCGCAGCTACCATCAGGTCCCCGTCCACCACGCAGACGTCCAGAAGACGGTGGTCATCACCCCCTTCGGACTGTTCGAGTTCCTGCGCATGCCCTTCGGGCTCAAGAACGCCGCACAGGCCTTCCAACGGCTCATGGATTCCGTCCTACGGGACCTGAGCTTCCTGTTCATCTATCTGGACGATATCCTCATGGCCAGCGCCAGCAAGGCCGAGCACATCGTGCATTTGCGCTCTCTTTTCCAGCGTCTCAGCCAACACGGGCTAATCGTCAACCCGGCGAAATGCCAGTTCGGAGCAGCCCAAATTGACTTTCTCAGCCACAGAATCTCGCCAAGGGGAGCCATTTCCCTACCTTCCAAGGTGCAGGCGGTGGCGGACTTTCCCCAGCCCACCTCAGTCAAGGCGTTGCAGGAATTTTTGGGGATGGTCAATTTCTATCACTATTTTGTGCCCAAGGCTGCCTCACTCATGCGCCCCCTCTACGAAGCCACCAGGGGCAAAACGGGCAAAGAGCAACTCACCTGGTCCAGCGAGATGGCGACAGCCTTCCACCAGACCAAAAGCGCCTTGGCCAACGCCACACTACTGGCCCACCCCATCCCGGGCGCCAAGACCGCCCTCACCACGGACGCCTTGGATTACGCCGTCGGCGCTGTCCAGCAACAGTGGGTCGAAGGCGCGTGGCAGCCACTGGCATTTTTCAGCCGACAGCTGCGCAAGAACGAGCAGGCCTACAGCAGGTTCGACAGAGAGCTCCTGGCCCTGTTCCTGGCAATCCAGCACTTCCGTTTCCTCCTGGAAGGCCAGCCGTTCACCGCATTCATGGACCACAAGCCGCTCACTTTCGCCATGGCCAAAGTAACCGAACCCTGGTCCGCGCGCCAACAGCGCCAACTCAACTTCATCTCGGAGTTCACCACGGACATCCGCCACGTCGCCGGCAAGGACAATTTGGTGGCCAACTGCCTCTCATGACCCTCGCTCCACGCAGTGCACCTGGGCGTCGACTACGCCAGCATAGCGAGAGACCAGGCCGCCGACGCGGAGATCCAGGCCCTCAGGACGTCAACCACCAGCCTCACTCTGGCCGACATCCACTTCCACGCAGCTGGCACAACCCTCCTGTGCGACGTCTCAGTCCCCTCGCCTAGGCCGGTCATCCCATCCGCCTGGCGCAAGCGAGTTTTCAACATCATCCACGGCCTCTCACATCCAGAGATGCGTGCGTCTCAGAAACTCATGTCCGCCAAGTTCGTCTGGCCTGGACTCCCCAAGGATGTGAGAGACTGGACCAACACATGCGTGGCGTGTCAGCGCGCTAAGGTCCAGCAGCACACCAAGGCGCCATTGGAGTGTTTCCCAGTGCCCGAGAGGCGTTTTGACCACGTCCATGTCAATCTGGTAGGCCCCTTGCCGCCGTCGCACGGTTTCACACACCTGCTCACGATCGTCGACCGCACCACCAGATGGCCCGAGGCGGTTCCCCTCGCCTCCACCACCACGACCGACGTCGCGCGAGCATTCGTCTCGACATGGGTGGCCCGGTTCGGCGTGCCGACTGACATATCCTCGGACAGAGGCCCCCAGTTCACCTCCCACTTGTGGAATGCCATCACCGCCGGCCTCGGCACCAAGTTGCACAGGACAACAGCCTACCACTCGCAGGCCAACGGGCTCTGCGAGCGCTTTCATCGTTCCTTGAAAGCCTCCCTCCGCACCAGCCTGGCCGACACCAGCTGGATTGACAAACTACCCTGGGTCCTCCTGGGATTGCGCACCGCACCCAAAGTGGACCTCCGCGCCTCCGCGGCCGAGCTGGTCTATGGCCAACCGCTCTGAGTACCAGGCGACTTCCTCCCCCTGACAACGGAGCCGTGGTCAGCCGCCAGACAGCTTTCCCTGCACCAGGACGCGGACCAGCAATTCCGTCCAGTGCCCACTTCGCAACACGGCCCGCAGCCGTCCTACGTGCCTCGGGACTTACGACATGCAGAGTTCGTCTTCGTGCGCCGGGACGCACACAGAGGCCCGCTGCAGGCACCATACACCGGCCCCTTCTCAGTATTGGAGACGGGGGACAAAGTTTTTCTTATCGACGTCGGCGGGAAGCCGGACCTTATTTCAGTAGACTGCCTCAAACCGGCGCACCTGGACCTCAGCTTCCCGTTTCGTCTGGCTCTTCCCCCACGGCGGGGCAGACCTCCCGCGTTGGCGGCGGCCCCACAAGAGGACCAAGACACGCCAGAACCTTACTTCCCGGCCGCCACCCCACCTTCGCCGGCAGCCCGTCCAGCCAGCCCACCGGCAGACCAGCCGCCAGACCAGCCGACGAACCAACCGGCCGACCTTCCAGACAGCCCTCCTCACACGCCAGATGGCTACTACAGCCGCTACGGCCGTTTGGTCAAACCTCCGCAGAGACTGACTTTTACAGTTAACGAGGATTCTGGGGGGGGGGCGTATTGCCACATTGGGGAAAAACTGTGTGTATGTAGACAAACCTGTATAATCCCCTTTTAACTGCTGTATTCCCCTCCCCCCACAAGACAGTTGCAAGCTGAGAGGAATAAGGCATGTTCAGACTTGCCTGCTGCTGAGAGAAGGAAAACCAATCAGGTTCCAGCAGGTGACCAATCCGTGAGTCATCACAGGCTCGCGGGCTTTATGAATTCAGTACTGTATTGTGAGAGTTGGAGTAAAGGCCTATTTCTTGTAGCTCGCTGTGTTGCCTATTTCTTTACGCGGGAGACTGTAGTCTCCCACAGTATCATTATATCCACTCTATCCACCCGCCTTGGCTCTGTATCCCTTACTACCCTTGGCTAGCAAGAATCTATCGATCTCTGATTTAAAATTATTAATTGAGCTAGCATCTCCTGCTTTTTGTGGGAGAGAGTTCCACACTTCTAACACCCTTTGTGTGAAGAAATGTTTCCTAACTTCTCTCCCGAATGGCCTGGGCTCTCCCACCAGCAGAAAAGGTTCTCTCTATCAGCCATCAATTCCTTTCAAAAACCTAAAAACCTCAAACAAGTGTTCTATTCCAGGGAATACAAGCCTAGTTTATGTCATATCTCCTCATAAATTAACCATTGGAGCATGATAACATTCTGGTGAATCTGTGCTACACTCCTTCCAAGGTCAATATATCCTTTCTAGGGTGTGGTGCCCAGAACTGTACACAGTCCTCCAGATGTCAAACCAGAACTTTATATAGCTGCAGTAACACTTCCTCCCCTTAATATTCTCACCCTGTACTGTAATATCATGTATTCTACATTTATTTTATTTCGCAGTAATGAAAATAAAGGGCATCAGAAATGTTATAGGCAGGTTAAAAATATATAAAAGCAAAGTACTGTGGATGCTAGAAATCTGAAATAAAAACAGAAAATGCTGGAAATACTCAGCAGGTCAGGCAGCATCTGTGGAGAGAGAAACAGAGTTAACGTTTCAGGTCTGAGACCCTTCCTCAGAACTGGAACAAGCTGGAGATGGAACAGGTTTTTAAGCAAGTGCAGGGAAAGGGGGGAGAGGAGGAAAGAACAAAAGGGAAGGTCTGTGATCGGGTGGAAGGCAGGAGAGATTAAAAGACAAAAGGGATGATGGTGCAAGGTGAAAGGAGATGGTAATGGGACAAGTTAAGAAAGTGTTTAATACACGAATACATCGTGGAATTCGCCACGAGGATCGCTTAACGTGAGGATCCTGGGATCAGTGCCGGCTCCGGCGCTCCAGCACCACAAGGGCGTTTATTCGTCCCATTTACAGGGAAACTTCCCTTTTTACACAGACTGCAGACAGGTGCAACGGGCTCTGCTCATAAAGGGAAGAAAACTCATTAGTGTCCCGTCTCATAGACGTTTAACCCGCGGGGGGCGCTTTTAAAAACCTGCCCACAGCAATATCCGATGAAGAATTTAAAAGCAATGTATGATGCATGGATTTTTTTTTAAGACTGCCGTTAGGTTTACAGGTTAAAAAAAATACTGCAGGAAATCCGTTTAATTTTGCAAAATCTGTACTCGGCTGAAATGGAATTCAAGATTAAGATGTGAAGTAGAAATTTGCATAGACAGAATTAGTAGTGAGACGGGAGAAAGTCTCCTCCTGCTCTCTTTGCCTTGGAGAGGCGAGACGGGAAAGCCCCACCACACTCATTCTTTATTTTCAATGCATTTAAAAGTTTTGAAAAAGGGTTCACCCGAAACGTCGACTCTTAATTTCTCTCTACGGATGTTGCCTGGCCTGCTGAGTTTTTCCAGCATTTTCTGTTGTTATTTCGGATTTCCAGCATCTGCAGTATTTTGCTATCGTAAAAGTTACCATTCTTTGTGTATGTACAGGCTTGGCCTGAGAAAGTTGGCATTCGTTTCACTGAGTCTAATTGAAACTAGCTGCTGATAAATTACACACCTGAACACCCGGCCAGGAAGCTGCTCCAATTCGGACAGAATCCAGAGAGTGCCTTTAACAGCGGGGCCTTTATATCACGGCCTCACACTGCAACATACCACCCCGGGGGAAGATGGCACACAGACTTTTCGCAAAGATGTACGCATGGCTAAAATCGGTACCAATAAGCCAATCTACAGCTGGGCTAAATTTCACCATTACTCCTTTAACGGGAAACACTTGAGTTCAAAGGGTTCGATACTTCTTTCTGCCAAATATACCCTGAAAAGTATATCATTGTATTTGAAAACTCTATCCATTATTTATCTACATAGGCACAGAGACACGCACGAATAGGCAGGACAGATGAGAAAATACACTTTAAAACAAAAGCAAAATCCTGCGGATGCTGGAAATCTGAAATAAAAACAGAAAATACTGGAAACGCTCAGCAGGTCCGGCAGCATCTGTGGAAAGAGAAAGGTTCGGGTCATCGACCTGAAACGTTAACTGTGTTTCTCAGCCGCTGCTGCCTGGCCTAAGTGCTTCCAACATTTTCTGTTTTTAAAGCAAAAATACATATTCATAGACACATAATGTGTCTACTATATACATATTCTCTATATGCATATTTATGTATACATACTCTAATACGCATGTAAATGTGTATATAATTTATATATTTATACATCTCCATACACTATAAATTCTATACGACTACCTTAAGCGTAGCGGCCACTCTGTACTTTATAAATGCCCCTGCTCTGCAATACTGGTTGCAGTAGAATTTCTAAGATTACAATAGGAGACCGGATGATAAGGTGCTCTTCTATCTCCAGCGATTACATCAGCACCGATTACAGTTTGGGGTTGAGATCAAAAATAGAATTTAACCCTAAACAGACAACTGACGATTAACTTTGGAGCTAGATCCCTGGAAATGAGTGCGGGGGAGTGGGGAACATTGCAGAGTAATAAATCTGGCAATGATTTGGATCACATGGGAACACAGCTGGACGTGAAGCAGAGAAGTGCGTGTTAAGAGGGAAATGCCGGCGCGGCGCGGAGCCTCGCTCGGTGCAGCTGTGAGTGTGGATTTGGACTCAAACTCACTCCCACTTGCAGTGACGCTCGGCTCAGCAGTGTCAGCTCCGCAGAATACATCTGGCACCGAATCAAGTACCTGCCACTTGCTCGCTCATTTACACGCACTGGGCACAGGGCAAAAGCACAGTCCTGGTTTAAATATACACCGTCAGGAGTCGATAGGGACAGGCGACTAAACACAAGGCTTGGACCGACTAAGTACTATCAAAGCACAATTACTTCTATACGTCGATGAGCAAATCATTCATGGATAGCAGCAGATGGGGGATCTGGAATGTGCAGCACATGCATCATCTCAGTGCGAAGTCTATATTACAGGGCGAGAAGTGTGTCCCTTGATTACAATAACCTCTTGTGATAATTGCTTTCTACTCCAGCATATGAACATTGACTGCTGTTCACATATTTAATTTCTCTTAGCAAATCCCGATTCACACGGCCTGACACACATCTATGATCTAAAATAAAACTTCCAGACATATGTTATCGCAACTGCTTCTGACATCTTTGGGCCGCTTTTAAACCGTCTGTACCCTTCATTTGGGTTCTGGGGTGTGCGTACAGTGTCCTGAAAGATGTCCAGTGCGGTGTATTACTCTCAGCTCACCTCCATATATGGACCCAGTCCATCCGTATCATCTTTATACATACTATCTTTGTGCAGTCGCCTGCATGTATACATCAGTCACTCGAGCAGTGATGACTGGACTGACAGGTCAACAGTTTCCTAAACTTCAGGGCGGTTAGTTAAACTGAATGTCGATCATTAATTGTTGCACATATTTCCATATAAACAGGGACCCCTGTGTTTGAATCGGATAGCCTCAGTTATATCAACAAAAACAATCAAAATTTGAATAACTGCCGCTCATTAATTAGATGGAATGGGAACATTTGTATCCATAATTCATCGTTACCCTCGATCAAACTGCAGCTAATTTGGCCTCTAGCATTCCTTTCAATTCTTAAACTGGTTAACAAAACTCACTGACGCTGTTATACAGTCAGAGATAAGCTAAGTATCGGTGGATGCTAGCTCAAAACTGAAACCTGCTATCGAGTGCGTGCAATGTAAAACCACACACAACATATACCTGCATAATATACACTCGGTCTGCATTGCACAAATATAGCTGCATGTCTTCTTAATGGCGAAATGGTTATTGGCTAATTCGCAGTATAGATTGTTGCATTGGAAGAAATATAGCTAAATATAAAATTATACCCGGAAGCTTATTACCAAACAATGTGCTTAATTTAGCAAGAGTGTATCATCAATGAGGCAAGAAGCCCTTTCCCGTTTTGCACAGAATCACTGACCAGAAGATGTTGCCGTCACCCACAAGTCTTTTAATCTCCCTGGTTCAGCGGCAAAACAAGGAGGTGGCGCGAGTTTAGGGTTCCATCAATTGGGGCTTCACAGGTTAAATGTGGATGATTTAGGGCTAAACCAACAATGAATGGATATCGTCTTTCGGATCTTGACCCACGAAGGACGGAAAACACTTTGAAGTTAAAGAAAGCTTATCATTTTACCAACTGTTAGGATTTGCAAACTCGCCGCAGTCAATTCGCAGCGCGTATATAATAGATCAGGAAAATAGGCTCTCGCCTTCTCTCGATCTTCTTTTCCTTTTTTCCCCTTTCTCTTTCTTTCCACGTTTGCAGAGACATACATTTCACTTAGACCCTGATCTCAGTTTAGTTCTCAGGCTAGTAACAATTATTGTGGGAAGTAATAGCGTATATAAGCAATTACCATGTCAGATTACAGCCTGCATTGCAGGGACAGAGAGAAACTTATTACAGCCCTCTCACAAAGAGTCGCTCCACGTTGCTGCCTTCAGATTTCCACCGTGTGTTAACGGGCTTTCTATATTTGTAAGAGCGCAAATGAAGATAACGATGGGGTACTGTGCCCATATTGTTCGCGTGGCCGACTAGCTGGTTAAAAGCAAAATCGTTGGAGGATAGACATTCGGATCATTCATTCATAGTGATATACCGAGTGACTGCATTGGAGGACATTCCTCAAGCAATGTCTTGCTATGTATGTATTATGAGATGTGTGATTGAGGAAAGTTGGAGTAAGGTTGAGTATGACAGCAATCTGAGGGGCCATTCAGTATCAGATGGTGCGAGAATTACAAGGGGTCTCTGATTAGCACATCGCCTAAAGTTTTATATTTAGATTTTATCAACAACATCGGGAAAAGATTAGCGAGTCCTTTAGAACGGATTCACACGTTTCTATCATTTGAAATGAAGGATCCCAGCTGCAACATATAGTCGGATTTTGCTCCCATTGCTCTGTGTCGAGTGGAGCTGGGACTTACATCCCTTTATTGTAAAGATCAGGTCTAGTTAAAATGTGCTTAAATCAGGAATTTGTTTAGATTCATTTGGCAGATACCATGTGTTTCTATTCGACTGCATATTTTACAAGAATGTGTGCTGTTGCCTCCAAGTCTCCAAAGCAGGGACGATGCACATTTGAGATTTCAAGTTAAAAATGCCCGCATTCCATGTTGTACTTGGGTAGTGGTGAATCGTGCTCTGTCCGCTGTACACACGGATCGCTTAGTGACCCAGTGAGAGTGGCGAAACAAGAGGTAACACAGTTACAGCGCGAGTTGGTAGGTACAGGCATGTCGTTCACACGGAACAGAAAACGCATCACGCAGATCTGGGAGTGGATCCACTTTATGAAGCTACAACAAGAGGGGCCGAAGTTGTAGGAACTTTTTTGACACTTTATATGACGTGTGAGTAAAATTATACAGAGATGGAAGTAAATTATTGCTTAATTTAGGTTTTCATAATTTTAAAACATTGAAAATACACGTTGTTTACACATTATTATTTTAGATTCGTTTGCTGATGATTCTGCTCCTAATTTAGCTCACGGTCACCGGTTGATTCTGAAGCTAGGTACTTGACGATGGCACCAAATCCCGCTAAAGAAGATTCCAACAGAGTGCGGGGGGGGGGGGGGGTGCCTCACCTTTCAAATTGTAAGACAGTATCTTGAGCGTGCCCCCCCCTCCCCCGAATCTCAACTTATTTTCTGAAGGCACTGCCGATTGGCGAGGTGCAACTGCACATGAGCGGGTGGTCCTCTCGGTGCCTCATTCCTTCCGTGTGAAGTACAGAACGGGGACATCACAATGGAACTCGAGCCTGGCCGCTTCCAGCAGGAGCAGGTACCCCTGGCCGATATGGTCCATCCCTGGCTCAGAAGCACTGAAGCCATTGGTAGTTACCCCCATCTCGGGTCCTGGATGAGAGCAGCAATCTCCGCACAGAGTCGGGCATTAAACCTGAGACCTTCTTGGCTCAATATCACCGTGCGGTTACCCACTCAGCGAGAAGGCAGACCGTATTACTGTTTCCAGAGAACATGCAATAAGTCTGAAATCGGTGTAAAAATATAACTGCCCACTAAAGCTATAACAAGATATTTAAATCCAATCGCTGGGCACTGTTCTCCCAGTTGAAATAATTCATAACAGAGAACAGAATAACATCGGGGTTCCCTAAGAGTTTAAACTGTTCAAATGCTTGTGTTTTTGTAACTTTTTTTGGCGAAACTCTTTATAAAGTAGACCACTTGTTGAACAGTTTGAAGGGCAAAATGTACAGTAGGTCAGTACTTTTGAATTGTTTTACCAAATAAATAAACTGAAGATAAATTACATCTCACACGGTTTGCGACTTTCGCCAGTACTGGGACCAAGATCTTCCACTTCAACCGGTAATACCTTGTTAACAGCGTTTGCAGGGACATGAACCCTAATTCTGCGGCCCAACTCCTCTCTCTTTCTCTCTCTCTCTCTCTCTCCATAGACACACACACACTTCTTTTCAATGGAAAGTATATTTCTCTGCCTGCCAGACAGGAAACGGGAGGGGGAGGGATGCGATTGGTATCAACAGGAACAGTAGTTATTTTTCTTATATATATATATTTTATATATAATGCCCCTATATATATATATGTAACGCCCCGGATATCACAGGAAAGAGCTGGAAGATCCGTTCACTTTTAACCTGCGTTTCAGGGTAAGGAATGGATTGAATGCGTCGGGAAAAAAAGAGAAAGTGAAAGAAGGGCATTAAAATAATAAAAGTAAGGCGCCCACAATTGAGATCGTATAACCAGAAGCGAACCTTTAACACTCAGTGACCCCCAGTGCTAATGAAGGCAAACGTAAATAGCTGGATAACCAGGGCACAGCGTGAATCGAAGAATAATAGGATTCAGTTACAAGCTTCAGTTTACACAAAAAAGGAAATAACGGGGAGGAGGAGGGAGGGCGCTGGGGATGAATCGCCGCTCCCCGTGCCCAGAATCACACTCGGCATCACTTTCCCCCGGCAGCGGGCAGCGCTTCGGTGACGGTATGCATTTGCTGCATCTCTGATGCCAGAAAATTTGACTTTTTTAAAGAAACACTAACGGTGAAAGATGAAGTGTGGGATATCATATTACAAATCAAGGAGCTTAAAGGGTCCCAGTAAAGGTCAGGCTAATCAGAGAGAGAGAGAATAAGGTCTAAAGGGGAGAGATCAGAATAGCCAACAAACTGGACCGAGCAACGGCCGCTCCCGCGTGTATTTCTAATGAACTGGACTTTTCTGGACTCCTTCTTACACGTCGAGCTGAACGACTGTCACAAGGGCTGCCATTAAATGGTTAACCCGTCCCAACCTGGCAGTAGATTTCCGACAGTCCCAAGCACATTAATTTGCGACCTTTTTCGTTGTGAAAGTTCACCTCTCAGCCAGTTCCCCTATCAACATCGACAGTGTGCTGTCGATTGCAGGAACTTTATTGTCAACCTGTTACAGCCCTGCCGGCTGCAGTAGTTTCAGTAATAATCTTAAAGGCCGTTTTGTTTCACAGACGCCCTCCTAACCGTATCTGTTTCACTGCGAATACCTGTCTCGTTTTCATGAGATTTTACTGTACAACCTTGTATTTTTTTTAATGTAAGCTTCCACCCCCGGATTTTAACATGTGCAACTTTACATTGTGTTTTCTCTCTGTCTCTCTCTCAGAACCCGGCACAGGGAGCTCTGCAACTCCCCTGAAGGCGCGTTGAAGTTAAAACAGTTTCAAAAACTCCGACTTATATAAAAAAAAGTAGCCGCCCTCACAACTGTATGAGACTGGCGAACCAGGCTATTGATCCACACACTCTGCAATGTGCGCAAATCTGTTTTCTGTGTGCTTGATAAAAATACTTCGATGCATTCAGCTCGTGTTACTGACTGGACAATTCCCAGCAGAGCTACCACCTCTTGTTAAATGCTACAATGGATCAGGCCTCAAAAACTAAACAGCCCATGTCCCCTCTCCATATTGTTGTTTGAACAGCTCATTTATAAACGGTTACCTACGTGGTACATCTATGTCCAATATACAAGCAAGTCATTGAGCTGGCTCAGTCTGGCACTGCAGAAGTTAGGTGCAAAGGTCCATATGGTTAATCTGTTGCCTGAGTTCTGTTTTACTCGTTTAGTTAGTACTGAATTCCCCCAGGGTCGGGCTGTTTTGCTGATTATCTATTATTACTGCAGGCGTGCTCGACACACATACATAAACATACATACATGGGTGAACATATTATGGACGTCTGATGATCCCTGGCGTATACACGATATATACCCCGTGATATTCAGAGATATACAAAGGATGGATTTCTCCCAGTGAATTAGAATAATATTCTTTTTGTCCTTTTTAAGATGTGTCTGATTGTACATTCCCTCTGGTTGGCACAATAGTGTTTTTAAATCAGGAAGTGAGAGTTTTTATAACGGCCGATTTGCTACATTTATTTTAGTGTACCAAGAGAGTCTCTTAACTTTTGCTAAAAAAATACAATCCTCTCCCCACACATACGATTAAAGAGGACTAGTTCCGGATCTCCAGAACACTTATAAGAAGCACCATACAACCGCCTTGCACACTCATTAGGTGGTAAAACTTTAATAAATAAACTAGCAAGATTTACACGCGATAGAAAAACAGTAACAATGTGAAGCTACGCTTATTCCAGGGTTACTGAGGGCGAACATGCAATGACCAGAAGTGCTGATTTTTTTTTTGCTTTTCTTCATCTGTCTTGGTCCCATTTTATGTGTTTCTGTTTTTCTAAATGGACTCGATGATAAACCTCAGCGACCGACTATTTTTATTCTAAAGCATAAAAGTACCGAAGGATCCCAAACTCATCCAGTCCGAGCGATGTCCTGAATGCAGAGATTGTCATTCATTACGATTGTCCGCACACTCTACTCCTGCTGAAGGGCGATGTTTCACATCTTTTAAAACACTTCCTTTGTTGTCGTCGCGTGATTGGAAACGTTCAATTCACGGTTCAGTCTGGAAGGACTCTTTTGAGAGTTTCAGAGCGAGTATCTGTTGAGACGTGGCGGAGATTTCTTCGTGGCCGTCTGTAGGAAAAGGATTTCCACTCAACTCCAGCACCCCCCGTCGGCTCCAACAACCTTTAACCGCCTGTCAACATATAAATCAGAAAGGTGACTTTAATCACTGATCCCATACAGTGAACGAGCAAACCCCCAAAATACACCGCACATATTCAGACACCTGGCTGCGATCTGAGGTGACAGCGCAGAGTGGCTGGGGAATGAGATTGGGGGGAAAGGCCGTTCAAATAATGGGATCAGAGCGCATTGTTTATTTTATTACTCATTAAATCTAGACGGACTGGTTTATATCCAGGTTTGCAATCACTTCTTAAAATATAAAACACGTCCTGTTGTAACCAAAGCACATTGTATTTGCAAGTGTCAGGATAATATAAATGTCATCTTATTTGCACTGTTCATCTGCGATATATATCGGATGATAAAATTATAGTTGATTTTTTAACGTATTTATAAAGAGTAGCTAATCACCCTCACATGAATATTTGTAAGCTACTAGGGGAGACTGGAATCCGCAAGGTGCAGGAGTTATAATACTGGTAATGTCGGCCTTTCGTTGTCCTGTGCCCTAACCTGTTGGTGACTATTTGCATCCGGAGAGATTCACCTCCACCTCTGACAGACTGGTCTCCCCAATCCGATTATTAAAAGAAAACCTGAAGGATTGCAGTCCATGATATGTTTTCACAATCACTGAAAAATATTATTGTAATCCAAAGTATTATTACATATACAAAGAACCTAAAATCAGATTTATTCCGTTGTAACTTTCACACAACTTCGACCACCCTTTCCTTTACCTTTTTATTAATGGCCTGTGTGTATTTAAACCTCAGCCACTCTGCACTGTAAACACTGCACGTTTAACCGGAGAAATATATTTCCTTCATAGAAATATGTTTTAAGTCAGAAGGCAGACAGTGCAGACGGAAATAATATCTGGACTTGTGACGTGCGAGGGACTTTGCATGACGGGTCTGTTTTGTGTACTGCATTCTAAATAAAAAAGTGAACGATCAAAAGAAACTGTTGTGGGGGACCCACTGACAGAGTTGAGTTCACTCGATGAAGTAACAGCTTATACATTCCTGCAACTGTTCCATAAACAGCAAGAGTGGCTTTCACTCACTCGGGGCTCAGAGTGGCCAGGCTTTCACCCACCTCACACACACAGATTGCCGGCTTGATATCGGCTGGCTGTAAAAAAGGAGACATACCGGTCTGGACGCTAGTGGGTGGCGGACATGGACCAGGCTCCTTCCATTCTCCACACCGAGAAAGCGTAACTCAGTCTCTCATGGGCCACATAGCTGCAGCTGGTCATTTTTTGGTCCATTTCGTCGCTCTGCAGGACCTGATAGAGGAAATCGATGTACCTGGCGGCCAGTTTCAGGGTCTGGATCTTGCTGAGTTTGTCAGACGGCAGGGTGGGGATTATTTTCCGGAGCGATGAAAACGCCTCGTTCAGGGACTGAGTCCTCTGGCGTTCCCGCACGTTGGCCAGTATTCTCTGGCTCTGCAGCTCCTCGTAAGACTGCGAGCCCGGACTGGACTTTTTATGTCTTTTGGCGGGGTTGGGGCTCCCGTCCTCGCTGGATTGTTTGCTGTAACTCCTTTTGTTGTCGTACCTCTTCTGCTGCCTGTCTGCCTCCTCTTCGCTGCTCGCCGAGCTGTCGGCGGGAGAGACGGGGGCACTGCTCGGACTTTCCTGCATGATGTCTAACGGCATGCCACACCGTCCTGGGAGAGGGGGTGGGGGAGGGAAGCGAACACAACGAAATGAAAGCAGCAAAAGACTTCTCCCGGTGCAAAAAAAACTTATGCCAGTTTAGGAATGAACCCCCTTCTCGCTTAAAATGGAGACTGAGTTTGGCAGAGTCAGGAACTTACCAACATTTCCCAACTTTTTTGTCTGCTTATTGGGAATAAGAGTGGCTGGAAAGTTGTTACGAATGCGGAGGTGGCAGGAGCTTGTGATTGGCTGCGGCAGGAGTGGGCGGGACCAGCCCTTTGAGGAGGTTGACAGTTTAAGATAATATTTTATTTGGACAAAATATTCCTTAAGCCAGCCTAGGGAAACGTCACTCTATTAACTCAAGGAATTAAAAGAGGGCCAATTATTTCCAAGCTCACCCTACATCTCGGGGCCAAAGGCAAATTTCACAGGACGTTAAACATGTTTTACCAAGTGGGGAGAGGTGAGGACACCCAAGGAATATGTTATCGTGGTGGAAAAAATGCATACATTAAAAAAAGCAATACGGTTTTTAATAAGGAAACCGGCAAAGTCAATTTTGAAAGCGGCGCGCTAATTCATCTGTTGAGATCTCTCTCTCTCACACACATCACATCGCCCCTCCATTCACACGAAGCACAGTGTTTTATTATTTGTAAACTGGTCCCTGTGGATGCGATTGTCGAGTATGCTTGTGATATTCTCAGGTCGGTCCTGGAGTCGACTTCACTTCCCCTGGGAGCAAATATTTATTTATCTCTCTCTCTCCCTTCCCTTGAGCGAAATAACACTCTTGCAAAAAAGACAAGCTTCAATCTGTGTACTTTCCACAACATTTACGCTAAGAGCCCTCTCTCTGTCTGAGCTGTGTGTAGACGCGGGGCACACAGAGAAAGGTGCCCTCTCCCTGCAGGAGGCGCCGCCCGGCTCAAGTTGTGCTGAAGCGCTTCTCACGGGCTGGCAGGTAAACCGGGCGATTTGTTGCTACATTTACCAGAGCGGTGACGGTATTAAAATAGCTCATTTGCAGAAATCGAAAGACAAGAAGAAACCTCCACGGGCAACGTGCGAGCTGTAATGGGCGGGATGTAACCTTTCAGAAAGCGGATGTTTGAAAGTTGCTCAGGGTCTTTGTACCTGTGTACGCGCCATTCCACCAAGTTTTACACTGGTGCTAGTCTTCCAGTCCTCCGTGTGACGATGACCCAATTCATAAACATCGAGCAACATTAGAAAGAGTAATGTCAAAATAAGATCTGCAGACACCCTCAATAAACCAACTCCAGGTCCCGGGCACCGCAATTGCTGCCTTTGACCTGGAACAGGGTGAATTGCAGTGAACTCTCCCCGTTATTGGATTCATTCATGAGAATAAAACGGTCAGGAAAAGCCTGCATTTATCACACGCGATTTTAACAAAAAACATCAAAGCTTTCATATCTTGTCAAACTAATTTGTTGTAACCGGTTCCCTGACTGGTCCAAGCCGATCCTCCAAACAAAATTTCTCGTGGATTTCATGCAACTTTATTTGGGCTTTCAGTGCAGAAAGTACAGTGCGAGGAAACTGGTCAAATAATAATCATGATTAAAGGGGCCATTTACCCAATGGACGTTAGCCGCCTGAGCGTCCCTGGCTCCGATGTTGTCAGTTAACAAACTCTAAAGTAAATTCAGGTCAGGTTTGGCCTGTTGCCGGCTCCTTGCGATGATAATTTTTTTTGGTATGTGAACATAGCAGAATATTGTCACTGAGTCCGATGTGGTGTCAAACCGCTTTACACATATTTAGACATGCTCTCTGTGTCCCCCTCTCTCCTACTCAGGTTTTGTGACGCTTTCTGTTGGAAGGCAAAAGCTGCTGAAACGACAATGACCAAAAATACCCATGTTGGTTGTTATCTCATTTTTATAAAAAGTAGTTCGTTTACTTTGAGAAACCAGCGTGCATTTCAGCTTCCCTGTTACTAAATGAGGTGGATAATTTACTGATCAATCTCAGCGCTAATTATCGTGCTGGTAGCCACTGTATGCAATACAATTGGGACTTAAAATAGAGCAATTAACTTTTATCGAGATTTATTTTAAATGGCACCATTTTATATTCGAGATTCCGACTGTTTTTGTGAGACCGCCGGAGACAATTAATTCGGGTCAGCTTGTAACAAAAGGTGATCTTTATCTTGTTAAAGATTGCTGTTTGCCTTTCTGATTCTTGTCGCACTGTGGTGTATGTGTGTGTATGTGTGTGTGTGTGTGGATTTAAGTCACGTAGCGGAGCCACAGAATTGACGGTAAACTGTAAAAATACCGAATGGTTGTGAAATCTTGTCAACCGCTGCTGCCCCTTTCACCGGCGAGTGTGTTTTCCTGGACAGAGAGAGTGTTGCTTGAGTCCACACCGCGGCCATTCATTCGCATCTTTTTGCTTTTCTCAGTCTTTTTCTCGTTATTTCTGTGTGCCTCGCATTCCAATTCCCAATGGACCTGTAGGCTTCTGTAATCCCGGCGTGCCGTTCCCATGGTAAGCTGCAATTTCACCCCTTAAAATCGACTCGAATTATTAATGTTTACAATCAGTATAATAATATCAGTTATATTTGTAGTGTTTTATTGCATTTAACGTCAAACCTTTGACTTTACCCTGTGTTAATTGAGTTAACTCAATTCACCCACGACACTGCGAACGCAAGAACATCTTTGTTTATACTTTTCACACATCTAAGTCAGTCATACCCTTCCACTGCCAGAGTCACAGCCCTGGAAAGTATATAAACACTTGCTGGCTCACGAAGAAAACGGAATCTTTGAAGCCTGGAGAAAGCGTGCCTGTCATTTCCTTTCGAGGTTCTCCACTCTGTCGCCAGGTTTGTCCATCGATATGCGGAAGGTTCACAGCCTCAAGTTTCTAAAGCAGGAATTTCCATCGAAACTTATTCCCGGCTCTCAGTATTCTCCGCAACTCACCCCGAAAATTTAGAAGGATTTTATACAATTATTTTTTTTGAATAATAATTCTATATGCATGTGTGTAAAAAGTCAGAATTAATGAACTCAAGGAATTTAAGCAGACCCCCCCCCCCCCCCCGCAATATATTTATGGTCACTGGTCAGTAGTGCAGTCTATTCAACAGAAAGGGGAACAAAATGGGACGAGGTGAGTAGCGCTTGCAAGAAACTAGCGAGGAAAAATAAAGAATAAAATGTAATGAATCAGGTTCATGGTTGATCATTACACAAACCTTCCCTGCTGTGGCCGAATTGGGACGGTTTTATAACGTGTGACCCATTTAATGGTTCAGTTGTGCTTTACAGCACCCACAGTCTGAATGTGTTTATCAACCGGATCCTCAAGCCTGGGATCAGCACCGTCTTTTACGTATTTCTCTAGGGAGGAGAGGGGAGCGGTGTTCAGTGTGAAACAGGCTGTATCTCGATTTTTGCATAATTAAAATAGGGAGCGATATAATTTTACTACAAGTACCTGATGGATTTTGTTTTGCAGGAAAATCGTGAACGATGCGCATTGTCTAAAAGAAAAAACGACACCAAATGCAACAATGAAATTGAGGTTTTGTGGAATATATAATTATTTCCAAAAGATAATCCAAGTTAATGATTGGGGCCACGAAAGACCAGGATAGCACGCTTTAAAACCGGAGGCTGTAGCTCTGCCTTCAAAATCAGCACCTATATTTAAAATGTAAACACAGCCCCTTCGCACCGTCACACACTCCTCGGGTTTTCCATCGGTTGCCGCCCCTCCGGACCCCTCCAGTCCGGTTAGGAAATCTCCCAGCAACGTTAAACTTAGGGGCTACAGGCACAGATCTTCAGTGGGTCGCACACAGGATGTTCCAGCAGATATGCACCTCCGTTACGAAAAGTCACCAGATAGCAAGACAGTGTGAGCAGTTACAAGAATTAACATGCAATATATTATTATTTTAGTGAAGGTTTGGCCATTAGTTGAACAGCATTTATCCATAACTTGTCCATAGTCTTCTGAAGATTAATATATTGATTCTGAAAGTACTCGCAGCAAATCAGAATTTGTATTTAAATCAGATTGTTGTTTGTAGGATAGAGGATCCCGATAAAAGGAATGGTTTAATTCATGACACAATGGGAACGGTCCTTGGGAGTTAAGTGATGGGGTGAGCAGAAACTAGTTGTTTCCCCGGTGGGGGTATTTTGGGGAGTATTTTGGGGGCAACGGCCATCTCCAGTTCAGTTTACGACAGTGGCTGCTCAGAAGAACTTTGTCAACAAGACTTTCTTTTACTGAGATGTATTTCATTCTTATTCGTGGTTTCCATGCCCTGTGTTCCTCAGAACACATCAACCAGTGCAGTCTGCCGTTTAAAGCAAAACTCTGAAATCATTCTTTTCAGCAAGTCTGTTAAAACGCAGTTTATTTAACAATTAAACGCTAATTTCGTCTAAATTAATTGAATTTATGTTTAGCTTTTTGGGCGGGAGATTAAATTGTGTGCAGCTATCACCCGTAAAAGTGCTGTCCAGATTCTTCTGCAAAATTCGCTTGAAATATTCGGATCTTTACGAATAATTTGCGCCAAACATAAAAATGAGTGCTGTCTATGACTGACTTAGACCACGTCTACAGATAGCAGAGAGAATGAAACACGAGGAGCTTGAAGCCAACATTTGTAAAAGCTTATATTTTAATAGTAAACTTTATTGCTTTTTTGGCGTTCTATAAACACCATTTATGTCAGATTCGTTTGACTGGACAGCTGGTTCCGCTTTATTCCACAAAAAATATTTTTTCTATTGATGTTCCCAACGGTGTGTGAAGTTACCTTGTAACTCGGGGTTGGAGATCAGAACCTGTGTGGAGCAGCATACTGGTGTGTAGATCTTTGTGGAGCATCTGATTTTGTTATTCTCATTCCTCAACATTACCACTAGAGGGCGCTAGTTTCAAGCTGACTTTTGATGCAAAATCATACAAACTCTGAATGTGATTTCACGTGTTTAATTTGTAACTTTATATCTAAAAATGCTAAACGATAAAAGCGGGGAAACGGGTTCCTTGTGATAAGGTCCAGTTGCTTTCTCTCGGGATGATTTTTTAGCTATCAGTGTCAGTAACAAACGTACAGAGGAACCAATAATTAAGCAAATTCTGTCATTAATATTAAATCGTTTAGAAGAGTTCTGGAAAGAATATTGATAGTTCAAAAAGCGGATACAGTAAAGCATTTGTGTGGAAATACCAGCGGTAATGAGAACCATCTAAATACAGCGAGAGGCATCATGGAACAATTTCAGTGGGGTGTCTTGGGTTTGAAATCGTCAAACATTTATTACAATCAGTTATTTCGTGTTGTAATCTGCTGAATGCTTTGGACATAGATTATGTCATGGACGGTGGGTAGATGTGATAAATATGTCCACTTCTGTGGCCGATTTAATTTCCTCATTGGGAGTCTTTGATCATCCAGATGTTTATCCAGATCACACAGCTTTTAAATGCATTGAATACAATAATCCTATATAAAACACCGGGAAGGGAGGGGGCGGGGACGTAAACTGTTACATGTTACAAAAATGAACGACGGTCACTGTTCCTTGACCCTTTAAATGAGGATTTTGCAGTATCGAAATCCAACATTTTTCTCTGTGGTTTTGACCAATCCCAGAACATTGAGCGATGACGGGGAGGGAGGCAAGGTTGACGGTGCACCTTGTCCCGATCGGACAGCCGGGTGGACCAGTTGGCCTTGCCCTGTCGCTTTTCCTATGTTGATATGTCAGTGTATAAAACACTGTGTTGAGATTTGCTGACATTACCTGGGTCTTGCGATTTAAAAAGAAAAGAAATGCCTCTAAAATTTAAACTGTAGTAAACTGTAGTCTACACTGTTTAGTCTTTTAATGTTACAAGATAAATATAATGAGCTTGGGATTTGAGTCTGAAAGGACGAAAAAGTATTTCGGGTACAATCTGCACAGACGGAGCAGCATTAATGTTTACTAATTAATAGTTCATCATCTGGGAAGTTCCTGCTGCAATGGCATTTTGATTAAATGTTACAGGAAGGACACAATGTGTTGGGTTTGTATAAAACATTCCTAAAGTGGTCCCCACTCCCCCATAAAATATTTATAAAATGATCTTCAAACCTGTTCTAAACAAAGGTATTAAAAAAAAAGGCGGAGAATTAATCGAACTTGGTTGATTTCTCAACTAAATCTCAATAATAATAATAATAATAAACAAAGAAACACATTGCAGACATGAAGTGCTGGTCTGAAGGCTAGTTCGCCAAAAACGCTAACCTAAAATTTCACTCGTTCTGAAATGATACACCGTTGGTTTGCATTCAACCGCAGGAGCGGAAGAATCCAGCCATGGTTTACAGTAAAACGCCTTCACTTCGATGCCGCTTCACATGATTCACGTCGATTGTAATAGCTAGTCATTTATATGCGTCTGACAACTCCGCACTGCTGAAGGCGGAGGCACAGAGCCAACCGAAAACTTTACAGCTCCCTTTCAGGAATGTTGTGGTCATTGGTTTAACAAAACGTGGTTTGTTTGAACATTTACATTTTTGAGAGAAATGTTACATTTGCTAGTTTAAAAGGATAGATTATTTTATCCGCTGTAATTGTATCCCAATCACACTGCTCTGATCACACTGCTCTGATCACACTGCTTTGTCACATAGATACACCTGGGGTTTCAGGCGGATTCGTTGTCCTAACCTTGTGTGTTTCGTAATTTTATCAAATTATTTAACATTTTCCGGTTGGCATGTTCTAACCCGGCGCATGTTTTACTGGAACGATCATTAATTAACACACAAAATGATTACCATTTTATACTGGATTTAGACAGCGCCAAGTTCGATTCATTCTCCGACTTTTTTAAAAACGACTTTTGTTTAGAACAGATTTGAAGATCATTTATAAATATTTTATGGGGCAATGTGGATTTTTAGTTTTAAAACGTTTTAAAAGACACATTTTTGCCATCCGCACTATCAAAGAACTTAAACATAAAAGTCTAAAAGAAAACTAAACTAAACGCCCAGACACCCAACCAGACTGTAGTCAGCATTATAAATAAAATAAGTTGTAGCTTGCTTTGGAATCCACCGTTAATCAATAGCAATCTTGGCTGATGTATGAATAGTTTTAAAAAAACATCAGTATTCAACATCACCAGCAGAGTATCAGTCATCCAAAAACAGCTCCAGATTGCTTGGTATTTCTCCAGCTTTATGCTGAGGTAGAACGCCACTCGTTCTGATCCGGACCTGTCCCATAGGTTGGACAAGGGATCTGCTGCGGTGCGACATTCACGACAGATCTCATGAATTTCTGCATCACTGTAGCTTGTCTGATTAGTCGGTCAAGTATCACAATTTTTCACTAAAACTCTTGGCAGTAAAAATGTTGGCTCCTTGTCAATAACAAATCACTATTGGGCACAAACCCCTTGCCTTGTCTTTAGGTGCTTCAGACGCACATTTGCTCTTGGGGAGGGCTTTATCCTTCCAAGGCGGGGGCACACTGTCTCCTAGCTCGCAGCGAACCATGCTGCGCCAGCAGCTCACTATCTTGTAAGTAGGGCCACCAAGCACTAGGCTTGGTCTTTGGTCATGGCCCTTTGATCTGGAGGCTATCAAGTAGAATGGCCGAACGGGAAAATAGGAGGCCGACTTTCAGGATACAGTTTCATACAGGGGTTAAGCTTGTGAATTTTGACTTTTTAAAATTCATTCTTGGGATGTGTGCATCACTGGCAAGGCCAGCATTTATCATCCATCTCTTGTTGCCTTTTAGAAGGTGGTGGTGAGCCGCCTTCTTGAACCGCTGCAGTCCCTGTGGTGAAGGTACTCCCACAGTGCTGTTAGGGAGGGAGTTCCAGGATTTTGACCCAGTGACAATGAAGGATCGGCGATATATTTCCAAGTCAGGATGGTGTGTGACTTGGAGGGGAACTTGGAGGTGGTGATGTTCCCTTGTCCTTCTAGGTGCTGGAGGTCTTGGTTTAGGAGGTCCCGTGGAAGAAGCCTTGGCGAGTTGCTGCAGTGCATCTTGTAGATGGTACACACTGCAGTCATGGTGCACCAATGGTGGAGGGAGTGAATGTTTAAGGTGATGGATGGGGTGCCAATCAAGTGGGCTGCTTTGTTCTGGATAGTGCCAGGCTTCTTGAGTGTTATTGCAGCTGCACCCATCCAGACAAGTATTCCATCATACTCCTGACTTATGCCTTGTAGGTGGTGTAGAGGGTTTGGGGACTCAGAGGGTGAACCACTCGCCACAGAATGCCTAGCGTTTGACCAGCTCTAGTAGCCACGGCATTTATGTTTATGTGGCTGATCCCGTTGAGTTTCTCAGTGTGGTACCAGTGTGATTTTTGGAACCAATCGGTCTTGGTGCACGTTGTCGTGGATGTTATTGCCCATGATTACTTGACCTCTCACCATTCTTTCTCCGTTAATTGGGGTCAGGATCTCATTCCCTGACCCGTTCTGTTTTCCTGTCTTTTGTTCTGGAGATGGAATGGTGCCCAGGGTGGAGATACCTTAGAGCTTGTCTACCAGAAAGAGGAGAGTGCGCAGAGGTGGGCTGGGGGTTGACTGGTGCTGGAATCAGCAATGTATTATTGAGCTGTTCCATCTCCAGCTTTTTCCAGTTCTGACGAAGCGTCATCGACCTAAAACGTTAACTCTGTTTCTCTCTCCCCAGATGCTGCCTGACCTGCAGAGTATTTCCAGCATTTTCTGTTATTAATATATTATTGAGTCCCGTTGGTTGAGGTGAAATTTGTCACCTAAATAGTGAAAGGGCATTATGTGACCTTTAGGCACAAATTGTCCATCCTCACCCTTACCCAAACAACCAGGCCAACTCATAGGAAGAGAAATAAGAGAATCAACAATAATTTACCATCGCTAGGTAAGGAAGGACACCCACCCACTCATTCCCCAACTCAATTAAACCCCAGGGACCAAGACTAAACAACCCTTATTACTCCCAGTGCAAGAATAATCCTGCATAATGTACCAATATACGCATGCAAGCGTCGGGTAATGGATTCATAGATAAGTGCATTTTCGAAAATATTTCAAAAAATATATAGGAATCTGAAAATTAATATCAGCGCTGGTTAAATATATGCTGAGGAATTGTTTTTCTCCAAATTGAGAGATTTTCCAGCTGTTCAATAGTTTGTTTCTCTTTCCAGTTGATTACCAACGTGCAGAAGGTATCATATTTAAATCACAACTCGGGTGTTTGAACACCTGTTTAACCCTTCCCCTGAAATCCTTCCGGTCGCAATCAGGAAACCCTCTCGTCTGTTGTAGGCTAACGCATTACCCTGTTCGGAGGGAGCAAATAAATCCTATTTCAGTAACTTTTTTCTGTTACTAACATTGAAATGTTATCCCATTTACAGTGGGCAACTGTTCTGCCCCATCTGCTATGCATTCGACACTCGAAGTGCCGTGAATTAAATCAGTCATATGGGAGCCACGTGTCCTTCCCATCGCCGGCGATATGAAGCACAGACCTGCATCGCAAGCCACACACACCCGCTCAGGTACACAGACTTATCCAGGCTAAAATATAGGGCGATAGGTGCAAATACATGGATGTACAAAGATACACAGGCTCTTTACACTCAAAGATATATACACGATGCAAATACACACTTAAAAATACATTCAGATACGTAGATCTACTCGGGCACAAATACATACAGGCAGACACAAATACTCTCGTTAAATAGATACACCCAGACAGAAATATACAGTCACACACAAACACAAATATTGATGTACTCGGTTACAAAGATGCGCAGAAACATACACTTGCAGACAGACACAAACCCAGATAACCGAGGTATACATCACTATACCCAGACTCAAATACACAGACATCTACTCACAATCACACACATGCAAACTGACACACTCACACACACACATACACACTTGTGGCAAGAGAAAACGTGTGAAGATAAAATTATATATTAAAAGTAACACTGTCCAGGAAGCGAATTGGCAGATTAAATGATTTGGACCAGGAGCTCAGTTACTTGCCCCGTACCCGTGCGGTATTGTATGAAACACGCTGAATTACACATGGTTCTACCATGTAAAATGTTTTCTTCAATAACATTTTTATTTCTACTTTACCTGCTGTAAAACACTGCCCGAACTGCGGTTTTACTTAAACCTTTTTCCGATTTGTTGACCTATAGACCAACAATTTATACACGAAATGATTCAACTTCCGTTAAGATTCAGACCAGATCGCTACTAAATCCCGCACCAGCACCGAGTGCAAAGCTGCTGCACTCCCCTGTGCCGAGGTTTGCCTGCGGGCCACGAAGACCTGTCAACCGGACAGGAGACACAACCTGAATCCTTCCAACAGAGCATGCGCCTTCAGACCATACACACGGGTGTAAATGCGTCTTACACACGGCGGCCGACAAGCTGGCTCTTTCCAAGATCTATGTTTTTATTTCATGTACAATCTGCAGTAGCGCGGATTCTCCCCGGGTTATGTAACGTCCCCAGACAGGGAAAACTTGAGAGAGGAGGAAAGAGAACGGCCTCTCACTCTCTCTGACCGCCTGGATGGTCTTATCTGTTCCCTGCACGATCCCCTCTGGAACTTCACTTAAGTTAAAACTCTACGACGGGAACATATTGTCTTATAACAATTGATTGTTAAAGTAAAGCACTCGGTGTGAAGTTGCCCTGACTGAAAGGGTGACTGGGTGCAAGAAACCCGTTTAATGATTCTCTCCAAAACCGATCAGTATTCCCATCAGTTTATGTCTCCCGGTCACGTTACATTTTAGAAAGTGCCTGTATGTTTCTCACAGTGCACAACCATCGATGTTCCTTTATTTGCAGCTGAGATGCTGGGAGCAGGCACTGCGACAGAGGCTCATTCCTCCGGTATGCGGTGCATGCAAAACCCCGATTAACCGGAACACTCCTCCAGCTGGTTCCGAGCAAAGATCCTGGAGACGGACATCAGTAACGATAGGAACGGATGACGGATGTGAAACAATTTATTACATAATTATTTGACTGAATACATTTCAACACAATCTCAGCTACAACCACCAGTCTAACAGACATAATAATTCGTCCCCCAATACTTTAATGACAACATTATCTTTTATTTTCTTTGGTGTGACGTAACATGTCGACTAGTTTTATATAATTTCGGGCGCAACCCCCCCCCCCACCCCGCCCGCTGCTGTCTTTGTATCACAGGCGGTGCTCATTGATAAATGCATTTATTTCTGGAAAATAAATAGTTGGAGCATTAGCCGCACGAAGCCGAAGTTACACCTGTTGCAGCAACACACTTACATCAAAAATGCAGCATCCCTGTATTTACAAGATCTCCGACTGTTGAGAGTAAGATCAAGCAAGGGGTGAACATCTACGGGCCCCTGGATTGTGTGAAAAGTGTGTCTGAATCCCAATTACCCAACACATTTGGCGCAAGCACTGATTTTGTTTTAAACGTCACAAAGAAAGCGCAGTCGGCGATATAAAGATGCGCTTTGCGCAAAAACAGAGTTAAGAATAAAATGAATAAACCCCTGGCAATCATAATCACATGATGTGTGTTTTCGGAGACATTTAACAGGAGATGCATTAGAGCTAAACAGCGCCCACTCGACCGAAGCGTGGACTGAACAGCAAATAATAAACGAATAAAGCCTATCGAGCTAGTTATTTACAGGAGAAATGAACCTGGAAATATTTCAAAAGTACATTTATTTAATGTGCAGGCGAGCATGAAGCATTTAGCTCAGTATCAACACAGCTAAAGGAGGCCAAATAATGTGGTTGTCTTCTGTGCAGCATCTGTCCTGCCAAAGTGTCAGTGTCGCCTATTTGCAAATGATCCCACAGGTGATTTCGGTGCAGCCAGACTCGTCTACGGGTTGGCAATCCTTCAGTGGAAGTATTAATTGTAAAATTACAGCCTTCGAGTAAGCTTTATTTAGATGCCGACGTTGCAAATGAAAATTAAACCTTGCTTTAAAAAAACCAGTTGTCACTTAAAGCGGTTGCACGGACAGAGAGAGAGAGGGAGGGAGGGAGAGTGCAGGCAGGCAGGGAGTGTCGCCGAGAGCATTGTGTGGGATGCGGGCGGGTTGCGCGGCCTGCCCGGGGCGATGCTGCGCAGGCGCAGTGGCGGGCTGAGCGCAGTGAGAAGCGGCAGCTGGTACCCGAGCTTGGTGACGGCAGGATGTTGGGCCAGGAGCAAGTCCCACACAGCACTAATCCCACTTTATCCAAGAAAGACGGGCTGTCAGATCTGGAAAGGAACAAAAGCACGAAAGACAAATAGATTGCGTTAAATACATTTCAATGAGCATTTCTTTTTGTACAAGCCAAGTAATTAATCCCTCATTTGAAAAGAACAACTTGATTTATTAAATTTATCCATAGTAACACAATCAAGTTGGTTAACTAAAGCCTAACGGATAATTGCTGTCAGTGAAACCTCCTCTTTATGGACTTTAACGCTTCAGGAGCAAAGGTTTAGGCAGCTGGGATATAAAAAGGTACCCAAGAACAGCAACAAAGAAATCTGTACTGATTTGTCCTCGTACCCATTGTATTAGCATCAAGTTTATATTGATTTGTTAACAAGTATGAGTCAAACACAATAATCTGAATGTATTGTGCTAGGAAGGCAGCCTGCTTCCTCAGGAGTTAAAGTATCCTGGATGTGACCAATCACTAATCTTCACCATCCCTGGCAGACCAGTCACACTATACAGTTTAAATTCATGCAAAGTGGTTCTTTTTTGGCCTCAGCGCGGACGCAAACAGCGCAGTCTAACCTGGGAATAGAAACAGCCGGATTGAGTTGTGGCAAGCGGAGGAGATGGTCTCACATCACCTGGGTTTCGCACTGGCTGCGGTGTGAAGTTCATTTTGAAAACAAACGTTTTCTTGACAGCCAGGCAACTTCTTCAACTTCTTATAGACATTAATAATGTTGACAAAATCGGCTGTGTTATAGGTTCGTCGACGAATTAAAAATGGAACAAGTATTTGAATGCCCATGAGTGGCTGCATGTGCAGTGAGTGCTCAGCTTTGCCTGGCCAGAAAGCAATGTGGAGTTGGCACTGTGAGGTTTATTTTATGGCACGGAGCCTCCCTCGCTGGGAGTGCATATTCCGCGCGCACTCTCCACGATTTTCGGTCGATTAATTTTAAAGACTGAAAAAGTCAGGGCCAGCTTGCCTGCAATTTCCTGCCATGTGCTCCCTGGAGGTGAAGATTCACGCCAGGATTGCACATTTGGAAAATCATGCCGGATAACTCAGGTCAGCTGGCTGTCTTTGCTCTAAGTGGATATTGGTCTCAACCCAGTGCATCATACATAACAGTGCTGCTGCTGTCAAATGCAATTCTTGTTAATATCCAGACTGTATGAGGAATGCTGGTGCTGGTAGATATGCGCAGATAAACACGAACGCCAGCCACTGAGCGCCAGAGTTCTTACTGTAAACTGGTGTCACGGATCGGTCCAGTTTGTTCACACTAACCAAAGACTCAACAACTAAGGGGCATAACTGAATCACTTGGAAATTAAAAGTAAATAAGCAATTGAGGCAAAATTATTTCAGACAACGGGCAAGTTGTCTGATGACTGCACAGTGTTCAGCGCCATTCACAACTCCACAGATAATGAAACAGTCCATGCCCGCATGCAACAAAACCTGGAGGGCATTCAGGCTTGGGCTGATAAGTGGCAAGTAACATTCGCGCCACACAAGTGCCAGGCAATGACTATCTCCAACAAGCAAGAGTCTAACCACCTCCCCTTGACATTCAATGGCATTACCATCGCCGAATCCCCCACTATCAACATCCTGGGGGTCACCATTAACCAGAAACTGAACTGGACCAGCCACATAAATACTGTGGCAACAAGAGCAGATCAGAGGCTAGGTATTCTGTGGCGAGTGTCTCACCTCCTGACTCCCAAAAGCCACCATCTACAAGGCACAAGTAAGGAGTGTGATGGAATACTTTCCACTTGCCTGGATGAGTGCAGCTCCAACAACACTCAAGAAGCTTGACACCATCCAGGACAATGCAGCCCACTTCATTGGCACCCCATCCACCACCTTAAACATTCACTCCCTCCACCACCAGCGTACCGTGGCTGCAGTGTGCACAATCAACAAGATGCACTGCAGCAACTCGCCAAGGCTTCTTCGGCAGCACCTCCCAAACCCACAACCTCTTCCACCTACCTAGAAGGACAAGGGCAGTAGGTGCATGGGAACACTCCACCTCCAAGTTCCCCTCCAAGTCACACACCATCCTGACTTAGAAGTATATCGCCGATCCTTCATCGTCGCTGGGTCAAAATCCTGGAACTCCCCCCCTAACAGTACCATCACCACATGGACTGCAGCAGTTCAAGAAGGCAGCTCACCACCAGCTTCTCAAGGGCAACTAGGGATGGGCAATAAATGCTGGCCTTGTCAGCGATGCCCAGATCCCATAAACGAATAAAAAAAAAGTGGCTAGATATTGAAGCAGGTAGTGTACTGGATTCATGATTCATATGTTTCTGGAGAAAGAGTAGATGGCTAGGCATGCCAAGGAGCATATCCACATCCCTGCAAACCCACATTTCTAAAGTTTGACTATTCTTTGGGCTGAGATTGAGCCTCAATCCACTTTCTTGCTGTTAAGTAAGCTTTAGCCCCAGCCCCAATCCCAGCCCTAGAACTCTGCACCAGTCTCAGCCTCAGCATCCAGATTATTTCCTTTGCTTCAGTAGGAATAAGTTCAGTGCCAACTGGTGACCTGCATATCTTTCCAGCCAGTTGACATAAATCTGATGATTCAAATTCACAATACTCCTGAAAGTTGTGCGGTCAGTAACTGTGTCTCCCCAGAGCTGTCCTTGGCAAGTCCTAGCAATGGGACAGATCTGACCGAGAGAAAGGGCAGGTTTGTTGCAGAAGAGACTACAATGGCTGCAGATATGGTGAATCCAATCAGAAGAGTGGGAGAAGGCAGAGAGCATTGGAAGCCGGGGATAGAAGGACACGCAGAGCATCAGGAATCAGGCAATATTTCACTAAGTTGGCCAGTAAGATCTGAGTGGCTTGAGGAAGGGGGTCTATCTAAGATCCTGGGTAAGCAATTGGATATAGGGAGTTGATGGCATGAAGATAAACCAAAAAAGGACAAGCTTGTTAGCTTAAATGGTCTTTCATTGTTCCCAAAAGTGTACCATTATTCCATTAAATAAAACAATGGTGATTTTTGATTCCAATTTCTGATATCTTTACCTTCAGTTGTAGTGAAATGATGGGGTTATGCAGGGATTTGATAGTGTAGATAGGGAGAAACTGTTTCCACTGGCAGGAGGGTCGATAACCAGAGGGCATGGATTTTAGATAATTGGCAATGGAACCATGGGGGAGATTAGGAGAATTTTTTTAATGCAGTGAGTTGTTGTGATCTGGAATGCACTGCCTGAAAGGGCGGTGGAAGCAGATTCAATAGTAACTTTCAAAAGGGAATTGGATAAATACACGAAAAGAAAAAAATGCAGGACTATGGGGAAAGAGCAGGGGTGTGCAACTAATTGGAGAGCTCTTTCGCAGTGCTGACATAAGCACGATGAGCCGAATGGCCTCCTTATGTGCTTTACGATTCTATGATTATAACCACTTTGAGTATCTGCTTTGAATAGTGGGAGGTAGTAGAATGCAGCATTATTGCTGGCTCCATTCACCCTTCAACCAGGCAAAGCATAGCTCTGAATATGGGTGCTTCCACGTATGCTAGAGTTCCCCTCAGCAGTGTCCAAATGCAAGTTAAAATTTGATGCCAGCAAAGAAGCAACATGAGACCTAGCTCTCTGCTAACACTGAACTATAAAATCAAGTTTAGAAAAGCTTCCAGGTTATCCAGCTGATTACATTTGAATTTGAACTTTGCTTCCCACTATTTAATGGAATAATGGTACACTTTGGGGAACAAGGAAAGACCATTTAAGCTAACATTGGGAAGCAAAGATGTGCCTTGCCACATCCCTCTCTTTTAAGACCTTCCTTAAAACCCACTTATCTGACTAAGATTTTAGTGGGAAGCAAAGTTCAAGTTCAAAGTGATACTGCAGCCTATGTCAAGCCTAAGAAATCTTATTGTGTATTTGTACATCACCTGCCTCCACCCCATCTGTTGAACCCCTCGTCCATGTCTTTGTCACCTCCATGCTGGACTATTCCAATGCTCCCCTGGGCAGCCTCCCATCCCCCACCATCCATAACCTTCAGCACATCCCAAACTCTGCAGCCTGTATCCTAACCCACACCCACTCACTCACCATCCCTGTGTCTGCTGACTTACATTGGCTCTCTCAATGCTTCCAATTTAAAATTCTCATCCTTGTGTTTAAATCCCTTCATGGCCTCAACCCTCTCCATCTCTGTAACTGTCTCCAGCCCTACAAACGTCCAAGAACTCTGCCATCTCCAACTTTGGCCGCTTGAGCATCCATCACTCCATTCGCCCCACCATTGGTGGTCGTGCCTTCAGTCGTCTGGGCCCTAAGATCTGGAATTCCTTCAGTAAACCTCTCTGCCTTGCCACATCCCTCTCCTCTTTTAAAACCTTCCTTAAAACCCACTTATCTGACCAAGCTTTTAGTCACCCCTCTTAATATCTCCTTCTTTGACTTGATATTGATTTTTCTCTGATTACACTTTTGTGAGGCAGCATGGAGCCTTTTTCTATCTGTGTTAAAGGCCCTATATAAATGCAAGTTATTGTTTTTACTGGTTCCAGTCAGCTGTGGCTCAGTTAGTAGCACTCTCACCTCTGAGTCAGGAGATTGTGGGTTCATAGTCCCACTCCAGAAACTTGAGCACAGAAATCAAGGCTGACACTCCAGTGCAGTACTGAGGGAGTGCTGCACTGTCAGAGGTGCTGTCTTTTGGATGAGACATTAAACCGAGACCCTGTCTCCCCTCTCAGGTGGACATAAAAGATCCTATGACTCTAAAGCAGATTATCTGGTCATCATCACATTGCTGTTTGTGGGAGCTTGCTGTGTGCAAATTGGCTGCCACATTTCCTACACTCCAAAAGTACTTCATTGGTTGTAAAGCCCTTTGGGATATCCTGAGGTCATGAAAGGCGCTATATAATTGCAAGTCTTTCTTTTCTTATGCTGCTTCTCTCCCAGAGGTTACAACTTGAATATTGGGAGAGCAGGGACTGGAGCGGTGGTACATTATAAGCCAGGTCTAACGCTGAACTAGAGTTATATTCCATATGATGTCAAACCCAAGCGGTGCGGGATTGCCACCTCCAGGGGTCTTACACCACTGAGTTCCACGATTGCGTGGGACCTTAAGTTTGGAGTTACACTGTGGCTTGAGCATTGCTGGGAAGAGACCACATGCTCCTGGTGGTCTCACAAGTTTGCTGAAATGCCATGTACCATGTGCTGTGAGTTTGTCCACTGCTCACACAAGTCCTAGTACATGTTTTGTATCTATGAGAAACTGAATTTTTTGGCACCGATGGAAAATTTGCAGTTTGAGAGCCCTATTTGGCAGCCTATAAAAACAATAACTTGTATTTATATAGCACCTTTAACATAGTAAAACGTTCCAAAGTGCTTCACAGGAGTGTTATAAAACAACATTTGATACCGAGTCGCATAAGGAGATATTAGGGCAGATGATCAAACGTTTTTTCAAAGAGGTAAGTTTTAAGGAGCGTCATTAAAGAGGAAAGAGAGGTGGAGAGGTTTGGGGAGGGAATTCCAGAGCTTAGGGCCCAGGCAGCTGAAGGCACGGCCACCAATGGTGGAGCGATTAAAATCGGGGATGTTCAAGAGGCCAGAATTAGAGGAGCGCAGATATCTCGGAGGGTTATGAGGCTGGAAGAGGTTACAGAGATAGGGAGCCGCGAGGCCATAGAGGGATTTGAAAACAAGGATGAGAATTTGAAAATCAAGGCATTGCTTAACCGGGAGCCAATGTAGGTCAGTGAGCACAGGGTGATGGGTGAGCAGGACTTGGTGCCAGTTAGGACACAGGCAACAGAACTTTGGATGAGGTTTACGGAGGGTAGAAAATGGGAGGCCAGCCAGGAGGGCATTGGAATAGTCACGTCTAGAGGTAACAAAGGCATGGATAGCACTCCAAAGGCACTCTAGGTAGGGAACCTAGAGTGCCCTATTAGACAACCTATACTACAAAGCTGTGCTCCAGGATGTTACTAATTGGAAATGCGCACTCTACCTTTAGGTGATGAGCATTCAATGTATAATCCCATGCAAAAGTCACGGGTAGTCTTTAAGTATTATGTAGAACTTGCTACTGCAACAAGGCGAATTGTCCCTTGGCATTTAACATTTTTGTTAGGTAGGATTGTAGAACACGTGATTTTAGCCAAACTAATTCCTAATTAAACTGTTAACGTAGTGTTAAAAGATTCAACTCACCGCTAGTATTCCAGATGGCGTCGTTTTTGCTCTGATAGCCGCTTTTCATACACTGCTCCACATAAGCCTTGGGGTCACAGCCCGAGACCAGGATTTCTCGAAGAAGGGCGATGTAGGCGATAGCAAGCCGGAGCGTGTCGATCTTGGACAGGCGTTTCTCGTACGGAAAGGTAGGAACGTGACACCTAAGCTCATCGAAGGCCGAGTTGATGCTCAGCATCCTTTTCCTTTCTCTGATATTAGCTGCATATCTCTGCACCTTATAAGGGTGTGAGGGGGCTAGCCGGCGCTGCCGACGCTTGCGATCTGGGGGTTCCTCCACGCAGGAGCTGTCCTCTCCAGCACTTGAGTCATTCTGCAAGGACTGAAGATCCAGATCCGACAGGGCAAACTGCACATCAGGGAATGCAGACTGACAGGTGTACGATGACCACGGAGACAACTGAGCACTGACGGGAGGACAGTCAAAATTCAGACCATCCAATTGATTTTGAAGCTGATAATTTGAGTCAACCTGCCCCCAAAAAGCCAGCTCTCCAGCAGCGTCGTGATCGAAGTCGAAAAGGCATTCCTCCATTGCCTTTTTAACTCTGTCAAGTTTCACCAGGGAGGATGCACACGTTTAGTGCTTGGCAGGATGATGGAGCCCTGGGTTAAATAGTTGGCTGTCGCACCGCGGGACGCGTGGACCTATTCTACTCATCTCAAAGAAGGAGCTAATGAGGACACGTGGCTGCTCTTTCATTGCCCGGCCTGTCTTCGTGCAGGTTTAACGCCATGACAATGAAGGGGCCGATTCCATCTATTAACTTGCAACTCTTCTGGTGCAGTTTACGCCCCCTCAGACACGTCGGTAACCTCCTACACTGGCATTGATATTTACAGATGGCATAAAGTGTCTACCTCTTCAGGCCTGCTTATATTATAATTGAAGATTTCAGCGGCTGGACTTGTAAAGAATTTGCGAGCATTAATTAGATTGTAACGGCAAACTGTCAGAAACACATGATGATGCAGACATGAGAATAATGAGACGGGGGGAGATATTTTGTTCACGTCTATCTACAGTGTCCCAGCTAGGGCTTGTATGTAATTAAGAATAAAATACAGTTACGTCATCGAGAGAAAATGAACTAAATTATAACCGCTCGAGGTAGTTTATTAAATCACAGTGTATACACAGATTAAACACACGGGTTGCACAGCTTCGTAGAAAGTAGTTCATACCGTGCTGAGTAAATGCAGAAGAATAGCTTACTTAAAGCACTGAACAACGGAATGGCTTAGAAGAACAAGGAGACATCTCTCTGCCTGTCCAGTTTTACTATTGCACGCCAGCAATACTTTGCGGGTTTAAAAACATTATTCAGAATCCGATCGAAATAATTTAAATCAAGTTGATGCAAAGCTGGAGTGTTTCAGATCGCGCAACTCACGAATCATTTGCATTCCGGGGATCGACTCTTAACCGGGACAAACCTAAAGAGCTGGTGGCCGAGAAATCATTCAAAGGCAAGCCTCAGATATTGCAGACTGGTGCCCTGAATTTTAGAGATGCCCATTTTGGATAAACATTTCTTTAATTCTGGCACAGCAATAAATTGAGCCTCTTTTATTTACCTCCACATTTTGGACTGTCTTTGACAAATAGAAGAGGCCCAGTATCACTAACAATGACTGTGTTTTGAGAATGCTGCGTAACAAAATCACCCAAATTAACCATCTTAACGCGAAGTTCAACACACAAACCGTTCAACACACAACCCGTTTACATTTCCAGTCAGTTTCCATACCCTATGTAAGGAAGACAAGGCATTCGCTGCGCAGGTGTATACGGCGCCCGACAGGTAACAGGTGCATGTCGCATACATACAACAAGCACGTTTTCGTTCAATTGCAGATCATTTGTGTGATAAAATTACAGAAAGAGAACTAGGGAGGAAGAAAGGCGAGCGGTAGAAGGAAACAAGAACAAAGGTTAAAGAGAGAAACAAGTGCGCGAATAGTGATTGAATGAGTAGAATTATTGCCATCGCTCTTACGGTGCTCGAAGACCAGTCTCTCCCAGAACACCGGGAGTTTATATTGTAAATCTCTATCTACCAATAACCGGAAACAATTTGCTTTTATCCCGAGTTCCAAACACGCGGCAACTTTGTGTAAATAAAAACAGAAAATGCTGGAAACACTCAGCAGGTCAGCATCTGTGGAGAGAGAAACAGAGTTAACGTTTCAGGTCCTGACCTGTCACCAGAACTTTGCGTAAACACCCCGCAAAAGAAATAAATAACATTATAAATGTTTCCAAATTACCCGCTCCTCTCACCCCATAATATAACCCCCTCTCACCATAATATAACTATATAACCCCCTCTCACCATAATATAACTATATAACCCCCTCTCACCATAATATAACTATATAACCCCCTCTCACCATAATATAACTATATAACCCTCAAAAATACATCTTGAATTATTGGGCTACGATGGGAATTGAATCCAGGCTGTGCCCCACATTGCTAGTTGGTGCGCTTTATGGTTCAAAGATTCTGCAGAAACGGTGTGTTGGTTGGTTCAGCAGGTCCAGCAGACTACCTGTCTATTCCTGTTTTACCAACAACCAGTTAACTATCTCCCACTGACTCTAACAGTCCCCAACGTGATATGCCACAACATTTACCGTTCTTTGGGGGTAGAAGTTATGCTGCAGCTATACAAAACCCTGGTTAGAACACACCTGGAGTATTGTGAGCAATTCTGGGCATCACACCGTAGGAAGGATATATTGGCCTTGGAGGGAGTAGGTTTACCAGAATGATACCCGGCCTTCAAGGGTTAAGTTATGAGGAGAGATTACACAAATTAGGGTTGCATTCTCTAGAATTTAGAAGGTTAAGGGGTGATCTGATCGAAGTTTTCGGGATATTAAGGGGAACAGATAGGGTAGATAGAGAGAAACTATTTCCGCTGGTTGGGGATTCTAGGACTGGGGGCATAGTCTAAAAATTAGAGCCAGATCTTTCAGGAGTGAAATTAGGAAACACTTCTACACACAAAGGGTGGTAGAAGTTTGGAACTCTCTTCCGCAAACGGCATTTGATGCTAGATCAATTGTTAATTTTAAATCTGAGATTGATAGCTTTTTTTTAACCAAAGGTAGTAAGGGATATGGGCCAAAGGCGAGTATATGGAGTTAGGTCGCAGATCAGCCATGATCTCATTGAATGGGGGAGAAGGCTCGAGGGTTTCAGTGGCCTGTTCCTATGTTCCTATATTAACTAAAGTGTTTGGGTAGAAATTAAAGCCAATTTTATCGCAAGGACGGTGTCTAACGGCATCAAAACGAATTCAGCTCACTAGGACTACCCCCAGAATCACAGCGCCTGGAACTGGAAGCGGAAATCTGTCTTCCGCCAGTTATTGTTTAGCGAGTTCATTTCAGTGTAAATTTCGGTGGGACTGTTGTTTCCATTAGGTTTCTACATTTTCAATGTTGCAGTTTCTGCTTCGCGATGCACCTTCACTCTAAAGTCTGTAACACGGTCATTCTGATACCATCCTTCCTTTAAAGGTCTTGGCGGTGAAAACGCCCTTATCTCCCTCCCCAAACACATATGCAAGAAAAGAAAAATCACAATTTAAATAAAAATAGACCAATAAATCCCGAGCTCCCTCTGCTTGAATATCTAGATGTGGGCTAGATTTCGCCCATGGGCTGAAACTATACACAGGTGCTACACTTGCGATCGTGTTGCCAGTGCTGGGATGTCCCGTTCTAATTGGATAAGAGACCCAGCTCCTGGTCGGGCTCATTGACAGGTTGAATGAAAACACCTTCTGCAAGGTCCCAGGCTGCTGTATTTTTTCCAATGTAGGTATATATATATAGGGAATGTTGTGAACATGAAATTGATGGGCAAAACATACCAGGAATCTGGGGGTCAGAACACCCAGTGAAGAATATGCAAAGCAAATGGTTAATTTATCATGTAATTATGTCATTTTGTCACTAAAATTCTACGCACGCATACTGGCTGACTGGCGAGTTGAAGGTTGGGCTGGACTTTGTGTGTGATGTTACACATTTAACAGCTATTGTTGAGTTTACGCTGTTGTTTCAGGTCTGGTGGTTATACAGCACTGGATCAGTCTCCGAATATGTATTGCACTGAATATCGCATTATCATTAGCGACTGCACAAGTTGTATAATAAAGATTGCAAAAAAATACAAATGACAAATGATAAAGTATGGAGATAAACTAACAGTCAAAAGAGCATAACACAGGAAAAAGTGAACAGAAATAAAATTGAATTGACAAGCTGCTGGACAAACTCAAAGTCTGCTGACCAGAATGTTTAACTGCTAAACACATAATCGTAAAACATGTCTCCACTTTTTACTTTTCCTGCCTGGATTTATTTAATGTATAAAGCTGCACACAGCACAGAATGACATTTCCGTATAGGTGTACAACGCACGATTTACACACCGGGTCAGTTAAAAGTGCAGCCAAACGCAGTCAGTAGCTATCGAAATCACTCCAGCAATGTAATCTGCTTACACTACCAGTACCGCAGGTATCAAGAACTTCCTCGACATGCATTTAGAATTGTACCCATATGACAATATGTAGACCTGAATTTCAGGATGATTTATACTCTGTAGAGCTCCAGAGTTGGTGGTACCTCACCCCGGAGGCGAGTGTTATTACCAGAGACTCCCGCAAGAGGCAGTTTCACGCTCTTGAGTTTGACGCTGTGCGGGGCAAACTGGGTGAGCAAGTTGCTCATGAGGCCCGTTCGAGTTCACGGACAGTTTATTAATGTGCCCAGACTGGCTGCTGGGACGATCTGTTTTCTTTAAAAAAAAATTCTTCTGGGCAGCTGGTCTTAGAAAATTAGTAAGTTTACATCGAAGTAGCGCGTTAGGCATGCACATTGGGAACCGGCAGCATAAGCAGCCAGTCGGGTCAATGGAAAAGCAGCTTCAGGTCGGTAGCTACAGTATAACCGCATTTCCTGAATCAGATATGGGGTTCGTGGGTTTATTCTAAGATTATAACTTTAGCAACTTGCTGCACCATCAATTTAGAGGGATGAATACAACACCTTCAGACACATTAACCTTCAGCTATAGCAGTGACAAGTTCAGACAAAGACTTGGCCAAATCACCTAAAGTACTATTCATAGATATTCCCTTACACTGAATTGTTCGCTGACTTTTTAATCCAATATTGGATTGTCCCTGGATTTTTATCATATTAGATTGTTACTGGATTTTTGTCATTATATTGGATCACATTAAATTAAGTTGATCACTTTTTTTTATCATCATTAGATTGATTGTTCAGATAGATTAATATCATTGTATTGCTCGTTTACTGGATTTTTATTCGAGTACATTGGATTTTTCACTGGATTGTTATCATTATAGTGGATTTTCACGGCATTTTAAAAATCAGATTATATTGGATTATTCAAGAGATTGTTACTCCAGATTTCAGGAGTGCTCAGTGGGCTTCACATGGTACACGTTACCTTTCAGCATGTTTTAGTTTACAGGTGTTCAAACCAGAGGCACCCTGAAACATCTTCATAAACACATTATTAAGAGAAACACATTAATAAGAGAAAGAGATTGAATCATCGCAGATCTAAAGATAAGCAATTAGAAAGCCCAAGTTATACTACGTACTAATACAAGATGGGACTTGTGGAGTGGGCCTTCAGAACATACCAGCTCCCAATGAAAGTATGGAGGAGAGGCTGTTTAGCAGCTGTTTCAAATTGGCAACCTTACCTGCTATATACAGAGGGGAAACACAGAGGCTAAAGCAGCTGTTTCAAAGATCAGTTTCCGTTGATCAACTGCATTGAATCAGACACTGAGAGGTACTGATTCGAAATGCTGTTGAATGTTTTAAATGCCGCCTCTTTATTTCCGTGTAATATTGCTGTGAAGAGATATGAAACACCAGACGTGAAAGAATGCGCTTCCAATCCCTTTCCATACAGTTCACATCGCTTTGTGTAAAACGAATATCCTGTTTGTTTATTGACATATACTTAGCCGAGTAATCTGCCTTCCCGGCTCAAACCCCTCAGATTTGTCGAAGAGCTAGGAGGCACTAGCAAACTTAAAAACAAAGTCCAAACGGGCCATCCCACTAACGCCCTGTTCCCTACACGGCCCTTGTATTTCAGCACCGAGCGCTGTCCTTTCTCCTGGCTGGTAGGAATCTGGAGATTGGAACTGGCTGGGTGATCGGCCAGTGTCGACTTTATAGGAAAGAGCTTGAAGGGAATTCTTGAATCAATTATTAAAAACAATTGACTTGCTTAGGCGGAATCATTCGCCAGGGCTTTCAGGAGGTCCAGGATGATGCCCTGATATAAACGATTAAACGAAATGCCGAGCCACCACACAAGCTTTGCTTTACAGAATTACAAATCAGTCAGCATGGACGCATTTGAGGGTGATGCTTCAGTAAAACTTACACATACATTTATTACACGGTGCTTGGCTTTCAGGCTTTTAAAAAATGGCATTTTGATACTGAAAAGAGAAAGGCTCCTGAATAGTGACCTTGGCTAGTCTGAAGATCGTTCCATACCGGTGCAGCGGAGAATATTGTTGTCTATATGTACAGGGAGTTTTACTTTATATTTTGCACAACTGTGCTCCAGGATTTGGGCGTGCTTGACGCTGACCTAGGTGAAAAATTCCAGTCCCCAGCATTGGCCTCGCCCCTTATTTCTCAAGACTGCCGCCACAAACGTTCCCTGTTTTGTAATGATTTCAACATAAATAATAGAAAACACACTTACCATGTTGGCATTACGGAAGTCCATAAGAATTGTTGGCAACCACAGAGTAAGTTCACTTTCTCATTATACACTGGGATATTAAATGAAAGTTATATGTTTTCCCCCCAAGTATCCTTAGCATACATTCGGGAAATTGTGATTTTACTTATCTTTGAAGTCAGATGTTTTGGGACTAACGTGGAATGGAGTCAGGACAGCTCCACAGTAATGATGCTCAAGCACCTGTTAACCATCAGAATAGACACATAAACACACGGTGCACCAACCCAGCTGTGGAGTGCATACATTTGAACACAAGTAAAGGGAGTAAGGGATCCTTTAAAAAAAAACCTGCTTCACTGAAGAAATCTTTCAGGTTATTGTGGATGACTCGTGAGAATGGTGAAATGGCTGCTATGAAACAACAGATACATGAAACAGCTCAATAATGATCCCACTAATAAACGGACGATCCAGCTGGCCTGCAATGCCATCATGTTGAGGCTGACTACACACCCTGCCGCTTGTCAAACCCGGAAGCCTGTGCAGAAGATGTCTGATTTGAAGATAACATACAAATGAGTAGGACTGTGCAATTATGTTGCACTGCTATAACTGGTTATCCAACATGTGTTAGACATGTTTGTTTGAGTAGTTTCACAAGAGAATATTATTAACCCAATGTCTCCAGTAACATGCTGATAGTAGAGCACAAAAGACAGGTGATGAGGATATTTGAGAAGTTTTAGAACAGACTAGAAAAGGGAAACCTCCAAAGATTGCAGCTCCGAGATTGATGACTGACTCTATATAACTAACAATGTAAAAGTTCTCACTCTGCTCTTTGAACTTCAGCTAGTGAAGTACTTGACATTTGATACTATTATGCTCAGCAATTTATTCAGTGGTCTAAGATGTTCCACTATTCCTGTAAAGCATACTGTTCTCTACAGAGAGATGCAGCCATTAACAGCTGCCAGCGTGTGAGGACTCGTGTTGCGACTCCTCATGAGTAGGTCATCATAGAGCCCTTACACTGGGAGCTGAGATTTGTGATGTTGAAAATGTCGCTGTTTTGTGTGACGATAATTGCGTACTTTTAACTGTGACAACTGCTTTAACTTTCAGCAGCTTTGAAACAGTGTGCTTCCTCATAGAACTGCAGTGACTGATGGGCCCACTCCCTGGAGCCTGCATAATTTGACTCAGCCAATCCTAATGCACATGCTGCTGCTGATAACTTCTCTTCTAGAACCAGTTTCTACAGTTAGACCGGGCATTTTAGATATCTACTGAAAATCAGGTGGTTCAACAAATTGGCACTCAAGTTGCTGGTTATGATAATTTTCCTAGACCTGCTGGAGAATTGGATGTTAGGGAAAGATAATTCCTCGTGACTAAGGTACCAAGATAACAGTTTGAATGTTGTCTCATAAACATAAGATAGTCAGTAATTAATCCAACAGGAAATTCTGGAGTAACTTCTTTACCCAGAAAGTGGTTAGACTATGGAACTCACTACCACAATGAGTAATTGAGGGAGATAGGATAGATAACTAACTAAGCACATGAGGGAGAAAGGAATAGAAGGTTATGCTGATAGCATTAGATGAAGAGTGGGTGGGATGAGGCTCCTGTGGAGCATAAATATATTGAAGTTTTGATATACTGAAGTTTTTGGATGTGTCCTTTCAATTTTGATTCACGAGGACTCCATTTTACTATTATTGCAATATCTATAATCATAACAATATGCTAACTTGATTTTTATGGAGTGTTCTGCCATCAGGATTGTGCTGCTCTGCTGGACTACCTTATACTTCTGGGCTGGTCTGCCCTGGAAATTAATTCTTCAAATTTAAGGTAACTGCTTCGGATCACAGTGCATACCCTTCAGCTGTTGATGTTATCTCTTGAGCTTCTGGGCTGAACTCCACTACTCTGCTGGCTTGTCTGCTGCTGTGTTGGGCCCTGGCCAGAAATCTATTTTCTCCTGGGTTTAATGCCATTTCTCTGCTGGCCTTTGGGCTTTACAGTGACCTCCATTTTGCAGCAGCTTTCTGTTGAGGCTGTAGTCTCTGTTGACCTGCTTCTATTCTGCTACATGGCTTAATGCTATAGGCTTTGGTGGGCTCAGTTTCTGCTCCTCTGCTGGGATTGTCTACTCATGACTGGGCTGGCTCTGATCTGCTCCTAATGGCCACCATCCTACTTCAGATGTTGCTCCATCTTAGCTCCTCTTTCCCTCGCTCATCTGAATTCACTGCCCTCCCTAAACCACTGCTTCTATATAAACTCTCCTACCTATACTCATGGCCAACTCCTCAATCTCACCAGCTCATGTGCCCCCCCCCACCACTCTTGTGGTCTTGAACACTATAAAAGTTACCTCTGACCACTTCTTTACATCCTTCACCACCCACACCCCCCTACACTTCTTCTGTATCTGTCCCAGGAAACAAAACTGTCCCCTAGGTCATTTACAACCACACTCTCAAACTTTCAGCTGCCGAGCCTTTTCCCCACCATTTGCCAACATATCTCTGCAGTTGTTGATTCACTCAACAATCTCCACTATCCTGGCCATCTTTCCAGCAAAACCTTCACTCTCTCCCATCTCCATTTTCCCCCTGGTATGACTCCCATTTTTTCTTCCTAAGTCCAAGAGATGTATTCTTGAACATAGCTGGTGCACAACTGACTTTGCCATCTATCGCCAGATCTGGCTCGATTACATCAAGCTCTATTGGACCACACTCTTCTCTGACAAAACTGACCAGTACTTTAGGATCATGCTGAGGACAAAAATAACCCCAAACTTCTTTTTTATCGCCATAACACCCCCTCCCCCTCCATCCTCACCTCTAGCAACTAGTGCAAGGAGCTCTTGGATTTGTTCTTCATCAACTGAGACCATCCTTTCAGCTATCACTATTGCTTCACCACTGCTCACTAAGCCAAACCTTCCTCAGTCCCCCGAACTCCCACCTCTGCCTAGTTTCTCTTCCACCTCCTTCCCTGCCCTCTCCAAGGTATCTCATCCATGAGACCTACCTCCTGTTCCCTCAATTCCATTAAATGGTTCCATCTCCTCAGTCACTGCTCCCCCTCCCTTTCAAAATCACTGTCATCACCCTCACTGCTAAAAAAAACCCACCCTCGGCCCTGTGTCCTCATTAACTACCACCCAATTTCCAAATTCCTCTCCAAGGGCTTTGAAAGTATTGATGCCTTCCAGATCTATGCCCATCATTCCTGCAACCCCCTGTTTGGAATCCCCCAATCAGTCTTCCACCCTCCCACAGCACTGAAACTCCCCTAACCAAATTCACAAGTGGCATTCTGTGTCTGTTGTCATAGTATATTGACCAAGATCAGAAGATAATGACAGATGATGAAGGCTATTTAGCCACTCTTAATTTATTCAGCCAGAGAGATCCTAACAACACCCATTACCCCCCTCCCCACCCCCAATTACATCATCCAATTGTTTCCTAAATGATTCCTGGATTTTTGCCTCCAGTATTCTATCTGGAATTTTAATCAACACTTTGTTCACACTTTGAAGAAGAATTTCCTGATATCTGTCTAAAATTAACTTTTACTTGTTTGAATGTAAGAACATAAGAACATAAGAAGTAAGAGCAGGAGTAGGCCATACGGCCCCTCGGGCCTGCTCCGCCATTCAATAGGATCATGGCTGATCCGAACCTAGACTCACGTCCACTTCCCTGCCCGCTCTCTGTAACCCCTAATTCCCTTATCAGCTAGGAAACTGTCTATCTCCATTTTAAATTTATTTAATGTTGCAGCTTCCACAGCTCCCTGGGGTAGCAAATTCCATAGATTTACTACCCTCTGAGTGAAGAAGTTTCTCCTCATCTCAGTTTGAAAGGGCAGCCCCTTATTCTAAGATTATGCCCCCTAGTTCTAGTCTCACCCATCAGTGGAAAAATCCTCCCCGCATCCACCCAATCAAGACCCCTCACAATCTTATATGTTTCGATAAGATCGCCTCTCATTCTTCTGAATTCCAATGAGTAGAGGCCCAAACTACTCAACCTTTCCTCATAAGTCAACCCCCTTATCTCTGGAATCAACCGAGTGAACCTTCTCTGATCTGCCTCGAGAGCAAGTATATCTTTTCTTAAATATGGAAACCAAAACTGCATGCAATATTCCAGGTGTGGCCTCACCTGTATCCTGTATAACTGAAGCAAGACTTCCCTGCTTTTATACTCCATCCCCCTTGCAATAAAAGCCAAGATTCCATTGGCCCTCCTGATCACCTGCTGTACCTGCATACTAACCTTCTGTATTTCATGCACCAGGACCCCCAGATCCCTTTGTACTGTAGCACTTTGCAGTTTCTCTCCATTTAGATAATAACTTGCTCTTTGATTTTTTCTGCCAAAGTGCATAACCTCACACTTTCCAACATTATATTCCATCTGCCAAATTTCTGCCCACTCACTTAGCCTGTCTATGTCCTTTTGCAGGTTTTTTATGTCCTCCTCACTCACTGCTTTCCCTCCCATCTTTGTATCGTCGTCAAATTTGGATATGTTGCACTTGGTCCCCTCCTCCAAATCCTTAATATAGATTGTAAAGAGTTGGGTCCCAGCACTGACCCCTGCGGAACACCACTAGTTACTGAAAGCCAACCCGAGAATGAACCATTTATCCCAACTCTCTGTTTTCTGTTAGATAGCCAATCTTCCACCCATGCCAGTATATTACCCCCAATCCCATGATTTTTTTATCTTGTGCAGTAATCTTTTGTGTGGCACCTTGTCAAATGCCTTTTGGAAGTCCAAATACACCACATCCACTGGTTCCGCTTTATCTACCCTGTTTGTTACTGTTGGGTGAAAATAAATTCACATCTAATCTGTGGTAAAGTAAAAGGTGCAGTTTATTGAAAACAGAGCTCTGGGAGAAGCACCTCAGACCCCGCGGTCTGTGCGAGCACCTTCTCCCCGATCAACAAAATTCACAAGCTTATATACAGTACAAGACTGGAGCACATCGATAGCCTTGATTACATTACTTATTCCTTGGCCAGCCTGGCTTCGTGGCAACAGCCGCCCCCCTCCCCAATTATATTCCTTCAAAAACAACCTAATTATAACTTTACATCGTTAGCTAAGCCCCTTCTTTTAGTTCTGTCTTTTATCTAAGTTTGTCCAGTTATCTGGACAGCAGGGTCCTTTCTTACTTCATTGTGGCTTCGGCCGATCAGTGACTCGTGATTGGACATGGCTAACCTTGTTATTGCAGCTTCTCATATCTCCACATGCTTAATCACTTTTGTAGTTCAGTCCATTGTGTTTTTAAACTAGTCTCGACTGAAACTAGGTTGTCCTGCTGTGTCGCTCGACTGCAACATTCAACTGGTTCAAATCCCAATCCTTCAGTTACGTCCTCAAAGAATTCGAGCAAATTTGTCAAACATGACTTCCCCTTCATAAAACCATGCTGACTCTCTCCGATTAAATTATGCTTATCCAAATGTCCTGTTACTGCTTCCTTAATAATGGACTCCAACATTTTACCAACCACAGATGTTAGGCTAACTGGTCTATAGTTTCCAGCCTTTTGACTACCTCCCTTTTTAAATAACGGTGTTACATTAGCAGTTTTCCAATCTGCTGGGACCTTTCCTGAATCCAGGGAGTTTTGGAAAATTACTACCAATGCATCCGCAATCCCTACCACTACTTCTCTCAAGACCCTAGGATGTAAGCCATCAGGTCCAGGGGATTTATCCACCTTAAGTCCCATTATCTTACCGAGTACCATCTCCTTAGTGATTTTAATCGTGTTTAGCTCCTCCCCCCCATAGCCCCCTGTTTGTCCAGTGTTGGGATATTTTAAGTGTCCTCTACTGTAAAGACTGATACAAAATATTTGTTCAGCATTTTTGCCATCTCCATGTTCCCCACTACTAATTCCCCAGTCTCGTCCTCTAAGGGACCAACATTCACTTTAGCCACCCTTTTTCTTTTTATATAACTGTAGAAACTCTTGCTATCTGTTTTTATATTTTTTGCTAGTTTACTTTCATAATCTATCTTCCCTTTCTTAATTAATCTTTTAGTTATTCTTTGCTGGCTTTTAAATGCTTCCCAATCTTCTATCCTCCCACTAGATTTGGCTACTTTATATGCCCTTGTTTTCAGTCAGATACTATCCTTTATTACTTAGCCACAGATGGCTGTCTTTTCTTTTATGCCTCTTTTTCCTCAGTGGAATATATTTTTCTTGAAAGTTGTGAAATATCTCCTTGAATGTACACCACTGCTCATGTACCGTCTTACACCTAGTGTGTCTTGTTCTACTCCCACAGTTTAATTTTAATATTCTTGGCTAACATTTTCCGAACTCTTAACAATCTTATACAGCTCTACAAGATCACCTCTCGTGCCTCTCAAGAGCCCATGTTTCTTTAGTCTGGGCATCAGCCTTGTGGCTCTTCTCTGCATAGCCTCTAGTGCTTGAATGTCTCTCTTGTTTCTTGGTGACCAAGTATTGAATGCAGATTAAGATGCAGTCTGATCAAAGCACAAAATAGTTCAATCATTAACTCCTCAGATTTATATTCTACTGTTGGACATAGTATTCACAGTGCAATCTAACTAGAGGACTATAAAGTTTGATATTTACCTCCTCTGATTTGCATTCTACTGTTTTGGCTGTGTCATTTAACATCTGACAAAAGGCCATCAACCTGAAACGTTAACTCTGGTTCTCTCTCCACAGATGCTACCTGGCCTGCTGAGTATTTCCAGCATTGTCTGTTGTTATTTTAGTTTAACATAAAAATTTACAGTACAGAAGGAGGCCATTTGGCCCATCTTGTTCATGCCAGGAACATCCTATTGGCTTTGTTGATTGCTGCTCTGCATTGGTTGGACATGTTTAGTGACAAGGCTAATAAGACTCCGAGGTCTCTTACAACTTCATCCTTAGCTATTTCAATACTATTCATGAAGTATGCATGTCATCTATTTTTCCTTCCAGTGTCTAGCACTTTACATTTGTCAACATTAAATTTCTTCTGCCACAGTTCTGCCCACTTGCGTATTTTGCCCAACTCACTCTGTAATTTCTGAGCTGCCTCCTCCAATTTCACTGCCCCTTCTAGTTTGGTATCACCTGCAAATTTGATCACTTTGCATTGAGTTTATGAATACAGGTTATTTAAGTAAATTAGAAAGAGCAGTGGTCCCAGCACCGAGCCCTGAGGTACCCCACTCAGTATGTCCCCCCACTCCACTCCAACATAACTTCTCTAATGAGTACTTGTTGCTCCCTACCCTTCCTACAGTTTCTTATCCATTCCTTGGGTTTATCCTGAATCCCTGCAGCTTTGATTTTAATTAATAGCCTTTCATGTGGAACTTTAGTAGAAGCATTTTGGAAGTTCAGGTACACCATGTCATCATAGGGCTTACCATAGTTCACTTGAGTTGTCACTTCATCAAAGAAGTTGAGGTCAGGCAGGATCTTCCCCATCTGAATCCATGCTGACTGCTGTTAACTAGGTTATTTTGTTTAGATGTTGTCCAGATGACCTTCAGGTTTACTCCTGATAATCAATTCCATTATTTTACATGACCCCAGTGCTTAGTTTGCTTTTTTAATGGCCTTATTAGCCTGCATTGCTACTTTAGTGATTTGTGAATGTGTATCCCTAGATCCCTTTGTTCCTCTACTCCATTTAGACTCTTATTATCCAGTGTGTGGCCTCTTTATTCTTCCTACCAAAATACACCATCTCACACTTATCTATAATGAAATTCAATTGCCAATTACTCACCCATTCTGCCAGCTTATTAATGTCTTCTTATCTTTTGTCGCATTCTTCCTTTGTGTTAACTACACCCGCCCAATTTGGTGTCATCCACAAATTTTGAAATTGTATTTCCACTTCCCGAGTCCAAATTGTTAATATGAATTGTGAACAACAGTGGTCCCAGCACCGAGCTCTGTGGAACACCACTTTCCACCCTTTGCCAGTCTCAGTAACTACCCTTAACCTCTACTCTATGATTTCTGTTTTGTAGTCAGCTTGCTATCCATTCTGCTACTTGCCCCCTGGCTCCACATGCTCTGACCTTAGTCATGAGTCTACTGTGTGGTACCTTATCAAAGGCCTTTTGAGAATCCAAATATATTACATCTCGTTACCTTTGTTGACTCTTTCTGTTACTACTTCAAAGAATTCAATAAGGTTGGTCAAGCATGACCTTCCCTTTTGAAAACCGTGCTGACTACTCTTTATTATATTTTTGGTTACTAGATGTTATTCAATTATATTTTTGAGTAAAGATTCCATTATCTTTCCTACCACCAATATTAAGCTAATTGGTCTATAGTTCTCTGGACTTGTTCTATCTCCTTTTAAAAAATCTAGGAATCACATCAGCTGTTCGATATTCAGGAAAGATAGGCAAAAAGGAAAGGGAGGTGGGGTAGCATTACTGGTTAAAGAAGGGATTAATACAATTGTAATGAAGGATATTAGCTCTGATGATGTGGAATCTGTATGGGTAGAATTGAGAAATACTAAGGGGAAAAAAACATTAGTGGGAGTGGTATATAGACCTCCCAACAGTAAAGCAGAGGTTGGGGATGGCATTAAAAGGGAAATTAAAGAAGCGTGCAATAAGGGCACAGCAGTCATCATGGGTGACTTTAATCTACATATAGATTGGGCCAACCAAATTAGTAACAACACTGTGGAGGAGGAATTCCTGGAGTGTGTACGGGATGGTTTCCTGGACCAATATGTCGAGGAACCAACCAGAGATCAGGCCATCTTAGACTGGGTATTGTGTAAGGAGAAAGGATTAATTAGCAATCTTGTTGTACGAGGCCCCTTGGGTCTGAGTGATCATAATATGATCGAATTTTTCATTAAGATGGAGAATGAAGTAGTTGACTCGGAGACTAGGGTCCTCAATTTAAATAAAGGAAACTACGATGGTCTGAGGAGCGAGTTGGATAGGATTGATTGGGGAATGGCACTCAAAGGGTTGACGGTGGATAGGTAATGGCAAACATTCAAAGACTGAATGGATGAGCTACAGAATTTGTTCATCCCAGTTTGGCATAAAAATAAAACAAAAAAGGTGACTCAACCGTGGCTAACAAGGGAAATTAGGGATAGCATAAGATCCAAGGAGACGACATATAAATTGGCCAGAAAAAGCAATAATCCTGAGGATTGGGAGCAGTTTAGGATTCAACAAAGGAGGACAAAGGGATTAATTAAGAAAGGGAAAATAGAATATGAGAGTAAGCTATCAGGGAACATAAAAACTGACTGTAAAAGCTTTTATAGATATGTGAAGAGAAAAAGATTGGTGAAGTCAAGCGTAGGTCCCTTACAGTCAGAATCAGGGGAATTTATAATGGGAAACAAAGAAATGGCAGACCAACTAAATTCATACTTTGGTTCTGTCTTCACAAAGGAGGACACAAATAACCTCCCAGAGATGCCGGGGAACATAGGGCCTGATGAAAGGGTGGAACTGAAATAAATCAGTATTTGTAGGGAAATGGTGTTAGGAAAATTGATGGGACTGAAGGCCGATGAATCCCCAGGGCCTGATAATCTACATCCTAGGGCACTTAAGGAAGTGGCCCTAGAAATAGTAGATGCATTGCTGGTCATCTTCCAGAACTCGATAGACTCTGGAATAGTACCCATGGATTGGAGGGTAGCTAATGTTACCCCACTATTCAAAAAAGGTGGTAGAGAAAAAGTGGGGAATTATAGACCGGTAAGCCTGACATCGGTAGTGGGGAAAATGCTAGAATCTATTATAAAAGATGTAATAGCAGAGCACTTGGTAAGCAGTGACAGGATCGGACAAAGTCAACATGGATTTACAAAAGGTAAATCATGCTTGACTAATTTACTGGAATTTTTTGAGGATGTAACTGGTAAAATAGATAAGGGAGAACCAGTGGATGTGGTGTATTTGGACTTTCAGAAGGCTTTCGATAAGGTCCCACATAAGAGATTAGCGTGCAAAATTAAGGCACATGGGATTGGGGGCAAGGTATTGACTTGGATAGAGAACTGGTTGACCGACAGAAAGCAAAGAATTGGAATAAATGGGTCATTTTCCGAGTGGCAGGCAGTGACTAGTGGGGTACCGCAAGGATCAGTCGTAGGACCCCAGCTGTTCACAATATATATTAATGATCTGGACGAGGGAATTGGATGTAATATCTCCAAATTTGCAGACGACACAAAGCTGGGTGGGAGGGTAAGCTGTGAGGAGGATGTCGTGAAACTCCAGTACGATTTGGACAGGTTGGGTGATTGGGCAGAAACATGGCAAATGCACTATAATGTGGATAAATGTGAGGTTATCCACTTTGGTGGCAAAAACAGGAAGGCAGATTATTATTTGAATGGCAATAGATTGGGAGAAGGGGAAGTGCAAAGAGACCTGGGTGTTATTGTGCACCAGTCGCTGAAGGTAAGCATGCAGGTGCAACAGGCGGTTAAGAAGGCAAATGGTATGTTGGCCTTCGTAGCAAGAGGGTTCGAGTACAGGAACAAGGATGTCTTGCTACAGTTGTACAGGGCCTTGGTGAGACCGCACCTTGAGTATTGTGTGCAGTTTTGGTCGCCTTACCTGAGGAAGGACGTTCTTGCCATGGAAGGAGTGCAGCGAAGATTCACCAGGCTGATACCGGGGATGGCAGGAATGACGTATGAGGAGAGATTGTGTCGATTGGGATTACACTCACTGGAGTTTAGAAGATTGAGAGGAAATCTCATCGAAACCTATAAAATTCTGTCAGGCCTGGACAGACTAGATGCAGGAAGGATGTTTATGATGGCCGGGGAGTCCAGAACCAGGGGTCATAGTCTAAAGATAAGGGGTAAGCCATTTAGGACTGAAATGAGGAGGAATTTCTTCACCCAGAGAGTGGTGAACCTGTGGAATTCTCTGCCACAGAGGGCGGTGGAGGCCAGTTCATTAAATATATTCAAAAAAGAGTTGGATATATTTCTTAAGGCTAAAGGGATCAAGGGATATGGGGAGAAGGCAGGGACAGGGTACTGAATTTGGATGATCAGCCATGATCTCATTGAATGGCGGAGCAGGCTCGAAGGGCCGAATGGCCTACTCCTGCTCCTATCTTCTATGTTTCTATGTTTCTGTCCGTCAGTCCTCTGGCACTATTCCCTTCTCTAATGCATTTTTATATATGTAATAGTGCCTCTGCTATCTCTTCCCTAACTTTTAATATGCATGGATGCAATCCATCTGGAGCAAGGGTTTTAACCTCTCTAAGTTTAATAAGTTTATTAATTATCTCCCCTATTTCTATCTTAAATGCCTTTATATCATTTTTTGTTCTCTTCTTCTAATGTCAGGTCCACCTTGTTAGTCTCCCTGGTAAATACTGAGGCAAAGTAACTATTCAATATTTCTGCCATTTCATTGTCATTACCTGTGAGTTTATTGTGTGTATCCCTTTGTGGCCCTATCCTGATTTTTCATTTTTTATTTGTGTCTGTAGAATACTTTACTATTTCTTTTTATATTCTTTGAACATTTAATTTTTTTCATTTTTGCTTTCCTAATAGTTTTTTTTCACTTTTCCTAACCTTTTGTCATCCTCTCCTTTGTTGACTATGTACCTAATGTATGCATTTTTCTTTACTTTCAATTTTACCCTTGTGGCTAGTTTGTTCTTGCTTTTTAGCAGAATGTATTTCTCCTGAACTCTATTGATCACTGTTTTAAATATTTCCCACTGCTGTTCTATATCTTTGTCAATTTTTTTTCCAGTTTACCTTCCCCAGTTCCATTCTCATCTCCTCAAAATAGCTTTATTTCCTATCTACTACTTTGGTCTTTGTCTGTCTTATGTCTTTCTCAATCATTAGCCATGCACGCAGTTGCTTAAATAAAAGCAAATGCACACTACTATACTTTCATATTAATTACAAAATTAATAGATTTGTGTAAAAATGCACTTAGGCTTGTGCAAAAGTATTTCAGCAGAGATTGATAGGAAGTGACTAACCAAGTGTGGCATGACTGATATAAGCATAGGCTTTCAACTTCATATCACTATTGGCTGATATTTGCCATTACTTTCATGCTTCATGGAGACAACATATTTTGGGTAGGTACCTTATCAGATTCAGTAGGTCTGTAATTAACCTCTGCTACCCCCTCTTCACCTGCTGTCCAAATCCTCTATTTTAGGGAGACAGAGTCTGTGGAAGTTTCAACAAGTATTCAAATCCATGATATCTTGGCACATTTTGTTTTAGTCAAAGGATTGTGACCATCAGCCTACTCAATTGCTTTTCTTTATCAAGAAAAGACAGGTTTCCTGTAACATCCCACCACATCAATACCAGTCTACCCTCGCAAAATGATCAAATTGCAATGCTCCCGCTGGAAAGAACATAAGAACATAACATAAGAAATAGGAGCAGGAGTAGGCCATTTGAGCCTGCTCCACCATTCAATAAGATCATGGCTGATCTTCTACCTCATCTCCACTTTCCTGCACTATCCCCATATCCCTTGGTTCCCTTAATATTCAAAAATCTATCGCTCTCTGTCTTGAATATACTCAACGACTGAGCCTCCACAGCCCTCTGGGGTAGCGAATTCCGAAGATTCACCACCCTCTGTGTGAAGAAATTTCTCATCTCAGTCCTAAATGGCCGATCCCTTATTCTGAGACTGTGACCCCTGGTTCTAGACTCCCCAGCCAGGGGAAACATTCTCCCTGTATCCAACCTGTCCAGTCCTGTAAGAATTTTGTATGTTTCCACGAGATCACCTCTCATCCCTCTAAACTCAAGGACTAGTTTACAATTGCCAAGGATAACCGAGATTAGATCACAATGGATTTAATAACCAGTCTGAAAGAAGAAGAAGCAGCAGTCATTGTGCGGGACTCTTCTGTTGAAACAGGAGCTAACCCCAGAGAGTCAGTGATTGTTTTACTCTCAATGCTACAGTTACTAAACTGAAAAGCATCCCGTTTGGAATCTCATCATCACAGGGCTGTTTCGCAAGGAGTAAGTGAACCATATGTATTTAGTTTATAGAAAGAATAAAAGTTAAATGGTTAATGCTTGATCTGACTGACACAAACTGTAACGTGAAGTAGATAGGGATCAAATCTTAAACTATTTTCCATTTTATCAAATACAGATGGTGTATGTGTTTGGTAGCTACAACTGAGGAACGGAAGAACATTTATCAAATATGTTGGTGGGTAGTAAGATTACAGAAATGTGGATTGCATGGCTGAGCTGCAGGAAAATGAAACTGCTTTCATGATTTAAGGTTTCAAAATACCAAGTTTCCTTTAGTTCCCTGTATGGCAGAATCCCCCACCCCCTGCTTGGAGGTAAACCTCCTGTTAATGATCCATCACCTCCTCTGTTCTTTGTGGATTGGTTCCAATTTAAGATGTCATTCCCTCAATGTCTTCTTCCTCTTCCTCAGAAACGAGACTGAGTGGTGATCTTGGATCACTTCTTGTATTTGTTGTCCATCATTTAATGCAGTGCAGTCAGAAGAACATGGATTCAAGGCCCATTCTAAAGACTTAAGCAGATAATCCAGGCTGACACTTCAGTGCAGTACTGAGTACTTCACAGTTGGAGGTGCCGTCTTTCAAATGAAACGTTAAGTTGAGGCCCTGCCTGGCCTCTTAGGTGGACATAAAAGATCCCATGGCACTACTCAAATTCAAGCAGGGAAGTTCTCCCAGTGTTTTGGCCAGCATTCATCCCTCAAACAACATGATCAAAAACAAATTAATACAAAAATTATTTCTTTTTTTCATTCTCTCTTTTTCTTTTTCTCTCTTTCTTTCTTTCACAATCGTTTTGCATTTTCCAGCTAATCATGCTGTATGCGTGCATTTCTCTTTTCCTGCCCCCCACCCCTCACCTTAACCCGACTCTTGTGCCTTTATTCTTTCAGATAATCAGCAAGCACTTGAGCAGCCTGTCCCTGAGGGCACCATAGACAGCGAGGCAGGAGAAGAGGAGGAAGAAGACACCGTGTCACTGCATGTCTCACCCGCAGGCACCAGCTCAGATACTGGCACTGTGCATACTTTAGAGGATGGTATAGTAGTGGGATCTGCACAGGGTGATGCACCGGGAATGAGCAGGCTGCAGCAAGGCCAGGGGGAAAGGGTAGCTCGGGAGCCAGCTCCCCAGAGGGCAAGCTCACACGTGGGTTCTGCTGCACAGGACTCAGATGAGGACCTCGATGGAGAAGGGTGATGGGCATACACATGGAGATGATAAGTGCAATGGCAACGGTGCCCAAGAGCCTCTCGACAATGGTAAGGAGCGTGGAGAAGTCCACCTCCAACATTGCATAAGGCTCTGTGCACACCATGGGGCCCATCATTTCCAGTCTGCGAAGGATGGTAGACTCCCAGAGAGATCGTGGCAACCCAGACCTGATGCCGCGTGTGATGGGCCATCTGGCAGCTTCCATTGCAGCACAGGTGGAAGCGATGCAACGTCTTAGTGCTGTAATGCAGTCTATGCTTGGTGGCATCCAATCTCAGACTGCTCTCACGAAGTCTCAGCTTGATGCCACGCAAGCTCTGACTGCTACTTTCATGGCTGGGTCTACCACTGTCGACCGGGGCTTTCACGGTGTCACAGCAGGCCAGCAATCTGTGCTCCAACAGATTGCTAGGGATGCTGAAGTGCTGCCCCGGGGGAGTGGCAGTGGGTCAGTGGAGCAGGAACCTGCTGTCCTCTCTCAGGATGACAGCATTCCTGCTCCCACCACTGCCACTCTGCCATTGCCCTTGTCGCTGCCTGTCATCCAGCCAGCCCAGACTGCTGCCGCCCATGCTGAGGTGGTGTAGCCTACAGCCGGGCCGTCCAGATCCAGAGCTGGTCGAGGACATCCTGCAAGGCCATCTGAAGTCTCCTGTATGGGTAATCAGCAGTCTTCCACTAGCCGTGCTGAATCCACTGTGCCAACATTTCATAGGAGCACTAGAGCAGGAAAAGGCACAGTAATGAGAGGCACTGAGGGATTGCACAAGGGTGAAAAGTAAATATTTTTGGTGTAAATATGTGTCAACTACTTTTTGATAAATTTATTACTTCACTTACCATTCTTTTATGATGTCTCTCATTTCAACTTTGCGCTGTGATATGGGCTGCGAGAGGGATGGAATGATGGGGATGTGGTGAGCAAAGGGGATCTGGTGTTTAAGTCATCCTGGGTGTGAGGCTGGAGGTTTGTTTGGAGGAGGTGGCGGAGTTCTGTGACCACCTCCTTGGTGAAGTGGAGCTGTCTGATACACTGCTCCTCGCTTAATTGAAAGTGGAAGAAGTGCTCTTGGAATACCCTTGGAGGGTAAGGCCTCCTGGTGAAAGTCATGATGTCCCTCCTCATCTCTCTGCACACATGTTCCTGTATTTCTCACTGCCTATGCTCCCTCCGCTGTAGATGCTGGAGGATGAGGTGGCATGCCAGTACACCCCCCATTAATGTTACCAAGTCTAGCAGTTTGAATCTTCGAAGAATAAATGTGACTACTTTTTAGTTGCCAGAAGACTCCTGATACAAATGAACCTTGAAATTACTGAATAAAACTGTTGCAGTGGGTGAAACTAACAAAAATCCACTGAAACTGCACTAACCTGACAGTTGCGAGTGATTACTGATGATCCCTTTAAATAATGTCCCTGGAGCCGGCTTCTGGGTGCTGCACGCCAGCTCTCCCTGCCGATGTTTACTCCAGGCGGTGAGGTAAATGGTGAGAATCAATATTGCAAATCGGGTGGTCAATGAGCGTTGCATACTCACTGATGTAACGATCTACCTGGCTTTGATATTCCCGGCGATACCGCTTACCGGCAGCGCTACAGGGAGCCAGATTTGGCGTGGCTTTGCCGTGCCCTGGTGATACTGGTCGAACGCCTTATTGGCGCCATCTACTGGCGCTAATGGGAGGCGCTAAGGGAACACATTTTCCCCCCAATTTCAAATGCCAACAGCAGAATGCCCACCTCGCAAATGAATGCTTAAAACCGCATGAGCTGAAAACTACAGTGGACAGATTTCCAGACACAAACGCATTCCATAAGGATTTTAGGGAAAGATGCCAAAATTCTAGTCTGGTGTGGGGTTTTGCCTTTGCACATAGATCTGACTTCTGAAATTGATGCCTTATTAAATCCCCACACCTAGAGTTTCCTTTGTACAGCCTGTTATTTGAAGTCCAACAAATATTTTTTGGAAAGAATACGATACTGGTTTATTCAGATTTAGTTACCTAAAACCATGATTGCAGCTTAGGATGATTTTCTTGTCCACTGGTTTTATGACAGTACCTGTAAGTGAACTGAGTCCTTAATGATCTGACATCTGTACCTTTCATTTTCTGCTCGCTCCAGAAGTAACAGAGACAGGGTCTGTTTGATTGAAATTGATTAGTTACTGGAATTTACATTCCAAGTAATCTTTAAAGATGCAAAAAATATCACATATATCAACTTTATACAGGCTAAAACAACTATTTAAATTTATTTACAATTAAATAATTTACTGTAGCAAGGATATTTGGTGACTACTATACAAGTTGCAATTTACAAAGCATACACCTAGAACCAGGGGGAAAGGAGAAGTGTCCCTGCAGGAGGGAAAGCACCAAAGGAGAGCTGGTGAGAGGGAGGAGTGCCACAGGATGAAGACGCGTGCCTCAGGGAGTGTTTGCCCTTTTTTGAACTACGGGCTAAATGGGCAGGTTACGGTTATAGGAAGTTGTAGATTCAAACCCTCACTGCAGGATTTAAGGACATAATCAACAGGTGACACTTCATTGTAGCACTGAGGCAGTTCTGCATTGTCGAAGGTGCTATCTTTTGGATGAAATGTTAAACCGAGGCCCTGTCTGCCTATTCATGTGAACATAGAAAATCCTGTGGTACTTTTCCAAAGATGAACGGGAGAGTTCTTGTGGTGTCCTGGCTGACATTTGTCCCTCAACCAACACCATCAAAGAAGATTAATTGGTTGGTCATTTTCTGTTTGTGGGATCTTGCGATGTGCAAATTGACTGCTGTGTTTGCCTACAAAACAACACTGACTACACTTTAAAATTAATTAATTTGCTGTAACGTGCTTTGTGATGTCCTGCAAGCTCTTTCTTCACCAGGAAACGGGGTTGCAAAATTTTCTGATTTCAAATAAGATAACCCAAGCAGAACTGCCGAGCGTATAGTTTATAGCATTATGTTTTGGAATTAAGCTGTGTGATATTCGCATATGGATGCCTGATGCAAATTATGAAATTTGTGGTGTTTTATTTATAACATATGTAAAATCATCAGCAGCATTCTTAACAATGAGTTAAACATTGATTATTACTTTAGCTAATATTTAAAATTCTAAAATGGGCAACACCTCTGTTAAAATAGTGAAAAAAGTGATTTCATATGAATGTGTTAAACATTTCTATGCTTATGCCACATAACAGAATTTAAGACCTTAATTTCTTTGAAGGCAGAGCTGTCAATCAATCAAAGCACCAATATTATTTTGACATATGTCAATAATGCAGATTCTCATAACATTTTTTCTAAGATTAGGCCACAAATATTGTGAAGAGAACCCGTGAAATACTAATAAGAATGTAAACACACATTGTCAGGAATCTTAGCTACTTTAACACTTTAGTGTCTGCATGTCATAGAAATATAATAGCTAATCCTGTGACGCTCTGCTCCTAGTATGGAGCCTTGGTAGATGAAAAATGCACAACACAACACATGCAATATTTAATATAACAACAGAAAAAGCTGGAAAAACTCAGCAGGCCAGGCAACATCCGTGGAGAGAGAAACAGAGTTAACGTTTCAGGTCGAAACCCTTCTTTAGAACTGCAATATTTACATGTGGCGCTTTAACCTTACTCATTTAACTGATTTACAAGAACAAAGCCAACTACCCTCCCTTTTGAGATAGAGAAAAATATTCAATTTTTACTCTCTTGAATGCTGCAGTTGATTTTACATGTTATAAATAAATCAGCACAAATGTCATAATTTGTAGCACAGGTCATTGGATATAGCATCATATTTAACTTGGATAATTCTGTTGCCTTGATTACGGTGGTAGGTGCTCAATGTGAAGACCCAAAACCCTACATTGGATGACTTAGAGACGTTAGAGATGGGTATAATTTCCTCCTTTCTGGGGTGGAGATCCTGGTTCCTTCACCATGTGGAGGTGGCATTCCTGCTTCTTCCGCTTCTTAGTCTAGGTCAACAGAGCTTGAGTTTTATTGCTACCTGATTTGGGGATGTAGTAGAATCTATGGTTGGTGGGATCCTCAGCCTCCGTTCTTAGGAGTGCAATTAAGACTAGGGAGGAGGTGGCTGTTTCTGGTGGTTTGCAAGAGATGTGCAAGTGGTGAGGCTAAACTGGCTGAAGGGAAATGTGAGCTGGTAGAGCATGGCAGGGAAGATGTAGAGCCCTTAGCCGGTATGGGTCCCATCAATCCCTCATGGACTTCTCATTCTCCTGTTGTTGCTCCTTTTACAAGTGCGTCAATTTCTATTGATTGTTCTCCATTACATGAAGAAAATAGAATTGGCTCTGAGAAAGCCTTGACCTGACTTTAATTATCAAGTCAGTTAGGGCTGTTTCAAAGACAAGCCTCCTCTTTTCCAATGAGAACAAAACCAACTTAACATACCCTCATCACTTATGTTCATAAGATCAAGTATCATCTTAGTTGCCTAACACGTTCCCTCTCAAGGACAATAATGTCCTCCTCCAGTATGATAACCAACATTGCACACAGTAATAATATACCATCTTTCCATTTGATTTTGATTAAAGACTTCTTCCTGAAACCACTGGGAGCTGAGTGGAAATATTACATGGTACTAGATGCCTGATCAAGACCCTGAACCACTGCATAAAAACCCACTGCCATATGTCCCCTCGCCAATATCAAAGCCCTGATAATAACAGGTAAGTGAGAAGGGTGCGGGGGCGGGGGGGGAAAGGTTTAGCGGCTAGGAAACCCAAGAGTATGGGTTTCCCGGAGGTCCTGCCGAATTTAATGTTAGGACCTGATTTAAAAGAAAGACTTGCATTTATATAACGCCTTTCACGAACACCGGACGTCTCAAAGCGTTTTACAGCCGATGAAGTACTTTTGAAGTGTAGTCACTGTTGTAATGTGGGAAACGCAGCAGGCAATTTGCACACAGCAAGCTCCCACAAACAGCACTGTGATAATGGCCAGATAATCTGTTTTTGTTCTGTGGATTGAGGGATAAATATTGGCCAGGACGCCAGGGATAACTCCCCTGCTCTTCTTCAAAATAGTGCCTTGGGATCTTTTATGTCACCTGAGAGAGCAGATGGTGCCTCAGTTTAACATCTCATCCGAAAGACGGCACCGCCAACAGTGCAGCACTCCCTCAGCACTGCACTGGAGTGTCAGCCTAGATTTATGTGCTCAAGTCCCTGGAGTGGGACTATGAACACACAACCTTTTGACTCAGAGGCGAGTGTGCTACCCACTGAGCCACAACTGACACACAAAATTATCTGTTTCCCATTGAACACTGGCTGACTGTTGGCTGGGTAGGCCTGTGGCTCCAGGCTGTAGCCGGGAATCTGACATCGGCAAGTGTTTGAGAGGGGGTCGTTCATCGGTGGGGGAGGTGTCAGATCACAGGGGGGAGATCAGATCGCATAGGAACATAGGAACAGGAGTGGGCCTTTGAACCCTCGAGCCTGTTTTGCCATTCAATGAGATCACACCTGATCTGCGTCCTAACTCCATATACCCGCCTTTGACACCTATCCCTTAATACCATTGACCATCTGGTTCACTAATGTCCTTTAGGGAAGGAAATCTGTCGTCCTTACCTGGTCTGGCCTATATGTGACTCCAGACCCACAGCAATGTGGTTGACTCTTAATTGCCCTCTGAAGTGGCCCAGCAAGCCACTCAGATGTAACAAAAACAAAATAATAAAAATGAAACCGGATGGACCACCCAGCATCGATCTCGGCACCGGCTACGGACACCACAATGGCACACCCAGCCCAGTCAACCCCGCAAAGTCCTCCTCACTAACAGCTGGGACTTGTGCCAAAATTGGGACAGCTGTCCCACAGACTCGTCAAGCAACAGCCTGACATAGTCATATTCACAGAATCTTACCTTTCAGCCAATGTCCCAAACTCCTCCATCACCATCCCTGGGTATGTCCTGTCCCACCGGCAGGACAGACCCACCAGGGGTGGCGGCAAAGTGGTATACAATTGGGAAGGAGTGGCCCTGGGAGTCCTCAACATTGACTCCGACCCCATGAAGTCTCATGGCTTCAGGTCAAGCATGGGCAAGAAAACCTCCTGCTGATTACCACCTACCGCCCTCCCTCAGCTGATGAATCAGTAATCCTCCATGTTGCACACCATTTGGAAGAAGCACTGAGAGTAGCAAGGGTGTTTGCAACCATCTTCAGCCAGAAGTGCTGAGTGGATGATTCATATCGGCCTCCTCCTGAGGTCCCCACCATCACAGAAGCCAGTCTTCAGCCAATTCGATTCACTCCACGTGATATCAAGCAATGGCTCAGCGCACTGGATATAGCAAAGGCTATGGGCCCAGACAACATCCCGGCTATTGTGCTAAAGACTTGTGCTCCAGAACAAGCCACGCCTCTAGCCAAGCTGTTCCAGTACAGCTACAACACTCGCATCTATCCGACAATGTGGAAAACTGCCCAGGTATGTCCTGTCCACAAAAAGCAGGCAAAATCCAACCCGGCCAATTACCAACCCATCAGTCTACTCTCAATCATCAGCAAAGTGATGGAAGGTGTCATGGACAGTGCTATCAAGCGGCATTTACCAATATCCTGCTCGCTGATGCCCAGTTTGGATTCTGCCAAGATCACTCGGTTCCCAACCTCATTACAGCCTTTGTCCAACATGGACAAAGGAGCTGAATTCCAGAGGTGAGGTGAGAATGACTGCCCTTGACATCAAGGCAGCATTTGACCGAGTGTGGCATCAAGGAGCCTTAATAAAACTGAAATCAATGGGAATCGGGGGGAAAACTCTCCACTGGCTGGAGTCATACCTAGCACAAAGGAAGATGGTTGCGGTGATTGAAGGTCAATCATCACAGCCCCAGGACATCGCTGCAGGAATTCCTCAGGGCAGTGTCCTAGGCCCAAACATCTTTAGCTGCTTCATCAATGACCTTCCCTCCAATATAAGGTCAGAAATGGGGATGTTTGCTGATGACTGCACAGTGTTCAATGCCGTTCACAACTCCTCAGATTATGAAGCAGTCCATGCCCGCATGCAACAAGACCTGGACGACGTTCATGCTTGGGCTGATAAGTGGCAGGTAACATTCGCACCACAGAAGTGCCAGGCAATGACTATCTCCAACAAGCGAGAGTCTAAGCATGGCCCCTTGGCATTCAATGACATTACCATCGCCAAATCCCCCACCATCAACATCCTGGGGAATCACCATTGACCAGAAACTTAACTGGACCAGCCACATAAATACTGTGGCAACAAGAACAGGTCAGAGGCTAGGTATTCTGTGGTGAGTGTCTCACCTCCTGACTCCCCAAAGCCTTTCTACCATCTACAAGGCACAAGTAAGGAGTGTGATGGAATAGTCTCCACTTGCCTGGGTGAGTGCAGCTCCAACAACACTCAAGAAGTTCGACATCATCCAGGACAAAGCAGCCCGCTTGATTGCCACCCCCTCTACCACCTTAAACATTCACTCCCTCCACCACCGGTGCACCGTGGTTGCAGTGTGTACCATCTACAAGATGCACTGCAGCAACTCGCTAAGGCTTCTTCGGCAGCATCGCCCAAACCCTCGACCTCTTCCACCTAGAAAGACAAGGGCAGCAGACACATGGGAACACCACCATCTCCAAGTTCCTCTCCAAGTCACACATCATCCTGACTTAGAAGTATATCGCCGATCCTTCATCGTCGCTGGGTCAAAACCCTGGAACTCCCTACCTAACGGCACTGTGGGAGTACCTTCACCACATGGACTGCAGCGGTTAAAGAAGGCGGCTCACCACCACCTTCTCAAGGGCAACTAGGGATGGGCAATAAATGCTGGCCTTGCCAGCGGCGCCCACACCCCACAAAAAAAACGAATAACAAAAATCTATCAATCTCAGAACTAAAATTAACAATTGATTTAGCATCAACTGCCATTTGTGGAAGGTAGTTCCAAACTCCTACCACACTTTGCGTGCAGAAGTGTTTCCTAACTGCACTCCTGAAAGGCCAAGCTCTACATTTTAGGTTATGTCCCCTAGTCCTAGATTCACCAACCAGCGGAAGTATTTTCTCTTTATCTACCCTATCAGTTCCCCTTAATAGCTTAAACTTTGATCAAATCACCCCTTAATCTTCTAAATTCCAGGGAATACAACCCTAGTTTGTGTAATCTCTCCTCATATAATTTAACCCTTGAAGTCCAGGTATCATTGTAGTAAATCTATGCTGCACTCCCTCCAGGGCCAATTCTGAAGGAAAGAATGGATGAAGCATGTCAGCACAATATCTAAAATCTCCCATTTCTGGATTAACTCACATTATCACCAAAAAGAACATAGCAGGCTTAATCAGATGATGGATTCCATCAGGTAGCCATCGACAAGGAAGCCCTAATGAGGCCTTTCCACAAGTGGCCTATAAAGCTGTTAGTTCATATGGTTGAGATTATATAGGGTACAGATATAATCTTCCCCCAAAAATGACTCTTGATGTAACTGGTGGTTAGATTGGTGGATATCTGGTCAAAAAAGAGGATCTACTACATCCCATTGCACAGAGCATAAACACTCATCAAGTGAAGACACACATTACTGTGGTGGTTAGTGAGATGATTGCCAAAAAAAGTCTCAAACACTTAAGGTCGTGTAAAATAAGAAAATGCTTTTTGCCCATCAAACCTGTTATCCCTAATATCAAGGACAATTTGTTATCATAATCTCTTTCCAACTCACTTAACTGAACTACTTGATGGTGCCCAAAGCTTTGATCAGTGCACAGTCCATATTGGAAGACAAAGCAGAGTGTCCACCTCCTGTAAAAACCGTCCATCACACACTGCAATATGCACCAGACGCTATTTACCCCACATTGTATCCTTACTTTGTTCCTATGGTGTTTCTTGTTGAAGTTTTAGGGGGAAAAATTGAGTCGCGCCCCCTTTGGGGTACTAACTTCGCCAGGGCGCTACTTTTAGCGCCCCCTCAGCCAAAATTCATCAGTAGCACCCGAAGAGGGAAGTGGGGTGCTACTGGAAGTGCCCCGTCTCCCTCTTCGGGCGCTGCAAGTGAATATCGTGGCGCATCATGCCGTGGTACTGCAGGCCTTACTCCCCTTCTTAAAGGGGCGGGGCCTTGCGCAGCGCGACCCAGGGCCCAGCTGGGCCACCAGGGATTGGAATGCCGACAAAAGAGCCCAGCCCTCAAGAGAAGTGTCGGGCTCACGGAGCGCAGCCGGCACTCCGTGGGGGGGCTGCTGAGGAGGCTGGGGACAGCAGAGGGGGCAGCTGCTGGCTAGCGGCCAGCAACAAAAATGGCCGCCGGCACCTTTCCTTTAATTAGCGCCGCCCCGGCCGCAGGTAGGCCCCGCTGACCCCGTCGGACATAGCGTCCGGTGGTAAGTCAGGGGGTGCTACCGAAGATCGTGGCCGGGGCGCAAGCAGGGCGCTGTGCACGGTGATGACATCATCGCTGGTGGCGCAGCACCGCAGGGCGCTAACGGTTACTGCCGCCGCTATCCTCCCGTTGAATTTCGCAGGAGGCGTTGTCGGCGCCGCGCCCGGGTGCTAGTTGCTTTGTGCCCCGTTAGCGCCCTCTTAGGCCTTAGAGTTTAACAGGATTTGGCAACACCCTATCCTAAACACAAATCAGTCTAGAACCAGGAAGAGATATTTTCTCATTTGCTAGGAAAAGACAAAAAATGAACTGAAGCCAAAAAGAGAGAAAAAGGTTAATTTATGATATGGCAAAAATTCAACGTGCATTTCCAATTTTAATTAAAAATGTGCCCATTTATTTTTTGATATATGATGATTAAAAATGTATTTCTACAAGGAGCCAGCATTTGGTGGAATTTTGTAAAGAAAAATGACAGAATTCATCTTGACCTGATTTCACTGTAGACTGTTCCTCTGATGTGAGAGAAGGCATGTTACGCCCAAGTGAAACATTGCAGCTGGTTTGCTTCACAATAACACACTAACGTGGGTCTGAACTTGGCAGAGCATTTTGTTTGTCAGTTATTGGCTTCAATTTAAATAAACGGTCTGTCTTTCCCCTAAATCCTTAAGTGAATTGACTTCTTATAGACACAGTCCAGTTCTCAGTGGAGTTGAGGCTACAGCACGAAACTCCCCATAAACTTTGGCATGATTGGCGTTGATTCAGCAATCACACTAAGGCACCACAAGGATAGACAACATGGGAAATGGAAGCATCTCACCGGTGCAGCACGGAGACCCTTTAGAAGCTGTGTTTGGGCACTTTCCCAGGCAATGCAGCCAGAGCTCTAAATTGCATCCAGTCTATTCTGTATCTGAGCTGGAAATGTCAATCCATGGAAACTTTCGACCTGTGTCAATTCCCTAGCAGTGTCACCCCTCAACATAATCAACATAAATCTATGCAAAATTCCATTTATGAACTCAATCATGTAGATCAGTAAAAAAAAACACTTAAGAATCAGCAGGATACACAGGCAATACATTGAATGAGACCGTTCCTGTAGTTGCATCACTCACAGTGGAGTATGCGAAGCAGGATCTTCACCAAATCCTTTGCGTTATCTATATACAACCGCAGACCCTCCAAAGCCCCAGTCATAGCTTCAGTAGCCGTTGTAGCAGAGCCTGGTCTCCAATCATCTTGGATGCCCTTGCCATTGGACCAAGACCTTGCTCTGTCAAGCCCGTGTGGTAGCTGGTGGGCAACGGCCACCTCATGTTAAAAGAATTCACACACAGGCATCTTCCACCCTTTAAAATGAAGTTCGGGACCTGGAACGTCAGGACCCTCATGGACAACCCCAACAGCGACAGACCAAAATGCCGTACTGCTATCGTTGCCCGGGAGCTCAAACGTTTCAACCGTCATCTGCCCCACCTGTGACAGAGACTGTAGGTCCCGCAATGGATTCATCAGTCACCTGAGAACTCATTTTTAATGTGGAAGCAAGTCATCCTCAGTTCCGAGCGGCTGCCTAAGAAGCAGGAGGAAGAGCTTTCTCGTGGGATTTTTCACTTTCCTGGCAAGTCTAAAGGACAATGTCACAGACAGCCCCTACTCCAGGATTGGCTAAGCATTTAGGGCTAAAAATTTGGGGTGCTAACTTCGCTGGGGCGCTACTTTTAGCATCTCGGAAAAATTAGCACCCCCGCGCCGCAAATTGCGTTGTTGCGCCCCAAGAGAGAAGCGGGGCGCTACTGGAAGCTCCCTGCATCCCACTTCGGGTGCTGTGAGTCAATATAGCAGCGCTATGTGCCGCAGCGCCACACCGTGCCGCGGTATTGCAGGCCTTCCTCCCCTTCTTAAAGGGGAGGGGCCTTGCGCAGCGCGACCCGGGGCCCAGCTGGGCCCCCAGGGATCGGGAGTGCCGGTAAAAGAGGCCGGCACTCAAGAGAAGTGCCGGGCTCTTGGAGCGCAGCCGGCACTCCACGGGAGGGGGTGCATTCAGGAGGCCGGGGACGGGAGCGCAGGCAGGTGCTGGCAGGTGGCCAGCAACAGAAATGTCCGCTCCGCACCTCGCCTTTAAATTGCGCCTCCCCAGCTGCAGGTAGGCCCCCCTGACCCCGTCGGACATAATGTCCAGCAGTAAGTCAGGGGGCGCTCCCGAAGATCGTGGCCGGGGCGCGAGTGGGGCGCTGCGCACGGCGATGACGTCATCGCCGGTGGCGCAGCCCCACGGGGTGCTATCAGTTAGCGCCGCTGCTAATCTCCCGCTGAATTTCACAGGAGGCATGGGTGGTGCCGCGACCCGGCGCTAATTGCTTTGCACCCCGTTAGTGCCCTTAACGGGAGGCGCAAAGCAACCCAATTTTTCCACCCTAGTCTTTCTGTGTCACTTTGGTGGATCAAAGGACCACATATCTAGGGGCTGAAATTGGATTGTGCCCAAAAGGGAGTGTGAAGTGTGATCTGCCCGCACCTGTTCAATGTTTGTGCTGCCTGCTTAATGACATGATTGGAGCGCCAAGGTGGCGCATAACAGCAGACAGACGGGAGTGAAGCACGTCTTCAAAACCTCACTGTGCTGGAGGAGACAGTACTGGAGATCATTGGAGGGGCTGTCACTGAGGCCATGGCGAGCAGCGAGGTTGAAAGCATTGCTGATGATGGTATGCTCATATCTAATCCTTCTTCTCACATCCCACTTCCCCTCATCGCACAATCTCTTCTTACTTACAAGCTGCTGATAGTGTAAGCATGCACATCTTGCTTTCCCCCCTCCCCTCACCACAACCCGACCCTTGTGCCTTTCTCCTTTCAGATACCCAAGAACTGCCAGCAGCCCAGCCAGTCCCTGGTGTAGTAGAGGAGGAGAGTGAAGGCTAAGAAGAGGCACCATCACTCGATCTGACACTCCCAGGCACCAGCTCAGAAAGAGGCGCTGCGGTACTTTAGAGGGTAGTATAGAGGCGAGATCTGCATGTGGTGAGTCACTGGGCACGAGTTGTTTAAAGTTGTCAGCCAGCCAGCCCAGACTTCCACCGCCCATGCTGATGTGGTGCAGTCTACAGCCAGGCGTTTTAGGCCCAGAGCTGCTCGAGGTCATCCTGCAAGGCCATCTGCAGTCTCCCCCACTGAAAGTCAGCAGCCTTACACCAGCCATGCTGCAGCCACTGGAGTAGCACTGCGTAGGAGCACTAGGATAGGCAAAGGAACACAAAAGACAGACACTAAGGGAACGCACAAGGGTGATTAGTTGACTTTGTTATATCGTTTTGGATTGATTACTTTATAAATTTTGTTTGGAATGTTTGTTTTGTGGTGGCTCTCATTTCAGCTTTGTGCCCAAGAGGGCGCTGTAATGTTCTGTGACAGAGGGATGGTAAGGTGGGGAGTGGTGAGCAACGGAGATCTGGTGTTTCTTTCAGGGAAACCGGATTCTGATGAGGCGCTCACGGACAGCTCAGCCGGAATGGGTATCTGCTTCCTGCCTCCTCCTTTCCTCCTCTTCCTCCTCCTCCTCCTGAGGTAGTCATGGAACCCTTGGTGGCAAGGGCTGCGCCTTCATGATGACCAAGTTGTGGAGGAGGCAGCAGACCACCATAAAACGGGACACCCACTCCAGCGTGTACTGGAGGGCTCCTCCCTAGCAGTCAAGGTAGTGGAATCATTGCTTTAGCTCTTCGATGGTCTGCTCAATGACGTTCCCCGTGGCAGCATGGTCACGAGTCTTGGTGTTGCGGAGGGGAGTCTTCAGCCAGGTGTAGAGTGGATAGCCCTTGTCTCCGAGCAGCCACCCTCAGGTTTGACGTGGTGGCTGGAAGATTACTGGCACACTGACTGGCACAGGATGAAGGCATCATGACTGCTGCCAGTATACCGGGCATTGACCATCATGATGTGCTGGGCGTGGTCGCACACCAACTGCACATTAAGTGAATGGTAGCCTTTGCAGTTGTGGTGCATCTCAGGATTGATATGCGGTGCCCGCAAAGCCACGTGTGTGCAGTCAATGGCGCACTGCACCATAGGGAAGCCTGCTATCCTGGGAAAGCCACATGTGCACTCCTCCTGCTTCTCTCTGTTCAGAGAGAAGACAATGAAATCCCTTCTCCTGGAGTAGAGAGTCTCTGTGACCTTCCGATGCAGCGATGGATGGCGAACTGTGAGATGTTAGCTATGTCTCCTGCTCCAGACTGGAAGGATCCGGTGGTGAACAAATGGAGGGTCACGGTGACCTTGAAGGCCACTGGCAGCTCTGCCGTCGCCCTGCTCTGAGGCTGTTGGTTTGGTTCCAGGAGGTGGCAGAGTTCCATGACCCCCTCCTTAGTGAAGCGGAGCCTCCTAATACACTGCAGGTAGGAGAAGTGCTCACTGGTGTTCTGCTTAAGGATTAATCCACAAGTACCTAGGTGGGTAAGGTCTCCTGCTGAGAGCCCTCCTGCTCTTCCTCCTCCCCCCTCTGCAAGCAGCTTGTCTTCTTTGCTGCCTCTGCTCCATCTCCATCTCCCTAGCGTGAGGGCGACTGCAAGTAGAGCCTCCATGACTGAAATCAGAAGCAAGGCCTTCTCCAATTGCAGCAACACTCCCCGTCACCTCACCAACTTTAAACAACTCTAGAAAGCTCCAAACAGATGCACAAACTTACACAGAGCCAATAGAAATCAAAATGCAAGTCACCTACAAGTTGTTGATGATCCGCTTAAATAGCGCTGGTGGGGGGGTCCCTCGTGCAGCTGAACGCACGTTGAGCTGGTTGTGTTTTGGGGAGGGCGTGCAGTCGAGTGCTGACGTCCAAGATAGCAGGTCGTGCGTCAAATCAGCGTTGCACACTGACGTCACACTGTGACTGATTAGCATTTTTCTGGCAAACACAGGCAACAGCTGTGCTGCCAACCTGCTCAAAATGGCCACCGCGGCCTGCACTGTAAGTGGGCGGAAGTGAGGCAGCCACCATTTTTATGCAGAAACCGGCGTAACAGCTAAGGTGCCGAATTTCACAGCCATAAAGTTTAATGTTGCTTTTATATAACTCAAGCTGCAGATACGAATAGCTCTTGGTGTTCTGATTAAGGATTAATCCACAAGTGTTGTTACACCACTAAGAACATTCTTCTCCAAACACTTCACCAATGGAATTCAAAACAGGATAAAGCAGAGTGTAAGAAATACAAAAAGAGACTGAAGTAAGTTGCTTGGGTCTGCGGGACAGATTGCCAAGCATGTGGCCCTTGGGCATTGCCTGGCCACCACTGCCCTACTCCATTTTCTTTTCCCTGCTAAGGTGAGGATGTCACAAGTGCCAGAGGCCAACAGAGGAAATAAAACCAGGAGCAATACAGAAACTTGTAAAACAACTTGAACCAGTTTAGAAACTCACATTCTTAAAGCCTGATTGAAGCTTTTCACCATGAAGTTATGGTACAACATCTGACATTCAGTTGGATTCTCCCTCCTCCCGCCAGGGGAGAGTGGGGGTGGGACTTCCACCTATTAACCTGGTCCCACCTTCACCCATCTTCCTGGGCTGGGGCTCATTACTGAGGCAGGGCACACTCCTGACAGGATTCCTGCTATAGGAGGGAGACTGCTGCTGCTGGAGATGGACAATACGATGGTGGTGCTATTGGGTCACCCCTGTAGCACCAGAAGAAGAGGAGGGGGAGGCCATTTAAAGGAGGCGGAAGAGTCCCGAAGATCAGAAGATTGGTTTTTTTTTGGGTCCATGGACTGGCCTTAAAATCAGTAGGTGGGTGGAAAGGTGCCCAGTACTGGGCCCTCTGCCTCCAAAACAGGCCTCAGCAGGCCTTCCTCTGCTGCTCCAGGGGCTTCAGCCGCCTTCGCCTGATGGTACCTGGGGTCAGTTGGATCAGCGGCAGAAGGTAGGGAAGTGGTGCAACTGGCTGAGCCCTGCCCCCCACCCCCCTGTCATTATTTACGTGAGGTGGGTGGGGGGGAAGGGGTGTAACTGGCTGAGCCCTGACCCCCACCCCCCTGTCATTAATTATGTGAGGTGGGGGGGAAGGGGTGTAACTGGCTGAGCCCTGCCCCCCACCTCCCCACCATTATTCACGTGGGGTGGGTGGGGGGAAGGGGTGTAACTGGCTGAGCCCTGCCCCCCACCCCCCTGTCATTAATTATGTGAGGTGGGGGGGAAGGGGTGTAACTGGCTGAGCCCTGCCCCCCACCCCCCTGTCATTAATTATGTGAGGTGGGGGGGAAGGGGTGTAACTGGCTGAGCCCTGCCCCCCACCTCCCCACCATTATTCACTTGGGGTGGGTGGGGGGAAGGGGTGTAACTGGCTGAGCCCTGCCCCCCACCCCCCTGTCATTAATTATGTGAGGTGGGGGGGAAGGGGTGTAACTGGCTGAGCCCTGCCCCCCACCCCCCTGTCATTAATTATGTGAGGTGGGGGGGAAGGGGTGTAACTGGCTGAGCCCTGCCACCCACCTCCCCACCATTGTTCACGTGGGGTGGGTGGGGGGAAGGGGTGTAACTGGCTGAGCCCTGCCACCCACCTCCCCACCATTGTTCACGTGGGGTGGGTGGGGGGAAGGGGTGTAACTGGCTGAGCCCTGCCCCCCACCCCCCTGTCATTAATTATGTGAGGTGGGGGGGAAGGGGTGTAACTGGCTGAGCCCTGCCACCCACCACCCCACCATTGTTCACGTGGGGTGGGTGGGGGGAAGGGGTGTAACTGGCTGAGCCCTGCCACCCACCTCCCCACCATTATTCACGTGGGGTGGGTGGGGGGAAGGGGTGTAACTGGCTGAGCCCTGCCACCCACCTCCCCACCATTATTCACGTGGGGTGGGTGGGGGGAAGGGGTGTAACTGGCTGAGCCCTGCCACCCACCTCCCCACCATTATTCACGTGGGGTGGGTGGGGAAGGGGTGTTGCCGGCCTTCCCGGCTGGGGTTGGGGGAGGGAAATGGAGGTTAGGATTGCAGCGGTATTGCGGCCCTTTCTGCTGCTCTACTATCCAACGGTGCGACCTAACGGAGGAAAATCCAGGCCCCTGTTTCAAATTGCTATCTGTGCCGTGTGATGCACAGCTGACAGACCAGAGCTATACTGCCAGTTGCATGTCACTGGGTCACTTTGAGCTCAATGAAGGAGCTCCCAGTGACAAATATCTTTAGTCTGATAAGAGAGCAGGTGGGCGAGTCAAATTTTCCATTTAGAAGAACCTATACTAAGTTTTTAAAAAAATCCCAGGAGGTCCACTGGGACATCTGGGCACTTTGAAAGTGTGGCTTGGGTTATAAATAGACCCAGTGTGAAACTCAAGCGGTGTCAGAACATCTACTAGACCTGGTCTCTCATGTTTTGGCTCCAGGAGCCAGATCAGAATTCAACTGTCAAGTTACACTACTACCTTTGCCTTGCTTCATATCTGAAATCGCTATACAGTGGTGGCTTAATGGCCATCTAAGAATCTCACACTAATTACAAGCCAGCTAGTCATCTAGTCACTGATATATTACTCAAAGGAATTGAATGACTAAAAACAATTAAGGTTACCATGCAAATGCTAGCTATATAGAATTATAGAATGCTACAGGATCTGTCATATGGTTGAAGAAAGATTTAGTTGACTTTTAGCTAAAGCCACAGGATTGGTATAATGTGGCCCAATTGTACCTGTGGATGTGATTCACAACAGGGCTGTCAAAATGTTTCATATAACTATAAATTATCTCTCAAACAGTTTATGAGACTAAACTCCTATTAGCTCATCTGATAGCTCAGTGTTAGATGGATCATGTTTGTAGTACTGAGCTATACAGCCACAATAAGAGAGTGTAATCCCCTCAACATTCAATGGCATTGTCATCGTTGAATCCCCCACCGTGAACATCTTGGGTGTCGCCATTGACCAGAAACTTAACTGGATCAGCCACATAAATACTGTGGCTACCAGAACAGACTGGGTATTCTGCGGTGAGTGTCTCACCTTCTAACTCCCTAAAGTCTTTCCACCATCTACAAGGCACAAGTCAGGAATGTAATGGAATACTCTCCACTTGCCTGGATGAGTGCAGCTCCAACAACACTCAAGAAGCTCGACACTATCCAGGACAAAGCAGCCCATTTGATTGGCACCCCATCCACCACCTTAAACATTCACTCCCTCCACCACTGGCGTACCATGTCTGCAGTGTGTAGCATCTACAAGATGCACTGCAGCAACTCGCCAGGGCTTCTTCGGCAGCACCTCCCAAACCTGCAACCTCTAACACATAGGAGGACAAGGGCAGCAGGAGCATGAGAATACTGCCAGTTGCAAGTTCCCCTCCAAACCACATGCCATCCTGACTTGAAAATGTTTCGCCGTTCCTTCATCGTCATTGGGTCAAAATCCTGAAACACCCTAACAGCACTGTGGGAGTACCTTCGCCACACGGACTGCAGCAGTTCAAGAAGGTGACTCACCATCACCTTCTCAAGGGCAATTAGGGATGGGAAATAAAGCCAGCAATGCACACATCCCGTGAATGAATTAAATTAAAAAAAAAATTAGCCCTGGGCTAGGATGGGAGAAAAAAATTAGGCCAGCTCCTCAGATCTGAATGTTATTGACGGAAGACCAATTAGACATTCATGTGGGTGGACATTGGATTAGATCAGAACTGAGCTCAGCTACGATGGCCTCACACTGCTAAATAGCCCACTGATGCTAAATGTTCAGGCTCACACATGAAGAATGGCACCTCCCACATGTATAACCATATCTCGGCATGAACAACTGCCTTCAAGAAAGCAAGACAGAAAAGGTTGAGAAAAGAACAGGGTTTGCAACGATGAAGATAGCTTTGAGAAAAGTGCTTGGGAGGAATTAATATTTTAATATCTGCCATTTGTGAAGCAAAGATTTCCAGAAGACAACTTGGAGTTCCATTGTTAAATTGAATCACTATAAAAGGTTATGTTGAAAATGTAAGTAATCTAAATAATACGCAGCGGCAATAATTCTGCAATTACAACATGAGGACCCAACCCCAGCTGCGACCACTTGCAATTACAATACTCCCCTGTGACACCAAACTTAAGTCTGAGTTAAAGTCTCCATTTGTTAAAGTATCTTCTAATTACACTAAGATAATACAGCCATTGTATAACTAGAGGGTAGTCAACAGATTCCGATGTGATATGGTAATTAAACCCTCATTGTTGATCAGACGTAGCACACTCACAACTTCTGCATTCGTTGACTAACCTTGGTGTTGCACCAGGGCCTACATGCTATCTTCTGTGTATACATGCCCAGATCATCACAAAAACCTATCTTCTTTTGATGCTCCTAATTTTTGTACCTTTTGTTTTTACTGATAAACCGATACTTTCAGCTTTATTGTGGCTAAGTATGCAAGATTTGCAAAATTTCTGCATCTCCCCGAAGGTTATTATTAATAAAAGGGACCCTCCATGGACATTTTCAATTGAAAAGGGTACCCAAGATGGCGTCCGTGCCTCGTGGCAGAAAGCCTGTGAGATTCCAAAATGGATTCTGCAGCGCAGACAACTTGGGAGAAATCGAAACTAAGGCTGCAGGCTTTCTGTGACGAGAAACTTTGTATTTTGGAATGAGACAGGACTCTGAATTATGCATTAGACTGAATTGGAGATGGATCTAATTCAGTGAGGCCTATAGTTAAAGCCATCAAACAGTCTGCATTCATTGTCGAAAACAGATTAACACAGCCATCGAGGCTGGACAAGCCCATCAAGGAACTTTCAGGACAATATAAGTCAATTATCGGGCCGGTAGATGCGATTATCGGCCATCTAAAAACTGTCAGTATGGATTGCTACCATTATTTTAAACTAGCCCGCCAAGTTTAAGACAAAGAACTAACCTGATTTGGCGCGAAGATAAGGGTTTGCGACAAAGGTATAATTGAAGGCCCCGGGTAGCATTGAGGGGGGGGCAGCTAGTTCGTTCATTCGGAGGTCCGTAGAGTTCATTGGTTGGTGTGCTGGTGCTGCTCCTCGGGCCCCTCGCCCTCATGGCTGCCGCTCTTTCCCTGTCCCGCGCTTACCTCCTGGCCTCTGCCCGTGCCCCTTTTCCCACTCCATCTGGAACTGCCCCTGCACCGGGTCGGGCAGACACGGACAGATTCAGGCCAGGCGAGGCGGGACGCAACGAGGGGAGAAGGGAAAACCACCGAGGGGCAGACCGGCTGGAGAAGACCAAACGAGGGGAGGTTTCGAATCATCGGGCCTTCTGCCTCGACCGACCTTCGAATATCTGCACACCAACTCAAACTGGTGGCTGTCGACGAAGAACCATCCCTGCAAGGTAAAGTACCCAAACAGAGACTTTGGGGTACCTGAACCTGGACAACGCCCTTGCAGCACCCGGAGACCACGTGACGATGGCAGGCTCCAGAGAGCACCAAGAGCGAACCCCGAACCCCACCGCTGTTTTGAATTGTGCAAAGCCCGTTTTTAATTGGTGAGCATAGATTCTGACCCCTCATAGCTTAATCTAGTTAGGTATAGGGGGTGGGATAAGAATAAGGGGATTGTTAAGATAGTTGTTTTCCCTCAATGTGCCGTGTGTTCCCCATTCCCTGTATAAGTGCATTTGCCTGTAATGTTATAGTGGTAACTTCTTTTAAGACTGTATTAATTTTCCTGTTCAATAAAATCTTGGTTTTTGCTTGCATCCAAACCGCCTGTCTACTCGAGTTTTCTCTATCGCTGCCTGTACCTAAGTCCGGTGTCTAGAACCCAGGGGCGTGGGAGCGATTCGAACCGCTCACAAACAGTCAGGGGCATAACTGACTGGGCGCACGCGCCACACCCACCACCCCCTACAGGACTGGTGACCGCGGCAGGACACCGGCATCAGGGTTGCGATATGGTAGGCAATGGTTCGGATGAGCGAACCGTTATGGAGGAAAAGATTTCTGATTATGTGTTTAGCAAGGTGAATATCACTAAGAAGTGGATCACCACTCTGTTAAAGGCTGGGCATCCGGCAGATGCAGCAGCCAAGTGGACAGAGGGAAAGGAACACAAGAAGTCCTTAGAGAAGGCAGTTTGGCTGATGTGCTTTAAAAAGCAGATCCAGCTTCTGGACGGGCTCGTTGTCGCACAGGCAATCGAGTTAAGGGAGTCAGCCCTGGAGATCCAGGATAAGGCTCTCGCAGGGGAAAAGTTGTTAGTAGCTTTGCAGGCTTTGAACCAAGAAAGAGTGCATCTAGTGAGAGAACACAAGGCCCAGTTGGAATGCCTACGGTACCAAGTCACCGAGGCCAAGGGAAATGAGTCAAGATTGCGGGAGAAAAACGCCCGCATGGCAAGGCAGGTTAGGGAACAGGAAGAGAAAGTGCAGGTGGTAAAAGCCGCTTACAAGCTAGCGAATGAACAGGGGTTTGAGGAGGCAGACCACGGCCCCTGTAAAGAGAGGGTAGAAAATCTGAGTCCGGCCCTCCGGAAGGCAAAAGGCATGGTGTGCCTCATAAGCCCAAAGGCAGGTCAGCCAGCTTTTATGGGGAACGAGGGGAGAACAGTTCCAATGTCACCGGTAGTGCCTAGGGACGACCCGGTTGAGAGAGAGGAGACCTCACGACCACCACCCATAGCGCCAAGTTTCAGCGAGGTTTGGCAGCAAGGGCGGGTGGAACCCAGAGTGGAGCCAGAGGTGGAGGCGGAGGTAGAGCAACCCCCGCCCGAAAAGTCGGAGCCGGGACCGATGTGCCCAGCACGGCATCGGAGGTTCAGCCCACCCGCCAATGGCGACATTGAGGGACCCCTCCAAAACCAGTTCTTATTACCCTTCGACACCCAACAGCTCAGGGTTATGGTCAACCATATCCCAAAGCTGTCCGCAAAGGGAGACCCCTCGATCCACTTCAGGGAAATAAAGCAAGCCGCCAGCGTTAACGACTGCGATGACGCTGAGAAGGCCAAGATGCTGCTATTCTCCCTGGAAAGTAATCTCCTCTAATCCCTCTCTGAAGAGTGTAAGAGGGGACAGAGCGGGTACGAGGAGCTTAGAGACGCGGTTCTGGAGGCCATGGGGATGGATGAGGGAAGTCCTTTCTCCTGCGTGGAGAAGACGGTACAGCTCTCAGGGGAGACCCCGCAGGCTTTTGCGGACTGGTTGTGGCCAGTGTACCGGAAAGCCTGCCCGGGGACGCGGGACCGGGGATTCCTCAAAGGGATTCTCTGATGCATTGGCTCCATTGTCTAGTGGCGAACAGCTTGCCACAGATCCGGGCCAAGACAGAAGCCTGTTTCGACCCCAAAGATCCCCAGACCACAGAAATCACGGTAATTAGGCAGCTCACTCTGGCCTATAAAAACGATAGGGGAGCCGATGCACACCCACCCAAGGGTAAGCTGCATGAGGTAAAACCCGGACCGGGTAGGAAAAAGTGGCACCAGGAAGGGAGTAACCCCCCCCCAGCACAAAGACCAATTGTTACGGGTGTGGGAAGGATGGTCACTGGCGGAAGGAGTGTAAGAACACTTGGAAGGATAACAAGGGAAAGCATCCCACAGCCCCAGCCTAAAAGGCGGGGGTAGGGACCCCTTCCGCAGAGGTCGAGTCGCTTTTGGACGCCATGAGGTCCTTACTGACTGGCCAGGGGAGAGTAGCAGCCGCCACCAACCCACAGCCGTGACTAGAGCCGGCGCAGCCTGTGTATCTGTGTTCACTCTGATATGATGAGTGGAGGAGACCCATGTTCGAGATGGAGGTGGAAAAGGTAGCGGGGAGCTACCTGTTGGACACGCGGGCATTGCGCACCGTGATCTACTCAGCTAACCCCACCACCTCACCTCTCTTCAACGGGGTCCCATACATTCTATCGGGGTTCACGGGTAAGGAACAGGCTGGCTCGGTCTCCATCCTGCTCGCCATTTGGATAGGACCGCTCCGCTCCAAGTGGACGTGTGTCCTGATGAATTGGGAAGTGGAGGGTGGAAGAGGGGTCCTGGGGGCCGACTTTATCGTAGGTCACGGGATCCTGGTGGATTTGAGGAATCATTGCCTCTGGGGGGCAGGAAAAGTAAAGAACGGTGAGATCATAGTTATCCCGGGTAAGGAAGGGAAGGGGACCCTCTGCACCATGCAGCCCAAAGAGGATTATAACCTCGGGCTCATGGTCAGCAACATCCCACCAGAGTTCCAGGCATTTGTGCAGGCCCACCTGGCCACATTTGCCACGCACAAACACAACTGCGAGAGGGTCACAGGGTTTGAGGTCAGAGTAGACGGGGACCCCATGGCCCGACCACAGAAACAGTATAACTTCCCCAGGGAAGCAGAGCCGGACTTGGAAGCAGCCATGTCCTCATTAGTACAGCAGGGAGTTCTGAGGCCGATACCCACCCATGTAAACTCTCTGTTGTGGTCGGTTAGAAAACCGGACAATTCCTGGAGAGCCACGGTGGACTATCGGGTGCTCAATAGTAACATCCCAGCCTGTGCACCTACAGTGGCAGCAGTTGCTGACCTGATAGGGAGTATTCCAGCATCCGTGACCACTTTCACGGTGCTGGATATTTCCAATGGGTTTTGGTCCATCCCTGTAAGGAGGGAGGATCAGTACAAGTTTGCCTTCATGTTTAAAGGGCAACAGTACACGTGGAACTGCTTGCCTCAGGGCTTCCATAACAGCCCCAGCATCTTCCATCAGTGCATGGCAGACAGTTTGAAGGGCTTTAGTCAGCCCGGACAGTTGGTACAATATGTGGATGACCTGTTCCTGTTCACTGATTCGAAAGAGTAGCATGGCCCACTATTGGCCGAACTACTGGAGCTGTTAGGACAGAAGGTGAATCCCAAGAATCCCAAGAAGGCGCAGATCAGCCAGCAGGAGGTGAAATTCCTCGGTCTGACTGTGCGCGCCGGAGAAAGGGCCGGAGGTAAGACCGTCCTGGTGAGAAAGGAGAAAAGACAGCCCCTAGAAGGTCCGTCCGGGGCAGCGGGCGAGCCTTCAGCACAGGTTTTAAAACAGCCCGCTGGTTATATCAACCAGTGCAAGGGGAAAACAGCCAGTTGGGGTAAGGTCGGAGGATAAAGATCCTCAGCCTGCAGCACGAGTGAGTTCACAGACCACACAAGCAGACGCTGTGGCCTGCTTGAAGGGAGGGGCCATCCAGCCCATCGATTGGGACACACCCCCACTCTTCTGGGATCCAGACGAGAGGGAGGGACTTGAGGGCGAAAACCCCGCCCCTAACCCAGGTGTAGAGAGGGAGGGACCTGAGGTCGAAAACCCCGCCCCGGACCCAGCCATGGGACCCGGGGGCGGAGACTCTCAGCTCGCAGCAGCAGGCTGCGAAAAGTTACCTGCCCCCAGCCCAGGTTCGGGAGGGGTCAAGCCTGGGGGAGCAGCAGCTCAGGTAAAAGGCCCAGCGGCCAAGACAGCACCACCCGCCAAAGCCCCTAGAAAGTCCCCGCGGACGCCCCAGCCGAGAAAGCCATGGTCACCAGCCCTCCAGTTCCCAAGGGCCGCCCCTCGAGCCAGGGAGAGGTCCAAGGACAGAGGTCCTCAGCCAGCAGCCTCGGGCTGCAAGGGACCAACAGTGAAGGACGGTGTGGTCACGCCGGGGGCAGCGGCGAGCCGCAGTCCGATCAGGGATTAGCCTGGCCGCCCGGAGACGGGCGGCAGTTGTATATAGTTATAGTTTTAAGTTTAAGTTTTAAGTAGGTGTAATTATTTAGCTTAAGTTTGGGTGTTTAGCTTAGGTTAAATAAGGTGATAGGTAGCTTGAATAAGAAATCTGCCGAGAGTGTATATTTGGGCCGAGGTCGCGGGACCCGACCATGCCTCACCAAGCCAGAGAATCTCTTTGGGACCTGGCTGCATGTTTTTACATCTTTTTGCAGAAAGATTTTTGGGATGGAATGGATCGTGATCCTATTCGCCCTGATCGGGATGAGTAAGGAGAGGAGGGGCGACGTCCAGGACTCCCACATCTACAGGTGTTCGGGAGACACAGCGCCCCTGGCGATCGACGGGAACAGCGAAGGGGATGCGGAGGAGACCGCCGTCTACTTCCACGAGGGAAGGTGGCCAGGATGGTTGGGGTCCAATTCGTCTCAGTACTCCAGCCAAACCGGATTCACGTACGGGGAAGCCTCCCTCCTGTGCCCCCGGGTGCGAGTCGTTACCATGAGGGTCAGCGCCACCGTTGGAAAGCGAATATGTTTGATGTGTAAAGGACACATTCCACTGGATAGATGGTGGTGGCTCAGGAAGTTGAGCAAGGACATGAGGAACCCTGAAGTCGAATGGGAACGTTTGGGTAATAACACCCATTGGACAATTACCGGGACTCATGGAGGACTAATGTATGTTGGGACAAGTGGTGGGAACCGGACCAAGGGATTTACATCTGTATGTGGGGGTCAGAGACGGTCTGCCCCGTGAGCATATCCATTGTCTTCCACTGGCAGTGGCAAGACGCCGGGGAGGGGATAAGGTGGAATACCAGCCTGAAGGTGTGTGCGGTCCCATACACCCAGATCCCAGTCAATGCCACTGAGCTTGTGCCCCGCCCATGGCACAGGTGGCAAGGTTATCCAGGGGAGATTGCCCCGCCACCACCAAGGGACCAGGGAATGGGTTGGTACTAGTCCCCACCGATCAGATGCTGTACCAGGGGGTACACTACGCGGTAGCCTCCGTGATTTTAAATCTCACGGAGGTACATTTACCGGAGTGGTGCCCCAAAGAAACAGAGCAGTTATACCAGGCCCTATTAAAGGACATGTTCAAGAAGTTTTATGAGTTCGATTTTGCCCACGTGGACAAGACTGAACCCTACACCACACACTGAGAATTTTTGGGTAACCCAGGGAGACAAAGAAGGGGTGTATGGAATGATGCTTTTTCTGCGTTTAATACTGGGTCCTCTGTCATCAACAGCTTGGATGACATAGAGCTGCAGACCCAGATAAACAGTTTAAAAACACAATTAAAAAGGATATTACTGGATGAGAACAAGGTAGTGGGCTCAGAGTTTCATGAGGACCAGGCCATGACGGTCCATTTAAAGGAGATCATAGCCGAGTTGGAAAAGCACGCAAAGACGGTAAATGCTCTCATAAGGGAGGACAGAAATGCTTCTGACCAGGCTGCGCAGAATGAGGTGTGCGTGTTATACGGGGCATGGTTACTGGGTGAGGGCTGCAGAAACCTGGAGGATTTAAAACAAGGTTTGGTCCCCTCCTGGATCAGCAACAAGCACCTCGCAGCCCTCCACCCAATTGAGAATGCATTGAGCCTGTGCCAACTCCGGCTAGCCTCCGAAGCCTATCCAGTCCCCGTGGATTGTGGGCGGTCCAACCACACAATCATGGGATTAGTAGTTAGGATGCCGGTCATGGGTAGGACAGCCCGACCCGCACCGGTATACAGGGTTGAGAACATCGGAGTCATTCAGGGGGGTGCACACATTCGTTTCACAGCGGTCCCGCCTTACGTCATTAAGTGGGAGCACGCTATGACAGGTACTGACCTCTCAGGGTGCCGGAGCCGGGGAGCACACATAATCCTCTGTCCCCAGCACTTGAATGCCTTTTCAAGACCGCAGTGTGGGTTCAGAGCTGCTGACGTAAAGCCTATAAAATTGTATCATGGAGGCAATGGCACAAGGCCATGCTCCCCCGCAGGTAGCATATATAGGGGGTGGGACATATTGTGTCACCACCGGCGCGTCGCACTACCAGCATGGACAGCATAGCTGGTGTCTGGTTACTGACAGCAGTTTCTGTTTTAAACCCGAGGCAGAAGTTCAAGTGGCCCAGGAACGAATTGTCCCCATTCCTGAACCCTCCACTGTTCACCTCACTGTGCAGGAGAATTTTACGAACTTGCAAAAGTACGTAGTGCATTTTGGCTACGAAATTCCCCCTCTCCCTGAACATTTGACCAAAATTCTAAAAGCCATTATAGTTTCACAGAAACATTTTTACACGATCGAGCAGAAAACAGTAGAGATAGGGACTAAGATATTGGATATTGTGACTCCACCCTGGTGGAACCTTTTCAGTAATATAGAGGTCCCTTCGTGGATCAGACTGGCTTCCCACATTCTCGTGGTTTGCCAGTTAGGGATAGTGCTGTATTTAGTTTGCATTCAGTGTAAGGGAAAAGGTCGGTGGTCAGAATTCCGAAACCAGAGCTTTTGGAAAGAACATTATGTAAAGGTGGAGGAAGATACGCTGGTTTAAGTCTTTTTCCCTGTATTTCGATTAAAGAATTGTTGTTTCTTCGTGTTTGTTTTTTTAATTAAAGGTTTTCTTTTGTTGTTTGTGTTGCGATGCGGTTTAATAAAGATACGTGTACCAAGTGGTGCAGGGGTGTTAGACCCCCTCCATGCTTGGATGTGTGTATAAAGTCTGTAATTTTACTCTCTGTATGCTGATGTACACTACATTTTCGTGGAATGGGAAGTGGCATGTGTCGTGGGTATATTAGATAGATAATTACAGGGGAAGGTTGACTATGGAGGGTCAGAAAAATTTTGCTCACTTTAAAGTATGATACTTCAAGCAAGTTTTAGTATCACAGGGGGGACTGTAAGAATTGCAAAATTTCTGCATCTCCCCGAAGGTTATTATTAATAAAAGGGACCCTGCATGGACATTTTCAATTGATAAGGGTACCCAAGATGGCGTCCGTGCCTTGTGGCAGAAAGCCTGTGGGATTCCAAAATGGATTCTGCAGCACAGACAGCTTGGGAGAAATCGAAACTAAGGCTGCAGGCTTTCTGTGAAAAGAAACTTTGTATTTTGGAACGAGACAGGACTCTGAATTATGCATTAGACTGAATTGGAGATGGATCTAATTCAGTGAGGCCTATCGTTAAAGCCATCAAACAGTCTGCATTCATTATCGAAAACAGATTAACACAGCCATCGAGGCTGGACAAGCCCATCAAGGAACTTTCAGGACAATATAAGTCAATTATCGGGCTGGTAGATGCAATTACCGGCCATCTAAAAACCGTCAGTATGAATTGCTACCATTATTTTAAACTAGCCCGCCAAGTTTAAGACAAAGAACTAACCTGATTTGGCGCGGATAAGGGTTTGCGACAAAGGTATAATTGAAGGCCCCGTGTAGCATTGCGGGGGGGGCAGCTAGTTCGTTCAGAGGAGGAGGTCCGTAGAGTTCGTTGGTTGGTGTGCTGGTGCTGCTCCTCGGGCCCCTCGCCCTCGTGGCTGCCGCTCTTTCCCCATCCCACGCTTACCTCCTGGCGCATGCCCGTGCCCCTTTTCCCACTCCATCTGGAACTGCCCCGGCACCGGGTTGGGCAGACACAGACAGATTCAGGCCAGGCGAGGCGGGACGCGATGAGGGGAGAAGAGAAAACCACCGAGGGGCGGACCGGCTGGAGAAGACCAAATGAGGGGAGGTTTCGAATCATCGGGCCTTCAGCCTTGGCCGACCTTCGAATATCTGCACACCAACTCAAACTGGCGGCTGTCGATCAAGAACCATCCCTGCAAGGTAAAGTACCCAAACAGAGACTTTGACTTTGCGGTACTCGAACCTGGACAACGCCCTTGCAGCACCCGGAGACCACGTGATGATGGCAGGCTCCAGAGAGCACCAAGAGCGAACCCCGAACCCCACCGCTGTTTTGAATTGAGCAAACCCCGTTTTTGATTGGTGAGCATAGATTCTGACCCCTCATAGCTTAATCTGGTTAGGTATAGGGGGTGGGATAAGGATAAGGGGGTTGTTAAGATAGTTGTTTTCCCTTGATGTGCCGTGTGTTCCTCATTCCCTGCATAAGTGCATTTGCCTGTAATGTTATAGTGGTAACTTCTTTTAAGACTGTATTAATTTTCCTGTTCAATAAAACCTTGGTTTTTGCTTGCATCCAAACCACCTGTCTACTCGAGTTTTCTGTATCGCTGCCTGTACCTGATATACCTATCAATTCAGTTCATGAAAAGCGACGAGTTAAGTTAGTAACTATAGGTTTTTATTGGCTAAATAACAGAGCCCACCCTCGTGGGTGATCGGATCCAACAAGGAGGAATACCAGCCAGTCGACCACCTTTATACCTGGGCAAGCAGGCGGAGCCATGGGCGGAGTCAGCTGTGGTCAGCCCAAGTATAACAGCGTGACAAGAGGTGACCTTGTGTAGTGATACAACAGTGTAAACAGTGATAACCATAGTGTAACGATATAAACAGTGATAACCATAGTGTAACGATAGTGAACGATAAAAGTGGTTTACCACATTCACCCCTTGTTTAAATTTGAGTCCGGCGGGGTGAAGTGTACTACCAGTTCGGGTATGTCAGTCTGTCTGGAGGCCTCGTAAGCCTTTCTGATCGGCGCAGCAGCGGCGGCGGTGTTGCAGTATCCGATGTTAATGCTGGTGTCTGTGTGGTCGGCGAAGGCTCGTGGGGTTCCGGCATGCCGTCTGCCTGGGCTGGATTTGGGGGGTTGGTGGGGGGTAACGGTGGTGTCTCAGGGGTGCCCGAGGGTGCGAGGTCTCGTAAGGAGACTGTGTCCTCCCGCCCGTCTGGGTATGCCACATAGGCGTACTGGGGGTTGGCGTGCAGGAGGTCCACCCTCTCGACCAGGGGGTCTATTTTATGGGCCCTCACGTGCTTTCGCAGCAAGACGGGCCCCGGAGAAGTCAGCCATGTTGGTAACGAGGTTCCCGTAGTCGACTTCCTGGGGAAAACAAACATTCGTTCATGGGGGGTGGCGTTAATGGCAGTGCAAAGCAGTGACCGGATGGAATGCAGCGCTGCTGGGAGGACTTCCTGCCAGCGAGAGGTTGGGAGGCCCTTAGACTTTAAGGCTAAGAGAACGGCCTTCCAGACAGTCGCGTTCTCTCTTTCCACCTGGCCGTTCCCTCGGGGGTTGTAGCTGGTGGTCCTGCTTGCAGCAATACCTCTCGCTAGTAGGAACTGGCGAAGTTCCTCGCTCATGAAGGATGAGCCCCGGTCGCTATGTATATAGTTCGGGAACCCGAACAAGGCGAAGAGGTCGCTCAGGCATTTGATGACCGTGGTACTGGTCATGTCTGGGCAGGGGAAGGCAAAGGGGAAACGGGAGTACTCATCAATAATGTTGAGGAAGTACACATTATGGTCAGAGGACGGGAGGGGCCCCTTAAAATCGATGCTCAAGCGCTCGAAGGGGCGGGTGGCCTTGGTCAGGCTTGCTCTGTCCGGCCTAAAGAAATGCGGTTTGCATTCGGCACAGGTTTGGCAGTTCCTGGTCATGGTCCTGACCTCCTCGATGGAGTAGAGCAGGTTGCGGGCCTTAATGAAGTGGTAAAGTCTGGTGACCCCGGGGTGGCAGAGGTCGTTGTGGAGGGTCTGCAGTCTATCAATTTGCGCGTTGGCGCATGTACTTCGTGATAGAGCATCTGGGGGTTCGTTCAGTTTACCAGGCCGGTACAAGATATCATAATCGTAGGTGGAGAGCTCGATTCTCCACCTCAAGATCTTGTCGTTCTTGATTTTGCCCCTCAGCTTGTTATTAAACATAAAAGCGACCGAACGCTGGTCGGTGAGGAGGGTAAATCGTTTGCCTGCCAGGTAATGCCTCCAGCGTCGTACTGCCTCCACGATCGCCTGGGCCTCCTTCTCGACCGAAGAGGGTCGGATCTCAGGGCCCTGGAGGGTCCTTGAGAAGAAGGCCACAGGTCTCCCCACTTGGTTAAGGGTTGCAGCTAGGGCGAAGTCGGATGCATCGCTCTCCACTTGGAAAGGGATAGACTCATCCACCGCGTGCATTGTGGCCTTAGCAATGTCTCCCTTTATGAGGGAGAAGGCTGCGCATGCTTCTGCCGTCAGGGGGAAGGAGGTGGACTTCATGAGGGGTCTGGCTTTGTCCGCATAATTGGGCACCCATTGGGCATAGTAGGCGAAGAGCCCCAGGGTTCTCTTCAGCGCCTTTGGACAGTGGGGGAGGGGAAGCTCCATGAGGGGGCGCATTCTTTCGGGGTCGGGGCCGATGACTCCGTTCTCTACTACGCAGCCGAGGATGGCAAGACGCGAGGTGTTAAACACACATTTCTCCTTATTGTAGGTGAGGTTCCACCGTTGGGCCGTACGGAGGATTCTCTCCAGATTAACATCATGGTCCTGCCGGTCGCGGCCGCAGATGGTGACATTATCTAGATAAGGGAACGTGGCATGCAGCCCGTTCTGGTCAACCATCCGGTCCATCTCCCTTTGGAAGACCGAAACCCCGTTGGTGACGCTGAAGGGAACCCTAAGGAAGTGGTAGAGGCGGCCATTCGCCTCGAAGGCGGTATGCTGGCGGTCCTCAGGGCGGATAGGGAGTTGGTGATAGGCCGACTTAAGGTCAATGGTAGAGAATACCCGGTACTGTGCAATCTGATTGACCATATCAGATATGCAGGGAAGGGGGTATGCGTCCAGCTGGGTGTACCGGTTTATGGTTTGGCTGTAGTCGATGACCAGGCGGTTTTTATTGCCGGTCTTAACGACTACGACCTGGGCACGCCAGGGGCTGGTGCTCCCCTTGATGATGCCCTCCTTCAGGAGACGCTGCACCTCAGAGCTAATAAAAGCTCTGTCCCCGGCGCTGTACCACCTGCTCTTGGTAGCGACGGGTTTACAGTCGCGGGTGAGGTTAGCGAACAAGGAGGGGGGCGGGACCTTGAGGGTGGATAGGCCGCAGGTGGTACGCGGTGGGCGGTTTGAAAGCTGCTGGTTGTAGACTGTGAATGGGGGGGGGGGTCCACCGTATGCCAAAGTGACACTTTGGAGGTGGCATTGGAAATCCAGCCCTAGTAGGACGGCAGCGCAGAGCTGGGGCAGGACGAGAAGTTTAAAATTTTTATACTCCGTGCCCCTAACCGACAGGGTCACAACACAGTAGCCGCTGATGTCTGTAGAATGGGACCTCGACGCCATCGAGATCCGGTTGCGCGTTGGCCGGACAGTGAGGGAGTAGTGGCTCACCGTGTCTGGATGGATGAAACTCTCCGTGCTTCCGCTGTCGAACAGGCAGGTCGTGGCGTGGCCGTTTACTTTGATGTCCATCATGGACTTGGACAGGTGATGCGGGCGAGCTTGGTCAAGTGTGACGGAGGCTAGTGTATGGCTGAGCGAGCTGCTGTAGTCTGCGGGTGAGGCGGTGGTCGGGTCTGGAGACAAGGTGGCGGTCGAGTGTGGTGAACAAAATGGCGGCGCCCACAACGTTGAATAAGATGGCGGAGAAGATGGCCACCCCCACAACTCACATGAGTCACTGCCGGCGTCGGTGGCCTTGATCAAAGATGGCCGCCCCCACGACTCACATGAGGGGATACTGGCATCTGTGGCCTTGATGAAAGATGGCCGCCCCCACAACTCGCATGAGGCACTGCTGGCGTCTGTGGCTTTCCCCCTGCAGGCCTTCGCGAAGTGGCCTTTCTTGTGGCAGTCGGAGCAGGTCGCGTTTCTTGCAGGGCAGCGCGCCCTCGGGTGTTTTGCCTGGCCACAGAAGAAGCAGCCGGCGGCCCGATCGCGGGGCTCCGATGTCGCAGCTGGTACCGGGGGTGGCGGTCCCGATCGGTTCCGGGACACCGACGCTGTGGTAGGTCCCAGAGGTGGCGGTGCGAGGGGTATTGCGGCCGGGGTCGGGCCCGAGTCCCAGGGTCGCGCAGCACAGTACCTGGAGTACGCCTCGAGGTCCCGATGGGCCACTTCCAAGGAGCGAGCGAGGGTAGCAGCTGTTTTCAGGTCGAGGTCCTTTGATTCCAGCAGTCTTTGCCGTGAGTAGTCTGACCGAAGGCCTTTCACGAAGGCATCTCGGATGTTTCCATCTGTATGTTCTGCAGCTGTTATGGCTTTAAAGTCACAGTCCCTGCTGAGTATTTGCAGCGCCCGTAAGAAATCACCAACCGACTCTCCTGGCTGTTGCGAGCGGGATCTTAGGAGATGCCTGGCGTACATTGAGTTTACAGGGCTCCGGTACTGCTCTTTTAGCAGGTTGAGGGCGTCCTCGTATGTGGCAATGTCCCGGATGAGTGCAAATACTTTAGGGCTCACCTGAGCGGTCAGAACTCTTAGTTTGGATGCTGGAGGCACGCCGGATTCTCCCAGGTAGGCTTCGAAGCAGCTCAGCCAGTGTTCGAAGTCGAGGGCTGAATTCGCAGCCTGTGGGTTTAGATCCCGGTACGGCGGCTGGAGGGCTCGTAGCCAGGCCGGCTGCTGGGGCTGTTGTAGATGGCCGTTTGGCTGAGGCTGTACGTCTGACTGGTCGTTTGGCTGCTCCGTTGTAGACATTTCAAAATTTAGCCAATAAAATTGATATACCTATCAATTCAGTTCATGAAAAGCGACGAGTTAAGTTAGTAACTATAGGTTTTTATTGGCTAAATAACAGAGCCCACCCTCGTGGGTGATCGGATCCAACAAGGAGGAATACCAGCCAGTCGACCACCTTTATACCTGGGCAAGCAGGCGGAGCCATGGGCGGAGTCAGCTGTGGTCAGCCCAGGTATAACAGCGTGGCAAGAGGTGACCTTGTGTAGTGATACAACAGTGTAAACAGTGATAACCATAGTGTAACGATATAAACAGTGATAACCATAGTGTAACGATAGTGAACGATAAAAGTGGTTTACCACAGTACCTAAGTCCGGTGTCTAGAACCCAGGGGCGTGGGAGCGATTTGAACCGCTCACAAACAGTCAGGGGCATAACTGATTGAGCGCACGCACCACACCCGCCACCCCCTACAAGTACAATACAGTACATTCAGCACTCCCATACTTCTAGTACAGAGCTGCACTCGAAGGGCTACAACACTATAGTGCAGAATCTCCAACTCATTCAATAAAGTAACAGCTCCTCGCAGGGAGTTCGGGATTGTTGAATTTACCAAAAGGGTGTTTCATCTCTCGAGCTCAGCCTAGGCAGGTGGGATAAAGGTTTCCCCTTCCCTGTCTTTTGTAAGTGTTCAATAAACTCGGCGCAGTCTCAACACTTGGAGCAATTCCAGAGCACAAAACTGTCAATAATTTGGCACCAAATGGGTAATTGCCATCCAGGATACAGGAAGGCTGGTGCAAGAAATGGAAGAAACATTGTAGGGGGCTCCTCTGAGATTGCAGTGAGAGCACCTTGTTGGGGTGCAACAGAGGGGCCTTTGCTTAAATTGTTCTGTGTTGTCCCTGACCTAGGGGTTCTTCATGTTAACGTGAGGCAGTGGAACAGTGTTCTATTCCTCAAATTGACAACCCTCATCTTGATGAGCACGCAATTTATCATTAAAAAAAATAATAATATGTTACGTCAGAAACACACTGAGGGATTCATATTACATTCAACATTGTGCTTTCAGAATATTTTCTGAATCCTGAAATATGCTATTACCTTGAAATTCTTCTACTTCTTCCTTATTATTTGCAATAAATATAACTATATTTTGAATTAGGTACATGTGATTTTGTAGTGAAACACATAGGGGGGGGATTTTAACTCAGGTGCGGGATGGTGTCGTGTTATCTGAATTTCGTGTTTCCCACACAAATCTAAATGGATGTGGGACATTGATGCAATTTTAACTTAATTGGCCAATTGATTTCCAACGTGTGGGAAGCCTTTGCAAATGGGTTTTTCATGACTGAAAGTCCCCTCCGATGACGTCACCATTGCTGCTGCATTTAAGGTCCACAGCAAGCCTTGCTTCTTCTGCAGACTGCTAAGCTTCTTGACTGTGCAGTGTGAGGGAGCTGCAGCAAATGTGACAAACGGGAGGGCGAGATCAGCTCCTCGCTTTGACGAGGTGGCACTGCAGGCATTAATGGATGGGGCTAGAGCCAACAGGGAGGTGCTCTTCCCTTCATCAGGGAGGAAGAGGCCTCCCACTCAGACCAAGGCAGTGTGGATGCAGGTGGCTGAGGAGGTCAACTCCTTGGGAGTCACCTGCAGAACCTGGATACAGTGCAGGAAAAGATTTCATGACTTTCAGCGCACTGGAAAAGTGAGTATGAATATCCCATCACCCTCAATCTGATCCCCATTGCCTTTCCTCACCAGCACTCAGCTTAAGCAATCTCTTCCTCCACATGCCACTTGACACTGACATCCATGCACCCTTACCCATTCCCTCTCTCTCTATGCTCACATTCACATAACTATTCCACCATGCAGCCCTCACACTCCCTATCACTCTGATGCTTTGAACACAACTGACAACACACAGGGAGGGCCCTTGGTCTTGCAACCTCACTCCATCTCTGTCTCCTTCTAAGTATCTATGCTATGCAATCTCTACACTCACTCCTTCATTCTCACTCAACCTCCACTTGTCTCCCTCATTGCAGGAAAAGAGAGCTCACAACAAAAGAGAGCGAGCCAGGACAGGAGGAGGGCCACCCTCAATAGCCCACCTGACCCCCTGGGAGGAGGCCGTCCTGGAAATTATGGGAATAGAGGATGATTCGCGCATGGGGGACGGACAGATGGGTGTAACACAAGCTGGTGACAGAAAAGTTTCCCATCTCTCTCTGACATTGCTTGAGTCACTGATAATGATTGTGAAGCTGTAACAGATGGACTTATGAGCATCTGCAAAAAGCTATGTGCATGTAGCCTTTGTATCACATCTCTGATCCTTTCCTTTACTCCCCCACAGGACCATCACAAACATCCGTCCCCCCCTAGCCAGGAAGAAGAGGCTGAGCAGCCAGACTCCTCAGAGGAAGCTGCAACCTCTGAGGGCGCAGCGTCAGCAGAATTCAGCGCACCCAGCACCAGTGCAGACACTCACACCTCGGTGGGACTTTTGGGACATAGAGTAGTGTTGTCACCTGGTGTATCACAGCTCACAAGTGAGCATCAGCAGATTGTGGAGACAGGGACAGCAGTGGAGAGTCCTAGTCAGAGGGCGCAGTACTCTGCCAGCTCGGCTCAGCAGCATGTCGACCCTCTGCCTCTGGGTCCATCCATAAGATCAGAGGTGATGGGACTCCAGGCACAGATGCAGGAGTCTCTGGCAGGTTTTGTCTCTAGGCTTGCTGCGAGTGTGGAGCGAATGGAAGAGTCCATAGCGAACATGAGCAGAGCCTTTGTGGAGTGATTGGTGCATGAACGCATCACAACGGAAAGGATGGCTACCTCCGTGGAATGGATTGCTACCTCCATGGTAAGGCTGGCTACCGTAGAGGAGAGGATGGCTATGGTAAAGGAGAGGATGGCTACGGCCATGGAGGAGCTTAGTCGCCAGGGTATGGAAAACATGGTCATTGTTCAGAACAGAATGACATCTCTTGAGGAACGATGGGCATCTATTGAACAGAGAAACCAGACCTTCATGGAAGTCCTTCTGAGTAGGACTGCCATTGCAGATACGGGTCCCCCTGATGTGCAGCAAGGTGCTCTCCAGCCACTTGCAGGCGCTGAGTGGGACCTGACCCATGAGAGGGAGGTTGGGGGGCAGACCTCAAGGAATTGGGGGCTCCTCTCCAAGCGCTCACACTTCCATGCCACTGCAGAGCCCTTGGTCAGAGCCCCACCAGAGTCCACACCCAAGTGAGATAGACATCTCAACCCCTGCACAGCCGCAGGAGCAGCAGACTGTTGACGAGCCCTCACAGGCTCGCAACCCTAGAGGACGCCCACCAAAGGTGTCGAGACAGGAGCAGCAGGAAAGTGAGCAATGGGCCTCCATATCTGCTGAAGCCACAGGGGAAGCACCACGTAGGAGCACACGTAAGAGAAAGATACCTAGTCATAGCAACTGCCAGGGTACATGGCACAAACATGCAAAATTTCCTTCTTGTGGTCACACACCAGCTGAATGTTGAGGGAGTGGAAGCCCTTGCGGTTGACAAAAATACCTGGATTGCGATGGGATGCCCTAAGGGCCACATGTGTGCAGTCAACGACACCCTGCACCCTTGGAAAGCCTGCCAGATTAGCTAATCCAACCGCTCGTGCCGTGACACTTGCTCGATCCTTGGTGAAATGGATGTGATTGTGCGCGAGGGAAAAGAGGGCATCAGTTACCTGCGTGATGCAAGTGTGTGCGGCTGCCTGGGAGATGCTGCTGATGTCTGCTGCTGATCCCTGGAATGAGCCTGAGGTAAAAAAGTTGAGTGCAGTGGTGACTTTGATGGCCACTGGTAATGCTTGTCCACCTGGTCCTCTGGGCAGCAGGTCTTGCTGTAGCATTGCGCAGATGTCAGTCACTACCTCTCGCGAAAGTCGGAGCCGCCTTTAGCACTGCTGCTCAGACATGTTGAGGTAGCTGACCCTGCATCTGTAGACCTTGTTTGGGGGGTATCTCCTGCACTGACGGGCTTCCAGGCGCTGGCCCCTTCTGGTCTGTGCAGCTTCAGGTGGGTGAGCAGCAGCCTGGCGCTCCTGTTGCTGCTGTTGCTGGTGCTGCTGTTGTTCCTGGTTCTGCTGCTGCCGCGGCTGGTGCTCGAGCTCCTCTAATGCCCAGATGGGAAGGAAATAAATGGCTCCCATGCTTCTGGTATATGCCTCCGTTGAGGAAGCTCTGAGTGAAGGTGGCGAGAGGGGTTTCCCAGGAGGTCACACTGGAGATGGGTGTGAGGCTCCAACCTTCCACATGTGTGGTTAAGCCTTCTAAAAGTTGCCCCAGACCTGAGACCACTAAGTCCTGCCACCTGCAAATCATGGCTGATCAAATCTCCTCTTTAATGGTTGACCTGCAGTTGATAGTCAGCAATCCAACAGTGCTCCCGCCAGGTTTCACATTCGTGTTTCTCACCAGGCGTGTTTCACGTGGGAAAAGGGTTAAATTCACAAGGGCCTTTCAAAATAGGATTATAGCGGCCATTTAGTGGTTGTTAAGGGCCTTAACAACCAGTCCCACCTGTTGGATGCGGGACGGAGTCGGGACCATCAGACACGACTGAGTTAAAATTGCTCAGAGTCGGGAACCAGGTGTGGGTGTCCCGCCCGCCAGTTTTTACGATTTTAACCCCCCGCACGCCTCCAAGCCCGCCTCCACGGCTCAATGAAAATCGAGGCCATGGAATAGAGTGTGATCTAATCAAAGGATTCAGATGGTGTTAATAAAGTAATAGGTATGTACTGGGCTGGAAAAGACTATCACGGTCCATTGGGTAGTCCCAGTGTCATATCCCGTCATATCCTGTTATATCCCACTATCACATTTTTCTCCAAGTGCTTATCTGACTCTCTCTTGAATTTGCTGATTCCTTTGGCAGTCCATTCCATACATTCACCACCCTCTGTATCAAATAATTAAATCAAACCGGTCTTTTCACTCTCCCTCTTCCAAGTTTGAGGCTATGCTCCCATGTTGTAGAATGTGTTAAACATTGCTAGGTTTGGGATTCTTGGAGGTGACTAATGTTTTATAATCTAATCAGATGATCAATATAGAATAATGAATACTTGGGAGTGAATTACAGGCTGTAATCAAATTGAGGGCTTCAGATGATTTACATACAGAATAATGGATACCCAGTAGTGAGTTATAAGCTGGAATTTAATAAAGTGGTTCAGATGGTTTAAAACAAAATAATGGATACCCAGCAATGAGATACAGGATAGAATCTATTTGAGTGGTTTGGATGGTTTATACGTAGAATAATAGCTATCAAGGAGTGAGATACAGACTGGAAACTATTTCAAAGGGTTCAGGTAATTTATTTATTAAAAGTACAGGTAGACTACCTTTTATCCGAACTTCCGAAAACCGAAACCCTCTAAAAACCGAAGGTTTTTTCGTTCAGCGTAAGTCGTGCGCACGACATGACCAGAGTGGCGCACGACTTACGCTGAGCAGAGGGTCAGCGTAAGTCGTGCGCACAACCCCGACACCCGCCGACGACCCCCCCGCGGACCCCCGCCGACCCCCCCGCCGACCCCGACCCCCGCCAACCCCCCCGCCGACCCCCCCGCCGACCCCCCCCGCGGACCCCCGCCGACCCCCCCGCCGACCCCGACCCCCGCCGACCCCCCCGCCGACCCCCACCGCCGACCCCGCCGACCCCCACCCCGACCCCCCGACGACCCCCCGCTGACCCCCCCGCGGACCCCCGCCGACCCCCCCGCCGACCCTGACCCCCGTCGACCCACCCCCGACAAATTTCCCAGTCTTATAAAATACCTTCCGAAATCCGAAATTTTCCGAAAACCGAAACATGGCTGGTCCCGAGGTTTTCGGATAAAGGATAGTGTACCTGTATAATGGATCCCAGAATGTTAGTTGCATGCTGGAATCTGATTGAGGGGTCGTGATGGTTTACACATAGGATAATGGAATCTGTGACTGCGTTACAGGCTTCAAACTAATCAAGCGTTTCAGATGGTTTATATATAGAAATCATTCATTCGTGAGAGCGAGTCACAGGCTGGAATCTGATCAATGGGTTCAGGTGGTTTATATAGAGGTTAATGAATACCTGGGACTGAGTCACAGGCTGGAATCTAACTGAGGAATTCAGATGATGTCAGAAAGCATGCCAACGAATTCCGAGCTAATTATAGCCATCTTCTGATTCCTGGGGTTTAATTAGAGTCTTGAATTCGCTGCCACTACAATCTGTAGGGTTTGAATTTTACACTGAGGTTTCAGTCTGTTTTGTGCTGACAGCAGCTATCAATGTGGGTGTCCATTGTCAGTGGGCAGTCAGGCCTCGAGTCATGAAGGTGCTCACATAAGATGTTTGTGAACTCAGTATTTCAGGTTTATTCATGATAATGTACAGCTGATTATTGGGAAATTCCTTATTCCATTCAAATTCAGTGCAAATACAGTGAAAGAACTTACATTTAGCGAGCATCTTTCATACGGTCCCACAGTCAATGAAGTACCATTGAAGTAATCATTGTTGTAATCGAGGGAAATGTGGCAGTTAATTTGTGCACAGGAAAGTCCCACAAACAGCAATGAGATAAATGACCAGAAAGTGGCTCAGAGTTTTACGCCATTTTAATGGTGCATTAATGTCGCAGGACCCAATTTATGGCGCAGAAGTCCCAGGAAATTATGGTGTAATAACTTCATTACTTACGTCAGTCCATAATTTCCTGAGACTCTTGCTCTGCTGAAGCAGTCGAACAGTTAACCATCTTAACTCCGTCCCTCCATTAACATCAATGTTGAGATCACATTTGCTGAATTAAAGGCACTGAGATCGCCGTTGTCAGTTAAATCGTTCTAAAATGGCGCTGCTGAGACGAGTACATAGGAATCATAACAGGAACCTGGGCATTATACTACAGTTGCTATCTGAACTGTAGTATATCTCATTGTTGTTTGTGTTTGCACAGGAAAGTCCCACAAACAGCTGTGGAAAGGCAGCACCTCTGGCAGTATAACACTCCCTCAGTACTGCACTGAATTGTAAGCCTAGATTACATGCTCCAGTCTCTCGACTGGGGCTTGAACTCATGACCTTCTAACTCAAGAGACGAGAGCACTACCACTGAGTCAAGACCGACATCTTGTACAATGACAGCAGCAGAGGCCTGAAATGCAGATTGGAAAATGCCACACCCCAGCCCAGGATTTCCCAACCATTATATGGCATTTGCTGATATGCACTTGTGGCCTGAGTCAGAAGCACTGAAGTGGAAAATCATGACTTGCATGTTCAAGACCAATGAAATGCAAAAAGAACATTGCACAAATGTCTCCCATTCAATTGGAAAAACTTTTGCTGTTATATCTGGTGTATTGGCTACATGGCCATGACCACAGAAAGTATAGATATTGAACAGATGACTTTTGTTGCCAGCCGAGTTATAATCGTTGTATCAATCATAATCCCAGGACTACAGGTCCTTATTGATGGTACCGGCTTTAAGCCAAATGATGCTCTGATCATTTTCTGACGGTGTTCTTTGCTTTTGAATGTGAAGTACAATAATGCACAGCAAAAGGTTGGCTTGAGTATGTCTTTTACATTTCAGAGAGTACAACGCCCTCGATTCTCGCCCCAGCGTCCAAGGTCTCCATGGGCCATACACTAGCTGTGGATAAAGGCCGGTCAGTATCACAGGACCCAACCGGAGATGACTGTCCCTTTTATTGTCTCTCCCCATGGAGGCAGTATCTGGCCTCTGTACAGCACCTCTCTACAGAATTATTCGACTGGGGTCTGGGGTTGAAGCTCCATCCACAGTCACATTGGTGCCTCAGCACATTGTACAACTTGCCACCTTTACACGTGGTACATTATTACATTTAAGGGCAAATGAGTACCAATGAATGGAAAGACATGGGTTTACTTCCATGATTCCCCACAAAATGAACTCCTGACCTGAGCCAAACCATCCTTGGGAGACTCCATGGGAAGGCACAGCACTTCCCCACTGAGAGGGAAGGATTATTGGAGGAAGAGTCAAGCTGAGTCTAATTGCCAACTTGCGGAGTCCTGGGAACGGGACTCCTTGGGGAGTGGAGAATAAATAAATGTATAACTCACCTATGATTCAGTGTTTTACATGAAAAAAGCTAAATATGATGTGGCTTACTGGAATGAAAATGATGGCATTTAGGATTTGTTTACTTAAGGTTACTAGGGTTCATTAGGAAACAAACTTCAGACACACAAACTGATACAAACTGACTTCTTGGGAGGCCGGAGATGAAAAGTATGTTTCTACCTCACAAATCATTCACTGAATTCAATTAAGTTCAACTTGTTCTCCTTCCAAGTTATGTGCCCAGAAATCAGATCGCATCCGATTCAGGTGCAATCCCGGTGCAGTGTACACTGCATGTGCCTAATGAGGCGGGCTACAGCAAATTGGTCCTCCAGTCCCTTTAAGAACCGTTGGCTTGGCTGTTGTATGTCTGAGAAAACTAAGCATAGCATGCACGGTGTGTGCTGCGCTCAATCACCAACGAATTTTACAAAGGGGCATGAAACAGGTATTATGCCCCCGATTTGCATAAGCAATGAGCCTAATGCAAATTCCATGCAGGCATCCTGGACGACTATGGCGTGCGGTGCACTTCCAGCCAATGTTCCCACTAATTTTGTTTGGGTGTGCGGCTCCTTTAATGGGCTGTGCGGCCCATTCAATTTTTCACGCATGTGCTGTTATTTACATTGAAAAGTCTGGGAGTGGGACCTCCAGAGCGCTGCGCACAGCTGCGCAGCTTAAGAACATTGCCTCCAGCACAGACTGAGCATGTGCAAGTGCATCTGCTTCACGCCTGTAACGTGGGCACAGCACAATTGAATTGCTCGGACATGTCTGAAGTGTTCTTTATCTTATAATTCAGTTGGGACAAATATTTTAGATGGGTTTAAGGGTTTCGTTAACCGCCACTGAAACCAGGAATTGTTTTGTTCATTCAGTTCTTGAGTGTAGTAGAAATGGCGCAGATCCAAGTGTTTCTCACTTCTGTTTATGATTAGAGGTTATATGTTGGCTCGTCCAATGGGTCAGTAAGTTTATCCAGTGAGTCGCTGAGCTATATACATCAAGAAGGTCCGAGTGTTGATCCCCAGTCAATGCTGAGTTAGTTGATTTCAGCAGAGGCAATGGTAAGGAGACAACAATTGGCCACAATGCCTCTGGGAAAAGGAGGGGGAAATTTGCCAACGGTTCTCAACTTCTGATTGCTATCTCTGCTGAAAGTCTGCAAGTGTTGACTTTTGTAGAGGACCACATCGAGTTTAACTTTGATGCCCACTTGCTGGCATTCAGAAGTCAATAATGTGGTAGTTGGTGGTGACAGTTAGCCCAGACACAAATTGAGTGTGAGTGAGCTGACTTATTGGACACTCAAGCCTCAGGTCTGTCTTCTGCCCCTTTCACATCAGGTGACTGGTAAATGCATGTGGCTCTGAGAGATGACTTAGCGTTGTAGGGGGTTTTTCCTGCTCTCTTGCCCGTTCTGGCCCCCTGCCAGGCTTCGTGCAAGAATTACCCTTGAGTGGTTCGACCCACCCCCCCCTACGGTTCTAGACCTTGGACTTAGATGCAGAGAACAGTAGTGCAGAGAAGAGGACTCAATAGACCAGGCTGAATAGCACGAAATGGATGCTTTTATTTTTGAACAGTTTGAAGCATTACAAAATACATGTCATAGGCACAGATTAAAGTAACTACAATCATGCACAAATTTATGAACTTGACTCTATGGAAATGGGGAACACACGGCACATCGTAAAAGGGGAAACACATTACGATTTCCCTTAACTCCCTCCCCTATACCTAAACCAAGTTTCGACCTGGGGAACTTGGGATCATGCTCACCACTCTCGAAATCGCGAAAAGGGGTTCGCAGACCTTTTGACACCGCTTCCCGTCGTCACGTGGATTGGAAGCTTCTGGCGCAGTCGATATTCTCTCCTCCCTCGAGGCGGTGGGGTAGACCCAGCCTCGATGAGCGCTCGTTAAGGTTGAGATCCACAATCGTGGATTTTTGCTCATGGAGCAGACCTAGATGCAGGTTATGCACATGGGAGAATCTTGTGGCATCGATCGCCGGTTCTCCAGAGGGTTTCTTCTCCGTCGGCCTGGGTCGTCGATGATCTCCCGACCCCAGTACCCGGGCCACCCTTGTCGTCTTCTCGTCGTGGCCGAGCCTTGTTTGGCTGAACACCGGCCACGTTGTCCTTTTTCCGAAACCGTCCGTCTTTAAAAAGACGAAAACGTTTTCATCGATTCTGCATCTGCCGAAGTGGAAGAGGCGCTGATCCTGGCCCCGTCCGAAGAAGTTGAAGTCGTCCAAGAAGAAGAAGCAGCCGCCGTCCAGTCAAGTGAAGTTGTTCAAGTAACCCGAAGTCCGAAGTCACTTAGATGGACTTTCAATCCATAGTTATACTCTTTTGGGACAGTCTTATCTCCCGCCAAATCATAGTCCTGTCTTTGTATTAATTTTGGCGGGCAGAAATCTCTGCAGGGGCGCTTTGTCTTGTAACGGAGCCGGTGATAACTTAAACTGGCCTTCCTGGCCGATAATGTCTGTTAATGTCCTTTGCATTGTCACCGCGGCTCGGTTCGCATATTGATCGGTCCGGACATTTTCCTTGATGGCTGCTAAACGGTTTTTCCTTTGTACGATAAATGGGTATAAGTGTTTTTACATTGTCCGCCCATATCTTGATGGGCCCCATCCTGTACTTATAATCCATTGAATATGTATGCTGTTGCTCTGAGTTTCGGTTCCCAGATACTGGCTTTCGTGGGCTCACTGTCTTCAATCCACAAGCCTGTCTGGCTTGCAGTAACAGAAATAAAATGGTTCATAAACTGATCACGGGGCCTGGCGGCCATTTTGTATGCCCTTTTTATCAAAGGTGTTTCTGTGCAAGCTTACTTTGGTCAATAAACAGTCTTATTTTATCCAGTTTTCTTGCGTGATTTTTGCTGAAAATTGCGAATCTTACAGGCCCCCCTGTGATACTGATAGCTTGCTTAAAGTATCAATAATCCTTGATGAGCAAATTTTCCCTGATTCCCCACATCCAAACATTCCTGGCACTTAACTATCTATGCCCCTCACGACACATGCAGTTCCCATTTCCGGAGAAAATGAAAATTACCTCATGCACATTTGGAATCATAGACAGCAAATCTTAAACTATAACACCTTCACCTGTCAGACGGGCAGGGGTTGATACCCTTTTGCGCCATCTGCATGCATCTTTTATTAATCCAAAAAAACTTAAGAACAACTAATAACATAACAATACTTATTTCCTTATAACCCAAAACAATCAAAATTTTTTTAAATGGAGGGACGCTTAATCTTATACTAGCAGCTTAGAGTGGGGTATCTGCTTCCCCCATTCGCACATAGCGTTCTCTCCATTCTCCTGTGTTCTCGTGCCTCTGGAGGCGTTTGCCTCTTTTGCAATGCACGAAGAGCAAAAATATCACAATCAAAACCTGACATACTACTAGGATATGGGATGCTATTCTAATCCAGGCGGGGACCTCTATGTTGGTGAACAAGTCCCACCATGGTGGGATGGTTATGTCCAATATGTCTTTTCCTATCTCTAAAGTCTTCTGCTCCAGTGTGTAGAAATGTTTCTGCGAAATTATAACGGCTTTTAAAATCTTGGTGAGGTGTTCGGGAAGAGGGGGAATGACATAACCAAAATGCGCGACAAATCGTTGTAAGTCTGTGAAATTCTCTTTGATAGTGATGTGTACGGTGGAGGGCGCAGGAATGGGGACAATTCGTTGTTGTGCCACTTGAACCTCGGCCCTGGGTTTGAAACAGAAACTGCTATCACCGACCGAACACCACTCGTGTTGTCCATATCGGTACTGAGGCGCTGCAGTGGTGACGCAGTATGTCCCACCCCCGATATATGCTACCTGTGGGGGCACATGGTCCTCTGCCATTGCCTCCATGGTGCAATTCACCGGCTTCGCGCTAGCGGTTCTGAACCCGCACTGTGGTTTCAAAAAGGCATTCAAGTGCTGGGGACACAGGATGATGTGTGCCCCCCCGGCTCCGACATCCCGAGAGGTCGGTGCCTGTCATCGTACGCTCCCATCTGATGACGTAAGGCGGGACCACTGCGTAACGAATGTGTGCGCCCCCCTGAATGACTCCAATGTTCTCTACTCTGTATACCGGGGCGGGCTTTGCTGCGGGACCCAACACCGGCATTCTTACTACTATTCCCATAATAGTGTGATTCGAATGTCCGCAGTCCACTGGAACTGGGTATGCTTCTGCGGCTAGCCTGAGCTGGCACGGGCTTAATGCATTCTCAAAAGGGTGGAGCGCTTGCAAGTGCTTGTTGCTGATCCAGGACGGGACCAAACCCTGTTTTAAATCCTCAAGATTACTGCGGCCCTCGCCCAGTAACCACGCCCCGTACAGCACACAGGCCTCGTTTTGCGCAGCTTGATCGGACGCATTCCGATCCTCCTTAATGAGTGCATTTACCGTTCTCGCGTGTTTCTCCAGCTCAGCAATTATGTCCTTAAAGTGTAGTGTCATGGCCTGGTCCTCATGCAACTCAGAACCCACGACCTTGTTTCCGTCTGTCAATATGTTCCTTAACTGGGCTTTTAAACCGTTGATCTGTGTCTGCAGCTCCACGTTATCTAGAGCGTTGACGACAGATGTCCCGGTATTAAAAGCAGTGAATATGTCATTTACAGTACCCCTTCTTTGCCTCCCGACTCGATCCAAAACTTCTGGCGGTGTGGTGTATAATTTGTCTCTGTCGATGTCGGCAAAGTCAAATTCGTAAAATTGTCTAAACATACGGGTTAACAGGACCTGGTATAATTGTTCCGTTTCTTTGGGACACCACTCCGGCAATCTTACCTCAGTGAGATTTAAAATCACTGAGGCCACCGCGTAGTGTACCCCTTGGTACAGCACCTGACCGGTGGGTACCAATACTAAACCGTTCCCGGGTCCCTTGGTGGTGGTTGGGCACCCTCCTTTCTGGGCTAGTGCTCCGGAAGCGTGGGCAGGGGCTTGCGTGGGCGGGTGATGAGTTCAGTGGCGTTCACCGGAATAGGGGAGTATGGGGCTCCGCACGCTCGAGTGCTAACATCCCATTCCCTCATCCGGTTCCCGCCATTTGTCCCAACACACACGTAATTGTCCGTGAGTTCCCGTAATAGTCCGATGGGTATTATTACCCAGTCGCTCCCACTCGACCGTAGAGTTTCTCATGTCCTTTCCCAGCTTTCGTAGCCACCACCATCGCCTTGGTGGTACGTTCCCATTGCACACCAGACAAATCCTCTTTCCCACGGTGACGCTGACTCTGGGCGCTAGGATCCTCACTCGAGGGCACGTTAATGAAGTCTCTTGGTAGGCAAAACCGAAATTGCTGGAATATTCTGTAGAATTCGTTCCCAGCCAACCTGGCCATCTCCCTTGGTGGAAGTAGGTGGCGGTTTCCTCTACCTCTCGCTCCCCCGTCCCATCCGTTGCGATGGGGGCCGTGTCCCCGGAGCACCCGAAAATGATGACGTCCTTGGTGCGGCCTCGGTAGGCCCACCCGCACCCGATCGCCATGAACGCGACGACAGTCCTTTCCATCGTATCCCAGGTTTCTGTAACCAACAAAATGATGTAGCCGGGCTCCCGATAGGTGCTGGCCTAAATTAATTGGACGCGCGGGTTCCTGGACCCCGCTCCCTAACAAACACACATACCGGGCAGACCTCAAAATTGTACTCTTAACACCATATACTTTACATTCCTTAAACTATGACCATAATTACCTATCTTAACTTATGTACAGCGCCGCCCTCCGTGGGGCGGCTTTCCGAATCCCTGTGAGGTCTGTCGTGTGCCACACCCTGCGGTGGGGCTGCATTGATCTTTGGCTTTGATCCCCCGCAGCCTGTCGCTGCTGAACGGGGATCATGTCTTCCTGGGGCTGCTTTAAACCGTGGTTGGGGAGGATGGGGAGAATCTGGCCAAAATTTTCTGGGCTGGGGCGCTCGAGCCGACCTACGAGGGGCTGCTTTGGGTTGGGCTCCCGGGGCCGATGGACCTGGGGTCGTGACTGTTACCGTTACAGCCTGTGGTTCCTCCACAGCTGCCGGCTCCAGCTCCCCTCCCTCAGGCTCCGCCCCCCCGGGGTCGGGATCTGTGGCTTCCGACTCCACCTCACCTGTCCCTACAGGTAACGAGTCTCCACCCCCACTCCCTACCTCCCCCAAGCTTGAGTCGAGGGCGGGACTGCCGTCCTCTGACTCTTCCTCCTCCGTGATTGGGTCTAAAGCGAGGTTGAGCTGTTCGGGCTCTCCCCTGCCTAAATCCCATTCAAAAAATGAGACCTCCCACTCCAATGGGATGGCCTCTCCCTTCACACAGGCTACTGCTCCAGCCTGTGTGGTCTGTGACTCTGTTACAGGCTGAGGATCTTTGTTCTCAGATCTGGTCCCCTTTGGTGGCCCTTGTGTACCCGGTTTAAACAGTTTACACTGGTTGATGTGAAACCATTTGGTACGTCGGGGCGTCTTCACTGCATAAACCATGGGGCTGGCTTTGTCTACAATGCTGTATGGCCCCATGTACAGTGGTTCAAAACTCCCTACCCTGGCGTAGTTTCGGACCATGACCTGGTCCCCGACTACCCACTCTTGTTGTTTCCGAGGTTCCAACAACAGTTTATTTCCCTGGTGCTGTCTTCCCATGTTCCCAGCCGCCTGCCCATAAATCTGTCTCAGGCGCTCCAAGAGGGTTTGGGCGAATTTGTCCCGTTTCACCTCTCGGAGCTGGCCCTCAGTGAGCACCGGGGCTAGCACATGGGTGGGTGTTCGCATGATCCTTCCAGTCATTAACTCGTGCGGGGAATACCCCGTGCTTTTGGACTGGCTGGCTCGGATCCCCATGAGGACTAAAGGCAGGACCTCCGCCCATTTCTGGGGCGAGCCCATTGTCTCTTTCCTCAGCTTTTCCTTGAGGGTCCGATTCATACGCTCAACAATCCCGGATGACTGGGGATTGTATGCTACGTGCCACTTTCCCTCAATGCCCAAGAGCATGAGGGCGTTCTGCATTACTTGACCGGTGAACTGACTCCCTTGGTCGGACTCTACAAAACGGGGGAGTCCCCACCGTGAGAACACTTCCTGAATCAAGATCTTAGCAGTACCCAGTGCCGTAGCTGTTCTGCACGGGAAGGCTTCTACCCATTTGGTGAACACATCTACCAGGACAAGGCAGTACTTATAGCCTCCCTGGGCAGCGGGCAGGGGCCCTATGTAGTTGACCTGAATCGACTGCCATGGTCCCTCTACCCTCCTGATGTGCCCCATGGGCACCTTCCTTTTGTGGGGGTCTGGGTTGTTAGCAGCACACACAAGACAGCTTGCGCAGAACTCGCGGACATCGTCCCGAAGTCCCGGCCACCATCCCGCCTGCTCCACCCGTTGCCAGGTGACCTCAGGTCCGGGGTGTCCCGCTCCTGGACCCTCGTGGGCCAATTGCAGGAATTCCCTTCGGTGCTGCTGCGGCACAACCCACTGCTCCTCTCGGAACAGCATACCTTCTTTGACTGTGAGGGCTGCCGTACTGTACGGACCTTCTACCTGTTTGCCCTCTGTGATGGCTTTTAGGACTGCTTTTAGGGCGGGATCCAGGGTTTGGACGGTCTTTAGGTCTGGGGGCGGTGTCACCCCTGTGTTCCCGGGAATTCCCTCCCTGCCTTGGATCGCCGCCACGGGTCCGGGTTCGTATGGGTCCCAGAGAATGCCGTTGCGGGCACCCTCCCTGGCTAGCGCATCCGCTTGCTGGTTGCCCTGACTGCGGGGTTCTGTAGTGGAGTGAGCCTTCACCTTATGGATGAACACCTCTCCTTTCTCCCCCACAGCTGCTAGGATCTTCTCCAGCAAGGGCTTAACTGTTAAAGGCCGCCCGTCCGCGGAGGTGTACCCGCGTCGGGACCAGATGGCGAGGTACTCTGTACACGAATTGCACGTGAACATGCTGTCTGAGCAAATCGTGTATGGGGTTGGGAAAATCTCGGGGTGGGTAACCACGTACGCCACCGCGGACAGTTCAGCCTGCTGCGCGCTCATAGTGCTGGGGAGCTTAATTGCCAGGGCAATGTTTGCCGCAGGGTCATAAACTCCACACCCTGTGAGTCGCTTGCCGTCAGCTACAGTGCTAGAACCGTCTACGTAGATCTCGCGGCCCGTGGGATGTATCCCGGCCCGTAAACCTATGTTAACTTCCCATACCCCTTCTACGGAACATTGATGGGCTGTCCCGGGATATGCCATATTGGCTGCGAGCCTTGGCGCGCAGAGGCCTTTAACTTTGAGATCCATCTGGGAAAGGAGGAGGGTCCAGCGCGCAATCCGAGCGCTGCTTACGGTCCCATCCTTAATCCTCCCGTCCAGAAGCATCTTCGTGGGGGTGTGATGGGTGAGGAGCGTAATGGGAGAGGTCCCTGTGAAGATCACTGATCTGTTCACAGCCCAATGCGTGGCCAGGAGATGCCGTTCGCAATTGGAGAAACTCCTCTCCACATCCGTGAGCACCCTGGAGGAATAAACTACTGGTCTTAGCTTGCCGTGCCGCTCTTGGAGCAGCACTGCGCTCAGGCTGTCCCCACTAGCGGCTACCTCCAGAAAGAACTCCTCTCCCCCATCTATGGCCCCTAGGGCTGGCGCGGTCTGCAGATCTCTTTTCAACTTCTCGAATGCTGCCTGGCACCCCTCGTCCCAAGACCACTCGACTCCCTTGTGTAAGAGTCGAAGTAGCGGGGCCGCTGTGGCAGCATAGTCCTCGATGAAATCTCTGCAGTACCCGGTCAATCCCAAAAAGGACCTTACACCCGTTACTGTGTTGGGAATCGGCAGATCTTGTATAGATTCCCGTCTGGCCTTATCTATGGCTCTTTCCCCAGCGCGGATGGCCAGACCCAGGAATTTAACTTCCTGCTGGCCGATCTGGGCTTTCTTTGGGTTTACTTTGAAACCCTTCCTTTCTAACAGTTCCAACAATTCGGCTAACAGTGGGCCGTGCTGCTCCCTTGTATCTGTGAACAGGAGTAAGTCGTCCACATACTGCACTATCTGGTTGGGCTGGCTGAACTCTTTCAAACTCCCCGCCATGCACTGATGGAAAATGCTGGGGCTGTTGTGAAAACCCTGTGGTAAGCAGTTCCAAGTGTACTGTTGCCCTTTGAAAGTAAAGGCAAACTTGTACTGGTCCTCCCGCCGCAGCGGAATGGACCAAAAACCGTTCGAGATGTCCAGCACCGTGAATGTGGTCGCCGATGCTGGAATACTCCCTATTAAGTCTGCAACTGCTGCTACCGTGGGCGCGCAGGCTGGGATATTACTATTGAGGACTCTATAGTCCACCGTGGCTCTCCACGAATTGTCCGGTTTCTTTACCGGCCATAATGGGGAGTTCACGTGGGTGGCTATCGTCCTCAACACGCCCTGCTGTACCAATGAAGATATTGCTGTCTCCATGTCGGGTTCTGCCTCCTTGGGGAAATTATACTGCTTTTGGGGTCGGATCATGGGGTCCCCGTCTACGCTGACTTCGAACCCAGTGACTCTCCCGCAGTCGTGCTTGTGGGTGGCGAACGCGGTCAGATTTTCTGACACACGTGCCTGCAAGTCCGTTGGGACGTTTGTTATCATGAGCTCGAGATCGTAACCTCCTGACGGCTTCATAGTGCACAGGGCCCCCTTTTCTTCCTTCCCCGGGATTACGACTACCTTACCTAAACCGCCCTCGGCTCCCCAGAGACAGTGATTTCTCAGGTCCACGAGGATCCCGTGTTCCACCAAGAAATCAGCCCCGAGGATGCCTTTCCCCCCCCCTCTTTCCACTTCAATAGGATGCACGTCCATGTGGTGTGGAGCGCTCCCAAATGAATGGAGAGCGGGAGGGAGTGCGCGCCAGCCTGTGCTCTACCTGTGAAACCCGCTACTAAATATGGAGCCTGGGCGGACAGAGGTGAGGCAAAAGGTTTGTCCGTGTGGATCACGGTACACGAAGCTCCCGTATCCAACAGGTAACTACCCCTTTGTTTCTCCACCTCCATCTCCACCACAGGTCTTCTCCAAGCGTCATAGCGGAGCGGACACAAGTAGATGGGCTGCGCGGGCGTCAGTCATTTAGGTGTTTCGGCTGGGGTCTCGGGGGCGATAGGGCTGTTAGCAACCGCTACCTTCCCCTGCCAGGTCATCAGAGACCGCATAGTCTCCAAGACTGACTCGATCGCAGCGGGGTCCACAACCGCACCACCCCCTTTATTCGGGGCAGAGGCTACGGTTGGGTTCTGGACTGGTGTTGGGGCAGCGGCCTGCACTTGTGGTTGTGCTGGTGTTGGGTAAACTCTCGGGCCATTGGCGACTCGGGCTTGGGCTTGATCTTGGGCTGCGGCAAACGCTCTCTCCCTCTTATCCTTCCAAGGATTCCTACAGTCCTTGCGCCAATGACCCTCCTTCCCACACCCGTAACAACTGCTATTTGCTTGGGGATGGCGATTTCCCTCCTGACGCCATTCCTTTTTAGCAGAGGCTGCGGGTCTCACCTCATGCACCTTTCCTTTCACAACAGGCGTTTTCTTGCCCTTGTTGTTTCTATAACTGATCGTGAGCTGATCTAGTACTACTTCCTCCGTGGAGCGGGCGTTAGTGGGGTCAAACCATGCTTTGGCCTGTTCCTTCACTACTGGCAGGCAACCTGCTACCAGGCACCGAAGCCAGTGAGCCCTTTGTTCGCCATCCAGCCCGGCCCGGGCCGGCCCGCCCGGGCAGCTGCGCCGATACACTGGCCACAACCTGTCGGCGAAAACTCGTGGGGGTTCTCCCTCTAGCTGCACTGTCTTTTCTAAACGGAGGAACGGAGTTCCGTCCCCCTCTCCCATGATCTCCAGAATCTCATCCCGTAGCAACTCATAGTCCCTGTGCCCTCTCTTGCTCTCGTCAGGGAGACACTGGAGGAGCGAACTGTCCAGGGAGAACAGCAGCATTTTAGACTGTTCAACCCCGTCGCAGTCATTGACTGCTGCGGTCTGCTCCACATCCCTGAAATGCACGGAGGGATCTCCTGACTCGAAGAGTTTTGGGATGTGACTTATCATCTCTCTTAGCTGTCGTGCGCTATGAGGCATTATGATCTGACTCTCAAGGGATCCGTCATCGCCATTTTCTTCATTTGGACCGATCCTCCGGTGTCTCGTTGGACACATTGGCGCCGACCCCGACTCTACCGTCTGGGGTTGCTCTACCTCAGGGCTCTCTTCCTCTACCGTCTCCGTCTCCTGTCCCGGAGTCCAAGACTCCTCATAGGCAGGAGGCGCAGAAGGTTCGGGGGTTGGTACCCCAACTGCCTCTTGTGGAATCGGTCTTTTGGATTCCTTGGCTAGCAACAGCTGACTCGCTGGTGGATTTATGAGACACACCAACCCGTTTGCCTTCGCTAGGGCCTTTCTCAGGTCCTCTAGCTCCCGGCGGCAAGTGCTGTGGTCGGTGTTCTCAGATCTATCCTCCATGACCATCTTATATGCTGCCCTGGCTCCCAGGAGCTTTTCCTCTTGGGCATCTACTTGTTTGGCTAGACGGGAACACCTCTCTCTCATTCTACCTTCACTGGCCTTGGCCTCAACGACCTGACATTTTAAATATTCTACCCGGGTTTCGTGGCAGCGAATTACAGAGCGGCGTTCCTGGTTCAGCGCGTCAAGCGATTCAATCAGTTTTTGACCTCCCGCAACCTTTTCCTCTACGCCTTTAAGCAAGCCGTTGATCTGGACTGTCTGTGCTGCAACTACCTGGTCCAAAAGCTGGACTTGCTTCTTGTAGCACATCAGCCAGACCGCCTTTTCTACAGATTTCTTATGCTCTCTACCCGCTGTCCACTTGATGGCTGCGTCTAGCGGGCGCCTATCCCTTAGTAGATCAGATATCCATTGTTTTGTGAGGTTGACTTTTCCGAAAACATAATCTGCTATTCTTTCATCCATCACATTTCGTTTATTCAGATCTTGATCTAACACACTACTTTCCTGCTGCCAAGGTCCTGCCGCGGTCGCCATTTCTGTAGGGGTTTTTTCCTGCTCTCTTGCCCGTTCTGGCCCCCTGCCAGGCTTCGTGCAAGAATTACCCTTGAGTGGTTCGACCCACCCCCCCCCTACGGTTCTAGACCTTGGACTTAGATGCAGAGAACAGTAGTGCAGAGAAGAGGACTCAATAGACCAGGCTGAATAGCACGAAATGGATGCTTTTATTTTTGAACAGTTTGAAGCATTACAAAATACATGTCATAGGCACAGATTAAAGTAACTACAATCATGCACAAATTTATGAACTTGACTCTATGGAAATGGGGAACACACGGCACATCGTAAAAGGGGAAACACATTACGATTTCCCTTAACTCCCTCCCCTATACCTAAACCAAGTTTCGACCTGGGGAACTTGGGATCATGCTCACCACTCTCGAAATCGCGAAAAGGGGTTCGCAGACCTTTTGACACCGCTTCCCGTCGTCACGTGGATTGGAAGCTTCTGGCGCAGCCGATATTCTCTCCTCCCTCGAGGCGGTGGGGTAGACCCAGCCTCGATGAGCGCTCGTTAAGGTTGAGATCCACAATCGTGGATTTTTGTTCATGGAGCAGACCTAGATGCAGGTTATGCACATGGGAGAATCTTGTGGCATCGATCGCCGGTTCTCCAGAGGGTTTCTTCTCCGTCGGCCTGGGTCGTCGATGATCTCCCGACCCCAGTACCCGGGCCACCCTTGTCGTCTTCTCGTCGTGGCCGAGCCTTGTTTGGCTGAACACCGGCCACGTTGTCCTTTTTCCGAAACCGTCCGTCTTTAAAAAGACGAAAACGTTTTCATCGATTCTGCATCTGCCGAAGTGGAAGAGGCGCTGATCCTGGCCCCGTCCGAAGAAGTTGAAGTCGTCCAAGAAGAAGAAGCAGCCGCCGTCCAGTCAAGTGAAGTTGTTCAAGTAACCCGAAGTCCGAAGTCACTTAGATGGACTTTCAATCCATAGTTATACTCTTTTGGGACAGTCTTATCTCCCGCCAAATCATAGTCCTGTCTTTGTATTAATTTTGGCGGGCAGAAATCTCTGCAGGGGCGCTTTGTCTTGTAACGGAGCCGGTGATAACTTAAACTGGCCTTCCTGGCCGATAATGTCTGTTAATGTCCTTTGCATTGTCACCGCGGCTCGGTTCGCATATTGATCGGTCCGGACATTTTCCTTGATGGCTGCTAAACGGTTTTTCCTTTGTACGATAAATGGGTATAAGTGTTTTTACATTGTCCGCCCATATCTTGATGGGCCCCATCCTGTACTTATAATCCATTGAATATGTATGCTGTTGCTCTGAGTTTCGGTTCCCAGATACTGGCTTTCGTGGGCTCACTGTCTTCAATCCACAAGCCTGTCTGGCTTGCAGTAACAGAAATAAAATGGTTCATAAACTGATCACGGGGCCTGGTGGCCATTTTGTATGCCCTTTTTATCAAAGGTGTTTCTGTGCAAGCTTACTTTGGTCAATAAACAGTCTTATTTTATCCAGTTTTCTTGCGTGATTTTTGCTGAAAATTGCGAATCTTACAGCGTCCAAGGACTAATGCTCCTTGAACTATTCAAAATGAAATGATGGTCCCCATAATGGGTTTGGAGAACTTGAAATGACAAGGTCATCACTGCTTTCAACTATTATGCCTATGTTTCAATCCTGGCTAGCACTACAAAAAACAGCTAATGTACTGTTCGCATATGCATCAAACAGCTGACTGATGTATTTGTCAACATGGCCAAAACTTTCATCATCTTTCAGTTGAGTATTAGGAAAAATTAAGCTTCTTATCCTTGTGGAGAAAAAAAAGGAGACCTGGGAGTGACCTATCTTAAATTTTCAAGATTATGAATGGGATCAACAAATGTTATCCAAACAGACTATTCAATCTGGTGAAAAGGTACAAATTCCAGTAGACATAACTTTTAGAATTAGGAGGTTAGGAATAAATAAGGAATTCAAACAGAACTATTTCACACAAAAATAGACTTGAGGAATAAGAGTTTAAAAAAGAGCATTGAAGTGAACAGTATGAATGGATTCAAGAGGCTATTTCTATGCGTTTTTGGGAAGAGATGTGACTGAGGGATTCCGTGCGAAGGAAGGCTGGGAGGGTTAATCAAAAAGCAACAGACTTGTTGGACTAATGGCCTGATTTTGGCATGACAAGCCTGCGGGAGGAGTCATTGGGTACATTCTTACCCACAGTGCTATCTCTAATACATTTCCACCCTTTGTTACAAATGTTGCACACAACACACACACAACTGCTCATGAAAGAACATTGCCATTTCTTTTGGGAAAACTTAACCGAGGGATGAGAAAAAAATTATGTGGACCGTGGGTATAAAAAACAAACACAGAGGGTGCCCAATGTTTATCTCCATTCAACAAACAGATCTGTTATCATGGTGTACTGGTAAATTTATTGTTTATGCGTTACTCTATCAGATGCACTGGTTATATATGGATTGCGAGTCTGATCGTGAAGTCTATCTCTAAAATCATAAACATAAGAACATAAGAAGTAGGAGCAGGAGTAGGCCATGCGGCCCCTCGGGCCTAGCTCCGCCATTCAATAGGACCATGGCTGATCCGAACCTAGACTCATGTCCACTTCCCTGCCCGCTCCCCGTAACCCCTAATTCCCTTATCAGCTAGGAAACTGTCTATCTCCGTTTTAAATTTATTTAATGTCGCAGCTTCCACAGCTCTCTGAGGAAGCAAATTCCATAGATTTACTACCCTCTGAGTGAAGAAGTTTCTCCTCATCTCAGTTTTGAAACGGCAACCCCTTATTCTAAGATTATGCCCCCTAGTTCTAGTCTCACCCATCAGTGGAAACATCCTCCCCGCATCCACCCGATCAAGCTCCCTCACAATCTTATATGTTTCGATAAGATTGCCTCTCATTCTTCTGAATTCCAATGAGTAGAGGCCCAACCTACTCAACCTTTCCTCATACGTCAACCCCCTCATCTCCGGAATCAACCGAGTGAACCTTCTCTGAACTGCCTCAAGAGCAAGTATATCTTTTCTTAAATATGGAAATCAAAACTGCACGCAATATTCCAGGTGTGGCCTCACCAGTACCCTATATAACTGAAGCAAGTCTTCCCTGCTTTTATACTCCATCCCCTTTGCAATAAAAGCCAAGATTCCATTGGCCTTCCTGATCACCTGCTGTACCTGCATACTAACCTTCTGTGTTTCATGCACCAGGACCCCCAGATCCCTTTGTACTGTAGCACTTTGCAGTTTCTCTCCATTTAGATAATAACTTGCTCTTTGATTTTTTCTGCCAAAGTGCATAACCTCACACTTTCCAACATTATATTCCATCTGTCAAATTTCTGCCCGCTCACTTAGCCTGTCTATGTCCTTTTGCAGGTTTTTTATGTACTCCTAACTCACTGCTTTCCCTCCCATCTTTGTATCATCGGCAAACTTGGTTACGTTGCACTTGGTCCCCTCCTCCAAATCGTTAATATAGATTGTAAAGAGTTGGGGTCCCCGAACTGACCCCTGTGGAACACCACTAGTCACCGATTGCCAACCCAAGAATGAACCATTTATCCCAACTCTCTGTTTTCTGTTAGATAGCCAATCTTCCACCCATGCCAGTATTTTACCCCCAATCCCGTGATTTTTTATCTTGTACAGTAATCTTTTGTGTGGCACCTTGTCAAATGCTTTTTGGAAGTCCAAATACACCACATCCACTGGTTCCCCTTTATCCACCCTGTTTGTTACATCCTCAAAGAATTCGAGCAAATTTGTCAAACATGACTTCCCCTTCATAAAACCATGCTGACTCTGTCCGATTAAATTATGCTTATCCAAATGTCCTGTTACTGCTTCCTTAATAATGGACTCTAAAATTTTACCAACCACAGATGTTAGGCTAACTGGTCTATAGTTTCCAGCCTTTTGTCTACCTCCCTTTTTAAATAAGGGTGTTACATTAGCAGTTTTCTAATCTGCTGGGACCTTTCCTGAATCCAGGGGTTTTTAGAAAATTACCACCAATGCATCCGCAATCCCTGCCGCTACTTCTCTCAAGACCCTAGGATGCAGGCCATCAGGTCCAGGGGATTTATTTGCCTTAAGTCCCATTATCTTACCGAGTACCATCTCCTTAGAGATTTTAATCGTGTTTAGCTCCTCCCCCCCATAGCCCCCTGTTTGTCCAGTGTTGGGATATTTTTAGTGTTCTCTACTGTAAAGACTGATACAAAGAATTTGTTCAACATTTCTGCCAACTCCATGTTCCCCACCACTAATTTCCCGGTCTCGTCCTCTAAGGGACCAACATTCACTTTAGCCACCCTTTTTCTTTTTATATAACTGTAGAAACTTTTGCTATCTGTTTTTATATTTTTTGCTAGTTTACTTTCATAATCTATTTTCCCTTTCTTAATTAATCTTTTAGTTATTCTTTGCTGGCTTTTAAATGCTTCCCAATCTTCTATCCTCCCACTAGATTTGGCTACTTTATATGCCCTTGTTTTCAGTCGGATACTATCCTTTATTACTTTACTTAGCCACGGATGGCTGTCTTTTCTTTTACGTCCCTTTTTCCTCAGTGGAATATATTTTTCTTGAAAGTTGTGAAATATCTCCTTGAATGCACACCACTGCTCATGTACCGTCTTACACCTTAATCTATTTTCCCAGTCCACTTTAGTCAACTCTGCTCTCATACCTTCATAGTCTCCTTTATTTAAGCTTAGTATGCTGGTTTGAGATCCAACTCTCTCACCCTCCAACTGAATTTGGAATTCAGCCATGTTATGGTCACTCATTCCAAGGGGATCCTTCACTAGGACATTTTTTATTAATCCTGTCTCATTTCACAGTACCAGATCTAAGATTGCCTGCTCCCTGGTTGGTTCAGTAACATACTGCTCAAGGAACCCATCCCTAATGCACTCTATGAACTCTTCCTCAAGGCTGCCCTGCCCAATTTGATTCCCTCACTCTACCATTACCATCAAGCCAGAAGATCAACCCTGGTTTAACGAAGAGTGCAGGAGAGCATGCAGGGAACAGCACCAGGCATACCGGAAAATGAGGTGTCAACCTGGTGAGGCTACAACACAGGACTACTTGCATGCCAAACAACGTAAGCAACATGCGATAGACAGAGCTAAGCAATCTCACAACCATCGGATCAAATCAAAGCTCTGCAGTCCTGCCACATCCAGTCATGAGTGGTGGTGGACAATTAAACAGTTAACAGGAGGAGGAGGCTCCAAAAATATCCCCATCCTCAATGATGGTGGAGCCCAGCACGTGAGTGCAAAAGACAAGGCTGAAGCATTTGCAACTATCTTCAGCCAGAAGTGCTGAGTGGATGATCCATCTCGGCCTCCTCCTGAGGTCCCCAGCATCACAGATGCCAGTCTTCAGCCCATTCAATTCACTCCACGTGATGTCAAGAAATGGCTGAAGACACTGGATACTGCAAAGGCTATGGGCCCTGACAACATTCCGACAATAGTACCGAAGACTTGTGCTCCAGAACTAGCTGCGCCCCTAGCCAAGCTGTTCCAGTACAGCTACAACACTAGCATCTACCCGGCAATGTGGAAAATTGCCCAAGTATGTCCTGTCTACAAAAAGCAGGACAAATCCGACCCGGCCAATTACCGTCCCATCAGTCTACTCTCAATCATCAGCAAAGTGATGGAAGGTGTCGTCGACAGTGCTATCAAGTGGCACTTACACAGCAATAACCTGCTAACTGACGCCCAGTTTGGGTTCCGCCAGGGCCACTCAGCTCCTGACCTCATTACAGCCTTGGTCCAAACATGGACAAAAGAGCTGAACTCAAGAGGTGAGGTGAGAGTGACTGCCCTTGACATGAAGGCAGCATTTGATCGAGTGTGGCATCAAGGAGCCCTAGCAAAACTGAAGTCAATGGGAATCAAGGGGAAAACTCTCCATTGGTTGGAATCATACCTAGCACAAAGGAAGTTGGCTGTCGTTGTTGGAGGTCATTCATCTCAATCACATGACATCACTGCAGGAGTTCCTCAGGGCAGTGTCCTAGGCCCAACCATCTTCAGCTGTTTCATCAATGACCTTCCCTCCATCATAAGGTCAGAAGTGGGGATGTTCGCTGATGATTGCACACTGTTCAGCACCATTCGAGACTCGTCAGATACTGACGCAGTCCGTGTCCATATGCAGCAAGATCTGGACAACATTCAGACTTGGGCTGACAAGTGGCAAGTAACATTCGCACCACACAAGTGCCAGGCAATGACCATCTCCAACAAGTGAGACTCTAACCATCTCCCCTTGACATTCAATGGCATTACCATCACTGAATCCCCCACTATCAACATCCTGGGGGTTACCATTGATCAGAAACTGAACTGGACCAGTCATATAAATACTGTGGCTACAAGAGCAGGCCAGAGGCTGGGAATTCTGCAGCGAGTGTCTCACCTCCTGACTCCCCAAAGCCTTTCCACCATCTACAAGGCACAAGTCAGGAGTGTGATGGAATACTCTCCACTTGCCTGGATGAGTGCAGCTCCAACAACACTGAAGAAGCTCGACACCATTCAGGATAAAGCAGCCCGCTTGATTGGCACTCCATCCGCCACCTTCAACATTCACTCCCTCCACCACCGGCGCAATGTGGCTGCAGTGTGTAACATCTACAAGATGCACTGCAGCAACTCGCCAAAGCTCCTTCAACAGCACCTTCCAAACCCGCGACCTCTACCACTTAGAAGGACAAGGGCAGCAGACGCATGGGAACATCACCACCTACAAGTTCCCCTCCAAGCCACACACCATCCTGACTTGGACCTGTATCGCCGTTCCTTCACTGTCGCTGGGCCAAAATCCTGGAACTCCCTTCCTAACAGCATTGTGGGTGTACCTACACCATATGGACTGCAGCGGTTCAAGAAGGCGGCTCACCACCATCTTCTCAAGGGCAATTAGGGATGGGCACTAAATGCAGGCCTAGCCAGCGACGCCCACATCCCATCAATGAATTAAAAAAAATGAAAGTTAAAATCTCCCATGATTATAGCTGTTCCCTTATTACAAGCCCCAACTATTTCCTGATATATACTCCGACTAATAGAGTTGCAACTGTTAGGAGGCCTATAGACTACGCCCACTAGTGACTTTTTCCCCTTATTATACCTTATCTCCACCCAAACCGTTTCACTATCCTGATCCTTTCACCCAATATAATTTCTCACTATTGCAGTGATTCCATCCTTTATTAACACAGCCACCCCACCTCTCTTTCCTTCCTGTCTGTCCTTCCTAATAGTCAAATACCCCTGGATGTTTAGTTCCCAGTCATGGTCACCCTGCAGCCATGTCTCCGTAATGGCCACCAGATCATGCCCATGTGTAGTTATTTGTACCGTCAACTCGTCTATTTTGTTACGAATGCTGCGTGCATTCAGATAAAGAACTTTTAAATATGTTTTGTGACAATTTATTCCTGTTTTACCCCCTTTACTACTTTACCTATATCTTTATATATTCTGTCCCTTGCTGACACGCTCTGGTTTTTAATTCCCCCACTGCTCTATTGCCTTCTCCGCTGACATTTTTATTTTTTGCTCTCTTGAAACCTCCCCCCCACTAATTAGTTTAAAGCCCTCTCTACAGCCCTAGTTATTCGATTCGCCAGGATTCTAGTCCCAGCACTGGCCAAGTGAAGTCCGTCCCAACGGAACAGCTCTCTCCTGTCCCAGTACTGGTGCCAGTATCCCAAGAAGCAAAACCCATTTCTCCCACACCAGTCTTTGAGCCACGCATTTAACTCTCTGATTTTACTTACCCTAGCCAAATTTGCTCATGGCTCAGGTAGTAATCCAGAGATTATTACCCTTGTGGTTCTGCTTTTTAATTTGGCCCCTAGCTGCTCATACTCCCTCAGCAGAACCTCTTTCCTTGTCCTATCTATGTCGTTGGTACCAACATGGACCACGACAACTGGATCCTCCCCCTCCCACTCCAAGTTTCTCTCCAGCCCAGAGATGATGTCCTTAACCCTGGCACCGGCCTGGCAACACAACCTTCGGGACTCTCGCTCTCGGCTGCAAAGAACCCTATCTATCCCCCTAATGCTACTATCCCCTACTGTTGTGTCTGTGTGTTGATAGAGGCACTGAAGACAGGAGCTGGTTTCATAGGTGTTTACTAAACAAAGTCTGGAGGGGAACTAACTGATACAACACAATATACAGGCTTATATAGCCCGAGTGGCCATTACCGGCATTACAGTACACATGGGGCTCTTAAAGGCACATACACTACAATTCCTCCCCTTTTAGTCAACCAGTACATAATCTTTTAAGTAATTATTAATTACATGTTACAAGAAAAATAATCTACACATTGCTGCAGTTAATTAATTATAAGTCAGTCTCTCTGGAGGCTTCCTGACTCGGTCTGGATAACGCCTCGGTGGTGTAGTAGTTTCTGGTGGTGTAGTAGGTTCTTTTGGCAAGGCTGATTCAGCTTGAATGCCAGTGTCGGGTTCATCGGGTTCCAGTATCACCGGATCGGAGGTAGATATGGTTATCTCTACTTCAGCGTTAGGCGTATAGAGTTGTGGTGTAGGTTGTCCCTTTTCGGATGACTCTATGATTTGGTCAGCATGGCGCCTTATTATGCTTTCTCCAATGTCCACGGTATACATCAGCAGTCCTAGTCGTGTGCAGATAGTTCCAGGCTGCCATTTCTCGGTACGGTAGTCCCGGGCCAAAACTTGTTGACCTATCTGGAAGGTTCTAGTTGGCCTTTCATTCATGCCTTGAAATTGCCGGTTCTCCACGTCCCTTCTGATGTTGGGCTTGATCAAATCCAGCCGGCATCTTAGGCTTCTATTGAAGAACATCATGGCGGGAGTTTGGTTGGTAACCATATGTGTTGCATTCCTGTATGCGAACAAGAAGTAATCCACCTTGTGCTGAAGTTTTATGTCTTCATTACCCATGGCCTTTATGGCCTTCTTGAAGGTCTGGACAAACCTTTCAGCCAATCCATTGGTGGCGGGATGGTATGGGGCGGACGTGTAGTGCTTAACCCCATTGTTTTTTAAGAACTTCCTGAATTCTTCGGACACAAATTGCGGTCCATTATCAGAACAGATCTGTTCCGGCAGCCCATTCCTGGCAAATATGGTCCTTAATACTGTGATGGTTTTTTCCGTGGTGGTGGAGGACATCTTTATTACCTCCGGCCACTTGGAGTGCGCATCAACCGCGATTAAGAACATTGAGTCCATAAAGAGACCAGCAAAGTCGATGTGTACCCTTTGCCAGGGAGATGAGGGCCACTCCCATGGATGTAGAGGGGCTTGGGGTGGAGCGTTTTGGACCTTCGGGCACCCTAGGCAGCTCTCGGTCATTTCTTCGATGTCTCCATCAATACCTGGCCACCATACAAATGCCCTGGCTAGGTTCTTCATTTTCACTCCACCCAGATGCCCCTCATGAAGCTCCTTTAGAACTTTATCCTGGAGTTTGGGTGGAATCACCACTCTGGATCCACACATCAAGGTTCCTCGGCACACTGACAGCTGTTCTCTTCTTTGCGAGAATGCTGGCAACAGTGGTTCGCCATGTGCTGGCCATCCCTTCACTGTTAAATCGTAGACTCGTGAGAGAGTCGGGTCATTTCTAGTTTCCCTTTCAATGGCAGAATTTGTTACTGGTAGACATTTGACTATGGTAGAGTGGAAAATCTCCACTGGGTCTACGGTAGGTGCTTCTTCTACCGTTGGCAACGGTAGGCGCGATAACCCGTCAGCATTCCCATGCTGTTTTGATCCTTTGTATTCTATGTTGTATTGGTGTGCCCCTAGAAAAAGGGACCACCTCTGTAGCCTTTGCGCTGTCATAATGGGAACACCCTTTTTTAGGGTTGAATATGGAGATGAGGGGTTGATGGTCAGTCAACAAGGTAAAATTTTGTCCGTGTAGGTAATGGTTGAATTTCTTCACTCCCCATACCAGGCTGAGTGCACCCCTGTCGATTTGGGCATAGTTACGCTCAGCTGAGTTCAATGAGCGTGACGCAAAAGCTGTCGGCCGTTCGGAGCCATCAGGGAATTTATGCGATAATACTGCTCCTACGCCGTAAGGGGATGCATCGCACGCCAGTCTGATTGGCAGTGATGGGTTGTAATGAGCCAAAACTTCTTTGGACGTGATTAAGTCTTTGCATTTATGGAAGGCACGTTTACAGTCTTCGCTCCATTTCCAAATTACTCCTGTTTGTAGCAGTTCATTAAGACGGTGTAGAAGAGTTGATAAGTTCGGTAAAAATTTATGATAGTAATTTATTAATCCCAGGAACGACCTTAATTGTGAAACATTTTCAGGTGCTGGGGCTTTTATGACCGCTTCAATTTTTTCAGGTGACTTATGCAACCCTTCCTTATTAATTATGTGGCCACAATATGATATTTGATTTTGGAAAAATTCGCACTTGGGGCGATTTGCTCGTAGGCCCCGTTCTCTCAGCCTAGTGAGCACCTGCTCCAAATTGGCAAGGTGCTCGTTGTCGTTTTCTCCTGTTACAAGGATGTCGTCTAGGTAGCATTGAGTCCCCAGAATCCCTTGGAGGACTTGCTCCATAGCTCTTTGCCAGATAGCTGGAGCGGATGCTACTCCGAAAACCAGTCGATTGTACTGGTACAGACCTTTGTGTGTATTTATCGTGAGATATTTTTTAGAGGCCTCTTCAACCTCCATCTGTCGATATGCTAGTGCCAAGTCAATTTTGGTGAAACGTTTCCCTCCGGATAGTGAGGCGAAAATGTCTTCTATCCTCGGAAGAGGATACTGTACCGTGTGAAGGACCGGGTTTACAGTCACCTTGAAGTCTCCACAGATGCGAATTTTTCTCTGTTCTTCAGATTGATCATTATTCAATGCTTTCTTCCTGACTGGAACGATGGGTGTTGCCCACTCGCTCCAATCTATTTTGGATAATACGCCTGCCTTTTCCAAATTCTCCAGCTCTGCCTCGACTGCTGGACGAATTGCGTATGGCACCGGTCTTGCCTTAAAAAACTTGGGAATTGCTGCATCTTCCACTTTTATTGAGGCGGTGATGCCTTTCAAGGTTCCTAGTTTCTCTTGAAACACTTCTTTGGCGTTGGCCAAGATGTCTTTTAATCGTTCAGGTATGATGTCATCATCGTTTTTTTTCTTACTGGTCACCGTCAGTGCCTGAATGGAGTGCCAGTCTAAACGTATTTTCCTGATCCATTCACGTCCCAACAGCGGTGGACCACCATCTTGTGGAATGTATAAATACAACTTTTGTATTTCCTTGCCGTTGTATACAACAGGCACCCTTATTTTTCCTTTGGGGTATACTTTCTGCCCCGTATATGTTTTCAAGATAATGGATGTGTATTTTAAAGGTATATGCGGAAATAGCCGCTCCTAATCCCGTCGATTTATGACGGTCAGAGCTGATCCTGTATCTAGCTCCATTTTAACTGGGGACCCTGCTATCGTGAGGGTAACCCAAATGGTCTGGTAATCATCTTTGGCAATTACATTATGTAATTTGAGACAGCTTAGTCTCTTGTTTTCGGAGTCGTTATTGCTCTTCTGGTCTTCGGAGCTACTGTCCGTCATCATTTGTACCTTTCTGTACTTTTCTTTATTGATTTTTTTTTTCCTGTCTGTGGATTTTTTTTGTCCAGATCGGCATACCCGTGCAATGTGTCCAATCTTTCCGCATTGCCTGCATGCTTTGTCCTTGAACCAGCAGTCCCTCTGGTCATGGGTGGATCTGCCGCAGCGATAACATCTCTCGAAACCCTGTGTCATTTCATGGGTGCCGAAGTCCTGTGTCTTTTGTTGTATCTCTGCAGCTCCTCTTGTGGCTGCTTCGTATGATACAGCCATACTGAAAGCCTTGTCCAGTGTTAAATCTTTTTCAGAAAGCAGCCTTTTCTGTGTTCCTTCACTTAAGAGACCGCAGATGAATTTGTCTCGAAGATAATCTGCTAGTCCTGCCCCGAATTGGCAGTGTTTTGATAGCTTTCTTAATTTGGTGAGGTAATCAGCGTTTCTTTCATTCTTGTGTTGATTTCTCTTGAAGAATTTGAATCGTTCCGCTATCAGCAGCGGTGTTGGGTTTAAGTGCTCCTGTAGGGTATCAATAATTTCTTTAAAATTCTTGTCCTTTGGTTTGGCTTGAGTGATTAAATTTCGTAACAGCCCGTATGTCTTTGTGCCCATTAGATTTAGCAGTACTGAAGCTTTTTTTTCATCTTCTATTCCATTTGCGGTGCAATATACCTCCACTCTTTCCACATATGTGGTCCAATCCTCTATCTCGTTATCAAAAGCATCAATATTGCCAGACTTAGGCATCCTAGAAATAAAATGGCGCTTCCCGCGCTTTTCTTTCTTTTCTGCAGCAAAGATATGGCGCTTCCTGCGCTTCCCCGCTGCTGCTGCCGATGACAACGCTGTTTCCCACGGTTTCCGTTCTTTTTATTTATTTATTTACAGTTGGAGACTCGTTCCCGCCGGACTCTATCTCTAGTTCTGAACGCCGACCTGCTTGCAGCGCCGGCCGTCTCCCGAGTGCTCCCTCCCCGTCTGTTACTGCTTGCCTCCGCTTTCGCTGCTTGGCCCAGCTGTTGAGCCAGCCGCTGGAGCCCCAGCCCGACGCCCAGGAAGGATTATTATAGTACCTGCCACCAGCTTGGCTAGCTGGTGAAACCACAGCTTTTTCTTTTTCTTGATTTTTCTTCAACTTTGGACACCAGAGGAATCGATGTCCTTGAGGTGCTGCCGAATTGCAGGTAAGTCATTTTCCAATTCGTCACCACTGTTGTGTCTGTGTGTTGATAGAGACACTGAAGACAGGAGTTGTTTTCATAGGTGTTTACTAAACAAAGTCTGGAGGGGAACTAACTGATACAACACAATATACAGGCTTATATAGCCCGAGTGGCCATTACCGGCATTACAGTACACATGGGGCTCTTAAAGGCACATACACTACAATTACCACTGCAACATTTCTTTTTACTCCCCCCACTTGAATGGCCCCTCATTCCACGGTGCTGTGGCCAGGTTGCTCATCCTCCCTGCAGTCCCCGTTCCCATCCCCACAGGGAGTAAGGGCCTCGAACCTGTTGGACAAGAGCAAGGGCTGCGGCTCCTCCAATTCTACCTCCTGGATCCCCGTACCTGCCTCACTCATAGTCTCACCCTCCTGCCCCTGACCACGGACTACATCTGAATTAGTTAATCAAATTGGTGTGACTACTTCCTGGAACACAGAGTCCAGGTAACTCTCCCCCTCTCTGATGTGTCGCAGTGTTTGAAGCTCGGATTCCAGCTCATCAACACGGAGCCAGAGTTCCTCGAGCATCCAGCACTTACTGCACATGTGATCACTGCGAACATCAATTGTGTCCACCAGCTCCCACATATTGCAGCAGTAACACATCACCTGCTCTCCCATTCTATGTAATTAATTAAATTTATTATTATTATTTTTAAATGCCCTCTGCCCCAATTCTAGATGATGAATATCACACTTCTATTTAATTGAACTTACCAACTTATAAAGGCTTAAAAGGGAAGGAAAAGTACTCACCAACCAGCCAATCACCTACCAGCTTGGCTGTGATGTCACTTTTGAATTCTGACCTCCCCTTGGAATGTTGCCTGTGGAGCTTGTTTAGGCTGCCTCACCTCGCTGCTCCGGCTCGACTCGACACCCGCTGCTGCTCCTGGCTGCCTCGACTGGGCCTCGCCTCGCTGCTCCGCCTCCGCGTTGTCTGCTAATCCTGAGGCTGGTAGGAAAAACAAGGCAGAAACAGAAAAAAACAGCACCTAACAGGGCAGCACGGTGGCATAGTGGTTAGCACTGTTGCCTCACAGCACCAGAGACCCGGGTTCGAATCCGGCCTCGGGCGACTGTCTGTGTGGAGTTTGCACATTCTCCCCGTGTTTGCGTGGGTTTTCTCCGGGTGCTCCGGTTTCCTCCCACAGTCCAAAGATGTGCGGGTTAGGTTGATTGGCTATGATAAATTGACCCTTAGTGTTAGGGGGATTAAATACGTGGGGTTACAGGGATAGGGTGGGATATGTGTTGGTGTAGGGGTTACGGGGATCGGGTGGGATATGTGTCGGTGCAGGCTCGATGGGCCGAAATGGCCTCTATCTGCACTGTGGGGTTTCTGTGATTCTGTGATTCTGTGAACACCCCACTCACCCAAACTCAATGGCACTCTATGCTACTTGCACTCAGTGCTGCTCGCACTGGCACCAGTCTTTTTATACTGCTGGTTTGTAGCCAAATGAGTCACCCCTGGTGATTGGTTAGAGAACTGGTTTGTAAACTGGTTTGTGATGGGTTAGAGAACTGGTTTGTAAACTGGTTTGTGATTGGTTAGAAAACTGGTTTTCACTGCCTGCCAATTAACTCCTACTGCAGTGTTACCTTGTTTTAATCTCTTAAACCAACAGAATCCCAAATATTTAACTTCTCCCCTTTACTTAAACTGCTTAAGTAATCTTATCAAGAAACTACTGGCAATTGCCACTAATAATTTGCACCACTCCAAATGATTTAAAGAGAAATAACCAATATAGAACTCTCTCACTCACCCAAACTCTCAATGGCACTCAGCCATTGAACGAAGCCTAAGGCTTAGGCTTTGCTTCAGATGTAAGCTATTCAGCGACTCTGCTGAGAGATGGTCCAAGATTGGTAGCGTGCACCGTGGGGAAATCACCAGCATGAACCAACTCTTGCCAGCCCACACCACAACACGTCAATGACTTAACACCAGATGTAGAGTGACCAGGTATCATTGATGGGACAGTTCTATTTTTAATATATCTGACTTGCAAACTTTTTGGGACTTACCGTCTCAATGACACAGCATTCCACGTGACGGAGCTGCTCCACCGGCCTTGCCCACTCCGGCTTCACACAACCGCATCACATGATAGAGCCGCTGCTCCACCCAAGCACATCATCAAGTTACATTTGTTTTTTATTTAAATTTTAATGTTTGAGAAAATAAATTGCAATAATCCAAAGGCTTCACAGAAATATTACTTTAAATTCAATAACAAAAATCAGACTGAAAAGAATAGTGATAGACATGGGTTGAATGCCTTTGTTCCATCTGACAGAAAACCTTATCAAAAACAAGGATTTATTTTCCCCCCAAAGTTCAACATTATCCGGAGCACGTTTAGAGAAGAAATGAACACTGCTTCCTTTCAGCAACAATCTTGAACAGGAAAGGCCCCCAACTGAGGAATGCAACCATTGTCCCTCACAGCTAGCTCATTCATTGCTTTCCCCACACGGCAAGTCAGTGGGCAACAATTAAATAAATACTCTCAGCAGAGCCTAGCCACAAATGAATAAAGCGTTTGGAGTTGAAGTGTGTCTTATTTTTGGCTCTCAGGTTATAGCTGGGTTTTGCAATGCAAAATGTAGCAGTATTGGTGCGAAACAAACTTGTTTAACAGTTTTAAAGGTTAAAGGTGGCCCACTATACCCTTCTTCCAATTCCCCCCGCTCCGATCCAATGTTCATCCCTCCTCTCCTACAGGTGTGTCAGCTGTGGCTCAGTGGGTAGCACTCTTGCCTCTTAGTCATGAAGGTGGTGGGTTCATAGTCCCACTCCAGGGACTTGAGCACAAAATCTAGGCTGATATTCTAGAGCAGTGCTGAGGGAGTGCTGCACTGTCGGAGGTGCTGTCTTTCAGATGAGACGTTAAACTGACTGCTCTCTCAGGTAGATGTAAAAAATCTCATGGCACTATTTCGAAGAAGAGCAGGGGTGTTATCCCTGGTGTCCTGGCCAATATTTATCCCTCAATCAACATAACAAAAACAGATTATCTGGTCATTATCACATTGCTGTTTGTGGGAGCTTGCTGTATGCAAATTGGCTGCTGCATATCCCACATTACAACAGTGACTACACTCCAAAAGTACTGCATTGGCTCTAAAGCACTTCGAGATGTCCAGTGGTTGTGACAGGCGCTATATAAATGCAAGTATTTCTTTCTTTTCTTACAATTTCCCCCCCCCCTTCAATGTTCATCCCGCCTTGCTTGAAAGCAGTATCGGTGTGAAACAAAGTTGTTCTAAAAGTTATAAAGTTTAAAGGTGGTCCACTATGTAAGGGGTTCTCAGATCGCAGAGGTTTCTCTCTCTAGAGGCCTCTCTCCCTTGCACAGTAAAACCTTGAGTGGTTCGACCCACCCGCCCCTTAGGTTCTAGACACTGGATTTGGATGCAGGAACTACAATGTAGAGAATACTCAATAGGCCAGGTTTAATGGAAACAAAATGAAATTTTATTGCATAGAGTAAAATAAATCAACTGCACGTCAATAAAAGGGTACATGGGAGGGAAAAACAAACTCATGATACATTACTAACTGAGATAGATACAGGCATATTATACTTTACAACAGTCATCATGAAATGGGGAAACACGTGGAACATTGAGGGACAACAATTCATTACCCCTAAAATGCCCACCCCCTAAGCCTAGCTAGATCAGATTGTGAGGGGCCAGAAACATGCTCACCAATCCAGTTGGAAAGTATAGAGTTTTGAAACAGGTCTGCGTTTTGATCCTTTCAGGCATCCTGTCTCCACGTGGTCAGCGCTGCGGGCTGCGACACTCTCTCTTCTTCCTCGAGGTGAAGGTCACGGACAGGCTGGACACTGGCAGGCCTGGACGTCGGCGACCACCTGTTTGACCATGGTTGGAGAGGTCTTCTTCGCGGAGTCTAGCTGATTACCATTTTCAGCTAGATTTCTTCTGTAGGGCTGCTGCCCTTTTGTCTCGTCAACGGCCCGGGGTTTGTCAATGATCTTCCAATGGTTACCCCGGGGCGGGATGCAGACTCGAATCACCTTCTTGGTCTCTGGATCGACGTTCCTCCACGGTTCTCAAAAGGACAAGCTCAAAGGCGCGTCTCGCTGATCGTTTTCCCTGGCTACCCTGGGACTCCAAATATACTTCTCAAGAGAAGCCTTTATCTCCCGCCAAATCAAGGTTAGTCTTTGTTTAACTTTTGGCGGGCTTGTATCACAACGGGGTAGTTATTATATTTAAACTGCTTTCGGGATGGCCGGTGATGACCATCCCTGGTCTGGAATGACCTTGTATTGTTTTGAATGTCTTCCTGATGTCTTTAATGGGTCTTTGATGCTCCCCTTATATGAATATATAAAACTGTTTCCCTTTGTCTGGGTAAACATTTAGATGGCCTTTATCTACAGGCGAATCTGACTGGATCTGCATCCAATCCATATGTATGTGGCTGTGTCTGGTTTCGTTTTCTCTGAAATGGCCTTCCAGAACTTACTGTGGGCTGAATCCACAAAGGCTGTCTGGGGACTGCAGGAACCATTTTATAGTGTCCAGAAAGCTAGTCACGGGGTCTGGCGGCCATTTTGTGTGTCCCTTTTCTGGGCTTCTTTTAAAACAGTCTTTTAAAAGTAAAGGCCTCTTCTGCCACAGGACCCTTATCTGACAATATTAATTTTGCGGATCTTACAGTCCCCCCTGATGCTACTATAACTTGCTTGAAGTATCATAAATCTGGGTGAGCAAAATTTTCTGACTCTCCACAATCAAACCATCCCCTGTAATTACCTATCTATGATCCCACGACACATGCATTTCCCGTTTCAGAAAACCTACTGTGTACCTTAAGCATCTATAGATGGCAATACATTGGATTTAAAATCTGATACACACACATTTCCAGGCGTGGAGGGGATCCTAATACCCCTACACCACCTGGTTCGTACACATTGGCCTAGAAATTGAGTGGGCTTAGCGCCCATTTTGCGGCGCTAGAGGGCATTGCGCTGGACTTACAGCCGGTTTTGAAATTGACTAGGGCCCAACATCGGCGTTACACCGGTAGCGCTGCACCGGCACCGATGACGTCATCGGTGTGCGCAGCGTCCCGGTTGCCGTGGTGACGGGCCCCAGCGCCGAAATTCAGTTGTGGCCGCCTCGCCCGTGGCAGCCGCAACTAAGACTCTGGCAACAGAGTCTTACACGACTTTGCGCCGGCGCATAAAGGTGGAGCGGCGGCCGGTCGCTTTCCCGCCGGCCGCCTGCCCGCACCTCCCTCCCCGGACTCCCCCACCGCCCCCCCCCCGCGGAACAGATGCTTCTCGGCTGCGAGCCCGGCACTTCCCCGAGGTGCCGGGCTCATTTTTGTGGCGATTTAACCGGCCAGCGGGCGGGTGCAGGCAGCTCCTCCTTAACTGAAGGAGGAGGCCTGCACTTCCCGAGCCTGCCGCACCGCATCGGGCGCTGCAGCGCCGGAATAGCGCCAGTTTTCAGGCGCAAACAGCCTTCAGTAGCGCCGGCAGCCGTTTGGGCGTGGCGCTACTGAATTTTTGGCGCGCGCAGCGCGACTTAGCACCGGCGCTAAATTTCCGGCGTTAAGCCCCGGCGCAGCGCAAACTCAATTTCTAGGCCATTATCTTTTATTAACAACTGACTTAATGAACGTCAATAATAAAAATAAAGTACACACAAAATTGCACATGAACAAACATCAAACATAGAGGAGGGAGGGAAACTTTAACTTTATACATAGCAGCGAAAATCTAAACGGGTGTCTCCTCGCCTACCCGCACATAATGCTCCCTCCATTCTCCTCTGTTCTCATACTTCTGCGAATGTCTGACCTTTTTACAGTGTACAAACAGTAAGTAAATCACAATGAAAACCTGACACACTACAAGGATGTGAGAGGCTATCCTAATCCAAGAAGGGACTTCTATATTAGTGAACAGATCCCACCACGGTAGGGTTACTATGTCCAGTATGTTTGCCCCTATTTCTAAAGTCTTCTGCTCCAGTGTGTAAAAATGTTTCTGTGAAACGACAATGGCTTTTAATATCTTGGTGAGGTGTTCAGGGAGAGGGGGAATGATATACCCAAAATGTGCAACAAATTGTTACAGATCAGTGAAATTCTCTTTGACAGTGAGGTGAACAGTGGAAGGCTCAGAAATGGGGACAATTCACTCTTGGGCCACTTGAACTTCTGCCTTGGGTTTGAGCAGAAACTGCTGTCACTCACCGGACACCAGCCGTGCTGTCCATGTTGGTAGTGGGGCGATGCAGTGGTGACACAGTATGTCCCACCTCCTATATATGCCACCTGCGGGGACACATGGCCTTGTGCCATTGCCTCCATGGTGCAATTTATAGGCTTCGCGCCAGCAGTTCTGAACCCGCACTGTGGTTTCGAATAGGCATTCAAGTGCTGGGGACACAGGATGATGTGTGCTCCCCAGCTCTGGCACCCCGAGAGGTCGGTACCCGTCATTGCATGCTCCCATCGAATGACGTACGGCGGGACCACTGTGTAGCGAATGTGTGCACCCCCTTGAATGACTCCAATATTCTCCACCCTGTATACCGGGGCGGATTTAGCTGTCTTTCCCATAACCGGCATTCTTACCACTATACCCATAATGGTATGATTAGACCGCCCACAGTCCACTGGGACTGGGTAGGCCTCTGAAGCTAGTCTGAGCTGGCACGGACTCAATGCGTTCTCAAAAGGGTGGAGGGCTGCGAGGTGCTTGTTGCTGATCCAGGAGGGGACCAAACCTTGTTTTAAATCCTCCAGATTACTGCGGCCCTCGCCCAGTAACCACGCCCCATACAGCACGCACGCCTCGTTCTGCGCAGCCTGATCGGACGCATCTCTCTGATGAGAGCATTTACCATTTTAGCGTGTTTCTCCAGCTCAGCTATAATTTCTTTTAAGTGTAGTGTCATGGCCTGGTCCTCATGTAACTCAGAACCCACTACCTTATTCTCATCCGTCAGTATCTTTCTTAACTGCCCTTTTAAATCATTGATCTGAGTCTGCAGCTCCACGTCATCCAGAGTGTTGATGACGGAAGTCCCTGTGTTAAAAGCTGTAAAAATATCATTTACTGCACCCCTTCTTTGTCTCCCTACCCTGTCCAAGACCTCATGTGGTGTGGTGTATAATCCGGCTCTGTCACATCGGCAAAGTCGAACTCATAAAACTGTCTGAACATGTTTGTTAACAGGACCTGGTACAATTGCGCCGTTTCTTTGGGGCACCACTCTGGCAATCGCACCTCGGTGAGGTTTAAAATCACCGAGGCCACTGCGTAGTGCACCCCTTGGTATAGCACCTGACCTGTGGGCACTAATACCAATCCGTTCCCGGGTCCTTTGGTAGTGGCGGGGCACCCTTCCTTGCGGGCTTTGGCTACCGGAATCGTGGGCAGGGGCTTGCGGGGGCGGGTGATGATCTCAGTGGCATTTACTGGGATCTGAGAGTATGGGACTCCACACACCCATGTGCTGACGTCCCACCTCATCCCTTTTCCAGCATCCTGCCACTGTCTTTGGAAAAAGATGGAGACGCCTGTGGGGCAGACGCATTCTGAATCCCACATACAGATGTAAATCCCCTTATCTGGTTCCCACCATTTGTCCCAACAGACACTCAATCCCCCATGAGTCCCCGCAATAGTCCGATGGGTATTGTTACCCAGTCTCTCCCACTCGACCGTGGAGTTCTTCATGGTCTTACTCAGCTTCCTGAGCCACCACCATCGGTCCAAAGGAACATGTCCCGTACAGTTCAAGCAAATCCTTTTCCCGACGGTAACGCTGACTCTGGGTGCGATGATCCTCACCCTAGTGCACATTAAAGAAGTCTCTCTGTACTTAAAACCCGACTGGCTGGAGTATTCTGTAGAGTTCGACCCCAGCCATCCTGGCCACCTCCCTTCGTGGAAATAGGTGGCTGTCTCCTCGACGTCACGTCTTCCCGTCCCATCGGTCGCGATGGGGGCTGTGTCTCCGGAGCAGCTGTACATGGTCGAGTCCTTGGTGTAGCCCCGGTAGGCCAGGCTACACCCGACCACCGTGAACGCGATGAGAATCCCTTTCATTATCCTTTTGGTTCCTGTAACAAATTAAACGATATAGCCAGGCTCCTGAGAGATTCTGGCCTAGATGAAGGCATGATCGGGTCTTTCAACCTCGATCCAAAACAACACACATGCTGGGCAGATTCCAAAACTATTACTTATCACACTATTATCTTAAAATTACACACCTTATACTTAAACTAAAACTTAACTAAACTTATGTACAGCGCCGCCCGTCCCCGGGCACCTTGCCTAATCACTGTTTGGACTGCAGCTCACTGCTCCCTGTGGCGGGGCTGCACTGACCTGTGGCTTGGGTTCCCCGCAGCCTTTTGCTGCCAATGGGGAACTTCGTTTCTCTAGGGATCTCCCAAGTCGGTGTCGGCTGGGGTAAGGGGAATCTGGCCAGAGTTTCCTTGGCTGAGGCGTCCGAGCCGACCTGCGAGGGGGTACCTTTGGTGAGGCTCCCTTAGTGAGTGGACCTTTGGTTGGGACTTTAGCTCTCACAGCCCGTGGCTCCTCCATGGCTGCCGGCTTCGGCTCCCTTTCCTCAGGCTCCGCCTCTTTGGGATTTGGGTCTGTGGCAGGTGACTTCTCCCTACCTGTCCCTACAGGTGGAGAATCTCCGCCCCCAAATTCTACCTCACCCAAACTTGAGTCGAGGGCGGGATCTCCATCCTCCGACTCCACCTCCTCCAGGATCGTGTCAGGGGCGGGACCTAGCTGTTCGGGCTCCCCCCCGATGGCGTTCGGATCAGGAGGAGGGCCTTGGTCTTCGGGCTCCTCCTCGTCCGAGTCACAGGCCAATGGGGAAACCTCTCAGGTGGGCGGGACAGCTTCTCCCTTCAAGCAGGCTGCGGTTCCAGCCTGTGTGGTCTGTGACTTATTGCACGCCTCAGGCTGAGGATCTTTACCTTCAGACCTGGCCTCGGTTGTTGGCTCTTTTGCACCCGGCTTAAACAGTTTGCACTGGTTGATGTGAAACCATTTAGTGCGTCGGGGCAACTTCACTGCACTGGTGGCGGGGACCGGTGGGTCTTGCACCGACTCCCGTCTAGCCTCTTCTATGGCTCTCTCCCCAGCGCGGATGGTCAGACCCAGGAATTTTACCTCCTGCTGGCCGATCCATGCTTTCTTTGGGTTTACCTTAAAACCCTTTCTGCCTAACATCTCCAATAGCTCGGCCAATAGTGGACCGTGCTCCTCCTTGGAATCTGTGAACAGGAGCAGGTCGTCCACATACTGCACTAGCTGATTGGGCTGGCTGAACTCCTTTAAGCTTCCTGCCATGCACTGATGGAAAATGCTGGGGCTGTTATGGAAACCCTGTGGCAAGCAGTTCCAGGTGTACTGTTGCCCTTTAAAAGTAAAGGCAAACTTGTGCTGATCCTCCCTCCTTAAAGGGATGGACCAAAATCCGTTGGAAATATCCAGCACCGTGAACGTGGTCGCGGATGCTGGAATACTCCCTATCAGGTCGCCAACTGCTGCTACCGTCGGCGCGCAGGCTGGGATGTTGCTATTGAGGACTCTGTAGTCCACCGTGGCCCTCCAAGAATTGTCCGGCTTCTTCACCGGCCACAAAGGAGAGTTTACATGGGTGACTATCGGTCTCAACATGCCCTGCTGCACCAGTGAAGATATTGCTGTCTCCATGTCGGGCTGCGCTTCCCTTGGGAAGTTGTACTGTTTTTAGGGTCGGGCCATGGGGTCCCCGTCTACTCTGACCTCAAACCCGGTGACCCTCCCGCAATCGTGTTTGTGAGTGGCAAACGTAGTCAGGTGGTCTGACACGAATGCCTGCAGATCTTGTGGGACACTGGCGACCATGAGCTCGAGGTTGTAGCCCTCTTTTGGTTTCACGGTACACAGGGTCCCCTTTTCTCCCTTCCCTGGGATGACTACTACCTCGCCCTTCTTACCCCTACCTGCTCCCCAAAGACAATGATTTCTTAGATCCACGAGGATCCCGTGTTCTACCAAGAAATCGGACCCAAGGATCCCCTTTCCACCCCCCACCTCCCACTTCATCAGTATGCACTTCCACTTGGTGTGGAGTGGTCCTAAAGGAATGGAGAGGGGAATGGAAAATGCGCCAGCCTTTTCTTTGCCTGTGAAGCCCGACAGAGTATAGGGAACCCCGGTGGACAGGGGTGAGGTGGTAGGGTTATCGGTGTGGATCACGGTGCACGATGCCCCCGTATCCAACAGATATGCTCCCTTCTCCCGTTCTACCTCCATCTCCACGAGGGGTCGCCTCCATACATCATATCGCAGCGCACACAGGTAGACGGGCTGCGCCAGCTCTAGCCATTTGGGTGCAGTGGTCGTGGCTGCGGGAACGACAGGACCGGTGGTGGCCGCTATCTTCCCCTGCGAGATCATAAGAGACCGCATTGTCTCTAAAATTGACTCTATCGCAGCGGGATCCACAGCTGCACCGGTTCCTCTTTCAGGGGCAGGGGCTGCATTTTGGACCTGGACTCGTGCTGGGGCGGCGGTCTGGGCTTGGGCTTGGGCTGCGGGAGCTTTTCCCTTATTATCCTTCCATGGATTTTTATAGTCCCTGCGCCAATGTCCATCCTTCCCACACCTGTAACAATTGAGCTTGGCTTGGGCAGGGCGATTCCCCTCCTGACGCCACTCCTTCTTGCTTGGGGCTGCGGGTTTTGCCTCATGCACTTTTCCCTTAGAGGGAGGTGCCTCCTGACTTCTACAATTCTTGTAAGCAATGTTAAGCTGTCGGAGCACTGTCTCCTCCGTGATACCGGGACCTTGGGGGTCAAACCAAGGTTTGGCTAGGGTCCGTATCTGTGGCAAGCTGTTGGCAACCAGGCAACGGAGCCAATGAACCCGCTGTTCGGTGTTCATTGCGGCCCGTGCAGGCATGCCCGGACAACTGCGCCGATACACTGGCCACAGCCTTTCTGCGAAAACCCACGGGGGTTCTCCAGTCAGCTGCACAGTCCCTTCCACACGGAGGAACAGATTACCGTCGTCCACTCCCAGAACTGCCAAGATCTCATCTCTGAGTTCCACATACCCTGTCCGTCCCCTTTTACTCCCGTCTGAGAGGCACTGAAGGATTGTGCTATCCAGGGAGAAGAGCAGCATCTTTGCCTGTTCAAGATCATCACAATCATTGATGGCGGCTGTGATGTAAGAAAAAGGAGACTTACCATCAAGTAACTTTAAAGTAAGCTTTAAGTAACTTATAAACACACTATATACAAGAGAGGTCTTTACCATGCCTCTGGTAGAAGCCTCTTACAATACTGAACAGACCAGTATTTATACCAGTCCAACAGGAAGTGACATATGACAGGAAGTGAGGTATGTACACAGTTCATAGTTCATAGTTCATAGTTCACAGTTCACAGGAAGTGATGACATAACTTCCCGGAAGTTATTATTTTTATCACAGGGTGTTTCCTCTACCTCCCTGAAATGGACTGAGGGATCTCCCTTCTTGGAGAGCTTTGGGAGGTGGCTTATCATCGCTCTGAGTTGTTGGGCACCACGAGCTGGTTCATGTGGGGTCCGTCCGCGCCATTTGCGGCGGTGGGACCGAACCTTTGGTGCCGAGTAGGATACATTGGTGCCGGCTCCGGCTTTGCTACCAGGGGTTGTTCCTCCTCCTGCTCCACCTCGGCTACCCTTTCTTTCACCACCTCCCCTTCTGGCCAAGCCTCACTATAGCTCGGCGGGGCTGAGGGCTCAGTGGCTGGTGCCACAGCTACTTCACAAGGAATCGGACGTTTGGATTCCTGCAAAAAGTCTATGTGACTTGCTTTTGGGCTTACGAGGTATACCATGCCTTTTGCCTTAACCAAGGCCGTTCTCAGGTCCTCTATGTTCTTTTGGCAGGGGCCATGGTCGGCACTCTCGAACCCGTGCTCAAGGGCCAGCTTGTAAGCTGCCTTAACCTCTACTACTCTCTCCTCCTGCGCTCTTAGCTGTTGTGCGAAGTGGGCGTTTTTCTCCCGTATTCTCGCTTCATGCATCTTTGTCTCAGTAACCTGGCATTCCAGGTACTCTATCCTAGCCTGGTGTTGGCTGGCTACAACTTGGCATTCCTGATTCAGCGCATGAAGCGCTGTGATGAGTTTTTCCCCACCCATGGCTTTTTCCTCTATTTCTGCTTCCTGTGCAGTGATCTTGGCTGCCTGTGCAGCAACGACTCTGTCCAAAATCTGGACTTGTTTCTTGTAGCACATCAGCCACACTGCCTTTTCCACTGACGTTTTATGTTCTTTGCTCTCTGTCCACCTGATGGCCACCGGATGCCCATCCAGTAAGAGATCGGAAATCCACTGCTTAGTGAGATTTACCTTGCCAAAGACATAATCCGCTATCCTCTCATCCATAACATTTCAACCATTCAAACCTGGGTCTAATACATTGCAATCCTGCTGCCAGTGTCCTGCCGCGGTCGCCATTTTCTGTAAGGGGTTCTCAGATTGCAGAGGTTTCTCTCTCTAGAGGCCTCTCTCTCTTGCACAGTAAAACCTTGAGTGGTTCGACCCACTCGCCCCTTAGGTTCTAGACACTGGATTTGGATGCAGGAACTACAATGTAGAGAATACTCAATAGGCCAGGTTTAATGGAAACAAAATGAAATTTTATTGCATAGAGTAAAATAAATCAAATGCACATCAATAAAAGGGTACATGGGAGGGAAAACAAACTCATGATACATTACTAACTGAGATAGATACAGGCATATTATACTTTACAACAGTCATCATGAAATGGGGAAACACACGGAATATTGAGGGACAACAATTCATTACCCCTAAAATGCCCACCCCGTAAGCCTAGCTGGATCAGATTGTGAGGGGCCAGAAACATGCTCACCAATCCAGTTGGAAAGTATAGAGTTTTGAAACAGGTCTGCGTTTTGATCCTTTCAGGCGTCCTGTCTCCATGTGGTCAGCGCTGCAGGCTGCGACACTCTCTCTTCTTCCTCGAGGTGAAGGTCATGGACAGGCTGGGCACTGGCAGGCCTGGACATCGGCGACCACCTGTTTGACCATGGTTGGAGAGGTCTTCTTCGCGGAGTCTAGCTGATTACCATTTTCAGCTAGATTCCTTCTGTAGGGCTGCTGCCCTTTTGTCTCGTCAACGGCCCGGGGTTTGTCAATGATCTCCCGATGGTTACCCCGGGGCGGGACGCAGACTCGAATCGCCTTCTTGGTCTCTGGATTGACGTTCCTCCACGGTTCTCAAAAGGACAAGCTCAAAGGCGCGTCTCGCTGATCGCTTTCCCTGGCTACCCCGGGACTCCAAATATACTTCTCAAGAGAAGCCTTTATCTCCCGCCAAATCAAGGTTAGTCTTTGTTTAACTTTTGGCGGGCTTGTATCACAACGGGGTAGTTATTATTTTTAAACTGCTTTCGGGATGGCCGGTGATGGCCATCTCTGGTCTGGAATGACCTTGTATTATTTTGAATGTCTTCCTGATGTCTTTAATGGGTCTTTGATGCTCCCCTTATGAATATAAAACTATTTTCCTTTGTCTGGGTAAACATATAGATGGCCTTTACCTACAGGCCGATCTGACTGGATCTGCATCCAATCCATATGTATGTGGCTGTGTCTGGTTTCGTTTTCTCCGAAACGGCGTTCCAGAACTTACTGTGGGCTGAATCCACAAAGGCTGTCTGGGGACTGCAGGAACCATTTTAAAGTGTCCAGAAAGCTAGTCACGGGGTCTGGCGGCCATTTTGTGTGCCCCTTTTCTGGGCTTCTTTTAAAACAGTCTTTTAAAAGTAAAGGCCTCTTCTGCCACAGGACCCTCATCTGATAATATTAATTTTGCGGATCTTACAACTAGACCATCTTAGATTTTTTTTCCCGCCTCCAATTTTCTTCCCTCCTCTGCTGAAGGCACTGATCATGCTGGAAAGGTTCGATGGGTGCTGGTAGACCTCTGGTACATCACCTAAGAGTTAATTTTACATGTGGGAACCTAGACAGTGTTATAGAAAAGCTATTTGGCTGTGTGAGGCATTGTCACTGAGCCTGCAGTCTGGTCCATGGGCCATTTATTTTTGACTGGTTGAAGGTGTGTCCTGGTCAGAAAGTCCCACATGGCATGACATTGTTTTGTATTTGTATTTAAGGATTGAGGAGAGGCCACGCAGTCTGACCAGAGCTCCCGTAATTTTGACCCTTTGACCTCCGCAGCTAGTTTTTCTGTGACTTTTGGCATCTTGATTCTTGTTGTAGATAGGCTTCCATAAAAAGCATAAAAGTTTCATAATCCATTTACAAGTTTAACGCTGACTCCTGCTTCAGATCACCAAGAAAATAATTTATATTCTGTCTCTTATCAGGATATAAGTGTCAGTCATGGCTCAGTTGATGGCACCCTCGCCTTTGAGTTAGAAGGTTGTGGGTTCATAGTCCCACTCCAGAGACTTGAGCACAAAAATCTTGGCTGACACTCCAGTGCAGTGCTGAGGGAGTGCTGCACTATTGGAGATGTCGTCATTCGAATGAGACATTAAACCGAGGCTCCGTCTGCTCTCTCAGGTGGATGTAAAAGATCCTATGGCACTTTTTGAAGAAGAGCAGGGGAGTTATCCCCGGTGTCCTGGCCAATATTTATCCGTCAACCAACATGACTTAAAAAAATCTGATTACGTGGTCATTATCACATTGCTGTTTGTGGAATCTTGCTGTGCGCAAATCGGCTGCTGCGTTTCCTACACTACAACAGTGACCACACTTCAAAAGTACTTCATTGGCTGTAAAGTGCTTTGGGATGTCCTGAGGTTGTGAAAGGCATTATATAAATTCAAGTCTTTCTTCCTTTTTCACCCATCTACAGTTACCAAATAATCCGAGAGGATACATACTTGATTACCAGGACTAGCACTTTTGATTTATAAGAGTAATTACACTTCTGGAATCAGGCAGATTTGAATGACATTAAGTCAGACTTATTAAAACTGAAACTTATATAGTACTTCAAAACAATTGCAGCATAGATTTGTTCTCTTTTAAATTGGCTGCCTTTAACACAGACAATGAACCGCATACCACATTAATCCAAGGCTATCGCTAGAGTCAGAAAACTAAACCAAATAATGACGGGTGGGGGGGGAAACTATGGGGTAGAAGTTCGTCTTGTGCGGTCGTGCAAAATGGGCGGTATTGCATGGGCTGCCTGTAATAAACCAATATTCAGATCCGTTGAAGGTAATGAATATCGGGCACGGATTATAACGGGAGGCCGATGTGATATCACCCATTTTTCACTAATGCTCATGACTAATTTCTACCCCTGTGACATTTCGACCGGCTGTTCCCACTGGTACAGACACACCTTCCCCTCTCTCCCTCCCCCCTCCCCACCGACTGTCCGCACTGCTACAGACACACCTCCTTCCCCCATCCCCCACCCCCCCACCAACTGTCCCCACTTAGAAACATAGGAACAGGAGTAGGCCATTTAGCCCCTCGAGCCTGTTCCGCCATTCAATGAGATCATGGCTGATTTGTAACCGAACTCCCATAGTGCTGTTAGGGAGAGAATTGCAGGATTTTGACCCAGCGATGATTAAGGAACAGCAATATATTTCCAAGTCAGGATGGTGTGTGATTTGGAGGGGAACTTGCAGGTGATGGTGTTCCCATGCACCTGCTGCCCTTGTCCTTCTGGGTGGTAGAGGTTGCGAGTTTGGGACGTGCTGTCGAAGAAGCCTTGGCAAGTTGCTGCCGTGCATCTTGTAGATGGTACACACTGCAGCCATGGTGCGCCAGTGGTGGAGGGGGTGAATGTTTAAGGTGGTGGATGGGGTGCCAATCAAGCAGGTTGCTTTTTCCTGGATGGTGTTGAACTTCTTGAGTTTTGTTGGAGCTGCACTCATCCAGGCAAATGGAGAGTATTCCACCACACCCCTGACTTGTGCCTTGTAGGTGGTGGAAAGGCTTTGGGGAGTTAGGAAGTGAGTCACTCGCCACAAAATACCCAGCCTCTGACCTGCTCTTGTAGCTGGTCCAGTTAAGTTTCTGGTCAATGGTGACCCCCAGGATGTTAATGGTGGGGGATTTGGCGATGGCAATCCCGTTGAATATGAAGGGGACGTGGCTAGACTTTATCTTGTTGGAGATAGTCATTGCCTAGCACTTGTGTGGCATAAATGTTACTTTGGATCTCCACTGTTTCTAACTTTCTAGCCCATTATCTAAGTCATCAATAAATATGGTGAATAGTTGAGGCCCCAACACAGATCCATGCAGCCCACCACTAGTCACATCATGCCAATTAGAGTAACATCCCATTATCCCTACTCTCTGTCTTCTGCCGCTCAGCTAATTTTCTAACCAGATCAATAATTTGCCTTCAATTCCATAAGCTTCATTGTTCACCAACAGTCTCTTATGAGGAACTTTATCAAATGCCTTCTGGAAGTCCATAAAAATAACATCCATAAACATACCTCTGTCCACTGCTTTAGTCAGCTCTTCAAAAAATTCAATCAGGTTCGTCAGGCATGACCTACCCTTTACAAATCCATGCTGGCTCTCTCTGATCAGCTGAAAATTTTCACGGTGTTCAGTCAGACTCCAGTAATTTCCCGACAACAGGTGTTAGGCTAACTGGTCTATAATTCCTTGGTTTCCCTCTCTCACCTTTCTTAAATTGTGCAGTGATATGTGCAATTTTCCAATCTAAAGGAATGGTTTCCAAATCAAGGGAACTTTGGAAGATTATAGTCAGGGCATCTGCAATGTTCTCACCTACTTCCTTTAAAACCCTGGGATGGAACCATCTGGTCCTGGGTATTTGTCACTCTTTTGTGCCATTATTTTCTTCATTACTGTTATTTTGCTTACGTTAATTTTGGTGAGTCCCCATCCCTGATTCAATATTAGTTTCCTTGGGATGTCCAGTATGCTGTCCTCTTCCTCTACCATAAATACTGATGCAAAGTAATTATTCAACATGTCCTCCATTTCCTTATTTTCATTTACAATATTATCGTTATCAGTTTTCAAGGGGCACATTTTGCTCCTGACCATCCTCTTTTTCCTAATATAATTGTAAAAAAAATTGTGTTGCTTTTTATATCCTTTGCAAGTTTCTTTTCATTTTGTAGCTCTTACTATCTGTTTTGTCACCTTTTGTTGTTCTTTGTATCTCTCTCAGTTGCCAGGATGTATGTTAGTTTTTGCATTTTTAATGCTTTTTACATAGTTTTACATAGGATATACGGCACAGAAACAGGCCATTCAGCCCAACCAGTCCATGCCGGCATTTATGCTCCACTCAAGCCTCCTCCCGTCTTTCCTCATCTAACTTTATCAGCATAACCCTTTATTCCCTTCTCCCTCATATGCTTTTCTAACCGCCCCTTAAATGCATCTATACTATTCACTTCAACCACTCCCTGTGGTAGCGAGTTCCACATTCTCACCACTCTCTGGGTAAAGAATATCTTCTGAATTCCCTATTTGATTTCTTGGTGACTATCTTATATTGATGGCCTCTAGTTTTGCTCTTCCCCACAAGTGGAAACTCTCTGTATCTACTCTATCATAATCTTTCATGATTTAGAAGACCTCTATTTGGTCACCCCTCAGCCTTCTCTTTTCAGCTTGTTCATCCTTTCCTGATAGGTATAACCTCGCATTTCTGTATCATCCTTGTAAATCTTCCCTGCACCCTCTCCAGTGCCTCTATATCCTGTTTATAATATGGCGACCAGAATTATATGCAGTACTCCATGTGTGGTCTTTAACCAAGGTTTAATACAAGTTTAGCATAACTTCACTACTTTTCAATTCTATACCTCTAGAAATAAATCCTAGTGTGTGATTTGCTTTTTTAATGGCCTTGTTAACCTGTATCGATACTTTTAGTGATTTGTGTATTTGTACTCCTAGGTCCGTTTGTTCCTCTACCCCACCGAGACTCGAACCCTCCAAGTGATAAGTGACCTCCCTATTCTTCCTACCAAAATGTAATACCTCACATTTATCTGTGTTGAACTTCATTTGCCCATTCTGCAAGTTTATTAATGTCCTCCTGTAATTTGTTACAGCCCTCCTCAATATTGACTATTCCCCCCAATTTGGTATCATCCGCAAATTTAGAAATTGTGTTTTTGATTCCAAAATCTAAGTCGTTAATGTAAATTGTGAACAACAGTGGTCCCAGCACTGATCCTTGTGGAACACCACTACCCACCTTCTGCCACTGTGAATAGCTACCCTTTACTCCCACTCTCTGCTTTCTGCCTTGAAGCCAGCTAGCAATCCATTCTGATACTTGTCCCCTGACTCTGCATTCTCTGGCCTTAATCATTAGTCTATTACGGGGTACCTTATTGAAGGCCTTTTGAAAATCTAGATAAATTACATTAACTGCATTACCATTATCTACTCTCCCTGTTAGCTCATCAAAAAATTCAATAAGGTTGGTCAAGCAAGATTTTCCCTTTTGTAATCCATGCTGACTATTCATTATTATACTTTTCATTTCTAGATGTTCTTCTATTCTCTCCTTTAGTAGGGATTCCATTATTTTTCCTACCACTGATGTTAAGCTGACTGGACTGATGTAATTCCCTGGACATGTTCGATCCCCCTTCTTAAATATAAGTATTACGTTAGCTATCCGCCAGTCCACTGGCATTACATCTTTTTCTAATGAATTATTAAATATATGTAGTAATGCTATCACTTCCCTAGATTCTTTTAAAATGCAGGGATGCAATCCACCCAGACGAGGGGTTTTAGCCTCTTTGAGTTTGATTAGTTTATTTAATATATCCCCTTTTTTTATTTTAAATGCACTTATCTCATTACTCATCTCATCATCCAATGTCATGTCCACCTATTCTATCTCCCTGGTAAATACCGAAGCGAAATAATGATTTAATATTTCTGCCACCTCACTATCGTTACCTGTGGTATTGTCCTGTCTATCCCTTAATGGCCATATTCCCATCCCCACCTTCCTTTTTTATTAATAAATTCCTTTTTTTATTGATGTGCCTGTAAAATATTTTACTATTTTGTTTTATGTTCCTTGGTAATTTAATTTCATAGTTCCTCTTTGCATTTCTAATTGGTTTTTTGACTTCTCTCCTAACCCTTTCGTATTCTCTCTTACCATGCACTCCTCTGCTGTCTATGTACTTAATATATGCCTTTTTCTTTACCCTCAATTGTTTCCTTATGGCTTTATTCATCCATGGAGTCTCATTAGTGTTTATTTTGTTCTTTCCTTTTAGCGGAATATATTTTTCCTGCACTCTGTTGATCACCATTTTAAATGTTTCCCATTGTCGTTCTACATCGTTGTTTGCCAATATTGTTGCCCATTTTATCTTCCCAAGTTCTATTCCAGCCCCTCAAAATCAGCTTTTCTCCAATCTATTAACCTGGGTTTTGTCATACTTATGTCCTTCTCTATTATCATCTTAAAGCGTATTATATTATGCTCACTATTGCCTATATGTTCCCCTACTTTTACATCTCTGATCTGCTCTGGCTCATTCCCCATAACTAGATCCAATAGCAAATCCTCCTTTGTCAGGCTTTTTAAATATTGGGTTAGAAAGGAGTCCTGTAGATATTGTAGGAACTCCATTCCCTTATCCCCTTTTCCTACCTCTTCTGTCCAAATAATATCAGGGTAGTTGAAATCCCCCATAATTATTATTCTATGTTTTTTACTCATTTCCCTAATTTGTCTGTATATTTCTTCCTATACTTCCCTTCCACTATTAGGTGGTCTGTAGACTACGCCTATTAGTGTGATCTTTATCCATATGGATTCTATTTTTGTCTTGCTGATATCTACTTCCCTTTTTTCTACTGCCATTATGTTATCCCTAATAAGTACAGCTACTCCACCTCCCCTTTTCCCCTCTCTATGTTATACCCTGCAATGTTTAATTCCCAGTCCTGATTTTTCTGTAGCCATATCTCAGTAATCCCTTGTTGGTTCTAGGTTATATTGTTGTGGAAAACTATCCTGAACACACTCAAGAAATTCTCTACCTTTTTGACATGAGCAAGTCTGCTTATCCCAATCTACATGAAAGTTAAATTCCCCATTAAAACCATGCTGCCTTTACTACATGCTTGTCTAATCTCTGCATTTATACATGGCTGAAACTATTTGTAACACCAAAGTTCTGATTGTTCTCCTTGGAGGGCAAGACCAGATTTCTGATTGGCCCCCTTGGAGGACAAGACACATCAGCAGTTTGCCTGGAATGCATAATTAGATCCTGCCTGCTTGAGTAATCAAGTACTTTGCAATGTGTAATATGATCCATTCATTGTGACAGCCAGCTCCAGAGCTCAACAGTGCTAACACTACTGCTTTCAGAGAACAGGCAGGGCTCACCCTCCTGGGTTAGGAGCACTCACACTGCCAAGTTCAGATCAGAAGGGGTGAGGCCATGGAGGGATTGTAACATGAGGATGAGAATTTTAAAATCAAGGTGTTGGTGGACAATGTTCCCCCAATACAAAAGCAAAATACTGCAGATGCTGGAAATCTGAAATAAAAACAGAAAGTGCTGGAAAAACTCAGCAGAACTGTTCTGATGATAGGTCAGCGACTTGAAACATTAACCCTGTTTCTCTCTCCACAGATGCTGCCTGACCTGCTGAGTATTTCCAGCACTTTCTGTTTTTATTTCAATGTACCCCTAATTTTTTTAGGGTGCACGGTCCCTTTAATGGGCTGGGTGGTCCCTTTAAAAGGCTGCGTGGCTGAACATTGGAATAGTCGAGTCCGGAAAGTAACACATAAATGTAATGTTATGCATGTTGTAGGACCAAAAAAGAATACGCTCTCATTTAAAAAAAATTATTTATTTATTGCATATCCCTAGTTGCCCTTGAGAGGGTGGTAGTGAGCTACCTTCTTGAACAGCTGTGGCCTGGGCGGGGGTGGAGGAGAGGGCAGATGTGAAGGGGGTGGGGGTGGAAGAATGTGATCTATCTTCCCATCTGGATCACATTCTTGCTCTCATCCCACCCCCTTCCTTTAGACCTGAATCACGTTCTTCTCCCCTCCCCACTGTTCTCACCGTGCTCCCTGCCAGCAAGTTCCTGGCCTTCTCTCCCCGAGCTCCTGATCTCCTCCCACCCCCAGCTTCTGGCAGCTGTTAGGGAGAGGGATGGAGTCAGTGGCTAGGGAACGGAGTTTTTGGTGGGGACCGAAAACAATGGCTTCGGTCTTCCCAATATTTAACTGGAGAAAATGACTGCTCATCCAGAACTGGATGTCAGACAAGCAGTTTGACAGTTTAGAAACCGTGGAGGGGTTGAAAGAAGTGGTAGTGAGGTAGAGCTGGGTGTTGTCAGCGTACATATGGAAACTGATGCTGTGTTTTCAGATGATGTAACCAAGGGGCAACATGTAGATGAGAAATAGGAGGGGGCAAAGGATAGTTCCTTGGGGGACACCAGAGGTAACAATGTGGGAGCGGGAAGAGAAGCCATTGCAGGTGATTCTCTGGCTACAATTAGACAGATAAGAATGGAACCAGGCGAGTGCAGTCCCACCCAGCTGGACGACGGTGGAGAGGCGTTGGAGGAGGATGAAGTGGTCAACCGTGTCAAAGGCTGCAGACAGGTCAAGAAGAATGAGGAGGGATAATTTACCTTTGTCACAGTCACAAAGGATGTCATTTGTGACTTTGATGAGAGCTGTTTCGGTACAGTGGCAAGGGCAGAAACCTGATTGGAGGGATTCAAACCTGGAGATGTAGGAAAGATGGGCACGGATTTGGGAGGTGACAACACGTTCAAGGACTTTGGAGAGGAAAGGGAGGTTGGAGATGGGGCGGTAGTTTGCAAGGATGGACAGACACCCTTCCCCCTCCCTCCCCTCTCCCCCTCCCTCCCCCTCCCCCTCCCTTCCCCCTCCCCCTCCCTTCCCCCTCCCCTTTCCTTCCCCCCACTGACTGTTCCCACTGGTACAGACACACCTCCCCCTCCCCCTCCCTCCCCCTCCCCCGGCTTTCACCCACTCAGTATTATTGCTGCTACAATCAGTGAACGGTCTATAATTGTTTCCCTTATAGTGGACACCAATCTCCTATTGTGTATATAACTCTCAGATCACACTATTTTAATATTTCTCACTAATTGAGAGCACATTAGTTATTTCCCAGTTCGCTGAGGTAACCTCTGCAATTTTAATGAGCTGCAAAAAATAACTACATTCAGTCACTGCTTCTTTGTATTCTGTCTTTATTTCCTGAAGTATTCTGGGATGGTTACTACCAGTTGCCTTATGAATATTCCAGCACTCCAGTTTTCTATTTTAGTATCCATTTCGTAAATATTTTCTCAGCTACATTTCCATCTTGTAAAATTACAGGCAACAACAACCTGCCAGCTCTTGCAGTGAAACGTGTTGTAAAAAACAATCTAAAAGTTTCAACATATTGCGATTCTTTCACACAATCTTTTTTCTTTTCTCCATTTATTCTTTAATTCTTAACCAATTATAAAATGCCTCCTAAAATTTCTGCACTTTACCCCCGCACCACCCCTCCACCCCCCAGTATTCCTTGTAATTTATTTCTGCAGTTTTTGCTCTACACACAAGTGTTTTTTAAAATTTTCAGTCAAGCTTACATGGCCCAGTTTCTATAAAGTTTTATCACATAATATCTTCATGGAGATGGAGAATGCTTTGAAGATTGAGGTTCTCAGTATGAATATATGGAGCTCCCTTCCTAACAGCACTGTGGGAGTACCTTCACCACACGGGCTGCAACGGTTCAAGAAGGCATCTCACGACCACCTTTTCAAAGGCAACTAGGGATGGGCAATAAATGCTGGCCTTGCCAGCGATGCTCATATCCTGAGAATAAATTTAAAAAATACTTTTTAACAGAGCTCTTTTTGAGAGCTAAGATAATATGGTGATGATCTCAGAGATATGACTGAGCATGTGAGATGTCATGTGTCCAACCTCTGTAGACAGGAAGTCTTGCAGGGTTGGGTCACTACCCCATTCAAAGTTGATGCATTCTTACTTTCTTCTGGGGGAATAGCCTGGGTATTTGTGGCAAGTTATCTGGGCCAATGACTGCTTAGTACCTCCAGCGTTCTGTGCAGAGTCCTTACATTAACTGTTGTGACTGGTGCACATTCCACTGATGTTTCACCCAAATGTTTGTTGTGTGGGGTGGGTGGGGGGAGGTGGGGGCTTGGACTTCCCTATTGCGGGGGGGGGAGCAGGAAATGCATCTTTTAGCAGCTTACAGTGGTATTTACACTAGCTTATGTGTTGCAGGGGAGGGAGTGCATTCTGGTAGGTAGGCCACCAGGCCCAGGACCTGGCCTGTATGAATTGCCTTTCAGATTAATGCCCAAAATGGTTGAATTCAGGGGAACAGCCAGAATGTGTATAGCAGAGGGTTTTCTGGCTGCAGCTCCTCCAAGAATGACGGGTAGAATGTAGAGGAGAGGGTGAGGTGGAGGTCATAGAGTCATAGAGTCATAGAGTTTTACAGCACAGAAAGAGGCCCTTCGGCCCATCGTGTCTGCGCCGCCCATCCATCCCTGTCCAGTCTAATCCCATTTTCCAGCATTTGGTCCATAGCCTTGTATGCAATGGCATTTCAAGTGCTCATCCAAATGCTTCTTGAATGTTGTGAGGGTTCCTGCCTCCACCACCCTTTCAGGCATTGAGTTCCACATTCCAACCACCCTCTGGGTGAAAAAGTTCCTCCTCAAATCCCCTCTAAATCTCCTGCCCCTTACCCTGAATCTATGCCCCCTTGTTATTGACCCCCCCACTAAGGGGAAAAGTTCCTCTTTATCTACCCTATCTATGCCCCTCATTATTTTGTACACCTCAATCAGGTCCCCCCTCAGCCTTCTCTGCTCCAAGGAAAACAACCCCAGCCTGTCCAGCCTCTCTTCATAGCTGAGGCGCTCCATCCCAGGTAACATCCTGGTGAATCTTCTCTGCACCCTCTCCAAAGCAATCACATCCTTCCTATAGTGAGGCGACCAGAACTGCACACAGTACTCCAGCTGTGGCCTCACCAGCGTTTTGTACAGCTCCATCATAACCTCCCTGCTCTTATATTCTATGCCTCGGCTAATGAAGGCAAGTATCCCATATGCCTTTTTAACCACCTTATCTACCTGCTCCGCTGCCTTCAGGGATCTATGTACATGTACACCAAGGTCCCTCTGACCCTCTGTACTTCCTAGGGTCCTACCACTCATTGTGTATTCCCTTGCCTTATTTGTCCGTCCAAAATGCATCACCTCGCACTTTTCAGGGTTAAATTCTATTTGCCACTTTTCCGCCCATCTGACCAACCCGTTTATATCGTCCTGTAGCCGGAGGCTTTCCTCCTCGCAATTTACCACCCCACCAATTTTCGTGTCATCTGCGAACTTACTGATCATACCTTTTACATTTTCATCCAAATCATTTATGTAGATCACAAACAATAAGGGACCCAGCACCGATCCCTGAGGTACCCCACTGGACACAGGCTGCCAGTCACAAAAGCAACCTTCAACCATCACCCTCTGCCTCCTGCCACTCAGCCAGTTTAGGATCCAACGCGCCAAGGCACCCTGGATCCCATGGGCTCTTACCTTCTTGACCAGTCTCCTATGCGGGACTTTGTCAAAAGCTTTACTGAAGTCCATGTACACCACATCCACAGCATTTCCCTCATCCACCCCACTAGTCACCCCCTCGAAAAATTCGATCAGATTTGTTAGACATGATTTACCCTTGACAAAGCCATGCTGACTATCCCCGATTAATCCTTGCCTCTCCAAGTGGAGATTAATTTTGTCCCTCAGAATTTTTTCCAATAATTTCCCCACCACAGATGTTAGACTCACTGGCCTGTAATTCCCTGGTTTATCCCTGCTACCCTTCTTGAATAATGGTACTACGTTAGCTGTTCTCCAGTCCTCTGGTACATCCCCTGTGGCCAGAGAGGTTCTGAAAATTAGTGTCAGAGCCCCTGCAATCTCCTCCCTTGCCTCCCACAGCAGCCTGGGATACATCTCGTCCGGGCCTGGGGATTTATCCACTTTTTGGCCCGCTAAAACCGCTAGCACCTCCTCCCTCTCGATGCTAATATGTTCAAGTATGTCACAGTCCCCTTGCCCGATTTCTATGTCTGCATCGTCTTTCTCCATAGTGAACACAGATGCAAAAAATTCATTTAAAACCCCGCCTACATCCTCTGGCTCTACACACAGATTGCCACTTTGGTCCCTAATGGGCCCTACCCTTTCCCTGGTTATCCTCTTGCCCTTAATATACTTATAAAACATCTTAGGATTTTCCTTTATTTTGCTCGCCAGTGTTATTTCATGGCCCCTCCTCGCCCTCCTAATTTCTTTTTTAAGTATGCCCCTGCACTTTTTATACTCCTCTAGGGCTTCTCCTGTCTTTAGTCTTTTGTAACTGCCAAAAGCCCCCCTCTTATTTCTAATGCATTTCTGTATATCCCTTGTCATCCAAGGTTCCCTTTGCTTGTTGGTCCCACCCTTGACCTTTACAGGAACATGTTGGCGTTGTACTCTCTCTATTTCCCTTCTGAAAGTCTCCCACTGTTTTGATGTGGATTTTCCTATAAGCAGCTGCTCCCAGTCCACTTTGGCCAGATCCTGCCTTATCATATTAAAATCGGCCTTCCCCCAATTTAGAACCCTTATTTCCGGGCCGTCTTTGTCTTTTTCCATGACCACCTTAAATCTCACCGAATTATGGTCACTGTCGCCAAAATGCTCTCCTACTGACACTTCCACCACTTGCCCGGCTACATTCCCCAGAATTAGGTCCAGTACCGCCCCCTCTCTTGTAGGACTTTCTACATGTTGGCTCAAAAAGCTCTCCTGGATGCACTTTAAGAATTCTGCACCCTCTAAGCCTTTCACACTCTGACTGTCCCAATTTATATTGGGGAAGTTGAAATCCCCCACTATTATTACCCTATTATTTTCGCACTTCTCGGAGATTTGCCTACATATCTGTTCCTCTATCTCCCCCTGACTGTTTGGGGGCCTATAGTACGCTCCCAGCAAAGTGCTTGCCCCCTTTTTGTTTTTAAGTTCTACCCATATGGCCTCATTAGAGGAACCCACTAATATATCATCCCTCCTTACAGCAGTAATTGACTCCTTAATTAATATTGCAACACCCCCTCCCCTTTTACACCCCCCTCTGTCTCGCCTGAAGATTCTATACCCCGGAATATTGAGCTGCCAGTCCTGACCCTCCCTCAACCATGTCTCCGTGATAGCAACAATATCGTACTCCCATGTGTTCAACAACAACTTCAGTTCATCCACCTTATTTGCAAGACTCCTTGCATTAAAATAAATGCCTTCCAGCCCTGCCATATTCTCTTTTGCCTTCACATATTTGCTCTGCCTTCCCAGCTGACTTGTTTTTCCCTCTGTATTTGGCCGTAAATCACCCCCTACTATAGCTCCACTCTGTACCCCAACCCCCTGCCAAGTTAGTTTAAACCCACCCCAGCAGTGCTAGCAAACCTCCCCGCAAGGATATTGGTTCCCCCCTGGTTCAGGTGTAAACCGTCCGACTTGTACAAGTCCCACCTTTCCCAGAAGCAGACCCAGTGATCCAGGAAACTAAAGCCCTCCCCCTTGCACCATCCCTTTAGCCACGCATTCATCTGTTCTATCTTCCTATTCCTATACTTACTAGCACGTGGCACCGGGAGTAATCCAGAGATTACAACCTTTGAGGTCCTGCTCCTTAATCCTTCACCTAGCTCCCTAAATTCTTGCTGCAGGACCTCATCCCTCTTTTTACCTATGTCGTTGGTACCAATGTGGACCACGACCACTGGCTGTTCTCCCTCCCCCTCCAGAATGCCCTGCAGCCGCTCAGTGACATCCTTGACCCTGGCACCAGGGAGGCAACAAACCATCCTGGATTCACGTCTACGGCCACAGAAACGCCTATCCGTTCCCCTTACTATAGAATCCCCTACCACTATTGCTCTCCCACTCTTTTTCCCCCCTTCCTGGGCAGCAGGAGCACCCCCAGTGCCAGGAAGTTGGCCGCTGCTGCCTTCCCCTGGTGAGTCATCCCCCTCAACAGTATCCAAAGCGGTATACTTGTTTGAAAGGGGGATGTCCGCAGGGGTTCCCTGCACTACCTGCCTGCCTTTGTTGCTCCGCCTGATGGTCACCCCCTGTGCTGCCCTACCCTGAGGCGTGCACAACTCGCTAAACGTGTTATCCACGAGCCTTTCAGCATCGCGCATGCTCCAAAATTCATCCACCCGCAGCTCGAGCGCCGCAATGCGGTCTACAAGTAGCTGCAGCTGGATGCATTTCCTGCACACATGGTCATCAGGGATACTGGCAGCATCCCTGACTTCCCACATAGAGCAGGAGGAGCAGAGCATGGGTCTGAACTCTCCTGCCATGACTTACCCCTTTAATTTCTTTAAAAATTTATTCAATACCCCAGTTACAGGTATGCTCTAGGGCGCTTTATTTACCAACTATCCCCACTACACCACAGAAATTTAACACCACAGAATTCAAGCTTGTATTGAAAAAAGAGAAATACTCACCAACCAATCACCTACCTGCTCCCTGGTGACGTCACACACTGATTACTTTTTACCTCTCTCCCCGCTGCTGAGTTGGTATGCCTCGCCTCTCTCCGGTTTTTATACCGGTCTCACCACGCTGCTCCCGACTGGTCTCGGGCCTCGCTGGTCGCCGGGTTTTCTCCCGAGCTCCTCCTCGCTGCTCCCGCTGGTCCCGACTGGTCTCGGGCCTCGCCTCTCTCCGGTTTTTATACCGGTCTCACCACACTGCTCCCGACTGGTCTCGGGCCTCGCTGGTCGCCGGGTTTTCTCCCGAGCTCCTCCTCGCTGCTCCCGCTGGTCCCGACTGGTCTCGGGCCTCGCCTCTCTCCGGTTTTTATACCGGTCTCACCACACTGCTCCCGACTGGTCTCGGGCCTCGCTGGTCGCCGGGTTTTCTCCCGAGCTCCTCCTCGCTGCTCCCGCTGGTCCCGACTGGTCTCGGGCCTCGCCTCTCTCCGGTTTTTATACCGGTCTCACCACACTGCTCCCGACTGGTCTCGGGCCTCGCTGGTCGCCGGGTTTTCTCCCGAGCTCCTCCTCGCTGCTCCCGCTGGTCCCGACTGGTCTCGGGCCTCGCCTCTCTCCGGTTTTTATACCGGTCTCACCACACTGCTCCCGACTGGTCTCGGGCCTCGCTGGTCGCCGGGTTTTCTCCCGAGCTCCTCCTCGCTGCTCCCGCTGGTCCCGACTGGTCTCGGGCCTCGCCTCTCTCCGGTTTTTATACCGGTCTCACCACACTGCTCCCGACTGGTCTCGGGCCTCGCTGGTCGCCGGGTTTTCTCCCGAGCTCCTCCTCGCTGCTCCCGCTGGTCCCGACTGGTGGTTACCATTAATGTATGGTTCGCGCAGGCCTTCATACATTCAGCCCCCACACCTCTCCATCCCTTCCTTGCTAGATGGCATCCTAGGTCTCCTTCCTAGGCTCCCTTCAGGCTTTCTGTTTCGTATTTCTCAGATGAATATGGGTGAAGGTGTGTTTTGGAGGGTCTGTCAGAGAATCAGGTACAATTCCAGAGTGACTGGCTCCAGATTATCACGTATATATGGTTTTCTTGTTTTATTAAACCTTTAAAAATATTTGACTTTTGCATTTTGCCATTTTAACTTCTCTTTTTGATCGTTTTAGTGTGGATTTGATGAATGTTTACTTTTGTACGGTACATATTTAACTTGCGCTCATGCCAATACATTCTTAAAAGCATTCCACTTCTGTTTGGTGTTTAGGAGGGCTGACAGGAGGAATCAGCTGCAATATAAATATTTACAGTTACAGATTTTCTCCAAAACAAAATCAGCCCTTTATGGTGACACTTGGGCAGAATTACACCAATCTGAATGCTATTAACAAATGATTGCTTTGGAAAAAGTATGAAGTGAAATTATGTAAATTGAAATCCATCTGTCACTAAATGGCCTCCAAAGATGTAAAGTAAACTGTTGGCAAAAGGGGACTAATAATAGTTCTTAATTTTCTTGGAGGAGTCCATGCGATGTGGCTTATGAGGAAAGGAAACAGTGACCAAGCCACAAGATCAGATTAATGCATGTGCATGCAATACTGTGTGCTGGGAATACGCTCAGTTCCCCGAATCGGATAGACTGTGGGCCAAATGAACGCAATCACGAGTTTTATTTGATGTGGAGGCATTTGGGAATTTCAGTTGGGAAGGCTGGGCATTATGCTATGTGATTAGTGGGGAAGATGTTGCCAGAAATGGCACCGAAAAATAGCTTGCTTTTGTCGCTTGCGGGCCATGCCGTCAGAGGCAGCTTTGTGAGGTAACAATAGATTTTTCAATGGTGGACCCCCGAGGTCATCAGCATTCTGTACGTCTGTCCTCGGAATTCTGTATTGCTTCATGTTTGTTGACTTGCTGTCACGTTATTTCTGTTACTGTGTACAAATAAAAAAAAACATTCTACACAACTATAGTGTCATCTTGTTCTGGGTTATTTTGGAAGGTATGATGGGGGCGGGAGCTCAGAGAGTCCCAGGGAATGTGTCAATATTTGCAATAGGCTCCCCTGCACAGAAAAGGTTGAAAACCACTTGGATAAAGAATGGAGGCTAAATGCCTTCACAGGTACTGCAACTCCTCCTCACCTATTTATGAGGGCAAATCTCCATCAACAACTTGGCATTTGGCATCTGGTCCGCCAACTTGATTCTGGTCACGGGCAGGCTGAACCTTTAGCCTCTCCATACAGATCAGCAATGCTATTTCCACATTGTCCGCCTATATGTCCATCTCTTAGCATCAGGCAAGGCCTCTGGGTACAGCGATAATGTGGCAATTGATTGTGCTGAATCCACCTTTTTGCACCCCTTCCCCATTTAATTGGGGACTACTCTTCACCAAGGGAAAGAGCTCTGATCAGCTCCTTTAGAAACATTTCTGTAACATAAAACCGGCTATCAAATTGCAGGGCAGGAATAATCGATAGGGTGTATCCGCATCATAAGCAATGGCATGTTTCTAGCTCTCCCACTGGCTCAGTGGATGAATGCACCTTGCAGGATGGCACTGGACCATACAGACCAACAAGGAGACACAATAGATCCCCTGTCTGTGCTCGGACTGTGTTGACTGACCTCAGCGGAGGTGGAGGTATGGTGGCCAGAATTGTAAACATTTGAAATGTTTTTTTAAATTATTTCTGGCCATGACACTCGGTTTCTCCAGCAGTAAGATCTGTTTTGCATCTAGCCACATGTTTCCGCTCATTAATTAACTTATTACAGTTATCTACATTCCAAGAAACTTTGATCACTATAATTGCCCAGATCTTTCAATGGCCTTCTCTTGCAGCTCACTGCTTCCAAGAAACGCATCTTTCTATTACAAGTTAATGTTGCATTAAGGTGTAAAGTTGAGTCTTGGTGAAACACATTCGGCTTGGTTCCGTTCCTTTAATCATTATTTCCCATTCTTTATCATCACTGTGCTGCAAGTAATGTTCATTTGCATAGATCAAGCAACTAACTTTTGTTTGCATATTTAACTTGTCATTGGATGGCTTGCCTTACTGCCACAGTATGTTAAAAGCCATAGCTGCTCGCTCACTGAATAAGGTTAATGCCTAATTAGTGCCAAATGTTCTTTTGCTTTCCCCACATATTTCATCCTTAAATGTTTTTAAAACAGATAAGGAGTGGCATTAGAAATTATTTAAAACTGAATTGAAATAATTAGTGAATAGAATGTTGCGCGAGGGACTGGTTGGTGCAGTGGGTCAGACATTGCTCTCTGCTCTCCACATTGTTGGGCTGAAAGCCTCCTTCTTCTGATGGCTGTAAGGCTTCTACAAGAAGTGAGTTCATATAGTCTGAAACCAGTGTGCAGTGACTCACTGCACAAATCTGCCATAAATTGGCACTTAATTGGCAATTTCACTCCACAAGGCCATAATGGTGCCTGGTGTGGGAAGTGGAGCATTTGACACTAATGTTCCTGTGAGAGGGGTTATACCCTTATCTATGCTTTGGTCACCCCTAGACTCAGTTATTCCTTTCTGGCTTCCTGTTGTTCTCCAACCTCCAAACTCCAGCTTTCCGAAATGCAGCTGCCTGTATCCTGTCCCACCCAGCCATCATTCCCATTCTTGATGACCTGCACTGCATCCTTGTCTTCCAACATTTTCAATTTAAGCTCCTAGTCCTCACCTTTGAATAGGAACAGGAATAGCCCATTCAGCCCTTCAAGCCTGTTCTGCCATTCAATTATATCATGGCTGATCTGTACCCCAACTCCATTTACTCGTCTTTACTCCATACCCTTGATACCTTTACCGAATAAAAAATCTATCGCTCTCATACTTGAAAGCTCCAATTGACTCCCAGCAATCACAGCCTTTAGGGGGTGAGAATTCCAAATTTCCACTACCCTTTGTGTGAAACAATGCTTCTTAATTTCACTCCTGAATGGCCTAACTCTCATTTTAAAATGGGGCATCTTTAGTGTCAGCCAGTGGCTCAGTTGGTAGCACCGCTTGCCTCTGAGTTAGCAAGGGTTGTGGGTTCTGTTGTGTCCGTGTGTTAATGAAGACATGGAATGCAGGAGTTGGTTTAACAGGTGTTTACTGAGCAAAGTCTGGAGGTGAACTAAAAGATACAAGATGCTATACAGGCTTATATACCCGAGTGGTCACTACCGGTATTACAGTACACAGGGACACTTAAAGGTACATACACTACAATTCCTCCCCTTTTAGATAATTAGTACATAACATTTTAAGTAATCATTAATTAACATGTTTACAAGAACAATAATCTACACATTTGCTGCAGTTAATCAATTACAAGTCAGTCTCTCTGGAGGCTTCCTGACTCGGTCCGGATAACGCCTCGGTGGTGTAGTAGTTTTCGGTGGTGTAGTAGGTTCTTTTGGCAAGGTCGATTCGGCTTGAATGCCAGTGTCGGGTTCATCTGGTTCCAGTATCACCGGATCGGAGGTAGATACTATGGGTATCTCTGCTTCATCATTAGGCGTATAGAGTTGTGGTGTAGGTTGTCCCTTTTCGGATGACTCTATGATCTGGTCAGCATGGCGCCTTATTATGCTTTCACCAATGTCCACGGTATACATCAGTGGTCCTAGTCGTGTGCAAATAGTTCCAGGCTGCCATTTCTCGGTACGGTAGTCCCGGGCCAAAACTTGTTGACCTATCTGGAAGGTTCTAGTTGGCCTTTCATTCATGCCTTGAAATTGCCAGTTCTCTACGTCCCTTCTGATGTTTGGCTTGATCAAATCCAGCCGGCATCTTAGTCTTCTATTGAAAAACATCATGGCGGGAGTTTGGTTTGTAACCACATGTGTTGCATTCCTGTATGCAAACAAGAAGTTATCTACCTTATGTTGTAGATTTATGTCTTCATTACCCATGGCCTTTATGGCCTTCTTGAAGGTCTGGACAAACCTTTCAGCTAATCCATTGGTGGCGGGATGGTATGGGGCGGACGTGTAGTGCTTAACCCCATTGTTTTTTAAGAATTTCCTGAATTCTTCGGACACAAATTGCGGTCCATTATCAGAACAGATCTGTTCAGGCAGCCCATTCCTGGCAAATATGGTCCTTAATACTGTGATGGTTTTTTCCGTGGTGGTGGAGGACATCTTTATTACCTCCGGCCACTTGGAGTGTGCATCAACCGCGATTAAGAACATTGAGGCCATAAATGGACCAGCAAAGTCGATATGTACCCTTTGCCATGGAGATGAGGGCCGCTCCCATGGATGTAGAGGGGCTTGAAGTGGGGCGTTTTGGACCTTCTGGCATCCTAGACAGCTCTTGGTCATTTCTTCGATGTCTCCATCGATACCTGGCCACCACACAAACGCTCTGGCTAGGTTCTTCATTTTCACTCCACCCAGATGCCCCTCGTGAAGCTCCTTTAGCACTTTATCCTGGAGTTTGGGTGGAATCATCACTCTGGATCCACACATCAAGGTTCCTCGGCACACTGACAGCTGTTCTCTTCTTTGCGAGAATACTGGCAACAGTGGTTCGCCATGTGCTGGCCATCCCTTCACCGTTAAATCGTAGACTCGTGAGAGAGTTGGGTCATTTCTCGTTTCCTTTTCAATGGTAGAATTTGTTACTGGTAGACATTCCACTATGGTTGAGTGGAACATCTCCACTGGGTCCACTGTAGGTGCCTCTTCTACCATTGGCAACGGTAGGCGCGATAAACCGTCAGCATTCCCATGCTGTTTTGATCCTTTGTATTCTATGTCATATTGGTGTGCCCCTAGGAAAAGGGACCACCTCTGTAGCCTTTGCGCTGTCATAATGGGAACGCCCTTTTTAGGGTTGAATATGGAGATGAGGGGTTGATGGTCAGTCAACAAGGTAAATTTTTGTCCGTGTAGGTAATGGTTGAATTTCTTCACTCCCCACACCAGGCTGAGTGCTTCCCTGTCGATCTGGGCATAGTTACGCTCAGCTGAGTTCAATGAGCGTGACGCAAAAGCTATCGGCCGCTCCGAGCCATCAGGGAATCTATGCGATAATACCGCTCCTACGCCATAAGGGGATGCATCGCACGCCAGTCTGATTGGCAGTGATGGGTTGTAATGAGCCAACACTTCCTTGGACGTGATCAAGCCTTTGCATTTATGGAAGGCACGTTTACAGTCTTCGCTCCATTTCCAAATTACTCCCATTTGTAGCAGTGCGTTAAGAGGGTGCAGAACAGTTGACAAGTTCGGTAAAAATTTATGATAGTAATTTATCAATCCCAGGAACGACCTTAATTGTGAGACATTTTCAGGTGCTGGGGCTTTTATGACCGCTTCAATTTTTTCAGGTGACTTATGCAACCCTTCTTCGTTAATTATATCGCCACAATATGATATTTGTTTCTGGAAAAATTCGCACTTGCGGCGATTTGCTCGTAGGCCCCGTTCTCTCAGCCTAGTGAGCACCTGCTCCAAATTGGCAAGGTGCTCATTGTCGTTTTCTCCTGTTACAAGGATGTCGTCTAGGTAGCATTGAGTCCCCGGAATCCCTTGCAGGACTTGCTCCATAGCTCTTTGCCAGATAGCTGGAGCTGATGCTACTCCGAAAACCAGTCGATTGTACTGGTACAGGCCTTTGTGTGTGTTTATCGCGAGATTCTTTTTAGAGGCCTCCTCAACCTCCATCTGTAGATATGCCTGTGCCAAGTCAATTTTGGTGAAACGTTTCCCTCCGGATAGTGAGGCGAAAATATCTTCTATCCTCGGAAGAGGATACTGTATCGTGTGAAGGACTGGGTTTACAGTCACCTTGAAGTCCCCACAGATGCAAATTTTTCTCTGTTCTTCAGATTTATCATTATTCAATGTTTTCTTCATGACCGGGACGATGGGTGTTGCCCACTCGCTCCAATCTACCTTGGATAACACGCCTGCTTTTTCCAAATTCTCCAGCTCTGCCTCGACTGCTGGACGAATTGCGTATGGCACCGGCCTTGCCTTAAAAAATTTGGGAATTGCCGCATCTTCCACTTTTATTGAGGCGGTAACGCCTTTCAAGGTTCCTAGTTCCTGTTGAAACACTTCTTTGGCGTTAGCCAAGATGTCTTTTAATCGTTCAGGTATGACGTCATCATCATTTTTTTTCTTACTGGTCACCGTCAGTGCCTGAATGGAGTGCCAGTCTAAACGTATCTTCCTGATCCATTCACGTCCCAACAACGGTGGACCACCATCTTGCAGAACGTATAAATACAACTTCTGTATTTCCTTGCCGTTGTATACAACAGGCACCCTTATTTTCCCTCTGGGCTATACTTTCTGCCCCGTATATGTCTTCAAGATAATGGATGTGTCTTTCAAAGGTATATGCGGAAATAGCCGCTCATAATCCCGTCGACTTATGATGGTCAGAGCTGATCCTGTATCTAGCTCCATTTTAACTGGGGACCCCGCTATCGTGAGGGTAACCCAAATGGCCTGCTAATCTTCTTTGGCAATTACATTATGTAATTTGAGACAGCTTAGTCTCTTGTTTCCGGAGTCGCTATCGCTCTTCTGGTCTTCGGAGCCACTGTCCGTCATCATTTGTACCTTTCTGTACTTTTCCTTATTGATTTTTTTTCTGTCAGTGGATTTTTTGTTTCCAGATCGGCATACACGTGCAATGTGTCCCATCTTTCCACATTGCCTGCATGCTTTGTCCTTGAACCAGCAGTCCCTCTGGTCATGGGTGGATCTGCCGCGGTGATAATATTTCTCAAAACCCCGTGTCATTTCATGGGTGCCGAAGTCCTGTGGCTTTTGCTGTATCTCTGCAGCTCCTCTTGCTGCTTCTTCGTATGATACAGCCACACTGAAAGCCTTGTCCAGTGTCAAATCTTTCTCAGAAAGTAGCCTCTTCTGTGTTCCTTCACTTAGGAGACCGCAGATGAATTTGTCTCGCAGAGAATCTGCCAGTCCTGCCCCGAGTTGGCAGTGCTTTGACAGCTTTCTTAATTTGGTGAGGTAATCAGCGTTACTTTCATTCTTGTGCTGATTCCTCCTGAAGAATTTGAATCGTTCCGCTATCAGCAGCGGTGTTGGGTTTAAGTGCTCCTGTAGGCTATCAACAATCTCCTTAAAATTCTTGTCCATCGGTTTGGCTGGAGTGATTAAGTTTCGTAACAGCCCGTATGTCCTTGCGCCCATCAGATTTAGAAGTACCGATGCCTTTTTACCATCCTCTACTTCATTCGCTGTGCAATATACCTCCACTCTTTCCACATATGTGGTCCAATCCTTTATATCACTATCGAAAGCAGTAATATTGCCAGTCTTAGGCATCCTGAAAATCAAAAATGGCACCTCCCGCGCTTTTCTTTCTTCCCTGCCGAGAAAAAATGGCGTCTCCCGCGCTTTCCCGCCGCTGCCGCTGCTGACAACGCTGTTCTCCGCGGTTTTTATTTACACAGATATTTTTAATAGTTGGAGACTCGTTCCCGCCGGACTCTCTGGGACTTTTCCCTCCCTCTGCTTGGTCCGAACACCGACCTGCTTTGCAGCGCCGGCCGTCTCCCGAGTGCTCCACCCTCTGTCTCTGTTTGCCTCCGCCTTCCGACTCGCTGCTCGGCCCCACTGCAGAGCCACCCGATCGAGCCACAGCCCGCCGCCCAGGAAGGATTAGTGCAGTACCTGCCACCAGCCCGGCTAGCTGGTGAAACCACAGTTTTTTTTTTCTTCGACCTTCGTCTGAGGAATCGATCTCCTTGAGGTGCTGCCGAATTGCAGGTAAGTCCGTTTCCAATTCGTTGCCACTGTTGTATCCGTGTGTTAATGAAGACACGGAATGCAGGAGTTGGTTTAACAGGTGTTTACTGAACAAAGTCTGGAGGTGAACTAAAAGATACAAGACACTGTACAGGCTTATATACCCGAGTGGTCACTACCGGTATTACAGTACATAGGGGCTCTTAAAGGTACATACACTACAGGTTCAAGTCACTATGCCAGAGCCTTGAGCACAAAAATCTAGGCAGTACTGAGAGAGTGCTGTGCTGTCTTCCAAATGAGATGTTAAACTGAAGCCTTGTCTGTTCTCTCATGTGGACATTAAAGATCCCATGGCATTATTTCGAAGAAGAGCAGGGGAGGTATCCTGGCCAATATTTATCCCTCAATTAACATCAGTGCAACAGATTATCTGATCATGATCACATTGCTGTTTGTGGGAGCTTTCTGTGTGCCACGTTTTCTATATTCAACAGTGACTACACTTCAACAAGTGCTTTGGGATGTCCAGTGGTCATGAATGGTGTTGTATAAATGCAAGTCTTTCTTTTCTTTTTAAAATATCTGCTCAAATCTTGCTCCACCTTATCGCTGCAATCTCCTCCAGCCTTGTATCCCTCCTGCACCCTTTGGTCCTCCAACTGTAGCCTTTTGTATGCCACCCCCTACCACTCCTGGTGGCAGAGCCTTCGGCCTTTCCTTGGCCCACTTCCTATCTAAACCCATTCACCTCTCCATTTCTCTCTCTTGTCCTTTAAATACTTTTTCAAAGCCCATCATTTAAACCAGGCTTTCAGTCACTAACTCCTAATCTCTCCCTCCATGGTTCTCTGTCCATTTCTCTGTCTATTTCCATTTGCGAAGTGCCTTGGGGGTGTTTATCTAATATAAGCTCCATATAAATGCCAGATGCTGTTGTTAAGGTACATTTAAGGAGCTGTGTAAAGGGAACATTGTCTTGCATCTCAACTGTCCCATATCTGAAGAAAACCAAAATTAGCAATGACCATTAGGAATAAATCTATTTTGGGGTGGATGTTTGTAGAGCGTGAAGTACTAAAAGACTTGAGATTCCTTAAAGGTAGGTGAGGTGAGACAGTGGGAGAGAAACTGAATGTGGCAGAAATTTTAAATAATTTTTGTCATAGTTTTCATCACAGAAAGTGTCAGTGTGCCATTATCAGTAGCTGGAGAGGATTGACAAGGTATAACCTGCTATCCCTGTATCCCTGGGTGGTTTTATTACTGCAATATTAGGGTTTTTTCTCAGTGCCACTGTGTATGAGCTGACCACTGACAAACAGGGAGCGTGGAATTCCTTTGAGCTGCCAGTGAAGTAAGGGTTAATAAACTAACCTCAGCACATAGGTTGTAAAGATATACACTCATACAGTAATTAAAAATCACTAACAGTATGCCAATCTAACATTACTCTGTGATAGCATAATAGTTACCTCGGGTGTGTGGGTGAAATAACAAGGCCCATGGTGTTATGGGGAGTCAGATCTGTCCACTGTAGGAGGGATGGTAACTGTCATTGTACAACTCTGCCTCCAGGCAGGTTATTTTGGCAGTAAAAATCCAGCCAGTCCCCCAGGCCTAGCTGAGTAGGGTCCAGGATGGACCTAGCAGTGGGATGATTAACACAGCACATTAATCATGCTCTAATGATGACAGGTTCATAACTGTTTAAGTTTGCATGATTGCAAGTGGCTACATTACTGGGCTGCTGAGTACTATGATGAATGGTGGTGGGTCAGGGTTGACAGCTGGTTCTGTCTAAGAGTACTGTTGAACAAATTAATGCGCTTTCTTTCTCGATTACATTTTTGCTCATTTTCAATAAGACTGACTGCCTCTCAAATAGGAGGAGCATGGACCAATAGTGCTCTAGAGTTTGCACTATATAGAATAAGGGAGCAAACGCAATGTACAGATTCCACACAGTTGGAACAGGCAGTATCCCTGTACAGATTCCGCGCAGTCGGAACAGGCAGTAGCTCTGTACAGATTCCGCACAATCGGAACAGGCAGTAGCTCTGTACAGATTCCGCACCGTCGGAACAGGCAGTATTCCTATACAGATTCTGCACAGTTGGAACAGGCAGTATCCCTGTACAAATTCCGCACAGTCGGAACAGGCAGTATCCCTGTACAGATTCCGCACAGTCAGAACAGGCTGTAGCTCTGTACAGATTCCGCACAGTCGGAACAGGCAGTGTCCCTGTACAGATTCCGCACAGTCGGAACAGGCAGTAGCTCTGTACAGATTCCGCACAGTCGGAGGAGGAGGCAGTATCCCTGTACAGATTCCACACAGTCGGAACAGGCTGTAGCTCTGTACAGATTCCGCACAGTCGGAACAGGCTGTATCCCTGTACAGATTCTGCACAGTCGGAACAGGCAGTATCCCTGTACAGATTCCACACAGTCGGAACAGGCAGTAGCTCTGTACAGATCCTGCACAGTCGGAACAGGCAGTAGCTCTGTACAGATTCGCACCGTCGGAACAGGCAGTATCCTTATACAGATTCCGCACAGTCAGAACAGGCAGTATCCCTATAGAGATTCCGCACAGTTGGAACAGGCAGTATCCCTGTACAGATTCAGCAGAGTCGGAACAGGCAGTATCCCTGTACAGATTCCACACAGTTGGAACAGGCAGTATCCCTGTACAGATTCCACACAGTCGGAACAGGCTGTAGCTCTGTACAGATTCCGCACAGTCGGAACAGGCAGTGTCCCTGTACAGATTCCGCACAGTCAGAACAGGCAGTTGCTCTGTACAGATTCCGCACAGTCGGAGGAAGCAGTATCCCTGGACAGATTCCGCACAGTCGGAACAGGCTGTAGCTCTGTACAGATCCCGCACAGTCGGAACAGGCTGTATCCCTGTACAGATTCCGCACATTCAGAACAGGCTGTAGCTCTGTACAGATTCCGCACAGTCGGAACAGGCAGTGTCCCTGTACAGATTCCACACAGTCAGAACAGGCAGTAGCTCTGTACAGATTCCGCACAGTCGGAGGAGGCAGTATCCCTGTACAGATTCCGCACAGTCAGAACAGGCTGTAGCTCTGTACAGATTCCGCACAGTCAGAGCAGGCTGTATCCCTGTACAGATTCCACACAGTCGGAAAAGGCAGTAGCTCTGTACAGATTCCGCACATTCGGAACAGGCAGTAGCTCTGTACAGATTCCGCACAGTCGGAACAGGCAGTAGCTCTGTACAGATTCCGCACAGTCGGAACAGGCTGTAGCTCTGTACAGATTCCGCACAGTCGGAACAGGCAGTAGCTCTGTACAGATTCTGCACAGTCGGAGGAGGCAGTATCCCTGTACAGATTCCGCAAAGTCGGAGGAGGAGGCAGTATCCCTGTACAGATTCTGCACAGTCAGAACAGGCTGTAGCTCTGTGCAGATTCCGCACAGTCGGAACAGGCAGTAGCTCTGTACAGATTCCGCACAGTCGGAGCAGGCAGTATCCCTGTACAGATTCCGCACAGTCGGAGGAGGCAGTATCCCTGTACAGATTCCGCAAAGTCGGAGGAGGAGGAGGCAGTATCCCTGTACAGATTCTGCACAGTCGGAGAAGGAGGCGGTATCCCTGTACAGATTCCGCACAGTCAGAACAGGCTGTAGCTCTATACAGATTCCTTACATTGACTTATTATGTTATGAATTTTAAAATATATATTGGCCCAGAAATTCGGGTGGGAGGCTTCCCGCGGGTGCAAGCCCCCGACCTGCACTTACCTAGCGTGCCGGCCGTTGAGTTGTGGGCCCGCGTGGGATTCCGATCCTGGGCCTGCTCCAACTGCCGGCGCGCAGTGCTTGCGTATCCCAGGGACGCAGTTAATTCGAAGCGTCCCCTGGGATCACGTGGGCCATGGAGAGCCAATCGTAGCAGGGAATCTCTATTCATAGATTTGACAGGAAGACCTGTCAAATCTATGATTAGAGTTCAGCCCCAAAACATAACTAAAACTTCAAATAAATTTTTTTTTAAATCACATTTTTAAAATAACTATAAATTACATAAAAAACTATTTTAAACAATAATTTAAATTTTTGAAAAAATTAATTATAGTTTTTAGCGGGGCTAAAAATAAACTTACCTTTCTTTAAAGTATTTAAAAATAATAAACCTGTGGAAAAAATGTTTTAATTTTACTTAATTCACCACTTACCTTGTTAAAAGCAGGCCTTGCGACTGCTTTTTAAAAGCGTAGCTGCTGGAGACTTACCCTCCTGGAGAAACCTGTAAAAAAAACGGAAGTTTCAGGCGTACGTGCTGCCTCTCTGGCGCACGCGTTTGACCTGTGAACCCCTTCCTTTAAGGGAACGGAAGTTCCGGTTTCCCACGCATGCACAGTGCATGCACGAAACCGACACTTTCGTTGGGCCTACGCGTGAGTACCCAGCGCGTACTCACCCGTGGGGACCCGAATTTCTGGCCCACGGGGCTAAAAATAAACTTACCTTGCTTTAAAGTATTTAAAAATAATAAACCTGTGGAACAAATGTTTTAATTTTAATTAATTGACCACTTACCTTGTAAAAAGCAAGCCTTACGCCTGCTTTTTAAATGTGTAAATTCTGCAGGCTTACCCTCCTGGGAAAACCTGCAAAAAAAACCTAAGTTCCAAGCGCACGCGCAGCCTCCCCTGCGCGCGTGTTCGACCTCTGAAACCCTTCGTTCAGAGGATCAGAAGTGTCAGTTTCCCGTGCATGCGCAGTGCATGCAGAAAACCGGCACTTCCATTCGGCCTACGGGTGAGTACCCCGTGTGTACTCACCCGTGGAGACCCGAATTTATGGGCCAAATTTGAAAATTATTTTTTTCAAAAATTTAAATTATTGTTTAAAATAGTTATTTAATGTAATTTATAGTTTATTTAAAAAGTGTGATTTAAAAAAAAAATTATTTGAAGGTTTACTGCTATTTTGGTGCCCGTAGTATTTATAAGTTTTGACAGGTCTTCCTGTCAATCTTATGAATGGGCTTTTCCCTCCTCCGATTGGCTGCCCATGGCTCATGTGATCCCAGGGGACGCATCGCACTAACTGCGCCCCTGGGACACGCAAGCACAGCACGCCGGCAGCTGGGCCAGGCCCTGGAGCGGAATTCCATGGGGCCCTACAGCTCAACGGCCGGCGCGCGAGGTAAGTGTAGGTTGGGGGCTTGCACCCGTGGGAAGCCCCCGACCCAAATTTCTGGGCCATTATTTTACAACTAGCTAAGGATGAAGTTGAACGAGCCCTAGTAGTCTTGGTAGACTCGACACTAAACATGTCCAGCCAATGCCGAGCAGCAATCCACAAAGTCAGTAAGATGTTGAACTCCAGCCAAAACAGTAGAATATAAGTCAGAGGAAGTAAATGATCAAACTTTATAGTGCTCTAGTCAGATTACACCTCGAATACTGCGTCCAATTCTCATTGCCAAGAAACGAGAGAGATATTTATGCATTGGAGGCTGTGCAGAGAGGAGCCAAAGATTAATCACCAGTGTCAGGGGCCTGAGTTATGAAGAAAGACCAGAGAAACATGGGCTTTTCACCCTTGAAAGAAGGCATCTGAGGGCTGATCTTATAGACGTATATAAGATTGTTAAGGGTGTAGAAGAAATTAACCCAGAATATTACTTTGAATTTAACTATGAGAGTAGAACCAGAGGACACAGGTTTAAACTAGAGAAGGGTACTTTTAGGGCAAATATCAGGAAATTCTTCTTCTCAGAAAGAATGATCAACATGTGCAATAAACTTCCAGATAGAGTAGTGAAGGCAAAAATCATTTAAGAAACAATTGGATGCTCCAAAGGAAAGGGTATTAGGATCTCTCTGGATGAATGAATGAAATGGGCTGAATGATCTTCCTCATCAGAAATTACCTTTAGATAATCAAAGTAATCAAAGTGTTACACTCCTATAAGTATAGCACAAGTAAGTTAGCATTCGTCTTGAGCCTCTAACCATGGATAGATCCATTTTAAATTCTCTGGATGAGCCTGACCTCTCTAGATCACTGGCAGTCACAAGAGCCCCAGCAGGCCAACAGCACCTTCTGACAGATGCACAATACAGGAAGCACTGAGCATTTACATGTACTTCTACTAACAACAGAAACTGTCATAAACAGACCCATGAGCATTCGTTTTCTGTTCGTTAGCCAAATCTAATCGTTAATGGACTGTAGGTTTTTCATTTTCAGTGGAATTCATTAATGCAAAGCTTTTTTAAAAAAACAAAATGAACATGAAGCACAAGTTGTTATGTGAGATTGTGTTGATTCTGCTTTTACCCTGCCTTCCATTTTCTCCCACCCACCCTTGGCTCCCACCTGGGTCCTGAACACCTAACGGCAGTGAGGCCAGAGCTCTGTATCCAGACCTGTGCTAATGCCCCACATTGACTGGTTGCCGGGATACACACGATGGAGTTATGGCAAGACATTCTATTTTATGTTACAAGGGTGTCTGATGACATTAGGTACAAGAGTCATTGTGAGATGGTTTATGTATAAAATAACAGATACCTGGGAGAGAGTTGCAAGGTGGAGTCTAATGGGTGAAGTGCTAAAGTCAAATGATCATAGATTGTAAGTGAATCTTGATACATTTTGGTAGGAAGAATGAGGAGAGGCAGTGTAAACTAAATGATACAATTTTAAAGGGAATGCAGGGAAAGAGAGACCTGGGGGTGTATGTACACAAATCTTATTTAAGCTTTGCACGTGGCCTGCCTTTGAGGTGAGTTCTGACTTTGGTGTTGGTTATATGAGTGAGCCATTCTGAAGTGTGAGAAGTAGGCTGCCTTTTGGAAAGTCTGTGTTGGATACTTCCTCACTAAAGCAATTATAAGAAGCTAACATTTCTAATTCCTCCCACTCCCCCAAAATAATGTTCCCCATCCTGTGCAGGGAGACGCCATCTACTGCATTCCATCATAGCTTGGCCTGGATTTGGAACTGAGCAGAACACGGGATCAAAGCTATGTCCATCCACTCAGTGGCACTGAGCCATAAAGCATGACTTTTAAATAATAAACTGCTTACAAGTATGAAACTGAAGCTGACTAGAATGGACTAGCTGTGTTTTGATTCAGAAATCTGTAACAGGTATGTAAACAATCCACAGCAGCAGCAAAAAACCTACAGTTTTTGTTAGAACATAAGAACATAAGAAATAGGAGCAGGAGTCGGCCAATCGGCCCTTCGAGCCTGCTCCCCCATTCAATGAGGTCATGGCTGATTTTCTGCCTCAACTCTATTCGCTGGCCCTATCGCCATATCCCTTGATGCCCTTACTAGTCAGAAATCTATCGACTTCTGTTTGAATATACCCAATGACTGAGCCTCCACTGCCCTTCTGGGGTAGAGAATTCCAAAGATTCACCACCCTCTGTGTGAAGAAATTTCTTCTCATCTCAGTCCTGAATGGCCTACCCTTTATCCTGAGTCTGTGGCCCCTGGTTCTAGACTCCCCAGTCAAGGGAAACATTCTCCCAGCATCCACCCTGTCAAGCCCTGTAATAATTTTGTATGCTTCAATGAGATCCCCTCTCATTCTTCTGAATTCAAGAGAATACAGGCCTAGTTTACTCATCTTTTCTCACACGACAGTCCCGCCATCCCAGGAATCAATCTCGTGAACCTTCGTTGCACTCTCCCTATGGCAAGTGTATCCTTCCTTAGATAAGGAGACCAAAATTGTACACACTACTCCAGGTGTGGTCTCACCAAGACCCTATATAATTGGAGTAAGACTTCTTTCTCCTGTACTCAAATCCTTTTGTAATGAAGGCCAGCATACCATTTGCCTTCCTAATGGCTTGCTGCACCTGCACATTCAGTTTCAATGACTCATGTACAAGGATACCCAGGTCCCTTTGAGCATCTGCATTCCCCAATCTTTCACCATTTTGGAAATACTCTGCCTTTCTGTTTTTTCTACCAAAGTGGATAACTTCACATTTATCCACATTATATTCCATCTGCCATGTTCTCGCCCACTCACTGAGCCAGTCGAGATCCCCTTGAAACCTCTTCACATCCTCTTCACAACTGACACTGCCACCTAGCTTTGTATCGTCAGCAAATTTGGAAATGTTACATTTAGTCCCCTCATCCAAATCATTGATATAGAATGTGAATAGCTGGGGCCAAAGCATCGATCCTTGTGGTACCCCACTAGTCACAGCCTGCCATCCTGAAAAAGACCCGTTTATCCCTACTCTTTGTTTTCTGTCTGTTAACCAATTCTCAATCCATGCTAGTATATTACCCCCAATTCCATGTGCCCTAATTTAGTTCACCAACCTCTTGTGTGGGACCATATCGAAGGCCTTCTGAAAATCCAAATACATCACATCTACCGGTTCCCCTTTGTCTACTCCACTAGTTACATCCTCAAGGAACTCCAATAGGTTTGTTAAACAGGATTACCCTTTCATAAATCCATGTTGACACTGCCCAATCTTATTATTAGTTTCTAAATGCCCAGTTATTGCATCCTTTATAATACATTCCAGCATTTTCCCAACTATTGATGTGAGGCTAACAGGTCTGTAGTTCCCCGTTTTCTCTCCCCCTCCTTTTTAAATAGAAAAACATATATTCCTGAAATGTTATAAATTTCAAACAATAGGCAAATTCATGCAAAAAACAATGCAACTATTTAGGAAAAGCAGATTGCTTGGGAGTGAACGACAGGCTGGAATTTGATTGTGGGGTTTCAGATGGTTTATGTATAAAATAACAGATACCTGGGAGAGAGTTGCAAGGTGGAGCCTAATGGGTGAACTGCTAAAGTCAAATGATTATAATAAGAACATAAGAATATAAGAAGTAGGAGCAGGAGTAGGCCATACGGCCCCTCGGGCCTGCTCCGCCATTCAATAGGATCATGGCTGATCCGAACCTAGACTCACGTCCACTTCCCTGCCCTCTCCCCGTAACCCCTAATTCCCTTATCAGCTAGGTAACTGTCTATCTCTGTTTTAAATCTATTTAATGTTGCAGCTTCCACAGCTCTCTGGGGTAGCAAATTCCATAGATTTACTACCCTCTGAGTAAAGAAGTTTCGCCTCATCTCAGTTTTGAAAGGGCAGCCCCTTATCCTAAGATTATGCCCCCTAGTTCTCATCTCACCCATCAGTGGAAACATCCTCACCGCATCCACCCGATCAATCCCCCTCACAATCTTATATGTTTCGATAAGATCGCCTCTCATTCTTCTGAACTCCAATGAGTAGAGGCCCAACCTACTCAACCTTTCCTCATACGTCAACCCCCTCATCCGGAATCAACCGAGTGAACCTTCTCTGAACCGCCTCGAGAGCAAATATATCTTTTCTTAAATATGGAAACCATAACTGCACGCAGTATTCCAGGTGTGGCCTCACCAATACCCTGTATAGCTGCAGCAAGACTTCCCTGTTTTTATACTCCATCCCCCTTGCAATAAAAGCCAAGATTCCATTGGCCTTCCTGATCACCTGCTGCACCTGCACACTAACTTTTTGTGTTTCATGCACCAGGACCCCCAGATCCCTTTGTACTGTAGCACAATGCAGTTTCTCTCCATTTAGATAATAACTTGCTCATTGATTTTTTCTGCCAAAGTGCATAACCTCACACTTTCCAATATTATATTCCACCTGCCAAATCTCTGCCCACTCACTTAGCTTTTCTATGTCATTTTGCAGGTTTTTTATGTCCTCCTCACTCACTGCTTTCCCTCCCATCTTTGTATCATTGGCAAACTTGGATATGTTGTACTCAGTCCCTTCCTCCAAATCATTAATATAGATTGTAAAGAGTTGGGGTCCCAGCACTGACCCCTGCGGAACACCACTAGTTACTGATTGCCAGCCTGAAAATGAACCAGTTATCCCAACTCTTTGTTTTCTGTTAGATAGTCAATCTTCCACCCATGCCAGTATATTACCCCCAATCCCGTGATTTTTTATCTTGATCAGTAATCTTTTGTGTGGCACCTTGTCAAATGCCTTTTGGAAGCCCAAATACACTACATCCACTGGTTCCCCTTTATCCACCCTGTATGTTATGTCCTCAAAGAATTCGAGCAAATTTGTCAAACATGACTTCCCCTTCATAAAATCATGCTGACTCTGTCCTATTAAATTATAGAGTCATAGAGTCATAGAGTTTTACAGCACAGAAAGAGGCCCTTCGGCCCATCGTGTCTGCGCCGCCCATCCATCCCTGTCCAGTCTAATCCCATTTTCCAGCATTTGGTCCATAGCCTTGTATGCAATGGCATTTCAAGTGCTCATCCAAATGCTTCTTGAATGTTGTGAGGGTTCCTGCCTCTACCACCCTTTTAGGCATTGAGTTCCACATTCCAACCACCCTCTGGGTGAAAAAGTTCCTCCTCAAATCCCCTCTAAATCTCCTGCCCCTTACCCTGAATCTATGCCCCCTTGTTATTGACCCCCCTACTAAGGGGAAAAGTTCCTCTTTGTCTACCCTATCTATGCCCCTCATCATTTTGTACACCTCAATCAGGTCCCCCCTCAGCCTTCTTTGCTCCAAGGAAAACAACCCCAGCCTGTTTAGTCTTTCTTCATAGCTGAGGCGCTCCATCCCAGGTAACATCCTGGTGAATCTTCTCTGCACCCTCTCCAAAGCAATCACATCCTTCCTATAGTGAGGTGACCAGAACTGCACACAGTACTCCAGCTGTGGCCTCACCAGCGTTTTGTACAGCTCCATCATAACCTCCCTGCTCTTATATTCTATGCCTCAGCTAATGAAGGCAAGTATCCCATATGCCTTTTTAACCACCTTATCTACCTGTTCCGCTGCCTTCAGGGATCTATGTACATGTACACCAAGGTCCCTCTGACCCTCTGTACTTCCTAGGGTCCTACCACTCATTGTGTATTCCCTTGCCTTATTTGTCCGTCCAAAATGCATCACCTCGCACTTTTCAGGGTTAAATTCCATTTGCCACTTTTCCGCCCATCTGACCAACCCGTTTATATCGTCCTGTAGCCTGAGGCTTTCCTCCTCGCAATTTACCACCCCACCAATTTTCGTGTCATCTGCGAACTTACTGATCATACCTTTTACATTCTCATCCAAATCATCTATGTAGATCACAAACAACAAGGGACCCAGCACCGATCCCTGAGGTACCCCACTGGACACAGGCTTCCAGTCACAAAAGCAACCTTCGACCATCACCCTCTGCCTCCTGCCACTCAGCCAGTTTAGGATCCAACGCGCCAAGGCACCCTGGATCCCATGGGCTCTTACCTTCTTGACCAGTCTCCTATGTGGGACTTTGTCAAAAGCTTTACTGAAGTCCATGTAAACCACATCCACAGCATTTCCCTCATCCACCCCCCTAGTCACCCCCTCGAAAAATTCAATCAGATTTGTCAGACATGATTTACCCTTGACAAAGCCATGCTGACTATCCCTGATTAATCCTTGCCTCTCCAAGTGGAGACTAATTTTGTCCCTCAGAATTTTTTCCAATAATTTCCCTACCACAGATGTTAGGCTCACTGGCCTGTAATTCCCTGGTTTATCCCTGCTACCCTTCTTGTATAATGGTACTACATTAGCTGTTCTCCAGTCCTCTGGTACATCCCCTGTGGCCAGAGAGGTTCTGAAAATTTGTGTCAGAGCCCCTGCAATCTCCTCCTTTGCCTCCCACAGCAGCCTGGGATACATCTCGTCCGGGCCTGGGGATTTATCCACTTTTTGGCCTGCTAAAACCGCTAGCACCTCCTCCCTCTCGATGCTAATATGTTCAAGTATGTCACAGTCCCCTTGCCCGATTTCTATGTCTGCATCGTCTTTCTCCATAGTGAACACAGATGCAAAAAATTCATTTAAAACCCCGCCTACATCATCTGGCTCTACACACAGATTGCCACTTTGGTCCCTAATGGGCCCTACCCTTTCCCTGGTTATCCTCTTGCCCTTAATATACTTATAAAACATTTTAGGATTTTCCTTTATTTTGCTCGCCAGTGTTATTTCATGGCCCCTCCTCGCCCTCCTAATTTCTTTTTTAAGTATGCCCCTGCACTTTTTATACTCCTCTAGGGCTTCCTCCGTCTTTAGTCTTTTGTAACTGCCAAAAGCCCCCCTTTTATTTCTAATGCATTTTTGTATCTCCCTTGTCATCCAAGGTTCCCTTTGCTTGTTGGTCCCACCCTTGACCTTTACAGGAACATGTTGGCGTTGTAGTCTCTCTATTTCCCTTCTGAAAGTCTCCCACTGTTTTGATGTGGATTTTCCTATAAGTAGCTGCTCCCAGTCCACTTTGGCCAGATCCTGCCTTATCATATTAAAATCGGCCTTCCCCCAATTTAGAACCCTTATTTCCGGGCCGTCTTTGTCTTTTTCCATGACCACCTTAAATCTCACCGAATTATGGTCACTGTCGCCAAAATGCTCTCCTACTGTTACTTCCACCACTTGCCCGGCTACATTCCCCAGAATTAGGTCCAGTACCGCCCCCTCTCTTGTAGGACTTTCCACATGTTGGCTCAAAAAGCTCTCCTGGATGCACTGTAAGAATTCTGCACCCTCTAAGCCTTTCACACTCTGACTATCCCAATTAATATTGGGGAAGTTGAAATCCCCCACTATTATTACCCTATTATTTTCGCACTTTTCTGAGATTTGCCTACATATCTGTTCCTCTATCTCCCCCTGACTGTTTGGGGGCCTATAGTACACTCCCAGCAAAGTGCTTGCCCCCTTTTTGTTTTTAAGTTCTACCCATATGGCCTCATTAGAGGAACCCGCTAATATATCATCCCTCCTTACAGCAGTAATTGACTCCTTAATTAATATTGCAACACCCCCTCCCCTTTTACACCCCCCTCTGTCTCGCCTGAAGATTCTATACCCCGGAATATTGAGCTGCCAGTCCTGACCCTCCCTCAACCATGTCTCCGTGATAGCAACAATATCGTACTCCCATGTGTTCAACAACAACTTCAGTTCATCCACCTTATTTGCAAGACTCCTTGCATTATGTTTATCCAAATGCTCTGTTAATGTTTCCTTAATAATGGACTCCAACATTTTACCAACCACAGATGTTAGGCTAACTGGTCTATAGTTTCCAGCTTTTTGTCTACTTCCCTTCTTAAATAAGGGTGTTACATTAGCAGTTTTCCAATCTGCCGGGACCTTTCCTGAGTCCAGGGAGTTTTGGAAAATAATCACCAATGCATCCACAATCCCTACCGCTACCTCTTTCAAGACCCTAGGATGCAGGCCATCAGGTCCGGGGGATTTATCCGCCTTAAGTCCCATTATTTTACCGAGTACCATCTCCTTAGTGATTTTAATCGCGTTTAGCTCCTCCCCCCCATTGCCCCCTGTTTGTCCAGTGTTGGGATATTTTTAGTGTCCTCTACTGTAAAGACTGATACAAAATATTTGTTCAGCGTCTTTGCCATCTCCATGTTCCCCACCACTAGTTTCCCGGTCTCTTCCTCTAAGGGACCAACGTTCACTTTAGCCACCCTTTTTCTTTTTATATAGCTGTAGAAACTCTTGCTATCTGTTTTTATATTTTTTGCTAGTTTACTTTCATAATCTATCTTCCCTTTCTTAATTAATCTTTTAGTTATTCTTTGCTGGCTTTTAAATGCCTCCCAATCTTCTATCCTTCCACTCGATTTGGCTACTTTATATGCCCTTGTTTTCAGTTGGATACTATCCTTTATTACTTTACTAAGCCACAGATGGCTGTCTTTTCTTTTACTCCCCTTTTTCCTCAGTGGAATATATTTTTCTTGAAAGATGTGAAATATCTCCTTGAATGTAGACCACTGCTCTTGTACCGTCTTACACTTTAAACTGTTTTCCCAGTCCACTTTAGTCAATTCTACTCTCATACCTTCATAGTCTCCTTTATTTAAGCTCAGTACGCTGGTTTGAGATCCAACTCTCTCACCCTCAAACTGAATTTGGAATTCAACCATATTATGGTCACTCATTCCAAGGGGATCCTTTACTAGGACATTTTTTATTAATCCTGTCTCATTACACAGGACCAGATCTAAGATTGCCTGCCCCCTTGTTGGTTCAGTTACATACTGCTCAAGGAACCCGTCCCTAATACACTCTATGAATTCTTCCTCAAGGCTGCCATGCCCAATTTGATTAGTCCAGTCAATATGAAAGTTAAAATCCCCCATGATTATAGCTGTTCCCTTATTATAAGCCCCAACTATTTCTTGATTTATACTCCGACCAACAGAGTTGCATCTGTTAGGAGGCCTATAGACTATGCCCACTAGTGACTTTTTCCCCTTATTATTCCTTATCTTCACCCAAACTGTTTCACTATCCTGATCCTTTGACCCAATATTATTTCTGACTATTGCAGTGATTCCATCCTTGATTAACATAGCAACCCCACCTCCCTTTCCTTCTTGTCTGTCCTTCCTAATTGTCAAATACCCTTGTATGTTTAGTTCCCAGTCATTTTCATCTTGCAGCCATGTTTCCATAATGGCCACCAGATCATAACCATGTGTAGTTATTTGTACCATCAACTCGTCTATTTTGTTACGAATGCTGCGTGCATTCAGATAAAGAACTTTCAAATATGTTTTCTGACAATTTATTCCTGTTTTTACCCCTTTTACTACTTTACCTTTATCATCATACATTCTGTCCCTTCCTGAGATGCTCTGGTTTTTAATTCCCCCACTGCTACCTTGCTCTATTGCCTTCTCCGCTGTCATTTTTATTTTTCGATTTCTTAAAACCTCCCCCCCCACTAATTAGTTTAAAGCCCTCTCTACAGCCCTAGTTATTCGATTCGCCCGGATTTTAGTCCCAGCACTGGCCAAGTGAAGTCCGTCCCAACGGAACAGCTCTCTCCTGTCCCAGTACAGATGCCAGTGTCCCAAGAAGCAAAACCCATTTCTCCCACACCAGTCTTTGAGCCACGCATTTAACTCTCTAATTTTATTTACCCTAGCCAAATTTGCACGTGGCTCAGGTAGTAATCCAGAGATTATTACCCTTGTGGTTCTGCTTTTGCTTAAGTTGTAAGAGTGAATCTTGGTACATTTTGGTAGGAAGAATGAGGAGAGGCAATATGAATTAAATGGTACAATTTTAAAAGAGTGCAAGAATGAGAGACCTGGGAGTATATGTACACAAATCTTTGAAGGTGGCAGGACAAATTAAGAAAAGCATAATGGATCCTTGGCTTTATTAATAGAGGCAGAGTACAAAAGCAAGCAAGTTATGCTAAACCTTTATGAAACACTGGCTAAGCCTCAGCTGGAATATTGTATCCAATTCTGGGCACCACACCTTAGGAAGGATGTCAAGGCCTTGGGAGGGTGCAGAAGAGATTTACTGGAATGGTTCCAGGGATGAGGGACTTTAGTTATGTGGAGAGACTGGAGAAGCTGGGGTTGTTCTCCTTTGAGCTGAGTAGGTTAAGAGGAGATTTGATACAGGAGTTCAACATCATGAATGGTTTTGATAAAGTAAATAAGGAGCAATTGCTTCCAGTGGCAGGAGGGTCGGTAACCAGAGGACACAGATTTAAGGTGATTGGCAAAAGAACCAGAGGTGACATGAGGAAAAAAAATTATGCCGCGAGTTGTTGGAATGTACTGCTTGAAAAGATGGTGGAAGCAGATTCAATAATAACTTTCAAAAGGGACTTTGATAAATACTTGAAGGGAAAAAAAATTGCAGGGCTATGGAGGAAGAGCAGGGAAGTGGGACTAATTGGATAGCACTTTCAAGGAACTGGCACAGGCATGATGGGCCGAATGGCCTTCCTTTGTGCTGTATGATTCTATGGGCGCGATTTTGCTAGCCCTGGGGAGGCGGGTGTGGAGGTGGGTCTACTGGGAAAATGGTGCCATCTTGCCAGGAGGCGGGAAGGGGATTATCCCCATTTTACCCACACAAGTGCGGGCTTCCCGAAGGCTGCAAACCCCGCCAGGGTCACCGAGGCGAGTAGTGGGTCTGCAGCGGTCGGAGGGGTTCAAAAGTGTACTGTGAAGGTAAGTGATGGGTGCAAGTGTGGAGAGGTAAGTATGTGACGTGAAGTGGAAAGTGTTAGTAAAAGTTTACTTACCTTTGTTTCTTCCTGCAGGTTTCAAGAGTTGGGTATGCGGAGAGTCTCGCACCTCCGCGGCAGAGATGACAGATGGCTGTTGCATTCTCCAATGCAGCAACCATCTAATTTCTGCTAAAGAAAGAGGTTTGATGAGTCTTGAATTCAAGAACTCATCAAACTACACAGAATGTCAGTGTTTGACAGCTTCACAGAGCTGTGACACAATGACAATTCATCTGTCAAAAATTTTCTGTAACCGGCTTCCCCTTAATTGGCCTGCTAAGCCCGCTGGGCGGGCTTAACAAGGTCAATCAAGGGAAAATAGCGTGGGTTGGCCAGAAGTTGATGGTGGCGGGACTAAAACCTGACAAGTGAGAGTTCCGCCTCCAAAAGCTCCCCATTGGCAAAAGATTCTATATGTTCATGGGATTGGTTTTATTCCAGTTTCAGCAGGATTCTGGTTTCTGCTGAGAGCTGGTGTCAATGGTGGACAGTGACTTGAAGTGCTGTGCTGTTGCACCATGTGAATTGAATTGGTGTGGCTTTGGGTTTTATTTCAATATTCGTCGATCACCTTCCCACATCTGCCCACTCTCCTTCCTACAACCCCCCCACTCCCATCACCCTCTCTACCTAATCGGACAACTCAGGCAACCAGTATATCCTCTCCTCCCCTTGCTACTCCCCCCCACCCTTAACTATCCATCTACTCTCCCCAACTCCCACTTGCTCTCTAAGGGTGTTATTTTGCTACTGTCAAGGTAATTTTACACTTTAATCTCTAACTATCCAAATGCCTCAAATGTGATCATACAGGCAGGCTTTATTCAGTAACTGGTCACCTAAACAGTAACTGTAATGAACCTAAATCAACATTGTAGCAAAGCTAGTCATATTCTGGATATTCTGCAAATTTTATTTGACAGTGGGACCACCTGAACAGCGTGCTTCATTGTTATGAATGCTGGCGGGAGATGTGAATGAATTCTGTTCCTTTTTATTGAATGTGTCCTGTCCTATATTATATGCATGTGATAATTGGACCAGTATTACTTTTTATGCTATGTAGACTATCACAGCTGCATACAGGTGTTAAGTGGGGCAGGCAGGGAGGTAGGGGACTGTTATACAGTTGGGGGTATTCCTTCTAGAGGTGACTGAACATAAGAACATAAGAAATAGGAGCCAGGAGTAGGCCATTTGGCCCCTCAAGCCTGCTCTGCCATTCAATAAGATCATGGCTGATCTTCTACCTCAACTCCACTTACCTGCACTATCCCCCTATCCCTAGATTCCCTTAATATCCAAAAATCTATCGATCTCTGTCTTGAATATACTCAATGATGGAGCCTCCACAGCTCTCTGGGGTAGAGAATTCCAAAGATTCACCACCCTCAGTGAAGACATTTCTCCTCATCTCAGTCCGAAATGGAAAACCCCTATTCTGAGCTGTGACCCCTGGTTCTAGACTCCCCAGCCAGGGGAAACATCCTCCCTGCATCTACCCTGTCAAGCCCTGTAAGAATTTTGTAATGTTCCCATGAGATCACCTCTCATTCTTCTAAACTCTACAGAATATATGTCTAGTCTACTCAATCTGTCGTCATAGAACAATCCCCACATCCTAGGAATCAGTCTGGTGAACCTTTGTTGCAGTCTCTCTCTGGCAAGTATATCCTTTCTTAGGTAAGGAGACCAAAATTGTACACAATACTCCAGATGTGGTCTCACCAAGGCCCTATATAATTGCAGTAAGACGTCTTTACTCTTATACTCAAATCCTCTTGTAATAAAGACCAACATACCATTTGCTTTCCTAACTGCTTGCTGTACCTGTATGTTAACTTTCAGTGATTCGTGTACAAGGACACCCAGGTCCCTCTGAACACCAACATTTCCCAATCTCTCACCATATAAAAAATACTCTGCTTTTCTGTTTTTCCTGCCAAAGTGGATAACTTCACATTTCTCCACATTATATTCCATTTGCCATGTTCTTGCCCATTCACTTAGCTTGTCTATATCCCCTTGAAGCTTCTTTGCAACCTCCTCACAACTTACATTCCCACCTAGCTTTATATCATCAGCAAACTTGGATATATTACATTTGGTCCTCTCATCCAAATCATTGATAAAGATTGTGAATAGCTGAGGCCCAAACAATGATCCTTGTAGTACCCCACTAGCTACAGCCTGCCAACCCGAAAATGACCCTATCAATCTGGGCGTAGTTGCGCTCGGCTGAGGTTAGTGACCGAGACGCAAAGGCTACTGGCCTCTCCAACCCGTCTGGGAATTTGTGCGACAGCACCGCTCCAATGCTGTAGGGTGATGCATCACATGCCAAACGAATTGGTAGTGCTGGGTTGAAATGGGCCAACACCTCTTTTGATGTGATCAATTCTTTGCACTTCTGGAAAGCTCGTCTACGTTCGTCATCCCACTTCCATGGTACCCCTGTTTGCAGTAGGGTGTTCAGCGGGTGTAATACCGTAGACAAATTTGGTAAGAACTTGTGGTAATAGTTTACCAGCCCGAGGAACGACCTCAGTTGTGACACATTTTCCAGTGCTGGAGCCTTGACTACTGCCTCAATCTTGTCAGGGGACTTATGTAACCCCTGTTCATCGATGACGTGGCCGCAATACGAGATCTTTTTCTGGAAAAACTCGCACTTGTGGCGATTAGCTCGTAGCCCATATTCCTTTAATCTGGCGAGCACCTTCTCCAAGTTAGCGAGGTGATCACTGTCATTTTCGCCCATGACCAAGATGTCGTCCAAATAACACTGGGTCCCTGGAATCCCTTGCAGGACCTGATCCATCACCCTTTGCCAGATAGCCGGAGCCGAGGCTACTCCAAACACCAGCCGGTTGTATTGATAGAGACCTTTATGGGTGTTGATCGTAAGGTAATGTTTCGAAGCTTCTTCTACCTCCATTTGCAAGTACGCCTGGGCTAGACCAATTTTGGTGAAGCGTTTACCACCAGATAGCGAGGCAAAAATATCCTCAATTCGTGGAAGCGGATATTGCACCGTGTGAAGGACTGGGTTCACTGTCGCCTTAAAATCCCCACAGATGCGGACCTTCTTTGGTTCCCCATGCGTATTACTCAACGACCTCTTCATTACAGGAACGATGGGTGTAGCCCACTCGCTCCAGTCCACTTTGGACAGTACTCCTGAACATTCCAACCCTTCCAGCTCTGCTTCAACCGCTGGTCTGATCGCATAAGGCACTGGTCTGGCCTTCAGAAACGTTGGGCTTGCATTTTCCTCTATTTTAATTGTTGCTGTTATTCCTTTTAGTGTTCCTAGTCCCTCCTGGAACACTTCTTTTGTGTCAGTTAGCATTTTTGACAGTCGTCCAGGTGTGACGTCGTCATCCTTTTTGGCCTCAACCTTCAGTGCCTGTATGGAATGCCAATCTAATTGTATCTTTCAGATCCATTCACGTCCTAGCAGTGGTGGTCCTCCATTTGGCAATACATATATATCCATTTTAGGTATTTCCTGACCTTTATATGTCACTTTCACCATTATTTTCCCTTTGGGGTAGACTTTTTGCCCCGTATACGTCTTCAAGACAATCTCTGTAGCTTTCAAGGGTATGTGTGAAAATAGCCGCTTGTAGTCTCTTTGATTTATGACAGTTAGAGCTGACTCTGTGTCCAATTCCATTTCCACTTGGACTCGGCCTATCTTGAGTGTAACCCAGATAGTCTGGTGATCCTCCATTTCGGTTACATTATGTAGTTTCAGACAACCCAGCTCCTTGCTTCCAGAGTCTGTGTCACTTTTCTGTTCGTCTGAACCACTGTCCATCACCTGGTGTACCTTTTTGTACTTCTCCTGTGGAGATTTCTTACTGTTGGTTTTCTTCCCAGACCTGCAGACTCTTGCTATGTGTCCTGCTTTCCCACACTGTCTGCACACTTGGTCCTTGAACCAACAATCGTTCTGGTCATGTGTTGTTCTGCCGCAGCGATAGCACTTCCCTGTTCCATAGGTCATTTCGTTGTTGCCATATTCTTGCGGTCTCCGTTGTATCTCTGCAGCGCCCCTTGCGGCTGCTTCGTGTGATACTGCCATACTGAAAGCTTTGTCCAGCGTAAGGTCCTTTTCTGATGGAAGCCATTTCTGGGTTCCTTCACTTTGTAGCCCACACACAAACTTGTTCCTTAACGTGTCTGCTAGTCCCGCTCTAAACTGGCAGTATTTCGATAGCTTGCGCAGTTCCGTTAGGTACTTAGCATTGCTTTCGTCTTTGTGTTGGTTCCTTTTATGGAAATTAAATCGTTCTGCTATCAGCAGCGGTGTGGGGTTTAAGTGGTCCTGTAGGATTTCTACTATGCTTTCAAAATTCTTGTTTACCGGCTTCTCTGGGGTTATTAGATTTCACAGTAACCCATATGTTTTTGCACCCATGGAATTTAACAGAACCAGTGCTTTATTAGCATCTGGCACTTCATTCGCCCTGCAGTACACCTCAATACGTTCCACATATGTCGCCCAATCTTCGACTTCATTGTCGAACGTAGAGATACTGCCACACTTCGGCATCCTTGGTTGTGATTTTAACTATCACCAATGGCGCCTCCCGCGCTTCCCCTTCTTCTCCGCTGGCACAAAATGGTGTCTCCCGTGCTTTCCTTCCTTCCTGCGCTCGCCCGTCTTCTCCGCTGCGGCTTTGCAAAATGGCATCTCCCGCGCTCTTCCTTCTTCTCCGCGGCTCAATGGTGCCTCCCACGCTCTCCCTGCTTCTCCGCGGCTCAATGGCATCTCCCGCGCTCTCCCTGCTCCGCCGCGGCTCAATGGCGTCTCCCCTTGCTTCGCCCCGCGGACCCTGATCAGCCCGTGATCCCTGGCTGTGCTCTGCGCGTTCTTCTCTTGATATTTGTCAACGCCGCTCAGTCTAGAACCCGGCTGTTTCTTACCCTCTCTCTCTCCGGTTTGCAGTATTTTTCCTCAACGCCGCTCGGTGATCAACCCCCGGCTGCGCCCTGCTCTCTTCACCCTCTTTCTTACCCCGTTGACGCTGCTTGGCTCTCTCTCTGCCGTCGGTCGGCTCCAGCTGCCGCTGCTCGGGAAGGGTCTGCTCTGGACCTGTCGTCGGTCTCTTACTGCTCGTTGTGGCTGGGGAACCAAGCCCGGCTCTCCACAGCCTCCCCAGCGAAGTTGGATCTCTGCCTGACTGCTGGGCGGTTGCTCGCGGTCGACGCCTGTGTTCCTGGACTCGACTATTTTTTTTTTTATGTTGCAGGTAGATTCGAATCGACACTCATCGCCACTGTTAGATTCATGGTTCAGTGGATAAATAATCACACGGATGCTGTACATTAACAAATAACAGGTCTTTACTGGAGGAGGGTAATCTCTAGACTGGGGTACAGAGGCATGCGCACAGCTTATATACCGGTGTGGTCACTGCCGGTACTACAGTATACAGGAGCTGTAAAAAGTAGTTCTGACTTAAAGGCACATACACTACATCCAGTACTATTTTTTACTAATACTAATTCTTTCAGTTCCTCATTCTCGCTAGATCCTTGGTTCTCCACTATTTCCAGGAAGTTTTTTACGTCTTCTTCCGTGAAGACAGACACAAAGGCCTCGATTTTGCCAGTTGGGCAGGCTGGGGCATGTCAGGGTGGGATTCATGTCAGGACCCTGACTCCGAAGTGAAGTGTTGAAAAATTGCGACTTTCCCCTAACTGGGTAATTGATTTCCAGTGTGTGGGAATCCCTGGCCCAATGAGTCTTTTCATACAGAAAGTTGCCTTCGATGACATCATCAATGCTGTTGGATTTAAGGCCTGCAAGCAGCCTTGCTTTTTCTGGAGACTGGAAACGCTTTGGAAATTGTATGAAGGACTTAATTTACCGACCATGTCCACCAGCAAGCAAAAGTGTGCACCTCGCTTTGATGAGCCCTCCCTCCAAGCTCTGGTGCAGGGAGCAAGATCTAATAAGGAGGTGCTCTTCCCTTCCTCAGGGAGAAACAAGCCACCCCAGCAGACTAAAGCTGTGTGGCTGCAAGTGGCCGAGGAGGTCAACTCCATATCAATGAGCTGCAGAACCTGGCTGCAATGCAGGAAAAGGTTTTGTACCTTCTCCGCACAGGAAAAATATGACTTTCCCATCACCCCATCGCCTCTCCTCACCAGCACTCTGCTTTGCCAACCTCTTCCTCCACATCCCACTTGACACTTACATCCCTGCACCCTTACCCATTCCCTCTCTCTCTATGGTCACATTCACTATTCGACCATGCAGCCCTCACACTCTCTATCACTGTGATGCAATGACAACAACTTACAACACACAGGGAGAGTTCTTTGTCTCCTTCTAAGCATCTATTCTATGGATTCTCTACACTCACTCCTTCATTCTCACTCAAACTCCACTTATGTTCCTCACTGCAGGAAAAGAGAGCCCAGTATAAGAGGGAAAGAACCATGACAGGAGGAGGGCCACTCTCAGAAGCCCCAGCTCACCACCTGGGAGGAGGCGGCCCTGGAAATCGTCGGGATCGAGGAGGATTCCCAAGTGGGGGACGGACAGGCAGGTGCATCACAGTAAGCTGGTGACAGAATAGTTTGGCATCTCTCTCATTGACATTGCATGAGTCACTGATAATGAATCTGATGCTCTAACAGATTGACTTATAATCATCTGCACTATTCAATGTGCATGTAACCTTGACCTCACATCTCTAACTCTTTCCTTTACTCCCCCACAGGACCATCGAAAGCCCCCGTCCCCACTGTCCAGGTGGAAGAACCTGAGCTTCCAGACTCCTCAGAGGAAGCTGCAACCTCTGAGGGCGCTACATCAGCAGAATTCAGCATACCCAGCACCAGTGCGACCTTCGCGAGATAGAGTAGTGTTGGCACCTGGTGTATCACAGTTCACAAGTGAGCATCAGCAGATGGTGGAGACAGGGACAGCAGTGGATAGTCCTCGTCGGAGGGTGCAGGATTCTGCCAGCTCGGCTCAGCTGCATGTCGACCCTGTGCCTTCGGGTCCATCCAGAAGGAGAGCGGTGCTGGAACTCCAGGAACAGGTGCAGGAGACTCTGGCAGATTTTGTCTCCAGGGTCGGTGGGAGTGTGGAGCGAATGGAGAAATCCATCGCGAACATGAGCAGAGTCTTTGTGGAGGCATTGCCGCATGAACGCATCACCACGGAAAGGATGGCAACCTCCGTGGAAAGGATGGCTAACTCCGTGGTAAGGCTGGCTACCGTAGAGGAGAGGATGGCTACGGTAGAGGAGAGAATGGCTACGGCCATGGAGGAGCTTAGTCGCCAGGGTATGGAAAACATGGTAATTGTTCAGAATAGAATGACATCGCTTGAGGAGTGATGGTCAGCTATTGAGCATAGAAACCAGACCTTCATGGAAGTCCTCTGGAGCAGGACTTCCAGTGCAGAAACGGGTCCTCATGGCCCCTCTGAAGTGCAGCAATGTGCTGTCAAGCCACTTGCTAGCTCTGAAGTGGGGCTGACCCATGAGAGGGATGTTGGTGGCAGACAACAAGGAAGTGGGGGCACCTCACACGATCATGCTATTGCAGAGCCCTCGGTCAGAGCCCCACCAGAGTCCTCACCCAACTGAGATGGGCGTCTCAGCCCCTGCACAGCCGCAGGAGCAGCAGACTGTTGGTGAGCCCGCACAGGTTCGCCACCCCAGAGGACGGCCGCCAAAGGCATCAAGACAGGAGCAGCAAGAAAGTGAGCAAGGGCCCTCCTCATCTGCTGAAACCACAGGGGAAGCACCACGTAGGAGCACGTGTAAGAGGAAGATAAAACACAAATAGTCACAAGGGTAGTCACTTGGGTGCTGTGATGTTTTGAATTTGGACCAGCAATCATTGTCATTGTATTATAAACAGATTTGATGGTAAGCTGTTGAAGTTGTGGCCTGTGTCATTTTGCAAATGGGACTTTCATATTGAGGGCTTAGGGCGCCTTGTAATTGTCAGTATGGTGGTCAGAGTGATAGGAATCCGCAGATTCTTGTCCATTGTCGATGCTCTGGTAAGAGGGTGTGAGACAAAAGTGTTTGAATGTGCAGGCTAACCAAATCTGTCCAAGATGAGTGTGTCCCTTGCATCCCGGGCAGCAATGTTGTCGCGTGCTGGCGCCTTCTGGACTGTGCAGCTTCAGGTGGGTGACTAGCAGCTTGGCGCTCCTGTTGATGCCACTGCTGTTGGTGCTGCTGTTGTTCATGGTTCTGGTGCTGCCGCAGCTGGTCTTCGTCCGAATCTGATGACCAGGAGGAAAGGAATTAAATGGTCGCCATGTTTCTGGTATATGCCTCAGTTGAGGAAACACTCAATCAAGGTGGGGTTTCCCAGGAGGTCACACTGGAGATGGGTGTCAGGCTCCAAACTTCCACAATGAGTAGGCCTGCTAAAATTTTGCCCAGACCTGAGATAACAAAGTTCTGCCACCTGCAAATGATCATTGGTGAAATGGTAGAGCTGCAGCTGTTAGTAAGCAATCCAATTGTGAGGCTGCCAGGATTACCTGGCATGTTCCAGAGGAGGCGTGGAGGATGGGGGAAATGTCTAAAAATCGGAACGGCCTCTCAAAATGGGATAATAGAGGCAATTAAGTGGTTATTAAGGGTCTTAAGGGCCTATCCCGCCTCTTGGAGGCGGGATGGAAACAGGGTCAGAAAACATGCATGTGGGAAAATTGCTCAGAGGCGGGATGGAGGCGGGAACGGGTCCGCCTGCCATTTTTTGTGATTTTACCACCTCACACACCTCCAATCCCGCCTCCTCGGGCCTGGCAAAATTGAGCCCAAAATATTTGTTTAATTTCTCTGCCATTTCCTTATTCCCTATTATAATTTCTCCTGTCTGTAAGGGACCCACATTTACTTTCACTAATCTCTTCCTTTTTACATACCTATAGAAAATTTTACAGTCTGTTTTTATGTCTCACGCTAGTTTACTCTCATATTCTATTTTCCCTTTCTTTATCAATTTCTTGGTCCTCCTTTGCTGAATTCGAAAATCATCCTAATCCTCAGGGTTACTATTCTTTTTAGCAACATTATAAGCCTCTTCCTTTCATCTAATACTATCTTTAATTTCTCTTGTTAGCCATGGTTGCACGACTTTTCCTGTGGGGTTTTTGTACCTTAAAGGAATGTATATTTGTTGTAAATTATGTACTAATTCTTTAAATGCTAGCCATTGCTTAACTACCCTCATGCCTTTTAATGTAGTTTCCCAATCTACCGTAGCCAACTGGCCCCTCATACCTACGTAGTTTGCTTTGTTTAGATTTAAGACCCTAGTTTCAGATTTAACTAAATCACTTTCGAACTCAATATAAAATTCTATCATATTATGGGCACTCTTCCCTAAAGGTCCCTTTACTACAAGGTCATTAATTAACCCTTTCTCATTGCTCAATACTAGATCTAAATTAGCCTGTTCCCTAGTTGGTTTCTTAACATACTGATCTCTTTTTTTATTCGTATATGGGATGTGGGCATCATTGGCAAGGCCAGCATTTATTGCCCATCCCTAATTGTCCTTGGAAGGAGATGGTGAGCCGCCTTCTTGAACCACTGTAGTCCATGCGGTAAAGGTACTCCCACAGTGCTGCTGGGAGGGAGTTCCAGGATTTTGACCCAGCAACGCTGAAGAATCAGCGATATACTTCTAAGTCAGGATGGTGTGTGACTTGGAGGGGAACTTGGAGGTGGTGTTGTTCCCATGCTCCTGCTGCCCTTGTCCTTCTAAGTGGAAGAGGTCGCGGGTTTGGGAGGTGCTGTCGAAGATGCCTTGGTGAGTTGCTGCAGTGCATTTTGTAGATGATACATACTGCAGCCACGGTACGCTTGTAAGGTTTCGCAAGAACTTCCAAAATTTCTACAGCCCCGAAGATTATATTTTTGATTAAAGAAAACCTGGGCAGAATGGCCTAGAAATTAGGTTGGCTTTGCGCCCAGTTTTTGCCCAAAGAGGGCTTTTGCGCCACTTGCTAAACTTCCCCCAATATTCAGCGGTGCGGTAATGGCGGCGTTAGCCAGTAGCGCTGCGCCGCCACCGATGACGTCATCGGTGTGCGCAGTGCCCCGCTACCGCCCCGCTACCGGCCCGACCGCCATATTGAGTTGCGGCCGCCTCTTCCACGGCGGCTGCAAACAGCGACCAGAAAACGGGGCCTACCTGATGCGTTAGTGGGGCGAGTTAAGGCGGATGTGCGGCCGGCCGCTTTTTTGGCGGCCGTCTGCCCGCACCTCCTTCCCCGGCCTCCTCCACCCCCCCCTGCGGCATTACCGGCTGTTTTCCGGGAGCCCGGCACTTCTCCGTGGTGCTGGGCTCATTTGCTGGCACTAACGAGCGGCGATCGCGCTGTTGCAGGCACCTCCCCCTTAAGAGAGGGAGGAAGGCCTGCAGTACCGCAGCCTGCCGCTCCGCAGCGGGTGGCGCTGCGGCACTTAGCGCGCCGATATTCAGTTTCAGCGCCCCAAGCGGGGGCGCCGAAACCCTTGATTTGCAGCCGGCTTCGACTTGGGGCGCTGAAACTGAATATCCGGCGGGCGCAAGTGGCTCCGCGCGCAGCGGTAATTTCTGGGCGCAAGCGAGCTGGCCGCCCCAAAGTCAATTTCTAGCCCAATATATCTTAAAAATCCAGGGCATCAGAAATGGCTGTCAGGCCTTGTGGCAGAAGAAAAAAGGCAGCCTGTGCGTATGTGAAAAGGAAAGTCAAAGATGGTTGTCCGGCCTCGTGGCAAAAGACACAACACAGCCTGTGTGTATGTGGAAGGAAAATCAAAGATGGCTGATAAAGGATTTGAAAAAAAACCCAGCCTCTGAAGTAATGAGGTATTAAACTATCAATCAAATACAGTTTGGAAAGCTGCAACCTGAACAAAGAACTTTGTTTACACGAACTCTCTACAATGTTGACTCAAGAGATTAAGTACTTGAGACTCTCAATCAATTGCAGTTGGGCGGTGACCGCAGGACAATGGATTTGTTTACACTAACATCCAAGGGCTGTTTACTCAGCACTTAAGGAAACAGACTTTTTTTTCAAACTAAGACAGCTTTATTCAAACCAGTCAATGAATGGGGTAATACATTAAAACCCATCACGGTCAATGGGGACAGATCGATTCCCTTTTGTATAGCCCAGATACATCGGGATTTGGGCGCGAAGATTATGGCTCCCAATGGGTATTGTGAGCTATGGAGGCAGTTTTTGGTGGATGGACGGTATGTGGCCACCAGATGGAGACAAAGTCCCCCTCTCACTCCAATTCAGGTGAAGGCCACACCCACCTCCAACACACCTGAGGCAAATCTACCCATTAGCTCAGGAGTTCAAAAGGCAAACTAATGCATCCCTTCAGGGCCAGTGCCCGAGGAGAGGGCCAGTACATGAGGAGAAAGCCAGGACAAGGCCAAGGCCAAGGCCAAGGCTGCTGTTGGGGCCCAGCTTGCAGCTGCCACAGAGAGGTCTGCTGTTGAACCCGGGTGGAATATTGTTTAGTTCTGAGAGCCTGATGTGATCCCTGGACCGGCTGAGAAAGAGCCAGTAAAGTAACCCTGGCTTATTGTTTTTTGGAGGAAATTGATTTAAGGACTGCCTTCCTAACCACCCAGGGTGGGTGATGGTTTTGTTCTTCGTTTCTTTTTTGAACGTCATATGTTTTTGGATTTTGCCAGACGTGAATCTTTTTTCCCCGTTTTCTAAAAATAAAACACAGCTAACTGCTGTTTTTCATTTACCAATCTTGTGACTGTGCTTGTGTCCTCCACCCCTCGCATCAACACACCCTTCGGTCTAGGTGGTGGTTGATCACAGTATAAAATAACCTCTCAGGAAGCCATCTCTCTCTCTCTGCTGCCTCGCCTCCGTGCTCTGCCTACAGAAGAACAGCTCAGCAAGCCCGCCCAAAGAAGTGGAATACCAGCAGTTACTTTTAAATACTGGGGTATCTCTACTTCGGGGTGGTGAAGAATACAGACCACAGGGGCATGGAGCAGGCGTTTCACTGGTGAGCATAGATTTTCTGGCCCATTACAAGGCAACTTAGATAGGTATTAGGGGTGGGAATTAAGGGGAATTTTGTTAAAATTGTAATTTTAGTCAATTTTCCCTCGATGTGTCCGTTTCCTCTCCCCTATTAAGTAAAAGTGCTGTACTAAGAAAAGTCTGCTGTATTAAGCAAAAGTGTGCTGCACTAGATAAAAGTGCTGTATTAAGTAAAAGAGTGTTGTACTAAGCAAAAGAGTGCTGTAGTAAGCAAAAGCATACTGTATTAAGTAAAAGTGTGCAGCACTAGGTAAAAATGCTGTATTAAGTAAAAGAGTGTTATGTTAAGCAAAAGAGTGCTGTAGTTAGCAAAAGTGTACTGTATTAAGTAAAAGTGCTGTATTAAGCATAGGTGTGCTGTATTGATTATTTTCAATTTATTTCCTTTTATTTCAATAAATACTGGTCTTCTTTGCACCCAACCATGAGTTTTGTTTTGTCTACATCGCTACTGAATAAGTCCGGCGGTCAGAACCAGAAAAGGGGAGCGATTCGAAACCGTATGGGGCTCTGGAGCAGCTCAGATATTTCTGACTGGCCAGAGGCAATGACCCCAGTATATATATACCCCCTTTAGTTTCTACAAAATGGCGACTGCGGCAGGACCGTCGGCAACAGTGTCCGATGTAGCAGACGATGGTTTGGGTCTGGAGAGAGCAGCAGTTATTGGTTTTCTTTTTATCCCACTGATCTGTTTGTGGTAGGTGCCCGCAGGCTTGGGGAAGTTACCCGCATGCTTAGGGAATCTAGAGCAGAGAGTTGGGATAGGGAAAGGGAAGTTGAAGAATACCAGGCCAAGATAGAACGCCTGGTGGTCCAGTTTAGTGAGGGCAAAAGCCACATGAGGCATGAGTCAGAGTACCTGAAGTGCCTAGTGGCAGAGCCCAAGAGCAATGAGATGAGGGTGCGGGAGGAGAACACCCGCCTCATACAAGATGTGAAAGAGCAGGAGGAAAAGCTTAGGGAGGTAAAGGCAGCGTATAAGCTGGCCTGCGAGCAAGGGTTTGAGGAAGAAGATCATGGTCCCTGTAGGGAAGAGATAGAAAGCTTGAATATGGCTTTAAAGAGGGCAAAGGGGATAATATGTCTGATCAGCCCGAAGGCAGGTCAGCCGGATTTTACCGGCAACCCAAATAAAACCGTCCCACAGGCAACACCCAGGAAAAGGTTGGTCAGGGAATTAGAGGTCCCACGACCGCCACCCACAGCTCCGAGCTTTCAAGAGCTCTGGCAGCAAAGGGGGGTGGAGGATGAGGTGGTAGAGGAAGCACAGCAGGTCCCACTAGATAGGCCGGGACCAGGACCAGTGTACCCCCTCCGACAATGGAGGTACGGTCCGCCCGTTGATGAAGATGACCCAGGGGCCATCCAGAATCAGTTTGTGGTGCCGTATGGCACCCACCAGCTCAGGGGCATGGTTAGCCACATCCCCAAGCTCACTAGAAAGGGAGACCCCTCTCTGCACTTCAGGGAGATAGAGCAGGCAGCTTGTGTTAATGACTGCGATGATGCAGAGCACGCAAAAATGCTGCTGTTTTCCCTGGCAGGTGATCTCCTCCAGGCCCTATCTGGCGAGTGCAAAAGGGGGCAGAGGGATTATGAGGGCCTGAGATATTGGAGGCCATGGGACTCAATGATGGTAGTCCATTCGCCCGGGTAGAAAGAACGGTGCAGCTCCCAGGGGAGTCCCCGCAGGCGTTCGCAGACAGGCTGTGGCCAGTCTACCAGAGCACATGCCCGGGCATGCCAGGGCAGACAGCACTGGACCCAGTCCAATTGACTCACTGGCTCCATTGTCTTATAACAAACAGCCTACCCCAGATCCAAGCCCAGGTCGTGGCTTGGTTTGACCCCCGAAACCCCCAGACCACTGAAGAAGCGGTGATCCGCCGGCTCACAGTAGCCTTCAGGAACATGAGGTGTATCGAGGTGCCCCAACCCAAGGGAAAAGTCCATGAGGTTAAACCTGGGAGCCAGAGTAAGAAAGAGTGGCACCAGGAGGGGAACCGTCCCTCCCAGGCTAGGTTAAATTGTTATGGGTGCGGGAAAGACGGTCACTGGAGAAAAGACTGTAAGAATCCCTGGAAGGAGAACAAGGGAAAGGATCCCACAGCCCCAGCCCAAAAGGCAGGGCCAGATATCCCTCCCGCTGCGATCGAGTCATTTTTACAGTCCCTATGGCCTCTTCTGACTGGCCAGGGGAGAGTAGCAGCCATCACCGGTGCTTTGACCCCGTCTGCCCCACCCCACTCCCAGCAATGACTAGAGCCAGCGCAACCTGTTGACCTGTGTCCCCGCGAAAATGCTGAGGGGAGCAGGCCCTATGTTAAGATGGGGGTGAAGACGGGGCAGGGGAGATATTCGGTGGACACTGGAGCTTCCAGCATGGTGGTCCACTCGGAAGACCTGACCGATTCACCCCGGTCTAACAAGGTCCCATTTAGCTTAATGGGATCCACAGGGAAACAGGCAGCTGGGAGTGAACCTGAGACTAGAAATCCCCAGCCTGCAGCGGGTACAAGCTCACAGGCTGCACAGGCAGGCACTGTGACTTGTGCTAGGGGAGGAGCCATTCGTGACCAGTGTAAGCTGTTTAAGCAGGGGGACAGGAAAGGAGAATCCTGGGACCCTTGTAGAGCAGGTCCAGTAGCAACAATCCGGGACAGGGGAGGCACACAGGGGATAGCTTTGGCCCCAGACCAAAAGCGGGTCCAAGCCCAAGATTCCACCTTTAAGGCCACCCTGGTAAGGGAAAAGGAGTTAGAACAGAGTTACTGGCAGGCTGCCAGTTATATTAAACAATGCAGGTTGTTTGAGCCGAGGGCAGGGAAACAGGCAGCTGGGATTGTACCTGAGACTAGAAATCCTCAGCCTGCAGCACGTACGCACACACAGACTGCACACACGGGCGCAGTCGCGTGCGGGAGAGGAGAAGTTCCCCAGCACTTGGCCCGAGCGATTTCCCCCTCTCTTGTGGGACTCCGGGGAGGAGCCTGAACCAGGTTTTAGACCTGAAGGGGAAGGCTCTCAGCCACCGGCAGCTGGTGGCAAGGGATTGCCTGTCCCCAGCCCAGGTTTGGGAAGGGAGGGACCCGACGGAGGAGGTCCCCAGCCAGCAAGGAGTGTGACCTAAGCTAAGGGTCCACTCGCCAGGGTAGCCACACCAGCGACACTCCCTAGGAGGTCTCTTCGGGTACCCCAGCCCAAGAAAGTATGGTCACCAGCTTTCCAGTGGAATAGGGTGGTCTCCCGAGTCAGGGAGAAGCCAAAAGACAGAAGTCCCCAACCAGCAGCCATAAGCTGCGAGGGACGAGAAGTTGGGATCAATCCTGCCACGCCGCAGGGAGCAGCCTGTGGCAGCCCAAACAGGGATTAGGTTGGCCGCCCGGAGACGGGCGGCGCTTGTATATAGCTTTGTTCAAGTAATGTGTATAAAGGATTAAGGTAGAACAGGTTAATTTAAAAATTTTATATTGCAATTTCGGTAGTGTTAATTATTAGAGTATAAGTTTTAAGTATGGTACCATTCCAGAAGTTGTATTATGTGAGCCAAGGTCGTGGGACCTGATCACACACCCCCGAGCCAGGGGACCTGGCTAGATGTTTTCTTTTTAAAGTCTTTTTCAGAGTTCCAGAAGGTACAGAGGACCATCGTGTCTTTGGATGCTCAAGGAAAGGAGCACCCCTAGCCCACGACGGGAGGGGTCTGCAGGAGGCAGATGCCCACAGCATTTAAACTGTTATTGGAGATCCCGATTAAGATTAAGAGTTTACAAAAAGCTTGTTAATTATTTTATATTTTGTATTATGTATTGGTCCCAACTCCAAAGGAAATAATGTGTGAATTTAGTTCCTAACTGTAAGATTGTACTACTTGTTTAGAGTTAATTGAACAAATTGCATATGCCTATGGATTATCGTGTTTGCAGATTGTAAAATTTGAAATACATTTATGGCTGTAGAATGGTGCCATTTATTAAAGTGTCAGGCTATTGCATTATATAAAAAAAAAGGAAAAGGGAAGCTTGTTTTCTTCCATTTGTTTTTTTAACAGATATGTTTTGGCTTGGTGGTAATCCCATTAAAGATGTTGTATCATGTTAAAACTATGTCGCAAGTGGAGCAGGGGCATTGGACCCCTCCATGCTAGAATTATTGTAAATTCTCAGTGGTGCAAGGGCATTGGTCCCCTCCGTGTTTGAATTATTGTACTAATCATGTTTTTCTGTCGATAGATGCCTACCGTGTACAGCGATTCTCTCTGAGTAAGGGGAGATGGAGGTGTCGGGGGATCACAGATAGATATAGATAAGTATAAGGGAAGGTTGTTTGTGGGGGAACAGAAATTATTGCTCACCTTTGGACAGGATACTACAAGCAAGTTTTAGTATCCGATGGGGGACTGTAAGGTTTCGCAAGAATTTCCAAAGTTTCTACAGCCCTGAAGATTATATTTTTGATGAAAGAAAAACTGGGTAGAATTTACCTTAAAAATCCAGGGCATCAAAAATGGCTGCCAGGCCTCGTGGCAGAAGAAGAAAAGGCAGCCTGTGTGTATGTGAAAAGGAAAATCAAAGATGGCTGTCCGGCCTCGTGGAAAAAGACACAACACAGCCTGTGTGTATGTGGAAGGAAAATCAAAGATGGCTGATAAAGGATTTGAAAAAAAAACCCAGCCTCTGAAGTAATGAGGTATTTAAACTGTCAATCAAATATGCTTTGGGAAGCTGCAACATGAACAAAGAACTTTGTTTACATGAACTGTAGGGGGCATCTTTTACCTGGTTTACGGTAATTTACCTGGTCAAGCAGCCTTTTTTTCCCACTACACTGTGACCAATACCAAACAGCGGTTTCGAATCACTAAACCCACCTTCGAGTTCTGACTGGAGGAACTTATAATTAATGATATATTAAAACGGACAAAATGGTCTGGATGCGAGAAAATCAAACTTTATTAACTAAAGAAAACTACACCACATGATCAAAGCAATAAAGAAACTACACCACATGATCAATGTAAAATTGCTTAACAGGGGAAGGCAGACGGCAAAAATGAGGGATAAATGGCTACAATGTAAGTCTTACAATCTTAGCAATTTCCCTTAAATTACCACCCCTCTAACTCCTTACTAGATTGCCTTGCTGAGGAGTCAGAAACCTGCTCACCTATGGTCCAAAGAGAGAGAAGAGCTCACCTGCAGTCCAAGGCAAATAAGAGAGAGATATGCTTCTGAGAAGCTATCTTTATATCCTGGGAGCTCCTGCTGTTTTGGCGCTGAAAAGCTCTGTGTGCAAATTCGCGCCAAAAAGTTCAGATACATAAGAGAAAGGCCATGAACTTCCTCCATTCATACATGAGACATCACGTAGTAGAGTCAATTTCAGTGAATGGATGTGTGTAATCAACCCAATTGTGCTTGCTGTCCGATGATTGGCTGATTCAAACGGGCTATTTCCCAGTGGCCAAACTGCTCCCATTGTCTGGCATGGGTTTGGATGGATTACCCATTCTTTTAAACTGTTCCCCTCATCTGTGAATGGCTTTGAATGGAATTGTATCACTATGTAAACAGCTTGGGAGGCTATAGTAAACAAAGCCATTTCCTGTGGTCGGCTGAAACCACAATTGATTGACAGCTTTAAGCAGTTTCTGTAAACACATCGATTGTATTGGCAGGGCGGGGGAACTCCCCCCCCCCCGCTTCCCCAACCGGACCCGCCCATGCTACAGGGTGACTGACAGCCCGGCTCCATTCAAATGCTAACAGAAACTCCCCTTTGATTGGCAGGTCTTTCTCACAGACACACTTACAAGCTGCTATTGTCTCCTGCCATGTGGTCCGACAGCCATTTTAAGCCCTGGAATATTAAAACAGTCCAAAACTCCATCTTTTAATAAAATGATTTTCCTCTCAAAGTGTGCGATTTTCACACAGTTCTTTGATTCCAGTGTCCAAGTGCAGCTCTGCCTACGAGCTTTTCAATGCAGCCTTTTTGCAGTTCTGGGTATGCTTTAAAGCATTGTCCAACCCAGAGACAATTTAAATCACACAATTCTTCGTATTAATGTTTCCCGATCTTCGAGGCTGAGGGGATTTTTGTGAACCCCTACATTACTCTCTACAATGTTGACTCAAGAGATTAAGTACTTGAGACTGTCAGTCAATTGCAGTTGGGTGGTGACCGCAGGACAATGGATTTGTTTACACTAACATCCAAAGGCTGTTTACTCAGCACTTAAGGAAATAGACATGTTTTTTTCAAATTAAGACAGCTTTATTCAAACCAGTCAATGAATGGGGTAATACATTAAAACCCATCACAGTCAATGGGGACAGATCGATTCCCTTTTGTATAGCCCAGATACATCGGGATTTGGGCGCGAAGATTATGGCTCCCAATGGGTATAAAATAACCTCTCAGGAAGCCATCTCTCTCTCTTTGCTGCCTCGCCTCCGTGCTTTGCCTACAGAAGAACAGCTCAGCAAGCCCGCCCAAAGAAGTGGAATACCAGCAGTTACTTTTAAATACCGGGGTATCTCTACTTCGGGGCGGTGAAGAATACAGACCGCAGGGGCACGGAGCAGGCATTTCACTGGCGAGCATAGATTTTCTAGCCCATTACAAGGCAACTTAGATAGGTATTAGGGGTGGGAGTTAAGGGGAATTTTGTTAAAATTGTAATTTTAGTCAATTTTCCCTCGATGTGTCCATTTCCTCTCCCCTATTAAGTAAAAGTGCTGTACTAAGAAAAGTCTGCTGTATTAAGTAAAAGTGTGCTGCACTAGGTAAAATGCTGTATTAAGTAAAAGAGTGCTGCATTAAGCAAAAGAGTGCTGTAGTAAGCAAAAGTGTACTGTATTAAGTAAAAGTGCTGTATTAAGCATAGGTGTGCTGTATTGATTATTTTCAATTTATTTCCTTTTATTTCAATAAATACTGGTCTTCTTTGCACCCAACCACGAGTCACGTTTTGTCTACATCACTACTGAATAAGTCCGGCGGTCAGAACCAGAAAAGGGGAGCGATTCGAAACCGCACGGGTCTCTGGAGCAGCTCAGATAGTTCTGACTGGCCAGAGGCAATAGCCCCAGTATATATATACCCCCCCTTTCTACACGCTGGTGGTGGAGGGAGTGAATGTTTAAGGTGGTGGATGGGGTGCCAATCAAGCAGGCTGCTTTGTCCTGGATGGAGTCGAGCTTCTTGAGTGTTGTTGGAGCTGCACTCATCCAGGCAAGTGGAGAGTATTCCATCACACTCTTTATGTGTGCCTTGTAGATGGTGGAAAGGCTTTGGGGAGTCAGGAGGTGAGACACTCACCACAGAATACCTAGCCTCTAACCTGCTCTTGTTGCCACAGTATTTATGTGGCTGGTCCAGTTAAGTTTCTGGTCAATGGTGACCCCCAGGATGTTGATGGTGGGGGATTCGGCGATGGTAATACCGTTGTGAAGGGATTATTACTAGTCCTAGCCCCTTTAGGGCTACCCCGGATCAGGCATATTCCCCAGACGTTCACTTTCAACTAAAGTTAGAAGTAGCCGAATCCTAAAGACGCTTAATTGGGTCTAAAGGTCCAGACTATTTCTCCCTAAAGGAAAGGAACAACTTGAAGATGTTACCGTCCTCCAGATAGCACTTTTAATAAGTTTAACTAGACTGTAACCTTCCGGATATTATGAGGGTCCAGAAAACTCCCCCAAAATTCTGCAACTCCTCACCAAAGAGCGTACAGAGATTGAGTTTGCTAGTTTGATACAGAAGTACTATGTGAGACAATTCTAAAAATATATAGATTTATTAAAGAACCGACATGTAATTACAGTTGGTGATTCAATCGCAACATTAACAGTGCCAAATACAAAAAGCTTTTACAATCTTATTATCAGAGATCCTTATTCTCAAATCTTAACTTCGTTACATTTTTACATTTCTTAGTCTTATTCCAGGATATCCACCAAAATCAATTACAGTACCTTTTTGATCCCCGAAACTCAAAGAGTTGTAGACTTACAGAACATGCCTCTGAAGCCGAGAATCACTTTGCCCCTTCAAGCAAATCTGTCTTCCCATTTGAAAGTCTTATTTTTATACCCTTTCTCAGTGGTATATCCTTTGAAGTTTTCTGCTGATGTAAGCTAATTATCTCTAGTCATTTTTCTGTTGACCCCTGCTATTGTTACAGTTAGATCAGCTTGTGGCATTAAGAATTATGTCTCCTGTGTAGGTGTCTCAAGCTTAACACAAAAACAATGTGATGGCTGGTTCATCTATTTGATGTCATTCTTACCAAAGTCTTCTGTTTGTATCTTTTTACAACGTGTAAATTAAAAACACCTCAACCGGATGCACCACTGTCTTCTTAGTTACCTCAACTGTTTGTAACAGTGTGTCTCCGTGTTTCATTTGATGTCATTTTTACAAAGGCATATGTTTCTTTAATTTTATGTGATTCTTTCCAAAATGTTGGTTTAAGACACTTTAACAGGGTATACCATTGTGTTCTTTCCAAGGCTTCAGACTTTCTGGAACCTCTAACCTTCTGCTTCAATACGGCTATTGATTCAGTGTCAACAACTTATCTTATCTTAATATCCTGTATGCTGTTTACAGCTTTTCCATTGTTAGGTTTTTAGATTTTCAAGCCCAGTAGTATGTCATGTTTTAATAAAGTCAAAATTCTTTCATAGGATGGTGTATTTTTCTGAATAGGTATATTTCTTATTCCTTCACAATTGGATGTCAAGGGGATGTGGTTAGACTCTTGCTTGTTGGAGATAGTCATTGCCTGGCACTTCTGTGGCACGAATGTTACCTGCCACTTATCAGTCCAAGCCTGAACGTTGTCCAGGTCTTGTTGCATGCGGGCATTGTAAGGGGTGGTGTGTGGGTCAGCTTCACCTCTGACTTGTGAGCAGTTCGAATTGCTCCCACTCCCTTGGTTCTAGACCTGAGACTTATTTGGGGGTTGTGATGAAAAGTGCAGCAGACAACTGAATTTTGGTGAAAGGAATAAGATCTTTATTGAGAAAGAAAAATATACAACACAATAATCCTAACACTCTAAATTGGGGGAACACTTCAGACTATACGAGGGAAAATAACAATAGACAGAATACTTCACCGCTCCCAATCCCACTTCACTAGCTAATTCGGGCTCCAGAGGACCAGGGATAATGCTCACCAAAACGACTTCTTTTGGCAGTTGTAGAGGTTCGCGATTTCAGGGTTCTCTAGATGTGTCGGTTGGGGCCTGCCATACCCCGGACGTGGCAGAGGACTTCACCTGCGTGGCTGGTCAGTCTTCGCGAGTCCGCTGATGCGGTAGGGTGTGTATTGGATCTATCAGGTAAGTACCCAATTTCTTTTGGTCAGAAGTAGGGTTTAGAGTCTTTTCAGTAAAATCTTACCCAGGGGTAAGTCAGGATAGATTGTAGAGTGGAATAACTTGTGGATCTTCGGTTTTCTTCTGAGTTGGGTTTTGTTGGTCGCGGTAGCCCAATATTACCTGGTTGCTGGTAATATTTGGTTGTTTGTTTCGTGGGGCCCTGGTCTGCCGCGAGGTCTCCGACAGTGTGTTACTTCTTCGAGGGGGAGCTTCCTCTTGGACTGACTTGACTTGACATAAATGATGAAGCGAAGCTCTTTTATTCAACTCGTCTCCGCTCCTTGAACGTTCCTCTCACTCAACTGCTTGAACCGTTCAACCTGAACTGGACCCGCACTCCTTGAACCAAACTCTGGGACCACACTGCACCTTTGTTGAACTTGTCTTCTTCTTCGAACTGAATTGCTCGACCGTTTGAACTTTGTCGAACTGCTTGACCTGCTGTTGTAAAAGCAGGCCCTCAATTATACCGTTTGAGGCCTGCTGACCTGCGCGCCAAGCTCTGTCTCATTGTTAGTTTTGGCGGGCTCGTTAACATTGATGGGTTAAAAATTGTTTAATATGCTTCGGGATGGTCCCATCGATCTTAATTGGTTTAAGATTGCGTGAAGTGGTTTCGGGGTGGACCCATCGATTCTTACGTGGTTTTAAGCGATTGTTTAACCTCTTGTTTAATTGCAGTAACATTTGTCTTTTCCTGTGGGGCCCAAGGTTCTTTTGTTAGTTGGTGGCATGTTCTCCATTATGTATACTTTGGATGGTTCTGTAATTTTGGGTGGGAACTGCTCTTCCGTTGGTCTATTGTAATTATGTAAAATGACTGAGACAGTCCAGATAGTCCCCAGGCAGCTTGGCTAATGCCAATACTCAAAACTGTCCATTTACAGAGGCCAATCCCAATTCCTTTGTTGCAGCCTTTTTCCTTCCACAGGTTTGGACATGCTTTTAAAATAACAACCAAAATCCTGGGGTCCTTGATTTTTAAATCTCCCTTTTAGGCCCAGTATTCTTATACCATTCTGACACGGTTTATTTACAGTCCAAAAATCCCCTCCTTAGGGTAATCTTCTTGGTTTTGGGGAATCTGTTGAATTTTGTGAAATCTTACATTCCCTCCTGTGATACTCTATTTGCTAGAGTATCATACTGGGTGAGTAAAATTTCTGATCTCTGAGAGCCAAACTTCCCCTTGTTATCTAACTAAAACCCAAAAACACATACATTCCCCTTTTTGGTGTAGTGTTCAAAATATATACAAGGTACGAAAATCCAGTTACATTAACATCCAAGCATGGAGGGGGTCCAACACCCCTGCACCACTTGGAGAAACATAGTACACATATAGAGAGAAAAAATAATCACCCATAGTCATAAAACTTTACTTTTAATAATGGTTAAGGTTTGTTTTATACTTGGTCATAGGCTTTATTTTTATGTTTGTCCCATGCGCTCTCATGTTGAGATTGGAGCATCCTGTCTCTCACCTTGCACTCTGTGCACAGAAAGTAGAAAACTATACCGAGCTGGCAGACTACTAAAATGTGTGAAGCCAGTCTGATCCAAGAACGGACCTCTATATTTTCAAAAATATCCCACCAGGGTGGAACTACGATATCTAAAATCTTGGCCCCTATATCGACTGTCTTCTGTTCTAATGTGTAGAAATGCTTTTGTGATATGGCCACTGCTTTTAATAGGTTGGTAAGATGTTCGGGTAGAGGGGGAATTTCATAGCCAAAATGTGCGACGTAGTTTTGCAGGTTGGTGATGTTTTCCCTGACAGTGAGGTGAACAGTGGAGGGTTCAGGAATGGGGACAATCCGTTCCTGGGCCACTTGAACTTCTGCCTCGGGTTTAAAGCAGAAACTGCTGTCACTAACCGGACACCAGATGTGCTGTCCATGCTGATAGTGGGGCGCACTTGTGGTGACACAATATGTCCCACCTCCTATGAATGCTACCTGTGGGGGAACATGGCCTTGTGCCATTACCTCCATGGTACAGTTCACAGGTTGTGCGCCAGCAGCTCTAAACCCGCACTGTGGTCTCGAATAGGCATTCAAGTGCTGGGGACACAGTATTATGTGTGCTCCCCAGCTCCGGCACCCGGAGAGGTCAGTACCTGTCATAGCATGCTCCCACTTTATGACATAAGGTGGGACCGCTGCGAAACGGACATGTGCACCCCCTTGAATAACTCCAATGTTCTCCACCCTGTATACCGGTGCGGGTTCGGCTGTCCCACCCATGACCAGGATCCTCACTACTACCCCCTTGATAGTGTGATTGGAACGTCCACAATCCACTGGGACAGGGTAGGCTTCAGAGGCTAGGCGGAGCTGACATGGGCTCAGTGAATTACTAAATGGGTGGAGGGCTGCGAGGTGCTTGTTGCTAATCCAGGAGGGGACTAAACCTTGTTTTAAATCCTCCAGGTTGCTACGGCCCTCACCCAGCAACCATGCCCCATATAGCACGCACACCTCATTCTGTGCAGCCTGATCTGAAGCATTTCTGTCCTCCCGTATGAGTGCATTTACTGTTTTGGCATGTCTCTCTAGCTCAGCAATTATCTCTTTTAAATGGACCGTCATGGCTTGGTCCTCGTGTAGCTCTGAGCCTACCACTGTGTTCTCCTCTGTTAGGATTTTTCTTAATTGGGTCTTTAAACCATTTATCTGTGTTTGCAACTCTATATCATCCAGGCTATTTGTTACTGAGGATCCTGTATTATAGGTTGTGGAAAATATCATTCCAGGTTTCCCTTCTTTGTCTCCCAGCGCCCATAGTATGCTCAGGGTGTAAACTGTACAGTTTCGCTTTGTCTACATTGGCAAAGTCGAATTCATAAAACTTTCTAAACATTTCCTTGAGCAGGGCCTGGTACAACTGTTCTGTCTCCTTAGGGCACCATTCAGGTAAGTGTACCTCGGTCAGGTTCAGGATCACTGAGGCCACTGCATAGTGTACCCCCTGGTTCAGCAACTTGTCGGTTGGCACTAGGACTAACCCATTCCCTGGTCCCTTGGTGGTGGTAGGACACCTCTGTACTATGGTCCGTGACGTCGTGATCATGGGCAGGGGCTTTCGGGGGCATGTTACGAGTTCAGTGGCATTGACTGGGATTGGGGAGTGTGGGACCGCGTAGGCATGCAGGCTAGAATCCCACTCCATCCCCTCCCTGGCATCTTGCCATTGTCTGTGGAAGATGATGGATATGCCTGTGGGGCAGACTTTCTCTGACCCCCACATACAGACATATATTCCCTGTTCCGACTCCCACCACTTATCCCAACACACACTCATTCCCCCTCGGGTCCCTGTGATCGTACGGTGGGTGTCGTTCCCCAATTGTTCCCAGTCGACTGTCCGGTCCCCTATGCCCCTGCTCAGCTTCCTGAGCCACCACCACCTATCCAGGGGAATCTGTCCCTTGCATGTCAAACACACACGTTTCCCCTCAGTGTCGCTGACCCTTGTAGCAACGACCTGTACCCTGGGGCACGGGATGGAGGCCTCCCCGTATGTGAAACCGGTCTGGCTGGAGTATTGTGTGGAGTTAGGCCCCAGCCACCCTGGCCATCTTCCCTCATGGAAGTAGATAGCGAGCTCCTCCACACCCCGTTCGCCTCCCCCAGCAGTAACAATCGATGCTCTCTCTCCCGAGCACCCAAAGATGTGGGAGTCCTCCACGTCTCCTCGGTCACCGATGCTCACCCCTACCAGGGCGAGCAGGAGCAGAAACTTTCCCATGCCGATTTCCTTTCTGTAGGGACACGCAAAACAAATAGCCATGTCCCAAGAAGGTTCTCTGGCTTGACACAGTTATCGAGTCTCAAAAACTTAAACCTTTCATAAACTGAAATTAAACAATAATAATTCCTAAAACTACCAAACTGTAAAAACACACTTAAAATTCATCCAGAAAGCTATGTACATCTTCCGCCTGTCTCCGGACGGCCAGGCTAATTCCTGTTTGGTCTCTGTCTTCTGTGGCCTCTGGGCAGCTTGTACGCCTGGGCGTAAGGTGGCCTGTGCCACCGGACCCAGAGAGTCCTCCTTAAAAGACCTGGGAGTTTCCCTGAATCCCAGTTAATCGGGGGAGTGTGCCCTCCTGTGCTGCAGCACTCTACCCCCTTCGGTGTGGCTGCTGGCTCCCTGTCCTGTCCTGTGGGTTCCGGGCAGCCTGATGCCGCAGGCTGGGGACCCTTGTCTCTCTCTCTGCCCAACGCTACCTCTCCTGTGAGTCCCTCACCATTGGAGGCGGCAGGCTGGGGATCCCTATTTTTAGGCTGATCCCTTACCTTGGGCATTCCCATTTGGGTTGTGGCCCTCCCGGGGCTGGGCCGTTTGAACTGATACACGTGACCACGATAGTTTAGTCTGTGGTATGCGAGGAGACCTCCTTAGGGCGTGTCCCAAATAATTGGTGGGAGGGCCCCTCCAGTAACACAAGCCACTGCCCCCTCTGGTGCGGTCTGTGAGTCTGCCACAGCTGCAGGCTGATGATCTCTATTTTTAAAATAGTTTACCCTTTCTCGCCGTTACCCTTTCTCAGGTTTAAACAGTTTGCACTGGTTAATGTGGAACCACTTTGTGTGGCGGGGCATCTTTATGGCATAGACCATGGGGCTTGCCTTGTCCACAATGCTGTACGGCCCCATGTACAATGGTTCAAAACTCCCTAACCGGGCAAAGTTCCTCACCATGACCTGATCCCCTATCTCCAACTCGTGGTGCCTGTTGGGTTCTAGCAGCAGTCGGTTACTCCGGTGCTGTTTTCCCATGTTGCTAGCAGCCTGCCAGTGAATCTGTTTAAGGTGTTCAAACAGATTCCTGACGAAGCTGTCCCGGTTCACCTCTCTGAGCTGACCTTCTGTGAGCACCGGGGCTAGCACATGGGTGGGGGTCTGCATAACCCTACTAGTCATGAGCTCGTGTGGGGAATACCCTGTGCTTTTTAACTGGCTGGCTCGGATCCCCATTAGGATCAACGGTAAGACTTCTACCCACTTCTTGGGTGAGTCTCCCGTCTCCTTGCGCAGCTTTTCTTTTATAGTGCGGTTTAAACGCTCCACAGGACCCGATGACTGCGGGTTGTAGGAGACGTGCCACTTCCCCTCGATGCCGAGTACCATGAGGGTCTCTTGCATGACCTGTCCGGTAAAGTGACTCCCTTGATCGGACTCCACATACTATGGCAGTCCCCATCGTGAGAAAACTTCCCTGACCAGGATCTTAGCTGTACTTAATGCGGTAGCTGTTCGGCAGGGAAAAGCTTCCACCCACTTTGAAAACACATCCACCAGGACTAGGCAGTACTTGTAGCCTCCCTGGGCGGTGGGTAGGGGCCCGATGTAATCGATCTGGATCAACTGCCATGGTCCCTCTACCTCCTGATGTGTCCCAAAGATACCTTCCTTTTCTGGGGGTCAGGGTTATTGGCAGCACACACCAGACAGCTGGCACAGAACTTGCGGACCTGTTCCCTCAGTCCTGGCCAACATCCTGCCTGTTCCACCCGCTGCCAGGTGGTCTCAGGCCCGGGATGCCCTGCTCCTGGACCCTCATGGGCCAGTTGGAGGAATTCCCTTTGGTGCTGCTGCGGCACTACCCATTGCTCCCCACTGAACAGCATGCCTTCCTTGACGGTGATGGCTGCTGTACCGTAAAGGCCCTCTACTTTCTCCCCTTTTGTGAGCGCGTTCAGGACGGCTCTGAGGACGGGATCCTGTACCTGGGCCTGCTTTAGGTCCGGGACCAAAACTACCCCCTGTGTGCCTCCCTTGTCCCGGATTGCGGCTACTGAACCTGTTCGGTAGGGGTCCCAAAACTCTCCTTCCCTGGCTCCCTGCTTGGCCAATTCATCTGCCTTTTGGTTGCCCTCCTGCATGGGTTCTGTCTTTGAATGGGCTTTAACCTTATGGATATAGATGTTCCCTTCCTCCCCTATGGTTTTCTCCAGCAGAGGCTTGATTGCCAGAGGTGTCCCGTCAGCTGAGGTGTATCCACGACGGGACCAGATGGCCAGATATTCCATACACGAATTGCATGTGAACATGCTGTCCGAGCAAATCGTGTACGGGGTAGGGAATTTCTCGGGGTGTGTAACCACGTACACTACCGCGGACAGTTCAGCCTGCTGGGCGCTCATGGTGCTGGGGAGTTTAATTGCCAGGGCAATGTCCGCCCCTGGGTCATAAACTACACACCCTGTGAGACGTTCCCCAGCAGATACTGTGCTTGAACTGTCTACATGGATTTTGCAGCCTGTGGGGTGTATCCCGGCCCGAAAACCTATGTTGACTTCCCATACTCCTTCAATGGAACACCGGTGGAAGTCCCTGGATAAATCATGTTGGCTGCGAGCTTCGGCTCACAGAGGCCTTTCACCCTTATGTCCATCTGGGAGAGAAGCAGGGTCCAGCGAGCAATGCGGTCTCTGCTCGCTGTCCCATCTTTAATTCTCCCATCTAGGAGCATTTGGGTGGGCGTGTGATGGGTGAGGAGGGTGATGGGCGAGGTGCCTGTGAAGATCAATGATCTTTTCACAGCCCAGTGAGTGGCGAGGAGGTGCCTCTCACAGTTGGAGTAGCCCTTCTCCACATCTGTGAGTATCCTGGTGGAGTAAACCACCTGTCTCAGCTGACCATGCCGCTCCTGGAGCAGCACTGCACTCAGACTGCCCCCGCTGGCTGCTACCTCCAGGAAAAACTCTTTTCCCCCATCAATAGCCCCTAGAGCCAGCGCGGTCTGCAGATCTTGTTTGAGTTTTACAAATGCTGCCTCGCAACCCTCATCCCAAACCCACTCCACTCCCTTATGTAGGAGTCAGAGCAGAGGGGCTGCTGTGGCTGCGTAATCCTCAATAAAATCTCTGCAGTACCTGGTCAGCCCTAGAAAAGATCTCACTCCTGTTACTGTATTGGGGGCTGGTAACTCTTGCACTGCTTCCCTTCTGGCTTTATCGATGGCCCTTTCCCCTGCGCGCACAGCCAGCCCTAGGAATTTTACTTCCTGTTGGCCAATCTGTACTTTCTTTGGGTTTACTTTAAAGCCTTCTTGCCTGAGCAACTCCAGCAGTTCAGCCAGTACTGGACCATGTTCCTCTCCTTCATTGGTGAACAGGAGCAGGTCAGCCACATAATTAACTAACTGCCAAGGCCGGCTGGGCATTCTGAAGGGGGAGGGTGAACAGTCAGAGGTCGTGGTTCACATTGGGACCAATGACATGGGTTGGAAGAGGGATGAGGTCCTGTAGCAAGAATTTAGGGAGCTAGGCAGCAGACTAATGAGCAGGACCTCAAAGGTTGTAATCTCTGGATTACTCCCGGTGCCACGTGCTAGTGAGTATAGGAATAGGAGGATAGAGCAGATGAATGCGTGGCTAAAGAGTTGGTGCAGGAGGGAGGGCTTTAGTTTCCTGGATCACTGGGTCTGCTTCTGGGGAAGGTGGGACTTGTACAAGTCGGACGGGTTGCACCTGAACCAGAACGGGACAAATATCCTTGCGGGGAGGTTTGCTAGTGTAATGTATATATCTTTAAGGGGGGAACTACTTTTTACAGCTCATGTATACTGCAGTACCGGCAGTAACCACACCTGTATATAGCACTGAGTAGTAATCTGCACAGTTCAGTTCCAGAGTGAGCCACATTGAATAAACACCTGTTGTACCGTTCCCCTGCAGTCTGGTGTCTTATTACTCTCGGACACAACATTGGCGACGAGACAAATTCGATCCTACCTGCAACTCTGCATCACCTCCCAGGGATTCGTTCCTGGAGACCAGTAGATTGGAGGTCAAGGCCAGAGACACTGGCGTCGACCATGGGCAACCGCCCAGTCATCCAGCAGAGACTCGAGAATTGCGGGGGAGGCTGTTGAGAGCCAGGCTTGGCTCTCCAGTCGCGGTGGTCCAGCGAAATGGGCTGGCAACAGGTAGTGCGCAGACCCTTCCCGGACAGCGGTGGGCTAGAGCCCGACCGAGCGGCACAGCAAAGGGCCGAGCAGCGTCGACGGGGGAGAGAGAGAGAGGGCAGAGCGCACAGGGCGCAGCTGGTGTTCAGGGGCCGAGCAGCGTCGAGGAGAGGGAGAGAGACGCGCAGAAACCCACGAGGCGCCGCCATTGCCACGAGGACCGCTGAGAACGGCGTTGGCAGCAGCGCAGGAGAAGCGTGTGAAACCTACAGGGCGCCGCCATTGCCACGAGGACCGCCGAGAGCGGCGTTGGCAGCAGTGGGGGAGGAAGGAAAGCGTGGGAGACGCCATTTTAAGCCATTTTAAACCACACCCAAAATGCCGAAGAGTGGCAGTATCACCGCATTTGACAATGAAGTCGAAGATTGGACTACATATGTCGAACGAATAGAGGTATACTGCAAGGCAAATGAGGTGTCAGATGACAAGAAAGCGCCGGTATTGTTAAATTTAATGGGTGCAAAGACGTATGGCTTATTACGAAATCTAGTAACCCCAGCGAAGCCAGTGGCAAAGAGTTTTGGAGACATAGTGACGATACTACAGGAACATTTAAACCCCACACCGCTGCTGATAGCAGAAAGATTCAAGTTTCACAAACGGAACCAGCATAAGGATGAAAGCAATGCTGAATATTTAACAGAACTGCGCAAACTATCAAAACACTGCCAGTTTGGAACGGGACTGGCAGATACCTTAAGGGACAAGTTTGTGTGTGGGCTTCAAAGTGAAGGAACCCAGAAACGGCTTTTATCTGAAAAGGACCTTACGCTGGACAAGGCTTTCAGCATTGCGGTATCATATGAAGCAGCAGCACGAGGCGCTGCAGAGATACAACAGAGACCGCAAGAATATGGCACAAACGAAATGTCATACAGAACAGAGAAGTGCTATCGCTGCGGCAGAACAATACACGACCACAATGATTGCTGGTTCAAAGACTGTGTGCAGACAGTGTGGAAAAGTAGGATACATAGCACGAGTCTGCAGGTTGGGAAAGAAAACCAGCAATAAGAAATCTCCAAAAGAAAAGTACAAGAAGGTACATAAGGTGACGGAGAATAGTTCAGACGAACAAAAGAGTGATACCGACTCCGAAAACAGGGAGCTGAGTTGTCTGAAACTACATAATGTGATCAAAACGGAGGATCACCGAACCATTTGGGTCACTCTCAAGATAGCAGGAGTCCAGGTAAAAATGGAATTCGACACAGGATCAGCATTAACAGTCATAAACCGACGGGACTACGAGCGGCTATTCTCACACATACCCTTGAGAGACACAAAAATTATTTTGAAGACGTACACGGGGCAAAAAGTCTACCCCAAAGGAAAAATAAGGGTGACCGTTATATATAACGGTAAGGAAACACCAAAACTAGACCTGTATGTATTGCAAGATGGAGGACCACCATTACTGGGACATGAATGGATCCGGAAAATACAGCTGGATTGACATTCCATACAAGCATTGACTGTGGCTGCCAAAAAGGATGACGACGTCGCACCTGGGCGACTGTCAAAGATCCTAACCGATGCGCAAGAAGTGTTCCAGCAAGGACTCGGAACACTAAAAGGCATGACAGCAACAATTAAAATCGAAGAAAACGCAAGCCCAAAATTTTTTCAGGCCAGACCTTATGCAATCCGCCCAGCCGTCGAAGCAGAGCTGGAGAGTTTGGAACGTTCAGGAGTACTGTCCAAGGTAGACTGGAGCGAGTGGGCTACACCCATCGTCCCTGTGATGAAAAAGTCGTTGAGCAGCACGCCTGGGGAACCAAGGAAGGTTCGCATCTGTGGGGATTTTAAGGTAACAGTGAACCCAATCCTTCACACCGTACAATATCCACTTCCGTGGATTGAAGATATTTTCGCCTCGCTATCTGGAGGGAAACGCTTCACTAAGATTGATCTGGCCCAGGCGTATCTGCAAATGGAGGTAGAAGAAGCATCAAAAAAATACCTCATAATCAACACCCATAAAGGTCTCTACCAATACAACCGGCTGGTATTCGGGGTAGCATCAGCTCCGGCTATTTGGCAAAGGGCAATGGAACAAGTCCTGCAAGGGATCCCAGGGACCCAGTGTTATTTGGACGACATCCTGGTCACGGGCGAAAATGACAGTGATCACCTCGCCAACCTGGAGCAGGTGCTCACTAGATTGAAGGAATATGGGCTCCGAGCTAACCGCCCCAAATGCGAGTTTTAAAAAAAACAGATCTCGTATTGTGGCCCACGTTATCGATAAAGAGGGGTTACATAAGTCCCCAGAAAAGATTGAGGCAGTAGTCAAGGCTCCAGCACCGGAAAACGTGTCACAACTGAGGTCGTTCCTCGGGCTGGTAAACTACTACCATAAGTTCTTGCCAAATTTGTCTACAATACTACACCCATTGAACACCCTACTGCAAACTGGGGTGCCATGGAAGTGGAGTGACGAATGTAAACGAGCTTTCCAGAAGAGCAAAACACTAATCATATCGAAAGAGGTATTAGCCCATTTCAAACCAGCACTACCAATTCGGTTGGCGTGTGATGCGTCACCCTACAGCATTGGAGCGGTGCTGTCACACAAATTCTCGGACAGCTCAGAGAGGCCAATAGCCTTTGCGTCATGATCACTAACCTCAGCCGAGCGCAACTATGCCCAGATTGACAGGGAGGCCCTCAGCCTAGTGTGGGGAGTGAAAAAGTTCAATCACTATCTGCACGGGCAGAAATTCACCTTGCTGACTGACCACCAGCCTCTTGTCTCCATTTTTAATCCGAAGAAGGGCATTCCGGTGATGACTGCGCAACGACTACAAAGATGGTCACTCTTTCTGTAGCATCCGAGGATCAATAATACTCAGACTGCAGGAGAACAATAAAACAGGTATTTACTGAACAGAGAGTAATTCAAGACTGAAGTACAGAAGCATGCTATGGCTTTATATACAGGGGTGGTCACTGCTGGTACTGCAGTATAGAATCAGTTCTTCTCTTAAAGGTACATACACAACAATTCCTCCCCTTTTAGATAAACAGTACATAACATTCATTTAACAACGAAATAATAACTAATTACAATTACAATTTTCTCTGTACTATATACATCAACTGAAATAATCATTTATAAGTTCAGTCTTTGAGGAGGCTTCCTGATCCTGACTGGATAACGCCTTTCTCGAGTATCCTGTTCTTGCGGCGGAGTTGATTCTGGCTCATTGTCAGCTTCCAATACCACTGCTTCTGAGGTAGATGCAATCTGTACTTCGGGTTGATTACCAGGTGCACCTGCTCGTGGTATGGGTTTGGCTTGTTCCTGTGACTCTAGAATCTGGTAAGCATGGCATCTCACGATGCTCTCTCCAACATCCACTGTGTACATTAGTGGTCCCTGCTGTGTGCATATCGTTCCTGGCTGCCATTTTTCTGTTCGGTAGTCGCGGGCCAAGACTGGTTGCCCTATCTTGAAGCTCCTGGTTGGCTTCTCATTTATGTGCTGGAATTGCTTATCCTCAACATCTCGTCTTATGTTTGGTTTGAGCAAATCCAGGCGACATCTTAGCCTTCGGTTGAAGAACATTATGGCTGGAGTTTGGTTGGTGACTGCATGTGTCGCATTCCGGTAAGCAAACAAGAAATTATCCACCTTGTGTTGTAGTGGTATGTCGTCATTATGCATTGCCTTTATTGCCTTTTTAAAGGTCTGAACAAACCTCTCAGCCAATCAATTTGTGGCTGGATGATATGGGGCAGATGTGTAATGTTTCACCCCATTATTCCTCAGAAACCTCCGGAAATCCTCGGACACAAACTGTGGCCCATTGTCGGAGCAAATCTGTTCAGGCAAGCCATTCCTGGCGAAGATGGTCCGTAGGATTGCAATAGTTTTCTCCATGGTGGTGGAGGACATTTTGATGACCTCTGGCCATTTTGAATGGGCGTCCACAACGATTAGGAACATTGAGTCCATAAATGGACCAGCAAAATCAATGTGTACCCATTGCCATGGAGATGAGGGCCACTCCCATGGATGTAGCGGGGCCTGTGGTGGAGCGTTTTGGACCTTCTGGCATCCTGTGCATCTCTTGGTCATATCCTCGATTTCTTTATCGATTCCCGGCCACCACACAAACGCCCTGGCTTGGCTCTTCATTTTTACCCCTCCCAGATGACCCTCATGAAGCTCATTGAGCACTCTATCTCTCAACTTGGGGGGAATTACCACTCGGGATCCACACATCAAGGTCCCCAGGCACACTGACAGCTTTTCTCTCCTTGGCGAGAATGCTGGCAACAGTGAGTCGCCATGTGCTGGCCATCTCTTCACCGTCAAATCATAGGCCCGAGAGAGTGTCGGGTCATTTTGGGTTTCCTTCTCTATACTTGAGCTTGTAACAGGTAGACATTCGACTTGTACTTTTCCTTAGTAGTTCTTGTAGTGTTGGTTTTCTTTCCCGACCTGCAGACTCTTGCTATATGTCCCATTTTCCCGCATTGCCTGCATACTTTGTCCTTAAACCAGCAGCCCTTCTGATCATGGGTTGTTCTGCCGCAGCGATAGCACTTTTCTGCTCCATACGCCATTTCGTTAGCGCTGTATTCTTGTGGTTTCTGTTATATTTCTGCAGCTCCCCGTGCTGCTGTTTCGTAGGATACTGCCACGCTGAAAGCCTGTTCTAGCGTCAGGTCCTTTTTCGAAAGTAGTCGTTTCTGGGTTCCTTCACCCTGGAGCCCGCAGACAAACTTATCCCGTAAGGTGTCTGCCAGTCCTGCTCCGAACTGGCAGTGCTTCGATAACTTGCGTAGTTCCATAAGATAGTCAGCATTGTTCTCATCTTTGTGCTGGTTTCTTTTATGGAACTTGAATCTTTCTGCTATCAGCAGCGGTGTAGGGTTTAGGTGTTCCTGTAAGATATTAACAATCTCTTCAAAACTTTTCTCTATTGGTTTAGCTGGGGTAATTAAATTCCGCAATAGGCCGTACATTCTCACGCCCATCAAATTTAATAATACCTACGCCTTCTTTCCATTGGCCACCTCATTGGCATTGCAGTACACTTCAATTCTTTCCACATACGTGGTCCAGTCTTCTACCTCGTTGTCGAAAGCAGTGATACTGCCACTCTTCGGCATTTTGGTTGATTTAAATTGGCGCCTCCCACGCTTTTCCTTCTTGCCCTTGCTGCCACGCTGCTCCTAGCATTCTACGGGGTAATGGCGGCGACCCACGGCTTCGGCGTGTCTCTCTTTTCCTTCCCCGCGTTCTATCCTCTCCACGCTGCCCTGTTCTTGAGCTCCGACCGCGCCCTGTGCGCTCCACCCTCTCTCTCTCTCTTCCTCCCGACGACGCTGCACGGCCCCTTTGCAGAGCCGCTCGATCGAGCCCGAGCCCGCCGCAGTCCGGAAGGGTCAGCGCACTACCTGCTACCAGCACGACTTGCTGGAGCACCTTGACTGGTGAGCCAGGCCCAGCTCTCCACAGCCTCTCCTGCAACTCTCCGATGGATCCCTGGGCGGTTGCCCGCAGTCGACGCCCGCCGTTCTGACTTCGACCTCCAAGAAGCTTCTCTTCATGGAAAAGATCCCCGTGAGGTGATGCAGTACTGCCGGTGAGTTCAAACCTGCCTGTCGCCAGTGTAGCGTCCGAGGATCAATAATACTCAGACTGCAGGAGAAGAATAAAACAGGTATTTACTGAACAGAGAGTAATTCAAGACTGAAGTACAGAAGCCTGCTATGGCTTTATATACAGGGGTGGTCACTGCCGGTACTGCAGTATAGAATCAGTTCTTCTCTTAAAGGTACATACACAACACTTTCTAGGGGCGCACCACTATGAGATTGAATATAAGGGCACGAAACAGCATGGAAATGCTGATGGGCTATCACGCCTGCCACTGTCTACTGCAGAGGAAGCACCAGCAGTGGATCCTGTCGAAATATTTCATTCGACTATAGTTGAATACCTACCAGTAACTAACGCTCGTATAGAACAGGAGACCTGAAATGACCCGACACTGTCTCGGGTATATGATTTGACGGTGAAGGGATGGCCAGCACATGGCGACTCACTGTTGCCAGCATTCTCGACAAGAAGAGAACAGCTGTCAGTGTGCCGGGGGACCTTGATGTGTGGATCCTGAGTGGTAATTCCACCCAAGTTAAGGGATAGAGTGCTCAATGAGCTTCATGAGGGTCATCTGGGAGGGGTAAAAATGAAAAGCCTTGCCAGGGCTTATGTGTGGTGGCCGGGAATCGATAAACAAATCGAGGACCTGACCAAGAGCTGCTCAGGATGCCAGAAAGTCCAAAATGCACCACCACAGGCCCCTCTACACCCATGGGAGTGGCCCTCATCTCCATGGCAATGGGTGCATATTGATTTTGCTGGTCCATTCATGGACTCAATGTTTTTAATAGCCGTGGATGCGCACTCGAAATGGCCTGAGGTCATCAAAATGTCCTCCACCACCACGGAGAAAACTATTGCAGTCCTACGGACCATTTTTGCCAGGAATGGCTTGCCAGAACAGATTTGCTCCAATAACGGACCACAGTTTGTGTCCAAAGAGTTCCGGAGGTTTATGAAGAAGAATGGGGTAAGGCATTACACATCCGCCCCGTATCATCCAGCCACAAATGGATTGGCTGAGAGGTTTGTACAAACCTTTAAGAAGGCAATAAAGGCTATGTACAATGACAACATTCTGTTGCAGCATAAGGTGGACAATTTCCTGTTCGCCTACCGGAATGCGCCACATGCAGTCACCAACCAGGCCCCGGCCATGATGTTCTTTAACCTAAGGTTAAGATCTCGCCTGGATTTGCTCAGACCAAACGTACGAAGAGATGTTGAGAGTAAGCAATTCCAGCACATCCATGAGAAGCCAACAAGGAGCTTCAATGTAGGGCAACCAGTCTTGGCCCGCGACTACCGAACAGAAAAATGGCAGCCAGGAACGATATGCACACGGCAGGGCCCACTAATGTACACAGTGGACGTTGGGGAGAACATCATGAGACGCCATGCTGACCAGATCCTAGAGTCACAGGAACAAGTCAACCCCATGTCTCGCCCATACGTACCTAGTGAGGAACCCGACGTACAGGTCGCATCTACCCCAGAAACAGTAGCATCGGAAGCTGATGACCCAACCGACGACAGGGTGCCAGAATCGCCTCCGCACCAAGAGCGAGACACTCGGGAAAGGCGCTATCCAGAAAGGATCAGGAAATCTCCCCAAAGACTGAATATATAAATGGACTATTTTCAGCTAACGTTGTATGTTACAAGTGTTAATTGTAATTAGTTTGATATTTAATTGTTAAATGAGTGTTATGGTACTGTTAATCTAAAAGGGGAGGAATTGTAATGTATATACCTTTAAGGGGGGAACTACTTTTTACAGCTCATGTATACTGCAGTACCGGCAGTAACCACACCTGTATATAGCACTGAGTAGTAATCTGTACAGTTCAGTTCCAGAGTGAGCCACGTTGAGTGAACACCTGTTGTACTGTTCCCCTGCAGTCTGGTGTCTTATTACTCTTGGACACAACAGCTAGCACTGTTTGGGGGGGTTTAAACTAACTTGGCAGGGGGATGGGATACAGAGTGGAGCTATAATAGGGGGTGATATACAGCCAAATATAGAGGAAAAAATAAGTCAGACTGGAAGGCAGAGCAAATATGTAACGGCACAAGGTAGTAGGGCAAGGCTAAATGGCATTTATTTTAATGCAAGGAGTCTTACGAATAAGGTGGATGAACTGAAGTTGTTGATGAACACATGGGAGTATGATATTGTTGCTATCACGGAGACATGGTTGAGGGAGGGGCAAGACTGGCAGCTCAATATTCCAGGGTATAGAATCTTCAGGCGAGACAGAGGGTGGGGGGGAGGGGGTAAAAGATGAGGGGGTGTCACAATATTAATTAAGGAGACAATTACTGCTGTAAGGAGTGATGATATATTAACAGGTTCCTCTAATGAGGCCATATGGGTTGAACTTAAAAACAAAAAGGGGGCTAGCACTTTGCTGGGAGTGTACTATAGGCCCCCAAACAGCCAGGGGGAGATAGAGGAACAGATATGTAGGCAAATCTCAGAGAAGTGTGCAAATAATAGGGTAATTATAGTGGGGGATTTCAACTTCCCCAATATTAACTGGGGTAGTCAGAGTGTGAAAGGCTTAGAGGGTGCAGAATTCTTAAAGTGCATCCAGGAGAGCTTTTTGAGCCAGCATGTTGAAAGTCCTACAAGAGAGGGGGCGGTACTGGACCTAATTCTAGGGAATGTGGCCGGGCAATTGGTAGAAGTGTTAGTAGGTGAGCACTTTGGTGACAGTGACCATAATTCGGTGAGATTTAAGGTAGTCATGGAAAAGGACAAGGATGGACCGGAAATAAAGGTTCTAAATTGGGGGAAGGCCGATTTTAATATGATAAGGCAGGATCTGGCCAATGTGGACTGGGATCAGCTACTTGAAGGAAAATCCACATCGGAGCAATGGGAGTCTTTCAGAAAGGAAATTGAGAGAGTACAATGGCAACATGTTCCCGTAAAGGTCAAGGGTGGGACCAACAAGCCCAGGGAACCTTGGATGTCAAGGGATATACGAGAATGGATTAGGAAAAAAAGGGGGGCTTTTGGCAGATACAAAGGACTAAAGACAGAGGAAGCCCTAGAGGAGTATAAAAAGTGCAGGGGGATACTTAATAAAGAAATTAGGAGAGCGAGGAGGGGCCATGAAATAACACTGGCGAGCAAAATAAAGGAAAATCCTAAGGTGTTTTATAAGTATATTAAGGGCAAGAGGATAACTAGGGAAAGATTAGGGCCCATTAGGGACCAAAGTGGCAAACTGTGTGTAGAGCCAGAGGATGTAGGTGTGGTTGTAAATGAATTTTTTGCATCTGTGTTCACTATGGAGAAGGACGATGTGGACATAGAAATCGGGCAGGGGGACTGTGATATACTTGAACATATTAGCATCGAGAGGGAGGAGGTACTAGCGGTTTTAGCAGGCTTGAAAGTGGATAAATCCCCAGGCCCAGACGAGATGTATCCCAGGCTACTATGTGAGGCAAAGGAGGAGATTGCAGGGGCTCTGACACAAATTTTCAGAACCTCTCTGGCCACAAGGGATGTGCCAGAGGACTGGAGAACAGCTAACATAGTACCATTATTCAAGAAGGGTAGTAGGGATAAACCAGGGAATTACAGGCCAGTGAGCCTAACATCAGTGGTAGGGAAATTATTGGAAAAAATTCTGAGGGACAGGATTGGTCTCCACTTGGAGAGGCAGGGATTAATTAGGGATAGCCAGCATGGCTTTGTCAAGGGAAGATCATGTCTGACCAATTTGATTGAACTTTTCGAGGGGGTGACTAGGTGTGTGGATGAGGGTAGTGCAGTGGATGTGGTTTACATGGATTTCAGTAAGGCTTTTGATAAAGTCCCACATAGGAGACTGGTCAGGAAGGTAAGAGCCCATGGGATCCAGGGTGCCTTGGCACATTGGATCCAAAACTGGCTTAGTGGCAGAAGACAGAGGGTGATGGTGGAAGGTTGTTTTTGTGACTGGAAGCCTGTGTCCAGTGGGGTACCGCAGGGATCGGTGCTGGGTCCCTTGCTGTTTGTGGTCTACATTAATGATTTGGATGTGAATGTAAAAGGTATGATCAGTAAGTTCACAGATGACACGAAAATTGGTGGGGTGGTAAATAGCGAGGCGGGAAGCCTCAGGCTACAGGACGATAGAGATGGGTTGGTCAGATGGGCGGAACAGTGACAAATGGAATTTAACCCTGAAAAGTGTGAGGTGATGCATTTTGGATGGACTAACAAGGCAAGGGAATACACAATGAATGGTAAGACCCTAGGAAAGACAGAGGATCAGAGGGACCTTGGTGTGCATGTACATAGATCCCTGAAGGCAGCACAACAGGTGGATGAGGTGGTTAAAAAGGCACATGGGATACTTGCCTTCATTAGCCGAGGCATAGAATATAAGAGCAGGGAGGTTATGATGGAGCTGTACAAAACGCTGGTAAGGCCACAGCTGGAGTACTGTGTGCAGTTCTGGTCGCCACACTATAGGAAGGATGTGATTGCTTTGGAGAGGGTGCAGAGGAGATTTACCAGGATGTTACCTGGGCTGGAGTGCTTCAGCTATGAAGAAAGACTGGACAGGCTGGGGTTGTTTTCCTTGGAGCAGAGAAGGCTGAGGGGGGACCTGATTGAGGTATACAAAATTATGAGGGTCATAGATAGGGTGGATAGAAAGGAACTTTTCCCCTTAGTAGAGGGGTCAATAACAAGGGGGCATAGATTCAAGGTAAGGGGCAGGAGGTTTAGAGGGGATTTGAGGGAAAACTTTTTCACCCAGAGGGTGGTTGGAATCTGGAACTCGCTGCCTGAAAGGGTGGTAGAGGCAGGAACCCTCACAACATTCAAGAAGCATTTGGATGAGCACTTGAAATGCCATAGCATACAAGGCTATGGACCAAATGCTGGAAAATGGGATTAGATTAGATAGGGCTTGATGGCCAGCGCGGACGCGATGGGCCGATGGGCCTCTTTCTGTGTTGTATAACTCTATGACGCTATGACTCTAAGCCCTTTAAACAATTTGCCATGCATTGGTGAAAAATGCTGGGGCTATTGTGGAAACCCTGAGGTAGGCAGTTCCAGGTGTATTGTTGGCCTTTAAACATGAAGGCGAACTTCTACTGGTCCTCTCTCCGGAAAGGGATGGACCAAAACCCACTGGAAATATCCAGCACCGTGAAGGTGGTTGCGGAGGCTGGGATACTTCCGATGAGGTCGGCGACAGCTGCGACCGTGGGTGCACAGGTGGGGATGTTTCGGTTGAGTGCCCGATAGTCCACTGTGGCCCTCCAGGAGTTGTCCGGTTTTCTAACCGGCCACAGTGGAGAGTTTACATGGGTGGCTATCGGTCTCAATACACCCTGTTTGACCAGAGAGGTCATGGCCGTTTCCATGTCAGTCTCCGCCTCCTTGGGGAAACTGTATTGCTTTTGTGGTCGGGTCATGGGGTCCCCGTTTACACTAACTTCGACCCTGTTTACTCTTCCACTATCATGTTTATGAGTGGCAAATGCGCCGAGGTGTGCTCGCACAAATGCCTGGTACTCCAGTGGAGTGTTACTGACCATTAGTTCGAGGTCGTAACCCTCCTTTGGTTTTAAAGTGCACAAGGTCCCCTTGCCCTGTTTCTCTGGGATAACTGCCACTTCACTTTCTTTGCCGGTGCATGCTCCCCACAGACAGTGGTTCCTAAGATCCACTAGAATCCTGTGGCCTATGATAAAACCAGCCCCCAGGATCCCTTTCCCCTCCTGCTCCCATTTCATTAAAACACAGGTCCACTTGGTGTGGAGTGCTCCTAAATGAATGGACAGTGGGATGGAGAACGAGCCAGCCTGCTCATTACCTGTAAACCCCACTAAGCTGTACGGGACCCCGTTAGACAGAGGTGAGGCAGTGGGGTTATCTGAATAGACTATGGTGCTCGATGCTCCCGCGTCCAACAGATAGGTCCCTTTCACCTTTTCCACCTCCATCTTAACAAGCGGTCTCTTCCACGCATCATACTCAAGGGGACACAGGTAGACAGGCTGCAGTGGCTCTAGTCATAGGCCTGTGTTGGGTGGGGCAGATGGAGTTAAAGCACCCGTGGCTGTGGCTACCTTCCCTGGGCCAGCTAACAAAAACTGGAGCGCAGCCACTATCGAATCAAGTGTGGGGGGAGAGGTCGGTGCTTCTGTTTTTGGGGCAGGAGCTGGGGAGTTTTTCCCTACATTATCCTTCCATGGATTTCTACAGTCCCTTCTCCAATGCCCACTTTTTCCGCACCCGAAGCAGTTACGCCTCGTATCGGAAGGGTTACCCCCTTCCTGGTGCCATTCTTTCTTACTAGCAGGTTTCATTTCGTGAACCTTTCCTTTTGTTGGGTGTTCTTCTACCCCTCTACCATTACGGTAAGCCAGGGTCAGTTGTCTGACCACTGTCTCCTCGGTGACCTGGGGGCCTTTCGCGTCAAACCAGAGCTCAGCCTTGGCTCTGATCCGTGGCAAGCTGTTTGCCACCAGACTTCGGAGCCAGTGGGCCAGCTCGTCCTGGTTCATGTTAGTCCGGTCGAGATCCCCATTGCAGGCACTCTTGTACACAGGCCACAGCCTGTCTGCGAAAGCCTTTGGGGTCTCCCCTGCTAACTGTGTAGTCTTCTCCACCCGGGAGAAAGGATTACCATCGTTCATACCCATGGCCTCCAGAACTTCCTCCCAGATGGCAGCATACCCCCCTTGCCCCTTCTTGCTCTCTGCAGATAGGGACTGGGACAACTTGACATCCAGGGAGAACAGGAGCATTTTGGCCATCTCAGAGTTGTCACCCTCGTTGATGCCTGCTGCTTGCTCCACCTCCATGAAGTGGACTGAGAGGTCTCCCTTTTGGGTGAGTTTGTTCAGGTGGCTTACCATAGCCCTAAGCTGTTGGGTACCATGGGGAATCACGAATTGGCTTTCAAAGGGTCCCTGACCCCCACCACTGCCGGGCGGGCCAAACCTTTGCTGCCGAGCCGGGCACATTGGCCCTGGCTCTGACCTTTCCTGCATTGGCTTGCCCCCTTCTCCCTGCTGCCAAACCGAGTTAAAACCCAACGCCACAGGTGGTGGTGGTGTGCACTCTTCCCTGCCCTCCCTACAGATTGCCTGTCCTTCCTGCTGCCCAACTGAGTCGTTCCCCGGCGCCACAGGTGACATCTAAACAGTTTCTCCTTCTACTTCCAGGCCCACCCAGGCCGCACCCGGGCTCACTAGGCATACCATGCCTTTTGCCCTGGACAGAGCAAGGTTTAAACTGTTGATCTGTTTTTGGCAGGGACCGTGATCTCCCGCTTCAAAACCCCTAGTGCTTGCTACCTTATAAGCTGCCTGCATGCCTCTTAATCTCTCTTCCTGTTCTTTTAATTGCCTGGTAAGGCGGACGTTCTCTTCTCGTAACACCAACTCATTACCCTTTGCCTCGATGACTTGACACCAAAAATATTCATGTCTGTTCCTGTTTTTTTCCGCTATCTGTAATTTCTCCTGACTTTGGGCCTTTAATTCCTGCAATAGTCCTTCCCCTGCTAGAGCCCTTGCTTGAGACAGCTGACCTGATTCCTGCAGCTCTGCTGTTAGTGCCTTAATTCTCTGATCTAAAAGCTGGATCTGTCACAGGGAGCAGACCAACCAGATGGCTTTCTCCACAGACCTTTTGTTGTCTTTGCTCTCAGTCCATTTGGTTGCAGCATCCATGGGATGCTCAGCGCGCAACAGACTGGTCACCTATTTCTTGGTGATATTCACCTTCTCAAACACATAAGAGGAAATCCTCCCTTCCATCTTATTTCTCTCTTCAAAAACAGTGTCTACTGCAGCACATCCCTTTTGCCCAGGTCCTGCCGTGGTCGCCATTTCTGTAAGGGGTGATGTGTGGGTCAGTTTCACCTCTGACTTGTGAGCGGTTCGAATCGCTCCCAGTCCCTTGGTTCTAGACCTGGGACTTATTTGGGGGTTGTGATGAAAAGTGCAGCAGACAACTGAATTTTGGTGAAAGGAATAAGATCTTTATTGAGAAAGAAAAATATACAACACAATAATCTTAACACTCTAAATTGCAGGAACACTTCAGAATATATGAGGGAAAATAACAATAGACAGAATACTTCACCCCTCCCAATCCCACTTCACTAGCTAAGTTGGGCTCCGGAGGACCAGGGATAATGCTCACCAAAATGACTTCTTTTGGCAGTTGTAGAGGTTTGCGATTTCAGGGTTCTCTAGATGTGTCAGTTGGGGCCTGCCATACCACTGACGCGGTAGAGGACTTCACCTGGGTGGCTGGTCAGTCTTCGCGAGTCCGCTGATGCGGTAGGGTGCGTATTGGATCTATCAGGTAAGTACCCAATTTCTTTTGGTCAGAAGTAGGGTTTAGAGTCTTTTCAGTAAAATCCTACCCAGGGGTAAGTCAGGATAGATTGTAGAGTGGAAAAACTTGCGGATCTTCGGTTTTCTTCTGAGTTGGGTTTTGTTGGTTGTGGTGGCCCAATATTACCCGGTTGCTGGTAATATTTGGTTGTATGTTTCGTGGGGCCCTGGTCTGCCGCAAGGTCTCCGACAGTGTGTTACTTCTTTGAGAGGGAGCTTCTTCTTCAACTGACTTGACTTGACATGAATGATGAAGAGAAGCTCTTTTCTTCAACTCGTCTCCGCTCCTTGAACATTCCTCTCACTCAACTGCTTGAACCGCTCGACCTGAACTGGACCCGCACTCCTTGAACCGAACTCTGGGACTGCACTGCACCTTTGTTGAACTTGTCTTCTTCTTCGAACTGAATTGCCCGACCGTTTGAACTTTGTCGAACTGTTTGACCTGCTGTTGTAAAAGCAGGCCCTCAATTATACCGTTTGAGGCCTGCTGACCTGCGCGCCAAATCAGCTCTGTCTCATTGTTAGTTTTGGCGGGCTCGTTAACATTGATGGGTTAAAAATTGTTTAATATGTTTCGGGATGGTCCCATCGATCTTAATTGGTTTAAGATTGCGTGAAGTGGTTTCGGGATGGACCCATCGATTCTTACGTGGTTTTAAGCGATTGTTTAACCTCTTGTTTAATTGCAGTAACATTTGTCTTTTCCTGTGGGGCCCAAGTTTCTTTTGTTAGTTGGTGGCATGTTCTCCATTATGTATACTTTGGATGGTTCTGTAATTTTGGGCGGGTACTGCTCTTCCGTTGGTCTATTGTCATTATGTAAAATGACTGAGACAGCCCAGATAGTCCCCAGGCAGCTTGGCTAATGCCAATACTCAAAACTGTCCATTTACAGAGGCCAATCCCAATTCCTTTGTTGCAGCCTTTTTCCTTCCACAGGCTTGAACGTACTTTTAAAATAAAAAACGAAATCCTGGGGTCCTTGATTTTTAAATCTCCCTTTTAGGCCCAGTATTCTTATACCATTCTGACACGGTTTATTAACAGTCCAAAAATCCCTTCCTTAGGGTAATCTTCTTGGTTTTGGGGAATCTGTTGAATTTTGCGAAATCTTACAGCATGGACTGCTTCACTATCTGAAGAGTTGTGACTGGTGTTGAACACTGTGCAGTCATCAGCGAACAGCCCCATTTGTGACCTTATGTTGGAGAGAAGGTCATTGATGAAGCAGTTGATGATGGTTGGGCCTAGGACACTGCCCTGAGGAACTCCTGCAGCGATGTCCTGGGGCTGTGATGATTGACCTTCAACCACCACAACCATCTTCCTTTGTGCTAGGTATGACTCCAGCCAGTGGAGAGTTTTCCCCCCGATTTCCATTGACTTCAGTTTTATTAAGACTCCTTGATGCCACAGTTAGTCAAATGCTGCTTTGATGTCAAGGGCAGTCACTCTCACCTCACCTCTGGAATTCAGCTCCTTTGTCCATGCTTGGACCAAGGCTGTAATGAGGTCAGGAGCCGAGTGGTCTTGGTGGAACCCAAACTGGGCATCAGTGAGCAGGTTATTGGTGAGTAAGTGCCATTTGATAGCACTGTCGATGACACCTTCCACCACTTTACTGATGATTGAGAGTAGACTGATGGGACAGTAATTGGCTGGGTTGGATTTATCCTGCTTTTTGTGGACAGGACATACCTGGGCAGTTTTCCACATTGTCGGATAGATGCCAGTGTTGTAGCTGTACTGGAACAGCTTGGCTAGAGGCACGGCTAGTTCTGGAGCACAAGTCTTCAGCACGATAGCCGGGATGTTGTCAGGGCCCATAGCCTTTGCTGTATCCAGTGCGCTCAACTGTTTCTTGATATCAAGTGGAGTGAATCAAATTGACTGAAGACTGGTTTATGTGGTTGTGGGGACCTCAGGAGTAGGTCGATATGGATCATCCACTCGGCACTTCTGGCTGAAGATTGTTGCAAACGCTTCAGCATTGCCTTTTGCACTCACGTGCTGGGCGCCACCATCATTGAGGATGGGGATATTCATGGAGCCTCCTCCTCCAGTTAGTTGTTTAATGGTCCACTACCATTCATGACTGGATGTGGCAGGACTGCAGAGCTTTGATCTGAACCGTTGATTGGGGGATTGCTTAGCCCTGTCTATAGCATGCTGCTTCTGCTTTTTAGAAAACTGTCATGCATACATTCCATGAATTTGTCCTCCACACTATTATTGCAAATTCGGTTTGCCCAGTCTATATGTAGATTAAAGTCCCCCATGGTTACTGTATTACCCTTGTTACATGCGCCTCTAATTTCCTGATTTACACTCTGCCCTACATTACAACTACTGTTTGGGGGCCGATAAGCAACTCCCACCAATGTTTTCTGCCCCTTGCTGTTTCTTAGCTCCACCCAAACTGATTCTACTTCTTGATTTTTGGAGCTAAGATCCTTTCTCTCTACTATCTTTATCCCATCATTTAATATCAGGATGTTCCCAATGATGGGTGAAACTAGAACTAGGGGGCATAATCTTAGAATAAGGGGCTGCTCCTTCAAAACTGAGATGAGGAGAAACTTCTTCACTCAGAGGGTGGTAGGTTTGTGGAATTTGCTGCCCCAGAAAGCTGTGGAAGCTACATAATTAAATAAATTTAAAACAGAAATAGATAGCTTCCTAGAAGTAAAGGGAATTAAGGGTTACGGGGAGCGGGCAGGAAATTGGACATGAGTCTAGGTTCGGAATGGTTGTGGCCCTGTGGGTAGTGGAGCGGGCCCAGGGGCCGTGTAGCCTGGTTCTGCTCCTACTTCTTGTGTTCTAATTCTGCTAGATTTCAGGAGATGGTTTTATTCCTGTTCCTGGCTGGGGTGGAGATCGCCTTTACAGAAGGTAAGTACTGTAGAAAATATAGGGACAGAGTGATCTCCTGGACGAGTTTCGATCGCCTAGATGGGTCGGAGAGGAATTTCCCAGATTTTTTCTCCCAAATTGGCCATTGGGTTTTTTTTTACCTGGTTTTTCGCCTCTCCCGGGAGATCACATGGGTTCGGGTGGGATGGAGAGTGATAGTATATTTGAGGTTAGGATCAGATCAGCCATGATCTTATTGAATGGTGGAGCAGGCTCGAGGGGCCGATTGGCCTACTCCTGCTCCTATTTCTTATGTTCTTATGTTCCACCTTTTCCATTTTGCCTATCTCTTTTAAAAGTTATGTAACCTGGAATATTTAGTTCCCAACCTTGGCCACATTGCAACCATGCCTCCGTAATGGCTATTAGATCAAACCTATTAATTTTTATCTGCGCTATTAATTCATCTATTTTGTTGCGAATGCTTCTGGGTAGAAGAGAAATTGGTATAATGTCCTGAATTCCAAATGAATACTTGGTGTCAGCTGACTATGGCATGGCCTTGATGTGGCTGCAAGGAAACCCAAATCCCCAGATTGCCCTTCCTGCCTGAGATGTGGAAGATATAGTGCAATTAGCTTTGACTTATTTCTATGTTTCCCTGATGTCACCTTAGTCACTGATGCCTTATTGCCTTTGTTACTCTCTCTGCCCTTTCCTGACCCACTCTGCTTATTTTTACCCAAAACTTTACTCTGCTCTAGATCCTTGACATTTCTCTTGCTGTTTTTAAATTTACTCTTTCCTGAATCCTCCCCACCCCCCCCCACATTAGTTACAACCCTACCTACTGCCCTAGTTATTCGGTTCGCCAGGACACTGGTCCCCGCCCGGTTTAAGTGGAGCCCGTCCCAATGGAACAGCTCCCTCTTTCCCCAGTACTGGTGCCAGTGCCCCATGAACCAAAGCCCCTTCCTCCCACACCACTCTTTGAGCCACGCATTTAAACCTCTAATCTGTTTGTCCCTATGCCAATTTGCGAGTGGCTTAGGTAACAATCCAGAGATTACTACCTTTGAGGTTCTGCTTTTTAATTTGGGGTGGTGGTGTCCGTAGAAGAGAAATGGGCATAATGTCCTGAATTCCAAATTAATGCTTGGTGTCAGCTGACTATGGCATAGCCTTGATATGGTGCAAGGAAGCCCAAAGCCCTAGATTGCCCTTCCTGCCTGCAATGTAGAAGATGTGTTTAAAGGAAGACCTCAGTCGGAACATAAACTGAGAAGAAAATTGGCAATTAAAAAAAAAAAACACTTCCAAAATAAAACGTGCTTGCAGTTCAATCTCCATCCATTGCACTGGTAAATATTCCACAGTGACCTTCAATAATGAGCAAAGTGTATTTATTCAAATTTTAGCTTGAATCACCACAACATTCCAACACAGTTTCCAAAATGCTCCCAGGGAGAATGCTGACATTTTCCTCAGGGCTTTTTTCTGAACTTAAAGCCAAACCTGATGAGTAATTTTTTCCAAAGTCAGGAGGAGACTTGAAAGCAAAAAGTTGATACGGAGCCTAATTAGGTTGGCAAAAAAGCAGTGAATCGCTAAAGCTGGAAAAACAATTGGAATAAAAAAACTGAAGCCCTTTCTTGGTGACAAGTGCTCAAATGGTTAGCAGTGCTGTGATTGATGTAGTGTGAAGGTATTTAGGAAACATTGCAAATTGGTAACGTGTTTTTAATGAAGAATGTTCAGTTATAGGCAGTAAAATGGAAACAAATCTTTACTCCGTTAATTAGTGCGGTAACCCCCAACCCCCCGCCATATATAATGGGATTATAAATAAACTAGCTGAAGTGCCCGGCGGTGCCGAGGGTCTTTTGAGGGCATGTTGTTGTTGGAAGAGAGAGAGCGAGCGACTGGGGGGACGAGAGAGAGCAACTGGGGGGAAGAGAGAGAGCGACAGGGGGACGAGAGAGAGCGACTGGGGGGAAGAGAGAGAGCGACTGGGGGGAAGAGAGAGAGCGACTGGGGGGAAGAGAGAGAGCGACTGGGGGGAAGAGAGAGAGCGACTGGGGAGAAGAGAGAGAGCGACTGGGGGGAAGAGAGAGCGACTGGGGGAAGAGAGAGAGGGCGGAGAGGGCGGGGAGGGCGGGGAGGGGGAGGGAGGGCAGGGAGGGGGAGGGAGGGCAGGGAGGGAGGGCAGGAAGGGCAGGGAGGGGGAGGGAGGGCAGGGCGGGGGAGGAGGGGGGGAGAGAAGGGGGCGAGGAGGGGAGAGGGAGTGGGGGAGAGAAGGGGGAGCGGGGAGAGAAGGGGGTGAGAAGGGGGGAGCGGGGGAGAGAAGGGGGAGAGAAGGGGGGGAGAGGAGGGAGGGGGGAGAGAAGGGGGGGAGAGAAGGGGGGGAGAGAAGGGGGTGGAGAGAGAGACAGAGGGAAGGAGAGAGAGAGGGCGAGTGGCCCGCGGCCGCAAATGGAGCCAAGCCCCGAGAACAGGCATGAGCCGGCTTGAGGCTGAGAGACGGCCACGCCCGGTTGCCGGGGTAAACCTTTCCCCCCTTCCGAGCCCCCGTCCTCCCGAGCACTGGCCGCGCCGCCCCGCCCCGCACTCCCGAGAGCCCCACTCTCCGAGTCCCAGCCGCCCTGCCCCGCACTCCCGAGAGCCCCGCTCTCCGAGCCCCAGCCGCCCCGCCCCGCACTCCCGAGAGCCCCGCTCTCCGAGCCCCGCCCCGCACTCCCGAGAGCCCCGCTCTCCGAGCCCTGCCCCCCCCGGCCGAGCCGGCTTGAAGTCCGCCGATTGCGGCTGTGAGAGATGGCCGGCAGGCCCGGTTGCCGGGGTAACCCTTCCCGCTCACCAAGCCCCGCCTGAGATCCGCACTCCCGAGAGCCCCGCCCCCCCGCCCGAGCCGAGCGGGGAACAGAGAGAGACACCGCGTCTCAGCTGCTCCTGCTGCGCGCGCACCCTAACCCTCGTGACCCTCGTGGCTGACGCCGTTGCCCCGGGTAACGTGACACGGGGGGGGCGGGTGAGGAGCTTTGCAGAAGCCCGTGGGACAATTACCTAGCTCGGGCCTGGCTGGGCAAGAAAGGCCCAGGCTTTGAGGCCTAACAAAAACGGGGAAAGGTAGGAAAAAGAATCTTCAGGTTAGAGAAAATATTTACAAATGAATGAAGTTTTTTTTTAAACAATGTAATAAAAGCAATTTTATTTTGCTGGAAATGTATATTTGAAAAGAAAGACGCAGAAAGCAGGAAAAAGAATGGAAGCAAGATGGCGGCTACTCACCTCGGTTCAGAACGATAAGTCCCGCCCACACACGCACCAATTGGTCGACCGTCAGGTCACCAAAGCGTAGGATTGGTCAATCGTCCCGTCACTCGACCGTAGGAGGGCCCGGCCGCACGCGCCAGCAACCTGGCGTACGATTGGTCGACCTCGAGGTCACTCTGTCGCTAATGAGCGGATAATGAGATGCTAATGAGCGGAATGTTGAAGGTTTTTCGGATACCGCGGGCGCAATTTTTGTCCAGCTGAAACGTAAATACGCTTACCATCGTTTTGGAACGGTGAGCTTTCTTTTGACGTAACGCACGCGTAGGTACGCTCTGTAACTTTCGAGCGCATAACCGGACAGACGCACACCCGAGGACAGACAGACAAACAGACAGAAGGACAGACAGATAGACAGACAGACAGAAAGAACGATCCGTTTATATATATAGATGAAAGATGAGATATGTGCAACGTGAGTATTTGCAACCAGAGTTCAATGAGTAAAGTTTTAAAGGGGTACTGTCTTCATGAAAGACAGTTTGGCCAACCACTCTGTTTGTAACCAGCAATATGATGAGGGAAACCTTGTTGAACTACATCATCATGTCAGTCACAAGAATGTAATTGTGGCACATTATCACAGCATCGTCTCCATCCTGAAACAAAACATTTTTACTCAATGCTTGCTCAATGAAGGCAGTGCCTCTTTAAGTAGTCTAATAGTCATCGCAACTTGAGAAGGGGGAGTCGATATGCAGACAATTGAAGGACAAAGTCAACTCTTAATTGCCTTGGCACCCAGATGTTAGCGTTCGTGATTGTTTTACTCCTGAAAGCCCCGCCATCACCAGGGCAATAGGACTGCTGATAAAGTAAGCTCCTGGCCATTAGGGAGGAGCTGCCTAGAAGAGAGTGAGTAAGTAATCCTGAACGCTTCTGCAGCTTATATATCATAATAGTTGTTTTTCAAATTTTCTTGACTAATTGATTGTGAAGCCAAGCCTGCTGAAATTGTTGAACTTTCTTCCATTGTTAGATTCCCATGATCCACTAAAGGATAGCCTAAGCTTGGATCTAGTTTGGCATTCATCGCCTTCCCAGGTTCTTGGCATGTGGATGAGTTCTCACCAGTCCCACTGGCTACTTATGGCTGCTAACAGACTGCAACTGGGGCCATGCATCTCACTACTGTGGTGGATGTCAGATAAACACTTGTGACATTGTAGGTGCTTCCAGCAATAGTAAGTCATCATAAACTCCAAATTTGGACCGGCAGCATTGGGCATGCAGCCTTACTGGCAAATAGCTCTAAGGGCTGTGTGCAGCTGCAGTAGGAAGTCCAGTGCTGAAGAAGCCTCTGCTACACATAAAGGGAAAACCCACCTATTCACCAAGAGGGTGGCCATAGGTCCATAGACACCTGCCATACATATAATAGTGGGGCTGCTATACTGAATCACAAATGATCCAAAGCAGATCATGTCTCCATACAAGATGTTAGTCCCAACAGAGAATAAGAGTGAGGAATTCAACTGAATACTCAAATAGGTGATGCCTTTGGTCTGGACCAAATAGGAAACCTATTGTGCAGGTGTTCTGCTGGCCTTGGCTAATCAGTAATTGGTACAATTTGGGGAAGATGTCCTAACCAGCTGTTTGAGAAACTATGGTTTAAAGCTAGACCCCTTGCCTTTTAACAATAGTATCCATGAACTATATCATGCTTGCCATGTCCATCATTGAGCAAGAACTTGCACTGGTTATCAAGGACCACGTCACAAAGTACACCATCGTAGTGTTCACCTTTCCTGTTTCAAGTAGAAAATTGCATACCTGCTTCAGGAAGCAAACTTTTTATTGGAAAGAATGAATAACCTCACTGATAAATACAAATTAAATAATGTAAGTTTCCAGTGTTCCAGACACACTAATGGTAGTTTAATGGTGTCCTTCTTTTCAACTGATTCATTTGACCTGTAAACTTTGCAGAATTGGATAGAGCACAAGCCTGTTATTATTGACCATCACGGAACCACTATGGTGTGCGCTACTTTGAACTAAGAGGTGCTGTGTCAGACATGTTCATGTCTCAGGATTGATCATCAAGGATGGCACTTTTTTTCCTCTTGGAGATTTTTTTCCTCTCTGACCTCCTCAGGCATTGTGGCTTTTTATGACAAAGTCAAGCAGTTGTAGACAGTCCAGAGCCTCCAGTATTCTGTGCTTGGACCTGCTGACTTGTAGGTGGAGAATGAAGTGATCTCAACTTTCCTTGAGTCTGAAGAAGCTCCTTGTGGATACAAGTGTCTTCCTATTATTTCCAAATCTGCTATTTTTTGCTTTTATTGGTGACTTCCATGAGGGTATCTAGGGCGGTGTCAACTTTGGAGGTAATTTTGACTGGTTCTGCTTACGAAGGTAAGTTAATTTTTCAGCTAGTCTTAGTGGGCTTTCCTCGATTGCAAGAGGGATGAGGCTAATTTCAATTTGGACAAGGATCAGGGTGATATCTATTCGGCTGTTCCTCAAATCTCTGCTTGAAATTGTCTACAGGATTGTGAATTCAAAATCCTGAATAGGACTTTGTGCATGCCAGCCCGTTTGCATTGTTGGCGACCTGAAATTCATAGGAATCGATCTTTACCCACCCACCTGGCGGAAACCCCCTTCCTGCCACTCAGCTGGAGGCCGGCGGGTGGTCAAGGGCTGCTCAATCTTCGCCTCCCTGCAGCCGCTCTGCACCCTCTCCATGTCCATTCTAGCCGGGAATTAGACCAGCGCCATTTAAATGAGGCCGGGCAGTTAAAATCGCTCTGGTCTCCTACTGCCTCTGGCAGGCAAGTAATCAACTCGCTGGAGCAGTTTCCCACTGGAAATCCACTCCAAGTTAAAATCCCACCCCTCCCATGGTGTCTGTTCCGGAGTCTGTAACCAGGGTGGCATCCTCTCACTCATTAACCAAGGGGATACAGATTTAAGGTAAATGGCAAAAGAACCAGAGGCGACATGAGGAAAAATAGTAACTTTAAAAAGGGAATTAGATATATACGTGAAGGGGAAAAAGTTGCAGGGCTATGGGGAAAGGGCAGGGAAATGGGGTTAATTGGATTGCTCTTTCAAAGAGCCGGCACAGGCACGATGAGCCAAATGGCCTCCTTCTGAACTACATCATTCTATGGTCCTGTCCTCTCCTGCAATAAATATTGGCTGGAACAATACCTAAAATTTTGAGAAAAGTCAGTCATCACTGGTTTATGGTTGAGCCCAACCCACTTCATATTTTCAGGCCAGTGATGATGCTGGGCTCTGTTTGAAACTTCAACATTTTCCTTGAGAGAGGACAACAGGGTCCTGCTCCACTGGTCCACTGCCACTCCCCCGGAGCGGCGCCTCAGCATTCCTAAAAATCTGTTGGTGCACAGACTGCTGGACTGCTGTGACACGATGCAAACCCCAGTCAACAGTGGTAAGCCCAGCTACGATGGCAGCAGTCTGAGCATGGGTGGCATCAAGCTGAGACAGCATGAGAGCAGTTTGAGTTTGAATACCACCAAGCAGAGACTACATGAGACCTCCTCATGATGGTCAAGTTGTGAAGCATGCAGCAGACCACCATGAAATGGAACACCCGCACTGGCGTGTACTGGAGGGCTCCTCCCGAGCAGTCAAGGCAGCGGAACCATTGCTTCAGTAGCTCCATGATGTTCCTGGTGGAAGCATGGCTCTCATTATATGAGTGCTGGGCACGAGTGTTGGGGTTGCGGAGGGCAGTAATGAGCCAGGTGAAGAGCGGATAGCCCTTGTCTCCGAGCATCCATCCTCGGGTTGGACGTCGTGGCTGGAAGATTGTTAGTACACCGGAATGATGCAGGATGAAGGCATCGTGGCTGCAGCCAGGATAGCGGGCATTCACTAACAGGAATCACTGGGCATGGTCACACACCAGCTGCACATTAAGTGAGTGGTAGCCTTGCAATTATGGAAGACCTCAAGGTTGTTATAGGGTGCCTGCAAATCCTCATGGGTGGAATTGATGGCGCCCTGCACCATGGGGATGCCCGCTATCCTGGCAAAACCACATGTGTGCTCGTCCTGCTTCTCTCTGTTCAGAGAGAAGACAACGTAGTCCCATCTCCTGGTGGAGAGAGCCTCAGTGACCTCCCGGATGCAGCGATGGATGGCGAACTGTGAGACGTTAGCTATGTCTCCTGCTGCAGACTGGAAAGGTCCGCTGGTAAAGAAATTGAGGGCCATGGTGAACTGTGTTTGCCCTGCTCTCAGGCTGCAGGTCTGGTTCCAGGAGGTGGCAGAGTTCTGTGACCACCTCCTTGGTGAAGCGTAGCCTCCTAAATCACTGCTCCTCGCTTAAATGGATATAAGAGAAGTGCTCTCTGAAGACCCGAGGTGGGTAAGGCCTCCTGCTGAGAGCCCTCCTGGCCCTCCTCCTCCTCCCTCTGTGCGCATCTTCTCATCTTCTTCGGTGCCTCCGCTCCCTCTCCCTAAGATACACGAGCGCGAGGGGGACTGCCAGTAGACCCCCATGACTTTGAGCAAGTGTTGTGAGCAGAAGCCTTTAACTAATAATGAAGGCATCCTCCACTTGCAACAACACTCCCTGTTACCTTAGAACCTTACAAGAAGTTTATAAAGCTGCTGGAGTTGCAGAAAGTTCCAGAGTCAGTCAAACTGAACAAATATGTCAGGTGCAAGTAGTTGCTGCTGATCCCTTTAATATCGCTGCTGGAGCCTCCTTCCTGCTTCTCAATGCATGCTCAGCTCATCGCACTTAAGGCATGCCGGTAAGTGGAGTGGCGAAATCTAAACTCATCGAATGAGCATTGCACACTCATTGACATCACGATCTGCTTCATTTCAATGATTTTCATGATCGCTGCTATTGGCAGCACTGCCAGTCACCCGGAAATGGCAGCCACCGCGAAACCCACCGCCAGCTGGCGGAAGAGTGGCAGCCGCCATTTTTCACCTGATTATGGCAGTAATGGGTGGCGATAAACCACCCAGTTTCTAGATCTATGTGTTTTAAAATTTTTAAATCCTTATCTTTGTTTTCAAATCCGTCCATGGCCTCACCTCTTTTTAAAAAATGCTAATGGAATGCTGGCCTTTATATCTAGAGGACTAGAGTACAAGGGGGTAGAAGTTATGCTGCAGCTATACAAAGCCCTGGTTAGACCACACCTGGAGTACTGTGAGCAGTTCTGGGCACCACACCTTAGGAAGGATATATTGGCCTTGGAGGGGGTGCAGCGTAGATTTACCAGAATGATACCCGGACTTCAAGCGTTAAATTACGAGGAGAGATTACACAAACTAAGGTTGTATTTCCTGGAATTTAGAAGGTTAAGGGGTGATACACTCAAAGTTTTCAAGGCATTAAGGGGAACTGATAGAGTCGATAGAGAGAAATTATTTCCGCTGATTGGGGAGTCCAGGACCAGGGGACATATTCTAAAAATTAGAGCCAGGCCTTTCAGGAGTGAAGTTAGGGAACACTTTTACATGCAAATTGTGGTAGAAGTTTGGAACTTTCTTCTGCAAACAGCAATTGATGCTAAGTCAATAGTTAATTTTAAATCTGGGATTGATAGATTTTTGTTAACCAAAGATATTAAGGGATATGGGGCAAAGGCGAGTATGTGGAGTTAGGTCGCAGATCAGCCATGATCTCAATGAATGATGGAGCAGGTTCGACAGGCTAAATGGCCTACTCTTGTTCCTATGTTCTGATATTCCCTCCCTATTCTTCAACCTCCTCCAACCCTACAAACCTCCGAGATCTCTGCGCTCCTCCAATTCTGGCCTCTTGCGCATCCCCGACTTTAATTGCTCCACCACTGACGGCTGTACCTTCAGCTGCTTTGACTATAAACTCTGGAATTCCCTCCCTAAACCTCTCCACCTCTTTACCTCTCTCTCCTCCTTTAAGATGCTCCTTAAAACTTACCCCTTTGACCAAGCTTTGGTCAGCTGTCCTGATATCTCCTTCTGTGGCTCGGTGTCAAAAATGTTTTTATTGCTATCATTCTTGTTAAGTGCCTTGGGACGCTTTGCTATGTTAAATGCGCTATATAAATGTAAGTTATTGTTGTTTAGTATTCCCTTCTCCCATACTATGCTCAGTGATTATCTGGCTGGGTATGACAGAAGGCACCTCAATAGACTCCTTAGTTCTCCTTTACTCCCTCCCATCTTTTTTTCTTCCCCTCGCAAAGATTTTCCACATTTTTCCAGGATGGTTTGCTTAGTTCTCGATTTAGTCACCACTTTGGCCTCTGTATCTTCTCCTTTTTTTGATTACTATCTAATTATCCCCATCCCTTATTATTTGAGAGTCTGTATTCCTCCTCACAATATACCCTAAAGGGGTTTTCCATCCCTGTTCTTTACTTATTTTTCTGCTAATACTGGTTATCCTTCTTTTTTTCCTTATCCTCTTCCCTTTGCCCTCACTTTGGCCTTTCGCATCTTTTTTATGCTCCTTTTGTTTCATGGTGTGGTTCTGCTGCTTGGATTGTCCTCATTGCTTGCTGTTGTGTTGACTTTACCCTTGGCTACCGTCTGGTAAGGTTTGCTTCTTTTGTATCTAAAGGTTGACTCTTCCTAATTGTATTTTATGGTAAATACCAGTCAATCTCCTGTGGCTTTGCACAAGGGGAGTGAAGATCGCGTGTAGTCTTCAGGTGAAGGCTACTGTCCCGACCAATATTTATCCCTCATACAACATCACTAAAACAGATTATCTGGTTGTTCTCACATTGCTGTTTGTGGGATCTTGCTGTGCACAAATTAGCTGCCACGTTTCCTACTTCTTCTTCTTCTTAAGCAGTCCCTCGGAACCGAGGATGACTTGCTTCCACATTAAAAATGAGTTCTCAGGTGACTGATGAGCTCAATGCGGGACCTACAGTCTCTGTCACAGGTGGGGCAAATGGTGGTTGAAGGGACGGTTGGGTGGGGTGCTTGGGTTGACGTGCACTCCTTCCGCTGTTTAAACTTGGCTTCTGCTTGCTCCTGGCGAAGAGACTTGAGGTGTTCGGCGCCTTCCTGGATGCTTCTCCTCCACTTTGTACGGTCTTGGGCCAGGGATTCCCAGGCCCAGGTGTCGGTGGGGATGTTGCACTTTTTCAAGGAGGCTTTGAGGGTGTCCTTGAAGCGTTTCCTCTGCCCACCTGGGGCTCTCTTGCCATGTCGGAGCTCCGAGTAGAGCGCTTGTTTGGGGAGTCTTGTATTGGGCATGCGGACGATGTGACCAGTCCATCGGAGCTGAGCGAGCGTGGTCAAAGCTTTGATGCTGGGGATGTTAGCCTGAGCAAGAACACTGATGTTGGTGCGCCTATCCTGCCAATGGATTTGCAGGATCTGGCGGAGGCAGCGTCGGTGGTACCTCTCCAGTGCTTTGAGGTGCCTGCTGTACATGGCCCATGTCTCTGAGGCATACAGGAGAGCGGGTATCACTACTGCTCTGTAGACCATGAGCTTGGTGCCGGGTTTGAGATCCTGGTCTTCAAACACTCTCTTCCTCAGGCGACCGAAGGCTGCAGTGGCACACTGAAGGCGGTGTTGGACTTCGTCATCGACGTCTGCCCTTGTTGACAGTAGGCTCCCGAGGTATGGAAAGTGGCCCACGTTGTCCAAGGCCTTGTCATGGATTTTGATAATCGGGGGGCGGGGGCTGGTTGGTAGAGGATCTTTGTCTTATGGATGTTTAGTGTAAATCCCTCGGAACATTACAACAGTGACTACTCTTCAAAAGTACTTCATTGGCTGTAAAGCGCTTTGGGACGCCCTGAGGCTGCGAAAGCTGCTATATAAATATATAAGTCTTTCTTCCTTTGAAGGGGGATTATAGGATGGGAGATAATTGGATCAGCATGTGCAGATGTAATTCAATTCCCCCTTTGATGTCATACATTTTTGTCCTTGTTTTCATGTGATATTTTGACAGAACTTGAGGCAATTTGGGATGCAGTGCTCTGGAGTTGATTGCTGTGTAGTTTCTGTGCAATACAGGCCGAGGAAATCGTAGTTTCAAAACATAGAGTGCTGCCACTGGTGGGAGGATATAATTACAACTTGACAAACTTACATAAACAGTTGGAGAAAAAGAAAGCACTTGCAATTATATAGCGCATTTCACAACCCCAGGACATCCCAAAGTGCTTCACAGCCAACAAAATACTTTTGAAGTGTAGTCACTGTTATAATGTAAGGAAAATGTTCCATTATAATGTGGACATAGGAATTTATAAGGGATAAACTTGACACAAGAAGTGAGTGCAGACATAAGGATCAATTTTAACTCCCTTATGTCTGGGAACAGCAGCAGAAAGGTCCAACTGATTTTAACAACCAGGCCTCAGTAGCATGCAGCAGGACAGACTCCCGCCCAAATTGGGGGCAAGGTATTGACTTGGATAGGGAACTAGTTGGCAGACAGAAAGCAAAGAGTTGGAATAAACGGGTCTTTTTCCGAGTTGCAGGCAGTGACTACTGGGGTACCACAGGGATCGGTCCTTGGACCCCAACTAGTCACAATATATATTAATGATCTAGACAAGGGAACTAGATGTAATATCTCCAAATTTGCAGATGACACAAAGCTGGGTGGGCGTGTGTGCTGTGAGGAGGATGCCGAGAAACTACAGGATAATTTGGACAGGTTGGGTGATTGGGCAGAAGCATGGCAGATGCAATATAATGTGGATAAATGTGAGGTTATCCACTTTGGTGACAAAAACAGGAAGGCAGATTATTATCTGAATGGCAATAGATTGGGAGAAGGGGAAGTGCAACGAGACCTGGGTGTCCTTGTGCACCAGTCGCTGAAGGTAAGCATGCAGGTGCAGCAGGCGGTTAAGGCGGCAAATGGTATGTTGGCCTTCATAGCGAGAGGGTTTGAGTACAGGAACAAGGATGTCTTGCTCCAGTTGTACAGGGCCTTGGTGAGACCACATCTTGAGTATTGTGTGCAATTTTGGTCGCCTTATCTGAGGAAGGATATTCTTGCCATGGAAGGAGTTCAGCGAAGATTCACCAGGCTGATACCTGGGATGGCAGGAATGACGTATGAGGAGAGATTGGGTCGATTGGGCTTGTACTCGCTGGAGTTTAGAAGAATGAGAGGGGATCTCATTGAAACTTATAAAATTCTGGCAGGACCGGACAGACTAGATGCAGGGAGGATGTTCCCGATGGTCGGGGAATCCAGAACCAGGGGGTCACAGTCTAAGGATAAGGGGTAGGCCTTTTAGGACAGAAATGAGGAGGAATTTCTTCACCCAGAGAGTGATGAACCTGTGGAATTCTCTACCACAGAAGGCAGTCGAGGCCAATTCATTAAATATATTCAAGAAGGAGTTGGATATATTTCTTAAGGCTAAAGGGATCAAGGGATGTGGGGAGAAAGCAGGGACCGGGTACTGAAACTGGATGATCAGCCATGATCGCATTGAATGGCAGAGCAGGCTCGAGGGGCCGAATGGCCTACTCCTGCTCCTATCTTCTATGTTTCTATGTTTCTATGAATCCGATGGGAAATGCCAAGGAGGCCAGCAGGTGAGAGCGAGATTTCAGGCGGCGGGGGCTGCTTCTGGGGGCTCTGGGGAATGGTGCATGGCATGAGGTAAGTGGTTGGAGGAGGGGCAGGGGAAAGGGAAGCCAAAGGTGTCCTTGTGGGGCCCAAAGGAGAGCATCTGCTCTTCCTGGCCCGTAAGGAAACTACAATTCCGTTTTGTGAAAAACCTACCTTGCTTGGACTTTTCAGGCCACGGCTCGTGTTCCCAGCAATTTTTGCCTAGCAGGGAGATCACAAGGGTTTCCCCCCGCAGGCCTGGAGTTAATATTACTAGTGATGTCAATGGGACCCGATCAGTATATTTAAACAAGGACCCTGCTAGCTTTGGAGTGATGTCCTTGGCGCCGGCAGTTTAGATTTGCAGTTGGCAAGATCGGGGTGGGAGGCCAGCGGGTAAATCTCTGACACCATTTTAACTGCCGGGGGTGGGGTGGGGGGGGGGGGGGAGGCGGTGGGCTGGTGGGTGGGGGGGGGGGTGGTGGGCTGGTTAAAATCCCCCCAAGAGTTTTACTTTTTTAGTGGCCTGGATTTTGCTGTAATAATAATGGTGAGGCTATCAGTGCTCACCATTATTACAGGGTAAATCTGACAGCAAATTCTGGCATCGCACATGTGCAGTGAAATGCAGAAATCCAGAGGTTGCTGTCAGAGATACCCTACTCCTCCACAGGATGCACTGTTGTACGATAGACTCGGAAATGAAACGCATGCAATGACGTGAACTTGGGGTACTTGCCTGCTGGTACCACACTAAAATGGCTGAAAAGTTAGGGATTGTACATTTAGGAGTAACTAAGTTTTTATGCCATAATAAGTGATAATTATTGCTGAACAACCTTTCTGGCCCTGAAAAATTAATTTTACAAGTGTGGAGTCCCATTCACTCAGAAGAAAATTAATGTTGTAGGTTTAAAAAAAATTAAAATACTTTTTTTTACTTTTTCTGTTTGTCACTTTTATCTCACTCCCTTAATCCCATCTGTATTTCACAAACTTTATTTCACTTCCTGTACATGATTTAAATCTAATTTATATTTCCTGTTTTTTACTTCCTGGTTTGAACTCTGTGTGCCTCAGTGAGAATACTTCAATCTGATTGGTTGAAGAGCCTCGCTGTTGCGTTCCCTGTTTACAGACGCCACAGATCCCCTGTAGAGACGTCGGATTAGTGGAAATCTCTGCTGACAAGCCCGCAAAAAGTCTGTGGACAGTTGTATGCAAGATGAATGGTGAAAGCCATTCCTTAGCTGCTGAGAGCAAAATCTGGGCCAATATAGATATTAATTTTGAAAAAAGTTGGTAGAGTGCAGATCTGTTTTAGTAAGGCCTTCTAAATATAACAGGGTCTTGGATGAAATAAATGTACGGTACTGGTTCCATTGAGTGGGAAATCATCAGCCTTTTATTTTAAAATGATATTACGCAGCTGACTAACAATCAGCAGATTAGGTCCTCAGAATGAAGTGCAGGACCACCAACTCTCCCCTAACCAGAGACAGTCTCCGACGGAAACATGGGATCCTCTGTGATGTACGTCCTGGGAGAATATGGAGGCTGGGATGTCATAGGCCTGGAATTTCCTTGGAGCCATAACTTTGCCAGAAAAGTGGCAGAAAGCACATGAACAGAGTTTCCGGCTGCATTCCTGGCGGAGTTACGGCAGCAAAGCGGAAGCAGCTCCAAGTAAGTTCCTTTCCATTGATGGTGAGAGGCTCCTTTAAAACCATTTCAGATGAACATAAATTTAATCTACAGACCAGGACTCCCAAACTAAAATGATGGTAAGTTTTCACCACTGAATACTGGGGACTACAGTGTGTGGAACCCCATGGCCTGGAGTTTCCGCTAGGGGTGCAATTGGCAAAATGTGCCCAGAATACGCTGTACACTACGCGGTTTTGTTGAGGTGACGTTACGTCCATACAAACTCATTAGCATAAGCCCGAACATAAAATCTCCCATGAATCAGCGCAATTAAGCAGTGTAATCGATCATAATCGAGTCGTGACCAGAACAGAGCGTCGTGCAAAATCACAAAGAGGAGTGGGATTGCCAGGAAATGAGCCATTCTTCAACTTTTTGAACAGGGCAGATCAACTGACTGATTTAATGCTCTTTTAGTCTTACTTGTTTCAATTGACTGCTGCTCGCAAGTTTTATGTACCAAGGGCAGATCAATTAAATGTAATTTAAAGCAATTGCAGCTGCAGTAGGAGAAACTAACCTGGGCTAGGCTTCAATTGGCTACTGGTCACTGCAGGTACAAGCGCTTAATGTTGGATTCACCTGGTCATGGGTGCCCATGCGCCCAGGATTATGGGTGCACTGTGATGGTCGCCCTGAATGGGCGCAATCGGTGGAAACTCGCCATTCTGGCCAGTTTTGTGGGCAGGGACTGTTTCGGGCGAATGGACTTTTGAACCAGCGTAAAAGACGGTGGATATTCCACCAGAACATGGTTGTGGGCAATGTTCCCCTTGAGGTGTGCGGCTGCGCAGCCGCGCACCAATCGGGAGGTCCTGCACAGGCCGTTGACCAGCTGCTACCGCTGGAAAAGGTACTGCGTATGCGCGCCCGCGCTGCGAATTTAAAGGGAACACGCACCAACAAAAAATTAGAGGGAGCGTTGGTTATGGGCGCAACTGACGTGTAAAATTCTGTGATCTTCAGTGTTATTTCATTCGATTTTGTTCAGATTAAGATGATGTCTGAGTGGAGATCATGCACAAACCCCAGACCCATATATATAAGGTAAAGTCTGCTACTTGCCTCACTCACACATACACACATACATAATATATTCCCAGATATAGCTCATGTGGACCATATCATTATCCTTTATATCTTGTTTTTGTTTTTAATCTCTGTCACTAATAGTAAAAAGTCACAGCTACAAAATACAGAAATAATGATATTTTGCACAAATAATGAAACAATACAACAGTTCAATCTGGCGAAGAATCACGGGCCTCATTAACCCACAAGCACCAGTCCCAACTCACCTCTATGCATTGAAGGTTGCTGGTTTGAAGGAGCTTGGTTACAGGTTAATGGAGGGTGCACGTTTCCTGCGTGTTCTGTTTCACACATCCTGTAATGTCCCAATTTTAGTTTCTTAACAGGTTACAGAGAGGTTATCAGTGGGGTTACTTGCATGTTGCTCTCTCTCCTGCTCTCCCCATTTTCACCCTGTACTTGTACACAGGTCAGTTTTCATATGTAAATATTGTTTGCTATGAGAACATTGTATATAACGTAGTCCCATCCTCCTGCCTTCAGTTAGACAATTATAGTAAATAGCATAATTTTTAAAACATGCACCAACACCCAACTTGTAGTTTGGTTCATGTTGAAGGGCTTGGCGGGTTGATCTTAGCCTTTATACTGGAGCAATGGTGGGAAGCCTTGCCAGTATAAAGTAGCTGTCAGCTGCTTTCTGTTTATTAGCTGGTTGACTTTAATTCAAAGCAGAGGCTTTATAGCAGTAAAGTGCATGCAATGCTCACACTCATTTCAAATGGTGCAAAAGAATGCCTTATAGGATAAGCTCCCACTTTGCGTAGGAGTCTGTTTGTAATAACCATGGATGTACAGATTGCTAGAGCAGGTGAAGAGCATAAATCAGGACTAGGAAATGCCCTTTTAACAGCACCTGGCATGTAGGTAATGACTAGGCAATGACTGGTCCAGTGCAAATGTAGACTGAGGACTGTGGGGTCCTGAATCAAACAGTGGGGCCTTCCTATCGCTTGTTATTAAACTAGTATTTTATACCTGCCTAACTAAAGGATTTATGACATAGAAAAAATCCTCTGTAAAAGAGTGATTTGATGCGAAACACCCTTGTGTAGCTCTGCTTTCAACATGTTATATGTGCATTTGTAGCTGTTTCCTGGTCCTTGTGCCAAAATTCCTATACGATTTTACACTGAGTTACTACACCACCTTTAACCTCTGCGGCCTGAGTTTGAAGCTGGCCTAAACTGATGGGATGAAAGTCTTTTTCTCTCTGCCTGCTGTAATGGTCTCACATGAAATGAGTTTGTCAGTCTTGTCAGGGTGAATGTGGATCCACACTGCAGAAATGCCTGTATAGATTGACATGATGTAGCACTCATTGCGTGGCCATTCAGATGACTGATGTGGAAAATGGAAGCATTCACACTGATGCTGTATTGACACTGGTGTTGCTGCCCATCACTGAGAGCAGAATCATGCAAGCTTTACTCAGGACAGAGCTGTGCTACATAGCTGATCTCGGGATGCTCCCAGCGGTGAGGTAGAACTTATAGTAAGGTATATGTGAGTATGCCCACCTTTCATTTTCAGCAGCAAGAGTAAAACACCATGGAATTGAGGTATATTGAGTATGCTCATGTTTTATTTTGGAGACTAAAATATGAATGAGGATCAAACATAGTGTGTTATGCTTAGTCCTCATCAACATATCTTCCATATACACTGGGACCAATTTCATCCCCTTTTTCAGACTGGTAGGTGGAAAAATCGGAATCCAGATCCAGGCAGGAGACATCTCAGGGAGCCATGACGCCAATGGGATGGCGATGCAATTTTCAAGAAGCAATGAACAGAGTGCAGTGGACATGGAGCGACCTCTAGTGATACCTTTAAGGGGTGGGTAGTTTTTTTTAAAAGTAATTTTAATGTGGGGGCAGAAGGAGCTGCTTTCATTAAATTTTTTATTGTCCTGGCCCCACAAATATCGGCCTGCCTGGTACACAGCCATCCACGGCCCCTCCACATCCACCCGGGATTGCCTTCCCTGCCCTCCAACTTAACTCCATCGGCCCGGCTCTGTGAAAGAGCCCCCGGATTTCACACCACCCCCCCCCCTTACCCCCACCCCCATCCTCATTGCCTCGCTGCTCCCAATGGGCAACTCCCTAATATTCCCATGTTCTTGTATATATCCCACAAAGAAATAGGTGCTCCATTAAGGTTCATAGTTTGACAAATGTAAAAAGTCACACAACACCAGGTTATAGTCCAACAGCTTTATTTGAAATCACAAGCTTTCGGAGCGCTGCTCCTTCTTCAGGTGAAGTGGAGAAATGCATAAAGACACAGCTTATATAGTCAGAGAATCATGTCAGATGTTTACAGGTAACCTTTCCAACTGCCATTAATCACACCTCGGCAGAGAGATAATCACAGCTGTGATTATCTCTCTGCCGAGGTGTGATTAATGGCAGTTGGAAAGGTTACCTGTAAACATCTGACATGATTCTCTGACTATATAAGCTGTGTCTTTATGCATTTCTCCACTTCACCTGAAGAAGGAGCAGCGCTCCGAAAGCTTGTGATTTCAAATAAAGCTGTTGGACTATAACCTGGTGTTGTGTGACTTTTTACATTTGTCCACCCCAGTCCAACTCCGGCATCTCCACACCATAGTTTGACAGAGTGAAGAGCACTGTTCTATTGCCATTTTTCATTGTCCTTCATCATATCGTTAAGATGGAATTCAACAAAATAGATATATATATTTTCTGTTTGGACGTGGCCTAGGCCTCCCTATGAAGTAAATCATGTCATAATGTACAGGGTACCATTTCCCACCATTGTCTTTACACCATGCTGACACTGGGTGGAAGATGTGTTAATTCCCAGCAACAGTTTCCCTTACCCATCACATTTAAAAAGCTTGTAAATTCTCAAAATAATACATCAGTGTCCATTCAGTGGCTCCTGGTTGCCCTCTTTTGCTGCTGTGCTTTTTTTTAAAACTCTGGTTCAAGATAAGGGTTTTGGCCCTGAATTTCCATGAGGTTCTCCCAGTCTGCTGCCGTAACTCTGGCGTGAGATCGTCTGAACCCCCAGAGACACGACATAAAAAGGCCACTTTAGCCATTCACGCTGTCTCTGCCGATTATGCCGATCTGCCCCCGAAGAACCTCTGCAGAAATTGCAGACGTTTGCGAATATCTCCTTCTTTGGCTCGGTGTCAGTTTGAGTCTGATTGCACTGCTGTGAACCACCTTGGGATGTGTTCCTACGTTAACGGCGCCATATAAATGCAAATTGTGTTGTGATCTCGTTAAGTTCCACTCCATTAATGTGGACAGAGTTGGTGGACTGTGGGCAGCACACTCGTTAGCTTAAGTAGAATGTCAAGATGTCACAAAACATTGAGCTGTGCACAAAACATCTGCTCCTAACTAGCATTCTTAAATAATTAAACCCAGTTACAAAGGAGTGACCATTGGGACACTGATAAATTCTAATAATTTGGTTTCTGTGACAATTCAATGGATGCTCTTTTCCATTCACTACCTGTATCCAACTATAACAGACAAATACATGTCTAATTTGTTCCTGAGGTGGCCATTGTAAGTGTGACCATCCCTACTCTTTACATTTCCGTTTCCGTGTGGGTCCTGATCTTCATAGTATCATAGAAATCATAGAAACTTACAGCACAGAAGGAGGCCATTCGGCCCGTGGTGCCTGTGCTGGCTCTTAGAAAGGGCAGTCGTGCTTAGCCCCACACCTCCGCTTTTTGTCTGTAACCCTGTCAGTTCCTCATCCTCAAGTACCCGTCCAACTCCCTTTTAAAATTATTTATGGAATCAGCTTCCACCACCTTTTCAGGTAGAGCGTTCCAGATCCCGACAACTCTCTGAGTGAAAAAAATTCTTCTCATTTCCCCTCTAGATCATTTGCCATTGATTTTAAATCTATGACCTCTAGTTATTGACCCACTCACCAGAGGGAATCGTTTTTCTCTATCTACTCTATCAAAACCTCTCATCGCCCTGAAAACCTCGATTAGGTCACCTCCTAACCTTCTCTGTTCCAAGGAGAACAATCCTAACTTTTCCAACCTCTCCTCATAACTGAAGTCCCTCATCCCTGGTAACATCCTGGTAAACCTCCTCTGTACCCTTTCTAAGGCCTTTACATCTTTCCTGAAGTGTGGCGCCCAGAATTGTCTACAATACTCCAGCTGAGGCCTAACCAGTGATTAAAAAGTTCTAGTATGATCTCTTTGCTTTTATACTCTATTCCTCTATTTATAAACCCAAGTAACCCATATGCTTTTCTGACCACCTTATCAACCTGCTCTGCCACATTTAAGGATTTGTGTATATGGACACCAAGGTACCTCTGCTCATCTACACTTTCAAAATTGTGCCATTGTAGGGTTCTCAAAATTCCCACATTCCCCAAAAGTTATGGATAAAGGGACCCTGTTTGGACAAGTTATTTAAAAAGGGTACACAAAGAAAATGGCTTCTGAAACCTTGTGACCGAGGCCCGCAGGATTTTAGAAAGCAAGGCCCTGCAAAAGGCAGGCCCATTCAAATCCTGAAACAAAACCTAACATGCATGGATCTGTGTGGAAGACTTTGTCATTTTTCTAAAGCCAGACAGCTAGGTAAACGCAGAATATGCATCTTTCATCTCGAAACAGTTAACTCAGGATAGACGTAATCTTGAGGCCATTAACTTTTTGCATACATAATCGGTAACCGCTCAAAGGAGCCACCAAGACAGGAAAAGACGATTAAACATTCATAAATGACAAACAGCCAGGATATTGAAGCCGTTAAATCAAGGAGACAACCGCCCTAAAAGCCGTTAAGGTGAATGACTGTAAACACTTTAGACGAGCCCGCCAAAAATTAAACAAAGAACTGACCTGATTTGGCGTGCAGATAAGGGAATGGAGAACCTGTATAATTATAGGCCCACCAGTAGCTCAGGACACGCACACATTCAGCACGGCAGAAGAGGGCCAGCCATCAGGGTACGTTGAAGAATAGAGCCAAACAGCAAGATCGAGGCTCAACACGGCAGAAGGGGGCCAGCCATCGGGGTACGTTGAAGAATAGAGCCAAATAGCAAGATCGAGGTAACAACTGAGGACAATTAGGCTGCAACTGCAGCCTTACACGACTGAGCCAACCCCGAAGGCCACCAACCAAGCCCAGCCGCAACGAAATCCAACGACCACCACCAGAAGAACAACCATTCTGCAAGGTAAAGTACCCAATAAAGGGCTGAAAATTCAGTAGGCTTAGCGCCCCATTTGGGGCGCTGGAGGGCCTAGCGCCGCAGTTATGGCCAGTTTGAAAATTCAGTGGGGCCCTTCCGTCGGCGTTACACCGGTTGCGATGCGCCGGCACCGATGACGTCATCGGTGTGCGCAGCGTCCCGGTTGCCGTGGTGACGGGCCCCAGCGCCGAAATTGAGTTGCGGCCGCCTCGCCCGTGGCAGCCGCAACTAAGATTTTTTCAACCGAGTCTTCCCCGAGTTAGCGCCGGCGCATTAAGGTCGCGCGGCGGCCGGCCGCTTTCCCGCCGGCCGCCTGCCCGCACCTCCCTCCCCGGACTCCTCCACCCCCCCCCCGCGGAACAGATGCGTCTGGCCTGCAAGCCTGGCACTTGTCCGAGGTGCCGGGCTCATTTTTTTCAATATTTGAACGGACAGCGGGCGGGTGCAGGCAGCTCCTCCTTAACTGAAGGAGGAGGCCTGCACTTCCCCAGCCTGCCGCACTGCATCGGGTCCCGCAGCGCCGGATTAGCGCCGCAATGCGGCAGTCAGCGCCCATTGGGAGGCGCTCATGCCCGCCAGTAGCGCCGGCAGCCGTCTGGGCGCGGCGCTACTGAATTTTTGGCGCGCGCAGAGGGACTTAGCGCCGGCGCTAAATTTCCGGCGCTAAAGCCCTGGCGCGGCGCCAACTCAATTTCTAGGCCAAAGACTTTATTCTGCAAACTGAGGGGAAAAAAAAGGGTACTTTACTCGGACGACTCCACCGCCGCGCCCTGGGACCACGTGACGATGGCAGGCCCCAAAGGACACAAAGAGCGAACCCCAAAATCACAACTGGCTTAATCGACAGGTTTCGAACTGTCAAGGAAACCCCATTGGTGAGCATAAATCCCTGGCCCCTCTTAGCTCAATCTAGTTAGGTATTGGGGGTGGGACAAGGTGGGACAAGATTATTAACGTGATTGTTCCCTCGTTGTGCCGTGTGTTCCCCATTCCCAACTAAGTGTAACTTTATATGCCTGTAATTATTCTAGTGATTTTTCCAGTATTGTAATATTGTTGTGCCTTTTAATAAAATTATGGTTTTCTTGTACCAAACCACTTGTCTACTCTATTTCTGTATCGCCGCCTGTACCTAAGTCCGGTGTCTAGAACCCAGGGGTGTGGGAGCGATTCGAACCGCTCAGAGACAGTCAGGGGCAGAGCTGACTGGGCACACACCACCCCCTACAGCCATTTATAGTATCTTGTTGCTAAAAATGGGGTCCCACTGCTATGTAAAGCGGCACCTGGTGAATGTGCTAGTTGTCAACCTGAGGTAAATGCCACTTTAAAGGAGGGCTGAGCTGCTTCCAAATCTCCCATGGACAATGTGCTTTCTTTGCTTTTTTTTGGGAGCTGCAGACCCCATCAGCGAGCTTTCAGATAGCACATGGGTTTTATATGGGCCAGGAAGTTAGTGGAGCTGTTTGCATTCCACATGATGGAGTCCACAGATGACTTCAGTACGGATTTTGAACTGGTGAAAATCTGGTAAAGTAATTAACACCAGGCATCTCTGAATACCAATCGTTTATTAAAATCTAATTTGACATTGCCAGCATTCCCAGAGCCCAGGGGTAATTTAAAAATCTTTTCATGTGGTTTTTGCCAGAGGCATCTGTTTGTATAAGCAGATTTTATTTTGATGATGCATTTACCGGATGATAATACAGCAGTTCAGGAAAAGAAAAAGGGATTGATCCCAGGTATGACAAAGCAAAAAAATCAATTTCTACCCAGAATTAATTGGTATATGGCAACTTAAAGCAGCGGTAATCCGCGGTAGACATCCAGTACGTACTCTCAACAAGGCTGCCGACACATCAAGATGATTAAAGCTGTCTGGATCGTGCAATAACTGCGGAGAGGTTGACACGATGGTCTCCTGACCTCACGAGGCAGGAGAGAATTAGCGGTTCCCAGAGACGATACTGAGTAATCCAGTGTCGCAGGCCAAATAGTTCAGAATATGACTCCACTTTAGACAGCAATAAATCTCCAATCTCTGTAAAACTTCAAAAACCCAACTGTGATCAGTCTACGGTTTCCTCTTTATGCTGTGCAGAAGGTATTCAGCAATACTGTGCGACTGGCCCACAATCTCTGACTGAAATAGTGGCGTTTTCTCCCTGGCAATGCAAGATCATTTCGGAATTTTGCATTCCTTCAAGTCTCTTCTAAACGATGTTTTCACCTTGCCCTTTTTGTAAACTTCTCCGATTTCTGGTGATAATCTTTGATGGGGAGGGACAGATGTCCAACCTGTTTCTGGGCCTCTCCAGTACGCAGCTGTACCCGACTAATAGGAAGTGTATGAGAGGGTCATCCCTCTGAGGCTGGCGCACCTGACTTTTTCCTGTTCTGTTATCCTCCCTGTCCTGGTGTGGTAGAAAGCTTGATCTCGACTGGGCATCCTCGACCACGCCTCCACACCACGATACCAAGACAATAGCTCGCAGTCTGGACAACTGTGATGTGAAGCCACACCCTGGCACTCTGTGGCTGTGTGCCATCTCACAACAAAAATGCGCCATGTCACCATACGATGCCATCCCATTTCACTCTTTCACCACTTGTTGAAGTGCTTCAAAAAAAAGTGTAGACACAGCAGTTTAACTGTTTTCCAATGGAGCAATGGATCTGGTGAGAGAAGGGTCAAGAAAGACTGGTCGGACAATTCAGTACACACTTTAGACAGAAAAATAAATGTAGAATAATCGATGGTTAGCAGCAAATTACAAGATTAGTAATTTACCCGAGTGCTTTGGAGACTTTCATAAACCAAATATACGACGCACAAGTAATTTATTAACATCTTTAAACATGAGGCTGAATTACTGTTTTAAACTCACTGCCAGTCACTGCTTATATTCCTTATATTTCTGAAGTCTGTCTCTTATGTTTTTTACAAAAGAATTTTAGGAGCTCTCACCAAGTGCAAAATGTCAGATGGGATGTGGGTGGTGAGCGGGCTGTGTGTGTGGGGGAGGGTGAGCGGGCTGTGTGTGTGTGTGGTGAGCGGGCTGTGTGTGTGAGTGGTGAGTGGGCTGTGTGTGTGGGGGAGGGTGAGCGGGCTGTGTGTGTGTGTGGTGAGCGGGCTGTGTGTGTGTGTGTGGTGAGCGGGCTGTGTGTGTGGGGGAGGGTGAGCGGACTGTGTGTGTGTGTGGAGAGCGGGCTGTGTGTGTGTGTGGTGAGCGGGCTGTGTGTGTGTGTGGTGAGCGGGCTGTGTGTGTGTGTGGTGAGCGGGCTGTGTGTGTGGGTGGTGAGCGGGCTGTGTGTGTGGGTGGTGAGCGGGCTGTGTGTGTGTGTGTGGTGAGTGGGCTGTGTGTGTGTGTGGTGAGCGGGCTGTGTGTGTGTGTGTGGTGAGCGGGCTGTGTGTGTGGGTGGTGAGCGGGCTGTGTGTGTGTGTGTGGTGAGCGGGCTGTGTGTGTGTGAGTGGTGAGCGGGCTGTGTGTGTGTGTGTGGTGAGTGGGCTGTGTGTGTCTGTGGTGAGCGGGCTGTGTGTGTGTGTGTGGTGAGCGGGCTGTGTGTGTGGGTGGTGAGCGGGCTGTGTGTGTGTGTGTGGTGAGCGGGCTGTGTGTGTGTGAGTGGTGAGCGGGCTGTGTGTGTGTGTGTGGTGAGCGGGCTGTGTGTGTGTGTGTGGTGAGCGGACTGTGTGTGTGTGTGGTGAGCGGGCTGTGTGTATGTGTGTGATGAGCGGGCTGTGTGTGTGTGTGTGGTGAGCGGGCTGTGTGTGTGAGTGGTGAGCGGGCTGTGTGTGTGTGTGTGGTGAGTGGGCTGTGTGTGTGTGTGGTGAGCGGGCTGTGTGTGTGTGTGTGGTGAGCGGGCTGTGTGTGTGGGTGGTGAGCGGGCTGTGTGTGTGTGTGTGGTGAGTGGGCTGTGTGTGTGTGTGGTGAGCGGGCTGTGTGTGTGTGTGTGGTGAGCGGGCTGTGTGTGTGGGTGGTGAGCGGGCTGTGTGTGTGTGTGTGGTGAGCGGGCTGTGTGTGTGTGAGTGGTGAGCGGGCTGTGTGTGTGTGTGTGGTGAGTGGGCTGTGTGTGTGTGTGGTGAGCGGGCTGTGTGTGTGTGTGTGGTGAGCGGGCTGTGTGTGTGGGTGGTGAGCGGGCTGTGTGTGTGTGTGTGGTGAGCGGGCTGTGTGTGTGTGAGTGGTGAGCGGGCTGTGTGTGTGTGTGTGGTGAGCGGGCTGTGTGTGTGTGTGTGGTGAGCGGACTGTGTGTGTGTGTGGTGAGCGGGCTGTGTGTATGTGTGTGATGAGCGGGCTGTGTGTGTGTGTGTGGTGAGCGGGCTGTGTGTGTGAGTGGTGAGCGGGCTGTGTGTGTGTGTGTGGTGAGCGGGCTGTGTGTGTGGGGGGGGTGAGCGGGCTGTGTGTGTGTGTGTGGTGAGCGGGCTGTGTGTGTGAGTGTGGTGAGCGGGCTGTGTGTGTGAGTGTGGTGAGCGGGCTGTGTGTGTGAGTGGTGAGCGGGCTGTGTGTGTGTGTGTGTGTGTGGTGAGCGGGCTGTGTGTGTGTGTGGTGAGCGGGCTGTGTGTGTGTGTGGTGAGCTGGCTGTGTGTGTGTGTGTGTGTGTGTGTGTGAGTGGGCTGTGTGTGTGTGTGTGGTGAGCGGGCTGTGTGTGTGTGTGGTGAGCGGGCTGTGTGTGTGTGTGGTGAGCGGGCTGTGTGTGTGTGTGGTGAGCGGGCTGTGTGTGTGTGTGGTGACCGGGCTGTGTGTGTGGGTGGTGAGCAGGCTGTGTGTGTGTGTGTGTGGTGAGTGGGCTGTGTGTGTGTGTGGTGAGCGGGCTGTGTGTGTGTGTGTGGTGAGCGGGCTGTGTGTGTGGGTGGTGAGCGGGCTGTGTGTGTGTGTGTGGTGAGCGGGCTGTGTGTGTGTGAGTGGTGAGCGGGCTGTGTGTGTGTGTGTGGTGAGCGGGCTGTGTGTGTGGGTGGTGAGCGGGCTGTGTGTGTGTGTGTGGTGAGCGGGCTGTGTGTGTGTGAGTGGTGAGCGAGCTGTATGTGTGTGTGGTGAGCGGGCTGTGTGTGTGTGTGTTGTGAGCGGACTGTGAGTGTGTGTGGTGAGCGGGCTGTGTGTGTGTGTGTGGTGAGCGGACTGTGTGTGTGTGTGGTGAGCGGGCTGTGTGTATGTGTGTGATGAGCGGGCTGTGTGTGTGTGTGTGGTGAGCGGGCTGTGTGTGTGGGGGGGGTGAGCGGGCTGTGTGTGTGTGTGTGGTGAGCGGGCTGTGTGTGTGAGTGGTGAGCGGGCTGTGTGTGTGTGTGTGGTGAGCGGGCTGTGTGTGTGTGTGGTGAGCGGGCTGTGTGTGTGTGTGGTGAGCGGGCTGTGTGTGTGTGTGTGTGTGTGTGTGAGTGGGCTGTGTGTGTGTGTGGTGAGCGGGCTGTGTGTGTGTGTGTGGTGAGTGGGCTGTGTGTGTGTGTGGTGAGTGGGCTGTGTGTGTGTGTGGTGAGCGGGCTGTGTGTGTGTGTGTGGTGAGTGGGCTGTGTGTGTGTGTGGTGAGTGGGCTGTGTGTGTGTGTGGTGAGCGGCCTGTGTGTGTGTGTGGTGAGTGGGCTGCGTGTGTGAGTGGTGAGCGGGCTGTGTGTGTGTGTGTGGTGAGCGGGCTGTGTGTGTGTGTGTGTGGTGAGCGGGCTGTGTGTGTGTGTGTGGTGAGTGGGCTGTGTGTGTGTGTGGTGAGTGGGCTGTGTGTGTGTGTGGTGAGCGGGCTGTGTGTGTGTGTGTGGTGAGTGGGCTGTGTGTGTGTGTGGTGAGTGGGCTGTGTGTGTGTGTGGTGAGCGGCCTGTGTGTGTGTGTGGTGAGCGGGCTGCGTCTGTGAGTGGTGAGCGGGCTGTGTGTGTGTGTGTGGTGAGCGGGCTGTGTGTGTGTGTGTGTGGTGAGCGGGCTGTGTGTGTGTGTGTGGTGAGTGGGCTGTGTGTGTGTGTGGTGAGCGGGCTGTGTGTGTGGGTGGTGAGCGGGCTGTGTGTGTGTGTGTGTGGTGAGCGGGCTGAGTGTGTGTGTGTGGTGAGCGGGCTGTGTGTGTGTGTGTGGTGAGCGGGCTGTTTGTGTGTGTGTGTGTGGTGAGTGGGCTGTGTGTGTGTGTGGTGAGCGGGCTGTGTGTGTGTGTGGTGAGTGGGCTGTGTGTGTGTGTGGTGAGCGGGCTGTGTGTGTGTGTGTGGTGAGCGGGCTGTGTGTGTGTGTGTGGTGAGTGGGCTGTGTCTGTGTGTGTGGTGAGCGGGTTGTGTGTGTGTGTGTGGTGAGCGGGCTGTGTGTGTGTGTGTGGTGAGTGGGCTGTCTGTGTGTGTGTGGTGAGCGGGCTGTGTGTGTGTGTGGTGAGCAGGCTGTGTGTGTGTGTAGTGAGTGGGCTGTGTGTGTGTGTGGTGAGCGGACTGTGTGAGTGTGTGGTGAGTGGGCTGTCTGTGTGTGTGTGGTGAGCGGGCTGTGTGTGTGTGTGGTGAGCGGACTGTGTGTGTGTGTGGTGAGCGGGCTGTGTGTGTGTGGATGGTGAGCGGGCTGTGTGTGTGTGTGTGGTGAGTGGGCTGTGTGTGTGTGTGGTGAGTGGGCTGTGTGTGTGTGTGTGGTGAGCGGGCTGTGTGTGTGTGGGTGGTGAGTGGGCTGTGTGTGTGTGTGGTGAGTGGGCTGTGTGTGTGTGTGCGGTGAGTGGGCTGTGTGTGTGTGTGTGTGTGGTGAGTGGGCTGTGTGTGTGTGTGTGGTGAGTGGGCTGTGTGTGGTGAGTGGGCTGTGTGTGTGTGTGCGGTGAGTGGGCTGTGTGTGTGTGTGTGGTGAGTGGGCTGTGTGTGTGTGGGTGGTGAGCGGGCTGTGTGTGTGTGGGTGGTGAGCGGGCTGTGTGTGTGTGGGTGGTGAGCGGGCTGTGTGCGTGTGTGTGGTGAGCAGGCTGTGTGTGTGTGTGTGGTGAGTGGGCTGTGTGTGTGTGTGGTGAGCGGGCTGTGTGTGTGTGTGTGGTGAGCGGGCTGTGTGTGTGTGTGTGGTGAGTGGGCTGTGTGTGTGTGTGTGGTGAGTGGGCTGTGTGTGTGTGTGCGGTGAATGGGCTGTGTGTGTGTGTGTGGTGAGTGGGCTGTGTGTGTGTGTGTGGTGAGTGGGCTGTGTGTGTGTGTGTGGTGAGCGGGCTGTGTGTGTGTGTGTGGTGAGCGGGCAGTGTGTGTGTGTGTGGTGAGCGGGCTGTGTGTGTGTGTGGTGAGCGGGCTGTGTGTGTGTGTGTGGTGAGCGGGCTGTGTGTGTGTGTGTGGTGAGCGGGCTGTGTGTGTGTGTGTGGTGAGCGGGCTGTGTGTGTGTGTGTGGTGAGCGGGCTGTGTGTATGTGTGGTGAGTGGGCTGTGTGTGTGTGTGTGGTGAGCGGGCTGTGTGTGTGTGTGTGTGCTGTGAGCGGGCTGTGTGTGTGTGTGTGTGGTGAGTGGGCTGTGTGTGTGTGTGGTGAGTGGGCTGTGTGTGTGTGTGGTGAGTGGGCTGTGTGTGTGTGTGGTGAGTGGGCTGTGTGTGTGTGTGTGTGGTGAGCGGGCTGTGTGTGTGTGTGTGTGGTGAGCGGGCTGTGTGTGTGTGTGTGGTGAGTGGGCTGTGTGTGTGTGTGGTGAACGGGCTGTGTGTGTGTGGGTGGTGAGCGGGCTGTGTGTGTGTGTGTGTGGTGAGCGGGCTGTGTGTGTGTGCTGTGAGCGGGCTGTGTGTGTGTGTGTGGTGAGCGGGCTGTGTGTGTGTGTGGTGAGTGGGCTGTGTGTGTGTGGGTGGTGAGCGGGCTGTGTGTGTGTGTGTGTGGTGAGCAGGCTGTGTGTGTGTGTGGTGAGCGGGCTGTGTGTGTGTGAGTGTTGAGCGGGCTGTGTGTGTGTGTGTGGTGAGCGGGCTGTGTGTGTGTGGGTGGTGAGCGGGCTGTGTGTGTGTGTGGTGAGCGGGCTGTGTGTGTGTGTGGTGAGCGGGCTGTGTGTGTGTGTGTGGTGAGCGGGCTGTGTGTGTGTGTGTGGTGAGCGGGCTGTGTGTGTGTGTGGTGAGCGGGCTGTGTGTGTGTGTGGTGAGCGGGCTGTGTGTGTGTGGGTGGTGAGCGGGCTGTGTGTGTGTGTGTGGTGAGCGGGCTGTGTGTGTGTGTGTGGTGAGCGGGCTGTGTGTGTGTGTGTGGTGAGCGGGCTGTGTGTGTGTGTGGTGAGCGGGCTGTGTGTGTGTGTGTGTGGTGAGTGGGCTGTGTGTGTGTGTGGTGAGCGGGCTGTGTGTGTGTGTGTGTGTGGTGAGTGGGCTGTGTGTGTGGAGGGTGAGCGGACTGTGTGTGTGTGTGTGGTGAGCGGGCTGTGTGTGTGTGTGTGGTGAGCGGGCTGTGTGTGTGTGTGGTGAGCGGGCTGTGTGTGTGTGTGTGGTGAGCAGGCTGTGTGTGTGTGGTGAGCGGGCTGTGTGTGTGTGTGGATGTGTGCGGGCTGTGTGTGTGTGTGGTGAGCGGGCTGTGTGTGTGTGTGGTGAGCGGGCTGTGTGTGTGTGTGTGGTGAGCGGGCTGTGTGTGTGTGTGTGTGTGTGGTGAGCGGGCTGTGTGTGTGTGTGGTGAGTGGGCTGTGTGTGTGTGTGTGGTGAGTGGGCTGTGTGTGTGTGCGGTGAGTGGGCTGTGTGTGTGTGTGTGGTGAGCGGGCTGTGTGTGTGTGTGCGGTGAGCGGGCTGTGTGTGTGTGTGTGTGGTGAGCGGGCTGTGTGTGTGTGTGTGGTGAGTGGGCTGTGTGTGTGTGTGTGGTGAGAGGGCTGTGTGTGTGTGTGTGTGGTGAGCGGGCTGTGTGTGTGTGTGTGTGTGGTGAGCGGGCTGTGTGTGTGTGTGTGGTGAGCGGGCTGTGTGTGTGTGTGCGGTGAGCGGGCTGTGTGCGTGTGTGCGGTGAGCGGGCTGTGTGCGTGTGTGCGGTGAGCGGGCTGTGTGTGTGTGTGGTGAGCGGGCTGTGTGTGTGTGTGTGGTGAGTGGGCTGTGTGTGTGTGTGTGGTGAGCGGGCTGTGTGTGTGTGTGTGGTGAGTGGGCTGTTTGTGTGTGTGTGGTGAGCGGGCTGTGTGTGTGTGGGTGGTGAGCGGGCTGTGTGTGTGTGGGTGGTGAGCGGGCTGTGTGTGTGTGGGTGGTGAGCGGGCTGTGTGTTTGTGGGTGGTGAGCGGGCTGTGTGTGTGTGGGTGGTGAGCGGGCTGTGTGTGTGTGTGTGTGGTGAGCGGGCTGTGTGTGTGTGTGTGGTGAGTGGGCTGTGTGTGTGTGGCTGGTGAGCGGGCTGTGTGTATGTGTGTGGTGAGTGGGCTGTGTGTGTGTGTGCGGTGAGCGGGCTGTGTGTGTGTGGGTGGTGAACAGGCTGTGTGTGTGTGGGTGGTGAGCGGGCTGTGTGTGTGTGGGTGGTGAGCGGGCTGTGTGTGTGTGGGTGGTGAGCGGGCTGTGTGTGTGTGGTGAGCGGGGTGTGTGTGTGTGTGTGGTGAGTGGGCTGTGTGTGTGTGGGTGGTGAGTGGGCTGTGTGTGTGTGTGTGGTGAGTGGGCTGTGTGTGTGTGCGGTGAGCGGGCTGTGTGTGTGTGTGGTGAGCGGGCTGTGTGTGTGTGTGGTGAGTGGGCTGTGTGTGTGTGTATGGTGAGCGGGCTGTGTGTGTGTGTGCAGTGAGTGGGCTGTGTGTGTGTGTGGTGAGTGGGCTGTGTGTGCGTGTGCGGTGAGCGGGCTGTGTGTGTGTGTGTGGTGAGCGGGCTGTGTGTGTGTGCGGTGAGTGGGCTGTGTGTGTGTGTGTGGTGAGCGGGTTGTGTGTGTGTGTGGTGAGCGGGCTGTGTGTGTGTTTGTGGTGAGCGGGCTGTGTGTAGGTGGGTAGTGAGCGGGCTGTGTGTGTGTGCGGTGAGCGGGCTGTGTGTGTGTGTGGTGAGCGGGCTGTGTGTGGGTGTGGTGAGCGGGCTGTGTGTTTGTGGTGAGCGGGCTGTGTGTGTGTGTGTGGTGAGCGGGCTGTGTGTGTGTGTGTGGTGAGCGGGCTGTGTGTGTGTGGTGAGTGGGCTGTGTGTGTGTGGTGAGCGGGCTGTGTGTGTGTGTGTGGTGAGCGGGCTGTGTGTGTGTGTGTGGTGAGCGGGCTGTGTGTGTGTGTGGTGAGTGGGCTGTGTGTGTGTGTGTGGTGAGTGGGCTGTATGTGTGTGTTTGGTGAGTGGGCTGTGTGTGCGTGTGTGGTGAGTGGGCTGTATGTGTGTGTGTGGTGAGCGGGCTGTGTGTGCGTGTGTGGTGAGCGGGCTGTGTGTGTGGGTGGTGAGCGGGCTGTGTGTGTGTGTGTGGTGAGCGGGCTGTGTGTGTGTGAGTGGTGAGCGGGCTGTGTGTGTGTGTGTGGTGAGCGGGCTGTGTGTGTGTGTGTGGTGAGCGGACTGTGTGTGTGTGTGGTGAGCGGGCTGTGTGTATGTGTGTGATGAGCGGGCTGTGTGTGTGTGTGTGGTGAGCGGGCTGTGTGTGTGAGTGGTGAGCGGGCTGTGTGTGTGTGTGTGGTGAGCGGGCTGTGTGTGTGGGGGGGGTGAGCGGGCTGTGTGTGTGTGTGTGGTGAGCGGGCTGTGTGTGTGTGTGTGGTGAGCGGGCTGTGTGTGTGTGTGGTGAGCGGGCTGTGTGTGTGTGTGGTGAGCGGGCTGTGTGTGTGTGTGTGTGTGTGTGAGTGGGCTGTGTGTGTGTGTGGTGAGCGGGCTGTGTGTGTGTGTGTGGTGAGTGGGCTGTGTGTGTGTGTGGTGAGTGGGCTGTGTGTGTGTGTGGTGAGCGGGCTGTGTGTGTGTGTGTGGTGAGTGGGCTGTGTGTGTGTGTGGTGAGTGGGCTTTGTGTGTGTGTGGTGAGCGGCCTGTGTGTGTGTGTGGTGAGCGGGCTGCGTGTGTGAGTGGTGAGCGGGCTGTGTGTGTGTGTGTGGTGAGCGGGCTGTGTGTGTGTGTGGTGAGCGGGCTGTGTGTGTGTGTGTGGTGAGCGGGCTGTGTGTGTGTGTGTGGTGAGTGGGCTGTGTGTGTGTGTGGTGAGCGGGCTGTGTGTGTGGGTGGTGAGCGGGCTGTGTGTGTGTGTGTGGTGAGCGGGCTGAGTGTGTGTGTGTGGTGAGCGGGCTGTGTGTGTGTGTGTGGTGAGCGGGCTGTGTGTGTGTGTGTGGTGAGTGGGCTGTGTGTGTGTGTGGTGAGCGGGCTGTGTGTGTGTGTGGTGAGTGGGCTGTGTGTGTGTGTGTGGTGAGCGGGCTGTGTGTGTGTGTGTGGTGAGCGGGCTGTGTGTGTGTGTGTGGTGAGCGGGCTGTGTGTGTGGGTGGTGAGCGGGCTGTGTGTGTGTGTGTGTTGAGTGGGCTGTGTGTGTGTGTGGTGAGCGGGTTGTGTGTGTGTGTGTGGTGAGCGGGCTGTGTGTGTGTGTGGTGAGCGGGCTGTGTGTGTGTGTGTGGTGAGCGGGCTGTGTGTGTGTGAGTGGTGAGCGGGCTGTGTGTGTGTGTGTGGTGAGTGGGCTGTGTGTGTGTGTGGTGAGCGGGCTGTGTGTGTGTGTGTGGTGAGCGGGCTGTGTGTGTGTGAGTGGTGAGCGAGCTGTATGTGTGTGTGGTGAGCGGGCTGTGTGTGTGTGTGTTGTGAGCGGACTGTGAGTGTGTGTGGTGAGCGGGCTGTGTGTATGTGTGTGATGAGCGGGCTGTGTGTGTGTGTGTGGTGAGCGGGCTGTGTGTGTGAGTGGGGAGCGGGCTGTGTGTGTGTGTGTGGTGAGCGGGCTGTGTGTGTGGGGGGAGTGAGCGGGCTGTGTGTGTGTGTGTGGTGAGCGGGCTGTGTGTGTGAGTGGTGAGCGGGCTGTGTGTGTGTGTGTGTGGTGAGCGGGCTGTGTGTGTGTGTGGTGAGCGGGCTGTGTGTGTGTGTGGTGAGCGGGCTGTGTGTGTGTGTGTGTGTGTGTGTGTGTGAGTGGGCTGTGTGTGTGTGTGGTGAGCGGGCTGTGTGTGTGTGTGTGGTGAGTGGGCTGTGTGTGTGTGTGGTGAGTGGGCTGTGTGTGTGTGTGCTGAGCGGGCTGTGTGTGTGTGTGTGGTGAGTGGGCTGTGTGTGTGTGTGGTGAGTGGGCTGTGTGTGTGTGTGGTGAGCGGCCTGTGTGTGTGTGTGGTGAGTGGGCTGCGTGTGTGAGTGGTGAGCGGGCTGTGTGTGTGTGTGTGGTGAGCGGGCTGTGTGTGTGTGTGTGTGGTGAGCGGGCTGTCTGTGTGTGTGTGGTGAGCGGGCTGTGTGTGTGTGTGTGGTGAGTGGGCTGTGTGTGTGTGTGGTGAGTGGGCTGTGTGTGTGTGTGGTGAGCGGCCTGTGTGTGTGTGTGGTGAGCGGGCTGCGTGTGTGAGTGGTGAGCGGGCTGTGTGTGTGTGTGTGGTGAGCGGGCTGTGTGTGTGTGTGTGTGGTGAGCGGGCTGTGTGTGTGTGTGTGGTGAGTGGGCTGTGTGTGTGTGTGGTGAGCGGGCTGTGTGTGTGGGTGGTGAGCGGGCTGTGTGTGTGTGTGTGTGGTGAGCGGGCTGTGTGTGTGTGTGTGGTGAGCGGGCTGTGTGTGTGTGTGTGTGTGGTGAGTGGGCTGTGTGTGTGTGTGTGTGTGGTGAGTGGGCTGTGTGTGTGTGTGGTGAGCGGGCTGTGTGTGTGTGTGGTGAGTGGGCTGTGTGTGTGTGTGTGGTGAGCGGGCTGTGTGTGTGTGTGTGGTGAGCGGGCTGTGTGTGTGTGTGTGGTGAGTGGGCTGTGTCTGTGTGTGTGGTGAGCGGGTTGTGTGTGTGTGTGTGGTGAGCGGGCTGTGTGTGTGTGTGTGGTGAGTGGGCTGTCTGTGTGTGTGTGGTGAGCGGGCTGTGTGTGTGTGTGGTGAGCAGGCTGTGTGTGTGTAGTGAGTGGGCTGTGTGTGTGTGTGGTGAGCGGACTGTGTGAGTGTGTGGTGAGTGGGCTGTCTGTGTGTGTGTGGTGAGCGGGCTGTGTGTGTGTGTGGTGAGCGGACTGTGTGTGTGTGTGTGTGTGGTGAGCGGGCTGTGTGTGTGTGGATGGTGAGCGGGCTGTGTGTGTGTGTGTGGTGAGTGGGCTGTGTGTGTGTGTGGTGAGTGGGCTGTGTGTGTGTGTGTGGTGAGCGGGCTGTGTGTGTGTGGGTGGTGAGTGGGCTGTGTGTGTGTGTGGTGAGTGGGCTGTGTGTGTGTGTATGGTGAGTGGGCTGTGTGTGTGTGTGCGGTGAGTGGGCTGGGTGTGTGTGTGTGTGTGTGTGGTGAGTGGGCTGTGTGTGTGTGTGTGGTGAGTGGGCTGTGTGTGGTGAGTGGGCTGTGTGTGTGTGTGCGGTGAGTGGGCTGTGTGTGTGTGTGTGGTGAGTGGGCTGTGTGTGTGTGGGTGGTGAGCGGGCTGTGTGTGTGTGGGTGGTGAGCGGGCTGTGTGTGTGTGGGTGGTGAGCGGGCTGTGTGCGTGTGTGTGGTGAGCAGGCTGTGTGTGTGTGTGTGGTGAGTGGGCTGTGTGTGTGTGTGGTGAGCGGGCTGTGTGTGTGTGTGTGGTGAGCGGGCTGTGTGTGTGTGTGTGGTGAGTGGGCTGTGTGTGTGTGTGTGGTGAGTGGGCTGTGTGTGTGTGTGTGGTGAGTGGGCTGTGTGTGTGTGTGTGGTGAGTGGGCTGTGTGTGTGTGTGTGTGGTGAGCGGGCTGTGTGTGTGTGTGTGGTGAGCGGGCTGTGTGTGTGTGTGTGGTGAGCGGGCTGTGTGTGTGTGTGGTGAGCGGGCTGTGTGTGTGTGTGTGGTGAGCGGGCTGTGTGTGTGTGTGGTGAGCGGGCTGTGTGTGTGTGTGTGGTGAGCGGGCTGTGTGTGTGTGTGTGGTGAGCGGGCTGTGTGTATGTGTGGTGAGTGGGCTGTGTGTGTGTGTGTGGTGAGCGGGCTGTGTGTGTGTGTGTGTGCTGTGAGCGGGCTGTGTGTGTGTGTGTGTGGTGAGTGGGCTGTGTGTGTGTGTGGTGAGTGGGCTGTGTGTGTGTGTGGTGAGTGGGCTGTGTGTGTGTGTGGTGAGTGGGCTGTGTGTGTGTGTGGTGAGTGGGCTGTGTGTGTGTGTGTGGTGAGCGGGCTGTGTGTGTGTGTGTGTGGTGAGCGGTCTGTGTGTGTGTGTGTGGTGAGTGGGCTGTGTGTGTGTGTGGTGAACGGGCTGTGTGTGTGTGGGTGGTGAGCGGGCTGTGTGTGTGTGTGTGGTGAGCGGGCTGTGTGTGTGTGCTGTGAGCGGGCTGTGTGTGTGTGTGTGGTGAGCGGGCTGTGTGTGTGTGTGGTGAGTGGGCTGTGTGTGTGTGGGTGGTGAGTGGGCTGTGTGTGTGTGTGTGTGGTGAGCAGGCTGTGTGTGTGTGTGGTGAGCGGGCTGTGTGTGTGTGAGTGTTGAGCGGGCTGTGTGTGTGTGTGTGGTGAGCGGGCTGTGTGTGTGTGGGTGGTGAGCGGGCTGTGTGTGTGTGTGGTGAGCGGGCTGTGTGTGTGTGTGGTGAGCGGGCTGTGTGTGTGTGTGTGGTGAGCGGGCTGTGTGTGTGTGTGGTGAGCGGGCTGTGTGTGTGTGTGGTGAGCGGGCTGTGTGTGTGTGGGTGGTGAGCGGGCTGTGTGTGTGTGTGTGGTGAGCGGGCTGTGTGTGTGTGTGTGGTGAGCGGGCTGTGTGTGTGTGTGTGGTGCGCGGGCTGTGTGTGTGTGTGGTGAGCGGGCTGTGTGTGTGTGTGTGTGGTGAGTGGGCTGTGTGTGTGTGTGGTGAGCGGGCTGTGTGTGTGTGTGTGTGTGGTGAGTGGGCTGTGTGTGTGGAGGGTGAGCGGACTGTGTGTGTGTGTGTGGTGAGCGGGCTGTGTGTGTGTGTGTGGTGAGCGGGCTGTGTGTGTGTGTGTGGTGAGCGGGCTGTGTGTGTGTGTGGTGAGCGGGCTGTGTGTGTGTGTGTGGTGAGCGGGCTGTGTGTGTGTGTGTGGTGAGCAGGCTGTGTGTGTGTGGTGAGCGGGCTGTGTGTGTGTGTGGATGTGTGCGGGCTGTGTGTGTGTGTGGTGAGCGGGCTGTGTGTGTGTGTGGTGAGCGGGCTGTGTGTGTGTGTGTGGTGAGCGGGCTGTGTGTGTGTGTGTGTGTGGTGAGCGGGCTGTGTGTGTGTGTGGTGAGTGGGCTGTGTGTGTGTGTGTGGTGAGTGGGCTGTGTGTGTGTGTGGTGAGTGGGCTGTGTGTGTGTGTGTGGTGAGCGGGCTGTGTGTGTGTGTGCGGTGAGCGGGCTGTGTGTGTGTGTGTGTGGTGAGCGGGCTGTGTGTGTGCGTGTGGTGAGTGGGCTGTGTGTGTGTGTGTGGTGAGAGGGCTGTGTGTGTGTGTGTGGTGAGCGGGCTGTGTGTGTGTGTGTGTGTGGTGAGCGGGCTGTGTGTGTGTGTGTGTGGTGAGCGGGCTGTGTGTGTGTGTGCGGTGAGCGGGCTGTGTGCGTGTGTGCGGTGAGCGGGCTGTGTGTGTGTGTGGTGAGCGGGCTGTGTGTGTGTGTGTGGTGAGTGGGCTGTGCGTGTGTGTGTGGTGAGCGGGCTGTGTGTGTGTGTGTGGTGAGTGGGCTGTTTGTGTGTGTGTGGTGAGCGGGCTGTGTGTGTGTGGGTGGTGAGCGGGCTGTGTGTGTGTGGGTGGTGAGCGGGCTGTGTGTTTGTGGGTGGTGAGCGGGCTGTGTGTGTGTGGGTGGTGAGCGGGCTGTGTGTGTGTGTGTGTGGTGAGCGTGCTGTGTGTCTGTGTGTGGTGAGTGGGCTGTGTGTGTGTGGCTGGTGAGCGGGCTGTGTGTATGTGTGTGGTGAGTGGGCTGTGTGTGTGTGTGCGGTGAGCGGGCTGTGTGTGTGTGGGTGGTGAACAGGCTGTGTGTGTGTGGGTGGTGAGCGGGCTGTGTGTGTGTGGGTGGTGAGCGGGCTGTGTGTGTGTGGGTGGTGAGCGGGCTGTGTGTGTGTGGTGAGCGGGGTGTGTGTGTGTGTGTGGTGAGTGGGCTGTGTGTGTGTGGGTGGTGAGCGGGCTGTGTGTGTGTGTGTGGTGAGTGGGCTGTGTGTGTGTGCGGTGAGCGGGCTGTGTGTGTGTGTGGTGAGCGGGCTGTGTGTGTGTGTGGTGAGTGGGCTGTGTGTGTGTGTATGGTGAGCGGGCTGTGTGTGTGTGTGCAGTGAGCGGGCTGTGTGTGTGTGTGGTGAGTGGGCTGTGTGTGCGTGTGCGGTGAGCGGGCTGTGTGTGTGTGTGTGGTGAGCGGGCTGTGTGTGTGGGTGGTGAGCGGGCTGTGTGTGTGTGCGGTGAGTGGGCTGTGTGTGTGTGTGTGGTGAGCGGGTTGTGTGTGTGTGTGGTGAGCGGGCTGTGTGTGTGTTTGTGGTGAGCGGGCTGTGTGTAGGTGGGTAGTGAGCGGGCTGTGTGTGTGTGCGGTGAGCGGGCTGTGTGTGTGTGTGGTGAGCGGGCTGTGTGTGGGTGTGGTGAGCGGGCTGTGTGTTTGTGGTGAGCGGGCTGTGTGTGTGTGTGTGGTGAGCGGGCTGTGTGTGTGTGTGTGGTGAGCGGGCTGTGTGTGTGTGGTGAGTGGGCTGTGTGTGTGTGGTGAGCGGGCTGTGTGTGTGTGTGTGGTGAGCGGGCTGTGTGTGTGTGTGTGGTGAGCGGGCTGTGTGTGTGTGTGGTGAGTGGGCTGTGTGTGTGTGTGTGGTGAGTGGGCTGTATGTGTGTGTTTGGTGAGTGGGCTGTGTGTGCGTGTGTGGTGAGTGGGCTGTATGTGTGTGTGTGGTGAGTGGGCTGTGTGTGTGTGTGTGGTGAGCGGGCTCTGTGTGTGTGTGGTGAGTGGGCTGTGTGTGTGTGTGGTGAGTGGGCTGTGTGTGTGTGTGTGGTGAGCAGGCTGTGGGTGTGTGTGGTGAGCGGGCTGTGTGTGTGTGTGGTGAGTGGGCTGTGTGTGTGTGTGGTGAGTGGGCTGTGTGCGTGTGTGTGTGGTGAGCGGGCTGTGTGTGTGTGGGGGGTGAGCGGGCTGTGTGTGTGTGTGTGGTGAGTGGGCTGTGTGTGCGTGTGGTGAGCGGGCTGTGTGTGTGTGTGGTGAGCGGACTGTGTGTGTGTGTGTGGTGAGTGGGCTGTGTGTGTGTGTGGTGAGCGGGCTGTGTGTGTGTGGTGAGCGGGCTGTGTGTGTGTGTGGTGAGCGGACTCTGTGTGTGTGTGTGGTGAGCGGACTGTGTGTGTGTGTGTGGTGAGCGGGCTGTGTGTGTGGGTGGTGAGCGGGCTGTGTGTGTGTGTGGTGAGTGGGCTGTGTGTGTGTGTGTGGTGAACGGGCTGTGTGTGTGTGGTGAGCGGGCTGTGTGTGAGTGTGGTGAGCGGACTGTGTGTGTGTGTGCGGTGAGCGGGCTGTGTGTGTGTGTGTGGTGAGCGGGCTGTGTGTGTGTGTGTGGTGAGGGGGCTGCGTGTGTGTGTGTGTGGTGAGCGGGCTGTGTGTGTGTGTGTGTGGTGAGCGGGCTGTGTGTGTGTGTGTGTGGTGAGTGGGCTGTGTGTGTGTGTTTGGTTAGCGGGCTGTTTGTGTGTGTGTGGTGAGCGGACTGTGTGTGTGTGTGTGGTGAGCGGGCTGTGTGTGTGTGTGTGGTGAGCGGGCTGTTTGTGTGTGTGTGGTGAGCGGACTGTGTGTGTGTGTGTGGTGAGCGGGCTGTGTGTGTGGGTGGTGAGTGGGCTGTGTGTGTGTGTGTGTGGTGAGCAGGCTGTGTGTGTGTGTGGTGAGCGGGCTGTGTGTGTGTGAGTGTTGAGCGGGCTGTGTGTGTGTGTGTGGTGAGCGGGCTGTGTGTGTGTGGGTGGTGAGCGGGCTGTGTGTGTGTGTGGTGAGCGGGCTGTCTGTGTGTGTGGTGAGCGGGCTGTGTGTGTGTGTGTGGTGAGCGGGCTGTGTGTGTGTGTGGTGAGCGGGCTGTGTGTGTGTGTGGTGAGCGGGCTGTGTGTGTGTGTGTGGTGAGCGGGCTGTGTGTGTGTGTGTGGTGAGCGGGCTGTGTGTGTGTGTGTGGTGAGCGGGCTGTGTGTGTGTGTGGTGAGCGGGCTGTGTGTGTGTGTGGTGAGCGGGCTGTGTGTGTGTGTGTGTGGTGAGTGGGCTGTGTGTGTGTGTGGTGAGCGGGCTGTGTGTGTGTGTGTGTGGTGAGTGGGCTGTGTGTGTGGAGGGTGAGCGGACTGTGTGTGTGTGTGTGGTGAGCGGGCTGTGTGTGTGTGTGTGGTGAGCGGGCTGTGTGTGTGTGTGGTGAGCGGGCTGTGTGCGTGTGTGTGGTGAGCGGGCTGTGTGTGTGTGTGTGGTGAGCAGGCTGTGTGTGTGTGGTGAGCGGGCTGTGTGTGTGTGTGGATGTGTGCGGGCTGTGTGTGTGTGTGGTGAGCGGGCTGTGTGTGTGTGTGGTGAGCGGGCTGTGTGTGTGTGTGTGGTGAGCGGGCTGTGTGTGTGTGTGTGGTGAGCGGGCTGTGTGTGTGTGTGGTGAGTGGGCTGTGTGTGTGTGTGTGGTGAGTGGGCTGTGTGTGTGTGTGTGGTGAGTGGGCTGTGTGTGTGTGTGTGTGTGGTGAGCGGGCTGTGTGTGTGTGTGGTGAGTGGGCTGTGTGTGTGTGTGTGGTGAGTGGGCTGTGTGTGTGTGTGGTGAGTGGGCTGTGTGTGTGTGTGTGGTGAGCGGGCTGTGTGTGTGTGTGTGGTGAGCGGGCTGTGTGTGTGTGTGTGGTGAGCGGGCTGTGTGTGTGTGTGTGGTGAGTGGGCTGTGTGTGTGTGTGTGGTGAGAGGGCTGTGTGTGTGTGTGTGCTGAGGGGGCTGTGTGTGTGTGTGTGGTATGCGGGCTGTGTGTGTGTGTGTGGTGAGCGGGCTGTGTGTGTGTGTGCGGTGAGAGGGCTGTGTGCGTGTGTGTGGTGAGCGGGCTGTGTGTGTGTGTGCGGTGAGCGGGCTGTGTGCGTGTGTGCGGTGAGCGGGCTGTGTGTGTGTGTGGTGAGCGGGCTGTGTGTGTGTGTGTGGTGAGTGGGCTGTGTGAGTGTGTGTGGTGAGCGGGCTGTGTGTGTGTGTGTGGTGAGTGGGCTGTTTGTGTGTGTGTGGTGAGCGGGCTGTGTGTATGTGGGTGGTGAGCGGGCTGTGTGTGTGTGGGTGGTGAGCGGGCTGTGTGTGTGTGGGTGGTGAGCGGGCTGTGTGTGTGTGGGTGGTGAGCGGGCTGTGTGTGTGTGTGTGTGGTGAGCGGGCTGTGTGTGTGTGTGTGTGGTGAGCGGGCTGTGTGTGTGTGTGTGGTGAGTGGGCTGTGTGTGTGTGGCTGGTGAGCGGGCTGTGTGTATGTGTGTGGTGAGTGGGCTGTGTGTGTGTGTGCGGTGAGCGGGCTGTGTGTGTGTGGGTGGTGAACGGGCTGTGTGTGTGTGGGTGGTGAGCGGGCTGTGTGTGTGTGGGTGGTGAGCGGGCTGTGTGTGTGTGGGTGGTGAGCGGGCTGTGTGTGTGTGTGTGGTGAGCGGGGTGTGTGTCTGTGTGTGGTGAGTGGGCTGTGTGTGTGTGGGTGGTGAGCGGGCTGTGTGTGTGTGTGTGGTGAATGGGCTGTGTGTGTGTGCGGTGAGCGGGCTGTGTGTGTGTGTGGTGAGCGGGCTGTGTGTGTGTGTGGTGAGTGGGCTGTGTGTGTGTGTATGGTGAGCGGGCTGTGTGTGTGTGTGCAGTGAGTGGGCTGTGTGTGTGTGTGGTGAGTGGGCTGTGTGTGCGTGTGTGGTGAGCGGGCTGTGTGTGTGTGTGTGGTGAGCGGGCTGTGTGTGTGGGTGGTGAGCGGGCTGTGTGTGTGTGCGGTGAGCGGGCTGTGTGTGTGTGCGGTGAGTGGGCTGTGTGTGTGTGTGTGGTGAGCGGGTTGTGTGTGTGTGTGGTGAGCGGGCTGTGTGTGTGTTTGTGGTGAGCGGGTTGTGTGTAGGTGGGTAGTGAGCGGGCTGTGTGTGTGTGCGGTGAGCGGGCTGTGTGTGTGTGTGGTGAGCGGGCTGTGTGTGTGTGTGGTGAGCGGGCTGTGTGTTTGTGGTGAGCGGGCTGTGTGTGTGTGTGTGTGGTGAGCGGGCTGTGTGTGTGTGTGTGGTGAGCGGGCTGTGTGTGTGTGTGGTGAGTGGGCTGTGTGTGTGTGTGTGGTGAGCGGGCTGTGTGTGTGTGTGTGGTGAGCGGGCTGTGTGTGTGTGTGGTGATACGCTTATCAATTACTTCATAAAAGGTGATGAGTCGAAGAAGAGATGATGAGTCGAAAGAAGAGATGAATAAGGCTTTTATTAGCTAAGAAGAGACCATGCTTCTTCGTGAGTGACTGAACAAGTCTGAACGAAACCCACACAGTGGTGGGTGGAGTCAGCTGAGGCATGCCTCCATACACAGCGCCACCCAGAGGTGGCAATATACAATACAGTGGTTTACCACATTCACCCCTTGTTTAATGTGAAGTCCGGCGGGGTGAAGGGTACTACAAGTTAAGTCTATCAGGAGGCCTTGTCTGACGTCCTGATCGTCGTGGTGGCGGCGGTGGTGTTGCAGCATCCGACGTCGGGTCTGGTGTCTGGGTGGTTGGCGAAGATTCCTGGGGCTTTGGCATGCCGTCTGCAGGGGTTGGGTTGGGAGGGGTGGTGGGGGATAACAGTGGTAAGGGGGATAACGGTGGTAAGGGGGATAACGGTGGTAATTCAGGGGTACCCGAGGGTGCGAGATCTCGTATGGAGACCGTGTCCTCCCGCCCGTCTGGGTATGTCACCCAGGCATACTGGGGGTTGGCGTGTAGGAGGTGCACCCGCTCGACCAGGGGGTCCGTTTTATGCGTCCTCACGTGCCTCCGCAGTAGGACGGGCCCAGGAGAAGTCAACCATGCCGGTAGCGAGGTTCCCGATGTAGACTTCCGGGGGAAAACGAACATTTTCTCATGAGGGGTCGCATTAGTGGCAGTACAAAGCAGTGACCGAATGGAGTGAAGCGCTGCAGGGAGGACCTCCTGCCAGCGGGAGGTCGGAAGGCCCTTAGATTTTAGTGCTAAGAGGACTGCCTTCCAAACCGTCGCGTTCTCCCTTTCCACCTGGCCGTTCCCCCGGGGGTTGTAACTGGTGGTCCTGCTCGTGGCGATACCTCTTGTTAGCAGGTACTGCCGAAGTTCGTCGCTCATGAACGATGAGCCCCTGTCGCTATGTATATAGCTGGGGAACCCAAACAGAGCGAAGATGTCATTCAGACACTTGATGACCGTGGTACTGGTCATGTCTGGGCAAGGGATGGCAAAGGGGAAATGGGAGTACTCATCAACTATGTTGAGGAAGTACACATTGCGGTCAGCGGAGGGGAGGGGCCCTTTAAAATCGACGCTCAGGCGTTCGAAGGGGCGGGTGGCCTTGATCAGGCTTGCTCTGTCCGGCCTATAGAAGTGCGGTTTGCACTCGGCGCAGATTTGGCAGCTCTTGGTCATGGTCCTGACCTCCTCGATGGAGTAGGGCAGGTTACGGGATTTGATAAAATGGAAAAACCTGGTGACCCCCGGGTGGCAGAGGTCATTGTGGAGGGACTGCAGCCTATCACTCTGCGCGTTGGCGCATGTACCACGTGATAGGGCATCTGGGGGCTCATTGAGTTTCCCTGGCCGATACAAGATATCATAATTGTAGGTGGAGAGTTCGATTCTCCACCTCAAGATCTTGTCGTTCTTGATTTTACCCCTCTGCTTATTATTAAACATAAAAGCTACTGAACGCTGGTCAGTGAGCAGGGTAAATCGTTTCCCGGCCAGGTAATGCCTCCAGTGACGCACCGCTTCTACAATAGCCTGGGCCTCCTTTTCGACGGAGGAGTGTCTCGTCTCGGGGCCCTGGAGGGTCCTTGAGAAAAAGGCCACGGGTCTGCCCGCCTGGTTAAGGGTCGCGGCTAGGGCGAAGTCGGAGGCATCGCTCTCCACTTGGAAGGGGATGGACTCATCCACCGCGTGCATTGCGGCCTTCGCGATATCGTTCTTGATAAGAGTGAAGGCTGCACACGCCTCTGGTGTCAGGGGGAAGGATGTGGCTTTGATGAGGGGCCTGGCTTTGTCTGCATAGAGGGGCACCCACTGGGCGTAGTAGGAGAAAAACCCCAGGCATCTCTTCAGTGCTTTTTGGCAGTGGGGAAGGGGTAGCTCCATTAGGGGGCGCATTCTGTCGGGGTCGGGCCCGATGACTCCGTTCTCCACCACGCAGCCGAGGATGGCCAGGCGCTTGGTGTGAAACATACATTTTTCCTTATTGTACGTTAGGTTCAGCCGTTGGGCCGTACGGAGGAAATTTGCTAGATTAACGTCGTGGTCCTGCTGGTCGTGGCCACAGATGGTGACGTTATCCAAATAGGGGAAGGTTGCCCGCAGCGCGTTCTGGTCAACCATTCGGTCCATCTCCCTTTGGAAGACCGAAACCCCGTTGGTGACGCCGAAGGGGACCCTAAGGAAGTGGTAGAGGCGGCCGTTTGCCTCGAAGGCAGTATACTGGCGGTCCTCATGGCGGATGGGCAGCTGGTGGTACGCTGACTTAAGGTCGATGGTGGAGAATACTTTGTATTGCGCAATCTGATTGACCATATCAGATATGCGAGGGAGGGGGTACGCGTCCAGCTGGGTGTACCGGTTTATGGTTTGGCTGTAGTCGATTACCATGCGGCGTTTTGCAGTGGTTTTAACGACTACAACCTGGGCTCGCCAGGGGCTAGTGCTACCTTCGATAATGCCCTCCTTCAAGAGCCGCTCCACCTCAGAGCTGATAAAAGCTCTGTCCCCGGCACTGTACCGCCTGCTTTTGGTAGCGATGGGTTTACAGTCGCGGGTGAGGTTAGCGAACAGGGGAGGGGGGGGGACTTTTAATGTGGAAAGGCTGCAGGTGGTTTGCAGCGGGCGATTTAAAAGTTGTTGGTTGCAGACTGTGAGTGGGGGGAGGGGTCCACCGTATGCTAGTGTGACACTCTTAAGGTGGCACTGAAAATCCAACCCTAGCAGGACGGCAGCGCAAAGACGGGGCAGGACTAGCAGTTTAAATTTTTGATATTCAGTGCCCCCTACTGACAGGGTCACCACACAGTAGCCGCTGATGTCCATTGACTGGGACTTGGACGCCATAGAAATGCGATAGTGCGTTGGCAGAATCGTGAGGGAGTGGCTACGTACCGTGTCGGGGTGGACGAAACTCTCTGTGCTCCCGCTGTCGATCAGGCAACTGGTGGCGCGGCCGTTTACCGCGATATCCATCATGGAGCTGGATAGATGGTGAGGGTGGCCTTGATCCAGCGTCACGGAGGCCAGTATGTGGCTTAGTGAGTCACTATAGTCATCCGCCGAGACGGTGGTCGGTTCCGGTGACGAAATGGCGGTTGAGTGCGTTGGATACGATGGCGGCGGATGCCATGCGGCCGGGGGTACACAAAATGGCGGATAAGATGGCTGCTCCCACGGCCCGCACGCTGCGCTGCTGGCTGGCTTCCCCTTGCAGGCGTTAGCGTAATGGCCTTTCTTCCCGCAGCCCGAGCAGGTAGCTGTCTTAGCTGGGCAGTGCGCTCTGGGATGTTTTAACTGGCCACAGAAATAGCATTTTTGGGCCTGGTTACTGGGCATCGAAGCAGTTCTTACCGGAGGCTGCTGTCTCGGTTGGGTCGCTTCAGCGGTTGGTGCCGGGGGCGGCGGTCCCGTGTCCCACGGTTTCGATTGCCATGTCTCGGCGCCGTTACGGGGGTATGCCTCGAGGTTTCGGTGGGCCTCCTCTAACGAGAGCGCAAGGGCAATGGCCGTCTTCAGGTCGGGTTCCTTGCTTTCTAGCAGTCTCTGCCGGGTGTGGTCTGACTGGAGGCCCCTGACGAAGGCATCACAGGCGAGTCCCTGCGCGTGCTCCACAGCCGTTACCGCTTTACAATCGCAGTCTCTGCAGAGTGCCAGTAGCGCCCGTGCAAATGCCCCTACCGATTCTCCCGGTTGCTGCCTGCGGGATCCCAAGAGGTGTCGGGCGTAAATTGTGTTCACTGGGCGCGTATATTGCCCTTTTAGTAGCTCGAGGGCCGCCACGTACGTATTAGAGTCCCGGATTAGCATATATACTTGATGGCTCACCTGGGCGGTCAAAATTTTCAGTTTGTGATCCTCCTCTGTAACCTGTGAGATTGCGAGGAAGGATTCAAAGCAGCTCAGCCAGTGTTCAAACTTGGCTGATGCACCCACATCTTAAGGGTCGAGGTCCAGGCGTGGTGGTCTGAGGGCTCTCAGCAATGTCTGCTGTATCCGTTGCTGTTGTTGCTCCTCAGGTGTCGCCATTTAACTTTTAGCTAATAAAATTGATACGCTTATCAATTACTTCATAAAAGGTGATGAGTCGAAAGAAGAGATGAATAAGGCTTTTATTAGCTAAGAAGAGACCATGCTTCTTCGTGAGTGACTGAACAAGTCTGAACGAAACCCACACAGTGGTGGGTGGAGTCAGCTGAGGCATGCCTCCATACACAGCGCCACCCAGAGGTGGCAATATACAATACAGTGGTTTACCACATGTGGTGAGTGGGCTGTGTGTGTGTGTGTGGTGAGTGGGCTGTATGTGTGTGTTTGGTGAGTGGGCTGTGTGTGCGTGTGTGGTGAGTGGGCTGTATGTGTGTGTGTCGTGAGCGGGCTGTGTGTGCATGTGTGGTGAGCGGGCGGTGTGTGTGTGTGTGTGTGGTGAGCGGGCTGAGTGTGTGTGTGTGGTGAGTGGGCTGTGTGTGTGTGTGTGGTGAGCGGGCTGTGTGTGTGTGTGGTGAGTGGGCTGTGTGTGTGTGTGGTGAGTGGGCTGTGTGTGTGTGTGTGGTGAGCGGGCTGTGGGTGTGTGTGGTGAGCGGGCTGTGTGTGTGTGTGGTGAGTGGGCTGTGTGTGTGTGTGGTGAGTGGGCTGTGTGCGTGTGTGTGTGGTGAGCGGGCTGTGTGTGTGTGGGGGGTGAGCGGGCTGTGTGTGTGTGTGTGTGGTGAGTGGGCTGTGTGTGCGTGTGGTGAGCGGACTGTGTGTGTGTGTGTGGTGAGTGGGCTGTGTGTGTGTGTGGTGAGCGGGCTGTGTGTGTGTGGTGAGCGGGCTGTGTGTGTGTGTGGTGAGCGGACTGTGTGTGTGTGTGTGTGTGTGGTGAGCGGGCTGTGTGTGTGTGTGGTGAGCGGACTCTGTGTGTGTGTGTGGTGAGCGGACTGTGTGTGTGTGTGTGGTGAGCGGGCTGTGTGTGTGGGTGGTGAGCGGGCTGTGTGTGTGTGTGGTGAGTGGGCTGTGTGTGTGTGTGTGGTGAACGGGCTGTGTGTGTGTGGTGAGCGGGCTGTGTGTGAGTGTGGTGAGCGGGCTGTGTGTGTGTGTGTGTGGTGAGCGGGCTGTGCGTGTGTGTGTGGTGAGTGGGCTGCGTGTGTGTGTGTGTGGTGGGCGGGCTGTGTGTGTGTGTGTGTGTGGTGAGCGGGCTGTGTGTGTGTGTGTGGTTAGCGGGCTGTTTGTGTGTGTGTGGTGAGCGGACTGTGTGTGTGTGTGTGTGGTGAGCGGGCTGTGTGTGTGTGTGTGGTGAGCGGGCTGTTTGTGTGTGTGTGGTGAGCGGGCTGTGTGTGTGTGTGTGGTGAGCGGGCTGTGTGTGTGGGTGGTGAGTGGGCTGTGTGTGTGTGTGTGGTGAGCGGGCTGTGTGTGTGTCTGGTGAGCGGGCTGTTTGTGTGTGTGTGGTGAGTGGGCTGTGTGTGTGTGTGGTGAGTGGGCTGTGTGTGTGTGTGTGTGGTGAGTGGGCTGTGTGTGTGTGTGGTGAGTGGGCTGTGTGTGTGTGTGTGGTGAGCGGGCTGTGTGTGTGTGTGTGGTGAGCGGGCTGTGTGTGTGTGTGTGGTGAGCTTGCTGTGTGTGTGTGTGGTGAGCGGGCTGTGTGTGGGTGTGTGTTGAGCGGACTGTGTGTGTGTGTGGTGTGTGGGCTTTGTGTGTGTGTGTGGTGAGCGGTCTGTGTGTGTGTGGGTGGTGAGTAGGCTGTGTGTGTGTGTGGTGAGCGGGCTGTGTGTGTGTGTGTGTGTGTGTGTGTGTGTGTGTGTGTGTAGTGAGCGGGCTATGTGTGTGTGTGTGGTGAGCGGGCTGTGTTTGTGTGTGGGGGGTGAGTGGGCTGTGTGTGTGTGGTGAGCAGGCTGTGTGTGTGTGGGGGGTGAGCAGGCTGTGTGTGTGTGGTGAGCGGGCTGTGTGTGTGTGGGGGGTGAGCAGGCTGTGTGTGTGTGTGGTGAGCGGGCTGTGTGTGTGTGGGGGGTGAGCGGGCTGTGTGTGTGTGTGTGTGGTGAGCGGGCTGTGTGTGTGTGTGTGGTTAGCGGGCTGTTTGTGTGTGTGTGGTGAGCGGACTGTGTGTGTGTGTGTGGTGAGCGGGCTGTGTGTGTGTGTGTGGTGAGCGGGCTGTTTGTGTGTGTGTGGTGAGCGGACTGTGTGTGTGTGTGTGGTGAGCGGGCTGTGTGTGTGGGTGGTGAGTGGGCTGTGTGTGTGTGTGTGGTGAGCGGGCTGTGTGTGTGTCTGGTGAGCGGGCTGTTTGTGTGTGTGTGGTGAGTGGGCTGTGTGTGTGTGTGGTGAGTGGGCTGTGTGTGTGTGTGTGTGTGGTGAGTGGGCTGTGTGTGTGTGTGGTGAGTGGGCTGTGTGTGTGTGTGTGTGGTGAGCGGGCTGTGTGTGTGTGTGTGGTGAGCGGGCTGTGTGTGTGTGTGTGGTGAGCTTGCTGTGTGTGTGTGTGGTGAGCGGGCTGTGTGTGGGTGTGTGTTGAGCGGACTGTGTGTGTGTGTGGTGTGTGGGCTTTGTGTGTTTGTGTGGTGAGCGGTCTGTGTGTGTGTGGGTGGTGAGTAGGCTGTGTGTGTGTGTGGTGAGCGGGCTGTGTGTGTGTGTGTGTGTGTGTGTGTGTGTGTGTGTGTGTGTGTAGTGAGCGGGCTATGTGTGTGTGTGTGGTGAGCGGGCTGTGTTTGTGTGTGGGGGGTGAGTGGGCTGTGTGTGTGTGGTGAGCAGGCTGTGTGTGTGTGGGGGGTGAGCAGGCTGTGTGTGTGTGGTGAGCGGGCTGTGTGTGTGTGGGGGGTGAGCAGGCTGTGTGTGTGTGTGGTGAGCGGGCTGTGTGTGTGTGGGGGGTGAGCGGGCTGTGTGTGTGTGTGTGGTGAGCGGGCTGTGTGTGTGTGTGGTGAGCGGGCTGTGTGTGTGTGGTGGGTGAGCGGGCTGTGTGTGTGTGTGTGGTGAGCGGGCTGTGTGTGTGTGTGTGGTGAGCGGGCTGTGTGTGCGTGGTGAGCGGGCTGTGTGTGTGTGTGGTGAGCGGGCTGTGTGTGTGTGGTGAGCGGGCTGTGTGTGTGTGTGTGGTGAGCGGGCTGTGTGTGTGTGGAGGGTGAGCGGGCTGTGTGTGTGTGGGGGGTGAGCGGGCTGTGTGTGGGTGTGGTGTGTGGGCTTTGTGTGTGTGTGTGTGGTGTGCGGGCTGTGTGTGTGTGTGGTGAGTGGGCTGTGTGTGTGTGTGTGGTGAGCGGGCTGTTTGTGTGTGTGTGGTGAGCGGACTGTGTGTGTGTGTGTGGTGAGCGGGCTGTGTGTGTGTGTGGTGAGTGGGCTGTGTGTGTGTGTGTGGTGAGCGGGCTGTGTGTGTGTCTGGTGAATGGGCTGTTTGTGTGTGTGTGGTGAGTGGGCTGTGTGTGTGTGTGGTGAGTGGGCTGTGTGTGTGTGTGTGGTGAGTGGGCTGTGTGTGTGTGTGGTGAGTGGGCTGTGTGTGTGTGTGTGGTGAGCGGGCTGTGTGTGTGTGTGTGGTTAGCGGGCTGTTTGTGTGTGTGTGGTGAGCGGACTGTGTGTGTGTGTGTGGTGAGTGGGCTGTGTGTGTGTGTGTGTGGTGAGAGGGCTGTGTGTGTGTGTGTGGTGAGCGGGCTGTGTGTGTGTGTGTGGTGAACGGGCTGTGTGTGTGTGTGTGGTGAGCGGGCTGTGTGTGTGGGTGGTGAGTGGGCTGTGTGTGTGTGTGTGGTGAGCAGGCTGTGTGTGTGTGTGGTGAGCGGGCTGTGTGTGTGTGAGTGTTGAGCGGGCTGTGTGTGTGTGTGTGGTGAGCGGGCTGTGTGTGTGTGGGTGGTGAGTGGGCTGTGTGTGTGTGTGTGTGGTGAGAGGGCTGTGTGTGTGTGTGTGGTGAGCGGGCTGTGTGTGTGTGTGTGTGTGGTGAGCGGGCTGTGTGTGTGTGTGTGGTGAGTGGACTGTGTGTGTGTGTGTGGTGAGCGGGCTGTGTGTGTGGGTGGTGAGTGGGCTGTGTGTGTGTGTGTGTGTGGTGAGCAGGCTGTGTGTGTGTGTGGTGAGCGGGCTGTGTGTGTGTGAGTGTTGAGCGGGCTGTGTGTGTGTGTGTGGTGAGCGGGCTGTGTGTGTGTGTGTGGTGAGCGGGCTGTGTGTGTGTGTGGTGAGCGGGCTGTGTGTGTGTGTGGTGAGCGGGCTGTGTGTGTGTGTGTGGTGAGCGGGCTGTGTGTGTGTGTGGTGAGCGGGCTGTGTGTGTGTGTGGTGAGCGGGCTGTGTGTGTGTGGGTGGTGAGCGGGCTGTGTGTGTGTGTGTGGTGAGCGGGCTGTGTGTGTGTGTATGGTGAGCGGGCTGTGTGTGTGTGTGGTGAGCGGGCTGTGTGTGTGTGTGGTGAGCGGGCTGTGTGTGTGTGTGTGTGGTGAGTGGGCTGTGTGTGTGTGTGGTGAGCGGGCTGTGTGTGTGTGTGTGTGGTGAGTGGGCTGTGTGTGTGGAGGGTGAGCGGACTGTGTGTGTGTGTGTGGTGAGCGGGCTGTGTGTGTGTGTGTGGTGAGCGGGCTGTGTGTGTGTGTGGTGAGCGGGCTGTGTGCGTGTGTGTGGTGAGCGGGCTGTGTGTGTGTGTGTGGTGAGCGGGCTGTGTGTGTGTGTGTGGTGAGCGGGCTGTGTGTGTGTGTGTGGTGAGTGGGCTGTGTGTGTGTGTGTGGTGAGTGGGCTGTGTGTGTGTGTGTGTGTGGTGAGTGGGCTGTGTGTGTGTGTGGTGAGTGGGCTGTGTGTGTGTGTGTGGTGAGTGGGCTGTGTGTGTGTGTGGTGAGTGGGCTGTGTGTGTGTGTGTGGTGAGCGGGCTGTGTGTGTGTGTGTGGTGAGCGGGCTGTGTGTGTGTGTGTGTGGTGAGCGGGCTGTGTGTGTGTGTGTGGTAAGTGGGCTGTGTGTGTGTGTGTGGTGAGAGGGCTGTGTGTGTGTGTGTGCTGAGGGGGCTGTGTGTGTGTGTGTGGTGAGCGGGCTGTGTGTGTGTGTGTGGTGAGCGGGCTGTGTGTGTGTGTGCGGTGAGAGGGCTGTGTGCGTGTGTGTGGTGAGCGGGCTGTGTGTGTGTGTGCGGTGAGCGGGCTGTGTGCGTGTGTGCGGTGAGCGGGCTGTGTGTGTGGGTGGTGAGTGGGCTGTGTGTGTGTGTGTGGTGAGAGGGCTGTGTGTGTGTGTGTGGTGAGCGGGCTGTGTGTGTGTGTGTGTGGTGAGCGGGCTGTGTGTGTGTGTGTGGTGAGCGGGCTGTGTGTGTGTGTGCGGTGAGAGGGCTGTGTGCGTGTGTGTGGTGAGCGGGCTGTGTGTGTGTGAGTGTTGAGCGGGCTGTGTGTGTGTGTGTGGTGAGCGGGCTGTGTGTGTGTGGGTGGTGAGTGGGCTGTGTGTGTGTGTGTGGTGAGAGGGCTGTGTGTGTGTGTGTGTGGTGAGCGGGCTGTGTGTGTGTGTGTGTGGTGAGCGGGCTGTGTGTGTGTGTGTGGTGAGCGGACTGTGTGTGTGTGTGTGGTGAGCGGGCTGTGTGTGTGGGTGGTGAGTGGGCTGTGTGTGTGTGTGTGTGGTGAGCAGGCTGTGTGTGTGTGTGGTGAGCGGGCTGTGTGTGTGTGTGTGGTGAGCGGGCTGTGTGTGTGTGTGGTGAGCGGGCTGTGTGTGTGTGTGGTGAGCGGGCTGTGTGTGTGTGGGTGGTGAGCGGGCTGTGTGTGTGTGTGTGGTGAGCGGGCTGTGTGTGTGTGTGTGGTGAGCGGGCTGTGTGTGTGTGTGGTGAGCGGGCTGTGTGTGTGTGTGGTGAGCGGGCTGTGTGTGTGTGTGTGTGGTGAGTGGGCTGTGTGTGTGTGTGGTGAGCGGGCTGTGTGTGTGTGTGTGTGGTGAGTGGGCTGTGTGTGTGGAGGGTGAGCGGACTGTGTGTGTGTGTGTGGTGAGCGGGCTGTGTGTGTGTGTGTGGTGAGCGGGCTGTGTGTGTGTGTGGTGAGCGGGCTGTGTGCGTGTGTGGTGAGCGGGCTGTGTGCGTGTGTGTGGTGAGCGGGCTGTGTGTGTGTGTGTGGTGAGCGGGCTGTGTGTGTGTGGGTGGTGAGTGGGCTGTGTGTGTGTGTGTGGTGAGAGGGCTGTGTGTGTGTGTGTGGTGAGCGGGCTGTGTGTGTGTGTGTGTGGTGAGCGGGCTGTGTGTGTGTGTGTGGTGAGCGGACTGTGTGTGTGTGTGTGGTGAGCGGGCTGTGTGTGTGGGTGGTGAGTGGGCTGTGTGTGTGTGTGTGTGTGGTGAGCAGGCTGTGTGTGTGTGTGGTGAGCGGGCTGTGTGTGTGTGAGTGTTGAGCGGGCTGTGTGTGTGTGTGTGGTGAGCGGGCTGTGTGTGTGTGCGTGGTGAGCGGGCTGTGTGTGTGTGTGGTGAGCGGGCTGTGTGTGTGTGTGGTGAGCGGGCTGTGTGTGTGTGTGTGGTGAGCGGGCTGTGTGTGTGTGTGGTGAGTGGGCTGTGTGTGTGTGTGGTGAGCGGGCTGTGTGTGTGTGGGTGGTGAGCGGGCTGTGTGTGTGTGTGTGGTGAGCGGGCTGTGTGTGTGTGTGTGGTGAGCGGGCTGTGTGTGTGTGTGGTGAGCGTGCTGTGTGTGTGTGTGGTGAGCGGGCTTTGTGTGTGTGTGTGTGGTGAGTGGGCTGTGTGTGTGTGTGGTGAGCGGGCTGTGTGTGTGTGTGTGTGGTGAGTGGGCTGTGTGTGTGGAGGGTGAGCGGACTGTGTGTGTGTGTGTGGTGAGCGGGCTGTGTGTGTGTGTGTGGTGAGCGGGCTGTGTGTGTGTGTGGTGAGCGGGCTGTGTGCGTGTGTGTGGTGAGCGGGCTGTGTGTGTGTGTGTGGTGAGCGGGCTGTGTGTGTGTGTGTGGTGAGCGGGCTGTGTGTGTGTGTGGTGAGTGGGCTGTGTGTGTGTCTGCGGTGAGCGGGCTGTGTGCGTGTGTGCGGTGAGCGGGCTGTGTGTGTGTGTGGTGAGCGGGCTGTGTGTGTGTGTGTGGTGAGTGGGCTGTGTGAGTGTGTGTGGTGAGCGGGCTGTGTGTGTGTGTGTGGTGAGTGGGCTGCGTGTGTGGGTGTGTGATGAGCGGGCTGTGTGTGTGTGAGTGTTGAGCGGGCTGTGTGTGTGTGTGTGGTGAGCGGGCTGTGTGTGTGTGGGTGGTGAGTGGGCTGTGTGTGTGTGTGTGGTGAGAGGGCTGTGTGTGTGTGTGTGGTGAGCGGGCTGTGTGTGTGTGTGTGTGGTGAGCGGGCTGTGTGTGTGTGTGTGGTGAGCGGACTGTGTGTGTGTGTGTGGTGAGCGGGCAGTGTGTGTGGGTGGTGAGTGGGCTGTGTGTGTGTGTGTGGTGAGCAGGCTGTGTGTGTGTGTGGTGAGCGGGCTGTGTGTGTGTGAGTGTTGAGCGGGCTGTGTGTGTGTGTGTGGTGAGCGGGCTGTGTGTGTGTGGGTGGTGAGCGGGCTGTGTGTGTGTGTGGTGAGCGGGCTGTGTGTGTGTGTGGTGAGCGGGCTGTGTGTGTGTGTGTGGTGAGCGGGCTGTGTGTGTGTGTGGTGAGCGGGCTGTGTGTGTGTGTGGTGAGCGGGCTGTGTGTGTGTGGGTGGTGAGCGGGCTGTGTGTGTGTGTGTGGTGAGCGGGCTGTGTGTGTGTGTGTGGTGAGCGGGCTGTGTGTGTGTGTGGTGAGCGGGTTGTGTGTGTGTGTGGTGAGCGGGCTGTGTGTGTGTGTGTGTGGTGAGTGGGCTGTGTGTGTGTGTGGTGAGCAGGCTGTGTGTGTGTGTGTGTGGTGAGTGGGCTGTGTGTGTGGAGGTTGAGTGGACTGTGTGTGTGTGTGTGGTGAGCGGGCTGTGTGTGTGTGTGTGGTGAGCGGGCTGTGTGTGTGTGTGGTGAGCGGGCTGTGTGCGTGTGTGTGGTGAGCGGGCTGTGTGTGTGTGTGGTGAGCGGGCTGTGTGTGTGTATGGTGAGCGGGCTGTGTGTGTGTGTGTGGTGAGCGGGCTGTGTGTGTGTGTGGTGAGCGGGCTGTGTGTGTGTGTGGTGAGCGGGCTGTGTGTGTGTGGGTGGTGAGCGGGCTGTGTGTGTGTGTGGTGAGTGGGCTGTGTGTGTGTGTGTGGTGAGTGGGCTGTGTGTGTGTGTGGTGAGTGGGCTGTGTATGTGTGTGTGGTGAGCGGGCTGTGTGTGTGTGTGTGGTGAGCGGGCTGTGTGTGTGTGTGTGTGTGGTGAGCGGGCTGTGTGTGTGTGTGTGGTGAGTGGGCTGTGTGTGTGTGTGTGGTGAGAGGGCTGTGTGTGTGTGTGTGCTGAGGGGGCTGTGTGTGTGTGTGTGGTGAGCGGGCTGTGTGTGTGTGTGTGGTGAGCGGGCTGTGTGTGTGTGTGCGGTGAGAGGGCTGTGTGCGTGTGTGTGGTGAGCGGGCTGTGTGTGTGTGTGCGGTGAGCGGGCTGTGTGTGTGTGTGTGGTGAGTGGGCTGTGTGAGTGTGTGTGGTGAGCGGGCTGTGTGTGTGTGTGTGGTGAGTGGGCTGTTTGTGTGTGTGTGGTGAGCGGGCTGTGTGTGTGTGGGTGGTGAACGGGCTGTGCGTGTGTGTGTGGTGAGTGGGCTGCGTGTGTGTGTGTGTGGTGAGCGGGCTGTGTGTGTGTGTGTGTGGTGAGCGGGCTGTGTGTGTGTGTGTGGTTAGCGGGCTGTTTGTGTGTGTGTGGTGAGCGGACTGTGTGTGTGTGTGTGGTGAGCGGGCTGTGTGTGTGTGTGTGGTGAGCGGGCTGTTTGTGTGTGTGTGGTGAGCGGACTGTGTGTGTGTGTGTGTGGTGAGCGGGCTGTGTGTGTGGGTGGTGAGTGGGCTGTGTGTGTGTGTGTGGTGAGCGGGCTGTGTGTGTGTCTGGTGAGCGGGCTGTTTGTGTGTGTGTGGTGAGTGGGCTGTGTGTGTGTGTGGTGAGTGGGCTGTGTGTGTGTGTGTGTGGTGAGTGGGCTGTGTGTGTGTGTGGTGAGTGGGCTGTGTGTGTGTGTGTGGTGAGCGGGCTGTGTGTGTGTGTGTGGTGAGCGGGCTGTGTGTGTGTGTGTGGTGAGCTTGCTGTGTGTGTGTGTGGTGAGCGGGCTGTGTGTGGGTGTGTGTTGAGCGGGCTGTGTGTGTGTGTGGTGTGTGGGCTTTGTGTGTGTGTGTGGTGAGCGGTCTGTGTGTGTGTGGGTGGTGAGTAGGCTGTGTGTGTGTGTGGTGAGCGGGCTGTGTGTGTGTGTGTGTGTGTGTGTGTGTGTGTGTGTGTAGTGAGCGGGCTATGTGTGTGTGTGTGGTGAGTGGGCTGTGTTTGTGTGTGGGGGGTGAGTGGGCTGTGTGTGTGTGGTGAGCAGGCTGTGTGTGTGTGGGGGGTGAGCAGGCTGTGTGTGTGTGGTGAGCGGGCTGTGTGTGTGTGGGGGGTGAGCAGGCTGTGTGTGTGTGTGGTGAGCGGTCTGTGTGTGTGTGGGGGGTGAGCGGGCTGTGTGTGTGTGTGTGGTGAGCGGGCTGTGTGTGTGTGTGGTGAGCGGGCTGTGTGTGTGTGGTGGGTGAGCGGGCTGTGTGTGTGTGGAGGGTGAGCGGGCTGTGTGTGTGTGTGTGGTGAGCGGGCTGTGTGTGTGTGTGTGGTGAGCGGGCTGTGTGTGTGTGTGGTGAGCGGGCTGTGTGTGTGTGGTGAGCGGGCTGTGTGTGTGTGTGTGGTGAGCGGGCTGTGTGTGTGTGGAGGGGGAGCGGGCTGTGTGTGTGTGGGGGGTGAGCGGGCTGTGTGTGGGTGTGGTGTGTGGGCTTTGTGTGTGTGTGTGTGGTGTGCGGGCTGTGTGTGTGTGTGTGGTGAGTGGGCTGTGTGTGTGTGTGTGGTGAGCGGGCTGTTTGTGTGTGTGTGTGGTGAGCGGACTGTGTGTGTGTGTGTGGTGAGCGGGCTGTGTGTGTGGGTGGTGAATGGGCTGTTTGTGTGTGTGTGGTGAGTGGGCTGTGTGTGTGTGTGGTGAGTGGGCTGTGTGTGTGTGTGTGGTGAGTGGGCTGTGTGTGTGTGTGGTGAGTGGGCTGTGTGTGTGTGTGTGGTGAGCGGGCTGTGTGTGTGTGTGTGGTTAGCGGGCTGTTTGTGTGCGTGTGGTGAGCGGACTGTGTGTGTGTGTGTGGTGAGTGGGCTGTGTGTGTGTGTGTGGTGAGAGGGCTGTGTGTGTGTGTGTGGTGAGCGGGCTGTGTGTGTGTGTGTGTGGTGAGCGGGCTGTGTGTGTGTGTGTGGTGAGCGGGCTGTGTGTGTGTGTGTGGTGAGCGGGCTGTGTGTGTGTGTGGTGAGCGGGTTGTGTGTGTGTGTGGTGAGCGGGCTGTGTGTGTGTGTGTGTGGTGAGTGGGCTGTGTGTGTGTGTGGTGAGCAGGCTGTGTGTGTGTGTGTGTGGTGAGTGGGCTGTGTGTGTGGAGGTTGAGTGGACTGTGTGTGTGTGTGTGGTGAGCGGGCTGTGTGTGTGTGTGTGGTGAGCGGGCTGTGTGTGTGTGTGGTGAGCGGGCTGTGTGCGTGTGTGTGGTGAGCGGGCTGTGTGTGTGTGTGGTGAGCGGGCTGTGTGTGTGTATGGTGAGCGGGCTGTGTGTGTGTGTGTGGTGAGCGGGCTGTGTGTGTGTGTGGTGAGCGGGCTGTGTGTGTGTGTGGTGAGCGGGCTGTGTGTGTGTGGGTGGTGAGCGGGCTGTGTGTGTGTGTGGTGAGTGGGCTGTGTGTGTGTGTGTGGTGAGTGGGCTGTGTGTGTGTGTGGTGAGTGGGCTGTGTATGTGTGTGTGGTGAGCGGGCTGTGTGTGTGTGTGTGGTGAGCGGGCTGTGTGTGTGTGTGTGTGTGGTGAGCGGGCTGTGTGTGTGTGTGTGGTGAGTGGGCTGTGTGTGTGTGTGTGGTGAGAGGGCTGTGTGTGTGTGTGTGCTGAGGGGGCTGTGTGTGTGTGTGTGGTGAGCGGGCTGTGTGTGTGTGTGTGGTGAGCGGGCTGTGTGTGTGTGTGCGGTGAGAGGGCTGTGTGCGTGTGTGTGGTGAGCGGGCTGTGTGTGTGTGTGCGGTGAGCGGGCTGTGTGTGTGTGTGTGGTGAGTGGGCTGTGTGAGTGTGTGTGGTGAGCGGGCTGTGTGTGTGTGTGTGGTGAGTGGGCTGTTTGTGTGTGTGTGGTGAGCGGGCTGTGTGTGTGTGGGTGGTGAACGGGCTGTGCGTGTGTGTGTGGTGAGTGGGCTGCGTGTGTGTGTGTGTGGTGAGCGGGCTGTGTGTGTGTGTGTGTGGTGAGCGGGCTGTGTGTGTGTGTGTGGTTAGCGGGCTGTTTGTGTGTGTGTGGTGAGCGGACTGTGTGTGTGTGTGTGGTGAGCGGGCTGTGTGTGTGTGTGTGGTGAGCGGGCTGTTTGTGTGTGTGTGGTGAGCGGACTGTGTGTGTGTGTGTGGTGAGCGGGCTGTGTGTGTGGGTGGTGAGTGGGCTGTGTGTGTGTGTGTGGTGAGCGGGCTGTGTGTGTGTCTGGTGAGCGGGCTGTTTGTGTGTGTGTGGTGAGTGGGCTGTGTGTGTGTGTGGTGAGTGGGCTGTGTGTGTGTGTGTGTGGTGAGTGGGCTGTGTGTGTGTGTGGTGAGTGGGCTGTGTGTGTGTGTGTGGTGAGCGGGCTGTGTGTGTGTGTGTGGTGAGCGGGCTGTGTGTGTGTGTGTGGTGAGCTTGCTGTGTGTGTGTGTGGTGAGCGGGCTGTGTGTGGGTGTGTGTTGAGCGGGCTGTGTGTGTGTGTGGTGTGTGGGCTTTGTGTGTGTGTGTGGTGAGCGGTCTGTGTGTGTGTGGGTGGTGAGTAGGCTGTGTGTGTGTGTGGTGAGCGGGCTGTGTGTGTGTGTGTGTGTGTGTGTGTGTGTGTGTGTGTAGTGAGCGGGCTATGTGTGTGTGTGTGGTGAGTGGGCTGTGTTTGTGTGTGGGGGGTGAGTGGGCTGTGTGTGTGTGGTGAGCAGGCTGTGTGTGTGTGGGGGGTGAGCAGGCTGTGTGTGTGTGGTGAGCGGGCTGTGTGTGTGTGGGGGGTGAGCAGGCTGTGTGTGTGTGTGGTGAGCGGTCTGTGTGTGTGTGTGTGGTGAGCGGGCTGTGTGTGTGTGTGTGGTGAGTGGGCTGTGTGTGTGTGTGAGGTGAGCGGGCTGTGTGTGTGTGTGTGGTGATTGGGCTGTGTGTGTGTGTGTGGTGAGCGGGCTGTGTGTGTGTGGGTGGTGAGCGGGCTGTGTGTGTGTGGGTGGTGAGCGGGCTGTGTGTGTGTGGGTGGTGAGCGGGCTGTGTGTGTGTGGGTGGTGAGCGGGTTGTGTGTGTGTGGGTGGTGAGCAGGCTGTGTGTGTGTGTGTGTGGTGAGCGGGCTGTGTGTGTGTGTGTGGTGAGTGGGCGGTGTGTGTGTGGCTGGTGAGCGGGCTGTGTGTATGTGTGTGGTGAGTGGGCTGTGTGTGTGTGTGCGGTGAGCAGGCTGTGTGTGTGTGGGTGGTGAGCGGGCTGTGTGTGTGTGGGTGGTGAGTGGGCTGTGTCTGTGTGGGTGGTGAGCGGGCTGTGTGTGTGTGGTGAGTGGGGTGTGTGTGTGTGTGTGGTGAGTGGGCTGTGTGTGTGTGGGTGGTGAGCGGGCTGTGTGTGTGTGTGTGGTGAGTGGGCTGTGTGTGTGTGCGGTGAGCGGGCTGTGTGTGTGTGTGGTGAGCGGGCTGTGTGTGTGTGTGGTGAGTGGGCTGTGTGTGTGTGTGTGGTGAGCGGGCTGTGTGTGTGTGTGTGGTGAGTGGGCTGTGTGTGTGTGGGTGGTGAGCGGGCTGTGTGTGTGTGTGTGGTGAGTGGGCTGTGTGTGTGTGCGGTGAGCGGGCTGTGTGTGTGTGTGGTGAGCGGGCTGTGTGTGTGTGTGTGGTGAGTGGGCTGTGTGTGTGTGCGGTGAGCGGGCTGTGTGTGTGTGCGGTGAGCGGGCTGTGTGTGTGTGTGGTGAGTGGGCTGTGTGTGTGTGTCTGGTGAGCGGGCTGTGTGTGTGTGTGCGGTGAGTGGGCTGTGTGTGTGTGTGGTGAGTGGGCTGTGTGTGTGTGTGTGGTGAGCGGGCTGTGTGTGTGTGTGTGGTGAGCGGGCTGTGTGTGTGGGTGGTGAGCGGGCTGTGTGTGTGTGCGGTGAGTGGGCTGTGTGTGTGTGTGTGGTGAGCGGGCTGTGTGTGTGTGTGGTGAGCGGGCTGTGTGTGTGTTTGTGGTGAGCGGGCTGTGTGTAGGTGGGTGGTGAGCGGGCTGTGTGTGTGTGCGGTGAGCGGGCTGTGTGTGTGTGTGGTGAGCGGGCTGTGTGTGTGTGTGTGTGGTGAGCGGGCTGTGTGTGTGTGTGGTGAGCGGGCTGTGTGTGTGTGTGTGTTGAGCGGGCTGTGTGTGTGTGTGGTGAGCGGGCTGTGTGTGTGTGTGTGGTGAGCGGGCTGTGTGTGTGTGTGTGTGGTGAGCGGGCTGTGTGCGTGTGTGGTGAGCGGGCTGTGTGTGTGTGTGTGGTGAGCGGGCTGTGTGTGTGTGGGTGAGTGGGCTGTGTGTGTGTGTGTGGTGAGTGGGCTGTATGTGTGTGTGTGGTGAGTGGGCTGTGTGTGCGTGTGTGGTGAGTGGGCTGTATGTGTGTGTGTGGTGAGCGGGCTGTGTGTGCGTGTGTGGTGAGTGGGCTGTGTGTGTGTGTGTGGTGAGCGGGCTGTGTGTGTGTGTGGTGAGTGGGCTGTGTGTGTGTGTGGTGAGTGGGCTGTGTGTGTGTGTGTGGTGAGCGGGCTGTGGGTGTGTGTGGTGAGCGGGCTGTGTGTGTGTGTGGTGAGTGGGCTGTGTGTGTGTGTGGTGAGTGGGCTGTGTGTGTGTGTGTGTGGTGAGCGGGCTGTGTGTGTGTGGGGGGTGAGCGGGCTGTGTGCTTGTGTGTGGTGTGTGGGCTGTGTGTGCGTGTGGTGAGCGGGCTGTGTGTGTGTGTGGTGAGCGGGCTGTGCGTGTGTGTGTGGTGAGTGGGCTGTGTGTGTGTGTGGTGAGCGGGCTGTGTGTGTGTGGTGAGCGGGCTGTGTGTGTGTGTGGTGAGCGGACTCTGTGTGTGTTTGTGGTGAGCGGACTGTGTGTGTGTGTGTGGTGAGCGGGCTGTGTGTGTGGGTGGTGAGCGGGCTGTGTGTGTGTGTGGTGAGTGGGCTGTGTGTGTGTGTGTGGTGAACGGGCTGTGTGTGTGTGGTGAGCGGGCTGTGTGTGAGTGTGGTGAGCGGACTGTGTGTGTGTGTGCGGTGAGCGGGCTGTGTGTGTGTGTGTGGTGAGCGGGCTGTGTGTGTGTGTGTGGTGAGTGTAACAGAAAAAGAACTTCTTGAAAAACTCAAGGACCTGCGACCAGGAAAAGCTTGCGGGACAGACAGCATACTAAACGAGATGATTAAACACGCAGACGACAAACTGAAACTGGCTATCCTAAAACTCTTCAACTTGGTTCTGAGTGTCGGTTATTTCCCTGACATCTGGAACAAAGGACTCATAACACCCATATACAAAAGTGGGGACAAAATCGACCCAAACAACTATCGAGGCATCTGTGTAAACAGTAACCTGGGGAAGGTATTCTGTAGCATCATAAACAAAAGACTTATAAACTTCCTTGAAGAGCACAATGTCTTGAGTAAAAGCCAAATTGGATTCCTGCCAAACTATAGAACATCCGATCATATCTTCACCCTACAGACCCTAATTGACAAACACGTTCACCATAACAAAAGCAAAATCTACGCATGCTTTGTAGATTTCCAGAAGGCTTTCGACTCCATCTGGCATGACGGTTTATTCCTGAAACTTATCGAAAGCGGGGTAGGAGGGAAAACATATGATGTAATTAAATCAATGTATACAAACAATAAATGTGCAGTTAAAATTGGAGACAAACAAACAAAATACTTCCCACAGGGGCGGGGGGTGACGCAGGGCTCGCCAATCTCACCGACACTCTTTAATATTTACATTAATGGATTGGCAAAACTACTTGAACAATCTACAGCACCCGGCCTCACCCTATATGAATCCAAGGTTAAATTCCTCCTCTATGCCGACGACCTGGTTCTGCTGTCACCAACTAAGGAGGGTCTACAGCAGAACCTGGACCTGGGAGTCGTACTGCCAGACTTGGGCCCTGACAATAAATCCCCAAAAAACCAAAGTCCTTGTGTTCCAGCAAAGATCCAAACAACATGGACCCACAATAAATTTCACAGTAGGAACAACCAAAATTGAACAAACCACTCACTACACATACTTGGGCTTAAAAATCAGTTCTACGGGAAACTTCAAACTGGCTGTGAATGAACTGAAAGAGAAAGCAAGAAGGGCTTTCTATGCCATCAAAAAATCAATCCAAATAGAAATCCCAATTAGCATTTGGCTCAAAATTTTCAAATCAGTAATTGAACCAATTGCACTCTATGGCAGTGAGGTCTGGGGACCACTAACACAACAAGATTTTGCAAAATGGGACAAACACCCAATTGAGATCCTACATGCGGAATTCTGTAAAAGTATCCTCCGGACTCAAAGGAAAACAGTAAACAACGCATGCAGGGCGGAACTAGGCCAATACCCATTAATAATCACTATCCAAAAAAGAGCCACCAAATTTTGGAATCACCTACAAATGAGCAACCCCCAATGCTATCACTACGACGCCCTGAAATGCCAAGAGCTGACCATAAAGAAGAATACCCTCAGTCAACTAGTCCTGGGACTCAATAAAGTAACTAATAACAATACTAACAATAACCAGCCCCAGGACAGTGACAGGGTAACACAAAGAATTCGACCCAACACAATCGTCGCTAAGCAAAAGGAAAAATATCTGTCATATTGGGCAGAAACAACAAAAACCCAAAGCAAACTCAATTGCTACTTGGCCCTAAACAGACAATACAACATAGCTGATTACCTGACCATGGTAAAGGATAACAAACTGAGAAGAACCTTGACAAGGTACAGACTTAGCGAACATAGCCTAGCGATCGAAAAAGGCAGACACAGGCAGACCAGGCTGCCAAGAGAAGACAGGATATGCTCTCACTGCAGTCAGGGAGTAGTTGAGACAGAGATGCACTTCCTCACAGCCTGTGGAAAATATCAGGGCATCAGAGAGAATTTCTATCAAAAATTCTCACAAATATGCCCTGAATTCAGAAATCTGACTGACAACCAGAAACTCCCATTCCTACTGGGGGAGGAGAGAAGCTGTGTAACACTGGCGGCACACTATATTACAGCTTGCCATGAACAGAGGGACAACCAGTAAACTAAGACAAGAGTATATATAAACAAGGCGAAAATATATTTATAAACTCAGGGATATACCTGTTTATACACTGTATGAATGGAACCGCGTTTATGTGTTCAACCATAAATGTATTTTGATGCTTTGGCAACATAAGATGTACCTTATCATGCCAATAAAGCGATTTGTATTGTATTGTATTGTATTGAGTGGGCTGTGTGTGTGTGTGTGTGGTGAGCGGGCTGTGTGTGTGTGTGTGTGGTGAGCGGGCTGTGTGTGTGTGTGTGTGGTGAGTGGGCTGTGTGTGTGTGTGTGGTTAGCGGGCTGTTTGTGTGTGTGTGGTGAGCGGACTGTGTGTTTGGTGAGTGGGCTGTGTGTGTGTGTGTGGTGAGCGGGCTGTGTGTGTGTGTGTGGTGAGTGGGCTGTGTGTGTGTGTGTGGTGAGCGGGCTGTGTGTGTGTGTGTGGTGAGTGGGCTGTGTGTGTGTGTGAGGTGAGCGGGCTGTGTGTGTGTGTGTGGTGAGTGGGCTGTGTGTGTGTGTGGTGAGCGGGCTGTGTGTGTGTGGGTGGTGAGCGGGCTGTGTGTGTGTGGGTGGTGAGCGGGCTGTGTGTGTGTGGGTGGTGAGCGGGCTGTGTGTGTGTGGGTGGTGAGCGGGCTGTGTGTGTGTGGGTGGTGAGCAGGCTGTGTGTGTGTGTGTGTGTGGTGAGCGGGCTGTGTGTGTGTGTGTGGTGAGTGGGCTGTGTGTGTGTGGCTGGTGAGCGGGCTGTGTGTATGTGTGTGGTGAGTGGGCTGTGTGTGTGTGTGCGGTGAGCGGGCTGTGTGTGTGTGGGTGGTGAGCGGGCTGTGTGTGTGTGGGTGGTGAGCGGGCTGTGTGTGTGTGGGTGGTGAGCGGGCTGTGTCTGTGTGGGTGGTGAGCGGGCTGTGTGTGTGTGTGTGGTGAGCGGGGTGTGTGTGTGTGTGTGGTGAGTGGGCTGTGTGTGTGTGGGTGGTGAGCGGGCTGTGTGTGTGTGTGCGGTGAGTGGGCTGTGTGTGTTTGCGGTGAGCGGGCTGTGTGTGTGTGTGGTGAGCGGGCTGTGTGTGTGTGTGGTGAGTGGGCTGTGTGTGTGTGTGGTGAGTGGGCTGTGTGTGTGGTGAGCGGGCTGTGTGTGTGTGTGTGGTGAGTGGGCTGTGTGTGTGTGTGGTGAGTGGGCTGTGTGTGTGGTGAGCGGGCTGTGTGTGTGTGTGTGGTGAGCGGGCTGTGTGTGTGGGTGGTGAGCGGGCTGTGTGTGTGTGCGGTGAGTGGGCTGTGTGTGTGTGTGTGGTGAGCGGGCTGTGTGTGTGTGTGGTGAGCGGGCTGTGTGTGTGTTTGTGGTGAGCGGGCTGTGTGTAGGTGGGTGGTGAGCGGGCTGTGTGTGTGTGCGGTGAGCGGGCTGTGTGTGTGTGTGGTGAGCGGGCTGTGTGTGTGTGTGTGTGGTGAGCGGGCTGTGTGTGTGTGTGGTGAGTGGGCTGTGTGTGTGTGTGTGTTGAGCGGGCTGTGTGTGTGTGTGTGTGGTGAGCGGGCTGTGTGTGTGTGTGTGTGGTGAGCGGGCTGTGTGTGTGTGTGTGGTGAGCGGGCTGTGTGTGTGTGTGTGGTGAGCGGGCTGTGTGTGTGTGTGGTGAGTGGGCTGTGTGTGTGTGGTGAGCGGGCTGTGTGTGTGTGTGTGGTGAGCGGGCTGTGTGTGTGTGTGTGGTGAGCGGGCTGTGTGTGTGTGTGGTGAGTGGGCTGTGTGTGTGTGTGTGGTGAGTGGGCTGTATGTGTGTGTGTGGTGAGTGGGCTGTGTGTGCGTGTGTGGTGAGTGGGCTGTATGTGTGTGTGTGGTGAGCGGGCTGTGTGTGCGTGTGTGGTGAGCGGGCGGTGTGTGTGTGTGGTGAGCGGGCTGTGTGTGTGTGTGTGTGGTGAGTGGGCTGTGTGTGTGTGTGTGGTGAGCGGGCTGTGTGTGTGTGTGGTGAGTGGGCTGTGTGTGTGTGTGGTGAGTGGGCTGTGTGTGTGTGTCTGTGGTGAGCGGGCTGTGGGTGTGTGTGGTGAGCGGGCTGTGTGTGTGTGTGGTGAGTGGGCTGTGTGTGTGTGTGGTGAGTGGGCTGTGTGTGTGTGTGTGTGGTGAGCGGGCTGTGTGTGTGTGGGGGGTGAGCGGGCTGTGTGCGTGTGTGTGGTGTGTGGGCTGTGTGTGCGTGTGGTGAGCGGGCTGTGTGTGTGTGTGGTGAGCGGGCTGTGTGTGTGTGTGTGGTGAGTGGGCTGTGTGTGTGTGTGGTGAGCGGGCTGTGTGTGTGTGGTGAGCGGGCTGTGTGTGTGTGTGGTGAGCGGACTCTGTGTGTGTGTGTGGTGAGCGGACTGTGTGTGTGTGTGTGGTGAGCGGGCTGTGTGTGTGGGTGGTGAGCGGGCTGTGTGTGTGTGTGGTGAGTGGGCTGTGTGTGTGTGTGTGGTGAACGGGCTGTGTGTGTGTGGTGAGCGGGCTGTGTGTGAGTGTGGTGAGCGGACTGTGTGTGTGTGTGCGGTGAGCGGGCTGTGTGTGTGTGTGTGGTGAGCGGGCTGTGTGTGTGTGTGTGTGTGGTGAGTGGGCTGTGTGTGTGTGTGTGTGGTGAGCGGGCTGTGTGTGTGTGTGTGTGTGGTGAGTGGGCTGTGTGTGTGTGTGTGGTGAGCGGGCTGTTTGTGTGTGTGTGTGGTGAGCGGACTGTGTGTGTGTGTGTGGTGAGCGGGCTGTGTGTGTGTGTGGTGAGTGGGCTGTGTGTGTGTGTGTGGTGAGCGGGCTGTGTGTGTGTCTGGTGAGCGGGCTGTTTGTGTGTGTGTGGTGAGTGGGCTGTGTGTGTGTGTGGTGAGTGGGCTGTGTGTGTGTGTGTGGTGAGTGGGCTGTGTGTGTGTGTGTGGTGAGCGGGCTGTGTGTGTGTGTGGTGAGTGGGCTGTATGTGTGTGTGTGGTGAGTGGGCTGTGTGTGCGTGTGTGGTGAGTGGGCTGTATGTGTGTGTGTGGTGAGCGGGCTGTGTGTGCGTGTGTGGTGAGCGGGCGGTGTGTGTGTGTGTGTGGTGAGCGGGCTGTGTGTGTGTGTGTGGTGAGTGGGCTGTGTGTGTGTGTGTGGTGAGCGGGCTGTGTGTGTGTGTGGTGAGTGGGCTGTGTGTGTGTGTGGTGAGTGGGCTGTGTGTGTGTGTGTGGTGAGCGGGCTGTGGGTGTGTGTGGTGAGCGGGCTGTGTGTGTGTGTGGTGAGTGGGCTGTGTGTGTGTGTGGTGAGTGGGCTGTGTGTGTGTGTGTGTGTGGTGAGCGGGCTGTGTGTGTGTGGGGGGTGAGCAGGCTGTGTGTGTGTGTGGTGTGTGGGCTGTGTGTGCGTGTGGTGAGCGGGCTGTGTGTGTGTGTGGTGAGCGGGCTGTGTGTGTGTGTGTGGTGAGTGGGCTGTGTGTGTGTGTGGTGAGCGGGCTGTGTGTGTGTGGTGAGCGGGCTGTGTGTGTGTGTGGTGAGCGGACTCTGTGTGTGTGTGTGGTGAGCGGACTGTGTGTGTGTGTGTGGTGCGCGGGCTGTGTGTGTGGGTGGTGAGTGGGCTGTGTGTGTGTGTGGTGAGTGGGCTGTGTGTGTGTGTGTGGTGAACGGGCTGTGTGTGTGTGGTGAGCGGGCTGTGTGTGAGTGTGGTGAGCGGACTGTGTGTGTGTGTGCGGTGAGCGGGCTGTGTGTGTGTGTGTGGTGAGCGGGCTGTGTGTGTGTGTGTGGTGAGTGGGCTGTGTGTGTGTGTGTGTGGTGAGCGGGCTGTGTGTGTGTGTGTGTGGTGAGCGGGCTGTGTGTGTGTGTGTGTGGTGAGCGGGCTGTGTGTGTGTGTGTGTGGTGAGCGGGCTGTGTGTGTGTGTGTGTGGTTAGCGGGCTGTTTGTGTGTGTGTGGTGAGCGGACTGTGTGTGTGGTGAGTGGGCTGTGTGTGTGGTGAGCGGGCTGTTTGTGTGTGTGTGGTGAGCGGACTGTGTGTGTGTGTGTGGTGAGCGGGCTGTGTGTGTGGGTGGTGAGTGGGCTGTGTGTGTGTGTGTGGTGAGCGGGCTGTGTGTGTGTCTGGTGAGCGGGCTGTTTGTGTGTGTGTGGTGAGTGGGCTGTGTGTGTGTGTGGTGAGTGGGCTGTGTGTGTGTGTGTGGTGAGTGGGCTGTGTGTGTGTGTGGTGAGTGGGCTGTGTGTGTGTGTGTGGTGAGCGGGCTGTGTGTGTGTGTGTGGTGAGCGGGCTGTGTGTGTGTGTGTGTGGTGAGCGGGCTGTGTGTGTGTGTGGTGAGCGGGCTGTGTGTGGGTGTGTGTTGAGCGGGCTGTGTGTGTGTGTGGTGTGTCGGCTTTGTGTGTGTGTGTGGTGAGCGGGCTGTGTGTGTGTGGGTGGTGAGCAGGCTGTGTGTGTGTGTGGTGAGCGGGCTGTGTGTGTGTGTGTGTGTGTGGTGAGCGGGCTATGTGTGTGTGTGTGGTGAGCGGGCTGTGTGTGTGTGTGGGGGGTGAGTGGGCTGTGTGTGTGTGGTGAGCAGGCTGTGTGTGTGTGGGGGGTGAGCAGGCTGTGTGTGTGTGGTGAGCGGGCTGTGTGTGTGTGGGGTGTGAGCAGGCTGTGTGTGTGTGTGGTGAGCGGGCTGTGTGTGTGTGGGGGGTGAGCGGGCTGTGTGTGTGTGTGTGGTGAGCGGGCTGTGTGTGTGTGTGGTGAGCGGGCTGTGTGTGTGTGGTGGGTGAGCGGGCTGTGTGTGTGTGGAGGGTGAGCGGGCTGTGTGTGTGTGTGTGGTGAGCGGGCTGTGTGTGTGTGGTGAGCGGGCTGTGTGTGTGTGTGGTGAGCGGGCTGTGTGTGTGTGGTGAGCGGGCTGTGTGTGTGTGTGTGGTGAGCGGGCTGTGTGTGTGTGGGTGGTGAGCAGGCTGTGTGTGTGCGTGGTGAACGGGCTGTGTGTGTGTGGAGGGTGAGCGGGCTGTGTGTGTGTGGGGGGAGAGCGGGCTGTGTGTGGGTGTGGTGAGCGGGCTGTGTGTGTGTGGGGGGTGAGCAGGCTGTGTATGTGTGGGGGTGAGCGGGCTGTGTGTGTGTGGAGGGTGAGCGGGCTGTGTGTGGGTGTGGTGAGCGGGCTGTGTGTGTGTGGGGGATGAGCAGGCTGTGTGTGTGTGGGGGGTGAGCGGGCTGTGTGTGTGTGGAGGGTGAGCGGGCTGTGTGTGTGTGGTGGGTGAGCGGGCTGTGTGTGTGTGGAGGGTGAGCGGGCTGTGTGTGTGTGTGTGGTGAGCGGGCTGTGTGTGTGTGTGTGGTGAGCGGGCTGTGCGTGCGTGGTGAGCGGGCTGTGTGTGTGTGTGTGGTGAGCGGGCTGTGTGTGTGTGGTGAGCGGGCTGTGTGTGTGTGTGTGTGTGTGGTGAGCGGGCTGTGTGTTTGTGGAGGGTGAGCGGGCTATGTGTGTGTGTGGTGAGCGGGCTGTGTGTGTGTGGGTGGTGAGCAGGCTGTGTGTGTGCGTGGTGAACGGGCTGTGTGTGTGTGGGGGGTGCGCGGGCTGTGTGTGTGTGGGGGGTGAGCGGGCTGTGTGTGGGTGTGGTGAGCGGGCTGTGTGTGTGTGGGGGGTGAGCAGGCTGTGTGTGTGGGGGCTGAGCAGGCTATGTATGTGTGGGGGTGAGCGGGCTGTGTGTGTGTGGAGGGTGAGCGGGCTGTGTGTGGGCGTGGTGAGCGGGCTGTGTGTGTGTGGGGGGTGAGCAGGCTGTGTGTGTGTGGGGGGTGAGCGGGCTGTGTGTGTGTGGAGGGTGAGCGGGCTGTGTGTGTGTGGGGGGTGAGCGGGCTGTGTGTGTGTGGGGGGTGAGCGGGCTGTGTGTGTGTGGGGGGTGAGCGGGCTGTGTGTGGGTGTTGAGCGTGCTGTGTGTTGGGTGTGATGTTGGTGGTGAGTGGGCTGTCTAAAGAGTGTGAAAGTATAACTGTTATGTGATCAGTCTGTTAATCCAGTGTATTTCCCTGCAATGGATTACAGTGAAAGTTCAGTGTATATTGGAACTTTACATGCCCAACAGTCACCTCCTCAGCCTTACAACCCCACCCCCCCCACCCCGAGATCTCTGCGCTCCTCTACTTCTGCCCTTTTGCGCAGTCCCAATTGTAATCGCTCCACCATTGGTGGTCGTGCCTTCAGCTGCCTGGGCCTTAAGATCTGGAATTCCATCTCTCAACCTGTCCGCCTCTCTACCTCTTTTCCTTAAAACCTACCTCTTTGACCAAGCTTTTGGTCACCTGTTCTAGTAAATCCTTATGTGGCTCGGTGTCAAATTTTGTTCGATAAAGCTCCTGAGAAGCGCCTTGGGACATTTTACTAAGTTAAAGGCGTTATGTAAATACAAGTTTTTGTTGTTGTTGAAATTTTACACCATCTAAATGAAGATTGAGTTAAAGAGCACCATAGGCAATCTTGCACTAAATTCTTCTCATCAATAGCTCCATGTCCAATCACGTGTTACACCTTTGAAGCCGAGGGCCTCATGTTAAATCTCACACTATTTCCTTTTAAACAAGAACTTCAGGTCCAATCTGAGTGCAGTAACTGACGGCTCCATCCTCCATGTCACAGTGCATCCTCTGAAACAATTGGGGGAATTTTAACCCCCAAGAACAGCGGGGTTGGGAGCGGGTGGATGTAAAAATGTGTGACTTTTAAAGCGGGGGCACAACCTGGCTCCAACACGCCCACTTCAGTGTTTAACAGAGGGGCGTTTGGACCGCGGCAAGAAACCTACTCACCGCAGTCAGCGATTTCCTAATTTCTTGTGGGTGGGCACTTATTGGCGCAATTAGGAGATGTTAACGAGGTCTATTTAAATTGTTTTTAACTTGGCTCCAAATTTAATGTGTACAGCGCGGGTTTCCCGGGTCTCGGGAAACTGACCAGTGAAATGGAGGCGTGATTGAGCCGCAGTTCAGGTGGGTATTTAAGCTCGTGATTGTTCCATCTGAATAAAGCTCACTGATTGCAGCTGGTGTCTCAGTTCCCTCTGGGAAATGTTTGGCATAGAGTGCTTGTGTGGGCACAGCTTTTTTCAACCTTGGAGGTTTTCAAATTGACAAGATCAGGATGGGAGGTGCCTTGGATGTGTTTTACAGCACATCAGAAGAGGAAGACCATCACCAGCCACGACAGCGACGACTTACAGTGGTGGGATCAGCATGTACACAGGAGAGAGGTGCACAGGGGGGAGGTTTGAAGGTGGAGGAGGACAAAGGGGATCATCACTCATCTTCAGATGAGGAGTAAATAGAGGAGGAGGAGGAGGGTGAAGATGGGGCACCCATCGCCAGACCAGCTGCTTACATTGCTGCCCAGGATGCTAGGGATGCCCTAATATCACAAAGGTTCACCTAGTGTGAAATGTAACTGTAAACTGTAATGTATGTACCTTTAAGGGGAGAACTACTTTTTACAGCTCCTGTATACTGTAGTACCGGCAGTGACCACACCTGTATATAAACCCTGAGTAGTGATCTGTAAAGTTAGTTCTAGAGTAACCCTCATTCAGTAAACACCTGTTGATCGTTCCCTGCAGTCTTTTGTCTGATTATTGAAGGACACAACATTAAGATGCATGGATCTAACATTGGCGACGACGCAGATTCGAACCTACCTGCAACTCTGCATCACCTCCCAGGGATTCGCTCTTGGAGAACAGTGGAAGGAGGTCGAGTCCAGGAGCACGGGCGTCGACCATGGGCAACCGCCCAGTCATCCAGCGGAGATTTGAGCATCGCAGGGGAGGCTGTCGAGAGCCAGGCTTGGCTTTCCAGTCACGGTGGTCCAGCGAAGCGGGCTGGCAACAGGTGCTGCGCAGACCCTTCCTGGACAGCGGCGGCTAGAGCCAACCGAGCGGCACAGAAAAAGGCCGAGCAGCATCGATGGGGGAGAGAGAGAGGGCAGAGCGCACAGGGCACAGCCGGTGTTCAGGACCGAGCGGCGTCAACAGGGAGAGAGACGAGAGAGAGCAGAGCGCAGCCGGTGTTCAAGGGCCGAGCAGCATCAATGGGGGAGAGAGGCGAGAGAGAGCAGCGCGCAGTCGGTGTTCAAGGGCTGAGCAGCGTCAACGGGGGAGAGAGGCATGCAGGAAAACACGAGGCGCTGCCATTGCCATGAGGACCGCAGAGAGCGGCATTGGCAGCAGCACAGGAGCAGGGCACGAAACCCACAGGGCGTCGCCATTTGCCACGAGGACTGCCGAGAGCGGCGTTGGCAGCAGCGCGGGAGACGCCATTTTAAGCCGCAGCGGGGAAGAAAGGAAAGCGCGGGAGACGCCATTTTAAGCCAGTCTAACCACAGCCAAAAATGCCGAAGAGTGGCAGTATCACAGCGTTCGACAATGAATTCGAAGATTGGACGACATATGTCGAACGCATAGAAGTATACTGCAAGGCGAATGAAGTGCCAGATGACAAGAAAGCACTGGTATTGCTGAATTCAATGGATGCATAAAACGTATGGCTTACTACAAAACCTAGTAACCCCAGAGAAGCCAGTAGAAAAGGATTTTGAAAACATAGTGTCAATCCTACAGGACCACTTAAACCCCACACCGCTGCTGATAGCAGAAAGATTTAAGTTTCACAAAAGGAACCAGCATAAAGATGAAAGTAATGCTGAGTATTTAACGGAACTGCGCAAGCTATCGAAACACTGCCAGTTTGGAATGGGACTAGCAGATACTTTAAGGGACAAGTTTGTGTGTGGGCTTCAAAGTGAAGGAACCCAGAAACGGCTTCTATCAGAAAAGGATCTTACGCTGGACAAGGCTTTCAGCATTGCAGTATCACATGAAGCAGCCGCACGGGGCGCTGCAGAGATACAACGGAGACCGCAACAACATGGCACAAATGAAATGTCATACGGAACAGTGAAGTGCTATCGGTGCGGCAGAACAACACACGACCATAATGATTGCTGGTTCAAGGACAAAGTGTGCAGAGAGTGTGGAAAAGTAGGACACATAGCAAGAGTCTGCAGGTCGGGAAAGAAAACCAGCAGCAAGAAATCTCCACAGGAGAAGTACAAGGAGGTATATAAGGTGATGGAGAATAGTTCAGACGAACAGAAAAGTGATACAGACTCCGGAAGCAAGGAGCTGGGTTGTCTGAAACTACATAATGTGATCAAAACGGAGGATCACCAAACTATCTGGGTCACGCTCAAGATAGCAGGAGTCCAAGTGAAAATGGAATTGGACACAGGATCAGCCCTAACAGTCATAAACCGAAGGGACTACAAGTGGCTATTCTCACATATACCCTTGAGAGATACAAAGATTGTCTTGAAGACGTACACGGGGCAAAAAGTCTACCCGAAAGGAAAAATAAGGGTGAACGTTATATATAATGGCAAGGAAACACCAAAAATGGACCTATATGTATTGCCAGATGGAGGACCAGCACTACTAGGACGTGAATGGATCCGGAAGATACAGCTAGATTGGCATTCCGTACAAGCACTGACTGCAGATGCCAAAAAGGATGACGACGTCACACCTGGACGACTGTCAAAAATGCTAACTGATGCACAAGAAGTGTTCCAGCAGGGACTCGGATCACTAAAAGGCATAACAGCAACGATCAAAATAGAGGAAAATGCAAGCCCAAAGTTTTTTAAGGCCAGACCGATACCTTATGCGATCCGCCCAGCCGTCGAAGCAGAGCTGGAAGGTTTGGAACGTTCAGGAGTACTGTCCAAAGTGGACTGGAGCGAGTGGGCTACACCCATCATTCCTGTAATGAAGAGGTCGTTGAGTAATACACCTGGGGAACCAAAGAAGGCTCGCATTTGTGGGGACTTTAAGGTGACAGTGAACCCAGTCCTTCACACTGTACAATATCCGCTTCCGCGGATTGAAGATATTTTTGCCTCGCTATCTGGAGGGAAATGCTTCACTAAGATTGATCTGGCCCAGGCGTACCTGCAAATGGAGGTAGAAGAAGCCTCAAAACAGTACCTCACGATCAACACTCATAAAGGTCTCTACCAATACAACCGGCTGGTGTTCGGGGTAGCATCAGCTCCGGCTATTTGGCAAAGGGCAGTGGAACAAGTCCTGCAAGGGATTCCAGGGACACAGTGTTATTTGGACGACATCCTGGTCACGGGCGAAAATGACAGTGATCACCTCGCCAACCTGGAGCAGGTGCTCACTAGATTGAAGGAATATGGGCTCCGAGCTAATCGCCACAAATGCGAGTTTTTCCAGAAGCAGATCTCGTATTGTGGCCATGTTATTGATAAAGAGGGGTTACATAAGTCCCCTGAAAAGATTGAGGCAGTAGTCAAGGCTCCAGCACCGGAAAATGTGTCACAACTGAGGTCGTTCCTCGCGCTGGTGAACTACTACCAAACGTTCTTGCCGAATTTGTCTACCGTACTACACCCACTGAACACCCTACTGCAAACGGGGGTACCATGGAAGTGGAGTGACGAATGTAAACGAGCTTTCCAGAAGAGCAAAGCATTGATCACATCAAAAGAGGTGTTGGCTCATTTCAACCCAGCACTACCAATTCGGTTGGCGTGTGATGCATCACCCTATGGTATTGGAGCGGTGCTGTCGCACAAATTCCCGGACGGCTCGGAGAGGCCAGTAGCCTTTGCGTCTCGGTCACTAACCTCAGCCGAGCGTAACTACGCCCAGATTGACAGGGAGGCCCTCAGCCTAGTGTGGGGAGTGAAAAGTTCAATCACTATCTGCATGGGCAGAAGTTCACCTTGCTGACTGACCACCAACCACTTGTCCCCATCTTTAATCCAAAGAAGGGCGTTCCGGTGATGACTGTGCAACGGTTACAAAGATGGTCCCTTTTTCTAGGGGTGCACCAATATGAAATCGAGTATAAGGGCACGAAACAGCATGGAAACACTGATGGGCTATCACGCCTGCCACTGCCTACTGTGGAGGAAGCACCAGCAGTGGATCCTGTCGAAATATTTCATTCGACTATAATTGAATGCTTGCCAGTAACTAACGCTGGTATAGAGAAGGAGACCCAAAATGACCCGACGCTGTCTCGGGTATATGATTTGATGGTGAAGGGATGGCCAGCACATGGCGACTCACTGTTGCCAGCATTCTCATCCAGAAGAGAACAGCTGTCAGTATGCCAGGGGACCTTGATGTGTGGATCCCGAGTGGTAATTCCACCCAAGTTAAGGGAGAGAGTGCTCAATGAGCTTCACAAAGGTCATCTGGGAGGGGTGAAAATGAAAAGCCTTGCTAGGGCTTATGTGTGGTGGCCGGGGATCGATCAGCAAATCGAGGACCTGACAAAGGGCTGCTCAGGATGCCAGAAGGTCCAAAATGCACCACCACATGCCCCTCTACACCCATGGGAGTGGCCCTCATTTCCATGGCAATGGGTGTATATTGATTTTGCTGGTCCATTCATGGACTCAATGTTTTTAATAGCCGTGGATGCGCACTCGAAATGGCCTGAGGTGATCAAAATGGCCTCCACCACCACGGAGAAAAGTATTGCAGTCCTACGGACCATTTTTGCCAGGAACGGCTTGCCAGAGCAGATTTGTTCTGATAACGGACCACAGTTTGTGTCCAAAGAGTTTCGAAGATTTATGAAAAGGAATGGGGTAAGGCATTACACATCCGCCCCATATCATCCAGCCACAAATGGATTGGCTGAGAGGTTCGTACAAACCTTTAAAACCTAAAAAAGCAGTAAAGGCCATGTGCGATGATGACATTTCACTGCAGCATAAGGTGGACAATTTCCTGTTAGCCTACAGAAATGCGACACATGCAGTCACCAACCAGGCCCCGGCCATGATGTTCTTTAACCGAAGGTTGAGATCTCGTCTGGATTTGCTCAGACCAAATGTACGAAGAGATGTTGAGAGTAAGCAATTCCAGCACATCAATGAGAAGTCGACAAGGAGCTTCAATGTAGGGCAACCAGTCTTGGCCCGCGACTACCGAACAGGGAAATGGCAACCAGGAACGATATGCACACGGCAGGGGCCACTAATGTACACAGTGGATGTTGGGGAGAACATCGTGAGATGCCATGCTGACCAGATCCTAGAGTCACAGGAACGAGTCAACCCCATGTCTCGGCCATACGTACCTGGTGAGGAACCCGACGTACAGGTCGCATCTGCCTCAGAAACAGTAGCATCGGAAGCTGATGAACCAACCGACGACAGGGGGCCAGAATCGCCTCCACACCAAGAGCAAGACACTCGGGAAAGGCGCTATCCAGAAAGGATCAGGAAGCCTCCCCAAAGACTGAATTTATAAATAGTCTATTTTCAGCTAATGTTGCATGTTAAAAGTGTTAATTGTAATTAGTTTGATATTTAATTGTTAAATGAGTGTTATGGTACTGTTAATCTAAAAGGGGAGGAATTGTAATGTATGTACCTTTAAGGGGAGAACTACTTTTTACAGCGCCTGTATACTGTAGTACCGGCAGTGACCACACCTGTATATAAACCCTGAGTAGTGATCTGTTCTAGAGTAACCCTCATTCAGTAAACACCTGTTGATTGTTCCCTGCAGTCTTTTGTCTGATTATTGAAGGACACAACATTAAGATATACGGATCTAACAGTAACAAATGAAATCCCGCGGTCCCCTCTCACCCCCAGCACCAACCACCGCTTTCAACTAAACAATCCTTCAACCGCTCATCCACCCTTTGCACATCCGCCCAATGGGTCTCACGATGTATTGACACTGATCATGAAACAAGTGAAAGGATGAGTTGACACTCGTGACGCAATAATGGCAAGATGTGGAAGTGGTGCAAAGCAATAAATTTTACGTGGCATTTAAAAAAAAGGAAACTTCACAACATAACATTTTGTCAAACACCCATGTGCATACCCTTGGTGAATTACAATTTCTTCAACTTACACTTCCTACCGCTTCTACGTGGTGCATCCCCTGTGGCTTCAGCAGAGGTAGAGGCAGGCTGCTCAGATCCCTGCCCTGACTGCTGAGTAACTTTTGGCCTATGACCTCTGGATTTTGAGCCCCTGAGGGCCCCGCTAAAGACGGCTCCACCTGCACCTGTGTAGGAGCAGACTCTGCCGATTTTAATATGATAAGGCAGGATCTGGCCAAAGTGGACTGGGAGCAGCTACTTATAGGAAAATCCACATCAAAGCAGTGGGAGACTTTCAGAAGGGAAATAGAGAGAGTACAACGCCAACATGTTCCTGTAAAGGTCAAGGGTGGGACCAACAAGCAAAGGGAACCTTGGATGACAAGGGATATACAAAAATGCATTAGGAAAAAAAGGGGGGCTTTTGGCAGTTACAAAAGACTAAAGACGGAGGAAGCCCTAGAGGAGTATAAAAAGTGCAGGGGCATACTTAAAAAAGAAATTAGGAGGGCGAGGAGGGGCCATGAAATAACACTGGCGAGCAAAATAAAGGAAAATCCTAAGATGTTTTATAAGTATATTAAGGGCAAGAGGATAACCAGGGAAAGGGTAGGGCCCATTAGGGACCAAAGTGGCAAGCTGTGTGTAGAGCCAGATGATGTAGGCGGGGTTTTAAATGAATTTTTTGCATCTGTGTTCACTATGGAGAAAGACGATGTAGACATAGAAATCGGGCAAGGGGACTGTGATATACTTGAACATATTAGCATCGAGAGGGAGGAGGTACTAGCGGTTTTAGCAGGCCAAAATGTGGATAAATCCCCAGGCCCAGACGAGATGTATCCCAGGCTGTTGTGTGGGGCAAAGGAGGAGATTGCAGGGGCTCTGACACAAATTTTCAGAACCTCTCTGGCCACAGGGGATGTACCAGAGGACTGGAGAACAGCTAATGTAGTACCATTATTCAAGAAGGGCAGCAGGGATAAACCAGGGAATTACAGGCCAGTGAGCCTAACATCTGTAGTAGGGAAATTATTGGAAAAAATTCTGAGGGACAAAATTAGTCTCCACTTGGAGAGGCAAGGATTAATCGGGGATAATCAGCATGGCTTTGTCAAGGGTAAATCATGTCTGACCAATCTGATTGAATTTTTCGAGGGGGTGACTAGGTGTGTGGATGAGGGAAATGCTGTGGATGTGGTTTACATGGATTTCAGTAAAGCTTTTGACAAAGTCCCGCATAGGAGACTGGTCAAGAAGGTAAGAGCCCATGGGATCCAGGGTGCCTTGGCGCGTTGGATCCTAAACTGGCTGAGTGGCAGGAGGCAGAGGGTGATGGTCGAAGGTTGCTTTTGTGACTGGAAGCCTGTGTCCAGTGGGGTACCTCAGGGATCGGTGCTGGGACCCTTGCTGTTTGTGATCTACATAAATGATTTGGATGAGAATGTAAAAGGTATGATCAGTAAGTTCGCAGATGACACGAAAATTGGTGGGGTGGTAAATTGCGAGGAGGAAAGCCTCAGGCTACAGGACGATATAAACGGGTTGGTCAGATGGGCGGAAAAGTGGCAAATGGAATTTAACCCTGAAAAGTGCGAGGTGATGCATTTTGGACGGACAAATAAGGCAAGGGAATACACAATGAGTGGTAGGACCCTAGGAAGTACAAAGGGTCAGAGGGACCTTGGTGTACATGTACATAGATCCCTGAAGGCAGCGGAACAGGTAGATAAGGTGGTTAAAAAGGCATATGGGATACTTGCCTTCATTAGCCGAGGCATAGAATATAAGAGCAGGGAGGTTATGATGGAGCTGTACAAAACGCTGGTGAGGCCACAGCTGGAGTACTGTGTGCAGTTCTGGTCGCCTCACTATAGGAAGGATGTGATTGCTTTGGAGAGGGTGCAGAGAAGATTCACCAGGATGTTACCTGGGATGGAGCGCCTCAGCTATGAAGAAAGACTAAACAGGCTGGGGGTTGTTTTCCTTGGAGCAAAGAAGGCTGAGGGGGGACCTGATTGAGGTGTACAAAATGATGAGGGGCATAGATAGGGTAGATAAAGAGGAACTTTTTGATATACCTATCAATTCATTCCATGAAAAGCGACGAGTTAAGATAGTAACTATAGGTTTTTATTGGCTAAATAACAGAGCCCACCCTCATGGGTGATCGGTTCCAACAAGGAAGAATACTAGCTAAGCGGTCACCTTTATACCTGGGCAAGCAGGCGGAGCCATGGGCGGAGTCAGCTGAGGTATGCCTAGGTATAACAGCGTGCGTGGCAAGGGGTAACCTTGTGTAGTGATAACAACAGTGTAAACAGTGATAACAACAGTGTAACAATAGTGAACGGTTGTGAACGATAACAGTGGTTTACCACATTCACCCCTTGTTTAAAATTGAGTCCGGCGGGGTGAAGTGTACTACCAGTTCGTGTATGTCAGTCTATCAGGAGGCCTCGTAAGCCTTTCTGACCGGCGCAGCAGCGGCGGCAGTGGTGCAGTATCCGATGTTAATGCTGGTGTCTGCGTGGTCGACGAAGGCCCCTGGGGTTCCGGCATGCCGCCTACAGGAGCTGGATTTGGGGGAGTGGTGGGGGATAACGGTGGTGTCTCGGGGTGCCCGAGGGTGCGAGGTCTCGCAAGGAGACTGTGTCCTCCCGCCCGTCTGGGTATTCCACATAGGCATACTGGGGGTTGGCGTGCAGGAGGTTCACCCTCTCGACCAGGGGGTCCATTTTATGGGTCCTCACGTGCTTCCGCAGCAGGACGGGCCCTGGAGAAGTCAGCCATGTTGGTAGCGAGGTTCCCGTAGTCGACTTCCTGGGGAAAACGAACATTTGCTCATGAGGGGTGGCGTTAATGGCGGTACAAAGCAGTGACCGGATGGAATGGAGTGCTGCCGGGAGGACTTCCTGCCAGCGAGAGGTTGGGAGGCCCTTAGACTTTAGGGCTAAGAGGACGGCCTTCCAAACTGTCGCGTTCTCTCTTTCCACCTGGCCGTTCCCCCGGGGGTTGTAGCTGGTGGTCCTGCTCGCAGCAATACCTCTCGCCAGCAGGAACTGGCGAAGTTCCTCGCTCATGAAGGATGAGCCCCGGTCGCTATGTATATAGTTCGGGAACCCGAACAAGGAGAAGAGGTCGCTCAGGCATTTGATGACCGTGGTACTGGTCATGTCTGGGCAGGGGATGGCGAAGGGGAAACGGGAGTACTCATCAATAATGTTGAGGAAGTACACATTACGGCCAGAGGACGGGAGGGGCCCCTTAAAATCGATGCTCAAGCGCTCGAAGGGGCGGGTGGCCTTGATCAGGCTTGCTCTGTCCGGCCTATAGAAATGCAGTTTGCATTCAGCACAGACTTGGCAGTTCCTGGTCATGGTCCTGACCTCCTCGATGGAGTAGGGCAGGTTGCGGGCCTTAATGAAGTGGTAAAGTCTAGTGACCCCGGGGTGGCAGAGGTCGTTGTGGAGGGTCCGCAGTCTATCACCTTGCGCGTTGGCGCATGTACCTCGTGATAGAGCATCTGGGGGCTCGTTGAGTTTACCAGGCCGGTACAAGATATCGTACTCGTAGGTGGAGAGCTCAATTCTCCACCTCAAGATCTTGTCGTTCTTGATTTTGCCCCTCAGCTTGTTATTAAACATAAAAGCAACCGAACACTGGTCGGTGAGGAGGGTAAATCGTTTGCCTGCCAGGTAATGCCTCCAGCGTCGTACCGCTTCCACAATCGCCTGGGCCTCCTTCTCGACAGAAGAGTGTCGGATCTCAGGGCCCTGGAGGGTCCTTGAGAAGAAGGCCACAGGTCTCCCCGCCTGGTTAAGGGTTGCAGCTAGGGCGAAGTCGGATGCATCACTCTCCACTTGGAAAGGGATGGACTCATCCACTGCGTGCATTGTGGCCTTCGCAATGTCTCCTTTTATGAGGGAGAAGGCTGCGCATGCTTCTGCTGTCAGGGGGAAGGAGGTGGACTTCATGAGGGGTCTGGCTTTGTCCGCATAATTGGGCACCCATTGGGCATAGTAAGCGAAGAGCCCCAGGGTTCTCTTCAGTGCCTTTTGACAGTGGGGAAGGGGAAGCTCCATGAGGGGGCGCATTCTTTCGGGGTCGGGGCCGATGACTCCGTTCTCTACTACGCAGCCGAGGATGGCAAGGTTAAACACACATTTCTCCTTATTGTAAGTGAGGTTCAGCCGTTGGGCCGTACGGAGGAATTTCTCCAGATTAACATCGTGGTCCTGCTGGTCGTGGCCGCAGATGGTGACGTTATCTAGATAAGGAAACGTGGCCTGCAGCGCGTTCTGGTCAACCATCCGGTCCATCTCCCTTTGGAAGACCGAAACCCCGTTGGTGACGCCGAAGGGAACCCTAAGGAAGTGGTAGAGGCGGCCATTCGCCTCGAAGGCGGTATGCTGGTGGTCCTCAGGGCGGATAGGGAGTTGGTGATAGGCTGACTTAAGGTCGATGGTGGAGAATACCCGGTACTGTGCAATCTGGTTGACCATGTCAGATATGCGGGGAAGGGGGTATGCGTCCAGCTGGGTGTACCGGTTTATGGTTTGGCTGTAGTCGATGACCAGGCGGTTTTTATTGCCGGTCTTAACGACTATGACCTGGGCACGCCAGGGGCTGGTGCTCCCCTCGATGATGCCCTCCTTCAGGAGACGCTGCACCTCAGAGCTAATAAAAGCTCTGTCCCCGGCGCTGTACCGCCTGCTCTTGGTAGCGACGGGTTTACAGTCGCGGGTGAGGTTAGCGAACAAGGAGGGGGGCGGGACTTTGAGAGTGGAGAGGCCGCAGGTGGTATGCGGCGGGCGGTTTAAAAACTGCTGGTTGTAGACTGTGAGTGGGGGGAGGGGTCCACCGTATGCCAAAGTGACACTTTGGAGGTGGCATTGGAAATCCAGCCCTAGTAGGACGGCAGCGCAGAGCTGGGGCAGGACGAGAAGTTTAAAGTTTTTATATTCCGTGCCCCTAACCGACAGGGTCACCACACAGTATCCGCTGACGTCTGTTGAATGGGACTTCGACGCCATCGAGATCCGATGGCGCGTTGGCCGGACAGTGAGGGAGTAGCAGCGCACCGTGTCTGGGTGAATAAAACTCTCCGTGCTCCCGCTGTCGAACAGGCAGGTCGTGGTGTGGCCGTTTACCTCGATGTCCATCATGGACCTGGACCATGGACCATGGACCCTCCGACCGCCGTACCTGCCGAACAACATGGCGGAGACGATGGCCGCCCCCACGAATCACATGAGGCACTGCTGGCGTCTGTGGCCTTGATCAAAGATGGCCGCCCCCACGACTCACATGAGGCACTGCTGGCGTCTGTGGCCCTGATCAAAGATGGCCACCCCCACAACTCACATGAGGCACTGCTGGCATCTGTGGCCTTGATCAAAGATGGCCGCCCCCACAACTCACATGAGGCACTGCTGGCGTCTGTGGCTTTCCCTCTGCAGGCGTTCGCGAAGTGGCCTTTTTTTCTGCAGCCGGAGCAGGTCACGTTCCTTGCAGGGTAGCGCGCCCTTTGATGTCTCACCTGGCCACAGAAATAGCAGCTGGCGGCCCGATCACGGGGCTCTGCTGCCGCAGCAGGTCCCGGGGGTGGCGGTCCCGATTGATTCTGGGACACCGATGCCGTAGTAGGTCCCAGGGGCGGCGGTGCGAGGGGTATTGCGGCCGGAGTCGGGCCCGAGTCCCACGGTCGCGCAGCACTGTACCCGGAGTACGCCTCGAGGTCCCGATGGGCCACTTCCAGGGAGCGAGCGAGGGTTGTAGCTGCTTTCAAGTCGAGGTCCTTTGATTCAAGCAGTCTTTGCCGTGAGTAGTCGGACGGAAGGCCTTTCACGAAGGCATCACGGATATTTCCTTCAGCATGTTGTGCAGCCGATACAGCTTTAAAGTCACAGTCCCTGCCGAGTGTTTGTAGCGCCCGTAAAAATTCATCTACAGACTCTCCTGGCTGTTGCGAGCGGGATCTTAGGAGATGTCTGGCATACATTGAATTTACTGGGCTCCGGTACTGCTCTTTTAGCAGGTCAAGGGCCTCCTTGTATGTATGAAGGTCCCGGATGAGTGCAAATACTTTAGGGCTCACCTGGGCGGTCAGAACTCTTAGTTTGTCGGCTTCCGATGGCACGCCGGAGGCTACCAGGTAGGATTCAAAGCAGCTCAGCCAGTGATCGAAGTCGAGGGCTGATTTCGCTGCCTGTGGGTTTAGATCCAGGTACGGCGGTCGGAGGGCTCGCAGCCAAGTCGGCTGCTGGGGCTGGTCAGTCATTTCAAAATTTAGCCAATAAAATTGATATACCTATCAATTCATTCCATGAAAAGCGACGAGTTAAGATAGTAACTATAGGTTTTTATTGGCTAAATAACAGAGCCCACCCTCGTGGGTGATCGGTTCCAACAAGGAAGAATACTAGCTAAGCGGTCACCTTTATACCTGGGCAAGCAGGCGGAGCCATGGGCGGAGTCAGCTGAGGTATGCCTAGGTATAACAGCGTGCGTGGCAAGAGGTAACCTTGTGTAGTGATAACAACAGTGTAAACAGTGATAACAACAGTGTAACAATAGTGAACGGTTGTGAACGATAACAGTGGTTTACCACACTTTTCCCCTTAGTAGGGGGGTCAATAACAAGGGGGCATAGATTCAAGGTAAGGGGCAGGAGGTTTGGAGGGGATTTAAGGAGGAACTTTTTCACCCAGAGGGTGGTTGGAATCTGGAACTCACTGCCTGAAAGGGTGGTAGAGGCAGGAACCGTCATAACATTCAAGAAGCATTTGGATGAGCACTTGAAATGCCATTGCATACAAGGCTATGGACCAAATGCTGGAAAATGGGATTAGACTGGACAGGGATTGATGGTCGGCACAGACACGATGGGCCGAAGGGCCTCTTTCTGTGCTGTATAACTCTATGACTCTATGACTCTGCCATCGGAAGATGATGCAGCATGTCGGGTACTGGCTGGGCGGGAGTGGGGGCAACGGGTGAGAAGTGAGGGTGCTTTGAGTGGAGTTCCCACTTCCAAGTCCCCTTTCACCATCATACCTCTCCTGGGCCAGCACCACGTCACTCCTACCACTCTGCTGTACACCAGGTTGGTAGAGATCAGTGACACGTTGTAAGGCCACGGATAAGGTATCTGTCATCCTGTTTAAGGAGGCTGACAAGTTAGCATCCAAAGACTGCACGACCATGATCATGTCTTGCATGGGCTCATTTGAGAGCTGGGCTTGAAGCTCCACAGAGGCGGATATTCTCTTCATGGCTGACATTCTCACAATTCCCTGCACCACCAATCCACTAGCGATCAAGTTGGACTCCTCCATCCTCTCCACTATTGTAGAGAGTGTGCATGGCATGTCTATCAGTACCTGGCTAAGTTGCTGATGCATCTCTAGCATTCTCCTTCTCAACGATAGTCCCCGGGGTTCAGCATCTGTGTCCAGCTGAGCAGAGCTTGGAGAGGATTGCACCCTCTGACGCGGACTCCTCACAGCTGTAATAAAAAGAGAAAATTTTGGAGATACTCAACAGGTCAGGTAGCATCTGTGAAGAGAGAAACAGAGTTAACATTTCAGGTCGATGACCTTTCGTCAGAACTGGAAAAAAGCAGGAAATGGAACAGATTTTTAAGCAAGTGTAGGAGCTGGGAAATGGGGGAGGGGATGAAAGAACAAAAGGGAAGGTCTGTGATAGGATAGAAGGCAGGAGAGGTTAAGAGACATTAAGAGATATTCAAGGCAAAAGGAGATGGTAATGGGACAGGTTAAGAAACAAAGGATGGCTCTAGATGAAGTGTGAATTGCGCTGGCAGAATGAAAGTCAGCAGCCATGTAGGAGAGAAGAAAAGAAAGTACAAACAAAAACAAAAAATGCAGAAAAAAGATATATATGATAGGGGCTGAGGTTATGATCTGAAATTGTTGAGTCCAGAAGGCTGTAAAGTGCCCAATCGAAAGATGAGGTGCTGTTCTCGAGCTTACGTTGAGCTTCAGTGGAACAATGTACCTGCCACCAGTGTCTGCTCGTGCTCACTTGTGAGGTGTGAATCACCAGGTGAAAACTCAACTAACTCTCTGGGCTGGATTTTCTCAATGGAGACAAGTTGGAGGCGGGACTGCTGCTTGTCATGTAAATGTCCCGCCTCCATCCTCATCTGACCAACCAGAGGGATTTTCTCCTGATTGACCTTGTTAAGCCCGCCCTGCGGGCTCAACAGGCCAATTGGAGAGGAAGTCACTGACAGAGCACATCAACGTCAGACGTGCTATCTGTCAAGACTTCTTGGAAGAAGAAATGTCAGCGTTTGACAGCTCCATGAAGCTGTCAACACTGACATTCTCTGTAGTTTGATGAAGCCTTGTGTTCAGGACTCATCAAACCTTTCAACTTTGTCGATTTTGGATGGCTGTTGGTTCGGAGGATCCAACAGCCAGTCTGTGAAATTGACAAGGAGGATGTAGGGTCTCCCGATCCAGGGTGGATGAAGGCTGTAGGAAGAAAACAAGGTAAGTGAACATTTTTTTACACTTATCACTCACCTTACATACTTACCACTCCACACTTGCACCTATCACTCACCTCTATATCTTACTTCCAGGTGCCTCCGACCATCTAAGACCTTTTTCACATCTCCTCCAACCTGGCGGGGTTCTCCGAGGTCGGGAAGCCTTCACCTGTGAAGGTAAAATGGCACTAATACTTTTTTCTGCTTGTTAACTACCTGTTAACAGGCAGTTAAAAGTATTTAATGCCTTTCCCGCCTCCAGGAGACGGGACCCGAAGCAGCACATCTTCCCACCTCCTGGCAAAAGGGCATGGAGGCGGGATGGGGGAGGGTTTGCCATCTGCCCCCACTTTCTGCTACTTTACCAGCAGTCCCACCTCCATGCCCGCCTCCTCGGGGCTTGGAAAATCCAGCCCTCTAAGTGGACCCACTGAAGTGCGAGTATCTGCACTGGTGCATGGCTGTAGGTCCTGTGACGGTGCAACCACAGAAGGAATGAGGTCCTCTGAGGAATCGTCCTCATAGATGTATAGAAACATAGAAACATAGAAGATAGGAGCAGGAGTAGGCCATTCGGCCCCTCTAGCCTGCTCCGCCATTCAATGCGATCATGGCTGATCATCCAGTTTCAGTACCCGGTCCCTGCTTTCTCCCCATATCCCTTGATCCCTTTAGCCTTAAGAAATATATCCAACTCCTTCTTGAATATATTTAATGAATTGGCCTCGACTGCCTTCTGTGGTAGAGAATTCCACAGGTTCATCACTCTCTGGGTGAAGAAATTCCTCCTCATTTCAGTCCTAAAAGCCCTACCCCTTATCCTTAGACTGTGACCCCTGGTTCTGGATTCCCCGACCATCGGGAACATCCTCCCTGCATCTAGTCTGTCCAGTCCTGCCAGAATTTTATAAGTTTTAATGAGATCCCCTCTCATTCTTCTAAACTCCAGCGAGTACAAGCCCAATCGGCCCAATCTCTCCTCATACGTCATTCCTGCCATCCCAGGTATCAGCCTGGTGAATCTTGTCCTGCGACACTTGCTGTATGCATGAAAGCCCTGGAAGACAAAAGAAAAGGATATGATTTAGTTGTGGCAAAATCACAATCTTGACAATCACCATACTCAGCCTTCTCATAGTTCAGTCATTGGTGAAATTAAGTCAGTATATGTGTGTCAGAGATATTTGTAATTCTGTCACCAGCTACCTGCGAGCTCCCTGTATCTCCATCTCCGACTGAGAGGGCTGCAGATGTGCCACTTATCTCCATGGCCTCCTCCTCTGCATCAGTGAGCTGGGCTAGTTGTGGCGGCCCACCTCCAGTCCTCTCCCTCTCCCTTGTGTTTTACGTTATCTTCTCCTACAAGGGTTGAAGAAACAGACCTGAGTGAGTGACCGGACAGATGCAGTGCATTCGGTGAGGGTGACTATGAGACAAATTCATCACATTGTATAAGGATTGGGATGAGTGTCAATGGTAGATGGATAAATGGGGAGGTGATGAAGTGCATAGAAAGTGAAGAATGGATGCAGCTGAAAGTTGAGTGGGTGCAAGGAATGATGTGATGGAGAACGCTTAGCAAGACAGAGTGAAAGGGCGGGGGGCTTAAAGCACAGGATGTAGTTATATCAGCAAATGAACTCACTTTTCCTGACCTGGTTAGGTCATTAAACCACTTTTTATATTGCATCCATGACCTGGACACAACACTCCTGCTGCTCACCTCCTCAGCTACCTCCAACCACGCCTTCTTGGTGAGCGCAGCAGGTTTCTTCCTCCCATTGCTGGGGAAAAGTAGGTTCCTCCTCCTCCTGACTACACCCAGCAGTAATTCCAGCGAGGCATCATTAAATCTGGGTGCTGCCCTTGCTCTATGTCCACCATTCATCCTGAAAACCTCCAACTTCCATTTACTGCACTGTCCCTTTAAATACAGCTGAGATTGCATCATGTGGGTGCGCATCACACTCGCTGCACAGCTTGGAGACGCGAAACATGGAAGTCAAAATTAATAGGTTCAATTGAATTGAGATTGCAGATTCCGACCCGCTCAGAAGCCGCTTTTAGATTAATATGGGGTCCATTGGTCTATAGCCACATCTTGCCTCCTTGCTACTTTTCACTCTCCTGACTTCACTCCCTTGAACTAAACCCAGTGATATATATGCAAAAAATCATTAGTTCTGTGCAGCTTGATATGGATAAACAGAACAATGGACATGCCTCAACCATTTCATACAAATTAATCAATATTTTTGTACTGAGCATTTGTCACAGAGCTCTGTTCCCCTTCAGCTGAACTTGCTCTGTTCTTGCTGTCTCTAAGTGTACCAACAATATTGTTTTAATAATAACTATATTTGAATTGATGTCCTAGTATGAGTGCACCAGGTGTTTGAGAAATATGGGGGAGAAATTCGGTATCACCCCGTTTGGGGCGCAATTATTGGCTGGGTGCAAAGTTTAGCGCCTGGCGCTAATTATCGCCTCCGACTTCAAACTTAGCTTCTATCGCCCCTGGAGGTGATTGGAGCGCTAAATTAGGTGCTACACACCTCTCTTAAAGTGCTAACGGCGAGCAGCAAGGCACTACCTCAGAGCACTGGCGAAGCTCATGTGATGTCAGTCAGCAATGGAACACAGACACACTGGCTCCAGCCAGTTCTTAAAGGGGAGGGTCGGTCTTGCTCTCCATCCACACCCTGCTCATTGCAGCCTTGAATCTCGGCCTAGAGAAACCTGTACATCAAATCTGCTGCAAAGAGCAATGGAGAGGCCCAGGGAAAGATGTCAGAGTGCAGCCCCCATAGTCTCTTCTAAATCGATGCAAGGAAGGTCAAATCAAAATGAACCTGCAAAGTGCTGCTCAGTACCCAAAACTCCTTCACACAGAGCATTGAATCTCTCCAGAAGTCTCTCTCTCTCTCTCAGAATGCGTGGTGCAAAAATGTCGCTGACAAAAAAGGGCAGAAAGCAGTCACCTTTAAATAGCGCTCCCCCAGTCCCTTCCTGACTGCAAAACGCTCCCCTCAACCTGTCGTTGCTAGCGGCATGTGGTAAGGCAGAGGGCGCCACTCAATATCCGGTCCGGGGCGTTGCACGCTCAACTGATGTCATGATCTGCGGGCGCAGGAGATTGTGGCGGTAGTGTTTAGCGCCACCGCAAAATGTCTGGTCAATTTCGCAAGCGGCGCAAACATTGCCGCGCCCGGGCGCTAGTTGCTTTGCGCCCCATTAGCGCCCTCTTAGGGCGCTAACGGGAGGTGCAAAGCAACCGAATTTTTCCCCCAGTATCTCTTGCATATGTTTTTTGCATAATTTACATAATTTCCCCCTTGCAAATGTACAAGCCTACAATAATTATGATAGGTACGCTTTGTACTGTGCATGTGGCATAAACTGTGTTCAGGTGTTGAATGTGGAATTGTTTCCACATGTGATGTGGAAATGTAGGTAAGGGCCTAATGCCAGGAGACATTAGTAAGTTATGTAGCTCCTTGGGAATGTGTAATAAATTCCGTACTGAACTCCTGAATGGTGATTAATCCAGTGACAAAAATGGAGTTAAATAAACTCAGTGAGTTCCTTCTGTACTGCATAACCTTTGCTGGAAAAATCTTGCACCTGACTCTAATTCTAACCTTGTTTTTATAAGGACATAACTCTCTGTAAATACAGCTGCAAGGCTCACTGAAATAAAGCATGTGTGCATGGAGATGACCGATGGCAAATTAAATGTTTGTTTATATTTCTGGAATGAATTCAGAAGGCATTTTGATTGGATCGTGGGGGTGGGGAGGGGGAGGGGGAGGGGGCTTAACACTTGGTAGAAGTATTGTGCTCACCTTGGGTTAGAGATACCGGTTCTTGGAATTGGACATTTTCCTACCTTTAGCATTCAATATTAGAATCAGGCCTTCCCAGGTTAAGTGCAGCACAGGTTGTGGGGTTTATCTCCCTCTGTGCTGCCACATCAATGTGTCCAAGTTCCTGGCCACAGAAACATTCTCCTCCTGCTTCAGAATAACAAATCCATTTCCAGCTCTACTTCTAGCCTCGCTGAGTGAGATAGTCAGTCAATACCAAATTGTGTGAAATTTCACTTGTGGACTTGCACCCATTAGGTACAAGCTCGAGACTGTCTGAAATAATTATTGACCAGCTGTAAAAAACAAGTCTTTCAAAGGGCGTATCGCCACACCTTGAAGTGTCAGGTTGGTTCAGTGGTTGTACCCTTGCCTCTGAATAAGAAAATTGCGGGTTCAATCCCCACTTCAAGACTTGAGCACGTAATCCAGGCTGACACATCAGTGTCTTTCAGATGAGATATTAAACTGAGGCTGTAACAGATCCTGTGCTGCTATTTGAAAAAGAGAAAGGGAGTTCTCCAGGTTAGCATTTATCCTTCAACCAACACCACCAAAACAGATCAACTCATTTATTTCATTCCTGTTTGTGGGACCTTGCTGAGCGCCTCTATTAAATCTTTTAATCTACGAATTTAATAATGTAGTTTCGTATACTATCCACTTTGTTTGCTGCTGCTCCTCAGTGATTCGACATATTGAATGCAATATGGGGTCATGATCCCACTGTCAACCCGCCAACACACGCCTTTCCCAATGTCGGGTCTGTCAGCACTGAGCAGACCCGACAGGCAATGGCCGGGGATCCAATTAAGCTGATTATTGCCTTGTTGAGAGATCATTAAGAATACATTTTACCATACCTTTTCTGTTTAACTGCTCACCCACAGGGTCCATGCTGCTTGGGGATCACATCTGGTAAGCTGAGGCAGGAGTTGAATGGCCATTGAATCAGCTGATTACTTGACAGCTTGAAATGTACTATAAAAGCTCCCCCTTCACAGCTGTTCATTTTTCAAGCTCAGAAGCTGTTGCTTACTGCATTTGGAACACAGATTGAGCTTTATGCAGGTTGCAAGTGTTTGGAGCAAACTCTCTATACAGTGTCACCTCATTGGAACAACCTCTCTCACCACTGACAGCCTGCTCTGTTATTCTCAACTTCACCTGCCATCTATTCCTTCAGCATGGGTACCGTTTATGCTCTCTCACCTTGGTCCTCAGAATCTAACCATGATCAGCCCCATCACCAGCAGAACCAGGCAAACCAGCAGCACCAACAACCACACCGCCAATCTTCTCCTCAACCACCTGATGCTGCACAGGACACAGGGCATCAGCACCCGAGCACATTGCTCCCGGGAGGCCAGCGATGGCCTCACCATGGCCAGATTCACTTCACTTGACGCTGTACACCCTGGCTGCCACATGATGCGCCAGTTTGGCACCACCCCACACCAACACCATAAAGCATCCCTACAATGCCCAAGCCATTCCTTTCACACTCATGACCATTGTCGGGGGGTTCTGTTATGTCTCACCATTCACTGCAACTCACTAAGCCATTTCCAAAGGTGCACACAAATCTGTCCAAGAACGGAAAGTGTTGAAAATAAAGATTTCAATGTTTGACAGCACATTAACAGAAACTTTACATGAACATTGGATAAAACACCCAAGTGGCTACCCTTGTGTGTTATTAGTTGGTATGATAGCACTCGGATGAGGGTGAGTGTGAGAGGTGGCTAGTGAGATGGGGATGTGATAATGTACATAGAGAGAGAGGGATGGGTGGAGGTGCAAGGTTAGTTGGTGTGAGTAAAGATGTGCAGGAGTAGGGTAGGGAAGGCAGCGTGATGGGGATGTGATGAGAGGCATAGCAGGATGAGGTTGAGTTTGGCTTTGTGCTAACGTTTCGTGATTTACTGAGATCATTGAAAGGATTGCGTCACTGTACCAGGTCCTCTTGACCACATCCCTGCTTGTACCCTCCTCTGCAATGTGCAACCAGGCTGTTTAGGTCTCCTGGGGAGGTCTCTTCCACCCATGGGAAGGGAAGAGGACCTCCCTGTGTGCTCTGACTCCCTCCATAAGCATATGGAGGGAGTCATGGGAGAAACTGGGTGCAGCCCTGTCTCTTTGTGCAGTGATTGTCAGTGTTTGCAGCACTTCAATGCTGTAGAATACTGACAGCACAAATGTCAAGATAAATTTGGACATGGTCCCTTTAAGGAAACTGGCTGATGGCACATCATCAAATGACGTCACCAGACCCGCTTCCTCCAATTGGCCCAGGAAACGCGCTGGGTGGGCTTAACAAGCCCCATCAACAGAAAGTTATTTGACAGAGCGGAATGGAGCCAATAGTGGAGTCGAGACCCGTCACCAACATCACCCGCCACAGATCCGCTGAAGTCAGCAAAATCACGGTCTTTGTGTCCTCCTCACAGCTTACTTTCCCACCTCTCACATGGCAGCTGTTGATGATTCTGCCATTGCTATTTACACTTCATCTGGAGTCATCTTTTGTTTCTTAAGTTGTCCCATTACCATCTTCTTTTGCCTTGCACCATCATCCCTTTTGTCTTTTAATCTCTCCTGCCTTCCAGTCTATCATAGACCTTCCCTTTTGTTCTTTCCTCCCCTCCCCCCTTTCCCTGCCCCTACACTTGCTTAAAAATCTGTTACATCTCTAACTTTTTCCAGTTCCTACAAAGGGTCATCGACCTGAAACGTTAACACTGTTTCTCTCTCTACAGATGCTGCCTGACCTGCTGAGTATTTCCAGCATTTTCTGTTTTTAATTCAGATTTCCAGCATCTGCAATGTTTTGCTTTTGTATTCGTGTTTAATTCACTGCCACTTCTCTTCCAGGAATGCCCACCTTGAAGAAGCTCTTTTCTTCTCTGCGACGGGGCTTCCGTTTGTCTCTTTCACCTTGTTCATCTTCATTGCTTTCTGTTTCCCTTCTCGTATTTGATCAGGTATCTACCAAAACTCGCTTTCACAGCCACATTTCTTTCCTCAGCAACTGTCTCCAACTCCAACTTATTCCACATGGATTCCAACTGAAATTCCACCCTCCGTGTTTTCGATCCACCCAGGATTACACTCTCTTCAGCAGCACTGACTCACTCTTTCTCAAAGCTGTCCTGGTCCACAGTTCCATTTCATCCTTCGCCTCATCTGGCGCTTTAAAAAAAACTTTTTATCTTCCTTTTAAATGTCAAGGATTGTAAGCTTCAACAACTATTGGACACCAACACCCCTCCGGAAGCTTCTTCCCCTTCACTTTCGTCTGACCCCATCCCTTCTTCCAATCTCAGCCCCTGCCGTGTTTTCACTGTCCCCTCTGACCTTCCCCTCTCTGACTCCGAACAACAGTCCTTCGCAAAGGTCTAAGCTTCATCCCCTTACGCCCCCATCTCAATACATTTCGAGCTTGGCACGATGCTGAACTCTTTTTCCTTCGCCTTCGTCTCCGTGGCCACTTCTTTGGCTAGGAGTCTTCCCCCTGCACAGCTGACCCTTTCTCCCGTTTTCAGAATTCCTGTTCTACTTGGACCTCTCCATCTGGCCTCTGAACCTCTCTAGATCTTTTCATTGCTAACTGTTGGCGTGACATCGGCCAGCTCTAGTTCTCTGCTGCCCTCATTCACTCCAACCTACCTCCCTCTGAACTTGCAGCACTCCATTCTCTCAGATCCAACACCAACATTGTCATTAAACCTGCTGATAAGGGTGGTGCTGTTGTTGTTTGGTGAACAGACCTCTACTGTGCAGAGACTGAACACCAACTCTCTGACACCTCCTCCTACCTCCCCCTGGACTATGACCCCACTACCAAACATAAAGCCATCGTTTCCAAGACTGTCGCTGACCTCATCTCCTCTCGAGATCTTCCCTCCTCGGCCACCAACCTCATAGTTCCCCAACACCGCACAGCCCGCTTCTACCTCCTTCCCAAGATCTCTCCTTGTTCAGTCTCTTCCCACCTACATCTGCGACTCTTCCGACGCCCTCCGCCACTTTAATAGTTTCCAGTTTCCTGGCCCCAACCGCCTCCTTTTCACTATGGACATCCAATCCCTCTACACCTCCATCTCCCACCAGGACGGCCTGAGGGCACTCCACTTCTTCCTTGAAAAGAGGCCCAACCAGTCCCCATCCACCACCACCCTCCACCACCTGGCTGAACTTGCTCTCACATTGAACAACTTCTCCTTTGACTCCACTCACTTCCTCCAAATTAAAGGTGTTGCTATGGGAACCTGCATGGGTCCTAGCTATGCCTGCCCTTTCATGGGATATGTGGAACATTCTTTGTTCCAGTCCTGCTCAGGTCCCCTCCCTCACCTCTTTTTCCGGTACGTCGATGACTGTAATGGTGCCGTTTCCTGCTCTCACCCTGAACTAGAAAATTTCATTCACTTTGCTTCCAATTTCCACCCTTCCCTCACGTTCACATGGTCCATCTCCGACTCTTCCCTTCCCTTCCTCGACTTCTCTGTCTCCATTTCTGGGGATAGGCTATTGACAAACATTCACTATAAGCCCATTGACTCCCACAGCTACCTGGGCTACACTTCCTCCCACCTCACTTCCTGTAAGGACTCTATTCCATTCTCCCAGTTTCTCCGTTTCCGCCGCATCTGCTCTGACGATGCCACCTTCCATACTAGTGCTTCCGACATGTCTTCCTTTTTCCTCAACCGAGGATTTCCCTCTACAGTGGCTGACAAAGCCCTTGACCATGTCCATTCTATTTGCCGCACTTCTGCTCTCTCCCCTTCCCCTCCATCCCGGAACCACGATAGAGTTCCCCTTGTCCTCATCTTTCACCCCACCAGCCTCCACATTCAACGGATCATCCTCCGCCATTTGCGCCACCTCCAGCGTGATCCCACCACCAAACACATCTTCCCCTCACCTCCCCTTTCAGCATTCCGAAGGGACGGCTCCCTCCGCAACACCCTGGTCCACTCCTCTATCACCCGCCAACACCCCTTCCCCTTCCCATGGCACCTTTCCATGCAAGTGCAGGAGATGCAACACCTGCCCTTTTACCTCCCCCCTTCCCACTATCCAGGACCCCAAACACTCCTTCCGCTTGAAACTTGTACTTCTTGCAATTTAGTATACTGTATTCGCTGCTCTTGATGTGGTCTCCTCTACATTGGGGAGACCAAATGCAGATTGGGTGACCGCTTTGCGGAACACCTCCGTTCAGTCAATAAGTATGACCCCGAGCTTCTGGTCACCTGTCACATTAATTCTCTGCTCCACTCCCACTCTGACCTCTCTGTCCTCGGCCTCTTACACTATTTCAAAGAAGCTCAGTGTAAGCTCAAGGAACAGCACCTCATCTTTCGATTAGGCACTTTACAGCCCTCTGGACTCAACATAGAGTTCAACAATTTCAGACTGCAGCTATAAACTTGGCCTGTATTTTTTTTTTGCTCACATGGCAGCTGTTGATGAATCTGCCATTACCATTTACACCTCATCTAGAGTTATCTTTTGTTTCTTAACTTGTCCCATTACCATTAATCTCTCCTGCCTTCCATCCTATCACGGACCTTCCCTTTTGTTCTTTCCTCCCTTCCCCCCATTCCCTGCCCCACACTTGCTTAAAAACCTGTTACATCTCTAACTTTTTCCAGTTCTGATGAAGGGTCATCGACCTGAAACATAAACTCTGTTTCTCTCTCTACAGATGTTGCCTGACCTGCTGAGTATTTCCAGCATTTTCAGCTTTTATTTCAGATTTCCAGCATCTACAGTATTTTGCTTTTGTACTTTCCAACCTAGCTTTGTATCGTCAACAAACTTGGATACATTACACTCAGCCCCTTCATCAAAGTCATTAAAATAGATTGTAAATAGCTGAGGCCCCAGCAGTGATCCTTGTGGCACTCCACTAATTACAGCCTGCAACCTGAAAATGACCTGTTTATCCCGACTCTGTTTTCTGTCCGTTAGCCAATCCTCTATCCATGGTAATACTTTACCCCCAACCCCATGAGCCCTTATCTTGTGTAGCAGCCATTTATGTGGCACCTTATCGAATGCCTTTTGGAGATCCAAATATACTAACATCTATTGGTTCCCCTTTAACTACCCTGCTAGTTACATCCTCAAAAAACTCTAATAAATTTGTTAAACACGATTTCCCTTTCGTAAAACCATGCTGACTCTGCTTAATCATACTTTGATTTTCTAGGCGCCCTGTTACCACTTCCTTAATAACGGATTCCATCATATTCCTGATGACTGATGTCCGGCTAACTGGCCTGTAGTTCCCTCCTTTCTTGAATAGTGGGGTTACATTTGCTACCTTCCAATCCGCTGGGACCGTTCTAGAATCTACGGAATTTTACAAGATCACAACCAATGCATCCACTGGGCTGGATTTTGCCAGGTTCGAGGAGGCGGAAATGGAGGCGGGTGGGGTGTTAAAATTGCAAATTGCAAAAAGTGGCGGGTGGGGTGGGTGCCGACCCCGCCTCCATCCCACCTCCAAGCAATTTTCCCAAATGTGCGGTTTCTGATCCCGTCTCCGTCCCGCCTCCAAGAGGCGGGATAGACCCTTAAGGCCCTTAACAACCACTAAATTGCCTCTATAATCCCATTTTGAGAGACCTTTCCAATTTTAACACGTTTCCCATGTGATTCATGTCTCCTCTGAAACACAACGGTGAAACCTGGCGGGAGCACAATTGGATTGCTGACTATCAGCTGCAACTCCACCATTAAATAGGAGATTTGATCAGTCATCATTTGCAGGTGGCAGGACTTTGTTGTCTCAGGTCTGGGGAACTTTTAGCAGGCATAACCATAGCTGTGGAAGTTTGGAGCCTGACACCCATCTCCAGTGTGACCTCCTGGGAAACAATCTCGCCATCTTGACTGAGCGCTTCCTCAACTGAGGCACCTACCAGAAGCATGGGAACCATTTATTTCCTTCCCTCCTGGACATCAGATTCAGACAAAGACCAGCCACGGCAGCAGCAGAACCATGAACAACAGCAGCACCAACAGCAGTGGCAACAACAGGAGCGCCAAGCTGCTGCTCACCCACCTGAAGCTGCACAGGCCAGAAGGTGCCAACCCATGGAAGCCCGTCGGCGCAGGAGATACCCCCCAAACAGGGTCTACAGACAGAGGATCAGCTGCCTCAACATGAGTGAGCAGCAGTGCCAAAGGTGGCTCCGACTTTCGCGAGAGGTAGTGGGTGACATCTGCGCAATGGTGCAGCAAGACCTGGAGCCCAGAGGAGCAGGTGGACACCCCTTAGCAGTGGCCATCAAAGTCACCACTGCACCCAACTTTTTTGCTTCAGGCTCATTCCAGGGATCAGCAGCAGACATCAGCGGCATCCCCTAGGCGGCCACACACACTTGCATCACATAGGTAACTGATGCCCTCTTTGCCATCGCGCACAATCACATCCATTTCTCCAAGGATCAAGCAAGTGTCACGGCGCGTGCGGTTGGATTAGCTAATCTGGCAGGCTTTCCAAGGGTGCAGGGCATCGGTAACTGCACACATGTGGCCCTTAAGGCACCACATCGTAATCCAGGTATTTTTGTCAACCACAAGGGCTTTCACTCCCTCAACATGCGGTGTGTGACCACAAGAAGGAAATTTTGCATGTCTGTGCCAAGTAACCTGGCAGTTGCCATGATTCCTTCATACTGCACCAGTCTAGTGTGCCTCCGCTCTTCAGTCCACCAGACGAACTTAATGGATGGCTACTTGGAGACAAGGGCTATCCCCTGAAGACGTGGCTAATGATGCCGTTGAGGAGCCCATCCAATGAAGCTGAGGAGAGCTACAACTACAGCCACATTTCCACCAGATCCATAATCGAGCAAACCATCGGCATGCTGAAGATGCGCTTCAGATGCCTGGCTGGATCAGGTGGAGCCCTGCAGTACTCAGCAGTCAGGGTCTCCAGAATCATTGTGGTTTGCTGTGCCCTTCACAACATGGCACAGCGTCATGGCTTGCTGATTCCTGAGGACCAAGTGGCTTCTCACATATCCTCCTCAGATGAGGAGGAGGAGGAGGAGGAGGAGAACGAAAACGAACATCTTGCAGAGGCCCATCAACCAGCGGCAGCAGTACGCGAGAACATTGCTGCCCGGGATGCAAGGAACGCACTCATCTTGGCCAGATTTGCTTAGCCTAGCCAATCAAACACTTTTGCCTCACAGCTTCTTACCAGAGCATCGACAATGGCCAAGAACCAGCGGATTCCTAGCACTCTGACCACCATACTGACAACTGCAAGTAATCCTAAGCCCTCAATGTGGAAGTCCCATTTGCGAAATGATACATGCCACATCTGCAACAGTTGCCATCCGAATTTTTAGTTACAATAACCAACTGATGGCATTTAAAAAATAAACACAACATTTCACCCAAGTGACTACCCTTGTGACTATTTGTGCAGTATCTTTCTCTTACGTGTGCTCCTACGTGGTGCTTCCCCTGTAGCTTCAGCAGATGTGGAGGCCCCTTGCTCACTTTCTTGCTGCTCTTATCTCAACACCTTTGGCAGGCGTCCTCTGGGGTTGTGAACCTGTTAGGGCTCGGCAACAGTCTGCTGCTCCTGCGGCTGCGCAGGGGTTGAGACGCCGATCTCAGTTGGGTGGGGACTCTGGTGGCCCTCCTCCTGTCCTTGTTCTTTCCCTCTTATTGTGAGCTGTCTTTTCCTGCAATGAGGGAGACAAGTGGAGTTTGAGTGAGAATGAAGGAGTGTGTGTAGAGAATCCATATCATTGATGGTTAGAAGGAGACAAAGATGGAGTGAGTTGGCAAGACCAAGGGCCCTCCCTGTGTTTTGTAAGTTGTTTTCATAGCATCACAGTGATAGGGAGTGTGAGGGCTGCATAGTCGAATAGTTAGGTGAATGTGACCATAGAGAGAGAAGGAATGGGTAAGGGTGCAGGGATGTCAGTGTCAAGTGGGATGTGGAGGAAGAGGTTGCTAAAGTTGAGTGCTGGTGAGGAGAGGCAATGAGGATCAGATTGAGGGTGATGGCAAAGTCATACTCACTTTTCCAGTGCACAGAAGGCCATGAAACCTCTTCCTGCACTGAAGCTTGGTTCTGCGGATCATCGACAACGAGTTGACCCCCTGGGCCACCTGGATCAACACAGCCTTCGTCTGCTGGGGAGGCTTCTTCCTCCCTGAAGAAGGGAAGAGCACCTCCTTACCAGCTCTTGCTCCCTCCACCAAAGCTTGCAGGGCAACGTCATCAAATCTGGGAGCAGGCTTAGGTCTCTCGCTGCTCATTCTGCCTCCAGGTCCTTCTCACAGCAAAGGCCAAAAGGTTGGCAGTCTGCAGAAGAAGCAAGGCTTCTTGCAGACCTTAAATGCAGCAGCAATGATGACGTCATCGGAGGCGAGTTTCAGACTGAAAAAACTAATTGGGCCATGGGTTTCCACACGCTGGAACTCAAATGCCCAATTATATGAAAGTCGCATCAATCGCCCACATCGATTTGGAATCGGGTGGATAACATGAAAAGTGGATGGCACAACCCCAGCCCGTCCCAATGACAAAATCCAGCCCACTGTCTCTGCAGCCACGTCTTTTAGAACCCTAGGATGTAGGCCATCAGGTCCAAGGCTTTTAGTCCCATTTCGTTAAGAATTTTGAAATATTTCTTTAAATGTTTGCCACTGCTTATCTACTGTCATACCTTTTAATCTAATTTCCCATTCTACCTTAGCTAACTCACCCCTCATACCTATGTAATTGGCTTTATTTAAGTTTAAGGCTCTTGTTTCCGACTGAAGTATTTCACTCTCAAACTCAATGTTAAACTTTATCATATTGGCCCAGTATTTCTGGGCCCAACGCGTGAGTAAAGACGGGGTACTCATGCGTGTGCCCGGAGGAATTGCCGGTTTTCAGCATGCACAGCGCATGCGCTGAAAACCGGCATTTCCTGTCCTCTGACCCAAGGGGTTAAGAGGCTGAATGCGTGCGCGGTATCGGGCAGCGCGTGCGACTTGGATTTCCTCTATTTTTAGAGAGTTGCGCGTGTGTAAAGGCCTCCGGTATTTACGCATTGAAAAACCACACGTAAGTACTTAGTTTTTCAGGTAAGTGGTCTATTAATGCAATTGAGAATTTTTTTTTCCACAGGTTTGTTATTTTTAAAGAATTTACAGTAAGGTAAGTTTAGTTTTAGCCCCGATTTTTTATATAAATTTTTTTTCAAATTTTAAAATGATTGTTTAAAATAGTTTTTCAGAGTTCTTTATGGTTCATTTAAGTAGTGCAATGTTTTTTTAAATTTTCTTTCAGGTTTAAGTAATGTTTTGGGGCCAGGAGTTTTCATGAGTTTGACAGCTCTTACTGTCAAACTCATGAATGAACTTTTGCAACCTCCCATTGGTTGCCCTGTGCTCACGTGATCCCAGCCGGCTCATCGCACTAAGTACGCCGCTGGGTCACGCACGCACAGCGTGGCAGGACCTCAAATGGTCCACTGAGAGGAAATGCAATGCGGGCCAGAATTAAAATGTCAGCGCGCCGGGTAAGTGAACATCGGGGGCTTGCACGCGCGGCAAGCTCCCGATCCTAATTTCAGGGCCATTATGAGCACTCTTCCCCAGAGGATCCTTTACTATGTAATTACTAATTAATCCTGTCTCATTACACAATACAAGATCTAAAATAGCCTGTTCCCTGGTTCCATGACATATAGTTCTAGGAAACTGTCTTGAATGCTTTCCATGAACCCGTCCTCCAGACTACCTTTGCCAATTTGATTTGCCCAATCTATACGAAGATTAAGGTCCTCCATGATTATTTGTTACAAGCTCCTGTTATTTGTTGATTAATACTCTGCCTACTGTTTGGGGGCGTATAAACTATGCCCACCAGTGTTTTCTGCCCCTTGTTATTTCTTATCTCCACCCATACTAATTCTACTTCCTGATCTTCCGAACCAAGATCCTTTCTCACTACTGTCCTTATGTCATCTTTTATTGTCAGGACCACCTCCTCTCCTTTTCCATTCTGCCTGCCTTTTCTAAACGTCAAGTACCCTGGAATATTTAGTTCCCAACCTTGGTCACATTGCAACCACATCTCTGTAATGGCTATTAGATCAAAGCCATTTATCTCTATTTGTATCACTAATTCGTCTATCTTGTTATGAATGCTTTGTGCAATCAGATAAAGAGCCTTTAATTTTAACTTTTTACCATTATTCCCTGCTTTTGCTTTATTTGCTGATGCACTTTTACTGTTAAACTCTCTGGCCTAGAAATTGAGTGGGCTTAGCGCCCATTTTGCGGCGCTAGAGGGCATTGCGCTGGACTTACAGCCGGTTTTGAAATTGACTAGGGCCCAACATCGGCGTTACACCGGTAGCGCTGCGCCGGCACCGATGACGTCATCGGTGTGCGCAGCGTCCCGGTTGCCATGGTGACGGGCCCCAGCGCCGAAATTCAGTTGCGGCCGCCTCGCCCGTGGCAGCCGCAACTAAGACTCTGGCAACAGAGTCTTGCACGACTTTGCGCCAGCGCATAAAGGTGGAGCGGCGGCCGGCCGCTTTCCCGCCGGCCGCCTGCCCGCACCTCCCTCCCCGGACTCCCCCACCCCCCCCCCCGCGGAACAGATGCTTCTCGGCTGCGAGCCCGGCACTTCCCCGAGGTGCCGGGCTCATTTTTGTGGCGATTTAACCGGCCAGCGGGCGGGTGCAGGCAGCTCCTCCTTAACTGAAGGAGGAGGCCTGCACTTCCCGAGCCTGCCGCACCGCATCGGGCGCCGCAGCGCCGGAATAGCGCCGCAATGCGGCGCGTAGCGCCAGTTTTCAGGCGCAAACAGCCTTCAGTAGCGCCGGCAGCCGTTTGGGCGCGGCGCTACTGAATTTTTGGCGCACACAGCGCGACTTAGCACCGGCGCTAAATTTCCGGCGTTAAGCCCCGGCGCAGCGCAAACTCAATTTCTAGGCCTCTGTCTCTTCCTGGTACACTCTACTTATCTCTACCCAAATCGTTGCACTGCTCCATTGCCTTGACTTTTCTCTTTAGATGTTTAAACGCCCCCTCACCTGACCCCTCCCCCCCTTTTTAGTTTGAAGCCCTATCTACAGCCCTAGTTATTCAATTCGCCAGGACACTGGTCCCAGCCCGGTTTAAGTGGAGACCATCCCAACGGAATAACTCCCTCTTTCCCCAGTACTGCTGTCAGTGCCCCATGAATCAAAACCCCTTCCTCCCACACCACTCTTTGAGCCACGCATTTAACTCTCTGATCTGCTTGTCCCTATGCCAATTTGCACGTGGCTCAGGTAACAATCCAGAAATTATTACCTTTGAGTTTCAGCTTTTTAATTTGGACCCTAGCTCCTCAAACTCTCTCAGCAGAACCTCATTCCTAGTTCTACCTATGTCATTGGTTCCTACGTGGACCACGACAACTGGATCCTTCCCCTCCCACTCCAAGTTCTCCTCCAGCCACGAGGAGATATCCTTAACCCCGGCACTGGACAGACAACACAACCTTCGCAACTCCTGGTCGTGACTGCAGAGAACAGTATCTATCCCCCTGGCTATACTGTCCCCTACCACTACAACATTTCTTTTCACGCCCCCCACTTGAATAGCCTCCCATACTATGGTACCGTGGTCAGTTTGCTCATCCACCCTGTAGACTTTGTCCTCATCCACACAGGCAGCAAGAATCTCATACCTGTTGGACAAGGGCAAAGGCTGAGGCTCCTCCAGCACTGCACCTGGGGTCTCCTACCTGCCTGAGTTGCAGTCACACCCTCCTGTCCCTGTCCACTAACCAGACCTGTACCACTACCTAACCTAAGGGGTGTGACTGCCTCCTGTATCAAAGTGTCCAGGTAACTCTTCCCCTTCCCTGATGCCCCACAATGACTGCACCTCAGACTCCAGCTCAACAACTCTGAGCTGAATTTCCTCGAGATGCAGATGTGGTCATCTGGGATCGCGATGCTCTCCACAAACTCCTACATGCTGCAATTGCAGCACACCACCTGCACTGCCATACCTTTATAACCTTGCTTTATTTATCTAATTAATTAAAGTTCATGGGGAAAAAATTCGGTTGCTTTGCGCCTCCCCCTAACGAGGCGCAAAGCAACTAGCGCCCGGGTGCGGTGCTGCCAACGTCTCCCGTGAAATTCAGTGAGAGGTTAGTGGTGGCGGTAACCATTAGCACCCTGTGGCGCTGCGCCGCTGGCAATGACGTCATCGCCGTGCGCAGTACCCCACTCCCGCCCAGCCACGATCTTCAGTAGCTATGTCCAACGGGGTCAGCGGGGCCTACCTGCGGCCGGGAGAGCGCTAGTTAAAGGGGAGGTGGCGGGTGGCCATTTTTGTTGCTGGCCGCTTGCCAGCACCTGCCCCCATTGCTGCCCCTGGCCCCCGTGAAACCCCCCCGCGGGGTGCCGGCTGCTCTCTGTGAACCCGGCACTCCTCTTGAGTGCTGGGCTCGTTTGCCGGCACTCCTGATCCCTGGTGGCCCAGCTGGGCGCCGGGGCGCACTGTGCCAGGCCTCTCCCCTTTAAGAAGGGGAGGAAGGCCTGCAGTACCGTGGCACATAGCGCTGCGATATTGCCTCGCAGCGCCCCAAGAGGGATGCGGGGTGCTTCCAGTAGTGCCCCTCCTCCCTCTCGGGGCGCTACCTGGGAAAATCGGCCTTGGGAGTGCTAAAAGTAGCCCTGGCGAAGTTAGCGCCCCAAACGGGGCGATACCGAATTTCTCCCCCTATGTGTTTAGTTGGGGTCGAGGCCAATCTCAACGCCTGGACCCCAACCCCCAGTAGGGCCAACTTTTCCCTCTTCTGGAGGCTAGTACATCTCATGTGACTTGGCATACGAACCTCTGCTGTTCTGCTGGGTCCCTTAAGGCTGGGGAAACAGGAATCCCCAGTGTAGGGAGTCCCACCCCCTCCTCATCAATGGCCTTGCGAGGGGCAAGCAGAGGCCCCACCCCTTACAGGAAATCCCATCTAAGGTTGGGACTCAGCGTATCCGTGTCATTGCCTTTATCCAAACCATTCGGCTGGGAGATCCAGTGGAATGGCCAAGGGAACTTTTGGTCCCTTCATTTTAAACTGAACTTGTGTATAAAGGACCGGCTATGCTGAGATAATTTAGGGTCTAAGTCAGATATGGTGAAGTTACACTTCATTTAAAATACATGCTAAATTCCAGTAGATTTGGCTGCTGGGAGAAGAGCCAACCTCCCCCAAAGCGGTGTGTGTTTCAAATGACAGGATAATGAGGGAACAAGCTACACCTGACTTAAATTAGGCTTGAAGGAAAGAGGGGTGAGTTACCTGCATGACTTGTCAAACCAGGAAGCAATTTAATTCAAAGGCTTTGACTGTCCACAAACTTTGTCTGAAGTATTAGTTTTGACTGCAGCGTTTAGAAAAGTCTTTTCTCAGCTGCACAACTTAAGGATTCTGCAAGCTGCCTCTTAGCCATTTCAGGCAGGGAAATATTTTGCTCCGCACCCTTTTGCCATGGGACTCATTATGGCATTCCATTAAATGTCCTTTATAAAGGAGGCAGAACAGGAGCAGGAGGAAGAAGAAATGACAGAGGCACTCAGGATAAGGCTACGCCAAAGGGGAAGGCAAACTAGGAGGCTCCCTTCCACCAGAGCCTACAGACTACGCCACTCCCTCAAGGATATCTCAGAAGAGGTCTGCTTAAGGAAGCGCAGATGGAACTCCATCTTGTTTGCAAACTGACCTCCATGCATTCTCTCAAACACAAAAAGCAAACTTCAAAATATTGGATTTCATATCACAAAGTGGTGTTACTGCACATGTATATATTTACAGTAAATGCTTCTAATTACTACCATCGCTACCCCTGATGCCTCTCTGTGCTGTTCTTCACCCTATTCTGTTGCTGCATCCAGGTGACACCTGAGGGCTTGGAATGCCAATGGAGCTTGGCTGCACTGTGGTATCATGGTCACAATGGGGCCAAAGTGATTGTTGTCTCAGGACTCTTCAGCAGGCTGTTCCACTACTACAGGCACTTGGGCAGCCTGGTCCTGTCACCTACATGAGCAGGCATCTGAGGGGACTGGATAGAAGGGCCACATAAGTTGTCAGGAAGGCGGATATTGGATGTGCCAATGGCACTGGGTGCTGGATCGGAGTGCCGACTGGTCAGCGGGAGAGCAGAACTTACACTATCAGTTTGATCCTGCAGAGATGTCGCCCCCAAAGCTCTCTGAAGCGCTTTTCATCATTCTCTCCAAATGATCCTCCAAGGCCTGAAGTCAAGTGGTAAAGCATCCACTTCGGTTGCACTGATGGTCTGGAGGCCTCTCTGTCAGGGGAACAGAAGCAGATGTTTGTTGTACCATCACCTGCTCAATTCCTTCTTGGTTGCTGGCACTGAGGACAGCACTGGACTCTAATGTGGCCCCTGCCATCTGTCACAGGTGCTCCAAGATGGTCTTCAGTGCCTCCATGTGAGCGTGATTCTCTTCCTGCATCCTGCTCAGAGCTAGACCCCAGAGGTCTAAGGCCATAGGCTCAGGTGCCAGGGTTTGACTTCTGCGGTGCCTCCACTCACCACTGTCAGATCCCATTTTAACCTCTGACTCCTTTGACACTGTGGGAGTAATGAATGAAGTAGGGCTACGTGCTTAGAAACTGCAAGGAAGGATCAGGGGCAGTAGGCAGCGTAATTTTACTGCTGTGATGAGGTTGATAAACTACTTGCACTGTGAAGGAGTCCTGGAGGTGGAGGAGGTGGCACTCACTATCACAGCCTCATCTCTCCACAAACGGGGAGCGGGGAGGGGTCAGAAATCCCATTCCGCATCATTTCCAATGGCGGAGTGGGAATTCCAGGCCCAATGTACTTGATTCATTTTTACATTTTAACCAGTTATGTTTTACTGACTACTATAGTCAGTACCTCTATAGCATGGACACGTGCATCATGTGATGGAAATGAGGCTGGGTATCGTCTACACAAACCAAAAACTATGTTCTCTTCCTGCCCTTTAAGGTGAGAGAGGTCAGTCACAGTGCAAAATATCATCAATCAATATTAACTTGCCAGTTCCATTAATGGTTAAGTATTGATTGCATTCCAACAAGAGTTGTCTCCTGGACTAGTTTTGATAGCCTAAGGGGGTTGGAGAGGAATTTTCCAAATTTACCCCCCACCCCCCCACTCCCGTTAATTGGCCTGGGTTTTAATCTGCATTTTTTGCCTCTCCCATGAGATTACATGGCTCTGGGTGAAGTGGGGAGTGTCTGTATTGTGATGCATCACAACTGTATGGGAGAGGCTGGATGGGCCAGCAGGTTTTTTCCTGCCTGTCATTGTTCCTATAGTCATGTGCTATTTAGAAATATACTGTAGTGTATGTGCTTTAAGTCAGAACTACTTTTTACAGCTCCTGTATACTGTAGTACCGGCAGTAACCACACTGGTATATAAGCTGTGCGCATGCCTCTGTACCCCAGTCTAGAGATTACCCTCCTCCAGTAAAGACCTGTTATTTGTTTATGTACAGCATCCGTGTAATTATTTATCCACTGAACCACGGATCTAACAGTGGCGATGAGTGTTGATGCGAATCTACCTGCAACATAAAAAAAATAAATAGTCGAGTCCAGGAACACGGGCGTCGACCGCGAGCAACCGCCCAGCAGTCAGGCAGAGATCCAACTTCGCTGGGGAGGCTGTGGAGAGCTGGGCTTGGTTCCCCAGCCACAACGAGCAGTAAGAGACTGACGACAGGTAGAGAGCAGACCCTTCCCGAGCAGCAGCGGCTGGAGCCGACCGACGGCAGAGAGAGAGAGCCGAGCAGCATCGACGGGGTAAGAAAGAGGGTGAAGAGAGCAGGGTGCAGCCGGGGGTTGATCACCAAGCGGCGTCGAGGAAAAATTCTGCAAACCGGAGAGAGAGAGGGTAAGGAACAGCCGGGTTCTAGACTGAGCGGCGTCGACAAATATCAAGAGAAGAATGCGCAGAGCACAGCCAGGGATCACGGGCTGATCAGGGTCCGCAGGGCGAAGCAAGGGGAGACGCCATTGAGCCGCGGAGAAGCAGGGAGAGCGCGGGAGACGCTATTGAGCCGCAGAGAAGCAGGGAGAGCGCGGGAGGTGCCATTGAGCCGCGGAGAAGGAAGAGCGCGGGAGACGTCATTTTGCGAAGCCGCAGCGGAGAAGACGGGCGAGCGCGGGTAGGAAGGAAAGTGCGGGAGACGCCATTTTGTGCCAGCGGAGAAGAAGGGGAAGCGCGGGAGACGCCATTGGTGATAGTTAATGCACAACCAAGGATGCCGAAGAGTGGCAGTATCTCTACGTTCGACAATGAAGTCGAAGATTGGGCGACATATGTGGAACGTATTGAGGTGTACTGCAGGGCGAATGAAGTGCCAGACGCTAATAAAGCACTGGTTCTGTTAAATTCCATGGGTGCAAAAACTTATGGGTTACTGCGAAATCTAATAACCCCAGAGAAGCCGGTAAACAAGAATTTTGAAAGCATAGTAGAAATCCTACAGGACCACTTAAACCACATAGCGCTGCTGATAGCAGAACGATTTAAGTTCAATAAAAGGAACCAACACAAAGACGAAAGCAATGCTGAGTACCTAATGGAACTGCGCAAGCTATCGAAATACTGCCAGTTTGGAGCGGGACTAGCAGACATGTTAAGGGACAAGTTTGTGTGTGGGCTACAAAGTGAAGGAACCCAGAAACGGCTTCTATCAGAAAAGGACCTTACGCTGGACAAAGCTTTCAGTATGGCAGTATCACACGAAGCAGCCGCAAGGGGCGCTGCAGAGATACAACGGAGTCCGCAAGAATATGGCACCAACGAAATGACCTATGGAACAGGGAAGTGCTATCGCTGCGGCAGAACAACACATGACCAGAAAGATTGTTGGTTCAAGGACCAAGTGTGCAGACAGTGTGGGAAAGCAGGACACATAGCAAGAGTCTGCAGGTCTGGGAAGAAAACCAACAGTAAGAAATCTCCACAGGAGAAGTACAAAAAGGTACACCAGGTGATGGACAGTGGTTCAGACGAACAGAAAAGTGACACAGACTCCGGAAACAAGGAGCTGGGTTGTCTGAAACTACATAATGTAACCGAAATGGAGGATCACCAGACTATCTGGGTTACACTCAAGATAGATGGAGTCCAAGTGGAAATGGAATTGGACACAGGGTCAGCTCTAACTGTCATAAATCAAAGAGACTACAAGCGGCTATTTTCACACATACCCTTGAAAGCTACAGAGATTGTCTTGAAGACGTATACGGGGCAAAAAGTCTACCCCAAAGGAAAAATAAGGGTGAAAGTGACATATAAAGGTCAGGAAATACCTAAAATGGATATATATGTATTGCCAAATGGAGGACCACCACTGCTAGGACGTGAATGGATCCGGAAGATACATTTAGATTGGCATTCCATACAGGCACTGAAGGTGGAGGTCAAAAAGGATGACGACGTCACACCTGGCCGACTGTCAAAAATGCTAACTGACGCAAAAGAAGTGTTCCAGGAGGGACTAGGAACACTAAAAGGAATAACAGCAACAATTAAATTAGAGGATAATGCAAGCCCAAAGTTTCTGAAGGCCAGACCAGTGCCTTATGCGATCAGACTGTAATGATATCAGCAAATAGTGATGTTATTTGCCTGTTTGATTATCATGTCTTACCAGCATGTTTGCATGTATTGATTACTTATGCCTGACCAGCAGAGGTCATGTGAGAGACAAGCAGAGAAGTTTAGTTTCAGTTTCGCTTTAGATGGATTTCTAACATGATGTCTCCTGTAAATGCTGTTAACTGAGTTGAACATACTTTAGATAAAAAGTCATTCTCTTTCATAAATGTCTCGTCATTGAACCCACAATGAAATCAATACATGGTGTCAGAAGTGATTGAAAGAGATGAAGAGGAAAAATCTGAAGTTAAATCAGCTCTCCACAGATTAGCAAGCCAAAAGAGAACATCGTTACTTACCATTAGAGAATAGCTAACGAAGTGAAAAATGGAAGGTTTACTCCCACCAGCGACGCTTCAGTTGACAGGTAATGTGGCTGAAAATTGGAGAAGGTTCAAACAACGTGTGGGGTTGTATTTATCAGCAATCGGAGCTGATGAGAAAAGTAATAAAAGGAAATCGTCACTGTTCTTACATGTCGTGGGTGATGAAGCGCTGGAGGTGTATAATAACTTCACATTCACTGCTGATGGAGACAAAATGAAGCTGGATAAAATAATGGAACAGTTTGAGGCCTACTGCATACCTAAACGTAACGTGACGTTTGAGAGGCACAGATTTTTCACATGTGTACAGAAAACGGGTGAGACTATTGATCAGTATGTGACTGAACTGAGAAACAGAAGCAAATCGTGTGAATTTGGGGGACTGACAGACTCGCTGATAAAAGACAGACTGGTGTGTGGTATTCCAGATAATGGTCTAAGGGAAAGACTGCTAAGAGAGCAAAATCTAGACCTGGGAAAAGCCATAGCACTGTGTAGGGCTACAGAGACTGTGAAGTTGCAGGCAAAGGAGCTGTTCAGTGACAGTAGCTGCAACGTGGATGCAGTGAGAAAGAACGGATACAAACCATTTAACAAAAAGAGCGCCAATGTGAAAAAAGAGGCGTGGCCAGCGAACGAAAATGAAAGGGACAATCGAAAGACATGTAGTAGATGCGGTACACAGCATACACCAAGAAGGTGTCCAGCATATGGTAAAACATGCAATAGTTGCAACAAGAACAACCATTATGCCCGTTGCTGTAAGAACCAAGCGCAACAAAGCAAGGTCCATACAGTAGATGAAAGCGAGATAGAGGAGTTCTATGTAGATGTTGTGTCTGAAAACAAAAAAGAAGAAAGAGACTGGATGTTGACACTAAAAGTGAATGACATACATATTCCATTTAAATTGGATACTGGAGCACAAGTTAACGTGATATCAGAGACTGATTTTAAGAAAATTAGACCCAGACCAAAGATACATGGAATAAAAGTGAAAGTGGCAGGATACTCAGGTACTGATATACCAGTGAAAGGAAGACGCATTGTCAAAGTAACACACAAGGACAGAGAGCACACGCTAGCATTAATCGTGGTGCCAAAGGATGTGCAAGCCATACTAGGTTTAAAAGCCTGTGAGAGACTGAACCTGGTAAAGAGAGTCCTCGTTGTGGAAAGCGAAGGAGAGACAGTCTATGATGAACTCATGAAAGAGTACAAAGACCTATTTAAGGGTCTAGGCTGCATTCCAGGAGAACACACGATCAGAGTAGATAAAAGTATGACACCGGTCATACATCCATGCAGAAAAGTTCCGTTTGCTCTTCAAAAGCAACTGAAGGCAGAGTTGGACAGGATGGAAAGCCTGAACGTGATTTGGAAGATAGATGAGCCAACTGAGTGGGTGAGTTCCCTCGTCGTAGTGGACAAAAAGAATGGAAAGCTCAGAATTTGCCTGGATCCAAGAGATCTAAACAGAGCAATAAAGAGAGAGCACGTCAACCTTCCTACACGTGAGGAAATCATGGCACAGTTTGCAAATGCAAAGTATTTCAGCAAGTTAGATGCATCATCAGGGTTTTGGCAGATGAAATTGGACGAAGCAAGTTCAGGACTGTGCACGTTCAACAGTCCATTTGGCAGATACAGATTCCTAAGGTTACCATTTGGCATTGCCTCAGCTCCTGAAGTGTATCACAAAACTATCCATATGATCTATGAGCACCTGGAGGGAGTTGATACATCAATGGATGACATCATAGTATGGGGAACCACGAGAACTGAGCATGACGAGAGACTGAAAAAAGTGCTAGAAGCAACAAGGAAAACAAACCTGAAGCTGAATAGAGAGAAATGCCAGCTCGGGGTGACAGAACTGACATTCGTGGGAGATATCCTTAGCAGTGAGGGCATCAGACCAGATCCCAGAAAGGTGTCCGCCATTGAGAATATGCCAAAGCCACAATGCAAAAAGGACGTGCAGAGGTTTAATGGAATGATCAACTACATGGGGAAATTCATATCCAACCTCTCAGAAAAGATGGCGCCACTGAGAAGACTAACTGAAAAGAACATAGAATGGGAATGGAATCATGAGCATGAGAAGTCATGGAGCGATCTAAAGAAACTGCTCACAGAGGAACCAGTTCTGAGGTTTTATGACCCAGCAAGACCCATCAAGATATCATCAGATGCATCACAGAGTGGGCTCGGTGCTGTTCTTCTGCAAAAATATGACTACTGGCAACCTATTGCATATGCATCACGCTCAATGACAGACGCGGAGACGCGATATGCTCAAATAGAAAAGGAGCTGCTCAGCATCACATACGCCTGTGAAAGATTTCACCAGTTTGTGGCAGGACAAGCAATCAGTGTAGAGACTGACCATAAGCCCTTGATTGCATTGTTCCAAAAGCCACTAAATAGCTGTCCGCTTAGAATACAAAGAATGATGATCAGGCTGCAACGCTATACACTGAATGTTGCGTACACACCGGGTAAGCTGATGTATACAGCAGACACGTTGTGCAGAGCTGTAGACCCAAGTGAGCCCGCAAACACCAAAATGGATGAAAAAGTGAACGCCTACGTGGACATGATCACAAGTGCACTGCCCATAGCAGATGCAAAAGTGGAGCTCATAAAGACTGAGACCAACAAAGATGAAACAATGAGACGACTGAGGAAAAGCATCTTGGATGGATGGCCCAACATGAAGCAAGACTGCTCACCTGACATGGCAGAGTACTGGAACTGCAGGGCGGAACTATCAGTGGTCGAAGACATCATCTACAAAGGAAGTAAAGTAGTTATCCCAAAGAGTCTGAGAAAAGAGATGCTAAAAAGGATCCATGGAGGACATCTGGGAATCGAAAAGTGTAAGAAAAGAGCACGAGAGGTGATGTACTGGCCACGAATCAACCAAGATGTGAGAAATGAGGTGTCAAACTGCACAATATGCCTGAAATATCGAGCAAGCAATCTGGTAGAACCACTAAAGCCACACCCAGCACCAGACAGACCTTACCAGAAGGTAGGTGCTGACCTATTCGTATGTCAAGGGAAGGACTATCTTGTAGTAACAGACTATTACTCCCTGTATCCAGAGGTTTGTAGACTGAACACCACCACTGCAGATGCTGTGATAACATGTATGAAAGCCATATTCTCCAGACATGGCGTGGCAAGCGAGGTCTTCACAGACAACGGACCCCAGTTTTACAATGCAAGTTTCCGACACTTTGTCAAAGAGTGGGACTTTGTCCACACAACGTCAAGTCCTCACTATCCACAGTCCAATGGACTAGTGGAAAAATCAGTCCAGACAGTGAAAAGACTGATGTACAAGGCAAAAGACAGTGGCACTGACTTCTACCAAAGCATGCTTGTATACCGCACAACGCCGCTCGAGTGTGGTAAGTCACCAGCCCAACTCCTGATGGGACGTCGGCTAAGGTCAAACCTACCCATCCCGGAGAACCTCCTGAAAACAAAAGAGGGGGAGAAAGTGAGGAAGTTCAAAGAACAACAGAAAGAAAAGCAAAAGTACTACTATGACAGAGGAACACAAAACCTACCTGAACTCCACACTGGTGACCAAGTAAGGTTCAAAGACAAAACAAACACATGGACTCAGAAGGGAACAGTCCTGAGTGAAGTTCAACCAAGATCATACACCATTCAGACAGATGAGGGTGCTGTCCTGAGAAGAAATCGTCAAGATCTTCTCATGGGACCAGCCACAGCAGGTCAAGAGACTGATACTGTTGAACAACCTGATCACACAGCTGAGAAACCATCATCTGAGGCAACAACTCAGATTCAAGGACAATCAATCAGAAAATCCTCAAGACACGTGAAGCTTCCTGAGAGACTCATTGAGCAAATTTAAGGACTATTGTTATAGAAGGAAGTAATGTTATCTTATTCTTTCTTCAAGTTCTAGTGTATTTACATATTTCATGTGAACACACAAAGCAAGGTTAAAAAACCTTGATCATGATAATGATAATGTAAGTTCATTAAGTGTTACAGTTCAAATGCAGATTAATACAAAGAAAACATGTTGTTAGTTAAAAGTAAAATACTTTTGTTTTAAGAAAGGGAGATGTAATGATATCAGCAAATAGTGATGTTATTTGCCTGTTTGATTATCATGTCTTACCAGCATGTTTGCATGTATTGATTACTTATGCCTGACCAGCAGAGGTCATGTGAGAGACAAGCAGAGGAGTTTAGTTTCAGTTTCGCTTTAGATGGATTTCTAACATGATGTCTCCTGTAAATGCTGTTAACTGAGTTGAACATACTTTAGATAAAAAGTCATTCTCTTTCATAAATGTCTCGTCATTGAACCCACAAAGAAATCAATACGCAGACCAGCGGTTGAAGCAGAGCTGGAAGGGTTGGAACGTTCATGAGTACTGTCCAAAGTGGACTGGAGCGAGTGGGCTACACCCATCGTTTCTGTAATGAAGAGGTCGTTGAGGAATACTCCTGGGGAACCAAAGAAGGTCCGCATCTGTGGGGATTTTAAGGTGACATTGAACCCAGTCCTTCACACGGTGCAATATCCGCTTCCACAAATTGAGGATATTTTCGCCTCGCTATCTGGTGGTAAACGCTTCACCAAAATTGATCTAGCCCAGGCGTACTTGCAAATGGAGGTAGAAGAAGCTTCGAAATATTACCTTACGATCAACACCCATAAAGGTCTCTATCAATACAACCGGCTGGTGTTTGGAGTAGCCTCGGCTCCGGCTATCTGGCAAAGGGCGATGGATCAGGTCCTGCAAGGGATTCCAGGGACCCAGTGTTATTTGGACGACATCTTGGTCACTGGCGAAAATGAAGGTGATCAACTCGCTAACTTAGAGAAGGTGCTCGCCAGATTAAAGGAATATGGGCTACGAGCTAGTCGCCACAAGTGCGAGTTTTTCCAGAAACAGATCTCGTATTGCGGCCACGTCATCGATGAAGAGGGGTTACATAAGTCCCCTGACATGATTGAGGCAGTAGTCAAAGCTCCAGCACTGGACAATGTGTCACAACTGAGGTCGTTCCTCGGGCTGGTAAACTATTACCACAAGTTCTTACCAAATTTGTCTATGGTATTACACCCGCTGAACACCCTACTGCAAACAGGGGTACCATGGAAGTGGGATGATGAACGTAGACAAGCTTTCCAGAAGTGTAAAGAATTGATCACATCAAAAGAGGTGTTGGCCCATTTCAACCCAGCACTACCAATTCGTTTGGCATGTAATACATCACCCTACGGCATTGGAGCGGTGCTGTCGCACAAATTCCCAGACTGGTTGGAGAGGCCAGTAGCCTTTGCATCTCGGTCACTAACCTCAGCCGAGCGCAACTACGCCCAGATTGACAGGGAGGCCCTCAGCCTAGTATGGGGAGTAAAAAAATTCAACCACTATCTGCATGGACAGAAGTTCACCTTGCTGACTGACCACCAACCACTTGTCTCCATCTTTAATCCTAAGAAGGGCGTGCCAGTAATAACTGCACAGCGGTTACAAAGATGGTCCCTGTTTCTAGGGGCGAATCAATATGAAATAGAATATAAAGGCACGAGACAGCATGGGAACGCTGATGGGCTATCGCGCCTGCCACTGCCTACTGTGGAGGAAGCACCAGCAGTGGACCCTATCGAGATATTTTATTCGTCGAAAGTTGAACGATTGCCAGTAACAAACGCGGATATAGAGAAGGAGACCCGCAATGATCCGACGCTGTCACGGGTGTATGAATTGACGGTGAGGGGATGGTCAACACATGGCGACTCACTGTTGCCAGCATTCTCATCCAGAAGAGAACAGCTGTCAGGATGCCAGGGGACAGTGATGTGTGGATCCAGAGTGGTGATTCCACCCAAGTTAAGGGAGAGAGTGCTAAATGAGCTACATGAAGGTCATCTGGGGGGAGTGAAAATGAAAAGCCTAGCTAGGGCTTATGTGTGGTGGCTGGGAATCGATCAACAAATCAAAGACCTAACTAAGAGCTGCTTAGGATGCCAGAAGGTCCAAAATGCACCACCACATGCCCCTCTACACCCATGGGAGTGGCCCTCCTCTCCATGGCAACGGGTGCACATTGATTTTGCTGGTCCATTCATGGACTCAATGTTCTTAATAGCAGTGGATGCTCATTCAAAGTGGCCTGAGGTGATAAAGATGTCTTCAACCACTACAGAGAAAACGATTGCAGTCCTACGGACCATATTTTCCAGAAACGGGTTGCCAGAGCAGATCTGCTCTGATAATGGACCACAGTTTGTGTCCGATGAGTTCCAAAAATTCATGAAAAGGAATGTAGTAAGGCATTACACATCCGCCCTGTATCATCCAGCCACCAATGGATTGGCTGAGAGGTTCGTACAAACCTTTAAGAAGGCGATAAAGGCCATGTGCGACGAGGAAATTCCACTACAGCATAAGATGGACAATTTCTTATTAGCCTACCGAAACGCGACACATGCAGTTACCAACCAGACACCGGCCATGATGTTCTTTAACCGAAGGTTGTGATCTCGTCTGGACTTGCTCAGACCAAATGTGCGAAGAAATGTTGAGGACAAACAATTCCAGCACATCAACGAGAAACCGACAAGGAGCTTCAATGTAGGGCAACCAGTCTTGGCCCGGGACTATCGAACAGAGAAGTGGCAACCCGGAACGATATGTACAAGGCAGGGGCCATTAATGTACACAGTAGATGTCGGGGAGAACATTGTGAGACGCCATGTCGATCAAATCTTAGCATCACAGGAATGCGTCAACCCCATGTCTCGAGTACCTGGGGATGAACCCAACATACCGGTAGCATCTACTTCAGACCCAGTAGCAGTGGAACCCGATGAACTACCTGATGAAAGGGGGTCAGAATCGCCTCTGCACCAAGAACAAGAACCTCCAGAAAGGCGCTATCCCGAAAGGGTCAGGAAGCCGCCCCAAAGACTGAATCTATAAATGGGCTTTTGTTATTGAATGTACATGTAAAAATGTAATTGTTATTTGAATATTAAGGGGGTATTATTAATCTAAAAAGGGAGGAATTGTAGTGTATGTGCTTTAAGTCAGAACTACTTTTTACAGCTCCTGTATACTGTAGTACCGGCAGTAACCACACCGGTATATAAGCTGTGCGCATGCCTCTGTACCCCAGTCTAGAGATTACCCTCCTCCAGTAAAGACCTGTTATTTGTTTATGTACAGCATCCGTGTGATTATTTATCCACTGAACCACGGATCTAACATATACGAATGGCAATTAAGTACACAGAGTTCCTGCAAGTAACCTGTCCACCACACACAGAGGCCAGAGCTGAAGAAACTCCATTCACTGTTCTAGATTTGTGTCTGCACACTGCGAACTTCCACTGTTTCCCTCTTGGATCTGGCTCAGTGAATGGAGGTCAGCAGGGTAAGCAAACAAGCTGTGCGTTTCTTGAAACTTCTATATCTGTAAATACCAGCCCAAGGGGAACCTCTCACAATTTCCTTCAACCTTTTCTTTTACAGTTCCCAGGAATAATTGCCCTGCTACATTAATATAATACCACCTGCAGGAAGTGATGGAATGCACACTTCACTGCCAGCTGAAGCCGCATCATTAATTCTTAGGCCTTTCACGCAGATTTAACTTAGAAACAACTGGCAATATTATTTTTAAAGTTAATAAGAGAAAATCCTTGTTATTAATAGAGCATGTTACTAAACGGGTGGGGAATGTAAAAAAAAATATCCAAGCGGGCCCCTTGGAAGTTTGGCAAGGACTGAACAGCAGTGATTTTGGAAAGATGAAGCAGACTGTCTCTTCAGCACAGACCGAGCTAACCCCCAGTCCGTTGAGAAAGTTACGATTAGTTACGTTTACAGCAGTGAAACTGAAAAGGAGCTGTAAGAAATCCGACTGCTCCAATGGTATTCAGAAATGTAGCGGTTTCAATGCAGCAGTTCCAGGGAGAGACAGCAGACTGTCAAGGTAGAGGTTATCTGGCCCCACTATAGAGGTTACCTGTTGTAATGGGATCGAAACCATACTGAGCTGTTCACCAGATGCTGGTGATAAGGGCCTGGAAATTCCACTGGGGTTCCCCGGATCTCCACCGTTTCCCTGTGAAGGGTCTGCCGGAGGTGCAGCAGGAGACTGAGGTGGATTTCAGGGCCTATGGTCGCAAGAGGCATCCAAAACGGATGAGGACACCTGGCTTGCTGTTCCTTGTGTAGTGTACTGAAGAGACTATTGGTGAAATGCTGATGGGTTTGGGCCAACTTTGCCTGAAAGTACAAAGAGTGAATAGTGCAAGAATGGATCAGATTTCCTGCAGAAATAAAGATTTTGGTCTTTATTACAGAGGTACAGTTCAGTACAACATCTCTGGCCTCTAGTATGCCCCCTTTTTCACAGGTTGAGAGTTATCTACACTTCTGGACAAGAGTAAGAGGAAATGAGATTGAATAATTGTAATTTTAAAAAAAATATTTCTCTAGACAGACAATCCAACACACCCTCATTATTGAATAATGGCTCAGATATTTTTAATATACTTACACTTATCTCATTATTTAGTTTACTGGAAAATGTTGTATCAAATCGAATAAATAAAGGGATTGCGTTATAAGCAAACCGTGAGTTCCCAAAATATTTGGCTGCGCTTTGAGTTAGCACTTGGCTGAATCTTCGCTTTCAGACAAAACCTCTTAAGAACATAAGAACATAAGAAATAGGAGCAGGAGTAGGCCATTCGGCCCTTCGAGCCTGCTCCACCATTCAATGAGATCATGGCTGATCTTCTGCCTCAACTCCATTTACCGGCCCTATCGCCATATCCCTTGATGCCCTTATTAGTCAGAAATCTATCGACTTCTTGAATATACCCAATGACTGAGCTTCCACAGCCCTCTGGGGTAGAGAATTCCAAAGATTCATCACCCTCTGTGTGAAGAAATTTATTCGCATCTCAGTCCTGAATGGCCTATCCTTTATCCTGAGGCTGTGGCCCCTGGTTCTAGACGCCCCAGCCAAGGGAAACATTCTCCCAGCATCCATCCTATCAAGCCCTGTAATAATTTTGTATGCTTCAATAAGATCCCCTCTCAATCTTCTGAATTCAAGAGAATACAGGCCTAGTTTACTCAATCTCTTCTCATACGACAGCCCTGCCATCCCAGGAATCAATCTCATGAACCTTCGTTGCACTTCCTCTATAGCAAGTATATCCTTCCTTAGGTAAGGAGACCAGAATTGTACACAGTACTCCAGGTGTGGTCTCACCAAGGCCCTATATAATTGGAGTAAGACTTCTTTACTCTTGTACTCAAATCCTCTTGTAATGAAGGCCAGCACACCATTTGCCTTCCTAATGGCTTGCTGCACCTGCACATTCACTTTCAGTGACTCATTTACAAGGACACCCAAGTCCCTTTGAGCATCTGCATTCCCCAATCTTTCACCATTTAGGAAATACTCTGCCTTTCTGTTTTTTCTACCAAAGTGGATAACTTCACATTTATACACATTATATTCCATCTGCCATGTTCTCACCCACTCACTGAGCCTGTCGAGGTCCCCTTAAAGTCTCTTCACATTCTCTTCACAACTGGCACTGCCACCTAGCTTTGTATTGTCAGCAAATTTAGAAATGTTACATTTAATCCCCTCATCCAAATCATTGATATAGATTGTGAATAGCTGGGGCCCAAGCACCAATCCTTGCAGTACCCCACTAGTCACAGCCTGCCATCCTGAAAAAGACCCGGTTTTCCCTACTCTTTGTTTTCTGTCTGTTAACCAATTCTCAATCCATGCTAGTATGTTACCCCCAATTTCATGTGCCCTAATTTTGTTCACCAGCCTTTTGTGTGGGACCTTATCGAAGGCCTTCTGAAAATCCAGATACACCACATCTACAAGTTCCCTTTTGTCTTTGATAGCAAAATGCTGCAGATGTTGGAAATCCGAAATAACAACAGAAAATGCTGCAAAAACTCAGCAGGTCAGGCAACATCCGCGGAGAGAAATTTGCGTTGATGTTTCGGGTCAGACCCTTCTTCAAAACTGGAAAGAAAGTAAAATAGATCGAAGGCAGGGCCAGTCCTACTCGGGTCCCCTCCCTCACCTCTTTTTCCGATACATTGATGACTGTATCGGTGCCGTTTCCTGCTCTCGCCCCGAATTTGACAATTTCATTCACTTTGCCTCCAATTTCCACCCTTCCCTCACCTTCACATGGTCCATCTCTGACTCTTCCCTTCCCTTCCTCGACTTCTCCGTCTCGATCTCTGGGGATAGGTTATCGACCAATATTCACTACAAGCCCACTGACTCCCACAGCTACCTGGACTACACTTCCTCCCACCCCGCTTCCTGTAAGGACTCTATTCCATTCTCCCAGTTTCTCCATCTCCGCCGTATCTGCTCCGACGATGCCACCTTCCACACCAGTGCTTCAGACATGTCTTCCTTTTTCCGCAACCGAGGATTCCCCTCTACCGTGGTTGACACTGCCCTCGACCGTGTCAGTTCTATCTCCCGCACTTCTGCCCTCACCCCTGCCCCTCCCTCCCGGAACCACGATAGGGTTCCCCTTGTCCTCACCTTTCACCCCACCAGCCTCCACATTCACAATTTGTATCACAGGAGTTTGCAACCTTCCTGCATGTGAATGGTGTCCAACACATCAGGTCTGCGCCCTATCATCCCTCTACTAACGGCCAGGCAGAAAGGTTCGTGCAAACTTTGAAGCACGCCTTGAAGGCATCGCAAGGTCAGGGCTCAATCCACCAACGTCTGAACAGCTTCCTGTTGTCCTACAGGAACGAGCCGCATGCCGCAACCAAAACTTCCCCCGCTTCGCTCATGATGAAGAGGCAGTTGCGGACAAGTTTTGACTTACTCAAACCTCCAAGGGCAGAGCAGGTTGTCCATCGTCAACAACAAGCTCAAGTTGAAAAGAGAGAGAAAAGAGCCAAGGAGAGACGGTTTCATCCGGGAGAGCACGTCCTAGCTCGAAACTACAACACTGGACCGAAATGGGTTCCTGCTACGGTGATCGCGCAGACGGGCCCTGTGTCTTACACGGTTGAGACTGCTGAGGACGTCGTCTGGAGAAGACACACAGATCAACTGTTGCTAGGAGCAGAAACAGCCACAGAGGCTCCAACGGCTGGTTGGCCTGAACTGTTTCCGGATGATACCGCAAACCAGCATCCTTTGCCACAGTGCTCTTCTCCAACACAGGAAGTCAAAGAGACTGTTCCACCTGTGCAAACTCCTGACTTTCAACTGACACAGGCACCTTCTCCATCCAGGCCTGTGTCAATGCCTACTGCTGTGGAAGCCAGCGATGACCGCCGGTATCCTGTCAGAGAGCGGCGGCCTCCAAGACGCTTGGATCTGTAGGCTTAGTGACTTACCCACAAGACTGGGGCAGAATAAACCCCAGGGTAAAGTCAGGGGTTGAGGCAGTCTACCTCTACCCTAGGTTAGTTGAGTGCATTGAAAGTAACTTACCTATTGAGGAATAATGTGGACCTTCGATTTAAGAGGGGAGGAAATGTTATGTATTGTGTGTTCTCCTCCCACCTGTGGTGGCGCTGTCACAGGAGATAAATGGTTGGGTATTCTCTCGGTTAAGTTTAGCTCTCTTTGTTCGGAACTTTCCAGAACTTCTTTTCCTTCCAATAAAGCACTTCATGTTTGAATCTCAGAGTTCTGAGTCCTAAATTGTGTCTAGGTAGAAAGGTACCGACACAACATATGTTTGTTGCAAATTATGCATTATTTCCTTGAATGTTAGCCATTGTATGTCCAGCTTCATACCTTTTAGTGTAGTCTCCCAATCTGCCATGGCCAATTTGTCCCTCATACCCTTGTAGTTTCCTCTGTTTAGATTGAAGACCTTAGTTTCAGATTGGACTACGTCGCTCTCAAACTTAATGTAAAATTCAATCATATTATAGTCACTTGTCCCTAAAGGCCCCTTTACCAAAAGATTATTGATTAGCCCTTTCTCGTTACACAGTACCAGATCCAGAATAGCCTGTTCCCTGGTTGGTTCCTTCACATACTGATCCAGGAAACCATCTCTTCAGTTTGGAATTTCTGCTGCGAGGACATTCAACTGAGGCAGGTTGAACAGCCTGAAATATCATCTCCTTCCCTGTATTGGCATCCTCAACAAATCAATCATTTTGGTAAGAAAAATAAGGAGGTCACATATTACTTGGGGAATTAGAATCTAAATGGAGTAGAGGAGCAAAGAGATCTGGGAGTACAAATACACAAATCACTAAAAGTAATGGTGTAGGTTAATAAGGCCATAAAAAAGCAAACCAAGCACTAGGGTTTATTTCTAGAGGGATAGAATTGAAAAGTAGAAAAGTTACACTAAACTTGTATCGAACCTTGGTTAGACCACACTTGAAGTACTGTGTACAATTCTGGTCGTCATATTATAAAAAGGATATAGAGGCACTGGAGAGGGTGCAAAAAATATTTAGAAATGTGAGGTTATACCTATCAGGAAAGGATGAACAGGCTGGGTCTAAGATTCAGCTGAGAGTTGATCTAATAGAGGTCTTTAAAATTATGAAAGGTTTTGATAGAGTAGATACAAAGAGAATGTTCCAACTTGTGGGGAAGAGCAAAACTAGAGGCCATCAATATAAGATAGTCACCAAGAAATCAAATAGAGAATTCAGAAGAAACTTCTTTACCCAAGGAATGGTGAGAATGTGGAACTCGCTACCACAGGGAGTGGTTGAAGCGAATAGTATAGATGCATTTCTGGGGAGGCTAGATAAGCATATGAGGGAGAAGGGAATAGAGGGTTATGCTGATAGAGTTAGATGAGGAAGGGTGGGAGGAGGCTCGAATGGAGCATAAACTCCAGCATCGACTTGTTCGACTGAATGGCCTGTTTCTGTGCTGTATATTCTATGTAATCCAACATGGACTGTGCCCAGGAACCGTTATGTGGGATGTTGTTTTGTATGGCGGCTGTTTGCAGTGGCACTTTCTTCATTGGGGGAAACTGTGCTGGTGGTGCATCTGCAGGTTTTTGTATCTGACTGTGGTTTATAACATTATCTGTTCTAACAGGGTTTTTCTTCACTGTGTTGCGATCCAGGCAGATTAAAATGGCAACATTACCAAACATCACATGACTGGAAAGCATCATCATGCAGAGAACAAAAGGAGGTCACTCAGCTATCCCATACCAGGGTCCAACATGATTTCGAATAGCTGTCCCAAGAGACCTTGAAGGAGGACTAGTGTCAGTGTGGATGTGCCATAATAATAACCTCGCTAAGATTTACAGTGCTGAATGCTTGAGCCAGTAGCTTGGTGAGAATATGTGACAGCTGTCATCTGCTCCCCTACACTGACACGCACCATAGAATTCAGTGGCCCATTGTACCTGACATAGGATTTTCAGCTGGCTCACATCGAATTACTGGTGGAAATTGCACGGCTGGCAAAGCAGACATGGTCCACTTCCTCCTCCAATCCGAGACCACCCTCCTCCAATCCGAGACCACCCTCCTCCAATCGTAGACCACCTTCCTCCAATCCGAGACCACCCTTCTCCAATCTGAGACCATCCTCCTCCAATCTGAGACCACCCTCCTCCAATCTGAGACCACCCTCCTCCAATCGTAGATCACCCTCCTCCAATCCGAGACCACCCTCCTCCAATCATAGATCGCCCTCCTCCAATCCGAGACCACCCTCCTCCAATCGTAGATCACCCTCCTCCAATCCAAGACCACTCTCCTCCAATCCGAGACCACCCTCCTCCAATCCGAGACCACCCTCCTCCAATCCGAGACCACCCTCCTCCAATCCGAGACCACCCTCCTCCAAGCCGAGACCACCCTCCTCCAATCCGAGACCACCCTCCTCCAATCCGAGACCACCCTCCTCCAACCCGAGACCACCCTCCTCCAATCCGAGACCACCCTCCTCCAATCCGAGACCACCCTCCTCCAATCCGAGACCACCCTCCTCCAATCGTAGACCACCCTCCTCCAATCGTAGACCACCCTCCTCCAATCCGAGACCACCCTCCTCCAATCCGAGACCACCCTCCTCCAATCGTAGATCACCCTCCTCCAATCCGAGACCACCCTCCTCCAATCCGAGACCACCCTCCTCCAATCTGAGACCACCCTCCTCCAATCGTAGATCACCCTCCTCCAATCCGAGACCACCCTCCTCCAATCGTAGACCACCCTCCTCCAATCGGAGACCACCCTCCTCCAATCGTAGATCACCCTCCTCCAATCCGAGACCACCCTCCTCCAATCCGAGACCACCCTCCTCCAATCGTAGATCACCCTCCTCCAATCCGAGACCACCCTCCTCCAATCCGAGGCCACCCTCCTCCAATCCGAGACCACCCTCCTCCAATCGTAGATCACCCTCCTCCAATCCGAGACCACCCTCCTCCAATCCGAGACCACCCTCCTCCAATCCGAGACCACCCTCCTCCAATCCGAGACCACCCTCCTCCAATCCGAGACCACCCTCCTCCAATCCGAGACCACCCTCCTCCAATCTGAGACCACCCTCCTCCAATCGTAGACCACCCTCCTCCAATCCGAGACCACCCTCCTCCAATCCGAGACCACCCTCCTCCAATCCGAGACCACCCTCCTCCAATCGTAGACCACCCTCCTCCAATCCGAGACCACCCTCCTCCAATCCGAGACCAACCTCCTCCAATCCGAGACCACCCTCCTCCAATCGTAGGCCACCCTCCTCCAATCCGAGACCAACCTCCTCCAATCCGAGACCACCCTCCTCCAATCGTAGGCCACCCTCCTCCAATCCGAGACTACAGAGGCCATTACCCCACATCACTCTGATGTGCTGGACTTAACAGTATTCACAGAGAGAAAAGTAGGATCATTTTCCTGATGAAAACAAAGGGATCCATCACCAGTTTCTTGACCTCTGAAAAAGTGATGTAGTGTGAGATATTGATAAATTGTCATGTCCATATTAAAACTGCATGAAGGGACTCTGAGGACTGGATATATCTCATGACTTAGAAGAGATGTTACAATCCTATGGTCCTACTGATGAATGATGTCCCCTGCAGTAAGTGGGATATCAGAATTGAACCACAGAGAGGCCGTGGTGGGCAATCCAAGTACAAAACGGAAGGAACTATAAATTTCTTACCAAGACTGTAAGGTTATAATCATCTGTGAGTGAGACTGTACTGAAATAAGAATCATAGTGGTAGAGATAAAGTGGGTTGTTTAAGTGGTAGGCACTGCAGCACATCTTGTCCATTCCATCTATAACTGTCTCAGGGGTATTGACCTCTTCATGTAGGGCTTTCTGAGAAAAATTACCTTGAAATTGCATTGTGAGATAAGAACATAGGAACACTTAACACAGCTGTGCAGAACTCCCTTCTCCACTATTTTACCTACTTTAAAATTAGGCTGGATTTTCCCGTTTCCGACTCTCCCAGAGTGGGGGGAGGGAGGGGGGGGGGCAGGCGGCGGCAGACCACGGGAAACCCGGAAGACCGGGTTTCCGCGCACACTGTGAAGTCATGGGCGGGTTCCCCGCCCAGAAGCCAGTCTGAATGACAGGCTGCAGGTTGGCTTCCATTCGGGCGGGGAGCACTGGCTGGACAGGACGCCACAACAACAGGTAGGTGCTGGGTCTAAGGGGGGAGGGGTTCCAAGCCTGGGGGCGAGGTCCGATCCCGGGGGGGATTCCGATCCCCGACCCCAGGGTGAGTTCCGATCCTGGGGTGGGGGAGGGTGACCAATCCCCGACCCCAGGGTGAGTTCTGCTCCCGGGGAAGGGCGGGCTGCTGGTGGGTAAGCTTGGGGTGCCAGGAGCAAGCACTCCTGCTCCTCCTGGCCTACAAGGATTGCTCCCCAAGGCTGTGCTCGCCTTGCTGTAGCTACCAGGAATCCCGAGGCCTGGGATCCCCGGCCATCTGCAGTAAAACCTGCACAGCAGGTTATAGCAGAGGTTTCAGGCCTCATTATTATCATATTTAAAATGCCAACCCTCCTCCTGGTAGTGGGTTGGCTGCCTGCCCCCATCCCGGCTGAGTAAAAGGTGAAAGTGGGCAGGTTGGAGGCGGGTTGTGGTCGGGATTTGGATTTTTAAAACTTTAACTTCCCCCCTTCCCTGCCTCCAACCCACCCGTTTTTTCATGTGAAAATTCCCTCCGATGGGTTAGCACATAAAATGGTGAAGAGAAGTATTTCAGACAAATGTATTGTACCTATTATCCTACAGCATAATTGGAAAGATTTTATTTGGCCCTGATTTTAACCCCAGGTGGATTCCCCACTCAGGCCTGAGTTAAAATTACAGTCGGGTCTTAATGATGTCATTGGGCCACACGTGCATATGTAAAGAAGGACCCTGTTGGCTCCAGGCGCGTGTCCTTGCTGCCTGCTCAAGAGAGCAGGTTAAAATTGCAGATGTTGTGATCATGGTGGCTTTCGGACAGGCAAGAGCCAGGGCGAATTTAACTGCCCACCCACCAGGTTTCTGCTGAGCAAGTAGGGTTAAAATCACCCCAGGTTTTTCTGAATTCCTATGACATCAGCCACTGGTCAAGGTGTGGCTTTTTGCAAGCTTTCTCAGGCTAACGAAATTGGATGACTGTAATCCCCAGTCTGTACAAATGGCTTATCTAAGTCAAGTATTATTACGTCCGTGAATGATTGAGACACGGACAGCAGGAGTTGAACAAAACACGTCTTTACTGATGGAAGTCAATAGTGAAACTGAAAACAACAGAGGCTCACTAGCGCCTTTCATACAGGGGTGGTCACTGCCGGTACTGCAGTCTGAGACCAGTTATTCTCTTAAAGGTACATACACAACAATTCCTCCCCTTTTAGATGAACAGTACATAACATTCATTTAATAACTAAATGATAACTAATTACAATCACAATTACGGGTGCTAGATACATTGGTTAAGTTTAAGCAATTATAAGTTCAGTCTTTGAGGAGGCTTCCTGATTCTGTCTGGATAACGCCTCTTTGGGGTATCAGGTTCTTCTGGCAATGTTGAGTCGGGATCAATGGCGTCGTTTGGTTCATCTGCTTCCAATATTACCGGTTCTGCGGTAGCTGCAATTGGAACGTCGATTTCATTACCAGGTGTATCAGATCGTGGTGTGGAGTTGACATTTTCCAGTGACTCTAGAATCTGGTCAGCATGGCGTCTTACAATGCTCTCCCCAACGTCCACGGTATACATGAGAGGTCCTTGTCATGTACAAATCATTCCTGGCTGCCATTTCTCAGTGCGGTAGTCCCGGGCCAAAACTGGTTGACCTATCTTAAAACTCCTGGTCGGCCTTTCACTCATATTCTGAAACTGCCTGTTCTCTACATCTCTTCGGATGTTTGGCTTAACCAAATCCAAGCGGCATCGTAGTCTTCGATTGAAGAACATCATGGCTGGAGTTTGGTTGGTAACCGCATGTGTCGCATTCCGGTAGGCAAACAAGAAGTTGTCCACCTTGTGTTGTAGGGGTATATCTTCATTACACATTGCCTTGATAGCCTTCTTGAATGTTTGGACAAACCTCTCAGCCAATCCATTAGTGGCTGGATGATACGGGGCAGATGTGTAATGCTTAACACCATTGTTCTTTAAGAACCTCCGGAACTCTTCAGACACAAACTGTGGTCCATTGTCAGAACAAATCTGTTCAGGCAGCCCATTCCTGGCGAATATGGTTCGTAAAACTGTGATAGTTTTTTCCGTGGTGGTTGAGGACATTTTTATTACCTCTGGCCACTTTGAATGTGCATCCACCGCAATTAAAAACATCGAGTCCATGAAGGGACCAGCAAAATCAATGTGCACCCTTTGCCATGGAGATGAGGGCCACTCCCATGGATGCAGAGGAGCTTGTGGTGGGGCGTTTTGGACCTTCTGGCATCCTGTACAGCTCTTGGTCATCTCTTCGATTTCTCTATCGGTTCCCGGCCACCACACAAACGCTCTGGCTAAGTTCTTAATTTTTACCCCACCCAGATGACCCTCATGAAGCTCATTGAGCACTCTATCCGTCAACTTAGGTGGAATTACTACTCTGGATCCACACATCAAGGTTCCTCTGCACACTGACAGCTGTTCTCTTCTCGGCGAGACTGCTGGCAGCAGTGGTTCGCCATGTGCTGGCCATCCCTTCATCGTTAGATCATAGGCCCGTGATAGTGTCGGGTCATTCCGTGTTTCCTTTTCTATGTTTGCATTCGTCACAGGGAGACATTCGACTATGGTCGAGTGGAATAACTCCATTGGATCCACTGCAAGGTCTTCTTCTTCCACCGTCGGCAACAGTAGGCGTGACAATCCATCAGCATTTCCATGCTGTTTAGTTCCTTTGTACTCGATGTTATATTGGTGTGCCCCTAGGAAAAGGGACCACCTCTGCAGCCGTTGTGCTGTCATTATCGGTACGCCCTTCTGAGGGTTGAAAATGGAGACAAGAGGTTGATGATCGGTTAGTAGAGTAAATTTTTGACCGTGCAGGTAGTGATTGAACTTCTTCACCCCCCACACTAGGCTGAGGGCCTCTCTGTCAATCTGGGCGTAGTTACGCTGGGCAGAAGTTAGCGAGCGTGACGCAAAAGCTATCGGCCTCTCCAAACCATCAAGGAATTTATATGACAGTACCGCCCCAATGCCGTAGGGAGACGCATCACACGCCAGTCTGATCAGCAGTGCTGAGTTGTAGTGAGCCAATACTTCCCTTGAAGTGATTAAGTCCTTACTCTTCTGAAAGGCCCGCTTACAATCATCGCTCCATTTCCATGCTACCCCCGTTCGTAGCAGGGCGTTCAGTGGGTGCAGAATTGTCGACAAATTTGGCAAAAACTTATGGTAGTAATTCACCAATCCGAGGAATGACCTCAGTTGCGACACATTTTCAGGCGCTGGGGCCTTAACAACCGCTTCAATTTTGTCAGGGGACTTATGTAACCCCTCTTCATCAATTACGTGGCCACAATACGATATCTGTTTCTTAAAAAATTCGCACTTGGGGCGGTTGGCTCGCAGCCCATGTTCCCGTAGTCTAGTGAGCACCTGTTCTAGGTTGTTAAGGTGTTCACTGTCATCTTCACCTGTCACAAGGATGTCGTCCAAATAACACTGAGTCCCCGGAATTCCTTGCAGGACTTGTTCCATCGCTCTTTGCCATATCGCCGGAGCCGATGCTACTCCGAATACCAATCGATGATACTGGTAAAGACCTTTGTGAGTGTTCATCGTGAGATACTTCCTAGAGGACTCTTCAACCTCCATCTGCAAATATGCTTGTGCTAGGTCAATTTTTGTAAAACGCTTCCCTCCAGACAGTGAGGCGAAGATGTCTTCTATCCTTGGAAGAGGATATTGTACTGTGTGAAGGACTGGGTTCACCGTCACCTTGAAATCCCCACAGATGCGAATCTTCCTTGGCTCCCCGGACTTATTGCTTAAAGTTTTCTTCATGACAGGAACGATGGGTGTCGCCCACTCGCTCCAGTCGACCTTAGACAACACGCCTGCCTTCTCCAGATTCTCCAGCTCTGCCTCGACGGCTGGGCGAATTGCATATGGTACCGGTCTTGCTTTGAAAAACTTGGGAACTGCATTCTCTTCTATTTTTATCGAGGCGGTTACGCCTTTAAGTGTGCCCAGTTCTTGTTGAAATACCTCTTTGGCGTTAGCTAAGATTGTTGACAATCATCCAGGAGTGACGTCTTCATCTTTTTTACCGTCCACCGTCATTGCATGAATGGAGTGCCAATCTAAGCTTATCTTCCTGATCCATTCCCGTCCCAATAACGGTGGTCCACCATTTGGCAGTATGTAGAGATACAATTTCCGTATTTTCTTGCCGTTGTATTCGACAGGCACCCTTATTTTTCCTCTGGGGTATACTTTTTGCCACGTATACGTCGTCAAGATGATGGATGTCTCTCTCAAGGGTATGTGTGAAAATAGCCGCTCGTAGTCTCGTCGATTCATGACGGTTAGCGCTGATCCTGTATCCAATTCCATTTTAACTTGGGACCCTGCTATCGTGAGGGTGACCCAAATGGTTCGGTGATCGTCTTTTGCGATTACCTTGTGAAGTTTGAGACAACTTAGTCTCCTGTTCCTGGATTCACTATCGCTCATCTGGTCTTCGGAACTACTGTCCATCATCTTTTGTACTTTCTTGTACGGTTCCTTAGTAGCCTTTTTGTTGTCACTGGTCTTCTTCCCAGACCTGCAAACTCGTGCAATGTGTCCCATCTTCCCGCATTGCCTGCATATTTTGTCTTTGGACCAGCAGTCCTTCTGGTCATGGTTAGTTCTGCCGCAGCGATAACATTTTGCAAATCCCCGTGTCATTTCGTGGGTGCCGTATTCCTGTGGTTTTTGTTGAATTTCTGCAGCTCCCCTGGCTGCTGCTTCATACGATACTGCCACGCTGAAAGCCTTAGCTAGCGTCAGCTCTATCTCTGAGAGTAACTTCTTCTGTGTTCCTTCACTCAGGAGTCCACAGACAAATTTGTCCCGTAGGGTATCTGCCAGTCCTGCTCCGAACTGGCAGTGCTTTGATAGCTTGCGTAGTTCCGTAAGGTACTCAGCATTGCTCTCATCTTTATGCTGAGTTCTCCTGTGGAATTTAAATCTTTCTGCTATCAACAGCGGTGCAGGGTTTAGGTGTTCCTGTAGGACAGCAACAATTTCGTTAAAACTCTTCGCCTTCAGTTTGGCTGGAGTAATCAGGTCCCACAATAGGCCGTATGTTCTAGCGCCCATTAAGTTTAGCAATATTGATGCCTTTTTCTCCTCCGCTATTTCGTTTGCCTCGAAATATACCTCGACTCTTTCCACATACGTGGTCCAGTCCTCTATTGTATTATCAAAAGCAGTGATACAGCCAGTCTTCGGCATCTTGCAAATCTAAAATGGCGCCTCCTGCGCTTTGCATTCTTCCCCGATTTAACAAAATGGCGCCTCCCGCACTTTGCCTTCTTCCCCGCTGATTAAGATGGCGCCTCCCGCGCTTTGCCTTCTTCCCCGCTGTTGTTAGCGCTGCTTTCCGCGGTTCCCGTTGCAACCTGCAGCTCCTCGCGGTTTCTTGCGCGTTTAATATTTCTTTTTTTTATTATCTTCCCGTCGTGGAACAACCCTGTGGGACTCTTGCCTCCCTCTTCGCGGGTCTATACGCAGCCCGGCTTCGTAGCACCGGCCGCGCCCTGTGTGCTCCACCCTCTCTCTCTCTTCTTCCCGACAACACTGCTCGGCCCCGTTGCAAACCACCCGCTCGAGTTCGTGACCGCCGCAGCCCAGGAAGGAACAGTGCACTACCTGCCACCAGTCCGATTAGCTGAAGCACCGTCGACAGGAACCAGGCCCCGCTTCCGACAGCTCCTCCAGCAATCTTCAACTCCGCAACACAGGGCAGATGCCCACGGTCGACGCCCGTTTCTACTGCCTCTTACTTTCTTTTCTTTCCGGCCTCGACCTCTGCTCACTTTGCTGTAGGAATGGATCCCAGGAGGTGGTGCAGACTGTAGGTAGGTTCGTATCTGCTCGTCGCCAGTATTACGTCCGTGAATGATTGAGACACGGACAGCAGGAGTTGAACAAAACACGTCTTTACTGATGGAAGTCAATAGTGAAACTGAAAACAACAGAGGCTCACTAGCGCCTTTTATACAGGGGTGGTCACTGCCGGTACTGCAGTCTGAGGCCAGTTATTCTCTTAAAGGTACATACACAACAAGTATTGCATGTTGTGTTAAGGCAATGGGAAGCTGGCAGTATATTTCTGTGATGCAGTGTGATCTATACGCATCCAAGGATAGTATAAGAACACTTTAAGTATAAAACATTCCCCCCCATTAATATTATTCTCAACACTGACAAAAAACTTCACAGGAGATTTTAGAATTTTTAAAACTGATTTTCGCCTTTGATAAACCCACCATTTTGGGGATCCATTTACTGTATGGGATTACTCCCAGACTGTTGGTTACGACGAGTTAGGGAGCAAATCCAACAGCAAACAGTGTCGTCTATACCCGTGACTGGTATGGATGCTGATCTGGAGGAGCTGGAGTTGGGAGACTCAATGCTGGTGGGTGCTTTTGTGTGTTCAGCTGCTATTGGAGTATTCATAACTCCAGCAACTGAAGATTGGAATCCATCCCAATGTTAAGTTCTGATTTGGGGATTTCCTTATGGAGTTACACCCTGACACACCCAAATCCAGGATGATTGGAACAGCTTCCTGGCATGAGTGGCCTGCGACAGACATGAGAATATGCAATGTTAAGCAAGGCGCAGGATGATTTATCTGTTTGGCAGTGCAGCATGCAGCTGGTGCAGCTTCGTGAATAACCAGCATTCCTTTTGTTTTAACTAAAATGCCATGGTGACGCCCTATGCTACATCTGAACTCGAAGGGGTAAGGCTGTGGTGAGTCCCAAGCCCTGGTTTATGGTGACTAAGTCAAATCTAATTTTAATTACAAGTTTATTCCAAGACCAGTGTTTTGAGGATTGTTTCAATGATTCCCATGAAATCTGGAAATGGATGGCCTTGGCGGTGGTGAAGGCGAAGTGTGCAATGGAGGCTCACCCTGGAACCCCAAGGGATCTCCTGTTACAAATCCCACAAGCCACATGTCTGTCCTCCTCTTGATTTGTGAACAAATATATTTTAAAATATAATTCTAAAGCCTTTTTATAAAAGCAGTTGAATAACTAGAACAGCTCTTTTTCCAAACTCCACAGAATGTGCTGGATGTTGGTTTTCTCTGTCCTGTGTCTTGGATCCAGTTAAAATCATCAGCTGTCGGTACCCAAAGATACCCCTTCAGTCCCTTTGTCGGACTCTTCATTTTCATTTGGGGAATGGCTTGTCAGGTCATAGTTTGCAAATGTATTTCCTTTGCCCTTTAGCCAAGCTAGTGTGAGTGAATGGAAGGAGTGACTAATTCTGAGTGATGCTGGTAACTGCCACCTTACTCGGGAACAGACTGAACAGTAGGATTAAAGGAATGAGGAATGGCCTCCTGTATAAAGAACCTTTGTGTCTTGTATCATTGTCCATCCCTTGTAAAGTTATCAGAAAATCCCATTATAACATTAAAAATAAAGATTAGCATTTATACAGCATCCCAAATACTTTACAACCCATGAAGTACTTTTGTAGTGTAGTCACGCCTCAGCCAATTTGTGCACTGCAAGGTCCTACAAACATCAACAAGATAGAGTCATAGGCCTAGAAATTCACTGGCCTTAGCGCCGATTTTGAGGCGCTAGAGGGCCTAGCGCCGAAGTTATGGCCAGTTTAGAAATTGACAGGGGCCCTAAATCGGCGTTAGGCCGGTAGCGCTGCGCCGGCACCGATGACGTCATCGGTGTGCGCAGCGTCCCGGTTGCCATGGTAACCCGCCCGAACTCGGAAATTGAGTTGCGGCCGCCTCGCCCGTGGCAGCCGCAAGCAACGTTCTGGCAGAGGTGCCTTACAGAACATTGCGCCGGCGCATTAAAGGCCCCGCGGCGGCCGGCCGCTTTCCCCGCCGGCCGCCTGGCCGCAGCTCCCTCCCCGGACTTCCCCCCCCCCCCCCCCGGAACAGAAGCAAGCCCGGCACTTGTCCGAGGTGCCGGGCTCATTTTTAAAAAGATTATCGCGGGCCGCGGCCGGGTGCAGGCAGCTCCTCCTTAACGGAAGGAGGAGGCCTGCACTTCCCGAGCCTGCCACACCGCAGCGGGCGCCGCAGCGCCGGAATAGCGCCGCAATGCGGCGCGTGGCGCCAGTTTTGAGGCGCTGAGACCCCTCAGTAGCGCCGGCAGCCGTTTGGGCGCGGCGCTACTGAATTTTTGGCGCGCGCAGGGGGACTTAGCGCTGGCACTAACTTCCGGCGCTAAAGCCCTCGCTGCGCCAAAACCGAATTTCTAGGCCATAGAGTCAGTGGCCTAGAAATTGAGTTTTGGCTTAGCCAGGGCTTTAGCGCCGGAAGTTAGTGCCGGCGCTAAGTCCCCCTGCGCGCGCCAAAAATTCAGCAGGGCCGTGCCCAAACGGCTGCCGGCACTACTGAAGGGTCTTTGCGGCGGTAAATCGGCGCTAACTGCCGTTTCGCGCCGCAATTCCGGCGCTGCAGCACCCGATGCGGTGCGGCAGGCCTCCTCCTTCCCTTAAGGAGGAGCTGCCTGCACCCGGCCGCGGCCCGCGAAAATCTTTTTAAAAATGAGCCCGGCACCTCGGACAAGTGCCGGGCTTGCTTCTGTTCCGGGGGGGGGGGGGGGAAGTCCGGGGAGGGAGCTGCGGCCAGGCGGCCGGCGGGAAAGCGGCCGGCCGCCGCGGGGCCTTTAATGCGCCGGCGCAAAGACTTGTAAGACTCTGTTGCCAGAGTCTTAGTTGCGGCTGCCACGGGCGAGGCGGCCGCAACTGAATTTCGGCGCTGGGGCCCGTCGGCATGGCAACCGGGACGCTGCGCACACCGATGACGTCATCGGTGCCGGCGCAGCGCTACCGGTCTACCGCGGCGGAAGGGCCCCAGGCAATTTCGGCGCCGGCGCCAATTGCAGCGCTAGGCCCTCTAGCGCCGCAAAATCGGCGCTAAGGGCACTCAATTTCTAGGCCCTAGAAATTCACTAGCCTTAGCGCCGCTTTTGAGGCGCTAGAGGGACTAGCGCCAGAGTTATGGCCAGTTGAAAAATTCCCTGGGGCCCTAAAGCGGCGTTGCACCGGTAGCGCTGCGCCGGCACCGATGACGTCATCGGTGTGCGCAGCGTCCCAGTTGCCATGCCGACGGGCCCCAGCGCCGAAATTCAGTTGCGGCCGCCTCGCCCGTGGCAGCCGCAACTAAGACTCTGGCAACAGAGTCCAACATGTGTTTGCGCCGGCGCATTAAAGGCCCCGTGGCGGCCGGCCGCTTTCCCGCCGGCCGCCTGCCCGCAGCTCCCTCCCCGGACTTCTCCCCCCCCCCCCCGGAACAGATGCAAGCCCGGCACTTGTCCGAGGTGCCGGGCTCATTTTTAAACAGATTTGCGCGGGCCGCGGCCGGTTGCAGGCAGCTCCTCCTTAACGGAAGGAGGAGGCCTGCACTTGCCCAGCCTGCCGCACCGCATCGGGTGCCGCAGCGCCGGAATTGCGGCGCTAAACGGCAGTTAGCGCCCTTTTCCAGGCGCTAAGACCCTTCAGTAGCGCCGGCAGCCGTTTGGGCGCGGCGCTACTGAATTTTTGGCGCGCGCAGGTGGACTTAGCGCCGGCACTAACTTCCGGCGCTAAAGCCCTGGCTAAGCCAAAACCCAATTTCTAGGCCATAGAGTTTTACAGCACAGAAAGAGGCCCTTCGGCCCATCATGTCTGCGCCGCCCATCCATCCCTGTCCAGTCTAATCCCATTTTCCAGCATTTGGTCCATAGCCTTGTATGCAATAGCATTTCAAGTGCTCATCCAAATGCTTCTTGGATGTTGTGAGGGTTCCTGCCTCTACCACCCTTTCAGGCATTGAGTTCCACATTCCAACCACCCTCTGGGTGAAAAAGTTCCTCCTCAAATCCCCTCTAAATCTCCTGCCCCTTACCCTGAATCTATGCCCCCTTGTTATTGACCCCCCTACTAAGGGGAAAAGTTCCTCTTTGTCTACCCTATCTATGCCCCTCATCATTTTGTACACCTCAATCAGGTCCCCCCTCAGCCTTCTTTGCTCCAAGGAAAACAACCCCAGCCTGTTTAGTCTTTCTTCATAGCTGAGGCGCTCCATCCCAGGTAACATCCTGGTGTATCTTCTCTGCACCCTCTCCAAAGCAATCACATCCTTCCTATAGTGAGGCGACCAGAACTGCAGACAGTACTCCAGCTGTGGCCTCACCAGCGTTTTGTACAGCTCCATCATAACCTCCCTGCTCTTATATTCTATGCCTCGGCTAATGAAGGCAAGTATCCCATATGCCTTTTTAACCACCTTATCTACTTGTTCTGCTGCCTTCAGAGATCTATGTACATGTACACCGAGGTCCCTCTGACCCTCTGTACTTCCTAGAGTCCTACCACTCATTGTGTATTCCCTTGCCTTATTTGTCCGTCCAAAATGCATCACCTCGCACTTTTCAGGGTTAAATTACATTTGCCACTTTTCCGCCCATCTGACCAACCCGTCTATATCGTCCTGTAGCCTGAGGCTTTCCTCCTTGCAATTTACCACCCCACCAATTTTCGTGTCATCTGCAAACTTACTGATCATCCCTTTTACATTCTCATCCAAATCATTTATGTAGATCACAAACAACAAGGGACTCAGCACCGATCCCTGAGGTACCCCACTGGACACAGGCTTCCAGTCACAAAAGCAACCTTCGACCATCACCCTCTGCCTCCTGCCACTCAGCCAGTTTAGGATCCAATGCGCCAAGGCACCCTGGATCCCATGGGCTCTTACCTTCTTGACCAGTCTCCTATGCGGGACTTTGTCAAAAGCTTTACTGAAGTCCATGTAAACCACATCCACAGCATTTCCCTCATCCACCTCCCTAGTCACTCCCTCGAAAAATTCAATCAGATTTGTCAGACATGATTTACCCTTGACAAAGCCATGCTGACTATCCCCGATTAATCCTTGCCTCTCCAAGTGGAGACTAATTTTGTCCCTCAGAATTTTTTCCAATAATTTCCCTACCACAGATGTTAGGCTCACTGGCCTGTAATTCCCTGGTTTATCCCTGCTACCCTTCTTGTATAATGGTACTACATTAGCTGTTCTCCAGTCCTCTGGTACATCCCCTGTGGCCAGAGAGGTTCTGAAAATTTGTGTCAGAGCCCCTGCAATCTCCTCCTTTGCCTCCCACAGCAGCCTGGGATACATCTCGTCCGGGCCTGGGGATTTATCCACTTTTTGGCCTGCTAAAACCGCTAGCACCTCCTCCCTCTCGATGCTAATATGTTCAAGTATGTCACAATCCCCTTGCCCGATTTCTATGTCTGCATCGTCTTTCTCCATAGTGAACACAGATGCAAAAAATTCATTTAAAACCCCGCCTACATCATCTGGTTCTACACACAGATTGCCACTTTGGTCCCGAATGGGCCCTACCCTTTCCCTGGTTATCCTTTTGCCCTTAATATACTTATAAAACATCTTAGGATTTTCCTTTATTTTGTTCGCCAGTGTTATTTCATGGCCCCTCCTCGCCCTCCTAATTTCTTTTTTAAGTATGCCCCTGCACTTTTTATACTCCTCTAGGGCTTCTTCCGTCTTTAGTCTTTTGTAACTGCCAAAAGCCCCCCTTTTATTTCTAATGCATTTTTGTATCTCCCTTGTCATCCAAGGTTCCCTTTGCTTGTTGGTCCCACCCTTGACCTTTACAGGAACATGTTGGCGCTGTACTCTCTCTATTTCCCTTCTGAAAGTCTCCCACTGTTTTGATGTGGATTTTCCTATAAGTAGCTGCTCCCAGTCCACTTTGGCCAGATCCTGCCTTATCATATTAAAATCGGCCTTCCCCCAATTTAGAACCCTTATTTCCGGGCCGTCTTTGTCTTTTTCCATGACCACCTTAAATTTTACCGAATTATGGTCACTGTCGCCAAAATGCTCTCCTACTGATACTTCCACCACTTGCCCGGCTACATTCCCCAGAATTAGGTCCAGTACCGCCCCCTCTCTTGTAGGACTTTCTACATGTTGGCTCAAAAAGCTCTCCTGGATGCACTTTAAGAATTCTGCACCCTCTAAGCCTTTCACACTCTGACTATCCCAATTTATATTGGGGAAGTTGAAATCCCCCACTATTATTACCCTATTATTTTCACACTTCTCTGAGATTTGCCTACATATCTGTTCCTCTATCTCCCCCTGACCAGATAATCTGCTCTTTTTTAGTGATGTTGTTTGAGGGATATATATTGGCCAGGACACTGGGGAGAACTCGCCTGCTCTTCATAGAATACTGTCATGGGATCTTATGTGTCAACCTGAGAGGGCAGACAGGGCCTAAGTTTAACATCTCATCTGAAAGACGGTAACTCCAACAGTGCAGCACTCCCTCAATACTGCACTGGAGTGCCAACCTAGATTTTGTGCTCAAGTCTCTGGAGTGGGGCTTGAACCCCCTGACCTAATGACTCAGAGACAAGAGTGCTACCCATTGATCCACCGCTGACACCTTAGTTAAACACAATTGATACAAACCTGAAATTACGTTACCACTAAATGCATCTGCAGGTTGCACATGAATGTGCCGTGACACATCATGGGAGAATACTGTGTATTTGGAGCTTGGGTTGAAAGAGAGGAAAGTTCAAAAGTTCATCAGTAAAAATGAAGAGAGGTAAGAAAGGTCAAAGAGAGGGAGGTTGGAGGCCAGAGGTAAGAGAAGGCTGACAAACTTTTGAATGCTGTCCAAGAATTTGAGAGAGATGATTGAACGGCATTCTCAGATATGGGAGCATTCTGAGGGGAGGGTGAGAATGGGTCAGCAGTGAGCAGGAAGATTTTAGTGGGGCATGAAGGAGTACTCCTGCAGTTGAAAGTTCAGTCCAAACCCCCCCCACCCCCCCCCCCCCACTCCTCCCCACACCCCCTCGACCCCCCACCTCCACCCCTTACACCCCCTGCACTCCTGTGTCTTTGAAGAATTGAAAGATATAGGACTTTTGCTATCACATTCAAGAGCATCAACATGTAGGGATTCAGGCACTGCACAGCAAGAGGAATGAAGATGCAGTGAGTTGGATAGATAGTTGCTGAATGTTGAGTGGAAACCTGAGGACGAGTGGATATTGAAGGGTAAAATTTACCAAACGTGAGGCCAAAAGTGACCCTGGGATTCACCACTTCCGACCTTTGTTCAACCTGAGCAATATCCATTTATCTGAACCCCTTGTTTCTTGTCTGTCAACCAGCCTTCTGTCCATGCTGCTACGTTTCCTCTTGTGACAGACACAATGATATGGTTGACTGATGAATGGAAGGGGTCATTGATGTAGAGAAGGAACAGAGTGAGGCGGGGGGGGGTGGGGGGGCAGAGAGAGCAGAGCCCTGGAGCTCCCCAGAGCTGATGGGAAAAGAGTCAAGAGGATGAACAACAAATAGAAATCAGATGGAGCAATCTGAGAGGAAACTAGATAGCTGATGGCGATCACTGTTCAAAAATGTACACCACTTTACTGTTAATATCTGGAATGTACAGAGCAGGGGAAAAAAAGTCCTGTAAATGTCAGAAGTACTACAACTGGCACATAAATAATATAACATGTAAGAACGAACCCACCACCTTAAAGTTTTAGTTAAAGAGAACAGCGCAAACTGTGAGCTTTGATGCATGTACTTATAGCCAATAATTGGAATCAGGTTTCAGTGGAAATCCTCCAGCTGCACTTTGTTATACCATCGAATGTATTAAAAAAAAGTGCTTGATTTTCCGACAAAATGGCAACAGCAGCAGAAGCTATTTTAACTCCTCTGAGTTACTTGCAAGTCTAATATGAGTAATAAGTGTGGCAAATGCTTTGAGGATTAACTCTCAATATTAATGCCGTAATTTGAATAAAAGGCCACCCATTTGCATTAATCATGTTAAATCATGAAGCTAGAACAAAGAAGAGTGTGTAAAAAAGACCAAGGGAAGAGCTGGCAAAAGTGCAACCAGCTAATGTCAAATTCACTAGCTATTACATGAATTATTTGGCAAATGGGTATTGGAAGTGTAGGAGCACTGGTGCATGACTGGCACGAGGGCTAATTTTGAACTCACCCACTCGGTGTCCAACTCTTGTGATCAGATCGGCTGCTCGTTTTACACACCATCCGATTTAAGCACCACCCCTTTTACACACCGCCCCTTTACACACTGCCCCTTTACACACTGCCCCTTTACACACCGCCCCTTTTACACACCGCCCCTTTTAACACTGCCCCTTTTACACACCGTCCGATTTACACACCGCCCCATATACACACCGCCCCTTTTACACACCGCCGCTTTTACACACCGTCCGATTTACACAGCGCCCCTTTACACACCGCCCCTTTCACACACCGCCCCTTTTACACACCGCCCCTTTTACACACCGTCCGATTTACACAATGCCCCTTTTACACACCTCCCCTTTTACACGCTGCCCCTTTTACACACCTCCCCTTTTACACACCATCTGATTTACACACCTCCCCTTTTACACGCTGCCCCTTTTACACACCTCCCCTTTTACACGCCGTCTGATTTACACACCGCCCCTTTTACACACCGCCCCGTTTACACACCTCCCCTTTTACACACCGTCTGATTTACACACCGCCCCTTTTACACACCGACCCCTTTTACACACTGCCCCTTTTACCACTGCCCCTTTTACACACTGTCCGATTTACACACTACCCCTTTTACACACCTCCCCTTTTACACTGTCCGATTTACACACTGCCCCTTTTACACACCGCCCCTTTTCACACCACCCCTTTTACAAACCGTCCGATTTGCACACCGCCCATTTTACACACCGCCCCTTTTACATGCTGCCCCTTTTCCACACTGCCCCTTTTACACACCGCCCCTTTTACACACCGCCCCTTTTACATGCTGCCCCTTTTCCACACTGCCCCTTTTACACACCGCCCCCTTTTACACACTGCCCCTTTTAAACACCGCCCCCTTTTACACACTGCCCCTTTTAAACACCGACCCCTTTTACACACTACCCCTTTTACACACCGCCCCCTTTTACACACTGCCCCTTTTACATACCGCTCCCTTTAACACACTGCCCCTTTTACACACCGCCCCATTTTACACACCACCCCTTTTACACACCGGCACTTTTCCACACTGCCCCTTTTCCACACCGCCCCTTTTCCACACTGCCCATATTACACACTGCCCCCTTTTACACACTGCCCCCTTTACATACCGCCCCTTTTACACACCGCCCCTTTTACACACTGCCCTTTTACAGACTGTCCCCTTTACACACTGCCCCTTTTACACACCGCCCTTTTTACACACCGCCCCTTTTACACATCACACCCTTTTACACACCACCCCTTTTACACACTGCCCCCTTTACACAACACCCTTTTACACACTGCCCCTTTTACACACACTGCCCCTTTTACACATCGCCCCCTTTTACACACCACCACTTTTACACACCGCCGCTTTTACACACTGCCCCTTTTATACATCACCCCATTACACACCGTCCCTTTTACACATCGCCCCCTTTTACACACCGTCCCTTTAACACACTGCCCATTTTACACACTACCCCATTTAAACACTGCCCCTTTTGCACACTGCCCCTTTTGCACACTGCCCCTTTTACACACAGCCCCTTTTACAAACTGCCCCTTTTACACATTGCCCTTTTTACACACCACCCCATTTACACACTACCCACTTTACACACCACCCCTTTTACACACCGCCCCTTTTACACACTGCCCCCTTTACACATTGCCCCTTTTACACATCGCGCCCTTTTACACACAGCCTCGTTTACACACCTCCCCTTTTACACACCGTCTGATTTACACACCGCCCCTTTTACACACCGACCCCTTTTACACACTGCCCCTTTTACCACTGCCCCTTTTACACACTGTCCGATTTACACACTACCCCTTTTACACACCTCCCCTTTTACACTGTCCGATTTACACACTGCCCCTTTTACACACCGCCCCTTTTCACACCACCCCTTTTACAAACCGTCCGATTTGCACACCGCCCATTTTACACACCGCCCCTTTTACATGCTGCCCCTTTTCCACACTGCCCCTTTTACACACCGCCCCTTTTACATGCTGCCCCTTTTCCACACTGCCCCTTTTACACACCGCCCCCTTTTACACACTGCCCCTTTTAAACACCGCCCCCTTTTACACACTGCCCCTTTTAAACACCGACCCCTTTTACACACTACCCCTTTTACACACCGCCCCCTTTTACACACTGCCCCTTTTACATACCGCTCCCTTTAACACACTGCCCCTTTTACACACCGCCCCATTTTACACACCACCCCTTTTACACACCGGCACTTTTCCACACTGCCCCTTTTACACACCGCCCCTTTTCCACACTGCCCATATTACACACTGCCCCCTTTTACACACTGCCCCCTTTACATACCGCCCCTTTTACACACCGCCCCTTTTACACACTGCCCTTTTACAGACTGTCCCCTTTACACACTGCCCCTTTTACACACCGCCCCTTTTACACATCACACCCTTTTACACACCACCCCTTTTACACACTGCCCCCTTTTCACAACGCCCCTTTACACCCTTTTACACACTGCCCCTTTTACACACACTGCCCCTTTTACACATCGCCCCCTTTTACACACCACCACTTTTACACACCGCCCCCTTTACACACCGACCCCTTTACACACTGCCCCTTTACACCCTGCCCCTTTTACACACCGCCGCTTTTACACACTGCCCCTTTTATACATCACCCCATTACACACCGTCCCTTTTACACATCGCCCCCTTTTACACACCGTCCCTTTAACACACTGCCCATTTTACACACTACCCCATTTAAACACTGCCCCTTTTGCACACTGCCCCTTTTACACACAGCCCCTTTTACACACAGCCCCTTTTACACACAGCCCCTTTTACACACAGCCCCTTTTACACACAGCCCCTTTTACACACAGCCCCTTTTACACACAGCCCCTTTTACACACAGCCCCTTTTACACACAGCCCCTTTTACACACAGCCCCTTTTACACACCGCCCCTTTTACACACCACCCCTTTTACCACCGCACCTTTTACACACAGCCCCTTTTACACACTGCCCCCTTTACACACTGCCCCTTTTACACACTGCCCCTTTTACACACCGCCCCCTTTTACACACCGCCCCTTTTACACATCGCGCCCTTTTACACACGGCCCCTTTTACACACGGCCGCTTTTACATACCACCCCTTTTACACACCACCCCTTTTACACACCACCCCCTTTTACACATTGCCCCTTTTACTCATCGCCCCTTTCACACACTGCCCCTTTTACACACCGCCCCTTTTACGCCCTGCCCCTTTTACACACGCCCTCTTACACACCGCCCCTTTTACATGCCGCCCTTTTACGCACCGCCCATTTTACACACCGCCCCTTTTACACACCATCCAATTTACACACCACCCCTTTTACACACTGCCCCTTTTACACACCGCCCCTTTACACACTGCCCCTTTACACCCTTTTACACACTGCCCCTTTTACACACCAGCCCTTTTACACATCGCCCCCCTTTACACACTGCCCCTTTTACACATCGCCCCCCTTTACACACTGCCCCTTTACACCCTTTTACACACTGCCCCTTTTACACACCACCCCTTTTACACATCGCCCCCCCTTTACACACTGCCCCTTTTACACAACACCCCTTTACACATGGCCCCTTTTACACATCGCCCCCTTTTACACACCACCCCTTTTACACACTGCCCATTTTATACACTGCCCCTTTTACACACCGCCCCTTTTACACAGCAGCCCCTTTTACACACTGCCCCTTTACACACTGCCCTTTTTACACACCACCCCTTTTACACACCGCCCCTTTTACACACCGCCCCTTTTACACACTGCCCCCTTTACACATTGCCCCTTTTACACACCGCCCCTTTTACACACCGCCCCTTTTACACACGGCCGCTTTTACACACCGCCACTTTTACACATTGCCCCTTTTACACACCTGTTGTGTCTGTGTGTTGATAGAGACACTGAAGGCAGGAGTTGGTTTGAAAGGTGTTTACTAAACAAAGTCTGGAGGGTAACTAACGGATACAACACAATACTCAGGCTTACATAGCCGAGTGGCCATTACCGGCATGACAGTACACATGGGGCTCTTAAAGGCACATACACTACAATTCCTCCCCTTTTAGCTAACCAGTACATAATATTTTAAGTAATTATTAATTACATGTTACAAGAAAAATAATCTATACATTGCTGCAGTTAATTAATTATAAGTCAGTCTCTCTGGAGGCTTCATGACTCGGTCCGGATAACGCCTCGGTGGTGTAGTAGTTTCTGGTGGTGTAGTAGGTTCTTTTGGCAAGGCTGATTCAGCTTGAATGCCAGTGTCGGGTTCATCGGGTTCCAGTATCACTGGATCGGAGGTAGGTATGGGTATCTCTACTTCATCGTTAGGCGTATAGAGTTGTGGTGTAGGATGCCCCTTTTCGGATGACTCTATGATTTGGTCAGCATGGCGCCTTATTATGCTTTCTCCGATGTCCACGGTATACATCAGCGGTCCTAGTCGTGTGCAGATAGTTCCAGGCTGCCATTTCTCGGTACGGTAGTCCCGGGCCAAAACTTGTTGACCTATCTGGAAGGTTCTAGTTGGCCTTTCATTCATGCCTTGAAATTGCCGGTTCTCCACGTCCCTTCTGATGTTGGGCTTGATCAAATCCAGCCGGCATCTTAGGCTTCTATTGAAGAACATCATGGCGGGAGTTTGGTTTGTAACCATATGTGTTGCATTCCTGTATGCAAACAAGAAGTTATCCACCTTGTGCTGAAGTTTTATGTCTTCATTACCCATGGCTTTTATGGCCTTCTTGAAGGTCTGGACAAACCTTTCAGCCAATCCATTGGTGGCGGGATGGTATGGGGCGGACGTGTAGTGCTTAACCCCATTGTTTTTTAAGAACTTCCTGAATTCTTCGGACACAAATTGCGGTCCATTATCAGAACAGATCTGTTCCGGCAGCCCATTCCTGGCAAATATGGTCCTTAATACTGTGATAGTTTTTTCCGTGGTGGTGGAGGACATCTTTATTACCTCCGGCCACTTGGAGTGTGCATCAACCGCGATTAAGAACATTGAGGCCTAGAAATTCAGTTGCGTGCGCCAGCCGTTTGCGCCTTAGGAGGAGTAGATCTCGAGCGCTAGGCACTTAGCGGCCGGGCGCAGCGCGATCTGCGCCTACGCCCAACTTCAGTAGACATTTAGCGCCGGCGCAAAGTGTTTGCGCACGCTCAGCTGCGCGCGCAGATTATGACATCATTTCCTCGTGCAACGCCGTTTGTGCGCCCCAATCCGGAACTTCAGTCGCGCCCGCCCAATGTGGGCGTGGCGGTCCTAAGAACTGTGAAATAGAACGCAGCAGAGGCCATGCGGGCCGCGGGGAGCACAAATTAAAGGGCACTTACCCTGAACTATAAAGGCCAGCCATTTTGCAGCAATCACTCTTGTGCAACGGATTTATGGACAGAGACCAAGGAAGAGAGCTTACTGCTTTGGCCCAACATAGGAGGTATTTTTGGCTTCAGGCCAGAGCTTGGCAATTCACCTTCATTGTGAGGTCATTGTTTGCCAGTATATTATGGGGGCTGCATGGGGTGCCAACCCTCAGTTTCAGCATTATGTGCGAAGGGCTCGCAGACGCTGTGTGAGAGGGACAGCCCTGGCTAGACGCAGAGGGGGCAACAGGCGTCGGCAATGTAGGCCTTACCCACTCAGGAAATACCGCCAGCAGGTGTCCTATCTCACCATGCCTGCCGCGAAGTGTGTTAGGAGGCTGCGCTTCAGAAGGGAGGTGGTTGCCGAGATCTGCCAGCTGCTTCACAGAGATCTGCGTCCACAGCTGAGGTGCAGGACGTCTCTGTCGGTGGAAGTGAAGGTCACAGTGGCTCTGAACTTCTATGCAAGCGGCTCCTTCCAAGCCGCTGCTGGGGACATTGCTAACATATCCCAGTTCGCCGTGCATTGCTGCATCCGCCAGGTGACCAATGCCCTTTTCAGAAGGAGATACCAATTCATCTCCTTCCCCATGGCCCTGGAGAAGCAGCAGCAGCGTGCAGTGGGATTTGCAAGAATAGCGGGCTTCCCCATGGTGCAGGGCGCCATTGACTGCACGCATGTGGCTTTGCGGGCACCTATCGACAATGCCGAGGATTACCGCAACCGGAAGGGCTACCATTCCCTCAATGTACAGCTGGTGTGTGACCACAGGCAGCGCATCCTAGCTGTCAATGCCCGCTTTCCAGGCAGCAGCCACGATGCATTTATCCTGCGACAGACTACTGTGGCTGACATGTTCCAGGCACAGCCTCCCCCAAGAGGATGGCTTATCGGGGACAAAGGCTATCCTTTGTGTACCTGGCTCATTACCCCGCTCCGCGCGCCCAGGACCCCTGCTGAGGAGGCATACAACGAAAGCCATCAAGCCACTAGGAACATCATAGAACAAACGATTGGCGTCCTCAAGCAACGGTTCCACTGCCTGGATCGTTCCGGCGGATCTCTGCAGTATTCGCCGGAGAGAGTCTCCCAGGTCGTGGTCGTTTGCTGCATGCTGCACAACCTGGCTATCCGCAGGACTCAGGCACTGCCACCTCACGCTGGAGCACCACCTCAGGAGGAGGAGTAGGAGGAGCATGAGGAGGAGGAGGAGGAGGAGGAGGAGGAGTACCAGCCCAGGAGGGAGGCACAAGGTCCAAGGGCCGCCCGTCGGTGGCTTATTGAACGTCACTTCTAGGCCCCCCGTCAGGGAATGGCTTGTGGCAATGAAGGGACCTGAATGCAGCCGCTCCGCAAGCCCTCAGCCGGTTAAGGCAACAACCACTTCAAACATCAAACATGGACAAGCTGAATAAATAAAATGCCTTATTGAACAAACTCAGGGCCCTTCCCACATGAAACCCAAAAACAGACAACACCCCCAAAAAACAGTCACACACATGACTCACTCCCACAACCTGGGGAGGAATAACAAAACATTTCCACAAAAATGGCCTTCATCCTCGGCCTTACAAAAACAACCATCCCCATAAACAAAACCATCCCCATATAAAAACAACCATCCCCAAATAAAAACAACCATCCCCATATAAAAACACATTTGCCCACACCCTCTACTTTGTGGCCCGCGAGGGCGATTCCTTGTCCAGCCTTTTGCGGCCCCTGGCCGCCCTGCTGCTCCTCCTCAAAGTGTGCCCAGTGGCTGCTGCAAGGCTGGGGGAAGGCTCCTGAGGGGCACATGGCGTGACGGCAGATGCCCTTGGGGGTCGGCCTAGACGAGCTCTGGCCCTCGAGGGGCCGGCTGGTGACTGCTGCAGCTGTGGCTGGTCAGCAGCAGTCTCTCCAGCAGCTCATCGCAGCTCCACTGGGGGAGTGGCAGTGGTGGCTGCAGGAATGGGGGCAAGCTGGCTGATGGCAGGCGCTCGCTGCTCGCCTGAGACACTGGCACTCGCCCGGGCCAGCACTGCAGCATGCGCAGCAATCTGCTGAAGGACAGACCGCTGTGCTGCTGCAGCGCGGCGGGTGCCCTGGCGATGCCTGGCTGACACAGCGAGTGTGGCAGCAGTGAGTGCCCGTACTGCTCTGGTCTGTGCCCGCATCAGACCAGCCAGTGACTGCACGGCACCACTGATCACCTGGCCACTCGCTGCGTGAGCTGCCCCGAATTCCGCCCAACTCGCTGCCTGTGCTGCCCCGAATTCGGCCCGACTCGCGGCGTGTGCTGCTTCGAATTGCTCGAAACTCCTGGCCTGTGAGGCGCCAAAATTGGCCACACTATGAGCCAGGGACTCGATGGCCTCAGGCAACCGTGCCACAACCCCCATGAACTCGGTGTGCCGGCGATCCGAGTCCACGGACATTTGATCGAGGAGGCGCACCTCCTTGGCGAGGACCGTCTCTGGACTGGAGGCCGGAATCTCCCTCTGGGGAGAAGGCCGCCGAGCTGCCCGACCCTTCCCGCATTGCTGGATGCCACTGGGCCCAGCAACTACACTCCCCTGCGACCCTTCCCCCCTCTGGGAAGAAGGCCGCCGAGCTGGCCGACCCTTCCCGCGTTGCTGCACGCCACTGGGCACAGGAGCTACACTCCCCTCCGACACTTCCCCTTGGCTCTCCTCCAGGGAAGACGTGTCCCCTCCATTGGCATCCCCTGGCGCGGCTGAGGGTTCCCCTGATGGGCCGCCTTCCTCTTCCTCTTCCTCCTCCTCCTCCTCCTCTTCCGAGGGGCTGTCACTGGCAGCTTCAGGGACCTCCTCCTCACCATCTGAAAGCAGGAAGGCACAAGAGTAGCTTTAGAGTGAGGAGAGGGCGTCAGCGAGGGAGGCATGAGTGGTGGCATTCAGCGCATTGGTCAGACAGTGGCAAAGGATGTAGATCTGAAGCGCAAGTGGGACGAGAGAGGTCCAAAAGGTGATGTCCTTACCATTGGTGCCCAGAACAGGGTCGGCATCTCCAGATGCAACGGGGCCAATCACCCGGGCACCCATGAGGCTACCCACGCGCTCTTCAAGGTCACTGAGCTGCTGGATCTGGGGACGGTCTCCCCCGGTCACAGTCCGGCTCTTCTGATTGTGTGCCAGCTTGGCCTGCAAGAGAAAGGACGGCTTCTAAGTACAGTGTGGTGCCCTGATCTTGTGTGCACTGCCTCCCATGGTCGAATAGCTTGGCCAGTGTGGTGCCCAGATCTTGTGTGCACTGCCTCCCATGGTCGAATAGCTTGGCCAGTGTGTAAAGTGCAGAATGTGCAATTGATGTTCATGCCAGTCCCATAGCTGCTGGATGAGGGCTGGCAATTAGGGCTTTTAGGTCCCTTTGCCCATAATGTGAGGTGCACATGCAAGGATGAGGAGGACACTGGAAAGGGGACTCACCCTGACAATCCTTGTGAGGTCATTGAACTTTTTCCGGCATTGGACAGCGTTCCTGGGGACCTCGCTGTTGGATGTGACCCTGTGGGCGACCTCCCTCCAGGCTTTCCTGTAGACGCTGGTGGCAGGCTTCTTGCCACTGTCCGGGAACAAGAGTTTGCGTCTCCTCTCCAAAGCCCTAACCAGCACCCTCAAATCATGGCCAGAGAAGCGCTGCGCTCGTTCACGGGCCTTCTGCATCTTTCCCGGCGCTATTTCTGTTCAGCAGCAGTGTTTAGGCCTAGCTGGAGGGCTGCAGTGTCCAGGGCGTGGCAGCAGACGAACTCGACCCTTCCCCCTTTAAGAGCTGGCTGGCGCCAGGGTGTCTGCTGTCAATCAAGAAATGACCGCACCTGCGCTGCGCCCGGCCTCGGCGGTTTAGCTCAGCACCGCCGGCTTTGCGCCTAAAGATAGTTGTGTAACGCCAGTTTTAGCGCTCGAGCAAACTCTTAGGGCGAAGCTACTGAATATCGGCGAAGTCGCCTCGACTTTGCGCCGGGCGCAAACTTTAGCGGCCGCCCGACTTTTCCGCCCCAAAAGTGGCTATACTGAATTTCTAGGCCTGAGTCCATAAATGGACCAGCAAAGTCGATGTGTACCCTTTGCCAGGGAGATGAGGGCCACTCCCATGGATGTAGAGGGGCTTGGGGTGGAGCGTTTTGGACCTTCTGGCACCCTAGGCAGCTCTTGGTCATTTCTTCGATGTCTCCATCGATACCTGGCAACCATACAAACGCTCTGGCTAGGTTCTTCATTTTCACTCCACCCAGATGCCCCTCCTGAAGCTCCTTTAGCACTTTATCCTGGAGTTTGGGTGGAATCACCACTCTGGATCCACACATCAAGGTTCCTCGGCACACTGACAGCTGTTCTCTTCTTTGCGAGAATGCTGGCAACAGCGGTTCGCCATGTGCTGGCCATCCCTTCACCGTTAAGTCGTAGACTCGTGAGAAAGTCGGGTCATTTCTCGTTTCCTTTTCAATGGCAGAATTTGTTACTGGTAGACATTCCACTATGGTTGAGTGGAACATCTCCACTGGGCCTACTGTAGGTGCCTCTTCTACCGTTGGCAACGGTAGGCGCGATAAACCGTCAGCATTCCCATGCTGTTTTGATCCTTTGTATTCTATGTTGTATTGGTGTGCCCCTAGAAAAAGGGACCACCTCTGTAGCCTTTGCGCTGTCATAATGGGGACACCCTTTTTAGGGTTGAATATGGAGATGAGGGGTTGATGGTCAGTCAACAAGTTAAATTTTTGTCCGTGTAGGTAATGGTTGAATTTCTTCACTCCCCATACCAGGCTGAGTGCTTCCCTGTCGATTTGGGCATAGTTACGCTCAGCTGAGTTCAATGAGCGTGACGCAAAAGCTATCGGCCGTTCCGAGCCATCAGGGAATTTAAGCGATAATACTGCTCCTATGCCGTAAGGGGATGCATCGCACGCCAGTCTGATTGGCAGTGATGGGTTGTAATGAGCCAGAACTTCTTTGGACGTGATTAAGTCTTTGCATTTATGGAAGGCACGTTTACAGTCTTCGCTCCATTTCCAAATTACTCCTGTTTGTAGCAGTTCATTAAGAGGGTATAGAAGAGTTGATAAGTTCGGTAAAAATTTATGATAGTAATTTATTAATCCCAGGAACAACCTTAATTGTGAAACATTTTCAGATGCTGGGGCTTTTATGATCGCTTCAATTTTTTCAGGTGACTTATGCAACCCTTCCTTATTAATTATGTGGCCACAATATGATATTTGATTTTGGAAAAATTCGCACTTGGGGCGATTTGCTCGTAGGCCCCGTTCTCTCAGCCTAGTGAGCACCTGCTCCAAATTGGCAAGGTGCTCGTTGTCATTTTCTCCTGTTACAAGGATGTCGTCTAGGTAGCATTGAGTCCCTGGAATCCCTTGGAGGACTTGCTCCATAGCTCTTTGCCAGATAGCTGGAGCGGATGCTACTCCGAAAACCAGTCAATTGTACTGGTACAGACCTTTATGTGTATTTATCGTGAAATATTTTTTAGAGGCCTCTTCAACCTCCATCTGTAGATATGCCTGTGCCAAGTCAATTTTGGTGAAACGTTTCCCTCCGGATAGTGAGGCGAAAATATCTTCTATCCTCGGAAGAGGATACTGTACCGTGTGAAGGACCGGGTTTACAGTCACCTTGAAGTCTCCACAGATGCGATTTTTCTCTGTTCTTCAGATTTATCACTCTTCAATGCTTTCTTCATGACTGGGACGATGGGTGTTGCCCACTCGCTCCAATCTATTTTAGATAATACGCCTGCCTTTTCCAAATTCTCCAGCTCTGCCTCGACTGCTGGACGAATTGCGTATGGCACCGGTCTTGCCTTAAAAAACTTGGGAATTGCTGCATCTTCCACTTTTATTGAGGCGGTGATGCATTTCAAGGTTCCTAGTTTCTCTTGAAACACTTCCTTGGCGTTGGCCAAGATGTCTTTTAATTGTTCAGGTATGACGTCATCATCATTTTTTTCCTTACTGGTCACCGTCAGTGCCTGAATGGAGTGCCAGTCTAAACGTATTTTCCTGATCCATTCACGTCCCAACAGCGGTAGAATGTATAAATACAACTTCTGTATTTCCTTGCCGTTGTATACAACAGGCACCCTTATTTTTCCTTTGGGGTATACTTTCTGCCCCGTATATGTTTTCAAGATAATGGATGTGTCTTTTAAAGATATATGCGGAAATAGCCGCTCGTAATCCCGTCGATTTATGACGGTCAGAGCTGATCCTGTATCTAGCTCCATTTTAACTGGGGACCCTGCTATTGTGAGGGTAACCCAAATGGTCTGGTAATCTTCTTTGGCAATTACATTATGTAATTTGAGAGAGCTTAGTCTCTTGTTCCCGGAGTCGCTATCACTCTTCTGGTCTTCAGAGCTACTGTCCGTCATCATTTGTACCTTTCTGTGCTTTTCCTTATTGATTTTTTTCCTGTTAGTGGATTTTTTGTTTCCAGATCGGCATACACGTGTAATGTGTCCCATCTTTCTGCATTGCCTGCATGCTTTGTCCTTGAACCAGCAGTCCCTCTGGTCATGGGTGGATCTGCCGCAGCGATAACATCTCTCGAAACCCCGTGTCATTTCATGGGTGCTGAAGTCTTGTGGCTTTTGTTGTATCTCTGCAGCTCCTCTTGCACTGAAAGCCTTGTCCAGTGTTAAATCTTTCTCAGAAAGTAGCCTTTTTTGTGTTCCTACACTTAGGAGACCGCAGACGAATTTGTCTCGTAGAGAATCTGCCAGTCCTGACTCGAATTGGCAGTGTATGGTATCAATATTCTCCTTAAAATTCTTGTCCATCGGTTCGGCTGGAGTGATTAAGTTTCGTAACAGCCCGTATGTCTTTGCACCCATTAGATTTAGAAGTACTGAAGCTTTTTTTTCATCTTCTATTCCATTTGCGGTGCAATATACCTCCACTCTTTCCACATATGTGGTCCAATCCTTATCTCGTTATCAAAAGCATCAATATTGCCAGAATTAGGCATCTTAGAAAAGGTATGGCGCTACCCGCACTTTTCTTTCTTTTCTGCAGAAAATATATGGCGCTTCCCGCGCTTTCCCGCCGCTGCTGCCGATGACAACGCTGTTTCCCGCGGTTTCCGTTCTTATTTAATTATTTATTTATTTACAGTTGGAGACTCGTTCCCGCTGGACTCTCTCTCTAGGTCTGAACGCCGACCTGCTTGCAGCGCCGGCCGTCTCCCGAGTGCTCCCTCCCCGTCTGTTACTGCTTGCCTCCGCTTTCGCTGCTTGGCCCAGCTGTAGAGCCAGCCGCTGGAGCCCGTACCTGCCACCAGCTTGGCCAGCTGGTGAAACAACAGCTTCTTTCACTTCTTGATTCTTCTGGACGCCAGAGGAATCGATGTCCTTGAGGTCCTGCCGAATTGTAGGTAAGTCCGTTTCCACTTCGTCGCCACTGTTGTGTCTGTGTATTGATAGAGACACTGAAGACAGGAGTTGGTTTGATAGGTGTTTACTAAACAAAGTCTGGAGGGTAACTAATGGATACAACACAATACTCAGGCTTATATAGCCGAGTGGCCATTACCGGCATTACAGTACACATGGGGCTCTTAAAGGCACATACACTACAACACCGACCCCTTTTACACACCGCCCCTTTTACACAACACCCCTTTTACACACTGCCCCTTTTACACACCGCCCCCTTTTACACACCGCCCCCTTTTACACACCACACTTGTACACTCTGCCCCTTTTCCACACCGCCCCTTTTACACACCGCCCCTGTACCCACTGCCCCTTTTACACACCACCCCTTTTACACACCGCCCCTTTACACACCGCCCCTTTTACTCACTGCCCCTTTATGCACTGCCCCTTGTACACACTGCACTTTTATACACTGCCCCTTTTACACTCTGCCCCCTTTACACACCACCCCCTTTACCCACTGCCCCTTTTACACACCGCACTTTTACACACCGCCCCTTTTACACACTGCCCCTTTACACACTGCCCCTTTTACACACTGCCCCTTTTACACATCGCCCCCTTTTATACACTGCCCCCTTTTACACACCGCCCCTTTTATACACTGCCCCTTTTCCACACCACACCCTTTTACACACCGCCCCCTTTGCACACTGCCCCTTTTACACACTGCCCCTTTTACACACCGCCCCCTTTGCACACTGCCCCTTTTACACACTGCCCCTTTTACACACTGCCCCTTTTACACACCGCCCCTTTACACACCGCCCATTTTACACACTGCCCTTTTACGCACTGCCCCTTTTACACACTGCCCCTATACACACTGCCCCTTTTACACACTGCACTTTTACACACTGCCCCTTTTACACATCGCCCCCCTTTACACACTGCCCCCTTTACACATGGCCCCTTTTAAACACCACCCTTTTACACACTGCCACTTTTACACTCCGCCCCCTTTACACATGGCCCCTTTTACACACCGCCCCTTTTACACACTGCCCCTTTTACACACCATCCGATTTACACACTGCTCCTTTTACACACTGCCCCTTTTAAAAGCACCCCTTTTACACACCGCCCCTTTTACACACCACCACTTTTACACACTGCCCCCTTTACACACTGCCCCCTTTTACACACTGTCCCTTTTATACACTGCCCCTTTTACACACCACCCCCTTTTACACACCGTCCCCTTTGCACACTGCCCCCTTTACACACTGCCCCCTTTTACACACCACCCCTTTTACACACCACCCCTTTTACACACCGCCCCTTTACACACCACCCCTTTTACACACCGCCCCTTTACACACCGCCCCTTTTACACACTGCCCCTTTACGCACTGCCTCTTTTACACACTGCCCCTATACACACTGCCCCTTTTACACACCGCACTTTTACACACTACCCCTTTTACACACCACCCCTTTTACACTCTGCCCCTTTACACACCACCCCCTTTACCCACCGCCTCTTTTACACACCGCACTTTTACACACTGCCCCTTTTACTCACCGTCCCATCTACACACTGCCAATTTTACACACTGCCCCTTTACACACTGCCCCTTTTACACACCATCCGATTTACACACTGCCCCTTTTACACACCACCCCTTTTACACACCACACCTTTACACACCACCCCTTTTACACACTGCCCCTTTACACACTGCCCCTTTTAAACACCGCCCCTATACACACTGCCCCTTTTACATTCCGCTGTAGGAACGGAGGTTCCTATCCAAATAATGGAGTTCGACTCAGTGAATCAAAATAACAAAGTTTAATAAACAACGAAGTTAGCTAGTAAACTACAGGAGAAGATGTACACAGGTCTGTTCAGGTTGCAAGGCACTCGACGCCTGCTGGAAGGTTCTGGAAGCTGACGTCATGACGTCATCGCGTTCTTCGCGCCACTGGCGGTCACGTGATCGGCGTCATGACATCATCACGCAGAGTGCAGGAGTACATGCAGTATAGTTAACAGACAGTTTAAAGGTGCAGTTCACAGCTGCACTACACTGTAGTTAAAGGGATTATTACTAATTGCCCCGAGTCTCTTGGTGGCACCGCCACAGGCGCCCCCCCAGAATTCTCTTTAATAGCAAGTGTCAAACGAGCAGGAGGTTTGATGAGCCTGCTCAAACGACAACGAAACTCAGGCAGCGGAGGTGGAACGTTGGGAAACGAGCTGGTGCTTGGCTGTGTCTGCAGCGGCGCATCAGGCGTGGAGGAAACAATAGCAGGTGGTGTGGGCAAGGATGAGGCAGATGCAGGCGGTTCAATGGTGGGCCGTTGCATAACTGGTCTGGTGGTCAACGGTGGCCGCCCACGGCGAGGTGGCTGGGCAGCCACGACTGGTTCACTCCGATCTAGATTGACTGGTTTAATTCGGTCGATAGAGATGGTATCGGACTTGCCGCCCACTTCGACCGTGAAAATTTTTTCTCCTGATGAGATGACACGAAACGGTCCAGCATAAGACGGTCTGAGCAGGTCTCTGTGGTCGTCCTGCCGAATAAAGACGTAATCAGAGCCCATGAGCTCTGCCGGGACATGAGGCCTCTGTAGGTTGTGATGCGAGGTAGGAATAGGCAGGAAATTCCTGGTCGCCTCGTGATGCTGGAGGAGCTGCTGAGCTGCAGACCATGGTTCAGTGTGTGGAGGGAGAAAGTCACCTGGTACTCGAAGTGTCTGACCGTAGACTAGCTCAGCCGATGAAGACTGGAGATCATTCTTGGGGGCTGTGCGGAGGCCTAGCATCACCCAGGGGAGTCTGTCCACCCAGTTGGGTCCACGCAAGCTGGCACGGAGAGATGCCTTGAGAGATCGATGAAACCTCTCGCACAGGCCATTCGCCTGCGGATGGTAAGCGGTGGTACGGTGCAGCTTGGTACCCAAGCCCTGTGCAACTGCGTTCCACAACTCCGACATGAATTGAGGACCTCGGTTAGAGGAGATGTCGGCTGGCACCCCGAACCGAGCCACCCACAACGAAATGAATGCCCTGGAGACGTCTGTTGCAGTGGTAGCGACCAAGGGAATCGCTTCCGGCCACCTGGTGGTACGGTCCACCACCGTCAGGAGATGCGTGAAACCCCGTGACACGGGAAGAGGACCCACTAAGTCCATGTGTACGTGATCGAAACATCGTTCTGGCACCGGGAAGGTGGCCACTGGAGCCTTGACATGACGATGGACCTTCGATTTTTGACACTCGACGCAATTGTTTGTCCAGTCCCGGATGTCCAAATGCATTCCTTTCCAAACAAATTTGCGGGACATGAGCCGTTGTGAAGCTCGCATCCCCGGGTGCGATAAACCGTGTATAGCCTGGAATATTTTCTTACGCCATTCAACCGGTACAATGGGCCGGGGCACTCCCATGGATGTATCGCACAAGAGCGTGGTGCCTGCTGCTTGAAACTTAACATCGGCTACCTGCCAACTGGAAAGCGTGGACCGAAACGCCTGTACTTTGGGATCTGCCAGTTGATCTTCCGCCAATCCGACGAAATCGATGCCCAGGTGAACTGTCTGGACTGGAGCGCGGGAGAGGCAATCAGCCACGAGATCATCCTTGCCGGACGCGTGCCGTAAATCCGTCATAAATTCAGATATAAATGTGAGGTGGCGCTGCTGCCGAGCTGACCAAGGTTCTGCCGCTTTGACCATCGCGAAAGTGAGCGGCTTGTGGTCCACGAACGCAGTGAACGGGCGCCCTTCTAGGAGAAAACGGAAATGTCAGATGGCAAAAAACAGGGCCAGCAACTCCCTGTCAAAAGTGCTATACTTTCGCTCGTTCCTGCGCAGTTGGTGGCTGAAAAAGGCTAACGGCTGCCAAGTCCCATCGACCCATTGTTCCTGGACTGCCCCGATGGCGTAGATGGAGTCATCCGTAGTGAGGGTGACTGTCGCACCCGGGAGTGGGTGTGCAAGCATAGTTGCGTCTGTCATCGCCGCCTTGGTGTCGAGGAATGCCTGGTCCATCTGCGGTGTCCAAGTGATAACGTCCTTGCCCGACTTCCCTTTGAGTGCTTCGTACAGGGGCTGCATTAACTGGGCTGCCTTGGGGATGAAACGATGATAAAAATTCACCATCCCCAGAAACTCCTGAAGGGATTTGACTGTGTGAGGCTGCGGGAATGCCGTAACTGCCTCTACCTTGGTGGCCAGTGGAACGGCGCCTTCTGAGGTAATCCTGTTCCCCAGAAAGTCAATACTGGTTACCCCCAAACTTGCATTTGGCTGGGTTGATGATAAGGCCATGTTGGCTGAGACGGGCAAAGAGTGTGCGTAAATGCACCATGTGTTCCTTCGAATCCTTGCTGGCTATGAGAATGTCATCTAAGTAAACGAAAATAAAAGGCAGATCCTGTAACACAGTGTCCATTAGCCGATGGAAGGCCTGAGCCGCGTTTTTCAAACCGAACGGCATTCGGAGGAACTCAAACAGCCCAAACGGAGTGATGACCACTGTTTTGGGGACGTCTTGAGGGTGCACAGGGACTTGGTGATATCCGCGGACGAGATCCACTTTGGAAAATACGGAGTTGCCTGCCAGATGTGCTGAAAAATCTTGTATATGGGGTATTGGATACCTGTCCGGTGTAGTGGCTTCGTTTAGGCGTCTGTAATCACCGCAAGGCCGCCATCCGCCGCCTGGTTTAGGTACAATGTGCAGTGGGGAGGACCAAGGACTGTCGGAGCGTTGGATGATCCCGAGGCACTCCATGGTTGGAAACTCAGCCTTTGCAGCTGCAAGCTTGCCGGGTTCTAATCTTCGCGCCCGAGCGTAAACAGGCGATCCTGTTGTGGTGATGTGATGCGCCACACCATGCCTCGTGACTCAGCCGAAAAAGCCGGCCTGGTGAGCTCCGGGAACTCGCCGAGCAGGCGCGTAAACCCGTCCTGCGATGGAACCGCACAGGCGACTGAGCAGGACACGGCGGTGCTGCGGTGGCAGGGCACCGCGTGGAAAGTGGATGCATTAATGAGTCGGCAGTGTTGGACGTCGACCAGAAAGCCGTTGGCACAGGAGAAATCGACCCCCAGGATGGCCTGCGAGACCTTAGCTGTAATAAACTCCCACACAAAACGCTGTCCGGTGAAGGTTAAATTAACTATCCGTTTTCCGAACGTGCGAATAGCCGCGCCATTAGCTGCCACGAGGGAAGGACCGTGCCCACCGGATTGTAGATCCAGCTTTGAAGCTGGCGGAATACTGCACTGGGAACCAGTGTCGCACAGGAATCGTCGCACCGTCATGGAATCCGTAATGTAAAGGAGTTTTCCCGCTGAACTGACCGCCATGGCGACCTGAACGTGTTTTTCAGACCCTGCTGTCCGTCTCGAAAAGTGCGGGCTTGCTGAAGTCTTTTTTTTCGGGGAGAAACTGCAGGGAGGACGGCAGCATTGAGATTTGGAGCCAAAACATGCGTGGTACGCGCACCAGCCTGCTGGAGGAGGGCTGGGCTTCGCTCGCGTGGGGGAAGGGCGCCTCGTGGCTGCACAACACTGCTGTGTAACCGTAAATATCTTGTCTGCTTCTGCAGCGAGCTCAGCACAGTCCATGATGGCAGAATTGGCCAAGGCTGCTTGAACTGGTTCAGGTACCTGGCAGAGGAAGAATTCGCGGAACAAAAAGCATTGGGGCTCCGAACCCAAAAGAGTGAGCATCTGGCTCATCAGTTCCGATTGTTTTGAGTCCCCGAGGCCGGGCATAGAAATAAGCCTGCGTGCGACCTCTGACTTATTGAGATCAAACAGCTGTAGCAAACGAGTTTTTAGAGCTTCATACTGTATTGGTTTGTATGTGGGTTCAATGACGACACATTGATGAAAGAGTATGGCCTAGAAATTGGGTATAGCCCCGCCAGCTCGTTTGCGCCGAAAATTTTGCGCTGGCTGCGGAGCCAGTTGCGCCCGTCCCATATTCACTTTCAGCGCCCCAAGGCGGAACCGGGCGCTGTTCCAGGGTGTGCCCGCCCCCGCTTGGGGCGCTGAAAGTGAATTTCAGTGCTCCCGGTGCCGCTGCGCCACCCGATGCGGTGCGGCAGGCTGCTGTACTGCAGGCCTCCTCCTCCTCTTAAGGAGGAGGTGCCTGCAACGGTCGAAGCCCCGATCGCGAGTGCCGGCAAAAGAGCCCGGCACAACGGAGAAGTGCCGGGCTCCACGGAAACCAGCTGGCAATGCCGCGGGGGGGGGGTGGAGGAGGCCGGGGAAGGAGGTGCGGGCAGGCGGCCGCCGAAAAAGCTGCCGGCCGCACCTCCACCTTAAAGCGCCCCGCTAAGACTGCAGTAAGGACCCGGTCTCCCAATGTTGTTAGCGGCCGCCACGGAGGAGGCGGCGGCAACTGAAGATGGGGTTCGGGGCGGTATCGGGGCGGCACCGGGGCACTGCGCACACCGATGACGTCATCGGTGCCGGCGCAGCGCTACCGGCTACTGCCGCCATTACCGCAGCTCTCAAAATCAGCGCTACCACCCCTACTGGCGCAGAAGCCCTCTTTGGGCTGTAACTGGGCGCAAAGCTCACCGAATTTCTAGGCCATTGTCTTTTAATCTAAAGTGTCTTCAAGCATGTTAACAGTTTTACAGGAGACACCATCTTAGAGATCCATCTAAAACAAAACTAAAACTAAACTGCCTCTCTCACATGCCCTCTGCTGGTAAGGCATAAATAATCAAACAGGCAAATATGCTGGTAAGGCATAATAATCAAACAGGCAAATACCATCACTATTTGCTGATATCATTACATCTCCCTTTCTTAAAACAAAAGTATTTTACTTTTATCTAACAACATATTTTCTTTGTATTACTCTGCATTTTAACTGTAACACTTAATGAACTTACATTATCATTATCATTATCAAGGTTTTTTAACCTTGTTTTGTGTGTTCACATGAAATATGTAAATACACTAGAACTTGAAGAGAGAATAAGATAACATTACTTCCTTCTATAACAAGAGTCCTTAAACTTGCTCAATGAGTCTCTCAGGAGGCTTCACGCGTCTTGAGGATTTTCTGATTGATTGTCCTTGAATCTGAGTTGTTGCCTCAGATGATGATTTCTCAGCTGTGTGATCAGGTTGTTCAACAGTATCAGTCTTTTGACCTGCTGTGTGATCAAGTTGTTCAACAGTATCAGTCTTTTGACTTGCTGTGGCTGGTCCCATGAGAAGATCTCGACGATTTCTTCGCAGAACAGCACCCTCATCTGTCTGAATGGTGTATGATCTTGGTTGAACTTCACTCAGGACAGTTCCCTTCTGAGTCCATATGTTTGTTTTGTCTTTGAACCTTACTTGGTCACCAGTGTGGAGTTCAGGTAGGTTTTGTGTTCCTCTATCATAGTAGTACTTTTGCTTTTCTTTCTGTTGTTCTTTGAACTTCCTCACTTTCTCCCCCTCTTTTGTTTTCAGGAGGTTCTCCGGGCTGGGTAGGTTTGACCTTAGCAGACGTCCCATAAGGAGTTGGGCTGGTGACATACCACACTCGAGCGGCGTTGTGCGGTATACAAGCATGCTCTGGTAGAAGTCAGTCCCACTGTCTTTTGCCTTGTACATCAGTCTTTTCACTGTCTGGACCGATTTTTCCACTAGTCCATTGGACTGTGGAAAGTGAGGACTTGACGTTGTGTGGACAAAGTCCCACTCTTTGGCAAAGTGTCGGAAACTTGCATTGTAAAACTGGGGTCCGTTGTCTGTGAAGACCTCGCTTGCCACGCCATGTTTGGAGAATATGGCATTCATACATGTTATCACAGCATCTGCAGTGGTGGTGTACAGTCTACAAACCTCTGGATACAGGGAGTAATAGTCTGTGACTACAAGATAGTCCTTCCCTTGACATACGAATAGGTCAGCGCCTACCTTCTGGTAAGGTCTGTCTGGCATTGGGTGTGGCTTTAGTGGTTCTACCGGATTGCTTGCTCGATATTTCAGGCATATTGTGCAGTTTGACACCTCATTTCTCACATCTTGGTTGATTCGTGGCCAGTACATCACCTCTCGTGCTCTTTTCTTACACTTTTCGATTCCCAGATGTCCTCCATGGATCCTTTTTAGCATCTCTTTTCTCAGACTCTTTGGGATAACTATTTTACTTCCTTTGTAGATGATGTCTTCGACCACTGATAGTTCCGCCCTGCAGTTCCAGTACTCTGCCATGTCAGGTGAGCAGTCTTGCTTCATGTTGGGCCATCCATCCAAGATGCTTTTCCTCAGTCATCTCAGTGTTTCATCTTTGTTTGTCTCAGTCTTTATGAGCTCCATTTTTGCATCTGCTATGGGCAGTGCACTTGTGATCATGTCCACGTAGGCGTTCACTTTTTCATCCATTTTGGTGTTTGTGGGCTCTTTTGGGTCAACAGCTCTGGACAACGTGTCTGCTGTATACATCAGCTTTCCCGGGGTGTACGCAACATTCAGTGTATAGCATTGCAGCCTGATCATCATTCTTTGTATTCTAAGCGGACACTCATTTAGTGGCTTTTGGAACAATGCAATCAAAGGCTTATGGTCAGTCTCTACACTGATTGCTTGTCCTGACACAAACTGGTGAAATCTTTCACAGGCGTATGTGATGCTGAGCAGCTCCTTTTCTATTTGAGCATATCGCGTCTCCGCGTCTGTCATTGAGCGCGATGCATATGCAATAGGTTGCCAGTAGTCATATTGTTGCAGAAGAACGGCACCGAGCCCACTCTGTGATGCATCTGATGATATCTTGATGGGTCTCGCTGGGTCATAAAACCTCAGAACTGGTTCCTCTGTGAGCAGTTTCTTTAGATCACTCCATGACTTCTCATGCTCATGATTCCATTCCCATTCTATGTTCTTTTCAATTAGTCGTCTCAGTGGCGCCATCTTTTCTGAGAGGTTGGATATGAATTTACCCATGTAGTTGATCATTCCATTAAACCTCTGCACGTCCTTTTTGAAATGTGGCTTTGGCATATTCTCAATGGCGGACACCTTTCTGGGATCTGGTCTGATGCCCTCACTGCTAAGGATATCTCCCACGAATGTCAGTTCTGTCACCCCGAGCTGGCATTTCTCTCTATTCAGCTTCAGGTTTGTTTTCCTTGTTGCTTCCATCATTTTTTCAGTCTCTCGTCATGCTCAGTTCTCGTGGTTCCCCATACTATGATGTCATCCATTGATGTATCAACTCCCTCCAGGTGCTCATAGATCATATGGATAGTTTTGTGATACACTTCAGGAGCTGAGGCAATGCCAAATGGTAACCTTAGGAATCTGTATCTGCCAAATGGACTGTTGAATGTGCACAGTCTTGAACTTGCCTCGTCCAGTTTCATCTGCCAAAATCCTGATGATGCATCTAACTTGCTGAAATACTTTGCATTTGCAAACTGTGACATGATTTCCTCACGTGTAGGAAGCTTGAAGTGCTCTCTCTTTATTGCTCTGTTTAGATCTCTTGGATCCAGGCAAATTCTGAGCTTTCCATTCTTTTTGTCCACAACGATGAGGGAACTCACCCACTCAGTTGGCTCATCTATCTTCTGAATCACGTTCAGGCTTTCCATCCTGTCCAACTCTGCCTTCAGTTGCTTTTGAAGAGCAAACGGAACTTTTCTGCATGGATGTATGACCGTTGGCATACTTTTATCCACTCTGATCGTGTGTTCTCCTGGAAGGCAGCCTAGACCCTGAAATAGGTCGTTGTACTCTTTCATGAGTTCATCATAGACTGTCTCTCCTTCGCTTTCCACAACGAGGACTCTCTTTACCAGGTTCAGTCTCTCACAGGCTATTAAACCTAGTATGGCCTGCACATCCTTTGGCAGCACGATTAATGCTAGCGTGTGCTCTCTGTCCTTGTGTGTCACTTTGACAGTGCATCTTCCTTTCACTGGTATATTAGTACCTGAGTATCCTGTCACTTTCACTTTTATTCCATGTATCTTTGGTCTGGGTCTAATTTTCTTAAAATCAGTCTCTGATATCACATTAACTTGTGCTCCAGTATCCAATTTAAATGGAATGTGTATGTCATTCACTTTTAGTGTCAACATCCAGTCTCTTTTTTCTTCTTTGTTTTCAGACACAACATCCACATAGAACTCCTCTATCTCACTTTCATCTACTGTATGGACCTTGCTTTGTTGCGCTTGGTTCTTACAGCAACGGGCATAATGGTTGTTTTTGTTGCAACTATTGCATGTTTTACCATATGCTGGACACTTTTTTGGTGGATGCTGTGTACCGCATCGACTACATGACTTTCGATTGCCCCTTTCATTTTTGTTCGCTGGCCACGCCTCTTTTTTCACATTGGCGCTCTTTTTGTTAAACGGTTTGTGTCCGTTCTTTCTCACTGCATCCACGTTGCAGCTACTGTCACTGAACAGTTCCTTTGCCTGCGACTTCACAGTCTCTGTAGCCCTACACCATGCTATGGCTTTTCCCAGGTCTAGATCTTGCTCTCTTAGCAGTCTTTCCCTTAGACCATTATCTGGAATACCACACACCAGTCTGTCTTTTATCAGCGAGTCTGTCAGTCCCCCAAATTCACACGTTTTGCTTCTGTTTCTCAGTTCAGTCACATACTGATCAATAGTCTCTCCCGTTTTCTGTACACATGTGAAAAATCTGTGCCTCTCAAATGTCACGTTACGTTTAGGTATGCAGTAGGCCTCAAACTGTTCCATTATTTTATCCAGCTTCATTTTGCCTCCATCAGCAGCGAATGTGAAGTTATTATACACCTCCAGCGCTTCATCACCCACGACATGTAAGAACACTGACGCTTTCATTTTATCACTTTTCTCGTCAGCTCCGATTGCTGCTAAATACAACTCCAAACGTTGTTTGAACCTCCTCCAACTTTCAGCCACATTACCTGTCAACTGAAGCTTCGCCGGTAGGTGTAATCCTACCATTTTTCACTTCGTTAGCTATTCTCCAAAGGTAAGTAACGATGTTCTCTTTTGGCTTGCTAATATGTGGAGAGCTGATTTCGCTGGATAGCTTGCTTGCCACTATCTCGTCGAGTTGCTAACTTCAGATTTTTCCTCTTCATCTCTTTCAATCACTTCTTCTGACACCATGTATTGTTTTCTATGTGGGTTCAATGACGACACATTGATGAAAGAGTACGTCTTTTAATCTAAAGTGTCTTCAAGCATGTTAACAGTTTTACAGGAGACACCATCTTAGAGATCCATCTAAAACAAAACTAAAACTAAACTGCCTCTCTCACATGCCCTCTGCTGGTAAGGCATAAATAATCAAACAGGCAAATATGCTGGTAAGGCATAATAATCAAACAGGCAAATACCATCACTATTTGCTGATACCATTACACATACTTGCCCTCAGCCGGTGGATTGCCAAGGAGGCTGATGACCCGCGAGGCCGTGGCGCTGTCGAGAGCAGAGACCACGTAGTAATAATGGGTCGAATCCGCTGTAACCTCCCGGAGTGCAAACTGGGCTTCTGCCTGGAAAAACCATGCTGCTGGTTGCTGTTCCCAGAACTGCGGCAGTTTGAGGGCGACGGCATTCTTGTTCATTATGGAATCTCAACGAAAGTTGTCCGACGAGATCGGGGTCACCAATGAAGGAACGGAGGTTCCTATCCGAATAATGGAGTTCGACTCAGTGAATCAAAATAACAATGTTTAATAAACAACGAAGTTAGCTAGTAAACTACAGGAGAAGATGTACACAGGTCTGTTCAGGTTGCAAGGCATTCGACGACTGCTGGAAGGTTCTGGAAGCTGACGTCATGACGTCATCGCATTCTTCGCGCCACTGGCGGTCACGTGATCGGTGTCATGACGTCATCATGCAGAGTGCAGGAGTACATACAGTATAGTTAACAGACAGTTTACAGGTGCAGTCCACAGCTGCACTACACTGTAGTTAAAGGGATTATTGCTAATTGCCCTGAGTCTCTAGGTGGCTCCGCCACACCGCACTTTTACACACTGCCGCTTTACACACCGCCCCTTTTACACACTGCCCCTTTACAGACTGCTCCTTTTACACACCGCCCCTATACACACTGCCCCTTTTACACACCGCACTTTTACACATCGTCCCTTTTACACACCACCCCTTTTACACTCTGCCCCCTTTACACACCGCCCCTTTTACCCACTGCCCCTTTACACACCGCCCCTTTTACACACTGCCCCTTTTACACACTGCACTTTTACACACCGTCCCTTTTACACACCACCCCTTTTACACTCTGCCCCGTTTACGCACCGCCCCTTTTACCCACTGCCCCTTTTACACACTGCACTTTTACACACTGCCCCTTTTACACACCGTCCCATCTACACACTGCCCCTTTTACACACTGCACTTTTACACACTGTCCCTTTTACACACCACCACTTTTACACTCTGCCCCCTTTACACACCGCCCCTTTTACCCACTGCCCCTTTTACACACCGCACTTTTACACACTGCCCCTTTTACACACTGCCGATTTTACACTTCACCCCCTTTTACACATCACCCCTTTTACACATGCCCCCTCTTAGATACCGCCCCGTTTACACACCGCCCCTTTAACACATCACCCGCTTTACACATTGCCCCTTTTACACACTGCTGATTTTACACTTCACCCCCTTTTACACATCACCCCTTTTACACATCGCCCCCTTTTAGGTACCGCCCCTTTTACACACCGCCCCTTTTACACACCGCCCCTTTTACACATCGCCCGCTTTACACACTGCCCCTTTTACACACCGCACTTTTACACATTGCCCCTTTTACACACCGTCCCATTTACACACTGCCCCTTTTACACACCGCACTTTTACACACCATCCCTTTTACACACCACCCCTTTTACACTCTGCCCCCTTTACACACCGCCCCTTTTACCCACTGCCCCTTTTACACACCGAACTTTTACACATTGCCCCTTTTACACACTGCCGATTTTACACACCGCCCCCTTTTACACACTGCCCCTTTTAAACACCGCCCCCTTTTACACACTGCCCCTTTTACACACCGCCCCCTTTTACACACTGCCCCTTTTACACACTGCCCCTTTTACACACCGCCCCTTTTACACACTGCCCCTTTTACACATCGCCCCCTTTTACACATTGTCCCATTTACACACTGCCCCTTTTACACATCGCCCCTTTTTACACATCACCCCCTTTTACACATCGCCCCCTTTTACACACTGCCCCTTTTACACACCGTCCGATTTACACAATGCCCCTTTTACACGCTGCCCCTTTCACTCACCACCCCTTTTACACACCGCCCATTTTAAACACCGCCCCTTTACATCCCGCCCATTTTACACACTGCCCCTTTACACACTGCCCCTTTTACACACCGCCCCTATACACACTGCCCCTTTTACACACCGCACTTTTACACACTGCCCCTTTTACACACAGCCCCTTTTACACGCTGCCCCTTTACACACCGCCCCTTTTACACACCGCCCCTTGTATACATCGCCCCTTTTACACATCGCCCCTTTTACACACTGCCCCTTTACACACCGCCCCTTTACACTGTAATGATATCAGCAAATAGTGATGATATTTGCCTGTGTTTGATTACTTATGCCTTACACCATATTTTTCTGTGTTTTTGATTACTTGTGCCTGACCAGCAGAGGTCATGTGAGAGACAAGCAGTCCAGAGGAGTTTTACTTTCAGTTTCATTCTAGATGCATCACAGCATAGTGTGTTCTGTAAAAAGCTGTAGAAATTCTTGAACAAGACTTTAGATTAAACAACATTCTCTTTCAGAAATGAGTCTTTATTGATCCCAAAAAGAAATCAATACATGATGTCAGAAGTGGCTGAATGAGAAAAAATCTGAAGTTAGTAACTCGATGGGACAGTGAAAGCAGTTGTGGCAAGTAAGCGAAATCAGCTCTCCACATATTAGCAAGCCAGAAGAGAACATCGTTGCTTATCATTAGAGAATAGCTAACGAAGTGAAAGAATGGAAGGTTTACACCCACCGGCGACGCTTCAATTGACAGGTAATGTGGCTGAAAATTGGAGGAGATTCAAACGTGTAGGGTTGTATTTATCAGCAATCGGAGCTGACGATAAAAGTAATAAAAAGAAATCGTCACTGTTTTTACATGTTGTGGGTGATGAAGCGCTCGAGGTGTATAATAACTTCACATTTGATGCTGATGGAGACAAAATGAAGCTAGATAAAATAATGGAACAGTTTGAGGCCTACTGCATACCTAAACGCAACGTGACCTTTGAGAGGCACAAATTTTTCACATGTGCACAGAAAATAGGTGAGACTATTGATCAGTATGTGACTGAACTGAGAAACCGGAGCAAATCGTGTGAATTTGGGGGACTCACAGAGTCGCTGATAAAAGACAGACTGGTGTGTGGTATTCGAGATAATGGCCTAAGGGAAAGACTGCTAAGAGAGCAAGATCTAGACCTGGGAAAAGCCATAGCACTGTGTAGGGTTACAGAGACTGTGAAGTTGCAGGCAAAGGAGCTGTTCAGTGACAGTAGCTGCAACATGGATGCAGTGAGAAAGAACGTATACAAACCGTTTAACAAAGAGAGCGCCAATGTGAAAAAAGAGACGTGGCCAGCAAACAAAAATGAAAGGGACAATCGGAAGTCATGTAGTCGATGCGGTGCACAGCATCCACCAAGAAAGTGTCCAGCATATGGTAAAACATGCAATAGATGCAACAAAAACAACCATTATGCCCGTTGCTGTAAGAACCAAGCGCAACAAAGCAAGGTCCATACAGTAGATGAAAGCGAGATAGAGGAATTCAATGTAGATGTTGTGTCTGAAAACAAAAAAGAAAGAGACTGGATGTTGACACTAAAAGTGAATGACATACACATTCCATTTAAATTGGATACTGGAGCACAAGTTAACGTGATATCAGAGACCGATTTTAAGAGAATTAGACCCAGACCAAAGTTACATGGAATACAAGTGAAAGTGATCGGATACTCAGGTACTGATATACCAGTGAAAGGAAAATGCATTGTCAAAGTAACACACAAGGACAGAGAGCACACGCTAGCATTAATCGTGGTGCCAAAGGATGTGCAAGCCATACTAGGGTTAAAAGCCTGTGAGAGACTGAACCTGGTAAAGAGAGTCCTCGTTGTGGAAAGCGAAGGAGAGACAGTCTATGATGAACTCATGAAAGAGTACAAAGACCTATTTAAGGGTCTAGGCTGCATTCCAGGAGAACACACGATCAGAGTAGATAAAAGTATGACACCGGTCATACATCCATGCAGAAAAGTTCCGTTTGCTCTTCAAAAGCAACTGAAGGCAGAGTTGGACAGGATGGAAAGCCTGAACGTGATTCAGAAGATAGATGAGCCAACTGGGTGGGTGAGTTCCCTCGTCGTAGTGGACAAAAAGAATGGAAAGCTCAGAATTTGCCTGGATCCAAGAGATCTAAACAGAGCAATAAAGAGAGAGCACTTCAAGCTTCCTACACATGAGGAAATCATGGCACAGTTTGCAAATGCAAAATATTTCAGCAAGTTAGATGCGTCCTCAGGATTTTGGCAGATGAAGCTGGACGAAGCAAGTTCAAGACTGTGCACGTTCAACACTCCATTTGGCAGATACAGATTCCTAATGTTACCATTTGGCATTGCCTCAGCTCCTGAAGTGTATCACAAGACTATCCATATGATCTATGAGCACCTGGAGGGAGTTGATACATCAATGGATGACATCATAGTATGGGGAACCACGAGAACTGAGCATGACGAGAGACTGAAAAAATGATGGAAGCAACAAGGAAAACAAACCTGAAGCTGAATAGAGAGAAATGCCAGCTCGGGGTGACAGAACTGACATTCGTGGGAGATATCCTTAGCAGTGAGGGCATCAGACCAGATCCCAGAAAGGTGTCCGCCATTGAGAATATGCCAAGGCCACAATGCAAAAAGGACGTGCAGAGGTTTAATGGAATGATCAACTACATGGGTAAATTCATATCCAACCTCTCAGAAAAAATAGCGCCACTGAGAAGACTAACTGAAAAGAACATAGAATGGGAATGGAATCATGAGCATGAGAAGTCATGGAGCGATCTAAAGAAACTGCTCACAGAGGAACCAGTTCTGAGGTTTTATGACCCAGCGAGACCCATCAAGATATCATCAGATGCATCACAGAGTGGGCTCGGTGCCGTTCTTCTGCAACAATATGACTACTGGCAACCTATTGCATATGCATCGCGCTCAATGACAGACGCGGAGACGCGATATGCTCAAATAGAAAAGGAGCTGCTCAGCATCACATACGCCTGTGAAAGATTTCACCAGTTTGTGGCAGGACAAGCAATCAGTGTAGAGACTGACCATAAGCCCTTGATTGCATTGTTCCAAAAGCCACTAAATGAGTGTCCCCTTAGAATACAAAGAATGATGATCAGGCTGCAATGCTATACACTGAATGTTGCGTACACACCGGGAAAGCTGATGTATACAGCAGACACGTTGTCCAGAGCTGTTGACCCAAGTGAGCCCGCAAACACCACAATGGATGAAAAAGTGAATGCCTACGTGGACATGATCACAAGTGCACTGCCCATAGCAGATGCAAAAATGGAGCTCATAAAGACTGAGACAAACAAAGATGAAACAATGAGACGACTGAGAAAAAGCATCTTGGATGGATGGCCCAACATGAAGCAAGACTGCTCACCTGATATAGCAGAGTACTGGAACTGCAGGGCAGAACTATCAGTGGTCGAAGACATCATCTACAAAGGAAGTAAAATAGTTATCCCAAAGAGTCTGAGAAGAGAGATGCTAAAAAAGATCCATGGAGGACATCTGGGAATCGAAAAGTGTAAGAAAAGAGCACGAGAGGTGATGTACTGGCCACGAATCAACCAAGATGTGACAAATGAGGTGTCAAACTGCACAATATGCCTGAAATATCGAGCAAGCAATCCGGTAGAACCACTAAAGCCACACCCAGCACCAGACAGACCTTACCAGAAGGTAGGCGCTGACCTATTCGTATGTCAAGGGAAGGACTATCTTGTCGTCACCGACTATTACTCCCTGTATCCAGAGGTTTGTAGACTGTACACCACCACTGCAGAAGCTGTGATAAGAAGTATGAAAGCCATATTCTCCAGACATGGCGTGGCAAGCGAGGTCTTCACAGACAACGGACCCCAGTTTAACAATGCAAATTTCCGACACTTTGCCAAAGAGTGGGACTTTGTCCACACAACGTCAAGTCCTCACTATCCACAGTCCAATGGATTAGTGGCAAAATCGGTCCAGACAGTGAAAAGACTGATGTACAAGGCAAAAGACAGTGGAACTGACTTCTACCAAAGCATGCTTGTATACCGCACAACGCCGCTCGAGTGTGGTATGTCACCAGCCCAACTCCTGATGGGACGTCGGCTAAGGTCAAACCTACCCATCCCGGAGAACCTCCTGAAAACAAAAGAGGGGGAGACAGTGAGGAATTTCAAAGAGCAACAGAAAGAAAAGCAAAAGTATTACTATGACAGAGGAACACAAAACCTACCTGAACTCCACACTGGTGACCAAGTAAGGTTGAAAGACAAAACAAACACATGGACTCAGAAGGGAACTGTCCTGAGTGAAGTTCAACCAAGATCATACACCATTCAGACAGATGAGGGTGCTGTTCTGAGAAGAAATCGTCGAGATCTTCTCATGGGACCAGCCACAGCAGGTCAAGAGACTGATACTGGTGAACAACCTGATCACACAGCTGAGAACCAATCATCTGAGGCAACAACTCAGATTCAAGGACAATCAATCAGAAAATCCTCAAGACACGTGAAGCCTCCTGAGAGACTCATTGAGCAAATTTAAGGACTATTGTTAAAGAAGGAAGTAATGTTATCTTATTCTTTCTTCAAGTTCTAGTGTATTGACATATTTCAGGTGAACACACAAAGCAAGGGTAAAAAACTTTGATCATAATAATGATAATGTAAGTTCATTAAATGTTGTTAGTTAAAAGTAAAATACTTTTGTTTTAAGAAAGGGAGATGTAATGATATCAGCAAATAGTGATGATATTTGTCTGTGTTTGATTACTTATGCCTTACAGCATATTTGTCTGTGTTTTTGATTACTTGTGCCTGACCAGCAGAGGTCATGTGAGAGACAAGCAGTCCAGAGGAGTTTTACTTTCAGTTTCATTCTCGATGCATCACAGCATAGTGTGTTCTGTAAAAAGCTGTAGAAAGTCTTGAACAAGAATTTAGATTAAACAACATTCTTTCAGAAATGAGTCTTTATTGAACCCAAAAAGAAATCAATACATACACATCATCCCCTTTTACACACCGCCCCTTTACACACTGCCCTTTTACACACTGCCCCTTTACAAAGCCCCCCTTTTACACACTGCTCCTTTAAACACTGCCCCTTTTACACACCGCCGCTTGTACACACCGTCCGATTTACACAGCACCCCTTTACACACCACCCCTTTTACACATTGCCCCCTTTCACACACCACACAATTTACACACCGCCCCTTTTTACATACCGCCCCTTTTAAACACTGCCCCTTTACAACTTCGCCCCCTTTCACACACCACCCCTTTTACACACTGCCCCTTTTACACACCGTCCGATTTACACAATGCCCCTTTTACACACTGCCCCTTCCACTCACCACCCCTTTTACACACCGCCCATTTTAAACACCGCCCCTTTACACAATGCCCCTTTTACACACCGCCCCTTTTACATACCGCCCCTTTTACACACCACCCTTTTTACACATGGCCCCTTTTACACACCGCCCCTTTTACACACCACCCTTTTTACACGCGGCCTCTTTTACACACCACCCCTTTTACACACCACCCCCTTTTACGCATTGCCCCTTTTACACATCTCCCCTTTTACACTCCACCACTTTTACACACCACACTTTTACACACTGCCCCTTTTACACACCGCCCATTTTGCACACTGCCCCTTTTACACACCATCCAATTTACACACTGCCCCTTTTACACACTGCTCATTTTAAAAAGCACCCCTTTACACACCGCCCCTTTTACACACTGCTCCTTTTAAAAAGCACCCCTTTTACACACCGCCCCTTTTACACACCACCCCTTTTACACACCGCACTTTTACACCCTGCCCCTTTTACACACCGCCCCCTTACACACCGCCCCTTTTACACACCATCCGATTTACACACTGCCCCTTTTACAAAGCACCCCCTTTACACACGCCCCTTTTCCCACCGCCCCTTTTACACACTGCCCCCTTTACACACGCCCCCTTTTACACACCGCCCCTTTTACACACCACTCCTTTTACACACCGCCCTTTTACATACCGCCCCTTTTACACACTGCCCCTTTACACACTGCCCCTTTTACACACCGCCCCTATACACACTGCCCCTTTTACACACCGCACTTTTACACACTGCCCCTTTTACACACAGCCCCTTTTACACACTGCCCCTTTACACACCGCCCCTTTTACACACTGCCCCTTTACAGACTGCCCCTTTTACACACCACCCCTATACACACTGCCCCTTTTACACACTGCACTTTTACACACCGTCCATTTTACACACCGCCCCTTTTACCCACCATCCCTTTTACACACCACCCCTTTTACACCCTGCCCCTTTTACACACCGTCCCATCTACACACTGCCACTTTTGCACTTCACCCCTTTACACACCGCCCCCTTTACACTCTGCCCCTTTTACACATCGCTCCCTTTTACATACCGCCCCTTTTACATGCCGCCCCTTTTACACATCGCCCGCTTTACACACTGCCCCTTTTAGACCCCGCCCCTTTTACACACTGCCCCTTTTACACATCGCCCCCTTTTACACATCACCCCCTTTTACACAACACCCCCTTTTACACACCGCCCTTTTACAAACTGCCTCCTTTACACACCGCCCCTTTTACACACTGCCCCTTTTACACATCGCCCTTTTTCCACACCACCCCCTTTACACACTGCCCCTTTACACACCGCCCCTTTACATATTGCCCCCTTTTACACACCGCCCCTTTTACACACCGCCCCTTTACACACCGCCTTTTTACACACTGCCCCTTTACACACCACCCCTTTTACACACCACTCGTTTAAACACTGCCCCTTTTACACACTGCACTTTTACACACTGCCCCTTTTACACATCGTCCCATCTACACACTGCCCCTTTTACACACCGCACTTTTACACACCATCCCTTTTACACACCACCCCTTTTACACTCTGCCCCCTTTACACACCGCCCCTTTTACCCACTGCCCCTTTTACACACCGCACTTTTACACACTGCCCCTTTTACACACTGCCGATTTTACACTTCACCCCCTTTTACACATCACCCCTTTTACACATTGCCCCCTTTTACACACCACCCCTTTTACACATCGCCCGCTTTACACACTGCCCCTTTTACACACCGCCCCTTTTACACACCGCCCCTTTTACACATCGCCCCTTTTACACACCGCCCCTTGTATACATCGCCTCTTTTACACATCGCCCCTTTTACACACCGCCCCTTTACACACCGCCCCTTTACACACCGCCCCTTTACACACTGCCCCTTTACTCACCGCCCCTTTACACATCATCCCCTTTTACACACCGCCCCTTTTACACATCGCCCCCTTTTAGGTACCGCCCCTTTTACACATTGCCCGCTTTACACACTGCCCCTTTTACACACCGCACTTTTACACATTGCCCCTTTTACACACCGTCCCATCTACACACTGCCCCTTTTACACACCGCACTTTTACACACCGTCCCTTTTACACACCACCCCTTTTACACTCTGCCCCCTTTACACACCGCCCCTTTTACCCACTGCCCCTTTTACACACCGCACTTTTACACATTACCCCTTTTACACACTGCCGATTTTACACACCGCCCCCTTTTACACACTGCCCCTTTTAAACACCGCCCCCTTTTACACACTGCCCCTTTTACACACTGCCCCTTTTACACATTGTCCCATTTACACACTGCCCCTTTTACACATCGCCCCCTTTTACACATCGCCCCCTTTTACACACCGCCCCTTGTATACATCGCCCCTTTTACACATCGCCCCTTTTACACACCGCCCCTTTACACACCGCCCCATTACACAATGCCCCTTTACACACCGCCCCTTTACACATCATCCCCTTTTACACAGCGCCCCTTTTACACACCGCCCCTTTTACACACCGCTCCTTTAAACACTGCCCCTTTTACACACCGCCGCTTGTACACACCGTCCGATTTACACAGCGCCCCTTTACACACCACCCCTTTTACACATCGCCCCCTTTCACACACCACACAATTTACACACCGCCCCTTTTACATACCGCCCCTTTTAAACACTGCCCCTTTACAACTTCGCCCCCTTTCACACACCACCCCTTTTACACACTGCCCCTTTTACACACCGTCCGATTTACACAATGCCCCTTTTACACGCTGCCCCTTTTACACACCGCCCCTTTTACACACCACCCTTTTTACACATGGCCCCTTTTAAACACCGCCCCCTTTTACACATCCCCCCTTTTACACTCCACCACTTTTACACACCACACTTTTACACACTGCCCCTTTTACACACCGCCCCCTTACACACCACCCCTTTTACACACCGCCCTTTTACACACTGCCCCTTTTACACACCGCCCCCTTTTAAACACCGCCCCCTTTTAAACACCGCCCCCTTTTACACATCCCCCCTTTTACACACCACACTTTTACACACTGCCCCTTTTACACACCGCCCCCTTACACACCACCCCTTTTACACACCGCCCTTTTACACACTGCCCCTTTTACACACCGCCCCCTTTTAAACACCACCCCTTTTACACACCACCCCTTTTACACACTGCCCCTTTACACACTGCCCCTTTTACACACCACCCCTATAAACACTGCCCCTTTTACACACTGCACTTTTACACACCTTCCATTTTACACACCACCCCTTTACACACCGCCCTTTTACATACTGCCCCTTTACAGACCACCCCTTTTACACACCGCTCCTTTAAACACTGCCCCTTTCACACACCACCCCTATAAACACTGCCCCTTTTACACACTGCACTTTTACACACCTTCCATTTTACACACCACCCCTTTACACACCGCCCTTTTACATACTGCCCCTTTACAGACCACCCCTTTTACACACCGCTCCTTTACACACTGCCCCTTTTACACACCACCCCTATAAACACTGCCCCTTTTACACACTGCACTTTTACACACCTTCCATTTTACACACCACCCCTTTACACACCGCCCTTTTACATACTGCCCCTTTACAGACCACCCCTTTTACACACCGCTCCTTTAAACACTGCCCCTTTCACACACCGCCGCTTTTACACACCGCCCCTTTTACACCGCCTCTTTTACACACCGCCCTTTTACAAACCGTCCATTTTACACACCGCCCCTTTTACACACCGCCCCTTTTACACACCACCTCCTTTACACACCAGCCCTTTTACACACCACCTCCTTTACACACCGCCCCTTTTACACATCGCCCCTTTTACACACTGCCCCTTTACACCCTTTTACACACTGCCCCTTTTACACACCGCCCCCTTTACACACCGCCCATTTTACACATTACCCCTTTTACACACTGCCCCCTTTTACACACCGCCCCTTTTACACACTGCCCCTTTTACGCACTGCCCCCTTTTACACACTGCCCCTTTTGCACATCGCCCCCTTTTACACACTGCCCCTTTTACACACTGCCCCCTTTACACACTGCCCCTTTTGCACATTGCCCCTTTTGCACATCGCCCCCTTTTACACACTGCCCCTTTACACACAGCCACTGTTACACACTGTCCCTTTTACACATTGCCCCCCTTTTACACACTGCCTCTTTTGCACACCGCCCCTTTTATACACCCCCCTTTTACACACTGCCCCTTTTTACACACTGCCCCCTTTAAACATCGCCCCCTATTTCACACTGCCCCTTTTACACACGGCCCCTTCACACAGTGCCCCATTTACACACTGCCCCTTTTACACACCGCCCCTTTTACACACTGCCCGTTTTAAACACCGCCCCCTTTACACACTGCCCCTTTTACACACCTCCCCCTTTTACACACGGCCCCTTTTACACACCGCCCTTTTACAAACCGCCCATTTTACACACCGCCCCTTTTACACACCGCCCCTTTTACACATTGTGCCTTTTACACACCGCCCCTTCTACACACCGCCCATTTTACACAATGCCCATTTTACACACCGTCCCTTTTACACACCACCCCTTTTACACCGCCCCTTTTATACACCCCGCCCCTTTTACACTGCCCCTTTTACACACTGCCCCTTTTACACACAGCCCCTTTTACACAGTGCCCCATTTACACACTGCCCGTTTTAAACACCGCCCCCTTTACACACTGCCCCTTTTACACACCTCCCCCTTTTACACACGGCCCCTTTTACACACCGCCCTTTTACAAACCGCCCATTTTACACACCACCCCTTTTACACTGCCCCTTTTACACACTGCCCCTTTTATACACCGCCCTTTTACACACCGCCCCTTTTACACACCGCCCCTATTACACACCACCCCTTTACACTGCCCCTTTTACACACCGCCCTTTACAAACCGCCCATATTACACACCGCCCCTTTTACACACCGCCCCTTTTACACACCGCCCCTTTTACACGCTGCCCCTTTTACACACCACCCCTTTTACACATGGCCCCTTTTAAACACCGCCTCCTTTACACACCCGCCTCTTTTACACATCGCCCCTTTTACACATCGCCCCTTTAACACACACGACCCCTTTTACACACCGCCCCTTTTACACACTGCCCCCTTTACACACTGCCCTATTACACACTTTTACACACCGCCCCTTTTACACACCGCTACCTTTACACACCGCCCATTTTACACATTGCCCCTTTTACACGCTGCCCCCTTTTACACACCACCCCTTTTACACACCGCCCCCTTTACACACTGCACCTTTTACACACGACCCCTTTTACACACCGCCCCTTTTACACACCACCCCTTTTACACACCACCCCTTTTACACACGGCCACTTTTACACAGCGCCCCTTATACACAGCGCCACTTTTACACATCACCCCTTTTACACACCGCCATTTTACACACCGCCCATTTTACACACCGCCCCTTTTACACACCGCCCCTTTTACACACTGCCCCTTTTACACACGGCCCCCTTCCACACCGCCCCTTTTACACACCGCCTCTTTTACGCACCACCCCTTTTACATATTGCCCCTTTTACACACCGTCCGATTTACACACTGCCCCTTTTATACACTGCCCCCTTTACACACCGCCCATTTTACATACCAACCATTTTACACTGCCCCTTTTACACACTGCGCCTTTTACACACTGCCCCTTTTACACACCACCCCTTTTACACACCGCCCATTTTACATACCAACCATTTTACACTGCCCCTTTTACACACTGCGCCTTTTACACACTGCCCCTTTTACACACCACCCCTTTTACACACTGCCCATTTTACACACCGCCCCTTTTACACCGCCCCTTTTACACACCGCCCCTTTTACACGCCGCACTTTTACACACCGCCCATTTTACACACCGCCCCTTTTACACACCGCCCCTTTTACACACTGCCCGATTTACACACTGCCCGATTTACACACCATCCGATTTACACACTGCCCCTTTTATACACTACCCCCTTTACACAACGCCCATTTTACACACCACCCCTTTTACACTGCCCCTTTTACACACCACCCCTTTTACACACTGCCCATTTTACACACAGCCGCTTTTACACACTGCCCATTTTAAACACCGCCCCTTTTACACATCGCCACTTTTACACACCGCCCCTTTTACACCGCCCCTTTTACACACCGCCCCTTTTACACACTGCCCCCTTTACACACTGCCCCTTTACACCCTTATACACACTGCCCCTTTTACACACCGCCCCCTTTACACATCGCCCCCTTTTACACATCGCCCCCTTTTACACACCGCCCCTTGTATACATCGCCCCTTTTACACATCGCCCCTTTTACACACCGCCCCTTGTATACATCGCCCCTTTTACACATCGCCCCTTTTACAGACCGTCCATTTTACACACTGCCCATTTTACACACAGCCGCTTTTACACACCGCCCCTTTTACACACCGCCCTTTTACAAACCGCCCATTTTACACACCGCCCCTGTTACACACCGCCCCTTTTACACATCGCCCCTTTTACACATCGCCCCTTTTACACACGGCCCCTTTTACACACTGCCCCTTTTACACACTGCCCCTTTACACCCTTATACACACCACCCCTTTTACACACCGCCCTCTTTACACACCGCCCATTTTACACATTGCCCCTTTTACACATTGCCCCTTTTACACACCGCCCCTTTTACACCGCCCCTTTTACACACCGCCCTTTTACACACTGCCCCTTTTACACCGCCCCTTTTACACACCGCCCCTTTTACACACTGCCCCTTTTACACACCGCCCTTTTACTCACCGCCCCTTTTACACACTGCCACTTTTGCACACCGCCCCTTTTATACACCCCCCTTTTACACACTGCCCCTTTTTACACGCTGCCCCCTTTACACATCGCCCCCTTTTTCGCACTGCCCCTTTTACACACCGCCCCTTTTACACACGGCCCCTTTTACACACGGCCCTTTTTACACATCCCCCCTTTACACACCGCCCCATTTACACACTGCCCCTTTTACACACTGCCCCTTTTACACACTGCCCCTTTTTCACACTGCCGCTTTTACACTCCGCCCCTTTTACACACGGCCCCTTTTACACACGGCCCCTTTTTACACATCCCCCCTTTACACACCGCCCCATTTACAAACTGCCCCTTTTACACACTGCCCCATTTACACACTGCCCCCTTTACACATTGCCCCTTTTACACCCTGCCCCTTTTACATGCTGCCCCTTTTACACACCACCCCTTTTACACATGGCCCCTTTTAAACACCGCCTCCTTTACACACCGCCCCTTTTACACCCGCCTCTTTTACACATCGCCCCTTTTACACATCGCCCCTTTTACACACTGCCCCTTTAACACACACGACCCCTTTTACACACCGCCCCTTTTACACACTGCCCCCTTTACACACTGCCCTATTACACACTTTTACACACCGCCCCTTTTACACACCGCTACCTTTACACACCGCCCATTTTACACATTGCCCCTTTTACACGCTGCCCCCTTTTACACACCGCCCCTTTTACACACCGCCCCCTTTACACACTGCACCTTTTACACACGACCCCTTTTACACACCGCCCCTTTTACACACCGCCCCTTTTACACACCACCCCTTTTACACACCGCCCCTTTTACACACGGCCACTTTTACACAGCGCCCCTTATACACAGCGCCCCTTTTACACATCGCCCCCTTTTACACATCGCCCCCTTTTACACACCGCCCCTTGTATACATCGCCCCTTTTACACATCGCCCCTTTTACAGACCGTCCATTTTACACACTGCCCATTTTACACACAGCCGCTTTTACACACCGCCCCTTTTACACACCGCCCTTTTACAAACCGCCCATTTTACACACTGCCCCTTTTACACACCGCCCCTGTTACACACCGCCCCTTTTACACATCGCCCCTTTTACACATCGCCCCTTTTACACACGGCCCCTTTTACACACTGCCCCTTTTACACACTGCCCCCTTTACACACTGCCCCTTTACACCCTTATACACACCACCCCTTTTACACACCGCCCTCTTTACACACCGCCCATTTTACACATTGCCCCTTTTACACACCGCCCCTTTTACACACCGCCCCTTTTACACACTGCCCCTTTTACACCGCCCCTTTTACACACCGCCCTTTTACACACCGCCCCTTTTACACACTGCCCCTTTTACACACCGCCCTTTTACTCACCACCCCTTTTACACACTGCCACTTTTGCACACCGCCCCTTTTATACACCCCCCTTTTACACACTGCCCCTTTTTACACACTGCCCCCTTTACACATCGCCCCCTTTTTCGCACTGCCCCTTTTACACACCGCCCCTTTTACACACGGCCCCTTTTACACACGGCCCTTTTTACACATCCCCCCTTTACACACCGCCCCATTTACACACTGCCCCTTTTACACACTGCCCCTTTTACACACTGCCCCTTTTACACACTGCCCCTTTTTCACACTGCCGCTTTTACACTCCGCCCCTTTTACACATGGCCCCTTTTACACACGGCCCCTTTTTACACATACCCCCTTTACACACCGCCCCATTTACAAACTGCCCCTTTTACACACTGCCCCATTTACACACTGCCCCCTTTACACATTGCCCCTTTTACACACCACCGCTTTTACACACCTCCCCCTTTTACACACGGCCCCTTTTACACACCGCCCTTTTACAAACCGCCCATTTTACACACCGCCCCTTTTACACACCACCCCTTTTTCACACCGCCTCTTTTACACACTGCCCCTTTTACACACCACCTCCTTTACACACCGCCCCTTTTACACATCGCCCCTTTTACACACTGCCCCTTTTACACACGACCCCTTTTACACACGGCCCCTTTTACACACTGCCCCCTTTACACACCGCCCCTTTTACACATCGCCTCTTTTACACACTGCCCCTTTTACACACCGCCTCCTTTACACACCGCCCCTTTTACACATCGCCTCTTTTACACACTGCCCCTTTTACACACGACCCCTTTTACACACTGCCCCCTTTACACACTGCCCCTTTACACACCGCCACTGTTACACACTGTCCCTTTTACACATTGCCCCCCTTTTAAACACTGCCCCTTTTACACACTGCCCCTTTTATACACCCCCCTTTTAAACACTGCCCATTTTTACACACTGCCCCCTTTACACACCGCCCCCTTTTTCACACTGCCCCTTTTACACACCGCCCCTTTTAAACACGGCCCCTTTTACACACAGCCCCTTTTACACATGGCCTCTTTTACACACTGCCACTTTTACACATTGCCCCTTTTACACATCACCCCTTTTACACATCATCTGATTTCCACGCCGTCCGATTTACGCACTGCCCTTTTTATACACTGCCCCCTTTACACATCGCCCCTTTTACACACCACCCCTTTTACACACCACACTCTTGCTCACTGCCCCTTTTACACACCGCCCCCTTACACACTGCCCCTTTTACACATCACCCCTTTTACACACCGCCCATTTTACACATCATCTGATTTACACACTGCCCCTTTTACACACTGCCCATTTGACACACCACCCCTTTCACACACTGCCCCTTTACACACCGCCCCTTTTACTCACTGCCCCCTTTACACACTGCCCCTTTTAAACAACGCCCCTTTACACACTGCCCCTTTTACAAACCGCCCCTTTTACTCACTGCCCCCTTTACACACTGCCCCTTTTAAACAACGCCCCTTTACACACTGCCCCTTTTACAAACCGCACTTTTACACACTATCCCTTTTACACACGGCCCCTTTTACACACCGCACTTTTACACACTGCCCCATTTACACACCGTCCCAACTGCACACTGCCATTTTTACACCCCCCCTCTTTACACACCGCCCCTTTTACACACTGCCCCCTTTACACACTGCCCCTTTTACACACTGCCCCTTGCACACAACGCCCCTTTTACATCTGCCCCTTTACACACCACCCCTTTTACCCACCGCCTGTTTTACACACCGCACTTTTACACACTGCCCCTTTTACACAGCATCCCATCTACACACTGCCACTTTTACACACTGCCCCTTTACACACCGCCCCTTTTACACCCCGCAGTTTTACACACTGCCCCTTTTACACACTGCCCCTTTTTCACACTGCCCCCTTTACACACTGCCCCCTTTACACACTGCCCCTTTTACACACCGGCCCTTTTACACACCGTCCGATTTACACACTGCCCCTTTTACACACTGCCCCTTTTCCACACCGCCCCTTTACACACCGCCCTTTTTATGCACCGCCCCATTTACACACTACTCCCTTTTACACACCAGCCCCTTTACACACCACCCCTTTTACACACTGCCACTTTTACACTCCGCCCCCTTTATACACACTGCCCCTTTTACACACCGCCCCTTTTACCCACCGCCCCTTTTACCCACCGCCCCTTTTACACACTGCACATTTACACACTGCCCCTTTTACACACTGTCCCGTTTACACACTGCCACTTTTACACACTGCCCCCTTTACACACTGCCCCCTTTACACACTGCCCCTTTTACACACTGTCCCGTTTACACACTGCCACTTTTACACACTGCCACTTTTACACACTGCCACTTTTACACACTGCCACTTTTACACACCGCCCCTTTTACACACCACCCCTTTTACACACCACCCCTTTTACACACCGCCACTTTTACACACCGTTCGATTTACACACCGCCCCTTTTACACACCGTCCCTTTTAGACACTGTCCGATTTACACACCACCACTTTTACACACCGCCCCTTTTACACACCACCCCCTTTACACACTGCTCCTTTTAAACACCGCCCCATTTGCACACCACCCTTTTACACACCGCCCTCTTTACACACCGCCCCTTTTACACACCACCCCTTTTACACACCGCCCCTTTACACACCACCCCTTTACACACCACCCTTTTACACACCGCCCCTTTTACACACCGCCCCTTTACACACCACCCCCTTTACACACTGCCCCTTTACTGACCGGCCCTTTTACACACCGTCCGATTTACACAATGCCCCTTTTACACACCACCCTTTTACACACTGCCCCCTTTACACACTGCCCCTTTTGCACACCGCCCCTTTACACCCAGTTACGCACCGCCCCTTTTACACACCGCCCCCTTTACACACTGCCTCTTTTACACACCGCCCCTTTTACACCCTTTTACACACCACCCCTTTTACACCCTTTTACACACTGCCCCTTTTGCACACTGCCCCTTTTACACACCATCCCTTTTACACACCGCCCCTTTTACACACCGCCCCCTTTACATGCTGTGCTATCTGAAGAGGCGCAGCTACCAACGGAAGGTGTGCCAAGTAATTCTGAGATGGCAGTGGGTTAGATTGTTATAATAGTCTACCGTCACATGCTAAATAGGTATGCCCTCAGCCCTTGAAGTTGTTTTCAGGTCAAATAACATTTGCAGGATAAATTATGAGGGATATTTTCATTTTGCTACTGCACTGTTTGTGCCTGTAAATGTGATGGGGCGGTACAAAGATGTCCCATCAACTTACTGCTGAATGTCTGGCCATTTCGATTTTTGAGTGGATCTCCATATAGATGGCCAGTGCTCCAGAAACATCTGGGGGCCTAATGAATCTGTATTTGGGGGTCAAATGACACAGTTTAGACCCTAACACATTTTGATGTTCATCAGCGCTGCCACCACTACCTCCTCAACCTGCCCATAAACCAAGGGTGGTACAGTTTAGCAGGCTACCATTTCCAGCGCTCATTAACTGCAGTAAGGGAGGGCTGGAAGCAGGTCTGACATTCGTTTATTCTTGATTCTTTTGGGAATTTGAGCCTTATGCACTTCTTTGACTTCAATTCCTTGCTGCTGAGTGGACTCTTTAAATTTCTCCACAAAAAAGCAGTACCATTGATCTCACCCCCCTGTTCCCCTCGATCTTTCCAGCCCTTCCCCTTAAGGTGCTGCTGCAGGCTCGGAATCAGTGTCAGTCCCACCAGATTTCCCAACCTCCCAAACGGAGATCTGCCTATAGGCAGCGCAATTAGCTCATCTATTCGGTGTTAATAAGATTCGACCACATAAGTCGATCGGGCCTCTCATCAACCGCCCGCCCGATCAAACGACAAAATTCGACCCTATATATCTCTTCATGGAATTTGTTCACAGTGAAGGAGCCCACAGATAGCCAGCTGCTCCCTGAGAAGAACGAAGATGGTAAAGCTCCTGTAAAGAAAGGGAATAGGGAACAAGTACTTAGATTGTCTCCTATCCAGTTTTGGATGAGAACAATCTATCACTTGAGTGGGCTGCCCTCTCTAACTTGACAGGGTAAATGCTGAGAGGATGTTTCCCCTAGTGGGGGAATCTAGAACGAGGGGGCATAGTTTCAGAATAAGGGGTTGCCCATTTAAGACGGAGATGAGGAGGAATTTCTTCTCTCAGAGGGTCGTGACTCTTTGGAATTCTCTTCCCCCAGAGAGCTGTGGAGGCAGAGTCAGTGAATATATTCAAGGCAGAGATTGACAGACATTTGAACTACAGGTGAGTCGAGGGTTATGGGGAGAGAGCGGGAAAGTGGTGTTGAGGCCAAAATTGGATCAGTCATGATCTTATTGAATGGCAGAGCATTCATTGGCCTATTCCTGCTCCTGTTTCTTATGTTTAACTTTGTGCCTTGTGCTGGGATTAGTTTTAAGGTCAATAAGGACTTCAATTTGTTTCATTAGCAGCAAAGATAACTGGAGCTGCGGTCTCAGCTGCTTCCTGCCGCCTGTTCAGGTTTGGGGAAGAAACACAGCAATGCAAACAAACGCTCACCTAGCTGAGTAAAGAGAACAGAACAACTGAAGTCTGATTCAGAATGGCCAAGTTAGGAGCAGCCAAAAGTATTTTACCTGCCTAGAGGCCACAAGTTAGGACAATTTATTAAAGTGCTACCATAGGCCCACTGAAGACACGCATCATTCAGAAGAAAAAAAGTACATAAAGCATGCTCAGGAACTGCTTCTAAAGCACCCAAACAGATTACATGAACACTCCATGGTAAGGCCCTCCAATGTAATTCAAAATTGTATAAATGGAAACATTTTTAGAAACTCACCATGTGGTAACTTGCTTTTGACCTGGGTCCTCAATCTCCACCACATTTTCAAGGAAAGGCACTGAACCAGGCTCTGAACCGGGCACTGAATCGGGCACTGAACCCGGCACTGAACCCGGCACTGAACCGGGCACTGAACCGGGCACTGAACCCGGCACTGAACCGGGCTCTGAACCGGGCACTGAACCGGGCACTGAGCCGGGCTCTGAGCCGGGCACTGAGCCGGGCTCTGAACCGGGCACTGAACCGGGCTCTGAACCGGGCTCTGAACCGGGCACTGAACCGGGCTCTGAACCGGGCACTGAACCGGGCACTGAACCGGGCACTGAGCCGGGCTCTGAACCGGGCTCTGAACCAGGCACTGAACCAGGCTCTGAACCCGGCACTCAACCGGGCTCTGAACCGGGCTCTGAACCGGGCTCTGAAGTGGGCACTGAACCGGGCACTGAACCGGGCTCTGAACCGGGCTCTGAACCGGGCACTGAACCGGGCACTGAACCAGGCACTGAACCAGGCTCTGAACCAGGCTCTGAACCAGGCACTGAGCCAGGCACTGAACCAGGCTCTGAACCAGGCCATTTCATTGCTAAACCTCACATCACAAAAATCGGACCTGCCCATTTCTACCCATGGGCAGTGGGACAGAGGCTGCTGGGAACTGAGTGTACATGAGCAAATGTCGTGTTTACTGAGTGGCCACAGAAATGTGCACATATACTGCAGCCCACATCAAGAAGGCAGCAATGATGAGGTCACATTTTTAAAATACTTTATTCGCTTACAACTTTTACAAATATATATATTGGACTCATGGGTTTATCTTTCGGATGAATACTTGAGGGGAAACCCTGATGGATTAGTTGGTAAGCACAGTGTCCAGTGTGGACCTGACCCATGCAGACCAAGGAGGTCTCTGATCTGTGTTAAAGGGGCTGAGAACAGGCAGGACTGCAGTACAGGGCACTACAATTTCCCTCGCTTCCCCTGCACTAGGGGGAGTAAAAAAATTAGCTGGGATTCCTGTCTCCTGCTGGAAAACGTGCATGTGTGAATTTCTGATGAGGACAGGCTTGGCCTGGGATGTAATGCCTCATATGGTTGAATAGCCAGTTGACAATTGGGCAGCACCCAGTACCCAAGGAACCATGCCTTAGTATGAGTCACTACCATCAGGAGAGAAGATGAGAAAATTGGAAGGCAAAGCCAATGAACAGATTAAAGCTACTTCAGAGCCCTAATCTGGAGATTTCCTTTAAACTTGCTTTTTGCAAAGTAAGTGTCGAGATTGAGTCTTTAAAATGATTGGGAGTAATCTCAAAGGATTTTAAAATGAGATGCACATGTAGCCTTTATGCATAGCTTAGCAGAGAGAGATGAATATACAGTCTAACACCACGGAAGTTTGCACGGCTTTGTGAGGGGAGATTTATTGCAGGCTCATGTCACAATACTCCATCAGTACTCGGAGACTACATGACAAATGGCAAATTAATTTGTCCGCTGAGGGGGATAATCCTAAACTGTCTTACTGCAGTTTGTTTTAAGTTGTGTCTGTTCGAAAACTGCTGAAAAGAGTCAGTGAGAAACAAAATGGAATCATGGATTAAATGGGCAACAGTGTCACTGATTGGCTGAGGGTGGATGATGTCATGGTCATGTGGTTACCGCATGGAGTTGGGGTACATGAGGAACTGCCTTAAGGAGAAATTGGCAGGACAGGAGCAAAGAACAAGGAACAGACAGTTTCAACACATGATCACCTGTTCTCCAAAGGATTCTGGGGGGGGGGGCCGCGGGTAACAGCCATCTTTTGTACTCACTGCCTTGTTACTAGGTGCACTGTAATCATACAAATTATTGATGCTACCGTATTGACGACCTGATCTACAGGGGTCGGTAAAATGAATTGAGTTCAGAGAATGACTCTGAACAATCATCAATGCAGAATTAGTGAAAGATTAGTACACACCCATAGATTGACAAGTATTACCACATGTGAGCAAGAGATGAAGGTCTAAATTGATTGAGCCCAGAACTGGCTGAATGTCTAAGCCCTGGTGACTAATCCTGAAATATGAATGCTCTCGGTACATTGGTATTTACGTAATGAGTAGCGGACAATCCAGTGTTGCAGGAGTTGAAAACGAGACGTGACAAATTTAGACGGTTTAATTTTAAAGCTGCAAGACTGCTACCTTGTGACTCAATGGACAAATGTGCTACGTAGTATGACATTGGGCTATACAGGCCACAGGGGTCCTAGATTCAAATCTTGGCCTGTGTCAGGCGAGCTGGGATGAGAGTGAAGATTTAATAGGAATCAGTATCCCTCAGCCAGGGAAGCGGGGGAAGGAAGAAAATCAGTCAGAATACTCCAGGGGGGGTAGAGTTTTCATTTTGCGTGCAATCAGGAAATTGCACCCAAAATGCGCTTGAAATTGCTCTGGTTAGGTTAGGGCTCAAGTTTCCGCTAAAATTCATTTGCATAATCATCAATGTAAAATCTTCCATGAACCAGTGCAATTGGGCAGCGTAATAGAACATAATTGGTTCTTTTTTTACCTTATCCATTAAAAAAAATTCCTTGATGTATTTAAGAGTGATCACCTGGTGCAGTTTTAATAATTCGGCAAAAATTAGCACTTTAATAAGTATGCAGTCCTCCAACCTGATTTAAAGTCACTGAAAATGACTTAAAAAACTATGCTGACCATTTAATGGTTTCATTGGTGTACACTTGTTAGCTTCTTAGTGAGATTAATATTTTTTGATATGAAAAATCTTTTAAAACTTGCCGACTAGTGCCTGTGCGCCTAAGAAACTGAACGCAATTTGAAGAGCCTTCCCTAACCAGTGGAATCTCGCAATTTTGACCTGGGGGCGTGGCCAGTTTTGTGGGCGGAACCTGATTTGGGCAAATTTAATCTTGAACAAGCGTAAAAGATCGGGGTAAACACAAACATAAGTGGTTTAGGGCGCAACTCACACATTTAAAAATTCCCCGATCTTTTGCGCTGGTTCGGCCAATTACCCCAGATTGCGCTGATGTTACTAACGTAAACAAGCAGGAACTCGACCCACTGATGTTCATCCAGTGACCTGTGGTGGAACACGTGTGGACACTGAATGATGATAATACAAAGGCTCAGCTATGATATCCTCCCGCGTTTACCTGTCAGCATTCATTGTCCAGGTTTGCAGATGTAGAATGATGACTTGGCTGAGGTACTAGAGGGCACCCATCCATTGAACAACATCTCAGCTTCAGTCAGCAGCTTAAGGAGAACAGAGACAACTGAGGGAGTTAAGGTAGAGGGGAAAATGATGCCACACCTCTCATAGATCTATTGTTGGAAAGCAAACTCTCTTGTTTTGAAGGTATGATTGGCAAGTGACTCGTATACAATGGTACAAATAAAGGGCAGGAAAAGACCAGTTGGTTCATCCAGCCTGTCCCATGCATGCACGGTGTGGCCGACATGAACCACCAGCTACTCCCCGCCCCGCCCCCACTGACCCCCACCTCCCCTTTCCTTTTGACTCCCTAAGACGATCGGTAAAGCTCCAGGAGACTTTAGTAACTGATATCACCAGTCACATCAACCGCATCTACCTTCTATAACTCGATGCCTTCCACTTGCAAGAACTCCTTCAGCTCCCTGTTGAAGGCCTGTAGCAAATCTGGACTTTCTGCACGTTCTGCCAATCTGTTCCACGACTCTCTGCAAAAGGAACTATTCCCTGGTGTCTAACCTAACTCTGTTTTTATATTATATACTGATGCCCACTAGTCCTCGTCTCCCTATCTAGCTCAAATAACTATCCACCTGAACAGAATTTATCCCCTTCATAACTTTAAAAGACTTCAATCATATCACCTCAAAGTCTACGTTTCGCCAGTGAATAAAGCCCTGGTTCCTGATAACTAAGAGCCCAGGGAATAAGAGCGGGTACTTATTGCCGCAATTAATGTCCTTAGGAGACATTAATGAGCTCTTTTTAAATTGTTTTTAACTTGGCTACAAATTTAACTTGAGCAGCGTGGGTTTCCCAACACTTGGGAAACTGACCAGTGAAACGGAGGCGCAATTGAGCCGCAGTTCAGGTGGGTATTTAAGCTTGTGATTGTTCCATCTGAATAAAATCTCACTTATTGCAGCTGGTGTCTCAGTTCCCTCTGACAAATGTTTGCCGGAGAGTGCTTGTGTGGATACAGCTTTTTTCAACCTTTGAGGATATCAAGTTTACAAGATCAGGATGAGAGGCACCTTGGATGTGTTTGACAGCACATCAAAAGAGGAAGACCATCGCCATCCACGGCAGCAACGATTTACAGTGGTGGGATCATCATGTGCACAGGAGAGAGGTGCACAGGAGAGAGATGCACAGGAGAGAGTTGAATCACTTTTCCTGAGCTGGTTAGGTCATTAAACCGCTTTCTATATTGCATCCATGACCTGGGCACAACACTCCTGCTGCTCACCTCCTCAGCTACCTCCAACCACGCCTTCTTGGTGAGAGCAGAGTCTTCCTCCCATTGATGGGGAAAAGTAAGTCCCTCCTCCTCCTGACTGCACCCAGCAGTAATTCCAGCGAGGTGTCATTAAATTGGGGTGCTGCCCTTGCTCTATGTCCACCATCCATCCTCAACACCTCCAATTTACATTTTGGCTGCGCAGCTTGGAGACGCGAAATCCGGAAGTCCAAATTAATTGGTTCAATTGAGTTGAGATTGCAGATTCCGACCCGTTCAGTTGACTTCTGGGTTCCCCCCATGCTGACTGGGATTTCCCAACTAAGGTGGAACCCAACATATCTGGATGCCATTTTTGTCCAGTAAGCCTGGTGGGACAGCCAAGGAAATTCAGCCCCATTGCTCACAAATTATGAGGAATTTAAATGGTGACTTCTTCATGCTTAAACTGTCCAATTTATTGGAAAGACCCTGTGCATAATAACTACGGATTGATGCACTTAAAGTCAATTCCTGATCCAGCTGAGAATGATGAGATGTGATTTTTGGAAAAAAAAATTGAACATATGTCAACTAGTGCCTTTGGACAGGAGCTGATGACTGATACAACTGGATGGCGTGTTCTCATTCCTGTAGTCTTCCACTCTCCTAACCTATTCGCGTTTTCCTCAAAACAGAATTTGAAGTTGGAAAAATGTGCAGGACCTGTCATCATGATCGGTATCTAAGTTACTGCTGCTTTGCGATTTTTTATTTTGCAACATCTAAATGCAGAACATTTTAGTCACATGCACGTGGTTACCCCTGTGGCTGGAAATTATGAACAAATTCCTAATAAATTGGATTGTCATACAAGTATAATCAACCATGGTGTGTCAAAAGAAATTACTTTCCATAAAAATTTCAGTCAGACTTGGACTCTTCAGAGGTGTTCTCCTTGAGTTGGCAACTTTCCTCCATACCTTCAGGCACATCATTTTCTAAGCAATGCCCAAGTTGCATGGCCGGTAAGGGCACTAGAGGAGCTCCATACTTCTCACAGCTTGTGTTCATTTCCACACTTTGATGGCATAAATTTTTCCAAAGATGGGCTTTTTTTCAGACTATTTGCTTTACTTTAGGATGAATCTTTAGGCACAGGCATGATGGGCCAAAAGGCCTTCTTCTATGTTGTAAGATTCTATGAATGAAGGCCCCAGCGCCCGAGCAGCTCTAGTGTCCTGAATAAGACATGGCCTGTTTTGATTATTGATAACTTGGTGAAGACTTTTGAAGGTTTGAGTTCTTAGATTGTGCATTCTGGTCCCAAGATCATCTAAATATATAACTTGGTCTAGCCCTGCCTACTCCAGTACCCCTTTCTACACCTGCCCTTGGTGAAGAGGGAGCTGGGTATCTGCTTGCTTTGGAGTGATTTTTGCATCTTTTGGTCAGATTTCATATCGTCAGTACTCAGTGTTTTTTAATCGCAGTTGATGTCATCATTTGTTGATGTTGTGGCAAAACCACCAATGGACTCCTGTACAAATGCATAACTGTCTTTAACCCAATGTTACAGCATCTATGTTTGTTTGCTGAGTGTAAATAAGCTTTCTGTAAAAGTCCTGAAACAACGCGATGACGTCATCACGTTGGTCACGTGATGCCCCGAACGGCGGGAAACGTGATGACGTCATGACGTCAGAGAGTGGGAGGTCCCTTATTCAGACCTCGTGTAACAAGCTGATGTAAAGACCTGTTTGCTGTTGCTCCTGCATGCTTTTGTTTTGTTCGCTTGTTTAATTAAATTCGGTTGATTTATTGAACTGACTCGACCTCAGTGCTTCAGTTAGGGATCGGTCGATTCCTACATTGGTGACCCCGAAGCTTCGCGGACGATTTTCGCGGAGGAAAGCTCGAGAACAAGATGGATGTGAATGCAGTGAGTTTGAAGCTCCCTCAATTTTGGGAACGACAGGCAGCCTCCTGGTTCGTGCAAGCGAAGGCTCAGTTCCAACTTCGGAACATTGTGCTGGATCAGACCCGTTATCTTTACGTGGTCTCCGCACTAGACAGCTCGACGGCTTCCCGAATCATCAGCCTGCTGGAGACCCCGCCCATGGATAACAAGTATGAAATGCTTAAGGCGTGCCTTATGCAAATATTCGGTCTCACGAAGGCGGAGCGCGCGCGACGCTTGCTCGCACTCCCCGGGTTAGGCGACGCTAAGCCTTCCGAGTTGATGAGCCAAATGCTCACACTCCTCGGGTCTGAGCCGCAGTGTTTTCTGTTTCGGGAACTGTTCCTGAGCCAGCTCCCCGAGCAGGTGCAAGCAGCCCTCACCAGGTCGGAGGCTACGGATGGTGTAGTGCTCGCGGCCGAAGCCGACACCATTTACGCGGTAATGCAGCATTACTGTGCCACCTCAAAGCGTCCTGCCTCGAAGAACCCCGCCTCGGCGTCTCCACAGACTGGCCTCTGCTACTACCATGCCCGTTTTGGTCCGAAAGCCAGATACTGCCGACCCCCATGTAGTTTCGTGCCACCGGCACCGAGAAAGCAGCAAAACCGATTGCGCGAACGGAAGAGAGACTCCGAGGTCGGTTTCACATCCACAATGACGGTTGGTGATTCTGGGAAATTGTTGTATATCACCGACTCCATTTCGGGCCGGCGGTTCTTGTGCGACACGGGCGCCCAGTGCAGCATCCTCCCCGCTTCGCTCCTCGATGTCAGATCAGGGAGGCGTGGTTCTCCACTACAGGCCACCAATGGCAGCGCTATCCGTACGTTCAGGAAGCGGCGGATCCAGTTGTGTCTCGGCAGGCAATTTTTCCACTGGGAGTTTATAACTGCCAAAATACCACTGGCAATCCTTTGCGCTGATTTTTTCTGCACGAATGACCTACTGGTTGACGTACGTAATCGCCGCCTGATTCACGCCGCCTCATGGGCCCCCATCCCCTGTTTTCGGGACTCAGGCGCGGCCCACGCAGTTGCCTGCACCGAGTTGACACCCGACGATTTCACCCGCCTGCTTAGGGAATTTCCGGAGCTCACTCGACCCACCTTCTCGGCGACGGCCGCCAAACATGGTGTTGAACACCACATCGCGACGACCGGCCCCCCGGTTTACGCCCGGGCTCGGCGATTGGAGGCCAGTAAACTCGAGGCCGTGAAGGCAGAATTCACCTATGGAGCGGTTGGGCATCGTTCGCCGGTCAGATAGTCCCTGGTCGTCTCCGCTGCATATCATGCCAAAGCCCGGCGGTGGGTGGCGGCCCTGCGGTGATTATCGATGCCTCAATGAGGTCACGACTCCGGACCGGTACCCGATACCGCACATACAAGATTTTACCGCTCATTTAGCAGGCAATTCGTTGTTCTCCAAGATCGACCTCGTCCGGGGGTACCACCAAGTGCCCGTCCACCCCCAGGACGTCCAGAAGACGGCGGTCATTACCCCTTTTGGGCTTTTCAAATTCCTAAGAATGCCTTTCAGACTCAAAAATGCGGCGCAGGCGTTCCAACGCCTCATGGATTCGGTGCTGCGGGATCTCAAATTCCTTTTCATGTACCTCGATGACATCCTCGTCACCAGCGCGTCAAAGGAGGAACATCTACGACACCTGCGCATCCTCTTCTGCCGCCTCCAGGAACATGGCCTTATAATTAACCCAAACAAGTGTCAATTCGGACTGAGGCAGATCGATTTTCTGGGCCACCGCATCACCGCAGAAGGGGCGCTGCCACTCCGGGCGAAAGTGGCAGCCATCGCTGCATTCCCACGGCCACAATCCATCAAAGCACTCCAAGAATTCCTCGGAATGGTAAATTTTCACCATTGATTTGTCCCCCGGGCCGCACAGCTCATGCGGCCACTCTACGAGGCACTCCGAGGGAAGCCGGGGAAAGACCCTGTGATTTGGACGCTGGTGATGGATCGCGCTTTTGGGGACACGAAGGAGGCCCTCGCCAATGCGATGATGTTGGCGCACCCGCTGCCTGGCGCCACCATCGCGCTCACGACAGATGCGTCGGACTATGCCGTCGGCGCCGTGCAAGAGTAATGGGTCGACGGGACATGGCAACCGCTGGCGTTTTTTAGCCACCAGTTGCATAGTAACGAACGTAGCTACAGCACGTTCGACCGGGAGCTGTTGGCGTTGTTCCTGGCCATCCGCCACTTTCGCTTTTTATTGGAAGGACGCCAATTCACCGCCTTCGTAGATCACAAGCCCCTGGCGTTTGCCATGGCCAAGACGACTGAGCCGTGGTCGGCCCGGCAGCAACGACAATCACCTTCATTTCTGAGTTTACCACCGATATCCGTCACGTGGCCGGCAAGGACAACGTGGTTGCCGACTGCCTCTCACATGCGACCGTCCAGCTGGAGCTTGATTGTTCGCTCATGGCGACTGACCAAGCGACTGACCTGGAAACGCAAGCTTTCCACTCCGATTCATCCTGCCTGCGGCCAGCGGATGTGCTTTTCCACTCGGCCGGCACCTCCTTGCTCTGCGATGTCTCCCTGGGAGACCCACGCCCGATCATTCTGTTGTCCTGGTGCAGGAAAGTATTCGATATCATTCACGGGCTTGCACACCCGGGCGTGCGTGCTTCACAGAAATTGTTAGCGTCCAAGTTCGTCTGGAGGGGAATGAGAAAAGATGTGCGTGACTGGGCCAACACCTGCGTCGTGTGCCAGAGGGCGAAGGTGCAGTGCCACGTCAAAGCTCCTGTCGCCGTTTTCAAGGTACCGGAGCGGCGATTCGATCATGTTCATGTCGACCTCGTGGGCCCACTACCGCCATCACAAGGGTTCACACATCTTCTGACAATCGTCGACCGTACCACCAGATGGCCGGAGGCCATTCCTTTGATGTCCACCACCTCCGCAGATGCCGCCCAGGCTTTTCTTTCGTCCTGGGTTGCACGTTTCGGCGTTCCATCGGACATTTCATCAGACCGTGGGCCGCAGTTCTTATCTGCTTTGTGGAACGCCGTGGCTTCAGGTTTGGGCGCCAAGTTCCATCGGACCACGGCTTACCATCCGCAGGCCAATGGGTTATGCGAACGCTTTCATCGCTCTTTGAAGGCGTCGCTGTGGGCTACCCTCCAAGGGACCGCATGGATGGATAAGTTGCCATGGGTGATGCTCGTGTTGTGCACAGCGCCTAAAGAGGACCTGCAGGCATCGGCCGCCAAACTGGTTTATGGCCAGCCGCTCAGGGTTCCCGGCGAGTTTCTTCCATCACCGACGCGTCCGTGGTCAGCAGCTGAACAACTGGAGGCTCACTGGGCCGCAGCGCACTCTTTTGGCCCATTCCGACTTCACAGCATGGACTGCCTGCGTCACATGTTCTGCCGGAGCTTATGAGGGCTAAATTCGTTTTTGTCCGGCAGGATGCCCACCGTAGTCCTCTCATGCCTCCATATACGGGCCCTTTCCGAGTACTGCAGGCGGGCGCCAAGAGTTTTCTAGTGGATGTCGGAGGTAAACCCGACCACATTTCCGTGGACCGCCTCAAGGCTGCACACCTGGACCTCGAGCAGCCAGTCGAAGCAGCGCAGCCGCCGCGTCGTGGGCGACCGCCCGTGGCCGCAGCACCTGGCCCATCGGCCCCGCAACCCAGCTCATCTCCTGCACCATCCATTCCTCTCCGGGAATATCGGAGTCGCTCTGACAGGATTGTCCGACCTCCTCTGCGATTGACTTTTGCGATTAAAGACACTTCTGGGGGGGCGCATGTGGCAAAACCACCAATGGACTCCTGTACAAATGCATAACTGTCTTTAACCCAATGTTACAGCATCTATGTTTGTTTGCTGAGTGTAAATAAGCTTTCTGTAAAAGTCCTGAAACAACGCGATGACGTCATCATGTTGGTCACGTGATGCCACGAACGGCGGGAAACGTGATGACGTCATGACGTCAGAGAGTGGGAGGTCCCTTATTCAGACCTCGTGTAACAAGCTGCTGTAAAGACCTGTTTGCTGTTGCTCCTGCATGCTTTTGTTTTGTTCGCTTCTTTAATTAAATTCGGTTGATTTATTGAACTGACTCGACCTCAGTGCTTCAGTTAGGGATCGGCCGATTCCTACAGTGTATCATTTATTCCCTTTATTTTGTGTTGCATAAATTTATTATGACGCATCAAAATATTCAAATGAAAAGTTCAAAAAATCTTCCAACAAACATTTAACTAGTGCAGTATTAACAGGAGTAAAATCTCCCTCAAAGGTAGCAGTGACAATTCCATCATTGCCATCTTACTGTGAGCTTTTTTTATATAGATTCGGGATATGGGGCAAAAAGTAGAGTGAAGTTGTCTGAGAGAGGAAAGTGTTCGGTGCTTATTCCAACTTAATTTCGGTCAGGTATAACAGCAACAACTAGTTAAAAAGAAACAAAGCACAGGAGTCTGAATGGCAGAGTGGATTAGGTACTGCCTCTTTACCTCTAAGACATGGGTTTAAGAACAGCCTGGACTGACCAAAAGAAGGTCTACTCAGTAGTGTCAGCTGTTAGTGAGTTGGATGACTGGCTCCAAGTGGGCAATAATCTATACAATGTAACACAGTCATAATTCAGCACAAATTGGTATTTCCTTTGTTTTGTGTTGCATAAATTTATTATGACACATGAAAATGTTCAAATGAAAGTTCAAAAAACCTTCCAACAAACATTTAACTAGTACAGTATTAACTCATCATGGATGGAAAGACAAATACCCCTGAAGATTTTTCAGTCTGAAACTTTCAAACCACGAAAGGAAGAATTTGCATTTCTATAGCACCTTTCACAATATCAGGACATCCCAAAGCACTTCACAGCCAATTAAGTACTTTTAAAATTGTAATCTCCATTGTAATGTTGGTGCCACAAACAGAAATGGATAAATGACCAAAAGCTCAATTCTGCGGATGCTGGAAATCTGAAATATAAACAGACAATGCTGGAAATACTCAGCAGGTCAGGCAGCATCCGTGGATAGAGAAACAGAGCTAACGTTTCAGGTCGATTACCTTTCATCAGAACTGGAACAAGTTAGAGATTTAACAGAGGCAAGGAAAGGGGGGAGGAGGGGGCAAAGGATAATTGATCAGTTATTCTGTTTTAATGATGGTGATTGAGGGAAATGTATTAGCTAGGATAACTTCTCTGCTCTTCTTCAAATAGTGTCATGGGATCTTTTACATTTACTTGAGAAGACAGATGTGACATTGGTTTAATGTCTTATCTGAAAGACAGCACTTCTGTCAGTAAGGCACTTCTGGCAGTACTACACTGAAGTGTCAGCCTAGATTACATGCTCAAGTCCTGAAATGGGGCTTAAACCCAGACTGTTTTGACTCAGAGGTGAGAATACTACCTCTGAGCTAAGGCTGACATGAGCTAACTATCTTTGTTGGACATTTTGGGGTAGAATTTGGTATGCGTAGTGACGTTTTTCAGGTATAAAACAGGAGCAAACCATACCAATTTAACAATGGGACGGCCTGTGCCCAATCTACGCACGCATTGGTCCCACTGCTAAATTCATGGGGACCAATTTTAGACATCTCGGGCAGATGCCCAAAACAGACATTAGGCCCCTTAAATATGTGAAGGACTTCTCTACAAATGTAGTCATCGATGAGTGGGGCAGGCGTCGGGTCTGTCGCACTCCGGATTCCTCTGTGCCCCCGCCCCCACATTCAGGGGTGATGTCAGGAAGCACTTCTTCACACAAAGGGTAGTGGAAAAGCTGTTGAGGCTGATCATTTCAAGACTAAGATTGATAGATTTTTGTTAGGCAAGGGTATTAAGGGATAGGGAAACAAGGCAGGTAGATACATAAGAACATAAGAAATAGGAGCAGGAGTAGGCCATATGGCGCCTCGAGCCTGCTCCGCCGTTCAATAAGACCATGGCTGAACTTCAACCTCAACTCCACTTTCCAGCCCTATCCCCGTATCCCTTGGTTCCCTTAGTGTACAAAAATCTATCGATCTCAGTCTTGAATATACTGACCGACTGAGCCTCCACAGCCCTCTGGGGTAGAGAATTCCAAAGATTCACCACCTTCTGAGTGAAGAAATTTCTCCTCATCTCAGTCCAAAATGGCTGACCCTTTATCCTGAGACTGTGACCCCTAGATCTAGACTCTCCAGCCAGGGGAAGCAGCCTCTCAGCATCTACTCTGTCAAGCTCTCTAAGAATTTTATATGTTTCAATGAGATCACGTCTCATTCTTCGAAACTCCAGAGAATATAGGCCCATTCTACGCAATCTCTCCTCATAGGACAAGGCTCTCATCCCAGGAATCAGTCTAGTGAACCTTCGTTGCACTGCCTCTAAGGCAAGTATATCCTTCCTTAGGTAAGGAGACCAAAATTGTACACAATACTCCAGGTGTGGTCTCACTAGGGCCCTATATAACTGCAGTAAGACATCTTTACTCTTATACTCAATCCTCTTGCAATAAAGGCCAACATACCATTTGCCTTCCTAATTGCTTACTGTACCTGCATGTTAACTTTCTGTGATTTGTGTACAAGGACAGCCAAATCCCATTGCATACCAACGTTTACTAGTCTCTCGCCTTTTAAGAAATATTCTGCTTTTCTATTCTTCCTACCAAAGTGGTTAATTTTACATTTCCCCACATTATACTCCATCTGCCACCTTCTTGCCCACTCATTTAACCTGGCTATATCCCTTTGCAGGCTTTTTCCCTCCTCCTCACAGCTCACTTTCCACTGTAGCTTTGTATTGTCAACAAACTTGGATACATTACTCTCAGTCCCCTCATCTACATCATTGATATAGATTGTAAATAGCTGAGGCCCAAGCAATGGTGCTAGTTATGAACCCACTAGCTACAACTTGCCAATCTGAAAATGACCCATTTATCCCTACTCTCTGTTTTCTGTCTGTTAACCAATCCTCAATTCATGCTAATACCTTACCCCCAACCCCATGTGCCCTTATCTTCCTTAACAACCTTTTATGTGGCACCTTATTGAATGCCTTTTGGAAATCCAAATATACTGCATCCACTGGTTCCCCTTTATCTACGCTGTTAGTTACATCCTCAAAAACTCTAATAAATTTGTCAAACACAATTTCCCTTTCATAAATCCATGTTGACTCTGCCTACTCATATTATGATTTTCTAAGTACACAGTTACCAGGTCCCTAATATCATTCTCCCTACTACTGATGTCAGGCTAACTGGCCTGTAGTTCCCTATTTTCTCTCTCCCTCCTTTCTTGAATAGTGGAGTTACATTTGCTATCTTCCAATCCACAGGGACCATTCTAGAATGTAGGGAATTCTGGAAGATCAAAACCAATGCATCTGTTATCTCTGCAGCCACCTCTTTTAGAACCCTAGGATGTAAGCCATCAGGGCCAGGGGATTTGTCAGTTTTTAGTCCCATTAATTTCTCCTGTACTTTTTCTTTACTAATATTAATTACTTTAAGATCCTCACTCTCATTAGATCCTTGGTTGCCCATTATTTCCAGTATGATTTTTATGTCCTCTACTGTAAAGACAGATACAAAATACTTGTTAACGTCTATGCCATTTCTTTATTCCCCATTATAATTTCTCCTGTCTCTGCCTCTAAGGGACCCACGTTTAGCTGATCTCTTCCTTTTTGCATACTTGTAGAAGCTCTCACAATCTGTTTTTTATAGTTCTTACTAGTTTACTCTCATATTCTGTTTTCTCCCTCTTTATCAAATTCTTGGCCATTCTTTGCTGATTTCTAAAACCTTCTCAATACTCTTTTTGGCAACATTGTAAGCCTCTTTTTTGTTCTAATACTATCCTTAACTTCTCTAGTTAGCCATAGTTGGACCACTTATCCCGTAGAGTTTTTATTCCTCAAGGGAATATATGTTCATTGAGAATTTTGAGTTATTTCTTTAAATGTTCACATTGCTTATCTACCATTATACCTTTTAATCTAATTTCCCAATCTACCTTCGCCAGCTCACCCCTCATACCTACATAATTGGCTTTGTTTAAATTTAAGATCCTAGTTTTGTACTTAACCACTTCACTCACAAACTCAATATGAAATTTTATCATATTATGATCACTCTTCCCCAGAGGATCCTTCACTATAAGAATAATGATTAACCCTGTATCATTATGCAACATTAGACCTAAAATAGCCTGTTCCCTAGTTGGTTCTTCGACACATTGTTTTAGAAAACTGTCTCAAATGCATTCCATGAACTCATCCTCTAAACTACTTTTGCCAATTTGGTTTGCCCTGTCTATGTGAAGAGTAAAGTCCCCCACGATTATTGCATTACCCTTGTTACATGATGGAGTTAAGATACAGATCATCCATGATCTAATATAATGACTGAATAGGCTTGAGAGGCTGACTGGCCTACTCCTGTCCCTATGTTCCTAGCACTGTTGCCTCACAGCGCCAGGGACCCGGGTTCGAATCCAGCCTCGGGTGACTGTCTGTGTGGAGTTTGCACATTCTCCCCGTTTTTGCGTGGGTTTCCTCCGGGTGCTCCGGTTTCCTCCCACAGTCCAAAGATGTGCAGGTTAGGTTGATTGGCTATGATAAAATTGACCCTTAGTGTTAGGGGGATTAAATACGTGGGGTTACGGGGATAGGGTGGGATATGTGTTGGTGTAGGGGTTACGGGGATCGGGTGGGATATGTGTCGGTGCAGGCTCGATGGGCCGAAATGGCTTCTATCTGCACTGTGAGGTTTCTGTGATTCTGTGATTCTGTGATATCGTTAAAGCTCATTTTATTTCTCAAATGAGAACCAAAACAGCAAGTGTAATGGTTGGGTTGGTCCAGGTAACAATTTTGTTATTTGAGTACCTGTCTTACAATAGCTTGTACAGGGCTTGGAGAGGAGGGGAGGTAGCATACAACATCAAACTCTGGAAGATCTGAATAAAAGTTGTTAATTGTCATTTCCATTTGATAATCTTTTGCTCCTTAGGCTCAAACCCTTTTTCAATATTCATTTAATTTCTCTGCAAATATCGGATGAAACACTTGGCCATTCTCATCTTCAACATTTGAAATTAAGCATACCAGATAACAACTGGACATCATTAGTTCTCCAGTGAACTGCAGCACCACAATTGGCCAGTAATCTGAAAAAGAAAACACTAATAATGATGTTATAATTTCCTACAACAATTCCTAAAATCCATCTGTTCCTGATAATCCAGAAGTCGTACCAGAAAGTTCCTCACCACAGATGTGCATTCTGTGTATAAGCCCTGAGCTAGGCTAAGGTTTCTGCACCCTGCCATTTTGGAATGGAAGGTGTCACGGCACCTCACGTCAGCACCTGTTGTCCAGTGTGCGATCTTACCTCTTGCTTACTGTTTATAGCAATGCTTTATATTTTTGGCAGTGATGCCACTTCAGCACTATTACTCCCAGCCTGCATTTAGCACATAGGAATAAATCCAGTGGTATTGGATTTCTGCACTCTGTCTGAAAATACTCCACACAATGCAAACAGATTATCTGGTCATTATCACATCGTTGACTGTGGGAGCTTGCTGTGCGCGAATTGGCTGCTGCGTTTCCTACATTACAACAGTGACTACACTTCAAAGAAAAAGTACTTCATTGGCTGTAAAGTGTTTTGGGACATCCTGAGGTTGTGAAAGGCACTATATAAATACAAGTCTTTCTTTTTTACTAAAAGCACCTGCTACATTCATTCATTAAAGAAGTGAAGGCCCAGTGGACAAGGTTGTAAATTTTATCAGAACACCTAAAGAAAGTGAAAATGCTAGACACCAGATATAATTCAATAAAAAGGCAATTTCTTGCATATGTTTTATTCACCAAGACTTTTATTATAATCACATAGCATTGTAGCTCTTCCTTGTAATAGTTCTTGTGATGTGCCCTCTGACTAACCTAGAGCAGGCCCTTATACACTGGCGTAATAAATCAGCGTCAGTTTCTCACGGCCCAATATATTCTTTATTTAAAATATGAAATGGTAACTTTTTACCTGCACTATTTGGAAAAGGATATAGAAATAATGAAGTCCAACTACTTATTCATGAGCCTGTAACATCTCAACAGCCCTATTGCCTCATTTGAACCCTCATGGTCTTTTACTTTGTCACATTTACTGTTAATATCCACCTAGTGTTACAAGTTGTACAACTAACCAGGACAACGGCAAACTTTCTTTGTGTACTCGGGTCTCTCACCAGATAACTAGTCAACCTTTTCAGACCCATCAGTATTGTCAAACTACAAATTAGCATAAAGCCTAGAATGGAAACACTGCTCTTTACTAAGATGTTTGCACAAAGTTGTAATGAAGGCACTGAGGGGGGAAAATGGTTTATGTCAGCAGCGCAAAATGGGCTGATAACGAATCAACGGCACAAATGGAAAAGAAAATCGTGTAAAACGGCTGCCAATTCGCTAGCAAGCCCATTTTGCACTACTGGTATAGACTAATTTCACTTTAATTTCACTTGCTGTGTGTAATTTTCATTGGCTGGAATTTTCTGGTGTCCGTGCGGGCGCGATTGGTGGCAGGTCAGGATTGAAAGTTGAAATAACTTGGAGCGGGTCGGGATCCCGCCTCCATCCCGCCTCCGCGCACCTTTCCCTCGGGCGCATTTGCCAGCGCAGCAGCGACCTGAATGGCAGAGGCGGCCAAGCTAATTTAGATGATTATTAGGTACTTGTCAGACTCTTAAGGGTCTTTTTAACCCTACCTTTCAAATTTGCCTGGATGACCACGGGAATCACGTAGCTTGGGAACCACGTCTGTGAACCTGAGGCAGAAGTTCAGTGGACATTGATCCAGCTCATTGTTGCACAGCACGAAAAGTACAATAAAAACTCTCACCTGACACCTGGTCACTTTCCTAAGGCAAATACTGTTGCTGAGTGCATTGTCAGCACAATGCTTTCTAGAGGTTGCAAGTGTTTTCAGCAAAGTCGGGATCCACTGTCACCTCATTGGTAGAACATATCATGCCATTGACAGATTGCTTCTGTCAGACCTCCAACACAGGGTAAGAACATAAGAGCATAAGAAATAAGAGCAGGAGTAGGCCATACGGCCCCTTGAGCCTGCTCCGCCATTCAATAAGATCATGGCTGATCATCGACTTCAACTCCATTTTCCCGCCCGATCTCCATATCCCTTGATTCCCCTAGAATCCAAAAATCTATCTATCTCAGCCTTGAATATACTCAAAGACTCATCAATACCAGCACTCTGGGGCAGAGAATTCCAAAGATTCACAACCCTCTGAGTGAAGAAATTCCTCCTCGTCTCGGTCTTAAATGGCCGACCTCTTATCCTGAGACTATGGTATAGAGGCAGAGGATGAACTTCCTCAACATGACTGAGCAACAGTGCCAAAGGAGGCTCAGGCTATCGTGCCAGGTCATCACAGACATTTACAGGTTGCTGGAGCAAAACCTAAATCCCAGAGGACCTTGTGGACATACTTTACCAGTGGCTGTCAAAGTCACCAACTTCTTCGCCTCAGGCTCCTTCCTGGGATCTGCAGCAGACATTTGCAGCATCTCAGTCGGAAAACCCACAGATGCATCACACAGGTCACTGATGCCCTTTTTGACAAGTCAGCCAATTATATCAACTTTGCCGCTGATGAAGCCAGTGTTACTGAGCGGGCGCTCGGTTTTGCGGCTCTGGCTGGTTTCCCACGGGTGCAAGGCATCATTGACCGCACACATGAGGTCATCAGGGCACCCCATCGCCACCCAGGAGTCTTTGTCAACTGTAAGGCCTTCCACTTCCTCAATGTGCAGCTCGTCTTCAACCATAGGAAGATCATCATGCATGTGTGCGCCAAATTCCCTGGCAGCTGCCATGACTCTTTCGTCCTGCGCCAGTCCACCCTCCCTCAGCTCTTCACTCCTCCAAACAGACTTTCCGGCTGGCTGCTTGGAGACAAGGGCTATCCACTGAAGACGTGGCTCATGACACCCTTGAGGAGGCCAAGTACTGAGGCTGAGGAGAGATATAATGAAAGCCACATTTCCACCAGATGTGTCAGAGTAGACAATAGGCATGCTGAAAATGTACTTCAAATGCCTTGACAGATCTGGAGGAGTCCTTCAGTATGCACCAGCCAGGGTCTCCAGAATCATTGTGGCCTGCTGCGCCTTCCACAACATAGCGCAGCAGCGAGGATTAGCGCTGCATGAGGAGCAAGGCACTGAGCGCACAGCCTCTTCAGAGGAGGAGGAAGAGCATCCACTAGAAGATGAGGAGGAACTTGCAGTCCAGATGCCACCAGCACCCGAGCACATTGCTGCCTGGGAGGCCAGGGATGGGCTCAGCATGGCCAGATTTACTTAACTTTAGGCATTACACCCATATGGCTGCCATATGCTGCGCCAGGTTACCAACACCCCACAGCAACACCATGAAGCATCCCTACAATGACCAGCCCATTCCTTTCACACTGACCACCATTGCTGGAGATAATGTTATGTCTCACCATTCACTCCAACTCACTAAGTCATGTGTAAATTTGTAGACAGAATTGGCCATAACCGGAAAGTGGTGAAAATAATAATTTTTATCTGTGACTTCGCACAAACAGTTATTAAAACCCTTGTGTTTCATCTTTCTCTTACGTGTGCTTCTACAAGGTGCTACCCCTATGGATTCAGCAGATGTAAAGGCAGCCCACTCACTTGCCTGCTACAACTGAATAGCCACTTTTGGCGGACATCCACTGGGTCTTGGAGCCTATGATGGCCCCATCACAATCTGCTCCTCCTGCGACTGTGCAGGGGCAGACTCGACAGGCTTGGCCATTGTGATCCCAGGAGGCATGTGGGGCTCTGACTGAGGGAGAGGCAATGGGGGAGAAGTGGGAGCACTTTGAGAAGAGCCCCCACTTCCATGTCCCCTCTCACCATCATCCCTCTCATGGGCCACCCACACTTCCCTGCTAGCAAGGAGCTGGAGAGCATCTTGCTGCACAGCAGTGGGGCCATAACGAATCAAGTCTACATTTACATCCCTCCTAGAGAGGAGGTCTATGCGCCTCTGCCATCTATTCTCCATAGATACCACGTGCTCCTGTGAGTGGCGCATTAGCTGCTCCATGCAGGTGGCCATCCTTTCCATGAACGAGCTTGCAGTCGCCATTGGCACAGTGGTGCTTATGTTGGAGATGGACTCCTCCATTCTCTGCACATATGCAGACATCGCGGTCGCAAAACCTGTCAAAGCCTCCTGCAATTCTTGCTGCACCTCCAGGATCGCCCTCTTTCTGGATGTCCCCCGAGGCTCAGTGTTAAGTCTGTGTGTTCCAGTTATATTTAAGGTCAATTACTGACACAGACTACAAGAATAACTTTTCAATAGGTCTTTACTATTCGGAGGTTAGGGCTGTACTACCCAGCAAATTACTACACAGCACTTATATACCGGTGTGGTCACCACCGGTATTACCGTATACAGCAGCCAGAGAAAGTAGTACATCTCTTAAGGTGGAACAGGTTTAAGTTCTCTTAAGGTGGAACAAGTTACATACACCACAATCCTCCCTTTTTAGCTTAACAGTTATATCCCCATTTAACATAACATAATAACATATATACATATACAACTTCATGTAGAAACAGTTCAAAGGTTCAGTCTCTCAGGAGGCCTCCTGATTCGAGTTGGATAACGCCTTTCAGGGGTCTCTGATTCTTGTTGCTGAGGTGACTCCTCTAGTTGGCCTCTTATGTCTTGGACATCATCATCAGGTACATTCACTGCCGAGGTAGATGCTTCAGGTTCACTAACTTCTTCCACGGTTGTCTCTGTCGTAACCATGGGTTCGACCCTTGTTCTCGATTCTACCAGTTGGTCAGCATGACGCCGTATTACATTTTTACCAACATCTACCTTGTACATCAGGGGTCCTTGTCTGGCCCGAATTGTTCCGGATTGCCATTTCTCGTTTCCATAGTCCCTGGCCAACACTGGTTGTCCTACCTCGAAACTCCGAGTGGTCTTGTTATTTATATGCTGGAACTGTTCGTTTTCAACTTCCCTCCGCACATTTGGTTTTAACAAGTCCCACCTGGACCACAACCTCCTGTTATAAAACATCATGGCAGGACTTTGGTTTGTCACTGCATGAGCGGCGTTTCGATATGCCAGTAGAAACTTGTCCACCTTATGTTGTAGTGGAATCTGATCTTCGCTCATGGCCTTTATTGCCTTTTTGAATGTTTGTACAACTCTCTCGGCCAACCCATTTGTAGCTGGATGATATGGGGCAGAGGTATAATGTTTCACCCCATTCTTCTTTAAGAATTTTTGGAATTCTTCTGACACGAACTGTGGTCCGTTGTCGGAACATATTTGTTCTGGCAATCCGTTCCTTGCGAATATCGTTCTTAACACCGCAATTGCCTTTTCTGAAGTAGTGGTAGTCATCTTGATCACTTCTGGCCATTTAGAATGTGCGTCCACCGCAATTAGAAACATGGAGTCCATGAATGGACCAGCAAAGTCAATATGTACGCGTTGCCATGGGGCTGAAGGCCATTCCCATGGATGCAGCGGTGCAATCGGAGGTGCATTTTGCGCTTTTTGGCACCCTGAGCAGCTTTTCGTCAGCTCCTCTATCTGTTGGTCGATACCCGGCCACCACACATAAGCCCTAGCAAGGCTTTTCATCTTGACTCCCCCCAGATGACCTTCATGCAGTTCCTTTAGAACTCTTTCCCTTAACTTAGGAGGAATAATCACTCTCGTTCCATACATCAATGTTCCTTGACAGACGGACAGCTGGTCTCGTCTTGCCGAGAATGCCGGTAACAGAGAATCACCATGTGCTGGCCATCCCTTCACTGTCACCTCGTAGACTCGGGACAGTGTCGGGTCGTTCCTGGTTTCTCTTTCAATACTTGCATTGGTGACTGGTAAACACTCGATGATGGTCGAGTGAAATAACTCAACAGGGTCAACCTTCGTTGTCTCCTCTTCTTCAGGTAGTGGCAGGCGTGACAGCCCATCAGCATTACCATGCTGCTTTGTACCTTTGAATCCCATCTGATATTGATGTGCCCCTAGGAAAAGGGACCATCTCTGGAGTCTGTGATGTCTTTCAGGGGTTAAAAATGGATACCAACGGTTGATGGTCTGTCAGAAGCGTAAACTTTTGGCCCTGCAGGTAATGATTAAACTTCTTTACTCCCCACACAAGGCTGAGAGCCTCCCTATCTATCTGAGCATAGTTGCGCTCAGCGGAGGTCAATGATCTGGATGCGAAAGCGACTGGCCTCTCCGTGCCATTTGGCAACTTGTGTGAGAGTACTGCCCCAATACCATATGGAGAAGCATCAGAAGCCAAACGAATAGGCAGTGTTGGGTTGAAGTGAGCCAACACTTCCTCTGAGGTTATCAATTCCTTGCTTTTGCGAAAGGCCTCTGAACAGTCCTCGCTCCACTCCCATGGTACTCCCTTCTGCAAAAGAGCGTTCAGCGGGTGCAGTACCGTGGATAAATTTGGCAGAAACTTATGGTAATAGTTAATCAATCCTAGGAATGACCTCAACTGAGATACATTAACCGGAGCGGGAGCCTTCACAACCGCTTCGATCTTGTCAGGAGACTTATGAAGTCCCTCCTGGTCAATGACATGGCCACAGTACGAGATCCACTTCTGAAAGAACTCACATTTCTGCCGATTAACTCGAAGTCCATACTCTTTCAATCTGATGAGCACCAGTTCCAAATTTGCGAGGTGTTCCTCGTCACCATCTCCTGTAATCAGAATATCGTTCAGGTAACATTGTGTGCCTGGAATTCCCTGTAATACCTGCTCCATGGCCCTCTGCCAAATTGCTGGAGCCGATGCCACTCCAAAAACCAGTCTATTATACCGGTACAAGCCTCTATGCGTGTTGATCGTGAGGTACTGGCGTGACTCTTCCTCAACTTCCATCTGTAAGTACGCCTGCGCCAGGTCTATCTTGGTGAAATGTTTCCCGCTCGACAATGAAGCGAAGATATCCTCAATCCGCGGAAGCGGATACTGCACCGTGTGAAGCACCGGATTAACAGTGATCTTGAAATCTCCACAGATGCGAACCTTCCCTGGTTCTCCCGGCTTGTTACTCGAAGGACGTTTCATCACGGGAACAATGGGCATAGCCCACTCACTCCAGTCTACCTTAGACAGTACTCCTGAACGTTCTAGCGCTTCCAGCTCCGCTTCCACAGCAGGTCGTATCGCATAGGGTACCGGTCTGGCTTTGAAAAATTTTGGTTGTGCATGTTCTTCAATCTTGATGTTTGCCATAATTCCTCTCAGTGTTCCCAGTCCCTGCTGGAACACCTCTTTAGCATCGTCCAATATTCTGGACAATCGTTTAGGTTTGACATCTGTTACCCTGGCATCTACCGTTAGTGCTTTTAAGGAATGCCAGTCCATATTCATTTTTCTAATCCACTCCCGTCCCAGTAGTGGTGGACCTCCTTCAGGTAGCACATATAAGTCCATTCCTCGGCTTTCTTTGCCCTTGTGGACCACCTTTACCTCTATCTTTCCGATGGGGTATACTCTTTGCCCCGTGTATGTTTTCAATACAATCTCTGTATCCCGTAGGGGAATATGTTGGAATAACCTTTTGTAATCTTTCTTATTCATGACCGTCAATGCCGATCCAGTGTCCAATTCCATCTTCACTTGAACTCCTGCTATCTGAAGTGTGACCCAAATTGTCTGGAGGTCTGCTTCCTTACCAACGTTGTGTACTCTTAAGCTACCCAGTTCATTACTGCTGGCGTCTGAATCTGACTTCTGTTCATTCGAACTGTTCTCTGTCACCTTGTGTACCTTTCTGTACTTTCCCTGCGGTGACAATATCCGCGAAAGTCTTATCCGCCGGTTTCTCTGGTGATAGAAGGTGTTTCAATTGCCCGTATGTCTTCGCACCCATTAAGTTTAATAAGGTTAGTGCTTTCTCCCCATCTGGTATCTTATTTGCTCTACAATAAACTTCTATGCGTTCTACATACGTGGTCCAATCTTCGATGTCGCTATCAAAAGTATTAATGTTCCCATGTTTAGGCATCTTTGCAATTTCTTTTTTCCAAAATGGCAGCTTCCCGCGCTTGGCGGTCTTTCCCGCGCTCGTCTTCTTCACCCGCTGGCTGCAATGGCGATTGCTGTGCTGCTGCCGGTCTCGCCTCCCCAGTGGTTAACAACTCCCCCGACGCTGCTTCTACTCCACCGCGGTTCCCGTGGGCATTCGCGCTTCCCTGCTGTCGCGCCTCGCAGCCCTTCTTGCAGCCCGGTTATGTGCACCCGCTGCGTTCGAATTCACCGCGGCTCTTGCGCCTTCAGCTGCCCCAGTCGCTGTGCCTTTCGGCCCGAATGCGGCCCGGCCCTTTTCACCGGCCGCGGTCGATTTCACCGCCCTCTTTCCTCCGTCTTCCCTCCCCTTCGCTACAGCCAACGCGGCCGACTTTCACTGATTGGCTTACCCACCACTGTGGTAGAAGGAAGATAGCTGTCTGCCGCTGATGGGGGCTTCGAGTTCAGAATTTCTCTTCTTCACTCCGGGTCCTCGATGCCTCCCGCGCGACGTACTGTTCAGCAGGATGATGAGGGTGGATGCCTCTTCTCGACGCCCGTTCTGAGGACGAAGCTGCCGTGGATGTAAACTGCCACAGGGTAAGATCGGACTCGTCGCCACTGTTAAGTCTGTGTGTTCCAGTTATATTTAAGGTCAATTACTGACACAGACTACAAGAATAACTTTTCAATAGGTCTTTACTATTCGGAGGTTAGGGCTGTACTACCCAGCAAATTACTACACAGCACTTATATACCGGTGTGGTCACCACCGGTATTACCGTATACAGCAGCCAGAGAAAGTAGTACATCTCTTAAGGTGGAACAGGTTTAAGTTCTCTTAAGGTGGAACAAGTTACATACACCACACTCAGCACCTGCATGCAGCTGAGCTGGTGCTGGGTGCGTTTATGTCTGGTGATGGTGCACCCTCAGAAGCTGGAGGCTCCTCTGAGGAGTCATCTTCCTCTTCCTATTGGACAGTGGGGGGGGGGTGCTCTTGATGGACCTGTGGGATATTAAAGAGATGATTTAGAAATGTGATATTAAGAATGGGTAAGGATACCATTATACACATGATGAACATCCACTGGCTGCTGACATCAGTCCCCATGAGTGACTGCTGTATGCCATGTGGCTGTAATTCTGTCAGCAGACTGCTGAGATGTCCCCCTCTCTCTGTCTCCCACCTCCAGCTGCTCTGTGACTCCTGAGACTTCCAGGACGACTTCCTCTGCTGCAGTTAATGTGGCCAATGATGGATGACCACCTTCGGTTCTCTCCCTCTCCCTCTTATTGTGGGCTCTCTTCTCCTGCAAGGAGGGAAAGAAGAGAAGTTTGAGTGAGAGTGATGGAATGAGTGTAAGGATAGGTTACATCCTTAGAGGGTGACTATGATAGAGCGGGGTGACAATGCCAAATCGCCTCCTTGTTTGTTGTTGGTATGACTGCATTAGGATGAGGGTGAGTGTGAGGGATGGCTAATCAGATGGGGATGTGATAATGTACAGAGAGAGGGATGGGTGGATGTGCAAGGTATGTTAGTGTGACTAATGATGTGCAGGAGTAGGGTTGGTAATGCAGAGTGATGGGGATGTGATGAGAGGCACAGCAGGGTGAAGTTGAGTGTGGCTTTGCACTCACCTTTCCTGATCTAATGAGATAATTGAAGCACTTCCGGCACTGCACCCAGGTCCTCCTGACAACATCCCTGCTGTTCACCTCCTCTGGCATCTCCAACCAGGCTCCTTTGGTCTGCTGGGACGGTCTCTTGCACCCATCAGAAGGGAAGAGGACCTCACTACGTGCTCTAACTCCCTCCACAAGCATATGGAGGGAGTCATCTGAGAACATCACCCTACCACCTAAATCTTCCCCACACATGACTCTTATGGTCCTCGGGGCAACTAGGGATCAGCAATAAATACTGCCTTCCAGTGTTGTCAAGAACAAATAAAATAAAAACTTTAGGCAGTACATCTCCTTTATTGCATTAAAGAAGTGCTTTGTGTCATTCAGGTCTCCATAGGATTGGATGTCATCATTTCTTTTGTCTCATCAATGCTCTTTCATTCGCCACAGTTTCTTTTGGACCAGAGCACTAATATTTTTAAGCTGTGGCAGTACAGGGATCAGAAATCAGCTGTAATCTTTCCTCGGTGTCTCTTTAAACAATGGTCTGTCTGGTCATTCTTAACAAACCAATGACCCAACCTCTTCCATTAGTATCATAGAATCTTACAGCATGGAAGGGGGTCATTCGGCCATCATGCCTGTGCCAGCTCTTTGAAAGAGTTATCCAATTACTCCCACTCCCCAGCTCTTTCCTCACAGCCCTGTAATTTTCTCCTTTTCAAGTATATATCCAATTCCCTTTTGAAAGTTATTATTGAATTTGCTTCCACTGCCCTTCCAGGCAGTGCATTCCAGATCATAACAGATTTCAAACAGATCTGGCAACTCAAAACTGGGCATCCATGAGGCGCTGTGGGCCATCAGCAGCAGCAGAATTGTATTCAACCACAATCTGTGACCTCATGGCCCGGCATATCCCTCACTCTACCATTACCATCAAGCCGGGAGATCAACCCTGGTTTAACGAAGAGTGCAGGAGAGCATGCCGGGAACAGCACCAGGCATACCGAAAAATGAGGTGTCAACCTGGTAAGGCTACAACACAGGACTACTTGCATGCCAAACAACGGAAGCAACATGCGATAGACAGAGCTAAGCGACCTCACAACCATCGGATCAAATCAAAGCTCTGCAGTCCTGCCACATCCAGTCGTGAGTGGTGGTGGACAATTAAACAGTTAACAGGAGGAGGAGGCTCCAAAAATATCCCCATCCTCAATGATGGTGGTCCCAGCACGTGAGTGCAAAAGACAAGGCTGAAGCATTTGCAACTATCTTCAGCCAGAAGTGCCGAGTGGATGATCCATCTCGGCCTCCTCCTGAGGTCCCCAGCATCACAGATGCCAGTCTTCAGTCCATTCAATTCACTCCACGTGATGTCAAGAAACGGCTGAAGACACTCGATACTGCAAAGGCTATGGGCCCTGACAACATTCCGGCAATAGTACTGAAGACTTGTGCTCCAGAACTAGCTGCGCCCCTAGCCAAGCTGTTCCAGTACAGCTACAACACTGGCATCTATCCGACAATGTGGAAAATTGCCCAAGTATGTCCTGTCTACAAAAAGCAGGACAAATCTGACACGGCCAATTACCGTCCCATCAGTCTACTCTCAATCATCAGCAAAGTGATGGAAGGTGTCGTCAACAGTGCTATCAAGCGGCACTTACTCAGCAATAACCTGCTAACTGACGCCCAGTTTGGGTTCCGCCAGGGCCACTCAGCTCCTGACCTCATTACAGCCTTGGTCCAAACATGGACAAAAGAACTGAACTCAAGAGGTGAGGTGAGAGTGACTGCCCTTGACATCAAGGCAGCATTTGATCGAGTGTGGCATCAAGGAGCCCTAGCAAAACTGAAGTCAATGGGAATCAAGGGGAAAACTCATACCTAGCACAAAGGAAGTTGGCTGTGGTTGTTGGAGGTCATTCATCTCAATCACATAACATCACTGCAGGAGTTCCTCAGGGCAGTGTTCTAGGCCCAACCATCTTCAGCTGTTTCATCAATGACCTTCCCTCCATCATAAGGTCAGAAGTGGGAATGTTCGCTGATGATTGCACACTGTTCAGCACCATTCGAGACTCGTCAGATACTGACGCAGTCTGTGTCCATATGCAGCAAGACCTGGACAACATTCAGACTTGGGCTGACAAGTGGCAAGTAAAATTCGCACCTCACAAGTGCCAGGCAATGACCATCTCCAACAAGCGAGACTCTAACCATCTCCCCTTGACATTCAATGGCATTACCATCGCTGAATCCCCCACTATCAACATCCTGGGGGTTACCATTGATCAGAAACTGAACTGGACCAGCCATATAAATACTGTGGCTACAAGAGCAGGCCAGAGGCTGGGAATTCTGCGGCGAGTGTCTCACCTCCTGACTCCCCAAAGCCTTTCCACCATCTACAAGGCACAAGTCAGGAGTGTGATGGAATACTCTCCACTTGCCTGGATGAGTGCAGCTCCAACAAGACTCAAGAAGCTCGACACCATTCAGGATAAAGCAGCCCGCTCCATCCACCACCTTCAACATTCACTCCCTCCACCACCGGCGCACTGTGGCTGCAGTGTGTACCATCTACAAGATGCACTGCAGCAACTCGCCAAAGCTCCTTCAACAGCACCTTCCAAACCCGCGACCTCTACCACTTAGAAGGACAAGGGCAGCAGACGCATGGGAACATCACCATCTACAAGTTCCCCTCCAAGCCACACACCATCCTGACTTGGACCTGTATCGCCGTTCCTTCACTGTCGCTGGGCCAAAATCCTGGAACTCCCTTCCGAACAGCATTGTGGGTGTACCTACACCATATGGACTGCAGCGGTTCAAGAAGGCGGCTCACCACCATCTTCTCAAGGGCAATTAGGGATGGGCACTAAATGCAGGCCTAGCCACCAGCGACGCCCACATCCCATCAATGAATAAACATTTTTTTTTTTAAATAACAACTCGCAAAAAAAAACTTCTCCTTATCTACCCTCTGGTTCTTTTGCCAATTACCTTATATCTGTGTCCTCTTGTTACTGACCCTCTCCCCAGTAGAAACAGTTTCTCCTTATTTACTCTATTAAAACCCTTCATAAGTTTGAACACCTCTATTAAATCTCCCCTTTACCTTCTTTGCTGTGAGGAGAACAATCCCAGCTTCTCTAGTTTATCCACATAACTCTAGCTTCACCTGGTACCATTCTAGTAAATCTCCTCTGCACCCTCACTAAGGCCTTGACATCCCTCTTAAAGTGTGGCGCGCACTGAGTTTATCTATAGAGTGTAAACAGTTGCCTACTCACCATGGTTAGCTGCCTCCACTATTAAGAGGTTGCAATGTTTAGGGCAACTTTTTCAGTCCCTCCTCTGCATACTGAGAAGTGCTGACCCTAAATAGAGATGCTGGATGACCCAAGAATGAAACTGCAGTCTTAGACATCCAACAATGAATGAGCAGAATTCTAATCACCTATATGCAGGTTTTAACTGCTCCCAGCATCACCTTGCCTGTTACTTTATTGCTCCTCCATCACTGCAGGGTGTCACCACCTCATGTCCCCGCCTCCCCTTCCAACGAGGTAGAAAGCAACCCAAAACTGCATTTAAGTGAAGGTGCATTTCATTAAGCCGCATCCGTCCTCTCATTACTCAGCCAGGCTCAGACAGCAAGCCAAATCAAGCATAAAGCTGGGCAAACTAAAGAACTCAGTTCATGGGTAACTCAGAGAATCTCCAAAAATTCTTCGACTAATGGAACATCACTTTTCACCTTATGGAATATCACTCTTCACATTATGGAACATCATTCGTCGCCTTATGGAACATCACTCTTCACCTTATTGTACATCACTCTTCACCATATGGAACATCACTCGTCACCTTATGGAATATCACTCTTCATCTTATGGAATATCACTCTACACATTATGGAATATCACTCTTCACGTTATGGAACATCACTCTTCACCATATGGAACACCACTTCACCTTATGGAACATCACTCTTCACCTTATGGAATATCATCTTCACCTTATGGAACATCACTCTTCATCTTATGGAACATCACACTTCAACTTATGGAACATCACTCTTCACCTAATGGAACACCACTCTTCACCTTATGGAACATCACTCTTCACCTGATTGAACATCACACTTCACCTTATGGATCATCACTCTTCACCTTATGGAACATCACTCTTCATCTTATGGAACATCACTCTTCAGCTTATGGAAAATCACTCTTCACCATATAGATCATCACTCTTCACCTTATGGATCATCACTCTTCACCTTATGGAACATCAATCTTCATCTTATGAAACATCACTCCTCAGCATATGGAACATCACTCTTCACCTTAAGGAACATTATTCTTCACCTTATGGGACATCACTCTTCCCCTTATGCATCATCACTCTTCACCTTATGGATCATCACTCTTCACCTTATGGAACATCATTCTTCATCTTATGGTACATCCTTCTTCACCTTATGAAACATCATTATTCAGCTTATGGAACATCACTCTTCACCTTATAGTACATCACTCCTCACCTTATGGTACATCATTCATCACCTTATGGAATATCATTCTTCACCTTATGGAACATCACTCTTCACCTTATGAAACATCAGTCTTCACCTTATTGAACATCATTCTTCACCTCATGGAAGATCACTCTACACCTTATGGAATATCACTCTTCACCTTATGGAACATCACTCATCACCCCAAGGAACATCGCACTTCAGTTCAAGGAAGATCACTCCTCAACTTATGGAACATCACTCTTCAGCTTATAGAACATCACTCCTCAACGTATGGAACATCACTCTTCACCTTATGGAATATCACTCTTTTCCTTATGGAACTTCACTCTTCACCTCATGGAACATCACTCTTCACATTATGGAACATCATTCTTCACCTTATGGAACATCACTCTTCACCAACTGCAACCTCACCCCTGAACTTATGGAACATCACTCTTCACCTTTTGGAACATCACTCTTCACATTATGGAACATCTCTCTTCAACTTATGGAACATCACTCTTTACCTTATGTAACATCACTTTTCACCTTATGGAACATCACTCTTCAACTTATGGAACATCACTCTTCACATTATGGAACATCATTCTTCACCTTATGGAACATCACTCTTCACATTATGGATCATCACTCATCACCTTATGGAAAATCACTCTTCACCTTATGGAACATCACTCTTCAACTTATGGAACATCACTCTTCACCTTATGGAACATCACTGTTCAGCTTATGGAACATCACTCTTCACCTTATTGAACATCATTCTTCACATTATGGAACATCATTCTTCACCTTATGGAACATCACTCTTCACCTTATTGTACATCACTCTTCACCATATGGAACATCACTCTTCAGCTAATGGAATATCACTCTTCACCTTATGGAATATCACTCTTCAGATTATGAAATATCACTGTTCACGTTATGGAACATCACTCTTCACCATATGGAACATCACTCTTCACCTTATGGAACATCACTCTTCACCTTATGGAAAATCGCTCTTCACATTATGGATCATCACTCTTCACCTTATGGAACATCAATCTTCACCTTATGGAACATCACTGTTCAGCTTATGGAACATCACTCTTCACCTTATTGAACATCACTCTTCACCTTATGGAACATCACACATCACCTTATGGAACATCACTCTTCACCTTATGGAACATCACTCTTCACCTTATGGAACATCACTCCTCACCTTATGGAACATAACTCTTCACCTTATGGAACATCACTCTTCACCTTATGGAACATCACTCTTCACCTTATGGAACATCGCACTTCACTTTAAGGAACATCACTCCTCAACTTATGGAACACCACTCTTCACCTTATGGAACATCACTCCTAAACTTATGGAACTTCACTCTTCACCTTATGGAACATCACTCTTCACCTTATGGAACTTCACTCTTCACCTTATGGAACACCACTCTTCACCTACTGGAACATCACTCCTGAACTTATGGAACATCACTCATCACCTTTTGGAACATCACTCTTCACCTTATGGAACATCACTATTCACTTTATGTTACATCACTCTTCACCTTATGGAACATCACTCTTCGCCTTATGGAACATCACTATTCAACTTATGGAACATCACTCTTCACCTTAAGGAACATCACTCTTCACCTTATGGAACATCACTCTTCACCTTAAGGAACATCACTCTTCACCTTATGGAACATCACTCTTCACCTTATGGAACATCACTCTTCACCTTAAGGAACATCATTCTTCACCCTATGTAACATCACTCTTCACATTATGGAACATCACTCTTCACCTTAAGGAACATCATTCTTCACCTTATGGAACATCACTCGTCACCTTATGCAACATCACTCTTCACCTTATGGAACATCACTCTTCACCTTATGGAACATCACTCTTAACCTTAAGTAACATCATTCTTCACCTTATGGAACATCACTCTTCACCTTATGCAACCTCAACCTTCACTTTAAGGAACATCACTCTTCACCTTATGGATAATCACTCTTCACCTTATGCAACATCACTCTTCACCTTATGGAACTTCACTCTTCATCTTATGGAACATCACTCTTCACCTTATGGAACATCACTCATCACCCTATGGAACATCACTCTTCACCTTAGGGAACATTACTCTTCACCTTATGGAACATCGCTCTTCACCTTATGGAACATCACTGTTCAGCTTATGGAACATCACTCTTCACCTTATGGAATATCACTCTTCACCTTATGGATCATCACTCTTCACCTTATGGAACATCACTCTTCACCTTATGGAACATCGCTCTTCACCTTATGGAACATCACTGTTCAGCTTATGGAACATCACTCTTCACCTTATTGAACATCACTCTTCACCTTATGGAACATCACTCATCACCTTATGGAACATCACTCTTCACCTTATGGAACATCACTCCTCACCTTATGGAACATAACACTTCACCTTATGGAACATCACTCTTCACCTTATGGAACATCACTCTTCACCTTATGGAACATCGCACTTCACTTTAAGAAACATCACTCCTCAACTTATGGAACACCACTCTTCACCTTATGGAACATCACTCCTCAACTTATGGAACTTCACTCTTCACCTTATGGAACATCACTCTTCACCTTAAGGAACATCACTCTTCACCTTATGGAACATCACTCTTCACCTTAAGGAACATCATTCTTCACCCTATGTAACATCACTCTTCACATTATGGAACATCACTCTTCACTTTAAGGAACATCACTCTTCACCTTAAGGAACATCATTCTTCACCTTATGGAACTTCACTCTTCACCTTAAGGATAATCACTCTTCACCTTATGCAACATCACTCTTCACCTTATGGAACTTCACTCTTCACCTTATGGAACATCACTCTTCACCTTATGGAACATCACTCATCACCCTATGGAACATCACTCTTCACCTTAGGGAACATCACTCTTCACCTTATGCAACTTCACTCTTCATCTTATGGAACATCACTCTTCACCTTATGGAACATCACTATTCACCTTATGGAACATCACTCTTCACCTTATGGAACATCGCACCTCACTTTAAGGAACGTCACTCCTCAACTTATGGAGCATCACTCTTCACCTTATGGAGCATCACTTCTCAACTTATGGAACATCACTCCTCACCTTATGGAATATCACTCTTCACCTTATGGAACTTCACTCTTCACCTTATGGAACATCACTCTTCACATTATGGAACATCATTCTTCACCTTATGGAACATCACTCTTCAGCTACTGGAACCTCACCCCTGAACTTATGGAATATCAATCTTCACCTTTTGGAACATCACTCTTCACATTATGGAACATCACTCATCAACTTATGGAACATCACTCTTCACCTTATGGAGCATCACTTCTCAACTTATGGAACATCACTCCTCACCTTATGGAATATCACTCTTCACCTTATGGAACTTCACTCTTCACCTTATGGAACATCACTCTTCACATTATGGAACATCACTCCTCGCCTTATGGAACATCACTCTTCACCTTATGGAACATCACTCTTCACCTTATGGAACATCACTCCTTGCCTTATGGAACATAACACTTCACCTTATGGAACATCACTCTTCACCTTATGGAACATCACTCTTCACCTTATGGAACATCGCACTTCACTTTAAGAAACATCACTCCTCAACTTATGGAACACCACTCTTCACCTTATGGAACATCACTCCTCAACTTATGGAACTTCATTCTTCACCTTATGGAACATCACTCTTCACCTTAAGGAACATCACTCTTCACCTTATGGAACATCACTCTTCACCTTATGGAACATCGCACTTCACTTTAAGAAACATCACTCCTCAACTTATGGAACACCACTCTTCACCTTATGGAACATCACTCCTCAACTTATGGAACTTCACTCTTCACCTTATGGAACATCACTCTTCACCTTAAGGAACATCACTCTTCACCTTATGGAACATCACTCTTCTCCTTATGGAACATCACTCTTCACCTTAAGGAACATCATTCTTCACCCTATGTAACATCACTCTTCACATTATGGAACATCACTCTTCACCTTAAGGAACATCACTCTTCACCTTATGGAACACCACTCTTCACCTTATGGAACATCACTCTTCACCTTAAGGAACATCATTCTTCACCCTATGTAACATCACTCTTCACATTATGGAACATCACTCTTCACCTTAAGGAACATCATTCTTCACCTTATGGAACATCACTCGTCACCTTATGCAACATCACTCTTCACCTTATGGAACATCACTCTTCACCTTATGGAACATCACTCTTAACCTTAAGTAACATCATTCTTCACCTTATGGAACATCACTCTTCACCTTATGCAACCTCAACCTTCACTTTAAGGAACATCACTCTTCACCTTATGGATAATCACTCTTCACCTTATGCAACATCACTCTTCACCTTATGGAACTTCACTCTTCACCTTATGGAACATCACTCTTCACCTTATGGAACATCACTCATCACCCTATGGAACATCACTCTTCACCTTAGGGAACATTACTCTTCACCTTATGGAACATCGCTCTTCACCTTATGGAACATCACTGTTCAGCTTATGGAACATCACTCTTCACCTTATGGAATATCACTCTTCACCTTATGGATCATCACTCTTCACCTTATGGAACATCACTCTTCACCTTATGGAACATCACTGTTCAGCTTATGGGACATCACTCTTCACCTTATTGAACATCACTCTTCACCTTATGGAACATCACTCATCACCTTATGGAACATCACTCTTCACCTTATGGAACATCACTCCTCGCCTTATGGAACATAACACTTCACCTTATGGAACATCACTCTTCACCTTATGGAACATCACTCTTCACCTTATGGAACATCGCACTTCACTTTAAGAAGCATCACTCCTCAACTTATGGAACTTCACTCTTCACCTTATGGAACATCACTCTTCACCTTAAGGAACATCACTCTTCACCTTATGGAACATCACTCTTCTCCTTATGGAACATCACTCTTCACCTTAAGGAACATCATTCTTCACCCTATGTAACATCACTCTTCACATTATGGAACATCACTCTTCACCTTAAGGAACATCATTCTTCACCTCATGGAACATCACTCGTCACCTTATGGAACATCACTCCTCACCTTATGGAACATTACTCTTCACCTTATGGAACATCTCTCTTAACCTTAAGTAACATCATTCTTCACCTTATGGAACATCACTCTTCACCTTATGCAACCTCACCCTTCACTTTAAGGAACATCACTCTTCACCTTAAGGAACATCATTCTTCACCTTATGGAACTTCACTCTTCACCTTATGGATAATCACTCTTCACCTTATGCAACATCACTCTTCACCTTATGGAACTTCACTCTTCAACTTATGGAACATCACTCTTCACCCTATGGAACATCACTCTTCACCTCATGGAACATCACTCTTCACCTTATGGAACATCACTCTTCACCTTATGGAACATCATTCTTCACCTTATGGAATATTACTCTTTAATTTATAGAACATCACTCTTCACATTATGGAACGTCACTCTTCACCTTATGGAACATCACTCTTCACCTGATGGAACATGATTCTTCACCTTATGGAACATCACTCTTCCCCTTATAGAAAATCACACTTCACCTTATGGAACATCACTCTTCACCTTATGGAACATCACTCTTCACCTTATGCAACATCACTCTTCACCTCATGGAACATCACTCTTCACCTTATGGAACATCACTCTTCACCTTATGAAACATCACACTGCACCTTATGGAACATCAGTCTTCACCTTATGGAACATCACTCTTCACCTTATGGAACATCACATTTCACCTACTGCAACATCACTTGTCAACTTATGAAACATCACACTGCACCTTATGGAACATCAGTCTTCACCTTATGGAACATCACTCTTCACCTTATGGAACATCACATTTCACCTACTGCAACATCACTCGTCAACTTATGAAACATCACACTGCACCTTATGGAACATCAGTCTTCACCTTATGGAATATCACTCTTCACCTGATGGAACATCATTCTTCACCTTATGGAACATCACTCATCACTTTACAGAACATCACTCTTCACTTTATGGAACATCACTCTTCACCTTATGGAACATCACTCTTCACCTTATGCAACATCATTCTTCAGTTTATGGATCATCACTCTTCACCTTATGGAACATCATTCTTCACCTTATGGAACATCACACTTCACCTAATGGAGCATCATTCTTCACTTTATGGATCATCACTCATCACACTATTGAACATCACTCTTCACCTACTGGATCATCACTCTACACCTTATGGAACATCACTCTTCAACTTATGGAACATCACTCTTCACCCTATGGAACATCACTCTTCACCTTATGGAACATCACTCTTCACCTTATGGAACATCACTCTTCACCTTATGCAACATCACTCTTCACCTCATGGAACATCACTCTTCACCTTATGGAACATCACTCTTCACCTTATGAAACATCACACTGCACCTTATGGAACATCAGTCTTCACCTTATGGAACATCACTCTTCACCTTATGGAACATCACATTTCACCTACTGCAACATCACTTGTCAAATTATGAAACATCACACTGCACCTTGTGGAACATCAGTCTTCACCTTATGGAACATCACTCTTCACCTTATGGAACATCACATTTCACCTACTGCAACATCACTCGTCAACTTATGAAACATCACACTGCACCTTATGGAACATCAGTCTTCACCTTATGGAATATCACTCTTCACCTGATGGAACATCATTCTTCACCTTATGGAACATCACTCATCACTTTACAGAACATCACTCTTCACTTTATGGAACATCACTCTTCACCTTATGGAACATCACTCTTCACCTTATGGAACATCACACTTCACCTTATGGAACATCACTCTTCACCTTATTGAACATCACTCTTCACCTTATGGAACATCACACTTCACCTTATGGAACATCAGTCTTCACCTTATGGAACATCACTCTTCACCTTATGGAACAACACTCTTCACCTTATGGAACACCACTCTTCACCTTATGTAAAATCACACTTCACCTTATGGAACATCATTCTTCAATTTATGGATCATCATTCTTCAACTTTTGGAACATCACTCTTCACCTTAAGGAACATCATTCTTCACCTTATGGAACATCACTCTTCACCTTATGCAACATCATTCTTCAGTTTATGGATCATCACTCTTCACCTTATGGAACATCACACTTCACCTAATGGAGCATCATTCTTCACTTTATGGATCATCACTCATCACACTATTGAACATCACTCTTCACCTACTGGATCATCACTCTACACCTTATGGAACATCACTCTTCAACTTATGGAACATCACTCTTCACCCTATGGAACATCACTCTTCACCTCATGGAACATGATTCTTCACCTTATGGATCATCACTCTTCACCTGATGGAACATCATTCTTCACCTTATGGAACATCACTCATCACCTTATAGATCATCACTCTTCACCTTATGGAACATCACTCTTCACCTTATGGAACATCACTCTTCACCTTATGGAACATCACACTTCACCTTATGGAACATCAGTCATCACCTTATGGAACATCACTCTTCAGCTTATGGAACATCACTCTTCACCTAATGGAACACCACTCTTCACCTTATGTATCATCACACTTCACCTTACGGAACATCATTCTTCAATTTATGGATCATCACTCTTCACCTTTTGGAACATCACTCTTCACCTTAAGGAAAATCATTCTTCACCTTATGGAACATCACTCTTCACCTTATGGAACATTATTTTTCACTTTAGGGATCATCACTCTTCACTTCAGGGATCATCACTCTTCACCTTATGGAACATCACTCTTCACCTTATGGAACATCACTCTTGACCTTATGGAACGCCACACTTCACCTTATGGAACATCATTTTTCACGTTATGGATCATCACTCTTCACCTTACGGATCATCACTTTTCACCTCATGGAACATCAGTCCTCAACTTATGGAACATCACTCTTCACCTACTGGAACAATATTCTTCACTTTATGGACCATCACGCTTCACCTTATGGAACATCACTCTTCACCTTATGGAACATCACACTTCACCTTATGGAACATCACTCTTCACTTTATGGAACATTAGACTTCACCTTATGGAACATCATTTTTCACTTTATGGATCATCATTCTTCATCTTATGCATCATCACTCTTCACCCTATGCAACAACATTCTTCAACTTATGGAACATCACTCTTCACCTTATGGAACATCACTCTTCACCTTATGGAACAACACTCCTCATCTTAAGGAACATCACTCTTCACCTTATGGAACATCACTCTTCACCTTATGGAACATCACTCTTCATCTTATGTAACATAAATCTTCACCTTATGGAACATGACACTTCATCAGATGGAACATCACTCTTCACATTATGGAATATCACACTTCACCTTATAGATCATCACTCTACACTTTGAGGGACATCACTCATCACCGACTGAAGCATCACTCTTCGCCTTATGAAAGATCACTCTTCACCTACTGGAACATCGCACTTCAACTTATGGAACATCACACTTCAACTTATGGAACATCACTATTCACCTTCTGGAACATCACTCTTCAACTTATGGAACTTCACTCTTCACCTACTGGAACTTCACTCTTCACCTTATGGAACACCACTCTTCACCTACTGGAACATCACTCTTCAAATTATGGAACATCACTCTTCACCTTATGGAACATCACTCTTCACCTTATGGAACATCACACTTCACCCTATGGAACATCACTCTTCGCCTCATGGAACATCACTCTTCAACTTATGGAACATCACTCTTCACCTTATGGAACATCACTGTTCACCAACTGGAACATCACACTTCACCATATGGAACATCACTCTTCACTTATGGATCATCACTCTTCACCTTATGGAACATCACTCTTCACCTTATGGAACATCACTCTTCACCTTATGGAACATCACTGTTCACCTTATGGAACACCGCCCTTCACCTTATGGAACATCATTCTTCACCTTATGCAACATTGCCCTTCACCTTATGGAACATCACTCCTCAACTTATGAACATCACTCTTCACGTACTGGAACATCACTCTTCACCTACTGGAACATCACTCTTCCCCTTATGGAACATCACTCTTCACCTTATAGAACATCACACTTCAACTTATGGAACATCACTCTTCACCTTATGGAATATCACACTGCACCTTATGGAACATCAGTCTTCACCTTATGGAACATCACTCTTTACTTACAGGACATCACTCTTTACCATATGGAACATCACTGTTCACCTACTGTAACATCACTCTTCAACTTATGGAACATCACTCTTCAACTACTGGAATATCACACTTCAACTTATGGAACATCACTCTTCAACTTATGGAACATCACTCTTCACCTACTGGAACATCACTCTTCAACTTATGGCACATCACACTTCACCTCCTGGAACATCACTCTTCACCTTATGGAGCATCAGTCTTCAACATATGGAACATCACTCTTCAACCTATGGAACATCACTCTTCACCTCATGGAACATCACTCTTCAACTTATGGAACATCATTCTTCACCTTATGGAATATTACTCTTTACCTTATAGAACATCACTCTTCACATTATGGAACGTCACTCTTCACCTTATGGAACATCACTCTTCACCTGATGGAACATGATTCTTCACCTTATGGAACATCACTCTTCCCCTTATAGAACATCACACTTCACCTTATGGAACATCACTCTTCACCTTATGCAACATCACTCTTCACCTTATGGAACATCACTCTTCACCTTATGGAACATCACTCTTCACGTTATGAAACATCACACTGCACCTTATGGAACATCAGTCTTCACCTTATGGAACATCACTCTTCAACTTATGAAACATCACACTGCACCTTATGGAACATCAGTCTTCACCTTATGGAATGTCACTCTTCACCTTATATAACATCACTCTTCACATTATGGAACATCACTCTTCACCTTATGGAACATCACTCTTCACCTGATGGAACATGATCCTTCACCTTATGGAACATCACTCTTCCCCTTATAGAACATCACACTTCACCTTATGGAACATCACTCTTCACTTATGGAACAGCACTCTTCACCTGATGGAACATCATTCTTCACCTTATGGAACATCACTCATCACCTTACAGAACATCACTCTTCACTTTATGGAACTTCACTCTTCACCTTATGGAACATCACTCTTCACCTTATGGAACATCACACTTCACCTTATGGAACATCACTCTTCACCTTATGGAACATCACTCTTCACCTCATGGAACATCACTCTTCACCTTATGGAACATCACACTTCACCTTATGGAACATCAGTCTTCACCTTATGGAACATCACTCTTCACCTTATGGAACAACACTCTTCACCTTATGGAACACCACTCTTCACCTTATGTAACATCACACTTCACCTTATGGAACATCATTCTTCAATTTATGGATCATCATTCTTCAACTTTTGGAACATCACTCTTCACCTTAAGGAACATCATTCTTCACCTTATGGAACATCACTCTTCACCTTATGCATCATCATTCTTCAGTTTATGGATCATCACTCTTCACCTTATGGAACATCACTCTTCACCTTATGGAACATCACACTTCACCTAATGGAGCATCATTCTTCACTTTATGGATCATCACTCATCACACTATTGAACATCACTCTTCACCTACTGGATCATCACTCTTCAACGTATGGAACATCACACTTCACCTCCTGGATAATCACTCTACACCTTATGCAACATCACTCGTCAACTTATGGAACATCACTCTTCACCGTATGGAACATCACTCTTCACCTCATGGAACATCACTCTTCACCTTATGGAATATTACTCTTTACCTTATAGAACATCACTCTTCACATTATGGAACCTCACTCTTCACCTTATGGAACATCACTCTTCACCTGATTGAACATGATTCTTCACCTTATGGATCATCACTCTTCACCTTATAGAACATCACATTTCACCTCATGGAACATCACTCTTCACCTTATGCAACATCACTCTTCACCTTATGGAACATCACTCTTCACCTTATGGAACATCACTCTTCACCTTATGAAACATCACACTGCACCTTATGGAACATCAGTCTTCACCTTATGGAACATCACTCTTCACCTTATGGAACATCACATTTCACCTACTGCAACATCACTCATCAACTTATGAAACATCACTCTTCACCTTATGGAACATCACTCTTCAACTTATGGAACATTACTCTTCACCTTATGGAACATCATTCTTCACGTTATGGAATATCACTCTTCACCTTATATAACATCACTCTTCACATTATGGAACATCACTCTTCACCTTATGGTACATCACACTTCACCTGATTGAACATCATTCTTCACCTTATGGAACATCACTCATCACCTTATAGATCATCACTCTTCACCTTATGGAACATCACTCTTCACCTTATGGAACAACACTCTTCACCTTATGGAACATCACTCTTCACCTTAAGGAACATCATTCTTCACCTTATGGAACATCACTATTCACCTTATGCAACATCATTCTTCACCTTTTGGATCATCACTCTTCACCTTATGGAACATCACTCTTCACCTTATGGAACATCACACTTCACCTAATGGAACATCATTCTTCACTTTTTGGATCATCACTCATCACCTTATTGAACATCACTCTTCACCTTATGGAACATCACTCTTCACCTTATGGAACATCACTCTTCACCTTATGGAACATCACACTTCACCTTATGGAACATCATTTTTCACGTTATGGATCATCACTCTTCACCTTACGGATCATCACTTTTCACCTCATGGAACATCACTCTTCAACTTATGGAACATCACTCTTCACCTACTGGAACAATATTCTTCACTTTATGGACCATCACGCTTCACCCTATGCAACATCACTCTTCAACTTATGGAACATCACTCTTCACCTTATGGAACATCACTCCTCATCTTATGGAACATCACTCTTCACCTTATGGAACATCACTCTTCACCTTATGCAACATCGCCCTTCATCTTATGGAACATCACTCTTAATCTTATGGAACATCACGCTTCACCTTATGAAACGTCACTCTACACCTTATGGAACATCACTCTTCATCTTATGGAACATAAATCTTCACCTTATGGAACATGACACTTCATCAGATGGAACATAACTCTTCACTTCATGGAATATCACACTTCACCTTATAGATCACCACTCTACACTTTGAGGAACATCACTCTTCACCGACAGGAGCATCACTCTTCGCCTTATGAAACTTCACTCTTCACCTACTGGAACATCACACTTCAACTGATGGAACATCACACTTCAACTTATGGAACATCACTATTCACCTTATGGAACATCACTCTTCACCTTATGGAACATCAGTCTTCACCTTATGGAACATCACTCTTCACCTTATGGAACATCACACTTCACCTTATGGAACATCAGTCTTCACCTTATGGAACATCACTCTTCACCTTATGGAACAACACTCCTCACCTTATGGAACACCACTCTTCACCTTATGTAACATCATACTTCACCTTATGGAACATCATTCTTCAATTTATGGATCATCACTCTTCATCTTATGGAACATCACCCTTCACCTTATGGAACATCACACTTCACCTAATGGAACATCATTCTTCACTTTTTGGATCATCACCAATCACCTTATTGAACATCACTCTTCACCTTATGGAACATCACTCTTCACCTTATGGAACATCACTCTTCACCTTATGGAACATTATTCTTCACTTTAGGGATCATCACTCTTCACCTTACGGATCATCACTTTTCACCTCATGGAACATCACTCCTCAACTTATGGAACATCACTCTTCTCCTACTGGAACAATATTCTTCACTTTATGGACCATCACGCTTCACCTTATGGAACATCACTCTTCACCTTATGGAACATCACACTTCACCTTAGAGTCATAGAGTCATAGAGTAATACAGCACGGATAGAGGCCCTTCGGCCCATCGTGTCCATGCCGGCCATCAAGCCCTGTCTAATCTAATCCCATATTCCAGCATTTGGCCCGTAGCCTTGTATGCTATGGCATTTCAAATGCTCATCCAAATGCTTCTTAAATGTTGTGAGGGTTTCTGCCTCCACAACCCTTTCAGGCAGTGAGTTCCAGACTCCAACCACCCTCTGGGTGAAAAAGTTCTTTCTCAAATCCCCTCTAAACCTCCCGCCCTTTACCTTGAATCTATGCCCCCTAGTTATTGACCCCTCTACTAAGGGGAAAAGCTCCTCAGCATCCATCCTATCTATGCCCCTCACAATTTTGTACACCTCAATCATGTCCCCCCTCAGCCTCCTCTGCTCCAAGGAAAACAAACCCAATCTGCCCAGTCTCTCTTCATAGCTGAAGCGCTCCAGCCCTGGTAACATCCTGGTGAACCTCCTCTGCACCCTCTCTAACGCGATCACATCTTTCCTGTAGTGTGGCGACCAGAACTGCACACAGTATTCCAGCTGTGGCCTAACCAGTGTTTTATACAGCTCCATCATAACCTCCTTGCTCTTATATTCTATGCCTCGGCTAATGAAGGCAAGTATCCCATATGCCTTTTTTACCACCTTATCCACCTGTTCCGCCGCCTTCAGGGATCTGTGTACCTGCACACCCAGATCCCTCTGACCCTCCGTCTTGCCTAGGGTCTTTCCCTTCATTGTGTATTCCCTTGCCTTGTTAGACCCCCCAAAGTGCATCACCTCGCACTTTTCCGGGTTAAATTCCATTTGCCACTGTTCCGCCCATCTGACCAACCCATCTATATCGTTCTGCAGACTGAGGCTACCCTCCTCGCTATTTACCACCCTACCAATTTTAGTATCATCCGCGAATTTACTGATCATACCCTTTACATTCATATCCAAGTCATTAATGTAGACCACAAACAGCAAGGGACCCAGCACCGATCCCTGTGGTACCCCACTGGCCACAGGTTTCCAGTCACAAAAACAACCTTCGACCATCACCCTCTGCCTTCTGCCACTAAGCCAGTTTTGTATCCAATGTGCCAAGGCACCCTGGATTCCATGGGCTCTTACCTTCTTGACCAGTCTCCTGTGCGGGACTTTATCGAAGGCCTTACTGAAATCCATGTATACCACATCCACTGCGTTACCCTCATCCACACACCTAGTCACCCCCTCAAAAAATTCAATCAAATTAGTCAGACATGATCTTCCCTTGACAAAGCCATGTTGACTATCCCTGATTAATCCTTGCCTCTCCAAGTGGAGACAAATTTTGTCCCTCAGGATTTTTTCCAGTAATTTTCCTACCACTGATGTTAGGCTCACTGGCCTGTAGTTCCCCGGTTTTTCCCTACTACCCTTCTTGAATAATGGTACTACATTAGCGGTTCTCCAGTCCTCTGGCACATCCCCTGTGGCCAGAGAGGTCCTGAATATATGTGTTAGAGCCCCCGCAATCTCCTCCTTTGCCTCACACAGCAGCCTGGGGTACATTTCATCCGGGCCTGGGGATTTATCCATTTTTAGGCCAGCTAAAACCGCCAATACCTCCTCCCTCTCGATGTTAATATGTTCGAGCATATCACAGTCCCCCCGCCCTATTTCTATGTCTACATCGTCCTTCTCCATAGTGAAAACAGATGCAAAAAATTCATTTAGAACCCCTCCTACATCTTCCGGCTCCACACACAGATTGCCACTTTTGTCCCTAATGGGCCCTATTTTTTCCCTAGTTATCCTTTTACCCTTAATATACTTATAAAACATCTTCGGATTTTCCTTTATTTTGCTCGCCAGTGTTATTTCATGGCCCCTCCTTGATCTCCTAATTTCTTTTTTAAGTATCCCCCTGCACTTTTTGTACTCCTCTAGGGCTTCCTCCGTCTTTAGCCTTTTGTATCTACCAAAAGCCCTCCTTTTTTTCCTAATCCATTCCCGTATATCCCCTGACATCCACGGTTCCCTGTGGTTTTTGGAACCACTCTTGACCTTTATGGGAACATGTTGCCCTTGTATGATCTCAATCTCCCTTCTGAAAGCCTCCCATTGCTCCGATGCGGATTTTCCTACAAGTAGCTGATCCCAGTCCATTTTGGCCAGATCCTGCCTTATCCTATTAAAATCGGCCTTCCCCCAATTTAGAACCTTTATTTCCGGCCCATCCCTGTCCTTTTCCATGACCACCTTAAATCTTACCATATTATGGTCACTATCACCAAAGTGCTCACCTACTAGCACTTTTTCCACTTGGCCGGCCACATTCCCTAGAATTAGGTCCAGTACCGCCCCCTCTCTTGTAGGACTTTCTACATGCTGGCTCAAAAAGCTCTCCTGGATGCACTTTAAGAATTCTACACCCTCTGAGCCTTTCACACTTTGACTATCCCAGTTAATATTGGGGAAGTTGAAATCCCCCATTATTATTACCCTATTATTTGCACATTTCTCTGAGATTTGCCTACATATCTGTTCCTCTATCTCCCCCTGACTGTTTGGAGGCCTATAGTACACTCCCAGCAAAGTGCTTGCCCCCTTTTTGTTTTTAAGCTCCACCCATATGGCCTCATTAGAGGACCCTGCTAATATATCATCCCTCCTTAGTGCAGTAATTGACTCCTTAATTAATATTGCGACACCCCCTCCTCTTATACCTCCCCCTCTGTCTCGCCTGAAGATTCTGTACCCCGGAATATTGAGCTGCCAGTCTTGCCCCTCCCTCAACCATGTCTCCGTGATAGCAACAATATCATACTCCCATGTGTTTATCAACACCTTCAGTTCATCCACCTTATTTGCAAGACTCCTTGCATTAAAATAGATGCCATCCAGCCTTGCCCTTATATATTTGCCCTGTCTACCAAGCTGACTTGTTTTTTCCTCCATAATTGGCAGCACATCCCCCCCTATTTCAGCTCCCCTCTGTATCCCATCCCCCTGCCAAGTTAGTTTAAACCTCCCCCGACAGTGCTAGCAAACCTCCCCGCAAGGATATTTGTCCCGCTCTGGTTCAGGTGCAACCCGTCCGACTTGTACAAGTCCCACCTTTCCCAGAAGCAGGCCCAGTGATCCAGGAAAGTAAAATCCTCCCCCCTACACCAACTCTTTAGCCACGCATTCATCTGCTCTATCCTCCCATTCCTATACTTACTAGCACGTGGCACTGGGAGTAATCCAGAGATTACACCCTTTGAGGTCCTGCCCTTTAATCTGTTACCTTATGGAACATCACTCTTCACTTTATGGAACATTAGACTTCACCTTATGGAACATCATTTCTCACTTTACGGATCATCATTCTTCATCTTATGGATCATTACTCTTCACCCTATGCAACAACACTCTTCAACTTATGGAACATCACTCTTCACCTTATGGAACATCACTCTTCACCTTATGGAACATCACTCCTCATCTTAAGGAACATCACTCTTCACCTTATGGAACATCACTCTTCACCTTATGCAACATCGCCCTTCATCTTATGGAACATCACTCTTAACCTTATGGAACATCACGCTTCACCTTATGAAACGTCACTCTACACCTTATGGAACATCACTCTTCATCTTATGGAACATAAATCTTCACCTTATGGAACATGACACTTCATCAGATGGAACATCACTCTTCACTTTATGGAATATCACACTTCACCTTATAGATCATCACTCTACACTTTGAGGGACATCACTCTTCACCGACTGGAGCATCACTCTTCGCCTTATGAAACATCACGCTTCACCTAGTGGAACATCACTCTTCACATTATGGCACACCACTCTTCACCTACTGGAACATCACTCATCAAATTATGGAACATGACTCTTCACCTTATGGAACCTCACTCTTCACCTTATGGAGCATAACTCTTCATCCTATGGAACATCACTCTGCGCCTCATGGAACATCACCCTTCAACTTATGGAACATCACTCTTCACCTTATGGAACATCACTCCTCACCTACTGGAACATCACTCTTCACCTACTGGAACATCACTCTTCACCTTATGAACATCACTCTTCACCATATGGAACATTGCCCTTCACCTTATGGAACATCATTCTTCACCTTATGGAACATCACTCTTCACCTACTGGAACATCACTCTTCACCTTATGAACATCACTCTTCACCATATGCAACATCACTCGTCACCTACTGGAACATCACTCTTCACCTTATGGGACATCACTGTTCACCAACTGGAACATCACACTTCACCTTATGGAACATCACTCTTCACCTTATGGAACATCACTCTTCACCTTATGGAACATCACTCTTCACCTTATGGAACATTGCCCTTCACCTTATGGAACATCATTCTTCACCTTATGGAACATCGCTCTTCTCCTTATGGCACATCACTCTTCACCTTATGGAACATCACTCTTCACCTTATGGAACATCGCCCTTCACCTTATGGAGCATCATTCTTCACCTTATGGAACATCACTCTTCACCTGATGCAACATCGCCCTTCACCTTATGGAACATCACTCTTCAACTTATGGAACATCACTCTTCACGTACTGGAACATCACTCTTCCCCTTATTGAACATCACTCTTCACCTTATAGAACATCACTCTTCACCTTCTGGAACATCACACTTCACCTTATGGAACATCACTCTTCACCTCATGGAATATCACACTGCACCTTATGGAACATCAGTCTTCACCTTATGGAACATCACTCTTCACCTTATGGAACATCACTCTTCACCCTATGGAATATCGCTCTTCACCTCATGGAACATCACTCCTCAACTTATGGAACATCACTCTTCACGTTATGGAATATCACTCTTCACCTTATGGAACATCACTCTTCACCTGATGGAACATCATTCTTCACCTTATGGAACATCACTCATCACCTTATAGAACATCACTCTTCACCTTATGGAACATCACTCTTTATCTTATGGAACATCACTCTTCACCTTATGGAACATCACACTTCGCCTTATGGAACATCAGTCTTCTCCTTATGGAACATCAGTCTTCTCCTTATGGAACATCACTCTTCACCTTATGGAACATCACTCTTCAACTTATGGAACATCGCCCTTCACCTTATGGAACATCATCCTTCACCTTATGGAACATCACTCTTCACCTTATGCAACATCACTCTTCACCTTATGGAACATCACTCTTCAACTTATGGAACATCACCCTTCAACTTATGGAAAATCATTCTTCACCTTATGGAACATCACTCTTCACCTTATGCAACATCGCCCTTCACCTTATGGAACATCACACTTCACCTTATGGAACATCACTCTTCAACTTACGGAACATCACTCTTCACCTACTGGAACATCACTCTTCACCCACTGGAACACCACTCTTCACCTTATGGAACATCAATCTTCACCTTATGGAACATCAATCTTCACCTACTGGAACATCACTCTTCACCTACTGGAACATCACTGTTCACCTTATGGAAAATCACTCTTCACCTACTAGAACATCACTCATCACCTTATGGAACATCACACTTCACCTTAATGAACATCGCCCTTCGCCTTATGGAACATCACACTTCACCTAATGGAACATCACTCTTCAACATACGGAACATCACTCTTCACCTACTGGAACATCACTCTTCACCTACTGGAACATCACTCTTCACTTTATGGAATATTGCTCTTCACTTTTTGAGACATCACTCTTCACCTTATGGAACATCACTCTTCACCTACTGGAACATCACTCGTCACCTTATGGGAACATCACTCTTCACCTTATGGAACATCACTCTTCACCTCATGGAACATCACTCTTCAACTTATGGAACATCACTCTTCACCTTATGGAACATCACTCTTCACCTTATGGAACATCATTCTTCACCTTATGGAATTTTACTCTTCACCTTATAGAATGTCACTCTTCACATTATGGAACATCACTCTTCACCTTATGGAACATCACTCTTCACCTGATGGAACATCATTCTTCACCTTATGGATCATCACTCTTCAACTTATAGAACATCACTCTTCACCTTATGGAACATCACTCTTCACCTTATGGAACATCACACTGCACCTTATGGAACATCACTCTTCACTTACTGGAACATCACTCGTCAACTTATGGAACATCACTCTTCACCTTATGGAACATCACTCTTCACCTTATGGATCATCACTCTTCAGCCTATGGAACATCACTCTTCACCTCATGGAACATCACTCTTCAACTTATGGGACATCACTCTTCACCTTAAGGAACATCACTCTTCACCTTATGGAACATCACTCTTCACCTTATGGAACATCACCCTTCACCTTATGGAGCATCATTCTTCACCTTATGGAACATCACTCTTCACCTGATGCAACATCGCCCTTCACCTTATGGAACATCACTCTTCAACTTATGGAACATCACTCTTCACGTACTGGAACATCGCTCTTCACCTACTGGAACATCACTCTTCCCCTTATTGAACATCACTCTTCACCTTATAGAACATCACTCTTCACCTTCTGGAACATCACACTTCACCTTATGGAACATCACTCTTCACCTCATGGAATATCACACTGCACCTTATGGAACATCAGTCTTCACCTTATGGAACATCACTCTTCACCTTATGGAACATCACTCTTCACCCTATGGAATATCGCTCTTCACCTCATGGAACATCACTCCTCAACTTATGGAACATCACTCTTCACGTTATGGAATATCACTCTTCACCTTATGGAACATCACTCTTCACCTGATGGAACATCATTCTTCACCTTATGGAACATCACTCATCACCTTATAGAACATCACTCTTCACCTTATGGAACATCACTCTTTATCTTATGGAACATCACCCTTCACCTTATGGAACATCACACTTCGCCTTATGGAACATCAGTCTTCTCCTTATGGAACATCACTCTTCACCTTATGGAACATCACTCTTCAACTTATGGAACATCACTCTTTACCTTATGGAACATCACTCTTCACCTTATGGAACATCACACTTTGCCTTATGGAACATCAGTCTTCTCCTTATGGAACATCACTCTTCACCTTATGGAACATCACTCTTCAACTTATGGAACATCGCCCTTCACCTTATGGAACATCATCCTTCACCTTATGGAACATCACTCTTCACCTTATGCAACATCGCCCTTCACCTTATGGAACATCACACTTCACCTTATGGAACATCACTCTTCAACTTACGGAACATCACTCTTCACCTACTGGAACATCACTCTTCACCCACTGGAACACCACTCTTCACCTTATGGAACATCAATCTTCACCTTATGGAACATCAATCTTCACCTACTGGCACATCACTCTTCACCTACTGGAACATCACTGTTCACCTTATGGAAAATCACTCTTCACCTACTAGAACATCACTCTTCACCTTATGGAACATCACACTTCACCTTAATGAACATCGCCCTTCACCTTATGGAACATCACACTTCACCTAATGGAACATCACTCTTCAACATACGGAACATCACTCTTCACCTACTGGAACATCACTCTTCACCTACTGGAACATCACTCTTCACTTTATGGAATATTGCTCTTCACTTTTTGAGACATCACTCTTCACCTTATGGAACATCACTCTTCACCTACTGGAACATCACTCGTCACCTTATGGGAACATCACTCTTCACCTTATGGAACATCACTCTTCACCTCATGGAACATCACTCTTCAACTTATGGAACATCACTCTTCACCTTATGGAACATCACTCTTCACCTTATGGAACATCATTCTTCACCTTATGGAATTTTACTCTTCACCTTATAGAATGTCACTCTTCACATTATGGAACATCACTCTTCACCTTATGGAACATCACTCTTCACCTGATGGAACATCATTCTTCACCTTATGGATCATCACTCTTCAACTTATAGAACATCACTCTTCACCTTATGGAACCTCACTCTTCACCTTATGGAGCATAACTCTTCATCCTATGGAACATCACTCTTCGCCTCATGGAACATCACTCTTCAACTTATGGAACATCACTCTTCACCTTATGGAACATCACTCCTCACCTACTGGAACATCACTCTTCACCTACTGGAACATCACTCTTCACCTTATGAACATCACTCTTCACCATATGGAACATCACTCGTCACCTACTGGAACATCACTCTTCACCTTATGGGACATCACTGTTCACCAACTGGAACATCACACTTCACCTTATGGAACATCACTCTTCACCTTATGGAACATCACTCTTCACCTTATGGAACATCACTCTTCACCTTATGGAGTTTGCCCTTCACCTTATGGAACATCATTCTTCACCTTATGGAACATCGCTCTTCTCCTTATGGCACATCACTCTTCACCTTATGGAACATCACTCTTCACCTTATGGAACATCGCCCTTCACCTCATGGAGCATCATTCTTCACCTTATGGAACATCTCTCTTCACCTGATGCAACATCAACTTCACCTTATGGAACATCACTCTTCAACTTATGGAACATCACTCTTCACGTACTGGAACATCGCTCTTCACCTACTGGAACATCACTCTTCCCCTTATTGAACATCACTCTTCACCTTATAGGACATCACTCTTCACCTTCTGGAACATCACACTTCACCTTATGGAACATCACTCTTCACCTCATGGAATATCACACTGCACCTTATGGAACATCAGTCTTCACCTTATGGAACATCACTCTTCACCTTATGGAACATCACTCTTCACCCTATGGAATATCGCTCTTCACCTCATGGAACATCACTCCTCAACTTATGGAACATCACTCTTCACGTTATGGAATATCACTCTTCACCTTATGGAACATCACTCTTCACCTGATGGAACATCATTCTTCACCTTATGGAACATCACTCATCACCTTATAGAACATCACTCTTCACCTTATGGAACATCACTCTTTATCTTATGGAACATCACTCTTCACCTTATGGAACATCACACTTCGCCTTATGGAACATCAGTCTTCTCCTTATGGAACATCAGTCTTCTCCTTATGGAACATCACTCTTCACCTTATGGAACATCACTCTTCAACTTATGGAACATCGCCCTTCACCTTATGGAACATCATCCTTCACCTTATGGAACATCACTCTTCACCTTATGCAACATCACTCTTCACCTTATGGAACATCACTCTTCAACTTATGGAACATCACCCTTCAACTTATGGAAAATCATTCTTCACCTTATGGAACATCACTCTTCACCTTATGCAACATCGCCCTTCACCTTATGGAACATCACACTTCACCTTATGGAACATCACTCTTCAACTTACGGAACATCACTCTTCACCTACTGGAACATCACTCTTCACCCACTGGAACACCACTCTTCACCTTATGGAACATCAATCTTCACCTTATGGAACATCAATCTTCACCTACTGGCACATCACTCTTCACCTACTGGAACATCACTGTTCACCTTATGGAAAATCACTCTTCACCTACTAGAACATCACTCTTCACCTTATGGAACATCACACTTCACCTTAATGAACATCGCCCTTCACCTTATGGAACATCACACTTCACCTAATGGAACATCACTCTTCAACATACGGAACATCACTCTTCACCTACTGGAACATCACTCTTCACCTACTGGAACATCACTCTTCACTTTATGGAATATTGCTCTTCACTTTTTGAGACATCACTCTTCACCTTATGGAACATCACTCTTCACCTACTGGAACATCACTCGTCACCTTATGGGAACATCACTCTTCACCTTATGGAACATCACTCTTCACCTCATGGAACATCACTCTTCAACTTATGGAACATCACTCTTCACCTTATGGAACATCACTCTTCACCTTATGGAACATCATTCTTCACCTTATGGAATTTTACTCTTCACCTTATAGAATGTCACTCTTCACATTATGGAACATCACTCTTCACCTTATGGAACATCACTCTTCACCTGATGGAACATCATTCTTCACCTTATGGATCATCACTCTTCAACTTATAGAACATCACTCTTCACCTTATGGAACCTCACTCTTCACCTTATGGAGCATAACTCTTCATCCTATGGAACATCACTCTTCGCCTCATGGAACATCACTCTTCAACTTATGGAACATCACTCTTCACCTTATGGAACATCACTCCTCACCTACTGGAACATCACTCTTCACCTACTGGAACATCACTCTTCACCTTATGAACATCACTCTTCACCATATGGAACATCACTCGTCACCTACTGGAACATCACTCTTCACCTTATGGGACATCACTGTTCACCAACTGGAACATCACACTTCACCTTATGGAACATCACTCTTCACCTTATGGAACATCACTCTTCACCTTATGGAACATCACTCTTCACCTTATGGAGTTTGCCCTTCACCTTATGGAACATCATTCTTCACCTTATGGAACATCGCTCTTCTCGTTATGGCACATCACTCTTCACCTTATGGAACATCACTCTTCACCTTATGGAACATCGCCCTTCACCTCATGGAGCATCATTCTTCACCTTATGGAACATCTCTCTTCACCTGATGCAACATCAACTTCACCTTATGGAACATCACTCTTCAACTTATGGAACATCACTCTTCACGTACTGGAACATCGCTCTTCACCTACTGGAACATCACTCTTCCCCTTATTGAACATCACTCTTCACCTTATAGAACATCACTCTTCACCTTCTGGAACATCACACTTCACCTTATGGAACATCACTCTTCACCTCATGGAATATCACACTGCACCTTATGGAACATCAGTCTTCACCTTATGGAACATCACTCTTCACCTTATGGAACATCACTCTTCACCCTATGGAATATCGCTCTTCACCTCATGGAACATCACTCCTCAACTTATGGAACATCACTCTTCACGTTATGGAATATCACTCTTCACCTTATGGAACATCACTCTTCACCTGATGGAACATCATTCTTCACCTTATGGAACATCACTCATCACCTTATAGAACATCACTCTTCACCTTATGGAACATCACTCTTTATCTTATGGAACATCACTCTTCACCTTATGGAACATCACACTTCACCTTATGGAACATCAGTCTTCTCCTTATGGAACATCACTCTTCACCTTATGGAACATCACTCTTCAACTTATGGAACATCGCCCTTCACCTTATGGAACATCATTCTTCAACTTATGGAACATCACTCTTCACCTTATGCAACATCACTCTTCACCTTATGGAACATCACTCTTCAACTTATGGAACATCGCCCTTCACCTTATGGAAAATCATTCTTCACCTTATGGAACATCACTCTTCACCTTATGCAACATCGCCCTTCACCTTATGGAACATCACACTTCACCTTATGGAACATCACTCTTCAACTTACGGAACATCACTCTTCACCTACTGGAACATCACTCTTCACCCACTGGAACACCACTCTTCACCTTATGGAACATGAATCTTCACCTTATGGAACATCAATCTTCACCTACTGGAACATCACTCTTCACCTACTGGAACATCACTGTTCACCTGATGGAAAATCACTCTTCACCTACTAGAACATCACTCTTCACCTTATGGAACATCACACTTCACCTTAATGAACATCGCCCTTCACCTTATGGAACATCTCACTTCACCTAATGGAACATCACTCTTCAACATATGGAACATCACTCTTCACCTACTGGAACATCACTCTTCACCTACTGGAACATCACTCTTCACTTTATGGAATATTGCTCTTCACTTTTTGAGACATCACTCTTCACCTTATGGAACATCACTCTTCACCTACTGGAACATCACTCGTCACCTTATGGGAACATCACTCTTCACCTTATGGAACATCACTCTTCACCTCATGGAACATCACTCTTCAACTTATGGAACATCACTCTTCACCTTATGGAACATCACTCTTCACCTTATGGAACATCATTCTTCACCTTATGGAATTTTACTCTTCACCTTATAGAATGTCACTCTTCACATTATGGAACATCACTCTTCACCTTATGGAACATCACTCTTCACCTGATGGAACATCATTCTTCACCTTATGGATCATCCCTCTTCAACTTATAGAACATCACTCTTCACCTTATGGAACATCACTCTTCACCTTATGGAACATCACACTGCACCTTATGGAACATCACTCTTCACTTACTGGAACATCACTCGTCAACTTATGGAACATCACTCTTCACCTTATGGAACATCACTCTTCACCTTATGGATCATCACTCTTCAGCCTATGGAACATCACTCTTCACCTCATGGAACATCACTCTTCAACTTATGGGACATCACTCTTCACCTTAAGGAACATCACTCTTCACCTTATGGAACATCACTCTTCACCTTATGGAACATCACTCTTCACCTTATGGAACATCGCCCTTCACCTTATGGAGCACCATTCTTCACCTTATGGAACATCACTCTTCACCTTATGGAACATCACACTTCGCCTTATGGAACATCACTCTTCACCTTATGGAACATCACTCTTCACCTTATGGAACATCGCCCTTCACCTTATGGAGCACCATTCTTCACCTTATGGAACATCACTCTTCACCTGATGCAACATCGCCCTTCACCTTATGGAACATCACTCTTCAACTTATGGAACATCACTCTTCACGTACTGGAACATCGCTCTTCACCTACTGGAACATCACTCTTCCCCTTATTGAACATCACTCTTCACCTTATAGAACATCACTCTTCACCTTCTGGAACATCACACTTCACCTTATGGAACATCACTCTTCACCTCATGGAATATCACACTGCACCTTATGGAACATCAGTCTTCACCTTATGGAACATCACTCTTCACCTTATGGAACATCACTCTTCACCCTATGGAATATCGCTCTTCACCTCATGGAACATCACTCCTCAACTTATGGAACATCACTCTTCACGTTATGGAATATCACTCTTCACCTTATGGAACATCACTCTTCACCTGATGGAACATCATTCTTCACCTTATGGAACATCACTCATCACCTTATAGAACATCACTCTTCACCTTATGGAACATCACTCTTTACCTTATGGAACATCACTCTTCACCTTATGGAACATCACACTTCGCCTTATGGAACATCAGTCTTCTCCTTATGGAACATCACTCTTCACCTTATGGAACATCACTCTTCAACTTATGGAACATCGCCCTTCACCTTATGGAACATCATTCTTCACCTTATGGAACATCACTCTTCACCTTATGCAACATCACTCTTCACCTTATGGAACATCACTCTTCAACTTATGGAACATCGCCCTTCAGCTTATGGAAAATCATTCTTCACCTTATGGAACATCACTCTTCACCTTATGCAACATCGCCCTTCACCTTATGGAACATCACACTTCACCTTATGGAACATCACTCTTCAACTTACGGAACATCACTCTTCACCTACTGGAACATCACTCTTCACCCACTGGAACACCACTCTTCACCTTATGGAACATCAATCTTCACCTTATGGAACATCAATCTTCACCTACTGGAACATCACTCTTCACCTACTGGAACATCACTGTTCACCTTATGGAAAATCACTCTTCACCTATTAGAACATCACTCTTCACCTTATGGAACATCACACTTCACCTTAATGAACATCGCCCTTCACCTTATGGAACATCACACTTCACCTAATGGAACATCACTCTTCAACATACGGAACATCACTCTTCACCTACTGGAACATCACTCTTCACCTACTGGAACATCACTCGTCACCTTATGGGAACATCACTCTTCACCTTATGGAACATCACTCTTCACCTCATGGAACATCACTCTTCAACTTATGGAACATCACTCTTCACCTTATGGAACGTCACTCTTCACCTTATGGAACATCATTCTTCACCTTATGGAATTTTACTCTTCACCTTATAGAATGTCACTCTTCACATTATGGAACATCACTCTTCACCTTATGGAACATCACTCTTCACCTGATGGAACATCATTCTTCACCTTATGGATCATCACTCTTCAACTTATAGAACATCACTCTTCACCTTATGGAACATCACTCTTCACCTTATGGAACATCACACTGCACCTTATGGAACATCACTCTTCACTTACTGGAACATCACTCGTCAACTTATGGAACATCACTCTTCACCTTATGGAACATCACTCTTCACCTGATGGAACATCATTCTTCACCTTATGGATCATCACTCTTCAACTTATAGAACATCACTCTTCACCTTATGGAACATCACACTGCACCTTATGGAACATCACTCTTCACTTACTGGAACATCACTCGTCAACTTATGGAACATCACTCTTCACCTTATGGAACATCACTCTTCACCTTATGGATCATCACTCTTCAGCCTATGGAACATCACTCTTCACCTCATGGAACATCACTCTTCAACTTATGGGACATCACTCTTCACCTTAAGGAACATCACTCTTCACCTTATGGAACATCATTCTTCACCTTATGGATTATCACTCTTCACCTTATAGAACATCACTCTTCACATTATGGAACATCATTCTTCACCTTATGGAACATCACTCTTCACCTGATGGAACATAATTCTTCACCTTATGGAACATCACCCATCACCTTATAGAACATCACTCTTCATCTTATGGAACTTCACTCTTCACCTTATGGAACATCACTCTTCACCTTATGGAACATCACTCTTCACCTTATGGAACATCACACTTCGCCTTATGGAACATCAGTCTTCTCCTTTTGGACATCACTCTTCACCTTATGGAACATCACTCTTCACCTTATGGAACTTCACTCTTCACCTTATGGAACATCACTCTTCACTTGTGGAACTTCAATCTTCACCTTATGGAACATCACTCATCTCCTTATGGAACATCATTCTTCATCTTATGGAGCATCACTCTTCACCTTATGGATCATCACTCTTCGTCTTATGGAACATCACTCTTCACCTTATGGAACATCACTCTTCACCTTATGGAACATCACTCTTCACCTTATGGAACATCACACTTCGCCTTATGGATCATCACTCTTCATCTTATGGAACATCACTCTTCACCTTATGGAACATCACTCCTCAGCTGATGGAACATCACTCTTCACTTTGTGGTACAGTACTGGTACTGTTGTAACTAAGCTCTGTGGCTTCATTAATCCCATAGCTCTAGATTAGAGTCACCAATGCCAGACGGTCCGATTGTATTTGGTTGCGCAGCCACTCCAAAGCATGACTGCTATTTGTCTGGCCTCTATACCTTGATATTTCGGCTATGGGTTACTTCACTGGTAGCAAGGCTGCTGCTTGCTTTGTTCTTCAGTCCACAGGTGGCATGCACTCCCCTACTTCATGTCTAGACTACAGTCAAGAAGAAGAAATCATGAAGTAGTGATTGCAGTAGGAAAGAAAGACTGAGGAAGACAAATAGTTCCACAGCTTGAGGTCCTGGGATAGAATATTTTATATTGGGAGATGGTGAGAAGTCAGCAAGGGTTAGGAATGTGTAAGACAGCATATTTGAGCTTAGGAGGAACAAGCGAAGAAAGTTCAGAGGAGTACGGACCATAGGAGTATCAATAAAAAGGAAGGATGCAATGCAGAGAAAGGGAGGCTGAAGGTTAGAGGTGAGAGATGGATCAAATATTACATGTTATTTTTCTAATATCCTGTCCAGGATTGCAAGAGAACCTTGTCCATCACCAGCATAACATATCCTGCTCTGAAATTTCACCCGTACTGCTATACAACTTATCCACTTCATATGTGTTAGGGCGTTGACAGTTACCTAGAATAAAGTTGTTAAACCTAACGCCAATGGGTCTGAATTTTACCCAGCAGATAATGGAGATGGTTCTTATTAATACTGAATAATCTAAGTTTAATTGTATCAGAACAACATGAAATTATACTTTAAACATGCAACACTTATTTTCTTTTAATTGCATTCATCCCAAACTGTTTGCTTAAAGATAAGTATTACTATTACAACAAAGGCTCTCGTGTATATTGTCAGAATATAAGGAATTCTGGATAACTGCTCTTCGCATCATCTAACAATTCATTTATTCTCATATTTGGAGGTTACAATTCAGAGTCGCTTTTGATACGAACAAACCCAACCAAATAACGCAAGTACCTTACTCCATATCCTTTCACTGAACAGGTTTGACCAGAGTCTGGGCTACTTTTTCTTTGATACCATGCTCAGAGGTTGGTACGGTAATATTTCTGAAAACTTTTAAACTTCTACCTTTTTAATTAGGGTCTCTGTGTGTTACAGGGACGGCAAAGACATGAATTCATGGTTCTGTGCAGAAGTATCTTTGCCAGGGGGGTGTCCAACATCAACACTGGACTGGAGAGACTTAGCAAGCTGTTAGCAAATCTCTTCACATTAGTCTTAGTTTCAGATGCCCAAATCCAGATCAAGATAAGCATCCAGTGGGCCTTGAGCCTCGAGCCATGAAATAAACATACTTGGAAAGGGACTGCTACTCAAGAAACTGCAGAAAGACAGTGGATATAAATAGCTAAAAGAAAGCAAAGGAACATATGGCTGGTTTGCTGCCAAACATGTGTTTTATTTTGGTTACAAAAGTAGTATCTTGATATCATTAGCAACATCCTGGTGGCAAGTTCTTTAATTGTAGATTTGAAATGTCACGAGTTGTGGTCTCTTTCAAATGACTTATAAATAGAATGTTCTCATATGACTGTTTTACTATCTTTATGGAATTTGGGGAAATTAATCTGAATAGTGCCATCTTTACTTCATCAATCGTATCGCTCTCTTCTCTCCACCCACCCTTTTTTCCAGTTGTTATGTCAACACTTACCACAAATGGTTGACATGAGGATTTGAAAATTCAGTTGCCAGAAGGAATGAATTTGCAACACGGACTTTGATCCCTGTGAATTTATTGATTTGGCCACATCCTTTTAAAGTATCACTCAACTGAGAAACCTTTTTGTTTAAGGTCAGGGTGTGCGCACGGAGATGTGGCAAAGGGCCGAACCATGCCAGGCTAGTCTGCTTTGGCTCAGATGGAAATAAAGGAACAAAAGCCATATAGGATAAATGTTTGCTCTGATCAATCACAGAGACAATTTGCAGTTGGAGATGTTGCTGTATATTTCATTTTTAGCAAATAACCAGGCTAAGGAACTGAAAATCCCAAAGCTTAACTGTTCAAACAAGCTAAGGATCAGGTTTAGTGGTGTTCTTTTTCACATTTCTTTTTTAGTGGAGATTATGCTTCTTTTTAACTTATTCTGTTCTCTTTTCCCAGTTGGATGTTCCTGAGCTTTGTATCATTTATGGATGGCAAAGTGGCTGAGTGACCTGATAGAATCATAGAATCATAGAATAGTGCAGTACTGAAGGAGGCCATTCGACCCATCGAGTCTGTGCCGGCTCTTTCGAAGAGCAATCCAGTTAGTCCTACTCCCCGCTCTTTTCCCCATATCCCTGCAATTTTTTCTCCTTCAATTATTTATCCAATTCCCTTTTGAAGACTACCATTGAATCTCTATCCACCACCCTATCAGGCAGTGCATTCCAAATTCTAACCACATATTGCATAAAACAGATTTTCCTCATGGTGCCTCTGGTTCTTTTGCCAATCACCTTAAATCTGTGCCCTCTCAATATCGACGCTTCAGCCAGTGGAAACAGTTTCTCTTTATTTACTCTATCTAAATCCTTCATGATTTTGAACACCTCTATTAAATCTCCTCTTAGCCTTCTCTGGTCTAAGGAGGACAACCTCAGCTTTGCCACGTAACTGTAATCCCACATCCCTGAAACCATTCTGCACCCTCTCCAAAGCCTTCACGTCCTTCCTAAAGTGTGGTGCCCAAAGCTGTACACAATACTCCAGCTGGGGCCGAACTAGTGTTTTATAATGGTTAAGCATAACTTCCTGGCTATTGTACTCTAAGGGGGAAAAATTGGGTAGTGATCCTTTGGGGCACTAACTTCAGCACCCCCAAAAAGTTAGCACCCCTGCGCCCCAAGCAGGAGGCGGGGTACTATTGGAAGCGCTCCCCCTCCCTCTTGGGGCACTACCATTCAATATCGCGGCATTATGTGTAACAGCGCCATGCACGTTGGCATGTAGCGCTGCAGTATTACAGGCCTCCCTCCCCTGATTAAAGCAGAGGGGCCCAGCGCAGCGCGCACCGGGACCCTGCTGGACCACCGAGGAGCAGGGAGCCAGGAAAAGAGCCCGGCACTCAAGAGGAGTGCCGGGCTGCACGATTGAGGCTGGCACCACGTATGAGGAGGCGGAAGGGAGCAGGTGCTGGCAGGAGACCCCAAAAAATGGCCGCCCAGCAGCTGCCCTTTAATTAGTGCCGCCACGGCTGCAAAAACGCCACCCTGACCCTATCGGATATATTGTCCGGTGGTAGGTCGGGGGCGTGACTGAAGTTTGCGGCCGGGGCACGAGTGGGGCGTTGCGCATGGTGATGACGTCAGCACCAGAGGCGCAGCGCTATGGGGTGCTACCGGCTACTGCCGCCGCTAACCTCCAGCTGAATTTCACAGGAGGCGTTAGCAGTGCCGCGCTCGGGCACTAGGTGCTTTGCGCCCCATTAGCACCCCCCTGAGGCACTAATGGGAGGCACAAAGCAATCCAATTTTTCCACCCAAGCCTCTATTGATAAAGCCCAGGATCCCATATGCTTCATTTACTGCTTTGTTAGCTTGTCCAGCCACCTTCAAAGATTTGTGCACAAGCCCCAGGTCTTGCTGTTCTTGCACCCCCTTTAAAATTATACCATTTAGTATGTATTGTCTCTCCTCATTCTTCCTACCAAAATGTATCACCTCACACTTCTCTGCGTTGAATTTCATCTGCCATGTGTCCACCCATTCCACCAGCCTGCCTATGTCCTCTTGAAGTCTATTACTATCTTCCTCATTGTTTACTGCACTTCCAAGTCTCACGTCATCGGCAAATTTCGAAATTGTGCCCTGTGCCCCAAAATCCAATTCATTAATGTATATCAAAAACAGCAGTGGTCCTAGTACTGAACCTTGGGGAACTCCACTGTACACCTCCCTCCAGTCCGAAAAACAGCCATTCACCACAACTCTCTGTTTTCTATCCCTTAGCCAATTATGTATCCATGCTGCTACTGCCCCTTTTATCGCATGGGCTTTACTTTTGCTAACAGGATATGTGGTACTTTATCAAACGTCTTTTGAAAGTCAATATTCACAACATCAACTGCACTGCCCTCATCCACCCTCTCTGTTACCTCATCAAAAGACTCAATCAATTTAGTCAAACATGATTTGCCCTTAACAAATCCGTGCTGGCTCTCTTTTATTAGTCCATGCTTGTCCAAGTTGTTAATTTTTTCCCAAATTATTGTTTCTAAAAGCTTCCCCACCACTGACGTTAAACTGACTGGCCTATAATTGCCAGGTTTATCCTTCTCCCCTTTTTGAACAAGGGTGTAACACTTACAATCTTCCAGTCCTTGGGCACCACCCCCTGTATCATTGGAAGATTGTGGCCAGCACCTCCGCAATTTCTACCCTTACTTCCTTCAGCAGCCTAGGAGGCATCCCATCCGGACCAGGTGACTTATCCACTTTAATTACCACCAGCCTTTCTAGTACCTCCTTTTATCTATTTTTATCTCATCCAGTATCCCAGCAATCTCCTCGTTTACCATAACTTTGGCAAAGTCCTCTCCCTTGGTAAGGACCGATGTAAAGTGTATCGATTTCTTTGTGGGTTCAATGACGAGACATTTATGAAAGAGAATGTCTTTTAATCTAAAGTTTGTTCAACTCTGGTTAACAGCCTTACAGGAGACACCATGCTAGAAATCCATCTTGGTGTTTGCGGGCTCACTTGGGTCAACAGCTCTGGACAACGTGTCTGCTGTATACATCAGCTTACCCGGTGTGTACACAACATTCAGTGTATAGCGTTGCAGCCTGATCATCATTCTTTGTATTCTAAGCGGACAGCTATTTCGTGGCTTTTGGAACAATGCAATCAAGGGCTTATGGTCAGTCTCTACACTGATTGCTTGTCCTGCCACAAACTGGCAAAATCTTTCACAGGCGTATGTGATGCTGAGCAGCTCCTTTTCTATTTGAGCATATCGCGTCTCCGCGTCTGTCATTGAGCGCGATGCATATGCAATAGGTTGCCAGTAGTCATATTTTTGCAGAAGAACGGCACCGAGCCCACTCTGTGATGCATCTGATGATATCTTGATAGGTCTCGCTGGGTCATAAAACCTCAGAACTGGTTCCTCTGAGAGCAGTTTCTTTAGATTGCTCCATGACTTCTCATGCTCATGATGCCATTCCCATTCTATGTTCTTTTCAGTTAGTCTTCTCAGTGGCGCCATCTTTTCTGAGAGGTTGGATATGAATTTACCCATGTAGTTGATCATTCCATTAAACCTCTGCACATCCTTTTTCCATTGTGGCTTTGGCATATTCTCAATGGCGGACACCTTTCTGGGATCTGGTCTGATGCCCTCACTGCTAAGGATATCTCCCACGAATGTCAGTTCTGTCACCCCGAGCTGGCATTTCTCTCTATTCAGCTTCAGGTTTGTTTTCCTTGTTACTTCCAGCACTTTTTTCAGTCTCTCGTCATGCTCAGTTCTCGTGGTTCCCCATACTATGATGTCATCCATTGACGTATCAACTCCCTCCAGGTGCTCATAGATCATATGGATAGTTTTGTGATACACTTCAGGAGCTGAGGCAATGCCAAATGGTAACCTTAGGAATCTGTATCTGCCAAATGGACTGTTGAACGTGCACAGTCTTGAACTTGCCTCGTCCAATTTCATCTGCCAAAATCCTGATGATGCATCTAACTTGCTGAAATACTTTGCATTTGCAAACTGTGACATGATTTCCTCACGTGTAGGAAGCTTGAAGTGCTCTCTCTTTATTGCTCTGTTTAGATCTCTTGGATCCAGGCAAATTCTGAGCTTTCCATTCTTTTTGTCCACTACGACGAGGGAACTCACCCACTCAGTTGGCTCATCTATCTTCTGAATCACATTCAGGCTTTCCATCCTGTCCAACTCTGCCTTCAGTTGCTTTTGAAGAGCAAACGGAACTTTTCTGCATGGATGTATGACCGTTGGCATACTTTTATCTACTCTGATCGTGTGTTCTCCTGGAAGGCAGCCTAGACCCTGAAATAGGTCGTTGTACTCTTTCATGAGTTCATCACAGACTGTCTCTCCTTCACTTTCCACAACGAGGACTCTCTTTACCAGGTTCAGTCTCTCACAGGCTTTTAAACCTAGTATGGCCTGCACATCCTTTGGCACCACGATTAATGCTAGCGTGTGCTCTCTGTCCTTGTGTGTCACTTTGACAATGCATCTTCCTTTTACTGGTATATCAGTACCTGAGTATCCTGTCACTTTCACTTTTATTCCATGTATCTTTGGTCTGGGTCTAATTTTCTTAAAATCAGTCTCTGATATCACGTTAACTTGTGCTCCAGTATCCAATTTAAATGGAATGTGTATGTCATTCACTTTTAGTGTCAACATCCAGTCTCTTTTTTCTTTTTTGTTTTCAGACACAACATCTACATAGAACTCCTCTATCTCGCTTTCATCTACTGCATGGACCTTGCTTTGTTGCGCTTGGTTCTTACAGCAACGGGCATAATGGTTGTTTTTGTTGCAACTATTGCATGTTTTACCATATGCTGGACACTTTTTTGGTGTATGCTGTGTACCGCATCGACTACATGACTTTCGATTGTCTCTTTCATTTTTGTTCGCTGGCCACGCCTCTTTTTTCACATTGGCGCTCTTTTTGTTAAACGGTTTATGTCCGTTCTTTCTCACTGCATCCACGTTGCAGCTACTGTCACTGAACAGCTCCTTTGCCTGCGACTTCACAGTCTCTGTAGCCCTACACAGTGCTATGGCTTTTCCCAGGTCTAGATCTTGCTCTCTTAGCAGTCTTTCCCTTAGACCATTATCTGGAATACCACACACCAGTCTGTCTTTTATCAGCGAGTCTGTCAGTCCCCCAAATTCACATGTTTTGCTTCGGTTTCTCAGTTCAGTCACATACTGATCAATAGTCTCTCCCGTTTTCTGTACACATGTGAAAAATCTGTGCCTCTCAAACATCACGTTACATTTAGGTATGCAGTAGGCCTCAAACTGTTCCATTATTTTATCTAGCTTCATATTGTCTCCATCAGCAGTGAATGTGAAGTTATTATACACCTCCAGCGCTTCATCGCCCACAACATGTAAGAACACTGACGATTTCTTTTTATCACTTTTCTTGTCAGCTCCGATTGCCACTAAATACAACTCTAAACGTTGTTTGACTCTCCTCCAATTTTCAGCCACATTACCTGTCAACTGAAGCTTCGCTGGTGGGTGTAAACCTTCCATCTTTTCAGTTCGTTAGCTATTCTCCAATGGTAAATAACGATGTTCTCTTTTGGCTTGCTAATATGTGGAGAGCTGATTTCACTTCAGATTTTTCCTCTTCATCTCTTTCAATCACTTCTGACACCATGTATCGATTTCTTTGTGGGTTCAATGACGAGACATTTATGAAAGAGAATGTCTTTCAATCTAAAGTCTGTTCAACTCTTTTTAACAGCATTACAGGAGACATACATAAAGTACTCATTTAGTACCCCAGTCATGTCTTCTGCCTCCACCAATAGTTCTCCTTTTTGGTCCCTAATGGGCCCCACAGCTCCTCTGACAACATTTTTAACTGTTAATATACCTATAGCAGAACTTTGGATTCCTTTTTATGTTAGCCACCAATCTATTCTTGTATTATTTCTTTGCCCCTCTTATTTGCTTTTTCACTTCTCTGTACATTTTATATTCAGCCTGATTCTCCCTTGTATTATCAAGCTGACATCTGTCATTTGCCCCCTTTTTCTGCTTCATCCTACCCTCTTAGCCCCTTCGTCATCCAGGGAGCTCTGGCTTTGGTTGCTCTAGCTTCCCCCTTATGGGAATGTACCTAGTCTGTAACCGAACCATCACCCATCGCTGCAGTACATTTCTGCCTGTCAGTCTTTGACTCCAATTTACCCGGGCCAGATCCCTCCTCAATTTGCTGAAATTAGCCCTCCTCCAGTTAACTATTTTTATTCTAGATTGCCCCTTGTCCTTCTCCATAACTAATCTAAACCTTATGATACTATGATCACTGTTCCTGAGATGCTCTCCAACTGTGCCATTCTCCACTTGATCAACTTCATTCTCAGGACTAGATCCAGCAATGCCACTTTCCTCATTGGACAGGAAACATCCTGATCAAGAAAATTCCCCTGAACACACTTCGGAAATTCTGCCCCTTCTCTGCCCTTAACACAATCACTGCCCCATTCAAGAACATTTTCTCTGTCTAGCATTGTAATATTTTTCTTTATCAAAACTGCTACCCCATCTCCTTTTTTTCCTTCCCTATCTTTCCTGAATGCCTTATACCCAGGAATATTAAGCAGCCAATCGTCGCATTTTTTGAGCCAGCTCTCAGTTATCGCCACTACATCATATTCCCATGTGGCTATTTAGCCCTGCAGCTCACCAACCTAAACTTCCAAAAACCAGAACAGGATGGAAGGGACGTGCGAGCAACTCGGTGACTATCCAGTTTTTGCTGCCTCGCTGTGTGGAATTGCATGGTTTGCATCAGCCCTTCCCCACTATGATGCAGCTGAGACTGAGTGCTCAGTTAGTGGATGACCACTGCCCTGTGTGGCTCTGTGCCAGTCCACTACCATGCTGCACCATCGAAGTGTTGTCATCCCATCAATTGCTTTGAATAGGCACGTAACGGAGGCAACAATGAAGAACAAAGCAACCTGGAAACGCCCCTGTCTTGTTGGACATTTCCTAATGCTAATTGTTCCTTCAGAAGCCCACTGTCTGCAGTGCAGAAGAGGTGGAGTGATAGCCTAACTGAGGTCGAAAAGCCTGACTTGGAGTGTCTGTCATTACACAAAGTCACATACGTAGACTGCAAGATATTGCTCTTTTCAAGTTCCAGGAATTCGTTTCATGTTTGTAGAAACCAGAACCATAAAATCTATTCCTGCTATTTTAGAGCTGTTGGAAAATCTGAACCAAAAATGAGAAAAATTAAAGCTTCATGTTTTCCTTTGGTTTATCGCCATGGGTCAGATGTCCAGGTAGTTTGTTCACCTTCACTGAAGCTACGCATCAAGTGAGGTGGTTCTCACCATGGGTCAGATGTCCAGGCAGTTTGTTCACCTTCACTGAAGCTACGCACCAGGTAACGTAAGAACATTACTAGGCACTTGGTCTAAGCGTTAAACAAAGCTTTAATCAACTGTTTTACAACATGGAGGTCTAGTTGTGTCCTTCACTAGTTCCTGTTAAGAATGTCCTGCGCAAGCTGGGCCCGTGCCCGAGTATTTATACTCTCCCTGGACAGCACCACCCGTAGGCCACTCAGTATTATTTCATAAGTCTTTCTTTCATGAATGACTGATTCATGTCACCAGGTGAGGTGATTCTCGCAGGAAGTGTATTATTAGACAAAGCTGTTAATTTGCATACAGCAGCATCTTCATGTGCTATGTAAAGAAAAGTATAGAGTGTAATCTGAATGACCATATATTAGCTGAAGATAATAATGGCTTTTTGCTGATAGTATTAATGTGGTTGATTAAATCTTAATTCATAGTCTCATCTCTACATTAGTGTATGTTTTGCTGATTAATTTTTTGGTATAAAAGGTTTGTTGACACTTCAAGAAATTTGGCAATACAGAGCTCGACTGCTGCTGGAATATGATGGTCCCATGCTGCTGGGGTGCGGACAGTGGCCTGCAGAGGGCAGTAGGCCAAGATTGAATAGTGAAGAAAGATGAACATTCTATAGTTTACTTGATAACCCTTAGGAATTAGAGAGTATTTTTGCAGGACTTTTTCTCGGGCGGTTAAATAGAAGGATAGAACCTATGACAGTAAAGATTGTACACGGTCTGTGAAACTGTGTACCCATTCTAACAAACACAGTCTGTGGAAGATTGTACATGGTCTGTGGTGGATTGTACATGGTCTGCGGTTGATTGTACATGGTTTTTGGAAGAATGTATATGGTTTGTGAAAGATTGTACACTGTCTGTAGTAGATTGTACATGGTTTGTGATAGATTCTACATGGTTTGTGAAAGATTGTACACTGTTGAAGATTGTACACGGTCTGTGGAAGATTGTACAGGGTCTATGGAAGATTGTACCAGGCCTGTGGTAGGCTGTACATGGTCTGTGGTAGATTGTACATGGTCTGTGGAAGATTGTCCATGGTCTGTGGAAGATTGTACATGGTCTGTGGAAGACTGTACTCGGGCTGTGGAAGATTGTACGTGGTCTGTGGTAGGTTGTACATGGTCTGTGGAAGATTGTACATGGTCTGTGGAAGATTGTACATGGTATGTGGAAGATTGTACATGGCCTGTGGTAGATTGTACACAGTCTGTGGAAGATTGTACACAGTCTGTGGTGGATTGTACATGGTCTGTGGTAGATTGTACATGGTTTTTGGAAGAATGTACACGGTTTGTGAAAGATTGTACACTGCCTTTGGTAGATTCTACACGGTTTGTGAAAGATTATACACTGTTGAAGATTGTACACGGTCTGTGGTAGATTGTACATGGTCTTTGGAAGATTGTACACAGTCTGTGGAAGATTGTACAAGGTCTGTGGAAGATTGTACTCAGGCTGTGGAAGATTGTACGCAGTCTGTGGTAGGTTGTACACGGTCTGTGGAAGGTTGTACTAGGCCTGTGGTAGACTGTACATGGTCTGTGGTAGACTGTACACAGTCAGTAGTAGATTGTACATGGTCTGTGGAAGATTGTACATGGTCTGTGGAAGACTGTACTCAGGCTATGGAAGATTGTACGCGGTCTGTGGTAGGTTGTACACGGTCTGTGGAAGATTGTACATGGTATGTGGAAGATTGTACACGGTCTGTGGAAGATTGTACACAGTCTGCGGAAGATTGTGCATGGTCTGTGGAGGATTGTACATGCTCTGTTGAAGACTGTACATGGTCTGTGGTAGATTGTACATGGTCTGTAGAAGATTGTACATGGTCTCTGGTAGATGGCACACGGTCTGTGGTAGATGGCACACGGTCTGTAGAAGATTGTACACGGTTTGTGATAGATTGTACACGGTCTGTGGAAGATTGTACATGGTCTGTGGAAGATTGTACAGTGTCTGTGGAAGATTGTACATGGTCTGTGGAAGGTTGTACAGTGTCTGTGGAAGATTGTACATCGTCTGTGGAAGATTTTACATGGTATGTGGAAGGTTGTACACAGTCTGTGGTAGATTGTACATCATCTGTGGAAGATTGTACATGGTCTGTGGCAGATTGCACACAGTCTGTGGTAGATTGTACACTGTCTGTGGAAGATAGTACACTGTCTGTGGAAGATTGTACACAGTCTGTGGGAGAGTGTACACTGTCTGTGGAAGTTAGTACACTGTCTGTGGAAGATTGTACACTGCCTGTGGAAGATTGTACACTGTCATTGGAAGATTGTACACTGTTTGTGGAAGATAGTACACTGTCTGTGGAAGATTGTACACAGTCTGTGGTAGAGTGCACACTGTATGTGCAAGTTAGTACACTGTGGAAGATTGTACACGGTCTGTGGAAGATTGTACACGGTATGTGGAAGATTGTACACGGTCTGTGGAAGATTGTACATGGTCTGCGGAAGATTGTGCATGGTCTGTGGAAGATTGTACATGCTCTGTTGAAGACTGTACATGGTCTGTGGTAGATTGTACATGGTCTATAGAAGATTGTACATGGTCTCTGGTAGATGGCACACGGTTTGTGGTAGATGGCACACGGTCTGTAGAAGATTGTACACGGTTTGTGATAGATTGTACACGGTCTGTGGAAGATTGTACATGGTCTGTGGAAGATTGTACAGTGTCTGTGGAAGATTGTACATGGTCTGTGGAAGGTTGTACAGTGTCTGTGGAAGATTGTACATCGTCTGTGGAAGATTTTACATGGTATGTGGAAGGTTGTACACAGTCTGTGGTAGATTGTACATGATCTGTTGAAGATTGTGCATGGTCTGTGGTAGATTGTACATCATCTGTGGAAGATTGTACAAGGTCTGTGGCAGATTGCACACAGTCTGTGGTAGATTGTACACTGTCTGTGGAAGATAGTACACTGTCTGTGGAAGATTGTACACAGTCTGTGGGAGAGTGTACACTGTCTGTGGAAGTTAGTACACTGTCTGTGGAAGATTGTACACTGCCTGTGGAAGATTGTACACTGTCATTGGAAGATTGTACACTGTTTGTGGAAGATAGTACACTGTCTGTGGAAGATTGTACACAGTCTGTGGTAGAGTGCACACTGTATGTGCAAGTTAGTACACTGTGGAAGATTGTACACGGTCTGTGGAAGATTGTACACGGTCTGTGGTAGATTGCACATGGTCTGTGACAGATTGTACACCGTCTGTGGAAGATTCTAAATGGCCTGTAGTAGATTGTATATGGTCTGTAGAAGATTGTATACTGTCTGCGGAAGATTGTGCATGGTCTGTGGAAGATTGTACAAGGTCTGTAGAAGATTGTACATTTTCTGTTGAAGATTGTACCTGGTCTGTGGAAGATTGTACATGGTCGGTGGAAGTTTGTACACTGTCTGTGGAAGATTGTACATGGTCTGTGGTAGATTGTACATGGCCCGTGATAGATTGTACACAGTCTGTGGAAGATTCTACATGGCCTGTAGTAGATAGTACACGGTCTGTGGAAGATTGTACACCATCTGTGGAAGATTGTGCATGGTCTGTGGAAGATTGTACAAGGTCTGTAGAAGAGTGTATATTTTCTGTTGAAGATTGTACCTGGTCTGTGGAAGGTTGTACATGGTCTGTGGAAAATTGTACACAGTCTGCGGAAGATAGTACATGGTCTGTGATAGATTGCACACGGCCTGTAGTGGATTGCATACTGTCTGTGGAAGATTGTACACAGTCTGTGGTAGATTGTACACAGTTATAAGGTAGATTGTACACGGTCTGTGCTAGATTGTACACTGTCTGCAGTAGATTGTACACAGTCTGTGATGGATTGTACACAGTCTGTGATAGATTGTTTACTGTCAGTGGTTGATTGTACACGGTCTGTGTTAGATTGTACACGGTCTGTGGTAGATTGCACACAGTCTGTGGTAGATTGTACACAGTCTCTGGAAGATTGTGCATGCTCTGTGGAAGATTGTACACAGTCTGTGGAAGATTGTACATGGTCGGAGGTAGGTTGTACATGGTCTGTGGAAGATACTACACGGTCTGTGGTAGATTGTGTACAGTCTGTAGAAGATTGTACGTGCTCTGTGGTAGATTGTACACAGTCTGTGGAACATTGTACTGTACTTGGTCTGTGGTAGATTGTACACCGTCTGTGGTAGATTGTACATGGTCTGTGGAAGATTATACATGGCCCATGATAGATTGTACACAGTCTGTGGAAGATTCTACATGGCCTGTAGTAGATTGTACATGGTCTGTGGAAGATTGTACACCATCTGTGGAAGATTCTGCATGGTCTGTGGAAGATTGTACAAGGTCGGTAGAAGAGTGTATATTTTCTGTTGAAGATTGTACCTGGTCTGTGGAAGATTGTACATGGTCTGTGGAAGATTGTACACAGTCTGTGGAAGATAGTACATGGTCTGTGATAGATTGCACACGGCCTGTAGTGGATTGCACACTGTCTGTGGAAGATTGTACACGGTCTGTGGTAGATTGTACACAGTTATAAGGTAGATTGTACACGGTCTGTGGAAGATTGTACCCAGTCTGTGGAAGATTGTTTACTGTCTGTGGTAGATTGTACATGGTCTGTGTTAGATTGTACACGGTCTGTGGTAGATTGCACACAGTCTGTGGTAGATTGTACACAGTCTCTGGAAGATTGTACATGCTCTGTGGAAGATTGTACACAGCCTGTGGAAGATTGTACACGGTCTGTGGTAGGTTGTTCACAGTCTGTGCAAGATTCTACATGGTCTGTGGTAGATTGTGTACAGTCTGCAGAAGATTGTACGTGCTCTGTGGTAGATTGTACACGGTCTGTGTAAGATTGTACACATTCTGTTTTAGATTGTACATTTTCTGTGGAAGATTGTACATGGTCTATGGAAGATTGTACACGGTCTGTGGTAGATTGTACATGGTCTGTGGAACATTGTATTGTACTTGGTATGTGGTAGATTGTACACGGTCTGTGTAAGATTGTGCACAGTCTGTTTTAGATTGTACATTTTCTGTGGAAGATTGTACATGGTTTCTGGAAGATTGTACATGGTCTGTGGTAGATTGTACATGGTCTGTGGAAGATTGTACATGGTTTGTAGTAGATTGTACATGGTCTGCAGTAGATTGTACCTGGTCTGTGGTAGATTTTACACAGATTGTGGTAGATAGTACACAGCCTGTGAAAGATTCTACAGAGTCTGTGGATGATTGTACATAGCCTGTTGTAGATTTTACATGGTCTGTGGCAGATTGTACACTGTCTGCAGTAGATTGTACCTGGTCCCTGGTAGATTTTACCCAGACTGTGGTAGATTGTACACTTTCTGTGGAAGATTGTCCATGGTCTGTGGAAGATTGTACATGGTCTGTGGTAGATTGTACATGGTCTGTGGAAGATTGTACACGGTTTGTGGTAGATTGTACACGGTCTGTAGAAGATTGTACGTGGTCTGTGGTAGATTGTACATGGTCTGTGGTAGATTGTACATGGTCTGTGGTAGATTGTACACTGTCTGCAGTAGATTGTACCTGGTATATGGTAGATTTTACACAGATTGTGGTAGATAGTACACAGCCTGTGAACGATTGTATACAGTCTGTGGAAGATTGTACATGGTCATTGGTAGATGGCACATGGTCTGTGGAAGATTGTACACGGTTTGTGATAGATTGTATACGGTCTGTGGAAGATTGTACATGGTCTGTGGAATATTGTACATTGTCTGTGGAAGATTGTGCATCATCTGTGGAAGATTGTACATGGTCTGTGGAAGATTATACACAATCTCTGGTAGATTGTACACGGTCTGTGGAAGATTGTGCACACTCTGTGGAAGATTGTACATGCTCTGTTGAAGATTGTACATGGTCTGTAGAAGATTGTACATGGTCTCTGGTAGATGGCACACGGTCTGTGGAAGATTGTACACGGTTTGTAATAGATTGTACACGGTCTGTGGAAGATTGTACTTGGTCTGTGGAAGATTGTACAATGTTTGTGGAAGATTGTACATCGTCTGTGAAAGATTGTACATGGTCTGTGGAAGATTGTACACAGTCTGTGGTAGGTTGTACATGATCTGTTGAAGATTGTGCATGGTCTGTGGTAGATTGTACATTGTCTGTGGAAGATTGTACATGGTCTGTGGAAGAATGTACACAGTCTGTGGTAGATTGTACACTGTCTGTGGAAGATAGTACACTGCCTGTGGAAGATTGTACACTGTCATTGGAAGATTGTACACAGTTTGTGGAAGATAGTTCACTGTCTGTGGAAGATTGTACACAGTCTGTGGTAGAGTGTACACTGTATGTGAAAGTTAGTACACTGCCTGTAGAAGATTGTACATTTTCTGTTGAAGATTGTACCTGGCCTGTGGAAGATTGTACATGGCCGGTGGAAGACTGTACACTCTCTGTGGAAGATTGTACATGGCCTGTAGTAGATTGTACATGGCCCCTGATAGATTGTACACAGTCTGTGGAAGATTCTACATGGCCTGTAGTAGATTGTACACGGTCTGTGGTAGATTGTACATGGTCTGCAGTAGATTGTACCTGGTCTGTGGTAGATTTTACACAGATTGTGGTAGATAGTACACAGCCTGTGAAAGATTCTACAGAGTCTGTGGATGATTGTACACAGCCTGTTGTAGATTTTACATGGTCTGTGGCAGATTGTACACTGTCTGCAGTAGATTGTACCTGGTCTGTGGTAGATTTTACCCAGACTGTGATAGATTCTACACTTTCTGTGGAAGATTGTACATGGTCTGTGGAAGATTGTACATGGTCTGTGGTAGATTGTACATGGCCTGTGGAAGATTGTACACAGTTTGTGGTAGATTGTACACGGTCTGTAGAAGATTGTACGTGGTCTGTGGTAGATTGTACATGGCCTGTGGTAGATTGTACATGGTCTGTGGTAGATTGTACACTGTCTGCAGTAGATTGTACCTGGTATATGGTAGATTTTACACAGATTGTGGTAGAGAGTACACAGTCTGTGAACGATTGTATACAGTCTGTGGAAGATTGTACATGGTCATTGGTAGATGGCACATGGTCTGTGGAAGATTGTACACGGTTTGTGATAGATTGTATACGGTCTGTGGAAGATTGTACATGGTCTGTGGAATATTGTACATTGTCTGTGGAAGATTGTGCATCATCTGTGGAAGATTGTACATGGTCTGTGGAAGATTGTACACAATCTCTGGTAGATTGTACACGGTCTGTGGAAGATTGTGCACACTCTGTGGAAGACTGTACATGCTCTGTTGAAGATTGTACATGGTCTGTAGAAGATTGTACATGGTCTCTGGTAGATGGCACATGGTCTGTGGAAGATTGTACACGGTTTGTAATAGGTTGTACACGGTCTGTGGAAGATTGTACTTGGTCTGTGGAACATTGTACAATGTTTGTGGAAGATTGTACATCGTCTGTAGAAGATTGTACATGGTCTGTGGAAGATTGTACACAGTCTGTGGTAGGTTGTACATGATCTGTTGAAGATTGTGCATGGTCTGTGGTAGATTGTACATTGTCTGTGGAAGATTGTACATGGTCTGTGGAAGAATGTACACAGTCTGTGGTAGATTGTACACTGTCTGTGGAAGATAGTTCACTGTCTGTGGAAGATTGGACACAGTCTGTGGTAGAGTGTACACTGTATGTGGAAGTTAGTACACTGCCTGTAGAAGATTGTACATTTTCTGTTGAAGATTGTACCTGGCCTGTGGAAGATTGTACATGGCCGGTGGAAGACTGTACACTCTCTGTGGAAGATTGTACATGGCCTGTAGTAGATTGTACATGGCCCCTGATAGATTGTACACAGTCTGTGGGAGATTCTACATGGCCTGTAGTAGATTGTACACGGTCTGTGGAAGATTGTATACCATCTGTGGAAGATTGTGCATGGTCTGTGGAAGATTGTACAAGGTCTGTGGAAGAGTGTACATTTTCTGTTGAAGATTGCTCCTGGTCTGTGGAAGATTGTACATGGTCTGTGGAAGATTGTACACAGTCTGTGGAAGATAGTACATGGTCTGTGATAGATTGTACATGGCCTGTGCTGGATTGCACACTGTCTGTGGAAGATTGTACACGGTCTGAAGTAGATTGTACACAGTTAAAAGGTAGATTGTACACGGTCAGTGGTAGAGTGTACACTGTCTGCAGTAGATTGTACTCAGTCTGTGATGGATTGTACACAGTCTGTGGTAGATTGTACACAGTCTGTGGAAGATTGTACACAGTCTGTGGAAGATTGTTTACTGTCTGTGGTAGATTGTACATGGTCTGTGTTAGATTGTACACAGTCTGTGGTAGCTTGCACACAGTCTGTGGTAGATTGTACAAAGTCTCTGGAAGATTGTACATGCTCTGTGGAAGATTGTACACAGATTGTGGAAGATTGTACATGGTCTGTGGTAGATTATACATGGTCAGTCGAAGATTGTACCCAGTCTGTGGAAGATTGTACACGGTCTGTGGTAGATTGTACATGGTCTGTGGTAGATTGTACATGGTCTGTGGAAGATTGTACACGGTCTGTGCTGGATTGCACACTGTCTGTGGAAGATTGTACACGGTCTGTTTTGATTGTACACAGTTATAAGGTAGATTGTACATGGTCTGTGGTAGATTGTACACTGTCTGCAGTAGATTGTGCACAGTCTGTGATGGATTATACACAGTCTGTGATAGATTGTACACAGTCTGAGGTAGATTGTACACAGTCTGTGGAAGATTGTACACAGTCTGTGGAAGATTGTTTACTGTCTGTGGTAGATTGTACATGGCCTGTGTTAGATTGTACACAGTCTGTGGTAGATTGCACACAGTCTGTGGTAGATTGTACAACGTCTCTGGAAGATTGTACATGCTCTGTGGAAGATTGTACACAGCCTGTGGAAGATTGTACATGGTCTGTGGTAGGTTATACATGGTCAGTCGAAGCTTGTACCCAGTCTGTGGAAGATTGTACACGGTCTGTGGTAGATTGTACATGGTCTGTGGAAGATTGTACACGGTCTTTGCTGTATTGCACACTGTCTGTGGAAGATTGTACATGGCCTGTGTTGATTGTACACAGTTATAAGGTAGATTGTACATGGTCTGTGGTAGATTGTACACTGTCTGCAGTAGATTGTACACAGTCTGTGATGGATTGTAAACAGTCTGTGATAGATTGTACACAGTCTGTGGTAGATTGTACACAGTCTGTAGAAGATTGTACACAGTCTGTGGAAGATTGTTTACTGTCTGTGGTAGATTGTACATGGTCTGTGTTAGATTGTACATGGTCTGTGTTAGATTGTACACAGTCTGTGGTAGATTGCACACAGTCTGTGGTAGATTGTACAAAGTCTCTGGAAGATTGTACATGCTCTGTGGAAGATTGTACACAGCCTGTGGAAGATTGTACATGGTCTGTGGTAGATTATACATGGTCAGTCGAAGATTGTACCCAGTCTGTGGAAGATTGTACACGGTCTGTGGTAGATTGTACATGGTCTGTGGAAGATTGTACATGGTCTGTGGTAGAGTGTGTACAGTCTGTAGAAGATTGTACATGTTCTGTGGTAGATTGTACACAGTCTGTGGAACATTGTACTGTTCTTGGTCTGTGGTAGATGGTAGACGGTCTGTGTAAGATTGTACACGGTCTGTGGTAGATTGTACACTTTCTGTGAAAGATTGTACATGGTCTATGGAAGATTGTACACGGTCTGTGGTAGATTGTACATGGTCTGTGGAAGATTGTACACGGTTTATGGTAGATTGTACACGGTCTGCAGAAGATTGTACGTGGTCTGTGGTTGATTTGACACGGTCTGTGTTAGATTGTACATGGTTTGTGGCAGATTGTACACTGCTGCAGTAGATTGTACCTGGTCTGTGGTAGATTTTACACAGACTGTGGTAGATAGTACACAGTCTGTGAAAGATTGTACAGGATCTGTGGATGATTGTACACAGCCTGTTGTAGATTGTACATGGTCTGTGGCAGATTGTACACAGTCTGTGCTAGATTGTAAACGATCTGTGGAAGGTTGTACACTGTCTGTGAAAGATTGTACACGGTCTGTGGTAGATTGTACATGGTCTGTGGAAGATTGTACACAGTCTGTGGTAGATTGTGTACAGTCTGTAGAAGATTGTACATGCTCTGTGGTAGATTGTAAACGGTCTGTGGAAGATTGTACACTGTCTGTGGAAGATTGTACATGGTCAGTGGAAGATAATACATGGTCTGTGGTAGATTGTACATGGTCTGTGGTAGATTGTACATAGGCTGTGGAAGATTGTACACGGTCTGTGGTAGATTATACACGGTCTGTGGATGTTCGTACACAGTCTGTGGTAGATTGTGTACAGTCTGTAGAAGATTGTACGTGCTCTGTGGTAGATTGTACATGGTCTGTGGAACATTGTACTGTACATGATCTGTGGCAGATTGTACACGGTCTGTGGAACATTGTACATGGTCTATGGAAGATTGTACATGGTCTGTGGTAGATTGTACATGGTCTGTGGAAGATTGTACACTGTTTGTGGTAGATTGTACACGGTCTGTGGTAGATTGTACATGGTCTGTGGCAGATTGTACACTGTCTGCAGTAGATTGTACCTGGTCTGTGGTAGATTTTACACAGACTGTGGTAGATAGTACACAGTCTGTGGAAGATTGTACAGAGCCTGTGGATGATTGTGCGCAGCCTGTTGTAGATTGTAAATGGTCTGTGGAAGATTGTACACTGTCTGTGCAAGATTGTACATGGTCAGTGGAAGATTATACACGGTCTGTGGGCGATTGTACATGGTCTGTGGTAGATTGTACACGGTCTGTGGAAGATTGTACATGGCCTGTGGTAGATTGTGTACAGTCTGTAGAAGATTGTACGTGCTCTGTGGTAGATTGTACATGGTCTGTGGAACATTGTACTGTACTTGGTCTATGGCAGATTGTACACAGTCAGTGGAACATTGTACATGGTCTGTGGTAGATTGTACACTTTCTGTGGAAGACTGTACATGGTCTATGGAAGATTGTACATGGTCTGTGGTAGATTGTCCATGGTCTGTGGAAGATTGTACACAGTTTGTGGTAGATTGTACATGGTCTGTAGAAGATTGTGCGTGGTCTATGGTAGATTGTACACGGTCTGTGGTAGATTGTACATGGTCTGTGAAATATTGTACAGGATCTGTGGATGATTGTACACAGCCTGTTGTAGATTGTACATGGTCTGTGGCAGATTGCACACAGTCTGTGGTAGATTGTAAACGGTCTGTGGATGATTGTACACTGTCTGTGGAAGATTGTACATGGTCAGTGGTAGATTGTACACAGCCTGTGGAAGACAGTGCAATGTCTGTGGTAGATTGTACGTGGTCTGTGATAGATTGTACATGGTCTGTGGAACATTGTACGTGGTCTGTGGTAGACAGTCCATGGTCTGTGGATGATTGGACAAGGGCTGTGGTAGATTGCAAATGGTCTGTGGTAGATTGTACACAGTTTGTGTTAGATTGACCCTAGTCTGTTGTAGATTGTAAACGGTCTGTGGAAGATTGCACACTGTCTGTGGAAGATTGTACACAGTCTATGGAAGATAGTACATGGTCTGTGTAAGGTTGTACATAGTCTGTGTAAGATTGTACATGATCTGTGGTAGATTATACATGGTTAGTGGAAGATTTTACATGGTCTGTGGAAGATTGTACATGGTCGGTGTTAGATTATACGCGGTCTGTGGTAGATTGCACACAGTCTGTAGAAGATTGTACGTGGTCTGTGGTAGATTGCACACAGTCTGTGCAAGAGTGTACATGGTCTCTGGTAGATAGTAAATGGTCTGTGGAAATTGTACACGGCCTTTGGTAGAGTGTACACTGTATGTGGAAGTTAGTACACTGTCTGTGGAAGATTGTACACTGTCTGTGGAAGATTGTACACGGTCTGTGGAACATTGTACATGGTCTGTGGTAGATTGTACATGGTCTGTGGTAGATTGTACATGGTCTGTGGAAGTTTGTACACAGTCTGTGGTAGATTGTGTACAGTCTGTAGAAGATTGTATGTGCTCTGTGGTAGATTGTACACGGTCTGTGGAACATTGTACATGGTCTATGGAAGATTGTACACGGTCTGCAGTAGATTGTACATGGTCTGTGGAAGATTGTACACTGTTTGTGGTAGATGGTACTCGGTCTGTGGTAGATTGTACATGGTCTGTGGCAGATTGTACACTGTCTGCAGTAGATTGTACCTGGTCTGTGGTAGATTTTACACAGACTGTGGTAGATAGTACACAGTCTGTGGAAGATTGTACAGAGTCTGTGGATGATTGTACACAGCCTGTTGTAGATTGTAAATGGTCTGTGGAAGATTGTACACTGTCTGTGCAAGATTGTACACGGTCAGTGGAAGATTATACACGGTCTGTGGTAGATTGTACATGGTCTGTGGAAGATTGTACACGGCCTGTGGTAGATTGTACACGGTCTGTGGTAGATTATACATGGTCTGTGGAAGTTCGTACACAGTCTGTGGTAGATTGTGTACAGTCTGTAGAAGATTGTACGTGCTCTGTGGTAGATTGTACACGGTCTGTGGAACATTGTACTGTACATGGTCTGTGGCAGATTGTACACAGTCTGTGGAACATTGTACGTGGTCTGTGGTAGACAGTCCATGGTCTGTGGAAGATTGGACAAGGGCTGTGGTAGATTGCAAATGGTCTGTGGTAGATTGTACACAGTTTGTGTTAGATTGACCCTAGTCTGTTGTAGATTGTAAACGGTCTGTGGAAGATTGTACACTGTCTGTGGAAGATTGTACACAGTCTATGGAAGATTGTACATGGTCTGTGTAAGGTTGTACATAGTCTGTGTAAGATTGTACATGATCTGTGGTAGATTATACATGGTTAGTGGAAGATTTTACATGGTCTGTGGAAGATTGTACATGGTCGGTGTTAGATTATATGCGGTCTGTGGTAGATTGTACACAGTCTGTAGAAGATTGTACGTGGTCTGTGGTAGATTGCACACATTCTGTGCAAGAGTGTACATGGTCTCTGGTAGATAGTAAATGGTCTGTGGAAATTGTACACGGCCTTTGGTAGAGTGTACACTGTATGTGGAAGTTAGTACACTGTCTGTGGAAGATTGTACACTGTCTGTGGAAGATTGTACACGGTCTGTGGAACATTGTACATGGTCTGTGGTCGATTGTACATGGTTTGTGGTAGATTGTACATGGTCTGTGTAAGATTGTGCATGGGCTGTGTAAGATTGTACACAGTCTGTGGTAGATTGTACACTTTCTGTGGAAGATTGCACATGGTCTATGGAAGATTGTACATGGTCTGTGGTAGATTGTACATGGTCTGTGGAAGATTGTACACGGTTTGTGGTAGATTGTACATGCTCTGTAGAAGATTGTATGTGGTATGTGGTAGATTGTACACAGCCTGTGGTAGGTTGTACATGGTCTGTGGTAGATTGTACTCTGTTTGCAGTAGATTGTACATCGCCTGTGGTAGATTTTAAACAGACTGTGGTAGGTAGTACACAGTCTGTGAAAGATTATAGAGTCTGTGGATGATTGTACACAGTCTGTTGTAGATTGTACATAGTCTGTGGCAGATTGTACATAGTTTGTGGTAGATTGTAAACGGTCTGTGGAAGATTGTGCACTGACTGTGGAAGATTGTACACAGTCAGTGGAAGATTATACACGGTCTGTGGTAGATTGTACACAGGCTGTAGAAGACAGTGCATGGTCTGTGGTAGATTGTACCAGGTCTGTGGTAGATTGTACACGGTCTGTGGAACATTGTACGTGGTCTGTGGTAGACAGTCCATGGTCTGTGGAAGATTGGACAAGGGCTGTGGTAGATTGTAAATGGTCTGTGGTAGATTGTACACAGTTTGTGGTAGTTTGTACAAAGTCTGTGTTAGATTGTAAATGGTCTGTGGAAGATTGTACACTGTCTGTGGAAGATTGTACACAGTCTATGGAAGATTGTACATGGTCTGTGGAAGATTGTATACAGTCTGTGTAAGATAGTACATGATCTGTGGTAGATTATACATGGTTAGTGGAAGATTGTACACGGTCCATGGAAGATTGTACATGGCCGGTATTAGATTATACGTGGTCTGTGGTAGATTCTTCACAGTCTATAGAAGATTGTACGTGGTCTGTGGTAGATTGCACATGGTCTGTGCAAGAGTGTACGTGGTCACTGGTAGATTGTAAATGGTCTGTGGAAGATTGTACATGGTCTGTGGTAGATTGTACATGGTCTGTGGTAGATTATACACGGTCTGTGGAAGTTCGTACACAGTCTGTGGTAGATTGTGTACAGTCTGTAGAAGATTGTACGTGCTCTGTGGTAGATTGTACACGGTCTGTGGAACATTGTACTGTACATGGTCTGTGGCAGATTGTACACGGTCTGTGGAACATTGTACATGGTCTATGGAAGATTGTACACGGTCTGTAGTAGATTGTACATGGTCTGTGGAAGATTGTACACTGTTTGTGGTAGATGGTACACGGTCTGTGGTAGATTGTACATGGTCTGTGGCAGATTGTACACTGTCTGCAGTAGATTGTACCTGGTCTGTGGTAGATTTTACACAGACTGTGGTAGATAGTACACAGTCTGTGGAAGATTGTACAGAGTCTGTGGATGATTGTACACAGCCTGTTGTAGATTGTAAATGGTCTGTGGAAGATTGTACACTGTCTGTGCAAGATTGTACACGGTCAGTGGAAGATTATACACGGTCTGTGGTAGATTGTACATGGTCTGTGGAAGATTGTACACGGCCTGTGGTAGATTGTACACGGTCTGTGGTAGATTATACACGGTCTGTGGAAGTTCGTACACAGTCTGTGGTAGATTGTGTACAGTCTGTAGAAGATTGTATGTGCTCTGTGGTAGATTGTACACGGTCTGTGGAACATTGTACTGTACATGGTCTGTGGCAGATTGTACACGGTCTGTGGAACATTGTACGTGGTCTGTGGTAGACAGTCCATGGTCTGTGGAAGATTGGACAAGGGCTGTGGTAGATTGCAAATGGTCTGTGGTAGATTGTACACAGTTTGTGTTAGATTGACCCTAGTCTGTTGTAGATTGTAAACGGTCTGTGGAAGATTGTACACTGTCTGTGGAAGATTGTACACAGTCTATGGAAGATTGTACATGGTCTGTGTAAGGTTGTACATAGTCTGTGTAAGATTGTACATGATCTGTGGTAGATTATACATGGTTAGTGGAAGATTTTACATGGTCTGTGGAAGATTGTACATGGTCGGTGTTAGATTATACGCGGTCTGTGGTAGATTGCACACAGTCTGTAGAAGATTGTACGTGGTCTGTGGTAGATTGCACACAGTCTGTGCAAGAGTGTACATGGTCTCTGGTAGATAGTAAATGGTCTGTGGAAATTGTACACGGCCTTTGGTAGAGTGTACACTGTATGTGGAATGTAGTACACAGTCTGTGGAAGATTGTACACTGTCTGTGGAAGATTGTACACGGTCTGTGGAACATTGTACATGGTCTGTGGTCGATTGTACATGGTTTGTGGTAGATTGTACACGGTCTGTGTAAGATTGTGCATGGTCTGTGTAAGATTGTACACAGTCTGTGGTAGATTGTACACTTTCTGTGGAAGATTGTACATGGTCTATGGAAGATTGTACATGGTCTGTGGTAGATTGTACATGGTCTGTGGAAGATTGTACACGGTTTGTGGTAGATTGTACACGGTCTGTAGAAGATTGTATGTGGTAGATTGTACACTGCCTGTGGTAGGTTGTACATGGTCTGTGGTAGATTGTACTCTGTTTGCAGTAGATTGTACATGGCCTGTGGTAGATTTTAAACAGACTGTGGTAGGTAGTACACAGTCTGTGAAAGATTATAGAGTCTGTGGATGATTGTACACAGTCTGTTGTAGATTGTACATGGTCTGTGGCAGATTGTACACAGTTTGTGGTAGATTGTACACGGTCTGTAGAAGATTGTACGTGGTCTGTGGTAGATTGTACATGGCCTGTGGTAGATTGTACATGGTCTGTGGTAGATTGTACACTGTCTGCAGTAGATTGTACCGGGTATATGGTAGATTTTACACAGATTGTGGTAGAGAGTACACAGTCTGTGAACGATTGTATACAGTCTGTGGAAGATTGTACATGGTCATTGGTAGATGGCACATGGTCTGTGGAAGATTGTACACGGTTTGTGATAGATTGTATACGGTCTGTGGAAGATTGTACATGGTCTGTGGAATATTGTACATTGTCTGTGGAAGATTGTGCATCATCTGTGGAAGATTGTACATGGTCTGTGGAAGATTGTACACAATCTCTGGTAGATTGTACACGGTCTGTGGAAGATTGTGCACACTCTGTGGAAGATTGTACATGCTCTGTTGAAGATTGTACATGGTCTGTAGAAGATTGTACATGGTCTCTGGTAGATGGCACATGGTCTGTGGAAGATTGTACTTGGTCTGTGGAACATTGTACAATATTTGTGGAAGATTGTACATCGTCTGTAGAAGATTGTACATGGTCTGTGGAAGATTGTACACAGTCTGTGGTAGGTTGTACATGATCTGTTGAAGATTGTGCATGGTCTGTGGTAGATTGTACATTGTCTGTGGAAGATTGTACATGGTCTGTGGAAGAATGTACACAGTCTGTGGTAGATTGTACACTGTCTGTGGAAGATAGTTCACTGTCTGTGGAAGATTGTACACAGTCTGTGGTAGAGTGTACACTGTATGTGGAAGTTAGTACACTGCCTGTAGAAGATTGTACATTTTCTGTTGAAGGTTGTACCTGGCCTGTGGAAGATTGTACATGGCCGGTGGAAGACTGTACACTCTCTGTGGAAGATTGTACATGGCCTGTAGTAGATTGTACATGGCCCCTGATAGATTGTACACAGTCTGTGGGAGATTCTACATGGCCTGTAGTAGATTGTACACGGTCTGTGGAAGATTGTATACCATCTGTGGAAGATTGTGCATGGTCTGTGGAAGATTGTACAAGGTCTGTGGAAGAGTGTACATTTTCTGTTGAAGATTGCTCCTGGTCTGTGGAAGATAGTACATGGTCTGTGATAGATTGTACACGGCCTGTGCTGGATTGCACACTGTCTGTGGAAGATTGTACACGGTCTGAAGTAGATTGTACGCAGTTAAAAGGTAGATTGTACACGGTCAGTGGTAGAGTGTACACTGTCTGCAGTAGATTGTACTCAGTCTGTGATGGATTGTACACAGTCTGTGGTAGATTGTACACAGTCTGTGGAAGATTGTACACAGTCTGTGGAAGATTGTTTACTGTCTGTGGTAGATTGTACATGGTCTGTGTTAGATTGTACACAGTCTGTGGTAGCTTGCACACAGTCTGTGGTAGATTGTACAAAGTCTCTGGAAGATTGTACATGCTCTGTGGAAGATTGTACACAGATTGTGGAAGATTGTACATGGTCTGTGGTAGATTATACATGGTCAGTCGAAGATTGTACCCAGTCTGTGGAAGATTGTACACGGTCTGTGGTAGATTGTACATGGTCTGTGGAAGATTGTACACGGTCTGTGCTGGATTGCACACTGTCTGTGGAAGATTGTACACGGTCTGTTTTGATTGTACACAGTTATAAGGTAGATTGTACATGGTCTGTGGTAGATTGTACACTGTCTGCAGTAGATTGTGCACAGTCTGTGATGGATTATACACAGTCTGTGATAGATTGTACACAGTCTGAGGTAGATTGTACACAGTCTGTGGAAGATTGTACACAGTCTGTGGAAGATTGTTTACTGTCTGTGGTAGATTGTACATGGCCTGTGTTAGATTGTACACAGTCTGTGGTAGATTGCACACAGTCTGTGGTAGATTGTACAACGTCTCTGGAAGATTGTACATGCTCTGTGGAAGATTGTACACAGCCTGTGGAAGATTGTACATGGTCTGTGGTAGATTATACATGGTCAGTCGAAGCTTGTACCCAGTCTGTGGAAGATTGTACACGGTCTGTGGTAGATTGTACATGGTCTGTGGAAGATTGTACACGGTCTGTGCTGTATTGCACACTGTCTGTGGAAGATTGTACATGGCCTGTGTTGATTGTACACAGTTATAAGGTAGATTGTACATGGTCTGTGGTAGATTGTACACTGTCTGCAGTAGATTGTACACAGTCTGTGATGGATTGTACACAGTCTGTGATAGATTGTACACAGTCTGTGGTAGATTGTACACAGTCTGTGGAAGATTGTACACAGTCTGTGGAAGATTGTTTACTGTCTGTGGTAGATTGTACATGGTCTGTGTTAGATTGTACATGGTCTGTGTTAGATTGTACACAGTCTGTGGTAGATTGCACACAGTCTGTGGTAGATTGTACAAAGTCTCTGGAAGATTGTACATGCTCTGTGGAAGATTGTACACAGCCTGTGGAAGATTGTACATGGTCTGTGGTAGATTATACATGGTCAGTCGAAGATTGTACCCAGTCTGTGGAAGATTGTACACGGTCTGTGGTAGATTGTACATGGTCTGTGGAAGATTGTACATGGTCTGTGGTAGAGTGTGTACAGTCTGTAGAAGATTGTACGTGTTCTGTGGTAGATTGTACACAGTCTGTGGAACATTGTACTGTTCTTGGTCTGTGGTAGATGGTAGACGGTCTGTGTAAGATTGTACACGGTCTGTGGTAGATTGTACACTTTCTGTGAAAGATTGTACATGGTCTATGGAAGATTGTACACGGTCTGTGGTAGATTGTACATGGTCTGTGGAAGATTGTACACGGTTTATGGTAGATTGTACACGGTCTGTAGAAGATTGTACGTGGTCTGTGGTTGATTTGACACAGTCTGTGTTAGATTGTACATGGTCTGTGGCAGATTGTACACTGCTGCAGTAGATTGTACCTGGTCTGTGGTAGATTTTACACAGACTGTGGTAGATAGTACACAGTCTGTGAAAGATTGCACAGGATCTGTGGATGATTGTACACAGCCTGTTGTAGATTGTACATGGTCTGTGGCAGATTGTACACAGTCTGTGCTAGATTGTAAACGATCTGTGGAAGGTTGTACACTGTCTGTGAAAGATTGTACACGGTCTGTGGTAGATTGTACATGGTCTGTGGAAGATTGTACACGGTCTGTGGTAGATTGTGTACAGTCTGTAGAAGATTGTACATGCTCTGTGGTAGATTGTAAACGGTCTGTGGAAGATTGTACACTGTCTGTGGAAGATTGTACATGGTCAGTGGAAGATAATACATGGTCTGTGGTAGATTGTACATGGTCTGTGGTAGATTGTACATAGACTGTGGAAGATTGTACACGGTCTGTGGTAGATTATACACGGTCTGTGGAAGTTCGTACACAGTCTGTGGTAGATTGTGTACAGTCTGTAGAAGATTGTACGTGCTCTGTGGTAGATTGTACACGGTCTGTGGAACATTGTACTGTACATGATCTGTGGCAGATTGTACATGGTCTGTGGAACATTGTACAGGATCTGTGGATGATTGTACACAGCCTGTTGTAGATTGTACATGGTCTGTGGCAGATTGCACACCGTCTGTGGTAGATTGTAAACGGTCTGTGGATGATTGTACACTGTCTGTGGAAGATTGTACATGGTCAGTGGTAGATTGTACACAGCCTGTGGAAGACAGTGCAATGTCTGTGGTAGATTGTACGTGGTCTGTGATAGATTGTACATGGTCTGTGGAACATTGTACGTGGTCTGTGGTAGACAGTCCATGGTCTGTGGATGATTGGACAAGGGCTGTGGTAGATTGCAAATGGTCTGTGGTAGATTGTACACAGTTTGTGTTAGATTGACCCTAGTCTGTTGTAGATTGTAAACGGTCTGTGGAAGATTGCACACTGTCTGTGGAAGATTGTACACAGTCTATGGAAGATTGTACATGGTCTGTGTAAGGTTGTACATAGTCTGTGTAAGATTGTACATGATCTGTGGTAGATTATACATGGTTAGTGGAAGATTTTACATGGTCTGTGGAAGATTGTACATGGTCGGTGTTAGATTATACGCGGTCTGTGGTAGATTGCACACAGTCTGTAGAAGATTGTACGTGGTCTGTGGTAGATTGCACACAGTCTGTGCAAGAGTGTACATGGTCTCTGGTAGATAGTAAATGGTCTGTGGAAATTGTACACGGCCTTTGGTAGAGTGTACACTGTATGTGGAAGTTAGTACACTGTCTGTGGAAGATTGTACACTGTCTGTGGAAGATTGTACACGGTCTGTGGAACATTGTACATGGTCTGTGGTAGATTGTACATGGTCTGTGGTAGATTGTACATGGTCTGTGGAAGTTTGTACACAGTCTGTGGTAGATTGTGTACAGTCTGTAGAAGATTGTATGTGCTCTGTGGTAGATTGTACACGGTCTGTGGAACATTGTACATGGTCTATGGAAGATTGTACATGGTCTGCAGTAGATTGTACATGGTCTGTGGAAGATTGTACACTGTTTGTGGTAGATGGTACTCGGTCTGTGGTAGATTGTACATGGTCTGTGGCAGATTGTACACTGTCTGCAGTAGATTGTACCTGGTCTGTGGTAGATTTTACACAGACTGTGGTAGATAGTACACAGTCTGTGGAAGATTGTACAGAGTCTGTGGATGATTGTACACAGCCTGTTGTAGATTGTAAATGGTCTGTGGAAGATTGTACACTGTCTGTGCAAGATTGTACACGGTCAGTGGAAGATTATACACGGTCTGTGGTAGATTGTACATGGTCTGTGGAAGATTGTACACGGCCTGTGGTAGATTGTACACGGTCTGTGGTAGATTATACATGGTCTGTGGAAGTTCGTACACAGTCTGTGGTAGATTGTGTACAGTCTGTAGAAGATTGTACGTGCTCTGTGGTAGATTGTACACGGTCTGTGGAACATTGTACTGTACATGGTCTGTGGCAGATTGTACACGGTCTGTGGAACATTGTACGTGGTCTGTGGTAGACAGTCCATGGTCTGTGGAAGATTGGACAAGGGCTGTGGTAGATTGCAAATGGTCTGTGGTAGATTGTACACAGTTTGTGTTAGATTGACCCTAGTCTGTTGTAGATTGTAAACGGTCTGTGGAAGATTGTACACTGTCTGTGGAAGATTGTACACAGTCTATGGAAGATTGTACATGGTCTGTGTAAGGTTGTACATAGTCTGTGTAAGATTGTACATGATCTGTGGTAGATTATACATGGTTAGTGGAAGATTTTACATGGTCTGTGGAAGATTGTACATGGTCGGTGTTAGATTATATGCGGTCTGTGGTAGATTGTACACAGTCTGTAGAAGATTGTACGTGGTCTGTGGTAGATTGCACACATTCTGTGCAAGAGTGTACATGGTCTCTGGTAGATAGTAAATGGTCTGTGGAAATTGTACACGGCCTTTGGTAGAGTGTACACTGTATGTGGAAGTTAGTACACTGTCTGTGGAAGATTGTACACTGTCTGTGGAAGATTGTACACGGTCTGTGGAACATTGTACATGGTCTGTGGTCGATTGTTCATGGTTTGTGGTAGATTGTACATGGTCTGTGTAAGATTGTGCATGGTCTGTGTAAGATTGTACACAGTCTGTGGTAGATTGTACACTTTCTGTGGAAGATTGCACATGGTCTATGGAAGATTGTACATGGTCTGTGGTAGATTGTACATGGTCTGTGGAAGATTGTACACGGTTTGTGGTAGATTGTACATGCTCTGTAGAAGATTGTATGTGGTATGTGGTAGATTGTACACAGCCTGTGGTAGGTTGTACATGGTCTGTGGTAGATTGTACTCTGTTTGCAGTAGATTGTACATCGCCTGTGGTAGATTTTAAACAGACTGTGGTAGGTAGTACACAGTCTGTGAAAGATTATAGAGTCTGTGGATGATTGTACACAGTCTGTTGTAGATTGTACATAGTCTGTGGCAGATTGTACATAGTTTGTGGTAGATTGTAAACGGTCTGTGGAAGATTGTGCACTGACTGTGGAAGATTGTACACAGTCAGTGGAAGATTATACACGGTCTGTGGTAGATTGTACACAGGCTGTAGAAGACAGTGCATGGTCTGTGGTAGATTGTACCAGGTCTGTGGTAGATTGTACACGGTCTGTGGAACATTGTACGTGGTCTGTGGTAGACAGTCCATGGTCTGTGGAAGATTGGACAAGGGCTGTGGTAGATTGTAAATGGTCTGTGGTAGATTGTACACAGTTTGTGGTAGTTTGTACCCAGTCTGTGTTAGATTGTAAATGGTCTGTGGAAGATTGTACACTGTCTGTGGAAGATTGTACACAGTCTATGGAAGATTGTACATGGTCTGTGGAAGATTGTATACAGTCTGTGTAAGATAGTACATGATCTGTGGTAGATTATACATGGTTAGTGGAAGATTGTACACGGTCCATGGAAGATTGTACATGGCCGGTATTAGATTATACGTGGTCTGTGGTAGATTCTTCACAGTCTATAGAAGATTGTACGTGGTCTGTGGTAGATTGCACATGGTCTGTGCAAGAGTGTACGTGGTCACTGGTAGATTGTAAATGGTCTGTGGAAGATTGTACATGGTCTGTGGTAGATTGTACATGGTCTGTGGTAGATTATACACGGTCTGTGGAAGTTCGTACACAGTCTGTGGTAGATTGTGTACAGTCTGTAGAAGATTGTACGTGCTCTGTGGTAGATTGTACACGGTCTGTGGAACATTGTACTGTACATGGTCTGTGGCAGATTGTACACGGTCTGTGGAACATTGTACATGGTCTATGGAAGATTGTACATGGTCTGTGGTAGATTGTACATGGTCTGTTGAAGATTGTACACTGTTTGTGGTAGATTGTACACGGTCTGTGGTAGATTGTACATGGTCTGTGGCAGATTGAACACTGTCTGCAGTAGATTGTACCTGGTCTGTGGTAGATTTTACACAGACTGTGGTAGATAGTACACAGATTGTGGAAGATTGTACAGGGTCTGTGGATGATTGTACACAGCCTGTTGTAGATTGTAAATGGTCTGTGGAAGATTGTACACTGTCTGTGCAAGATTGTACATGGTCAGTGGAAGATTATACACGGTCTGTGGTAGATTGTACATGGTCTGTGGTAGATTGTACACAGGCTGTGGAAGATTGTACATGGTCTGTGGTAGGTTATACACGATCAGTCAAAGATTGGTCTGTGGAAGATTGTACATGGTCTGTGGAAGATTGTACACGGTCTGTGGAAGATTGTACACGGCCTGTGGTAGATTGTACACGGCCTGTGGTAGATTGTGTACAGTCTGTAAAAGATTGTACGTGCTCTGTGGTAGATTGTACACAGTCAGTGGAACATCTTACTGTACTTGGTCTGTGGTTGATTGTACACGGTCTGTGTAAGATTGTACATGGTCTGTGGTAGATTTTACACTTTCTGTGGAAGATTCTACATGGTCTATGGAAGATTGTACATGGTACCTGTGGTAGATTGTACATGGTCTGTGGAAGATTGTACACGGTTTGTGGTAGATTGTACATGGTCTATAAGATTGTACGTGGTCTGTGGTTGATTTGACACGGTCTGTGGTAGATTGTTCATGGCCTGTGGCACATTGTACACTGCTGCAGTAGATTGTACTTGGTCTGGGTAGATTTTACACAGACTGTGGTAGATAGTACGCAGTCTGTGAAAGATTGTACAGAGTCTGTGGATGATTGTACACAGCCTGTTGTAGATTGTACATAGTCTGTGGCAGATTGTACACAGTCTGTGGTAGATTGTAAACGATCTGTGGAAGATTGTACACTGTCTGTGAAAGATTGTACATGGTCTGTGGTAGATTGTACATGGTCTGTGGAAGATTGTACACGGTCTGTGGTAGATAGTGTACAGTCTGTAGAAGATTGTACGTGCTCTGTGGTAGATTGTAAACTGTCTGTGGAACATTGTACTGTACTTGGTCTGTGGTAGATTGTACACGGTCTGTATAAGATTGTACACGGTCTGTGGTAGATTGTACACTTTCTGTGGAAGATTGTACATGGCCTATGGAAGATTATGCACCGTCTGTGGTAGATTGTACATGGTCTGTGGAAGATTGTGCACGGTTTGTGGTAGATTGTACACTGCTGCAGTAGATTGTACATGGTCTGTGGTAGATTTTACACAGACTGTGGTAGATAGTACACAGTCTGTGAAAGATTGTACAGAGTCTGTGGATGATTGTACACAGCCTGTTGTAGATTGTAGATGGTCTGTGGCAGATTGTACACAGTCTGTGGTAGATTGTAAACGATCTGTGGAAGATTGTACACTGTCTGTGGAAGATTGTACACGGTCAGTGGAAGATTATACACGGTCTGTGGTAGATTGTACATGGTCTGTGGTAGATTGTACACAGGCTGTGGAAGATTGTACATGGTCTGTGGTAGATTATACATGGTCAGTCGAAGATTGTACCCAGGCTGTGGAAGATTGTACGCGGTCTGTGGTAGATTGTACACGGTCTGTGGAAGATTGTACACGGCCTGTGGTAGATTGTGTACAGTCTGTAGAAGATTGTACGTGCTCTGTCGTAGATTGTACACGGTCTGTGGAACATTGTACTGTACTTGGTCTGTGGCAGATTGTACACAGTCTGTGGAACATTGTACATGGTCTGTGGTAGATTGTACATGGTCTGTGGTAGATTGTGCATGGTCTGTGGTAGATTGTACACTTTCTGTGGAAGATTGTACATGGTCTATGGAAGATTGTACATGGTCTGTGCTGGATTGTACATGGTCTGTGGAAGATTGTACACAGTTTGTGGTAGATTGTACGCGGTCTGTAGAAGATTGTGCATGGTCTGCGGTAGATTGTACATGGTCTGTGGTAGATTGTACATGGTCTGTGGTAGAATGTACACTGTCTGCAGTAGATTGTGCCTGGTCTGTGGTAGATTTTACACAGACTGTGGTAGGTAGTACACAGTCTGTGAAAGATTGTACAGGATCTGTGGATGATTGTACACAGCCTGTTGTAGATTGTACATGGTCTGTGGCAGATTGTGCACAGTCTGTGGTAGATTGTAAATGGTCTGTGGATGATTGTACACTGTCTGTGGAAGATTGTACATGGTCAGTGGAAGAATATACATGGACTCTGCTAGATTGTACACGTTCTGTGGTAGATTGTACACAGCCTGTGGAAGACAGTGCATGGTCTGTGGTAGATTGTACGTGGTCTCTGGTAGACAGTCCGTGGTCTGTGGAAGATTGGACAAGGGCTGTTGTAGATTGTAAATGGTCTGTGGAAGATTGTACACTGTCTGTGGAAGATTGTACTCGGTCTATGGAAGATTGTACATGGTCTGTGGAAGATTGTACATGGTTGGTGTTAGATTGTATGCAGTCTGTGGTAGATTGTACACAGTCTGTAGAAGATTGTACATGGTCTGTGGTAGATTGCACACAGTCTGTGCAAGAGTGTACGTGGTCTCTGGTAGATTGTAAATGGTCTGTGGAAGTTAGTACACTGTCTGTGGAAGATTGTACACTGCCTGTGGAAGATTGTACACGGTCTGTGGAAGATTGTACATGGTCTGTGGTAGATTGTACATGGTTTGTGGTAGATTGTACACTTTCTGTGGAAGATTGTACATGGTCTATGGAAGATTGTGCACTATCTGTGGTAGATTGTACACGGTCTGTGGTAGATTGTACATGGTCTGTGGCAGATTGTACACTGTCTGCAGTAGATTGTACCTGGTCTGTGGTAGATTTTACACAGACTGTGGTAGATAGTACACAGTCTGTGGAAGATTGTACAGAGTCTGTGGATGATAGTACACAGCCTGTTGTAGATTGTAAATGGTCTGTGGAAGATTGTACACTGTCTGTGCAAGATTGTACACGGTCAGTGGAAGATTATACACGGTCTGTGGTAGATTGTACATGGTCTGTGGAAGATTGTACACGGCCTGTGGTAGATTGTACACGGTCTGTGGTAGATTATACACGGTCTGTGGAAGTTCGTACACAGTCTGTGGTAGATTGTGTACAGTCTGTAGAAGATTGTACGTGCTCTGTGGTAGATTGTACACGGTCTGTGGAACATTGTACTGTACATGGTCTGTGGCAGATTGTACACGGTCTGTGGAACATTGTACATGGTCTATGGAAGATTGTACATGGTCTGTGGTAGATTGTACATGGTCTGTTGAAGATTGTACACTGTTTGTGGTAGATTGTACACGGTCTGTGGTAGATTGTACATGGTCTGTGGCAGATTGAACACTGTCTGCAGTAGATTGTACCTGGTCTGTGGTAGATTTTACACAGACTGTGGTAGATAGTACACAGATTGTGGAAGATTGTACAGGGTCTGTGGATGATTGTACACAGCCTGTTGTAGATTGTAAATGGTCTGTGGAAGATTGTACACTGTCTGTGCAAGATTGGACATGGTCAGTGGAAGATTATACACGGTCTGTGGTAGATTGTACATGGTCTGTGGTAGATTGTACACAGGCTGTGGATGATTGTACATGGTCTGTGGTAGATTATACACGATCAGTCAAAGATTGGTCTGTGGAAGATTGTACACGGTCTGTGGAAGATTGTACACGGTCTGTGGAAGATTGTACACGGCCTGTGGTAGATTGTACACAGTCAGTGGAACATCTTACTGTACTTGGTCTGTGGTTGATTGTACACGGTCTGTGTAAGATTGTACACGGTCTGTGGTAGATTTTACACTTTCTGTGGAAGATTCTACATGGTCTATGGAAGATTGTACACGGTACCTGTGGTAGATTGTACATGGTCTGTGGAAGATTGTACACGGTTTGTGGTAGATTGTACATGGTCTATAAGATTGTACGTGGTCTGTGGTTGATTTGACACGGTCTGTGGTAGATTGTACATGGCCTGTGGCACATTGTACACTGCTGCAGTAGATTGTACTTGGTCTGGGTAGATTTTACACAGACTGTGGTAGATAGTACGCAGTCTGTGAAAGATTGTACAGAGTCTGTGGATGATTGTACACAGCCTGTTGTAGATTGTACATAGTCTGTGGCAGATTGTACACAGTCTGTGGTAGATTGTAAACGATCTGTGGAAGATTGTACACTGTCTGTGAAAGATTGTACATGGTCTGTGGTAGATTGTACATGGTCTGTGGAAGATTGTACACGGTCTGTGGTAGATAGTGTACAGTCTGTAGAAGATTGTACGTGCTCTGTGGTAGATTGTAAACTGTCTGTGGAACATTGTACTGTACTTGGTCTGTGGTAGATTGTACACGGTCTGTGTAAGATTGTACACGGTCTGTGGTAGATTGTACACTTTCTGTGGAAGATTGTACATGGCCTATGGAAGATTATGCACCGTCTGTGGTAGATTGTACATGGTCTGTGGAAGATTGTGCACGGTTTGTGGTAGATTGTACACTGCTGCAGTAGATTGTACATGGTCTGTGGTAGATTTTACACAGACTGTGGTAGATAGTACACAGTCTGTGAAAGATTGTACAGAGTCTGTGGATGATTGTACACAGCCTGTTGTAGATTGTAGATGGTCTGTGGCAGATTGTACACAGTCTGTGGTAGATTGTAAACGATCTGTGGAAGATTGTACACTGTCTGTGGAAGATTGTACACGGTCAGTGGAAGATTATACACGGTCTGTGGTAGATTGTACATGGTCTGTGGTAGATTGTACACAGGCTGTGGAAGATTGTACATGGTCTGTGGTAGATTATACATGGTCAGTCGAAGATTGTACCCAGGCTGTGGAAGATTGTACGCGGTCTGTGGTAGATTGTACACGGTCTGTGGAAGATTGTACACGGCCTGTGGTAGATTGTGTACTGTCTGTAGAAGATTGTACGTGCTCTGTCGTAGATTGTACACGGTCTGTGGAACATTGTACTGTACTTGGTCTGTGGCAGATTGTACACAGTCTGTGGAACATTGTACATGGTCTGTGGTAGATTGTACATGGTCTGTGGTAGATTGTACATGGTCAGTGGAAGAATATACATGGACTGTGTTAGATTGTACACGTTCTGTGGTAGATTGTACACAGCCTGTGGAAGACAGTGCATGGTCTGTGGGAGATTGTACGTGGTCTGTGGTAGACAGTCCATGGTCTGTGGAAGATTGGACAAGGGCTGTGGTAGATTGTAAATGGTCTGTGGTAGATTGTACACAGTTTGTGTTAGATTGTCCCTAGTCTGTTGTAGATTGTAAATGGTCTGTGGAAAATTGTACACTGTCTGTGGAAGATTGTACTCGGTCTATGGAAGATTGTACATGGTCTGTGGAAGATTGTACATGGTTGGTGTTAGATTGTATGCAGTCTGTGGTAGATTGTACGCAGTCTGTAGAAGATTGTACATGGTCTGTGGTAGATTGCACACAGTCTGTGCAAGAGTGTACGTGGTCTCTGGTAGATTGTAAATGGTCTGTGGAAGTTAGTACACTGTCTGTGGAAGATTGTACACTGCCTGTGGAAGATTGTACACGGTCTGTGGAAGATTGTACATGGTCTGTGGTAGATTGTACATGGTTTGTGGTGGATTGTACACTTTCTGTGGAAGATTGTACATGGTCTATGGAAGATTGTGCACTATCTGTGGTAGATTGTACACGGTCTGTGGAAGATTGTACATGGTTTGTGGTAGATTGTACATGGCCTGTAGAAGATTGTATGTGGTATGTGGTAGATTGTACACAGTCTGTTGTAGGTTGTACATTATCTGTTGTAGATTGTACACTGTCTGCAGTAGATTTTACATGGCCTGTGGTAGATAGTACACAGTCTGTGAAAGATTGTACAGTGACTGTGGATGATTGTACACAGTCTGTGGTAGATTGTAAACGGTCTGTGGAAGATTGTGCACTGACTGTGGAAGATTGTACACAGTCAGTGGAAGATTATACATGGTCTGTGGTAGATTTTCCACAGGCTGTAGAAGACAGTACATGGTCTGTGGTAGATTGTACCTGGTCTGTGGTAGATTGTACACGGTCTGTGGAACATTGTACGTGGTCTGTGGTAGACAGTCCATGGTCTGTGGAAGATTGGACAAGGGCTGTGTTAGATTGTAAATGGTCTGTGGTAGATTGTACACAGTTTCTGTTAGATTGTCCCTAGTCTGTTGTAGATTGTAAACGGTCTGTGGAAGATTGTATACTGTCTGTGGAAGATTGTACACAGTCTATGGAAGATTGTACATGGTCTGTGGAAGATTGTACATGGTCGGTGTTAGATTATATGCAGTCTGTGGTAGATTGTACACAGTCTGTAGAAGATTGTACGTGGTCTGTGATAGATTGCACACAGTCTGTGCAAGAGTGTACGTGGTCTCTGGTAGTTTGTAAATGGTCTGTGGAAATTGTACACGGCCTTTGGTAGAGTGTACACTGTATGTGGAAGTTAGTACACTGTCTGTCGAAGATTGTACACTGTCTGTGGAAGATTGTACATGGTCTGTGGAGCATTGTACATGGTCTGTGGTAGATTGTACATGGTTTGTGGTAGATTGTACACGGTCTGTGTAAGATTGTACATGGTGTGTGTAAGATTGTACACAGTCTATGGTAGATTGTACACCTTCTGTGGAAGATTGTACATGGTCTATGGAAGATTGTACACAGTCTGTGGTAGATTGTACACGGTCTGTGGAAGATTGTACATGGTTTGTGGTAGATTGTACACGGCCTGTAGAAGATTGTATGTGGTAGATTGTACACAGTCTGTGGTAGGTTGTACATGGTCTGTGGTAGATTGTACACTGTCTGCAGTAGATTGTACATGGCCTGTGGTAGATAGTACACAATCTGTGAAAGATTGTACAGAGTCTGTGGATGATTGTACACAGTCTGTTGTAGATTGTACATGGTCTGTGGCAGGTTGTACACAGTCTGTGGTAGATTGTAAATGGTCTGTGGAAGATTGTGCACTGACTGGAATATTGTACACAGTCAGTGGAAGATTATACACGGTCTGTGGTAGATTGTACACAGGCTGTAGAAGACAGTACATGGTCTGTGGTAGATTGTACCTGGTCTGTGGTAGATTGCACATGGTCTGTGGAACATTGTACGTGATCTGTGGTAGACAGTCCATGGTGTGTGGAAGATTGGACAAGGGCTGTGGTAGATTGTAAAAGATCTGTGGTAGATTGTACACAGTTTGTGGTAGATTGTACCCGGTCTGTGGTAGATTGTAAATGGTCCGTGGAAGATTGTACACTGTCTGTGGAAAGTTGTACACAGTCTATGGAAGATTGTACATGGTCTGTGGTAGATTGTACGCAGTCTGTGGTAGAGTGTACACTGTATGTGGAAGTTAGTACACTGTCTGTGGAAGATTGTACACTGTCTGTGGAAGATTGTACACGGTCTGTGGTAGATTGTACATGGTCTGTGACAGATTGTACACCGTCTGTGGAAGATTGTGCATGGTCTGTGGACGATTGTACATGGTCTGTAGAAGATTGTACATTTTCTGTTGAAGATTGTACCTGGCCTGTGAAAGATTGTACATGGTCGGTGGAAGATTGTACACTGTCTGTGGAAGATTGTACACGGTCTGTGGTAGATTGTACATGGTCTGTGACAGATTGTACATGGTCTGTGGAAGATTCTACATGGCCTGTAGTAGACTGTACACGGTCTGATGGAAGATAGTACACCGTCTGTGGAAGATTGTGCATGATCTGTGGAAGATTGTATAAGGCCTGTAGAAGAGTGTACATTTTCTGTTGAAGATTGTACCTGGTCTTAGGAAGATTGTACATGGTCTGTGGAAGATTGTACACAGCCTGCGGAAGATAGTACATGGTATGTGATAGATTGCACACGGTCTGTGGTGGATTGCACACTGTCTGTGGAAGATTGTACACGGTCTGTGGTAGGTTGTACACTTTCTGTGAAAGATTGTACACGGTCTGTGGTAGATTGTACACTTTCTGTGGAAGATTGTACATGGTCTCTGGAAGATTGTACAGAGTCTGTGGATGATTGTACACAGTCTGTTGTAGATTGTACATGGTCTGTGGCAGATTGTACACAGTCTGTGGTAGATTGTAAACGGTCTGTGGAAGATTGTGCACTGACTGTGGAAGATTGTACACAGTCAGTGGAAGATTATGCATGATCTGTGATTGATTTTACACAGGCTGTAGAAGACAGTACATGGTCTGTGGTAGATTGTACCTGGTCTGTGGTAGATTGTACACGGTCTGTGGAACATTGTACGTGGTCTGTGGTAGACAGTCCATGGTCTGTGGATGATTGGACAAGGGCTGTGGTAGATTGTAAATGATCTGTGGTAGATTGTACACAGTTTCTGTTAGATTGTCCCTAGTCTGTTGTAGATTGTAAACGGTCTGTGGAAGATTGTACACTGTCTGTGGAAGATTGTACACAGTCTATGGAAGATTGTACATGGTCTGTGGAAGATTGTACATAGTCTGTGTAAGATTGTACATGATCTGTGTTAGATTATACATGGTTAGTGGAAGATTTTACATGGTCTGTGGAAGATTGTACATGGTCGGTGTTAGATTATACGCGGTCTGTGATAGATTGCACACAGTCTGTGCAAGAGTGTACGTGGTCTCTGGTAGATTGTAAATGGTCTGTGGAATTTATACACGGCCTTTGCTAGAGTGTACACTGTATGTGGAAGTTCGTACACTGTCTGTGGAAGATTGTACACTGTCTGTGGAAGATTGTACACGGTCTGTGGAACATTGTACATGGTCTGTGGTAGATTGTACATGGTTTGTGGTAGATTGTACATGGTCTGTGTAAGATTGTACACAGTCTGTGTAAGATTGTACACAGTCTGTTGTAGATTGTACACTTTCTGTGGTAGATTGTACATGGTCTGTGGAAGATTGTACACAGTTTGTGGTAGATTGTACATGGTCTGTAGAAGATTGTATGTGGTATGTGATAGATTGTACACAGTCTGTGATAGGTTGTACATGGTCTGTGGTAGATTGTACACTGTCTGCAGTAGATTGTACATGGCCTGTGGTAGATAGTACACAGTCTGTGAAAGATTGTGCAGAGTCTGTGGATGAATGTACACAGTCTGTTGTAGATTGTTCATGGTCTGTGGCAGATTGTACACAGTCTGTTGTAGTTTGTAAACGGTTTGTGGAAGATTGTGCACTGACTGTAGAAGATTGTGCACAGTCAGTAGAAGATTATACACGGTCTGTGGTAGATTTTACACAGGCTGTAGAAGACAGTACATGGTCTGAGGTAGATTGTACCTGGTCTGTGGCAGATTGTACACGGTCTGTGGAACATTGTACGTGGTCTGTGGTAGACAGTCCATGGTCTGTGGAAGATTGGACAAGGGCTGTGGTAGATTGTAAATGGTCTGTGGAAGATTGTACACTGTCTGTGGAAGATTGTACACAGTCTATGGAAGATTGTACATGGTCTTTGGTAGATTGTACACAGGCTGTGGAAGACAGTACATGGTCTGTGGTAGATTTTACGTGGTCTGTGGAAGATTGTACATTGTCTGTGGAAGATTGTACACAGTCTGTGGACTATAGTACATGGTCTGTGATAGATTGCACATGGTCTGTGGTGGATTGCACACTGTCTGTGGAAGATTGTACATGGTCTGTGGTAGATTGTACACGGTCTGCAGTCTGTGGTAGATTGTACACTTTCTGTGGAAGATTGTACATGGTCTATGGAAGATTGTACACGGTCTGTGGTTGATTGTACACGGTCTGTGGAAGATTGTACATGGTTTGTGGTAGATTGTACACGGTCTGTAGAAGGTTGTACGTGGTCTGTGGTAGATTGTACATGGTCTGTAGTAGATTGTAAATGGTCTGTGGTAGATTGTACACAGTTTGTGGTAGATTGTACCCAGTCTGTGGTAGATTGTAAACGGTCTGTGGAAGATTGTACACTGTCTGTGGAAGATTGTACACAGTCTGTATAAGATTGTACATGATCTGTGGTAGATTATACATGGTTAGTGGAAGATTGTACATGGTCTGTGGAAGATTGTACATGGTCGGTGTTAGATTATACGCGGTCTGTGGTAGATTGTACACAGTCTGTAGAAGATTGTACGTGGTCTGTGGTAGATTGCACATGGTCTGTGCAAGAGTGTACGTGATCTCTGGTAGATTTTAAATTGTGTGTTGAAGATTGTACATGGTCTTTGGTAGATTGTACATGATCTGTGGTAGATTGTACATGGTCTGTGGTAGATTGTACACAGTCTGTGGAAGATTGTACATAGAAACATAGAAACATAGAAGATAGGAGCAGAAGTAGGCCATATGGCCCCTCTAGCCTTCCCCACCATTCAATGAGATCATGGCTGATCATCCAAATTCAGTACCCTGTCCCTGCCTTCTCCCCATACCCCTTGATCCCTTTAGCCTTAAGAAATATATCTAACTCCTTCTTGAATATATTTAATGAATTGCCCTCCACTGCCTTCTGTGGTAGAAAATTCTACAGGTTCACCACTTTCTGGGTGAAGAAATTCCTCCTCATCTCTGTCCTAAATGGCTTACCCCTTATCCTTAGACTCTGACCCCTGGTTCTGGACTCCCCGGCCATTGGGAACATCCTTCCTGCATCTAGTCTGTCTCGCCCTGTTAGAATTTTATAAGTTTCAATGAGATCCCCTCTCATTCTTCTAAATTCCAGTGAGTATAAGCCCAATCAGCCCAATCTCTCCTCATACATCATTCCTGCCATCCCAGGCATCAGCATGGTGAATCTTCGCTGCACTTCCTCCATGGCAAGAACATCCTTCCTGAGATAAGGCGAACAAAACTGCACACAATGCTCAAGGTGTGGTCTCACCAAGGCCCTGTACAACTGCAGCAAGACATCCTTGTTCCTGTACTCGAACCCTCTCGCTACGAAGGCCAACATACCATTTGCCTTCTTAACCGCCTGCTCCACCTGCATGCTTACCTTCAGCGACTGGTGCACAAGGACATCCAGGTCTCGTTGCACTTCCCCTTCTCCCAATCTATTGCCATTCTGATAATAATCTGCCTTCCTGTTTTTGCCACCAAAGTGGATAACCTCGCATTTATCCACATTATACTGCATCTGCCATGCTTTGGCCCATCAGCCAACCTGTCCAAATCATACTGGAGTTTCTCAGCAACCTCCTCACTGCACACACGCCCACCCAGCTTTGTGTCATCTGCAAACTTCGAGATATTACATCTAGTTCCCTCATCTAGATCATTTATATATATTGTGAATAGCTGGGGTCCTAGGACCAATCCCTGCGGTACCCCACTAGTCACGGCCTGCCACTCGGAAAAAGACCCATTTATTCCAACTCCTGTACATGGCCTGTTATAGATTGCACACTGCCTGTGGAAGATTGTACATGGTCTGTGGAAGATTGTACAGAGTCTGTGGAAGATTGTACATGACCTGTGGAAGATTGTATGCTGTCTGTGGTAGATTGTACATGGTCTGTGGAAGATTATCCATGGTCTGTGGTAGATTGTACACAGTCTGTGGTAGATTGTACACGGTCTGTGGTAGATTGTACATGGTCTGTGGTAGATTGTACACGATCTGTGGTAGATTGTACACAGTCTGTGGTAGATTATACATTGTCAGTTGAAGATTGTACACAGTCTGTGTAAGATTGTACATGGTCTGTGGTACATTGTACGTGGTTTGTGGTAGATTGTACACAGTCTGTGGAACATTGTACATGGTCTGTGGAAGATTGGACAAGGGCTGTGGTAGATGGTACATGATCTGTGGTAGATTGAACATGGTCTGTGGAAGATTGCACCCAGTCTGTGGAAGATTGTACACTGTCTGTTATAGATTGTACACCATCTGTGGTAGATTGTAGTGTAAGTGTTCTGGACTTATGGACATTATGGACATTTTACATGCAGATAGCACCCTCTGGTGGTGGTTATTGTGTTAGCAGTGTTTGTATACAGCAGAGGTCATTTGACCTTTCTACCTTTCTTCCTGTTTGACCCAGGAAGTAGAATTCCAGAAAGAACCTATCTGAGTAATGGAGGATCTGCCATGAGGGATCCACAATCCAATGTAATCTGATCTCATATATTAGGCCAGGTGCAATATCTGTGAGTATCTTTGTCTGTTAGCATGATAGCAACTTTGTCAGTGTAGTATTTTGACAATACTATGTTTATAAAAGGTTAATATTTGGTAGTTACAGAAGTTAGTCCAAATGTTAGTTAGTTATACAATTAGTCTATTCTACTGTTGTAAAAATGTTTATATCTTATGTAATATCGAATGTATAATACTCAGTTTATGTACAAAACATACTTTGTCTTTGTTTACAGTTTCACAAATTTGTTCAAGTAAAGCTTCAAACAGCGAAACGGCTTCACGAGGAATTAGTTGAATAAGTGTTTAACTTGCTGGATAACTAGATAGGAGCATGTCTAGCGAGGCCAGTACAGTGAAAAGATAGCAATACGTCTAGCTGTGAAGAGTGGAGCAGCAGGAACTCAGAGTGAGCCTTAACCTCGTAGACCACACCTAGCTCACATCAAAATGTCAGAAGATAATGACAAAAATGCTTTGCAGCGAGGAGAAGACCTTAAACAGGCAGACGAAACTATAGAATGTGACAATCGGTCTATAAGCTCCGGTTACTTCAGATCGCAAGCTGGTTCACGGTCATCAGGTGGTTCTAGAGTAAGCGTGGACATCGCCAGAGCACAGGCTAAGCTAGTAGCAGCTCAAGCCAGAGCTGCGCATGCGAACAGTGAAATAGAAATAAAAGTAAGACAGGCCCGTCTTCAAGCTGAACCCCAAGCCGAACAGGCCCGACTCCAAGCCGAACAGGCCCGTCACCAAGTGGAACGCCAGGCTGAACAGGCCCATCTCCAAGCCACATTAGACACTCTGTAGCAACAAAAAGAGATAGATGTTGCATTAGCTGAGACACAAGTATTCGAGGCAATTTTGGAGGGAGCTGATTCCGAGACAGCTTAAAAGCCTTTAATTCCCGTTTCGCGGCAGAGTCGACGACAGCGCACCATGCCGACATACAGTTTACAAGAGAAAGGGATGAAGGCCCGCACATCTCTACAGATGCAAGCACTTCATATAACATGTCCCAAGTTGCCAAACAAGGTCAAAGTAGACAGCTTGCCTCAAGCCGCAGAGTCTCCCCCAGCAGGATGGAAGACACAGTGCAGAAGAAAAGAACGCTGGATAGAGAAAGTCAGCAGCGAACCCCCTCTCGTTTCCTTGAGACCCCTATTCAGGGCAACCCTGGCACAGGTCCCAGTACCTACAACCTCACCAAATACCTTGCATGCACCCAGCTGGTGACTACAGGGTTAACCAAGTTTGATGACAGGCCGGAGAATTATCGGGCTTGGAAGTCCTGCCTCCACGATGCCATATCGGCCTTAGACCTGTCGGCAGGAGAAGAGCTCAGCCTCCTTATCAAATGGCTCGTCCCAGAGTCCGCTGGACAGGCATGCAGGATAAAAGCGGCCAATGTGGGACATCTGCTAGCGGGGTTGAAGACGGCTTGGGCGAGGCTGGAAGAAAGCTACGGCTCGCCTGAAGCTATTGAAAGGGCTCTATTTGACAGGTTGGAGAACTTTCCGAGGTTGACGAGTAAGGAACCCCAGACGCTCCGCGACCTTGGAAATCTGCTATCGGAACTCGAAGCTGCAAAGCAGGATGACTACCTACCCGGTCTATCGTACTTAGACACTTCCAGAGGGGTAAGTCCCATCGTTGAGAAGCTTCCATCTAACCTGCAGGAGAAGTGGATAACGTTTGGATCAAAGTTCAAGCTAAAGCACAACGTGGCCTTCCCACCATTCTCTGCGTTTGCCAAATTCATCCGTAAAGAAGCCAAAGCCAGGAACGACCCCAGCTTCAACCTCTTCTCCTCCCACCCAGCACTTGCCAGAAGAGACAAGTTTGACAGACATGGAAAGACACCAATATCTGTCCACAAAATGCAAGTGTCCTCAACTGAGAACACAAAGATTCAGAAGAAACCTGAGGATATGAGCAAACAATGCCCTATCCACAACAAGCCCCATCCTTTAAAGAAGTGCAGAGGCTTCAGGGAGATGTCCCTGGAAGATCGGAAACAATATCTTAAAGAGAACTCTATATGTTTCAAGTGCTGCTCTTCCATGAGCCATCTTGCCAAGAACTGCAAGGTAGATGCAAAATGCACAGAATGTGAAAGTGATCGGCACATTTCAGCACTCCACCCAGGCCCAGCTCCTTGGAAGTCAGAGTCGCCTCCTCCCACCTCAGAGCAAGGCGGGGAGAGAGAGGGAGCTGCCGGTCTGGAGATTACATCCAGGTGCACCGAGGTGTGTGGAGAAGGAGTGAGTGCAAGAGCATGCTCCAAGATATGCCTCGTTAATGTGTACCCTGTAGGACGTCGCCAAGAATCTGAGAAGATGTATGCCATACTAGACGAACAAAGCAATCGTTCTCTAGCAAGATCCAAGTTCTTCAACATCTTTAAGGTCAAAGGAAGTCCGTCGCCTTACACGCTGAAGACGTGTGCTGGACTTTCAGAGACAGCTGGCAGGAGGGCCTGCGGTTATGTTGTTGAGTCAGCCAATGGGAAGATTAGCCTCCCCCTTTCTACACTCATCGAATGTAATCAAGTCCCCGACAACCGTTCTGAGATTCCCACTCCGAATGCAGCTCATCCTCACCGTCATCTGAAATGCATTGCAGATGAGCTCCCACCTCTTGATCCAGATGCAGGCATACTTCTGTTGTTGGGAAGGGACATCCTGAGGGTACATAAGATAAGGGAACAGATCAATGGTCCACATGACGCCCCTTTCGCCCAAAGGCTGGACCTCGGCTGGGTCGTTGTTGGAGATGTGTGCCTCAGTGGTGCTCACAAGCCATCTCAGGTGAGCACACTCAAGACTTCCATCTTGGAGAATGGTCGTCCAAGCTACGTTACCCCATGCAGTAGTCAGATCCGAGTGACAGAGAAGTTCAGTCATATGTCCCAGCCTCAGAAACCCCAGCGTTGATCTCCACAGACAGCACACAGATGATGCTCACAGGAGAGAACCCAGGTCAGTCAGTCTTCTGTCGCACCGCCAACGACCACAAACTTGCTCCATCGATCGACGACATGAGGTTCCTCCAGATTATGGACAATGAGGTCTCTCATGACAGCTCTAACAGCTGGGTTGCACCCTTACCCTTCCAGAACCCCAGATGATGGCTGCTGAACAACAGGGAGTATGCCTATAATCGTCTTAACTCACTCTGTCGCACACTAGAGAAGAAGCCAAAGATGAAAGCACACTTCCTAGAATTTGTAAAGAAAATGCTTGTCAACGATCATGCAGAGATAGCTCCTCCACTTCAGGAAGGCCAAGAGTGTTGGTACCTCCCTTCCTTCGGAGTCTATCACCCCAAAAAGCCGGAACAGATCCGCGTGGTGTTTGACTCCAGTGCACCATGTCAGGGAGTCTCTCTCAATGACATACTCCTCACGGGGCCCGATCTTAACAACAACCTCTTGGGAGTACTCATGGGATTCAGGAAAGAGCCCGTTGCCTTCACTGCCGATATCCAGCACATGTTTCATTGCTTTGTGGTGAGAGAAGACCACAGAGACTTCCTCCGCTTCCTGTGGTATCGGGACAACGACCCCAACAGAGACATTGTGGACTACAGAATGCATGTCCATGTCTTCAGGATTAGCCTGTCCCCTGCTGTTGCCATATACGGACTGAGGAGGGCTGCCAAGGAAGAAGATGACGACTTTGGCAGTGATGTGAGAGGGTTCATCGAACGAGAGTTCTATGTCGACGATGCACTGAAGTCATTCCCGATCGAAGCAGAGGCCATCAGTACCCTTGGACGAGCTCAGGAACTACTTGCACTATCCAACCTCAGGCTGCACAAGATAGCCTCTAACAGACCAGCAGTGATGGAGGCATTCCCCCCTGAACATCGTGCTAAGGACGTTAAGGATCTAGACCTCTTCACTGATTACCTCCCCCTACAGCATAGCCTAGGAATGTTTTGGAACATAGCAACAGACACGTTCATGCTCCAAGTCTTAGATGCCAAGAAACCCTTCACACGTAGAGGAGTGCTCTCTACAGTCAACAGCCTATATGACCCTCTCGGTTCTTAGCCCCTGTCACCATACAAGGCAGGCTGCTCCTCAAGGAACTCTCCACATGCGCTGAAGAGCGGGATTCACCTCTCCCTGAAGAGATGGAAGCAGAGTGGGACAGATGGAGAGACTCACTCCAAGACTTACAGGAGATCCGAATACCTCACTGCTATACATCTTTCTCTCCCTTAAATGCCCAATTCAAAGAGCTTTGTGTCTTTGCAGATGCATCCGCAAAGGATATTGCAAGTGTGGCTTATCTGAAGGTCACCACTCAAGATGGACAAAGCAAAATCGGCTTCATCTTTGATAGGGGCAAGTTGGTGCCCCAGCCAGACCTCACCATACCCAGATTGGAACTGTGCACAGCAGAACACAACCTACCCCCTCACAGCAGTCTATGGAAGCTGCATCCTATCGTTGACACCGATGGACTGTCTCTGAGGTGGTTCTTCTTTTGTCGCCAGAGGACTCCAGTGAAAAGTAGAGTTCGGACTATGTGGAGTCATTAACGACCCCAGACGGGGAGTGTTCTGGATTTATGGACATTATGGACATTTTACATGCAGATAGCACCCTCTGGTGGTGGTTATTGTGTTAGCAGTGTTTGTATACAACAGAGGTCATTTGACCTTTCTTCCCTTCTTCCTGTTTGACCCAGGAAGTAGAATTCCATAAAGAACCTAACTGAGTAATGGAGGATCTGCCATGAGGGATCCTCAATCCAATGTAATCTGATCTCATATGTTAGGCCAGGCGCAATATCTGTGAGTATCTTTGTCTGTTAGCATGATAGCAACTTTGTCAGTGTAGTATTTTGACGATACTATGTTTATAAAAGGTTAATACTTGGTAGTTACAGAAGTTAGTCCAAATGTTAATTAGTTATACAATTAGTCTATTCTACTGTTGTAAAAACATTTATATCTTATGTAATATCGAATGTATAGTACTCAGTTTATGTACAAAACATACTTTGTCTTTGTTTACAGTTTCACAAATTTGTTCAAGTAAAGCTTCAAACAGTGAAACGGCTTCATGAGGAATTATTTGAATAAGTGTTTAACTTGCTGGATAACTAGATAGGAGCATGTCTAGCGAGGCCAGTACAGTAAGGTTTGAAAATTTCTGCACAACCCCAGAACAGAAGAATAATCTTATTTAAAATGATTTTGGAACATCACAGAAGAGATCTATAAAAAGGATAAAATGTATGGTTGGGCCTAACAGAAAAATTCAAAGCGTTAAATTACACATTTTCCCTATGTGTAAGGAAGAAAGAGATTTTTGGACAGTTTTAAAGGATTATTGGGCCAAAGGGATTTGAAATAAAAATCCCAGGAAGATTTGGCTGGTTTTAAAAGACATGTTCAGGCTTGCAAAAGGCTGTGACACAGCGGAGGTGGGGTGGGCCCCCGAGTTTGGACATTGGACAGTCTGAGAATGTCCTAGGCCACCTCAGCCTTTTACATAAAGACAATGAAACCTGTTCTGACCAAGAATTCACAGAGTCAAGGTACATGAATAAAACAGGACATGTCCCCAGCAACACAAAGGAAAGAACATAGCCCTACAGGATACAACAATTAAAACAGCAGTCCAAAACCAATTAAAAAAATTGACAAACGTTTTGCATTTTTAAACTAGTTTCAAGGCAATCCCGAAACCAGTTAAAGGCTGATTAAGATTTAGATGGACCATCCCCAAAACTCGTTAAATTAGATGGGCCATCCCCGAAGCTCGATAAAGTTTTAAAACACATTAAAAATAATGAGCCTGCCAAATTTAACAATGAAACCCGAGATTTGGTGGTCAGATAAACCAGGCCCCAAAGTTGTATAATTGAGGCCTGCCTTTTCAGTTAAACAGTCAGTTCAGCTCGGAGAAGAAGTTCAAGTTCAGCACAGCCAACGAGAGCACAGTACAGCTCAACAGATCACCATCATCAGAGACTTGAAGAAACAGAAAGAAGGAACAGAGATCACGGCAACCAAAGGCCTACAGAAACCAACAACCACCAATATTATCAACAAACAGGTAATATTGGGCCACAGCGACCAACAAGAAACCAACCGTCGAAAAACAAAGACTTGTTTCCACTCTACAGGCTAGTCTGACTTACCCCTGGGTAAGATTTGGATGCAAAAGACCCTAAAACTAGCCCTAACCAAAGAAAATCGGGTTCTCACCTGTTACATCCCACAGAGCAACTAACCGCATCAGCGGACCATCCCAAACTGAAGACCCAACGCAGGTGCAGTCTTCTACCACATCTGGGGTACAGCAGGCCCCAACCACCACAACTAAGGAGAACCCCAAAATTGCGAACCTCTACATTCTGTCAGGAAAGTTGTTTTGGTGAGCATTTCCTGGTCCTCTGGATTCCAGCCTAGCTAGTGTAGTGGGGTTGGGAGGGTAAGAGATTTTGTCTATTATAATTCTCCCTCGGTTATTCCAAGTGTTCCCCACCCTTTTAGAGCATAAGTTTTTATTGTATTGTATATTTTCCTGTCTCAAAATAAAGATCTGAATTATTTTAACCAACCCAGGTGTCTGTTGCAAGTTTATTACAACCCCCAAATAAGTCCAAAGTCTGGAACAAAAGGGAGTGGGAGCAATTCGAACCACTCAAAGGAGTCAGAGGTGAAGCTGACAAACAATCCACACACCACCCCTTACAGCATGGCGACCACAGCAGGACTTTGGCAAAAGGGAAGTAATGCAATAGACCCTGTGTTTCATGAGGGAATGAAGATGGAAGAGAGGATTTCCTCTTACGTTTTTGAGAAGGTGAATATCACCAAAAAGTGGGTGATCAGTCTGTTGCATGCTGAGCATCCCATGGATGCTGCAGCCAAATGGACTGAGAGCAAGGATCATAAGAAGTCGGTAGAGAAGGCCACCTGGTTGGTCTGTGCCCTACGACAGATCCAGCTTTTAGATCAGCAGGTAAAAGCTTTGACAGCAGAGCTGCAGGAGGCAGCCAAACTGTCTCAGGCAAGAGCTTTAGCAAGGGAGGAACTATTGCAGGAATTACAAGCCCAGAATCAAGAAAAATTGCAGCTAGTAGAGAAACACAGAAACAGGCATGAGTATTTTTGGTGTCAAGTCACCAAGGCAAAAGGAAATGAGCTGATATTGAAAGAGGAGAACGCTCGTCTAACCAGACAGTTTAGGGAACAGGAGAAGCAGTACAGGAATATAAAGGAAGCTTATCAAGTAGCAAGCACTAGGGATTTTGAAGCAGGAGATCATGGCCCCTGTCAAAAGCAGATAGAAAGTTTAAAACTTGCTCTGTCCAGGGCAAAAGGCATGGTATGCCTAGTAAGCCTGGGTGCGGCCCGGGTAGACCTGGAAGTAGAAGTAGAAACTGTGCCGACATCACCTGTGGTGCCGGGGAGCAACTCGGTTGGGCAGCAGGAGGGACAAGCAATCTGTAAGGAAGACAGGGAGGAGTGCACACCACCACCACCTGTGGCGCCGGGTTTTGACTCAGTTTGGCAGCAGGGAGAAGTGGGCAAACAATTGCAGGAAAGGTCAGAGCCGGGGCCGATGTGCCCAGCTCAACAGCAAAAGTTTGGTCCACCTGGGGTAGGTGGGGGCCAGGGGCCCCTTGAAAGCCAATTTGTGATTCCCCATGGGACCCAACAGCTTAAGGCTATGGTAAGCCACTTGAGTAAGCTCACACACAAGGGAGATCCTTCAGTTCACTTTATGGAAGTGGAACAAGCAGCAGGCATTAATGAGTGCGATGACTCAGAAATGGCCAAGATGCTCCTGTTCACCTTGGATGGCAAGCTGTACCAGTCCCTCTCTGCTGAGTGCAAGAAGGGACAGGGAGTGTACGCTGCCCTCCAGGATCAAGTTCTGAAGGCGATGGGGATGAATGATGGTAGTCCGTTCTCCCGGGCGAAGAAGACTACTAAGTTAGCAGGGGAGACCCCACAGGCTTTCGCAGACAGGCTGTGGCCTGCGTACAGGAGTGCCTGTAATGGGGATCTCGACCGGGCTAACTTGAACCAGGATGAGCTGGCTCACTGGCTCCGAAGTCTGGTGGCAAACAGTTTGCCACAGATCAGAGCCAAGGCTGAGCTGTGGTTCGACCCAAAAGGCCCCCAGGTCACCGAGGGGACAGTGGTCAGACAACTGACCCTGGCTTACCGTAACAGGGGGTTAGAAGAACCACAGACAAAAGGGAAAGTGCATGAGTTAAAACCCAGCCAGGGTAAAAAAGAATGGCACCAGGAAGGGGGTATCCCTTCCGATGTGAGGCATAACTGCTTTGGGTGTGGGAAGAGTGGACATTGGAGAAGGGACTGTAAAAATCCTTGAAAGGATAGTGCAGGAAAGAATGCCCCAGCTCCCGCCCCAAAGGCAGAAACACCGACCTCTTCCCCTACAGTAGATTTGACAGTAGCTGCACTTCGAGTTTTGTTGGCTGGCCCAGGGAAGGTAGCCACAGCCACGGGTGCTTTAACTCCATCTGCTCCCCCAGTTAACACAGACTTATGACTAGAGCCAGCACAGCCTGTCTATCTGTGTCCCCTTGAGTATGATGTATGGAAAAGACCGCTTGTTAGGATGGAAGTGGAAAAGGTAAAAGGGACCTATCTTTTGGACACGGGAGCTTCAAGCACCATAGTCTACACAGATAACCCCGCTACCTCACCTCTGTCTAACGGGGTCCCAAACAGCTTAGTGGGGTTCACAGGTAATGAGCAAGTTGGCTCGTTCTCCATCCCACTGTCCATTCATTTAGGAGCACTCCACACCAAGTGGACTTGTGTTCTAATGAAGTGGGGGCAGGAAGGGAAGGGGATCCTGGGGGCTGATTTTATCATAGGCCACCAGATCCTAGTGGATCTTAGGAACCACTGTCTGTGGGGAGCATGCACTGGCAAAGAGAGTGAAGTGGCAGTTACCCCAGGGAAACAGGGCAAGGGGACCTTGTGTACCCTAAAACCCAAGGAGGGTTACGACCTCGAGCAAATGGTCAGTAACACTCCAGTGGAGTACCAGGCATTTGTGCGAGCACACCTCGGCGCATTTGCCACTCACAAACATGATTGTGGGAGGGTGAACGGGGTCGAAGTGAGTGTAGATGGGGACCCCATGACCGGACCACAAAAGCAGTATAATTTCCCCAAACAGGCAGAGAAGGACATGGAAACAGCCATGACCTCTCTGGTCAAACAGTGGGTATTGAGACCAATAGCCACCCATGTAAACTCGCTGTTGTGGCCAGTTAGGAAACCAGACAACTCCTGGAGAGCCACAGTGGACTATCGGGTACTGAATAGAAACATCCCCGCCTGTGCACTCACGGTCGCAGCTGTCGCCGACCTCATAGGAAGTATTCCAGCCTCCGCGACCACCTTTATGGTGCTGGATATTTCCAACGGGTTTTGGTCCATCCCTCTGCAGAGAGAGGACCAGTAGAAGTTTGCTTTTATGTTTAAAGGCCAACAGTACACCTGGAACTGCCTACCACAGGGGTTCCACAATAGCCCCAGCATCTTCCATCAGTGTATGGCAGATTGCTTAAAAGGCTTCAGCCGACCCCAACAGTTAGTCCAGTATGTGGATGACCTGCTCCTATTCACTGATGAAGGAGAGGAACATGGACCACTACTGGCTGAACTGCTGGAGTTGCTCAAGCAGAAAGGTTTTAAGGTAAACCCCAAGTAGGTACAGATCGGCCAAAATGAAGTAAAGTTCCTAGGGCTGGCTGTACGAGCAGGGGAAAGGGCCATAGATAAAGCCAGAAGGGAAGCAGTACAGGAGTTACCAGCCCCCAATACAGTGACAGGAGTGAGATCCTTTCTAGGACTAACAGGGTACTGCAGGGATTTTATTGAAGATTACGCCGCAACAGCAGCCCCTCTGCTCCGACTCCTACACAAGGGAGTAGAGTGCATTTGGGATGAGGGTTGCGAGGCAGCATTCGTAAGCCTCAAGAAAAATCTGCAGACCGCACCAGCTCTAGGGGCGATTGATGGGGAGAAAGAGTTTTTCTTGGAGGTAGCAGCCAGCGGGGACAGTGTGGTGTCCGTGTGTTGATAAAGACACTGAAGACAGGAGTTGGTTCATAGGTGTTTACTAAGCAAAGTCTGGGGGGGGGGTTCTAACGGATATACACAATATACAGGCTTATATAGCCCGAGTGGCCATTACCAGCATTACAGCACACCTGGGGCTCTTAAAGGCACATACACTACAACTCCTCCCCTTTTAGTTAACCAGTACATCATATTTTAAGTAATTATTAATTACATGTTATAAGAAAAATAATATACACATTGCTGTAGTTAATTAATTATAAGTCAGTCTCTCAGGAGGCTTCCTGACTCGGTCCGGATAACGCCTCGGGGGTGTAGTAGTTTCTGGTGGTGTAGTAGGTTCCTTTGGCAAGGCTGATTCGGCTTGAATGCCAGTGTCGGGTTCATCGGGTTCCAGTATCACCGGATCGGAGGTAGATATGGGTATCTCTACTTCATCGTTAGATGTATAGAGTTGTGGTGTAGGTTGTCCCTTTTCGGATGACTTTATGATTTGGTCAGCATGGCGCCTTATTATGCTTTCTCCGATGTCCACGGTATACATCAGTGGTCCTAGTCATGTGCAGATAGTTCCAGGCTGCCATTTCTCGGTACGATAGTCCCAGGCCAAAACTTGTTGACCTATCTGGAAGGTTCTAGTTGGCCTTTCATTCATGCCTTGAAACTGCCGGTTCTCCACGTCCCTTCTGATGTTGGGCTTGACCAAATCCAGCCGGCATCTTAGGTTTCTATTGAAGAACATCATGGCGGGAGTTTGGTTGGTAACCATATGTGTTGCATTCCTATATGCGAATAAGAAGTTATCCACCTTGTGCTGAAGTTTTATGTCTTCATTACCCATGGCCTTTTTGGCCTTCTTGAAGGTCTGGACAAACCTTTCAGCCAATCCATTGGTGGCGGGATGGTATGGGGCGGATGTGTAGTGCTTAACCCCATTGTTTTTAAGAACTTTCTGAATTCTTCGGACACAAATTGCGGTCCATTATCAGAACATATCTGTTCCGGCAGCCCATTCCTGGCAAATATGGTCCTTAATACTGTGATGGTTTTTTCTGTGGTGGTGGAGGACATCTTTATTACCTCCGGCCACTTGGAGTGTGCATCAACCGCGATTAAGAACATTGGGTCCATAAATGGACCAGCAAAGTCCATGTGTACCCTTTGCCAGGGAGATGAGGGTCACTCCCATGGATGTAGAGGGGCTTGTGGTGGAGCGTTTTGGACCTTCTGGCATCCTAGGCAGCTCTTGGTCATTTCTTCGATGTCTCCATCGATACCTGGCCACCATACAAATGCCCTGGCTAGGTTCTTCATTTTCACTCCACCCAGATGCCCCTCGTGAAGCTCCTTTCGCACTTTATCCTGGAGTTTGGGTGGAATCACCACTCTGGATCCACACATCAAGGTTCCTCGGCACACTGACAGCTGTTCTCCTCTTTGCGAGAATGCTGGCAACAGTGGTTCGCCATGTGCTGGCCATCCCTTCACTGTTAAATCGTAGACCCGTGAAAGAGTCGGGTCATTTCTCGTTTCCCTTTCAATGGCAGAATTTGTTACTGGTAGACATTCCACTATGGTAGAGTGGAACATCTCCATTGGGTCTACTGTAGGTGCCTCTTCTACCGTTGGCAACAGTAGGCGTGATAAACCGTCAGCATTCCCATGCTGTTTTGACCCTTTGTATTCTATGTTGCATTGGTGTGCCCCTAGAAAAAGGGACCACCTCTGTAGCCTTTGCGCTGTCATAATGGGAACACCCTTTTTAGGGTTGAATATGGAGATGAGGGGTTGATGGTCAGTCAACAAGGTAAATTTTTGTCCGTGTAGGTAATGGTTGAATTTCTTTACTCCCCATACCAGGCTGAGTGCTTCCCTGTTGATTTGGGCATAGTTACGCTCAGCTGAGTTCAATGAGCGTGACGCAAAAGCTATCGGCCGTTCCAAGCCATCAGGGAATTTATGCGATAATACTGCTCCTATGCTGTAAGGGGATGCATCGCACGCCAGTCTGATTGGCAGTGATGGGTTGTAATGAGCCAAAACTTCTTTGGATGTGATTAAGTCTTTGCATTTATGGAAGGCAGGTTTGCAGTCTTCGTTCCATTTCCAAATTACTCCTGTTTGTAGCAGTTCATTAAGAGGGTGTAGAAGAGTTGATAAGTTCGGTAAAAATTTATGATAGTAATTTATTAATCCCAGGAACGACCTTAATTGTGAAACATTTTCAGGTGCTGGGGCTTTTATGACCGCTTCAATTTTTTCAGGTGACTTATGCAACCCTTCCTTATTTATTATGTGGCCACAATATGATATTTGATTTCGGAAAAATTCGCACTTGGGGCGATTTGCTCATAGGCCCCGTTCTCTCAGCCTAGTGAGCACCTGCTCTAAATTGGCAAGGTGCTCATTGTCATTTTCTCCTGTTACAAGGATGTCATCTAGGTAGCATTGAGTCCCAGGAATCCCTTGGAGGACTTGCTCCATAGCTCTTTGCCAGATAGCTGGAGCGGATGCTACTCCGAAAACCAGTCGATTGTACTGGTACAGACCTTTGTGTGTATTTATCGTGAGATTTTTTTTAGAGGCCTCTTCAACCTCCATCTGTAGATATGCCTGTGCCGAGTCAATTTTGGTGAAATGTTTCCCTCCGGATAGTGAGGCGAAAATATCTTCTATCCTCGGAAGAGGATACTGTACCGTGTGAAGGACCGGGTTTACAGTCACCTTGAAGTCTCCACAGATGCGAATTTTTCTCTGTTCTTCAGGTTTATCATTCTTCAATGCTTTTTTCATGACTGGGACGATGGGCGTTGCCCACTCGCTCCAATCTATTTTAGATAATACGCCTGCCTTTTCCAAATTCTCCAGCTCTGCCTCGACTGCAGGACGAAATGCGTATGGCACCGGTCTTGCCTTAAAAAACTTGGGAATTGCTGTATCTTCCACTTTTATTGAGGCGGTGATGCCTTTCAAGGTTCCTAGTTTCTCTTGGAACACTTCCTTGGCATTGGCCAAGATGTCTTTTAATCGTTCAGGTATGACGTCATCATCATTTTTTTCCTTACTGGTCACCGTCAGTGCCTGAATGGAGTGCCAGTCTAAACGTATTTTTCTGATCCATTCATGTCCCAACAGCAGTGGACCACCATCTTGTAGAACGTATAAATACAACTTCTGTATTTCTTTGCCGTTGTATACAACAGGCACCCTTATTTTTCCTTTAGGGTATACTTTCTGCCCCGTATATGTTTTCAAGATAATGGATGTGTCTTTTAAAGGTATATGCGGAAATAGCCGCTCGTAATCCCGTCGATTTATGATGGTCAGAGCTGATCCTGTATCTAGCTCCATTTTAACTGGGGACCCTGCTATTGTGAGGGTAACCCAAATGGTCTGGTAATCTTCCTTGGCAATTACATTATGTAATTTGAGGGAGCTTAGTCTCTTGTTCCCGGAGTCGCTATCGCTCTTCTGGTCTTCGGAGCTACTGTCCGTCATCATTTGTACCTTTCTGTGCTTTTCCTTATTGATTCTTTTCCTGTTGGTGGATTTTTTGTTTCCAGATCGGCACACACGTGGAATGTGTCCCATCTTTCCGCATTGCCTGCATGCTTTGTCCTTGAACCAGCAGTCCCACTGGTTGTGGGTGGATCTGCCGCAGCGATAACATCTCTCGAAACCCCGTGTCATTTCATGGGTGCCGAAGTACTGTGGCTTTTGCTGTATCTCTGCAGCTCCTATTGCACTGAAAGCCTTGTCAAGTGTTAAATTTTTCTCAGAAAATAGCCTTTTTTCTGTTTCTACACTTAGGGGATCGCAGACGAATTTGTCTCACAGAGAATCTGCCAGTCCTGCCTTGAATTGGCAGTGTAGGGTATCAACAATCTCCTTAAAATTCTTGTCCATCTGTTCGGCTGGAGTGATTAAGTTTCGTAACAGCTTGTATGCCTTTGCGCCCATTAGGTCCAGCAGTACTGAAGCTTTTTTTTCATCTTCTATTCCATTTGCAGTGCAATATACCTCTACTCTTTCCACGTATGTGGTCCAATCCTCTATTTCACTATCAAAAGCATCAATATTGTCAGACTTAGGCATTTCAGAAAAGATATGGCACTTCCCGCGCTTTCCCGCCGCTGCAGCCGATGACAACGCTGTTTCCCGCGGTTTCCGTTCTTTGTTTTTTTATTTGTTTACAGTTGGAGACTCATTCCCACCGGACTTTCTCTGCAGGTCTGAATGCTGACCTGCTGGCCGCGCCGGCCGTCTCCCGAGTGCTCCCTCCCAGTCCGTTATTGCTTGCCTCTGATTTCGCTGCCTGTCTTAGCTGTAGAGCCAGCCGCTGGAGCCCCAGCCTGACGCCCAGGAAGGATTAGCGCAGTACCTACCACCAGCTTGGCCAGCTGGTGAAACCACAGCTTCTCTCACTTTATTGAGTCTTCTGGACGCCCGAGGAATCGATGTCCTGGAGGTGCTGCTGAATTGCAGGTAAGTCCGTTTCCACTTCGTCGCCACTGTGGTGTCCGTGTGTTGATAAAGACACTGAAGACAGGAGTTGGTTCATAGGTGTTTACTAAGCAAAGTCTGGGGGGGGTTCTAACGGATATACACAATATACAGGCTTATATAGCCCGAGTGGCCATTACCGGCATTACAGCACACCTGGGGCTCTTAAAGGCACATACACTACAGACAGTCTGAGTGCAGTGCTGCTCCAGGAGCGGCACAGTCAGCTGAGACCGGTGGTTTACTCACAGAGGTGGAAAAGGGTTATTCCAACTGTGAGAGGCACCTCCTCGCCACTCACTGGGCTGTGAAAAGATCATTGATCTTCACAGGCACCTCGCCCATCACCCTCCTCACCCATCACACACCCACCCAGATGCTCCTAGATGGGAGAATTAAAGATGGGACAGTGAGCAGTGCCCGCATTGCTCGCTGGACCCTGCTTCTCTCCCAGATGGATCTAAGGGTGAAAGGTCTCTGCGAGCCCAAGCTCGCAGCCAACATGATCTATCCAGGGACGGCCCACAGGTGTTCTGTTGAAGGGGTATGGGAAGTCGACATAGGTTTTCGGGCTGGGATACTCCCCACAGGCTGCGAAATCTATGTGGATGGTTCCAGCACAGTATCTGCTGGGAAACGACTCACAGGGTGTGGAGTTTATGACCCAGGGGCAGACATTGCCCTGGCAATTAAACTTCCCAGTTCCATGAGCGCCCAGCAGGCTGAACTGTCCGCGGTAGTGTACGTGGTTACACACCCAGAGAAATTCCCTACCCCATTCACGATTTGCTCGGACAACATGTTCACGTGCAATTCATATACGGAATACCTGGCCATCTGGTCCCGTCGGCGATACACCTCTGCCAACGGGAGACCTCTGGCCATCAAGCCTCTGCTGGAGAAAATCATGACAGCAGTAGGGAAAGAAGGGAAGGTTTTTATCCACAAGGTTAAGGCCCATTCGAAGACAGAGCCCTTGAGAGAGGGAAATCAAAGGGCAGATGAACTAGCCAAGCAGGGAGCTACAGAAGGAGAGTTTTGGGACCCCTACCAGACAGGGTCGGTAGCCGCAATCCAGGACAAGGGAGGCACACAAGGGGTAGCCTTGGTCCCGGACCTTAAGCAGGCCCAGGTACGAGATCCCATCCTCAGAGCCGTCCTGGACGCGCTCACAAAAGGGGAGAAGGTAGAGGGCCCATACGGTACAGCAGCCATCACCGTCAAGGAAGGCATGCTGTTCAGGGGAGAGCAATGGGTAGTGCCGCAGCAGCACCGAAGGGAATTCCTCCAACTGGCCCATGAGGGTCCAGGAGCAGAGCATCCCGGGCCTGAGGCCACCTGGCAGAGGGTGGAACAGGCAGGATGTTGGCCAGGACTGAGGGAACAGGTCCGCAAGTTCTGTGCCGACTGTCTGGTGGGTACTGCCAATAACCCTGACCCCCAGAAAAGGAAGGTATCTTTGGGACACACCAGGAGAGTAGAGGGATCATGGCAGTCAATCCAGATCGATTACATCGGGCCCTTACCCACCGCCCAGGGAGGCTACAAGTATTGCCTAGTCCTGGTGGATGTGTTCTCAAAGTGGGTAGAAGCTTTTCCCTGCCGTACAGCTACCGTGCTGGGTACAGCCAAGATCCTGGTCAGGGAAGTGTTCTCATGATGGGGACTCCCACAGTATGTGGAGTCTGACCAAGGGAGTCACTTTACTGGACAGGTCATGCAAGAGACCCTTATGGTACTCGGCATTGAAGGGAAGTGGCACGTCGCCTACAACCCACAGTCATCGAGTCCTGTAGAGCATTTAAACCGCACCATAAAGGAAAAGCTGTGCAAGGAAATGGGAGACTCACCCAAGAAGTGGGTGGAGGTCTTACCGTTGGTCTTGATGGGGATTCGAGCCAGCCAGTCAAAAACCACGGGGTATTCCCCACACGAGCTGATGACTGGCAGGGTTATGCGGACCCCCACCCATGTGCTAGCACCGGTGCTGACAGAAGGTCATCTCAGAGAAGTGAACGGGGACAGTTTTGTCACAAATCTGTTTGAACATCTCAAACAGATTCACTGGCAGGCTGCTAGTAACATGGGAAAGCAGCATCAGGGTAACCGATTGCTGCTAGAACCCAACAGGCATCATGAGCGGGAGATAGGGGATCTGCTCAGGGTAAGAAACTTTGCCCAGATGGGAAGTTTCGAACCATTGCATATGGGACCATACAGCATTGTGGACAAGGCAAGTCCAATGGTGTATGCCATCAAGATGCCCCGCCACACAAAGTGGTTCTACATTAATCAGTGCAAGCTGTTTAAGGCGGAGAGTGGAGAACGGTCAGCAAGGGTTAACCGCACTAAGGCTAGAGAGCAGCCGCCTGCAGCTGTAGTAGACTCATAGACCGCAAAGGTGGGGCAGTGAATTGTGTGACCGGAGAGGCCCTCCCACCAATTAAGTGGGATTCAGGTACACTCCCAGTAGTCGGCGCCTTAAGAAGGCCTCCTCGCACACCACAGCCCAGACTACCTTGGTCACCCGAGTATTATTTTAAACGGTCTAGCCCCAGGAGAACCCTTAACAAAAGGGGAAAACCCAAGGTCAGGGACAAGTCTAGGGATACGTATCCCCAGCCTCCAAGGGTGAGGGACTCACAGGAGAGGTAGTGTTGGGCAAGGAGAGAGAGAAGTGTCCCCAGCCTGCGGCATCAGGCTGCGGGGAACCCACAGGACAGGACAGGGACTCGGCAGCCACACAGAAAGGGGTAGTGTGTTGCAGCACCGGAGGACACACTACCCTGGTTAACTGGGAGTCAGAAAAACTCCCAGTTGTTTTAAGAAGGACTCTCTGAGTCCGGTGGCACAGGTCACCTTACGTCCAGGTGTACAAGCTGCCCAGATTCCATAAAAGGTAAAGGCCAATCAGGAATTAGCCTGGCCGTCCGGAGATGGGCGGCGGATGTATATAGCTTTCTGAAGTATTTTAAGTGTGTTTTTATAGTTTGGAAGTTTGGGATTTTAATGGTTTAATTTTGGTTTAGTATAAGTTTAAGTTTTTGAATTTTGATAACTGTGTCAGGCCAGAGAACCTTCTCGGGACATGACTATTTTGTTTGTGTGTCCCTACAGAAAGGAAATCGGGATGAGGAAAGTTCTGCTCCTGCTCGCCCTGGTAGGGGTGAGCATCAGTGATCGAGGAGATGTGGAGAACTCTCACATCTATGGGTGTTCAGGAGAGAGAGCACCGATCGTTACCGCAGGGGGTGGCGAACGGGGTGTGGATGAGCTCACCATCTACTTCCATGAGGGAAGGTGGCCAGGGTGGCTGGGGTCTAACTCGACTCAGTACTCCAGCCAGACCGGGTTCACGTACGGGGAGGCCTCCATCCTGTGCCCCAGGGTACAGGTCATTGCTACAAGGGTCAATGCCACTGTAGGGAAATGTGTATGTTTGACATGCAAGGGACAGATTCCCCTGGATAGGTGGTGGTGGCTCAGAAAGCTGAGCAAGGATATAGGAAACCCCGCAGTTGATTGGGGGCAATTGGGGAACAATACCCATCGGACGATTACAGGGACCCAAGGGGGATTGAGTGTGTGCTGGGACAAGTGGTGGGAACCGGATCAGGGGATTTATATCTGTATTTGGGGGTCAGAGAAGGTCTGCCCCATAGGTGTATCCATCATTTTCCACCGGCAATGGCAGGATGCCGGGGAGGGGATGGAGTGGGATTCCTGCCTGCATGCATGCGCGGTCCCACACTCCCCGATCCCAGTGAATGCCACTGAACTTGTGACCCGCCCCCGAAAGCCCCTGCCCACGACCACAACATCACGGACTATAGTCCAGAGGTGTCCTACCACCACCAAGGGACCAGGGACTGGTTTAGTCCTAGTACTAACAGATAAGCTGCTGTACCAGGGGGTATGCTATGCAGTGACCTCAGTGATCCTGGACCTGACCGAGGTGCACTTACCTGAGTGGTGCCCTAAAGAGACAGAACGGTTGTACCAAGCCCTGTTGAAGGAAATGTTTATGAATTCGACTTTGCCAATGTGGACAAAGCGAAACTGTACAGTTTAGATCATGGGCATGGGGAGACAAAGAAGGGGAACCTGGAATGACATTTTCACTGCTTATAGTACAGGATCCTCGGTGATAAACAGCCTAGATGATATAGAGTTACAAACTCAGATAAATGGTTTAAAGACCCAGTTAAGAAAACTCCTAACAGAGGAGAACACAGTGGTTGGCTCAGAGCTACACAAGGACCAAGCTATGATGGTCCATTTAAAGGAGATAATAGCTGAGCTGGAAAGACACGCCAAAACAGTAAATGCACTTATACGGGAGAATAGGAATGCTTCGGATCAAGCTGCACAGAATGAGGTGTGTGTGCTATATGGGGCATGGTTGCTGGGCGAGGGCCACAGCAACCTGGAAGATATAAAACAAGCTTTAGTCCCCTCCTGGATTAGCAACAAGCACCTCGCAGCCCTCCACCCATTTGGTAATTCGCTGAGCCCGTGTCAGCTCCGCCTAGCCTCTGAAGCCTACCCTGTCCCAGTGGATTGTGGACGTTCCAATCACACTATCATGGGGATAGTAGTGAGGATGTCAGTCATGGGTGGACAGTACATCTGGTGTCCGGTGAGTGACAGCAGTTTTTGTTTTAAAGTCAAGACCGAAGTTCAAGTGGCCCAGGAACGGATTGTACCCATCCCTGAACCCTCGGCTGTTCAGCTCACCGTCAGGGAAAACATTACCAACTTGCAAAGTTATGTAAAACATTTTGGCTATGAGATTCCCCCTCTACCAGAACAGCTTATAGCCCTATTAAAAGCAGTGGTCATCTCACAGAAACATTTCTATACAGTAGAGCAGAAGACAGTTGAGATAGGGGCTGAAATATTGGATATTGTAGTTCCACCCTGGTGGGACATTTTTGAAAATATAGAAGTCCCCTCTTGGATTAGGCTGGCTTCGCACATTTTAGGGCTTTGCCAGCTGGGGATAGTTTTCTATCTGTTGTGTGCGAAGTGCAAAGGAAGGGACCAGATGCTCCATTCTCAGCATGAGGGAGCATGGGAGAAAAACAAAAAAAAAGTCTATGACCAGGTATAAAACCAACCTTGAACGTGATTAAAAATAAAGCTGGATGAGTGCGTGTGTCTTTATTTTTCCTGTGTGTAATGTTTTCCAAGTGGTGCAGGGGTGCTGGACCCCCACCATGCTTGGATGTGAATGTAATAAAAGTTTTACATTGTGTATTTTTGATACACTGTCTATGGTATATTTTGCTAGGTCTGTGGTAGATTGTACATGGTCTGTCATAGATTGTACACGGTCTGTGGAAGCTAGTACATGATCCATGGAAGATTGTACACAGTCTGTGGAAGATTGTACATGGTCTGTGGAAGATTGTACATGGTCTGTGGAAGATTGTACACTGTCTGTGATGGATTGTACACAGTCTGTGGTAGATTTTATACGGTCTGTGGAAGATTGTACAGAGTCTGTGGAAGATTGTATACTGTCTGTGGTAAACATAAACATAGAAACATAGAAACTAGGAGCAGGAGTAGGCCATTCGGCCCTTCGAGCCTGCTCCGCCATTCAACGAGATCATGGCTGATCATCCAAACCCTAGCACCCGGTCCCTACACCGACAGCCATCCCACCCAAGCCCTATCCCCGTAACCCCGTAACCCCACATATTTAATCGCCCCTAACACTAAGGGCCAATTTTTATCATGGCCAATCAACCTAACCCGCACATCTTTGGACTGTGGGAGGAAACCGGAGCACCCGGAGGAAACCCACGCAAACACGGGGAGAATGTGCAAAATCCACACAGACAGTCAGCCGAGGCCGGATTTGAACCCGGGTCTCTGGCACTGTGTGACAACAGTGCTAACCACTATGCCACTGTGCTAATGGTAGATTGTACATGGTCTGTGGTAGATTGTACATGGCCTGTGGTAGATAGTACGTGGCCTGTGGTAGATTATATATGGTCTGTGCAAGGGTGTACGTGGTCTGTGGTAGATTGTACACTTTCTGCAGTAGATTGTGTATAGTCTGTGGTAGATTGTAGATGGTCTGTCAAAGATCATACATAGTCTGTGGTAGATTGGACACGGTCTGTGGAACATTGTATTTGGTCTGTGGAAGATTGCACAATGTCTGTTATAGATTGTACACGGTCTGTGTTAGATTGTACACAGTCTGTGGAAGATTGTACACTGCAAATAATAGATTTTACAAGGTCTGTGGTAGAGTGTACGTGGTCTGTGGTAGATTGTACATGGTCTGTGGAAGATTGGCAAGGGCTGTGGTAAATTGTACATGGTCTGTGGAAGATTGGGCAAGGGCTGTGTTAGATTGTACATGGACTGTGGTAGATTGTACATGATCTGTGGTAGATTGTATATGGTCTGTGCAAGGGTGTACGTGGTCTGTGGTAGATTGTACATGGTCTGTGGAAGATTGTACGTGGCCTGTGGTAGATTGTACACTTTCTGCAGTAGATTGTATATAGTCTGTGGTAGATTGTAGACGGTCTGTCAAAGATCATACATAGTCTTTGGTAGATTGGACATGATCTGTGGAACATTGTATTTGGTCTGTGGAAGATTGCACAATGTCTGTTATAGATTGTACACGGTCTGTGTTAGATTGTACACAGTATGTGGAAGATTGTACACTGCAAATAGTAGATTTTACAAGGTCTGTGGTAGAGTGTACGTGGTCTGTGGTAGATTGTACATGGTCTGTGGAAGATTGGCAAGGGCTGTGGTAAATTGTACATGGTCTGTGGAAGATTGGGCAAGGGCTGTGTTAGATTGTACATGGACTGTGGTAGATTGTACATGATCTGTGGTAGATTGTACATGGTCTGTGGTAGATTGTACACTTTCTGCAGTTGATTGTACATAGTCTGTAAAAGATTGTACATGGTCTGTGGTAGATTGTACATAGTCTGTGGTGGATTGTACACTTTCTGCAGTAGATTGTACATAGTCTGTGATAGATTGTACACAGTCTGTGGTAGATTGTACACGGTCTGTGGAAGATTGTACAGAGTCTGTGGAAGAATGTACATGGTCTGTGGAAGATTGTATACTGTCTGTGGTCGCTTGTATACTGTCTGTGGTAGATTGTGCACTGCCTGTGGTAGATTGTACATGTTCATTGGTAGATTATACACGGTCTGTGGTAGATTGTACATGGTCTGTGGTAGATTGTACATGATCTATGGTAATTATACATGGTCTCCGGAAGATTTTACACGGTCTGTGGTAGATTATACATGGTCAGTTGAAGACTGTACACAGTCTGTGGAAGATTGTACGTGGTCTGTGGTAAATTGTACACTGTCTGTGGAACAAAGTTTGTGGTCTGTGGTAGATTGTACATGGTCTGTGGAAGATTGGACAAGGGCTGTGGTAGATTGTACATGGTCTGTGGCAGATAGTACATGGTTTGTGGTAGATTGTATCCAGTCTGTGGACGATTGTACACAGTCTGTTATAGATTGTACACCGTCTGTGGTAGATTGTACATGATCTGTGGTAGATTGTACAACGTCTGCGGTAGATTGTAGATGGTCTGTCGAAGATTGTACATGGTCTGTGGTAGATTATACACAGTGTGTGGTAGATTGTACACCGTCTGTTTTAGATTTTACAATGTCTGTGGTAGATTGTACATGGGCTGTCGTAGATCATACACGTTCTGTAGTAGATTGTACATGGTCTGTGGAAGATTGTACACTTTCGATGATAGATTTTACTAGGTCTGTGTTAGATTGTACATGGTCTGTGGTAGATTGTACGCGGTCTGTGGAAGATTGTACACCGTCTGTGGCAGATTGTACACAGTTTGTGATAGATTGTACACTGTCTTGGGAAATTGTACACCATCTGTGGCAGATTGTACACGGTTTGTGATAGATTGTACACTGCCTGTGGAAGAATGTACATGGTCTGCGGTAGATTGTACATGGTTTGTGATAGATTGTACGCTGTCTGTGGAAGATTGTACATGGTCTGCGGTAGATTGTACATGATCTGCGGTACATTTTACACAGTCTGTTGTAGATTACACTTGGTCTGTGGAAGATTGTACACAATCTGTGTTAGATTGTACATGGTCAGTGGTAGACTGTACATGGTCTGTGGAAGATTGTACACAGTCTGTGGTAGATTTTACACAGTCTGTGGTAGATTGACATGGTTTGTTATTCGTTGTACAACATCTGTGGTAGGTTGTACATGGTCTGTGGTAGATTGTACAAAATCTGTGGTAGATTGTAGATGGTCTGTTGAAGATCGTACATGTTCTGTGGTAGATTGTACACAGTTTGTGGAAGACTGTACACTGTCTGTGGTAGATTTTTCAAGGTCTGTGGTAGACTGTACATGGTCTGTGGCAGATTATACAACATCTGTGGTACATTGTAGATGGTCTGTCGAAGATCGTACATGGTCTGTGGTAGATTGTACACGGTTTGTGGAAGATTGTACACTTTCTATGGTAGATTTTACAAGGTCTGTGATAGATTGTACATGGTCTGTCGTAGATTGTACACGGTCTGCTTTAGATTGTACACAGTCTGTGGAAGATTTTAAACGGTCTGTGGAAGATTGTACACTGTCTATGGTAGATTTTAAAAGGTCTGTGGTAGATTGTACGTGGTCTGCCATAGATTATACACGGTCTGTGGAAGCTTGTACATGGTCTGTGAAAGATTGTACATGGTCTGTGTTAGATTATACACAGTCTGTGGTAGATTGTACATGGTATGTGGAAGACTGTACAGAGTCTGTGGAAGATTGTACATGGTCTGTGGAAGATTGTATACTGTCTGTGGAAGATTATACACAGTCTGTGGTAGATTTTACAAGGTCTGTGGTAGATTGTACACGGTCTGTGGTAGATTGTACACAGTCTGTGGTAGACTATATACGATCTGTGGTAGATTGTACACAGTCTCTGGAAGATTGTACTGGGTCTGTGGTAGATTGTACATGGTCTGCGGTAGGTTGTACATGGTTTCTGGTAGAATGTATCCTGTCTGTGGAAGATTGTACGTGGTCTGTTATAGATTGTACAACATCTGTGGTAGATTGTACACGGTCTGAGGTAGATTGTAAATCTGAGGTAGATTGTAGATGGTCTGCTGAAGATCGTATATGGTCTGCGGTAGATTGTACACAGTTTGTGGAAGATTGTACACTGTCTATGGTAGATTTTACAAGGTCTGTGGTAGATTGTACATGGTCTGTCGTAGATTGTACACAGTCTGTGTTAGATTGTACACAGTCCGTGGAGGATTGTACACTGCAAATGGTAGATTTTACAAGGTTAGTGGTAGATTGTACATGGTCTGTCGCATATTGTACATTGTCTGTGGAAGCTTGTACACAGTCTGTGGAAGATTGTACATGGCCTGTGGAAGTTTGTACATGGTCTGTCGTAGATTGTACATAATCTGTGATGGATTGTACACAGTCTGTGGTAGATTGTACACGGTCTGTGGAAGATTGTAAAGAGTCAGTGGAAGATTGTACATGATCTGTGGAAGATTGTATACTGTCTGTGGTAGATTGTACATGGTCTGTGGAAGATCATACACGGTCTGTGGTAAATTTTGCAGGGTCTGTGGTAGATTGTACACCATCTGTGGTAGATTGTACACAGTCTGTGGTAGATTGTACATGATCTGTGGTAGATTGTACACAGTCTCTGGAAGATTGTACATGGTCTGTGGTAAATTGTACACGATCTGTAGAAGATTGTATGCAGTCTGTGGAAGATTGTACACTGTCTGTGGAAGATTGTACACAGTCTGTGGAAGATTGTACATGGCGTGTGGTAGATTGTACATGGTCGGTCGAAGATTGTATGTGGTCTGTGGTAGATTGTACATGGCCTGTGCAAAAGTGTACGTGGTCTGTAGTAGATTGTACATGGTCTGTGGATGATTGGCAAGGGTGTGGTAGATTGTACATGGACTGTGGTAGATTGTACATGGTCTGTGGAAGATTGGGCAAGGGCTGTGGTAGATTGTACATGGACTATGGTAGATTGTACATGATCTGTGGTAGATTGTACATGGTTCTGTGGTAGATTGTACACTTTCTGTAGTTGATTGTACATAGTCTGTAAAAGATTGTACACGGTCTGTGGTAGATTGTACATGGTCTGTGGTAGGTTGTACACATTGTGCAGTAGATTGTACATAGTCTGCGATAGATCATACACAGTCTGTGGTAGATTGTACACGGTCTGTGGAAGATTGTACAGAGTCTGTGGAAGATTGTACATGGTCTGTGGAAGATTGTATATGGTCTGTGGTAGATTGTACACTGTCTGTGTAAGATTGTACACTGTCTGTGGAAGATTGTACGTGGTCTGTGGTAGATTGTACATGGTCTGTAGAAGATTGTACGTGGTCTGTGGCAGATTGTACACTGTCTGTGGAACAATGTATTTGTTCTTTGGTAGATTGTACATGGTCTATGGAAGATTGGACAAGGGCTGTGGTAGATTGTACATGGTCTATGGCAGATTGTACACAGTTTGTGCAAGGTTGTACGTGATCTGTGGTAGATTGTACATGGTCTGTGGAAGATTGTATGTGGTCTGTGGTAGAATGTACCCTTTCTGCAGTTGATTGTACATAGTCTGTAAAAGAATGTACTCGGTCTGTGGTAGATTGAACATGGTCTGTGGTGAATTGTACACTTTCTGCAGTAGATTGTACATAGTCTGCGATAGATTGTACACAGTCTGTGGTAGATTGTACATGGTCTGTGGAAGATTGTACAGAGTCTGTGGAAGATTGTACATGGTCTGTGGAAGATTGTATACTGCCTGTGGTACATTGTATACTGTCTGTGGTAGATTGTACATGGGTTGTGGTAGATTGTACAACGTCTGCGGTAGATTGTAGACGGTCTGTCGATGATCGTACATAGTCTGTGGTAGATTGTACATGGTCTGTGGTAGATTGTACACCATCATACACGTTCTGTATTAGATTGTACACGGTCTGTGGAAGATTGTACAATTTCGATGATATATTGTACAAGGTCTGTGGTTGATTGTTCATGGTCTGTGGTAGATTGTACATGGTGTGTGGTAGATTGTACACAGTCTGTTGTAGATTACACATGGTCTGTGGAAGATTGTACACCGTCTGTGGCAGATTGTACATGGTTTGTGATAGATTGTACACTGTCTTGGAAGATTGTACACCGTCTGTGGCAGATTGTACTTGGTTTGTGATAGATTGTACACTGCCTGTGGAAGGATGTACATGGTCTGCGGTAAATTGTACACGGTTTGTGATAGATTGTACGCTGTCTGTGGAAGATTGTACATGGTCTGCGGTAGATTGTACATGGTGTACGGTAGATTGTACACAGTCTGTTGTAGATTACACATGGTCTGTGGAAGATTGTACACAGTCTGTGTTAGATTGTACACGGTCAGTGGTAGACTGTACATGGTCTGTGGAAGATTGTACACGGTCTGTGGTAGATTGTGCACAGACTGTGGTAGATTGTACACTGTCTGTGTTAGATTTTACACAGTCTGTGGTAGATTGTACATGGTCTGTTATAGGTTGTACAACATCTGTGGTAGGTTGTACATGGTCTGTGGTAGATTGTACAAAATCTGTGGTCGATTGTAGATGGTCTGTTGAAGATCGTACATGTTCTGTGGTAGATTGTACACAGTTTGTTGAAGATTGTACACTGTCTATGGTAGATTTTACAAGGTCTGTGGTAGATTGTACATGGTCTGTCATAGATTGTACATGGTCTGTGTTAGATTGTACACGGTCTGTGGAAGCTTGTACAAGGTCTGTGAAAGATTGTACACGGTTTGTGTTAGATTTTACACAGTCTGGTAGATTGTACACGGTATGTGGAAGATTGTACAGAGTCTGTGGAAGATTGTACTTGGTCTGTGGAAGATTGTATACTGTCTGTGGAATATTATACACGGACTGTGGTAGATTTTACAAGGTCTGTGGTAGATTGTACATGGTCTGTGGTAGATTGTACACAGTCTGTGGTAGATTGTACACGATCTGTGGTAGATTGTACACAGTCTGTGGAAGATTGTACACTGCAAATGGTAGATTTTACAAGGTCTGTGGTAGATTGTACACGGTCTGTTGCAGATTGTACATGGTCTGTGGAAGCTTGTATGCAGTCTGTGGAAGATTGTACACAGTCTGTGGAAGTTTGTACATGGTCATTGGTAGATTGTACATAGTCTGTGATGGATTGTACACAATCTGTGGTAGACTGCTGTGCACGTTCTGTGGATGATTGTACAAAGTCTGTGGAAGATTGTACATGATCTGTGGAAGATTGTATACTGTCTGTGGTCGATTGTACATGATCTGTGGAAGATTGTATACTGTCTGTGGTAGATTGTACATGGTCTGTGGAAGATTATACCTGGTCTGTGGTAAATTTTGCAAAGTCTCTTGTAGATTGTACACCATCTGTGGTAGATTGTACACAGTCTGTGGTAGATTGTACACGATCTGTGGTGGATTGTACACAGTCTCTGGAAGATTGTACAGGGTCTGTGGTAGATTATACATGGTCAGTCAAAGATTGTACACAGGCTGTGGTAGATTGTACATGGTCTGTGGTAAATTGTACATGATCTGTAGAAGTTTGTATGCAGTCTGTGGCAGATTGTACACGGTCAGTGGAACATTGTATGTGGTCTGTGGTAGATTGTACATGGTCTGTGGAAGATTGGACAAGGTCTGTGGTAGATTGTAAATGGTCTGTGGTAGATTGTACATGGTCTGTGGTGGATTGTACCCAGTCTGTGGAAGATTGTACACAGTCTGTGGTAGATTTTACACAGTCTGTGGTAGGTAGTACACAGTCTGTGAAAGATTGTACAGTGTCTGTGAAAGATTGTACACAGTCTGTTGTAGATTGTACATGGTCTGTGGCAGATTGTACACAGTATGTTGTAGATCGTAAATGGTCTGTGGAAGATTGTACACTGTCTGTGGAAGATTGTACACGGTCTGTGCAAGAGTGTACGTGGCGTTTGGTAGTTTGTACATGGTCGGTCGAAGGTTGTACGTGGTCTGTGGTAGATTGTACATGGCCTGTGCAAAAGTGTACGTGGTCTGTGGTAGATTGTACATGGTTTGTGGAAGATTGGCAAGGGCTGTGGTAGATTGTACATGGACTGTGGAAGATTGTACATGATCTGTGGAAGATTGGGCAAGGGCTGTGGCAGATTGTACATGGACTGTGGTAGATTGTACATGATCTGTGGTAGATTGTACATGGTTCTGTGGTACATTGTACACTTTCTGCAGTTGATTGTACATAGTCTGTAAAAGATTGTACATGGTCTGTCATAGATTGTACACGGTCTGCTTTAGATTGTACACGGTCTGTGGAAGCTTGTACAAGGTCTGTGAAAGATTGTACACGGTTTGTGTTAGATTTTACACAGTCTGGTAGATTGTACACGGTATGTGGAAGATTGTACAGAGTCTGTGGAAGATTGTACTTGGTCTGTGGAAGATTGTATACTGTCTGTGGAATATTATACACGGACTGTGGTAGATTTTACAAGGTCTGTGGTAGATTGTACATGGTCTGTGGTAGATTGTACACAGTCTGTGGTAGATTGTACACGATCTGTGGTAGATTGTACACGGTCTGTGGAAGATTGTACACTGCAAATGGTAGATTTTACAAGGTCTGTGGTAGATTGTACACGGTCTGTTGCAGATTGTACATGGTCTGTGGAAGCTTGTACGCAGTCTGTGGAAGATTGTACATGGTCATTGGTAGATTGTACATAGTCTGTGATGGATTGTACACAATCTGTGGTAGACTGCTGTGCACGTTCTGTGGATGATTGTACAAAGTCTGTGGAAGATTGTACATGATCTGTGGAAGATTGTATACTGTCTGTGGTCGATTGTACATGATCTGTGGAAGATTGTATACTGTCTGTGGTAGATTGTACATGGTCTGTGGAAGATTATACCTGGTCTGTGGTAAATTTTGCAAAGTCTCTTGTAGATTGTACACGATCTGTGGTGGATTGTACACAGTCTCTGGAAGATTGTACAGGGTCTGTGGTAGATTATACATGGTCAGTCAAAGATTGTACACAGGCTGTGGTAGATTGTACATGGTCTGTGGTAAATTGTACATGATCTGTAGAAGTTTGTATGCAGTCTGTGGCAGATTGTACACGGTCAGTGGAACATTGTATGTGGTCTGTGGTAGATTGTACATGGTCTGTGGAAGATTGGACAAGGTCTGTGGTAGATTGTAAATGGTCTGTGGTAGATTGTACATGGTCTGTGGTGGATTGTACCCAGTCTGTGGAAGATTGTACACAGTCTGTGGTAGATTTTACACAGTCTGTGGTAGGTAGTACACAGTCTGTGAAAGATTGTACAGTGTCTGTGAAAGATTGTACACAGTCTGTTGTAGATTGTACACGGTCTGTGGCAGATTGTACACAGTATGTTGTAGATCGTAAATGGTCTGTGGAAGATTGTACACTGTCTGTGGAAGATTGTACACGGTCTGTGCAAGAGTGTACGTGGCGTTTGGTAGTTTGTACATGGTCGGTCGAAGGTTGTACGTGGTCTGTGGTAGATTGTACATGGCCTGTGCAAAAGTGTACGTGGTCTGTGGTAGATTGTACATGGTTTGTGGAAGATTGGCAAGGGCTGTGGTACATTGTACATGGACTGTGGAAGATTGTACATGATCTGTGGAAGATTGGGCAAGGGCTGTGGCAGATTGTACATGGACTGTGGTAGATTGTACATGATCTGTGGTAGATTGTACATGGTTCTGTGGTACATTGTACACTTTCTGCAGTTGATTGTACATAGTCTGTAAAAGATTGTACATGGTCTGTGGTAGATTGTACATGGCCTGTAGTAGATTGTACACTTTCTGCAGTAGATTGTACATAGTCTGCGATAGATTGTACACAGTCTATGGTTGATTGTACACGGTCTGTGGAAGATTGTACAGAGTCTGTGGAAGATTGTACATGGTCTGTGGAAGATTGTATACAGTCTGTGGTAGATTGTATACTGTCTGTGGTAGATTGTACACTGTCTGTGGTAGATTGTACATGGTCAATGGTAAATTATACACGGTCTCTGTAAGATTGTACACGGTCTGTGGTAGATTATATATGGTCAGTTGAAGACTGTACACAGTCTGTGGAAGATTGTACGTGGTCTGTGGTAGATTGTACATGGTCTGTAGAAGATGGTACGTGGTCCGTGGTAGATTATACACTGTGGAACAATGTATGTGGTCTGTGGTAGATTGTACATGGCCTGTGGAAGATTGGAGAAGGGCTGTGGTAGATTGTACATGGTCTGTGGCAGATTGTACATGGTTTGTGCAAGGGTGTACGTGGTCTGTGGTAGATTGTACATGGTCTGTGGAAGATTGTACGTGGTCTGTGGTAGATTGTACACTTTCTGCAGTAGATTGTACATAGTCTGTGGTAGACTGTAGACGGTGTGTCGAAGATCGTACATAGTCTGTGGTAGATTGTTCACGGTTTGTGGAACATTGTATTTCACAGAAATCACAGAAATCACAGAAACCCCACAGTGCAGATAGAGGCCATTTCGGCCCATCGAGCCTGCACCGACACATATCCCACCCTATCCCCGTAACCCCACGTATTTAATTCCCCTAACACTAAGGGTCAATTTATCATAGCCAATCAACCTAACCCGCACATCTTTGGACTGTGGGAGGAAACCGGAGCACCCAGAGGAAACCCACGCAAACACGGGGAGAATGTGCAAACTCCACACAGACAGTCGCCCGAGGCCGGATTCGAACCCGGGTCCCTGGCGCTGTGAGGCAACAGTGCTAACCACTATGCCACCGTGCTATTTGGGCTGTGGAAGGTTGGACAATGTCTGTTGTAGATTGTACACGGTCTGTGTTAGATTGTACACAGTCTGTGGAAGATTGTACACAGCAAATGGTAGATTTACAAGGTCTGTGGTAGAGTGTTCATGGACTGTGGTAGATTGTACATGATCTGTGGTAGATTGTACATGGTCTGTGGTAGATTGTACACTTTCTGCAGTTGATTGTACATAGTCTGTAAAAGATTGTACATGGTCTCTGGTAGATTGTACATGGTCTGTGGTGGATTGTACACTTTCTGCAGTAGATTGTACATAGTCTGCGATAGATTGTACACGGTCTGTGGAAGGTTGTATAAAGTCTGTGGAAGATTACACATGGTCTGTATAAGATTGTATACCGCCTGTGGTAGATTGTATACTGGCTGTGGTAGATTGTACATGGTCTGTGGTAGATTATACATGGTCTGTGGTAGATTATACATGGTCTGTGGTAGGTTGTACACGGCCTGTGGTAGATTGTACATGATCTATGATAATTATACACGGTCTCCGGAAGATTGTACATGGTCTGTGGTAGATTATACATGGTCAGTTGAAGACTGTACACAGTCTCTGGAAGATTGTACGTGGTCTGTGGTAGATTGTACACTGTCTGTGGGACAATGTATGTGGTCTGTGGTAGATTGTACATGGTCTGTGGAAGATTGGACAAGGGCTGTGGTAGATTGTTCATGGTCTGTGTCAGATAGTACATGGTTTGTGGTAGAGTGTATCCAGTCTGTGGAAGATTGTACACGGTCTGTTATAGATTGTACACCATCTGTGTTAGATTGTACACGGCCTGTGGTAGATTGTACAACGTCTGTGGTAGATTGTAGATGGTTTGTGGTAGATTGTACCCAGTCTGTGGGAGATTGTAAACAGTCTGTTCTGGATTGTACACCATCTGTGGTAGATTGTACACGGTCTGTGGTAGATTGTACAACATCTGCGGTAGATTGTAGACAGTCTGTCGAACATCGTACATGGTCTGTGGTAGATTGTACACCATCTGTTTTAGATTGTAAAATGTCTGTAGTAGATTGTACATGGGCTGTCGTAGATCATACACATTCTGTGGTAGATTGTACATGGTCTATGGAAGTTTGTACACTTTCGATGATAGATAGTACAAGGTCTGTGGTAGATTGTACATGGTCTGTGGTAGATTGTTTGCAGTCTGTGGAAGATTGTACACTGTCTGTGGCAGATTGTACATGGTTTGTGATAGATTGTACACTATTTTGGAAAATTGTACACCGTCTCTGGCAAATTTTACACGGTTTGTGATAGCTTGTACACTGCCTGTGGAAGAATGTACATGGTCTGCGGTAGATGGTACACGGTTTGTGATAGATTGTACGCTGTCTGTGGAAGGTTGTACATGGTCTGCGGTTGATTGTACATGGTCTGCGGTAGATTGTACACAGCCTGTTATAGATTACACATGGTCTTTGGAAGGTTGTACACAGTCTGTGTTAGATTGTACATGGTCAGTGGTAGACTGTACATGGTCTGTGGAAGATTGCACATGGTCTGTGGTAGATTGTGCACAGACTGTGGTAGATTGTACACTGTCTGTGTTAGATTTTACACAGTCTGTGGTAGATTGTACACGGTCTGTTATAGGTTGTACAACATCTGTGGTAAGTTGTACATGGTCTGTGGTAGATTGTACAAAATCTGTGGTAGATTGTAGATGGTCTGTTGAAGATCGTACATGTTCTGTGGTAGATTGTACACAGTTTGTGGAAGACTGTACACTGTCTATGGTAGATTTTACAAGGTCTGTGGTAGACTGTACATGGTTTGTGGCAGATTGTACAACATCTGTGGTACATTGTAGATGGTCTGTCAAAGATCGTACATGGTCTGTGGTAGATTGTACACAGTTTGTGGAAGATTGTACACTGTCTATGGTAGATTTTACAAGGTCTGTGGTAGATTGTACATGGTCTGTGGAAGATTGTACATGGTCTGTGGAAGATTGTACACTGTCCATGGTAGATTTTACAAGGTCTGTTGTAGATTGTACACGGTCTGTCGTAGATTGTACATGGTCTGTGGAAGCTTGTACATGGTCTGTGAAAGATTGTACACGGTCTGTGTTATCATAGAGTCATAGAGTCATAGAGTTTTACAGCACAGAAAGAGGCCCTTCGGCCCATCGTGTCTGCGCCGCCCATCCATCCCTGTCCAGTCTAATCCCATTTTCCAGCATTTGGTCCATAGCCTTGTATGCAATGGCATTTCAAGTGCTCATCCAAATGCTTCTTGAATGTTGTGAGGGTTCCTGCCTCCACCACCCTTTCAGGCATTGAGTTCCACATTCCAACCACCCTCTGGGTGAAAAAGTTCCTCCTCAAATCCCCTCTAAATCTCCTGCCCCTTACCCTGAATCTATGCCCCCTTGTTATTGACCCCCCCACTAAGGGGAAAAGTTCCTCTTTATCTACCCTATCTATGCCCCTCATTATTTTGTACACCTCAATCAGGTCCCTGCTCAGCCTTCTCTGCTCCAAGGAAAACAACTCCAGCCTGTCCAGCCTCTCTTCATAGCTGAGGCGCTCCATCCGAGGTAACATCCTGGTGAATCTTCTCTGCACCCTCTCCAAAGCAATCACATCCTTCCTATAGTGAGGCGACCAGAACTGCACACAGTACTCCAGCTGTGGCCTCACCAGCGTTTTGTACAGCTCCATCATAACCTCCCTGCTCTTATATTCTATGCCTCGGCTAATGAAGGCAAGTATCCCATATGCCTTTTTAACCACCTTATCTACCTGCTCCGCTGCCTTCAGGGATCTATGTACATGTACACCAAGGTCCCTCTGACCCTCTGTACTTCCTAGGGTCCTACCACTCATTGTGTATTCCCTTGCCTTATTTGTCCGTCCAAAATGCATCACCTCGCACTTTTCAGGGTTAAATTCCATTTGCCACTTTTCCACCCATCTGACCAACCCATTTATATCGTCCTGTAGCCGGAGGCTTTCCTCCTCGCAATTTACCACCCCACCAATTTTCGTGTCATCTGCGAACTTACTGATCATACCTTTTACATTCTCATCCAAATCATTTATGTAGATCACAAACAATAAGGGACCCAGCACCGATCCCTGAGGTACCCCACTGGACACAGGCTTCCAGTCACAAAAGCAACCTTCGACCATCACCCTCTGCCTCCTGCCACTCAGCCAGTTTAGGATCCAACGCGCCAAGGCACCCTGGATCCCATGGGCTCTTACCTTCTTGACCAGTCTCCTATGCAGGACTTTGTCAAAAGCTTTACTGAAGTCCATGTAAACCACATCCACAGCATTTCCCTCATCCACCCCCCCTTGTCACCCCCTCGAAAAATTCGATCAGATTTGTTAGACATGATTTACCCTTGACAAAGCCATGCTGACTATCCCCGATTAATCCTTGCCTCTCCAAGTGGAGATTAATTTTGTCCCTCAGAATTTTTTCCAATAATTTCGCCACCACAGATGTTAGACTCACTGGCCTGTAATTCCCTGGTTTATCCCTGCTACCCTTCTTGAATAATGGTACTATGTTAGCTGTTCTCCAGTCCTCTGGTACATCCCCTGTGGCCAGAGAGGTTCTGAAAATTAGTGTCAGAGCCCCTGCAATCTCCTCCCTTGCCTCCCACAGCAGCCTGGGATACATCTCGTCCGGGCCTGGGGATTTATCCTCTTTTTGGCCCGCTAAAACCGCTAGCACCTCCTCCCTCTCGATGCTAATATGTTCAAGTATGTCACAGTCCCCTTGCCCGATTTCTATGTCTGCATCGTCTTTCTCCATAGTGAACACAGATGCAAAAAATTCATTTAAAACCCCGCCTACATCCTCTGGCTCTACACACAGATTGCCACTTTGGTCCCTAATGGGCCCTACCCTTTCCCTGGTTATCCTCTTGCCCTTAATATACTTATAAAACATCTTAGGATTTTCCTTTATTTTGCTCGCCAGTGTTATTTCATGGCCCCTCCTCGCCCTCCTAATTTCTTTTTTACGTATGCCCCTGCACTTTTTATACTCCTCTAGGGCTTCTTCTGTCTTTAGTCTTTTGTAACTGCCAAAAGCCCCCCTTTTATTTCTAATGCATTTTTGTATATCCCTTGTCATCCAAGGTTCCCTTTGCTTGTTGGTCCCACCCTTGACCTTTACAGGAACATGTTGGCGTTGTACTCTCTCTATTTCCCTTCTGAAAGTCTCCCACTGTTTTGATGTGGATTTTCCTATAAGCAGCTGCTCCCAGTCCACTTTGGCCAGATCCTGCCTTATCATATTAAAATCGGCCTTCCCCCAATTTAGAACCCTTATTTCCGGGCCGTCTTTGTCTTTTTCCATGACCACCTTAAATCTCACCGTATTATGGTCACTGTCGCCAAAATGCTCTCCTACTGACACTTCCACCACTTGCCCGGCTACATTCCCCAGAATTAGGTCCAGTACCGCCCCCTCTCTTGTAGGACTTTCTACATGTTGGCTCAAAAAGCTCTCCTGGATGCACTTTAAGAATTCTGCACCCTCTAAGCCTTTCACACTCTGACTGTCCCAATTTATATTGGGGAAGTTGAAATCCCCCACTATTATTACCCTATTATTTTCGCACTTCTCTGAGATTTGCCTACATATCTGTTCCTCTATCTCCCCCTGACTGTTTGGGGGCCTATAGTACACTCCCAGCAAAGTGCTTGCCCCCTTTTTGTTTTTAAGTTCTACCCATATGGCCTCATTAGAGGAACCCGCTAATATATCATCCCTCCTTACAGCAGTAATTGACTCCTTAATTAATATTGCAACACCCCCTCCCCTTTTACACCCCCCTCTGTCTCGCCTGAAGATTCTATACCCCGGAATATTGAGCTGCCAGTCCTGACCCTCCCTCAACCATGTCTCCGTGATAGCAACAATATCGTACTCCCATGTGTTCAACAACAACTTCAGTTCATCCACCTTATTTGCAAGACTCCTTGCATTAAAATAAATGCCTTCCAGCCCTGCCATATTCTCTTTTGCCTTCACATATTTGCTCTGCCCTCCCAGCTGACTTGTTTTTCCCTCTGTATTTGGCCGTAAATCACCCCCTACTATAGCTCCACTCTGTACCCCAACCCCCTGCCAAGTTAGTTTAAACCCTCCCCAGCAGTGCTAGCAAACCTCCCCGCAAGGATATTGGTTCCCCCCTGGTTCAGGTGTAAACCGTCCGACTTGTACAAGTCCCACCTTTCCCAGAAGCAGACCCAGTGATCCAGGAAACTAAAGCCCTCCCCCCTGCACCATCCCTTTAGCCACGCATTCATCTGTTCTATCTTCCTATTCCTATACTTACTAGCACATGGCACCGGGAGTAATCCAGAGATTACAACCTTTGAGGTCCTGCTCCTTAATCCTTCACCTAGCTCCCTAAATTCTTGCTGCAGGACCTCATCCCTCTTTTTACCTATGTCGTTGGTACCAATGTGGACCACGACCACTGGCTGTTCTCCCTCCCCCTCCAGAATGCCCTGCAGCTGCTCAGTGACATCCTTGACCCTGGCACGAGGGAGGCAACAAACCATCCTGGATTCACGTCTACGGCCACAGAAACGCCTATCTGTTCCCCTTACTATAGAATCCCCTACCACTATTGCTCTCCCACTCTTTTTCCCCCCTTCCTGGGCAGCAGGAGCACCCCCAGTGCCAGGAAGTTGGCCGCTACTGCCTTCCCCTGGTGAGTCATCCCCCTCAACAGTATCCAAAGCGGTATACTTGTTTGAAAGGGGGATGTCCGCAGGGGTTCCCTGCACTACCTGCCTGCCTTTGTTGCTCCGCCTGATGGTCACCCCCTGTGCTGCCCTACCCTGAGGCGTGCACAACTTGCTAAACGTGTTATCCACGAGCCTTTCAGCATCGCGCACGCTCCAAAATTCATCCACCCGCAGCTCGAGCGCCGCAATGCGGTCTACAAGTAGCTGCAGCTGGATGCATTTCCCGCACACATGGTCGTCAGGGACACTGGCAGCATCCCTGACTTCCCACATAGAGCAGGAGGAGCAGAGCATGGGTCTGAACTCTCCTGCCATGACTTACCCCTTTAATTACTTTAAAAATTTTATTCAATACCCCAGTTACAGGTATGCTCTAGGGCGCTTTATTTACCAACTATCCCCACTACACCACAGAAATTTAACACCACAGAATTCAAGCTTGTATTGAAAAAAGAGAAATACTCACCAACCAATCACCTACCTGCTCCCTGGTGATGTCACACACTGATTACTTTTTACCTCTCTCCCCGCTGCTGAGTTGGTAGGCCTCGCCTCTCTCCGGTTTTTATACCGGTCTCACCACGCTGCTCCCGACTGGTCTCGGGCCTCGCTGGTCGCCGGGTTTTCTCCCGAGCTCCTCCTCGCTGCTCCCGCTGGTCCCGACTGGTCTCGGGCCTCGCCTCTCTCCGGTTTTTATACCGGTCTCACCACGCTGCTCCCGACTGGTCTCGGGCCTCGCTGGTCGCCGGGTTTTCTCCCGAGCTCCTCCTCGCTGCTCCCGCTGGTCCCGACTGGTCTCGGGCCTCGCCTCTCTCCGGTTTTTATACCGGTCTCACCACGCTGCTCCCGACTGGTCTCGGGCCTCGCTGGTCGCCGGGTTTTCTCCCGAGCTGCTCCTCGCTGCTCCCGCTGGTCCCGACTGGTCTCGGGCCTCGCCTCTCTCCGGTTTTTATACCGGTCTCACCACGCTGCTCCCGACTGGTCTCGGGCCTCGCTGGTCGCCGGGTTTTCTCCTGAGCTCCTCCTCGCTGCTCCCGACTGGTCTCGGGCCTCGCCTCTCTCCGGTTTTTATACCGGTCTCACCACGCTGCTCCCGACTGGTCTCGGGCCTCGCTGGTCGCCGGGTTTTCTCCCGAGCTCCTCCTCGCTGCTCCCGCTGGTCCCGACTGGTCTCGGGCCTCGCCTCTCTCCGGTTTTTATACCGGTCTCACCACGCTGCTCCCGACTGGTCTCGGGCCTCGCTGGTCGCCGGGTTTTCTCCCGAGCTCCTCCTCGCTGCTCCCGCTGGTCCCGACTGGTCTCGGGCCTCGCCTCTCTCCGGTTTTTATACCGGTCTCACCACGCTGCTCCCGACTGGTCTCGGGCCTCGCTGGTCGCCGGGTTTTCTCCCGAGCTCCTCCTCGCTGCTCCCGCTGGTCCCGACTGGTCTCGGGCCTCGCCTCTCTCCGGTTTTTATACCGGTCTCACCACGCTGCTCCCGACTGGTCTCGGGCCTCGCTGGTCGCCGGGTTTTCTCCCGAGCTGCTCCTCGCTGCTCCCGCTGGTCCCGACTGGTCTCGGGCCTCGCCTCTCTCCGGTTTTTATACCGGTCTCACCACGCTGCTCCCGACTGGTCTCGGGCCTCGCTGGTCGCCGGGTTTTCTCCTGAGCTCCTCCTCGCTGCTCCCGCTGGTCCCGACTGGTCTCGGGCCTCGCCTCTCTCCGGTTTTTATACCGGTCTCACCACGCTGCTCCCGACTGGTCTCGGGCCTCGCTGGTCGCCGGGTTTTCTCCCGAGCTCCTCCTCGCTGCTCCCGCTGGTCCCGACAGGTCTCGGGCCTCGTCTCTCTCCGGTTTTTATACTGGTCTCACCACGCTGCTCCCGACTGGTCTCGGGCCTCGCTGGTCGCCGGGTTTTCTCCCGAGCTCCTCCTCGCTGCTCCCGCTGGTCCCGACTGGTCTCGGGCCTCGCCTCTCTCCGGTTAGATTATACACGGTCTGTTGTAGATTGTACATGGTATGTGGAAGATTGTACAGAGTGTGCGGAAGAGTGTACATGGTCTGTGAAAGATTCTATACTGTCTGTGGGAGATTATACACGGTCTGTGGCAGATTTTGCAAAGTCTGTGGTAGATTCTGCACGGTCTGTGGTAGATTGTACACAGTCTGTGGTAGATTGTACACAGTCTCTGGAAGATTGTACAGGGTCTGTAGTAGATTGTACATGGTCTGCGGTAGATTGTACACGATTTGTGGTAGATTGTATCCTGTCTGTGGAAGATTGTCCATGGTCTGTTATAGATTGTACAATATTTGTGGCAGATTGTACATGGTCTGTGGTAGATTGTACAACACCTGAGGTAGATTGTAGATGGTCTGTGGCAGATAGTACATGGTTTGTGGTAGAGTGTATCCAGTCTGTGGAAGATTGTACATGGTCTGTTATAGATTGTACACCGTCTGTGGTAGATTGTACACGGTTTGTGGTAGATTGTACTCCATCTGTGGTAGATTGTAAATGGTTTGTGGTAGATTGTACCCAGTCTGTGGGAGATTGTAAACAGTCTGTTATAGATTGTACACCATCTGTGGTAGATTGTACACGGTCTGTGGTAGATTGTACAACGTCTGCGGTAGATTGTAGACGGTCTGTCGAAGATCGTACATGGTCTGTGGTAGATTGTACATGGTCTGTGGTAGATTGTACACCGTCTGTTTTAGATTGTAAAATGTCTGTGGTAGATTGTACATGGGCTGTCGTAGATCATACACGTTCTGTGGTAGATTGTACATGGTCTGCGGAAGTTTGTACACTTTCGATGATAGATTGTACAAGGTCTGTGGTAGATTGTACATGGTCTGTGGTAGATTGTATGCAGTCTGTGGAAGATTGTACACCATCTGTAGCAGATTGTACATGGTTTGTGATAGATTGTACACTATTTTGGAAAATTGTACACCGTCTCTGGCAAATTGTACACGGTTTGTGATAGATTGTACACTGCCTGTGGAAGAAAGTACATGGTCTGCGGTAGATTGTACATGGTTTGTGATAGATTGTACGCTGTCTGTGGAAGGTTCTACATGGTCTGCGGTTGATTGTACATGGTCTGCGGTAGATTGTAGACGGTCTGTCAAAGATCGTACATGGTCTGTGGTAGATTGTACACGGTCTGTGGTAGATTGTACACCGTCTGTTTTAGATTGTAAAATGTCTGTGGTAGATTGTACATGGGCTGTCGTAGATCATACACGTTCTGTGGTAGATTCTACATGGTCTGTGGAAGTTTGTACACTTTCGATGATAGATTGTAGAAGGTCTGTGGTAGATTGTACATGGTCTGTGGTAGATTGTATGCAGCCTGTGGAAGATTGTACACTGTCTGTGGCAGTTTGTACATGGTTTGTGATAGATTGTACACTATTTTGGAAAATTGTACACCGTCTCTGGCAAATTGTACACGGTTTGTGATAGATTGTACGCTGCCTGTGGAAGAATGAACATGGTCTGCAGTAGATTGTACACGGTTTGTGATAGATTGTACACTGCCTGTGGAAGGTTGTACATGGTCTGTGGTTGATTGTACACGGTCTGCGGTAGATTGTACACAGTCTGTTGTAGATTACACACGGTCTGTGGAAGATTGTACACAGTTTGTGTTAGATTGTACATGGTCAGTGGTAGATTTTACACAGTCTGTGGTAGATTGTACATGGTCTGTTATAGGTTGTACAACATCTGTGGTAAGTTGTACATGGTCTGTGGTAGATTGTACAAAATCTGTGGTAGATTGTAGATGGTCTGCTGAAGATCGTACATGTTCTGTGGTAGATTGTACACAGTTTGTGTTAGACTGTACACTGTCTATGGTAGATTTTACAAGGTCTGTGGTAGACTGTACATGGTCTGTGGTAGATTGTACACAGTTTGTGGAAGATTGTACACTGTCTATGGTAGATTTTACAAGGTCTGTGCTAGATTGTACATGGTCTGTGGAAGATTGTACATGGTCTGTGGAAGATTGTACACTGTCCATGGTAGATTTTACAAGGTCTGTGGTAGATTGTACACGGTCTGTCGTAGATTGTACATGGTCTGTGGAAGATTGTACACTGTCCATGGTAGATTTTACAAGGTCTGTGGTTGATTGTACATGGTATGTGGAAGATTGTACAGAGTCTGTGGAAGATTGTACATGGTCTGTGAAAGATTCTATACTGTCTGTGGAAGATTATACACAGTCTGTGGTAGATTTTACAAGGTCTGTGGTAGATTGTACATGGTCTGTGGTAGATTGTATGCAGTCTGTGGAAGATTGTACACCATCTGTGGCAGATTGTACATGGTTTGTGATAGATTGTACACTATTTTGGAAAATTGTACACCGTCTCTGGCAAATTGTACACGGTTTGTGATAGATTGTACACTGCCTGTGGAAGAATGTACATGGTCTGCGGTAGGTTGTACATGGTTTGTGATAGATTGTACGCTGTCTGTGGAAGGTTGTACATGGCCTGCGGTTGATTGTACTTGGTCTGCGGTAGATTGTACACAGCCTGTTGTAGATTACACACGGTCTGTGGAAGAATGTACACAGTCTGTGTTAGATTGTACATGGTCAGTGGTAGAATGTACATGGTCTGTGGAAGGTTGCACATGGTCTGTGGTAGATTGTGCACAGACTGTGGTAGATTGTACACTGTCTGTGTTAGATTTTGCACAGCCTGTGGTAGAATGACACGGTCTGTTATAGGTTGTAAAATATCTGTGGTAGGTTGTACATGGTCTGTGGTAGATTGTACATGGTTTGTGATAGATTGTACGCTGTCTGTGGAAGGTTGTACATGGTCTGCGGTTGATTGTACATGGTCTGCGGTAGATTGTAGATGGTCTGTCGAAGATCGTACATGGTCTGTGGTAGATTGTACATGGTCTGTGGTAGATTGTACACCGTCTGTTTTAGATTGTAAAATGTCTCTGCTAGATTGTACATGGGCTGTCGTAGATCATACACGTTCTGTGGTAGATTCTACATGGTCTGTGGAAGTTTGTACACTTTCGATGATAGATTGTACAAGATCTGTGGTAGATTGTACATGGTCTGTGGTAGATTGTATGCAGCCTGTGGAAGATTGTACACTGTGGCAGTTTTTACATGGTTTGTGATAGATTGTACACTATTTTGGAAAATTGTACACCGTCTCTGGCAATTTGTACACGGTTTGTGATAGATTGTACACTGCCTGTGGAAGAATGTACATGGTCTGCAGTAGATTGTACACGGTTTGTGATAGATTGTACGCTGTCTGTGGAAGGTTGTACATGGTCTGCGGTTGATTGTACATGGTCTGCGGTAGATTGTACACAGTCTGTTGTAGATTACACACGGTCTGTGGAAGATTGTACACAGTTTGTGTTAGATTGTACATGGTCAGTGGTAGATTTTACACAGTCTGTGGTAGATTGTACATGGTCTGTTATAGATTGTACAACATCTGTGGTAAGTTGTACATGGTCTGTGGTAGATTGTACAAAATCTGTGGTAGATTGTAGATGGTCTGCTGAAGATCGTACATGTTCTGTGGTAGATTGTACACAGTTTGTGGAAGATTGTACACTGTCTATGGTAGATTTTACAAGGTCTGTGCTAGATTGTACATGGTCTGTGGAAGATTGTACATGGTCTGTGGAAGATTGTACACTGTCCATGGTAGATTTTACAAGGTCTGTGGTAGATTGTACACGGTCTGTCATAGATTGTACATGGTCTGTGGAAGATTGTACACTGTCCATGGTAGATTTTACAAGGTCTGTGGTAGATTGTACATGGTCTGTCGTAGATTGTACATGGTCTGTGGAAGATTGTACACTGTCCATGGTAGATTTTACAAGGTCTGTGGTAGATTGTACATGGTATGTGGAAGATTGTACATGGTCTGTGAAAGACTCTATACTGTCTGTGGAAGATTATACACAGTCTGTGGTAGATTTTACAAGGTCTGTGGTAGATTGTACACGGTCTGTGGTAGATTGTACACAGTCTCTGGAAGATTGTACAGGGTCTGTGGTAGATTGTACATGGTCTGTGGTAGATTGTACATGGTTTGTGGTAGATTGTATCCTGTCTGTGAAAGATTGTACACAGTCTGTTATAGATTGTACAACATCTGAGGTAGATTGCAGATGGTCTGTGGCAGATAGTACATGGTTTGTGGTAGAGTGTATCCAGTCTGTGGAAGATTGTACATGGTCTGTTATAGATTGTACCCAGTCTGTGGGAGATTGTAAACAGTCTGTTATAGATTGTATACCATCTGTGGTAGATTGTACACGGTCTGTAGTAGATTGTACAACATCTGTGGTAGATTGTAGATGGTCTGTTGAAGATCGTACATGGTCTGTGGTAGATTGTACATGGTCTGTGGTAGATTGTACACCGTCTGTTTTAGATTGTAAAATGTCTGTGGTAGATTGTACATGGGCTGTCGTAGATCATACACATTCTGTGGTAGATTGTACATGGTCTGTGGAAGTTTGTACACTTTCGATGATAGATTGTACAATGTCTGTGGTAGATTGTACATGGTCTGTGGTAGATTGTGTGCAGTCTGTGGAAGATTGTACACCATCTGTGGCAGATTGTACATGGTTTGTGATAGATTGTACACTATTTTGGAAAATTGTACAACGTTTCTGGCAAATTGTACACGGTTTGTGATAGATTGTACACTGCCTGTGGAAGAATGTACATGGTCTGCGGTAGGTTGTACATGGTTTGTGATAGATTGTACGCTGTCTGTGGAAGGTTGTACATGGTCTGCGGTTGATTGTACTTGGTCTGCGGTAGATTGTACACAGTCTGTTGTAGATTACACACGGTCTGTGGAAGAATGTACACAGTCTGTTTTAGATTGTACATGGTCAGTGGTAGACTGTACATGGTCTGTGGAAGGTTGCACATGGTCTGTGGTAGATTGTGCACAGACTGTGGTAGATTGTACACTGTCTGTGTTAGATTTTGCACAGTCTGTGGTAGAATGACACGGTCTGTTATAGGTTGTAAAATATCTGTGGTAGGTTGTACATGGTCTGTGGTAGATTGTACAAAATCTGTGGTAGATTGTAGATGGTCTGTTGAAGATCGTACATGTTCTGTGGTAGATTGTACACAGTTTGTGGAAGATTGTACACTGTCTATGGTAGATTTTACAAGGTCTGTGGTAGACTATACATGGTCTGTGGCAGATTGTACAACATCTGTGGTACATTGTAGATGGTCTGTCGAAGATCGTACATGGTCTGTGGTAGATTGTACACAGTTTGTGGAAGATTGTACACTGTCTATGGTAGGTTTTACAAGGTCTGTGGTAGATTGTACATGATCTGTGGAAGATTGTACATGGTCTGTGGAAGATTGTACACTGTCCATGGTAGATTTTACAAGGTCTGTGGTAGATTGTACACGGTCTGTCGTAGATTTTACATGGTCTGTGGAAGCTTGAACATGGCCTGTGAAAGATTGTACACGGTCTGTGTTAGATTGTACACGATCTGTGTTAGATTGTACATGGTCTGTGGAAGATTGTTCACTGTCTATGGTAGATTTTACAAGGTCTGTGGTAGATTGTACACGGTCTGTTGTAGATTATACACGGTCTGTGGAAGCTTGTACATTGTCTGTGAAAGATAGTAGACTGTCTGTGTTAGATTATACACGGTCTATGGTAGATTGTACATGGTATGTGGAAAACTGTACAGAGTCTGTGGAAGATTGTACATGGTCTGTGGAAGATTGTATACTGTCTGTGGAAGATTATACACGATCTGTGGTAGATTGTACACAGTCTCTGGAAGATTGTACTGGGACTGTGGTAGATTGTACACGGTTTCTGGTAGAATGTATCCTGTCTGTGGAAGATTGTACACGGTCTGTTATAGATTGGACAACATCTGTGGTAGATTGTACACGGTCTGTGGTAGATTGTACAACATCTGAGGTACATTGTAGATGGTCTGCTGAAGATCGTACATGGTCTGTGGTAGATTGTTTACAGTTTGTGGAAGATTTTACACTGTCTATGGTAGATTTTAAAAGGTCTGTGGTAGATTGTACATGGTCTGTGGAAGATTATACACGGTCTGTGGTAAATTTTGCCAGGTCTGTGGTAGATTGTACACCATCTGTGGTAGATTGTACATTATCTGTGGTAGATTGTACACAGTCTCTGGAAGATTGTACAGGGTCTGTGGTAGATTATACATGGTCAGTCGAAGATTGTACACAGGCTGTGGAAGATTGTACATGGTCTGTGGTAAATTGTACACGATCTGTAGAAGATTGTATGCAGTCTGTGGTAGATTGTACACGGTCTGTGTAACATTGTATGTGGTCTGTGGTAGATAGTACATGGCCTGTGGAAGATTGTACAAGGTCTGTGGTAGATTGTAAATGGGCTGTGGTAGATTGTACATGGCCTGTGGTAGCTTGTACCCAGTCTGTGGAAGATTGTACACAGTCTGTTGTAGATTTTACACAGTCTGTGATAGGTAGTACACAGTCTGTGAAAGATTGTACAGTGTCTGTGAAAGATTGTACACAGTCTGTTGTAGATTGTACACGGTCTGTGGCAGATTGTACACAGTCTGTTGTAGATCGTAAATGGTCTGTGGAAGATTGTACACTGTCTGTGGAAGATTGTACACGGTCTGTGCAAGAGTGTACGTGGCGTTTGGTAGATTGTACATGGTCGGTCGAAGATTGTACGTGGTCTGTGGTAGATTGTACATGGCCTGTGCAAAAGTGTACGTGGTCTGTGGTAGATTGTACATGGTCTGTGGAAGATTGGCAAGGGCTGTGGTATATTGTACATGGACTGTGGTAGATTGTACATGATCTGTGGAAGATTGGGCAAGGGCTGTGCTAGATTGTACATGGACTGTAGTAGATTGTACATGATCTGTGGTAGATTGTACATAGTTCTGTGGTAGATTGTACACTTTCTGCAGTTGATTGTACATAGTCTGTAAAAGATTGTACATGGTCTGTGGTAGATTGTACATGGTCTGTAGAAGACTGTACATGGTCTGTGGTAGATTATACACTGTCTGTGGAACAATGTATGTGGTCTGTGATAGATTGTACATGGTCTGTGGAAGATTGGACAAGGGCTGTGGTAGGTTGTACATGGTCTGTGGCAGATTGTACAACGTCTGTGGTACATTGTAGATGGTCTGTCGAAGATCGTACATGGTCTGTGGTAGATTGTACACAGTTTGTGGAAGATTGTACACTGTCTATGGTAGATTTTGCAAGGTCTGTGGTAGATAGTACATGGTCTGTGGAAGATTGTACACGGTCTGTGGAAGATTGTACACTGTTCATGGTCGATTTTACAAGGTCTGTGGTAGATTGTACACGGTCTGTGGTAGATTGTACACAGCCTGTGGTAGATTGTACACAATCTGTGGTGGATTCTACACAGTCTCTGGAAGATTGTACAGGGTCTGTGGTAGATTATACATGGTCAGTCGAAGATTGTACACAGGCTGTGGATGATTGTACATGGTCTTGTAGATTGTACACAGTATGTGGAAGATTTTACAGAGTCTGTGGAAGATTGTACTTGGTCTGTGGAAAATTGTATACTGTCTGTGGAAGATTATACACAGTTTGTGGTAGATTTGACAAGGTCTGTGGTAGATTGTACATGGTCTGTGGTAGATTGCACACAGTCTGTGTTAGATTGTACACTGTCTGTGTTAGATTTTACACAGTCTGTGGTAGATTGCGCACGGTCTGTTATAGGTTGTACAACGTCTGTGGTAGTTTGTACATGGTCTGTGGTAGATTGTACATAATCTGTGGTAGATTGTAGATGGTCTGTTGAAGATCGTACATGTTCTGTGGTAGATTCTACACAGTTTGTTGACGATTGTACACTGTCTATGGTAGATTTGACAAGGTCTGTGGTAGATTGTACATGGTCTGTCGTAGATTGTACATGGTCTGTGTTAGATTGTACACGGTCTGTGGAAGATTGTACACGGTCTGTGGAAGAGTGTACACTGTCTATGGTAGATTTTACAAGGTCTGTGGTAGATCGTACATGGTCTGTCGTAGATTGTACACAGTCTGTGGAAGCTTGTACAAGGTCTGTGAAAGATTGTACATGGTCTGTGTTAGATTATACACAGTCTGGTAGATTGTACAAGGTATGTGGAAGACATTACAGAGTCTGTGGAAGATTGTACTTGGTCTGTGGAAGATTGTATACTGTCTGTGGAAGATTATACACGGTTTGTGGTAGATTTTACAAGGTCTGTGGTAGATTGTACATGGTCTGTGGTAGATTGTACACAGTCTGTGGTAGATTGTACACTATCTGTGGTAGATTGTACACAGTCTGTGGAAGATTGTACACTGCAAATGGTAGATTTTACAATGTCTGTGGTAGATTGTACACGGTCTGTCGCAGATTGTACATGGTCTGTGGAAGCTTGTACGCAGTCTGTGGAAGATTGTACACAGTCTGTGGAAGTTTGTACACGGTCTGTGGTAGATTGTACATAGTCTGTGATGGATTGTACACAGTCTGTGGTAGACTGCTGTACACGGTCTGTGGATGATTGTACAGAGTCTGTGGATGATTGTACATGATCTGTGGAAGATTGTATACTTTCTGTGGAAGATTGTACATGATCTGTGGAAGATTGTATACTGTCTGAGGTAGATTGTACATGGTCTGTGGAAGATTATACACGGTCTGTGGTAAATTTTGCAAGGTCTGTGGTAGATTGTACACCATCTGTGGTAGATTGTACACAGTCTGTGGTAGGTTGTACACGATCTGTGGTGGATTGTACACAGTCTCTGGAAGATTGTACAGGGTCTGTGGTAGATTATACATGGTCAGTCAAAGATTGTACACAGGCTGTGGATGATTGTACATGGTCTGTGGTAAATTGTACACGATCTGTAGAAGATTGTATGCAGTCTGTGGTAGATTGTATACGGTCTGTGGAACATTTAATGTGGTCTGTGGTAGATAGTACATGGTTTGTGGAAGATTGTACAAGGTCTGTGGTAGATTGTAAATGGTCTGTGGTAGATTGTCCATGGTCTGTGGTAGATTGTACCCAGTCTGTGGAAGATTGTACACAGCCTGTTGTAGATTTTACACAGTCTGTGGTAGGTTGTACACAGTCTGTGAAAGATTGTACAGTGTCTGTGAAAGATTGTACACAGTCTGTTGTAGATTGTACACGGTCTGTGGCAGATTGTACACAGTCTGTTGTAGATCGTAAATGGTCTGTGGAAGATTGTACACTGTCTGTGGAAGATTGTACACGGTCTGTGCAAGAGTGCATGTGGCGTTTGGTAGATTGTACATGGTTGGTCGAAGATTGTACGTGGTCTGTGGTAGATTGTTCATGGCCTGTGCAAAAGTGTACGTGGTCTGTGGTAGATTGTACATGGTCTGTGGAAGATTGGCAAAGGCTGTGGTATAATGTACATGGACTGTGGTAGATTGTACATGATCTGTGGAAGATTGGGCAAGGGCTGTGCTAGATTGTACATGGACTGTGGTAGATTGTACATGATCTGTGGTAGATTGTACATGGTTCTGTGGTAGATTGTACACTTTCTGCAGTTGATTGTACATAGTCTGTAAAAGATTGTACATGGTCTGTGGTGGATTGTACATGGTCTGTAGTAGATTGTACACTTTCTGCAGTAGATTGTACATAGTCTGCGATAGATTGTACACAGTCTGTGGTTGATTGTACATGGTTTGTGATAGATTGTACGCTGTCTGTAGAAGGTTGTACATGGTCTGCTGTTGATTGTACATGGTCTGTGGTAGATTGTACACAGTCTGTTGTAGATTACACACGGTCTGTGGAAGATTGTACATGGTCTGTGGTAAATTATACACGGTCTCTGGACGATTGTACACAGTCTGTGGAAGATTGTACGTGGTCTGTGGTAGATTGTACATGGTCTGTAGAAGACTGTACATGGTCTGTGGTAGATTATACACTGTCTGTGGAACAATGTATGTGGTCTGTGATAGATTGTACATGGTCTGTGGAAGATTGGACAAGGGCTGTGGTAGATTGTACATGGTCTGTGGCAGATTGTACAACATCTGTGGTACATTGTAGATGGTCTGTCGAAGATCTTACATGGTCTGTGGTAGATTGTACACAGTTTGTGGAAGATTGTACACTGTCTATGGTAGATTTTGCAAGGTCTGTGGTAGATAGTACATGGACTGTGGAAGATTGTACACGGTCTGTGGAAGATTGTACACTGTCCATGGTAGATTTTACAAGGTCTGTGGTAAATTGTACATGGTCTGTCGTAGATTGTACATGGTCTGTGGAAGCTTGTACATGGTCTGTGAAAGATTGTACATGGTCTGTGTTAGATTATACACGGTCTGTGTTAGATTGTACATGGTATGTGGAAGATTGTACAGAGTCTGTGGAAGATGGTACATAGTCTGTGGAAGATTGTATACTGTCTGTGGAAGATTATACACGGTCTGTGGTAGATTTTACATGGTCTGTGGTAGATTGTACATGGTCTGTGGTAGATTGTACACAGTCTGTGGTAGATTGTACACAGTCTCTGGAAGATTGTACAGGGTCTGTGGTAGATTGTACATGGTCTGCGGTAGATTGTACATGGTTTGTGGTAGATTGTATCCTGTCTCTGGAAGATTGTACACGGTCTGTTATAGATTGTACAATATCTGTGGTAGATTGTTCATGGTCTGTGGTAGATTGTACAACATCTGAGGTAGATTGTAGATGGTCTGGTGAAGATCGTACATGGCCTGTGGTAGATTGTACACAGTTTGTTGACGATTGTACACTGTCTATGGTAGATTTTACAAGGTCTGTGGTAGATTGTACATGATCTGTTGTAAATTGTACACAGCCTGTGTTATATTGCACACAGTCTGTGGAAGATTGTACACTGCAAATGGTAGATTTTACAACGCCTGTGGTAGATTGTACACGGTATGTTGCACATTGTACATGGTCTGTGGAAGCTTGTACGCAGTCTATGGAAGATTGTACACGGTCTGTGGAAGTTTGTACATGGTCTGTGGTAGATTGTACATAGTCTGTAGAAGATTGTACGAGGTCTGTGGTAGATTGTACACTGTCTGTGGAACAATGTATGTGGTCTGTTGTAGATTCTACATGGTCTGTGGCAGATTGTACATGATTTGTGCAAGGGTGTACGTGGTCTGTGGTACATTGTACATGGTCTGTGGAAGATTGTATGTGGTGTCTGTGATAGATTGTACCCTTTCTGCAGTAGATTTTACACAGTCTGTGGTAGATAGTACACAGTCTGTGAGTGAATGTACAGTGTCTGTGAAAGATTGTACACAGTCTGTTTTAGACTGTACAAAGTCTGTGGCAGATTCTACACTGTCTGTGGCAGATTGTACACAGTCTGTTATAGATCGTAAATGGTCTGTGGAAGATTGTACACTCTCTGTGGAAGATTGTACATGGTCTGTGCAAGAGTGTACATGGCATGTGGTAGATTGTACATGGTCGGTCGAAAATTGTACGTGGTCTGTGGTAGATTGTACATGGCCTGTGCAAAAGTGTACCTGGTCTGTGGTAGATTGTACATGGCCTGTGGAAGATTGGCAAGGGCTGTGGTAGATTGTACATGGACTGTGGTAGATTGTACATGTTCTGTGGAAGATTGGGCAAGGGCTGTGGTAGATTGTACATGGACTGTGGTAGATTGTACATGATCTGTGGTAGATTGTACACTTTCTGCAGTTGATTGTAAATAGTCTGTAAAAGATTGTACATGGTCTGTGGTAGATTGTACATCGTCTGTTTTAGATTGTACACTTTCTGCAGTAGATTGTACATAGTCTGCGATAGATTGTACACAGTCTGTGATAGATTGTACACGGTCTGTGGAAGATTGTACAGAGTCTGTGGAAGATTGTACATGGTCTGTGGAAGATTGTATACTGTCTGTGGTAGATTGTATACTGTCTGTGGTAGATTGTACACTGTCTGTGGTAGATTGTACATGGTCTGTGGTAAATTATACACAGTCTCCGGATGATTGTACACGGTCTGTGGTAGATTATATATGGTCAGTTGAAGACTGTACACTGTCTGTGGAAGATTGTATGTGGTCTTTGGTGGATTGTACATGGTCTGTAGAAGATTGTACGTGGTCTGTGGTAGATTGTACACTGTCTGTGGAACACTGTATGAGGTCTGTTGCAGATTGTACATTGTCTGTGGAAGATTGGACGAGGGCTGTGGTAGATTGTACATGGTCTGTGGCAGATTGTACACGGTTTGGGCAATGGTGTACGTGATCTGTGGTAGATCGTACATGGTCTCTGGAAGATTGTACGTGGTCTGTGGTAGATTGTACACTTTCTGCAGTAGATTGTACATAGTCTGTGGTAGATTGTAAATGGTCTGTCGAAGATTGTACATAGTCTGTGGTAGATTGTTCATGGTCTGTGGAACATTGTATTTGGTCTGTGGAAGATTGGACAATATCTGTTGTAGATTGTACACGGTCTGTGTTAGATTGTACACAGTCTGTGGAATAATGTTCCCTGCAAATGGTAGATTTTACAAGGTCTGTGGTAGAGTGTACATGGTCTGTGGGAGATTGTACGTGGTCTGTGGAAGATTGGTAAGGGATGTGGTAAAATGTACATGGTCTGTGGAAGATTGGGCAAGGGCTGTGGTAGATTGTACATGGACTGCGGTAGATTGTACATGATCTGTGGTAGATTGTACATGGTCTGTGGTAGATTGCACACTTTCTGCAGTTGAATGTACATAGTCTGTAAAAGATTGTACACAGCCTGTGGTAGATTGTACATGGTCTGTGGTGGATTGTACACTTTCTGCAGTAGATTGTACACAGTCTGCGATAGATTGCACAAAGTCTGTGGTAGATTGTACACCGCCTGTGGAAGATTGTACAGAGTCTGTGGAAGATTGTAGATGGTCTGTGGAAGATTGTATACTGCCTGTGGTAGATTGTACACTGCCTGTGGTAGATTGCACATGGTCTGTGGTAAATTATACACGGTCTCTGGAAGATTGCACACATAAGAACATAAGAACATAAAAACAAAAGAAATAGGAGCAGGAGTAGGCCAATCGGCCCCTCGAGCCTGCTCCGCCATTTAATAAGATCATGGCTGATCTGATCCTAACCGCCAATCTACTATCACAGAACCATCTCCTGAATCTAACAGAATTAGACACACGAAATAGCAGCAGGATCAGGCTACACGGCCCCTGAGCCCGCTCCGCTACCCACAGGGCTATGTCCGATCTGAACCTAGACTCATGTCCAAATTCCTGCCCGCTCCCCATAACCCTTAATTCCCTTTACTTCTAGGAAACTGTCTATTTCTGTTTTAAATTTATGTAATGATGTAGCTTCTACAGCTTTTTGGGGCAGCATATTCCATGGACCTACCACCCTCTCAGTGAAGTAGTTCCTCCTCATCTCAGTTTTGAAAGAGCAGCCCCTTATTCTAAGACTATGCCCCCTAGTTCTAGTTTCACCCATCATCAGGAACATCCTCCCCGCATCCACCCGATCCAACCCCTTCACAATCTTATATGTTTCAATAAGATCGCCTCTCATTCTTCTGAACTCCAATGAGTAGAGTCCCAATCTACTCAACCTCTCCTCATATGTCCGTCGCCTCATCCCCGGGATTAACCGAGTGAACCTTCTTTGTACTGACTCGAGAGCAAGTATGTCTTATCTTAAGTATGGGCACCAAAACTGTATGCAGTATTCCAGGTGCGGTCTCACCAATACCTTGTACAACTGAAGCAATACCTCCCTATTTTTATATTCTATCCCCCTAGCAATGAAAGCCAACATTCCATTGGCCTTCTTAATCACTTGCTGCACCTGCATACTAACCTTTTGAGTTTCGTGCACCAGGAACCCCAGATCCCTTTGTACTTCAGTACTTTACAGTTTCTAGCCATTAAGATAATAACTTGCTCTATGATTTTTCCTGCCAAAGTGCATAACTTCACACTTTCCAGTATTGTATTCCATCTGCCAAATCTCTGCCCACTTACTTAGCCTGTCTATGTCCCCTTGCAGGTTTTTTATGTCCTCCTCACTCACTACTTTCCCTCCCATCTTAGTATCATCTGCAAACTTTGATATGTTACACTCAGTCCCCTCCTCCAAATCGTTAATATAGATTGTAAAGAGTTGGGGACCCAGCACTGACCCCTGCGGAACACCACTAGTTACTGATTGCCAGTCTGAGAATGAACCATTTATCCCAACTCTCTGCCTTCTGTTAGATAGCCAATCCTCTATCCATGCCAGAATATTACCCCCAATCCCGTGATTTTTTATCTTAAGCAATAATCTTTTGTGTGGCACCTTGTCAAATGCCTTTTGGAAGTCTAAATACACTACATCCACTGGTTCCCCTTTATCCACCCTATATGTTACTTCCTCAAAGAACTCCAGCAAATTTGTCAAACATGACTTCCCCTTCATAAAACCATGCTGACTTTGTCCTATTAAATTATGATTATCCAAATGTCCTGTTACTGTCTCCTTAATAATGGACTCCAAAATTTTACCTACCACAGATGTTAGGCTAACCGGTCTATAGTTTCCAGCCTTCTGTCTACTGCCCTTTTTAAATAAGGGTGTTACATTAGCAGTTTTCCAGTCTACCGGGACCTTTGCTGAGTCCAGGGAGTTTTGGAAAATTATTACTAATGCATCCACAATCCCTACCGCCACTTCCCTCAAGACCCTAGGATGTAAGCCATCAGGTCCAGGGGATTTATCCGCCTTGAGTCCCATTATTTTACCGAGTACCACTTCCTTAGTGATTTTGATCATGTTTAGCTCTTCCCCCCCTATAGCCCCCTGTTTGCCCAGTGTTGGGATATTCTTAGTGTCTTCTACTGTAAAGACTGATACAAAATATTCATTCAGTGTTTTTGCCATCTCCATGTTTCCCACCATTAATTTCCCGGTCTCATCCTCTAAGGGACCAACATTTACTTTAGCCACCCTTTTTCTTTTCATATAACTATAAAAACTCTTACTATCTGTTTTTATATTTTTTGCTAATTTACTTTCATAAAGTATCTTCCCTTTCTTAATCAATCTTTTTGTAATTTTTTGCTGTCTTTTAAAGTTTTCCCAATCCTCGATCCTCCCACTAGATTTGGCTACCTTATATGCCCTTGTTTTCAGTCGAATACTATCCTTAATTTCTTTACTTAGCCACGGATGGCTGTCTTTTCTTTTACACCCTTTTCTTCTCAGTGGAATATATATTTTTTGGAAGTTGTAAAATAACTCCTTAAATGTACACCACTGATCATGTATCGTCTTACTCTTTAATCTATTTTCCCAATCCACTCTACTCAATTCCGCTCTCATACCTTCATAGTCTCCTTTATTCAAGCTTAGCACGCTTGTTTGAGATCCAACCTTCTCACCCTCTAATTGAATATGGAATTCAACCATGTTATGGCCACTCATTCCAAGGGGATCCTTTACTAGGACATTTTTAATTAACCTTTCTCGTTACATAGGACCAGATCTAAGGTTGCTTGCCCCCTGGTCAGTTCAGTTACATACTGCTCAAGAAACCCATCCCTAATACACTCAATGAACTTATCCTCAAGGCAGCCCTGCCCAATTTGATTTGTCCAAGTAATATGATAGTTAAAATCCCCCATAATTATAGATGTTCCCTTATTACAAGCCTCAACTATTTCCTGATTGATACTCCATCCAACAGAGTTGCAACTGTTCGGAGGCCTATAGACTACGCCCACTAGTGTTTTTTTCCCCTTATTATTCCTTATCTCCACCCAAACTGTTTCATTATCCTGATCTTTTGACCCAATATCATTTCTCTGTATTACAGTGATTCCTTCCTTTATTAACATAGCCACCCCACCTCCCCTTCCTTCCTGCCTGTCCTTCCTGATCGTTAAATAACCTGGTATGTTTAATTCCCAGACATTGTCACCCTGCAGCCATGTTTCTGTAATGGCCACAAGATTACACCCATATGTAGTTATTTGTGCCATTAACTCGTCTATTTTGTTACGAATGCTATGTGCATTCAGATAGAGAACTTTCAAATATGTTTTGTGACACTTAGTTCCTGCTTTTGCCCTTTTTATTACTTTACCTTTTACTCCATACCTTCTGCCGCTTCCTGACACGCTCTGGTTTTTAATTTCCCTACTGCTACCTAAGTCTATGACCTTCTCTGCTGTCATTTTTATTATTTGCACTCTAGGAACCTCCCCCCCACTAGTTAGTTTAAAGCCCTCTCTGCAGCCCTAGTTATATGATCCGCCAGGACTCTAGTCCCAGCACTGGCCAAGTGAAGCCCATCCCAACGGAACAGCTCCCTCCTGCCCCAGTACTGGTGCCAGTGTCCCAGGAAGCAAAACCCATTTCTCCCACACTAGTCTTTGAGCCACACATTTAACTCTCTAATTTTATTTGTCCTAGCCAAATTCGCTCGTGGCTCAGGTAATAATCCAGAGATTATTACCCTTGAGGTTCTGTTTTTTAATTTGACCCCTAGCTGCTCATACTCCTTTAACAGAACCGGCTTCCTAGTCCTATCTACGTCATTTGTACCAACATGGACCACGACAACTGGATCCACCCCCTCCCACTGCAAGTTTCTTTCCAGCCCAGAGGAGATGTCCTTAACCCTGGCACCGGGTAGGCAACACAGCCTTCGGGACTCTCGCTCTCGGCTGCAGAGAACTCTATCTATCCCCCTAATAATACTATCCCCTACCACTACAACATTTCTATTTACTCCCCCCTCTTGAATGGCCCCCCATTCCACGGTGCTGTGGCCAGGTTACTCATCCGCCCTGCAGTCCCTGCTCCTGTCCCCACAGGGAGTAAGAACCTCGAACCTGTTGGACAAGAGCAAGGGCTGTGGCTCCTCCAGCTCTACCTCCTGGATCCCCGTACCTGTCTCACTCGTAGTCACACCGTCCTGTCCCTGACCATGGGCTACATCTGAATTAATTAACTTCATAGGTGTGACCACCTCCTGATACACAGAGTCCAGGTACTTCTCCCCCTCCCTGATGTGTCGCAGTGTCTGAAGTTCAGACTCCAGCTCATCAACACAGAGCTGGAGTTCCTGTAGCAGCAGGCACTTGTCACAGATGTAATCACCGTGAGCCTCAATGGGGTCCACTGGCTCGCACATCTCGCAACAGTAACACATCACCTGCTCCATTCTAGGTAATTAATTAAATTTTTTATTGTTAGTTATGGACACCCTCTGCCCGATTTTAGATGCTAGTATCCCCTTTAATTAATTGGATTTAAATTAAATCAATCCCTCTAATTACACCAGTTAAATGGTTTACCAACAGTCACTCTGCACCAGAAAGGCCTTATTACACGGTCTGTGGTAGATTATATATGGTCATTTGAAGACTGTACACAGTCTGTGGAAGATTGTATGTGGTCTGTGGTGGATTGTACATGGTCTGTAGAAGATTGTACGTGGTCTGTGGTAGATTATACACTGTCTGTGGAACAATGTATGTGGTCTGTTGTAGATTGTACATGGTCTGTGGAAGATTGGATGAGGGCTGTGGTAGATTGTACATGGTCTGTGGCAGATTGTACACGGTTTGTGCAAGGGTGTACGTGGTTTGTGGTAGATTGTACATGGTCTGTGGAAGATTATACGTGGTCTGTGGTAGATTGTACACTTTCTGCAGTAGATTGTACATAGTCTGTGGTAGATTGTAGACGGTCTGTCGAAGATTGTACGTAGCCTGTGGTAGATTGTACACGGTCTGTGGAACATTGTATTTGGTCTGTGGAAGATTGGACAATATCTGTTGTAGATTGTACAAGGTCTGTGTTAGATTGTACACAGTCTGTGGAAGAATGTACCCTGCAAATGGTAGATTTTACAAGGTCTGTGGTAGAGTGTACGTGGTCTGTGGTAGATTGTACATGGTCTGTGGAAGATTGGCAACGGCTGTGGTAAAATGTACATGGTCTGTGGAAGATTGGGCAAGGGCTGTGGTAGATTGTACATGGACTGTGGTAGATTGTACATGATCTGTGGTAGATTGTACATGGTCTGTGGTAGATTGTACACTTTCTGCAGTTGATTGTACATAGTCTGTAAAAGATTGTACATGGCCTGTGGTAGATTGTACATGGTCTGTGGTGGATTGTACACTTTCTGCAGTAGATTGTACATAGTCTGCGATAGACTGTACACAGTCTGTGGTAGATTGTACATGGTCCGTGGAAGATTGTACAGAGTCTGTGGAAGATTGTACATGGTCTGTGGAAGATTGTATACTGCCTGTGGTAGATTGTATACTGTCTGTGGTAGATTGTACATGGTCTGTGGTAGATTATACATTGTCTGTGGTAGATTGTACATGGTCTGTGGTAGATTGTACACGATCTATGGTAATTATACACAGTCTCCGGAAGATTGTACACGGTCTGTGGTAGATTATACATGGTCAGTTGAAGACTGTACACAGTCTATGGAAGATTATACGTGGATTGTGGTAGATTGTACATGGTCTGTAGAAGATTGTACGTGGTCTGTGTTAGATTGTTCATGGTCTGTGGCAGATAGTACATGGTTTGTGGTAGATTGTATCGAGTCTGTTATAGATTGTACACCGTCTGTGGTTGATTGTACACGGTCTGTGGTAGATTGTACAAAATCTGTGGTAGATTGTAGATGGTTTGTTGTAGATTGTACCCAGTCTGTGGGAGATTGTAAACAGTCTGTTATAGATTGTACACCCTCTTTGGTTGATTGTACTTGGTCTGTGGTAGATTGTACAACATCTGCGGTAAATTGTAGATGGTCTGTCGAAGATTGTATATGGTCTGTGGTAGATTGTACACGGTCTGTGGAAGATTGTACACTTTCGATGATAGTTTGTACAAGGTCTGTGGTAGATTGTACATGGTCTGTGGTAGATTGTACGCGGTCTGTGGAAGATTGTACACCATCTGTGGCAGATTGTACATGGTTTGTGATAGATTGTACACTGTCTTGGAAGATTGTACACCGTCTGTGGCAGATTGTACACGGTTTGTGATAGATTGTATGCTGTCTGTGGAAGATTGTACATGGTCTGCGGTAGATTGTACATGGTCTGCGGTAGATTGTACACAGTCTGTTGTAGATTACACACGGTCTGTGGAAGATTGTACACAGTCTGTGTTAGATTGTACACGGTCAGTGGTAGACTGTACATGGTCTGTGGAAGATTGTACACAGTCTGTGGTAGATTGTGCACAGACTGTGGTAGATTGTACACTGTCTGTGTTAGATTTTACACAGTCTGTGGTAGATTGTACATGGCCTGTTATAGGTTGTACAACATCTGTGGTAGGTTGTACATGGTCTGTGGTAGGTTGTTCAAAATCTGTGGTAGATTGTAGATGGTCTGTTGAAGATCGCACATGTTCTGTGGTAGATTGTACACAGTTTGTGGAAGATTGTACACTGACTATGGTAGATTTTACAAGGTATGTGGTAGACTGTACATGGTCTGTGGCAGATTGTACAACATCTGTGGTACATTGTAGATGGTCTGTTGAAGATCGTACATGGTCTGTGGTAGATTGTACACAGTTTGTGGAAGATTGTACACTGTCTATGGTAGATTTTACAAGGTCTGTGGTAGATTGTACGTGATCTGTCGTAGATTGTACATGGTCTGTGTTAGATTGTACACGGTCTGTGAAAGATTGTACACGGTCTGTGGAAGATTGTACACTATCGATGGTAGATTTTACAAGGTCTGTGGTAGATTGTACATGGTCTGTCGTAGATTGCACATTGTCTGTGGAACCTTGAACATGGTCTGTTATCGATTGTACAACATCTGTGGTAGATTGTACACGGTCTGTGGCAGATTGTACAACATCTGATGTAGATAGTAGATGGTCCATTGAAGATCGTACATGGTCTGTGGTAGATTGTACACAGTTTGTGGAAGGTTGTACACTGTCTATGGTAGATTTTACAAGGTCTGTGGTAGATTGTACGCAGTCAGTGTTATATTGTACACAGTCTGTGGAAGATTGTACACTGCAAATGGTATATTTTAAAAGGTCTGTGGTAGATTGTACATGGTCTGTTGCAGATTGTACATGGTCTGTGGAAGCTTGTACGCAGTCTGTGGAAGATTGTACATGGTCTGTGGAAGTTTGTACATGGTCTGTGGTAGATTGTACATAGTCTGTGATGGATTGTACAGTCTGTGGTAGATTGTACATGGTCTGTGGAAGATTGTACAGAGTCTGTGGAAGATTGTACATGATCTGTGAAAGATTGTATACTGTCTGTGGTAGATTGAACATGGTCTGTGGAAGAATACACACGGTCTGTGGTAAATTTTGCAAGGTCTGTTGTAGATTGTACACCATCTGTGGTAGATTGTACACAGTCTGTGGTAGATTGTATACTATCTGTGGTAGATTGTACACAGTCTCTGGAAGATTGTACAGGGTCTGTGGTAGATTATACATGGTCAGTCGAAGATTATACACAGGCTGTGGAAGATTGTACATGGTCTGTGGTAAATTGTACATGATCTGTAGAAGATTGTATAAAGTCTGTGGTAGATTGTACACGGACTGTGGAACATTGTATGTGGTCTGTGGTAGATAGTACATGGTCTGTGGAAGATTGGACAAAGTCTGTGGTAGATTGTACATGGTCTGTGGTAGATTGTACCCAGTCTGTGGAAGATTGTACACAGTCTGTGGTAGATTTTACACAGTCTGTGGTAGATAGTACACAGTGTGTGAAATATTGTACAGTGTCTGTGAAAGACGTACACAGTCTGTTGTAGATTGTTCATGGTCTGTGGCAGATTGTACACAGTCTGTTGTAGATCGTAAATGGTCTGTGGAAGATTGTACACTGTCTGTGGAAGATTGTACATGGTCTGTGCAAGAGTGTATGTGGCGTGTGTTAGATTGTACATGGTCGGTTGAAAATTGTACATGGTCTGTGGTAGATTGTACATGGCCTGTGCAAAAGTGTACGTGGTCGGTGGAAGATTGTACATGGTCTGTGGAAGATTGGCAAGGGCTGTGGTAGATTGTACATGGACTGTGGTAGATTGTACATGGTCTGTGGAAGATTGGGCAAGGGCTGTGGTAGATTGTACATGGGCTGTGGTAGATTGTACATGATCTGTGGCAGATTGTACATGGTTCTGTCGTAGATTGTCCACTTTCTGCAGTTGATTGTACATAGTCTGTAAAAGATTGTACACGGTCTGTGGTAGATTGTACATGGTCTGCGATAGATTGTACACTTTCTGCAGTAGATTGTACAAAAATCTGCGATAGATTGTACACAGTCTGTAGTAGATTGTACACGGTCTGTGGATGATTGTACAGAGTCTGTGGATGATTGTACATGGTATGTGGAAGATTGTATACTGTCTGTGGTAGATTGTACATGGTCTGTGGTAAATTATACACGGGAAAAAAACATTAGTGGGAGTGGTATATTGACCTCCAAACAGTAAGGTGGAGGTTGGGGATGGCATTAAAAGGGAATTAAAGAAACGTGCTATAAGGGCACAGTAGTCATCATGGGTGACTTTAATCTACATATAGATTGGGCTAACCAAATTAGTAACAATACTGTGGAGGAGGAATTCCTGGAGTGTTTACGGGATGGTTTCCTGGACCAATATGTCGAGGAACCAACCAGAGATCAGGCCATCTTAGACTGGGTATTATGTAACGAGAAAGGATTAATTAGCAATCTTGTTGTATGAGGCCCCTTGGGTCGGAGCGATCGTAATATGATCGAATTCTTCATTAAGATGGAGAATGAAGTAGTTGACTCAGAAACTAGAGTCCTCAATTTAAATAAAGGAAACTACGATGGTCTGAGGAGCGAGTTGGGTAGGATTGATTGGGGAATGGCACGCAAAGGGTTGACGGTGGATAGGCAATGGCAAACATTCAAAGACTGAATGGATCAACTACAGAAGTTGTTCATCCCAGTTTGGCATAAAAATAAAACAAAAAAGGTGACTCATCCGTGGCTAACAGGGGAAATTAGGGATAGCATAAGATCCAAGGAGAGGACATACAAATTGGCCAGAAAAAGCAATAATCCTGAGGATTGGGAGCAGTTCAGGATTCAACAAAGGAGGACAAAGGGATTAATTAAGAAAGGGAAAATAGAATATGAGAGTAAGCTTACAGGGAACATAAAAACTGACTGTAAAAGCTTTTATAGATAAGTGAAGAGAAAAAGATTGGTGAAGTTAAGAGTAGGTCCCTTGCTGTCAGAATCGCGGGAATTTATAATGTGGAACAAAGAAATGGCAGACCAATTAAATACATATTTTGGTTCTGTCTTCACAAAGGAGGACACAAATAACCTCCCAGAAATACCGGGGAACATAGTGTCTGATGAAAGGGTGGAACTGAAAGAAATCAGTATTTGTAGGGAAATGGTGTGAAGAAAATTGATGGGACTGAAGGCCGATAAATCCCCAGGGCCGTATAATCTGCATCCCAGGGTACTTAAGGAAGTGGCCCTAGAAATAGTAGATGCATTGCTGGTCATCTTCCAGAACTCAACAGACTCTGGAACAGTACCCATGGATTGGAGGGTAGCTAATGTTACCCCACTATTCAAAAAAGGTGGCAGAAAAAAAGTGGGGAATTATACACCGGTAAGCCTGACATCGGTAGTGGGGGAAATGTTAGAGTCCATCATAAAAGATGTAATAGCATAGCACTTGGAAAGCAGTGACAGGATCGGACAAAGTCAACATGGATTTACAAAAGGTAAATCATGCTTGACTAATCTACTGGAATTTTTTGAGGATGTAACTGGTTAAATAGATAAGGGAGAACCAGTGGATGTGGTGTATTTGGACTTTCAGAAGACTTTCGATAAGGTCCCACATAAGAGATTAGCGTTCAAAATTAAGGCACATGGGATTGGGGGCAAGGTATTGACTTGGATAGAGAACTGGTTGGCGGACAGAAAGCAAAGTGTTGGAATAAATGGGTTGTTTTCCGAGTGGCAGGCAGTGACTAGTGGGCTACCGCAAGGATCAGTCCTAGGACCCCAGCTGTTCACAATATATATTAATGATCTGGATGAGGGAATTGGATGTAATATCTCCAAATTTGCAGATGACACAAAGCTGGGTGGGAGGGTATGCTGTGCGGAGGATGTCATGAAACTCCAGTACGATTTGGACAGGTTAGTTGATTGGGCAGAAACATGGCAAATGCACTATAATGTGGATAAATGTGAGGTTATCCACTTTGGTGGCAAAAACAGGAAGGCAGATTATTATTTGAATGGCAAAGATTGGGAGAAGGGGAAGTGCAAAGAGACCTGGGTGTTCTTGTGCACCAGTCGCTGAAGGTAAGCATGCAGGTGCAGCAGGCGGTTAAGAAGGCAAATGGTGTGTTGGCCTTTGTAGCAAGAGGGTTCGAGTACAGGAACAAGGATGTCTTGCTACAGTTGCACGGGGCCTTGGTGAGACGACACCTTGAGTATTGTGTGCAGTTTTGGTCGCCTTATCTGAGGAAGGACGTTCTTGCCATGGAAGGAGTGCAGCGAAGATTCACCAGGCTGATACCTGGGATGGCAGGAATGACGTATGAGGAGAGATTGTGTCGATTGGGCTTATACTCACTGGAGTTTAGAAGATTGAGAGGGGATCTCATCGAAACCTATAAAATTCTGTCAGGCCTGGACAGACTAGATGCTGGAAGGATGTTCCCGATGGTCAGGGAGTCCAGAACCAGGGGTCATAGTCTAAGGATAAGGGGTAGGACATTTCGGACTGAAATGAGGAGGAATTTCTTCACCCAAAGAGTGGTGAACCTGTGGAATTCTCTGCCACAGAGAGCGGTGGAGGCCAGTTCATTAAATATATTCAAGAAAGAGTTGGATATATTTCTTAAGGCTAAAGGGATCAATGGATATGGGGAGAAGGCAGGGACAGGGTACTGAATTTGAATGATCAGCCATGATCTCATTGAATGGCGGAGCAGGCTCGAAGGGCCGAATGGCCTAATCCTGCTCCTATCTTCTATGTTTCTATGTTTCTATGTCTCTGGAAGATTGTACATGGTCTGTGGTAGATTATATATGGCCAGTTGAAGACTGTACACAGTCTGTGGAAGATTGTACATGGTCTGTGGTAGATTGTACATGGTCTGTAGAAGATTGTACATGGTCTGTGTTAGATTATACACTGTCTGTGGAACAATGTATGTGGTCTGTGGTAGATTGTACATGGTCTGTGGAAGATTGGACAAGGGCTGTGGTAGATTGTACATGGTCTGTGGCAGATTGTAGATGGTTTGTGCAAGGGTGTACGTGGTCTTTGCTAGATTGTACATGGTCTGTGGAAGATTGCACATGGTCTGTGGTAGATTGTACACTTTCTGCAGTAGATTGTACATAGTCTGTGGTAGATTGTAGACGGTCTGTCGAAGATCGTACATAGTCTGTGGTAGATTGTAGACGACCTGTCGAAGATCGTACATCGTCTGTGGTAGATTGTACACGGTCTGTGGAACATTGTATTTGGTCTGTGGAAGATTGGACAATGTCTGTTGTAGATTGTACACGGTCTGTGTTAGATTGTACACAGTCTGTGGAAGATTGTACACTGCAAATGGTAGATTTTACAAGGTCTGTGGTAGAGTGTACGTGGTCTGTGGTAGATTTTACATGGCCTGTGGAAGATTGGCAAGGGGCTGTGGTAAAATGTACATGGTCTGTGGAAGATTGGGCAAGGGCTGTGGTAGATTGTACATGGACTGTGGTAGATTGTACATGATCTGTGGTAGAATGTACATGGTCTGTGGTAGATTGTACAATTTCTGCAGTTGATTGTACATAGTCTGTAAAAGATTGTACACGGTCTGTGGTAGAATGTACATGGTCTGTGGAAGATTGTACAGAGTCTGTGGAAGATTGTATATGGTCTGTGGAAGATTGTATATTGCCTGTGGTAGATTGTATACTGTCTGTGGTAGATTGTACATGGTCTGTGGTAGATTATACATGGTCTGTGGTAGATTGTACACGGTCTGTGGTAGATTGTACATGATCTATGGTAATTATACACGGTCTCCAGAAGATTGTACACGGTCTGTGGTAGATTATACATGGACAGTTGAAGATGGTACACAGTCTATGGAAGATTGTACGTGGTCTGTGGTAGATTGTACATGGTCTGTAGAAGATTGTACGTGGTCTGTGGTAGATTGTACACTGTTTGTGGAACAATGTATGTGGTCTGTGGTAGATTGTATATGGTCTGTGGAAGATTGGACAAGGGCTGTGGTAGATTGTTCATGGTCTGTGGCAGATAGTGCATGGTTTGTGGTAGATTGTATCCAGTCTGTGGAAGATTGTACATGGTCTGTTATAGATTGTACACCATCTGTTGTAGATTGTACACAGTCTGTGGTAGATGGTACAACATCTGTGGTAGATTGTAGATGGTTTGTGGTAGATTGTACCCAGTCTGTGGGAGATTGTAAACAGTCTGTTATAGATTGTACACCATCTGTGGTAGATTGTACATGATCTGTGGTAGATTGTACATGGTCTGTGGTAGATTGTACACCGTCTGTTTTAGATTTGTACAATGTCTGTGGTAGATTGTACATGGGCTGTCATAGATCATACACGTTCTGTGGTAGATTGAACACGGTCTGTGGAAGATTGTTCACTTTCGATGATAGATTGTACAAGGTCTGTGGTAGATTGTACATGGTCTGTGGTAGATTGTACGCAGTCTGTGGAAGATTGTACACCGTCTGTGGCAGATTGTACATGGTTTGTGATAGATTGTACACTGTCTTGGAAGATTGTACACCGTCTGTGGCAGATTGTACACGGTTTGTGATAGATTGTACACTGCCTGTGGAAGAATGTACATGGTTTGCGGTAGATTGTACATGGTCTGCGGTAGATTGTACACAATCAGTTGTAGATTACACATGGTCTGTGGTAGATTGTACACAGTCTGTGTTAGATTGTACATGGTCAGTGGTAGACTGTACATGGTCTGTGGAAGATTTTACACTGTCTATGGTAGATTTTACAAGGTCTGTGGTAGACTGTACATGGTCTGTGGCAGATTGTACAACATCTGTGGTACATTGTAGATGGTCTGTCAAAGGTCGTACATGGTCTGTGGTAGATTGGACACAGTTTGTGGAAGATTGTACACTGTCTATGGTAGATATTACAAGGTCTGTGGTAGATTCTACATGGTCTGTCGTAGGTTGTACATGGTCTGTGTTAGATGGTACACGGTCTGTGGAAGATTGTACACGGCCTGTGGAAGATTGTACACTGTCTATGGTAGATTTTACAAGGTCTGTGGTAGATTGTACACGGTCTGTGGAAGATTGTACACTGTCTATGGTAGATTTTACAAGGTCTGTGGTAGATTGTACATGGTCTGTCGTAGATTGTACATGGTCTGTGGAAGCTTGTACATAGTCTGTGAAAGATTGTACACGGTCTGTGTTAGATTATACACGGTCTGTGGTAGATTGTACACGGTATGTGGAAGACTGTACAGAGTCTGTGGAAGATTTGTACATGGTCTGTGGAAGATTGGATACTGTCTGTGGAAGATTATACATTGTCTGTGGTAGATTTTACAAGGTCTGTGGTAGATTGTACATGGTCTGAGGTAGATTGTACACAGTCTGTGGTAGATTGTACACGGTCTGTGGTAGATTGTATACAGTCTCTGGAAGATTGTACATGGTTTGTGGTAGATTGTATCCTGTCTGTGGAATATTGTACATGGTCTGTTACAGATTGTACAACATCTGTGGTAGATTGTACAACATCTGAGGTAGATTGTAGATGGTACCTTGATGATCGTACATGGTCTGTGGTAGATTGTACAGAGTTTGTGGAAGATTTTACATGGTCTGTGTTAGATTGTACACTTTCTGCCGTAGATTGTACATAGTCTGCGATAGATTTTACACAGTCTGTGGTAGATGGTACAGAGTCTGTGGAAGATTGTACATGGTCTGTGGAAGATTGTATACTGTCTGTGGTAGCTTGTATACTGTCTGTGGTAGATTGTACAGTGTCTGTGGTAGGTTGTACATGGTCTGTGGTAGATTATACATGGTCTGTGGTAGATTGTACACGGTCTGTGGAAATTGTACACAATCTGTAGTAAATTATACATGGTCTTTGGAAGATTGTAGACGGTCTGTCAAAGATCGTACATGATCTGTTGTAGATTCTACATGGTCTGTGGTAGATTGCACACAATCTGTCGTAGTTTGTACAATGTCTGTGGTAGATTGTACACGGGCTATCGTAGATCATACATGTTTTGTGGTAGATTGTACACGGTCTGCAGAAGATTGTACACTTTCGATGATAGATTGTACAAGGTCTGTGGTAGATTGTACATGGTCTGTGGTAGATTGTACGTGGTCTGTGGAAGATTGTACACCGTCTGTGGCAGATTGTACACAGTTTGTGATAGATTGTGCACTGCCTGTGGAAGAATGTACATGGTCTGCGGTAGATTGTACACGGATAGTGATAGATTGTACGCTGTCTGTGGAAGATTGTACATGGTCTGTGGTAGATTGTACATGGTCTGTGGAAGATTGTACATGGGCTGTGGAAGATTGTACGCAGTCGACTGTAGATTGTACATGGTCAGTGGTAGATTGTACATGGTTTGTGGAAGATTGAACACGATCTGTGGTAGATTGTACACGGTCTGTGGTAGATTGTACATGGTCTGTAGTAGATTGTGTACAGTCTCTGGTAGATTGTACATGGTCTTCTGAAGATTGTACCCTGTCTGTGTTAGATTGTGCACTGTCTGTGGAAGATTGTACATGGTCTGTGGTAGATTGCACATGGTCTGTGGTAGATTGTATACAGTCTCTGGTAGATTGTACATAGTCTGTGGGAGATTGTACACAGTCTGTGGAAGATTGTACACAGTCTGTGGAAGATTGTACATGGGCTGTGGAAGATTGTACACAGTCGACTGTAGATTGTACATGGTCAGTGGTAGATTGTACATGGTTTGTGGAAGATTGAACACGATCTGTGGTAGATTGTACACAGTCTGTGGTAGATTGTACATGGTCTGTAGTAGATTGTGTACAGTCTCTGGCAGATTGTACATGGTCTGCTGAAGATTGTACCCTGTCTGTGTTAGATTGTGCACTGTCTGTGGAAGATTGTACATGGTCTGTGGTAGATTGTATACAGTCTCTGGTAGATTGTACATAGTCTGTGGAAGATTGTACACAGTCTGTGGAAGATTGTACACAGTCTGTGGAAGATTGTACACAGTCTGTGGAAGATTGTACACAGTCTGTGGAAGATTGTACACAGTCTGTGGAAGATTGTACATGGCCTGTGGTAGATTATAGCTGGTCAGTTAAAGATTGTACCCATTCTGTGGAAGACTGTATATGGTCTGTAGTAGATTGTACACGGTCTGTGGTAGATTGTACACAGTCTGTAGAAGATTGTACGTGGTCTGTGGTAGATTGTACATGGTGTGTGGAACATTGTATGTGGTCTGTGATAGATTGTGCATAGTCTGTGGAAGATTGGACAAGGGCTGTGGTAGATTGTACATGGTCTGTGGTAGATTGTACTGGTTAGTGGTAGATTGTACACAGTCTGTGGATGATTGTACACGGTCTGTTATAGATTGTACATGGTCTGTGGCAGATTGTACACCGTGTTTGGTAGATTGCACAACATCTGTGGTAGGTTGTAGACAGTCTGTCGTAGATCATACATGGTCTGTGGTGGATTGTACACAGTCTGTGGTAGATTGTACCCGGTCAGTGGATCATTGTGCACGGTCTGTAGTACATTGTCTGTGGTAGATTGTACATGGTTTGTGATAGAATGTACATGGTCTGTGGAAGATTGTACACATTCTGTGGCAGATGGTGCAAGGTTTGTTATAGATTGTACACTGTCTGTGGAAGATTGTACATGGTCTGTGTTAGATTGTACATGGTCTGTGGAAGATTGTACACAGTCTACTGTAGATTGTACATGGTTTGTGGATGTCACCGAGGCCGTGCATTCACGGGGCCGTTTTGCTAGGGTTTTCGGTAGTGTACCCAAGTGCAGGAAACCTATCCAAGGACTCGAGACCGGGTAGAACTCGAAAGAAGATTCACTTGAGACTCGAAAACATAGAGACATATTAACACTCGAAAAAGGAGATTCCTTGAAACTCAAAAACACAGAGACTCGAAAGAGCTGCAGGCAGGCAAACCCAGGACTGAGAAAAGAGGACAGGAAACAGGAAGCTTAAATACAGGCCAGAGTGGTCACGTGACATAATTAATCAAATGAGACAGGAGACAAATACATTAACAAGACACAGCTGAGGCCAGAGGCATAGAGGACAAGACAAGGACCAAAAACAAACAACTTTATTAACTAGCCTAATTACTCTGATGAGATCAATTACTCAAGAAACAGGTGAGGAGAGGGCCCAAAGGCACAGCAACAGCACACCGAAGCCTCAAAAACTGCCCTCAGGCGGCGAGCAGAGGGAAGTGCCGCTGAAGCCGTTACAGTATCCCCCCCCCTTTTAGGGACGGCACCTGACGTCCCTTAAGCCTAAGATGATCCCAATCTTATTTATTCTTTTTTTTTTTCTTTATACTTTATTTTTAGCGAGACTCGAGAATTAAACACAAAAAACACAGTGGGAGCTCGGGAGCGCTCGAGAGTTCAACAGCACAAAACACAGCAAAAGCCCAAATATTTGCCCAAGATAACTTGAGAGTTTATCTTGTGCAGGAGAGCTTGAAAGTTTAACTTGTCCAGGAGAGCTTGAGAGGGTATCTTGTCCAGGAGAGCTCGAAAGTTTAACTTGTCCAGGAGAACTTGAGAGTCCATCTTGTCCAGGAGAACTCGAGAGTTTATCTAGGAGAGCTCGAAAGTTTCTTATCCAGGGGAGCTCGAGAACTTAACTTGCCCAGGGGAACGTAAGAATATCTTACCCAGTAGAGCTCGAAAGTTTCTTATCCAGGGGAGCTCGAAAGTTTATCGATACCAAAGCCGAAGAGTTTGAGAGTTTATTTTGTCCAGGAGAGCTCGAAAGTTTGCTTAATTTGCCCAGGAGAACTGGAAAACTCCTTTTCTTACTTTTCTTCACTCTTTATCTTGTCCGGGAGAACACGAAAGTTTAACTTGTCCAGGAGAACTTGAGAGGTTATCTTGTCCAGGACAGCTCGAAAATTTAACTTGTCCAGAAGAACTTGAGAGTATCTTATCCAGGAGAGCTCGAAAGTTTATCTTGTCCAGGAGAACACGAAAGTTTATCTTGTCCAGGAGAGCTCGAAAATTAAACTTGTCCAAACCAGGAGGGTAGCAAACACAGCGGGGGTCTTCCTCCTAGGAGACTCGAAAAATATACACAAAAACACAGCGGGGAGTCCTCTTCCTAGGAGACCAAACATTTGCCCAAGAGTGCTCGAGAGTTTATCGGTACAAAATAGGACAAGTTGAAAATTTAACTTGCCCGGGAGAACTTGAAAACCTAACTTTTCTAGGAGAACTTGAAAGCTTAATTTGCCCAGGAGAACTTGAAAACCTAACTTTACTAGGAGAACTTGAAAGCTTAATTTGCCCAGAAGAACTTGAAAACCTAACTTCTCTAGGAGAACTTGAAAGCTTAACACGATGAAGGTCCAGCAGACTTGAAAGTTCACTTGAATTTAACATAGGAGACTTGAAAGTTCACTCGAAAATTTAACACAACGAAGGCCGAGGAAACTTGGAAGTTAAAACACTGAAAGTCCAGGAAATTTGAAAGTTCACTCAAAAGTTTAACACTATGAAGGCCCAGGAAGCTTGAGAGTTGACTTGAGAATTTAACACAGTAGAAGGCCAGGAAGCTTGAGAGTTAAACACAATGAAGGTCCAGTAGACTTGAAATTTCACTCGAAAATTTAACACACAGGGGGTCTTCTTCCTAGGAGACTCAAAAATTAAACACAGACACAGCGGGGAGTCTTCGTCCTAGGAGACCAAATATTTGCCCAAGAGAGCTCCAAAAATTAACTCGAGAGTTTCAAACCTTGGCTGGTTGGTTTCTGCTGGGTCCATGTATGGCTCAGTCCTACTGTCACCGAGGCCGTGCATTCACGGGGCCGTTTTGCTAGGGTTTTCGGTAGTGGACCCAAGTGCAGGAAACCTATCCAAGGACTCGAGACCGGGTAGAACTCGAAAGAAGATTCACTTGAGACTCGAAAACATAGAGACATAGTAACACTCGAAAGGAGATTCCTTGAAACTCAAAAACACAGAGAGACTCGAAAGAGCTGCAGGCAGGCGAACCCAGGCCTGAGAAAAGAGGACAGGAAACAGGAAGCTTAAATACAGGCCAGAGTGGTCACGTGACATAATTAATCAAATGAGACAGGAGACAAATACATTCTTTCGTGACCGGTGGGCGCCGCGGGGACTGGAGTGCATTGTTAATCGGGACAACCAAATTTTAATTTGATTGGTGGAGGGTTATTTAAAAGGGTAATTGGGTTGTTGTCACCTTATTTGTGAAATTGTTTCTTTTTTATTTGGGTCCAATGAAAAGAGAGGAGACAAATACATTCTTTCATGACCGGTGGGCGCCGCGGGGACTGGAGTGCATTGTTAATCGGGACAACCAAATTTTAATTTGATTGGTGGAGGGTTATTTAAAAGGGTAATTGGGTTTCTGTCACCTTATTTGTGAAATTGTTTCTTTTGTTTCGTCCAATGAAAAGAGAGGAGACAAATACATTCTTTCATGACCAGTGGGCGCCGCGGGGACTGGAGTGCATTGTTAATCGGGACAACCAAATTTTAATTTGATTGGTGGAGGGTTATTTAAAAGGGTAATTGGGTTTTGTCACCTTATTTGTGAAATTGTTTCTTTTGTTTGGTCCAATGAAAAGAGAGGAGACAAATACATTAACAAGACACAGGTGAGGCCAGAGGCATAGAGGACAAGACAAGGACAAGACAAGGACAAACACACAACTTTATTCATTCTCTGCCTTGCTGTCTGTGGTGCTGGTTGGAGCTGCAGCAGAGTGGAAAGTGGTGGTCGCCTTGACCAGGGAGTGGAGGGGAAGGAGAGACCCCAGGCCACCACTACTACAAACCAGCAACAATCTACAACTGAGGTGCCTGGAGAGAGAAGAGGAGAGGGAAAAAGGAGGCCAACATCGACAAGAGGAGACGCTTTTCCACCACTGCCTCCCCAAATAGGCCTCCATTCCAGGAGAGGGGAGAGGAGCAGCACTCAACACCCACTACTTGGAAGGAGGGTAGGAACAACTTCTTTTTTATTGAACTTCTGCAGGTGGGTGTCATTCGGTGCATTCCCCAAAAGACTTTGTATTGTGGGTGGGGGGAGGAAAGAAGACCGGCCGGAAGACCAAGGTGTGTCTGTGTGTGCATGTGTGTGGCTCTTGCAGTTTACTAGGCCACGCACACCACTAATAAGCGCCCCTTTCATTGCCTGGCCTGGGATAGCTGGAGCTGCCTAGCTGAAGCCTTTCAGTACATCGCGAAGACCTGGTGTGGGGCTGAGCCTGGGCATTCTTCAGCTTTCCCAGGTGAAGACATCTTCTCCCACTGCCTGAAGACCACCCACAGAGACTTTATTTATTTCCATCGGGGAGTGCACCCCCTGCTGACACCCACCCACCTACCATCCTGAGTGGCGCCCCTGCCTTTGCGGCCTCCCTCCTTCCCACCCCCTCCCCTCTCTTTGTCTCTCTCTCTCTGTCTCTCAGGAGGCACCACTTTTTTTCAAACTTTTTACTAATTGCCACTTGAGCAGAGGGGAGAAGGCCCCTCTCCCAATTCCAATCAACAAGGGGAGAGGTGGGCCTTTAGTTTAACAGCTCCCTCTGCTCAAGGGAAGACTTAAATTTTCCGGAGGCCATTAAAATCGTAAGGCCTGTGACTTGGGGTGGGTGTAGCTTTTTCTTTTAAAAAGAACCACCCCATAATGGCGACTACATCTTCGCCGGTGGCGGGGTCAGCCAGGACGTATGCGGGAGTGGCAGCCACAGCCACAGCTGCTCCCGCTTCTTCTGCTGCCCCATCACCTTTTAGATTAATTACAAAAAAGCTTGGGGTGAAGAGCTACACCCACACCACCATGACAATTGAGGCATGCGTAAAGGCCATGGCTGGGGTTGTCGGCCCTTCAGCCATCCTCGCCACCTCAAAAATGTACGGGAAGGCTGTGTTCTTCCTGGGGTCGAAGCGGGCAGTGTCCCTGGCCGTCACCAAGGGGCTCACCATGGGCGGGACCTTCCTGCCGGTGGATCCTGTTGAGGCCACCGCGCGGAGGATCGTTATTTCCAACGTCCTGCCCTATATTTCTGGTGAGCTCCTCCTCCCCCACGGAGTTGGTCGGGGCAGACGAGGGTGGGAGGGGCCTCGTGCCTGTGGCCGCCGCCACCGTGGCGGAAGCTCCGATACTTGCGGCCGGGCTCGGGCCCGAGGAACCCGACGAACCTGCTCCGCCGGAGGGAGCGGAGGAGGAGGCCCCTGCAGGCATGGAGGTCTCCCTCGCTCCCTCTGCGCTAAAAAGAAGGCGCGACCCCCTGGAAGAGGAGGAGGAAGGTCCCTCCGATCAAGGGGAGTCGCCGCCCGCCACGGGTACTGCGCCCCCCCCCACCGCTGTCACCATCACCGGCGATCGGCAGGGGTCGCCTGTCCCTCGGGAGGCTGAGGCAGATGTGTCTGTCCAGCACGTGCCTCCCGGGGATGGGGACGAGGCCCTGCCCGTGGGGGGGGTCGCGGAACAACCCGCGGCAGAAATAGACGTTCTTTCAATGCCGTTACCCCTCGACGGGTCGGGCGGCCTAGGGTCTGGGTCGGGCGAGTTCGAGGAAAGTGAGCTCGCCCAAAGTGACCCAGACATTTCCCAGGGGCTGCTCGACCTGGTCGAGGTTTTAGCTGAGGACACCCCATCTGCTGGGTCGGAGGCCAGTGGCGGGGAAGAGGAAGGCCCTCTGACTGTGTCTCTGGTGCCGGACGTCTTGGAGGAATTCAGTTTTGTTTTTTCTCCGATTTCTCCGGCGTCTGAGGTGGAGGGGGGCTCCGAACCGTCGCCGTCTTCTGGTCCGGCACCCCCAGAGGAGCCCAGGGAGGATTCCTCTGCCACCGATCCTGGGGGTGGGATCCGGGCAGAGGCAGGGCCGGCTATTGCGGCCGAGCCGTTTGCTGCGCACTGCGCGACGGACGGGTCGGTTGCCGGTGACGACCCCCCGGAGGAGGACGGGGACTCGGTGATGGGCACGGAGGATGAGTTGGATTCCATCGCCGACGAGGCGATGGATGACCTCATGCCCCTCGCCGAGTCTCCCCTCATTCCCGTCGGGGAACTCCGGGATTTTGTGGCCGTGTGCCAGGGTCATCCAAACAAGACCCGGCTGGCCCTCGCCAGGTGGTCGGAGCTGGCGCTGCTCATCGGGTCAGTCCGCGCCGCCGTCAAGACCATGGGCGCGGACACGGACGTGAGCCCGCTCGAGCTGCGTCGGCTCAGGTCGTTCCTCACTGGGCTGCTGAGGGAGTGGCGGTCGACTAGCGGCTGCGCTCCCTCCCCCCGTTAGTTGTAGGTAGAGGTTGCACTATGCTTCTGAGATGAAGATAACCATAGCCAGCCTCAACATCAATGGCAGCAGGGAGGCTCGCCACAGATTTAATAGCCTTTCGGTCCTTCGGGACGGGAAGTATGCGGTGTGCTTCCTGCAAGAAACCCACACCGTTCCGGGAGACGAGGCCACGTGGCTCCTGGAGTGGCAAGGAGGGGTCAACATGAGTCACCTCTCCAGTGTTTCCAGTGGGGTGGCTATCTTGTTGGCCCCGCATTTTCAGCCGGAGATCTTGGGGGTCAAGGAGCTCGTGCTGGGCCGCTTGCTCCAGGTCACCGTTCGCCTGGGGGGCGTGCCGTTCCATCTAGTGAACGTGTACGCCCCCGGGGCCGGTGCGCAGCAAGCGCGCTTCTTTGAAGAAGTGTCCACTCTTTTGGGCTCCATCGACGCGGGCGAGTGCGTCGTCCTCGGGGGGGATTTTAATTGTACCCTCGAGGCGAGGGACCGTACAGGTACCCAGCGGAGCCCGGCATCGGTGGGGAAGTTGAGGGACCTGGTCGGGTCCCTCGACTTGGTGGACGTCTGGCGTAATCTCCATCCCGACTCCAGCGCCTTCACTTTTGTGAGGTCTGGGGGAGGAGCGTCCAGGATCGACCGCCTCTACATTTCCCGGGCGTACGTCTCCTGCGTTCCGACGGCTTCCGTGGACCACCACCTGGTGTGGGCGGAGCTCGTGCCACCGCGCGCCGCCGGGGGGGGGTCCGCGTACTGGCACTTTAACAACCTGCTGCTGGAGGACGCGCGGTTCCGAGATTCGTTCGGTCGGTTCTGGGCCGGCTGGAGAAGGAAGCAGGGGGGCTTCCCCTCCTTGAGGCTATGGTGGGATGTGGGCAAGGCTCACATCCGTCTCTTCTGTCAGGAGTACGCGAAGGGGTCGACCAAGAGGCGGGAGGCCCGGGTCGGGCAGTTGGAGAAGGAGGTGCTCGACCTGGAGTCCCGTCTCGGTCAAGTCGCCGAGGACCCGGCCCTGCGGCTGGCGTACGAAGAGAAGAAGGGCGCGCTGAAGGACCTGCGGCTCGTCAGGTCCCGAGGCGCGTACGTGAGGTCGCGGATCCAGTTCCTGCGGGACCTGGACCGCGGCTCCCCCTTCTTCTACTCGCTGGAAAAAAGACGGGGGGGTCCGTAAGCAGCTTTTGGAGCTGCTGGCCGACGACGGATCTCCGGTCTCGGATCCGGAGGGAATCCGCGCGGAGACCCGCGCCTATTACGGGGCTCTGTTCTCTCCGGATCCGTCCAGCGAGGACGCGCGCGGAGTTTTGTGGGAGGACCTGCCGAAGGTCGGCCTGGAGGGCGCCGAAAAATTGGACGCTCCTCTGAGTTTGGAGGAGCTGTCTGGCGCCCTCCGCCAGCTCTCTAGGGGGAAGTCCCCGGGGCTGGACGGGCTGACCGTGGAGTTCCACAGGGCGTTCTGGGGCGTCCTGGGGGGCGACTACGTGCGGGTCCTGGGGGAATGTTTGGCGACCGGGGAGATGCCCCTCTCGTGGCGCAGGGCGGTGATCGTCCTGCTGCCTAAGAGGGGTGATCTCCGCCTCCTTAAGAACTGGCGCCCGGTCTCCCTCCTCAGCACCGATTATAAAATCTTTGCCAGGGCCATGTCTGTTCGCCTTGGCATCGTGCTGGCCCGCATGATCCATCCCGACCAGTCCTACACGGTCCCGGGCCGGACCATTCACGATAATATCCATCTGGTCCGGGACCTGGTCCACCATTCCCAGAGGGCTGGTCTGTCGGTCGCCTTCCTTTCCCTGGATCAGGAGAAGGCGTTCGACAGGGTGGATCACGAGTATCTTTTCGGGACTCTGCGCGCTTTCGGGTTCGGGACGCATTTTGTCGCCCGGATCCGACTTCTGTACGCTGCCGCGGAGTGTCTGATTAAAGTTAACGGGTCCTTGACGGCGCCCCTTCACTTCGGGCGGGGGGTGCGTCAGGGATGCCCCATGTCCGGCCAGTTATACGCCATTTGCGTGGAGCCTTTCCTGCGCCTCTTGCGGAAGAGGTTGGCGGGATTGGCTCTGCAAGGGCCGGGCGTGGAGGTGGTCCTCTCGGCTTACGCCGATGACGTGCTCCTCGTGGTCACGGATCCCGTTGACTTGCGGAGGATGCGGGAATGCCAGCAGATTTACTCGGACGCATCCTCCACCAGGATCAACTGGGGGAAATGTTCTGGACTCTTGGTGGGTCAGTGGCAGGTGGACTCTCTGCCGGAGGAGTTCAGGCCCTTCGCCTGGAGTACTACGCACCTCCTCTACTTGGGAGTCTACCTCAGCCCGGCCGAGGACGCCTGGCCGGCGAACTGGCACGAGCTGGAGGCCAAAGTCACCGCTCGCTTAGGACGCTGGACAGGATTGCTCCGAGTGTTGTCCTACAGGGGTCGGGCGTTGGTCATAAACCAACTGGTGGCCGCCATGTTGTGGTACCGGTTGGTTACTCTGACCCCCCCCCCTGCGTTTGTCGCCAGGATACAGAAGAAGCTCGTCGACTTCTTCTGGAACAACAGGATGCACTGGGTCGCTGCCGCGGTTCTGAGTCTCCCGCTTAGGGAGGGCGGTCAGGCGTTGGTGTGCCTCCGCACCCAGATTGCGACTTTCCGTCTTCGGACGCTGCAGAGATACCTGTACGTCGAGAATCCTCCAAGATGGTGTGCGCTGGCGACGTATTTTTTCCGCCAGCTGCACGGCCTCAATTACGACACGCAGCTCCTGTTTTTGGAGGGGAGCGGCAGGCGTGAGAGCCTGCGGGAGCTGCCTGTCTTTTACCAGGAACTACTATGGGTTTGGAATCACGTCGCCTCCAGGCGGAGCTCTCCCCCGTCAGGAGCGGCGGCTGTCCTCCGGGAGCCGCTGTTCAGGAATCCGCACCTCCACGTCCGCGAGTTCAGGTGGCTGGCGGAATGCAGGGCTGTGCCTGGCAGGGTGACTAGAGTCGGGGACCTACTCGATGGCGGAGGAGCGGGCTGGATGGCGCCAGAGGAGCTGGCGCGGCGCATGTCGTGGGACGACGTCCGGCTCGCGGTCAATGCCATCGGGGCGGTGAAAGCGATGCTGCCCCCCGGCGCCACGAGGTGCGTCAAGGCGGCTCGGGCACGTGGGGAGATCCCGTCCGAGCTTACTCCCGTTCGGATGGAATTCCTTATCGGCGCCTTGCCCCGAGACTCCCCTCGGGGATCGGCGCCTCACAACTTGAGCCGTCTCGAGGAAATACCCTCCGTGCTTTTTCATTCTGCGCGGAGGGGTTTCCTGTACGGGCTGCTCTTGCACACCTTCCACTTTGCCATCTTCGCCTGCCGTCCGGACATGCCGTGGCGTGCCGTTTTACCTCCGGACGGAGGCGGAGGTCCCCAATGGGGGGCTCTCTATGCGGGAGTCCTCCCTTGTTCTATCGGGGATTTGGCCTGGAGGGTGTTGCACAGAGCAGTTCCGTGCAATAGATTTTTAAGTAGGTTTACGGACTCCCAGACCGCCTGTTTGTTTTGCGGTCTGGAGGAGTCCGTCTTTCACGTTTACACGGGGTGTGAGAGGTTGCAGCCCCTCTTCCATTTTTTGAGGGGGCTGCTCCTCAAATTTTGGTTGCACTTCAGTCCCACGCTCCTGATCTACGGTCACCCCGTGCGGAGGGGAGCGGGCGGGTCGGAGGACCTCCTCGTGGGCCTGCTCCTGGGCCTGGCCAAGAAAGCCATCAATTGGTCCTGGCAGCGGGCGAGCGAGGGGGTCGTCCGACCGGATTGCCTCCCCCTCTTCCGTGGCCATGTTCGCGCCCAGGTGGCCCTAGAGATGGAGCACGCGGTGTCCGCCGGCACGCTCGAGCTCTTTCGTGACCGGTGGGCGCCGCGGGGACTGGAGTGCATTGTTAATCGGGACAACCAAATTTTATTTTAATTTGATTGGTGGAGGGCTATTTTAAAGGGTAATTGGGTTTTTTGTCACCTTATTTGTGAATTTGGTCGAATTAAAAGAGAGGGAGACAAATACATTAACAAGACACAGGTGAGGCCAGAGGCATAGAGGACAAGACAAGGACAAACACACAACTTTATTCATTCTCTGCCTTGCTGTCTGTGGTGCTGGTTGGAGCTGCAGCAGAGTGGAAAGTGGTGGTCGCCTTGACCAGGGAGTGGAGGGGAAGGAGAGACCCCAGGCCACCACTACTACAAACCAGCAACAATCTACAACTGAGGTGCCTGGAGAGAGAAGAGGAGAGGGAAAAAGGAGGCCAACATCGACAAGAGGAGACGCTTTTCCACCACTGCCTCCCCAAATAGGCCTCCATTCCAGGAGAGGGAGAGAGGGGAGAGGAGCAGCACTCAACACCCACTACTTGGAAGGAGGGTAGGAACAACTTCTTTTTTATTGAACTTCTGCAGGTGGGTGTCATTCGGTGCATTCCCCAAAAGACTTTGTATTGTGGGTGGGGGGAGGAAAGAAGACCGGCCGGAAGACCAAGGTGTGTCTGTGTGTGCGTGTGTGTGGCTCTTGCAGTTTACTAGGCCACGCACACCACTAATAAGCGCCCCTTTCATTGCCTGGCCTGGGATAGCTGGAGCTGCCTAGCTGAAGCCTTTCAGTACATCGCGAAGACCTGGTGTGGGGCTGAGCCTGGGCATTCTCCAGCTTTCCCAGGTGAAGACATCTTCTCCCACTGCCTGAAGACCACCCACAGAGACTTTATTTATTTCCATCGGGGAGTGCACCCCCTGCTGACACCCACCCACCTACCATCCTGAGTGGCGCCCCTGCCTTTGCGGCCTCCCTCCTTCCCACCCCCCCTCCCTCTCTTTGTCTCTCTCTCTCTGTCTCTCAGGAGGCACCACTTTTTTTCAAACGTTTTACTAATTGCCACTTGAGCAGAGGGGAGAAGGCCCCTCTCCCAATTCCAATCAACAAGGGGAGAGGTGGGCCTTTAGTTTAACAGCTCCCTCTGCTCAAGGGAAGACTTAAATTTTCCGGAGGCCATTAAAATCGTAAGGCCTGTGACTTGGGGTGGGTGTAGCTTTTTCTTTTAAAAAGAACTACCCCATAATGGCGACTACATCTTCGCCGGTGGCGGGGTCAGCCAGGACTTATGCGGGAGTGGCAGCCACAGCCACAGCTGCTCCCGCTTCTTCTGCTGCCCCATCACCTTTTAGATTAATTACAAAAAAGCTTGGGGTGAAGAGCTACACCCACACCACCATGACAATTGAGGCATGCGTAAAGGCCATGGCTGGGGTAGTCAGCCCTTCAGCCATCCTCGCCGCCTCAAAAATGTACGGGAAGGCTGTGTTCTTCCTGGGGTCGAAGCGGGCAGTGTCCCTGGCCGTCACCAAGGGGCTCACCGTGGGCGGGACCTTCCTGCCGGTGGATCCTGTTGAGGCCACCGCGCGGAGGATCGTTATTTCCAACGTCCCGCCCTATATTTCTGGTGAGCTCCTCCTCCCCCACGGAGTTGGTCGGGGCAGACGAGGGTGGGAGGGGCCTCGTGCCTGTGGCCGCCGCCACCGTGGCGGAAGCTCCGATACTTGCGGCCGGGCTCGGGCCCGAGGAACCCGACGACCCTGCTCCGCCGGAGGGAGCGGAGGAGGAGGCCCCTGCAGGCATGGAGGTCTCCCTCGCTCCCTCTGCGCTAAAAAGAAGGCGTGACCCCCTGGAAGAGGAGGAGGAAGGTCCCTCCGATCAAGGGGAGTCGCCGCCCACCACGGGTACTGCGCCCCCCCCCACCGCTGTCACCATCACCGGCGATCGGCAGGGGTCGCCTGTCCCTCGGGAGGCTGAGGCAGATGTGTCTGTCCAGCACGTGCCTCCCGGGGATGGGGACGAGGCCCTGCCCATGGGGGGGGTCGCGGAACAACCCGCGGCCGAAATATACGTTCTTTCAATGCCGTTACCCCTCGACGGTTCAGGCGGCCTGGGGTCTGGGTCGGGCGAGTTCGAGGAAAGTGAGCTCGCCCAAAGTGACCCAGACATTTCCCAGGGGCTGCTCGACCTGGTCGAGGTTTTAGCTGAGGACACCCCATCTGCTGGGTCGGAGGCCAGTGGCGGGGAAGAGGAAGGCCCTCTGACTGTGTCGCTGGCGCCGGACGTCTTGGAGGAATTCAGTTTTGTTTTTTCTCCGATTTCTCCGGTTGTTCCGGCGTCTGAGGTGGAGGGGGGCTCCGAACCGCCGCCGTCTTCTGGTCCGGCACCCCCAGAGGAGCCCAGGGAGGATTCGTCTGCCACCGATCCTGGGGGTGGGATCCGGGCAGAGGCAGGGCCGGCTATTGCGGCCGACCCGTTTGCTGCGCACTGCACGACGGATGGGTCGGTTGCCGGTGACGACCCCCCGGAGGAGGACGGGGACTCGGTGATGGGCACGGAGGATGAGTTGGATTCCATCGCCGACGAGGCGATGGATGACCTCGTGCCCCTCGCCGAGTCTCCCCTCATTCCCGTCGGGGAACTCCGGGATTTTGTGGCCGTGTGCCAGGGTCATCCAAACAAGACCCAGCTGGCCCTCGCCAGGTGGTCGGAGCTGGCGCTGCTCATCGGGTCAGTCCGCGCCGCCGTCAAGACCATGGGCGCGGACGCGGACGTGAGCCCGCTCGAGCTGCGTCGGCTCAGGTCGTTCCTCACTGGGCTGCTGAGGGAGTGGCGGTCGACTAGCGGCTGCGCTCCCTCCCCCCGTTAGTTGTAGGTAGAGGTTGCACTATGCTTCTGAGATGAAGATAACCATAGCCAGCCTCAACATCAATGGCAGCAGGGAGGCTCGCCACAGATTTAATAGCCTTTCAGTCCTTCGGGACGGGAAGTATGCGGTGTGCTTCCTGCAGGAAACCCACACCGTTCCGGGAGACGAGGCCACGTGGCTCCTGGAGTGGCAAGGAGGGGTCAGCATGAGTCACCTCTCCAGCATTTCCAGCGGGGTGGCTATCTTGCTGGCCCCGCATTTTCAGCCGGAGATCTTGGGGGTCAAGGAGCACGTGCCGGGCCGCTTGCTCCAGGTCACTGTTCGCCTGGGGGGCGTGCCACTCCATCTAGTAAACATGTACGCCCCTCAGGCCGGTGCGTAGCAAGTGCGCTTCTTTGAAGAAGTGTCCGCTCTTCTGGGCTCCATCGATGCGGGCAAGTGCGTCATCCTCGGCGGGGATTTTAACTGCACCCTCGAGGCGAGAGACCGTTCGGCCCCCCAGCGATGCCCGGCGGCAATGGAGAAGTTGAGGGACCTGGTCGGGTCCTTCAACTTGGTGGACGTCTGGCGACATCTCCACCCCGACTCCAGCGCCTTCACTTGCGTGAGGTCTGGAGGAGGATGGTCCAGAATCGACCGCCTTTATATGTCCCGGGCGTACGTCTCCTGCGTTCCGGCGGCTTCCATGTGGCCGGTGCCATGCACGGACCACCACCTGGTGTGGGTGGAGCTCGTTCCGCTGCGCGCGCGGATGGGGTCCGCGTACTGGCATTTTAACAACCTGCTGCTGGAGGACGCGCGGTTCCAGGATTCGTTTCGTCGGTTCTGGGCCGACTGGAGAAGGAAGCGGGGGGGCTTCCCCTCCTTGAGGCTATGGTGGGACGTGGTCAAGACTCATTTCCGTCTCTTCTGTCAGGAGTATGCGAAGGGGTCGACTAAGAGGCAGGAGGCCCGGGTCGGGCGGTTGGAGAAGGAGGTGCTCGACCTGGAGTCCCGTCTCGGTCAAGTCTTCAAGGACCCGGCCCTGCGGAAGGTGTACGAAGAGAAGAGGGGCGCGCTGAAGGACCTGCAGCTCGTCGGGTCCCGAGGCGCGTATGTGAGGTCGCGGATCCAGTTCCTGCGGGACCTGGACCGCGGCTCCCCCTTCTTCTACTCGCTGGAAAAAAGACAGGGGGTCCGTAAGCAGCTCTTGGGGCTGCTGGCCGACGACGGATCTCTGGTCTCGGATCCGGAGGGAATCAGCGCGGAGGCCTGCGCCTATTATGGGACTCTGTTCTCTCTGGATCCGTCCAGCGAGGATGTGCGCAGAGTTTTGTGGGAGGACCTGCCGAGGGTCGGCCTGGAGGGCGCCGAACAATTGGACACTCCTGAGTCTGGAGGAGCTGACCGGCGCCCTCCACCAGCTCTCCAGGGGAAAGTCCCCGGGGCTGGACGGGCTGACCGTGGAGTTCCACAGGGCGTTCTGGGACGTCTTGGGGGGCGACTACGCGCGGGTCCTGGGGGAAAGTTTGGCGACCGGGGAGATGCCCCTCTCTTGGTGCAGGGCGGTTATTGTCCTGCTGCCTAAGGAGGCGGAGATCGCCCTTCTTAAGAACTGGCGCCCGGTCTCCCTCCTCAGCACGGACTATAAAATTTTTGCCAGGGCCATGTCTGCTCGCCTTGGCGCCGTGCTGGCCCACATGATCCACCCCGACCAGTCCTACATGGTCCCCGGCCGGTCTATTCACGATAACATCCATCTGGTCCGGGACCTGGTCCACCATTCCCAGAGGGCTGGTCTGTCGGTCACCTTCCTTTCCCTGGATTAGGAGAAGGCATTCGACAGGGTGGATCACGAGTATCTCTTCGGGACTCTGCGCGCATTCGGGTTCGGGACGCATTTTGTCGCCCGGATCTGACTTCTGTACGCTGCCGCAGAGTGTCTGATTAAAGTTAACGGGTCCTTGACGGCGCCCCTTCGCTTTGGGAGGGGGCTGCGTCAGGGATGCCCCATGCCCGGTCAGTTATACGCCATTTGCGTAGAGCCTTTCCTGCGCCTCTTGCGGACGAGGTTGACGGGACTGGCTCTGCAAGGGCCGGGCGTGGAGGTGGTCCTCTCGGCTTACGCCGATGATGTGCTCCTCACGGTCATGGATCCCGCTGACTTGCGGAGGATGCGGGAATGCCAGCAGATTTACTCGGATGCATCCTCCGCCAAGATCAACTGGGAGAAATGTTCCGGACTCCTGGTGGGTCAGTGGCGGGTGGACTCCCTGCTGGAGGAGTTCAGGCCCTTCACCTGGAGCACCACGCACCTCCTCTACTTGGGAGTCTACCTCTGCCCTGCCGAGGACGCCTGGCCGGCGAACTGGCACGAGTTGGAGGCCAAAGTCGCCACTCGCCTAGGATGCTGGACAGGACTGCTCCGAGTGTTGTCCTACAGGGGTCGAGCGTTGGTCATAAACCAACTGGTGGCCGCCATGTTGTGGTACCGGTTGGTCACTCTGATCCCTCCCCCTGCTTTTGTCGCCAAGATACAGAAGAAACTCATCGACTTCTTCTGGGGCAAAAGGAGGCACTGGGTCTCTGCCACGGTTCTGAGTCTCCCGCTTAGGGAGGGCGGTCAGGCGCTGGTGTGCCTTCCCACCCAGGCTGCGACTTTCCATCTTCAGATGCTGCAGAGATACCTATACGTCGAGAATCCTCCGAGATGGTGTGCGCTGGTGACGTATTTTTTCCGCCAGCTGCACGGCCTCAATTACGACATGCAGCTCCTGTTTGTGAAAGTGGGCGGCACGCGTGCCAGCCTGCGGGAGCTGCCTGTCTTCTACCAGGAACTGCTATGGGTTTGGAACTACATCGCTTCCAGGTGGAGCTCTCCCCCGTCAGGAATGGCAGCTGTCCTTCGGGAGCCGCTGTTCAGGAATCCGCACCTCCACGTCCGCGGGTTCGGGTGGCTGGCGGAATGCAGGGCTGTGCCTGGCAAGGTGACTAGAGTCGGGGAACTGCTCGATGGCGGAGGAGCGGGCTGGATGGTGCCGGGGGAGTTGGCGTGGCGCATGTCTTGGGCCAACGTCCGGCTCGCGGTCAATGCCATCGAGTCGGTGAAAGCGATGCTGCACCCCGGCGCCACGAGATGTATCGAGGTGGCTCAAGCACGTGGGGCGATCCCGTCCGAGCTTTCCCCCATTTGGACGGAATTCTTTATCGGCGCCCAGCCCCGAAACCCCCCTCGGGAACCGGCGCCTCACAACTTGAGCTATCTCGAGGATATACCCTCCGTGCCTTTTCATTCTGCATGGAGGGGTTTCCTGTAAGGGCTGCTCCTGCACACTTTCCATTTTGTCATCTTCGCCTGCCGTCCGGACACGCCGTTTTGCCTTCCGGCGGAGGCGGAGGCCCCCAATGGAGGGCTCTCTATGCGGGAGTCCTCCCTTGTTCTATTGGGGACTTGGCCTGGAGGGTGTTGCACGGAGCAGTCCCGTGCAATATATTGTTAAGCAGGTTCACGGACTTCCAGACTGCCTGTTCATTCTGTGGTCTGGAGGAGTCCGTGTTTCACGTGTATGTTGAATGTGAGAGGTTGCAGCCCCTCTTCCATTATTTGAAGGGGCTGCTCCTCGATTTTTGGTTGCACTTCAGTCCCACGCACTTGATCTACGGTCACCCAGTGTGGAGGGGAGCGGGCAGGTTGGAGGACCTCCTCGTGGGTCTGCTCCTGGGCCTGGCTAAGAAAGCCATCAATTGGTCCAGGCAGCGGGCGGTCGAGGGGGTCGTCCAACCAGATTGTCTCCCTCTCTTCTGCAGCCATGTTCACGCCCGGGTGGCCCTGGAGATGGAGCACGCGGTGTCCGCCGGCATGCTCGAGCACTTCCGTGACCGGTGGGCACCGTGGGGACTGGAGTGCATAGTTGGATTGGATTACCAAATTTTAATTTGATTTTGCTAAGGGTTATTAAAGTCTTAGAGGTTTAGTTACAGTTTGTTTTAATTTACTTGGTCTTTTAAAAGATGGACCAAAAGCAAACAACTTTATTAACTAGCCTAATTACTCTGATGAGATCAATTACTCAAGAAACAGGTGAGGAGAGGGGCCAAAGGCACAGCAACAGCACACCGAAGCCTCAAAAACCGCCGTCAGGCGGCGAGCAGAGGGAAGTGCCGCTGAAGCCGTTACAGTGGAAGGTAGAACACGATCTGTGGTAGATTGTACATGGTCAGTGGTAGATTGTACATGGTCTGTGGTAGATTGTATACAGTGTCTGGTAGATTGTACATGGTCTGTGGAAGATTGTACATGGTCTGTGGAAGATTGTACATGGTCTGTGGAAGATTGTACATGGTCTGTGGTAGATTGTACACGGTCTGTGGAAGATTTGACAAGGGCTGTGGTATTGTACATGGTCAGTGGTAGATTGTACATGGTTTGTGGAAGATTGGACACGATCTGTGGTAGATTGTACACGGCCTGTGGTAGATTGTACATGGTCTGTCGTAGATTGTGTACAGTCTGGTAGATTGTACATGGTCTGCTGAAGATTGTACCCTGTCTGTGGTAGATTGTGCACTGTCTGTGGAAGATTGTACATGGTCTGTGGTAGATTGTACACGGTCTGTGGTAGATTGTATGCAGTCTCTGGTAGATTGTACATGGTCTGTGGAAGATTGTACACAGTCTGTGGAAGATTGTACACGATCTGTGGTAGATTATACATGGTCAGTTAAAGATTGTACCCATTCTGTGGAAGACTACATGGTCTGTAGTAGATTGTACATGGTCTGTGGTAGATTGTACATGGTGTGTGGAACATTGTATGTGGTCTGTGATAGATTGTACATGGCCTGTGGAAGATTGGACAAGGGCTGTGGTAGATTGTACAAGGTTTGTGGTAGATTGTACCCACTCTGTGGATGATTGTACATGGTCTGTTATAGATTGTACACAGTCTGTGATAGATTGTACATGGTCTGTGGCAGATTGTACACCGTCTTTGGTAGATTGTAAAACATCTGTGGTAGGTTGTAGACAGTCTGTCGTAGATCATACATGGTCTGTGGTGGATTGTACATGGTCTGTGGTAGATTGTACACGGTCTCTGGTAGATTGTACCCGGTCAATGGATCATTGTACATGGTCTGTAGTACATTGTACATGGTCGGCGGTAGATTGTACATGGTTTGTGATCGATTGTACACCTTCTGTGGAAGATTGTACACATTCTGTGGCAGATGGTGCAAGGTTTGGTACAGATTGTACACTGGCTGTGGAAGATTGTACATGGTCTGTGTTAGGTTGTACTTGGCCTGTGGAAGACTGTAGATGGTCTGTGGAAGATTCTACACAGTCGACTGTAGATTGTACATGGTTTGTGGAAGACTGAACACGATCTGTGGTAGATTGTACACGGTCTGTGGTAGATTGTACATGGTCTGTGGTAGATTGTACACGGTCTGTTGTAGATTGTATACAGTCTCTGGTAGATTGTACATGGTCTGTGGAAGATTGTACACAGTCTCTGGTAGATTGTTCATGGTCTGTTGAAGATTGTACCCTGTCTGTGTTAGATTGTGCACTGTCTGTGGAAGATTGTACAGTGTCTGTGGTAGATTGTACATGGTCTGTGGTAGATGCTATACAGTCTCTGGAAGATTGTACATGGTCTGTGGAAGATTGTACACAGTCTGTGGAAGATTGTACACGCTCTGTGGTAGATTATACATGGTCATTTAAAGATTGTACCCAGTCTGTGGAAGACTGGACATGGTCTGTCGTAGATTGTACACAGTCTGTGGTAGATTGTACACGGTCTGTAGAAGATTGTACGTGGTCTGTGGTAGATTGTACATGGTGTGTGGAACTTTGTACATGGTCTGACTTCGATTGTACATGGTCTGTGGAAGATTGGGCAAGGGCTCTGGTAGATTGTACATGGTCTGTGGTAGATTGCACATGGTTGGTGGTAGATTGTACTCAGTCTGTGGAAGATTGTAAACGGTCTGTGGTAGATTGTACATGGTCTGTGGCAGATTGTACACCATCTTTGGTAGATTGTACAACATCTGTGGTAGGTTGTATATGGTCTGTCTTAGATCGTACATGGTCTGTGGTAGATTGTACACAGTCTGTGGTAGATTGTACAAGGTCTGTGGTAGATTGTACAAGGTCTGTGGTAGATTGTACACAGTCTGTGGAAGATTGCACAAGGTCTGTGGTAGAATGTACAAGGTCTGTGGTAGATAGTACATGATCTGTGGTAGATTGTACATGGTCTGTGGAATACTGTTCACAGTCTGTGGCAGATTGTACATGGTCTGTGATAGATTGTACACTGCCTGTGGAAGATTGTACATGGTCTGTGGTAGATTGTACATGGTCTGTAGAAGATTGTACATGGTCTGTCATAGATTGTACACGGTCTGTGAAATATTGTACTTGGTCTTTCGTAGATTGTACTTGGTCTGTGGAAGATTGGACAAGGGCTGTGTAGATTGTACATGGTCTGTGGAAGATTGTACCCGGTTTGTGGTTGATTGTACCAGTCTGTGGAAGATTGTACATGGCGTGGTGTAGATTGTACACTGTCTGTGGTAGATTGTACATGGTCTGTGGTAGACTGTACATGGTCTGTGGAACATTGTATGTGGTTTGTGATAGATTGCACACTGTCTGTGGAAGGTAGTACATGGTCTGTGGTAGATTGTCCACAGTCTGTGGAACATTGTAGACAGCCTGTGGTAGAATGTACACGGACTGTTGTAGATTGTACATGGTCTGTGGTAGGTTGTTACACAGTCTGTGGTGGATTCTACACTGTCTGCAATAGGTTGTACATGGTCCATGGTAGATTGTACACAGTCTGTGGTAGATTGTTCACAGTCTGTGAAAGGTTGCACACAGTCTGTGGAAGATTATACACTGTCTGTGGAAGATTGTACACGGTCTGTGGTAGATTATACATGGTCAGTTAAAGATTGTATCCAGTCTGTGGAAGACTGTACATGGTCTGTGGTAGATTGTACCCAGTCTGTGGTAGATTGTACACGGTCTGTAGAAGATTGTACGTGGTCAGTGGTAGATTGTACATGGTGTGTGGAACATTGTACGTGGTTTTCCTTAGATTGTACATGGTCTGTGGAAGATTGGGCAAGGGCTCTGGTAGATTGTACATGGTCTGTGGTAGATTGCACATGGTTGGTGGTAGATTGTACCCAGTCTGTGGAAGATTGTAAACGGTCTGTTATAGATTGTACACTGTCTGTGGTAGATTGTACGTGGTCTGTGGCAGATTGTACACCGTCTTTGGTAGATTGTACACGGTCTGTAGAAGATTATACATGGTCTGTGGAAGATTGTACATGGGCTGTGGAAGATTGTACGCAGTCATCTGTAGATTGTACATGGTCAGTGGTAGATTGTACATGGTTTGTGGAAGATTGAACACGATTTGTGGTAGATTGTACATGGTCTGTAGTAGATTTTGTACAGTCTCTGGTAGATTGTACATGGTCTGTTGAAGATTGTACCCTGTCTGTGGTAGATTGTGCACTGTCTGTGGAAGATTGTACATGGTCTGTGGTAGATTTTACACGGTCTATGGTAGATTGTATACAGTCTCTGGTAGATTGTACATGGTCTGTGGAAGATTGTACACAGTCTGTGGAAGATTGTACACGATCTGTGGTAGATTATACATGGTCAGTTAAAGATTGTACCCAGTCTGTGGAAGACTGTACATGGTCTGTGGCAGATTGTACACAGTCTGTGGTAGATTGTACATGGTCTGTAGAAGATTGTACGTGGTCTGTGGTAGATTGTACATGGTGTGTGGAATATTGTACGTGGGCTGTGGTAGATTGTACATGGTCTGTGGTAGATTGTACATGGTCTGTTGTAGATTGTACATGGTTAGTGGTAGATTGTACCCAGTCTGTGGATGATTGTACATGGTCTGTTATAGATTGTACACAGTCTGTGGTAGATTGTACATGGTCTGTGGCAGATTGTACACCGTCTTTGGTAGATTGTACAACATCTGTTGTAGGTTGTAAACAGGCTGTCGTAGATCATACATGGTCTGTGGTGTATTGTACATGGTCTGTGGTAGATTGTACACGATCTCTGGTAGATTGTACCCGGTCAGTGGATCATTGTACACGGTCCGTAGTACATTGTACATGTTCTGTGGTAGATTGTACATGGTTTGTGATAGATTGTACATGATCTGTGGAAGATTGTACACGTTCTGTGGCAGATGGTGGAAGGTTTGTTATAGATTGTACGCTGTCTGTGGAAGATTGTACATGGTCTGTGTTAGATTGTACATGGTCTGTGGAAGATTGTACATGGGCTGTGGAAGATTGTACACAGTCGACTGTAGATTGTACATGGTCAGTGGTAGATTGTACATGGTTTGTGGAAGAATGAACATGATCTGTGGTAGATTGTACACGGTCTTTGGTAGATTGTACATGGTCTGTAGTAGATTGTGTACAGTCTCTGGTAGATTGTACATAGTCTGCTGAAGATTGTACCCTGACTGTGTTAGATTGTGCACTGTCTGTGGAAGATTGTACATGGTCTGTGGTAGATTGTACACGGTCTGTGGTAGATTGTATACAGTCTCTGGTAGATTGTACATGGTCTGTGGAAGATTGTACACAGTCTGTGGAAGATTGTACACGGTCTGTGGTAGATTATACATGGTCAGTTAAAGATTGTACCCACTCTGTGGAAGGCTGTATATGGTCTGTAGTAGATTGTACGTGGTCTGTGGTAGATTGTACATGGTGTGTGGAACATTGTATGTGGTCTGTGATAGATTGTACTTAATCTGTGGAAGATTGGACAAGAGCTGTGGTAGATTGTACATGGTCTGTGGTAGATTGTACATGGTTAGTGGTAGATTGTACACAGTCTGTGATAGATTGTACATGGTCTGTGGCAGATTGTACACCATCTTTGGTAGATTGTACAACATCTGTGGTAGGTTGTAGACAGTCTGTTGTAGATCATACATGGTCTGTGGTGGATTGTACACTGTCTGTGGTAGATTGTACACGGTCTGTGGTAGATTGTACCCGGTCAGTGTATTATTGTACATGGTCTGTAGTACATTGTACATGGTCTGTGGTAGATTGTACATGGTTTGTGATTATTGTGCATGATCTGTGGAAGATTGTACACATTCTGTGGCAGATGGTGCAAGGTTTGTTATAGATTGTACACTGTGGAAGACTGTACATGGTCTGTGTTAGATTGTACATGGTCTGTGGAAGATTGTACATGTTCTGTGGAAGTTTGTACGCAGTCGACTGTAGATTGTACATGGTTAGTGGAAGATTGAACATGATCTGTGGTAGATTGTACACGGTCTGTGGTAGATTGTACATGGTCTGGAGTAGATTGTGTACAGTCTCTGGTAGATTGTACATGGTTTGTTGAAGATTGCACCCTGTCTGTGGTAGATTGTGCACTGTCTGTGGAAGATTGTACATGGTCTGTGGTAGATTGTATACAGTCTCTGGTAGATTGTACATGGTCTGTGGAAGATTGTACACAGTCTCTGGTAGATTGTACATGGTCTGTTGAAGATTGTACCCTGTCTGTGTTAGATTGTGCACTGTCAGTGGAGGATTGTACAGGGTCTGTGGTAGATTGTACACGGTCCGTGGTAGATGGTATACAGTCTCTGGTGGATTGTACATGGTCTGTGGAAGATTGTACACACTCTGTGGAAGATTGTAAACGGTCTGTGGTAGATTGTACACAGTCTGTGGTAGATTGTACATGGTCTGTAGAAGATTGCACGTGGTCTGTGGTAGATTGTACATGGTGTGTGGAACTTTGTATGTGGTCTGCCTTAGATTGTACATGGTCTGTGGAAGATTGGGCAAGGGCTCTGGTAGATTGTACATGGTCTGTGGTAGATTGCACATGGTTGGTAGTAGATTGTACCCAGTCTGTGGAAGATTGTAAATGGTCTGTTATAGATTGTACACTGTCTGTGGTAGATTGTACATGGTCTGTGGCAGATTGTACACCGTCTTTGGTAGATTGTACAGCATCTGTGGTAGGTTGTATATAGTCTGTCTTAGATCGTACATGGTCTGTGGTAGATTGTACAAGGTCTGTGGTAAATTGTACACAGTCTGTAGTAGATTGTACAAGGTCTGTGGTAGATTGTACACAATCTGTGGTAGATCATACATGGTCTGTGTTAGATTGTACACAGTCTGTGGAAGATTGCTCAAGGTCTGTGGTAGAATGTACAAGGTCTGTGGTAGATAGTACATGGTCTGTGGTAGATTGTGCATGGTCTGTGGAATACTGTTCACAGTCTGTGGCAGATTGTACACGGTCTGTGAAAGATTGTACACTGCCCGTGGAAGATTGTACATGGTCTGTGGTAGATTGTACATGGTCTGTGGAAGATTGTACCCAGTTTGTGGTCGATTGTACCAGTCTGTGGAAGATTGTACATGGCGTGGTGTAGATTGCACACTGTCTGTGGTAGATTGTACATGGTCTGTGGTAGATTGTACATGGTCTGGGGAACATTGTATGTGGTTTGTGATAGATTGTACACTGTCTGTGGAAGATAGTACATGGTCTGTGGTAGATTGTACACAGTCTGTGGAACATTGTAGACGGCCTGTGGTAGAATGTACATGGACTGTTGTAGATTGTACATTGTCTGTGGTAGGTTGTTACACAGTCTGTGGTAGATTCTACACTGTCTGCAATAGGTTGTACATGGTCCATGGTAGATTGTACACAGTCTGTGGTAGATTGTTCACAGTCTGTGAAAGATTGCACACAGTCTGGTGAAGATTATACACTGTCTGTGGAAGATTATACACGGTCTGTGGTAGATTGTACACAGTCTGTGTAAGATTGTCCAGAGTCTGTGGCAGATTGTACACGGTCTGTGGATGATTGTATACTGTCTGTGGTAGATTGTACATGGTCTGTGGAAGATTGTATACAGTCTGTGGAAGATTGTACACGGTCTGTGGTAGATTATACATGGTCAGTTAAAGATTGTACCCACTCTGTGGAAGACTGTACACAGTCTGTGGTAGATTGTACACAGTCTGTAGAAGTTTGTACGTGGTCTGTGGTAGATTGTACATGGTGTGTGGAATATTGTACGTGGGCTGTGGTAGATTGTACATGGTCTGTGATAGATTGCACATGGTTGGTGGTAGATTGTACCCAGTCTGTGGATGATTGTACATGGTCCGTTATAGATTGTACACAGTCTGTGGTAGATTGTACATGGTCTGTGGCAGATTGTACACCATCTTTGGTAGATTGTACAACAACTGTTGTAAGTTGTAAACAGGCTGTCATAGATCACACATGGTTTGTGGTGGATTGTACATGGTCTGTGGTAGATTGTACATGATCTGTGGTAGATTGTACCCGGTCAGTGGATCATTGTACACGGTCTGTAGTACATTGTACACGTTCTGTGGTTGATTGTACAAGGTTTGTGATAGATTGTACACGATCTGTGGAAGATTGTACACGTTCTCTGGCAGATGGTGCAAGGTTTGTTATAGATTGTACACTGAGGAAGATTGTACATGGTCTGTGTTAGATTGTACATTGTCTGTGGAAGATTGTACATGGGCTGTGGAAGATTGTACGCAGTCGACTGTAGATTGTACATGGTCAGTGGTAGATTGTACATTGTTTGTGGAAGATTGAACACGATCTGTGGTAGATTGTACACTGTCTGTGGTAGATTGTACATGGTCTGTAGTAGATTGTGTACAGTCTCTGGTAGATTGTACATGGTCTGCTGAAGATTGTACCCTGTCTGTGTTAGATTGTGCACTGTCTGTGGAAGATTGTACATGGTCTGTGGTAGATTGTACATGGTCTGTGGTAGATTGTATACCGTGTCTGGTAGATTGTACATGGTCTGTGGAAGATTGTACACAGTCTGTGGAAGATTGTACATGGTCTGTGGTAGATTATACATGGTCAGTTAAAGATTGTACCCACTCTGTGGAAGACTGTATATGGTCTGTAGTAGATTGTACATGGTCTGTGGTAGATTGTACACGGTCTGTAGATGATTGTATGTGGTCTGTGGTAGATTGTACATGGTGTGTGGAACATTGTATGTGGTCTGTGATAGATTGTACATAGTCTGTGGAAGATTGGACAAGAGCTGTGGTAGATTGTACATGGTCTGTGGTAGATTGTACATGGTTAGTGGTAGATTGTACCCAGTCTGTGGATGATTGTACATGGTCTGTGATAGATTGTACATGGTCTGTGGCAGATTGTACACCATCTTTGGTAGATTGTACAACATCTGTGGTAGGTTGTAGACAGTCTGTCGTAGATCATACATGGTCTGTGGTGGATTGTACACGGTCTGTGGTAGATTGTACACGGTCTGTGGTAGATTGTACCCGGTCAGTGGATTATTGTACATGGTCTGTAGTACATTGTACATGGTCTGTGGTAGATTGTACATGGTTTGTGATAGATTGTGCATGATATGTGGAAGATTGTACACATTCTGTGGCAGATGGTGCAAGGTTTGTTATAGATTGTACACAGTCTGTGGAAGATTGTACATGGTCTGTGGAAGATTGTACATGGTCTGTGGAAGATTGTACATGGTCTGTGGAAGATTGTACACAGTCAACTGTAGATTGTACATGGTTTGTGGAAGATTGAACATGATCTGTGGTAGATTGTACACGGTCTGTGGTAGATTGTACATGGTCTGGAGTAGATTGTTTACAGTCTCTGGTAGATTGTACATGGTCTGTTGAAGATTGCACCCTGTCTGTGGTAGATTGTGCACTGTCTGTGGAAGATTGTACATGGTCTGTGGTAGATTGTATACAGTCTCTGGTAGACTGTACATGGTCTGTGGAAGATTGTACACAGTCTCTGGTAGATTGTACATGGTCTGTGATAGATTGTACGTGGTCTGTAGTAGATTGTACATGGTGTGTGGAACTTTGTATGTGGTCTGCCTTAGATTGTACATAGTCTGTGGAAGATTGGGCAAGGGCTCTGGTAGATTGTACATGATCTGTGGTAGATTGCACATGGTTGGTGGTAGATTGTACCCAGTCTGTGGAAGATTGTAAATGGTAAGTTATAGATTGTACACTGTCTGTGGTAGATTGTACATGGTCTGTGGCAGATTGTACACCATCTTTGATAGATTGTACAGCATCTGTGGTAGGTTGTATACAGTCTGTCTTAGATCGTACATGGTCTGTGGTAGATTGTACACAGTCTGTGGGAGATTGTACAAGGTCTGTGGGAGATTGTACACAGTCTGTAGTAGATTGTACAAGGTCTGTGGTAGATTGTACAAGGTCTGTGGTAGATAGTACATGGTCTGTGGTAGATTGTGCATGGTCTGTGGAATACTGTTCACAGTCTGTGGCAGATTGTACACGGTCGGTGATAGATTGCACACTGCCTGTGGAAGATTGTACATGGTCTGTGGTAGATTGTACATGGTCTGTGGTAGATTGTACATGGTCTGTGGAAGATTGTACGCAGTTTGTGGTCGATTGTACTAGTCTGTGGAAGATTGTACATGGCGTGGTGTAGATTGTTCATGGTCTGTGGTAGATTGTAGTTGGTCTGTGGAACATTGTATGTGGTTTGTGATAGATTGTACACTGTCTGTGGAAGATAATACATGGTCTGTGGAACATTGTAGATGGCCTGTGGTAGAATGTACATGGACTGTTGTAGATTGTTACACAGTCTGTGGTAGATTCTACACTGTTTGCAATAGGTTGTACATGGTCCATGGTAGATTGTACACAGTCTGTGGTAGATTGTTCACAGTCTGTGAAAGATTGCACACAGTCTGTTGAAGATTATACACTGTCCGTGGAAGATTATACATGGTCTGTGGTAGATTGTACACAGTCTGTGTAAGATTGTACAGAGTCTGTGGCAGATTGTACACGGTCTGTGGAAGATTGTATACTGTCTGTGGTAGATTGTACATGGCCTGTGGAAGATTGTATACTGTCTGTGGAAGATTGTACACGGTCAGTGGTAGATTATACATGGTCAGTTAAAGATTGTACCCAGTCTGTGGAAGACTGTATATGGTCTGTGGTAGATTGTACGCTGTCTGTGGTAGATTGTACATGGTGTGTGGAACATTGTACGTGCTCTGCCTTAGATTGTACATGGTCTGTGGAAGATTGGGCAAGGGCTCTGTTAGATTGTACATGGTCTGTGGTAGATTGCACATGGTTGGTGGTAGATTGTACCCAGTCTGTGGTAGATTGTACAAGGTCTGTGGTAGATTGTACACAATCTGTGGTAGATCATACATGGTCTGTGTTAGATTGTACACAGTCTGTGGAAGATTGCACAAGGTCTGTGGTAGATAGTACATGGTCTGTGGTAGATTGTGCATGGTCTGTGGAATACTGTTCACAGTCTGTGGCAGATTGTACGCGGTCTGTGATAGATTGTACACTGCCTGTGGAAGATTATACATGGTCTGTAGTAGATTGTACATGGCCTGTGGTAGATTGTGCTTGGTCTGTGGAATACTGTACATGGTCTGTCATAGATTGTACATGGTCTGTGAAACATTGTACTTGGTCTTTTGTAGATTGTATATGGTCTGTGGAAGATGGGACAAGGGCTCTGTAGATTGTACATGGTCTGTGGAAATTTGTACCCAGTTTGTGGTCGATTGTACCAGTCTGTGGAAGATTGTTCACAGTCTGTGAAAGATTGCACTCAGTCTGTGGAAGATTATACACTGTCTGTGGAAGATTATACACTGTCTGTGGAAGATTATACACGGTCTGTGGTAGATTGTACACAGTCTGTGTAAGATTGTACAGAGTCTGTGGCAGATTGTACATGGTCTGTGGAAGATTGTATACTGTCTGTGGTAGATTGTACATGGTCTGTGGAAGATTGTATACAGTCTGTGGAAGATTGTTCACGGTCTGTGGTAGATTATACATGGTCAGTTAAAAATTGTACCCAGTCTGTGGAAGACTGTACATGGTCTGTGGTAGATTGTACACAGTCTGTGGTAGATTGTACATGGTGTGTGGAACATTGTACGTGGTCTGCCTTAGATTGTACATGGTCTGTGGAAGATTGGGCAAGGGCTCTGGTAGATTGTACATGGTCTGTGGTAGATTGCACATGGTTGGTGGTAGATTGTACCCAGTCTGTGGAAGATTGTAAACGGTCTGTTATAGATTTTACACTGTCTGTGGTAGATTGTACACAATCTGTGGTAGATCATTCATGGTCTGTGTTAGATTGTACACAGTCTGTGGAAGATTGCACAAGGTCTGTGGTAGAATGTACAAGGTCTGTGGTAGATAGTACATGGTCTGTGGTAGATTGTGCATGGTCTGTGGAATACTGTTCACAGTCTGTGGCAGATTGAACACGGTCTGTAATAGATTGTACACTGCCTGTGGAAGATTGTACATGGTCTGTGGTAGATTGTACATGGTCTGTGGAAGATTGTACATGGTCTGTCATAGATTGTACATGGTCTGTGAAACATTGTACTTGGTCTTTCGTAGATTGTACATGGTCTGTTGAAGATTGGACAAGGGCTGTGTAGAATGTACATGGTCTGTGGAAAATTGTACCCAGTTTGTGGTCGATTGTACCAGTCTGTGGAAGATTGTACATGGCGTGGTGTAGATTGTACACTGCCTGTGGTAGATTGTACATGGTCTGTGGTAGATTGTACATGGTCTGTGGAACATTGTATGTGGATTGTGATAGATTGTACACTGTCTGTGGAAGATAGTACATGGTCTGTGGTAGATTGTACACTGTCTGTGGAAGATAGTACATGGTCTGTGGTAGGTTGTTACACAGTCTGTGGTAGATTCTACACTGTCTGCAATAGGTTGTACATGGTCCATGGTAGATTGTACACAGTCTGTGGTAGATTGTTCACAGTCTGTGAAAGATTGCACACAGTTTGTGGAAGATTATACACTGTCTGTGGAAGATTGTACACGGTCTGTGGTAGATTGTTCACAGTCTGTGAAAGATTGCACACAGTCTGTGGAAGATTATACACTCTCTGTGGAAGATTGTACACAGCCTGTGGAAGATTGTACACAGCCTGTGGAAGATTGTACAAAGTCTGTGGCAGATTGTACACGGTCTGTGGCAGATTGTATACTGTCTGTGGTAGATTGTACATGGTCTGTGGAAGATTGTACACGGTCTGTGGTAGATTATACATGGTCAGTTAAAGATTGTACACAGTCTGTGGAAGACTGTACATGGTCTGTGGTAGATTGTACACAGTCTGTGGTAGATTGTACATGGTGTGTGGAACATTGTACATGGTCTGCCTTAGATTGTACATGGTCTGTGGAAGATTGGGCAAGGGCTCTGGTAGATTGTACATGGTCTGTGGTAGATTGCACATGGTTGGTGGTAGATTGTACCCAGTCTGTGGAAGATTGTAAACAGTCTGTTATAGATTGTACACTGTCTGTGGTAGATTGTACATGGTCTGTGGCAGATTGTACACCGTCTTTGGTAGATTGTACAACATCTGTGGTAGGTTGTATACGGTCTTTCTTAGATCGTACATGGCCTGTGGTAGATTGTCCAGTCTGTGGTAGATTGTACAAGGTCTGTGGTAGATTGTACACAGTCTGTGGTAGATTGTACAAGGTCTGTGGTAGATTGTACACAATCTGTGGTAGATCATACATGGTCTGTGTTAGATTGTACACAGTCTGTGGAAGATTGTACACAGTCTGTGGTAGATTGTACATTGTCTGTTATAGATTGTACATTGTCTGTGGAAGATTGTACATGGCCTGTGGTAGGTTGTACATGGTCTGTGGCAGATTGTACACTTTCTGTCGTAGATTGTACATAGCCTGTGATAGATTGTACACAGTCTGTTGTAGATTGTAAATGGCATGTGGAAGATTGTACATGGTCTGTGCTAGATTGTACACAGTCTGTGGTAGAGTGTACACAGTCTGTGGGAGATTGTACAGAGCCTGTGTAAGATTGTACATGGTCTGTGTCAGATTGTACACTGTCGGCAGCAGATTGTACATAAGCTGTGGTAGATTGCACACAGTATGTGGTAGATTGTACACAGTCTGTGGAAGATTGTACAGAGGCTGTGGAAGATTATACACGGTCTGTGGAAGATTATACGTGGTCAGTCGAAGATTGTACCAAGTCTGTGGTAGATTTACACGGTCTGTGTTAGATTGTATACAGTCTCTGGTAGATTGTACACGGCCTGTGGAAGATTGTACACAGTCTGTGGAAGATTGTACATGGTCTGTGGTAGATTGTACATGGTCTGTGGTAGATAGTACATGGTCTGTGGTAGATTGTACCCGGTCAGTGGATCATTGTACACAGTCTGTTGTACATTGTACATGGTCTGTGGTAGATTGTGCATGGTCTGTGGTAGATTGTACACAGTCTGTGGTAGATTGTACAAGGTCTGTGGTAGATTGTACACAGTCTGTAGTAGATTGTACAAGGTCTGTGGTAGATTGTACACAATCTGTGGTAGATCATACATAGTCTGTGTTAGATTGTACACAGCCTGTGGAAGATTGTACAAGGTCTGTGGTAGATTGTACACAATCTGTGGTAGATCATATATGGTCTGTGGTAGATTGTACACAGTCTGTGGTAGATTGTACATTGTCTGTTATAGATTGTACCTTGTCTGTGGAAGATTGTACACTTTCTGTAGTAGATTGTACATAGCCTGCGTTAGATTGTACACAGTCTGCTGTAGATTGTAAATGGCCTGTGGAAGATTGTATACTGTCTGTAGTTGATTGTACATGGTCTGTGTAAAATTATGCATGGTCTGTGGTAGATTGTACATGGTCTGTGGTAGATTGTACATGGTCTGTGGTAGATTGTACATGGTCTGTGGAACATTGTATGTGGTCTTTGGAAGTTTGGACAAGGGCTGTGGTAGATTGTATATGGTTTGTCGTGGATTGTACCAGTCTGTGGAAGATTGTAAACAGCCTATTATAGATTGTACACTGTCTGTGGTAGATTGTACATGGTCTGTGGTAGATTGTACACAGTCTGTGGAAGATTGTACATGGTCTGTGGTAGATTTTACACAATCTGTTGTAGTTTGTACACGGTCTGTGGAAGATTGTACATGGTCTGTGGAAGATTGTACCCAGTCTGTGATATATTCTACATGGTCTGTGGTAGATTGTACTTGGTCTGTGGAAGTTTGTACACGGTCTCTTGTAAATTATTACACAGTCTGCCGTAGATTCTACACTGTCTGCAATAAGTTGTACATGGTCCTTGTTAGATTGTACACTGTCTGTGGAAGATTGTACATGGTCTGTGGTAGATTGTACATGGTCTGTTCTAGATTGTACACAGTCTGTGGTAGATTGTACACAGTCTGTGGAAGATTGTACAGAGCCTGTGTAAGATTGTACACGGTCTGTGTCAGATTGTACACTGTCTGCAGCAGATTGTACATAAGCTGTGATAGATTGCACACAGTCTGTGGTAGATTGTACACAGTCTGTGGAAGATTGTACAGAGACTGTGGAAGATTATACATGGTCTGCGGAAGAATATACACGGTCAGTCGAAGATTGTACCCAGTCTGTGGTAGATTGTACACGGTCTATGGTAGATTGTATACAGTCTCTGTTAGATTGTACACAGCCTGTGGAAGATTGTACACAGTCTGTGGAAGATTGTACATGGTCTGTGGTAGATTGTACATGTTCTGTGGTAGATTGTACATGGTCTGTGGTAGATTGTACCCGGTCAGTGGATCATTGTACACGGTCTGTTGTAGATTGTACACGGTCTGTGGTAGATGGCACATGGTCTGTGGTAGATTGTACACGGTCTGTGGAAGTTTGTACACATTCTGTGGTAGATGGTATAAGGTTTGTTATAGATTTTACGGGGTGTGTGGTAGATTATAAACTAGGGCCCTTAAATATACTATTTAATGGTAGTGTAATTGGTGGGATTTATTTGATTTAATTTAATTGCAATTAATTAAAGGGTAATTCATGGCAGGAGAGCCCGGCCCCATTGTATGCTCCTCCTGCACTATGTGGGAACTCAGGGACACTTCCTCTGTCCCTGACAACTATGTGTGCAGGAAGTGTGTCAAGCTGCAGCTACTGGCAGACCGCATTGCAGCACTGGAGCTGTGATTGGATTCATACTGGATCATTCACGAGGCTGAGGATGTCATGAATACCACGTTTGATCAGTTGATCACACCACAGGCAAAGGTTGGACAGGCAGAAAGTGAATGGGTGATCAACAGACAGAGTACCAGGCACAGGCAGGTAGTGCAGGGGTCCCCTGTGGACATCCCCCTCTCAAACAGATACACCACTTTCAGTACTGTTGGGGGGGATGGCTTACCAGAGGAAGGCAGCAGCAGCCAACATCCTGGCACCAGGGGAGGCTCTGCTGCACAGGACGGGAGGAAAATGAGGGGGAGAGCTATAGTAATAGGGGATTCTATTGTAAGGGGAATAGATAGGCGTTTCTGCGGCCACAAACGAGACTCCAGGATGGTGTGTTGCCTCCCTGGTGCAAGGGTCAAGGATGGCTCAGAGCGGCTGCAGAACATTTTGGAAGGGGAGGGTGAACAGCAAGTTGTCGTGTTACATATAGGTACCAATGATATAGGTAAAAAGCGGGATGAGGTCCTAAAAGTGGAATATAGGGAGTTAGGAGGTAAATTAAAAATAGGACCTCAAAGGTAGTAATCTCAGAATTGCTACCAGTGCCACATGCTAGTCAGAGTAGAAATAGAAGGATATTTCAGATGAATACGTGGCTAGAGGAATGGTGCAAGGGGGAGGGATTCAAATTCCTGGGACATTGGAACCGGTCCTGGGGGAGGTGGGACCAGTTCAAACCGGATGGTTTGCACCTGGGCAGGGCCAGGACCGATGTCCTAGGGGGAGTGTTTGCTAGTGCTCTGGGGGAGGGTTTAAACTAAAATGGCAGGGGGTTGGGAACCTGAGCAAGGGGACAGAGGAAAAGGAAAAAAGGATAAAAGCAAAATATAGGAAGGAGAAAAACAAAAGTGGCAGTCAGAGAAATCAATGGTTTAAATCAAACATGGCCACAGTAAATAATAATTCTAATAGGTGTAAGAGCGGTAAAAAAACACGGCTGAAGGCTTTGTGTCTTAATGCGAGGAGCATTCGTAATAAGGTGGGTGAATTAGCTGCGCAAATAGAGGTAAACAAATATGATTTCATTGTGATTACGGAAACATGGCTCCAGGGTGGCCAACGCTGGGATCTCAACATCCAGGGGTATTCAATATTCAGGAAAGATAGGCAAAAAGGAAAGGGAGGTGGGGTAGCACTGCTGGTTAAAGAAGGGATTAACACAATTGTAAGGAAGGATATTAGCTCTGATAATGTGGAATCTGTATGGGTACAACTGAGAAATGCCAAGGGGCAGAAAACGTTAGTGGGAGTGGTATATAGACCTCCAAACAGTAATGCAGAGGTTGGGGATGGCATTAAAAGGGAAATTAGAGAAGCATGTAATAAGGGCACAGCAGTTATCATGGGTGACTTTAATCTACATATAGATTGGGCTAACTAAATTAGTAACAATACTGTGGAGGAGGAATTCCTGGAGTGTTTAAGGGATGGTTTCCTGGATCAATATGTCGAGGAACCAACCAGAGATCAGGACATCTTAGACTGGGTATTATGTAACGAGAAAGGATTAATTAGCAATCTTGTTGTACGAGGCCGCTTGGGTCGGAGCGATCATAATTTGATCGAATTCTTCATTAAGATGGAGAATGAAGTAGTCGAATCAGAGACTAGGGTCCCAAATTTAAATAAAGGAAACTATGATGGTCTGAGGCGCGAGTTGGGTAGGATTGATTGGGGAATGTCACTCAAAGGGTTGACGGTGGATAGGCAATGGCAAACATTCAAAGGCCGCATGGATGAACTACAGAATTTGTTCATCCCAGTTTGGCATAAAAATAAAACAAAAAGGTGACTCAACTGTGGTTAACAAGGGAAATTAGGGATAGCATAAGATCCAAGGAGAGGACATATAAATTGGCCAGGAAAAGCAGTAAACCTGAGGATTGGGAGCAGTTTAGGATTCAACAAAGGAGGACAAAGGGATTAATTAAGAAAGGGAAAATAGAATATGAGAGTAAGCTAGCAAGGAACATAAAAACTGACTGTAAAAGCTTTTATAGATATGTGAAGAGAAAAAGATTGGTGAAGTCAAGCGTAGGTCCCTTGCAGTCAGAATTAGGGGAATTTATAATGGGGAACAAAGAAATGGCCGACCAACTAAATACATATTTTGGTTCTGTCTTCACAAAGGAGGACACAAACAACCTCCCAGAGATGTTGGGGAACATAGTGTCTGATGAAAGTGAGGAACTGAAAGAAATCAGTATTTGTAGGGAAATGGTGTTAGGGAAATTGATGGGATTGAAGGCCGATAAATCCCCAGGGCCTGATAATCTACATCCTAGGGTACTTAAGGAAGTGGCCCTAGAAATAGTTGATGCTTTGCTGATCATCTTCCAGCATTTGATGGAATCTGGAACAGTACCCATGGATTGGAGGGTAGCTAATGTTACCCCACTATTCAAAAAAGGTGGTAGAGAGAAAACGGGGAATTACAGACATCGGTAGTGGGGAAAATGCTAGAGTCCATTATAAAAGATGTAATAGCAGAGCACTTGGAAAACAGTGACAGGATCGGACAAAGTCAACATGGATTTACAAAAGGTAAATCGTGCTTGACTAACCTACTGGAATTTGTTGAGGATGTAACTGGTAAAATAGATAAGGGAGAACCAGTGGATGTGGTGTATTTGGACTTTCAGAAGGCTTTTGATAAGGTCCCGCATAAGAGATTAGCATGTAAAGTTAAGGCACATGGGATTGGGGGCAAGGTATTGACTTGGATAGAGAACTGGTTGGCAGACAGAAAGCAAAGAGTTGGAATAAATGTGTCTTTTTCTGAGTGGCAAGCAGTGACTAGTGGGGTACAGCAGGTATCAGTCCTTGGGCCCCAGCTATTCACAATATATATCAATGATCTAGACAAGGGAACTAGATGTAATATCTCCAAATTTGCAGATGACACAGCACTGGGTGGGCGTGTGTGCTGTGAGTAGGATGCTGAGAAAGTCCAGGATGATTTGGACAGGTTGGGTGATTGGGCAAAAGCATGGCAGATGCAATATAACGTGGATAAATGCGAGGTTATCCACTTTGGTGGCAAAAAGAGGAAGGCAGATTATTATCTGAATGGCAATAGATTGGGAGAAGGGGAAGTGCAACGAGACCTGGGTGTCCTTGTGCACCAGACGCTGAAGGTAAGCATGCAGGTGCAGCAGGCGATTAAGAAGGCAAATGGCATGTTGGCCTTCATAGCGAGAGGGTTTGAGTACAGGAACAAGGATGTCTTGCTGCAGTTGTACAGGGCCTTGGTGAGATCACATCTTGAGTATTGTGTGCAGTTTTGGTCGCCTTATCTGAGGAAGGATGTTCTTGCCATGGAAGGAGATCAGTGAAGATTCACCAGACTGATACCTGTGATGGCAGGAATGACGTATGAGGAGAGATTGGGTTGATAGGGCTTGTACTCGCTGGAGTTTACAAGAATGAGAGGGGATCTCATTGAAAGTAATAAAATTCTGACAGGATTGGACAGACTAGATGCAGGAAGGATGTTCCCAATGGTCAGGGAGTCCAGAACAAGGGGTCACAGTCTAAGGATAAGGGGTAGGCCATTTAGGACTGAAATGAGGAGGAATTTCTTCACCCAGAGAGTGGTGAACCTGTGGAATTCTCTGCCTCAGAAGGCAGTAGAGGCCAATACATTAAATATATTCAAGAAGGAGTTGGATATATTTCTTAAGGCTAAAGGGATCAAGGGTTATGGGGAGAAAGCAGGGACTGGGTACTGAATTTGGATGATAAGCCATGATCGCATTGAATGGTGGAGCAGGCTCGAGGGGCCGAATGGCCTACCCCTGCTCCTATCTTCTATGTTTCTATTATACACATTCTGTGATAGATTGTAAACAGTCTGTGGTAGATTGTACACTGTCTGTGGAAGATTTTACACGTTCTATGGAAGATTGTACATGGTCTGTGGTAGATTGTACACGGTCTGTGGAAGATTGTACATGGTCTGTGGTAGATTGTACATGGTCTGTGGTAGATTGTACATGGTCTGTGGAAGGTTGTACATGGTCACTTTTAAATTGTACACGGTCTGTGGTAGATTGTGCATGGTCTGTGGTAGATTGTACACGGTCTGTGGTAGATTGTACATGGTCTGTGGTAGATTGTAGACAGTTTGTTGAAGATTGTACATGGTCTCTGGTAGATTATACATGGTCAGTTGAAGATTGTACACCGTCTATAGAAGATTGTACGTGGTCTGTAGTAGATTGTACATTGTAAGTGGAAGATTGGACAAGGGCTGTGGAACATTGTACGTGGTCTGTGTTAGATTGTACATTGTAAGTGGAAGATTGGACAAGGGCTGTGGTAGATTGTACATGGTTGATGGTAGATTGTACCCAGTCTGTGGAAGATTTTACACAGTCTGTGGTAGACTGTACACGGTGTGTGGTAGATTGTACACCATCTGTCATAGATTGTACATGGTTTGTGGATATTGTACACAGTCTGTGGAGATTGTACATGGTTTGCGATAGATTGTTCACTGCCTGTGGAAGATTATACACGGTCTGTGGAAGATTGTAAATGATCTGTGGTAGATTGTACATGGTCTGTGGTAGACTGTACATGGTCTGTGGAAGATTGTACACAGACTGTGGTAGATTGTATACAGTCTCTGGTAGATTGTACATGGTCTCTGGTAGATTGTACACGGTCTGTGGTAGATTGTACATGGTCTGTGGTAGATTGTACACGGTCTGTGGTAGATTGTACACAGTCTCTGGAAGGTTTCACATTGTCTGTGGATGATTGTACATGGTCTGTAGTAGATCGTACACAGTCTGTGGTATATTGTACATGGTCTGTGGTAGATTGTACATGGTCTGTGGAAGATTGTACATGGTCTGTGGTAGATTGTACATGGTTTGTGATAGATTGTGCATAGTCTGTGGAAGATTGTACATGGTCTGTTGTAGATTGTGCATGCTCTGTGGAAGATTGTACACGGTCTCTGGTAGAATGTACACGATCTGTGGAAGATTGTACATGGTCGGTGGAAGATTGTACACAGTCTATGGAACATCGTGCATGGTTTGTGGAAGATTGTACATGGTCTGTGGTAGATTGTACATGGCCTGTGATAGATTGTACACTGTCTGTGGTAGATTTTACACAGTCTGTGGAAGATTGTTCACAGTCTGTGGAATATTGTATATGGTCTGTTATAGATTGTACACCGTCTGTGGTAGATTGTACATGGCCTGTGGTAGATTGTACATGGTCTGTGGAAGATTGTACAAGGTCTGTGGTAGATTGTACACAGTCTGTGGTACATTGTACACGGTCTGTTGTAAATTGTACACAGTCTGTGGAAGATTATACATGGTCTGAGACAGATTGTACACTGTGATAAATTGCACATGGTTTTTGGTAGATTGTACACCGTCTGTGGTAGATTTTACATGGTCTGCCATTGATTGTACACAATCTGTGATAGATTGTACACAGCTTGTGATAATTTGTACACTGTGGTTGATTGTACATGGTGTGCGGTAGATTGTACATGGTCTGTGGTAGATTGTACACTGTCTGTGGTAGATTGTACATGGTCTGTAGTAGATTGTACATGGCCTGTGATAGATTGTACACTGTCTGTGGTAGATTTTACACAGTCTGTGGAAGATTGTTCACAGTCTGTTGTAGACTGTAGATGGTCTGGGATAGATTGTACATGGTACGTTGTAGATTGTACATGGTCTGCAGAATATTGTACATGGGCTGTGGTAGATTGTACACAGTCTGTGGAAGATTGTACATGGTCTGTGGTGGATTATACATGGTCTGTGGTAGATTGTACACCATTTGTGGAAGATTGTACACAGTCTTGTGGAAGATTATACACGGTCTGTGGAAGATTATACACAGACTGTGGAAGATTGTACATGGCCTGTGAAAGATTGTACCTGGTCTGTTGTAGATTGTACACAGTCTGTGGAAGATTGTACATGGTCTGTTGAAGATTGTACATGGTCTGTGGAAGATTGTACATGGTCTGTGGAAGATTGTCAGTGGTCTGTGGTAGATTGTGCATGGTTTTTGGAAGATTGTACATGGTCTGTGGTAGATTGTACGCAGTCGGTAGATGATTGTACACAGTCTGTGGAAGATTGTGCATGGTCTGTGGAAGATTGTACACCATCTGTGAAAGATTGTACACAGTCTGTGATAGATTATACATTGTGGGAGATTGCACACGTTCTGTGTTAGATTGTACATGGTCTGTGCTAGATTGTACACAGTCTTTGGAACATTGTACATGGTCTGCTGTAAATTGTCCACAGTTTGTGTTGGATGGTACATGGTCTGTGATAGATTGTACACGGTCTGTGGTAGATTGTACACAGCCTGTGGAAGATTGTACACAGTCTGTGGAAGATTGTACAATTTACAACAGACCGTATACAATGTTCCACAGACCGTGCACAATTAATCACAGACCATGTAAATCTTCCACAGACCTCGTACAATCTTCCACAGACCATGTATAACCTCCCACAGGCCATGTACAATCTGCCACAGACAAGGCACAATCTTCAACAGACTGCGTATAATCTACCACAGACAATGTACAATCTTCCACAGAATATGTACAATCTACCACAGACCATGTAAAATCTACCACAGTCTGTGAACAATCTTCCATGGACTGTATACAATCTTCCACAGACTGTGTTCAATCATCCACAGACCATGTACAATCTAACACAGACCATGTACAATCTTCCACAGACTGTGTACAATCGTCCACAGACCATGTACAATCTTCCACAAACCATGCACAATCTACCACAGACCACCGAAAATCTTCCACAGACCGTGTACAATTTTCCACAGACCGGGTACAATCTTTCACAGACCATGTACAATCTAACACAAACTGTGTACAATTTACAGCAGACCGTGTACGCTGTTCCAAAGACTGTGTACAATCTTCAACAGACCATGTACAATCTTCCACAGACTGTGTATAATCTTCCACAGACCGTGTATAATCTTCCACAAGACCGTGTACAATCTACCACAGACCGTGTACAATCTATCACAGACCATGTACAATCTAACACAAACTGTGTACAATTTACAGCAGACCATGTACAATGTTCCAATGACTGTGTACAATCTACCACAGACCATGTACCATCTAACACTGAACGTGTGCAATCTCCCACAAACAATATATAATCTACCACAGACTGTGTACAATCTTTCACAGATGGTGTACAATCTACCACAGACCATGTACAATCTTCCAAAAATCATGCACAATCTACCACAGACCGCCGACAATCTTCCACAGACCGTGTACAATCTTCCAATAATCATGCACAATCTACCACAGACCGCCGACAATCTTCCACAGACCGTGTGCAATCTTCCACAGACCATGTACAATCTTCAACAGACCATGTACAATCTTCCACAGACTGTGTACAATCTACAACAGACCAGGTACAATCTTTCACAGGCCGTGTACAATCTTCCACAGACTGTGTATAATCTTCCACAGACCGTGTATAATCTTCCACAAGACTGTGTACAATCTTCCACAAATGGTGTACAATCTACCACAGACCATGTATAATCCACCACAGACCATGTACAATCTTCCACAGACTGTGTACAATCTACCACAGTCCATGTACAATATTCTGCAGACCGTGTACAATCTACAACGTACCATGTACAATCTATCCCAGACCATCTACAGTCTACAACAGACTGTGAACAATCTTCCACAGACTGTGTAAAATCTACCACAGACAGTGTACAATCTATCACAGGCCATGTACAATCTACCACAGGCCATGTACAATCTACCGCACACCATGTACAATCAACCACAGACAGTGTACAAATTATCACAAGCCGTGTACAATCTATCACAGATTGTGTACAATCAACGACAGACCATGTACAATCTACCACAGGCGGTGTACAATCTACCAAAAACCATGTGCAATTTATCACAGACAGTGTGCAATCTGTCTCAGACCATGTATAATCTTCCACAGACTGTGTACAATATACAACAGACCATGTACAATGTTCCACAGGCCGTGCACAATCTACCACAGACCATGTATAATCCATCACAGACCATGCACAATCTACAACAGACCATGTACAATCTACCACAGACTGTGAACAATGTTCCACAGGCTGTGTAAAATCTACCACAGACAGTGTACAATCTATTACAAGCCATGTGCAATCTATCACAGATCATGCAAAATCAACGACAGACCATGTACAATCTACCACAGACCGTGTACAATCTACCTCAGGCCATGTACAATTTATTATACACAGTGTACAATCTATCTCAGACCATGTATAATCTACCACAGACTGTGTACAATTTACAACAGACCATGTACAATGTTCCACAGACCGTGCACAATCTACCACAGACCATGTACATCATCCACAGACCGTGCATAATCTACCACAGACTGTGTACAATTTACAACAGACTGTGTACAATGTTCCACAGACCGTGCACAATTAATCACAGACCATGTAAATCTTCCACAGACAGTGTACAATCTACCACAGACCTCGTACAATCTTCCACAGACCATGTATAATCTCCCGCAGGCCATGTACAATCTGCCACAGACAAGGCACAATCTTCAACAGACTGCGTATAATCTACCACAGACAATGTACAATCTTCCACAGAATATGTACAATCTACCACAGACCATGTAAAATCTACCACAGTCTGTGAACAACCTTCCATGGACTGTATACAATCTTCCACAGACTGTGTTCAATCATCCACAGACCATGTACAATCTAACACAGACCATGTACAATCTTCCACAGACCATGCACAATCTTCCACAGACCACCGAAAACCTTCCACAGACCGTGTACAATTTTCCACAGACCGGGTACAATCTTCCACAAAACATGTACAATCTACCACAGACCAGGTACAATCTTCCACAGACCATGTACAATCTTCAACAGACCATGTACAATCTTCCACAGACAGTGTACAATCTACCACAGACCGTGCACAATCTTTCACAGGCCATGTACAATCTAACACAAACTGTGTACAATTTACAGCAGACCGTGTACACAGCCTGTGGTAGATTGTACATGGTCTGTTGTAGATTGTGCATGGTCTGTGGTGGATTATACATGGTCTGTGGTAGATTGTACACCATTTGTGGAAGATTGTACACAGTCTTGTGGAAGATTATACACAGTCTGTGGAAGATTATACACAGTCTGTGGAAGATTGTACACGGCCTGTGAAAGATTGTACCTGGTCTGTTGTAGATTGTACACAGTCTGTGGAAGATTGTACATGGCCTGTTGAAGATCGTACATGGTCTGTGGAAGATTGTACACGGTCTGTGGAAGATTGTCGGCGGTCTGTGGTAGATTGTGCATGGTTTTTGGAAGATTGTACATGGTCTGTGGTAGATTGTACGCAGTCGGTGGATGATTGTACACAATCTGTGGAAGATTGTGCATGGTTTGTGGAAGATTGTACATGGTCTGTGGAAGATTGTACACCATCTGTGAAAGATTGTACACAGTCTGTGGTAGATTGTACATTGTTTGTGAGAGATTGCACACGTTCTGTGTTAGATTGTACATGGTCTGTGGTAGATTGTACACAGTCTGTGGAAGATTATACACGGTCTGTGGAAGATTATACACAGTCTGTGGAAGATTGTACAAGGTCTGTTGAAGATTGTACATGGTCTTTGGAACAGTGTACACGGTCTGCTGTAAATTGTACACAGTTTGTGTTAGATTGTACATGGTCTGTGATAGATTGTGCATGGTCTGTGGTAGATTGTACACTGTCTGTGGATGATTGTACACAGTCTGTGGAAGATTGTACACAGTATTGTGGAAGATTATACACGGTCTGTGGAAGATTATACACAGTCTGTGGAAGATTGTACATGGTCTGTTGAAGATTGTGCACGGTCTGTTGAAGATTGTGCATGGTCTGTTGAAGATTGTACATGGTCTGTGGTAGATTGTACATGGTTTGTGGAAGATTGTACCTGGTCTGTGGTAGATTGTACATGTTTTGTGGAAGATTGTACCCGGTCTGTGGAAAATTGTACACAGTCTGTGGAAGATTTTCGGTGGTCTGTGGTAGGTTGTGCATGGTTTGTGGAAGATTGTACATGGTCTGTGGTAGATTGTACGTGGTCTGTGGACGATTGTACACAGTCTGTGGAAGATTGTGCATGGTCTGTGGAAGATTGTACATGGTCTGTGTTAGATTGTACATGGCCTGTGGATGATTGAACACAGTCTGTGGAAGATTGTATACAGTCCATGGAAGATTGTTCACAGACTGTGGTAGATTTTACATGGTCTGTGGTAGATTGTACATATTCTGTGGAAGATTGTACATTGTCTGTGGTAGATTACACGCAGTCTGTTGAAGATTGTGCCTTGTCTGTGGCAGATTGTACATGGCCTGTGGGAGATTATACATGGTATGTGGAAGATTGTACGAGGTCTGTGGTAGATTATACATGGTCTGTGGATGATTTATACGGTCTGTGGTAGATTGTGCACGGTCTGTGGAACATTGTACATGGTCTGTTGTAAATTGTACACAGTCTGTGGTAGATTATACATGGTCTGAGATAGATTGTACACTGTCTGTAATAAATTGTACATGGTCTGTGTTAGATTGTACATGGCCTGTGGTAGATTGCACACTGTCTGTGGTAGATTGTACATGGCCTGTGGTAGATTGTACGCTGTCTGTGGTAGATTTTACAAAGTCTGTGGAACATTGTTCACAGTCTGTGGTAGATTGTACACGGTCTGTGGAATATTGTACATGGTCTGTGGTAGATTGTACATGGTCTGTGGTAGATTGTCCATGGTATGTGGAAGATTGCACACGGTCTGTGGTAGTTTATGCATGGTCTTTGGAAATTGCAAGGTTGATAACCTGAATTTAATGTATTTTTTATTATTTTGTAACTGGTTTCCATGATATTTTCTTTTTCTTTTCTCACCATTGCTTTCCGCAATTTCTTTCAACAGCAGTTGCTGTGTGCCCTCTGGTTCTTCAGCTGGGTGGCCAGTACTTACATATAAACCTTGACAGTGAGCATCGGCAGGTTATTCAACTGCAGCGAACTAAACAGTCTAGCCCAATCCTGTCCTGACCCAATATCGATGCACACACAGTCAACAATCAGAAGCAATGTTCACTAACCCCGGAGCGCTGAGATGGGCTAACTCAACACAGATCAGGGGTTAAACCAGGGACCTTCCTGGTCTGTATGGCTCAGCTACTCACACGTTATACACCTGGGTAACTCCGTGACTTTTTGATGCATAAAAACAGGCAGCTGTTGAGGCATTTTAAAGGGGGACCATTGCCATTTTGGGGATGGATAGATACTCAGGGGACTCACTCCAATAGTTTCCTCTGTACCATCATTTTAATGAACCCATCAACACGTTTACAGATGTGTTACAACTAATGTATAGGGGAAACAGACACCATCAATATCTCTGTTTTTATTACATTAGCATTGAGTGAAAGTGACATGATGTCTTTGTGTTGCAAATTATGCCTTTATAGTGTGGATAATGTCATTCTGTTGGATACTGATGGGCACAATTGTAACTTTTTACTAATAGCAGGAATTGTGCGGGAACTTTCCAATCATAATAATCCCTTTTGAACAGCAAGTTCATCCAATAGTTTTCAGAATGTGCTGACAAGTATTCCAATATTGGCGAATGATGCAGCCACGTTCATTATTTCACATTATTCGTAGAACTGGTCAATAAAACAGGAAAATATCAAAAATGCCACCGGACCCAGGGTTCCACCCAAAATGTTAACCTGTCATTTTCTGTCAGATGCTGAATAACCTCGCTAGTGGCTTTCAACATTTTCTGATTTTTATTTCCCATTCTCATCGTACACCCTTTTTCTTCCCACCTCTGCAGGAAAAATGACCACTGTGTCCACATAGTATCTCCCTGTGGAGCTCTGCCAATGCATGGCACGGCATCACATGCATTTCACAAGCAGTCTTGGCTATTCATCTATGACATCTAATGTGTTGACAGTCCAGCGAGGTTCTTTTCCTTCTGGACTTTGGAATCAGATTTATACCTGAATTTGTGGGCTTTCATCAGCAGTCTGAATTTGTGGAAATGTCCACTCATGTGACTCATTGGCCCTTTTAATGGGCTCTAATCTAATCAATATAAACATTAGGAAAGTGACCTTGTACTCTTGATATTTGTATGGAGATGACCATCAGATAGAAACATAGAAACATGGAAGATAGGAGCAGGAGTAGGCCATTCGGCCCTTTGAGCCTGCTCCGCCATTCAATGAGATCATGGCTGATCATCCAAATTCAGTACTCTGTCCCTGCCTTCTCCCCATATCCCTTGATCCCTTTAGCCTCAAGAAATATATCCAATTCTTTCTTGAATATATTTAATGAACTGGCCTCCACCGCCCACTGTGGCAGAGAATTCCACAGGTTCACCACTCTCTGGGTGAAGAAATTCCTCCTCATTTCAGTCCTAAATGGCTTACCCCTTATCCTTAGACTATGACCCCTGGTTCTGGACTCGCCGGCCATCAGAAACATCCTTCCTGCATCTAGTCTGTCCAGACCTGCCAGAATTTTATAGGTTTCGATGAGATCCCCTTTCAATCTTCTAAACTCCAGTGAGTATAAGCCCAATCGACACAATCTCTCCTCATACGTCATTCCTGCCATCCCAGGTATCAGCCTGGTGAATCTTCGCTGCACTCCCTCCATAGCAAGAACATCCTTCCTCAGGCAAGCTGACCAAAACTGCACACAATACTCAAGGTGTGGTTTGAAGGGTTTCCCTGTGCTTAATTCAAAACCATGGGCCTGTCTTGAATCCACATTTTGAATAAACTGCCTGCATTAGTAATGGAAACACAACAGTAAATGAGGTCTGAAGAGACCTGCTACTAAGACTTGGATGTCTATCTCATAAAATCTTGTAATAGCTTGCGTTGAAAATGAAGAATGAGCTTCAATACTCACTACACGTAGCAAGAAGTAAGAACCTAATTTTGGAAGTTGTCAGTGATTTTCAGCCTACAGTACACATGCAGCTGGCCCATCTTTCAATGTGCTAATTGCTTGAATTTCAATCTTTCCTTTTATCTTTGTGAACCTCATACTTTTCACTTGCCACACAACAAGTCCCCTGCAGACAAAGGGGTAAAGCCAATTCATACAACTTGAATTGCTGATCTTTGAATGTTTTCCTTCCTAATGTGCTCCAAAGGAAGGGTAGTTGCATTTCATGTGGCTTTAAATCTATAGCCAGCAACTGTTTGCCTTTAGTTTCCTGATGTTACTGTGCGGTAGGTTTAAAAGTTGGGTTTCATTGTTTAGTAGAAATTCCAATCCAATTGATAAATTAGAAGCAGAAGTTTTCCTTGGCTTAGCTTAATCCTCCCTTATATTATTTTGAATGCTCTGTATCTTTCAATCAATGCTTCCTTTTTTTATATTTCATCAACATTAAGTTTTTTCTTGACTGCTTTTCTTCTGTCTTTTTTTTAACATCTGTTTCTATTGCCTATTTGAGTTTAACGTGGATCTCTTCAGGTGAAGTATCCATTGGATGCATCACTACCGCTGGCAAGAATTGGGAAGCAGGGACCAGGAAATTGTGTGGCTTCCAGTCACGCATTGCCCCAGCTGAATATGCGCCAGTGCATATTTCTAATAGGTCCGTTCTCTCGCGGCAATTACTCTGATTCTTGATGAGCAGGAGCCTTATTATCAGAGCACACGGCATGGCAATGGTGGCCATGAGCAGGCCCATCCCACTTCCTGATGCTTAGGTGGGACTTTGTGTCTGTCACGGTTTAAGACTTTGTGTCTGTCACAGTTTGAGACTTTGTGGCCAATTTCACCATTTCTACAGGGGCTCTGCCGATTACATAGGATATACAGCACAGAAACAGGCCATTCGGCCCAACCAGTCCATGCCGGCGTTTATGCTCTACTCAAGCCTCCTCCCGTCTTTTCTCATCTAACTCTATCAGCATACCCCTCTGTTCCCTTCTCCCTCATATTCTTATCTAGCATCCCCTTAAATATATCTATGGCCCAGAAATTGGGGTCGTGGGCTTCCCGCGGGTGCAAGACCCCGACCTACACTTATCTATCGCGCCAACATTTGAGGCCTGGGCCTGCGTGGATTTCGGCTCTGTGACCCGGTCCAGCTCCCGGCGCGCTGTGCTTGCGTGATCCAGCAGCGTAGTTAGTTCGATGAGCCGGCTGGGATCACGTGAGCACTGGGCAACCAATCGGAGGTTGCAAAAGTTCATTCATGAGCTTGATAGTAAGAACTGTCAAACTCATGAAAACTCAGGGCACCCAAAACAGTACTTAAACTTCAAATAAAAGTTAAAAAAAATCCCACTATATAAATGAACTATGAATAACTGTAAAAAAAACTATTTTAAACAATTAATCAAATTTTTGAAAAAAATAATTTTTTTTAACAAATCGGGTCTACACTTACCTTACTGTAAATTCTTTAAAAATAATAAACCTGTGGAAAAAAAATTCTAAATTTTATTAATAGGCCACTTACCTTTTAAAACTAAGTACTTACGTCTGCTTTTTTCACGTGTAAAAACCGGAGGACATAACGCACGGGCAACTCTTTTAAAAAAAAAAAAAAAAAAAGGAATTTCAGCGCACGCGCTGCCTGAAACGTCGCACGCATTCCGCCTCTTAACCCCTTGCTTCAGAGGACAGGAAATGCCGGTTTTCAGCGCATGCACTGTGCATCCTGAAAACCGGCACTTCCATCGGGCCCACGCGTGAGTACCCCATCCGTACTCACGCGTTGGGACCCGAATTACTGGGCCATCCTATTCACTTCAACTATTCCCTGTGGCAGCGAGTTCCACATTCTCACCACTCTCTGGGTAAAGAAGTTTCTTCTGAATTCCCTATTTGATTTCTTGGTGACTATCTTATATTGATGGCCTTTAGTTTTGTTCTTCCCCAAAAGTGGAAACACTCTCTCTGTGTCTCTGTGAAAACCTTTCATAATTTTAAAGACCTCTATTAGGACACCCCTCAGCCGATCTCCCACTGATGTTGTGTCAGGAGGTTCGGAGAATTCTTGAGCAATTTCAGGGCCAAGATTTATTGCGCCAAAGATAAATAATACTGTTTTTGTATAACTTTGGTAACTCGTCAGTGATAGCACAGTAAGGCTGTATTTATAGTGTACTCGCCAGTAGCTGCAGTGTCAGTTCGAGCTGGACAGTGCCCGGCTCTTGTTTGGCTGGATCGTCCTGCCCAGGCAAGGAGTCCTGCAGCGGCATGGTGAGGCAAAGCTCCTGCTTCATCAGTTAAAATGTTAATGATTAGATACAGTGGAGTGCTTAACCCCAACTTTCCCAATGGTTACATTACCAGTGAGTAACGGGGTACTGTTAGTGACAGACCCCTGAACACCTCGTAAACTAGGTTTGACATTGAACTGAATCCACACCCCGTGCAGTGTCGTCTCTGGATTTAGGTTGGGCTCGGACTCGAGATTTACACAGCAAATTTTGTATTGGTGCAGACTGAAAACTGCTTAGCTGCTAGCAGTCTTTTGCATTTTGTTCTAACGTAGCAATCTATAAAATTATTTCTTACTTTATAACCTATAAATAGGAAACACTGTGGGAGTATAGTAAAGAGTAGTTTTGTATTGCAAACATATGTGAACACAAAAACCGCACACTTATTAAACACCATTTTTCAGATATTTATCACTTTCTCTTTTGGATAACTTTTTATTTAAAAAAGGCAAACTCAATTTCATATGGTTGTTTATTTTCGACTTCCTCCTTTTTCATGTTGCTTTGCAAAACTTGATTTTCGAACTGCTGTCCTAGCCCTCAGTATTCTTTTAACCCTCTCCAACAGGAGGGTGACAATGTCCAACCTGTGGATTTCATTGTAAGCAACTTGTACAGGGATATTTTGGTCAACGCTCCGCAGCATAAACAGAGGAAGCGATCTTCTCATCCCAATGTCGGCCTTCCCCTGCCCCCTCACCCTGCGAATCCGGCTAAAACTGGTGAAACTCACCTTCTGGAGGAGATCCAAGTGTGAATTTTTGTCACGGTTGAGCTTCAAACTTTATTCCCCAGTGGAAATCCATTCCTCAACAGTTGGCTGTTACTGGACATCTCATTAAAAGGAATATCCCAGGATTAAGTTCAATTAAGGGTTTATCCTGGAATTAACTTCTTGAAACTATAGCCTTGTATAAAAAATATTTTTGAATAAGAAATATTTTAACATAGTGACTGCTGATTGGAGGGGTCCAACTTCAGAAGCTATTGATCTTCAAGCTGATGTGTTAATTGCTTGCAAGGCATTCATACCACCTTACGTTCATATCACCTGCTGTTCATATCACCTGCTGTTCATATCACCTGTCCTTCATACCACCTGTCATTCATACCACCTGTCGTTCATACCACCTGTCGTTCACATCATCTGTCATTCATATCACCTGTCATTCATATCACCTGTTGTTCACATCACCTGTCATTCACATCATGTCATTCATATCACCTGTCATTCATATCACCTGTCGTTCACATCACCTGCCGTTCACATCACCTGTCGTTCATATCAACTGCCATTCATATCACCTGTCGTTCATAGCACCTGTTGTTCATACCACCTGTCGTTCACATCAACTGTCTTTCATATCACCTGTCATTCACATCACCTGTCATTCACATCACCTGTCATTCACATCACCTGTCGTTCACATCACCTGTCGTTCATATCACCTGTCGTTCACATCACCTGTCGTTCACATCACCTGTCGTTCATATCACCTGCCTTTCATATCACCTGTCATTCACATCACCTGTCGTTCATACCATCTGTCGTTCATATCACCTGTCATTCATATCACCTGCCATTCATACCACCTGCCATTCATATCACCTGTCGTTCATATCATCTGTCATTAATATCACCTGTCATTCATACCATCTGACATTCATAACACCTGTTGTTCACACCACATGTCGTTCATACCACCTGTCGTTCATACCACCTGTCGTTCATACCACCTGTCGTTCATACCACCTGTCGTTCATACCACCTGTCGTTCATATCACCTGTCGTTCATATCACCTGTCGTTCATATCACCTGTCATTCATATCACCTGCTGTTCATATCACCTGCTGTTCATATCAACTGTTGTTCATATCAGCTGCTGTTCATATCACCTGTCATTCACATCACCTGTTGTTCATATCACCTGTTGTTCATATCACCTGTCGTTCATATCACCTGTCGTTCATATCACCTGTCGTTCATATCAACTGTCGTTCATATCAACTGTCGTTCATATCAACTGTCGTTCATATCACCTGTCGTTCACATCACCAGTCGTACATATCACCTGCCATTCACATCACCTGTCGTTCACATCATATGTCGCTCATACCACCTGTCGTTCATATCACCTGTCATTCACATCACCTGCTGTTAATATCAGCTGTCGTTCACATCACCTGCTGCACATATCACTTGTCATTCATATCACTTGCTGTTCATATCACCTGCTGTTCATATCACCTGTCATTCATATCACCTGCTGTTCATAGCACCTGCTGTACATGTCAGCTGCTGTTCATTTCACCTGCTGTTCATATCACCTGTCGTTCATATCACCTGTCATTCATATCACCTGCTGTTCATATCCACTGCTGTTCATATCACCTGCTGTTCATATCAACTGTTGTTCATATCAGCTGCTGTTCATATCACCTGCAGTTCATATCACCTGTCATTCACATCACCTGTTGTTCATATCACCTGTCGTTCATATCAACTGTCATTCATATCACCTGTCGTTCACATCACCAGTCGTACATATCACCTGTCATTCACATCACCTGTCATTCACATCACCTGTCGTTCACATCACCTGTCGTTCACATCATAGGTCGCTCATACCACCTGTCGTTCATATCACCTGTCATTCACATCACCTGCTGTTAATATCACCTGTCGTTCACATCACCTGCTGTACATATCACCTGCTGTTCACATCACCTGCTGTTCATATCACCTGTCATTCATATCACCTGTCATTCATATCACCTGCTGTTCATAGCACCTGCTGTACATGTCAGCTGCTGTTCATTTCACCTGCTGTTCATATCACCTGTCGTTCATATCACCTGTCGTTCATACCACCTGTCATTCATATCAGCTGTCATTCATATCCCCTGTCATTCATAAAATCTGTCGTTCCCATCACCTGTCGTTCATAGCATCTGTCGTTCATATCACCTGTCGTTAATATCACCTTTCGTTCACATCAACTGGCATTCATATCAGCTGCTGTTCATGTCACCTGTTATTCTGCCCTTGCAGCGCGTTCCTATGCAGAGCTAGACAGGTAGCTAACAACTTGATATCTTCCCATAAAAATCACAAGGCTTGACTTTTCTTGTAAAACTTTACTGAATGATTCTTATTGTGAAACTGAAATACAATACAGAAATGGAAGCACACATTAGTATACAAGCACATATCTGATATGCATACACAAATTTAGGTGCGCCTGAGCAACACAGTACATTTGGCATGTAACTTACCAAACACGTGGAAACGCAGCTTACTGTGAATATACATTTAGCAAACTGGAAGGCATTCTCTTTAAATTAGCCCTGTACATAGTGCATCAAAATACAGCTACAAGTTAACCAGCTAGACAGAGAGCGAGCACTTCATGGCTAGCTGTGTAAGTTTGCTTACAAAGAAAAGTTACAAACTAAACATTTTCTGCAAAATATAGTGTACACTAATCATCTATAACATTCTCAAGTACTTACAGACAAATAGTGTCCAAGGCTGAAGCGTGGCAACAATATAACTTCCCAGACCATGTGTGGCTGTAGGTCTGTGATATACAGTAGTTCACTTTACTGCACTTACTGTGCTTTACTGCACTTTACTGCGCTTTTACTGCATTTGCTAGGTACCAAATATCCACTAGGTGGCGGCACACAATGGGAATCGACCCAAATTACTCAAACCCCTGAATTAACTGGAAAACTAACATAAATTCCTAAAGAAAGGCAGCACACTCCCCGCTTGGTACAATTCCATTGTACCACTACAGATACAAAATAAACCTAAAGAAAACGTCCTTTGGCTGCAAACATACTCAGAATCCTTTCTCTAGGTTTCTTCAGAAAGGAGGACTATGATCTCTGAGACTGGCCTCAGAAACACTTTGACAGTACCCTCCTTGACAATCTTCACCTCCACCTTGCGGACCCTCTTGTCCCTGCTCGGCAGAGTTTTGACAACCAGTCTCACTGGCCATTCATTTCTGTGTGCTTGGCTGTCTTTCAGCAAGACAACATCTCCCACTTTGACATTTGGCTTGTCTTCTGTCCATTTCCTACGGCTCTGTAGGGTGGACAAATACTCTTCTCTCCATCTCTTCCAAAAAGTGTCTGCAAGACACTGGACTTGCTTCCACTACTTCCCGTGCAGCGCAGCCATGTCGAAGTTTCCAGAGGGGGCTGAAATAGCACTCATCTTTTGAGTCAGGAGCATCGCTGGGGTGAGGACTGCAGGCATGTCTGGGTCGGTGGACACCAGCACCAGGGTTCTCCTGAGTGAGCAGAGGCGCTTCATAGCTTGTTCCCTGTTACTCGGAAGACGGCATCTAGGCGAGTGAAATGGTAAGGGTGCCACCCAGCTGTGTCCATCCTCCTGGTAAACCTCCTCATCCATGATGGTTAGGAAAGCTTTGTCGTCCATGGATAGTGCTGGCTTGTCATCGTCCTTGGACCTTTCAAACACTGAGCATCCTAGACTGTCTGTGCTCACAGTGGGGCCTGCCTCTTCCTCACAGGCAGAGGAGGTTGACCTATGATGCTGCGTCATGTCATCGTAGTCTTCCTTTACCTGGACCCTGTTTGGGCATGGGCTGAGACAGGATGTGCGACCGTTGTACAACACATTTGCTTTATAGACGTTGACATCCGCTGGTTTGTGGACTGTTCCCAGGCAAACTCCACCCACGAGGACCCATCCCAGGTCAAGCCGCTGCGCATAAGGAGCATTGTGGGGCCCGTTGATTTGCTCATGCACCTTGTGCACCCTTAAGATGTCTCTTCCCAAGAGCAGGAGGATTGGAGCATCCGGGTCCACAGCTGGAATCTTGTTGGCAACTGACTGTAGGTGGGGCTGATGGCGTGCGACCTCTGGGGAGGGAATTTCCGTCCTATCATCTGGCATCATGTCACACTCAATTAAGGTGGGGAGGGGAAGCTGTAGTTTCCCATCCATGGACTCGATCATGAAGTTGCCAACTCTCCTACCCGTAGTCTCTGTTGTCCCTGAACAGGTTTTTAGCATGTACGGAGCTGCGCTGGCCTTGACTTCAACGAGATTGAAGAATTCTGTCTTCGCTAGAGACTTGTTACTTTGCTCATCAAGCACTGCATACATCTTGATTGCCTTCTCCTTTCTCCCTGCAGGATATGCTTTAACCAAGCAGATTTTGGAGCATGAGCGTGGGCTGCTTGCATTTCCACAAACCTCTGTACACTTGGAGGTGACTGAAGAAGATGTGCTTTCGCTTTGCTCCCCGCTATCCTCTGTGTCAACCGCAGCACTCTCGGTGGTTGAAGGAGGAGGACCTGGATGCAGGGCTGCGATGTGTTTTTCACTGTTGCACTCGAAGCACTTGATTGTTGCCTTGCAGTCTTTTGCCATGTGCATAGTCGACCCACAACACCTGAAGCAGATGCGATTCTCTTTCAGGTATGATTTGTGCTCATCAATAGGCTTGTCTCTAAAGCTTCGACACTTTTTGAGTGGGTGGGGCTTCTTGTGTATTGGACACTGACGATCTGGGTCATCCACTTTATTCCCAGCAGAACTGGATTGGTTGATTGAGGGTTCGGCTGGAACATCTGTTTTGTGCATGCTCACAGAGGCTTTGTTGCTGTACTTTGTGGGTTTCTCTGTTCTCGAAGGAGCGTAACTGCTGGAGGTGGAGAAAGTGAAACTTGGATCATTCCTCACCTTTGCCTGTTGTTGGACGAACCTGGAGAAGAGAGAGAAGGGGGGAAATGCCACTTCATTGTCCTCCTTGTACTTGGATCCCTTAGCTATCCATTTCTCTTCAAGGTTGTAGGGGAGCTTTTCCACTATTGGGTTTACCCCACGAGCTGTATCCAAATATGAGAGGCCTGTCAGGTAACCTTCTCCCTTAGCACACTCCAGTTCGAGGAGAATGTCACCCAGTTCTCGAAGCTCGACATTATCTTTGTTGGTTAGCTTCGGAAAGTCCTCAATCTTCTTGAGCAGTGCGTGTTCAATGACTTCTGGTGTCCCATAACAGTCTTCGAGACGTTGCCAAACCAGGTTGAGGCCTGCTGTGGGATTGCGGACGTGCGCTGAGCAAATTCTCTTCGCCTGTTCTGACGACTCAGCTCCTAGCCACTTTGTCATCAAATCTAGTTCTTCTCTGGCTGACCGATTCAAGTCCTTGGTGGTACTCAGGAAGGATGCTTTCCATGACCAATAATTTTCAGGACGGTCATCACATTCTAGAAGACCTGAACTTAACAATTCTCGGCGGATGAGGTACCTAGCGAGGTCTTGTGCAACTTGTGGCTTGGGTGAGGACTGCTTGGCTGGATTGGCCGAGTGCTGTGGAGGTCTCTGCAGGTAAGTCTTACTTGTTTCTTTTCTTTTAAGCTCAGTGTCTCCGAAAACAGGCTGTTTGTTACTGTGGTGAGTAGCTGGTGCTGCGTCGAGATACCTGGATGTTTCCTTGAAGAACAATTTGGAGTGTTGTTGGATATATTCACTTGTACGTTGCACTGGACTGAGGGGCTTCTAGAACATATGCTTCATGGCTGTGCTCCCCGCCTTCGTTCTCCTCACCTTCTTCATAAGCTGCAGCTTTAGCTTCAGTGGCAGCGGCAGCTCTCTGGCTTTGGAGAATGTGAAGACTGGCGTCGAGGTCAGCTCTCTGCTTCATCACACTAGCTTCTTTTTCAGCGAAGGACAATTGAGCCTGGGCAGCTTTTGCCTTGGCACGTGCTTTGGCAGCTGCAGAAGCTGTCGATGACGATGGTCTGCTGGACCGCCGAGATGATCTAGAGGATGCTTTAGAGGACTGTGACTTGGCATCATTTGCTCGGAGAGGCTCATGCTTCTCGGTTGGCTGGTCGATGTCCTCTATGGTATATTGTCTTCCTGAGCGTAGACTCATGGTAGCTGAGAGGTATCTTCCTGTGCTTGAGCCCGCTGTGCTGTTGTCTTTTCACTATTCTGCCCTTGCAGCGTGTTCCTGTGCAGAGCTAGACAGGTAGCTAGCAACTTGATATCTTCCCATAAAAATCACAAGGCTTGACTTTTCTTGTAAAACTTTACTGAACGATTCTTATTGTGAAACTGAAATACAATACAGAAATGGAAGCATACATTAGTATACAAGCACATAACTGATATGCATACACAAATTTAGGTATGCCTGAGCAACACACTACATTTGGCATGTAACTTACCAAACACGTGGAAACACAGCTTACTGTGAATATACATTTAGCAAAACGGAAGGCATTCTCTTTAAATTAGCCCTGTACATAGTGCATCAAAATACAGCTACAAGTTAACCAGCTAGACAGAGAGCGAGCACTTCACGGCTAGCTGTGTAAGTTTGCTTACAAAGAAAAGTTACAAACTAAACATTTTCTGCAAAATATAGTGTACACTAATCATCTATAACATTCTCAAGTACTTACAGACAAATAGTGTCCAAGGCTGAAGCGTGGCAACAATATAACTTCCCAGACCATGTGTGGCTGTAGGTCTGTGATATACAGTAGTTCACTTTACCGCACTTACTGTGCTTTACCGCACTTTACTGCACTTTTACTGCAGTTGCTAGGTACCAAATATCCACTAGGTGGCGGCACACAATGGGGATCGACCCAAATTACTCAAACTCCTAAATTAAGTGGAAAACGAACATAAATTCCTAAAGAAAGACAGCACACCTGTCATTCACATCACCTGCTGTTCACATCACCTGTTGTTCATATCACCTGTACTCCCATCACCTGCTGTTCATATCATCTGTCGTTCATATCACCTGTGCTTCAGATCAGCTATCATTCACATCACCTGTCGTTCACATCACCTGCCGTTCACAGCACCTGTCGTTCATAGCACCTGCTGTTCACATCACCTGTCATTCACATCACCTGTCATTCACATCACCTGTCGTTCACATCAACTGCCATTCACATCACCTGTCATTCACATCACCTGCTGCTCATTTCACCTGTCGTTGACATCACTTGCTGTTCACAACACCTGCCATTCACATCAGCTGTCATTCACATCGCCTGCTGTTCATATCACCTGCCGTTCACAGCACCTGCTGTTCACATCACCTGTTGTTCATATCACCTCTCACTAACATCACCTGCTGTTCATATCATCTGTCATTCACATCACCTGGCCTACACATCATCTGTCGTTCACATCACCTGTCATTCATATAACCTGTCGTTCATATCACCTGCTGTTCATATCACCTGTCTTTCACATCACATGTCATTCACATCACCTGCTGTTCATATTACCTGTCGTTCATACCACCTGTCGTTCAAACCACCTGTCATTTTTACCACCTGTTGTTCATATCACCTGTTGTTCACATCATCTGTCATTTATACCAGCTGTCGTTCATACCACCTGCCGTTCATATCATCTGACATTCATATCACCTGTCATTCATATCACCTGTCATTCATGACAACTTTCGTTCACATCACCTGTCATTCATACCACCTGTCATACATACCACCTGTCATTCATCCCAACTGTCGTTCACATCACCTGTCATTCATATCACCTGTCATTCACATCACATGATGCTCATATCACCTGCTGTTCATACCACCTGTCGTTCATACCACCTCTCGTTCATATCACCTGTCGTTCATATCACCTGTCGTTCATATCACCTGCTGTTCAAATCACCTGTCATTCATATCACATGTCGTTCATATCACGTGCTGTTCATACCAGATATCGTTCATATCACCTGTCGTTCATATCACCTGTCATTCATATCACCTGTTGTTCATAACACCTGCTGTTCATATCACCTGTCATTCATATCACCTGGCGTTCATATCACCTGCTGTTCATATCACCTGTCGTTCATACCACCTGCCATTCACATCACCTGTCGCTCATATCGCCTGTTGTTCATACCACCTGTCGTTCATACCACCTGTCGTTCATACCACCTGCCATTCACATCACCTATCGTTCATGTCACCTGTCATTCATACCACCTGTTGTTCATATCACCTGTCATTTATACAACCTGTCGTTCATATCACCTGTCGTTCATATCACCTGTTGATCATACCACCTGCCATTCAAATCACCTGTCGTTCATATCACCTGTCATTCATACCACCTGTCGTTAACATCACCTGTCATTCATACCACCTTTTGTTCATATCACCTGTTGTTCATATCACCTGTCGCTCATATCACCTGTCGTTCATACCACCTGCCATTCACATCACCTGTCGTTCATATCAGCTGTCGTTCATATCACTTGCTGTTCATATCACCTGTCGTTCATATTACCTGCTGCTAATATCACCTGCTGTTCATATCACCTGCTGATCATATCACCTGCTGTTCACATCGCCTGTCGTTCTCATCACCTGCTGTTCACATCAACTGTCATTCACATCACCTGTCATTCACATCACCTGCTGATCACATCACCTGCTGTTCACAACACCTGCTTTTCATATCAACTGTCGTTCATATCACTTGTCACTCACATCACCTGCTGAACACATCACCTGCTGTTCACATCACCTGCTGTTCATATCACCTGGTGTTCACATCACCTGCAGTTCACATCACCTGTCGCTCATATCACCTGTCCTTCACATCATCTTTTGTTCATATAACCTGTCGTTCTCATCACCTGTCGTTCATACCACCTGTCATTCACATCACCTGCTGTTCATATCACCTGCTGTTCATATCACCTGCTGTTCATATCACCTGCTGTTCTCACCACCTGCTGTTCATATCACCTGTCGATCATACCACCTCTCGTTCATATCACCTGTCTTTCACATCACCTGTCATTCACATCACCTGTCGTTCATATCAACTTTCCTTCATACCATCTGTCGTTCATATCACCTGCTGTTCATATCACATGCTGTTCACATCACCTGTCGTTCACATCACCTGTCATTCATATCACCTGCCGTTCATATCACCACTCGTTCATATCACCTGCTGTTCGTACCACCTGTCACTCATATCACCTGTCGTTCATATCACCTGCTGTTCATAACACCTGCAGTTCATATCACCTGTTGTTCATACCAACTGTCGTTCATACCACCTGTCAGTTATATCACCTCTCATCCATATCACCTTTCATTCATATCACCTGCTGTTAATATCTCCTGCTGTTCAAGTCACCTGTCGTTCATATCACCTGTCGTTCATATCACCTGTCGTTCATATCACCTGTTGTTCATATCACCTGTTGTTCACATCACCTGCTGTTCATATCACCTGCTGTTCTCACCACCTGCCGTTCATATCACCTGCTGTTCATATCACCTGTCGATCATACCACCTCTCGTTCATATCACCTGTCTTTCACATCACCTGTCATTCATACCACTTGCCATTTATATCACCTGTCATTCACATCACCTGTCGTTCATATCAACTTTCCTTCATACCATCTGTCGTTCATATCACCTGTTGTTCATATCACCTGTTGTTCATATCACCTGTCGTTCATATCACCTCTCGTTCCTATCACCTGTTATTAATACCACCTGTCATTCACATCACCTGTCGTTCATATGACCTGTTGTTCATACCACCTACTGTTCATATTACCTGTCATTCACATCACCTGTACTTCATGTCACCTGTCATCGTTCAGATCACCTGCTGTTCATATCACCTTTCGTTCATATCACGTGCTGTTCATAGCACCTGTCGTTCATATCACCTGTCGTTCATATCACCTGTTGTTCATACCATCTATTGTTCATATCACCTGTCGTTCACATCACCTGTCGTTCATACCACCTGTCATTAATATCACCCACCATTCACACCACCTGCTGTTCACATCACTTGCTGTTCATATCACCTGTTCACATCACCTGTACTTCATATCAACTGTTGTTCACATCACCTGCTATTCATATCACCTGTCATCATTCATATCACCTGTCGTTCATATCATGTGCTGATCATAGCACCTGCTGTTCATATCACCTGTCATTCATATCACCTGTCGTTCATAGCACCTGCTGTTCATATCACCTGTCATTCATATCACCTGTCGTTCACATCACCTGCCGTTCACATCACCTGTCATTCACATCACCTCTCGTTCATATCACCTGTCATTCATACCACCTGTCGTTCACATCACCTATCGCTCACATGCCCTGTCTTTCATATCACCTGACATACACATTACCTGCCATTCATATCACCTGTCGTTCATATCACCTGCTGTTCATTTCAATATCATTCATATCGCCTGTTGTTAATACCACCTGTCGCTCATATCACCTGTCGTTCATATCACCTGCTGTTCATAACACCTGCTGTACATATCACCTGTTATTCATGCCAACGGTCGTTCATACCACCTGTCACTTATCACCTGTCATTCATATCACCTTTCATTCATATCACCTGCTGTTAATATCTCCTGCTGCTCAAGTCACCTGCCGTTCATATCACCTGTCGTTCATATCACCTGTCGTTCATATCACCTGTTGTTCATATCAGCTGCTGTTCATATCACCTGTCATTCATATCACCTGTCGTTCATATCACCTGTTGTTAATACCACCAATTGTTCATATCACCTGTCGTTCATATCACCTGTCGTTCATATCAGCTGCTGTTCATATCACCTGTCATTCATATCACCTGTCGTTCATATCACCTGTTGTTAATACCACCAATTGTTCATGTCACCTGTTATTCACATCACCTGTCAATCATATCACCTGTTGTTCATATCACCTGTCGTTCATATCACCTGTTCATATCACCTGTCATTCATATCACCTGTCGTTCATATCACCTGTTGTTAATACCACCAATTGTTCATGTCACCTGTCATTCACATCACCTGTCAATCATATCACCTGTTGTTCATATCACCTGTCGTTCAGATCACCTGCTGTTCATTTCAACAATCGTTCATATCACCTGTTGGTCATACCAACTGTCTCTCATATCACCTGTCATTCATATCACCTTTCATTCATACCACCTGCTGTTAATATCTACTGCTGTTCAAGTCACCTGTCGTTCATAACACCTCTCATTCATATCACCTGTTTTAATACCACCTGTCGTTCACATCACCTGTCGTTCATACCACCTGTCGTTAATATCACCCGCCATTCACATCACCTGCTGTTCACATCACCTGCTGTTCATATCACCCGTTGTTCACATCACCTGTACTTCATATCACCAATTGTTCACATCACCTGCTATTCATATCACCTGTCATCATTCATATCACCTGTCATTCACATCACGTGCTGATCATAGCGCCTACTGTTCATATCACCTGTCGTTCATATCACCTGTCGTTCATAGCACATGTGATTCACATCATCTGTCATTCATATCACCTGTTGTTCACATCACCTGCTGTTCATATCACCTGCTGTTCTCACCACCTGCCGTTCATATCGCCTGCTGTTCATATCACCTGTCGATCATACCACCTCTCGTTCACATCACCTGTTGTTTATACCACCTCTCGTTCATATCACCTGTCGTTCATATCACCTGCTGTTCAAATCACCTGTTGCTCACATTACCTGCTTTTCATATCACCTGGTGTTCACATCACCTGTCATTCACATCACCTGCTGTTCATATCACCTGCTGTTCTCACCACCTGCCGTTCATATCGCCTGCTGTTCATATCACCTGTCGATCATATCACCTCTCGTTCACATCACCTGTTGTTTATACCACCTCTCGTTCATATCACCTGTCGTTCATATCACCTGCTGTTCAAATCACCTGTTGTTCACATTACCTGCTTTTCATATCACCTGGTGTTCACATCACCTGCAGTTCACATCACCTGTCGCTCATATCACCTGTCCTTCACATCACCTTTTGTTCATATCACCTGTCATTCTCATCACCTGTCATTCTCATCACCTGTCGTTCTAATCACCTGTCGTTCATACCACCTGTCGTTCACATCACCTGCTGTTCATATCACCTGCTGTTCTCACCACCTGCTGTTCATATCACCTGCTGTTCATATCACCTGTCGATCATACCACCTCTCGTTCATATCACCTCTCTTTCACATCACCTGTCATTCATACCACCTGTCACTCACATCACTTGTCGTTCATATCAACGTTCCTTCATACCATCTGTCGTTCATCTCACCTGCTGTTCATATCACATGCTGTTCACATCACCTGTCGTTCACATCACCTGTCATTCATATCACCTGCTGTTCATATCGCCTCTCGTTCATATCACCCGCTGTTCATACCACCTGTCGCTCATATCACCTGTCGCTCATATCACCTGTCATTCATATCACCTGCTGTTCATAACACCTGCTGTTCATATCACCTTTTGTTCATACCAACTGTCGTTCATACGACCTGTCAGTTATATCACCTGTCATTCATATCACCTTTCATTCATATCACCTGCTGTTAATATCTCCTGCTGTTCAAGTCACCTGTCGTTCATATCACCTGTTGTTCATATCACCTGTTGTTCATATCACCTTTTGTTCATATCAGCTGCTGTTCATATCACCTGTCATTCATATCACCTCTCGTTCCTATCACTTGTTATTAATACCACCTGTCATTCATATCACCTGTCGTTCATATCACCTGTTGTTCATACCACCTACTGTTCATAATACCTGTCATTCACATCACCTGTACTTCATGTCACCTGTCGTTCACATCACCTGCTGTTCATATCACATCTCGTTAATGTCACCTGCCATCCATATTACCTCTCGTTCATACTACATGTCGTTCACATCAACTGTTGTTCATATCACCTGCTGTTCATATCACTTGTCAATCACGCCACCTCTTGTTCAGATCACCTGTCATTCATATCACCTGCTGTTCATGTCACCTGTCAATCATGCCACCTCTCGTTCATACCACCTGTCGTTCATATCACCTGCTGTTAATTTCACCTGCTTTTCAGAGCACCTGTCGTTCATATCACCTGCTGTTCATATCACCTGCTGTCCATTTCAACTATCATTCATATCAACTGTCGTTCATACCACCTGTCATTCACATCACCTGTCTTTCATATCACATGTCATTCACATCACCTGTCGTTCACATCACCTGTCGTTCACATCACCTGTCGTTCACATCACCTGCTGTTCATATCACCTGTTGTTCATATCACCTACCTTTCACATCACCTGTCGTTCACATCACCTGCTGTTCATATCACCTGTCGATCATACCACCTCTCGTTCACATCACCTGTTGTTTATACCACCTCTCGTTCATATCACCTGTCGTTCATATCACCTGCTGTTCAAATCACCTGTTGCTCACATTACCTGCTTTTCATATCACCTGGTGTTCACATCACCTGTCATTCACATCACCTGCTGTTCATATCACCTGCTGTTCTCACCACCTGCCGTTCATATCGCCTGCTGTTCATATCACCTGTCGATCATATCACCTCTCGTTCACATCACCTGTTGTTTATACCACCTCTCGTTCATATCACCTGTCGTTCATATCACCTGCTGTTCAAATCACCTGTTGTTCACATTACCTGCTTTTCATATCACCTGGTGTTCACATCACCTGCAGTTCACATCACCTGTCGCTCATATCACCTGTCCTTCACATCACCTTTTGTTCATATCACCTGTCATTCTCATCACCTGTCATTCTCATCACCTGTCGTTCTAATCACCTGTCGTTCATACCACCTGTCGTTCACATCACCTGCTGTTCATATCACCTGCTGTTCTCACCACCTGCTGTTCATATCACCTGCTGTTCATATCACCTGTCGATCATACCACCTCTCGTTCATATCACCTCTCTTTCACATCACCTGTCATTCATACCACCTGTCACTCACATCACTTGTCGTTCATATCAACGTTCCTTCATACCATCTGTCGTTCATCTCACCTGCTGTTCATATCACATGCTGTTCACATCACCTGTCGTTCACATCACCTGTCATTCATATCACCTGCTGTTCATATCGCCTCTCGTTCATATCACCCGCTGTTCATACCACCTGTCGCTCATATCACCTGTCGCTCATATCACCTGTCATTCATATCACCTGCTGTTCATAACACCTGCTGTTCATATCACCTTTTGTTCATACCAACTGTCGTTCATACGACCTGTCAGTTATATCACCTGTCATTCATATCACCTTTCATTCATATCACCTGCTGTTAATATCTCCTGCTGTTCAAGTCACCTGTCGTTCATATCACCTGTTGTTCATATCACCTGTTGTTCATATCACCTTTTGTTCATATCAGCTGCTGTTCATATCACCTGTCATTCATATCACCTCTCGTTCCTATCACTTGTTATTAATACCACCTGTCATTCATATCACCTGTCGTTCATATCACCTGTTGTTCATACCACCTACTGTTCATAATACCTGTCATTCACATCACCTGTACTTCATGTCACCTGTCGTTCACATCACCTGTCTTTCACATCACCTGTCTTTCACATCACCTGTCATTCACATCACCTGTCATTCACATCACCTGTCATTCACATCACCTGTCGTTCACATCACCTGTCGTTCACATCACCTGTCGTTCATATCATCTGTCGTTCACATCACCTGCTGTTCGATATCACCTGTTGGTCATATCACCTACCTTTCACAACACCTGTCATTCACATCACCTGCTGTTCACATCACCTGTCATTCACATCACCTGTCATTCATATCGTCTGTCATTCACATCACCTGCTGTTCATATCACCTGTCAATCATCTCACCTGCTCTTCATATCACCTGCTGTTCATATCACCTGTCATTCATATCCCCTGTCTTTCACATCACCCGTCGTTCATATCAACTGTCATTCACTTTTCATATCAGCTGCTGTTCATATCACCTCCTGTTAATGTCACCTGCCATTCATATTACCTCTCGTTTATACTACATGTTGTTCACATCACCTGTTGTTCATATCACCTGCTGTTCATATCACCTGTCAATCATGCCACCTCTCGTTCATACCACCTGTCATTCATATCACCTGCTGTTCATATCACCTGCTGTTCATATCACCTGTCGTTCATATCACCTACCTTTCACATCACCTGTCATTCACATCACCTGCTGTTCATGTCACCTGACGTTCACATACCTGCTGTTCATATCACCTGCTGTTCATATCACCTGCTTTTCAGAGGACCTGTCGTTCATATCACCTGCTGTTCATATCACCTGCTGGCCATTTCAACTATCGTTCATATCACCTGTCGTTCATACCACCTCTCATTCACATCACCTGTCTTTCATATCACATGTCATTCACATTACCTGTCGTTCACATCACCTGCTGTTCATGTCACCTGACGTTCACATACCTGCTGTTCATATCACCTTTCGTTCACACCACCTGTAGTTCAAATCACCTGTCATTCACATCACCTGTACTTCATATCACCTGTCGTTCACATCACCTGTCGTTCACATCACCTGTCATTCACATCAACTGCTCTTCATATCACCTGCTGTTCATATCACTTGTCATTCATATCACCTGTCATTCACATCACCTGTACTTCATATCACCTGTCGTTCACATCACCTGTCGTTCACATCACCTGTCATTCACATCACCTGCTCTTCATATCACCTGCTTTTCATATCACCTGTCGTTCATATCACCTGCTGTTCATTTCAACTATCGTTCATATCACCTGTTGTTCATACCACCTGTCGCTCATATCACCTGTTGTTCATATCGCCTGCTGTTTATAACACCTGCTGTTCTTATCACCTGTTGTTCATACCAACTGTCGTTCATACCACCTGTCGCTTATATCACCTGTCGTTCATGTCACCTTTCATTCATATCACCTGCTGTTAATATCTCCTGCTGTTCAAGTCACCTGTCGTTCATATCACCTGTCGTTCATATCACCTGTCGTTCATATCACCTGCTGTTCATATCACCTGTTTTTCATATCAGCTGTTGTTCAGATCACCTGTCGTTCACATCACCTCTCATTCATATCACCTGTTATTAATACCACCTGTCATTCACATCACCTGTCGTTCATATCACCTGTTGTTCATACTACCTATTGTTCATATTACCTGTCGTTCACATCAACTGTTGTTAATATCTCCTGCTGTTCAAGTCACCTGTCGTTCATAGCACCTGTCGTTCATATCACCACCTGTTCATATCAACTGTTGTTCACATCACCTGCTGTTCATATCACCTGTCATCATTCACATCACCTGCTGTTCATATCACGTGCTGTTCATATCACGTGCTGTTCATAGCACCTGCTGTTCATATCACCTGTCGTTCATATCACCTGTCGTTCATATCACCTGTCGTTCATAGCACCTGTCATTCACATCACCTGTCGTTCATATCACCTGTTATTCACATCACCTATCATTCACATCACTTGTCGTTCATATCACCTGCTGTTCATATCACGTGTCGCTCACATCACCTGCCATTCATATCACCTGCTGCTCATATCACCTGTCGTTCACATCACATGTCGTTCACTTCACCTGTCGTTCATATCACCTGTCATTCATACCACCTGTTGTTCACACCACCTGTTGTTCACATCACCTATCGCTCACATCCCCTGTCTTTCATATCACCTGTCGTTCACATCACCTGTCATTCACATCATCTGTTGTTCATATCACCTGTCGTTCATGTCACCTGTCGTTCATACCACCTGTCATTAATATCACCTGTCGTTCATACCACCTGTCATTCATATCACCTGTCGTTCACATCACCTGCTGTTCATATCGCCAGTCGATCATACCACCTCTCGTCCATATCAACTGTCATTCACATCACCTGTCATTCATACCACCTGCTGTTTATATCACCTGTCATTCACATCACCTGTCATTCATATAAACTGCCGTTCATACCACCTGTTGTTCATATCACCTGCTGTTCATATCACATGTTGTTCATATCAGCTGCTGTTCATATCACCAGTAGTGCATATCACCTCTCGTTCAAATGATATTCATATCACCTGTCGTTCTTTTCACCCGCTGTTCATAGCACCTGCTGTTCATATGACCTGTCATTCATATCACCTCTCATTCATAGCACCTCTCGTTCACATCACCTGTCGTTCATATCACCTGTCGTTCATATCCACTGTCGTTCACATAACCTGCTGGTCATATCACCTGTCGTTCACATCACCTGCTGTTCATATCACCTGTCGTTCATATCACCTGCCGTTCATAACACCTGCTGTTCATATCACTTGTCGTTCATATCACTTGTCGCTCACATCAACAGTCGTTCACATCACCTGTCGTTCATATCAGTTGTCATTCACATCACCTGTCATTCACATCACCTGTCATTCACATCAACTGTCAGTCACGTCACCTGCTGTTGATATCAGCTGTCGTTCATATCACCTGTCATTCATACCAACTGTTGTTCATATCACCTGTCGTTCATATCACCTGCTGTTCATACCACCTATCGTTCATATCACTTGTCGTTCATGTTATCTGTCGTTCATACCACCTGTCATTCATATCACCTGTCGTACATATCACCTGCTGCTCACATCACCTGCTGTTCATATCACCTCTCGTTCACATCACCTGTACTTCATATCACCTGTCGTTCACATCACCTGCTGTTCATATCATCTGTCATTTTTATCACCTGCTGTTCATATCACATGATGTTCATATCACCTGTCATTCATTTCACCTGCTGCTCATAGCACCTGCCGTTTATATCACCTGCTGCTCATATCATTGCTGTTCATATCACCTGTCGTTCATATCACCTGCTGTCCATTTCAACTATGTTTCATATGACCTGTCGTTCATACCACCTGCCGTTCAAATCACCTGTCCTTCATATCACCTGCTGTTCATATTACCTGCTGCTTATATCATCTGCTGTTCATATCACCTGTTGATCATACCAACTGTCGTTCATACCACCTGTCGTTTATATCATCAGTCGTTCATATCACCTTTCATTCAGATCACCTGCTGTACATATCACCTGTCGTTCATGTCACCTGTCGTTCATACCACCTGCTGTTCATATCACCTGTTGTTCATATCAGCTGCTGTTCATATCACCTGCTGTTCATATCACCTCTCGTTCATGTCACCTGTTGTTCATATCACCTGTCGTTCATACCAACTGTCGTTCATATCATCTGTCATTCATACCACCTGTCGTACATGCCACCTGCCATTCATATCACCTGTCATACATATCATCTGCCTTTCATATCACCTGCTGTTCATACCAACTGTCGATCACATCACCTGTCAGTCATACCACCTGTCATACACATCAACTGTCGTTCACATCACCTGTCGTTCACATCGCCTGCTGTTCACATCACCTGTCGTTCACATCACCTGTTGTTCACATCATCTGTTGTTCATATCAATTGTCATTAATATGACCTGCTGTTCATATCACCTGCTGTTCATATCACCAGTCATTCACATCACCTGTCGGTCATACCACATTTCGTTCATAATACCTGCCTTTCACATCACCTGCTGTTCATATCACCTGTCATTCAAACCACCTGTCATTCATACAACCTGTCGTTCTTACCAGCTGTCATTTTTACAACCTGTTGTTCATATTACCTGTCGTTCACATCACCTGTCGTTCATATCACCTGTCATTCATATCACCTGTCGATCATACCACCTGTCATTCATATCACCTGTCAATCATACCACCTGTCGTTCATAACACCTGCCATTCATATCACCTGTCGTACATATCACCTGTCATTCACACCACCTGTCGTTCATACCAACTGTCATTCACATCACCTGTCGTTCACATCACCTGTATTTCATATCACCTGTCATTCATATCACCTGTTGTTCATATCACCTGTCGCTCATATCACCTGCTGTTCATATCACCTGTTCCTCACATCACCTGCTATACATATCATCTGTCATTCACATCACCTGCTGTTCACATCACCTGTCGTTCACATCATCTCTCGTTCATATCACCTGTCGTTCATATCACCTGACTTTCATATCACCTGTCGTTCATATCACCTGACGTTCATGTCACCTGTCCTTCATATCACCTGTCGTCCATATCACCTGTTATTCAAATCACCTGCCGTTCATACCACCTGTCATTAACATCACCTGCCATTCATACCACCTGCCATTCATACCACCTGCCATTCAGATCACCTGCCATTCAGATCACCTGTCATTCAGATCACCTGTCGTTCACATCACCTGTCATTCACATCACCTGCAGTTCACATCATCTGTTGTTCACATCACCTGTCGTTCACATCACCTGTCGTTCATGTCACCTGTTGTTCATATCACCTGCCTTTCAAATCACCCACTGTTCATATCAACTGTTGTTCAAACAACCTGTCATTCATACGACCCGTCATTCATACAAACTGTCATTTTTACAACCTGTCGTTTGTATCACCTGTTGTTCACATCATCTGTCGTTAATGTCACCTGTTGTTCATCGCACCTGATGTTCATACCACCTGTTGTTCATACCACCTGTCATTGATACCAGCTGTCGTTCATACCACCTGCCATACATATCACCTGTCATACCTATCACCTGTCATTCATATCACCTGTCGATCATACCAAATGTCATTGATATTACCTGTCGTTCACATCACCTGTCGTTCACATCACCTGCCATTCACATCATCTGTTGTTCACATCACCTGTCGCTCATATCTCATGTCGTTCATATCACCTGCTGTTCATATCACCTGACATTCACATCACCTCTTGGTCATATCACCTTTCGGACATATCACCTGCCTTTCTCATCACCTGCTGTTCATATCACCTGTCGTTCAAACCACCTGTCATTCATACCACCTGCCGTTCATACCACCTGCCATTCATATCACCTGTCGTACATATCACCTGAAGTTCATATCACCTGCCATTCATATCTCCTGTCGTACATATCACCTGTCATTCATATCACCTGTTGTTCATACCAACTGCGTTCACTTCACCTGTCATTCATATCACCTGTCGTACATATCACCTGTCGTTCATACCACCTGTCATTCATACCACCTGTCGTTCACATCACCTGTCGATCACATCACCTGTTGTTCATATCACCTGTCATTCATACCAACTGTCATTCATACCACCTGTCATTCATACTAGCTGTCATTTTTACAACCTTTCGTTCATATCACCTGTCATTCACACCATGTGTCATTCATATCACCTGTCTTTCATACGACCTGTCGTTCATATCACCTGTCGTTCACATCACCTTTTGTTCATGTCACCTGTCATTCATATCACCTGTTCTTCATATCACCTGCTATTCATATCACCTGCCTTTCACATCACCCACTGTTCATATCACCTGTTGTTCAAACAACCTGTCATTCATACGACCCGTCGTTCATACAAACTGTCATTTTCACAACCTGTCGTTTGTATCACCTGCCATTCACATCATCTGTCGTTCATGTCACCTGTCGTTCATCTCACCTGCCGTTCATACCACCCGTCGTTCATACCACCTGCCATTCATATCACCTGTCGTACCTATCACCTGTCATTCATATCACCTGTCGATCATACCAACTATCGTTCACATCACTTGTCATTCATACCACCTGTCATACACATCACCTGTCATTCATATCACCTGTCGCTCACATCACCTGCTGTTCATATCACCTGTTCCTCACATCACCTGCTGTTCATATCACCTGTTCCTCACATCACCTGCTATACATATCATCTGTATTTCACATCACCTGCTGTTCACATCACCTGTCGTTCACATCATCTCTCGTTCACATCACCTGTCGTTCATATCACCTGACATTCATATCACCTGTCGTTCATATCACCAGACGTTCATGTCACCTGTCCTTCATATCACCTGTCGTTCATATCACCTGTCGTTCATATCACCTGTTATTCATACCACCTGTCATTCATACCACCTGTCATTCATATCACCTGTCGTTCACATCACCTGTCGTTCACATCACCTGTCGTTCACATCACCTGCAGTTCACACCACCTGTCGTTCACACCACCTTTCGTTCATATCACCTGCTGTTCATATCACCTGCCTTTCACATCACCCACTGTTCATATCAGCTGTCGTTCAAACAACCTGTCATTCATGCGACCCGTCGTTCATACGAACTGTCATTTTTACAACCTGTCGTTTGTATCACCTGTCGTTCACATCATCTGTCGTTAATGTCACCTGTCATTCATCTCACCTGTTGTTCATACCACCTGTCATTCATACCACCTGTCCTTCATACCACCTGCCATTCATATCACCTGTCGTACCTATCACCTGTCATTCATATCACCAGTCGATCATACCAACTGTCGTTCACATCATCTGTCATCCATATCACCTGTCGTTCATATCACCTGTCGTTGATATCACCTGTCGTTCACATCACCTGTCGTTCACATCACCTGTCGCTCATATCACATGTCGTTCATAGCACCTGCTGTTCATATCACCTGACATTCACATCACCTCTTGGTCGTACCACCTTTCGGTCATATCACCTGCCTTTCTCATCACCCGCTGTTCATATCACCTGTCGTTCAAACCACCTGTCATTCATACCACCTGTTGTTCATACCAGCTGTCATTTTTACAACCTTTCATTCATATCACCTGTCGTGCACATCATCTGTCGTCCATATCACCTGTCATTCATACCACCTTTCGTTCATACCACCTGCCATTCATATCACCTGTCGTTCATATCACCTGTCGTTCATACCAACTGCATTCACTTCACCTGTCATTCATACCACCTGTCATACACATCACCTGTCATTCACATCACCTGTCGTTCACATCACCTGTCGTTCATATCACCTGTCATTCATATCAACTGTCATTCACTTCACCTGTCGTTCATACCACCTGTCATTCACATCACCTGTCATTCACATCACCTGTCATTCACATCACCTGTCATTCATATCAACTGTCGTTCACTTCATCCGTCGATCACATCACCCGTCGATCACATCACCTGTCGTTCATATCACCTGTTGTTCATACCACCTGTCATTCAAACCAACTGTCATTCATACCACCTGTCATTCATACCAGCTGTCATTTTTACAACCTTTCGTTCATATCACCTGTCATTCACATCATGTGTCATTCATATCACCTGTCTTTCATACGACCTGTCGTTCATATCACCTGTGGTTCACGTCACCTGTCGTTCATGTCACCTGTCGTACATATCACCTGTTGTTCATATCACCTGCTGTTCATATCACCTGCCTTTCACATCACCCATTGTTCATATCACCTGTCGTTCAAACAACCTGTCATTCATACGACCCGTCGTTCATACAAACTGTCATTTTTACAACCTGTCATTTGTATCACCTGTCGTTCACATCATCTGTCGTTCACATCATCTGTCGTTCATGTCACCTGTCGTTCATCTCACATGCCGTTCATACCACCTGATGTTCATACCACCTGTCATTCATACCACCTGTCGTTCATACCACCTGCCATTCATATCACCTGTCGTACCTATCACCTGTCATTCATGTCACCTATCGATCATACCAACTGTCGTTCACATCACCTGTTATCCATACCACCTGTCATACACATCACCTGTCGTTCATATCAACTGTCATTCATATCACCTGTCATTCATATCACCTGTCATTCATATCACCTGTCGTTGATATCAACTGTCATTGATATCACCTGTCGATCACATCACCTGTCGTTCACATCACCTGTCATTCACATCACCTGCTGTTCACATCATCTGTTGTTCACATCATCTGTCGCTCATATCACATGTCATTCATATCACCTGCTGTTCATATCACCTGATAGTCACATCACCTCTTGGTCATACCACCTTTCAGTCATATCACCTGCCTTTCTCATCACCTGCTGGTCATATCACCTGTCGTTCAAACCACCTGTCATTCATACCACCTGTCGTTCATACCAGCTGTCATTTTTACAACATTTCATTCATATCACCTGTCGTGCACATCATCTGTCACTCATATCACCTGTCGTTCATATCACCTGTCATTCATACCAACTTTCGTTCATACCACCTGCCATTCATATCACCTGTCGTACATATCATCTGTCATTCATACCAACTGCGTTCACTTCACCTGTCATTCATACCAACTGTCGTTCATACCACCTGTTATTCATACCAACTGTCATTCACATCACCTCTCATTCACATCACCTGCTGCTCACATCACCTGTCTTACACATATCTGTCGTTCACATCAACTGTCGTGCATATCACCTGTCGTTCATATCACCTGTTCATATCACCTGTCATTCACATCACCTCTTGGTCATACCACCTTTCGTTCATATCACCTGCCTTTCACATCACCTGCTGTTCATACCAGCTGTCGTTCATACCACCTGCCATTCATATCACCTGTTGTACATATCACCTGTCATTCATATCGCCTGTCGTTCATACCAACGGTCGTTCACTTCACCTGTCATTCATACCACCTGTCATACACATCACCTGTCGTTCACATCACCTGTCGTTCACATCACCTGTCGTTCACATCATCTGTTGTTCACATCACCTGTCATTCATATCACCTGTTGTTCATAGCACCTGCTGTTCATATCACCTGGCATTCACATCACCTCCTGGTCATACCACCTTCCGTTCATATCACCTGCCTTTCACATCACCTGCTGTTCATATCACCTGTCGTTCAAACCACCTCTCATTCATACCACCTGTAATTTTTACAACCATTCGTTCATATCACCTGTCGTGCACATCTTCTGTCGTTCATATCACCTGTCATTCATATCACCTGTCATTCCTACCACCTGTCGTTCATACCACCTGCCATTCACATCACCTGTCATTCATTACACCTGCCATACACATCACCTGTCGTTCCTACCACCTGTCATTCATACCACCTGTCGGTAACATCACCTGCTGATCATATCACCTGTCGTTCACGTCACATGCTGTACATATCACCTGTCGTTCATATAACCTGCCATTCATATCAGCTGCTGTTCATATCAGCTGCTGCTCATATCACCTGTCATTCATATCACCTGTCGTTCATATCACCTGTCATTCATATCACCTGTCATTCATATCACCATTCGTTCACATCGCCTGTCATTCACATCACCTCTCGTTCACATCATCTGTCGTTCACATCACCTGTTGTTCATGTCACCTATCGTTCATATCACCTGTCGTTCACATCACCTGTCGTTCACATCACCTGTTGTTCACATCATTTGTTGTTCAATCACCTCTCATTCATATCACCTGTCGTTCATATCAACTGTCGTTCATGTCACCTGCTGTTCATATCACCTGCTGTTCGTATCACCTGTCATTCACATCACCTGTTGGTCATATCACCTGTCTTTCATATCAACTGTCGTTCATGTCATCTGTCATTCAGATCACATGTAGTTCACATCACCTGTCATTCTTTTCACCTACTGTTCATATCACCTGCTGTTCATATCACCTGTCGTTCATATCACCTGTCATTCATATCACCTGTTCATATCACCTGTCGTTCATATCACCTGTCATTCATACCACCTATCATTCATATCACCTGTCATTCATATCATCTGCCGTTCATACCACCTGTTGTTCACATCACCTGTCATTCATATCACCTGTCATTCATGTCACCTTTCGTTCATATCACCTGCCATTCACATCACATGTCATTCACATCAACTGCTGTTCATATCACCTGTCATTAACATCACGTCAATCACATCACCTGCTGTTCATATCACCTGTCATTCACATCACCTGCTGTTCACATTGCTTGCTGTTCATATCACCTGTCATTCACATCAACTTTCATTCATATCACCTGTCGTTCACATCACCTGTCATTCACATCACCTGTCATTCATATCACCTGTCGTTCACATCACCTGTCATTCATATCACCTGTCATTCATATCACCTGTCATTCATATCACCTGTCATTCATATCACCTGTCATTCATATCACCTGCCGTTCACATCACCTGCTGTTCATATCACCTGTCATTCATACCACCTGTCATTCATACCACCTGTTGTTCACATCACCTGTCATTCATATCACCTGTCATTCACGTCACTTGTCGTTCACATCACCTGTTTTTCACATCACCTGTCATTCATACCAACAGTGGTTCATATCACCTGCAGCTCACATCACCTGTCATTCATATCACCTGTCATTCATATCACCTGTCATTCATATCACCTGTCGTTCATATCACCTGTCGTTCATATCACCTGTCGTTCATATCACCTGTCGTTCATATCACCTGTCGTTCACATCACCTGCCGTTCATATCACCTGCTGTTCATATCACATGCTGTTCATATCAGCTGTCCTTCACATCACCTTTTGTTCATATCAACTTTCGTTCTCATCACCTGTCGTTCATACCACCTGTCATTCATATCACCTGCTGTTCATATCACCTGCTGTTCAGAGCACCTGTCCTTCATATCACCTGCTGTTCATATCACCTTTCGTTCTTATCACCTGTTGTTCATATCACCTGTTGTTCATATCACCTGATGTTCAAACAACAATCGTTCATATCAACTGTCCTTCATATCACCTGCTCTTCATATTACCTGCTGCTCATATCACCTGCTATTCATATCAACTGTCGTTCATATCAACTGTTGTTGATACCACTTGTTGTTCATACCACCTGTCGTTCATATCACCTTTCGAACATATCACCTGTCATTCATATCACCTGCTGTTCATATCACCTTTCGTTCACATCACCTGTTCACTCACCTGCTGTTCATATCACCTGTCATTCACATCACCTGTCATTCTCATCACCTGTTGTTCACGTCACCTGTTGTTCATACCCACAATCGTTCGTATCACCTGCAGTTCACATCACCTGTCGTTCACATCACGTATCGTTCATACCACCTGTCGTTCACATCACCTGCTATTCATATCACCTGCTGTTCATCTCACCTGTCATTCATATCACCGGCTGTTCATATCACCTGTCATTCATATCACCTGTTATTCCTTTCACCTGCTCTTCACAGCACCTGCTGTTAATATCAGCTGCTGTTCATATCACCTGCTGCTCATGTCACCTTTTGTTTATATCACCTGTCGTTCATATCACCTGTCGGTCAGAGCACCTATCATTCATATCACTTGTTGTTCATACCAACTGTCGTTCATATCACCTTTCAAACACATCACCTGCTGTTCACTCACCTGCTGTTCATATCACCTGTCATTCATATCACCTGTCGTTCATATCACCTGTCATTTCTTTCACCTGCTCTTCACAGCACCTGCTGGTAATATCAGCTGCTGTTCATATCACCTGCTGTTCATGTCACCTTTCGTTTATATCATCTGTCATTCATATCACCTGTCGGTCAGAGCACCTGCCATTCATATCACATGTCGTTCATATCACCGGTCATTCATACCACCTGTCGTTCACGTCACTTCTTGTTCATATCACCTGTCATTCATATCACCTGTCGTTCATATCACCTGTCGTTTGCATCACCTGTTGTTCACATCACCTATTGTTCAATCACCTCTCATTCATAGCACCTGTCATTCATATCATCTGTCGTTCATATCACCTGCTGTTCATATCACATGCTGTAAATATCAGCTGTCATTCACCTCATCTGTCGGTCATATCACCTGTCGTTCATATCACCTGGCGGTCACATCACTTGTCATTCACATCACCTGTCATTCACATCACCTGCTGTTCATATCACATGTCGTTCATATCACCTGTCGTTCACATCACCTGCTGTTCACATCACCTGTTGGCCAAATCACCTGTCGTTCATATCACCTGGCAGTCACATCCCCTGTCGTTCACATCACCTGCTGGTCATATCACCTGTCGCTCATATCACCTCTCATTCACATCACCTGTTGTTCACATCATCTGTTGTTCACATCACCTGTCGTTCATACCAACAGTCGTTCGTGTCACCTGCAGTTCTCATCACCTGTTGTTCACATCACCTGTCGTTCACATAACCTATCGTTCATACCACCTGTCGTTTACATCACCTGCAGTTCATATCACCTGTTGTTCACATCCCCTGCTGTACACATCACCTGCTGTACATATCACCTGTCGTTCACATCACCTGTCGTTCATACCACCTGTCATTCATACCACCTGTCGTTCCCATCACCTGCTGTTCATATCACCTGCTGTTCACTGCACCTGCTGTTCATATCAGCTGCTGTTCATATCAGCTGCTTTTCATATCACCTGCTTTTCATATCACCTGTCGTTCAAACCAACTGTCATTCATACCAGCTGTCATTTTTACAACCTTTTGTTCATATCACCTGTCATTCACATCATGTGTCGTTCATATCACCTGTCTTTCATAGGACCTGTCGTTCATATCAATTGTCGTTCACATCACCTCTCGTTCACATCACCTGCTGCTCACATCACCTGTCGTACACATCATCTGTCGTTCACATCAACTGTCGTGCATATCACCTGTCGTTCATATCACCTGCTGTTCATATCACCTGTCATTCACATCACCTCTTGGTCATACCACCTTTCGTTCATAGCACCTGCCTTTCACATCACCTGCTGTTCATATCACATGTCGTTCAACCAACCTGTCATTCATACCACCTATCATTCATACCAGCTGTCGTTCATATCACCTGTCATTCATATCAACTGTCGTTCACTTCATCTGTCGATCACATCACCTGTCGTTCATATCACCTGTCGTTCAAACCAACTGTCATTCATACCACCTCTCTTTATACCAGCTGTCATTTTTACAACCTTTCGTTCATATCACCTGTCATTCACATCATCTGTCGTTCATATCACCTGTCTTTCAAAGAACCTGTCGTTCATATCAATTGTCATTCACATCACCTCTCGTTCACATCACCTGCTGCTCACATCACCTGTCGTCCACATCATCTGTCGTTCACATCAACTGTCGTGCATATCACCTGTTGTTCATATCACCTGCTGTTCATATCACCTGTCATTCACATCAACTCCTGGACATACCACCTTTCGTTCATATCACCTGCCTTTCACATCACCTGCTGTTCATATCACCTGTCGTTCAACCAACCTGTCGTTCATACCACCTGTCATTCATACCAGCTGTCTTTCATGCCACCTGCCATTCATATCACCTGTTGTACATATCACCTGTCATTCATATCGCCTGTCGTTCATGCCAACTGCCGTTCACTTCACCTGTCATTCATACCACCTGTCATACACATCACCTGTTGTACATACCACCTGTCATTCATATCACCTGTCATTCACATCACCTGTCGTTCACATCACCTGTCGTTCACATCATCTGTCGTTCACATCACCTGTCGTTCATATCACCTGTTGTTCATATCACCTGACATTCACATCACCTCTTGGTCATACCACCTTCCGTTCATATCACCTGCCTTTCACATCACCTGCTGTTCATATCACCTGTCGTTCAAACCACCTCTCATTCATACCACCTATCGTTCATACCAGCTGTCATTTTTACAACCTTTCGTTCATATCACCTGTCGTGCACATCTTCTGTCATTCATATCACCTGTCATTCATACCACCTGTCGTTCATACCACCTGCCATTCATATCACCTGTCGTACATATCACCTGTAATTCATATCACCTGTCGTTCCTACCAACTCTCGTACACATCAGATGCTGTACATATCACGTGTCGTTCACATCACCTGCTGTTCATATCATCTGTCATTCATATCACCTGTCATTCATATCACCTGCTTTTCTGTTCACCTGCTGTTCATATCACCTGTCGTTCATATCACCTGTCGTTCATATCACCTGTCATTCATATCACCTGTCGTTCATACCACCTGTCATTCATGCAACCTGTCATTCACATCACCTGTCATTCATTACACCTGCCATACACATCACCTGTCGTTCATACCACCTGTCATTCATACCACCTGTTGGTAACATCACCTGCTGATCATATCACCTGTCGTTCACTTCACATGCTGTACATATCAACTGTCATTCATATCACCTGCTGTTCATATCACCTGTCGTTCATATAACCTGTCATTCATATCACCTGCTGTTCACAGCACCTGCTGTTCATATCAGCTGCTGTTCATATCAGCTGCTGTTCATATCACCTCTCATCCATATCACCTGTCGTTCATATCACCTGTCATTCATATCACCTGTCATTCATATCACCTGTCGTTCATATCACCAGTCATTCACATCACCTGTCGTTCACATCATCTGTCGTTCACATCACCTGTCGTTCATGTCACATATCGTTCATATCACCTGCCATTCATATCACCTGTCGTTCACATCACCTGTTGTTCACGTCATTTGTTGTTCAATCACCTCTCATTCATATCACCTGTCGTTCATATCAACTGTCGTTCATGTCACCTGCTGTTCATATCACCTGCTGTTCATAGCACCTGTCATTCACATCACCTGTTGGTCATGTCAACTGTCTTTCATATCAACTGTTGTTCACGTCACCTATCATTCAGATCACATGTCGTTCACATCACCAGTCATTCTTTTCACCTACTGTTCATATCACCTGCTGTTCATATCACCTGTCGTTCATATCACCTGTTATTCATACCACCTGTCATTCATATCACCTGTCATTCATATCATTTGCCGTTCATGCCACCTGTTGTTCACATCACCTGTCATTCATATCACCTTTCGTTCATATCACCTGCCATTCACATCACGTCATTCACATCAACTGCTGTTCATATCACCTGCCATTAAAATCACGTCATTCACATCACCTGCTGTTCACATCGCTTGCTGTTCATATCACCTGTCATTCACATCAACTTTCATTCATATCACCTTTCGTTCATATCACCTGTCATTCACATCACCTGTCATTCACATCACCTGTCATTCATATCACCTGTCGTTCACATCACCTGCTGCTCATATCACCTGTCATTCATACCACCTGTTGTTCACAGCACCTGTCATTCACATCACCTGCTGTTCATATCACCTGTTGTTCACATCACCTGCTGTAAATATCATCTGTCATTCACATCACCTGCTGTTGACATCACCTGTCGTTCACATCATCTCTCGTTCACATCACCTGTCGTTCATATCACCTGATGTTTGTCACCTGTCATTCATATCTCCTGTCGTTCATATCACCTGTTATTCAAATCACCTGCCGTTCATACCACCTGTCATTAACATCACCTGTCATTCATACCATCTGCCATTCATATCACCTGTCGTACATATCACCTGTCATTCATATCACCTGTCGTTCCTACCAAATCTTGTACACATCAGATGCTGTACATATCACCAGTCGTTCACATCACCTGCTATTCATATCATCTGTCATTCACATCACCTGCTGTTCATATCCCCTGCTGTTCATATCACCTGTCATTCATATCACCTGCTTTTCTGTTCACCTGCTGTTCACATCACCTGTCGGTCATATCACCTGTCATTCATGCAACCTGTCGTTCACATCACCTGTCATTCATTACACCTGCCATATACATCACCTGTCGTTCATACCACCTGTCATTCATACTACCTGTCGTTCACATCACCTGCTGTTCATATCAGCTGCTGTTCATATCAGCTGCTGTTCATATCACCTGTCGTTCATATCACCTGTCATTCATATCACCTGTCATTCATATCACCTGTCGTTCAGAGCACCTGTCATTCATATCACATGTCGTACATATCACCTGTCATTCATACCACCTGTCGTTCACATCACTTCTTGTTCATATCACCTGTCGTTCATATCACCTGTCGTTCACATCACCTGTTGTTCACATCATCTATTGTTCAATCAACTCTCATTCATATCACCTGTCGTTCATATCATCTGCCGTTCATGACACCTGCTGTTCATATCACATGCTGTTCATATCAGCTGTCATTCGCCTCATATGTCGGTCATATCACCTATCGTTCATATCACCTGTCGTTCACATCACCTGTGGTTCATATCACCTGCCGTTCATATCACCTGCTGTTCATATCACCTGCTGTTCATATCAGCTGTCCTTCACATCACCCTTTGTTCATATCACCTGTCGTTCTCATCACCTGTCGTTCATACCACCTGTCATTCATATCACCTGCTGTTCAGAGCACCTGTCCTTCACATCACCTGTTGTTCATATCACCTTTCGTTCATATCACCTGTTGTTCATATCACCTGCTGTTCAAACAACAATCGTTCATATCAACTGTCATTCATACCACCTGTCGTTCATACCACCTGTCGTTCATATCACCTGCCATTCATATCACCTGCTGTTCATATCACCTGCTGTTCATATCACCTGCTGTTCATATCACCTGTCGTTCATATCACCTGTCATTCCTTTCACTTGCTCTTCACAGCACCTGCTGTTAATATCAGCTGCTGTTCATATCACCTGCTGTTCATGTCACCTTTCGTTTATATCACCTGTCATTCATACCACCTGTCCTTCATACCACCTGCCATTCATATCACCTGTCGTACCTATCACCTGTCATTCATATCACCAGTCGATCATACCAACTGTCGTTCACATCATCTGTCATCCATATCACCTGTCGTTCATATCACCTGTCGTTGATATCACCTGTCGTTCACATCACCTGTCGTTCACATCACCTGTCGCTCATATCACATGTCGTTCATAGCACCTGCTGTTCATATCACCTGACATTCACATCACCTCTTGGTCGTACCACCTTTCGGTCATATCACCTGCCTTTCTCATCACCCGCTGTTCATATCACCTGTCGTTCAAACCACCTGTCATTCATACCACCTGTTGTTCATACCAGCTGTCATTTTTACAACCTTTCATTCATATCACCTGTCGTGCACATCATCTGTCGTCCATATCACCTGTCATTCATACCACCTTTCGTTCATACCACCTGCCATTCATATCACCTGTCGTTCATATCACCTGTCGTTCATACCAACTGCATTCACTTCACCTGTCATTCATACCACCTGTCATACACATCACCTGTCATTCACATCACCTGTCGTTCACATCACCTGTCGTTCATATCACCTGTCATTCATATCAACTGTCATTCACTTCACCTGTCGTTCATACCACCTGTCATTCACATCACCTGTCATTCACATCACCTGTCATTCACATCACCTGTCATTCATATCAACTGTCGTTCACTTCATCCGTCGATCACATCACCCGTCGATCACATCACCTGTCGTTCATATCACCTGTTGTTCATACCACCTGTCATTCAAACCAACTGTCATTCATACCACCTGTCATTCATACCAGCTGTCATTTTTACAACCTTTCGTTCATATCACCTGTCATTCACATCATGTGTCATTCATATCACCTGTCTTTCATACGACCTGTCGTTCATATCACCTGTGGTTCACGTCACCTGTCGTTCATGTCACCTGTCGTACATATCACCTGTTGTTCATATCACCTGCTGTTCATATCACCTGCCTTTCACATCACCCATTGTTCATATCACCTGTCGTTCAAACAACCTGTCATTCATACGACCCGTCGTTCATACAAACTGTCATTTTTACAACCTGTCATTTGTATCACCTGTCGTTCACATCATCTGTCGTTCACATCATCTGTCGTTCATGTCACCTGTCGTTCATCTCACATGCCGTTCATACCACCTGATGTTCATACCACCTGTCATTCATACCACCTGTCGTTCATACCACCTGCCATTCATATCACCTGTCGTACCTATCACCTGTCATTCATGTCACCTATCGATCATACCAACTGTCGTTCACATCACCTGTTATCCATACCACCTGTCATACACATCACCTGTCGTTCATATCAACTGTCATTCATATCACCTGTCATTCATATCACCTGTCATTCATATCACCTGTCGTTGATATCAACTGTCATTGATATCACCTGTCGATCACATCACCTGTCGTTCACATCACCTGTCATTCACATCACCTGCTGTTCACATCATCTGTTGTTCACATCATCTGTCGCTCATATCACATGTCATTCATATCACCTGCTGTTCATATCACCTGATAGTCACATCACCTCTTGGTCATACCACCGTTCAGTCATATCACCTGCCTTTCTCATCACCTGCTGGTCATATCACCTGTCGTTCAAACCACCTGTCATTCATACCACCTGTCGTTCATACCAGCTGTCATTTTTACAACATTTCATTCATATCACCTGTCGTGCATATCATCTGTCACTCATATCACCTGTCGTTCATATCACCTGTCATTCATACCAACTTTCGTTCATACCACCTGCCATTCATATCACCTGTCGTACATATCATCTGTCATTCATACCAACTGCGTTCACTTCACCTGTCATTCATACCAACTGTCGTTCATACCACCTGTTATTCATACCACCTGTCATTCACATCACCTGTCGTTCATATCACCTGTCATTCATATCAACTGTCGTTCACTTCATCTGTCGATCACATCACCTGTCGTTCATATCACCTGTCGTTCAAACCAACTGTCATTCATACCACCTGTCATTCATACCAGCTGTCATTTTTAAAACCTTTCGTTCATATCACCTGTCATTCACATCATGTGTCGTTCATATCACCTGTGTTTCATAGGACCTGTCGTTCATATCAATTGTCGTTCACATCACCTCTCATTCACATCACCTGCTGCTCACATCACCTGTCTTACACATATCTGTCGTTCACATCAACTGTCGTGCATATCACCTGTCGTTCATATCACCTGTTCATATCACCTGTCATTCACATCACCTCTTGGTCATACCACCTTTCGTTCATATCACCTGCCTTTCACATCACCTGCTGTTCATACCAGCTGTCGTTCATACCACCTGCCATTCATATCACCTGTTGTACATATCACCTGTCATTCATATCGCCTGTCGTTCATACCAACGGTCGTTCACTTCACCTGTCATTCATACCACCTGTCATACACATCACCTGTCGTTCACATCACCTGTCGTTCACATCACCTGTCGTTCACATCATCTGTTGTTCACATCACCTGTCATTCATATCACCTGTTGTTCATAGCACCTGCTGTTCATATCACCTGGCATTCACATCACCTCCTGGTCATACCACCTTCCGTTCATATCACCTGCCTTTCACATCACCTGCTGTTCATATCACCTGTCGTTCAAACCACCTCTCATTCATACCACCTGTAATTTTTACAACCTTTCGTTCATATCACCTGTCGTGCACATCTTCTGTCGTTCATATCACCTGTCATTCATATCACCTGTCATTCCTACCACCTGTCGTTCATACCACCTGCCATTCACATCACCTGTCATTCATTACACCTGCCATACACATCACCTGTCGTTCCTACCACCTGTCATTCATACCACCTGTCGGTAACATCACCTGCTGATCATATCACCTGTCGTTCACGTCACATGCTGTACATATCACCTGTCGTTCATATAACCTGCCATTCATATCAGCTGCTGTTCATATCAGCTGCTGTTCATATCACCTTTCATTCATATCACCTGTCGTTCATATCACCTGTCATTCATATCACCTGTCATTCATATCACCATTCGTTCACATCGCCTGTCATTCACATCACCTCTCGTTCACATCATCTGTCGTTCACATCACCTGTTGTTCATGTCACCTATCGTTCATATCACCTGTCGTTCACATCACCTGTCGTTCACATCACCTGTTGTTCACATCATTTGTTGTTCAATCACCTCTCGTTCATATCACCTGTCGTTCATATCAACTGTCGTTCATGTCACCTGCTGTTCATATCACCTGCTGTTCATATCACCTGTCATTCACATCACCTGTTGGTCATATCACCTGTCTTTCATATCAACTGTCGTTCATGTCATCTGTCATTCAGATCACATGTAGTTCACATCACCTGTCATTCTTTTCACCTACTGTTCATATCACCTGCTGTTCATATCACCTGTCGTTCATATCACCTGTCATTCATATCACCTGTTCATATCACCTGTCGTTCATATCACCTGTCATTCATACCACCTATCATTCATATCACCTGTCATTCATATCATCTGCCGTTCATACCACCTGTTGTTCACATCACCTGTCATTCATATCACCTGTCATTCATGTCACCTTTCGTTCATATCACCTGCCATTCACATCACATGTCATTCACATCAACTGCTGTTCATATCACCTGTCATTAACATCACGTCAATCACATCACCTGCTGTTCATATCACCTGTCATTCACATCACCTGCTGTTCACATTGCTTGCTGTTCATATCACCTGTCATTCACATCAACTTTCATTCATATCACCTGTCGTTCACATCACCTGTCATTCACATCACCTGTCATTCATATCACCTGTCGTTCACATCACCTGTCATTCATATCACCTGTCATTCATATCACCTGTCATTCATATCACCTGTCATTCATATCACCTGCCGTTCACATCACCTGCTGTTCATATCACCTGTCATTCATACCACCTGTCATTCATACCACCTGTTGTTCACATCACCTGTCATTCATATCACCTGTCATTCACATCACTTGTCGTTCACATCACCTGTTTTTCACATCACCTGTCATTCATACCAACAGTGGTTCATATCACCTGCAGCTCACATCACCTGTCATTCATATCACCTGTCATTCATATCACCTGTCATTCATATCACCTGTCGTTCATATCACCTGTCGTTCATATCACCTGTCGTTCACATCACCTGCCGTTCATATCACCTGCTGTTCATATCACATGCTGTTCATATCAGCTGTCCTTCACATCACCTTTTGTTCATATCAACTTTCGTTCTCATCACCTGTCGTTCATACCACCTGTCATTCATATCACCTGCTGTTCATATCACCTGCTGTTCAGAGCACCTGTCCTTCATATCACCTGCTGTTCATATCACCTTTCGTTCTTATCACCTGTTGTTCATATCACCTGTTGTTCATATCACCTGATGTTCAAACAACAATCGTTCATATCAACTGTCCTTCATATCACCTGCTCTTCATATTACCTGCTGCTCATATCACCTGCTATTCATATCAACTGTCGTTCATATCAACTGTTGTTGATACCACTTGTTGTTCATACCACCTGTCGTTCATATCACCTTTCGAACATATCACCTGTCATTCATATCACCTGCTGTTCATATCACCTTTCGTTCATAGCACCTGTTGTTCATATCACCTGCTGTTCAAACAACAATCGTTCATATCAACTATCCTTCATATCACCTGCTCTTCATATTACCTGCTGCTCATATCACCTACTATTCATATCAACCTTCGTTCATATCAACTGTTGTTGATAACACTTGTTGTTCATACCACCTGTCGTTCATATCACCTTTCGAACATATCACCTGTCATTCATATCAACTGCTGTTCATATCACCTGTCATTCACATCACCTGTTCACTCACCTGCTGTTCATATCACCTGTCATTCACATCACCTGTCATTCTCATCACCTGTTGTTCACGTCACCTGTTGTTCATACCCACAATCGTTCGTATCACCTGCAGTTCACATCACCTGTCGTTCACATCACGTATCGTTCATACCACCTGTCGTTCACATCACCTGCTATTCATATCACCTGCTGTTCATCTCACCTGTCATTCATATCACCTGCTGTTCATATCACCGGCTGTTCATATCACCTGTCATTCATATCACCTGTTATTCCTTTCACCTGCTCTTCACAGCACCTGCTGTTAATATCAGCTGCTGTTCATATCACCTGCTGCTCATGTCACCTTTTGTTTATATCACCTGTCGTTCATATCACCTGTCGGTCAGAGCACCTATCATTCATATCACTTGTTGTTCATACCAACTGTCGTTCATATCACCTTTCAAACACATCACCTGCTGTTCACTCACCTGCTGTTCATATCACCTGTCATTCATATCACCTGTCGTTCATATCACCTGTCATTCCTTTCACCTGCTCTTCACAGCACCTGCTGGTAATATCAGCTGCTGTTCATATCACCTGCTGTTCATGTCACCTTTCGTTTATATCATCTGTCATTCATATCACCTGTCGGTCAGAGCACCTGCCATTCATATCACATGTCATTCATATCACCGGTCATTCATACCACCTGTCGTTCACGTCACTTCTTGTTCATATCACCTGTCATTCATATCACCTGTCGTTCATATCACCTGTCGTTTGCATCACCTGTTGTTCACATCACCTATTGTTCAATCACCTCTCATTCATAGCACCTGTCATTCATATCATCTGTCGTTCATATCACCTGCTGTTCATATCACATGCTGTAAATATCAGCTGTCATTCACCTCATCTGTCGGTCATATCACCTGTCGTTCATATCACCTGGCGGTCACATCACTTGTCATTCACATCACCTGTCATTCACATCACCTGCTGTTCATATCACATGTCGTTCATATCACCTGTCGTTCACATCACCTGCTGTTCACATCACCTGTTGGCCAAATCACCTGTCGTTCATATCACCTGGCAGTCACATCCCCTGTCGTTCACATCACCTGCTGGTCATATCACCTGTCGCTCATATCACCTCTCATTCACATCACCTGTTGTTCACATCATCTGTTGTTCACATCACCTGTCGTTCATACCAACAGTCGTTCGTGTCACCTGCAGTTCTCATCACCTGTTGTTCACATCACCTGTCGTTCACATAACCTATCGTTCATACCACCTGTCGTTTACATCACCTGCAGTTCATATCACCTGTTGTTCACATCCCCTGCTGTACACATCACCTGCTGTACATATCACCTGTCGTTCACATCACCTGTCGTTCATACCACCTGTCATTCATACCACCTGTCGTTCCCATCACCTGCTGTTCATATCACCTGCTGTTCACTGCACCTGCTGTTCATATCAGCTGCTGTTCATATCAGCTGCTTTTCATATCACCTGCTTTTCATATCACCTGTCGTTCAAACCAACTGTCATTCATACCAGCTGTCATTTTTACAACCTTTTGTTCATATCACCTGTCATTCACATCATGTGTCGTTCATATCACCTGTCTTTCATAGGACCTGTCGTTCATATCAATTGTCGTTCACATCACCTCTCGTTCACATCACCTGCTGCTCACATCACCTGTCGTACACATCATCTGTCGTTCACATCAACTGTCGTGCATATCACCTGTCGTTCATATCACCTGCTGTTCATATCACCTGTCATTCACATCACCTCTTGGTCATACCACCTTTCGTTCATAGCACCTGCCTTTCACATCACCTGCTGTTCATATCACATGTCGTTCAACCAACCTGTCATTCATACCACCTATCATTCATACCAGCTGTCGTTCATATCACCTGTCATTCATATCAACTGTCGTTCACTTCATCTGTCGATCACATCACCTGTCGTTCATATCACCTGTCGTTCAAACCAACTGTCATTCATACCACCTCTCTTTATACCAGCTGTCATTTTTACAACCTTTCGTTCATATCACCTGTCATTCACATCATCTGTCGTTCATATCACCTGTCTTTCAAAGAACCTGTCGTTCATATCAATTGTCATTCACATCACCTCTCGTTCACATCACCTGCTGCTCACATCACCTGTCGTCCACATCATCTGTCGTTCACATCAACTGTCGTGCATATCACCTGTTGTTCATATCACCTGCTGTTCATATCACCTGTCATTCACATCAACTCCTGGACATACCACCTTTCGTTCATATCACCTGCCTTTCACATCACCTGCTGTTCATATCACCTGTCGTTCAACCAACCTGTCGTTCATACCACCTGTCATTCATACCAGCTGTCTTTCATGCCACCTGCCATTCATATCACCTGTTGTACATATCACCTGTCATTCATATCGCCTGTCGTTCATGCCAACTGCCGTTCACTTCACCTGTCATTCATACCACCTGTCATACACATCACCTGTTGTACATACCACCTGTCATTCATATCACCTGTCATTCACATCACCTGTCGTTCACATCACCTGTCGTTCACATCATCTGTCGTTCACATCACCTGTCGTTCATATCACCTGTTGTTCATATCACCTGACATTCACATCACCTCTTGGTCATACCACCTTCCATTCATATCACCTGCCTTTCACATCACCTGCTGTTCATATCACCTGTCGTTCAAACCACCTCTCATTCATACCACCTATCGTTCATACCAGCTGTCATTTTTACAACCTTTCGTTCATATCACCTGTCGTGCACATCTTCTGTCATTCATATCACCTGTCATTCATACCACCTGTCGTTCATACCACCTGCCATTCATATCACCTGTCGTACATATCACCTGTAATTCATATCACCTGTCGTTCCTACCAACTCTCGTACACATCAGATGCTGTACATATCACGTGTCGTTCACATCACCTGCTGTTCATATCATCTGTCATTCATATCACCTGTCATTCATATCACCTGCTTTTCTGTTCACCTGCTGTTCATATCACCTGTCGTTCATATCACCTGTCGTTCATATCACCTGTCATTCATATCACCTGTCGTTCATACCACCTGTCATTCATGCAACCTGTCATTCACATCACCTGTCATTCATTACACCTGCCATACACATCACCTGTCGTTCATACCACCTGTCATTCATACCACCTGTTGGTAACATCACCTGCTGATCATATCACCTGTCGTTCACTTCACATGCTGTACATATCAACTGTCATTCATATCACCTGCTGTTCATATCACCTGTCGTTCATATAACCTGTCATTCATATCACCTGCTGTTCACAGCACCTGCTGTTCATATCAGCTGCTGTTCATATCAGCTGCTGTTCATATCACCTCTCATCCATATCACCTGTCGTTCATATCACCTGTCATTCATATCACCTGTCATTCATATCACCTGTCGTTCATATCACCAGTCATTCACATCACCTGTCGTTCACATCATCTGTCGTTCACATCACCTGTCGTTCATGTCACATATCGTTCATATCACCTGCCATTCATATCACCTGTCGTTCACATCACCTGTTGTTCACGTCATTTGTTGTTCAATCACCTCTCATTCATATCACCTGTCGTTCATATCAACTGTCGTTCATGTCACCTGCTGTTCATATCACCTGCTGTTCATAGCACCTGTCATTCACATCACCTGTTGGTCATGTCAACTGTCTTTCATATCAACTGTTGTTCACGTCACCTATCATTCAGATCACATGTCGTTCACATCACCAGTCATTCTTTTCACCTACTGTTCATATCACCTGCTGTTCATATCACCTGTCGTTCATATCACCTGTTATTCATACCACCTGTCATTCATATCACCTGTCATTCATATCATTTGCCGTTCATGCCACCTGTTGTTCACATCACCTGTCATTCATATCACCTTTCGTTCATATCACCTGCCATTCACATCACGTCATTCACATCAACTGCTGTTCATATCACCTGTCATTAAAATCACGTCATTCACATCACCTGCTGTTCACATCGCTTGCTGTTCATATCACCTGTCATTCACATCAACTTTCATTCATATCACCTTTCGTTCATATCACCTGTCATTCACATCACCTGTCATTCACATCACCTGTCATTCATATCACCTGTCGTTCACATCACCTGCTGCTCATATCACCTGTCATTCATACCACCTGTTGTTCACAGCACCTGTCATTCACATCACCTGCTGTTCATATCACCTGTTGTTCACATCACCTGCTGTAAATATCATCTGTCATTCACATCACCTGCTGTTGACATCACCTGTCGTTCACATCATCTCTCGTTCACATCACCTGTCGTTCATATCACCTGATGTTTGTCACCTGTCATTCATATCTCCTGTCGTTCATATCACCTGTTATTCAAATCACCTGCCGTTCATACCACCTGTCATTAACATCACCTGTCATTCATACCATCTGCCATTCATATCACCTGTCGTACATATCACCTGTCATTCATATCACCTGTCGTTCCTACCAAATCTTGTACACATCAGATGCTGTACATATCACCAGTCGTTCACATCACCTGCTATTCATATCATCTGTCATTCACATCACCTGCTGTTCATATCCCCTGCTGTTCATATCACCTGTCATTCATATCACCTGCTTTTCTGTTCACCTGCTGTTCACATCACCTGTCGGTCATATCACCTGTCATTCATGCAACCTGTCGTTCACATCACCTGTCATTCATTACACCTGCCATATACATCACCTGTCGTTCATACCACCTGTCATTCATACTACCTGTCGTTCACATCACCTGCTGTTCATATCAGCTGCTGTTCATATCAGCTGCTGTTCATATCACCTGTCGTTCATATCACCTGTCATTCATATCACCTGTCATTCATATCACCTGTCGTTCAGAGCACCTGTCATTCATATCACATGTCGTACATATCACCTGTCATTCATACCACCTGTCGTTCACATCACTTCTTGTTCATATCACCTGTCGTTCATATCACCTGTCGTTCACATCACCTGTTGTTCACATCATCTATTGTTCAATCAACTCTCATTCATATCACCTGTCGTTCATATCATCTGCCGTTCATGACACCTGCTGTTCATATCACATGCTGTTCATATCAGCTGTCATTCGCCTCATATGTCGGTCATATCACCTATCGTTCATATCACCTGTCGTTCACATCACCTGTGGTTCATATCACCTGCCGTTCATATCACCTGCTGTTCATATCACCTGTTGTTCACATCACCTGCTGTAAATATCATCTGTCATTCACATCACCTGCTGTTGACATCACCTGTCGTTCACATCATCTCTCGTTCACATCACCTGTCGTTCATATCACCTGATGTTTGTCACCTGTCATTCATATCTCCTGTCGTTCATATCACCTGTTATTCAAATCACCTGCCGTTCATACCACCTGTCATTAACATCACCTGTCATTCATACCATCTGCCATTCATATCACCTGTCGTACATATCACCTGTCATTCATATCACCTGTCGTTCCTACCAAATCTTGTACACATCAGATGCTGTACATATCACCAGTCGTTCACATCACCTGCTATTCATATCATCTGTCATTCACATCACCTGCTGTTCATATCCCCTGCTGTTCATATCACCTGTCATTCATATCACCTGCTTTTCTGTTCACCTGCTGTTCACATCACCTGTCGGTCATATCACCTGTCATTCATGCAACCTGTCGTTCACATCACCTGTCATTCATTACACCTGCCATATACATCACCTGTCGTTCATACCACCTGTCATTCATACTACCTGTCTTTCACATCACCTGCTGTTCATATCAGCTGCTGTTCATATCAGCTGCTGTTCATATCACCTGTCGTTCATATCACCTGTCATTCATATCACCTGTCATTCATATCACCTGTCGTTCAGAGCACCTGTCATTCATATCACATGTCATACATATCACCTGTCATTCATACCACCTGTCGTTCACATCACTTCTTGTTCATATCACCTGTCGTTCATATCACCTGTCGTTCACATCACCTGTTGTTCACATCATCTATTGTTCAATCAACTCTCATTCATATCACCTGTCGTTCATATCATCTGCCGTTCATGACACCTGCTGTTCATATCACATGCTGTTCATATCAGCTGTCATTCGCCTCATATGTCGGTCATATCACCTATCGTTCATATCACCTGTCGTTCACATCACCTGTGGTTCATATCACCTGCCGTTCATATCACCTGCTGTTCATATCACCTGCTGTTCATATCAGCTGTCCTTCACATCACCCTTTGTTCATATCACCTGTCGTTCTCATCACCTGTCGTTCATACCACCTGTCATTCATATCACCTGCTGTTCAGAGCACCTGTCCTTCACATCACCTGTTGTTCATATCACCTTTCGTTCATATCACCTGTTGTTCATATCACCTGCTGTTCAAACAACAATCGTTCATATCAACTGTCATTCATACCACCTGTCGTTCATACCACCTGTCGTACATATCACCTGCCATTCATATCACCTGCTGTTCATATCACCTGCTGTTCATATCACCTGCTGTTCATATCACCTGTCGTTCATATCACCTGTCATTCCTTTCACTTGCTCTTCACAGCACCTGCTGTTAATATCAGCTGCTGTTCATATCACCTGCTGTTCATGTCACCTTTCGTTTATATCACCTGTCATTCATATCACCTGTCGGTCAGAGCACCTGTCATTCACATCACATGTCGTTCATATCACCTGTCATTCATACCACCTGTCGTTCACGTCACTTCTTGTTCAATCACCTCTCATTTATATCACCTGTCGTTCATATCATCTGTCGTTCATATCACCTGCTGTTCATATCACATGCTGTTAATATCAGCTGTCATTCACCTCATCTGTCGGTCATATCACCTGTCGGTCATATCACTTGTCGTTCACATCACCTGTCGTTCACATCACCTGCTGTTCATATCACATGTCGTTCACATCACTTGCTGTTCACATCACCTGCTTTTCATATCACATGTCGTTCATATCACCTGTCGTTCACATCACCTGCTTTTCACATCACCTGTCATTAGATCACCTGTCGTCCCCATCCCCTGTCGTTCATATCACCTGTTGTTCACATCACCTGTTGGCCAAATCACCTGTCATTCATATCACCTGGCGGTCACATCCCCTGTTGTTCACATCACCTGCCGTTCAATCACCTGCTGTTCATATCAACTGTCGTTCATATCACCACTCGTTCACATCACCTGTCGTTCACATCACCTGTTGTTCACGTCACCTGTCGTTCATACCAACAATCTTTCGTATCACCTGCAGTTCTCATCACCTGTTGTTCACATCACCTGTCGTTCACATCACCTGTCGTTCACATAACCTATCGTTCATACCACCTGTTGTTCACATCACCTGCAGTTCATATCACCTGTTGTTCACATCCCCTGCTGTACACATCACCTGCTGTACACATCACCTGTCGTTCACATCACCTGTCGTTCACATCACCTGTCGTTCACATCACCTGTCGTTCACATCACCTGTCGTTCACATCACCTGTCATTCATACCACCTGTCGTTCACATAACCTGCTGTTCATATCAACTGCTGTTCACTGCACCTGCTGTTCATATCAGCTGCTGTTCATATCAGCTGCTTTTCATATCACCTGATTTTCATATCACCTGTCATTCATATCACCTGTCGTTCATATCACCTCTCATTCATATCACCTGTCATTCAAATCACCTGTCGTTCAGAGCACCTGTCATTCATATCACATGTCGTTCATATACCTGTCATTTATATCACCTGTCGATCATAACACCTGCTGTTCATATCACCTGCTGTTCAGAGCACCTGTCATTCATAACACCAGCTGTTCATATCACCTGCTGTTCATATCACCTGCTGTTCAGAGCACCTGTCATTCATAACACCAGCTGTTCATATCACCTGCTGTTCATATCACCTGCTGTTCAGAGCACCTGTCATTCATAACACCAGCTGTTCATATCACCTGCAGTTCATATCACCTGCATTTCATATCACCTTTCGTTCATATCACCTGCTGTTCATACCAACAATCATTCATATCAACTGTCATTCATACCACCTGTCGTCCTTATCACCTGCTGTTCATATTACCTGCTGCTCATATCAGCTGCTGTTCATACCACTTGTTGTTCATACCACCTGTCGTTCATATCACCTTTCGAACATATCACCTGTCATTCATATCACCTGCTGCTCATATCACCTGTTGTTCATATCAGCTGCTGTTCAGAGCACCTGTCGTTCATATCACCTGTCGTTCATACCAACTTGCGTTCATATCACCTGTTGTACATTTCACCTGTTGTTCATACCACCTGTCCTTCACATCACCTGTCGTTCATATCATCTGTTGTTCATACCACCTACCATTCATATCACCTGTTGTACACATCACCTGTCGTTCATACCACCTGTTGTTCACATCACCTGTCATTCATACCACCTGTCATTCACATCACCTGTCATTCACATCGCCTGTTGTTCACGTCACCTGTCTTTCATACCAACAGTCCTTCATATCACCTGTCATTCACATCACCTGTCATTCACATCACCTGTCTTTCACATCACCTATCTTTCATACCACCTGTCGTTCGCATCACCTGCTGTTCATATCACCTTTTGTTCACATCACATGCTGTACATATCACCTGTCGTTCACATCAACTGTCATTCATATCACCTGCTGTTCATATCACCTGCTGTTCATATCACCTGTCGTTCATATCACCTATCGTTCCTATCACCTGCTCTTCATAGCAACTGCTGTTAATATCAGCTGCTGTTCATATCACCTGCTGCTCATGTCACCTGTCGTTCATATCACCTGACATTCATATCACCTGTCAGTCATAGCACCTGTCATTCATATCACATGTCGTTCATATCACCTGTCATTCATACCACCTGTCGTTCACGTCACTTGTTGTTCATATCACCTGTCATTCATATCACCTGTCGTCCATATCACCTGTCGTCCATATCACCTGTCGGTCACATCCCCTGTTGTTCACATCATCTGTCGTTCAATCACCTCTCATTCATATCACCTGTCGTTCATATCACATGCTGTACATATCTCCTGCCGTTCACATCACCTGCTGTTCATATCACCTGTCATTCATATCACCTGCTGTTCATATCACCTGTCGTTCATGTCACCTGTCGTTCCTATCACCTGCTTTTCATAGCACCTGCTGTTAATATCAGCTGCTGTTCATATCACCTGCTGTTCATGTCACCTTTCGTTCATATCATCTGTCGTTCACATCACTTGTTGTTCATGTCACCTGTCATTCATATCACCTGTCGTTCATATCACCTGTCGTTCACATCACCTGTTGTTCACATCATCTGTCATTCAATCACCTGCTATTCATATTACCTGCTGTCCATTTCACCTGTCCAACATATCACCTGTCGTTCACATCACCTGTAGCTCACAACATCTGCTGTTCACATCACCTGTTGTTCACATCACCTGTACTTCACATCACCTTTTGTTCATATCACCTGTCGTTCTCATCACCTGTCGTTCGTACCACCTGCCATTCATAACACCTGTCTTTCACATCACCTGTCGTTCATACCACCTGCCATTTATATCACCTTTCAGTTACATCTCCTGTCGTTCATATCACCTGCCGTTCGTACCACCTGTCATTCACATCACCTGCTGTTCATATCACCTGCTGTTCAGAGCACCTGTCGTTCATAATACCTGATGTTCATGTCACCTGTCGTTCATATCGCCTGCTGTTCATACCAACAATCATTCATATCAACTGTCATTCATACCACCTGTCGTCCATATCACCTGTCATTCATATCACCTGCTGTTCATATTACCTGCTGCTCATATCACCTGCTGTTCATGTCAACTGCTGTTCACATCTCCTGTTTTTCATACCACTTGTCATTCATACCACCTGTCGTTCACGTCAACTTTGGTTCACATCACCTGTCATTCACATCACCTGCTGTTCCTATCACCTGTCATTAACATGACCTGCTGTTCACATCACCTGCTGTTCACTCACCTGCTGTTCATATCACCTGTCCTTTATACCGCCTGTCGTTTACATCACCTGTCATTCATATCACCTGTCGTTCTTATCACCTGTCATTCACATCACCTGTCTTTCATATCACCTGTTGTTCACGTCACCTGTCATTCATACCCACAGTCATTCATATCACCTGCAATTCACATCACCTGTCGTTCACATCACCTGTCGTTCACATCACGTATCATTCATACCACCTGTCATTCACATCACCTGATGTTCATATCAACTGCCGTTCACATCACCTGCTGTTCATATCACCTGTCGTTCAAAGCACCTGCTGTTCATATCACCTGCTCTTCATAGCACCTGCTGTTAATATCAGCTGCTGTTCATATCACCTGCTGTTCATGTCACCTTTCGTTCATATCACCTGTCATTCATACCACCTGTCGTTCACATCAATTGTTCATATCACCTGTCATTCATATCACATGTCATTCATATCACCTGTCGTTCACATCACCTGTTGTTCACATCATCTATTGTTCAATCACCTCTCCTTCATATCACCTGCTGTTCATATCACCTGCTCTTCATATCACCTATCATTCAACTCACCTGATGGTCATGTCACCTGTCGTTCATATCAGCTGTCGTTCTCATCACCTCTCGTTCCTACCACCTGCCATTCATATCACCTGTCGTTCATTTCACCTATTATTCATATCACCTGTCATTCATATCACCTCTCATTCATATCACCTGTCGCTCATATCATCTGTCGTTCATATCACCTGCTGTTCATATCACCTGCTGTTCATATCACCTGTCATTCACCTCACCTGATGGTCATGTCACCTGTCGTTCATATCACCTGTCGTTCACATCACCTGTCCTTCACATAACCTGTCGTATACATCACCTGCTATTCATATCACCTGCCGTTCATACCACCTGTCATTCACATCACCTGCTGTTCATATCACCTGTTGTTCACATCACATGCTGTACATATCACCTGTCGTTCACATCACCTGCTGTTCATATCACCTGTCATTCATATGACCTGCTGTTCATATCACCTGTCGTTCATATCACCTGTTGTTCATATCACCTGTCATTCACATCAACTGCTGTTCATATCACCTGTCATTAAAATCACGTCATTCACATCACCTGCTGTTCATTTCACCTGTCATTCACATCACCTTCTGTTCACATCACCTGCTGTTCACATCGCTTGCTGTTCATATCACCTGTCATTCACATCAACTTTCGTTCATATCACGTGTCATTCACATCACCTGTCATTCATATCACCTGTCATTCATACCACCTGTCGTTCACATCACCTGCTGTACATATCACCTGTCTTTCATACCACCTGTTGTTCACATCACCTGTCATTCATATCACCTGTCGTTCATATCACCTGTCATTAACATCACCTGTCGTTCACATCACCTGTTTTTCACATCACCTGTCATTCACACCAACAGTGGTTCATATCACCTGCAGCTCACATCACCTGTCGTTCACAGCACCTGTCATTCACATCACCTGCTGTTCATATCACCTGTTGTTCACATCACCTGCTGTAAATATCATCTGTCATTCACATCACCTGCTGTTGACATCACCTGTCGTTCACATCATCTCTCGTTCACATCACCTGTCGTTCATATCACCTGATGTTTATGTCACCTGTCGTTCATATCTCCTGTCGTTCATATCACCTGTTATTCAAATCACCTGCCGTTCATACCACCTGTCATTAACATCACCTGTCATTCATACCACCTGCCATTCATATCACCTGTCGTACATATCAACTGTTGTTCCTACCAAATCTTGTACACATCAGATGCTGTACATATCACCAGTCGTTCACATCACCTGCTATTCATATCATCTGTCATTCACATCACCTGCTGTTCATATCCCCTGCTGTTCATATCACCTGTCATTCATATCACCTGCTTTTCTGTTCACCTGCTGTTCACATCACCTGTCGTTCATATCACCTGTCATTCATGCAACTTGTCGATCACATCACCTGTCATTCATTACACCTGCCATACACATCACCTGTCGTTCATACCACCTGTCATTCATACCACCTGTCGTTCATACCACCTGTCGTTCATACCACCTGTCGTTCATACCACCTGTCGTTCACATCACCTGCTGTTCACAGCAGCTGCTGTTCATATCAGCTGCTGTTCATATCACCTGTCGTTCATATCACCTGTCGTTCACATCACCTGTTGTTCACATCATCTATTGTTCAATCAACTCTCATTCATATCACCTGTCGTTCATATCATCTGCCGTTCATGTCACCTGCCGTTCATATCACATGCTGTTCATATCAGCTGTCATTCACCTCATCTGTCGGTCATATCACCTGTCGTTCATATCACATTTCATTCATACCACCTGTCGTCCACATCACTTCTTGTTCATATCACCTGTCATTCATATCACCTGTTGTTCACATCATCTATTGTTCAATCAACTGTCGATCATATCATCTGCCATTCATGTCACCTGCTGTTCATATCACATGCTGTTCATATCAGCTGTCATTCACCTCATCTGTCGGTCATATCACCTGTCGTTCATATCACATTTCATTCATATCACCTGTCGTTCACATCACCTGTGGTTCTTATCACCTGCCGTTCATATCACCTGCTGTTCATATCAGCTGTCCTTCACATCACCCTTTGTTCTCATCACCTGTCGTTCTCATCACCTGTCGTTCATACCACCTGTCGTTCATACCACCTGTCGTTCACATCACCTGCTGTTCATATCAGCTGCTGTTCATATCGGCTGCTGTTCATATCAGCTGCTGTTCATATCACCTGTCGTTCATATCACCTGTCGTTCATATCACCTGTCGTTCAGAGCACCTGTCATTCATATCACATGTCGTACATATCACCTGTCATTCATACCACCTGTCATTCACATCACTTCTTGTTCATATCACCTGTCGTTCATATCACCTGTCGTTCACATCACCTGTTGTTCACATCATCTATTGTTCAATCAACTCTCATTCATATCACCTGTCGTTCATATCATCTGCCGTTCATGTCACCTGCCGTTCATATCACATGCTGTTCATATCAGCTGTCATTCACCTCATCTGTCGGTCATATCACCTGTCATTCATATCACATTTCATTCATATCACCTGTCGTTCACATCACCTGTGGTTCACATCACCTGCCGTTCATATCACCTGCTGTTCATATCAGCTGTCCTTCACATCACCCTTTGTTCATATCACCTGTCGTTCTCATCACCTGTCGTTCATACCACCCATCATTCATATCACCTGCTGTTCATATCACCTGCTGTTCAGAGCACCTGTCCTTCATATCACCTGCTGTTCATATCACCGTTCGTTCATATCAGCTGTTGTTCATATCACCTGCTGTTCAAACAACAATCGTTCATATCAACTGTCATTCACACCACCTGTCGTTCATATCACCTGTCCTTCATATCACCTGCTGTTCATATTACCTGCTGCTCATATCACCTGCTATTCATATCAACTGTCGTTCATATCACCTGTTGTTCATACCACTTGTTGTTCATACCACCTGTCGTTCACATCACCTGTCATTCACATCACCTGTCGTTCATATCACCTGTCATTCATATCAACTGTCGTTCACTATCACCTGTCGTTCAACCAACCTGTCATTCATACCACCTGTCATTAATACCATCTGTCGTTCATACCACCTGCCATTCATATCACCTGTTGTACATATCACCTGTCATTCATATCGCCTGTCGTTCATACCAACTGTCGTTCACTTCACCTGTCATTCATACCACCTGTCATACACATCACCTGTCGTTCATGCCACCTGTCATTCATACCACCTGTAGTTCACATCACCTTTCATTCACATCACCTGCTGATCACATCACCTGTCGTTCACATCATCTGTTGTTCACATCACCTGTCATTCATATCACCTGTTGTTCATAGCAGCTGCTGTTCATATCACCTGACATTCACATCACCTCTTGGTCATACCACCTTCCGTTCATATCACCTGCTGTTCATATCACCTGTCGTTCAAACCACCTCTCATTCATACCACCTATCGTTCATACCAGCTGTAATATTTACAACCTTTCGTTCATATCACTTGTCGTGCACATCTTCTGTCGTTCATATCACCTGTCATTCATATCACCTGTCATTCATACCACCTGTCGTTCATACCACCTGCCATCCACATCACCTGTCATTCATTACACCTGCCATACACATCACCTGTCGTTCCTACCACCTGTCATTCATACCACCTGTCGGTAAGATCACCTGCTGATCATATCACCTGTCGTTCACATCACATGCTGTACATATCAACTGTCATTCATATCACCTGCTGTTCATATCACCTGTCGTTCATATAACCTGCCATTCATATCAGCTGCTGTTCATATCAGCTGCTGTTCATATCACCTGTCATTCATATCACCATTCGTTCACATCGCCTGTCATTCACATCACCTCTCGGTCACATCATCTGTCGTTCACATCACCTGCTGTTCATGTCACCTATCGTTCATATCACCTATCGTTCATATCACCTGTCGTTTATATCACCTGTCGTTCACATCACCTGTTGTTCACATCATTTGTTGTTCAATCACCTCTCATTCATATCACCTGTCGTTCATATCACCAGTCGTTCACATCACCTGTCATTCACATCATCTGTCATTCACATCACTTGTCGTTCATGTCACATATCGTTCATATCACCTGCCGTTCATATCACCTGTCGTTCACATCACCTGTTGTTCACGTCATTTGTTGTTCAATCACCTCTCATTCATATCACCTGTCGTTCATATCAACTGTCGTTCATATCAACTGTCGTTCATGTCACCTGCTGTTCATGTCACCTGCTGTTCATGTCACCTGCTGTTCATATCACCTGCTGTTCATATCACCTGTCATTAACATCACCTGTTGGTCATATCACCTGTCTTTCATACCAACTGTCGTTCATGTCACCTGTCATTCAGATCACATGTAGTTCACATCACCTGTCATTCTTTTCACCTACTGTTCATATCACCTGCTGTTCATATCACCTGTCGTTCATATCACCTGTCATTCATACCACCTATCAATCATATCACCTGTCATTCATATTATCTGCCGTTCATACCACCTGTTGTTCACATCACCTGTCATTCATATCACCTGTCATTCATGTCACCTTTCGTTCATATCACCTGCCATTCACATCACATGTCATTCACATCCCCTGCTGTTCATATCACCTGTCATTCACGTCACCTTCTGTTCACATCACCTGCTGTTCACATCGCTTGCTGTTCATATCACCTGTCATTCACATCAACTTTCATTCATATCACCTTTTGTTCATATCACCTGTCATTCACATCACCTGTCATTCATATCACCTGTCGTTCATATCACCTGCCGTTCACATCACCTGCTATTCATATCACCTGTCATTCACATCACCTGTCGTTCACATCACCTGTTTTTCACATCACCTGTCATTCATACCAACAGTGGTTCGTATCACCTGCAGCTCACATCACCTGTCGTTCACAGCACCTGTCATTCGCATCACCTATCGTTCATACCACCTGTCATTCACATCACCTGCTGATCATATCACCTGTTGTTTACATCACCTGCTGTAAATATCATCTGTCATTCACATCACCTGCTGTTGACATCACCTGTCGTTCACATCATCTCTCGTTCACATCACCTGTTGTTCATATCACCTGATGTTCATAGCACCTGCCATTCATATCACCTGATGTTTATGTCACCTGTCGTTCATATCTCCTGTCGTTCATATCACCTGTTATTCAAATCACCTGCCGTTCATACCACCTGTCATTAACATCACCTGTCATTCATAACACCTGCCACTCATATCACCTGTCATACATATCACCTGTCATTCATATCACCTGTCGTTCCTACCAAATCTTGTACACATCAGATGCTGTACATATCACCAGTCGTTCACATCACCTGCTATTCTTATCATCTGTCATTCACATGACCTGCTGTTCATATCCCCTGCTGTTCATATCACCTGTCATTCATATCACCTGCTTTTCTGTTCACCTGCTGTTCATATCACCTATCGTTCATATCACCTGTCATTCATGCAAACTGTCGTTCACATCACCTGTCATTCATTACACCTGCCATACACATCACCTGTCGTTCATATCATCTGTCATTCATACCACCTGTCGTTCACATCACCTGCTATTCATATCAGCTGCTGTTCACAGCACCTGCTGTTCATATCAGCTGCTGTTCATATCAGCTGCTGTTCATATCACCTGTCATTCATATCACCTGTCATTCATATCACCTGTCATTCATATCACCTGTCATTCATATCACCTGTCATTCATATCACCTGTCATTCAGAGCACCTGTCATTCATATCACCTGTCGTTCACATCACTTCTTGTTCATATCACCTGTCATTCATATCACCTGTCGTTCACATCACCTGTCGTTCACATCACCTGTTGTTCATATCACCTGTCGTTCATATCATCTGCCGTTCATGTCACCTGCTGTTCATATCACATGCTGTTCATATCAGCTGTCATTCACCTCATCTGTCGGTCATATCACCTGTCGTTCATATCACATTTCATTCATATCACCTGTCGTTCATATCACCTGTCGTTCATATCACCTGTCGTTCACATCACCTGTAGATCATATCACCTGCCGTTCATATCACCTGCTGTTCATATCACCTGCTGTTCATATCAGCTGTCCTTCACATCACCTTTTGTTCATATCAACTGTCGTTCTCATCACCTGTCGTTCATACCACCTGTCATTCATATCACCTGCTGTTCATATCACCTGCTGTTCAGAGCACCTGTCCTTCATATCACCTGCTGTTCATATCACCTTTCGTTCATATCACCTGTTGTTCATATCACCTGCTGTTCAAACAACAATCGTTCATATCAACTGTCCTTCATATCACCTGCTCTTCATATTACCTGCTGCTCATATCACCTGCTATTCATATCAACTGTCGTTCATATCAACTGTTGTTGATACCACTTGTTGTTCATACCACCTGTCGTTCATATCACCTGCTGTTCATATCACCTGTCATTCACATCACCTGCTGTTCACTCACCTGCTGTTCACGTCACCTGTTGTTCATACCCACAGTCGTTCGTATCACCTGCAGTTCACATCACCTGTCGTTCACATCACCTGTCGTTCACATCACGTATCGTTCATACCACCTGTCGTTCACATCACCTGCTATTCATATCACCTGCTGTTCATATCACCTGTCATTCATATCACCTGCTGTTCATATCACCTGCTGTTCATATCACCTGTCATTCATATCACCTGTTACTCCTTTCACCTGCTCTTCACAGCACCTGCTGTTAATATCAGTTGCTGTTCATGTCACCTTTCGTTTATATCACCTGTCGTTCATATCACCTGTCGGTCAGAGCACCTCTCATTCATATCACTTGTTGTTCATACCAACTGTCGTTCATATCACCTTTCGAACACATCACCTGTCATTCACATCACCTGCTGTTCACTTAGCTGCTGTTCATATCACCTGTCATTCATATCACCTGTCGTTCATATCACCTGTCATTCCTTTCACCTGCTCTTCACAGCACCTGCTGGTAATATCAGCTGCTGTTCATATCACCTGCTGTTCATGTCACCTTTCGTTTATATCACCTGTCATTCATATCACCTGTCGGTCAGAGCACCTGTCATTCATATCACATGTCGTTCATATCACCTGTCATTCATACCACCTGTCGTTCACGTCACTTCTTGTTCATATCACCTGTCATTCATATCACCTGTCGTTCATATCACCTGTCGTTTGCATCACCTGTTGTTCACATCATCTATTGTTCAATCACCTCTCATTCATATCACCTGTCGTTCATATCATCTGTCGTTCATATCACCTGCTGTTCATATCACATGCTGTTAATATCAGCTGTCATTCACCTCATCTGTCGGTCATATCACCTGTCGTTCATATCACCTGGCGGTCACATCACTTGTCGATCACATCACCTGTCATTCACATCATCTGTCGTTCATACCACCTGTCATTCACATCACCTGCTGTTCACATCACCTGTTGGCCAAATCACCTGTCGTTCATATCACCTGGCGGTCACATCCCCTGTCGTTCACATCACCTGCTGTTCATATCACCTGTCGCTCATAGCACCTCTCATTCACATCACCTGTTGTTCACATCATCTGTTGTTCACATCACCTGTCGTTCATACCAACAGTCGTTCATGTCACCTGCAGTTCTCATCACCTGTTGTTCACATCACCTGTCGTTCAAATAACCTATCGTTCATACCACCTGTCGTTCACATCACCTGCAGTTCATATCACCTGCTGTTCACTGCACCTGCTGTTCATATCAGCTGCTGTTCATATCAGCTGCTTTTCATATCACCTGTCGTTCAAACCAACTGTCATTCATACCACCTGTCATTCATACCAGCTGTCATTTTTACAACCTTTCGTTCATATCACCTGTCATTCACATCATGTATCGTTCATATCACCTGTCTTTCATAGGACCTGTCGTTCATATCAATTGTCGTTCACATCACCTCTCGTTCACATCACCTGCTGCTCACATCACCTGTCGTACACATCATCTGTCGTTCACATCAACTGTCGTGCATATCATCTGTCGTTCATATCACCTGCTGTTCATATCACCTGTCATTCACATCACCTCTTGGTCATACCACCTTTCGTTCATAGCACCTGCCTTTCACATCACCTGCTGTTCATATCACCTGTCGTTCAACCAATCTGTCATTCATACCACCTATCATTCATACCAGCTGTCGTTCATATCACCTGTCATTCATATCAACTGTCGTTCACTTCATCTGTCGATCACATCACCTGTCGTTCATATCACCTGTCGTTCAAACCAACTGTCATTCATACCACCTCTCATTATTCCAGCTGTCATTTTTACAACCTTTCATTCATATCACCTGTCATTCACATCACCTCCTGGTCATACCACCTTTCGTTCATATCACCTGCCTTTCACATCACCTGCTGTTCATATCACCTGTCGTTCAACCAACCTGTCGTTCATACCACCTGTCATTCATACCAGCTGTCGTTCATGCCACCTGCCATTCATATCACCTGTTGTACATATCACCTGTCATTCATATCGCCTGTCGTTCATGCCAACTGTCGTTCACTTCACCTGTCATTCATACCACCTGTCATACACATCACCTGTCGTTCATACCACCTGTCATTCATATCACCTGTCGTTCACATCACCTGTCGTTCACATCACCTGTCGTTCACATCATCTGTCGTTCACATCACCTGTCGTTCACATCACCTGTCGTTCACATCATCTGTTGTTCACATCACCTGCTGTTCATATCACCTGTTGTTCATATCACCTGACATTCACATCACCTCTTGGTCATACCACCTTCCGTTCATATCACCTGCCTTTCACATCACCTGCTGTTCATATCACCTGTCGTTCAAACCACCTCTCATTCATACCACCTATCGTTCATACCAGCTGTCATTTTTACAACCTTTCGTTCATATCACCTGTCGTGCACATCTTCTGTCATTCATATCACCTGGCATTCATACCACCTGTCGTTCATACCACCTGCCATTCATACCACCTGTTGTACATATCACCTGTCATTCATATCACCTGTCGTTCCTACCAACTCTCGTACACATCAGATGCTGTACATATCACGTGTCGTTCACATCACCTGCTGTTCATATCATCTGTCATTCATATCACCTGTCATTCATATCACCTGCTTTTCTGTTCACCTGCTGTTCATATCACCTGTCGTTCATATCACCTGTCGTTCATACCACCTGTCATTCATGCAACCTGTCATTCACATCACTTGTCATTCATTACACCTGCCATACACATCACCTGTCGTTCATACCACCTGTCATTCATACCACCTGCCGGTAACATCACCTGCTGATCATATCACCTGTCATTCACTTCACATGCTGTACATATGAACAGCAGGTGATATGAATGACAGTTGATATGAACAGCAGGTGATATGAATGACAGTTGATATCAACTGTCGTTCATATAACCTGTCATTCATATCACCTGCTGTTCACAGCACCTGCTGTTCATATCAGCTGCTGTTCATATCAGCTGCTGTTCATATCACCTCTCATTCATATCACCTCTCATTCATATCACCTGTCGTTCATATCACCTGTCATTCATATCACCTGTCATTCATATCACCTGTCATTCATATCACCAGTCGTTCACATCACCTGTCATTCACATCACCTCTCGTTCACATCATCTGTCGTTCACATCACCTGTTGTTCATGTCACCTATCGTTCATATTACCTGTCATTTATATCACCTGTCGTTCACATCACCTGTTGTTCACATCATTTGTTGTTCAATCACTTCTCATTCATATCACCTGTCGTTCATATCACCAGTCATTCACATCACCTGTCGTTCACATCATCTGTCGTTCACATCACCTGTCGTTCATGTCACATATCGTTCATATCACCTGCCATTCATATCACCTGTCGTTCACATCACCTGTTGTTCACGTCATTTGTTGTTCAATCACCTCTCATTCATATCACCTGTCGTTCATATCAACTGTCGTTCATGTCACCTGCTGTTCATATCACCTGCTGTTCATAGCACCTGTCATTCACATCACCTGTTGGTCATGTCAACTGTCTTTCATATCAACTGTTGTTCATGTCACCTATCATTCAGATCACATGTCATTCACATCACCAGTCATTCTTTTCACCTACTGTTCATATCACCTGCTATTCATATCACCTGTCGTTCATATCACCTGTCATTCATATCACCTGCTGTTCATATCACCTGTCGTTCATATCACCTGTTATTCATACCACCTGTCATTCATATCACCTGTCATTCATATCATTTGCCGTTCATACCACCTGTTGTTCACATCACCTGTCATTCATATCACCTGTCATTCATGTCACCTTTCGTTCATATCACCTGCCATTCACACCACATGTCATTCACATCACCTTCTGTTCACTTCACCTGCTGTTCACATCGCTATCTGTTCATATCACCTGTCATTCACAGCAACTTTCATTCATATCACCTTTCGTTCATATCACCTGTCATTCACATCACCTGTCATTCCTATCACCTGTCATTCATATCACCTGTCGTTCACATCACCTGCTGTTCATATCACCTGTCATTCATACCACCTGTCATTCATATCACCTGTCGTTCATATCACCTGTCGTTCACACCACCTGTTTTTCACGTCACCTGTCATTCATACCAACAGTGGTTCATGTCACCTGCAGCTCACAGCACCTGTCATTCACATCACCTATCGTTCATACCACCTGTCATTCACATCACTTGCTGTTCATATCACCTGTTGTTCACATCACCTGCTGTAAATATCATCTGTCATTCACATCACCTGCTGTTGACATCACCTGTCGTTCACATCATCTCTCGTTCACATCACCTGTCGTTCATATCACCTGATGTTTATGTCACCTGTCGTTCATATCTCCTGTCGTTCATATCACCTGTTATTCAAATCACCTGCCGTTCATATCACCTGTCATTAACATCACCTGTCATTCATACCACCTGCCATTCATATCACCTGTCGTACATATCACCTGTCATTCATATCACCTGTCGTTCCTACCAAATCTTGTACACATCAGATGCTGTACATATCACCAGTCGTTCACATCACCTGCTATTCATATCATCTGTCATTCACATCACCTGCTGTTCATATCCCCTGCTGTTCATATCACCTGTCATTCATATCACCTGCTTTTCTGTTCACCTGCTGTTCACATCACCTGTCGTTCACATCACCTGTCGTTCACATCACCTGTCGTTCACATCACCTGTCGTTCATATCACCTGTCATTCATTACACCTGCCATACACATCACCTGTCGTTCATACCACCTGTCATTCATACTACCTGTCGTTCACATCACCTGCTGTTCATATCAACTGCTGTTCATATCAGCTGCTGTTCATATCACATGTCATTCATATCACATGTCGTACATATCACCTGTCATTCATACCACCTGTCGTTCACATCACTTCTTGTTCATATCACCTGTCATTCATATCACCTATTGTTCATATCACCTGTCGTTCACATCACCTGTTGTTCACATCATCTATTGTTCAATCAACTCTCATTCATATCACCTGTCATTCATATCATCTGCTGTTCATGACACCTGCTGTTCATATCACATGCTGTTCATATCAGCTGTCATTCACCTCATCTGTCAGTCATATCACCTGTCGTTCATATCACATTTCATTCATATCACCTGTCGTTCATATCAGCTGTCCTTCACATCACCCTTTGTTCATATCACCTGTCGTTCTCATCACCTGTCGCTCATACCACCTGTCATTCATATCACCTGCTGTTCAGAGCACCTGTCCTTCACATCACCTGCTGTTCATATCACCTTTCGTTCATATCACCTGTTGTTCATGTCACCTGCTGTTCAAACAACAATCGTTCATATCAACTGTCATTCATACCACCTGTCGTTCATATCACCTGTCCTTCATATCACCTGCTGTTCATATCACCTGTCGTTCATATCACCTGCTGTTCATATCACCTGTCATTCACATCACCTCTTGGTCATACCACCTTTCGTTCATAGCACCTGCCTTTCACATCACCTGCTGTTCATATCACCTGTCGTTCAACCAATCTGTCATTCATACCACCTATCATTCATACCAGCTGTCGTTCATATCACCTGTCATTCATATCAACTGTCGTTCACTTCATCTGTCGATCACATCACCTGTCGTTCATATCACCTGTCGTTCAAACCAACTGTCATTCATACCACCTCTCATTATTCCAGCTGTCATTTTTACAACCTTTCATTCATATCACCTGTCATTCACATCACCTCCTGGTCATACCACCTTTCGTTCATATCACCTGCCTTTCACATCACCTGCTGTTCATATCACCTGTCGTTCAACCAACCTGTCGTTCATACCACCTGTCATTCATACCAGCTGTCGTTCATGCCACCTGCCATTCATATCACCTGTTGTACATATCACCTGTCATTCATATCGCCTGTCGTTCATGCCAACTGTCGTTCACTTCACCTGTCATTCATACCACCTGTCATACACATCACCTGTCGTTCATACCACCTGTCATTCATATCACCTGTCGTTCACATCACCTGTCGTTCACATCACCTGTCGTTCACATCATCTGTCGTTCACATCACCTGTCGTTCACATCATCTGTTGTTCACATCACCTGCTGTTCATATCACCTGTTGTTCATATCACCTGACATTCACATCACCTCTTGGTCATACCACCTTCCGTTCATATCACCTGCCTTTCACATCACCTGCTGTTCATATCACCTGTCGTTCAAACCACCTCTCATTCATACCACCTATCGTTCATACCAGCTGTCATTTTTACAACCTTTCGTTCATATCACCTGTCGTGCACATCTTCTGTCATTCATATCACCTGGCATTCATACCACCTGTCGTTCATACCACCTGCCATTCATACCACCTGTTGTACATATCACCTGTCATTCATATCACCTGTCGTTCCTACCAACTCTCGTACACATCAGATGCTGTACATATCACGTGTCGTTCACATCACCTGCTGTTCATATCATCTGTCATTCATATCACCTGTCATTCATATCACCTGCTTTTCTGTTCACCTGCTGTTCATATCACCTGTCGTTCATATCACCTGTCGTTCATACCACCTGTCATTCATGCAACCTGTCATTCACATCACTTGTCATTCATTACACCTGCCATACACATCACCTGTCGTTCATACCACCTGTCATTCATACCACCTGCCGGTAACATCACCTGCTGATCATATCACCTGTCATTCACTTCACATGCTGTACATATGAACAGCAGGTGATATGAATGACAGTTGATATGAACAGCAGGTGATATGAATGACAGTTGATATCAACTGTCGTTCATATAACCTGTCATTCATATCACCTGCTGTTCACAGCACCTGCTGTTCATATCAGCTGCTGTTCATATCAGCTGCTGTTCATATCACCTCTCATTCATATCACCTCTCATTCATATCACCTGTCATTCATATCACCTGTCATTCATATCACCAGTCGTTCACATCACCTGTCATTCACATCACCTCTCGTTCACATCATCTGTCGTTCACATCACCTGTTGTTCATGTCACCTATCGTTCATATTACCTGTCATTTATATCACCTGTCGTTCACATCACCTGTTGTTCACATCATTTGTTGTTCAATCACTTCTCATTCATATCACCTGTCGTTCATATCACCAGTCATTCACATCACCTGTCGTTCACATCATCTGTCATTCACATCACCTGTCGTTCATGTCACATATCGTTCATATCACCTGCCATTCATATCACCTGTCGTTCACATCACCTGTTGTTCACGTCATTTGTTGTTCAATCACCTCTCATTCATATCACCTGTCGTTCATATCAACTGTCGTTCATGTCACCTGCTGTTCATATCACCTGCTGTTCATAGCACCTGTCATTCACATCACCTGTTGGTCATGTCAACTGTCTTTCATATCAACTGTTGTTCATGTCACCTATCATTCAGATCACATGTCATTCACATCACCAGTCATTCTTTTCACCTACTGTTCATATCACCTGCTATTCATATCACCTGTCGTTCATATCACCTGTCATTCATATCACCTGCTGTTCATATCACCTGTCGTTCATATCACCTGTTATTCATACCACCTGTCATTCATATCACCTGTCATTCATATCATTTGCCGTTCATACCACCTGTTGTTCACATCACCTGTCATTCATATCACCTGTCATTCATGTCACCTTTCGTTCATATCACCTGCCATTCACACCACATGTCATTCACATCAACTGCTGTTCATATCACCTGTCATTAAAATCACGTCATTCACATCACCTTCTGTTCACTTCACCTGCTGTTCACATCGCTATCTGTTCATATCACCTGTCATTCACAGCAACTTTCATTCATATCACCTTTCGTTCATATCACCTGTCATTCACATCACCTGTCATTCCTATCACCTGTCATTCATATCACCTGTCGTTCACATCACCTGCTGTTCATATCACCTGTCATTCATACCACCTGTCATTCATATCACCTGTCGTTCATATCACCTGTCGTTCACACCACCTGTTTTTCACGTCACCTGTCATTCATACCAACAGTGGTTCATGTCACCTGCAGCTCACAGCACCTGTCATTCACATCACCTATCGTTCATACCACCTGTCATTCACATGACTTGCTGTTCATATCACCTGTTGTTCACATCACCTGCTGTAAATATCATCTGTCATTCACATCACCTGCTGTTGACATCACCTGTCGTTCACATCATCTCTCGTTCACATCACCTGTCGTTCATATCACCTGATGTTTATGTCACCTGTCGTTCATATCTCCTGTCGTTCATATCACCTGTTATTCAAATCACCTGCCGTTCATATCACCTGTCATTAACATCACCTGTCATTCATACCACCTGCCATTCATATCACCTGTCGTACATATCACCTGTCATTCATATCACCTGTCGTTCCTACCAAATCTTGTACACATCAGATGCTGTACATATCACCAGTCGTTCACATCACCTGCTATTCATATCATCTGTCATTCACATCACCTGCTGTTCATATCCCCTGCTGTTCATATCACCTGTCATTCATATCACCTGCTTTTCTGTTCACCTGCTGTTCACATCACCTGTCGTTCACATCACCTGTCGTTCACATCACCTGTCGTTCACATCACCTGTCGTTCATATCACCTGTCATTCATTACACCTGCCATACACATCACCTGTCGTTCATACCACCTGTCATTCATACTACCTGTCGTTCACATCACCTGCTGTTCATATCAACTGCTGTTCATATCAGCTGCTGTTCATATCACATGTCATTCATATCACATGTCGTACATATCACCTGTCATTCATACCACCTGTCGTTCACATCACTTCTTGTTCATATCACCTGTCATTCATATCACCTATTGTTCATATCACCTGTCGTTCACATCACCTGTTGTTCACATCATCTATTGTTCAATCAACTCTCATTCATATCACCTGTCATTCATATCATCTGCTGTTCATGACACCTGCTGTTCATATCACATGCTGTTCATATCAGCTGTCATTCACCTCATCTGTCAGTCATATCACCTGTCGTTCATATCACATTTCATTCATATCACCTGTCGTTCATATCACCTGTCGTTCACATCACCTGTGGTTCATATCACCTGCCGTTCATATCACCTGCTGTTCATATCAGCTGTCCTTCACATCACCCTTTGTTCATATCACCTGTCGTTCTCATCACCTGTCGTTCATACCACCTGTCATTCATATCACCTGCTGTTCAGAGCACCTGTCCTTCACATCACCTGCTGTTCATATCACCTTTCGTTCATATCACCTGTTGTTCATGTCACCTGCTGTTCAAACAACAATCGTTCATATCAACTGTCATTCATACCACCTGTCGTTCATATCACCTGTCCTTCATATCACCTGCTGTTCATATCACCTGTCGTTCATATCACCTGCTGTTCATATCACCTGTCATTCACATCACCTCTTGGTCATACCACCTTTCGTTCATAGCACCTGCCTTTCACATCACCTGCTGTTCATATCACCTGTCGTTCAACCAATCTGTCATTCATACCACCTATCATTCATACCAGCTGTCGTTCATATCACCTGTCATTCATATCAACTGTCGTTCACTTCATCTGTCGATCACATCACCTGTCGTTCATATCACCTGTCGTTCAAACCAACTGTCATTCATACCACCTCTCATTATTCCAGCTGTCATTTTTACAACCTTTCATTCATATCACCTGTCATTCACATCACCTCCTGGTCATACCACCTTTCGTTCATATCACCTGCCTTTCACATCACCTGCTGTTCATATCACCTGTCGTTCAACCAACCTGTCGTTCATACCACCTGTCATTCATACCAGCTGTCGTTCATGCCACCTGCCATTCATATCACCTGTTGTACATATCACCTGTCATTCATATCGCCTGTCGTTCATGCCAACTGTCGTTCACTTCACCTGTCATTCATACCACCTGTCATACACATCACCTGTCGTTCATACCACCTGTCATTCATATCACCTGTCGTTCACATCACCTGTCGTTCACATCACCTGTCGTTCACATCATCTGTCGTTCACATCACCTGTCGTTCACATCACCTGTCGTTCACATCATCTGTTGTTCACATCACCTGCTGTTCATATCACCTGTTGTTCATATCACCTGACATTCACATCACCTCTTGGTCATACCACCTTCCGTTCATATCACCTGCCTTTCACATCACCTGCTGTTCATATCACCTGTCGTTCAAACCACCTCTCATTCATACCACCTATCGTTCATACCAGCTGTCATTTTTACAACCTTTCGTTCATATCACCTGTCGTGCACATCTTCTGTCATTCATATCACCTGGCATTCATACCACCTGTCGTTCATACCACCTGCCATTCATACCACCTGTTGTACATATCACCTGGCATTCATACCACCTGTCGTTCATACCACCTGCCATTCATACCACCTGTTGTACATATCACCTGTCATTCATATCACCTGTCGTTCCTACCAACTCTCGTACACATCAGATGCTGTACATATCACGTGTCGTTCACATCACCTGCTGTTCATATCATCTGTCATTCATATCACCTGTCATTCATATCACCTGCTTTTCTGTTCACCTGCTGTTCATATCACCTGTCGTTCATATCACCTGTCGTTCATACCACCTGTCATTCATGCAACCTGTCATTCACATCACTTGTCATTCATTACACCTGCCATACACATCACCTGTCGTTCATACCACCTGTCATTCATACCACCTGCCGGTAACATCACCTGCTGATCATATCACCTGTCATTCACTTCACATGCTGTACATATGAACAGCAGGTGATATGAATGACAGTTGATATGAACAGCAGGTGATATGAATGACAGTTGATATCAACTGTCGTTCATATAACCTGTCATTCATATCACCTGCTGTTCACAGCACCTGCTGTTCATATCAGCTGCTGTTCATATCAGCTGCTGTTCATATCACCTCTCATTCATATCACCTCTCATTCATATCACCTGTCGTTCATATCACCTGTCATTCATATCACCTGTCATTCATATCACCTGTCATTCATATCACCAGTCGTTCACATCACCTGTCATTCACATCACCTCTCGTTCACATCATCTGTCGTTCACATCACCTGTTGTTCATGTCACCTATCGTTCATATTACCTGTCATTTATATCACCTGTCGTTCACATCACCTGTTGTTCACATCATTTGTTGTTCAATCACTTCTCATTCATATCACCTGTCGTTCATATCACCAGTCATTCACATCACCTGTCGTTCACATCATCTGTCGTTCACATCACCTGTCGTTCATGTCACATATCGTTCATATCACCTGCCATTCATATCACCTGTCGTTCACATCACCTGTTGTTCACATCATTTGTTGTTCAATCACTTCTCATTCATATCACCTGTCGTTCATATCACCAGTCATTCACATCACCTGTCGTTCACATCATCTGTCGTTCACATCACCTGTCGTTCATGTCACATATCGTTCATATCACCTGCCATTCATATCACCTGTCGTTCACATCACCTGTTGTTCACGTCATTTGTTGTTCAATCACCTCTCATTCATATCACCTGTCGTTCATATCAACTGTCGTTCATGTCACCTGCTGTTCATATCACCTGCTGTTCATAGCACCTGTCATTCACATCACCTGTTGGTCATGTCAACTGTCTTTCATATCAACTGTTGTTCATGTCACCTATCATTCAGATCACATGTCATTCACATCACCAGTCATTCTTTTCACCTACTGTTCATATCACCTGCTATTCATATCACCTGTCGTTCATATCACCTGTCATTCATATCACCTGCTGTTCATATCACCTGTCGTTCATATCACCTGTTATTCATACCACCTGTCATTCATATCACCTGTCATTCATATCATTTGCCGTTCATACCACCTGTTGTTCACATCACCTGTCATTCATATCACCTGTCATTCATGTCACCTTTCGTTCATATCACCTGCCATTCACACCACATGTCATTCACATCAACTGCTGTTCATATCACCTGTCATTAAAATCACGTCATTCACATCACCTTCTGTTCACTTCACCTGCTGTTCACATCGCTATCTGTTCATATCACCTGTCATTCACAGCAACTTTCATTCATATCACCTTTCGTTCATATCACCTGTCATTCACATCACCTGTCATTCCTATCACCTGTCATTCATATCACCTGTCGTTCACATCACCTGCTGTTCATATCACCTGTCATTCATACCACCTGTCATTCATATCACCTGTCGTTCATATCACCTGTCGTTCACACCACCTGTTTTTCACGTCACCTGTCATTCATACCAACAGTGGTTCATGTCACCTGCAGCTCACAGCACCTGTCATTCACATCACCTATCGTTCATACCACCTGTCATTCACATCACCTGCTGTTCATATCACCTGTTGTTCACATCACCTGCTGTAAATATCATCTGTCATTCACATCACCTGCTGTTGACATCACCTGTCGTTCACATCATCTCTCGTTCACATCACCTGTCGTTCATATCACCTGATGTTTATGTCACCTGTCGTTCATATCTCCTGTCGTTCATATCACCTGTTATTCAAATCACCTGCCGTTCATATCACCTGTCATTAACATCACCTGTCATTCATACCACCTGCCATTCATATCACCTGTCGTACATATCACCTGTCATTCATATCACCTGTCGTTCCTACCAAATCTTGTACACATCAGATGCTGTACATATCACCAGTCGTTCACATCACCTGCTATTCATATCATCTGTCATTCACATCACCTGCTGTTCATATCCCCTGCTGTTCATATCACCTGTCATTCATATCACCTGCTTTTCTGTTCACCTGCTGTTCACATCACCTGTCGTTCACATCACCTGTCGTTCACATCACCTGTCGTTCACATCACCTGTCGTTCATATCACCTGTCATTCATTACACCTGCCATACACATCACCTGTCGTTCATACCACCTGTCATTCATACTACCTGTCGTTCACATCACCTGCTGTTCATATCAACTGCTGTTCATATCAGCTGCTGTTCATATCACATGTCATTCATATCACATGTCGTACATATCACCTGTCATTCATACCACCTGTCGTTCACATCACTTCTTGTTCATATCACCTGTCATTCATATCACCTATTGTTCATATCACCTGTCGTTCACATCACCTGTTGTTCACATCATCTATTGTTCAATCAACTCTCATTCATATCACCTGTCATTCATATCATCTGCTGTTCATGACACCTGCTGTTCATATCACATGCTGTTCATATCAGCTGTCATTCACCTCATCTGTCAGTCATATCACCTGTCGTTCATATCACATTTCATTCATATCACCTGTCGTTCATATCACCTGTCGTTCACATCACCTGTGGTTCATATCACCTGCCGTTCATATCACCTGCTGTTCATATCAGCTGTCCTTCACATCACCCTTTGTTCATATCACCTGTCGTTCTCATCACCTGTCGTTCATACCACCTGTCATTCATATCACCTCCTGTTCAGAGCACCTGTCCTTCACATCACCTGCTGTTCATATCACCTTTCGTTCATATCACCTGTTGTTCATGTCACCTGCTGTTCAAACAACAATCGTTCATATCAACTGTCATTCATACCACCTGTCGTTCATATCACCTGTCCTTCATATCACCTGCTGTTCATATCACCTGCTGTTCATATCACCTGTCGTTCATATCACCTGTCATTCCTTTCACCTGCTCTTCACAGCACCTGCTGTTAATATCAGCTGCTGTTCATATCACCTGCTGTTCATGTCACCTTTCGTTTATATCACCTGTCATACATATCACCTGTCGGTCAGAGCACCTGTCATTCACATCACATGTCGTTCATATCACCTGTCATTCATACCACCTGTCATTCACGTCACTTCTTGTTCATATCACCTGTCATTCATATCACCTGTCGTTCATATCACCTGTCGTTTGCATCACCTGTTGTTCACATCATCTATTGTTCAATCACCTCTCATTCATATCACCTGTCATTCATATCATCTGTCGTTCATATCACCTGCTGTTCATATCACATGCTGTTAATATCAGCTGTCATTCACCTCATCTGTCGGTCATATCACCTGTCGGTCATATCACCTGTCGTTCATATCACCTGGCGGTCACATCACTTGTCGTTCACATCACTTGCTGTTCACATCACCTGCTGTTCATATCACATGTCATTCATATCACCTGTCGTTCATATCACCTGTCGTTCACATCACCTGCTTTTCACATCACCTGTCATTAGATCACCTGTCGTTCCCATCCCCTGTCGTTCATATCACCTGTTGTTCACATCACCTGTTGGCCAAATCACCTGTCATTCATATCACCTGGCGGTCACATCCCCTGTCGTTCACATCACCTGTTGTTCACGTCACCTGTCGTTCATACCAACAGTCTTTCGTATCACCTGCAGTTCTCATCACCTGTTCTTCACATCACCTGTCGTTCACATAACCTATCGTTCATACCACCTGTTGTTCACATCACCTGCAGTTCATATCACCTGTTGTTCATATCCCCTGCTGTACACATCACCTGCTGTATATATCACCTGTCGTTCACATCACCTGTCGTTCATACCACCTGTCATTCATACCACCTGTCGTTCACATAACCTGCTGTTCATATCACCTGCTGTGCACTGCACCTGCTGTTCATATCAGCTGCTTTTCATATCACCTGCTTTTAATATCACCTGTCATTCATATCACCTGTCGTTCATATCACCTCTCATTCATATCACCTGTCATTCATATCACCTCTCATTCGTACCACCTGTCATTCATATCACCTGTCATACATATCACCTGCTGTTCATATCACCTGTCGTTCATATCACCTGTCGTTCCTATCACCTGCTCATCATAGCACCTGCTGTTAATATCAGCTGCTGTTCATGTCACCTTTTGTTCATATCACCTGTCATTCATATCACCTGATGTTTATGTCACCTGTCGTTCATATCTCCTGTCGTTCATATCACCTGTTATTCAAATCACCTGCCGTTCATATCACCTGTCATTAACATCACCTGTCATTCATACCACCTGCCATTCATATCACCTGTCGTACATATCACCTGTCATTCATATCACCTGTCGTTCCTACCAAATCTTGTACACATCAGATGCTGTACATATCACCAGTCGTTCACATCACCTGCTATTCATATCATCTGTCATTCACATCACCTGCTGTTCATATCCCCTGCTGTTCATATCACCTGTCATTCATATCACCTGCTTTTCTGTTCACCTGCTGTTCACATCACCTGTCGTTCACATCACCTGTCGTTCACATCACCTGTCGTTCACATCACCTGTCGTTCATATCACCTGTCATTCATTACACCTGCCATACACATCACCTGTCGTTCATACCACCTGTCATTCATACTACCTGTCGTTCACATCACCTGCTGTTCATATCAACTGCTGTTCATATCAGCTGCTGTTCATATCACATGTCATTCATATCACATGTCGTACATATCACCTGTCATTCATACCACCTGTCGTTCACATCACTTCTTGTTCATATCACCTGTCATTCATATCACCTATTGTTCATATCACCTGTCGTTCACATCACCTGTTGTTCACATCATCTATTGTTCAATCAACTCTCATTCATATCACCTGTCATTCATATCATCTGCTGTTCATGACACCTGCTGTTCATATCACATGCTGTTCATATCAGCTGTCATTCACCTCATCTGTCAGTCATATCACCTGTCGTTCATATCACATTTCATTCATATCACCTGTCGTTCATATCACCTGTCGTTCACATCACCTGTGGTTCATATCACCTGCCGTTCATATCACCTGCTGTTCATATCAGCTGTCCTTCACATCACCCTTTGTTCATATCACCTGTCGTTCTCATCACCTGTCGTTCATACCACCTGTCATTCATATCACCTCCTGTTCAGAGCACCTGTCCTTCACATCACCTGCTGTTCATATCACCTTTCGTTCATATCACCTGTTGTTCATGTCACCTGCTGTTCAAACAACAATCGTTCATATCAACTGTCATTCATACCACCTGTCGTTCATATCACCTGTCCTTCATATCACCTGCTGTTCATATCACCTGCTGTTCATATCACCTGTCGTTCATATCACCTGTCATTCCTTTCACCTGCTCTTCACAGCACCTGCTGTTAATATCAGCTGCTGTTCATATCACCTGCTGTTCATGTCACCTTTCGTTTATATCACCTGTCATACATATCACCTGTCGGTCAGAGCACCTGTCATTCACATCACATGTCGTTCATATCACCTGTCATTCATACCACCTGTCATTCACGTCACTTCTTGTTCATATCACCTGTCATTCATATCACCTGTCGTTCATATCACCTGTCGTTTGCATCACCTGTTGTTCACATCATCTATTGTTCAATCACCTCTCATTCATATCACCTGTCATTCATATCATCTGTCGTTCATATCACCTGCTGTTCATATCACATGCTGTTAATATCAGCTGTCATTCACCTCATCTGTCGGTCATATCACCTGTCGGTCATATCACCTGTCGTTCATATCACCTGGCGGTCACATCACTTGTCGTTCACATCACTTGCTGTTCACATCACCTGCTGTTCATATCACATGTCATTCATATCACCTGTCGTTCATATCACCTGTCGTTCACATCACCTGCTTTTCACATCACCTGTCATTAGATCACCTGTCGTTCCCATCCCCTGTCGTTCATATCACCTGTTGTTCACATCACCTGTTGGCCAAATCACCTGTCATTCATATCACCTGGCGGTCACATCCCCTGTCGTTCACATCACCTGTTGTTCACGTCACCTGTCGTTCATACCAACAGTCTTTCGTATCACCTGCAGTTCTCATCACCTGTTCTTCACATCACCTGTCGTTCACATAACCTATCGTTCATACCACCTGTTGTTCACATCACCTGCAGTTCATATCACCTGTTGTTCATATCCCCTGCTGTACACATCACCTGCTGTATATATCACCTGTCGTTCACATCACCTGTCGTTCATACCACCTGTCATTCATACCACCTGTCGTTCACATAACCTGCTGTTCATATCACCTGCTGTGCACTGCACCTGCTGTTCATATCAGCTGCTTTTCATATCACCTGCTTTTAATATCACCTGTCATTCATATCACCTGTCGTTCATATCACCTCTCATTCATATCACCTGTCATTCATATCACCTCTCATTCGTACCACCTGTCATTCATATCACCTGTCATACATATCACCTGCTGTTCATATCACCTGTCGTTCATATCACCTGTCGTTCCTATCACCTGCTCATCATAGCACCTGCTGTTAATATCAGCTGCTGTTCATGTCACCTTTTGTTCATATCACCTGTCATTCATATCACCTGATGTTTATGTCACCTGTCGTTCATATCTCCTGTCGTTCATATCACCTGTTATTCAAATCACCTGCCGTTCATATCACCTGTCATTAACATCACCTGTCATTCATACCACCTGCCATTCATATCACCTGTCGTACATATCACCTGTCATTCATATCACCTGTCGTTCCTACCAAATCTTGTACACATCAGATGCTGTACATATCACCAGTCGTTCACATCACCTGCTATTCATATCATCTGTCATTCACATCACCTGCTGTTCATATCCCCTGCTGTTCATATCACCTGTCATTCATATCACCTGCTTTTCTGTTCACCTGCTGTTCACATCACCTGTCGTTCACATCACCTGTCGTTCACATCACCTGTCGTTCACATCACCTGTCGTTCATATCACCTGTCATTCATACCACCTGTTATTCACGTCACTTCTTGTTCATATCACCTGTCATTCATATCACCTGTCGTTCATATCACCTGTCGTTTGCATCACCTGTTGTTCACATCATCTATTGTTCAATCACCTCTCATTCATATCACCTGTCATTCATATCATCTGTCGTTCATATCACCTGCTGTTCATATCACATGCTGTTAATATCAGCTGTCATTCACCTCATCTGTCGGTCATATCACCTGTCGGTCATATCACCTGTCGGTCATATCACCTGTCGTTCATATCACCTGGCGGTCACATCACTTGTCGTTCACATCACTTGCTGTTCACATCACCTGCTGTTCATATCACATGTCATTCATATCACCTGTCGTTCATATCACCTGTCGTTCACATCACCTGCTTTTCACATCACCTGTCATTAGATCACCTGTCGTTCCCATCCCCTGTCGTTCATATCACCTGTTGTTCACATCACCTGTTGGCCAAATCACCTGTCATTCATATCACCTGGCGGTCACATCCCCTGTCGTTCACATCACCTGTTGTTCACGTCACCTGTCGTTCATACCAACAGTCTTTCGTATCACCTGCAGTTCTCATCACCTGTTCTTCACATCACCTGTCGTTCACATAACCTATCGTTCATACCACCTGTTGTTCACATCACCTGCAGTTCATATCACCTGTTGTTCATATCCCCTGCTGTACACATCACCTGCTGTATATATCACCTGTCGTTCACATCACCTGTCGTTCATACCACCTGTCATTCATACCACCTGTCGTTCACATAACCTGCTGTTCATATCACCTGCTGTGCACTGCACCTGCTGTTCATATCAGCTGCTTTTCATATCACCTGCTTTTAATATCACCTGTCATTCATATCACCTGTCGTTCATATCACCTCTCATTCATATCACCTGTCATTCATATCACCTCTCATTCGTACCACCTGTCATTCATATCACCTGTCATACATATCACCTGCTGTTCATATCACCTGTCGTTCATATCACCTGTCGTTCCTATCACCTGCTCATCATAGCACCTGCTGTTAATATCAGCTGCTGTTCATGTCACCTTTTGTTCATATCACCTGTCATTCATATCACCTGATGTTTATGTCACCTGTCGTTCATATCTCCTGTCGTTCATATCACCTGTTATTCAAATCACCTGCCGTTCATATCACCTGTCATTAACATCACCTGTCATTCATACCACCTGCCATTCATATCACCTGTCGTACATATCACCTGTCATTCATATCACCTGTCGTTCCTACCAAATCTTGTACACATCAGATGCTGTACATATCACCAGTCGTTCACATCACCTGCTATTCATATCATCTGTCATTCACATCACCTGCTGTTCATATCCCCTGCTGTTCATATCACCTGTCATTCATATCACCTGCTTTTCTGTTCACCTGCTGTTCACATCACCTGTCGTTCACATCACCTGTCGTTCACATCACCTGTCGTTCACATCACCTGTCGTTCATATCACCTGTCATTCATACCACCTGTTATTCACGTCACTTCTTGTTCATATCACCTGTCATTCATATCACCTGTCGTTCATATCACCTGTCGTTTGCATCACCTGTTGTTCACATCATCTATTGTTCAATCACCTCTCATTCATATCACCTGTCATTCATATCATCTGTCGTTCATATCACCTGCTGTTCATATCACATGCTGTTAATATCAGCTGTCATTCACCTCATCTGTCGGTCATATCACCTGTCGGTCATATCACCTGTCGGTCATATCACCTGTCGTTCATATCACCTGGCGGTCACATCACTTGTCGTTCACATCACTTGCTGTTCACATCACCTGCTGTTCATATCACATGTCATTCATATCACCTGTCGTTCATATCACCTGTCGTTCACATCACCTGCTTTTCACATCACCTGTCATTAGATCACCTGTCTTTCCCATCCCCTGTCGTTCATATCACCTGTTGTTCACATCACCTGTGGGCCAAATCACCTGTCATTCATATCACCTGGCAGTCACATCCCCTGTCGTTCACATCACCTGTTGTTCACGTCACCTGTCGTTCATACCAACAGTCTTTCGTATCACCTGCAGTTCTCATCACCTGTTCTTCACATCACCTGTCGTTCACATAACCTATCGTTCATACCACCTGTTGTTCACATCACCTGCAGTTCATATCACCTGTTGTTCATATCCCCTGCTGTACACATCACCTGCTGTATATATCACCTGTCGTTCACATCACCTGTCGTTCATACCACCTGTCATTCATACCACCTGTCGTTCACATAACCTGCTGTTCATATCACCTGCTGTGCACTGCACCTGCTGTTCATATCAGCTGCTTTTCATATCACCTGCTTTTAATATCACCTGTCATTCATATCACCTGTCGTTCATATCACCTCTCATTCATATCACCTGTCATTCATATCACCTCTCATTCGTACCACCTGTCATTCATATCACCTGTCATACATATCACCTGCTGTTCATATCACCTGTCGTTCATATCACCTGTCGTTCCTATCACCTGCTCATCATAGCACCTGCTGTTAATATCAGCTGCTGTTCATGTCACCTTTTGTTCATATCACCTGTCATTCATATCACCTGTCGATCATAACACCTGCTGTTCATATCACCTGCTGTTCAGGGCACCTGTCATTCATAACACCAGCTGTTCATATCACCTGCTGTTCATATCACCTGCTGTTCAGAGCACCTGTCATTCATAACACCAGCTGTTCATATCACCTGCTGTTCATATCACCTGCTGCTCAGAGCACCTGTCATTCATAACACCAGCTGTTCATATCACCTGCAGTTCATATCACCTTTCGTTCATATCTCCTGCTGTTCATTCCAACAATCATTCATATCAACTGTCATTCATACCACCTGTCGTCCTTATCACCTGCTGTTCATATTACCTGCTGCTCATATCACCTGCTGTTCATACCACTTGTTGTTCATACCACCTGTCGTTCATATCACCTTTCGAACATATCACCTGTCATTCATATCACCTGCTGCTCATATTACCTGTTGTTCATATCAGCTGCTGTTCAGAGCACCTGTCGTTCATACCAACTGTCGTTCATATCACCTGTTCTTCATACCACCTGTCCTTCACATCACCTGTCGTTCATATCATCTGTTGTTCATACCACCTACCATTCATATCACCTGTTGTACACATCACCTGTCGTTCATACCACCTGTCATTCACATCACCTGCCATTCACATCGCCTGTTGTTCACGTCACCTGTCTTTCATACCAACAGTCCTTCATATCACCTGTCATTCACATCACCTGTCTTTCACATCACCTATCGTTCATACCATCTGTCGTTCGCATCACCTGCTCTTCATATCACCTGTTGTTCACATCACATGCTGTACATATCACCTGTCGTTCACATCAACTGTCATTCATATCACCTGCTGTTCATATCACCTGCTGTTCATATCACCTGTCGTTCATATCACCTATCGTTCCTATCACCTGCTGTTAATACCAGCTGCTGTTAATATCAGCTGCTGTTCATATCACCTGTCGTTCATATCACCTGACATTCATATCACCTGTCAGTCATAGCACCTGTCATTCATATCACATGTCGTTCATATCACCTGTCATTCATACCACCTGTCGTTCACGTCACTTGTTGTTCATATCACCTGTCATTCATATCACCTGTCGTTCATATCACCTGTCGGTCACATCCCCTGTTGTTCACATCATCTGTCGTTCAATCACCTCTCATTCATATCACCTGTCGTTCTTATCACATGCTGTACATATCACCTGCCATTCACATCACCTGCTGTTCATATCACCTGTCATTCATATCACCTGCTGTTCATATCACCTGTCGTTCATGTCACCTGTCGTTCCTATCACCTGCTTTTCATAGCACCTGCTGTTAATATCAGCTGCTGTTCATATCACCTGCTGTTCATGTCACCTTTCGTTCATATCATCTGTCGTTCACATCACTTGTTGTTCATGTCACCTGTCATTCATATCACCTGTCGTTCATATCACCTGTCGTTCACAGCACCTGTTGTTCACATCATCTGCCATTCAATCACCTCTCATTCATATCACCTGTCGTTCATATCACCTGTCGTTCATATCATCTGTCGTTCATATCACCTGCTATTCATATTACCTGCTGTTCATATCACCTGTCATTCACCACACCTGTCCATCATATCACCTGTCGTTCACATCACCTGTAGTTCACAACATCTGCTGTTCACATCACCTGTTGTTCACATCACCTGTACTTCACATCCCCTTTTGTTCATATCACCTGTCGTTCTCATCACCTGTCGTTCGTACCACCTGCCATTCATAACACCTGTCTTTCACATCACCTGTCGTTCATACCACCTGCCATTTATATCACCTTTCAGTTACATCTCCTGTCGTTCATATCACCTGCCGTTCATACCACCTGTCATTCATATCACCTGCTGTTCATATCACCTGCTGTTGAGAGCACCTGTCGTTCATAACACCTGATGTTCATGTCACCTGTCGTTCATATCGCCTGCTGTTCATACCAACAATCATTCATATCAACTGTCATTCATACCACCTGTCGTCCATATCACCTGTCATTCATATCACCTGCTGTTCATATTACCTGCTGCTCATATCACCTGCTGTTCATATCAACTGCTGTTCATATCTCCTGTTTTTCATACCACTTGTCATTCATACCACCTGTCGTTCACGTCAACTTTGGTTCACATCACCTGTCATTCACATCACCTGCTGTTCCTATCACCTGTCATTAACATCACCTGCTGTTCACATCACCTGCTGTTCACTCACCTGCTGTTTATATCACCTGTACTTTATACCACCTGTCGTTTACATTACCTGTCATTCATATCACCTGTCGTTCTTATCACCTGTCATTCACATCACCTGTCTTTCATATCACCTGTTGTTCACGTCACCTGTCATTCAGACCCACAGTCATTCATATCACCTGCAATTCACATCACCTGTCGTTCACATCACCTGTCGTTCACATCACGTATCGTTCATACCACCTGTCGTTCACATCAACTGATGTTCATATCAACTGCCGTTCACATCACCTGCTGTTCATATCACCTGTCGTTCAAAGCACCTGCTGTTCATATCACCTGCTCTTCATAGCACCTGCTCTTCATAGCACCTGCTGTTCATATCACCTGCTGTTCATGTCACCTGTCATTCATATCACATTTCGTTCATATCACCTCTCATTCATACCACCTGTCGTTCACATCACTTGTTCATATCACCTGTCATTCATATCACATGTCGCTCATATCACCTGTCATTCACATCACCTGTTGTTCACATCATCTATTGTTCAATCACCTCTCCTTCATATCACCTGTCGTTCATATCATCTGTCGTTCATATCACCTGCTCTTCATATCACCTATCATTCAACTCACCTGATGGTCATGTCACCTGTCGTTCATATCAGCTGTCGTTCTCATCACCTCTCGTTCCTACCACCTGCCATTCATATCACCTGTCGTTCATTTCACCTATTATTCATATCACCTGTCATTCATATCACCTCTCATTCATATCACCTGTTGCTCATATCAACTGTCGTTCATATCACCTGCTGTTCATATCACCTGCTGTTCATATCACCTGTCATTCACCTCACCTGACGGTCATGTCACCTGTCGTTCATATCACCTGTCGTTCACATCACCTGTCCTTCACATAACCTGTCGTATACATCACCTGCTATTCATATCACCTGCTGTTCATATCACCTGTTGTTCACATCACATGTTGTACATATCACCTGTCGTTCACATCCCCTGCTGTTCATATCACCTCTCATTCATATCACCTGCTGTTCATATCACCTGTTGTTCATATCACCTGTCATTAAAATCACGTCATTCACATCACCTGCTGTTCATTTCACCTGTCATTCACATCACCTTCTGTTCACATCACCTGCTGTTCACATCGCTTGCTGTTCATATCACATGTCATTCACATCAACTTTCGTTCATATCACCTGTCATTCACATCACCTGTCATTCATATCACCTGTCATTCATATCACCTGTCATTCATATCACCTGTCGTTCATATCACCTGTCGTTCACATCACCTGCTGTTCATATCACCTGTCATTCATACCACCTGTTGTTCACATCACCTGTCATTCATATCACCTCTTGTTCATATCACCTGTCATTCACATCACCTGTCGTTCACATCACCTGTTTTTCACGTCACCTGTCATTCATACCAACAGTGGTTCGTATCACCTGCAGCTCACATCACCTGTCATTCACAGCACCTGTCATTCACATCACCTATCTTTCATACCACCTGTCATTCACATCACCTGCTGTTCATATCACCTGTTGTTCACATCACCTGCTGTAAATATCATCTGTCATTCACATCACCTGTTGACATCACCTGTCGTTCACATCATCTCTCGTTCACATCACCTGTCGTTCATATCACCTGATGTTTATGTCACCTGTCGTTCATATCTCCTGTCGTTCATATCACCTGTTATTCAAATCACCTGCCGTTCATACCACCTGTCATTAACATCACCTGTCATTCAAACCACCTGCCATTCATATCACCTGTCGTACATATCACCTGTCATTCATATCACCTGTCGTTCCTTCCAAATCTTGTACACATCAGATGCTGTACATATCACCAGTCGTTCACATCACCTGCTATTCATATCATCTGTCATTCACATCACCTGCTGTTCATATCCCCTGCTGTTCATATCACCTGTCATTCATATCACCTGCTTTTCTGTTCACCTGCTGTTCACATCACCTGTCGTTCATATCACCTGTCATTCATGCAACTTGTCGTTCACATCACCTGTCATTCATTACGCCTGCCATACACATCACCTGTCGTTCATACCACCTGTCATTCATACCACCTGTCGTTCACATCACCTGTCGTTCACATCACCTGCTGCTCACAGCACCTGCTGTTCATATCAGCTGCTGTTCATATCACCTGTCGTTCATATCACCTGTCGTTCATATCAGCTGTCGTTCATATCATCTGTCATTCATATCACCTGTCGTTCACATCACTTCTTGTTCATATCACCTGTCGTTCATATCATCTGCCGTTCATGTCACCTGCTGTTCATATCACATGCTGTTCATATCAGCTGTCATTCACCTCATCTGTCGGTCATATCACCTGTCGTTCATATCACATTTCATTCATATCACCTGTCGTTCACATCACCTGCCGTTCATATCACCTGCTGTTCATATCAGCTGTCCTTCACATCACCCTTTGTTCATATCACCCGTCGTTCATATCACCTTTCGTTCTCATCACCTGTCATTCATATCACCTGCTGTTCATATCACCTGCTGTTCAGAGCACCTGTCCTTCATATCACCTGCTGTTCATATCACCTTTCGTTCATATCAGCTGTTGTTCATATCACCTGCTGTTCAAACAACAATCGTTCATATCAACTGTCATTCACACCACCTGTCGTTCATATCACCTGCTGTTCATATTACCTGCTGCTCATATCACCTGCTATTCATATCAACTGTCGTTCATATCACCTGTTGTTCATACTACTTGTTGTTCTTACCACCTGTCGTTCATATCACCTTTCGAACATATCACCTGTCATTCATATCACCTGCTGTTCATATCACCTGTCATTCACATCACCTGCTGTGCACTCACCTGCTGTTCATATCACCTGTCATTCATATCACCTGTCGTTCATGTCACCTGTCATTCACATCACCTGTCATTCACATCACCTGTTGTTCACGTCACCTGTTGTTCATACCCACAGTCATTCATATCACCTGCAGTTCACATCACCTGTCGTTCACATCACCTGTCGTTCACATCACGTATCATTCATACCACCTGTCGTTCACATCACCTGCTATTCGTATCACCTGCTGTTCATATCACCTGTCATTCATATCGCCTGCTGTTAATATCACCTGCTGTTCATATCACCTGTCGTTCATATCACCTGTCATTCCTTTCACCTGCTCTTCACAGCACCTGCTGTTAATATCAGCTGCTGTCCATATCACCTGCTGTTCATGTCACCTTTCGTTTATATTACCTGTCTTTCATATCACCTGTCGGTCAGAGCACCTGTCATTCACATCACATGTCGTTCATATCACCTGTCATTCATACCACCTGTCGTTCACGTCACTTCTTGTTCATATCACCTGTCATTCATATCACCTGTCGTTCATATCACCTGTTGTTCACATCCTCTATTGTTCAATCACCTCTCATTCATATCACCTGTCGTTCATATCATCTGTCGTTCATATCACCTGCTGTTCATATCACATGCTGTTAATATCAGCTGTCATTCACCTCATCTGTCGGTCATATCACCTGTCGTTCATATCACCTGGCGGTCACATCACTTGTCGTTCACATCAACTGTCGTTCACATCACCTGCTGTTCATATCACATGTCGTTCACATCACTTGCTGTTCACATCACCTGCTGTTCATATCACATGTCATTCATATCACCTGTCGTCCATATCACCTGTCGTTCACATCACCTGCTTTTCACATCACCTGTCATTAGATCACCTGTCGTTCCCATCCCCTGTCGTTCATATCACCTGTTGGCCAAATCACCTGTCATTCATATCACCTGGCGGTCACATCCCCTGTCGTTCACATCACCTGCTGTTCATATCACCTTTCGTTCATATCACCTCTCATTCACATCACCTGTTGTTCACGTCACCTGTCGTTCATACCAACAGTCTTTCGTATCACCTGCAGTTCTCATCACCTGTTGTTCACATCACCTGTCATTCACATAACCTATCGTTCATACCAGCTGCTTTTCACATCACCTGCAGTTCATGTCACCTGTTGTTCACATCCCCTACTGTACACATCACCTGCTGTACATATCACCTGTCGTTCACATCACCTGTCGTTCATACCACCTGTCATTCATACCACCTGTCGTTCACATCACCTGCTGTTCATATCACCTGCTGTTCACTGCACCTGCTGTTCATATCAGCTGCTGTTCATATCAGCTGCTTTTCATATCAGCTGCTTTTCATATCACCTCTCATTCATATCACCTGTCGTTCAGAGCACCTTTCATTCATATCACATGTCGTTCATATCACCTGTCATTCGTACCACCTGTCATTCATATCACCTGTCATACATATCACCTGCTGTTCATATCACCTGTCGTTCATATCATCTGTCGTTCCTATCACCTGCTCATCATAGCACCTGCTGTTAATATCAGCTGCTGTTCATATCACCTGCTGTTCATGTCACCTTTCGTTCATTTCACCTGTCATTCATATCACCTGTCGATCATAACACCTGTCATTCACATCACCTGTCGTTCATATCATCTGTTGTTCATATCACCTGTCGTTCACATCACCTGTCCTTCACATAACCTGTCGTATACATCACCTGCTATTCATATCACCTGTCATTCATATCAGCTGCTGTTCATATCACCTGTTGTTCACATCACATGCTGTACATATCACCTGTCGTTCACATCACCTGCTGTTCATATCACCTGTCATTCATATCACCTGCTGTTCATATCACCTGTCATTCATATCACCTGCTGTTCATATCACCTGTCGTTCATATCACCTGTTGTTCATATCACCTGTCATTAAAATCACGTCATTCACATCACCTGCTGTTCATATCACCTGTCATTCATACCACCTGTTGTTCACATCACCTGTCATTCATATCAACTGTCGTTCATATCACCTGTCATTCACATCACCTGTCGTTCACATCGCCTGTTTTTCACGTCACCTGTCATTCATACCAACAGTGGTTCGTATCACCTGCAGCTCACATCACCTGTCGTTCACAGCACCTGTCATTCACATCACCTATCTTTCATACCACCTGTCATTCACATCACCTGCTGTTCATAGCACCTGTTGTTCACATCACCTGCTGTAAATATCATCTGTCATTCACATCACCTGCTGTTGACATCACCTGTCGTTCACATCACCTGTCGTTCATATCACCTGATGTTTATGTCACCTGTCGTTCATATCTCCTGTTGTTCATATCACCTGTTATTCAAATCACCTGCCGTTCATACCACCTGTCATTAACATCACCTGTCATTCATACCACCTGCCATTCATATCACCTGACGTACATATCACCTGTCATTCATATCACCTGTCGTTCCTACCAAATCTTGTACACATCAGATGCTGTACATATCACCAGTCGTTCACATCACCTGCTATTCATATCATCTGTCATTCACATCACCTGCTGTTCATATCCCCTGCTGTTCATATCACCTGTCATTCATATCACCTGCTTTTCTGTTCACCTGCTGTTCACATCACCTGTCGTTCATATCACCTGTCATTCATGCAACTTGTCATTCACATCACCTGTCATTCATTACACCTGCCATACACATCACCTGTCGTTCATACCACCTGTCATTCATACCACCTGTCGTTCACATCACCTGCTGTTCATATCGGCTGCTGTTCATATCGGCTGCTGTTCATATCAGCTGCTGTTCATATCACCTGTCGTTCATATCACCTGTCGTTCATGTCACCTGTCGTTCATGTCACCTGTCGATCATATCACCTGTCGTTCATATCACCTGTCATTCATATCACCTGTCGTTCAGAGCACCTGTCGTTCACATCACTTCTTGTTCATATCACCTGTCGTTCATATCACCTGTCGTTCACATCACCTGTTGTTCACATCATCTATTGTTCAATCAACTCTCATTCATATCACCTGTCGTTCATATCATCTGCCGTTCATGTCACCTGCTGTTCATATCACATGCTGTTCATATCAGCTGTCATTCACCTCATCTGTCGGTCATATCACCTGTCGTTCATATCACATTTCATTCATATCACCTGTCATTCACATCACCTGTGGTTCACATCACCTGCCGTTCATATCACCTGCTGTTCATATCAGCTGTCCTTCACATCACCCTTTGTTCATATCACCTGTCGTTCTCATCACCTGTCGTTCATACCACCCGTCATTCATATCACCTGCTGTTCATATCACCTGCTGTTCAGAGCACCTGTCCTTCATATCACCTGCTGTTCATATCACCTTTCGTTCATATCAGCTGTTGTTCATATCACCTGCTGTTCAAACAACAATCGTTCATATCAACTGTCATTCACACCACCTGTCGTTCATATCACCTGTCCTTCATATCACCTGCTATTCATATCAACTGTCGTTCATATCACCTGTTGTTCATACCACTTGTTGTTCATACCACCTGTCGTTCATATCACCTTTCGAACAGATCACCTGTCATTCATATCACCTGCTGTTCATATCACCTGTCATTCACATCACCTGCTGTTCACTCACCTGCTGTGCATATCACCTGTCATTCATATCACCTGTCGTTCATATCACCTGTCATTCACATCACCTGTCATTCACATCACCTGTTGTTCACATCACCTGTTGTTCATACCCACAGTCATTCGTATCACCTGCAGTTCACATCACCTGTCGTTCACATCACCTGTCGTTCACATCACGTATCGTTCATACCACCTGTCGTTCACATCACCTGCTATTCATATCACCTGCTGTTCATATCACCTGTCATTCATATCACCTGCTGTTAATATTACCTGCTGTTCATATCACCTGTCGTTCATATCACCTGTCATTCCTTTCACCTGCTCTTCACAGCACCTGCTGTTAATATCAGCTGCTGTTCATATCACCTGCTGTTCATGTCACCTTTCGTTTATATCACCTGTCATTCACATCACCTGTCGGTCAGAGCACCTGTCATTCACATCACATGTCGTTCATATCACCTGTCATTCATACCACCTGTCGTTCACGTCAATTCTTGTTCATATCACCTGTCATTCATATCACCTGTCGTTCATATCACCTGTCGTTTGCATCACCTGTTGTTCACATCATCTATTGTTGAATCACCTCTCATTCATATCACCTGTCGTTCATATCATCTGTCATTCATATCACCTGCTGTTCATATCACATGCTGTCAATATCAGCTGTCATTCACCTCATCTGTCGGTCATATCACCTGTCGTTCATATCACCTGGCGGTCACATCACTTGTCGTTCACATCACATGTCGTTCACATCACCTGCTGTTCATATCACATGTCGTTCACATCACTTGCTGTTCACATCACCTGCTGTTCATATCACATGTCATTCATATCACCTGTCGTTCATATCACCTGTCATTCACATCACCTGCTTTTCACATCACCTGTCATTAGATCACCTGTCGTTCCCATCCCCTGTCATTCATATCACCTGTTATTCACATCACCTGACGGTCACATCCCCTGTCATTCACATCACCTGCCGTTCAATCACCTGCTGTTCATATCACCTGTCGTTCATATCACCTCTCATTCACATCACCTGTCGTTCACATCACCTGTTGTTCACGTCACCTGTCGTTCATACCAACAGTCTTTCGTATCACCTGCAGTTCTCATCACCTGTTGTTCACATCACCTGTCGTTCACATAACCTATCGTTCATACCACCTGTTGTTCACATCACCTGCCGTTCATATGACCTGTTGTTCACATCACCTGTCATTCATACCACCTGTCATTCATACCACCTGTCGTTCACATCACCTGCTGTTCATATCACCTGCTGTTCATATCACCTGCTGTTCATAGCACCTGTCATTCACCTCACCTGACGGTCATGTCACCTGACGGTCATGTCACCTGCCGTTCATATCACCTGTCGTTCACATCACCTGTCCTTCACATAACCTGTCGTATACATCACCTGCTATTCATATTACCTGTCATTCATATCACCTGCCGTTCATACCACCTGTCATTCACATCACCTGCTGTACATATCACCTGTCGTTCACATCACCTGTCATTCATACCACCTGTCGTTCACATCACCTGCTGTTCATATCACCTGCTGTTCACTGCACCTGCTGTTCATATCAGCTGCTGTTCATATCAGCTGCTTTTCATATCACATGCTTTTCATATCACCTGTCGTTCAGAGCACCTGTCATTCATATCACATGTCGTTCATATCACCTGTCGTTCCTATCACCTGCTCATCATAGCACCTGCTGTTAATATCAGCTGCTGTTCACATCACCTGCTGTTCATGTCACCTTTCGTTCATATCACATGTCATTCATATCACCTGTCGATCATAACACCTGCTGTTCATATCCCCTGCTGTTCAGAGCACCTGCTGTTCAGAGCACCTGTCATTCATAACACCAGCTGTTCATATCACCTGCAGTTCATATCACCTTTCGTTCATATCACCTGCCGTTCATACCAACAATCATTCATATCAACTGTCATTCATGCCACCTGTCGTCCTTATCACCTGCTGTTCATATTACCTGCTGCTCATATCACCTGCTGTTCATACCACTTGTTGTTCATACCACCTGTCGTTCATATCACCTTTTGAACATATCACCTGTCATTCATATCACCTGCTGCTCATATCACCTGTTATTCATATCAGCTGCTGTTCAGAGCACCTGTCGTTCATACCAACTGTCGTTCATATCACCTGTTGTACATTTCACCTGTTGTTCATACCACCTGTCCTTCACATCACCTGTCGTTCATATCATCTGTTGTTCATACCACCTACCATTCATATCACCTGTTGTACACATCACCTGTCGTTCATACCACCTGTAGTTCACATCACCTGTCATTCATACCACCTGTCGTTCATACCACCTGTCATTCACATCACCTGTCATTCACATCGCCTGTTGTTCACGTCACCTGTCGTTCATACCAACAGTCCTTCACATCACCTGTCATTCACATCACCTGTCATTTACATCACCTGTCTTTCACATCACCTATCGTTCATGCCACCTGTCGTTCGCATCACCTGCTGTTCATATCACCTGTTGTTCACATCACATGCTGTACATACCACCAGTCGTTCACATCAACTGTCATTCATATCACCTGCTGTTCATATCACCTGCTGTTCATATCAACTGTCGTTCATATCATCTATCGTTCCTATCACCTGCTCTTCATAGCACCTGCTGTTAATATCAGCTGCTGTTCATAACACCTGCTGTTCATGTCACCTGTCGTTCATATCACCTGACATTCATATCACCTGTCAGTCGTAGCACCTGTCATTCATATCACATGTCGTTCATATCACCTGTCATTCATACCACCTGTCGTTCACGTCACTTGTTGTTCATATCACCTGTCATTCATATCACCTGTCGTTCATATCACCTGTCGGTCACATCCCCTGTTGTTCACATCATCCGTCGTTCAATCACCTCTCATTCATTTCACCTGTCGTTCATATCACATGCTGTACATATCACCTGCCGTTCACATCACCTGCTGTTCATATCACCTGTCATTCATATCACCTGCTGTTCATATCACCTGTCGTTCATGTCACCTGTCGTTCCTATCACCTGCTTTTCATAGCACCTGCTGTTAATATCAGCTGCTGTTCATATCACCTGCTGTTCATGTCACCTTTCGTTCATATCATCTGTCATTCATACCACCTGTCGTTCACATCACTTGTTGTTTATATCACCTGTCATTCATAACACCTGTCGTTCATATCACCTGTCGTTCACATCACCTGTTTTTCACATCATCTGTCATTCAATCACCTCTCTTTCATATCACCTGTCATTAATATCATCTGTCGTTCATATCACCTGCTATTCATATTACCTGCTGTTCATATCACCTGTCATTCACCTCACCTGTCCATCATATCACCTGTCGTTCATATCACCTGTCATTCACATCACCTGTAGTTCACAACATCTGCTGTTCACATCACCTGTTGTTCACATCACCTGTACTTCACATCACCTGTACTTCACATCACCTTTTGTTCATATCACCTGTCGTTCTCATCACCTGTCGTTCGTACCACCTGCCATTCATAACACCTGTCTTTCACATCACCTGTCGTTCATACCACCTGCCATTTATATCACCTTTCAGTTACATCTCCTGTCGTTCATATCACCTGTCATTCATATCACCTGCTGTTCATATCACCTGCTGTTCAGAGCACCTGTCGTTCATAACACCTGATGTTCATGTCACCTGTCGTTCATATCGCCTGCTGTTCATACCAACAATCATTCATATCAACTGTCATTCATACCACCTGTCGTCCATATCACCTGTCATTCATATCACCTGCTGTTCATATTACCTGCTGCTCATATCACCTGCTGTTCATATCAACTGCTGTTCATACCTTCTGTTTTTCATACCAATTGTCATTCATACCACCTGTCGTTCACATCAACTTTGGTTCACATCACCTGTCATTCACATCACCTGCTGTTCCTATCACCTGTCATTAACATCACCTGCTGTTCACATCACCTGCTGTTCACTCACCTGCTGTTCATATCACCTGTTCTTTATACCACCTGTCATTTACATCACCTGTCATTCATATCACCTGTCGTTCTTATCACCTGTCATTCACATCACCTGTCTTTCATATCACCTGTTGTTCACATCACCTGTCATTCATACCCACAGTCATTCATATCACCTGCAATTCACATCACCTGTCGTTCACATCACCTGTCGTTCACATCACGTATCGTTCATACCACCTGTCGTTCACATCACCTGATGTTCATATCAACTGCCGTTCACATCACCTGCTCTTCATATCACCTGTCGTTCAAAGCACCTGCTGTTCATATCACCTGCTCTTCATAGCACCTGCTGTTAATATCACCTGCTGTTCATATCACCTGCTCTTCATGACACCTTTCGTTCATATCACTTGTCATTCATATCACCTGTCGTTCAGAGCACCTGTCATTCATACTACCTGTCGTTCACATCACCTGCTGTTCATATCAACTGCTGTTCATATCAGCTGCTGTTCATATCACATGTCATTCATATCACATGTCGTACATATCACCTGTCATTCATACCACCTGTCGTTCACATCACTTCTTGTTCATATCACCTGTCATTCATATCACCTATTGTTCATATCACCTGTCGTTCACATCACCTGTTGTTCACATCATCTATTGTTCAATCAACTCTCATTCATATCACCTGTCATTCATATCATCTGCTGTTCATGACACCTGCTGTTCATATCACATGCTGTTCATATCAGCTGTCATTCACCTCATCTGTCAGTCATATCACCTGTCGTTCATATCACATTTCATTCATATCACCTGTCGTTCATATCACCTGTCGTTCACATCACCTGTGGTTCATATCACCTGCCGTTCATATCACCTGCTGTTCATATCAGCTGTCCTTCACATCACCCTTTGTTCATATCACCTGTCGTTCTCATCACCTGTCGTTCATACCACCTGTCATTCATATCACCTCCTGTTCAGAGCACCTGTCCTTCACATCACCTGCTGTTCATATCACCTTTCGTTCATATCACCTGTTGTTCATGTCACCTGCTGTTCAAACAACAATCGTTCATATCAACTGTCATTCATACCACCTGTCGTTCATATCACCTGTCCTTCATATCACCTGCTGTTCATATCACCTGCTGTTCATATCACCTGTCGTTCATATCACCTGTCATTCCTTTCACCTGCTCTTCACAGCACCTGCTGTTAATATCAGCTGCTGTTCATATCACCTGCTGTTCATGTCACCTTTCGTTTATATCACCTGTCATACATATCACCTGTCGGTCAGAGCACCTGTCATTCACATCACATGTCGTTCATATCACCTGTCATTCATACCACCTGTCATTCACGTCACTTCTTGTTCATATCACCTGTCATTCATATCACCTGTCGTTCATATCACCTGTCGTTTGCATCACCTGTTGTTCACATCATCTATTGTTCAATCACCTCTCATTCATATCACCTGTCATTCATATCATCTGTCGTTCATATCACCTGCTGTTCATATCACATGCTGTTAATATCAGCTGTCATTCACCTCATCTGTCGGTCATATCACCTGTCGGTCATATCACCTGTCGTTCATATCACCTGGCGGTCACATCACTTGTCGTTCACATCACTTGCTGTTCACATCACCTGCTGTTCATATCACATGTCATTCATATCACCTGTCGTTCATATCACCTGTCGTTCACATCACCTGCTTTTCACATCACCTGTCATTAGATCACCTGTCGTTCCCATCCCCTGTCGTTCATATCACCTGTTGTTCACATCACCTGTTGGCCAAATCACCTGTCATTCATATCACCTGGCGGTCACATCCCCTGTCGTTCACATCACCTGTTGTTCACGTCACCTGTCGTTCATACCAACAGTCTTTCGTATCACCTGCAGTTCTCATCACCTGTTCTTCACATCACCTGTCGTTCACATAACCTATCGTTCATACCACCTGTTGTTCACATCACCTGCAGTTCATATCACCTGTTGTTCATATCCCCTGCTGTACACATCACCTGCTGTATATATCACCTGTCGTTCACATCACCTGTCGTTCATACCACCTGTCATTCATACCACCTGTCGTTCACATAACCTGCTGTTCATATCACCTGCTGTGCACTGCACCTGCTGTTCATATCAGCTGCTTTTCATATCACCTGCTTTTAATATCACCTGTCATTCATATCACCTGTCGTTCATATCACCTCTCATTCATATCACCTGTCATTCATATCACCTCTCATTCGTACCACCTGTCATTCATATCACCTGTCATACATATCACCTGCTGTTCATATCACCTGTCGTTCATATCACCTGTCGTTCCTATCACCTGCTCATCATAGCACCTGCTGTTAATATCAGCTGCTGTTCATGTCACCTTTTGTTCATATCACCTGTCATTCATATCACCTGATGTTTATGTCACCTGTCGTTCATATCTCCTGTCGTTCATATCACCTGTTATTCAAATCACCTGCCGTTCATATCACCTGTCATTAACATCACCTGTCATTCATACCACCTGCCATTCATATCACCTGTCGTACATATCACCTGTCATTCATATCACCTGTCGTTCCTACCAAATCTTGTACACATCAGATGCTGTACATATCACCAGTCGTTCACATCACCTGCTATTCATATCATCTGTCATTCACATCACCTGCTGTTCATATCCCCTGCTGTTCATATCACCTGTCATTCATATCACCTGCTTTTCTGTTCACCTGCTGTTCACATCACCTGTCGTTCACATCACCTGTCGTTCACATCACCTGTCGTTCACATCACCTGTCGTTCATATCACCTGTCATTCATTACACCTGCCATACACATCACCTGTCGTTCATACCACCTGTCATTCATACTACCTGTCGTTCACATCACCTGCTGTTCATATCAACTGCTGTTCATATCAGCTGCTGTTCATATCACATGTCATTCATATCACATGTCGTACATATCACCTGTCATTCATACCACCTGTCGTTCACATCACTTCTTGTTCATATCACCTGTCATTCATATCACCTATTGTTCATATCACCTGTCGTTCACATCACCTGTTGTTCACATCATCTATTGTTCAATCAACTCTCATTCATATCACCTGTCATTCATATCATCTGCTGTTCATGACACCTGCTGTTCATATCACATGCTGTTCATATCAGCTGTCATTCACCTCATCTGTCAGTCATATCACCTGTCGTTCATATCACATTTCATTCATATCACCTGTCGTTCATATCACCTGTCGTTCACATCACCTGTGGTTCATATCACCTGCCGTTCATATCACCTGCTGTTCATATCAGCTGTCCTTCACATCACCCTTTGTTCATATCACCTGTCGTTCTCATCACCTGTCGTTCATACCACCTGTCATTCATATCACCTCCTGTTCAGAGCACCTGTCCTTCACATCACCTGCTGTTCATATCACCTTTCGTTCATATCACCTGTTGTTCATGTCACCTGCTGTTCAAACAACAATCGTTCATATCAACTGTCATTCATACCACCTGTCGTTCATATCACCTGTCCTTCATATCACCTGCTGTTCATATCACCTGCTGTTCATATCACCTGTCGTTCATATCACCTGTCATTCCTTTCACCTGCTCTTCACAGCACCTGCTGTTAATATCAGCTGCTGTTCATATCACCTGCTGTTCATGTCACCTTTCGTTTATATCACCTGTCATACATATCACCTGTCGGTCAGAGCACCTGTCATTCACATCACATGTCGTTCATATCACCTGTCATTCATACCACCTGTCATTCACGTCACTTCTTGTTCATATCACCTGTCATTCATATCACCTGTCGTTCATATCACCTGTCGTTTGCATCACCTGTTGTTCACATCATCTATTGTTCAATCACCTCTCATTCATATCACCTGTCATTCATATCATCTGTCGTTCATATCACCTGCTGTTCATATCACATGCTGTTAATATCAGCTGTCATTCACCTCATCTGTCGGTCATATCACCTGTCGGTCATATCACCTGTCGTTCATATCACCTGGCGGTCACATCACTTGTCGTTCACATCACTTGCTGTTCACATCACCTGCTGTTCATATCACATGTCATTCATATCACCTGTCGTTCATATCACCTGTCGTTCACATCACCTGCTTTTCACATCACCTGTCATTAGATCACCTGTCGTTCCCATCCCCTGTCGTTCATATCACCTGTTGTTCACATCACCTGTTGGCCAAATCACCTGTCATTCATATCACCTGGCGGTCACATCCCCTGTCGTTCACATCACCTGTTGTTCACGTCACCTGTCGTTCATACCAACAGTCTTTCGTATCACCTGCAGTTCTCATCACCTGTTCTTCACATCACCTGTCGTTCACATAACCTATCGTTCATACCACCTGTTGTTCACATCACCTGCAGTTCATATCACCTGTTGTTCATATCCCCTGCTGTACACATCACCTGCTGTATATATCACCTGTCGTTCACATCACCTGTCGTTCATACCACCTGTCATTCATACCACCTGTCGTTCACATAACCTGCTGTTCATATCACCTGCTGTGCACTGCACCTGCTGTTCATATCAGCTGCTTTTCATATCACCTGCTTTTAATATCACCTGTCATTCATATCACCTGTCGTTCATATCACCTCTCATTCATATCACCTGTCATTCATATCACCTCTCATTCGTACCACCTGTCATTCATATCACCTGTCATACATATCACCTGCTGTTCATATCACCTGTCGTTCATATCACCTGTCGTTCCTATCACCTGCTCATCATAGCACCTGCTGTTAATATCAGCTGCTGTTCATGTCACCTTTTGTTCATATCACCTGTCATTCATATCACCTGATGTTTATGTCACCTGTCGTTCATATCTCCTGTCGTTCATATCACCTGTTATTCAAATCACCTGCCGTTCATATCACCTGTCATTAACATCACCTGTCATTCATACCACCTGCCATTCATATCACCTGTCGTACATATCACCTGTCATTCATATCACCTGTCGTTCCTACCAAATCTTGTACACATCAGATGCTGTACATATCACCAGTCGTTCACATCACCTGCTATTCATATCATCTGTCATTCACATCACCTGCTGTTCATATCCCCTGCTGTTCATATCACCTGTCATTCATATCACCTGCTTTTCTGTTCACCTGCTGTTCACATCACCTGTCGTTCACATCACCTGTCGTTCACATCACCTGTCGTTCACATCACCTGTCGTTCATATCACCTGTCATTCATACCACCTGTTATTCACGTCACTTCTTGTTCATATCACCTGTCATTCATATCACCTGTCGTTCATATCACCTGTCGTTTGCATCACCTGTTGTTCACATCATCTATTGTTCAATCACCTCTCATTCATATCACCTGTCATTCATATCATCTGTCGTTCATATCACCTGCTGTTCATATCACATGCTGTTAATATCAGCTGTCATTCACCTCATCTGTCGGTCATATCACCTGTCGGTCATATCACCTGTCGGTCATATCACCTGTCGTTCATATCACCTGGCGGTCACATCACTTGTCGTTCACATCACTTGCTGTTCACATCACCTGCTGTTCATATCACATGTCATTCATATCACCTGTCGTTCATATCACCTGTCGTTCACATCACCTGCTTTTCACATCACCTGTCATTAGATCACCTGTCGTTCCCATCCCCTGTCGTTCATATCACCTGTTGTTCACATCACCTGTTGGCCAAATCACCTGTCATTCATATCACCTGGCGGTCACATCCCCTGTCGTTCACATCACCTGTTGTTCACGTCACCTGTCGTTCATACCAACAGTCTTTCGTATCACCTGCAGTTCTCATCACCTGTTCTTCACATCACCTGTCGTTCACATAACCTATCGTTCATACCACCTGTTGTTCACATCACCTGCAGTTCATATCACCTGTTGTTCATATCCCCTGCTGTACACATCACCTGCTGTATATATCACCTGTCGTTCACATCACCTGTCGTTCATACCACCTGTCATTCATACCACCTGTCGTTCACATAACCTGCTGTTCATATCACCTGCTGTGCACTGCACCTGCTGTTCATATCAGCTGCTTTTCATATCACCTGCTTTTAATATCACCTGTCATTCATATCACCTCTCATTCATATCACCTGTCATTCATATCACCTCTCATTCGTACCACCTGTCATTCATATCACCTGTCATACATATCACCTGCTGTTCATATCACCTGTCGTTCATATCACCTGTCGTTCCTATCACCTGCTCATCATAGCACCTGCTGTTAATATCAGCTGCTGTTCATGTCACCTTTTGTTCATATCACCTGTCATTCATATCACCTGATGTTTATGTCACCTGTCGTTCATATCTCCTGTCGTTCATATCACCTGTTATTCAAATCACCTGCCGTTCATATCACCTGTCATTAACATCACCTGTCATTCATACCACCTGCCATTCATATCACCTGTCGTACATATCACCTGTCATTCATATCACCTGTCGTTCCTACCAAATCTTGTACACATCAGATGCTGTACATATCACCAGTCGTTCACATCACCTGCTATTCATATCATCTGTCATTCACATCACCTGCTGTTCATATCCCCTGCTGTTCATATCACCTGTCATTCATATCACCTGCTTTTCTGTTCACCTGCTGTTCACATCACCTGTCGTTCACATCACCTGTCGTTCACATCACCTGTCGTTCACATCACCTGTCGTTCATATCACCTGTCATTCATACCACCTGTTATTCACGTCACTTCTTGTTCATATCACCTGTCATTCATATCACCTGTCGTTCATATCACCTGTCGTTTGCATCACCTGTTGTTCACATCATCTATTGTTCAATCACCTCTCATTCATATCACCTGTCATTCATATCATCTGTCGTTCATATCACCTGCTGTTCATATCACATGCTGTTAATATCAGCTGTCATTCACCTCATCTGTCGGTCATATCACCTGTCGGTCATATCACCTGTCGGTCATATCACCTGTCGTTCATATCACCTGGCGGTCACATCACTTGTCGTTCACATCACTTGCTGTTCACATCACCTGCTGTTCATATCACATGTCATTCATATCACCTGTCGTTCATATCACCTGTCGTTCACATCACCTGCTTTTCACATCACCTGTCATTAGATCACCTGTCTTTCCCATCCCCTGTCGTTCATATCACCTGTTGTTCACATCACCTGTGGGCCAAATCACCTGTCATTCATATCACCTGGCAGTCACATCCCCTGTCGTTCACATCACCTGTTGTTCACGTCACCTGTCGTTCATACCAACAGTCTTTCGTATCACCTGCAGTTCTCATCACCTGTTCTTCACATCACCTGTCGTTCACATAACCTATCGTTCATACCACCTGTTGTTCACATCACCTGCAGTTCATATCACCTGTTGTTCATATCCCCTGCTGTACACATCACCTGCTGTATATATCACCTGTCGTTCACATCACCTGTCGTTCATACCACCTGTCATTCATACCACCTGTCGTTCACATAACCTGCTGTTCATATCACCTGCTGTGCACTGCACCTGCTGTTCATATCAGCTGCTTTTCATATCACCTGCTTTTAATATCACCTGTCATTCATATCACCTGTCGTTCATATCACCTCTCATTCATATCACCTGTCATTCATATCACCTCTCATTCGTACCACCTGTCATTCATATCACCTGTCATACATATCACCTGCTGTTCATATCACCTGTCGTTCATATCACCTGTCGTTCCTATCACCTGCTCATCATAGCACCTGCTGTTAATATCAGCTGCTGTTCATGTCACCTTTTGTTCATATCACCTGTCATTCATATCACCTGTCGATCATAACACCTGCTGTTCATATCACCTGCTGTTCAGGGCACCTGTCATTCATAACACCAGCTGTTCATATCACCTGCTGTTCATATCACCTGCTGTTCAGAGCACCTGTCATTCATAACACCAGCTGTTCATATCACCTGCTGTTCATATCACCTGCTGCTCAGAGCACCTGTCATTCATAACACCAGCTGTTCATATCACCTGCAGTTCATATCACCTTTCGTTCATATCTCCTGCTGTTCATTCCAACAATCATTCATATCAACTGTCATTCATACCACCTGTCGTCCTTATCACCTGCTGTTCATATTACCTGCTGCTCATATCACCTGCTGTTCATACCACTTGTTGTTCATACCACCTGTCGTTCATATCACCTTTCGAACATATCACCTGTCATTCATATCACCTGCTGCTCATATTACCTGTTGTTCATATCAGCTGCTGTTCAGAGCACCTGTCGTTCATACCAACTGTCGTTCATATCACCTGTTCTTCATACCACCTGTCCTTCACATCACCTGTCGTTCATATCATCTGTTGTTCATACCACCTACCATTCATATCACCTGTTGTACACATCACCTGTCGTTCATACCACCTGTCATTCACATCACCTGCCATTCACATCGCCTGTTGTTCACGTCACCTGTCTTTCATACCAACAGTCCTTCATATCACCTGTCATTCACATCACCTGTCTTTCACATCACCTATCGTTCATACCATCTGTCGTTCGCATCACCTGCTCTTCATATCACCTGTTGTTCACATCACATGCTGTACATATCACCTGTCGTTCACATCAACTGTCATTCATATCACCTGCTGTTCATATCACCTGCTGTTCATATCACCTGTCGTTCATATCACCTATCGTTCCTATCACCTGCTGTTAATACCAGCTGCTGTTAATATCAGCTGCTGTTCATATCACCTGTCGTTCATATCACCTGACATTCATATCACCTGTCAGTCATAGCACCTGTCATTCATATCACATGTCGTTCATATCACCTGTCATTCATACCACCTGTCGTTCACGTCACTTGTTGTTCATATCACCTGTCATTCATATCACCTGTCGTTCATATCACCTGTCGGTCACATCCCCTGTTGTTCACATCATCTGTCGTTCAATCACCTCTCATTCATATCACCTGTCGTTCTTATCACATGCTGTACATATCACCTGCCATTCACATCACCTGCTGTTCATATCACCTGTCATTCATATCACCTGCTGTTCATATCACCTGTCGTTCATGTCACCTGTCGTTCCTATCACCTGCTTTTCATAGCACCTGCTGTTAATATCAGCTGCTGTTCATATCACCTGCTGTTCATGTCACCTTTCGTTCATATCATCTGTCGTTCACATCACTTGTTGTTCATGTCACCTGTCATTCATATCACCTGTCGTTCATATCACCTGTCGTTCACAGCACCTGTTGTTCACATCATCTGTCATTCAATCACCTCTCATTCATATCACCTGTCGTTCATATCACCTGTCGTTCATATCATCTGTCGTTCATATCACCTGCTATTCATATTACCTGCTGTTCATATCACCTGTCATTCACCACACCTGTCCATCATATCACCTGTCGTTCACATCACCTGTAGTTCACAACATCTGCTGTTCACATCACCTGTTGTTCACATCACCTGTACTTCACATCCCCTTTTGTTCATATCACCTGTCGTTCTCATCACCTGTCGTTCGTACCACCTGCCATTCATAACACCTGTCTTTCACATCACCTGTCGTTCATACCACCTGCCATTTATATCACCTTTCAGTTACATCTCCTGTCGTTCATATCACCTGCCGTTCATACCACCTGTCATTCATATCACCTGCTGTTCATATCACCTGCTGTTGAGAGCACCTGTCGTTCATAACACCTGATGTTCATGTCACCTGTCGTTCATATCGCCTGCTGTTCATACCAACAATCATTCATATCAACTGTCATTCATACCACCTGTCGTCCATATCACCTGTCATTCATATCACCTGCTGTTCATATTACCTGCTGCTCATATCACCTGCTGTTCATATCAACTGCTGTTCATATCTCCTGTTTTTCATACCACTTGTCATTCATACCACCTGTCGTTCACGTCAACTTTGGTTCACATCACCTGTCATTCACATCACCTGCTGTTCCTATCACCTGTCATTAACATCACCTGCTGTTCACATCACCTGCTGTTCACTCACCTGCTGTTTATATCACCTGTACTTTATACCACCTGTCGTTTACATTACCTGTCATTCATATCACCTGTCGTTCTTATCACCTGTCATTCACATCACCTGTCTTTCATATCACCTGTTGTTCACGTCACCTGTCATTCAGACCCACAGTCATTCATATCACCTGCAATTCACATCACCTGTCGTTCACATCACCTGTCGTTCACATCACGTATCGTTCATACCACCTGTCGTTCACATCAACTGATGTTCATATCAACTGCCGTTCACATCACCTGCTGTTCATATCACCTGTCGTTCAAAGCACCTGCTGTTCATATCACCTGCTCTTCATAGCACCTGCTCTTCATAGCACCTGCTGTTCATATCACCTGCTGTTCATGTCACCTGTCATTCATATCACATTTCGTTCATATCACCTCTCATTCATACCACCTGTCGTTCACATCACTTGTTCATATCACCTGTCATTCATATCACATGTCGCTCATATCACCTGTCATTCACATCACCTGTTGTTCACATCATCTATTGTTCAATCACCTCTCCTTCATATCACCTGTCGTTCATATCATCTGTCGTTCATATCACCTGCTCTTCATATCACCTATCATTCAACTCACCTGATGGTCATGTCACCTGTCGTTCATATCAGCTGTCGTTCTCATCACCTCTCGTTCCTACCACCTGCCATTCATATCACCTGTCGTTCATTTCACCTATTATTCATATCACCTGTCATTCATATCACCTCTCATTCATATCACCTGTTGCTCATATCAACTGTCGTTCATATCACCTGCTGTTCATATCACCTGCTGTTCATATCACCTGTCATTCACCTCACCTGACGGTCATGTCACCTGTCGTTCATATCACCTGTCGTTCACATCACCTGTCCTTCACATAACCTGTCGTATACATCACCTGCTATTCATATCACCTGCTGTTCATATCACCTGTTGTTCACATCACATGTTGTACATATCACCTGTCGTTCACATCCCCTGCTGTTCATATCACCTCTCATTCATATCACCTGCTGTTCATATCACCTGTTGTTCATATCACCTGTCATTAAAATCACGTCATTCACATCACCTGCTGTTCATTTCACCTGTCATTCACATCACCTTCTGTTCACATCACCTGCTGTTCACATCGCTTGCTGTTCATATCACATGTCATTCACATCAACTTTCGTTCATATCACCTGTCATTCACATCACCTGTCATTCATATCACCTGTCATTCATATCACCTGTCATTCATATCACCTGTCGTTCATATCACCTGTCGTTCACATCACCTGCTGTTCATATCACCTGTCATTCATACCACCTGTTGTTCACATCACCTGTCATTCATATCACCTCTTGTTCATATCACCTGTCATTCACATCACCTGTCGTTCACATCACCTGTTTTTCACGTCACCTGTCATTCATACCAACAGTGGTTCGTATCACCTGCAGCTCACATCACCTGTCATTCACAGCACCTGTCATTCACATCACCTATCTTTCATACCACCTGTCATTCACATCACCTGCTGTTCATATCACCTGTTGTTCACATCACCTGCTGTAAATATCATCTGTCATTCACATCACCTGTTGACATCACCTGTCGTTCACATCATCTCTCGTTCACATCACCTGTCGTTCATATCACCTGATGTTTATGTCACCTGTCGTTCATATCTCCTGTCGTTCATATCACCTGTTATTCAAATCACCTGCCGTTCATACCACCTGTCATTAACATCACCTGTCATTCAAACCACCTGCCATTCATATCACCTGTCGTACATATCACCTGTCATTCATATCACCTGTCGTTCCTTCCAAATCTTGTACACATCAGATGCTGTACATATCACCAGTCGTTCACATCACCTGCTATTCATATCATCTGTCATTCACATCACCTGCTGTTCATATCCCCTGCTGTTCATATCACCTGTCATTCATATCACCTGCTTTTCTGTTCACCTGCTGTTCACATCACCTGTCGTTCATATCACCTGTCATTCATGCAACTTGTCGTTCACATCACCTGTCATTCATTACGCCTGCCATACACATCACCTGTCGTTCATACCACCTGTCATTCATACCACCTGTCGTTCACATCACCTGTCGTTCACATCACCTGCTGCTCACAGCACCTGCTGTTCATATCAGCTGCTGTTCATATCACCTGTCGTTCATATCACCTGTCGTTCATATCAGCTGTCGTTCATATCATCTGTCATTCATATCACCTGTCGTTCACATCACTTCTTGTTCATATCACCTGTCGTTCATATCATCTGCCGTTCATGTCACCTGCTGTTCATATCACATGCTGTTCATATCAGCTGTCATTCACCTCATCTGTCGGTCATATCACCTGTCGTTCATATCACATTTCATTCATATCACCTGTCGTTCACATCACCTGCCGTTCATATCACCTGCTGTTCATATCAGCTGTCCTTCACATCACCCTTTGTTCATATCACCCGTCGTTCATATCACCTTTCGTTCTCATCACCTGTCATTCATATCACCTGCTGTTCATATCACCTGCTGTTCAGAGCACCTGTCCTTCATATCACCTGCTGTTCATATCACCTTTCGTTCATATCAGCTGTTGTTCATATCACCTGCTGTTCAAACAACAATCGTTCATATCAACTGTCATTCACACCACCTGTCGTTCATATCACCTGCTGTTCATATTACCTGCTGCTCATATCACCTGCTATTCATATCAACTGTCGTTCATATCACCTGTTGTTCATACTACTTGTTGTTCTTACCACCTGTCGTTCATATCACCTTTCGAACATATCACCTGTCATTCATATCACCTGCTGTTCATATCACCTGTCATTCACATCACCTGCTGTGCACTCACCTGCTGTTCATATCACCTGTCATTCATATCACCTGTCGTTCATGTCACCTGTCATTCACATCACCTGTCATTCACATCACCTGTTGTTCACGTCACCTGTTGTTCATACCCACAGTCATTCATATCACCTGCAGTTCACATCACCTGTCGTTCACATCACCTGTCGTTCACATCACGTATCATTCATACCACCTGTCGTTCACATCACCTGCTATTCGTATCACCTGCTGTTCATATCACCTGTCATTCATATCGCCTGCTGTTAATATCACCTGCTGTTCATATCACCTGTCGTTCATATCACCTGTCATTCCTTTCACCTGCTCTTCACAGCACCTGCTGTTAATATCAGCTGCTGTCCATATCACCTGCTGTTCATGTCACCTTTCGTTTATATTACCTGTCTTTCATATCACCTGTCGGTCAGAGCACCTGTCATTCACATCACATGTCGTTCATATCACCTGTCATTCATACCACCTGTCGTTCACGTCACTTCTTGTTCATATCACCTGTCATTCATATCACCTGTCGTTCATATCACCTGTTGTTCACATCCTCTATTGTTCAATCACCTCTCATTCATATCACCTGTCGTTCATATCATCTGTCGTTCATATCACCTGCTGTTCATATCACATGCTGTTAATATCAGCTGTCATTCACCTCATCTGTCGGTCATATCACCTGTCGTTCATATCACCTGGCGGTCACATCACTTGTCGTTCACATCAACTGTCGTTCACATCACCTGCTGTTCATATCACATGTCGTTCACATCACTTGCTGTTCACATCACCTGCTGTTCATATCACATGTCATTCATATCACCTGTCGTCCATATCACCTGTCGTTCACATCACCTGCTTTTCACATCACCTGTCATTAGATCACCTGTCGTTCCCATCCCCTGTCGTTCATATCACCTGTTGGCCAAATCACCTGTCATTCATATCACCTGGCGGTCACATCCCCTGTCGTTCACATCACCTGCTGTTCATATCACCTTTCGTTCATATCACCTCTCATTCACATCACCTGTTGTTCACGTCACCTGTCGTTCATACCAACAGTCTTTCGTATCACCTGCAGTTCTCATCACCTGTTGTTCACATCACCTGTCATTCACATAACCTATCGTTCATACCAGCTGCTTTTCACATCACCTGCAGTTCATGTCACCTGTTGTTCACATCCCCTACTGTACACATCACCTGCTGTACATATCACCTGTCGTTCACATCACCTGTCGTTCATACCACCTGTCATTCATACCACCTGTCGTTCACATCACCTGCTGTTCATATCACCTGCTGTTCACTGCACCTGCTGTTCATATCAGCTGCTGTTCATATCAGCTGCTTTTCATATCAGCTGCTTTTCATATCACCTCTCATTCATATCACCTGTCGTTCAGAGCACCTTTCATTCATATCACATGTCGTTCATATCACCTGTCATTCGTACCACCTGTCATTCATATCACCTGTCATACATATCACCTGCTGTTCATATCACCTGTCGTTCATATCATCTGTCGTTCCTATCACCTGCTCATCATAGCACCTGCTGTTAATATCAGCTGCTGTTCATATCACCTGCTGTTCATGTCACCTTTCGTTCATTTCACCTGTCATTCATATCACCTGTCGATCATAACACCTGTCATTCACATCACCTGTCGTTCATATCATCTGTTGTTCATATCACCTGTCGTTCACATCACCTGTCCTTCACATAACCTGTCGTATACATCACCTGCTATTCATATCACCTGTCATTCATATCAGCTGCTGTTCATATCACCTGTTGTTCACATCACATGCTGTACATATCACCTGTCGTTCACATCACCTGCTGTTCATATCACCTGTCATTCATATCACCTGCTGTTCATATCACCTGTCATTCATATCACCTGCTGTTCATATCACCTGTCGTTCATATCACCTGTTGTTCATATCACCTGTCATTAAAATCACGTCATTCACATCACCTGCTGTTCATATCACCTGTCATTCATACCACCTGTTGTTCACATCACCTGTCATTCATATCAACTGTCGTTCATATCACCTGTCATTCACATCACCTGTCGTTCACATCGCCTGTTTTTCACGTCACCTGTCATTCATACCAACAGTGGTTCGTATCACCTGCAGCTCACATCACCTGTCGTTCACAGCACCTGTCATTCACATCACCTATCTTTCATACCACCTGTCATTCACATCACCTGCTGTTCATAGCACCTGTTGTTCACATCACCTGCTGTAAATATCATCTGTCATTCACATCACCTGCTGTTGACATCACCTGTCGTTCACATCACCTGTCGTTCATATCACCTGATGTTTATGTCACCTGTCGTTCATATCTCCTGTTGTTCATATCACCTGTTATTCAAATCACCTGCCGTTCATACCACCTGTCATTAACATCACCTGTCATTCATACCACCTGCCATTCATATCACCTGACGTACATATCACCTGTCATTCATATCACCTGTCGTTCCTACCAAATCTTGTACACATCAGATGCTGTACATATCACCAGTCGTTCACATCACCTGCTATTCATATCATCTGTCATTCACATCACCTGCTGTTCATATCCCCTGCTGTTCATATCACCTGTCATTCATATCACCTGCTTTTCTGTTCACCTGCTGTTCACATCACCTGTCGTTCATATCACCTGTCATTCATGCAACTTGTCATTCACATCACCTGTCATTCATTACACCTGCCATACACATCACCTGTCGTTCATACCACCTGTCATTCATACCACCTGTCGTTCACATCACCTGCTGTTCATATCGGCTGCTGTTCATATCGGCTGCTGTTCATATCAGCTGCTGTTCATATCACCTGTCGTTCATATCACCTGTCGTTCATGTCACCTGTCGTTCATGTCACCTGTCGATCATATCACCTGTCGTTCATATCACCTGTCATTCATATCACCTGTCGTTCAGAGCACCTGTCGTTCACATCACTTCTTGTTCATATCACCTGTCGTTCATATCACCTGTCGTTCACATCACCTGTTGTTCACATCATCTATTGTTCAATCAACTCTCATTCATATCACCTGTCGTTCATATCATCTGCCGTTCATGTCACCTGCTGTTCATATCACATGCTGTTCATATCAGCTGTCATTCACCTCATCTGTCGGTCATATCACCTGTCGTTCATATCACATTTCATTCATATCACCTGTCATTCACATCACCTGTGGTTCACATCACCTGCCGTTCATATCACCTGCTGTTCATATCAGCTGTCCTTCACATCACCCTTTGTTCATATCACCTGTCGTTCTCATCACCTGTCGTTCATACCACCCGTCATTCATATCACCTGCTGTTCATATCACCTGCTGTTCAGAGCACCTGTCCTTCATATCACCTGCTGTTCATATCACCTTTCGTTCATATCAGCTGTTGTTCATATCACCTGCTGTTCAAACAACAATCGTTCATATCAACTGTCATTCACACCACCTGTCGTTCATATCACCTGTCCTTCATATCACCTGCTATTCATATCAACTGTCGTTCATATCACCTGTTGTTCATACCACTTGTTGTTCATACCACCTGTCGTTCATATCACCTTTCGAACAGATCACCTGTCATTCATATCACCTGCTGTTCATATCACCTGTCATTCACATCACCTGCTGTTCACTCACCTGCTGTGCATATCACCTGTCATTCATATCACCTGTCGTTCATATCACCTGTCATTCACATCACCTGTCATTCACATCACCTGTTGTTCACATCACCTGTTGTTCATACCCACAGTCATTCGTATCACCTGCAGTTCACATCACCTGTCGTTCACATCACCTGTCGTTCACATCACGTATCGTTCATACCACCTGTCGTTCACATCACCTGCTATTCATATCACCTGCTGTTCATATCACCTGTCATTCATATCACCTGCTGTTAATATCACCTGCTGTTCATATCACCTGTCGTTCATATCACCTGTCATTCCTTTCACCTGCTCTTCACAGCACCTGCTGTTAATATCAGCTGCTGTTCATATCACCTGCTGTTCATGTCACCTTTCGTTTATATCACCTGTCATTCACATCACCTGTCGGTCAGAGCACCTGTCATTCACATCACATGTCGTTCATATCACCTGTCATTCATACCACCTGTCGTTCACGTCAATTCTTGTTCATATCACCTGTCATTCATATCACCTGTCGTTCATATCACCTGTCGTTTGCATCACCTGTTGTTCACATCATCTATTGTTGAATCACCTCTCATTCATATCACCTGTCGTTCATATCATCTGTCATTCATATCACCTGCTGTTCATATCACATGCTGTCAATATCAGCTGTCATTCACCTCATCTGTCGGTCATATCACCTGTCGTTCATATCACCTGGCGGTCACATCACTTGTCGTTCACATCACATGTCGTTCACATCACCTGCTGTTCATATCACATGTCGTTCACATCACTTGCTGTTCACATCACCTGCTGTTCATATCACATGTCATTCATATCACCTGTCGTTCATATCACCTGTCATTCACATCACCTGCTTTTCACATCACCTGTCATTAGATCACCTGTCGTTCCCATCCCCTGTCATTCATATCACCTGTTATTCACATCACCTGACGGTCACATCCCCTGTCATTCACATCACCTGCCGTTCAATCACCTGCTGTTCATATCACCTGTCGTTCATATCACCTCTCATTCACATCACCTGTCGTTCACATCACCTGTTGTTCACGTCACCTGTCGTTCATACCAACAGTCTTTCGTATCACCTGCAGTTCTCATCACCTGTTGTTCACATCACCTGTCGTTCACATAACCTATCGTTCATACCACCTGTTGTTCACATCACCTGCCGTTCATATGACCTGTTGTTCACATCACCTGTCATTCATACCACCTGTCATTCATACCACCTGTCGTTCACATCACCTGCTGTTCATATCACCTGCTGTTCATATCACCTGCTGTTCATAGCACCTGTCATTCACCTCACCTGACGGTCATGTCACCTGACGGTCATGTCACCTGCCGTTCATATCACCTGTCGTTCACATCACCTGTCCTTCACATAACCTGTCGTATACATCACCTGCTATTCATATTACCTGTCATTCATATCACCTGCCGTTCATACCACCTGTCATTCACATCACCTGCTGTACATATCACCTGTCGTTCACATCACCTGTCATTCATACCACCTGTCGTTCACATCACCTGCTGTTCATATCACCTGCTGTTCACTGCACCTGCTGTTCATATCAGCTGCTGTTCATATCAGCTGCTTTTCATATCACATGCTTTTCATATCACCTGTCGTTCAGAGCACCTGTCATTCATATCACATGTCGTTCATATCACCTGTCGTTCCTATCACCTGCTCATCATAGCACCTGCTGTTAATATCAGCTGCTGTTCACATCACCTGCTGTTCATGTCACCTTTCGTTCATATCACATGTCATTCATATCACCTGTCGATCATAACACCTGCTGTTCATATCCCCTGCTGTTCAGAGCACCTGCTGTTCAGAGCACCTGTCATTCATAACACCAGCTGTTCATATCACCTGCAGTTCATATCACCTTTCGTTCATATCACCTGCCGTTCATACCAACAATCATTCATATCAACTGTCATTCATGCCACCTGTCGTCCTTATCACCTGCTGTTCATATTACCTGCTGCTCATATCACCTGCTGTTCATACCACTTGTTGTTCATACCACCTGTCGTTCATATCACCTTTTGAACATATCACCTGTCATTCATATCACCTGCTGCTCATATCACCTGTTATTCATATCAGCTGCTGTTCAGAGCACCTGTCGTTCATACCAACTGTCGTTCATATCACCTGTTGTACATTTCACCTGTTGTTCATACCACCTGTCCTTCACATCACCTGTCGTTCATATCATCTGTTGTTCATACCACCTACCATTCATATCACCTGTTGTACACATCACCTGTCGTTCATACCACCTGTAGTTCACATCACCTGTCATTCATACCACCTGTCGTTCATACCACCTGTCATTCACATCACCTGTCATTCACATCGCCTGTTGTTCACGTCACCTGTCGTTCATACCAACAGTCCTTCACATCACCTGTCATTCACATCACCTGTCATTTACATCACCTGTCTTTCACATCACCTATCGTTCATGCCACCTGTCGTTCGCATCACCTGCTGTTCATATCACCTGTTGTTCACATCACATGCTGTACATACCACCAGTCGTTCACATCAACTGTCATTCATATCACCTGCTGTTCATATCACCTGCTGTTCATATCAACTGTCGTTCATATCATCTATCGTTCCTATCACCTGCTCTTCATAGCACCTGCTGTTAATATCAGCTGCTGTTCATAACACCTGCTGTTCATGTCACCTGTCGTTCATATCACCTGACATTCATATCACCTGTCAGTCGTAGCACCTGTCATTCATATCACATGTCGTTCATATCACCTGTCATTCATACCACCTGTCGTTCACGTCACTTGTTGTTCATATCACCTGTCATTCATATCACCTGTCGTTCATATCACCTGTCGGTCACATCCCCTGTTGTTCACATCATCCGTCGTTCAATCACCTCTCATTCATTTCACCTGTCGTTCATATCACATGCTGTACATATCACCTGCCGTTCACATCACCTGCTGTTCATATCACCTGTCATTCATATCACCTGCTGTTCATATCACCTGTCGTTCATGTCACCTGTCGTTCCTATCACCTGCTTTTCATAGCACCTGCTGTTAATATCAGCTGCTGTTCATATCACCTGCTGTTCATGTCACCTTTCGTTCATATCATCTGTCATTCATACCACCTGTCGTTCACATCACTTGTTGTTTATATCACCTGTCATTCATAACACCTGTCGTTCATATCACCTGTCGTTCACATCACCTGTTTTTCACATCATCTGTCATTCAATCACCTCTCTTTCATATCACCTGTCATTAATATCATCTGTCGTTCATATCACCTGCTATTCATATTACCTGCTGTTCATATCACCTGTCATTCACCTCACCTGTCCATCATATCACCTGTCGTTCATATCACCTGTCATTCACATCACCTGTAGTTCACAACATCTGCTGTTCACATCACCTGTTGTTCACATCACCTGTACTTCACATCACCTGTACTTCACATCACCTTTTGTTCATATCACCTGTCGTTCTCATCACCTGTCGTTCGTACCACCTGCCATTCATAACACCTGTCTTTCACATCACCTGTCGTTCATACCACCTGCCATTTATATCACCTTTCAGTTACATCTCCTGTCGTTCATATCACCTGTCATTCATATCACCTGCTGTTCATATCACCTGCTGTTCAGAGCACCTGTCGTTCATAACACCTGATGTTCATGTCACCTGTCGTTCATATCGCCTGCTGTTCATACCAACAATCATTCATATCAACTGTCATTCATACCACCTGTCGTCCATATCACCTGTCATTCATATCACCTGCTGTTCATATTACCTGCTGCTCATATCACCTGCTGTTCATATCAACTGCTGTTCATACCTTCTGTTTTTCATACCAATTGTCATTCATACCACCTGTCGTTCACATCAACTTTGGTTCACATCACCTGTCATTCACATCACCTGCTGTTCCTATCACCTGTCATTAACATCACCTGCTGTTCACATCACCTGCTGTTCACTCACCTGCTGTTCATATCACCTGTTCTTTATACCACCTGTCATTTACATCACCTGTCATTCATATCACCTGTCGTTCTTATCACCTGTCATTCACATCACCTGTCTTTCATATCACCTGTTGTTCACATCACCTGTCATTCATACCCACAGTCATTCATATCACCTGCAATTCACATCACCTGTCGTTCACATCACCTGTCGTTCACATCACGTATCGTTCATACCACCTGTCGTTCACATCACCTGATGTTCATATCAACTGCCGTTCACATCACCTGCTCTTCATATCACCTGTCGTTCAAAGCACCTGCTGTTCATATCACCTGCTCTTCATAGCACCTGCTGTTAATATCACCTGCTGTTCATATCACCTGCTCTTCATGACACCTTTCGTTCATATCACTTGTCATTCATATCACCTGTCGTTCAGAGCACCTGTCATTCATATCACATTTCGTTCATATCACCTGTCATTCATACCACCTGTCGTTCACATCACTTGTTGTTCATATCACCTGTCATTCATATCACATGTCGTTCATATCACCTGTCGTTCAAATCACCTGTTGTTCACATCATCTATTGTTCAATCACCTCTCCTTCATATCACCTGTCGTTCATATCATCTGTCGTTCATGTCACCTGCTCTTCATATCACCTGCTCTTCATATCACCTGTCATTCAACTCACCTGATGGTCATGTCACCTGTCGTTCATATCAGCTGTCGTTCTCATCACCTCTCGTTCCTACCACCTGCCATTCATATCACCTGTCGTTCATTTCACCTATTATTCATATCACCTGTCATTCATATCACCTCTCATTCAAATCACCTGTCACTCATATCATCTGTCGATCATATCACCTGCTGTTCATATCACCTGCTGTTCATATCACCTGTCATTCACCTCACCTGACGGTCATGTCACCTGTCATTCATATCACCTGTCGTTCACATCACCTGTCCTTCACATAACTTGTCTTATACATCACCTGCTATTCATATCACCTGCCGTTCATACCACCTGTCATTCACATCACCTGCTGTTCATATCACCTGTTGTTCACATCACATGCTGTACATATCACCTGTCGTTCACATCACCTGCGGTTCATATCACCTGTCATTCATGTCACCTTTCGTTCATATCACCTGCCATTCACATCACATGTCATTCACATCAACTGCTGTTCATATCACCTGTCATTAAAATCACGTCATTCACATCACCTGCAGTTCATTTCACCTGTCATTCACATCACCTTCTGTTCACATCACCTGCTGTTCACATCACTTGCTGTTCATATCACCTGTCATTCACATCAACTTTCGTTCACATCAACTTTCGTTCACATCACCTGTCATTCACATCACCTGTCATTCATATCAACTGTCATTCATATCACCTGTCATTCATATCACCTGTTGTTCACATCATCTATTGTTCAATCAACTCTCATTCATATCACCTGTCGTTCATATCATCTGCCGTTCATGTTACCTGCTGTTCATATCACATGCTGTTCATATCAGCTGTCATACACCTCATCTGTCAGTCATATCACCTGTCGGTCATATCACCTGTCGTTCATATCACCTGCAGTTCATATCACCTGTTGTTCACATCCCCTGCTGTACACATCACCTGCTGTACATATCACCTGTCGTTCACATCACCTGTCGTTCATACCACCTGTCATTCATACCACCTGTCGTTCACATCACCTGCTGTTCATATCACCTGCTGTTCACTGCACCTGCTGTTCATATCAGCTGCTGTTCATATCAGCTGCTTTTCATATCACCTGCTTTTCATATCACCTGTCGTTCATATCACCTCTCGTTCATATCACCTCTCATTCATATCACCTGTCGTTCATATCACCTGTCGTTCAGAGCACCTGTCATTCATATCACATGTCGTTCATATCACCTGTCATTCGTACCACCTGTCATTCATATCACCTGTCATACATATCACATGCTGTTCATATCACCTGTCGTTCATATCACCTGCTGTTCATATCACCTGCTGTTCATACCAACAATCATTCATATCAACTGTCATTCATACCACCTGTCGTCCTTATCACCTGCTGTTCATATTACCTGCTGCTCATATCACCTGTTGTTCATATCAGCTGCTGTTCAGAGCACCTGTCGTTCATATCACCTGTCGTTCATATCACCTGCCGTTCATACCAACTGTCGTTCATATCACCTGTCATTCATATCTTCTGTCGTTCATACCACCTGTCCTTCACATCACCTGTCATTCACATTGCCTGTTGTGCACGTCACCTGTCTTTCATACCAACAGTCCTTCATATCACCTGTCATTCACATCACCTGTCATTCACATCACCTGTCTTTCACATCACCTATCGTTCATACCACCTGTTGTTCACATCACATGCTGTACATATCACCTGTCGTTCATATCACCTATCGTTCCTATCACCTGCTCTTCATAGCACCTGCTGTTAATATCTGCTGCTGTTCATATCACCTGCTGTTCATGTCACCTGTCGTTCATATCACCTGACATTCATATCACCTGTCAGTCGTAGCACCTGTCATTCTTATCACATGTCGTTCATATCACCTGTCTTTCATATCACCTGTTGTTCACGTCACCTGTCATTCATACCCACAGTCATTCAAATCACCTGCAATTCACATCACCTGTCATTCACATCACCTGTCATTCACATCACGTATCGTTCATACCACCTGTCGTTCACATCACCTGATGTTCATATCAACTGCCATTCACATCACCTGCTGTTCATATCACCTGTCGTTCAAAGCACCTGCTGTTCATATCACCTGCTCTTCATAGCACCTGCTGTTAATATCAGCTGCTGTTCATATCACCTGCTCTTCATGTCACCTTTCGTTCATATCACTTGTCATTCATATCACCTGTCGTTCAGAGCACCTGTCATTCATATCACATTTCGTTCATATCACCTGTCATTCATACCACCTGTCGTTCACATCACTTGTTCATATCACCTGTCATTCATATCACATGTTGTTCAAATCACCTGTCGTTCACATCATCTATTGTTCAATCACCTCTCCTTCATATCACCTGTCGTTCATATCATCTGTCGTTCATGTCACCTGCTGTTTATATCACCTGCTCTTCATATCACTTATCATTCAACTCACCTGATGGTCATGTCACCTGTCGTTCATATCAGCTGTCCTTCTCATCACCTCTCGTTCCTACCACCTGCCACTCATATCACCTGTCATTCATTTCACCTATTATTCATATCACCTGTCATTCATATCACACCTCATTCAGATCACCCGTCGCTCGTATCACCTGTCATTCACCTCACCTGACGGGCATGTCACCTATCGTTCATATCACCTGTCGTTCACATCACCTGTCGTGTACATCACCTGCTATTCATATCACCTGTCATTCACATCACCTGCCGTTCATACCACCTGTCATTCACATCACCTGCTGTTCATATCACCTGTTGTTCACATCACATGCTGTACATATCACCTGTCGTTCACATCACCTGCTGTTCATATCACCTGTCGTTCATATCACCTGTTGTTCATATCACCTGTCGTTCACATCACCTGCTGTTCATATCACCTGTCATTCATACCACCTGTTGTTCACATCACCTGTCATTCATATCACCTGTCGTTCATATCACCTCTCATTCACATCACCTGTCGTTCACATCACCTGTTGTTCACGTCACCTGTCGTTCATACCAACAGTCTTTCGTATCACCTGCAGTTCTCATCACCTGTTGTTCACATCACCTGTCGTTCACATAACCTATCGTTCAAACCACCTGTTGTTCACATCACCTGCCGTTCATATGACCTGTTGTTCACATCACCTGTCATTCATACCACCTGTCATTCATACCACCTGTCGTTCACATCACCTGCTGTTCATATCACCTGCTGTTCATATCACCTGCTGTTCATAGCACCTGTCATTCACCTCACCTGATGGTCATGTCACCTGACGGTCATGTCACCTGCCGTTCATATCACCTGTCGTTCACATCACCTGTCCTTCACATAACCTGTCGTATACATCACCTGCTATTCATATTACCTGTCATTCATATCACCTGCCGTTCATACCACCTGTCATTCACATCACCTGTCGTTCATACCACCTGCCATTTATATCACCTTTCAGTTACATCTCCTGTCGTTCATATCACCTGTCATTCATATCACCTGCTGTTCATATCACCTGCTGTTCAGAGCACCTGTCGTTCATAACACCTGATGTTCATGTCACCTGTCGTTCATATCGCCTGCTGTTCATACCAACAATCATTCATATCAACTGTCATTCATACCACCTGTCGTCCATATCACCTGTCATTCATATCACCTGCTGTTCATATTACCTGCTGCTCATATCACCTGCTGTTCATATCAACTGCTGTTCATACCTTCTGTTTTTCATACCAATTGTCATTCATACCACCTGTCGTTCACATCAACTTTGGTTCACATCACCTGTCATTCACATCACCTGCTGTTCCTATCACCTGTCATTAACATCACCTGCTGTTCACATCACCTGCTGTTCACTCACCTGCTGTTCATATCACCTGTTCTTTATACCACCTGTCATTTACATCACCTGTCATTCATATCACCTGTCGTTCTTATCACCTGTCATTCACATCACCTGTCTTTCATATCACCTGTTGTTCACATCACCTGTCATTCATACCCACAGTCATTCATATCACCTGCAATTCACATCACCTGTCGTTCACATCACCTGTCGTTCACATCACGTATCGTTCATACCACCTGTCGTTCACATCACCTGATGTTCATATCAACTGCCGTTCACATCACCTGCTCTTCATATCACCTGTCGTTCAAAGCACCTGCTGTTCATATCACCTGCTCTTCATAGCACCTGCTGTTAATATCACCTGCTGTTCATATCACCTGCTCTTCATGACACCTTTCGTTCATATCACTTGTCATTCATATCACCTGTCGTTCAGAGCACCTGTCATTCATATCACATTTCGTTCATATCACCTGTCATTCATACCACCTGTCGTTCACATCACTTGTTGTTCATATCACCTGTCATTCATATCACATGTCGTTCATATCACCTGTCGTTCAAATCACCTGTTGTTCACATCATCTATTGTTCAATCACCTCTCCTTCATATCACCTGTCGTTCATATCATCTGTCGTTCATGTCACCTGCTCTTCATATCACCTGCTCTTCATATCACCTGTCATTCAACTCACCTGATGGTCATGTCACCTGTCGTTCATATCAGCTGTCGTTCTCATCACCTCTCGTTCCTACCACCTGCCATTCATATCACCTGTCGTTCATTTCACCTATTATTCATATCACCTGTCATTCATATCACCTCTCATTCAAATCACCTGTCACTCATATCATCTGTCGATCATATCACCTGCTGTTCATATCACCTGCTGTTCATATCACCTGTCATTCACCTCACCTGACGGTCATGTCACCTGTCATTCATATCACCTGTCGTTCACATCACCTGTCCTTCACATAACTTGTCTTATACATCACCTGCTATTCATATCACCTGCCGTTCATACCACCTGTCATTCACATCACCTGCTGTTCATATCACCTGTTGTTCACATCACATGCTGTACATATCACCTGTCGTTCACATCACCTGCGGTTCATATCACCTGTCATTCATGTCACCTTTCGTTCATATCACCTGCCATTCACATCACATGTCATTCACATCAACTGCTGTTCATATCACCTGTCATTAAAATCACGTCATTCACATCACCTGCAGTTCATTTCACCTGTCATTCACATCACCTTCTGTTCACATCACCTGCTGTTCACATCACTTGCTGTTCATATCACCTGTCATTCACATCAACTTTCGTTCACATCAACTTTCGTTCACATCACCTGTCATTCACATCACCTGTCATTCATATCAACTGTCATTCATATCACCTGTCATTCATATCACCTGTTGTTCACATCATCTATTGTTCAATCAACTCTCATTCATATCACCTGTCGTTCATATCATCTGCCGTTCATGTTACCTGCTGTTCATATCACATGCTGTTCATATCAACTGTCATACACCACATCTGTCAGTCATATCACCTGTCGGTCATATCACCTGTCGTTCATATCACCTGCAGTTCATATCACCTGTTGTTCACATCCCCTGCTGTACACATCACCTGCTGTACATATCACCTGTCGTTCACATCACCTGTCGTTCATACCACCTGTCATTCATACCACCTGTCGTTCACATCACCTGCTGTTCATATCACCTGCTGTTCACTGCACCTGCTGTTCATATCAGCTGCTGTTCATATCAGCTGCTTTTCATATCACCTGCTTTTCATATCACCTGTCGTTCATATCACCTCTCGTTCATATCACCTCTCATTCATATCACCTGTCGTTCATATCACCTGTCGTTCAGAGCACCTGTCATTCATATCACATGTCGTTCATATCACTTGTCATTCGTACCACCTGTCATTCATATCACCTGTCATACATATCACATGCTGTTCATATCACCTGTCGTTCATATCACCTGTCGTTCCTATCACCTGCTCATCATAGCACCTGCTTTTACTATCAGCTGCTGTTCATATCAGCTGCTGTTCATGTCACCTTTCGTTCATATCACCTGTCATTCATGTCACCTGTCGATCATAACACCTGTCATTCATATCAAATGTCGTTCATATCACCTGTCATTCATACCACCTGTCGTTCATATCACCTGCTGTTCATATCACCTGCTGTTCATACCAACAATCATTCATATCAACTGTCATTCATACCACCTGTCGTCCTTATCACCTGCTGTTCATATTACCTGCTGCTCATATCACCTGTTGTTCATATCAGCTGCTGTTCAGAGCACCTGTCGTTCATATCACCTGTCGTTCATATCACCTGCCGTTCATACCAACTGTCGTTCATATCACCTGTCATTCATATCTTCTGTCGTTCATACCACCTGTCCTTCACATCACCTGTCATTCACATTGCCTGTTGTGCACGTCACCTGTCTTTCATACCAACAGTCCTTCATATCACCTGTCATTCACATCACCTGTCATTCACATCACCTGTCTTTCACATCACCTATCGTTCATACCACCTGTTGTTCACATCACATGCTGTACATATCACCTGTCGTTCATATCACCTATCGTTCCTATCACCTGCTCTTCATAGCACCTGCTGTTAATATCTGCTGCTGTTCATATCACCTGCTGTTCATGTCACCTGTCGTTCATATCACCTGACATTCATATCACCTGTCAGTCGTAGCACCTGTCATTCTTATCACATGTCGTTCATATCACCTGTCTTTCATATCACCTGTTGTTCACGTCACCTGTCATTCATACCCACAGTCATTCAAATCACCTGCAATTCACATCACCTGTCATTCACATCACCTGTCATTCACATCACGTATCGTTCATACCACCTGTCGTTCACATCACCTGATGTTCATATCAACTGCCGTTCACATCACCTGCTGTTCATATCACCTGTCGTTCAAAGCACCTGCTGTTCATATCACCTGCTCTTCATAGCACCTGCTGTTAATATCAGCTGCTGTTCATATCACCTGCTCTTCATGTCACCTTTCGTTCATATCACTTGTCATTCATATCACCTGTCGTTCAGAGCACCTGTCATTCATATCACATTTCGTTCATATCACCTGTCATTCATACCACCTGTCGTTCACATCACTTGTTCATATCACCTGTCATTCATATCACATGTTGTTCAAATCACCTGTCGTTCACATCATCTATTGTTCAATCACCTCTCCTTCATATCACCTGTCGTTCATATCATCTGTCGTTCATGTCACCTGCTGTTCATATCACCTGCTCTTCATATCACCTATCATTCAACTCACCTGATGGTCATGTCACCTGTCGTTCATATCAGCTGTCCTTCTCATCACCTCTCGTTCCTACCACCTGCCACTCATATCACCTGTCATTCATTTCACCTATTATTCATATCACCTGTCATTCATATCACACCTCATTCAGATCACCCGTCGCTCGTATCACCTGTCATTCACCTCACCTGACGGGCATGTCACCTATCGTTCATATCACCTGTCGTTCACATCACCTGTCCTTCACATAACCTGTCGTGTACATCACCTGCTATTCATATCACCTGTCATTCACATCACCTGCCGTTCATACCACCTGTCATTCACATCACCTGCTGTTCATATCACCTGTTGTTCACATCACATGCTGTACATATCACCTGTCGTTCACATCACCTGCTGTTCATATCACCTGTCGTTCATATCACCTGTTGTTCATATCACCTGTCGTTCACATCACCTGCTGTTCATATCACCTGTCATTCATACCACCTGTTGTTCACATCACCTGTCATTCATATCACCTGTCGTTCATATCACCTGTCATTCACATCACCTGTCGTTCACATCACCTGTTTTTCACGTCACCTGTCATTCATACCAACAGTGGTTCGTATCACCTGCAGCTCACATCACCTGTCGTTCACAGCACCTGTCATTCACATCACCTATCTTTCATACCACCTGTCATTCACATCACCTGCTGTTCATAGCACCTGTTGTTCACATCACCTGCTGTAAATATCATCTGTCATTCACATCACCTGCTGTTGACATCACCTGTCGTTCACATCATCTCTCATTCACATCACCTGTCGTTCATATCACCTGATGTTTGTCACCTGTCGTTCATATCTCCTGTCGTTCATATCACCTGTTATTCAAATCACCTGCCATTCATACCACCTGTCATTAACATCACCTGTCATTCATACCACCTGCCATTCATATCACCTGACGTACATATCACCTGTCATTCATATCACCTGTCGTTCCTACCAAATCTTGTACACATCAGATGCTGTACATATCACCAGTCGTTCACATCACCTGCTATTCATATCATCTGTCATTCACATCGCCTGCTGTTCATATCCCCTGCTGTTCATATCCCCTGCTGTTCATATCACCTGTCATTCATATCACCTGCTTTTCTGTTCACCTGCTGTTCACATCACCTGTCGTTCATATCACCTGTCATTCATGCAACTTGTCGTTCACATCACCTGTCATTCATTACATCTGCCATACACATCACCTCTCGTTCATACCACCTGTCATTCATACCACCTGTTGGTAACATCACCTGCTGTTCTTATCAGCTGCTGTTCATATCAGCTGCTGTTCATATCAGCTGCTGTTCATATCACCTGTCGTTCATATCACCTGTCGTTCATATCACCTGTCGTTCATATCACCTGTCGTTCATATCACCTGTCGTTCATATCGCCTGTCATTCATATCACCTGTCGTTCAGAGCACCTGTCATTCATATCACATGTCGTACATATCACCTGTCATTCATACCACCTGTCGTTCACATCACTTCTTGTTCATATCACCTGTCGTTCACATCACCTGTTGTTCACATCATCTATTGTTCAATCAACTCTCATTCATTTCACCTGTCATTCATATCATCTGCCGTTCATGTCACCTGCTGTTCATATCACATGCTGTTCATATTAGCTGTCATTCACCTCATCTGTCGGTCATATCACCTGTCGTTCATATCACATTTCATTCATATCACCTGTCGTTCACATCACCTGTGGTTCACATCACCTGCCGTTCATATCACCTGTCATTCATGCAACTTGTCATTCACATCACCTGTCATTCATTACACCTGCCATACACATCACCTGTCGTTCATACCACCTGTCATTCATACCACCTGTCGTTCACATCACCTGCTGTTCATATCGGCTGCTGTTCATATCGGCTGCTGTTCATATCAGCTGCTGTTCATATCACCTGTCGTTCATATCACCTGTCGTTCATGTCACCTGTCGTTCATGTCACCTGTCGATCATATCACCTGTCGTTCATATCACCTGTCATTCATATCACCTGTCGTTCAGAGCACCTGTCGTTCACATCACTTCTTGTTCATATCACCTGTCGTTCATATCACCTGTCGTTCACATCACCTGTTGTTCACATCATCTATTGTTCAATCAACTCTCATTCATATCACCTGTCGTTCATATCATCTGCCGTTCATGTCACCTGCTGTTCATATCACATGCTGTTCATATCAGCTGTCATTCACCTCATCTGTCGGTCATATCACCTGTCGTTCATATCACATTTCATTCATATCACCTGTCATTCACATCACCTGTGGTTCACATCACCTGCCGTTCATATCACCTGCTGTTCATATCAGCTGTCCTTCACATCACCCTTTGTTCATATCACCTGTCGTTCTCATCACCTGTCGTTCATACCACCCGTCATTCATATCACCTGCTGTTCATATCACCTGCTGTTCAGAGCACCTGTCCTTCATATCACCTGCTGTTCATATCACCTTTCGTTCATATCAGCTGTTGTTCATATCACCTGCTGTTCAAACAACAATCGTTCATATCAACTGTCATTCACACCACCTGTCGTTCATATCACCTGTCCTTCATATCACCTGCTATTCATATCAACTGTCGTTCATATCACCTGTTGTTCATACCACTTGTTGTTCATACCACCTGTCGTTCATATCACCTTTCGAACAGATCACCTGTCATTCATATCACCTGCTGTTCATATCACCTGTCATTCACATCACCTGCTGTTCACTCACCTGCTGTGCATATCACCTGTCATTCATATCACCTGTCGTTCATATCACCTGTCATTCACATCACCTGTCATTCACATCACCTGTTGTTCACATCACCTGTTGTTCATACCCACAGTCATTCGTATCACCTGCAGTTCACATCACCTGTCGTTCACATCACCTGTCGTTCACATCACGTATCGTTCATACCACCTGTCGTTCACATCACCTGCTATTCATATCACCTGCTGTTCATATCACCTGTCATTCATATCACCTGCTGTTAATATCACCTGCTGTTCATATCACCTGTCGTTCATATCACCTGTCATTCCTTTCACCTGCTCTTCACAGCACATGCTGTTAATATCAGCTGCTGTTCATATCACGTGCTGTTCATGTCACCTTTCGTTTATATCACCTGTCATTCATATCACCTGTCGGTCAGAGCACCTGTCATTCACATCACATGTCGTTCATATCACCTGTCATTCATACCACCTGTCGTTCACGTCACTTCTTGTTCATATCACCTGTCGTTTGCATCACCTGTTGTTCACATAATCTATTGTTCAATCACCTCTCATTCATATCACCTGTCGTTCATATCATCTGTCGTTCATATCACCTGCTGTTCATATCACATGCTGTTAATATCAGCTGTCATTCACCTCATCTGTCAGTCATATCACCTGTCGTTCATATCACCTGGCGGTCACATCACTTGTTGTTCATATCACCTGTCGTTCACATCACCTGCTGTTCATATCACATGTCGTTCACATCACTTGCTGTTCACATCACCTGCTGTTCATATCACATGTCTTTCATATCACCTGTCGTTCATATCACCTGTCGTTCACATCACCTGCTTTTCACATCACCTGTCATTAGATCACCTGTCGTTCCCATCCCCTGTCATTCATATCACCTGTTGTTCACATCACCTGTTGGACAAATCACCTGTCATTCATATCACCTGACGGTCACATCCCCTGTCGTTCACATCACCTGCCGTTCAATCACCTGCTGTTCATATCACCTGTCGTTCATATCACCTCTCATTCACATCACCTGTCGTTCACATCACCTGTTGTTCACGTCACCTGTCGTTCATACCAAGTCTTTCGTATCACCTGCAGTTCTCATCACCTGTTGTTCACATAACCTATCGTTCATACCACCTGTTGATCACATCACCTGCAGTACATATCACCTGTTGTTCACATCCCCTGCTGTACACATCACCTGCTGTACATATCACCTATCGTTCACATCACCTGTCATTCATACCACCTGTCATTCATACCACCTGTCGTTCACATCACCTGCTGTTCATATCACCTGCTGTTCATATCACCTGCTGTTCATATCACCTGTCATTCACCTCACCTGACTGTCATGTCACCTGTCGTTCACATCACCTGTCATTCATATCACCTGTCATTCTTATCACCTGTCGTTCACATCACCTGCTGTTCATATCACCTGTCATTCATACCACCTGTTGTTCACATCACCTGTCATTCATATCACCTGTCATTCTTATCACCTGTCGTTCACATCACCTTTCCTTCACATAACTTGTCGTATACATCACCTGCTATTCATATCACCTGTCATTCATATCACCTGCCGTTCATACCACCTGTCATTCACATCATCTGCTGTACATATCACCTGTTGTTCACATCACCTGTCATTCATATCACCTGTCATTCATATCACCTGTCATTCTTATCACCTGTCGTTCACATCACCTGCTGTTCATATCACCTGTCATTCATACCACCTGTTGTTCACATCACCTGTCATTCATATCACCTGTTGTTCATATCACCTGTCATTCACATCACCTGTCGTTCACATCACCTGTTTTTCACGTCACCTGTCATTCATACCAACAGTGGTTCGTATCACCTGCAGCTCACATCACCTGTCATTCACAGCAACTGTCATTCACAGCACCTGTCATTCACATCACCTATCTTTCATACCACCTGTCATTCACATCACCTGCTGTTCATATCACCTGCCATTCACATCACCTGCTGTTCATATCACCTGTCGTTCATATCACCTGCTCTTCATAGCACCTGCTGTTAATATCAGCTGCTGTTCATATCACCTGCTGTTCATGTCACCTTTCGTTCATATCACTTGTCATTCATATCACCTGTCATTCAGAGCACCTGTCATTCATATCACCTTTCGTTCATATCACCTGTCTTTCACATCACCTGTTGTTCACATCATCTATTGTTCAATCACCTCTCCTTCATATCACCTGTCGTTCATATCATCTGTCGTTCATATCATCTGCTGTTCATAGCACCTGCTCTTCATATCACCTGTCATTCAACTCACCTGACGGTCATGTCACCTGTCGTTCATATCACCTGTCGTTCTCATCATCTCTCGTTCCTACCACCTGCCATTCATATCACCTGTCGTTCATATCATCTGTCGTTCATATCACCTGCTGTTCATATCACCTGCTGTTCATATCACCTGTCAGTCACCTCATCTGACGGTCATGTCACCTGCCGATCATATCACCTGTCGTTCACATCACCTGTCCTTCACATCACCTGTCGTACACATCACCTGCTATTCATATCACCTGTCATTCATATCACCTTCCGTTCATACCACCTGTCATTCACATCACCTGCAGTTCATGTCATCTGTTGTTCACATCACATGCTGTACATATCACCTGTCGTTCACATCACCTGCTGTTCATATCACCTGTCATTCATATCACCTGCTGTTCATATCACCTGTCGTTCATATCACCTGCTGTTCATATCATCTGTCATTCCCATCACCTGCTTTTCATAACACCTGCTGTTAATATCAGCTGCTGTTCATATCACCTGCTGTTCATGTCACCTGTCGTTCATATCACCTGTCATTCATATCACCTGTCATTCATATCACATATCTTTCATACCACCTGTCATTCATACCACCTGTCGTTCACATCACTTGTTGTTCACATCACCTGTCATTCATATCACCTGTTGTTCATATCACCTGTCATTCACATCACCTGTCGTTCACATCACCTGTTTTTCACGTCACCTGTCATTCATACCAACAGTGGTTCGTATCACCTGCAGCTCACATCACCTGTCATTCACAGCACCTGTCATTCACATCACCTATCTTTCATACCACCTCTTGTTCACATCACCTCTTGTTCACATCACCTCTTGTTCACATCACCTGTTGTTCACATCATCTGTCGTTCAATCACCTCTCATTCATATCACCTTTCGTTCATAGCACCTGTTGTTCACATCACATGCTGTTCACATCACATGCTGTTCATATCACCTGTCATTTAGCTCACCTGTCGGTCATATCACCTGTCGTTCATATCACCTGGCGGTCACATCACCTGCTATTCATATCACCTGTCGTTCATATCACCTGTCATTCACATCACCTGCTGTTCACATCACCTGTCATTAGATCACCTGTCGTTCCCATCCCCTGTCATTCACATCGCCTGTCAGTCATATCACCTGTCATTCATATCATCTGGCGGTCACATCACCTGTCGTTCACATCACCTGCTGTTCATATCACGTGCTGTTCATATCACCTGTCATTCACCTCACCTGTCCGCCATATCACCTGTCATTCATATCACCTGTCGTTCACATCACCTGTCGTTCACATCACCTGCTGTTCATATCACCTGTCGTTGATATCACCTGTTGTTCACATCACCTGCTGTTCACATCATCTGTTGTTAGATCACCGGTTGTTCCCATCCCCTGTCATTCACATCGCCTGTCAGTCATATCACCTGTCATTCATATCACCTGGTGGTCACATCACCTGTCGTTCACATCACCTGTTGTTCACATCACCTATCGTTCATACCACCTGTCATTCCCCTCAGCTGTCGTTCATATCACCTGTCGTTCATATCATCTGCTGGTCGCATCACCTGTTGTTCACATCACCTGTCCTTCACATCACCTTTAGTTCATATCACCTGTCGTTCAAACAACCTGCCATTCACATCACCAGTCGTTCATATCAGCTGACGATCATACCTTCTGTCGTTCATGCCACCTGATGTTCATATCATCTGTCGTTCATACCACCTGTCGCTAACATCACCTGTCATTCATACCACCTGTCGTTCACATCACCTGTCGTTCATATCACCTGCTGTACATAGCACCTGCTGTTCATATCACCGGTCCTTCACATCACCTTTTGTTCATACCACCTGTCGTTCTCATCATCTCTCGTTCATACCACCTGCCATTCATATCACCTGTCTTTCACATCACCTGCCGTTCATACTACCTGCCATTTATATCACCTTTCATTTACATCACCATTCGTTCATATCACCTGTCGTTCATACCACCTGGCGTTCATATCACCTGCTGTTCAGAGCACCTGTCGTTCACCTCACTTGTTGCTCATATCACCTGTCATTCATATCACCTATCGTTCATATCACCTGTTGTTCACATCACCTGTCGTTCACATCACCTGTTGTTCACATCATCTATTGTTCAATCACCTCTCATTCATATCACCTGTCGTTCGTATCATCTGTCGTTCATATCACCTGCTGTTCATATCACCTGCTGTTCATATCACCTGTCATTCACCTCACCTGGCGGTCATGTCAGCTGTCGTTCATATCACCTGTTATTCACATCACCTGTCCTTCACATCACCTGTCGTACACATCACCTGCTGTTCATATCACCTGTCGTTCATATCACCTGTCGTTCATATCACCTGTCGTTCACATCACCTCTTGTTCACATCACCTGTTGTTCACATCATCTGTCGTTCAATCACCTCTCATTCATACCACCTGTCGTTCATAGCACCTGTTGTTCACATCACATGCTGTTCATATCACCTGTCATTTAGCTCACCTGTCGGTCATATCACCTGTCGTTCATATCACCTGGCGGTCACATCACCTGTGATTCACATCACCTGTCGTTCACATCACCTGCTATTCATATCACCTGTCGTTCATATCACCTGTCATTCACATCACCTGCTGTTCACATCACCTGTCATTAGATCACCTGTCGTTCCCATCCCCTGTCATTCACATCGCCTGTCAGTCATATCACCTGTCATTCATATCATCTGGCGGTCACATCACCTGTCGTTCACATCACCTGCTGTTCATATCACGTGCTGTTCATATCACCTGTCATTCACCTCACCTGTCCGCCATATCATCTGTCATTCATATCACCTGTCGTTCACATCACCTGTCATTCACATCACCTGCTGTTCATATCACCTGTCGTTGATATCACCTGTTGTTCACATCACCTGCTGTTCACATCACCTGTTGTTAGATCACCGGTTGTTCCCATCCCCTGTCATTCACATCGCCTGTCAGTCATATCACCTGTCATTCATATCACCTGGTGGTCACATCACCTGTCGTTCACATCACCTGTCGTTCACATCACCTATCGTTCATACCACCTGTCATTCCCCTCAGCTGTCGTTCATATCACCTGTCGTTCATATCATCTGCTGGTCGCATCACCTGTTGTTCACATCACCTGTCCTTCACATCACCTTTAGTTCATATCACCTGTCGTTCAAACAACCTGCCATTCACATCACCAGTCGTTCATATCAGCTGACGATCATACCTTCTGTCGTTCATGCCACCTGATTTTCATATCATCTGTCGTTCATACCACCTGTCGCTAACATCACCTGTCATTCATACCACCTGTCGTTCACATCACCTGTCGTTCATATCACCTGCTGTACATAGCACCTGCTGTTCATATCACCTGTCCTTCACATCCTTTTGTTCATACCACCTGTCGTTCTCATCATCTCTCGTTCATACCACCTGCCATTCATATCACCTGTCTTTCACATCACCTGCCATTCATACTACCTGCCATTTATATCACCTTTCATTTACATCACCATTCGTTCATATCACCTGTCGTTCATACCACCTGTCGTTCATATCACCTGCTGTTCAGAGCACCTGTCGTTCACCTCACTTGTTGCTCATATCACCTGTCATTCATATCACCTATCGTTCATATCACCTGTCGTTCACATCACCTGTTGTTCACATCATCTATTGTTCAATCACCTCTCATTCATATCACCTGTCATTCGTATCATCTGTCGTTCATATCACCTGCTGTTCATATCACCTGCTGTTCATATCACCTGTCATTCACCTCACCTGACGGTCATGTCAGCTGTCGTTCATATCACCTGTTATTCACATCACCTGTCCTTCACCTGTCGTACACATCACCTGCTGTTCATATCACCTGTCATTCATATCACCTGCCATTCATACCACCTGTCATTCACATCACCTGCTGTTCATATCACCTGTTGTTCACATCGCATGCTGAACATATCACCTGTCGTTCATATCACCTGTTGTTCATATCACCTATCGTTCCTATCACCTGCTTTTAATAACACCTGCTGTTAATATCAGCTGCTGTTCATATCAACAGCTGTTCATGTCACCTGTCATTCATACCACCTGTCGTACACATCACTTGTTCATATCACCTGTCCTTCATATCACCTGTCGTTCATATCACCTGTCGTTCACACCACCTCTTGTTCACATCACCTGTTGTTCACATCATCTGTCGTTCAATCACCTCTCATTCATATCACCTGTCGTTCATAGAACCTGTTGTTCATATCACCTGCTGTTCATATCACATGCTGTTCATATCACCTGTCATTCACCTCACCTGTCGGTCTTATCACCTATCGTTCATATCACCTGGTGGTCACATCACCTGTCATTCACATCACCTGTCGTTCACATCACCTGCTCTCATATCACCTGTCGTTCATATCACCTGTCATTCACATCACCTGCTGTTCACATCACCTGTCGTTAGATCACCTGTCATTCCCATCCCCTGTCATTCATACCACCTGTCATTCACATCGCCTGTTGGTCATATCACCTGTCATGCATATCACCTGTAGTTCATATCACCTGTCATTCACATCACCTGTTGCTCACATCACCTGTTGTTCACATCATCTGTCGTTCAATCACCTCTCATTCATATCACCTGTCATTCACATCACCTGTCGTTCACATCACCTGCTGTTCATATCACCTGTCGTTGATATCACCTGTCATTCACATCACCTGCTGTTCACATCACCTGCTGTTAGATCACCGGTTGTTCCCATCCCCTGTCGTTCATATCACCTGTCATTCACATCGCCTGTCAGTCATATCACCGGTCATTCATATCACCTGGTGGTCACATCACCTGTCATTCACATCACCTGTCGTTCACATCACCTATTGTTCAAACCACCTGTCATTCCCATCACCTGTCGTTCATATCACCTGTCGTTCATTTCATCTGCTGGTCACATCACCTGTTGTTCACATCACCTGTCCTTCACATCACCTTTTGTTCATATCACCTGTCGTTCAAACAGCCTGCCATTCACATCACCAGTCATTCATATCAGCTGACGATCATACCACCTGTCGTTCATGCCAACTGATGTTCATATCATCTGTCGTTCATATCACCTGTCGTTCATATCACCTGCTATTCTTATCAACTGCAGTTCATACCACTTGTTGCTAACATCACCTGTCATTCATACCACCTGTTGTTCATATCACCTGCAGTTCATATCACCTGTCGTTCATATCACCTGCTGTTCGTATCACCTGTCCTTCACATCACCTTTTGTTCATATCACCTGTCGTTCTCATCACCTCTCATTCATACAACCTGCCATTCATATCACCTTTCTTTCACATCACCTGCCATTCATACCACCTGCCATTTATATCATCTTTCATTTACATCACCATTTGTTCATATCCCCTGTCGTTCATACCACCTGTCGTTCATATCACCTGCTATTCATATCACCTGCTGTTCAGAGCAGCTGTCGTTCATATCACCTGCTGTTCATATCACCTGCTGTTCATATCACCTGCTGTTCATATCACCTTTCATTCATATCACCTGTCGTTCATATCAACGGTTGTTCATACCAACAATCGTTCAAATCAACTGTTATTCATACCACCTGTTCTCCATATCACCTGTCGTTCATATCACCTGCTGTTCATATTACCTGCTGTTCATATTACCTGCTGCTCATATCACCTGCTGCTCATATCAACTGCTGTTCATATCACCTGTTGTTCATACCACTTGTTGTTCATACCACCTGTCATTCATATCACCTTTCGAACATATCACCTGTCATTCATATCACCTGCTGTTCATATCACCTGCTGTTCAATTGACCTGTCGTTCAGATCACCTGTCGTTCATATCACCTGCTGTTCATATCACCTGCTGTTCAATTCACCTGTCATTCAGATCACCTGTCGTTCATATCACCTGCTGTTCATATCACCTGCTGTTCATATCACCTTCTGTTCATATCAACTGCTGTTCATATCACTTGTTGTTCATATCACCTGTTGTTCATATCACCTGTCGTTCATACCAACTTTCATTCATATCACCTGTTGTTCATATCACCTGCTGTTCACATCACCTGCTGTTCATATCACCTGTCGTACATATCACCTGTCGTTCATATCACCTGTCATTCATATCACCTGTCGTTCATACCAACTGTCATTCATATAACCTGTTGTTCATATCACCTACTGATCATATCACCTGCTGTTCATATCACCTGCTGTTCATATCACCTGTCCTTCACATCACCTTTTGTTCATATCACCTGTCGTTCTCATCACCTCTCATTCATACAACCTGCCATTCATATCACCTTTCTTTCACATCACCTGCCATTCATACCACCTGCCATTTATATCATCTTTCATTTACATCACCATTTGTTCATATCCCCTGTCGTTCATACCACCTGTCGTTCATATCACCTGCTATTCATATCACCTGCTGTTCAGAGCAGCTGTCGTTCATATCACCTGCTGTTCATATCACCTGCTGTTCATATCACCTGCTGTTCATATCACCTTTCATTCATATCACCTGTCGTTCATATCAACGGTTGTTCATACCAACAATCGTTCAAATCAACTGTCATTCATACCACCTGTTCTCCATATCACCTGTCGTTCATATCACCTGCTGTTCATATTACCTGCTGTTCATATTACCTGCTGCTCATATCACCTGCTGCTCATATCAACTGCTGTTCATATCACCTGTTGTTCATACCACTTGTTGTTCATACCACCTGTCATTCATATCACCTTTCGAACATATCACCTGTCATTCATATCACCTGCTGTTCATATCACCTGCTGTTCAATTGACCTGTCGTTCAGATCACCTGTCGTTCATATCACCTGCTGTTCATATCACCTGCTGTTCAATTCACCTGTCATTCAGATCACCTGTCGTTCATATCACCTGCTGTTCATATCACCTGCTGTTCATATCACCTTCTGTTCATATCAACTGCTGTTCATATCACTTGTTGTTCATATCACCTGTTGTTCATATCACCTGTCGTTCATACCAACTTTCATTCATATCACCTGTTGTTCATATCACCTGCTGTTCACATCACCTGCTGTTCATATCACCTGTCGTTCATATCACCTGTCGTTCATATCACCTGTCATTCATATCACCTGTCGTTCATACCAACTGTCATTCATATAACCTGTTGTTCATATCACCTACTGATCATATCACCTGCTGTTCATATCACCTGCTGTTCATATCACCTGTCCTTCACATCACCTTTTGTTCATATCACCTGTCGTTCTCATCACCTCTCATTCATACAACCTGCCATTCATATCACCTTTCTTTCACATCACCTGCCATTCATACCACCTGCCATTTATATCATCTTTCATTTACATCACCATTTGTTCATATCCCCTGTCGTTCATACCACCTGTCGTTCATATCACCTGCTATTCATATCACCTGCTGTTCAGAGCAGCTGTCGTTCATATCACCTGCTGTTCATATCACCTGCTGTTCATATCACCTGCTGTTCATATCACCTTTCATTCATATCACCTGTCGTTCATATCAACGGTTGTTCATACCAACAATCGTTCAAATCAACTGTCATTCATACCACCTGTTCTCCATATCACCTGTCGTTCATATCACCTGCTGTTCATATTACCTGCTGTTCATATTACCTGCTGCTCATATCACCTGCTGCTCATATCAACTGCTGTTCATATCACCTGTTGTTCATACCACTTGTTGTTCATATCACCTGTCATTCATATCGCCTTTCGAACATATCACCTGTCATTCATATCACCTGCTGTTCATATCACCTGCTGTTCAATTGACCTGTCGTTCAGATCACCTGTCGTTCATATCACCTGCTGTTCATATCACCTGCTGTTCAATTCACCTGTCATTCAGATCACCTGTCGTTCATATCACCTGCTGTTCATATCAACTGCTGTTCATATCACTTGTTGTTCATATCACCTGTCGTTCATATCACCTGTCGTTCATATCACCTGTCGTTCATATCACCTGTCGTTCATACCAACTTTCATTCATATCACCTGTTGTTCATATCACCTGCTGTTCACATCACCTGCTGTTCATATCACCTGTCGTTCATATCACCTGTCGTTCATATCACCTGTCATTCATATCACCTGTCGTTCATACCAACTGTCATTCATATAACCTGTTGTTCATATCACCTACTGATCATATCACCTGCTGTTCATATCACCTGCTGTTCATATCACCTGTCCTTCACATCACCTGTCATTCATATCACCTGCGCTTCATAGCAACTGCTGTTCATATCAGCTGCTGTTCATATTACCTGCTATTCATGTCACCTGCTGTTCACATCACCTGCTGTTCACTCACCTGCTGTTAATATCACCTGTCATTCACATCACCTTTTGTTCACATCACCTGTCATTCACATCACCTGCTGTTCCATCACCTGCTGTTCACATCACGTGCTGTTCACTCACCTGTAGTTCATATCACCTCTCATTCATATCACCTGCTGTTCATATCACCTGCCATTCATAACACCTCTCGTTCTCATCACCTGTCATTCATATCACCTGTCGTTCATATCACCTGTCATTCACATCACCTGTCGTTCACATCACCTGTTGTTCACGTCACCTGTTGTTCATACCAATGGTTATTCATATCACCTGCAGTTCACATCACCTATCGTTCACATCACCTGTCGTTCACATCACGTATCGTTCATACCACCTGATCTTCACATCACCTGCTCTTCATATCACCTGCTGTTCATATAGCCTGCTGCTCATATCACCTGTCGTTCATATCACCTGTCGTTCCTATCACCTGCTCTTCATAGCACCTACTGTTAATATCAGCTGCCATTCATATCACCTGCTGTTCATGTCACCTTTCGTTCATATCACGTGTCATTCATATCACCTGCCATTCAGAGCACCTGTCATTCATATCACATGTCGTTCATATCACCTGTCGTTCACACCACCTGTCGTTCACATCACTTGTTGTTCATATCACCTGCTGTTCATATCACCTGTCGTTCATATCACCTGTCATTCATATCACCTGCTCTGCATAGCAACTGCTGTTCATATCAGCTGCTGTTCATATCCACTGCTACTCATGTCACCTGTCATTCATATCACCTGCTGTTCATATCACCTGACATTCATATCACCTGTCGTTCATATCACCTGCTCTTCATAGCAACTGCTGTTCATATCAGCTGCTGTTCATATCACATGCTATTCATGTCACCTGTCGTTCATATCACCTGTCCTTCATAGCATCTGCCATTCATACCACCTGTCGTTCCTATCACCTGCTCAGCATAGCACCTGCTGTTAATATCAGCTGCTGTTCATATCACCTGCTGTTCATGTCACCTTTCGTTCATACCACCTGTCATTCATATCACCTGTCATTTATAACACCTGTCATTCATATCAAATGTCGTTCATATCACCTCTCATTCATATAACCTGTCGTTCATATCACCTGCTGTTCATATCACCTTTCGTTCATATCACCTGCTGTTCATACCAACAATCATTCATATCAACTATCGTTCATACCACCTCTCGTCCATATCACCTGTCGTTCATATCACCTGCTGTTCATATTAGCTGCTGCTCATATCACCTGCTGTTCATATCAACTGCTGTTCATATCACCTGTTGTTCATACCACTTGTTGTTCATACCACCTGTCATTCATATCAACTTTCGAACATATCACCTGTCATTCATATCACCTGCTGTACATATCACCGGCTGTTCAATTCACCTGTCGTTCATATCACCTGTCGTTCATATCTCCTGCTGTTCATATCACCTGTTGTTCATATCAGCTGCTGTTCAGAGCACCTGTCATTCATATCAACTGTCGTTCATATCACCTGCCGTTCATACCAACTGTCGTTCATATCACCTGTTGTTCACTTCACCTGTTGTTCATACCACCTGTCCTTCACATCACCTGTCGTTCAAATCATCTGTTGTTCATACCACCTATCATTCATATCACATGTTGTACACATCACCTGTCGTTCATACCACTTGTCGTTCACATCATCTGTCATTCACATCACCTGTCATTCACATCACCTGTCATTCAGATCGCCTGTTGTTCATATCACCTGTTGTTCATATCACCTGTCATTCACATCACCTGCTGTTCATATCACCTGTTGTTCATATCACCTGTCATTCATATCACCTGTCATTCATAGCACCTGTCATCCATATGACATGTCCTTCATATCACCTGTCATTCATACCACCTGTCGTTCACATCACTGGTTGTTCATATCACCTGTCATTCTTATCAACTGTCGTTCATATCACCTGTCGGTCACATCCCCCGTTGTTCACATCATCTGTCGTTCAATCACCTCTCATTCATATCACCTGTCGTTCATATCACCTGCTGTTCATATCACCTGTCGTTCATATCACCTGTCGTTCATGTCACCTGTCGTACCTATCACCTGCTCTTCATAGCACCTGCTGTTAATATCAGCTGCTGTTCATATCACCTGCTGTTCAATGTCACCTTTCGTTCAAATCACCTTTCATTCATATCACCTGTCGTTCATATCACCTGTTGTTCATAACACCTGTCATTCATATCACATGTCGTTCATATCACCTGTTGTTCATATCACCTGTCATTCATATCACCTGTCGTTCATATCAACTGTCATTCATGTCACCTGCTGTTCATATTACCTGCTGTTCATTTCAACTGTCATTCACCTCACCTGTCCATCATATCACCTGTCGTTCATATCACCTGTAGTTCACAACATCTGCTGTTCACATCACCTGTTGTCCACATCACCTGTCCTTCACATCACCTTTTGTTCATATCACCTGTCGGTCTCCTCACCTGTCGTTCATACCACCTGCCATTCATATCACCTGTCTTTCACATCACCTGTCGTTCGTACCACCTGCCATTTATATCACCTTTCAGTTACATCTCCTGTCGCTCATATCACCTGCCGTTCATACCACCTGTCATTCATATCACCTGCTGTTCATATCAACTGCTGTTCAGAGCACCTGTCGTTCATAACACCTGCTGTTCATACCAACACATCATTCATATCAACTGTCATTCATACCACCTGTCGTCCATATCACCTGTCATTCATATCACCTGCTGTTCATATCACCTGTTGTTCATACCACCTGTCGTTCACATCAACTTTTGTTCACATCACCTGTCATTCACATCACCTGCTGTTCCTATCACCTGTCATTCACATCACCTGCTGTTCACATCACCTGCTGTTCACGCACCTGCTGTTCATATCACCTGTCATTTATACCACCTGTCTTTCATATCACTTGTCATTCACATCACCTGTCATTCACATCACCTGTTGTTCACATCACCTGTCATTCATACCCACAGTCGTTCATATCACCTGCAGTTCACATCACCTGTCGTTCACATCAACTGTCATTCACATCACGTATCATTCATACCACCTGTCGTTCACATCACCTGTTTATATCACCTGTTGTTCACATCACCTGCTGTTCATATCACCTGTCGTCCATATCACCTGCTGTTCATATCACCTGCTCTTCATAGCACCTGCTGTTAATATCAGCTGCTGTTCATATCACCTGCTGTTCATGTCACCTTTCGTTCATATGACTTGTCATTCATATCACCTGTCGTTCAGAGCACCTGTCATTCATATCACATGACCTTCATATCACCTGTCATTCATACCACCTGTCGTTCACATCACTTGTTGTTCATATCACCTGTCATTCATATCACCTGTCGCTCACATCACCTGTTGTTCACATCATCTATTGTTCAATCACCTCTCATTCATATCACCTGTCGTTCATATCATCTGCCGCTCATAGCATCTGCTGTTCATATCACCTTCTGTTCATATCACCTGTCATTCACCTCACCTGACGGTCATGTCACTTGTCGTTCATATCACCTGTCGTTCACATCACCTGTCCTTCACATCACCTGAGGTACACATCACCTGTCGTTCATATCACCTGTCATTTATATCACCTGTCGTTCATATCACCTGTCGTTCACATCACCTGCTGTTCATATCACCTGTCATTCATATCACCTGCTGTTCATATCACCTGTCGTTCATATCGCCTGTTGTTCATATCACCTTTCGTTCCTATCATCTGCTTTTCATAACACCTGCTGTTAATATGAGCTGCTGATCATATCACCTGCTGTTCATGTCACCTGTCGTTCATATCACCTGTTATTCATACCACCTGTCATTCATATCACATGTCGTTCATATCACCTGTCATTCATACCACCTGTCGTTCACATCACTTGTTCATATCACCTGTCGTTCATATCACCTGTCGTTCATATCACCTGTCATTCACTTCAGCTCTTGTTCACATCACCTGTTGTTCACATCACCTGTCGTTAGATCACCTGTCGTTCCCATCCCCTGTCATTCATATCACCTGTCATTCACATCGCCTGTTGGTCATATCACCTGTCATGCATATCACCTGTTGTTCATATCACCTTTCGTTCACATCACCTGTTGCTCACATCACCTGTTGTTCACATCATCTGTTGTTCAATCACCTCTCATTCATATCACCTGTCGTTCATCTCACCTGTTGTTCATATCAGCTGCTGTTCATATCACATGCTGTCCATATCACCTGTCGTTCACATCACCTGCTGTTCACATCACCTGTCATTAGATCACCTGTCGTTCCCATCCCCTGTCATTCATATCACCTGTCATTCACATCGCCTGTCGGTCATATCACCTGTCATGCATATCACATCTCGTTCATATCACCTTTCATTCACATCACCTGTTGCTCACATCACCTGTTGTTCACATCATCTGTCGTTCAATCACCTCTCATTCATATCACCTGCCATTCATCTCACCTGTTGTTCATATCAGCTGCTGTTCATATCACATGCTGTTCATATCACCTGTCATTCACATCACCTGTCGGCCATATCACCTGTCATTCATATCACCTGGCAGTCACATCACCTGTCGTTCACATCACCTGTCGTTCACATCACCTGCTGTTCATATCACCTGTCGTTCATATCACCTGTCATTCACATCACCTGCTGTTCACATCACCTGTCGTTAGATCACCTGTCATTCCCATCACCTGTCATTCATATCACCTTTCGTTCACATCACCTGTTGCTCACATCACCTGTTGTTCACATCATCTGTCGTTCAATCACCTCTCATTCATATCACCTGTCGTTCATCTCACCTGTTGTTCATATCAGCTGCTGTTCATATCACATGCTGTTCATATCACCTGTCGGCCATATCACCTGTCGGCCATATCACCTGGCGGTCACATCAACTGTTGTTCACATCACCTGTCGTTCACATCACCAGCTGTTCATATCACCAGTCGTTGATATCACATGTCGTTTACATCACCTGCTGTTCACATCACCTGTTGTTAGATCACCGGTTGTTCCCATCCCCTGTCATTCATATCACCTGTTATTCCCATCACCTGTCGTTCATATCACCTGTCGTTCATATCATCTGCTGGTCACATCACCTGTTGTTCACATCGCCTGTCCTTCACATCACCTTTTGTTCATATCACCTGTCGTTCAAACAACCTGCCATTCACATCATCAGTCATTCATATCAGCTGACGATCATACCACCTGTCGTTCATGCCACCTGATGTTCATATCATCTGTCGTTCATATCACCTGTAGTTCATATCACCTGCTATTCATATCACCTGCCGTTCATACCACCTGTCACTAACATGACCTGTCATTCATACCACCTGTTGTTCATAACTCATGTCGTTCATATCACCTGTCATTCATATCACCTGTATTTCATATCACCTATCATTCTTATCACCTGTAGTTCGTATCAACTGTCGTTCATATCACCTGCTGTTCATATCACCTGCTGTTCATATCACCTGTCCTTCACATCACCTTTTGTTCACATCACCTTTCGTTCACATCACCTGTCGTTCACATCACCTATCGTTCATACCACCTGTCATTCCCATTACCTGGCATTCATATAACCTGTCGTTCATATCATCTGCTGGTCACATCACCTGTTGTTCACATCAACTGTCCTTCACATCACCTTTTGTTCATATCACCTGTTGTTCAAACAACCTGCCATTCTCATCACCAGTCATTCATTTCAGCTGATGATCATACCACCTGTCGTTCATGCCACCTGATGTTCATATCATCTGTCGTTCATATCACCTGTCGTTCATATCACCTGCTATTCATATCACCTGCCATTCATACCACCTATCGCTAACATCACCTGTCATTCATACCACCTGTGGTTCATATCACCTGGCAGTCACATCACCTGTCGTTCACATCACCTGTCTTTCACATCACCTGTCGTTAAATCACCTGTCGTTCCCATCCCCTGTCATTCATATCAGCTCTCATTCACATTGCCTGTCGGTCATATCACCTGTCATGCATATCACCTGTCGTTCATATCACCTGTCGTTCACATCACCTGTTGCTCACATCACCTGTTGATCACATCATCTGTCGTTCAATCACCTCTCATTCCTATCATCTGTCGTTCATATCACCTGTTGTTCATATCACCTGCTGTTCATATCACACGCTGTTCATATCACCTGTCATTCACCTCACCTGTCGGCCATATCACCTGTCGTTCATATCACTTGGCGGTCACATCACCTGTCGTTCACATCACCTGTCATTCACATCACCTGCTGTTCATATCACCTGTCATTCATATCACCTGGCGGTCACATCACCTGTCATTCACATCACCTGTCGTTCAAATCACCTGTCGTTCATATACATCTGTTGGTCACATCACCTGTTGTTCACATCACCTGTCCTTTGCATCACCTTTTGTTCATATCACCTGTCGTTCAAACAAGCTGCCATTCACATCACCAGTCGTTCATATCAGCTGATGATCATACCACCTGTCGTTCATGCCACCTGATGTTCATATCATCTGTCGTTCATATCACCTGTCGTTGATATCACCTGCTATTCATATCACCTGCCGTTCATACCACCTGTCGCTAACATCACCTGTCATTCATATCACCTGTAGTTCATATCACCTGTCATTCATATCACCTGTAGTTCATATCACCTGTCGTTCATATCACCTGCTGTTCATATCACCTGCTGTTCATATCACCTGTCCTTCACATCACCTTTTGTTCATATCACCTGTCGTTCTCATCACCTCTCGTTCAAACCACCTGCCAATCATATCACCTGACTTTCACATCACCTGCCGTTCATACCACCTGCCACTTATATCACCTATCATTTACATCACCATTCGTTCATATCACCTATCGTTCATACACTTATATCACCTGCTATTCATTTCACCTGCTGTGCAGAGCACTTGTCGTTCACATCACTTATTGTTCATATCACCTGTTATTCATATCACCTGGCGTTCATATCACCTGCTGTTCATCTCATCTGTCATTCATACCACCTGTCGTTCATACCACCTGCCATTCATATCACCTGTCGTACATATCATCTGTCATTCATATCACCTGTCGTTCGCATCACCTGCTGTTCACATCACCCGTCGTTCACATCAACTGTCGTTCATATCACCTGCTGTTCATATCACCTGCTGTTCATATCACCTGTCATTCACATCACCTGTCGGTCATACCACATTTCGTTCATAATACCTGCCTTTCACATCACCTGTCATTCATATCACCTGTCATTCATACCACCTGTCGTTCATACCACCTGCCATTCATATCACCTGTCGTACATATCATCTGTCATTCATATCACCTGTCGTTCATACCAACTGTCATTTACATCACCTGTCATTCATACCACCTGTTACGCATCACCTGTTGTTCATACCAGCTGTCATTCATACCACATGTCGTTCATATCACCTGTCATTCACATCACCTGTCTTTCGTATCACCTGTCATTCATATCACCTGTCGTTCATATCACCTATCGTTCACATCACCTGTCGTTCACATCACCTGCTGTTCACATCACCTGTCGTTCGCATCATCTCTCATTCACATCACCTGTCATTCATATCACCTGGCGTTCATATCACCTGCTGTTCATATCACCTCTCATTCACTTCATCTCTTGGTCATACCACCTTTCGTTCATATCACCTGCCTTTCACATCACCTTCTGTTCACATCACCTGCCATTCACTCACCTGTTGTACATATCACCTCTAATACATATCACCTGTCATTCATACCATCTGTCGTTCATATCACTGTCATTCATATAACCTGTCATTCATACCACCTTTTGTTCACTTCACCTGTCATTCATCTCACCTGTCGTTCATATCACCTGTCATTCACATCACCTGTTGTTCACATCACCTGTTGTTCATGTCACCTGCTGTTCATACCAACAGTCGTTCATATCACCTGTCGTTCAAATCACCTGTTGTTCACATCACCTGTTGTTCATGTCACCTGCCGTTCATACCAACAGTCGTTCATATCACCTGTCGTTCAAATCACTGCTGTTCTTATCACCTGTCATTCATATCTCCTGCTTTTCATATCACCTGCTGTTCATATCAGCTGTCGTTCATAACACCAGTCATTCTTATCAGCTGTCATTCATATCACCTGCCATTCATACCACCTGTCGTTCACATCACTTGTCATTCATATCACCTGTCGTTCATATCACCTGTCGTTCACATCACCTGCTGTTCATATCACCTGTCATTCATATCACCTGCTTTTCATATCACTTGCTTTTCATATCACCTGTCATTCACCTCTTCTGTGGGTCATATCACCTGTCATTCACATCACCTTTTGTTCACTTTACCAGTCGTTCATATCACCTGTCGTTCAAATCACTGCTGTTCTTATCACCTGTCATTCATATCTCCTGCTTTTCATATCACCTGCTGTTCATATCACCCGTCGTTCCTATCACCAGCCATTCATATCAGCTGTCGTTCATAACACCAGTCATTCTTATCAGCTGTCATTCATATCACCTGCCATTCATACCACCTGTCGTTCACATCACTTGTCATTCATATCACCTGTCATTCATATCACCTGTCGTTCACATCACCTGCTATTCATATCACCTGTCATTCATATCACCTGTCGTTCACATCACCTGCTATTCATATCACCTGTCATTCATATCACCTGCTTTTCATATCACTTGCTTTTCATATCACCTGTCATTCACCTCATCTGTGGGTCATATCACCTGTCATTCACATCACCTTTTGTTCACTTTACCAGTCGTTCACATCACCTGTCGTTCACATCATCTGCTGTTCACATCACCTGCTGTTCACTCACCTGCTGTTCATATAACCTCTCATTCATATCACCTGTCGTTCATACCACCTGTCGTTCATCTCACTGTCGTTCATATAACCTGTCATTCATACCACGTTTTGCTCACATCACCTGTCATTAATATCACCTTTCGTTCATATCACCTGCTGCTCATATCACCTGCTGTACATATCATCTGTCATTCACCTCATCTGTCAGTCATATCACCTGTTGTTCATATCACCTTTCATTCACTTTACCTGTCGTTCATGTCACTTGTCGTTAACATCACCTTCTGTTCACATCACCTGCCGTTCACTCACTTGTTGTTCATATCACCTCTAATTCATATCACATGTCATTCATACCACCTGTCGTTCATATCACTGTCGTTCATATAACCTGTCATTCATACCTCCTTTTGTTCAAACCACCTGTCGTTCACATCACCTGTTGTTCATGTCCCCTGCCTTTCATACCAACAGTCGTTCATATCACCTGTCGTTCAAATCACTGTCGTTCATATAACCCGTCAATCATACCACCTTTTGTTCACATCACCTGTCATTCATATCACCTGTCGTTCATATCACCTGTCATTCACCTCACCTGTCGTTCACTCACCTGTAGTTCATATCACCTCTAATTCATATCACCTGTCATTCATACCACCTGTCGTTCATATCACTGTCGTTCATATAACCTGTCATTCATACCACCTTTTGTTCACATCACCTGTCATTCATATCACCTGTTGTTCATATCACCTGTCATTCACATCACCTGTCGGTCACATCACCTGTTGTTCATGTCACCTGCCGTTCATACCAACAGTCATTCATATCACCTGTCAGTCACATCACATGTCGTTCAAACCACCTGTCGTTCACATCACCTGTTGTTCATGTCACCTGCCGTTCATACCAACAGTTGTTCATATCACCTGTCATTCAAATCACCTGCTGTATATATCACCTGTCATTCATATCACCTGCTGTTCATATCAGCTGCTTTTCATATCACCTGTCATTCACCTCATCTGTCGGTCATATCACCTGTCATTCATATCACCTTTCATTCACTTTACCAGTCGTTCACATCCCCTGTCATTCACATCATCTGCTGTTCACATCACCTACTGTTCACTCACCTGCTGTTCATATAACCTCTCATTCATATCACCTGTCGTTCATACCACCTGTCGTTCATATCACTGTCGTTCATATAACCTGTCATTCATACCATCTTTTGTTCACATCACCTGTCATTCATATCACCTGTCGTTCATATCACCTGTCATTCACATCACCTGTCGTTCACATCACCTGTCGTTCACATCACCTGTTGTTCATGTCACCTGCCATTCATACCAACAGTCATTCATATCACCTGTCGTTCAAATCACCTGTCATTCACATCACCTGTCGTTCACATCTCCTTTTGTTCACATCACCTGTCGTTCATACCAACGGTCTTTCATATCAACTGTCGTTCACATCACCTGGCATTCACATCACCTGTCATTCACATCACCTGTCGTTCACACCACCTGTCATTCATATCACCTGTCGTTCATATCACCTGTCATTCATATCACCTGTCATTCACATCACCTGTCATTCATATCACCTGTCGTTCATATCACCTGTCGATCATACCACCTGTCGTTCACATCACTTGTCATTCATATCACCTGTCGTTCATACCACCTCTCGTTCATATCTTCTGTCGTTCACATCAGCTTTTGTTCACATCATCTGTCGTTCAATCAGTTCTCATTCAGATCACCTGTCGTTCATACCGCCTGTCGTTCACATCACCTGCTGCTCATATCACCTCTCGTTCACATCAACTGCTGTACACCTCACCTGTTGGTCATACCACATGTCGTTCATATCACCTGTTGTTCAGAACCCCTGTCGTTCACATCACCTGCCGTTCACATTACCTGTCATTCACATCACCTGCTGCACATATCACATGTCGTTCACATCACCTGCTGTTCACATCACCTGCTGTTCACTTCACCTGTCATTCAGATCACCTGTCGTTCATACCACCTGTCGTTCACATCACCTGCTGTTCATATAACCTCTCGTTCACATCACCTGCTGTACATATCACCTGACATACATATCACCTGTTGTTCATATCACCTGCTCTTCATAGCAATTGCTGTTCATATCAGCTGCTGTTCATGTCACCTGTCGTTCATATCACCTGTCGTTCATAGCACCTGTCATTCATATCACCTGTCATTCATATCACCTGTCGTTCATTCCACCTGTCGTTCATATTACCTGTCATTCATATCAACTGTTGTTCATATCAACTGTCGTTCACATCACCTGTTGTTCACATCATCTGTCATTCAGATCACCTTTCGTTCATATCACCTGCAGTTCATATCACCTGTCGTTCATATCAGCTGCTGTTCATATCAGCTGCTGTTCATATCACCTGTCATTCACCTCATCTGTCGGTCATATCACCTATCATTCATATCACCTGTCGTTCACATCACCTGTTGTTCACGTCACCTGTCATTCACATCACCTGTCATTCACATCACCTGCTGTTCACATCACCTGCTGTTCACATCACCTGCTGTTCACTCACCTGCTGTTCATATCACCTCTCATTCATATCACCTGTCGTTCATGCCAATTGTCATTCATATCACCTGTCATTCATACCACCTGTCATTCACATAACCTGTCGTTCACATCACCTGTTGTTCACGTCATCTGTCGTTCATACCAAAAGTCGTTCATATCACCTGGCGTTCATATCAACTGTCACTCACATCACCTGCTGTTCACATCACCTGTCATTCCATTACCTGTCGTTCATATCACCTGTCATTCACATCATCTGTCATTCACATCATCTGTTGTTCATATCATCTGTCATTCAGATCACCTGTTGTTCACATCATCTGCTGTTCATACATATCACCTGTCATTCACATCAATGCTGTTCATATCACCTGTTGTTCATATCACCTGTCGTTCATATCACCTGTCATTCATATCACCTGTCATTCATATCACCAGCTGTTCACATCACCTGTCGTTCACATCAACTGCTGTTCATAGCACTTGCTGTTCATATCACCTGCTGTTCATATCACCTGTCATTCACATCACCTGTTGTTCACATCACCTGCTGTTCACATCACCTGTCGTTCACATCACCTGTCGTTCATATCACCTGCTATTCATATCACCTGTCATTCACATCACCTGTCGTTCATATCACCTGTCGTTCACATCACCTACTGTTCATATCACCTGCTGTTCATATCACCTGTCATTCACATCACCTGTCATCACATCAACTGTCGTCACATCACCTGTCTTTCACATCACCTGTCATTCACATCATCTGTTATTCATATCACCTGCTGTTCACAGCACCTGTCATTCACATCACCTGCTTTTCATATCACCTGTCGTCACATCACCTGTCATTCACATAACCTGTTGTTCATATCACCTGTTGTTTATATCACCTGCCGTTCACATCACCTGCCATTCACATCACCTGTCATTCACATCACCTGCTGTTCATATCACCTGTCGTTCATATCACCTGCTGTTCACATCACCTATCGTTCACATCACCTGCTCTTCATATCACCTGTCGTTCATATCACCTGCTGTTCACATCACCTTTCGTTCACATCACCTACCATTCACATCACCTGCCGTTCACATCACCTGTCGTTCGCATCATCTGTCATTCACATCACATACTGTTCATATCGCCCGTTGTTCACATCACCTGTCGTTCATATCACCTGTCTTTAACATCACCTGTCACTCACATCACCTGCTGCTCACATCACCTGTCATTCATATCACCTGTCTTTCACATCATCTGTTGTTCACATCACCTATCTTTCATATCACCTGCTGCTCATATCACCTGTTGTTCACACCACCTGTCGTTCATATCACCTGTCGTTCATAGCACCTGTCATTCACATCACCTGTCATTCACATCACCTGTCATTCATATCACCTGTCGTTCATTCCACCTGTCGTTCATGTCACCTGTCATTCATATCACCTGTCGTTCATATCACCTGTTGTTCACATCAACTGTTGTTTACATCATCTGTCATTCAGATCACCTTTTGTTCATATCACCTGCAGTTCATATCACCTGTCATTCATATCACCTGCTGTTCATATCAGCTGCTGGTCATATCACCTGTCAATCACCTCATCTGTCGGTCATATCACCTATCATTCTTATCACCTGTCGTTCACATCACCTGTCATTCACATCACCTGCTGTTCACATCACCTGCTGTTCACTCACCTGCTGTTCATATCACCTGTCATTCATATCACCTGTCATTCATATCACCTGTCATTCATACCAACTGTCAGTCACATAACCTGTCGTTCACATCACCTGTTGTTCACGTCACCTGTCGTTCATACCAAAAGTCGTTCATATCACCTGTTGTTCATATCAACTGTCATTCATATCACCTGCTGTTCACATCACCTGTCGTTCCATTACCTGTCATTCATATCACCTGTCGTTCACATCATCTGTCGTTCACATCATCTGTTGTTCACATCATCTGTCATTCAGAGCACCTGTTGTTCATATCATCTGCTGTTCATACATATCACCTGTCGTTCACATCAATGCTGTTCATATAACCTGTTGTTCACATTACCTGCTGTTCATATCACCTGTCGTTCATATCACCTGTCGTTCACATCACCTGTTGTTCACATCACCTGCTGTTCACATCACCTGTCGTTCATATCACCTGCTATTCATATCACCTGTCGTTCATATCACCTGTCGTTCATATCACCTGTCGTTCACATCACCTGCTGTTCACATCACCTGCTGTTCATATCACCTGTCGCTCATATCACCTGTCATTCACATCACCTGCTGTTCATATCACCTGTCATTCACGTCACCTGTCGTCACATCACCTGTCATCGCATCACCTGTCTTTCACAACACCTGTCGTTCACATCAACTGTTATTCATATCACCTGCTGTTCACAGCACCTGTCATTCACATCACCTGCTTTTCATATCACCTGTCGTCACATCACCTGTCATTCACATAACCTGTCGTTCACATCATCTGTTGTTCATATCACCTGTTGTTCACATCACCTGCCATTCACATCACCTGTCATTCACATCACCTGCTGTACATATCACCTGTCGTTCATGTCACATGCTGTTCACATCACCTGTCGTTCACCTCACCTGCTCTTCATATCACCTGTCGTTCATATCACCTGCTGTTCACATCACCTTTTGTTCACATCACCTGCCACTCACATTACCTGCCGTTCACATCACCTGTCGTTCACATCACCTGCTGTTCATATCACCTGTCGTTCACATCACCTGTCGTTCACATCACCTGCTGTTCATATCACCTGTCGTTCACATCACCTGTCGTTCATATCACCTGCTGTTCATATCACCTGTCGTTCATATCACCTGTCGTTCACATAACCTGGCATTCAAATCACCTGTCATTCACATCACCTGCTGTTCACATCACCTGTCGTTCACATCATCTTTCATTCACATCACATGCTGTTCATATCACCTGTCATTCATATCACCTTTCGTTCATATCACCTCTCATTCACATCACCTGCTGTTCATATCACCTGTCGTTAACATCACCTGTCACTCACATCACCTGTCATTCACATCACCTGCTGCTCACATCACCTGTCGTTCATTTCACCTGTCATTCACATCACCTGTTGTTCACATCACCTGTCTTTCATATCACCTGCTTTTCATATCACCTTTTGTTCACATCACCTGTCATTCAGGTCACCTTTCATTCACATCACCTGCTTTTCACATCACCTGTCATTCACATCACCTGCTGGTCATATCACCTGTCGTCACATCAGCTGTCTTTCACATCACCTGTTGTTCACATCAACTGTTATTCATATTACCTGCTGTTCACAGCACCTGTCATTACATCACCTGCTTTTCATATCACCTGTCATTCACATCACCTGCCGTTCACTTCACCTGTCATTCACATCACCTGCTGTTCATATCACCTGTCGTTCATATCACCTGCTGTTCACACCACCTGTCATTCACATCACCTGCTGTGCATATCACCTGTGGTTCATATCACCTGCTGTTCACATCATCTTTCGTTCACATCACCTGTCTTTCACATCACCTGCTGTTCACATCACCTGTCGTTCACATCACCTGCTGTTCATACCACCTGTTGTTCACATCACCTGTCATTCCTATCACCTGTCATTCACATCACCTGTCGTTCACATTACCTGCTGTTCACATCACCTGTCATTCATATCACCTGTCGTTCATATCACCTATCATTCATATCACCTGCTGTTCATATCACCTGCTGTTCACATCACCTGTCGTTCATATTGTGGTAAACCACTGTTATAGTTATCACTGTATATTGTTCTCACTGTTCTCACTGTCACATCACTACACGAGGTCGCCTCTTGTCGCACTGTTATACCTGGGCTGACCACCTCCGACTCCGCCCATTACCTGCCCAGGTATAAAGGTAGCTGACTGGCTAGTATTCCTCCCTGTTGGATCGGATCACCCACGAGGGTGGGCTCTGTTATTTAGCCAATAAAAACCTTCAGTTACGTTCTTAACTCGTCGCCTTTTATTGGACTAATTGATAGGCATATCAATTTTATTGACTAAATTTTAAAGATGTCTGATAATGAACAGCAACAGCAAGGAGCTCACCCAGCAGCACAGCAACAGCAGCCTCCAGACAACGGGCCACACCAGCCGGCTTGGCTGCAAGCCTTGAAACCACCATACCTGGATCTAAACCCACAGGCACCAAACTCAGCCAACGACTTCAAACACTGGCTGGACTGCTTCGAATCGTACCTGGAGGAAGCCGTCGTCCCTCAGAGATCCAAACTAAGAGTCCTGAAAGCCCAAGCGAGCCCGAGAGTATATACACTCATCCAGGACATGACTACGTACGACGACGCCATCAACCTACTGAAACAGCAGTACCGGAGCCCGGTAAACTACATGTACACTAGGCATCTCTTAAGATCTCGCCAGCAACAGCCAGGAGAATCGATAGCTGAATTTTCACGAGCGCTGAGACAACTCGGCAGGAACTGTGACTTTAAAGCGGTGACGGCTACTGCGAACATGGAAGACAATGTCCGCGACGCCTTGGTGAGAGGCCTACGTTCCGACTACACACGGCAAAGACTGCTTGAAGCTAAGGACATAGACCTGGACAAGGCCGAAGCCCTCGCCCTCACCCTAGAGGCCACCCAGCAAGACCAGGAAGCGTTTGCCAGGTACTATTCGCGACCCTGGGACTCGGGCCCGACCCCCACCCCACCACCCTTCACAGCGCTGCCCCCGGGACCTACCTCAGCGTCTGCATCACGGATCCGACCGGGCCCGCTAGCCCCGGTACCGGCCCCGACATCAGGCAACCCCGATCGGGCCGCTGGCTGCTTCTTTTGCGGCCAGGAGAAGCATCCGAGGTCGCGCTGCCCAGCCAAAAACTCGACCTGCAAAACCTGCCTCAAGAAAGGCCACTTCTCCAAGGCCTGCAGAAGCAAATCCTCAGAAGCCAGCAGTGCCTCATGCGAACCCTGGGGGCGGCCATCTTTGTGCGGGGCAGCCGAAGCCTGCAGAGCCTCATGGGAAAACCAGGGGCGGCCATCTTTGTGCGGGGCAGCCGAAGCCTGCAGAGCCTCATGGGAAAACCAGGGGCGGCCATCTTTGTGCGGGGCAGCCGAAGCCTGCAGAGCCTCATGGGAACAGCAGGGGCGGCCATCTTTGTGCGGGGCAAACGATTTAAACAGAGCCTCATGTGAACTACGGGGGCCGCCATCTTCGCCGCCATCTTGTCATGACAACGACGCGCTCATCTACACCCTAGCTTCCGTGACCCTGGATCAAGCCCGCCCGCACCACCTGGCCAGCTCAATGATGGACATCAAAGTCAACGGCCACGCCACGACCTGCCTGTTCGACAGCGGAAGCACGGAGAGCTTCATCCACCCAGACACGGTGAGCCACTACTCCCTCCCCGTCCTGCCAACGCGCAGCCGCATCTCGATGGCATCGAGGTCGCACGTCACAGACATCAGCGGCTACTGTGTCGTGACATTGTCGGTTAAAGGGACAGAGTATAAAAATTTTAAACTCCTCGTACTCCCCCAGCTGTGCGCTGCCGTCATACTAGGGCTGGACTTCCAATCCCACCTCCAAAGTGTAACCCTAGCATACGGTGGACCCCTCCCCCCACTCACAGTCGACAACCAGCAAAAGTTAAACCGCCCACCGCGTAACACCTGCAGCCTATCCACCCTCAAGGTACCGCCACCTTCCCTGTTCGCTAACCTCACCCCCGACTGCAAACCTGTCGCTACTAAGAGCAGGCGGTACAGCGCTGGGGACAGAGCCTTCATTAGCTCTGAGGTGCAGCGACTCCTGAAAGAGGGCATTATTGAGGGGAGCAGCAGCCCCTGGCGTGCCCAGGTGGTGGTAGTCAAGACCGGCGACAAAAATCGCCTGGTTATCGACTACAGCCAGACCATAAACAGATACACCCAGCTGGACGCATACCCCCTCCCCCGCATATCGGACATGGTCAATGAGATTGCACAATACCGCGTATTCTCGACCATCGACCTCAAGTCGGCCTACCACCAACTCCCCATCAGCCCGGAGGACAGCCAGTACACCGCCTTCGAGGCGAATGGCCGCCTCTACCAATTCCTTAGGGTCCCCTTTGGTGTCACCAACGGGGTCTCGGTTTTCCAACGGGAGATGGACCGGATGGTTGACCAGAACGGACTACAGGCCACTTTCCCCTATCTCGATAACGTCACCATCTGCGGCCGCAACCGGCAGGACCATGACGTGAATCTGGAGAAATTCCTCCGTACGGCCCAACGGCTGAACCTCACCTACAATAAGGAGAAATGCGTGTTTAACACAGCGCGCCTTGCCATCCTTGGCTGTGTAGTAGAGAACGGAGTCATCGGCCCCGACCCCGAAAGAATGCGCCCCCTCATGGAGCTACCCCTCCCCCACTGTCCAAAAGCACTTAGGAGAACCCTGGGGCTTTTCGCCTACTATGCCCAATGGGTACCCAATTATGCGGACAAAGCCAGACCCCTCCTGAAAACCACATCCTTCCCCCTCACGGAAGAGGCGTGCGCGGCCTTCTCCCTCATTAAGGGAGACATAGCCAAGGCCACAATGCACGCAGTGGATGAGTCAATCCCCTTCCAAGTGGAGAGCGATGCATCCGACTTCGCCCTAGCCGCTACCCTTAACCAGGAGGGTAGGCCGGTAGCCTTCTTCTCAAGGACCCTACAGGGCCCCGAGACCCGACACTCGTCGGTCGAGAAGGAAGCCCAGGCAATTGTGGAGGCAGTACGGCGCTGGAGGCACTACTTGGCAGGCAAACGATTTACCCTCCTCACCGACCAACGCTCGGTTGCCTTCATGTTTAATAACAAGCTGAGGGGCAAGATCAAGAACGACAAAATCTTGAGGTGGAGAATCGAGCTTTCCACCTATGATTATGAGATCTTGTACCGGCCCGGTAAACTGAACGACCCCCCGATGCTCTTTCACGCATTACATGCGCCAGCGCGCAAAGTGATAGACTTCAGACCCTCCACAATGACCTCTGCCACCCCGGAGTCACCAGACTCTACCATTTCATTAAGGCCCGCAACCTGCCATACTCCATCGAGGAGGTCAGGACCATGACCAGGAACTGCCAGATCTGTGCTGAGTGCAAACCGCACTTCTATAAGCCGGACAGAGCAAGCCTGATCAAGGCCACCCGCCCCTTCGAGCGTCTGAGCATCGACTTCAAGGGGCCCCTACCGTCATCTGACCGTAATGTGTACTTCCTCAACATCGTTGATGAGTACTCCCGTTTCCCCTTTGCCTTCCCCTGCCCAGACATGACCAGTAACACGGTCATTAAATGCCTGAACAAACTCTTCGCCTTGTTCGGGTTCCCGAACTATATACATAGTGACCGGGGCGCCTCCTTCATGAGCGAGGAACTCCGTCAGTTCCTATTGGAGAGGGGTATTGCAGCAAGCAGGACCACCAGCTACAACCCCCGAGGGAACGGCCAGGTGGAAAGAGAGAACGCGACGGTATGGAAGGCCACCCTCTTAGCCTTAAAGTCTAAGGGCCTCCCAACCTCCCGCTGGCAAGAGGTCCTCCCGATTGCGCTGCACTCCATCCGGTCACTACTTTGCACTGCCATTAACACCACCCCCCATGCTCGAATGTTTGTCTTCCCCAGGAAGTCGACTACGGGAACCACCCTACCAACCTGGCTGACCTCTCCGGGACCCGTCTTGCTGCGAAAGCACGTGAGGGCCCATAAAACGGACCCCCTGGTCGAGAAGGTGAACCTCCTGCACGCCAACCCCCAGTACGCCTATGTGGCTTACCCAGACGGACGGGAGGACACTGTCTCCTTACGAGACCTCGCACCCTCACCCCCCCCTCCCAACCCCCCGAGTCCAGCCGAGGCAGACGGCATGCCGGAACCCCACGAGCCTTTGCCGACTACGCAGACACCAGCTTTAACACCGGATAATGTAACACCGCCGCTGCGACGATCGGAGAGGCTAACGAAGCCTCCGGACAGACTGACATACCAGAGCTGGTAATACACTTCACCCCGCCGGACTCTAATCTAAACAAGGGGTGAATGTGGTAAACCACTGTTATAGTTATCACTGTATATTGTTCTCACTGTCACATCACTACACGAGGTCGCCTCTTGTCGCACTGTTATACCTGGGCTGACCACCTCCGACTCCGCCCATTACCTGCCCAGGTATAAAGGTAGCTGACTGGCTAGTATTCCTCCCTGTTGGATCGGATCACCCACGAGGGTGGGCTCTGTTATTTAGCCAATAAAAACCTTCAGTTACGTTCTTAACTCGTCGCCTTTTATTGGACTAATTGATAGGCATATCACATATCACCTGCTGTTCACATCACCTCTTGTTCACATCACGTGCTGTTCATGTTACCTGCTGTTCATATCACCTGTCATTCACATCACCTGTCGTTCACATCACTTGCTCTTCATATCACCTGATGTTCACATCACCTGCTGTTCATATCACCTGTCATCACATCACCTGTCTTTCACATCACCTGTCGTTCACATCAACTGTTATTCATATCACCTCCTGTTCACATCACCTGTCGTTCACATCACCTGCTTTTCATCTCACCTGCTGTTCACATCAGCTGCTGTTCATGCATATCACCTGTCGTTCACATCAATGCTGTTCATATCACCTGTCGTTCATATCACCTGTCGTTCACATCACCTGTCTTTCACATCACATGCTGTTCATATGACCTGTCATTCATATCACCTGTCATTCATATCACCTGTCGTTCATATCACCTGATGTTCACATCACATGCTGTTCACATCACCTGTCGTTCACATCACCTGTCTTACACATCATCTGCTGTACGTATCACCTGTCATTCACATCACCTGTCCTTCACATCACCTGTCATTCATATCACTGGCTGTTCACATCACCTGTCGTTCACATCACCTGTCGTTCACATCAACTGCTGTTTATATCACCTGCTGTTCATATCACCTGTCATTCACATCACCTGTTGTTCACATCACCTGCTGTTCATATCACCTGTCATTCACATCACCTGTCATTCACATCACCTGTTGTTCATGTCACCTGTAACATAGATAAATGTAAGAAGTCACGCAACACCAGGTTATAGTCCAACAGTTTTATTTGAAATCACAAGCTTTTGGAGCGCTGCTCCTTCGTCAGGTGAAGTGGAGAGATGCATAAAGACACAGCTTATATAGTCAGAGAATAATGCCAGAAGATTACAGGTAATCTTTCTAACTGCCATTTGTCGCACCTCGGCAGAGAGATAATCACAGCGATCAAAGGTGTGAATGGTGTCCAACAGGTTAGTCAGGAAAACATTACATCAAAGAACAATGAGGTGGGGTCACAAGGGGTCAAATGTTGCAGATGCTGGGGTCTGTATGAAAAACAAAAAACAGACCGAAAAACATTTTTTTTGCTGGAAATCACAACAGGTCCGGCCGCATCTGTGTAGAGAGAACAAGCCAACGACGACTCGAGTCTGGGTGACCCTACGTCAGGTGCGGTTACATGTAGCGTAACATGAACCCAAGTCATGGTTGAGGCCGTCCTCATGAGTGCGGAACTTGGCTATCAGTTTCTGCTCGACGATTTTGCGTTGTCGTGTGTCTCAAAGGCCGCCTTGGAGAATGCTTACCCAAAGATCGGAGGCTGAATGTCCTTGACTGCTGAAGTGTTCCCCGACTGGGAGGGAACACTCCTGCCTGGCGATTGTTGCGCGGTGTCCGGTCATCCGTTGTCACAGTGTCTGCATGGTCTCGCCGCTGTACCATGCTCCGGGCTATCCTTTCCTGCAACGTATGAGGTAGACAACGTTGGCCGAGTCACATGAGTATGTACCATGTACCTGGTGGGTGGTGTCCTCATGTGTGATGATGGTATCTGTGTTGATGATCTGGCATGTCTTGCAGAGATTGCCGTGGCAGGGTTGTGTGGTGTTGTGGTCGCTGTTCTCCTGAAAGCTGGGTAATTTGTTGCGAACGATGGTCTGTTTGAGGTTAGGCGGCTGTTTGAAGGCGAGTAGTGGAGGCATGGGGATGGCCTTAGTGAGGCGTTCATCGTAACATAGATAGACATAGAAAATTGGAGCAGGAGTAGGCCATTTGGCCCCTCGAGCCTGCTCCGCCATTCAATGCGATCATGGCTGATCATCCAAATTCAGTACCCTGTCCCTGCTTTCTCCCCATACCCCTTGATCCCCTTAGCCTTAAGAAATATATCTAACTCCTTCTTGAATATATTTAATGAATTGGCCTCAACTGTCTTCTGTGGCAGAGAATTCCACAGGTTCACCACTCTCTGGCTGAAGAAATTCCTCCTCATCTCAGTCCTAAATGGCATACCCCTTATCCTTAGACTGTGACCCCTGGTTCTGGACTCCCCCGCCATCTGGAATAGCCTTCCTGCATCTAGTCTGTCTAGTCCTGTTAGAATTTTATGTTTCAATGAGAACCCCTCTCATTGTTGTAAACTCTAGCAAATATAAACCTAATCAACCCAATCTCTCTTCATACGTCATTCCTACCATCCCAGGTATCAGTCTGGTGAATCTTCACTGCACTCCCTCCATGGCAAGAATATCCTTCCTCAGATAAGGTGACCAAAACTGCACCGAATACTCAAGGTGAGATCTCACCAAGGCCCTGTACAACTGCAGCAAGACATCCTTGCTCCTGTATTCGAATCCTCTCGCTATGAAGGCCAGCATACCATTTGCCGCCTTAACTCTCATTCACATCACCTGTCATTCACATCACCTGTCATTCACATCACCTGCTGTTCATATCACCTGCTGTTCACATCACCTGCTGTTCATATCATCTGCTGTTCACATCACCTGTCGTTCACATCACCTGCTACTCACATCACCTGTCGTTCACATCACCTGCTGTTCACATCACCTGTCGTTCACATCACCTGCTGTTCACATCACCTGTCGTTCACATCACCTGCTGTTCATATCACCTGCTGTTCATATCACCTGCTGTTCATATCACCTGTCGTTCACATCACCTGCTGTTCACATCACCTGTCGTTCACATCACCTGCTGTTCATATCACCTGTCGTTCACATCACCTGTTGTTCATATCACCTGCTGTTCATATCACCTGTCGTTCATATCACCTGTCATTCATATCACCTGTCGTTCACATAACCTGCCATTCAAATCACCTGTCATTCACATCACCTGCTGTTCACATCACCTGTTGTACACATCATCTTTCATTCACATCACATGCTGTTCTTATCACCTGTCATTCATATCACCTTTCGTTCATATCACCTCTCATTCACATCACCTGCTGTTCATATCACCTGTTGTTCACATCACCTGTCGTTCATATCACCTGTCGTTAACATCACCTGTCACTCACATCACCTGTCATTCACATCACCTGCTGCTCACATCACCTGTCTTTCATATCACCTGTCATTCACATCACCTGTCATTCAGGTCACCTTTCATTCACATCACCTGCTGTTCACATCACCTGTCATTCACATCACCTGCTGGTCATATCACCTGTCGTCACATCAGCTGTCTTTCACATCACCTGTTGTTCACATCAACTGTTATTCATATCACCTGCTGTTCACAGCACCTGTCATTCACATCACCTGCTTTTCATATCACCTGTCGTTCACATCACCTGCCATTCACTTCACCTGTCATTCACATCACCTGCTGTTCATATCACCTGTCGTTCATATCACCTGCTGTTCATATCACCTGTCATTCACATCACCTGCTGTTCATATCACCTGTGGTTCATATCACCTGCTGTTCACATCACCTTTCGTTCACATCACCTGTCTTTCACATCACCTGCTGTTCATATCACCTGTTGTTCACATCACCTGTCATTCACATCACCTGTCATTCACATTACCTGCTGTTCACATCACCTGTCATTCATATCACCTGTCGTTCACATCACCTGTTGTTCACATCACCTGTCGTTCACATCACCCGTCGTTCATATCACCTATCATTCATATCACCTGCTGTTCATATCACCTGCTGTTCACATCACCTGTCGTTCATATCACCTGCTGTTCACATCACCTCTTGTTCACATCACGTGCTGTTCATGTTACCTGCTGTTCATATCACCTGTCATTCACATCACCTGTCGTTCACATCACTTGCTCTTCATATCACCTGATGTTCACATCACCTGCTGTTCATATCACCTGTCATCACATCACCTGTCTTTCACATCACCTGTCGTTCACATCAACTGTTATTCATATCACCTCCTGTTCATATCACCTGTTGTTCACATCACCTGTCATTCACATCACCTGTCATTCACATTACCTGCTGTTCACATCACCTGTCATTCATATCACCTGTCGTTCACATCACCTGTTCTTCACATCACCTGTCGTTCACATCACCCGTCGTTCATATCACCTATCATTCATATCACCTGCTGTTCATATCACCTGCTGTTCACATCACCTGTCGTTCATATCACCTGCTGTTCACATCACCTCTTGTTCACATCACGTGCTGTTCATGTTACCTGCTGTTCATATCACCTGTCATTCACATCACCTGTCGTTCACATCACTTGCTCTTCATATCACCTGATGTTCACATCACCTGCTGTTCATATCACCTGTCATCACATCACCTGTCTTTCACATCACCTGTCGTTCACATCAACTGTTATTCATATCACCTCCTGTTCACATCACCTGTCGTTCACATCAATGCTGTTCATATCACCTGTCGTTCATATCACCTGTCATTCATATCACCTGTCTTTCACATCACCTGCTGTTCATATCTCCTGTCGTTCACATCACCTGTCATTCACATCACATGCTGTTCATATGACCTATCATTCATATCACCTGTCATTCATATCACCTGTCGTTCATATCACCTGATGTTCACATCACATGCTGTTCACATCACCTGTCGTTCACATCACCTGTCTTACACATCATCTGCTGTACGTATCACCTGTCATTCACATCACCTGTCCTTCACATCACCTGTCATTCATATCACCGGCTGTTCACATCACCTGTCGTTCACGTCACCTGTCGTTCACATCAACTGCTGTTCATATCTCCTGCTGTTCATATCACCTGTCATTCACATCACCTGTTGTTCACATCACCTGCTGTTCATATCACCTGTCATTCACATCACCTGTCATTCACATCACCTGTTGTTCATGTCACCTGTAACATAGATAAATGTAAGAAGTCATGCAACACCAGGTTATAGTCCAACAGTTTTATTTGAAATCACAAGCTTTTGGAGCGCTGCTCCTTCGTCAGGTGAAGTGGAGAGATGCATAAAGACACAGCTTATATAGTCAGAGAATAATGCCAGAAGATTACAGGTAATCTTTCTAACTGCCATTTGTCGCACCTCGGCAGAGAGATAATCACAGCGATCAAAGGTGTGAATGGTGTCCAACAGGTTAGTCAGGAAAACATTACATCAAAGAACAATGAGGTGGGGTCACAAGGGGTCAAATGTTGCAGATGCTGGGGTCTGTATGAAAAACAAAAAACAGACCGAAAAACATTTTTTTTGCTGGAAATCACAGCAGGTCCGGCCACATCTGTGTAGAGAGAACAAGCCAACGACGACTCGAGTCTGGGTGACCTTACGTCAGGTGCGGTTACATGTAGCGCAACATGAACCCAAGTCATGGTTGAGGCCGTCCTCATGAGTGCGGAACTTGGCTATCAATTTCTGCTCGACGATTTTGCGTTGTCGTGTGTCTCAAAGGCCGCCTTGGAGAATGCTTACCCAAAGATCGGAGGCTGAATGTCCTTGACTGCTGAAGTGTTCCCCGACTGGGAGGGAACACTCCTGCCTGGCGATTGTTGCGCGGTGTGCGGTCATCCGTTGTCACAGTGTCTGCATGGTCTCGCCGATGTACCATGCTCCGGGCCATCTTTTCCTGCAACGTATGAGATAGACAAGGTTGGCCGAGTCACATGAGTATGTACCATGTACCTGGTGGGTGGTGTCCTCATGTGTGATGATGGTATCTGTGTTGATGATCTGGCATGTCTTGCAGAGATTGCCGTGGCAGGGTTGTGTGGTGTTGTGGTCGCTGTTCTCCTGAAAGCTGGGTAATTTGCTGCGAACAATGGTCTGTTTGAGGTTAGGCGGCTGTTTGAAGGCGAGTAGTGGAGGCATGGGGATGGCCTTAGTGAGGCGTTCGTCGTAACATAGATAGACATAGAAAATTGGAGCAGGAGTAGGCCATTTGGCCCCTCGAGCCTGCTCCGCCATTCAATGCGATCATGGCTGATCATCCAAATTCAGTACCCTGTCCCTGCTTTCTCCCCATATCCCTTGATCCCCTTAGCCTTAAGAAATATATCTAACTCCTTCTTGAATATATTTAATGAATTGGCCTCAACTGTCTTCTGTGGCAGAGAATTCCACAGGTTCACCACTCTCTGGCTGAAGAAATTCCTCCTCATCTCAGTCCTAAATGGCATACCCCTTATCCTTAGACTGTGACCCCTGGTTCTGGACTCCCCCGCCATCTGGAATAGCCTTCCTGCATCTAGTCTGTCTAGTCCTGTTAGAATTTTATGTTTCAATGAGAACCCCTCTCATTGTTGTAAACTCTAGCAAATATAAGCCTAATCGACCCAATCTCTCTTCATACGTCATTCCTACCATCCCAGGTATCAGTCTGGTGAATCTTCACTGCACTCCCTCCATGGCAAGAATATCCTTCCTCAGATAAGGTGACCAAAACTGCACCCAATACTCAAGGTGAGATCTCACCAAGGCCCTGTACAACTGCAGCAAGACATCCTTGCTCCTGTATTCGAATCCTCTCGCTATGAAGGCCAGCATACCATTTGCCTTCTTAACTCTCATTCACATCACCTGTCGTTCACATCACCTGTCGTTCACATCACCTGCTGTTCATATCACCTGCTGTTCATATCATCTGCTGTTCACATCACCTGTCGTTCACATCACCTGTCGTTCACATCACCTGCTGTTCACATCACCTGCTGTTCATATCACCTACCATTCATACCACCTACCATTCCTATCACCTGCCCAACCCATCAGTCCTCTCTGTCCAGCCCATCCTACGTGGTCAATCTGCCCACTCAGTGCAACCCAACCTGCCCAGTCTGCCCAGCCCTAGCACCCCATCCAGTCTACCTAGTCTCACATCACTTTATACAGATCTCCCTCAGCTCAGGGAATTTGGAGAGAGCAGCTTTCAAACCTATCTATGTATTACTCATGCATGGAGAAATATTTTTTGAAGAATCTCAAAGATGGAAATTTCCATCCATTTTATTCAGCCTGAACAGACAGACAGACAGGGCTTTGGTAATAACAACTGAAAGACGGCACCTCCGATGGTTCAGCACTCCCTCAGTACTGCACTGAAATGTCAGCCTAGGTTTGTGCTGAAGTACCGTGGTAAGGCTTGAAGACACGACCTTCTGACTCAGAGGCAACAGTGCCACTGTGCCACACTAAATAGAGGATAGTTACCTTAAGATAAATTTAAAAAATGTTGTAATAACTGAAACCAGAGAATCCTTTTCAGATATTGAAGTATCTAAAAAATTATTTTGATTCCCTGTTTTAAGCCATTATCCAAAGTGACTGCTGATTGAATGAATATCTGTTGTAGGTAAGTACTGAGTGATATACCTATCTACATCATTAAAACAAATCTGGTGAATCGGGAGCAATATATTTAGTAAAATGGCACATTAAATCTATCTGAGGAAAATAAAATGACACATTTTTCTCATTGGCTGCAACAAGCAATTAGTGGTACTGATTCATTAAAATATGAAGCTGCAAAGATCCCTGAGAAAAGATACCACTTGAAAAGCTGCAGCTCCAACAATGTTGATTTTTTTCCCCCTCAACTAGTTGTGTTGCTTATTTTAACAATTTTGAGGAGCAGGTTGTGATGGCTGCTGTGAGTTAGACTTGCACTGTACTTGTCTGTATATTATGCATTAGTGGGCTAAGAGATGTTGGTGTTTCATGCTTGACCGTTTATCATTCGGACGTGTGCTGTGGTTTCTGTTGTGGGTTTGTTATTTGTACAGTATCATTGTGGGTTTTCGGTGTGTTTATAATTGGTATTTTTTTTGTCAATTTGGACTTCCAGAATGCGGTACCTCAAATCTGACCCTGTCACTCCCCTTTTGCTGCACTTTGTGTGTCATTAATATTCATTATAATTTATCGTTATTTGTCCTGAGCAATTGACAAAGGCACACATGTGGTGTAACATGACTCAAATCCAAACAACGATGTATGGTGCACAGAAACAAAATATACTACGGCTCAGACCTGTTTTTACGATGCGTTTTACAGTAACAGCCCCATCTATCTAAATCTTACATTTCTGTTCCTCTTTTTTTTAAATTTCCTATTCAAACCATATTCATAAATAAACCAAAATCATAAAGAGCATTTGGCAGTATACAATTAGTGGCTCAATATACCCACAGCCAAATAATTAGATCAGCCCAAAACATTCAAGGTTAAAATGTATTACAAACAGACAGCAATCTGAAAATAAATTATGCACTATTACTGGAGGTAATTGCGACAGAACTCCACTATGTAAGCGAAGGTAGCTTTCATTTCTAGCTGTGTACTTTGATTATGGATAGTGCATAAGGAGGTCAATGATTCCTGCAGTTCTTTGAAACCCGCAGTACTCTGTAACTTGGTGAGATGGTTCATTGAACTTCTCTTGGTGCAAGTGCCCCTTCCCCTATCACAAATCAGCTCATTTGAAAATTGATTAATCTCATTGCACCAATAGTAGTAGCAGGGTCAGAGTACCGCCGCTATAAGAGAAGGGACTGATTCTCTGTGAGGTTGTCCCATATGCATATCACTGTTTCACTTTGCTCACTTTATGGGCCTCTTGAAGACACAGAAGATCTAGAGGTCACCTTTTCTCCACTGGTGTGTGTAATGTTTAAAAGAACCGGCACTAATTCTGACTTCCTTTGCACTAATCCTCAGTCAAAGAGAGGTCTGGTCACTTCGGTCCCTAGATGCGGATGTGCAGGTACTGGAGGGTGGACGCAGAGTGCCATCCAAGCATCCCAGCCTTCCTGGCATCCTTTTGATGGTCCTCTTCTTCAAGTACCTCACATTGGAAACCCCATTGATGGCAGTAACGGCGCCGAGAACATAAAATCAATACATTTTTAAACAATTGTCACAAAGCCTCATGAAAACCTAAGTGCTAGGAGGAAGCATATCACATCACAACCTGGCCGGCATCCTTTTGGTGCTCCTCTCTTCCCAGCTGTTCCCATAGGGGAATTCTCACTGGAATAAAGAGAATAAATTTACAACACTTGGCACAAAGGCTCCTGGGAACCTAAGTGCCAAGAGATGTAAAAAAACAGGCCAATTTTCCTTTTGGTCCTTGAAATTGAATTACCCATGCTGCTCAGCATGCTGTTATAATGCTGTTATAATGGGCCCTAATTTCCATTGCCATACACATGGCGATAAGGGTGGCAGCATTATGGTTGTTGCTCCTTTATCCTCCTCCTAACACCTGAAAAACTGGAGCATGCGGGATGTTGGAATGAGAAACATTGTCCTGCTTTGTTTTTGCTGAATTAAACTCTAAAAGACCCCAAAGACAGCAGAAGATAAGGACAATATAAGGTTTTTTTCTCCTCCTCTGAATTGTCCCCTGTGAATTGGATTTGTATCCTGATACAGGCACAATGACTTATTGAAAAATGCTTAGCACTTTTAGCAAGCCACAGGAGGTCATTGTCATTCTAAGACTCATGAAGAATTGAGGGCGAGAAATCCGTGGCCTTAACGCCACTCCATAGCACCATTAAATGGTGCTAAAATGGTGGCGGCCGCTCTTTCACCAGCTTGTCTTTAACTTTGCGCTACCGGTAACTGGCAGTGCCATCCCAAACAAAATGGCGGCATTGTAATGTAAATCAGCGTGCAACGCCAACTTTACTCCACGAACGCGAACTGCGACCCTAGCGCTGAATTCAGTGCTGTGTCCTAAGCACGCCAGGTTAAGTGTGTAGGGAGTGCTGCTGGACACTTGCAAGGGCTCAGATTGTAAATGAAAGCCTTTGAGAAGATGGAACATGCTGCAAATACTCAACAGGTGAGGCAACATCCATGGAGAGAAAAACAGAGTTCACGTCTCAGGTCGAGATGCTGCCTGACCAGCTGAGTATTTCCAACATTTTATGTTGTCATTTCACATTTACAGCATTCGCTTGCAGAGGGAAGAGGAAGACACAGAAGAAGAGAAACCAAAGAGGGAGAATCAGAAGAGGAGGAAGCAGAAGAGGAGGAAGCAGCCGGAAGGATGCATCCCAGACAACCCCTTTCTGGCCGGGATATCCGGGATGGAATCATCCACCTGCGGTCCCAGTGTCCACAACCTCAATTCCCCTTTCAACATTAGTCCCACACATTACCTTCCCTCTGTTACTGACCATCATAACATCCTCTTAGCCACAGTCCTGAAATAAAAGCCACCACAAAGCAAACTTTCCAAGCCACCTATATACGTCTATCCATCCAATGTGACATCAAGAAATCCACTCGTCACCCTTATGTGTTCCATTAGTGACTGGCTTGTGTGTGCCTTTGCCTATTCTACTGATGTCATGCAGTACTACCCCAGTGGCTGCAGCATGGCTTGTGGAAGGCTGCTGACTTTCAGTGGGAGACACTGCAAATGGCCTTGCTGGTCGACCTTGAGGAGCTGGTGGCTGGGAGTATGAAATCGAGTAACAATGGTTCTTCTTGTTCTTCTTCTCTCCTCTCCCTCTTCTTGGTCAACCACTGACTGGGCAAGCTGCATTTCTTGGGTGTGTGAAATGAGGAAGACACAAGGGTGGAGTTGTGGTGATGGGAGGGTGGGAAAATATGAGGTGCATGTGAGAAGGAGGATAACGTATGAGGATACCAGCATCTTGTATCCTTTCAACCCCACCACTGGCCAATGGCTCAGCCATGCCCCTGCCAAGAATGACCAGCACCATCTCTTCCAAGGGGGTGAGGTGAGGTTAGGACTGGGAGATGTGCCTCGTGATTGGTGCAGATTGTTGGTAGGTGAATGATTGGGGGTCGTGCATTGAGCTGTGTGTGAGGCTAGTGATGTAGATGTTAGGAGACGGCTTTTGAAGATGCATTCACAGAGCTTGACCAGTGGTCCGAGGTCATGAAGCTTCTTTGGGCACTGGAGCCAGGTGGTGGGGGGTGACACTGCTGGCAATGACGGCCTCAGTGATCTGGTCCCATATCGTACTTCCTGGAAGACCTGCAAGCCCCTGTGGGTAGAGGGCCTGTCTTGCAGTGTTCACCCCCTGCACAAAGTTGGAGTGCTGCATGTGAGACCCTGGGTGGCCCTTCCCTGGATTGCTGAGCCATTTGTGTTAGTGCTGAGGCATTTTTCACGTTGCTGTATATTACCATCCTCAGCCTTGTCTTCTTAGCACAAAGTCAATTCTGAATACTTCCTCCCTTATGTCAATAACCTGGTTGACTACATCCTTCACAAAACCTGGCATCTATAACAACACTGCAATGAATTATGGACCTTTCATGTCTTCCTACAGGGATCGAACAGGACAGTTATGTACTTCGTGGCTTTGCCCAAAAATGTAAGGCTTCTTTATGAATGATGCCCAAGTACCTGAAGTGTTAGGCCCCTGTGATTCCCTCCCTACAGAGTTGGTAGTTGGACGTGTCCAGTCCAAATTAGTTGAAAAACATGCCGAAGTCTTGAGGTGAGAGTTTTCTGTGTCGGAAATTTTATTGGATTGAAGATGTTCCAGGAATTTGGTTCTGGGCCCCATCAGTAGTTGGTTTGGAATCCCATTGTTTCTCATGCTGGCTTCTTTCCACACTCCCTGCAAACATTCCAGAATCAGCTCTTTGTTCTCACTGAGACTGCGAGAAGTCTCCATACAGCTGGGGGTTATCGGCATACATGTGGAACCTGATCTCACGTATCCAAGGGGTAGCATGTTGGTGAAGAAGAGGAGGGGACAAAGGATGGATCTTTGGGGAACTTCCAAGGTAACGGTGCAGGGGTTGGAAGAGAAGCAATTGGTGGAAGTTCTCTGGCTACCATCAGAAGAGTGGAACCATGCAATTACTGCAGACATGAATCTGTCACAAGTGCCTACAGTTCAGCACACATCCTAGATACCTCTATAGAACATAGACACATGCTTGTCTCTACACTGCTTTCCCTTCCAATGAACCTGACATGGAATCCTATAGTGGGTCTCAGGACAACCCAGCTCTGAAATTCCTCATGGCTACCACAGGTTGGTAGAAACCCCAGAGAAATGGCAAGAATTGCCATGAAATTACAGTCTTCAGCCTTTTACACTGTTTCTTTGGGGTTTCCAACAGGATACAGCTCTTACAAAAGCAAAATACTGCGGATGCTGGAAATCTGAAATAAAAACAGAAAATGCTGGAAATACTCAGCAGACCAGGCAGCATCTGTGGAGAGAGAAACAGAGTTAACGTTTCAAGTCGATGACCCTTTGTCAGAACTGGATACAACTCTTGCTCATCACCAAGCAATATACATCAGCTTCCACTGAACCCCAGGGCTCAAGTGCTCTGGGTCAACACAATAGAAAGGGAAAGTGTGGTCGTTTTTTTTACAAAATAACTTGGGTAATAATATGGCGGCGGTTGCTGTATACTACCATCCTTAGCCTTGTCCTCTTAGCACAAAGTCAATTCTGAATACTTCCTCCCTTATGTCAATAACCTGGTTGACTACATCCTTCACAAAACCTGGCATCTATAACAACACTGCAATGAATTATGGACCTTTCATCCTTGTGCAATAACTCTATTTTGAACTGCTATCAGTGCAATATCTTCAATAATCTGTGATATTCCCCATGTAAATAAATCTTAATATCACTGCTCATCTAATCGTGTGGTCTAATAATGCTGTGCACTTTGTGATACATAGAATACCACACAGTCAGCAGTGAGTTACAACACATTTTGCGGTTCAGATGATTTTACGAATCATCCAGACTTCACTCTCGTGGTTTATGATTTCAACTTAGCCCTTGATGTGTTATTGCCTTTTTAATGCACTGCAGACTGTCTCTTGTGTTGTATGTATTATGTATCCATTACTGTTATTGGCATAATCCTTGCCACTCACATTTCAGAGAAGAAAAGATTAGGGATAATGTCACGAATAACGACATCCGTGATGGTGACTGTGGTGCACTATTCCTTCTTGTCCTCCTTGACCTCTTCGTAGTGTTCTGATATGGTTGGCCAAGCCCTGCTCCTCCATCACCACTCCTCCACTGCTCAGCTCTGTGGGACAGACCTTGTGTGGTTACACTCCCATCTGTCCAATCACAGCCAGTTCAACTCTCGCAATAGCTTTGCTTCCTGCCCCTGCACCTTCACCTCTGGAGTACATCAAGGATCTATCCTCTTCCCTGTCTCCACGCTGCCCATGGGAGACACTGTCCGCAGGCATAGCTTCCATAGATAGCCTGACGATACCCATCCGCTACATCCCTACCGCCTCACTCAAACCTTCAAACACCTCTGCCTGTCTGAAATTAAGTCATCAATGAGTCCAAACTTCCTCCAATCAGAAAGATCAAAGCCATAATTTTGGGCCCCATAAACTCTGCTCACTTGCCACTAATGCCATTCTCCCTTCAATCACCCAGCCTGGACCAGACCAATGAAACCTTGACACCCTGCTTGACCCAAAGCTAAGCTTCAAATGCCACATCCTATCCATCATCAAGAGTTCTTTTTTCTACCTCTAAAACATTACCGGCCTCTGCCCCTACCTCAAACTGTCACCAATACCCTTATTCACATTTCTGGCACCTTTAGACTTGATTTCGCCAATGCCCTCCTTACCAGCCTCCCATTTTCCACCCTCCACAAACTCCAACGTGTCCAAATCTCAGCCATCCATATCCTACCCTGCAGTAAGGCCCCTCACACATTATCCCCTGTTTTGGCAACCTGTTTTGACTCCTGATGCCCCAAGTGCCTCAAATCTAAAACTCTTAGAGGGAGAAATTCATTATAGCCCAGGAATGGGCAGTAACATTTGACAAGTTTGAGAATTTGCACCAGATGCTAATGCTTCAGACAGCATGCAAAATTCAGTCTCATTGCACAAGGAAAGGATTGGAGCGCTAAATCAAGCACTAATGGCCAAGCTCAGTGCCGTTAAACTCGAAGCACTGACCAATATCAGGTGCAGTCTACTCACAAGTCATCATTGCCACAGGCTCTTTTCAGTTCTTAAAGGGGAGGTTCATTGATGCTGCAGAACCTCATTCTCATCATTGCTGGCTGTGCAGCCATCTCAGCCAGCAGCAGCAGGTCAAGGAGAAGGAGCCGGATGGCTCAAGCAGGCTTAATGATGGCAGATCCACGCCCCAAGGAGAGAGCCCACAGATTCTGTGCCCATGCATTGGAGGCGTTGCTGTTCGCAGTGGAAAGACGGAGGGTGGTGCTCTACCCGGCAAGGGGCAGGAGGCCCTCACCGCAAGTCTTCCGCACCATTGGGGGGAAGTAGCCCAGCATGTCTCGGGCAGCACTGTGGTCCCCAGGACCCACACACAGTGCAGGAAGAAATTTAATGACCTCATTCGGGTGGTCAAGGTGAGTCAATGCTTCAACAAATGCTACATACCATCATCTGAACCACAGTCTGCACACAGTGCCCAAAGCACCACACCCCCATCACTCACCCACCAACAATCTCTACCTACCAACACTCACACCCACATCTCACACCTCGCACACAATGACAGCTATTCATCTATGGCGGGCACAACACCCAAACACATTGCTCCACACTCACTCACACACTTTCCTTTCTCTTGCAGGCCAAGGTGGATCACAACAGGAGGGAGCAGGAGCGCACAGGTCGGGGGCAAGCCAACACCCAACCACTGTCTGTGCTGGAGAATCGAGTGCTGCAAATCATTGGGTGCCAGGTGGTGGGCGTCGTGACCAACAGCGACATTGACCCGCTTGGGGACAACAACGATATGTTTATCCCTACTGCTTCTTCTCACATCCCAATTCCCCCTCTTTTCCCACTTTCCAGCTAATTATGCTGTATGCATGCCTTTCTCCCTTCCTCCCCTCACCTTAATGCAAATCTTGTGCCTTTATGCTTTCAGATAATAAGCAAGCACCTGAGCAGCCTGTCCCTGAGGGTACTGTAGAGAGCAAGGCGGAAGAAGAGGGCGAGGAAGAACACACCACGTCACTGCATCTCTCACCCGCAGACACCAGCTCAGATACTGGCACTACGCGTTCTTTTGAGGCTAGTATAGTAGCGGGATCAGCACAGGGTGATGCACCGGGGGCGAGCAGGCTGCAGCAAGGCCAGGGGGAGAGGGTAGATCGGGAGTCAGCTCCCTGGAGAGCGAGTTCTGCTGCACAGGACTCAGATGAGGACCTTGATGGGGAGGCCTTTAGGAGAAGGGTGATGGGCATGCACATGGAGATGATAGGTGCAATGGCAAGGGAACCTGAGAACCTCTCTGCAATGGTAAGGAACATGGAGGAGTCCACCTCCAACATTGCACGAGGCTCTGTGCACACCATGGAGCCCATGATTTCCATTCTGCAAAGGATGGTAGACTCCCAGAGAGACCGTGGCGACGTGTGATGGTCGATCTGGCAGCTTCCATTGCAAAACAGGCGGAAGCAACGCAACGTCTCAGTGCTGTAATGCAGTCTATCCTTGGTGGCATCCAATCTCAGACTGCTCTCATGCAGTCTCAGCTTGATGCCACGCAAGCTCTGACTGCTGCCATCGTGGCTGGGTCTACCACCATCGACTGGGGCTTTCACGGTGTCACAGCAGGCCAGCAATCTGTGCTGCAACAGATTACTAGGGATGCTGAGGTGCTGCCCCGGGGGAGTGGCAGTGGGTCAGTGGAGCAGGAAAGTGCTGTCCTCTCTCAGGATGACAGCATTCCCGCTCCCACCACTGCCACTCCACCATTGTCCTTGTTGCTGCCTGTCATCCAGCCAGCCCAGACTGCTGCCTATGCTGAGGTGGTGCAGTCTACAGCCGGGCCTTCCAGGCCTAGAACTGGTCGAGGGCATCCTGCAAGGCCATCTGAAGTCTCCCACATGGACACTCTGCAGCCTTCCACCAGACCTGCTGCAGTACTGGGCCAACACTTCGTAGGAGCACTAGAGTAGGCAAAGGCACAGTAATGAGAGGCACTAAGGGATTGCACAGGGGTGAATAGGTAATAATGTTGCTGTAAGTATGTGTTCACTGATTATTGATAAATTTATTAATTGATTTTGTGGTGTCTCTTATTTCAGCTTTGCGCTGTGATATGGCCTGTGACAGGGATGGAATGATGAGGATGTGGTGAATAACAGGGATCTGGGGTTTAATTTATTGGAACCGCAGCCTGATGAGGAGGTCACGGACCGCCCTTCTGGAAGGCCGATTGAGTGACTGCCTCCTCCCTCACTCCTGTTCCTCCTCCCTCGCTCCTGTTCCTTCTCCTCCTCCTCCTCCTCATCTTACTCTACCTCCTCATCCTCCTCCTCCTCCTCCCCCTCTTCCTCCTCCTGAGGTGGTCACGCAATCCCTGATAGCAAGGGCTGGGCCCTCATGATAGCCAAGTTGTGGAGCATGCAGCAGACCACCACGAAATGGGACACCTGCTCAGCCGAGTACTGGAGGGCTCCTCCCGAGCTGTCAAGGCAGGGTGCTTGAACACCTCGATGGTCTGCTCGATGATGTTCCTGGTGGCAGCATGGCTCTCATTATATGAGTGCTGGGCAGGAGTGTTGAGGTTGCGGAGGGGAGTCATGAGCCAGGTGGAGAGCAGATAGCCCTTGTCTCCGACCAGCCAGCCGTGAGCTTGACGTGATGGCTGGAAGAGTGCTGGCACAGGATGGCGCAGGATGAAGGCATCGTGGTTGCTGCCAGGATAGTGGGCATTCACAATGAGAATTCGCTGTGTGCGGTCGCACACCAACTGCACATTAAGTGTATGGTAGCCTTTGTGGTTATGGAAGATCTCAGGATTGTTATGCGGTGCCCGCAAAGCCACGTGGGTGCAGTCAATGGCTCCCTGCACCATGGGGAATCCCGCTATCCTGGCAAAGCCACATGCACATTCGTCCTGCTTCTCTCTGGTGATGGGAAAGGAAATGTAGTCCCATCTCCTACTGTAGAGAGCCTCTGTGACCTCCCGGATGCAGCGATAAACAGTGAACTGCGAGATGCTAGCTATATCTCCTGTTGCAGACTGGAAGGATCCACTGGTGAAAAAATTGAGGGCGACAGTGACCTTGACTGGCACTGAGAGAGCCATGGCCGCCCTAATCTGAGGCTCGAGATGTCATTGGAGGAGGTGGCAGAATTCTGTGACGACCTCCTTGCTGAAGCAGAACCTTCAAATGCACTGCTCCTCGCTTAATTGGAGGTAGGGGAAGTGCACTCGGAATACCCTGGGAGATCCATGTATCTTAATGTTGTGTCCTTCAATAATCAGACAAAAGACTGCAGGGAACGATCAACAGGTGTTTACTGAATGAGGGTTACTCTAGAACTAACTATACAGATCACTACTCAGGGTTTATATACAGGTGCGGTCACTGCCGGTACTACAGTATGCAGGAGCTGTAAAAAGTAGTTCTCCCCTTAAAGGTACATACATTACAATTCCTCCCCTTTTAGATTAACAGTACCATAACACTCATTTAACAATTAAATATCAAACTAATTACAATTAACACTTTTAACATGCAACATTAGCTGAAAATAGTCTATTTATAAATTCAGTCTTTGGGGAGGCTTCCTGATCTTTTCTGGATAGCGCCTTTCCCGAGTGTCTTGCTCTTGGTGCGGAGGCGATTCTGGCCCCCTGTCGTCGGTTGGTTCATCAGCTTCCGATGCTACTGTTTCTGAGGTAGATGCGACCTGTACGTCGGGTTCCTCACCAGGTACGTATGGCCGAGACATGGGGTTGACTCGTTCCTGTGACTCTAGGATCTGGTCAGCATGGCGTCTCACAATGTTCTCCCCAACATCCACTGTGTACATTAGTGACCCCTGCCGTGTGCATATCGTTCCTGGTTGCCATTCCTCTGTTCGGTAGTCGTGGGCCAAGACTGGTTGCCCTACATTGAAGCTCCTTGTCAGCTTCTCATTGATGTGCTGGAATTGCTTACTCTCAACATCTCTTCGTACATTTGGTCTGAGCAAATCCAGACGAGATCTCAACCTTCAGTTAAAGAACATCATGGCCGGGGCCTGGTTGGTGAACATAAGAACATAAGAACATAAGAAATAGGAGCAGGAGTAGGCCAATCGGCCCCTCGAGCCTGCTCCGCCATTCAATAAGATCATGGCTGATTTGATCCTAACCGCCAATCCACTATCACAGAACCATCTCCTGAATCTAACAGAATTAGACACACGAAATAGGAGCAGGATCAGGCTACACGGCCCCTGGGCCCGCTCCGCTACCCACAGGGCCATGACCGATCCAAACCTAGACTCATGTCCAAATTCCTGCCCGCTCCCCTTAACCCTTAATTCCCTTTACTTCTAGGAAACTGTCTATTTCTGTTTTAAATTTATGTAATGATGTAGCTTCTACAGCTTTTTGGGGCAGCATATTCCATGGACCTACCACCCTCTGAGTGAAGTAGTTCCTCCTCATCTCAGTTTTGAAAGAGCAGCCCCTTATTCTAAGACTATGCCCCCTAGTTCTAGTTTCACCCATCATCGGGAACATCTTCCCCGCATCCACCCGATCCAACCCCTTCACAATCTTATATGTTTCAATAAGATCGCCTCTCATTCTTCTGAACTCCAATGAGTAGAGTCCCAATCTACTCAACCTCTCCTCATATGTCCATCCCCTCATCCCCGGGATTAACCGAGTGAACCTTCTTTGTACTGACTCGAGAGCAAGTATGTCCTTTCTTAAGTATGGACACCAAAACCGTACGCAGTATTCCAGGTGCGGTCTCACCAATACCTTGTACAACTGAAGCAATACCTCCCTATTTTTATATTCTATCCCCCTAGCAATGAAAGCCAACATTCCATTGGCCTTCTTAATCACTTGCTGCACCTGCATACTAACCTTTTGAGTTTCGTGCACCAGGACCCCCAGATCCCTTAGTACTTCAGTACTTTCCAGTTTCTTGCCATTAAGATAATAACTTGCTCTATGATTTTTCCTGCCAAAGTGCATAACCTCACACTTTCCAGTATTGTATTCCATCTGCCAAATCTCTGCCCACTTACTTAGCCTGTTGATGTCCCCTTGCAGGTTTTTTATGTCCTCCTCACTCACTACTTTCCCTCCCATCTTAGTATCATCTGCAAACTTTGATATGTTACACTCGGTCCCCTCCTCCAAATCGTTAATATAGATTGTTAAGAGTTGGGTACCCAGCACTGACCCCTGCGGAACACCACTAGTTACTGATTGCCAGTCTGAGAATGAACCATTTATCCCAACTCTCTGCCTTCTGTTAGATAGCCAATCCTCTATCCATGCCAGAATATTACCCCCAATCCCGTGATTTTTTATCTTAAGCAATAATCTTTTGTGTGGCACCTTGTCAAATGCCTTTTGGAAGTCTAAATACACTACGTCCACTGGTTCTCCTTTATCCACCCTATACGTTACTTCCTCAAAGAACTCCAGCAAATTTGTCAAACATGACTTCCCCTTCATAAAACCATGCTGACTTTGTCCTATTAAATTATGATTATCCAAATGTCCTGTTACTGTCTCCTTAATAATGGACTCCAAAATTTTACCTACCACAGATGTTAGGCTAACCGGTCTATAGTTTCCAGCCTTCTGTCTACTGCCCTTTTTAAATAAGCGTGTTACATTAGCAGTTTTCCAGTCTGCCGGGACCTTTGCCGAGTCCAGGGAGTTTTGGAAAATTATTACCAATGCATCCAAAAACCCTACCGCCACTTCCCTCAAGACCCTAGGTTGTAAGCCATCAGGTCCAGGTGATTTATCCGCCTTGAGTCCCATTATTTTACAGAGTACCACTTCCTTAGTGATTTTGATTGTGTTTAGCTCCTCCCCCCTTTTAGCCCCCTGTTTGTCCAGTGTTGGGATATTCTTAGTTTCTTCTACTGTAAAGACTGATGTAAAATATTCATTCAGTGTTTTTGCCATCTCCATATTTCCCACCATTAATTTCCCGGTCTCATCCTCTAAGGGACCAACATTTACTTTAGCCACCCTTTTTCTTTTTATATAACTATAAAAACTCTTACTATCTGTTTTTATATTTTTTGCTAATCTATCTTCCCTTTCTTAATCAATCTTTTTGTTATTTTTTGCTGTCTTTTAAAGTTTTCCCAATCCTCTATCCTCCCATTAGATTTGGCTACCTTATATGCCCTTGTTTTTAGTCAAATACTATCCTTAATTTCTTTACATAGCCACGGATGGCTGTCTTTTCTTTTACACCCTTTTCTTCTCAGTGGAATATATTTTTTTTGGAAGTTGTAAAATAACTCCTTAAATGTACACCACTGATCATGTATCGTCTTACCCTTTAATCTATTTTCCCAATCCACTCTACTCAATTCCACTCTCATACCTTCATAGTCTCCGTTATTCAAGCTTAGCACACTTGTTTGAGATCCAACCTTCTCACCCTCTAATTGAATATGGAATTCAACCATGTTATGGTCACTCATTCCAAGGGGATCCTTTACTAGGACATTTTTAATTAATCCCATCTCGTTACACAGGACCAGATCTAAGGTTGCTTGCCCCCTGGTCGGTTCAGTTACACACTGCTCAAGAAACCCATCCCTAATACACTCAATGAACTCATCCTCAAGGCAGCCCTGCCCAATTTGATTTGTCCAATTAATATGATAGTTAAAATCCCCCATAATTATAGATGTTCCCTTATTACAAGCCTCAACTATTTCCTGATTGATACTCCGTCCAACAGAGTTGCCACTGTTTGGAGGCCTATAGACTACGCCCACTAGTGTTTTTTTCCCCTTATTATTCCTTACCTCCACCCAAACTGTTTCATTATCCTGATCTTTTGACCCAATATCATTTCTCTGTATTACAGTGATTCCTTCCTTTATTAACATAGCCACCCCACCTCCCCTTCCTGCCTGTCCTTCCTGATCGTTAAATAACCTGGTATGTTTAATTCCCAGGCATGTGTCACATTTCTGTAGGCTAACAGGAAATTGTCCACCTTATGCTGCAGTGGAATGTCGACATCGCACATGGCCTTTACTGCTTTTTTAAAGGTTTGTACGAACCTCTCAGCCAATCCATTTGTGGCTGGATGATACTGGGCGGATGTGTAATGCCTTACCCCATTCCTTTTCATAAATCTTCGAAACTCTTCGGACACAAACTGTGGTCCGTTATTGTTGTGTATGTACCTTTAAGGGAATAACTGGTCTCAGACTGCAGTACCGGCAGTGACCACCCCTGTATAAAAGGCCCTAGCAGGCTTCTGTAGTTTCAGTTTCCAGGTTGTCTCCATTCAGTAAAGACTTGCTTTAATCAACTCCTGCAGTCCGTGTCTCAATTATACACGGACATAATACTGGCGATGAGTAAGAAATGAACTTACCTGCAACTCGGCAGCACCTCAGGCGACGTTATTGAAGGTCGAAGCCAAAAGAAATTTAAAAAAAAAAAATAATCCAAAGAAACTCGAGAAACGGGCGTCGACCGTGGGCAACCGCCCTCCAAATCATCGAATTAAAAAGTGCAGGAGAGACTGTCGAGAGCCAGGCTTGGTCTCCAGTCTGTGGTTTCCCAGCTAATCGGGCTGGTGGCAGGTAGTGCACTGATCCTTCCTGGGCTGCAGCGGTCCAGAGCTCGATCGGGTGGCTCTGCAACGGGGCCGGGCAGCGAGTCGGGAAGCAAAGAGAGAGAGAGGGTGGAGCACACAGGGCGCAGCCGGTGCTTCACAGCCGGGCAGCGTTCAGACCTAAGAAGAGGGAGGGAAGTGTCCCAGAGGGTCCACTCCATGACGGGAATGGTTCTTCAATTAACGGAGCAAATATTGAAGCGCGATAGAAAAATAAAAATACCGCAGAGAGCGGCGTTGGCAGCAGCGATCGGGGAGGCGCGAATACCATAGGGCATCGCCATTACAGGATAGTAAAATAAATATAATCACCAGCAACAGCGTTGGCAGCAGCGGCAGTGGCGGGAAAGCGCGGGCGGCGCCATCTTAACTCGGCGGGGAAGAAGGAAAAGCACGGGAGGTGCCATTGTGATCCATCGGGGACGAAGGCAAAGCGTGGGAGGCGCCATCTTAGATTATCAAGATGCCAAAGACTGGCGATATCACTGCCTTCGATAATGCAATAGAAGACTGGACCACGTATGTGGAAAGAATCGAGGTATATTGCGAGGCAAACGAAATAGCCGACGAGAAAAAGGCATCGGTATTGCTAAATTTAATGGGCACAAGAACGTACGGCCTATTGCGGGACCGGATTACTCCAGCCAAACCGAAGGCGAAGAATTTTAACGAAGTTGTTGCTATCCTACAGGAACACCTAAATCCTACACCGCTGCTGATAGCAGAAAGATTTAAATTCCACAGGAGGAATCAGCATAAAAATGAGAGCAATGCTGATTACCTTACGGAACTACGCAAGCTATCAAAGCACTGCCAGTTCGGAGTAGGGCTGGCAGATACCTTACGGGACAAATTTGTCTGTGGACTCCTGAGCGAAGGAACCCAGAAGAGGTTACTCTCAGAGAAAGAGCTGACGCTAGATAAGGCTTTCAGCGTGGCAGTATCGTACGAAGCAGCAGCAAGGGGAGCTGTGGAAATACAACAAAAGCCACAGGAATACGGCACCCACGAAATGACATGGGGATTTGCAAAATGTTTTCGCTGCGGCAGAACAAACCATGACCAGAAGGACTGCTGGTCCAAGGACAAAATATGCAGGCAATGCGGAAAGATGGGACACATTGCACGAGTTTGCAGGTCTGGGAAGAAGACCAACGACAACAAAAAGGCTACTAAGGAACCGTACAGGAAAGTACAAAAGATGATGGACAGTAGTTCCGAAGACCAGATGAGCGATAGTGAATCCGGGAACAAGAGACTAAGCAGTCTCAAACTTAACAACTTAATCGCAAAAGAGGATCACCGAACCATTTGGGTCACCCTCACGATAGCAGGGTCCCAAGTCAAAATGGAATTGGATACAGGATCAGCTCTAACCGTCATGAATCGACGAGACTACGAGCGGCTATTCTCACACATACCCTTGAGAGAGACATCCATTGTCTTGAGGACGTATACGGGGCAAAAAGTAGACCCCAGAGGAAAAATAAGGGTGCCTGTCGAATACAATGGCAAGAAAATACGGAAATTGTATCTCTACATTCTGCAAGATGGTGGACCACCGTTATTGGGACGTGAATGGATCAGAAAGATAAGTTTAGACTGGCACTCCATTCAGGCACTGACGGTGGCTGGTAAAAAGGATGATGACATCACTCCTGGACGATTGTCAACAATCTTAGCTGACGCCAAAGAGGTATTTCAACAAGAACTGGGCACTCTTAAGGCGTAACCGCCTCGATAAAAATAGAGGAGAATGCAATTCCCAAGTTTTTCAAAGCAAGACCGGTACCATATGCAATTCGCCCAGCCGTCGAGGCAGAGCTGGAGAATCTGGATAAGACTGGCGTGTGATGCGTCTCCCTACGGTGTTGGTGTGGTACTGTCACATAAATTCCTTGATGGTTCAGAGAGGCTGATAGCTTTTGCGTCACGCTCGTTAACTTCAGCCGAGCGTAACTACGCCCAGATTGACAGAGAGGCCCTCAGCCTGGTGTGGGGGGTGAAGAAGTTCAATCACTACCTGCACGGTCAGAAATTTACTCTACTAACTGATCATCAACCTCTCGTCTCCATTTTCAACCCTCAGAAGGGCGTACCGATAATGACGGCACAACGGCTACAGAGGTGGTCCCTTTTCCTAGGGGCTCACCAATATGACATCGAGTACAAAGGAACTAAACAGCATGGGAATGCTGATGGATTGTCGTGCCTACCATTGCCGACGGTGGAAGAAGAACTGGCAGTGGATCCAGTGGAGTTATTCCACTCGACTATAGTCAAATGTCTTCCTGTGACGAATGCAAACATAGAAAAGGAGACACGAAATGACCCGACACTCTCCTGGGTCTATGATTTAATGGTGAAGGGATGGCCAGCACATGGCGAACCACTGCTGCCAGCATTCTCGCCGAGAAGAGAACAGCTGTCAGTGTGCAGAGGAACCTTGATGTGTGGATCCAGAGTAGTAATTCCACCCAAATTGAAGGATAGAGTGCTCAATGAGCTTCATGAGGGTCATCTGGGAGGGGTAAAAATGAAGAACTTAGCCAGAGCGTTTGTGTGGTGGCCGGGAATCGATAGAGAAATCGAAGAGATGACCAAGAGCTGTACAGGATGCCAGAAGGTCCAAAACGCCCCACCACAAGCCCCTATACATCCATGGGAGTGGCCCTCATCTCCATGGCAAAGGGTGCACATTGATTTTGCTGGTCCCTTTATGGACTCGATGTTTTTAATTGCGGTGGATGCACATTCAAAGTGGCCAGAGGTAATAAAAATGTCCTCAACCACCACAGAAAAAACTATCACAGTCTTACGAACCATATTCGCCAGGAATGGGCTGCCTGAACAGATTTGCTCTGACAATGGACCACAGTTTGTGTCTGAAGAGTTCCGGAGGTTCTTAAAGAACAATGGTGGTAAGCATTACACATCCGCCCCATATCATCCAGCCACTAATGGATTGGCCGAGAGGTTTGTTCAAACATTCAAGAAGGCTATCAAGGCAATGTGTAATGAAGATATACCCCTACAACACAAGGTGGATAACTTCTTGTTTGCCTACCGGAATGCGACACATGCGGTTACCAACCAAACTCCAGCCATGATGTTCTTCAATCGAAGACTACGATGCCGCTTGGATTTGGTTAAGCCAAACATCAGAAGAGATGTGGAGAACAGCCAGTTTCAGAATATGAATGAAAGGCCGACCAGGAGTTTTAAAATAGGTCAACCAGTTTTGGCCCGGGACTACCGCACAGAGAAATGGCAGCCAGGAACAATCTGTACACGGCAAGGACCTCTAATGTATACCGTGGACGTTGGAGAGAGCATTGTAAGATGCCATGCTGACCAGATTCTAGAGTCACTGCAAAACGTCAACTCCACACCATGATCTGATACACCTGGCGATGAAACCGAAGTACCAATTGCATCTACCGCAGAATCGGTGATATTGGAAGCAGACGAACCAAACAATAACATTGATCCTGACTCAACCTTGCCAGAAGAACCTGATATCCCAAAGAGGCGTTATCCAGACAGAATCAGGAAGCCTCCTCAAAGACTGAACTTATAATTGCTTAACTTCAACCAATGTATCTAGCAACTGTAATTGTAATTAGTTATTATTTAGTTGTTAAATGAATGTTATGTACTGTTTATCTAAAAGGGGAGGAATTGTTGTGTATGTACCTTTAAGGGAATAACTGGTCTCAGACTGCAGTACCGGCAGTGACCACCCCTGTATAAAAGGCCCTAGCAGGCTTCTGTAGTTTCAGTGTCCAGGTTGTCTCCATTCAGTAAAGACTTGTTATAATCAACTCCTGCAGTCCGTGTCTCAATTATACACGGACATAATAGTTATCAGAGCAAATCTGCTCTGGCAAGTCGTTCCTGGCAAAAATGGTCCGTAGGACTGCAATAGTTTTCTCCGTGGTGGTGGAGGACATTTTGATCACCTCAGGCCATTTCGAGTGCGCATCCACGGCTATTAAAAACATTGAGTCCATGAATGGACCAGCAAAATCAATATGCACCCGTTGCCATGGAGATGAGGGCCACTCCCATGGGTGTAGAGGGGCATGTGGTGGAGCATTTTGGACCTTCTGGCATCCTGAGCAGCTCTTTGTCAGGTCCTCAATTTGCTGATCGATCCCCGGCCACCACACATAAGCCCTAGCAAGGCTTTTCATTTTCACCCCTCCCAGATGACCTTCGTGAAGCTCATTGAGCACTCTCTCCCTTAAATTGGGTGGAATTACCACTCGGGATCCACACATCAAGGTCCCCTGGCATACTGACAGCTGTTCTCTTCTGGATGAGAATGCTGGCAACAGTAAGTCGCCATGTGCTGGCCATCCCTTCACCATCAAATCATATACCCGAGACAGCGTCGGGTCATTTCTGTGATCTGTGATTTCGGGTCTCCTTCTCTATACCAGCGTTAGTTACTGGCAAGCATTCAATTATAGTCGAATGAAATATTTTGACAGGATCCACTGCTGGTGCTTCCTCCGCAGTAGGCAGTGGCAGGCGTGATAGTCCATCAGCGTTTCCATGCTGTTTCGTGCCCTTATACTTGATTTCATATTGGTGCGCCCCTAGAAAAAGGAACCATCTTTGTAGCCGTTGCGCAGTCATCACCGGAACGCCCTTCTTTGGATTAAAGATGGAGACAAGTGGTTGGTGGTCAGTCAGCAAGGTGAACTTCTGCCCGTGCAGATAGTGATTGAACTTTTTCACTCCCCACACTAGGCTGAGGGCCTCCCTGTCAATCTGGGCGTAGTTACGCTCGGCTGAGGTTAGTGACCGAGACGCAAAGGCTACTGGCTTCTCCGAGCCGTCCGGGAATTTGTGCGACAGCACCGCTCCAATGCCATAGGGTGATGCATCACACGCCAACCGAATTGATAGTGCTGGGTTGAAATGAGCCAACACCTCTTTTGATGTGATCAATGCTTTGCTCTTCTGGAAAGCTCATTTACATTCGTCACTCCACTTCCATGGTACCCCCGTTTGCAGTAGGGTGTTCAGTGGGTGTAGTACGGTAGACAAATTCGGCAAGAACTTATGGTAGTAGTTCACCAGCCCGAGGAACGACCTCAGTTGTGACACATTATCCGGTGCTGGAGCCTTGACTACTGCCTCAATCTTTTCAGGGGACTTATGTAACCCCTCTTTATCAATAACGTGGCCACAATACGAGATCTGCTTCTGGAAAAACTCGCATTTGTGGCGATTAGCTCGGAGCCCATATTCCTTCAATCTAGTCAGCACCTGCTCCAGGTTGGCGAGGTGATCACTGTCATTTTCGCCCGTGACCAGGATGTCGTCCAATAACACTGGGTCCCTGGAATCCCTTGCAGGACTTGTTCCATTGCCCTTTGCCAAATAGCCAGAGCTGATGCTACCCCGAACACCAGCTGGTTGTATTGGTAGAGACCTTTATGAGTGTTGATCGTGAGGTAATGTTTCGAGGCTTCTTCTACCTCCATTTGCAGGTACGCCTGGGCCAGATTAATCTTAGTGAAGCGTTTCCCTCCAGATAGCGAGGCAAAAATATCTTCAATCCGCGGAAGTGGATATTGTACAGTGTGAAGGACTGGATTCACTGTCACCTTAAAGTCCCCACAGATGCGAACCTTCTTTGGTTCCCCAGGCATATTATTCAACGACCTCTTCATTACAGGAACGATGGGTGTAGCCCACTCGCTCCAGTCCACTTTGGACAGTACTCCTGAACGTTCCAAACCTTCCAGCTCTGCTTCGACGGCTGGGCGGATCGCATAAGGTACCAGTCTGGCCTTAAAAAACTTTGGCCTTGCATTTTTCTCTATTTTGATCATCGCTGTTATGCCTTTTAGTGTTCCAAGTCCCTGCTGGAACACTTCTTGTGTGTCAGTTAGCATTTTTGACAGTCGTCCAGGTGTGACATCATTATCCTTTTTGGCATCTACAGTCAGTGCTTGTATGGAATGCCAATCTAGCTGTATCTTCCAGATCCATTCACATCCTAGTAGTGGTGGTCCTCCATCTGGCAATACATATAGGTCCATTTTTGGTGTTTCCTTGCCATTATATATAACATTCACCCTTATTTTTCCTTTGGTGTAGACTTTTTGCCCCGTGTACATCTTCAAGACAATCTTTGTATCTCTCAAGGGTATATGTGAGAATAGCCGCTTGTAGTCCCTTCGGTTTATGACTGTTAGGGCTGATCCTGTGTGCAATTCCATTTTCACTTGGACTCCTGCTATCTTGAGCGTGACCCAGATAGTTTGGTGATCCACCGTTTTGATTACATTATGTAGTTTCAGACAACCCAGCTCCTTGCTTCCGGAGTCTGTATCACTTTTCTGTTCGTCTGAACTACTCTCCGTCACCTTATGTACCTTCTTGTACATTTCCTGTGGAGATTTCTTGCTGCTGGTTTTCTTTCCCGACCTGCAGACTCTTGCTATGTGTCCTACTTTTCCACACTGTCTGCACACTTTGTCCTTGAACCAGCAATCATTATGGTCGTGTGTTGTTCTGCCGCAGCGATAGCACTTCACTGTTCCGTATGACATTTCATTTGTGCCATATTCTTGCGGTCTCCGTTGTATCTCTGCAGCGCCCTGTGCGGCTGCTTCATGTGATACTGCAATGCTGAAAGCCTTGTCCAGCGTAAGATCCTTTTCTGATAGAAGCCGTTCCTGGGTTCCTTCACTTTGAAGCCCACACACAAACTTGTCCCTTAAAGTATCTGCTAGTCCCATTCCAAACTGGCTGTGTTTCGATAGCTTGCGCAGTTCCGTTAAATACTCAGCATTACTTTCATCTTTATGCTGGTTCCTTTTGTGAAACTTAAATCTTTCTGCTATCAGCAGCGGTGTGGGGTTAAGTGGTCCTGTAGGATTGACACTATGTTTTCAAAACCCTTTTCTACTGGCTTCTCTGGGGTTACTAGGTTTTGTAGTAAGCCATACGTTTTTGCACCCATTGAATTCAACAATACCAGCGCTTTCTTGTCATCTGGCACTTCATTCGCCTTGCAGTATACTTCTATGCGTTCGACATATGTCGTCCAATCTTCGACTTCATTGTCGAACGCTGTGATACTGCCACGCTTCGGCATTTTTGGGTGTGGTTAGACTGGCTTAAAATGGCATCTCCCGCGCTTTCCTTTCTTCCCCGCTGCGGCTTAAAATGACATCTCCCGCGCTGCTGCCAACGCCGCTCTCTGCGGTCCTCGTGGCAATGGCAGTGCCTCGTGTTTTCCTGCATGCCTCTCTCCTCCGTTGACACTGCTCGGCCCTTGAACACCGGCTGCGCTCTGCTCTCTCTCGCCTCTCTCTCCGTTGACGCTGCTCAGCCCTTGAACACCGGCTGCGCTCTGCTCTCTCTTGTCTCTCTCCCCGTTGATGCCGCTCGGTCCTGAACACTGGCTGTGCCCTGTGCGCTCTGCCCTCTCTCTCTCCCCCGTCGACGCTGCTCGGCCTTTTTCTGTGCCGCTCGGTCGGCTCTAGCCGCCGCTGTCCGGGAAGGGTCTGTGCAGTACCTGTTGCCAACCCGTTTTGCTGGACCACCGTGACTGGAAAGCCAAGCCTGGCTCTTGACAGCCTCCCCTGCGATGCTCAAATCTCCGCTGGATGACTGGGCGGTTGCCCGTGGTCGACGCCCATGCTTCTGGACTCGACCTCCTTCCACTGTTCTCCAGGAGCGAATCCCTGGGAGGTGATGCAGAGTTGCAGGTAGGTTCGAATCTGCATCGTCGCCAATGTTAGATCCGTGTATCTTAATGTTGTGTCCTTCAATAATCAGATAAAAGACTGCAGGGAACGATCAACAGGTGTTTACAGAATGAGGGTTACTCTAGAACTAACTGTACAGATCACTACTCAGGGTTTATATACAGGTGTGGTCACTGCCGGTACTACAGTATACAGGAGCTGTAAAAAGTAGTTCTCCCCTTAAAGGTACATACATTACAGGTAAGGCCTCTTGTTGCGAGCCCTCATGGCCCTTCTCCTCCCTCTGGCCACATGTTCCAATCTTTCTCGCTGCCTCCGCTCCCTCCACCATCGATCCTGGAGGGCGAGGTCGACTGCCAGTGCAGCCTCCATTAATGTAATGAAGTGCAGCACTTTGATATGTTGTGAGAATAAATGTAACTAATTTTTAGCAGCCACAACACTCCTGATACTAAACAACCTTTAAAGGACTGAATTAAACAGTTGCACAATGTCAAACTGACAAGGAAGCAGTGAAACAGCACTAACATGACAGCCACAGCCCATTACTGAGGATCCCTTTCAATACTGCCCTGGAGCCGGCATCTGTCTGCTTGATGCCTCCTCACCCTGTCGCTGTTGGGGCAAGGCGCTAAGGCAGGGGGCGACAATGAATTTTGCAGATCGGGCACCCAGTGAGCGTCGTATGCTCTCTGACGTCATGATCCGCCTGGCGTTGAAGTCCCCGGCGGTAACTGTTAGTGGCAGCGCTATGGGGGGCCGGATTTGCCATGCGTTGCTTGATTCGCCTCGCCCCGACGCTACTGCATTAGTGCCCCATTAGCATCCCTGCCAGGCACTAATGGGAGGTGCAAACCAACTGAATTTTTCCCCCTTATTCTTGTTTTGAAATCCCCCCATGGACTCACCCACTCTTATCTCCGCAAACTCCTCCAACCTTCTATCTCTTCCCACACTCTGCAGTCCTCCTACTTTGACAACATGAATTTCCCCCCACCTCCCTTTGCCCCATGATTGGTGACAGACCCTTTAGTTACTTTGGCCTACTTCCTCCACAAACCCTTCCTCCACAGCACTTCCCCACCCTCCTTTAAAAAACTTTGCAGCCCATTTTTTGGGCTTAGAGTCTGTTCCTTTACTCTCTGTAAAGTGCTGCGTCGAATTTTGTATGTTAAAGGAGCTGCATGTTGTTGTATGGTTGCCGGTTGTTGGATGTTTTTACACATGGGCAGGTCCCTTAAAAAAAGAAAGACTAGCATTTATATAGCACCGATCACAACCACCGGACGTCCCAAAGCGCTTTACAGCCAAAAGTATAGTCACTGTTGTAATGTAGGAAATGCAGCAGCCAATTTGCACACAGCAAGCTCCCACAAACAGCAATGTGATAATGACCAGATAATCTGTTTTTGTTATGTTGATTGAGGAATAAATATTGGCCAGGACACCAGGGATAACTCCCCTGCCCTTCTTCAAAATAATACAATGGGTCATTTACGTCCAACTGAGAGGGCAGACAAGGCCTCAGTTTAACATCTCATCCAAAAGACGGCACCTCCGACAGTGCAGCATTCCTTCAGCACTGCGCTGGGAGTGTCAGCCTAGGTTTTGTGCTCAGGTCTCTGGAGTGGGACTTGAACCCACAATCTTCTGGCTCAGAGGCGACTGAGCCACAGCTGATACTCTGATCGAGCTGCACGGTGTACTCCATCGGAACCACCATAGTGAGCCACACCACAACCATAACTTTCCAAACTTTCTGAGCAGTACAAAGCTTTTCTTATCAACTCAAGCAGCACAAGAACACTAAAAAAAAGCCTCGGGCAAAGAAAATGGCGAATAATGTACCTGGTGAAAAACCTTGATACACAACAGAAAGTGAACTTGTGTTCATGTCTTGGGATCATTACAACCATGTGCTTGGGAGGAAATAACCAAGTTTCTCTAACAACAGAGGCAATGGAGAGATGCATGCACTGCCCAATTACAATGTCCAACAAATGCACAAGCCCCACTCGTTTGGCCTAACCCAAGCCCCCTACCCTGGCGACAAGTTGCGCCACCCGAACGTAGACCCTCCGTAGATTTTATCTACAAACATGATGCCATCTGTAATGTAGCACAATCTGAGAAAACGCAGCTCAATTATCCAAAAACAAGAGCAGAGCCACAACTTCAGACCATCAGTGCTGTCTAAAATACAGGCTTGTGCCACGCAGGAGTTATTTGGCTTAACCCTAAATATAGGGCTAAATCCACTCAGCTGCCTGCTGTATTTCAAACTGTTCTGTTGGATGACTTCAGCTGCATTGCGTGTGTGCTGAAACCCTATAGCTGGGGTAGGTCTCAGGCAGTGCCAAACACACTGGGAGGGAATATCAGAAATAGCTATTCCTTTTGATCACAGATGTATAGCTTTTTGAAAACTTATATTTCTTTTGTAGAGCTTGGGATGTAAACATCTTTTATCTCTTTGTTTTTTTCTCTCACCGCTTGGCATCTTTGGAGAATCCTGAACAGTGTTACTGGGCGACATGTGTCCTCATTTAAAATGCAGTTTCTTTTATTTCACATAGTTATAAACAAAACTGATGAGATAAACCTGCGCAGCAACTGTTGTTTCCCTGTTGTGTGCAATTGGGAGGGTGTTTTTTGGGTTACTCGCACCTCAAGAAGGGCCGGACTGATGCGTTAATGACAGAACAAATTGAGAACGGGTCCGGAGTGTCCTCTGAAAGACAGAGTGTGTGTTGCACCCTTGCTATTTTTTTGGATCATAGTTAAAGCTTGGTTTACGTCTTTCTGTTTGAATTATCCTGTTCAAGTTCTGTCACGTGGCCTTGCATTTTGTGTGATGGCACTCAGTGTAAAGATTATTCTCCACCTCCACCTTTATTTCCCTTCCCTATCTCAGAGACAGTGAGGACAATTCTAATGCACTCACTAACTGCCCTGGCTGAGATCAACTAACTCAGCATAGGAACGGGAGGAGGCCATTCAGCCCCTTGAGCCTGTTCTGCCATTCATTAGATCATGGCTGATCTGTAGCTTAGCTCCATCTACCCACCTTGGTTCCATAACCCTTAATACCCTTGCATAACAAAAATCTATCAATTTCAGTTTTGAAATTTTCAGTTGACCCCCTCCCCCAGCCTCAACAGCTTTTTGAGGGACAGAGTTCCAGATTTCCACTACCCTTTGTGTGAAGAAGTGACTCCTGACATCTCCCCTGAACGGTCCAGCTCTGATTTTAAGGTTATGTCCCCTTGTTCTGGACTCCTCCGCCAGAGGAAATAGTTTCTCTCTCTCTACCCCATTAACTCCTTTGATCATCTTTAAACATCTCAATTAGATCGCCCCTTAATCTTCTACATTCAAAGGAATACAAGCATGGACCAGGAATTCAGTCTGGCAATCGCTAGGGCAGGAAATAAAAGTATCAGCCAGGGTTCCTGCTCTTGGTCTCTGTCTAATGACCCTTGCTGGAAAGTGTGCATGCAAGAGTTGTTGGGGGAGCTCAGCTTGTGTTCGGGTGTGGCGCCCCATATGGTGAAATGGCCTGCTGACACTCACTGCCTAAGCTTACACATGAAGAATGGCTGGTCGGGTGAGATGTTGGGGAGTTGCTGATGCCCATGGAACCATACACAAACTGTGGGTCGGGGGGAAGATAGAGAATAATTTTTATACTGAGTACCTCATGCCATGTGGTACTCAGTCTAAAAATTATTCTCTATCTTCCCCCCGTCCCACAGCCTCCCTTTCTTTCCTGAAAGCAGTTCACTCTGGCTTGTATTCCTTCTTCAGGAGGGGCAGAAATCTAAAGATTTGTTGCCCTTTCTTTTTTCATTTGACACTTTTTCCAGAAGCTGTATAATGTTTGCTGGAGTTTTTTTTTTTTCCGTGCCTCCACCAGCTGGAAATGGACAACTTCTTCATGGGAAAAACAACTTCTGGCAAACGGTTGCTTAACACATATGATGAAGTAAAACGCACAAAGATGCATCATCGCCTCACTTGCACATAGTATCATTGTGGTGGAAATGACACATGGATTTCATGGTTCCTTCTCTTTCCATCCAAACCATTTCTCGGAAGGCTGCACCCCTGTACTATTTTCCTTTCATTGGTTTTATTGATCTGGAATTTTGGATCCCATATGTTTGGATGGGGCAGTGGGTGTGAGTGTGTGTGTATTTGTATTTGTGTGAGTGTCTATTTGGGTGTGTATTTGTGTGTGTTTATATGGGTGTGTTGGTGTGTGTGGGTAGGTGTCTGTGTGTGCTTTGGTGTGTATGGGTGTGAGTGTGTGTGTCTCTGTGTGTGTCTGTGTGTGTGGGTGTCTGTATGTGCTTGTACGTGTGTGTGTGTGTGTGTGTGTGTGCTTGTATGTGTGTGTGTGTGGGTGTCTGTGTGTGTGGGCGTCTGTGTGTGTGTGTGTCTGTGTGTCTGTGTGTGCTTGTACGTGTGTGTGTGTCTGTATCTGTGTGTGCTTGTACATGTGTGTGTGTGTGTCTGTGGGTGTAGGTGTCTGTGTGTGCGGGTGTCTGTGTGTGGGTGTTTGTGTGTGCTTGTACGTGTGTGTGTGTGTGCCTGTGTCTGTGTGTGCTTGTGTGTGTGCCTGTGTGTGTGGGTGTCTGTGTGGGTGTGTTTGTATGTGGGTGTCTGTGTGTGTGCTTGTACGTGTGTGTGTGTCTGTGTGTGTGTGTCTGTGTGTCTGTGTCTGTGTGGGTGTGTGTGTGCCTGTGTGTGTGAGTGGGTGTGTGTGTGTCTGTGTGTGTGTGTGTACACGTGTGTGTGTGTGTCTGTGTGGGTGCTTGTACGTGTGTGTGTGTGTGTGTGTCTCTGTGTGTGTGTGTGGGTGTCTGTGTGTGTGTGGGTGTCTGTGTGTGTGTGTGTGGGTGTCTGTGTGGGTGTGTGTTTGTGTGTGTGTGTGTTTGTGTGTGTGTGGGTGTCTGTGTGGGTGTGTCTGTGTGTGTGAGTGCCTGTGTGTGTGTCTGTGTGGGTGCTTTGTGTGTGTGTGTGTCTGTATGTGTGGGTGTCTGTGTGTGTGGGTGTCTGTGTGGGTGTGTGTGTCTGTGTGTGTGTGTGGGTGTGGGTGTGTCTGTGTGTGTGGGTGTCTGTGTGGGTGTGTGTGTGTGGGTGTGGGTGTGTCTGTGTGTGTGTACGTGTCTGTGTGTGTGTGTCTGTGTGTGTGTGTCTGTGTGTGTGTGTGGGTGTGGGTGTGTCTGTGTGTGTGTACGTGTCTGTGTGTGTGTGTCTGTGTGTGTGCTTGTACGTGTATGTGTGGGTGGGTGTCTGTGTGTGTGGGTGTTTGTGTGTATGCACGCGGACACACAGGGTGGCATGGAATTCAGCTAGCCATCAGCATTATTCATTTCCCTGACCGAATCTTTGGAGGAAACTTTTGCTGTATGGGAATGGTAACTGTACAAAAAAATCGAGATTTTTATACAATCAGAAATTCAGAGCCTCAGGTCTGAATGCATCTCACGTTTCCAACTCTGTTGTTGGTGGTTCAGCGGCGAGCTGACACAACGCACCGTGAAGGTACAAACAGTTTGATGAGGGTGGGGGAGGGGAAGTGGGCGGCGCCACTACACAAAGCTGCAATAGCTGTTTAATGGTTAATGCTGCTGGAAGTTATAAGAAACAGATTCCCATCAAACAATGTGCACTGGGTATATATGAGAGAGAAAATGGGCAAAAGATCAAAACTATGTGTGCGCACACATGGCCAGCTTGCTATTTCATAAATAACACAGCGTTGCCAAAGGTACTTGTGATCAAAGCAGGCCTGAATGTGGTAATAGTGCTGTGAAGAACCATACTCAGCCCAGGGTGACTGTTTAATGACCACTGCTCTTTTAAGAAAAGGAAGTGATTCAAATGCAAAAATAGCATCAGACACTTAACATATATTTAATTTTATTTTGTGGCATGGTAACGCAAAAACAACCTTCATTCCCAGAGACACAAGCAGCTCACCTGAATGCCGCAGGGCTGGAAAGAATGAGAGAAAAAATGGCAACCTCGGCCCAGTGACTATAGGACTGTTGTTGGATGGCTCATATCCAGTAGAAAGATTAAAGTTTATAAGTTGGTATTTTATTTTCCTGAAGCCCCAATGTCTCACTTTCAGAAGAGATGTACAGTATCTATATATATATAAACAGATCGATCTGTCTGTCTGTCTGCCTGTCTGTCTGTCTGTCTATCTGTCTGTCCTTCGGTGTGCATCTGTCCAGCTATGCACTCAAAAGTTATAGAGCATACCTACGCGTGCGTTACGTCAAAAGAAAGCGTACCATTCCAAAACGGTCGTAAGCGTATTTACGTTTCGGCCGGACAAAAATTGCGCCCGCGGTATCTAAAAAACGTTCAAAATTCCGCTCATTAGCATCTCATTATCCGCTCATTAGCAATAGAGTGACGTCGAGGTCGACCAATCGTACGCCGGGTTCCTGGTGCGTGCGGGCAGGCCCTCCTACAGTCGAGTGATGGGACGATTGACCAATCCTACGCTTCGGAGACCTGACGGTTGACCAATCGGTGCCTGTGTGGGCGGGCCTTATCGTTCTGAACCGACGTGAGTCGCCGCCATCTTGATTCCAAACTTTTCATTTCTTTTTCCCGCTTTCTGCGTGTTTCTTTTCAAATCTACATTTCCAGCAAAAAAAAAGTTGCTTTTAAAACACACATTGTTTTTAAAAAAAGTTAATTAATTTGTAAATCTTTTCTCTAACCTCTATAATTCTCCTACCTTTCACCGTTTTTCCAGGCCCAGTGCCTAGGCTTCTCCAACTGCCAGCAGTGCAACTCTAGACCCAGGCTCCCGGCCTAGACAGAGACAAACACTGGCAGAGGGGAGAGGGTGTGCTGCCTCAGCTCCATTCCCAGGGTCAGTAGGTGGGGAGGCTTCATAAGCAACTGGGGTAGGTCGCAAGCCCCGAATAATAATCTGAAGATCCTGTGTTTGCAGCTGAGGAAATTTCTTCTGCTGACAGCCCCAGGTTAACGGCAGCCATCTTTGTCAAGGAGGGCGAAAAGTTTCAGTGCAACGCCATTTTGATTCAGTGTGTAACAGAGTGCATGCGCGGCCATCTTAGCACAGGAACATAGAGTGGGTGGGGCTTCTGTGCTCCAAATCTGTGTCTGTGACAGACAATCGACTGTGTGGGCGGGGCCTAATCTTTCCAACTGAAAAGCAAGCAGCGGCCATTGTTTGTGATACAACACACTGAGCGGTGAGCACCCCTTTTTTAATAAAAAGATTGGTGAGGTTGTAAAGTGTATGTTATAGAAAGATTTACCAAAAATGTTTTATAAGTACAGGAAACTTTGTGCTATCCGGAGGTGAGCTATCCGGCAATCTGGAGCCACCGCAAAAATCAGCAGCCGTTTTTTATTCTTTTTGTTTGTTTATTTTTGCTTTGTTTGAACAGTCAAGCTGTGCAAGGTCTGTAGCTATAGCAACAGCTTTAGCTGTAGAGCTTTAGGGCCACACCCGATTGTTTAGAAGCTGTTGCTAAGCAATAGTGTTTGTTGTCAAAAACGGAGATAAGAATCTCCGTATCTCTCAACATAGTTTTAAGGCAAGGCAGCAGCTCGGTCAGGTGGTGTTTTTAAAAAAAAGTTAATTAATTTTTAAATCCTTTCTCTAACCTCTATAATTCTCCTACCTTTCACCCTTTTTCCAGGCCCGGGGCCTAGGCTTCTCCAACTGCCAGCAGTGCAACCCTAGACCCAGGCTCCCGGCCTAGACAGAGACAAACACTGGCAGAGGGGAGAGGGTGTGCTGCCTCAGCTCCATTCCCGGTGTCAGTAGGTGTGGAGGCTTCATAAGCAACTGGGGTAGGTCACAAGCCCTGAATAATAATCTGAAGATCCTGTGTTTGCAGCTGAGGAAATTTCTTCTGCTGACAGCCCCAGGTTAACGGCAGCCATCTTTGTCAAGGAGGGCAAAAAGTTTCAGTGCGACGCCATTTTGATTCAGTGTGTAACAGAGTGCATGCGCGGCCATCTTAGTACAGGAACATAGCGTGGGTGGGGCTTCTGTGCTCCAAATCTGTGTCTGTGACAGACAATCGACTGTGTGGGCGGGGCCTAATCTTTCCAACTGAAAAGCAAGTGTCGGCCATTGTTTGTGATACAACACACTGAGCGGTGAGCACCCCTATTTTAATAAAAAGATTGGTGAGGTTGTAAAGTGTATGTTATAGAAAGATTTACCAAAAATGTTTTATAAGTACAGGAAACTTTGTGCTATCCGGAGGTGAGCTATCCGGCAATCTGGAGCCACCGCAAAAATCAGCAGCCGTTTTTTATTCTTTTTGTTTGTTTATTTTTGCTTTGTTTGAACAGTCAAGCTGTGCAAGGTCTGTAGCTATAGCAACAGCTTTAGCTGCAGAGCTTTAGGGCCACACCCGAGCGTTTAGAAGCTGTTGCTAAGCAACAGTGTTTGTTGTCAAAAACGGAGATAAGAATCTCCGTACCTCTCAACATAGTTTTAAGGCAAGGCAGCAGCTCAGTCAGGTGGGTGCCAGATAGCACAACGCTTCCTGTACTTTAACTTTATCTCCCCCCCCTCCCTTTCCACCCCCCACCACTCCCACCCCCCCTCCACCCCTTCCCCCCCACACCCCGTTCCCCCCGACACCCCCTTCCCCCCGACACCCCCTTCCCCCCCACCCCCCACACCCCCTCCACACCCCCTTGCCCCCCACAAACACCCTTCCCCCCAGCCCCCCTTCCACCCCACACACCCCCTTCACCCCCAGCAGCCCCACACCCCCCACCACCCTCCACACCCCCACACCCCTCCCCCCACACCCCCTTCCCCCCCTTACCCCCTTACCCCAGGTGTGGAGATGCCGGAGTTGGACTGGAGTGGACAAATGTAAGAAGTCACACAACACCAGGTTATAGTCCAACAGCTTTATTTGAAATCACTGTTGGACTGTAACCTGGTGTTGTGTGACTTCTTACATTTGTCCCCCTTACCCCACCTACACCTACTTCCCCCTTCCCCACACCCCTTCCCCCCCCACCCCCCTCCACACCCCTCCCCCTCCATCCCCGCCTCCCCTTCTCCTCCCCCCTTCCCCTCCCTCCCAACCCTCCCCCTCCCCACCACACCTTTCCCCCTCCCCCCTCCCCTCCCCCGCTTCACCCCCTCCCCCTCCCCATCCCTCCTTCCCCCGCTCCCCTCCCCCCACACCTCCCCTCCCACCTCCCCTCCCCCCCCACACCTCCCCTCCCCTTCCCTCCCCCTTCCCCCTCCTCCCTCCCCCCTTCCCCCTCCTCTCCCATCCCCCCTCCCCTCCCCCCTCCCCCCTCCCCCTCCCTTCCCCCTCCCTTCCCTTCCCCCTTCCCCTCTCCTTCCCCCCTCCCCTTCCCCTGCCCTTCCCCCTTCACCCCCTCCCTCCCTTCCCCCCCCTCCCCCTTCCCCTCCTCCCTCGCCTCCCCTTCCCCCCTCCCTCCCCTTGCTCCCTCCCCCTCCATCCCCATTCCCCCCCTGCCTCCACCTTCCCCCACCTCCCTCCTCCTCATCGCCCCCCCTTCCCATTCCCCCACTCCCCCTCCCCCTCCTCCCCCCACTCCTCCCCCTCCCCCTCCTCCCCACCCACTCCTCCCCCCTTCCCCTTCCCCCACTCCTCCCCCCTTCCCCTTCCACCACTCCCTCTCCCCCTCCCCTCCCCCTCCCCCTCTCCCCCTCCCCTCCACCCTCCCCCTCCCCCATCCACTCCCCCCTCCCCCTCCCCCCTTCCCCCCCACTCCTCCCCCTCCCCCTCCTCCCCACCCACTCCTCCCCCCTTCCCCTTCCCCCACTCCTCCCCCTTCCCCTTCCCCACTCCTCCCCTCCCCCCTCCTTCCCCTCCACTCCTCCCCCCTTCCCCCACTCCTCCCCCTTCCCCTTCCCCCACTTCTACGCCCTTCCCCTTCCCCCACACCCCCTTCCCCTTCCCCCACTTCCCCCCCTTCCCCTTCCCCCACTCCCCCCTCCCCCCTCCCTCCCTCCCCCCCACTCCCTCCCCACTCCTCCCCCTTCCTCTTCCCCCACTCCTCCCCCCTCCCTCTTCCACCACTCCCTCTCCCCCCTCCCCCCTCCACTCCCCCCTCTCCCCCCTCGCCCCCTCCCCCCCTCCACTCCCCCCTCACCCCCCTCCCCCCTCCCCCCAGTCGCTCTCTCTCTCTTCCCCCCAGTCGCTCTCTCTCTCTCTTCCCCCCAGTCGCTCTCTCTCTCTTCCCCCCCAGCCGCTCTCTCTCTCTCTTCCCCCCTAGTCGCTCTCTCTCTCTTCCCCCCGTCGCTCTCTCTCTCTCTTCCCCCCCAGTCGCGCTCTCTCTCCTCTTCCCCCCAGTCGCTCTCTCTCTCTCTTCCCCCCCAGTCGCTCTCTCTCTCTTCCCCCCCCCCAGTCGCTCTCTCTCTCTCTTCCCCCAGTCGCTCTCTCTCTCTCTTCCCCCCAGTCGCTCTCTCTCTTCCCCCCCAGTCACACTCTCTCTTCCCCCCCAGCCGCTCTCTCTCTTCCCCCCCAGTCGCTCTCTCTCTTCCCCCCCAGTCGCTCTCTCTCGTCCCCCCCAGTCGCTCTCTCTCGTCCCCCCCAGTCGCTCTCTCTCTTCCCCCAGTTGCTCTCTCTCTTCCCCCCCAGTCGCTCTCTCTCTTCCCCCCCAGTCGCTCTCTCTCTTCCACCCCAGTCGCTCTCTCTCTTCCCCCCCAGTCGCTCTCTCTCTTCCACCCCAGTCGCTCTCTCTCTTCCCCCGTCGCTCTCTCTCTTCCCCCCAGTCGCTCTCTCTCTTCCTCCCCAGTCGCTCTCTCTCTCTTCCCCCCCAGTCGCTCTCTCTCTTCCCCCCTGTCATTCCCTCTCTTCCCCCGTCGCTCTCTCTCTTCCCCCCCAGTTGCTCTCTCTCTTCCCCCCAGTCACTCTCTCTCTCTTCCCCCCCAGTCGCTCTCTCTCTCTTCCCCCCAGTCGCTCTCTCTCTCTTTTCCCCCCCAGTCGCTCTCTCTCTCTTCCCCCCCAGTCGCTCTCTCTCTCTTCCCCCCCAGTCGCGCTCTCTCTCTTCCCCCCCAGTCGCTCTCTCTCTCTTCCCCCCAGTCGCTCTCTCTCTTCCCCCACAGTCGCTCTCTCTCTTCCCCCCCAGTCGCTCTCTCTCTTCCCCCCCAGTCGCGCTCTCTCTCTCTTCCAACAACAACATGCCCTCGAAAAAGCCTCGGCACCGCCGGGCACTCCAGCTAGCATTATATATATATCCACTTCAGCCTGAGGTCCCCAACATCACAGAAACCAGTCTTCAGCCAATTAGATTCACTCCATGTGATGGCAAGAAACAGCTGAGCGCATTGGATACAGCAAAGGCAATGGGCCCCAACTACATCCCAGCTGCAGTGCTGAAGACTTGGGCTAAAAATGGGATTGCCCATTTGATGGGGTGGCCTACAGAGCAAAGCTGATGGATATGCACAACAAAATGCTTGGTGCGTTGGCAGGGCTGCCAGAAAACCTGCGTGCAATGTCAAGGAGCATGGAGGAGTCTGGTACCAACCTTGCACAGGGCTTTGCGCAGAGCTTGGAGCCCATCCTTTCCAGCGTGAAAGGGGTGGGCAGACCCATTAGAGCACTTGTGGACCCAACCATCATGCAGCATCTGATGACCGATGTCTCACCTTTCATTGCAGCACAATCACAAGCCGCCAATGTCTGAGTGCTACAGTGGAAGCTCAGACAGAAGTCATGCAAGATCAGCTTGCTGCCATTATGGCTGGGTTTACCAGTGTGGAAAGGGGCTTCCAGGGTGTCACTCAATCCAGCAATCTGTTCTCCAGCAGATTACTAGGATTGCTCAGGCGCCGCCCCGTGGGAGTGGCAGTGACTCCGTGGAGCACGAACCTGCTCTCCTCTCTCAGGATGACAGCATTCGTCCTCCCACCACTGCCACTCAGCCAGGGCTCTTGCTGTTGCCTGTCAGCCAGCCAGCCCAGACTGCTGCCGCCCATGCCGAGGTGGTGCAGTCTGAAACCGGGCCTACTAGGCCCAGAGCTGCTCGCGGTCCTCCTGCAAGACCATCTGCAGTCTACCCCACTGAAAGACAGCAGCCTTCCACCAGCCATGCTGGGGTAGCACTGCGTAGGAGCACTAGGACAGGCAAAGACACACTGAAGATGGGTACGAAGGGTGGTTAGTTGACTTTTGAATGAAATATTGTAATGGTTTAATTCATAAAATTGGTTTCGAATGTTTGTTTTATGGTGTCTTTTATTCTAGCATTGTGGCCAAGAGGACATTCAACGGGATTACCATCACCAAATCCCCCACCATGATTGACCAGAAGCTTAATTGGACCAGCCACATAAATACTGTGGCTACAAGAGCAGGTCAGGGGCTGGGTATTCTGTGGCAAGTGTATCACCTCCTGACTCCCCAAAGCCTTTCCACCATCTACAAGGCACAAGTAAGGAGTGTGATGGAATAGTCTCCACTTGCCTGGATGAGTGCAGCTCCAACAACACTCAAGAAGCTCGACACCATTCAGGACAAAGTAACCCGCTTGATTGGCACCCCATCCATCACCTTAAACATTCACTCCCTCCACCACCGGCGCACCGTGGCTGCAGTGTGTACCATCTACAAGATACACTGCAGCAATTCGCCAAGGCTTCTTCGACAGCACCTCCCAAACCCACAACCTCTACTACCTAGAAGGACAAGGGCAGCAGGTGCATGGGAACACCATCACCTCCCAGTTCCCCTCCAAGTCACACACTATCCTGACTTGGAAATATATCGCCGTTCCTTCATTATCACTGGGTCAAAATCCTGGAACTCCCTCCCCATCAGCACTATGGGAGTACCTTCACAACACGGACTGCAACGGTTCAGGAAGGTGGCTCACCAACACCTTCTTAAGGGCAATTAGGGATGGGCAATAAATGCTGGCCTTGCCAGCAACGCCCACATCCCGTGAATGATTAAAAAAAAGGATGATCTGGTCATTCTCTCATTGCTATTTGTGGGATCTTGCTGTGCGCAATTTGGCTGCTGTGTTTACCGACATTACAACACTGACTGCACTTCAAAACTACATAATTTGCTGCATAGCACTTTTGGTTGTGAAAGGCGTTATATAAATCCATTTTCTTTCTTTCTTTCTTTGAGTTTACCAATCGCCATAACATAAGAATATAGAAAAGCCTTGTGGTGATCCTGTAGCATCCTGACCACTGCCCAGCACAGATCAACTTAGCACACCTTGGGGATAGAACCAGCAGCTCTCCTGGTGTGTATGGTTCAATACACATTGAAATAAAGTCATTGAGCCACTGGTGGGGTGGGGGGGTGCTCTGTTATGGTCTTGACTCTCACGAATGGCTTGCGCCGAAAACATGGCTGTCGAGTCACCATTTTAGTCGCTGTATCTGCTGCTGCACACAAACTTCTCTAGTACAGTTTTTTTTCAGCATTCTTCATCTGTGTTTTCCCAACAACAAAGATTAAAAATAAAACATTTGAAGTATCAGAGACAATTAGGGGTGCAGTGGTTTACTGCTGACTGTGCTCAACTCTCTAATTAAATATGGAAAAGTGGCAGAATGTTCAAGAGGGTGCGGGGTGGAGAGGCAAAGAACTGGGGGCTGGAATTTGAGCGGAGGCCAGTTCTGCTGGGATTTCGCCCCATGTCACCAGCTCTGCAAGTTCTGGTCGACGAAGTGGAGCAGGCAAGTCTTCCTCCTGACCCCCCATTACCCCTCATGTCAAGGAGGGGGGCGTGTCTGGGGGGGGCGTGTCCGGAGGAGCTCTCAGACTGCATGTTACCACCTGGTGAGGCCAACCCAGAAGGGATCAATTAACTTTATTTAAAGGCCTCATGGCTCCCTCAGGAGCTAAAGAGGAATTTACTTTTTTCTTCAGCCTGGGAAAGGCGTTTGGGTCTGGGTCTTGCTAGCATGGTGGCTGCGGGTCACCCTTCCACCATCGGGGCAGGGATCTCTGATACCCCCTTACAGGTGTGGGTCACTCGCCCGGACTATGTTAATGACCCCATCTCATCCATTTGGGATAGCGTCTGTGTCCGTCACTATGGGCAGGAGGGGATCCTGCTCGTTCACACTTCTGACTACAGAACAGGACTCCCAGAATTTCAGGCACTTTAATCTGTGACACTACTTTTTAAATCAACATTGAAAGCAAAAAGTTACAACCAGGGCTTCATTCATTAAAACAAGCTGAAATCATCCAGGTGGTCCATCATTTCCCCTTTCAAGATGTCTTCTAATGCGTTACCCACAATGGGTATTGCACCCCCTGGAATGAAGTGATTCCTCCAAGCCCCTTTTTACAGATTGGGGTTATGTTAGCTACTTTCTAATCCTCAGGCACTACTCCCATTTCTAAAGATTCCTCAAAGATAACGGCAAGGATTTTACCAATTTTGTTGATCATTTTAAGTACCCATACATGAAGTCCATCCAGACTGAGGTCTTCTCTTCCTTTACCATCCTCAGCCTTTCAGTGGCTGTCTTATTTGAAATGTCTATTCCTTTCAGTACGCCCGCCTCCCCTCATGTTGGTGAGACTGCCCATAGTCTCCTCCATGAACACACAACAGAAGAATTGATTTAATATCTATCCTATCCTTTGGTCACTCACCTTATCTTCTTTCACCTGCTTACTGCAAATATATTTATAGAACTGCTTGACGTTTCTTCAAATATTTCCATCTATTCTAACCACATTTGTTGTTTCCTGACCAGTTTCTTAACCTCCTTTATTTGTATATTGTATTTGTCTTGGCTTACTGCGTAGTTTTATACTTCAGGAGCAATTCCATTTTTGTCCTTATTTCCCACATACCTCCATATTGGTTTCCCCCCTCCCACCCACCCCTCCCCCATCCCCTTTTCCCCTCATGCATCTATCTGTTCTGTACTCTGTATGTATTATTTCTAAAAATAATCCACTTTCTTCCCTGCTTTTCCCTCGTGCTCTCAAGTGCCCCTACACTCAAGTTGAGATCTGTTCACCTTTCACTGCCCAATAACCAACTCCTTATCCATGCTGCCAATCTATAATAGCACCTGTCAACCATGTTTTGAAAACCCACTTACAAAACATTTGTCACATACCACTTTTTAAGTCTCATTTTAATTTTAGTTTCTCTACTCAGCCAAGGAACTTTTCTGCCCCACACTTACTCCTTGTGGGGAGATGTCGATACTGTACCCTAATCATCTCCTGCTTGAACATTTCCCATTGTTGTGCACTTATTTGCCAATTTTTTCTTTTGAGTTTATTTGGTCTTGTTTCCTTTTTAATCTCCTCATCAACGTTTATTCTAGTCAATCACCTTTATCTTTGAGTCTCCTTTGTTATTTTTATATCAAACCTAATTATGTTACAGTTGCTGTTTGTGAGGTATTCCCCTACCTTTATATTAACTACTTGCCCCACTTCATTTCCTAGAACGAGATGCAGCACTGCCTCTTTCCTTGTTGGGTAAAAACATGCTGAACCTGAAAGTGGTCCTGGACCCTTTGGTTTCTTTGAATGAAGAGGCTTGGTGAGCCGAATAACCTTTACTCATTCCATGCTTTTTAAAATATATCTTCCTCCAATGATTAAAAGCCTCAAGAGAAGTTTTCCGTTCAGATGTGTGTGGATAAATGTGTTGATGCCTGGGCAAATGCTCCTTTTAAATGAATATTCACATTAACGGGGTCTCCATTATCCATTGTATACTGAAAATCCTGCTTGGTGCAACAATAAAGTTGGCTGTAACCATTTCATGTACTGTATTCCTAAACTCACTCATCTTAGAAACCGTCAGATATGTCATGAGTAGTTCTTTAGTGTATCGGGAGCCAGCAAGAGATAATCACCCAGATATTTTGAAATCCTTTTCATGCAATTTTAGGGATGGTTCTGGTGGAGGGGAGGTCAGAAAATAAGACGGAACTCAGATCTGGCATATTTGTATCTCTTCCGCAGTCCACAGGAATTTCCAATCCGGGAAAGTCGCTTCTTTTGCCCACCCACCCCCTATGTCCCCAGCAGCAGTTTGAGGGTATATCTGGGGGGCACTCCTGGGCTACCCAGGTAATCCCACTGCATATGCCCTTCATTGGCCCAGTAAAACATATGGCTACTGTGAACAAGCGGATGGTCCAATCTGGGCTTAAATTGGGTCCCAAAGTTCAAAAGGTAAATGGCAATAAAGATCCAGAAGGATCAATTGCCAATTCAACAGGAGCCAAAAGTTATGGGGGAGAAGTAGAAAAAAGGAAATGCTCCTGGAATGCGCAGCCTGAAACGGTGGTGCAAGCAGATTCAATAGTAACGTTCAAAAGGGAATTGTATACATACTTGAAAAGGAAAAATTTGCAGGGCTATGGGGTAAGAGCAGAGGAGTGGGACTAATTGATTTGCTCTTTTAAAGAGCCGGCACAGGCACGATGGGCCGAATGGCCTCCTTCTGTGTTGTATGATTTTATGACCCTTTTGGACCAGCGTGGTGCCACTCCAAGTTTTCGCTGCTGTCGCAGGGTAAGTGCCTCTTTTGCCCTCTTACCCACTCAGGTCTCCATCCTTACCTAACTCGTCCCGCTGTATTTGGGATTTGGGACGGGGTCACGGAGAGAGCTGACCAGTGGGCAAAATTTCCTCCCTGCTCTACTTACGACAGTGCAACTGCACCATAGAATTTGTCCCTCATCCTCTTTCTCCTCTCTCAACCACCTTGGAGTGCAGGTTCACGATGTCGTGTTAAAGAGAGCTGGGGCGGGGAGTGTGCTGGAGGGGCAGATCTCATTCACTGCAGCAGGTTAGCACTGGAACAGGGTGATTGTCCAACCACTTAACTAGGCACAGAGAAAACAGGGAGTTCTGACTGGGACTGGAAATCCAGTGCCAGAGAGGCCTGTAATATCAGTCATTTTACCTGTGTGGCTTCATCTTTTACACTGTTCACAGCGGAGAGTCAGCAACAAGCTCGACAGAGGAATGGGTCGCAGGTCTAATTGTAAACATAAACGTTAACTTCTGACAGTAATCCCCCCACCCCCACAGCCCCCCTTTTTAACTTTAAGCTACTTCCTGCCTTTCGAACAGATGCACAGAATGTACTAAATCTCTCCTCAGTGACGGGCTGCCAAAAGAGCCTAAAACAGAACTTTCAAACCTTTTTGGATCTGGAAAGTCAATTTCTGCTTCCTGTGCAGGAGGAAACAGTCAGGTTAAATTAAAGTGTAAAACTTGAATCAAAAACACTTAGGACGTTCAGCCTTTCAGCTCTCTTGCTAATGCCTAATGGCCACCACTACAAAGGGTTTATACAGGCTTTGTCCCTTGTGTAATGTTTTCCCAATTCATTTTTTTTAGCAACACTCGTATCTTAGTAAATCTTATGAAGGACCCAGAACGTATGACTGAACTGGCTGGGGATAACAAGCATATTTGAGCAAGTGCCATACAAACCACAGCCATGTATTGCAGCTATAGATCTGAGCAGTCGAGTTTCTCGTCTTACCCACTATACTTCTCAAAGACCCTCTTTCATTGCAATGCACCATGAGGAAATGTTTAATGAACCTCAGTGATGTTTCAGTGCAGCTTATCCATCAGAGTGATTTTAAACCCCCCTTGAAGTGCTACATGTGTGCCCCCCACATCTCCCATTAACTGTTCCCTGGTGGCTGAGGATCCTGCATTGTGGTGCCAGTAATGTATTCTATTTAGTGGCACAACACAATTTTATGCCATGGGAATGTAATTTACGAAATTATTACGACACGTTCCCAGCATACTTTTGTCTCGGGGTGCCAGGATAACGTTTTTGCTGCTTGTTTGTTTTGCATGTTGGCCAATAATACTGCAACTTCCTCACTGTCTGATGCAGCGAAGGTGACCTTTATTCTCCAGTAGACATTTTACAGAGCAGCGTGATGGTTGGGCATACCTCTCCACTTATTGGAGGAGGATGAGGAGCAGCAATGCAGGAGGGTGAGGTGGGTCAGCCAGTACCTGAGGCCTTCGGAAGCCCCTTGCTGGTGTTGTCCCCCGAGGATATACTGACCAAGGCACTCCTACCTCAGCTTGTCCCAGAAACAATGCCTTCAGAAGCTACGCTTTCACCAGAGAAGCCATACACGATTTGAGTGAAATGTTGGAACAGTGACTCAATGTCAGTGAAAGTCAGAACAGTCCTTTATAAAAATTGCATCAGGATCATTTTAGACTGCATTTCTTGACATAGAGTCATGGGGTAAAAATTGCGTCCTGAAAAAGTTAGCGCCCCTGCGGCCGATTTTCCCAGGTAGTGCCATGAGAGGGAGGACGGGCGCAACTGGAAGCACCCCGCATCCCTCTTGGGGCATTGCGAGCCAATGTCGCACCGCGGTACTGCAGGCCTTCCTCCCCTTATTAAAGGGGAGGGGCCTGGTGCAGCACGTCCTGGTGCCCAGCTGGGCCACCAGGGATCGGGAGTGCTGGCAAACGAATACCGGGCTCACGGAGAGCAGCCGGCACCTCACGGGGTGTCTTCACAGGGGCCGGGGACAGCAATGGGGGCAGATACTGGCAGGCGGCCAGCAACAAAAATGGCCGCCCGCCACCTCCCCTTTAACTAGCGCCGCCCCGGCCGCAGGTAGGCCTCCCTGACCCCGGTGGACGTAGCATCCGGCGGTAAGTCAGGGGGCACCACCCAATATTACAGCCTGGGCGTGAGCGGGGCCTCGCGCATGGTGATGACGTCATCGCCGGCAGCGCAGCGCTATCGGTTAGCGCCGCCGCTAACCGCCCGTTGAATTTTGTGGGAGGCGTTAACAGCACCGTGCCCGGACGCTGGTTGATTTGCGCCCCGTTAGCGTCCTAACGGGAGGCACAAATCAACCGAATTTAGCCCCCATAGAGTCATACAACATAGAAGGAGGCCATTTGGTCCATCGAGTCCACGCCGGCTCTCTGTTGAGCAATCCAGTCAGTCCCATTCCCCTGGTCTATCCTCATAGCCCTGCAAGTGTATTTCCCTCAAGTGCCTATCCAGTCTCCCATTGAAAACATTGGGTCTCCGCTTCCACCACTTCCGTCGGCAGCGAGTTCCCGGTCAACACCACTCGCTGCGTAAAAAAGTTTTTCCTCACATCCCCCCTGTATCTCTTGGCCAAAATCTTAAGGCCTAAAAATTCAGTTGCTTTGTGCCTCCCGCAAAATTCAGCAGGAAGTTAGTGGCGGCGGTAACCATTAGCGGCCCGCAGCGCGGTGCCGCTGGCGGTGACATCATCGCCGTGCGCAGCGCCCCGCTCGCGCCCCAGCCGCGATCTTCGGTAGCTCCCCCTGACTTACAGCGGATGCTATGTCCAACAGGATCAGGGGGGTCTACCTGCGGCCGGGGCGGTGCTAATTAAAGGCGAGGTGCCGGGTGGCCATTTTTGTTGCTGGCCACCAGCCAACACCTGCCCCCGTTGCCGTCCGCGGCCTCCTGACGCGGCGGAGTGTCGGCTGCGCTTCATGAGCCCAGCACAGCACTCTGATCCCTGGTGGCCCAGCTGGGCCCTGGGTCGTGCTGCACAAGGCCCCTCACCTTTAAGAAGGGGAGGAAGGCCTGCAGTACCGCGGCATGATGTTCCGCAGCGCAGCGCCACGATATTCCCTCGCTAGTGCCCCAAGAGGGAGGCGGGGTGCTTGCAATAGCGGCGGCGCTAATTTTTAGCGAAGTTAGCGCCCCAAAGGGGGCACGACTCAATTTTTCCCCCTAAATCTGTCTCCCCTCGTCCTTGTAGCATCAACTAGTGGGAACAGCCTTACCCTGTCTAGCCTATCCAAACCCGTCATAATCTTGTACACCTCTATCAAATCACCCCTCAAACTCCTTTGCTCTAATGAAAACAAATCCAGCTTCTCCAACCTGTCCTTGTAGCTAAGATCCCCCATCCCCGGAACCATTCTGGTAAATCTCCTCTCCACCCTCTCAAGGGCCTTCGCATCCTTCCTAAAGTGTGGTGACTAGAACCGGACTCAATATTCCAATTGTGGCCTAACCAGCACTTTATAAAGATTCAGCATAACTTCTCTACTTTTGTACTCAATACCTCTATTTATGAAGCCCAAATCCCATATGCTTTGTTAACCACTCTCTCAATATGTCCCGCCACCTTCAGGGACCTATACACATTAACTCCCGTGTCCCTGCACACTCTTTAAAACTGTGCCATTAAATGTATATTGCCTCTCCCTGTTCATTCTGCCAAAATGCATCACCTCACACCTCTCTGTATTAAATTCCATCTGCCACTTGTCTGCCCATTCTGCTAGCCTTTCTATGTCCTGTTGCAGTCGATTGGCATCATCATCACTGCCATACCCCCAAGTTTGGTGTCATCGGCAAATTTAGAAATTCTACTCTGTATTCCAATATCCAGGTCATTTACATATATCAAAAAAAGCAGTGGCCCCAGCACTTACCCTTGGGGAACACCACTGTCTACCATCCTCCAGTCTGAAAAACAGCCATTTACCACAACATCTCCAACATAACCCAATTATCTGTGTATAGATGCATTAAACAAGTGACTGATGCCTTGATTGCTAGAGCTAGTCTCTTCATAAGCTCCCTGACAGAGGGTACTCTAGTTTTACAGTGTGGCAGGATTCCCAAAGCTGCAGGGAGACATAGATTGAAGGCATGACAATCCTTGCCCATTTGGTCAATCCTATTACCTTCATCAACAGAAAAAGGTTCACTCCTTCAATGTTCAGCTGGTAAGTGACCAGTCGCATTGGAACTTGCAGCTCAACGGTTGGTTTCCTGGGGGATATTTTATATTTTGAGACAGTCCACCATTTTCTCACCAAAAAGAGAAGTGCCTGGGTAGCTTCTTGCAGACCAGGGATACCCTCTCCCACCATGGTATATGACACCTGTGGGCTTCCCAAGAAGCCTCACCGACCATCCATACGATGAGACACTTTCATCAACGAGTCATCATCGAGCAGCCCATTGGACTCTGAAGTCTCCATCTCACCGCCTGGACCATTATGGAATGCTCTGCAATATAGCTGAACTAGCGTTCCGGATTGTTATGCTGTGCTGCATGAAAAAACGATGTACGGCTGCCAGGAGGAGCCAAGAGCAATGTGACCACGACCACCAGAATGAGGTAGCTGACAACCAGCAGTGACAAGACCAAGAGGAGGAAGATGGTGACCAGCTGGACAAGTTGATGCCCAACTCATTCGTAAAACCTTGACTTAAATCCCAATTGCCACCAATGCATTAACAACACTGGCATCTACCCGACAATGTGAAAAACTGCCCAGGTAGGTCCTGTCCACAAAAAGCAGGACAAATCCAATCCGGCCAATTACCGCTCAATCAGTCTACTCTCAATCATCAGCAAACTGATGCAATGTGTTGTCGACAGTGCTATCAAGCAGCACTTACTCACCAATAACCTGTTCAGTTTGGGTTCCACCAGGACCACTCAGCTCCAGACCTCATTACAGTCTTGGTCCAAACATGGACAAAAGAGCTGAATTCCAAAAGTCAGGTGAGAGTGGCTGCCCTTGACATCAAGGTAGCATTTGAGCGAGACTGGCATCAAGGAGCCCTAGTAAAATTGAAGTCAATGGGAATCAGGGGGAAAACTCTTCACTGGCTGGAGTCATACCTAGCACAAAGGAAGATAGTTGTGGTTGTTGGAGGTCAATCATCACAGCCCCAGGACATCGCAGCAGGAGTTCCTCGGGGCAGTGTCTTAGGTCCAACCATCTTCAGCTGCTTCATCAATGACCTTCCCTCCATTTTAGGTCAGAAGTGGGGATGTTCGCTGATGATTGCAGTGTTCAGTTCCATTCGCAACTCTTCAGATATTGAAGCAGTCCTTGCCATCCTGCAGCAAGAACTGGATGACAATCAGGCTTGGGCTGTAAAATTTGCAGCACACAAGTGCCAGGCAATGACTATCTCCAACAAGCGAGAGTCTAACGACTGACCCTTAATATTCAACGGCATTACCATTGCCGAATTCCCCACCATCAACATCCTGGGGGGTCACCGTTGACCTGAAACTTAACTAAACCAGCCACATAAATACTGTGGCAACAAGAGCAGGTCAGAGACTGGGTATTCTGCAGGGACTGTCTTAACTCCTGACTCTCCAAAGCCTTTCCACCATCTATAATGGAAAAGTAAGGAGTGTGATGGAATACTTTCCACTTGCCTGGATGAGTGCAGCTCCAACAAAATACAAGAATCTTGACACCATCCAGGACAAAGCAGCCCGCTTCATTGACACACGATCCACCACCTTAAACATTCACTCCCTCCACCACCGGCGTACTGTGGCTGCAGTGTGTACCATTTACAAGATGCACTGCAGCAACTCGCCAGGGCTTCTTCGACAGCACCTCCCAAACCCGCGACCACTACCACCATGGACAAGGGCAGCAGGCGCAAGGGATGAGCATCACCTGCAACTTCCCCTCCAAGATACACAGCACCGTCACCTGGAAATATATCGGTGTTTCTTCATCGTCGCTGGATCAAAATCCTGGAACTCACTCCATAACAGCACTATGGGAGTACCTTCACCACACGGACTGCAGCAGTTCAAGAAGGCGGCTCACCATCACCTCCTCAAGAGCAATTAGGGATGGGTAATAAATGCTGGCCTTGCCAGCAACGCCCACATCCCAGGAATGAATAAAAAAAAGTCCTGGCAACATCTGACCATTTCCTACCACAACCATACCATCACCTCCTGACAATACTCAAACAGCACAAGCTCCCTCTGTACACACTTGGTCCAGCACCTCCAAATCTCTTTTGAAAAACAGTGTTCGTATACAACTGATCATTACTGCAGACATAATTAATATTTTCAGTTAATAGTGATGGTATTGAAAAATGTTTGGAGTGGTGTGATGGTGTTGAACAATGATTGGAGTGGTGTGATGGTGATGAACAATGTTTGGAGTGGTCTGATGGTGTTGAACAATGGTTGGAGTGATGTGATGGTGTTGAACAATGTTTGGAGTGGTGTGATGGTGTTGAAGAATGATTGGAGTGGTGTGATGGTGTTGAACAATGTTTGGAGTGGTGTGACAGTGTTGAACAATGTTTGAAATGGAGTGGTGCTGTTGAACAATGTTTGGAGTGGTGTGATGGTGTTGAACAATGTTTGGAGGGGTGTGATGGTGTTGAACAATGTTTGGAGTGGAGTGATGGTGTTGAACAATATTTGGAGTGGTGCGATGGTGTTGAACAATGTTTGGAGTGGTGTGATGGTGTTCAGCAATGTTTGGAGTGGTGTGATAGTGTTGAACAATGTTTGGAGTGGTGTGATGGTGTTGAACAATGTTTGCAATGGTGTGATGGTGTTGAACAATGTTTGGAGTGGTGTGATGGTGTTGAACAATGTTTGGAGTGGTGTGATGGTGTTGAACAATGTTTGGAGTGGTGTGATGGTGTTGAACAATGCTTGGAGTGGAGTGATGGTGTTGGACAATGAATGGAGTGGTGTGCTGGTGTTGAACAATGTTTGGAGTGGTGTGATGGTTTTCAACAATGTTTCAACTGGTGTGATGGTGTTGAACAATGTTTGGAGTGGTGTGATGGCGTTGAACAATATGTGGAGTGGTGTGATGGTGTTGAACAATATTTGGAGTGGTGTGATGGTGTTGGACAATGTTTGGAGTGGTGTGATGGCGTTGGACAATGATTGGAGTGGTGTGATGGCGTTGGACAATGTTTGGAGCGGTGTGATGGTGTTGAACAATGTTTGGAGTGGTGTGATGGCGTTGGACAATGTTTGGAGTGGTGTGATGGTGTTGGACAATCTTTGTAGTGGTGTGATGGTGTTGAACAATGTTTGGAGTGGTGTGATGGCGTTGGACAATGTTTGGAGTGGTGTGATGGTGTTGGACAATCTTTGTAGTGGTGTGATGGTGTTGAACAATGTTTGGAGTGGTGTGATTGTGTTGAACAATGTTTGGAGCGGTGTGATGGTGTTGAACAATGTTTGGAGCGGTGTGATGGCGTTCGACAATGTTTGGAGTGGTGTGATGGTGTTGGACAATGTTTGGAGTAGTGTGATGGCGTTGGACAATGATTGGAGTGGTGTGATGGCGTTGGACAATGTTTGGAGCGGTGTGATGGTGTTGGACAATGTTTGGAGTGGTGTGATGGTGTTGGACAATGTTTGTCGTGGTGTGATGGTGTTGAACAATGTTTGGAGTGGTGTGATTGTGTTGAACAATGTTTGGAGTGATGTGATGGTGTTGAACAATGTTTGAAGTGGTGTGATGGTGTTGAACAATGTTTGCATAGAAACATAGTAGATAAGAGCAGGAGTAGGCCATTCGGCCCCTCGAGCCTGCTCTGCCATTCAATGTGCTCATGGCTGATCATCCAAATTCAGTACCCTCTCCCTGCTTTCTCCCCATACCCCTCGATCCCTTTAGCCTTAAGAAATATATCCAACTCCTTCTTGAATATATTTAATGAATTGGCCTCTACTGCCATCTGTGGTAGAAAATTCCACAGGTTCACCACTCACTGGGTGAAGAAATTCCTCCTCATTTCTGTCCTAAATGGCTTACCCCTTATCCTTAGACTGTGACCCCTTGTTCTGGACTCCCCGACCATCGGGAACATCCTTCCTGCATCTTGTCTGTCCAGTCCTGTCAGAATTTTTGAAGTTTCAGTGAGATCCCCTCCCATTCTTCTAAACTCCAGTGAGTATAAGCCCAATCAACCCAATCTCTCCTCATACGTCATTCCTGCCATCCCAGGTATCAGCCTGGTGAATCTTCGCTGAACTTCCTCCATGGCAAGAACATCCTTCCTCAGATAAGGCGACCAAAACTGCACACAATACTCAAGATGTGGTCTCACCAAGGCCCTGTACAACTGCAGCAAGACATCCTTGTTCCTGTGCTCAAATCCTCTTGATATGAAGGCCAACAAACAATTTGCCTTCTTAACCGCCTGCTGCACCTACATGCTTACATTCAGCGACTGGTGCACAAGGACACCCAGGTTTCATTGCAATTCCCCTTCTCCCAATCTATTGCCATTCAGATAATAATCTGCCTTCCTGTTTTTGACACTGAAGTGGATAACCTCGCATGCATCCACGATATATTGCATCTGCCATCCTTCTGCCCAATCACCCAACCTGTCCAAATCATCCTGGAGGTTCTCGGCATGCTCCTCACAGCACACACGCCCACCCAGCTTTGCAGTGGTGTGATGGTGTTGAACAATGCTTGCAATGGTGTGATGGTGTTGAACAATGTTTGGAGTGGTGTGATGGGGTTGAACAAGGTCTGGAGTGGTGTGATGGTGTTGAACAATGTTTGGAGTGGTGCGATGGTGTTCAACAATGTTCGCAATGGTGTGATGGTGTTGAACAATGTTTGGACTGGTGTGATGGTGTTGAACAAGGTTTGGAGTGGTGTGATGGTGTTGAACAATGTTTGGAGTGGTGTGATGGTGTTGTACAATGTTTGCAGTGGTGTGATGGTGTTGAACAATGTTTGGAGTGGTGTGATGGTGTTGAACAATGTTTGGATTGGTGTGATAGTGTTGAACAATGTTTGGAGTGGTGTGATGGTGTTCAACAATATTTGGAGTGGTGTGCTGGTGTTGAACAATGTGTGGAGTGGTGTGATGGTTTTGAACAATGTTTGGACTGGTGTGATGGTATTGAACAATGTTTGTAGTGGTGTGATGGTGTTGGACAATGTTTGGAGTGGTGTGATGCTGTTGGACAATGATTGGAGTGGTGTGATGGTGTTGGACAATGATTGGCGTGGTGTTATGGTGTTGGACAATGGTTGGAGTGGTGTGATTGTGTTGGACAATGATTGGTGTGGTGTGATGGTGCTGAACAATGTTGGAGTGGTGTGATGGTGTTGAACAATGTTTGGAATGGAGTGATGGTGTTGAGCAATGTTTGGAGTGGTGTGATGGTGTTGGACAATGATTGGAGCGGTGTGATGGTGTTGAACAATGTTTGGAGTGGTGTAATGGTGTTGAACAATGTTCGGAGTGGTGTGATGGTGTTGAAAAATGTTTGGAGTGGTGTGATAATGTTGAGCAATGTTTGGAGTGGTGTGATGGTGTTGGACAATGTTTGGAGTGGTGTGATGGTGTTGAGCAATGTTTGGAGTGGTGTGATGGTGTTGAACAATGTTTGGAGTGATGTGATGGTGTTGAGCAATGTTTAGAGTGGTGTGATGGTGTTGAGCAATGTCTAGAGGAGTGTGATGCTGTTGAACAATGTTTACAGTGGTGTTATGGTGTTGAACAATGTTTGGAGTGGTGTGATGGTGTTGAGCAATGTCTGGAGTAGTGTGATGCTGTTGAACAATGTTTACAGTGGTGTGATGGTGTTGAACAATGTTTGGAGTGGTGTGATGGTGTTGGACAATGTTTCGAGTGGTGTGATGGTGTTGAGCAATGTTTGGAGTGGAGTGATGGTGTTGCACAATGATTGGAGTGGTGTGATCGTGTTGAACAATGTTTGGAGTGCTGTGATGGTGTGGAGCGATTTTCGGAGTGGTGTTATGGTGTTGAACAATGTTTGGAGTGGTGTGATGGTGTTGAGCAATGTTTGGAGTGGTGTGATGGTGTTGAACAATGTTTGGAGTGGCCTGATGGTGTTGAACAATGTTTGGAGTGGTGTGATGGTGTTGGACAATGATTGGAGTGGTGTGATGGAGTTGAACAATGTTTGGAGTGGAGTGATGGTGTTGTACAATGATTGGAGTGGTGGGATGGTGTTGAGCAATGTCTGGAGTAGTGTGATGCTGTTGAACAATGTTTACAGTGGTGTGATGGTGTTGAACAATGTTTGGAGTGGTGTGATGGTGTTGAACAATGTTTGGAGTGGTGTGCTGGTGCTGGACAATGATTGGAGTGGTGTGATGGTGTTGGACAATGTTTGGAGTGGTGTGATGGTGTTGGACAATGATTGGAGTGGAGTGATGGTGTTGTACAATGATTGCAGTGGTGTGATGGTGCTGAACAATGTTTGGAGTGGTGTGATGGTGTTGAACAATGTTTGGAGTGGCCTGATGGTGTTGAACAATGTTTGGAGTGGTGTGATGGTGTTGAACAATGTTTGGAGTGGTGTAATTGTGTTGAACAATGATTGGAGTGGTGTGATGGTGTTGAACAATGTTTGGAGTGGCCTGATGGTGTTGAACAATGTTTGGAGTGGTGTGATGGTTTTGAACAATGTTTGGAGTGGTGTAATTGTGTTGAACAATGTTTGGAGTGGTGTGATGGTGCTGGACAATGTCTGGAGTGGATTGATGGCGTTGTTCAATGATTGGAGTGGTGTGATGGTGTTGAACAATGTTTGGAGTGGTGTGATGATGTTGAACAATGTTTGGAGTGGATTGATGGTGTTGGACAATGATTGGAGTGGTGAGATGCTGTTGAACAATGTTTGGAGTGCTGTGATGGTGTGGAGCGATTTTCGGAGTGGTGTGATGGTGTTGAAGAATGTTTGGAGTGGTGTGATGGTGTTGAGCAATGTTTGGAGTGGTGTGATGGTGTTGAGCAATGTTTGGAGTGGTGTGATGGTGTTGAACAATGTTTGGAGTGGTGTGACGGTGTTGTACAATGTTTGGAGTGGTGTGATGGTGCTGGACAATGTTTGGAGTGGTGTGATGGTGTTGGACAATGTTTGGAGTGGTGTGATGGTGTTGGACAATGTTTGGAGTGGTGTGATGGTGTTGAGCAATGTTTGGAGTGGTGTGATGGTGTTGAACAATGTTTGGAATGGTGTAATGGTGTTGAACAATGTATGGAATGGTGTGATGGTGCTGGACAATGTTTGGAGTGGAGTGATGGTGTTGTTCAATGATTGGAGTGGTGTCATGATGTTGAACAATGTTTGGAGTGGTGTGATGGTGTTGGACAATGTTTGGAGTGGTGTGATGGTGTTGAGCAATGTTTGGAGTGGTGTGATGGTGTTGAACAATGTTTGGAGTGGTGTAATGGTGTTGAACAATGTTTGGAATGGTGTGATGGTGCTGGACAATGTTTGGAGTGGAGTGATGGTGTTGTTCAATGTTTGGAGTGGTGTGATGGTGTTGAACAATGCTTGGAGTGGTGTGATGGTGTTGAACAATGTTTGGAGTGCTGTGATTGTGTTGAACAATTTTTGGAGTTGTGTGATGGTGTTGGACAATGATTGTCCAACACCATCACACCACACCAATCATTGTCCAACACCATCACACAACTCCAAAAATTGGTCAACACAATCACAGCACTCCAAACATTGTTCAACACCATCACACCACTCCAAGCATTGTTCAACACCATCACACCACTCCAAACATTGTTCAACACCAACAGACCACTCCATTGTTCAACACCATCACACCACTCCAAACATTGTTCAACACCATGACACCACTCCAATCATTGAACAACACCATCACTCCACTCCAAACATTGTCCAGCACCATCACACCATTCCATACATTGGAGTGGTGTGATGGTGTTGGACAATGTATGGAATGGTGTGATGGTGCTGGACAATGTTTGGAGTGGTGTGATGGTGTTGAACAATGTTTGGAGTGGTGTGATGGTGCTAAACAATGTTTGGAGTGGTGTGATGGTGTTGAACAATGTTTGGAGTGGTGTGATGGTGCTGAGCAATGTTTGGAGTGGTGTGATAGTGTTGAACAATGTTTGGAGTGGTGTGATAGTGTTGAACAATGTTTGCAGTGGTGTGATGGTGTTGGACAATATTTCGAGTGGTGTGATGGTGTTGAACAATGTTTGGAGTGGTGTGATAGTGTTGAACAATGTTTGCAGTGGTGTGATGGTGTTGGACAATATTTCGAGTGGTGTGATGGTTTTGAGCAATGTTTGGAGTGGAGTGATAGTGTTGTACAATGATTGGAGTGGTGTGATGGTGTTGAGCAATGTTTGGAGTGGCCTGATGGTGTTGAACAATGTTTGGAGTGGTCTGTTGGTGTTGGACAATGTTTACAGTGGTGTGATGGTGTTGAACAATTTTTGGAGTGGTGTGATGGTGTTGAACAATGTTTGGAGTGGAGTGATGGTGTTGTACAATGTTTGGAGTGGTGTGATGGTGTTGGACAAGGTTTGGAGTGGCCTGATGGTGTTGAACAATGTTTGGAGTTGTGTGATGGTGTTGGACAATGTTTGGAGTGGTGTGATCGTGTTGGACAATGATTGGAGTGGTGTGATGGTGTTGGACAATGATTGGAGTGGTGTGATGGTGTTGAACAATGTTTGGAGTGGCCTGATGGTGTTGAACAATGTTTGGAGTGGTGTGATGGTGTTGAACAATGTTTGGAGTGGTGTAATGGTGTTGAGCAATGTTTGGAGTGGTGTGATGGTGTTGGACAATGTTTGGAGTGGTGTGATCGTTTTGGACAATGATTGGAGTGGTGTGATGGTGTTCAACAATGTTTGGAGTGGTGTGATGGTGTTGAACAATGTTTGGAGTAGTGTAATGGTGTTGAGCAATGTTTGGAGTGCTGTGATGGTGTTGGACAATGTTTGGAGTGGTGTGATCGTGTTGGACAATGATTGGAGTGGTGTGATGGTGTTGAACAATGTTTGGAGTGGTGTGATGGTGTTGAACAATGTTTGGAGTGGAGTGATGGTGTTGTACAATGATTGGAGTGGTGTGAAGGTGTTGAACAATGTTTGGAGTGGTGTGATGGTGTTGAACAATGTTTGGAGTGGAGTGATGGTGTTGTACAATGGTTGGAGTGGTGTGATGGTGTTGAACAATGTTTGGAGTGGTGTGATGGTGTTGAACAATGTTTGGAGTGGAGTGATGGTGTTGTACAATGGTTGGAGTGGTGTGATGGTGTTGAACAATGTTTGGAGTGGTGTGATGGTGTTGGACAATGTTTGGAGTGGTGTGATCGTGTTGTCCAATGATTGGAGTGGTGTGATGGTGTTGACCAATGTTTGGAGTGGTGTGATGGTGTTGTTCAATGATTGGAGTGGTCTGTTTGTGTTGAACAATGTTTGGAGTGGTGTGATAGTGTTGGACAATGTTTGGAGTGGTGTGATGGTGTTGAACAATGTTTGGAGTGGTCTGTTGGTGTTGAACAATGTTTGGAGTGGTGTGATAGTGTTGGACAATGTTTGGAGTGGTGTGATGGTGTTGAACAATGTTTGGAGTGGTGTGATGGTGTTGAACAATGTTTGGAGTGGTGTGATAGTGTTGGACAATGTTTGGAGTGGTGTGATGGTGTTGAGCAATGTTTGGAGTGGAGTGATGGTGTTGTACAATGATTGGAGTGGTGTGATGGTGTTTAACAATGTTTGGAGTGGAGTGATGGTGTTGAACAATGTTTGGAGTGGTGTGATGGTGTTGAGCAATGTCGGGAGTAGTGTGATGCTGTTGAACAATGTTTGGAGTGGTGTGATGGTGTTGAACAAAGTTTCGAGTGGTGTGATGGTGTTGTACAATGTTTGGAGTGGTGTAATGGTGTTGAGCAATGTTTGGAGTGGTGTGATGGTGTTGGACAATGTTTGGAGTGGTGTGATCGTGTTGGACAATGATTGCAGTGGTGTGATGGTGTTGAACAATGTTTGGAGTGGTGTGATGATGTTGTACAATGTTTGGAGTGGCCTGATGGTGTTGAACAATGTTTGGAGTGGTGTGATGGTGTTGAACAATGTTTGGAGTGGTGTAATTGTGTTGAACAATGTTTGGAGTGGTGTGATGGTGCTGTACAATGTTTGGAGTGGAGTGATGGTGTTGTTCAATGATTGGAGTGGTGTGATGGTGTTGAACAATGTTTGGAGTAGTGTGATGGTGTTGAACAATGTTTGGAGTGGTGTGATGATGTTGAACAATGTTTGGAGTGGTGTGATGGTGTTGAACAATATTTGGAGTGTTGTGATGGTGTTGGACAATGTTTGGAATGGATTGATGGTGTTGAACAATGTTTGGAGTGGTGTGATGGTGTGGGACAATGATTGGAGTGGTGAGATGCTGTTGAACAATGTTTGGAGTGCTGTGATGGTGTGGAGCGATTTTCGGAGTGGTGTTATGGTGTTGAACAATGTTTGGAGTGGTGTGATGGTGTTGAGCAATGTTTGGAGTGGTGTGATGGTGTTGAACAATGTTTGGAGTGGTGTGATGGTGTTGAACAATGTTTGGAGTGGTGTGATTGTGTTGGACAATGATTGGAGTGGTGTGATGGTGTTGAACAATGTTTGGAGTGGCCTGATGGTGTTGAACAATGTTTGGAGTGGTGTGATGGTGTTGTACAATGATTGGAGTGGTGTGATGGTGTTGAACAATGTTTGGAGTGGTGTGATGGTGTTGAACAATGTTTGGAGTGGTCTGTTGGTGTTAAACAATGTTTGGAGTGGTTTGATGGTGTTGAACAATGTTTGGAGTGGTGTGATTGTGTTGAACAATTTTTCAAGTTGTGTGATGGTGTTGGACAATGATTGGTGTGGTGTGGTGGTGTTGAACAATGCTTGGAGTGTTGTGATGGTGTGGGACAATGTTTGGAGTGGTGTGATGGTGTTGAGCAATTTCGGGAGTAGTGTGATGCTGTTGAACAATGTTTACAGTGGTGTGATCGTGTTGGACAATGATTGGAGTGGTGTGATGGTGTTGGACAATGATTGGATTGGTGTGATGGTGTTGACCAATGTTTGGACTGGAGTGATGGTGTTGTACAATGATTGCAGTGGTGTGATGGTGTTGAACAATGTTTGGAGTGGTCTGTTGGTGTTGAACAATGTTTGGAGTGGTGTGATGATGTTGAACAATGTTTGGAGTGGTGTGATGGTGTTGAACAATGTTTGGAGTTGTGTGATGGTGTTGGACAATGATTGGTGTGGTGTGATGGTGTTGGACAATGTTTGGAGTGTTGTGATGGTGTTGGACAATGTTTGGAGTGGAGTGATGGTGTTGGACAATGTTTGGAGTGGTGTAATGTTGTTGAGCAATGTTTGGAGTGGTGTGATGGTGATGAGCAATGTTTGGAGTGGTGTGATTGTGTTGAACAATGTTTGGAGTGGTGTGATGGTGTTGAACAATGTTTGGAGTGGTCTGTTGGTGTTGAACAATGTTTGGAGTGGCGTGATGGTGTTGAACAATGTTTGGAGTGGTCTAATTGTGTTGAACAATGTTTGGAGTGGCCTGATGGTGCTGGCCAATGTTTGGAGTGGAGTGATGGTGTTGTTCAATGATTGGAGTGGTGTGATGGTGTTGAACAATGTTTGGAGTGGTGTGATGGTGTTGAACAATGTTTGGAGTGGTCTGTTGGTGTTGAACAATGTTTGGAGTGGTGTCATGGTGTTGAACAATGTTTGGAGTGGTGTGATGGTGTTGAACAATGTTTGGAGTGTTGTGATGGTGTGGGACAATGTTTGCAGTGGTGTGATGGTGTTGGACAATGTTTGGAGTGGTGTGATGGTGTTGAACAATGTTTGGAGTGTTGTGATGGTGTGGGACAATGTTTGCAGTGGTGTGATGGTGTTGGACAATGTTTGGAGTGGTGTGATGGTGTTGGACAAAGTTTACAGTGGTGTGATGGTGTTGATCAATGTTTGGAGTGGTGTGATGGTGTTGAACAATGTTTGGAGTGGTGTGATGGTGTTGAACAATGTTTGGAGTCGTGTGATGTTGTTGAACAATGTTTACACTGGTGTGATGGTGTTGTACAATGTTTGGAGTGGAGTGATGGTGTTGGACAATGATAGGAGTGGTGTGATGCTGTTGAACAATGTTTGGAGTGCTGTGATGTTGTGGAGCGATTTTCGGAGTGGTGTGATGGTGTTGAACAAAGTTTGGAGTGGTGTGATGGTGTTGAGCAATGTTTGGAATGGTGTGATGGTGTTGAACAATCTTTGGAGTGGTGTGATGGTGTTGAACAATGTTTGGAGTGGTGTGATGGTGTTGAGCAATGTTTGGAGTGGTGTGATGGTGTTGAACAATGTTTGGAGTGGTGTGATGGTGTTGAACAATGTTTGGAGTGGTGTAATGGTGTTGAACAATGTTTGGAGTGGTGTGATGGTGTTGAACAATGTTTGGAGTGGTGTGATGGTGCTAAACAATGTTTGGAGTTCTGTGATGGTGTTGGACAATGTTTGGAGTGGTGTGATGGTGATGAGCAATGTTTGGAGTGGTGTGATGGTGTTGAACAATGTTTGGAGTGGTGTGATGGTGTTGAGCAATGTCTGGAGTAGTGTGATGCTGTTGGACAATGTTTACAGTGGTGTGATGGTGTTGAACAATGTTTGGAGTGGTGTGATGGTGTTGAACAATGTTTGGAGTGGTGTGATAGTGTTGGACAATGTTTCGAGTGGTGTGATGGTGTTGAGCAATGTTTGGAGTGGTGTGATGGTGTTGAACAATGTTTGGAGTGGTGTGATAGTGTTGGACAATGTTTCGAGTGGTGTGATGGTGTTGAACAATGTTTGGAGTGGTGTGATAGTGTTGGACAATGTTTCGAGTGGAGTGATGGTGTTGTACAATGATTGGAGTGGTGTGATGGTGTTGAACAATCTTTGGAGTGGTGTGATGGTGTTGATCAATGTTTGGAGTGGTCTGATGGTGTTGAACAATGTTTGGAGTAGTGTAATGGTGTTGAGCAATGTTTGGAGTGGTGTGATGGTGTTGGACAATGTTTCGAGTGGTGTGATCGTGTTGGACAATGATTGGAGTGGTGTGGTGGTGTTGGACAATGATTGGAGTGGTGTGATGGTGTTGACCAATGTTTGCAGTGGAGTGATGGTGTTGTACAATGATTGCAGTGGTGTGATGGTGTTGAACAATGTTTGGAGTGGTGTGATGGTGTTGAACATTGTTTGGAGTGGTGTGATGGTGTTGAACAATGTTTGGAGTGGTGTGATTGTGTTGAACAATGTTTGGAGATGTGTGATGGTGTTGGACAATCATTGGTGTGGTGTGATGGTGTTGAACAATGTTTGGAGTGTTGTGATGGTGTGGGACAATGTTTGCAGTGGTGTGATGGTGTTGGACAATGTTTGGAGAGGATTGATGGTGTTGGACAATGATTGGAGTGGTGTGATGCTTTTGAACAATGTTTGGAGTAGTGTGATGGTGTTGAACAATGTTTGGAGTGGTGTGATGGTGTTGAACAATGTTTGGAGTGCTGTGATGGTGTTGAACAATGTTTGGAGTGGTCTGTTGGTGTTGAACAATGTTTGGAGTGGTGTGATGGTGTTGAAAAATGTTTGGAGTGGTGTGATGGTGTTGGACAATGTTTGGAGTGGTGTGATGGTGTTGAGCAATGTTTGGAGTGGTGTGATGGTGTTGAACAATGTTTGGAGTGGTGTGATGGTGTTGGACAATTTTTGGAGTGGTGTGATGGTGTTGAACAATGTTTGGAGTGCTGTGATGGTGCTAAACAATGTTTGGAGTGGTGTGATGGTGTTGGACAATGTTTGCAGTGGTGTGATGGTGATGAGCAATGTTTGGAGTGGTGTGATGGTGTTGAACAATGTTTGGAGTGGTGTGATGGTGTTGAGCAATGTTTAGAGTGGTGTGATGGTGTTGGACAATGTTTGGAGTGGTGTGATGGTGTTGAGCAATGTCTGGAGTAGTGTGATGCTGTTGAACAATGTTTACAGTGGTGTGATGGTGTTGAACAATGTTTGGAGTGGTGTGATGGTGTTGAACAATGTTTGGAGTGGTGTGATGGTGTTGAACAATGTTTGGAGTGGTGTGATGGTGTTGAACAATGTTTGGAGTGGTGTGATAGTGTTGGACAATGTTTCGAGTGGTGTGATGGTGTTGAGCAATGTTTGGAGTGGAGTGATCGTGTTGTACAATGATTGGAGTGGTGTGATGGTGTTGAACAATGTTTGGAGTGGTGTGATGGTGTTGAACAATGTTTGGAGTGGCCTGATGGTGTTGAACAATGTTTGGAGTGGTGTGATGGTGTTGAACAATGTTTGGAGTGGTGTGATGGTGTTGGACAATGTTTGGAGTGGTGTGATGGTGTTGAGCAATGTTTGGAGTGGTGTGATGGTGTTGAGCAATGTTTGGAGTGGTGTGATGGTGATGAACAATGTTTGGAGTGGTGTAATGGTGTTGAACAATGTTTGGAGTGGTGTGATGGTGCTGGACAATGTTTGGAGTGGAGTGATGGTGTTATTCAATGATTGGAGTGGTGTCATAGTGTTGAACAATGTTTGGAGTGGTGTGATGGTGTTGAACAATGTTTGGAATGGTGTGATGGTGTTGAACAATGTTTGGAGTGGTGTGATTGTGTTGAACAATTTTTGGAGTTGTGTGATGGTGTTGGACAATGATTGGTTTGGTGTGATGGTGTTTTACAATGTTTGGAGTGGTGTAATGGTGTTGAACAATGTTTGGAGTGGTGTGATGGTGCTGGACAATGTTTGGAGTTGTGTGATGGTGCTGGACAATTTTTGGAGTGGTGTGATGGTGTTGGACAATGTTTGGAGTGGTGTGATGGTGTTGAACAATGTTTGGAGTGGAGTGATGGTGTTGGACAATGATTGGAGTGGTGTCATGGTGTTGAACAATGTTTGGAGTGGAGTGATGGTGTTGAACAATGATTGGAGTGGTGTGATGGTGTTGGACAATGTTTGGAGTGGTGTGATAGTGTTGAGCAATGTTTGGAGTGGAGTGATGGTGTTCTTCAATGATTGGAGTGGTGTGATGGTGTTGAACAATGTTTGGAGTGGTGTGATGGTGCTGATCAATGTTTGGAGTGGTCTGATGGTGTTGAACAATGTTTGGAGCGGTGTGATGGTGTTGAACAATGTTTGGAGTAGTGCAATGGTGTTGAGCAATGTTTGGAGTGGTGTGATCGTGTTGGACAATGATTGGAGTGGTGTGATGGTGTTGGACAATGATTGGAGTGGTGTGATGGTGTTGAACAATGTTTGGAGTGGAGTGATGGTGTTGTACAATGATTGGAGTGGTGTGATGGTGTTGAACAATGTTTGGAGTGGCCTGATGGTGTTGAACAATGTTTGGAGTGGTGTGATGGTGTTGAACAATTTTTGGAGTGGTGTGATGGTGCTGGACAATGATTGGAGTGGTGTGATGGTGTTGAACAATGTTTGGAGTGGCCTGATGGTGTTGAACAATGTTTGGAGTGGTGTGATGGTGTTGAACAATGTTTGGAGTGGTGTGATGGTGTTGAACAATGTTTGGAGTAGTGTAATGGTGTTGAACAATGTTTGGAGTGGTGTGATGGTGTTGAGCAATGTCTGGAGTGTTGTGATTGTGTTGAACAATTTTTGGAGTTGTGTGATGGTGTTGAACAATGTTTGGAGTGTTGCGATGGTGTGGGACAATGTTCGGAGTGGTGTGATGGTGTTGGACAATGTTTGGAGTGGTGTGATGGTGTTGAACAATTTTTGGAGCTGTGTGATGGTTTTGGACAATGATTGGTGTGGTGTGATGGTGTTGAACAATGTTTGGAGTGGTGTGATGGTGTTGGACAATGTTTGCAGTGGAGTGATGGTGTTGAACAATGTTTGGAGTGGTGTGATGGTGTGGAGCGATTTTCGGAGTGGTGTGATGGTGTTGAACAATGTTTGGAGTGGTGTGATGGTGTTGAACAATGTTTGGAGTGGTGTGATGGTGTTGGACAATGTTTGGAGTGGTGTGATGGTGCTGGACAATGTTTGGAGTGGAGTGATGGTGTTGTTCAATGATTGGAGTGGTGTCATGGTGTTGAACAATTTTTGGAGTGGTGTGATGGTGTTGGACAATATTTGGAGTAGTATGATAGTGTTGAACAATGTTTGGAGTGGTGTGATGGTGTTGAACAATGTTTGGAGTGGTGTGATGGTGTTGGACAATGTTTGGAGTGGTGTGATGGTGTTGAGCAATGTTTGGAGTGGTGTGATGGTGATGAACAATGTTTGGAGTGGTGTCATAGTGTTGAACAATGTTTGGAGTGGTGTGATGGTGTTGAACAATGTTTGGAATGGTGTGATGGTGTTGAACAATGTTTGGAGTGGTGTGATTGTGTTGAACAATTTTTGGAGTTGTGTGATGGTGTTGGACAATGATTGGTGTGGTGTGTTGGTGTTGAGCAATGTTTGGAGTGTTGTGATGGAGTGGGACAATGTTTGGAGTGGTGTGATGGTGTTGGACAATGTTTGCAGTGGTGTGATGGTGTTGAGCAATGTTTGGAGTGGTGTGATGGTGTTGAAAAATGTTTGGAGTGGCCTGATGGTGTTGAAAAATGTTTGGAGTGGCCTGATGGTGTAGAGCAACGTTTAGAGTGGTGTGATGGTGTTGGACAATATTTGGAGTGGTGTGATGGTGTTGAGCAATGTCTGGAGTAGTGTGATGCTGTTGGACAATGTTTGGAGTGGAGTGATAGTGTTGAGCAATGTTTGGAGTGGTGTGATAGTGTTGAACAATGTTTGCAGTGGTGTGATGGTGTTGGACAATATTTCGAGTGGTGTGATGGTGTTGTACAATGATTGGAGTGGTGTGATGGTGTTGAACAATGTTTGGAGTGGTCTGTTGGTGTTGAACAATGTTTGGAGTGGTGTGATGGTGTTGAACAATGTTTGGAGTGGTGTGATTGTGTTGAACAATTTTTGGAGCTGTGTGATGGGTTTGGACAATAATTGGTGTGGTGTGATGGTGTTGAACAATGTTTGGAGTGGTGTGATGGTGTTGGACAATGTTTGGAGTGGAGTGATAGTGTTGGACAATGATTGGAGTGGTGTGATGCTGTTGAACAATGTTTGGAGTGGTGTGATTGTGTTGAACAATTTTTGGAGCTGTGTGATGGTTTTGGACAATGATTGGTGTGGTGTGATGGTGTTGAACAATGTTTGGAGTGGTGTGATGGTGTTGGACAATGTTTGGAGTGGAGTGATGGTGTTGGACAATGATTGGAGTGGTGTGATGATGTTGAACAATGTTTGGAGTGCTGTGATGGTGTGGAGCGATTTTCGGAGTGGTGTGACGGTGTTGAACAATGTTTGGAGTGGTGTGATTGTGTTGAACAATGTTTGGAGTGGTGTGATGGTGTTGGACAATGTTTGGAGTGGTGTGATAGTGTTCAGCAATGTTTGGAGTGGTGTGATGGTGTTGTACAATAATTGGAGTGGTGTGATGGTGTTGAACAATGTTTGGAGTGGTGTGATGGTGTTTAACAATGTTTGGAGTGGTCTGTTGGTGTTGAACAATGTTTGGAGTGGTGTGATGGTGTTGAACAATGATTGGAGTGTTGCGATGGTGTGGGACAATGTTCGGAGTGGTGTGATGGTGTTGGACAATGTTTGCAGTGGTGTGATGTTGTTGGACAATGTTTGGAGTGGAGTGATGGTGTTGGACAATGATTGGAGTGTTGTGATGCTGTTGAACAATGTTTGGAGTGCTGTGATGGTGTAGAGCGATTTTCGGAGTGGTGTGATGGTGTTGAACAATGTTTGGAGTGGTGTGATGGTGTTGGACAATGTTTGGAGTGGTGTGATGGTGTTGAGCAATGTTTGGAGTGGTGTGATGGTGTTGAACAATGTTTGGAGTGGTGTAATGGTGTTGAACAATGTTTGGAGTGGAGTGATGGTGTTGTTCAATGATTGGAGTGGTGTCATGGTGTTGAACAATGTTTGGAGTGGTGTGATGGTGTTGAACAATGTTTGGAGTGGTCTGTTGGTGTTGAACAATGTTTGGAGTGGTGTGATGGTGTTGAACAATGTTTGGAGTGGTGTGATGGTGTTGGACAATGTTTCGAGTGGTGTGATGGTGTTGAGCAATGTTTGGAGTGGTGTGATGGTGTTGAACAATGTTTGGAGTGGTGTGATTGTGTTGAACAATTTTTGGAGTTGTGTGATGGTTTTGGACAATGTTCAACACCATCACACCACTCCAATCATTGTCCAACACCATCACTCCACTCCAAACATTGTCCAACACCATCACACCAATCAATGTTTGGAGTGGTGTGATGGTGTTGGACAATGTTTGGAGTGGAGTGATGGTGTTGGACAATGATTGGAGTGGTGTGATGATGTTGAACAATGTTTGGAGTGCTGTGATGGTGTGGAGCGATTTTCGGAGTGGTGTGACGGTGTTGAACAATGTTTGGAGTGGTGTGATTGTGTTGAGCAATGTTTGGAGTGGTGTGATGGTGTTGAACAATGTTTGGAGTGGTGTGATGGTGTTGAACAATGTTTGGAGTGGTCTGTTGGTGTTGAACAATGTTTGGAGTGGTGTGATGGTGTTGAACAATGATTGGAGTGGTGTGATGGTGTTGAACAATGTTTGGAGTGGTGTGATTGTGTTGAACAATTTTTGGAGTTATGTGATGGTGTTGGACAATGATTGGTGTGGTGTGATGATGTTCAAAAATGTTTGGAGTGTTGCGATGGTGTGGGACAATGTTCGGAGTGGTGTGATGGTGTTGGACAATGTTTGCAGTGGTGTGATGGTGTTGGACAATGTTTGGAGTGGATTGATGGTGTTGGACAATGATTGGAGTGTTGTGATGCTGTTGAACAATGTTTGGAGTGCTGTGATGGTGTAGAGCGATTTTCGGAGTGGTGTGATGGTGTTAAACAATGTTTGGAGTGGTGTGATGGTGTTGAACAATGTTTGGAGTGGTGTGATGGTGTTGGACAATGTTTGGAGTGTTGTGATGGTGTTGAGCAATGTTTGGAGTGGTGTGATAGTGTTGAACAATGTTGGGAGTGGTGTGATTGTGTTGAACAATTTTTGGAGTTGTGTGATGGTGTTGGACAATGATTGGTGTGGTGTGATGGTGATGGACAATGTTTGGAGTGTTGTGATGGTGTTGAACAATGTTTCGAGTGCTGTGATGGTGTTGAACAATGTTTGGAGTGGTGTGATGGTGTTGAACAATTTTTGGAGTGGTGTGATGGTGTTGAACAATGTTTGGAGTGGTGTGATGGTGTTGAACAATGTTTGGAGTGGTGTAATGGTGTTGGACAATGTTTGCAGTGGTGTGATGGTGTTGATCAATGTTTGGAGTGGTGTGATGGTGTTGAGCAATGTTTGGAGTGGTGTGATGGTGCTGGACAATGTTTGGAGTGGTGTGATGGTGTTGAAAAATGTTTGGAGCGGTGTGATGGTGTTGATCAATGTTTGGAGTGGTGTGATGGTGTTGAGCAATGTTTGGAGTGGTGTGATGGTGTTGAGCAATGTCTGGAGTAGTGTGATGCTGTTGAACAATGTTTACAGTGGTATGATGGTGTTGAACAATGTTTGGAGTGGTGTGATAGTGTTGAACAATGTTTGCAGTGGTGTGATGGTGTTGGACAATATTTCGAGTGGTGTGATGGTGTTGATCAATGTTTGGAGTGGAGTGATGGTGTTGTACAATGATTGGAGTGGTGTGATGGTGTTGAACAATGTTTGGAGTGTTGTGATGCGGTGGGACAATGTTTGGAGTGGTGTGATGGTGTTGGACAATGTTTGCAGTGGTGTGATGGTGTTGCGCAATGTTTGGAGTGGTGTGATGGTGTTGAGCAATGTTTGGAGTGGTCTGTTGGTGTTGAACAATGTTTGGATTGGTGTGATGGTGTTGAACAATGTTTGGATTGGTGTGATGGTGTTGAACAATGTTTGGAGTGGTGTGATTGTGTTGAACAATGTTTGGAGTGGTGTGATGGTGTTGAACAATGTTTGGAGTGGTGTGATGGTGTTGAACAATGTTTGGAGTGGTGTGATGTGTTGGACAATGTTTGGAGTGGTGTGATAGTGTTGAGCAATGTTTGGAGTGGTGTGATGGTGTTGTACAATGATTGGAGTGGTGTGATGGTGTTGAACAATGTTTGGAGTGGTGTGATGGTGTTGAACAATGTTTGGAGTGGTCTGTTGCTGTTGAACAATGTTTGGAGTGGTGTGATGGTGTTGAACAATGTTTGGAGTGGTGTGATTGTGTTGAACAATTTTTGGAGTTGTGTGATGGTGTTGGACAATGATTGGTGTGGTGTGATGGTGTTGAACAATGTTTGGAGTGTTGCGATGGTGTGGGACAATGTTCGGAGTGGTGTGATGGTGTTGGACAATGTCTGCAGTGGTGTGATGGTGTTGGACAATGATTGGAGTGGAGTGATGGTGTTGAACAATGTTTGGAGTGGTGTGATGGTGTTGAACAATGTTTGGAGTGGTATGATTGTGTTGGACAATGTTTGCAGTGCTGTGATGGTGTTGGACAATGTTTGGAGTGGAGTGATGGTGTTGGACAATGATTGGAGTGTTGTGATGCTGTTGAACAATGTTTGGAGTGCTGTGATGGTGTAGAGCGATTTTCGGAGTGGTGTGATGGTGTTGAGCAATGTTTGGAGTGGTGTGATGGTGTTGTCCAATAATTGGAGTGGTGTGATGGTGTTGAACAATGTTTGGAGTGGTGTGATAGTGTTGAGCAATGTTTGGAGTGGTGTGATGGTGTTGAGCAATGTTTGGAGTGGTGTGATGGTGTTGAACAATGTTGGGAGTGGTGTGATGGTGTTGAACAATGTTTGGAGTGGTGTGATGGTGTTGAACAATGTTTGGAGTGGTGTAATGGTGTTGAACAATGTTTGCAGTGGTGTGATGGTGCTGGACAATGTTTGGAGTGGAGTGATGGTGTTGTTCAATCATTGGAGTGGTGTCATGGTGTTGAACAATGTTTGGAGTGGTGTGATGGTGTTGAACAATGTTTGGAGTGGTCTGTTGGTGTTGAACAATGTTTGGAGTGGTGTGATGGTGTTGAACAATGTTGGGAGTGGTATGATTGTGTTGGACAATGTTTGGAGTGCTGTGATGGTGTGGAGCGATTTTCGGAGTGGTGTGATGGTGTTGAACAATGTTTGGAGTGGTGTGATGGTATTGAGCAATGTTTGGAGTGGTGTGATGGTATTGAACAATGTTTGGAGTGGTGTGATGGTGTTGGACAATGTTTGGAGTGGTGTGATGGTGTTGTTCAATGATTGGAGTGGTGTCATGGTGTTGAACAATGTTTGGAGTGGTCTGTTGGTGTTGAACAATGTTTGGAGTGTTGTGATGGTGTTGAACAATGTTTGGAGTGGTGTGATGGTGTTGAACAATGTTTGGAGTGTTGCGCTGGTGTGGGACAATGTTTGGAGTGGTGTTTTGGTGTTGAACAATGTTTGGAGTGGAGTGATGGTGTTGAACAATGGAGTGGAGTGTTGGTGTTCAACAATGTTTGGAGTGGCGTGTTGGTGTTGAACAATGTTTGGAGTGGAGTGATGGTGTTGGACAATGATTGGAGCGGAGTGATGGTGTTGAACAATGTTTGGAGTGGTGTGATGGTGATGAACAATGTTTGGAGTGGTGTGATGGTGTTGAACAATGTTTGGAGTGGAGTGATGGTGTTGAACAATGTTTGGAGTGGTGCGATGGTGTTGGACAATGATTGGAGCGGAGTGATGGTGTTGAACAATGTTTGGAGTGGTGTGATGGTGATGAACAATGTTTGGAGTGGTGTGATGGTGTTGGAAAATGTTCGGAGTGGTGTGATGGTGTTGGACAATGTTCGGAGTGGTGTGATTGTGATGAACAATGTTTGGAGTGGTGCGATGGTGTTGAACAATGTTTGAAGTGGTGTGATGGTGTTGAACAATGTTTGAAGTGGTGTGATGGAGTTGAACAATGTTTGGAGTGGTGTGATGGTGGGGAGCAATGTTTGGAGTGGTGTGATGGTGTTGAACAATATTTGGAGTTGTGTGACTGTTGAACAATGTTTGGAGTGGTGTGATGGTGTTCGACAATGTTTGGAGTGGTGTGATGGTTTTGAGCAATGTTTGGAGTGGTGTGATTGTGTTGGACAATGTTTGGAGTGGAGTGATGGTGTTGGACAATGATTGGAGCTGTGTGATGCTGTTGAACAATGTTTGGAGTGCTGTGATGGTGTGGAGCGTTATTCGGAGTGGTGTGATGGTGTTGGACAATGCTTGGAGTGGTGTGATGGCGTTGAACAATGTTTGGAGTGGTGTGATGGTGTTGAGCAATGTTCGGAGTGGTGTGATGGTGTTGAACAATGCTTGTAGTGGTGTGTTGGTATTGAACAATGTTTGGAGTGGTGTGATGGTGTTGAACAATGTTTGTAGTGGTGTGATGGGGATGAACAATGTTTGGAGTGGTGTGATGGTGTTGAACAATATTTGTAGTGGTGTGATTGGGGTGATCAATTTTTGGAGCGGAGTGATGGTGTTGAACAATGTTTGGAGAGGTGTGATGGTGTTGTGCAATGTTTGGAGTGTTGTGATGGTGTTGAACAATATTTGGAGTGGTGTGACTGTGTTGAACAATTTTTGGAGTTGCGTGATGGTGTTGGACAATGATTGGTGTGGAATGATGGTGTTGAACAATGTTTGGAGTGTTGTGATGGTGTTGGACAATGTTTGGAGTGGTGTGATGGTGTTGGACAATGTTTGCAGTGGTGTGATGGTGTTGCAGCATGTTTGGAGTGGTGTGATTGTGTTGATCAATGTTTGGAGTGCTGTGATCGTGTTGATCAATGTTTGCAGTGGGGTGATGTTGTTGGACAATGTTTGGAGTGGTGTGATGGTGTTGGACGATTTTTGGAGTGGTTTGATGGTGTTGCTCAATGTTTGGAGTGGTGTGATGGTGTTGAACAATGCTTGGAGTGGTGTGATGGTGTTGAGCAATGTTTGGAGTGGTGTGATGGTGTTGAACAATGTTTGCAGTGGTGTGATGGTGTTAGACAATGTTTGGAGTGGTGTGATGGTTTTGAGCAATGTTTGGAGTGGTGTGATGGTGTTGGACAATGTTTGGAGTGGTGTGATGGTGCTCAGCAATGCCTGGAGCAGTGTGATGCTGTTGAACAATGTCTACAGTGGTGTGATGGTGTTGGACAATGTTTGGAGTGGAGTGATGGTGTTGGACAATGATTGGAGTGGTTTCATGCTGTTGAACAATGTTTGGAGTGCTGTGATGGTGTGGAGCGATATTCGGTGTGGTGTGATGGTGTTGGACAATGTTTGGAGAGGTGTGATGGTGTTGAGCAATGTTTGGACTGGTGTGATTGTGTTGAACAATGTTTGTAGTGGTGTGATGGGGATGAACAATGTTTGGAGTGGTGTGATGGTGTTGAACAATGTTTGTAGTTGTGTGATTGGGATGAACAATGTTTGGAGTGGAGTGATGGTGTTGAACAATGTTTGGAGAGGTGTGATGGTGTTGAACAATGTTTGGAGTGGTGTGATGGTGTTGAACAATGTTTGGAGTGGTGTGATGGTGTTGAACAATGTTTGGACTGGTGTGCTGCTTTTGGACAATGTTCGGAGTGGTGTGATGGTGTTGGACAATTTTTGGATTGGTGTGATGGTGTTGCACAATGTTTGGCGTGGTGTGATGTTGTTGAACAATGCTTGGAGTGGTGTGATGGTGTTGAACAATGATTGGAGTGCTGTGATGGTGTTGGACAATGTTTGGAGTGGTGTGATGGTTTTGAGCAATATTTGGAGTGGTGTGATGGTGTTGAACAATGTTTGCAGTGGTGTGATGGTGTTGGACAATGTTTGGAGTGGAGTAATGGTGTTGGACAATGATTGGAGTGGTGTGATGCTGTTGAACAATGTTTGGAGTGCTGTGATGGTGTGGAGCGTTATTCGGAGTGGTGTGATGGTGTTGGACAATGTTTGGAGTGGCGTGATGGTGTTGAGCAATGTTTGGAGTGGTGTGATGGTGTTGAACAATGTTTGGAGTGGTGTGATGGTGTTGAGCAATGTTCGGAGTGGTGTGATGGTGTTCAGCAATGTCTGGAGTAGTGTGATGCTGTTGAACAATGTCTACAGTGGTGTGATGGTGTTGGACAATGTTTGGAGTGGAGTGATGGTGTTGGACAATGATTGGAGTGGTTTCATGCTGTTGAACAATGTTTGGAGTGCTGTGATGGTGGGGAGCGATATTCGGAGTGGTGTGATGGTGTTGGACAATGTTTGGAGTGGTGTGATGGTGTTGAGCAATGTTTGGAGTGGTGTGATGGTGTTGAGCAATGTTTGGAGTGGTGTGATGGTGTTGAGCAATGTTTGGAGTGGTGCGATGATGTTGAACAATGTTTGAAGTTGTGTGATGGTGTTGAACAATGTTTGGAGTGATGTGATGGTGGGGAGCAATGTTTGGAGTGGTGTGATGGTGTTGAACAATGTTTGGAGTGTTGTGATGGTGTTGAACAATATTTGGAGTGATGTGACTGTGTTGAACAATTTTTGGAGTTGTGTGATGTTGTTGGACCATGATTGGTGTGTAAGGATGGTGTTGGACAATGTTTGCAGTGGGGTGATTGTGTTGTTCAATGCTTGGAGCGGTGTGATGGTGTTGGACAATGTTTGGAGTGGTGTGATGGTGTTGCAGAATGTTTGGAGTGGTGTGATGGTGTTGGACAATGTTTGGAGTGGTGTGATGGTGTTGAACAATGTTTGGAGTGGTGTGATGGTGTTGAACAATGATTCAGTGCTGTGATGGTGTTGATCAATGTTTGGAGTGGTGTGATGGTGTTGGACAATATTTGGAGTAGTGTGATGCTGTTGAACAATGTTTACAGTGGTGTGATGGTGTTGGACAATGTTTGGAGTGGAGTGATGGTGTTGGACAATGATTGGAGTGGTGTGATGGTGTTGATCAATGCTTGGGGTACTGTGATGGTGTTGGACAATATTTGGAGTGGTGTGATGCTGTTGGATAATTTTTGGAGTCGTTTGGTGGTGTTGCACAATGTTTGGAGTGGTGTGATGGTGTTGAACAATGCTTGGAGTGGTATGATGGTGTTGCACAATGTTTGGAGTGGTGTGATGGTGTTGAACAATGCTTGGAGTGGTGTGATGGTGTTGAACAATGATTGGAGTGGTGTGATGGTGTTGAACAATGATTGGAGTGGTGTGATGGTGTTGAGCAATGTTTGGAGTGGTGTGATGGTGTTAGACAATGTTTGGAGTGGTGTGATGGTTTTGAGCAATGTTTGGAGTGGTGTAATGGTGTTGGACAATGTTTGGAGTGGTGTGATGGTGCTGATCAATGTCTGGAGTAGTGTGATGCTGTTGAACAATGTTTGCAGTGGTGTGATGGTGTTGGACAATGTTTGGAGTGGAGTGATGGTGTTGGACAATGATTGGAGTGGTGTGATGCTGTTGAACAATGTTTGGAGTGCTGTGATGGTGTGGAGCGATATTCGGAGTCGTGTGATGGTGTTGGACAATGTTTGGAGTGGTGTGATGGTGTTGAGCAATGTTTGGAGTGGTGTGATGGTGTTGAACAATGTTTGGAGAGGTGTGATGGTGTTGGACAATGTTTGGATTGGTGTGATGGTGTTCAGCAATGTTTGGAGTGGTGTGATGGTGTTGAGCAATGTCTGGAGTAGTGTGATGCTGTTGAACAATGTTTACAGTGGTGTGATGGTGTTGGACAATGTTTGGAGTGGAGTGATGGTGTTGGACAATGATTGGAGTGGTGTGATGCTTTTGAACAATGATTGGAGTGCTGTGATGGTGTGGAGCGTTATTCGGAGTGGTGTGATGGTGTTGGACAATGTTTGGAGTGGCGTGATTGTGTTGAGCAATGTTTGGAGTGGTGTGATGGTGTTGAACAATGTTTGGAGTGGTGTGACGGTGTTGAGCAATGTTTGGAGTGGTGTGATGGTGTTGAACAATGCTTGTAGTGGTGTGTTGGTGTTGAACAATGTTTGGACTGGTGTGATGGTGTTGAACAATGTTTGTAGTGGTGTGATTGGGATGAACAATGTTTGGAGTGGTGTGATGGTGTTGGACAATGATTGGAGCGGAGTGATGGTGTTGAACAATGTTTGGAGAGGTGTGATGGTGTTGAACAATGTTTGGAGTGGTGTGATGGTGTTCAACAATGTTTGGAGTGGTGTGATGGTGTTGAACAATGTTTGGACTGGTGTGCTGCTTTTGGACAATGTTCGGAGTGGTGCGATGGTGTTGAACAATGTTTGGCGTGGCGTGATGGTGTTGAACAATATTTGGAGTGGTGTGATGGTGTTGAGCAATGTTTGGAGTGGTGTGATGGTGTTGAGCAATGTTTGGAGTGGTGTGATGGTGTTGAGCAATGTTTGGAGTCGTGTGATGGTGTTGGACAATGTTCGGAGTGGTGTGATGCTGATGAACAATGTTTGGAGTGGTGCGATGGTGTTGAACAATGTTTGAAGTGGTCTGATGGTGTTGAACAATGTTTGGAGTGATGTGTTGCTGTTGAACAATGTTTGGAGTGGTGTGATGGTGTTGAGCAATGTTTGGAGTGGTGTGATGGTGTTGGACTATGTTCGGAGAGGTGTGATGGTGATGAACAATGTTTGGAGTGGTGTGATGGTGTTGAACAATGTTTGAAGTGGTGTGATGGTGTTGAACAATGTTTGGAGTGGTGTTTTGGTGTTGAACAATGTTTGGAGTGGAGTGATGGTGTTGAACAATGTTTGGAGTGGAGTGATGGTGTTGAAAAATGTTTGGAGTGTTGTGATGGTGCTGGACAATGATTGCAGTGGTGTGATGGTGGGGAGCAATGTTTGGACTGGTGTGATGGTGTTGGACAATGTTTGGACTGGTGTGATGGTGATGAACAATGTTTGGAGTGGTGCGATGGTGTTGAACAATGTTTGAAGTGGTGTGATGATGTTGAACAATGTTTGAAGTTGTGTGATGGTGTTGAACAATGTTTGGAGTGATGTGATGGTGGGGAGCAATGTTTGGAGTGGTGTGATGGTGTTGAACAATGTTTGGAGTGTTGTGATGGTGTTGAACAATATTTGGAGTGATGTGACTGTGTTGAACAATTTTTGGAGTTGTGTGATGTTGTTGGACCATGATTGGTGTGTAAGGATGGTGTTGGACAATGTTTGCAGTGGGGTGATTGTGTTGTTCAATGCTTGGAGCGGTGTGATGGTGTTGGACAATGTTTGGAGTGGTGTGATGGTGTTGCAGAATGTTTGGAGTGGTGTGATGGTGTTGAACAATGTTTGGAGTGCTGTGATGGTGTTGATCAATGTTTGGAGTGGTGTGATGGTGTTGGACAATGTTTGGAGTGGTGTGATGGTGTTGAACAATGTTTGGAGTGGTGTGATGGTGTTGAACAATGTTTGGAGTAGTGTGATGCTGTTGAACAATGTTTACAGTGGTGTGATGGTGTTGGACAATGTTTGGAGTGGAGTGATGGTGTTGGACAATGATTGGAGTGGTGTGATGGTGTTGATCAATGCTTGTGGTACTGTGATGGTGTTGGACAATATTTGGAGTGGTGTGATGCTGTTGGATAATTTTTGGAGTCGTTTGGTGGTGTTGCACAATGTTTGGAGTGGTGTGATGGTGTTGAACAATGCTTGGAGTGGTATGATGGTGTTGCACAATGTTTGGAGTGGTGTGATGGTGTTGAACAATGCTTGGAGTGGTGTGATGGTGTTGAACAATGATTGGAGTGGTGTGATGGTGTTGAACAATGATTGGAGTGGTGTGATGGTGTTGAGCAATGTTTGGAGTGGTGTGATGGTGTTAGACAATGTTTGGAGTGGTGTGATGGTTTTGAGCAATGTTTGGAGTGGTGTAATGGTGTTGGACAATGTTTGGAGTGGTGTGATGGTGCTGATCAATGTCTGGAGTAGTGTGATGCTGTTGAACAATGTTTGCAGTGGTGTGATGGTGTTGGACAATGTTTGGAGTGGAGTGATGGTGTTGGACAATGATTGGAGTGGTGTGATGCTGTTGAACAATGTTTGGAGTGCTGTGATGGTGTGGAGCGATATTCGGAGTCGTGTGATGGTGTTGGACAATGTTTGGAGTGGTGTGATGGTGTTGAGCAATGTTTGGAGTGGTGTGATGGTGTTGAACAATGTTTGGAGAGGTGTGATGGTGTTGGACAATGTTTGGATTGGTGTGATGGTGTTCAGCAATGTTTGGAGTGGTGTGATGGTGTTGAGCAATGTCTGGAGTAGTGTGATGCTGTTGAACAATGTTTACAGTGGTGTGATGGTGTTGGACAATGTTTGGAGTGGAGTGATGGTGTTGGACAATGATTGGAGTGGTGTGATGCTTTTGAACAATGATTGGAGTGCTGTGATGGTGTGGAGCGTTATTCGGAGTGGTGTGATGGTGTTGGACAATGTTTGGAGTGGCGTGATTGTGTTGAGCAATGTTTGGAGTGGTGTGATGGTGTTGAACAATGTTTGGAGTGGTGTGACGGTGTTGAGCAATGTTTGGAGTGGTGTGATGGTGTTGAACAATGCTTGTAGTGGTGTGTTGGTGTTGAACAATGTTTGGACTGGTGTGATGGTGTTGAACAATGTTTGTAGTGGTGTGATAGGGATGAACAATGTTTGGAGTGGTGTGATGGTGTTGGACAATGATTGGTGCGGAGTGATGGTGTTGAACAATGTTTGGAGAGGTGTGATGGTGTTGAACAATGTTTGGACTGGTGTGCTGCTTTTGGACAATGTTCGGAGTGGTGCGATGGTGTTGAACAATGTTTGGCGTGGCGTGATGGTGTTGAACAATGTTTGGAGTGGTGTGATGGTGTTGAGCAATGTTTGGAGTGGTGTGATGGTGTTGAACAATGTTTGGAGTGGTGCGATAGTGTTGAGCAATGTTTGGAGTCGTGTGATGGTGTTGGACAATGTTCGGAGAGTTGTGATGCTGATGAACAATGTTTGGAGTGGTGCGATGGTGTTGAACAATGTTTGAAGTGGTGTGATGGTGTTGAACAATGTTTGGAGTGGTGTGTTGGTGTTGAACAATGTTTGGAGTGGTGTGATGGTGCTGAGCAATGTTTGGAGTGGTGTGATGATGCTGAACAATGTTTGGAGTGGTGTTTTGGTGTTGAACAATGTTTGGAGTGGAGTGATGGTGTTGAACAATGTTTGGAGTGGAGTGTTGGTGTTGAACAATGTTTGGAGTGGCGTGTTGGTGTTGAACAATACTTGGAGTGGAGTGATGGTGTTGAACAATGTTTGGAGTGGTGTGATTGTGTTGAACACTTTTTGGAGTTGTGTGATGGTGCTGGACAATGTTTGCAGTGGTGTGATGGTGTTGATCAATGTTTGGAGTGGTGTGATGGTGTTGGAGAATGTTTGGAGTTGTGTGATGGTGTTGCACAATGTTTGGAGTGGTGCCATGGTGTTGAACAATGTTTGGAGTGGTGTGATGGTGTTGAACAATGTTTGTAGTGGTGTGATGGGGATGAACAATTTTTGGAGTGGTGTGATGGTGTTGGACAATGATTGGAGCGGAGTGACAGTGTTGAACAATGTTTGCAGTGGTGTGATGGTGTTGAACAATGTTTGGAATGGTGTGATGGTGTTGAACAATGTTTGGACTGGTGTGCTGCTTTTGGACAATGTTCAGAGTGGTGTGATGGTGATGAAAAATGTTTGGAGTGGTGTGATGGTGTTCATAAATTTTTGGAGTGGTGCGATGGTGTTGGACAATGTTTGGAGTGGTGTGATGGTGTTGGACAATGTTCGGACTGGTGCGATGGTGTTGAACAATGTTTGGCGTGGTGTGATGGTGTTGAGCAATGTTTGGAGTGGAGTGATGGTGTTCTACAATGATTGGAGTGGTGTGATCGTGTTGAACAATGTTTGGAGTGGTCTGGTGGTGTTGAGCAATGTTTGGAGTGGTGTGATGGTGTTGAACAATGTTTGGAGTGGTGTGATGCTGTTGGACAATGTTTGGAGTGGAGTGATGGTGTTGGACAATGATTGGAGTGGTGTGATGGTTTTGAACAATGTTTGGAGTGGTGTGATGGTGTTGAACAATGTTTGGAGTGGTGTGTTGGTTTTGAACAATGTTTGGAGTGGTGTGATGGTGTTGGACACTGTTTGCAGTGGTGTGATGGTGTTGATCAATGTTTGGAGTGGTGTGATGGAGTTGAACAATGTTTGGAGTGGTGTGATGGTGTTGGACAATGTTTGGAGTGGTGTGATGGTGTTGAGCAATGTTTGGAGTGGTGTGATTGTACAACACCATGTTTGGAGTGCTGTGATGGTGAGGAGCAATTTTCGGAGTGGTGTGATGGTGTTGAACAATGTTTGGAGTGGTGTGATGGTGTTGAGCAATGTTTGCAGTGGTGTGATGTTGTTGAACAATGTTTGGAGTGGTGTGATGGTGTTGAGCAATGTTTGGAGTGGTGTGATGGTGTTGGACAATGTTTGGAGTGGTGTGATGGTGTTGAGCAATGTCTGGAGTTGTGTGATGCTGTTGAACAATGTTTACAGTGGTGTGATGGTGCTGAACAATGTTTCGAGTGGTGTGATGGTGTTGAACAATGTTTGGAGTGGTGTGATCGTGTTGAACAATGTTTGAAGTGGTCTGGTGGTGTTGAACAATGTTTGGAGTGGTGTGATGGTGTTGAACAATGTTTGGAGTGGTGTGATGCTGTTGGACAATGTTTGGAGTGGAGTGATGGTGTTGTACAATGATTGGAGTGGTGTGATGGTTTTGAACAATGTTTGGAGTGGTGTGATGGTGTTGAACAATGTTTGGAGTGGTGAGTTGGTTTTGAACAATGTTTGGAGTGGTGTGATGGTGTTGGACACTGTTTGCAGTGGTGTGATGGTGTTGATCAATGTTTGGAGTGGTGTGATGGAGTTGAACAATGTTTGGAGTGGTGTGATGGTGTTGGACAATGTTTGGAGTGGTGTGATGGTGTTGAGCAATGTTTGGAGTGGTGTGATGGTGTTGTGCAATGTTTGGAGTGCTGTGATGGTGTGGAGCAATTTTCGGAGTGGTGTGATGGTGTTGAACAATGTTTGGAGTGGTGTGATGGTGTTGAGCAATGTTTGCAGTGGTGTGATGGTGTTGAACAATGTTTGGAGTGGTGTGATGGTGTTGAGCAATGTTTGGAGTGGTGTGATGGTGTTGAACAATGTTTGGAGTGGTGTGATGGTGTTGAGCAATGTTTGCAGTGGTGTGATGGTGTTGAACAATGTTTGGAGTGGTGTGATGGTGCTGAGCAATGTTTAGAGTGGTGTGATGGTGTTGGACAATGTTTGGAGTGGTGTGATGGTTTTGAGCAATGTCTGGAGCAGTGTGATGCTGTTGAACAATGTTTACAGTGGTGTGATGCTGTTGGACAATTTTTGGAGTGGAGTGATGGTGTTGGACAATGATTGGAGTGATGTGATGCTGTTGAACAATGTCTGGAGTGCTCTGATGGTGTGGAGCAATTTTCGGAGTGGTGTGATGGTGTTGAACAATGTTTGGAGAAGTGTGATGGTGTTGAGCAATGTTCGCAGTGGTGTGATGGTGTTGAACAATGTTTGGAGTGGTGTGATGGTGTTGAACAGTGTTTGTCGTGGTGTGATGGGGATGAACAATTTTTGGAGTGGTGCGATGATGTTGGACAATGATTGGAGCGGAGTGATGGTGTTGAACAATGTTTGGAGTGGTGTGATGGTGTTGAACAATGTTTGGAGAGGTGTGATGGTGTTGAACAATGTTTGGACAGGTGTGCTTCTTTTGGACAATGTTCGGAGTGGTGCGATGGTTTTGAACAATGTTTGGCGTGGCGTGATGATGTTGAACAATGTTTGGAGTGGGGTGATGGTGTTGAGCAATGTTTGGAGTGGTGTGATGGTGTTGGACAATGTTCGGAGTGGTGTGATGCTGATGAACAATGTTTGGAGTGGTGCGATGGTGTTGAACAATGTTTGGAGTGATGTGTTGGTGTTGAACAATGTTTGGAGTGGTGTGATGGTGATGAACAATGTTTGGAGTGGTGTGATGGTGTTGAACAATGTTTGAAGTGGTGTGATGGTGTTGAACAATGTTTGGAGTGGTGTGTTGGTGTTGAACAATGTTTGGAGTGGAGTGATGGTGTTGAACAATGTTTGGAGTGGAGTGATGGTGTTGAACAATGTTTGGAGAGTTGTGATGGTGTTGAACAATGTTTGGAGTGGTGTGATAGTGTTGATCCATGTTTGGAGTGGTGTGATGGTTTTGGACAATGTTTGGAGTTGTGTGATGGTGTTGGACAATGTTTGGAGTGGGGTGATGGTGTTGGACAATGTTCTGAGTGGTGCGATGGTGTTGAGCAATGTTTGGAGTGGTGTGATGGTGTGTACAATGTTTGGAGTGGTGTGATGGTGTTGAGCAATGTTTGGAGTGGTGTGATGGTGTTGGACAATGTTCGGAGTGGTGTGATTGTGTTGGACAATGTTCGGAGTGGTGTGATGGTGTTGAACGATGTTTGAAGTGGTGTGATGGTGTTGAACAATGTTTGGAGTGGTGTGATGGTGTTGAGCAATGTTTGGAGTGGTGTGATGGTGTTGAACAATGTTTGGAGTAGTGTGATTGTGTTGAACAATTTTTGGAGTTGTACGAAGGTGTTGGACTATGATTGGTGTAAAACGATGGTGTTGAACAATGTTTGGAATGTTGTGATGCTGTTGGACAATGTTTGCAGTGGTGTGATTGTGTTGATCAATGTTTCGTGTGGTGTGTTGGTGTTGGACAATGTTTGGAGTGGTGTGATGGTGTTGCAGAATGTTTGGAGTGGTGTGATGGTGTTGAACAATGTTTGGAGTGCTGTGATGGTGTTGATCAATGTTTGGAGTGGTGTGATGGTGTTGGACAATGTTTGGAGTGGTGTGATGGTGTTGAACAATGTCTGGAAGGTGTGATTGTGTTGAACAATTTTTGGAGTTGTGTGATGGTGTTGGACAATGATTGGTGTGGAGTGATGGTGTTGAACAATGTTTGGCGTGTTGTGATGGTGTTGGACAATATTTGGAGTGGTGTGATGGTGCTGTACAATGTTTGCAGTGGTGTGATGGTGTTGATCAATGTTTGGAGTGGTGTGATGGTGTTGATCAATGTTTGGAGTGGTGTGATGGTGTTGGACAATGTTTGGAGTGGTGTGATGGTGTTGAACAATGCTTGGAGTGGTGTGATGGTGTTGAACAATGATTGGAGTGCTGTGATGGTTTTGGACAATGTTTGGAGTGGTGTGATGGTGTTCAGCAATGTTTGGAGTAGTGTGATGCTGTTGAACAATGTTTACAGTGGTGTGATGGTGTTGGACAATGTTTGGAGTGGTCTGATGCTGTTGAACAATGTTTGGAGTGCTGTGATGGTGTGGAGCGATATTCGGAGTGGTGTGATGCTGTTGAACAATGTTTGGAGTGGTGTGATGTTGTTGAGCAATGTTCGGAGTGGTGTGATGCTGTTAAACAATGCTTGTAGTGGTGTGTTGGTGTTGAACAATGTTTGGAGTGGTGTGATGGGGATGAACAATGTTTGGAGAGTTGTGATGGTGTTGAACAATGTTTGGAGTGGTGTGATTGTGTTGAACACTTTTTGGAGTTGTGTGATGGTGTTGGACAATGATTGGTGTGGAGTGATGGTGTTGAACAATGTTTGGAGTGTTGTGATGGTGTTGGACAATGTTTGGAGTGGTGTGATGGTGTTGGACAATGTTCTGAGTGGTGCGATGGTGTTGAACAATGTTTGGCGTGACGTGATGGTGTTGAACAATGTTTGGAGTGGTGTGATGGTGTTGAGCAATGTTTGGAGTGGTGTGATGGTGTGCACAATGTTTGGAGTGGTGTGATGGTGTTGAGCAATGTTTGGGGTGGTGTGATGGTGTTGGACAATGTTCGGAGTGGTGTGATGGTGATGAACAATGTTTGGAGTGGTGCGATGGTGTTGAACAATGTTTGAAGTGGTGTGTTGGTGTTGAACAATGTTTGTAGTGGTGTGATGGTGTTGAGCAATGTTTGGAGTGGTGTGATGGTGTTGGACAATGTTCGGAGTGGTGTGATGGTGTTGAACAATGTTTGGAGTGGTGTGATGGTGTTGAGCAATGTTTGGAGTGGTGTGATGGTGTTGAACAATGTTTGAAGTGGTGTGATGGTGTTGAACAATGTTTGGAGTGGTGTGATGGTGTTGAGCAATGTTTGGAGTGGTGTGATGGTGTTGAACAATGTTTGGAGTGGTGTGATTGTGTTGATCAATGTTTGGAGTGGTGTGTTCGTGTTGGACAATGTTTGGAGTGGTGTGATGGTGTTGCAGAATGTTTGGAGTGGTGTGATGGTGTTGAACAATGATTGAGTGCTGTGATGGTGTTGATCAATGTTTGGAGTGGTGTGATGGTGTTGGACAATGTTTGGAGTGGTGTGATGGATTTGGACAATTTTTGGAGTGGTGTGATGGTGTTGCACAATGTTTGGAGTGGTGTGATGGTGTTGAACAATGCTTGGAGTGGAGTGATGGTGTTGGACAATGATTGGAGTGGTGTGATGCTTTTGAACAATGTTTGGAGTGCTGTGATGGTGTGGAGCGATATTCGGAGTGGTGTGATGGTGTTGGACAATGTTTGGAGTGGTGTGATTGTGTTGAGCAATGTTTGGAGTGGTGTGATGCTGTTGAACAATGTTTGGAGTGGTGTGATGGTGTTGAACAATGTTTGTAGTGGTGTGATGGGGATGAACAATGTTTGGAGTGGTGTGATGGTGTTGAACAATGTTTGTAGAGGAGTGATTGGGATGAACAATATTTGGAGTGGTGTGATGGTGTTGGACAATGATTGGAGCCTGGTGATGGTGTTGAACAATGTTTGGAGAGGTGTGATGGTGTTGAGCAATGTTTGGAGTGGTGTGATGGTGTGGAACAATGTTTGGAGTGTTGTGATGGTGTTGAACAATATTTGGAGTGGTGTGACTGTGTTGAACAATTTTTGGAGTTGTGTGATGGTGTAGGACAATGATTGGTGTGGAATGATGGTGTTGAACAATGTTTGGAGTGTTGTCATGGTGTTGGACAATGTTTGGAGTGGTGTGATAGTGTTGGACAATGTTTGCAGTGGTGCGATTGTGTTGATTAATGTTTGCAGTGGTGTGATGGTGTTGGACAATTTTTCGAGTGGTGTGATGGTGTTGCAGAATGTTTGCAGTGGTGCGATTGTGTTGATCAATGTTTGCAGTGGTGTGATGGTGTTGGACAATGTTTGGAGTGGCGTGATGGTGTTGCACAATGTTTGGAGTGCTGTGATGGTGTTGGCAATGTTTGGAGTGGTGTGATGGCGTTGAGCAATGTTTGGAGTGGTGTGATGGCGTTGAGCAATGTTTGGAGTGGTGTGATGGTGTTGGACAATGTATGGAGTGGAGTGATGGTGTTGGACAATGATTGGAGTGGTGTGATGCTGTTGAACAATGTTTGGAGTGATGTGTTGGTGTGGAGCGATATTCGGGGTGGTGTGATGGTGTTGGACAATGTTTGGAGTGATGTGATGGTGTTGAGCAATGTTGAGGCTGGCTATGGTTATCTTCATTTCCTGTGGCGACCCTGGCTCGTGGCCACAAATTCCCGGAGCTCCCTGATGGGAATGAGAACGAGGGGGGTCCCGGCGAGGGGCGCGAGGTCATCCATCGCCTCGTCGGCGATGGACTCTAAGTCTTCCTCCGCCCCCACCACCGAGTCCCCGTCCTCCTCCAGGGGGTCGCCACCGGCGGCCGAACCGTCCGCCACGCAGTGCGCATCGGGCGGCCCGGCCTCGACAGCCGGCCCCGCCTCCGCCCGGATCCCACCCCCAGGATCGGTAGCGGAGGATTCCCCCCCGGGCTCCTCTAGGGGGGCCGGGCCAGCAGGCGGCGGCGGTTCGGAGACCCCCTCCGCCGGAACGACCGGAGAGACCGGAGAGACCGGAGAAAACGAAAGCCCGGCCCCCTCGAAGTCGCCCGGCGCCGGAGACACAGACAGAGGGCCCTCCTCCGCAACGCCCCCGGCCTCCGACCCACCAGACGGGGAAAAATTTTGGCAAACCTCGACGAAGTCGAGCAGCACCTGGGAAAGGTCCGGGCCGCTCTGGGCGAGCTCATCATCAGATGACTCGCCCGGCCCATCGAGGGGCAAAGCCACCAGCAATGGATCCATTCCCGCCGCGGGTTTTTCCGCGACCCCCCCCACGGGCAGGGTCTCGTCCCCATCCCCGGGAGGCACGAGCTGGGCAGACGCTTCTGCCTCAGCCTCCTCAGGGACAGGCGACCCCTGCCGTTCGCCTGTAATGGTATTAGCGGTGGGGTGGGGCGCAGCGCCCGCGGCGGGCGACGACTCCTCCTGCCCGGAGGGACCTTCCTCCTCCCGGTCCTCCTCCTCTTCCAGGGGGTCGCGCCTTCTTTTAAGCGCGGAGGGGTAAAGGGAGGCCTCCATTTCTTCAGGGTCCTCCCCTGCTCCTTCTGGCGGAGCGAGTTCTTTGGGTCCCCCGGGCCCGAGCCCGGCCGCAGGTTCTGGCATTACCGCCTCGGCGGCCGCAGCCACAGGCTTGGCCATGAGGGCACCCCCCCCTCCGCACTCCGCGATTATCGCAGCGACGCTCTCCGGCGTCAGGGGCTCCATATCGTGGGGGACGCCCTCCGCGGGGGGACCCACCCTGCGGTTTCGCGTCTTGTCCCGCGCCTTCTTTCGGACCGGACCTCCCTCCTCCCCACCGCCGGAGGCCTGGACGACGATGGCCTCCGACGACGACCGCGCCCCGGTAGCGTTGGATCGAGCGGGGGCGCGGCTAGACCCGGAAGGAGGAGCGGCGGCGGCGCCAGCCTCGGCCGTGCCAGATGACTTGGCGGCCTTGGAGGCGGGGCAGTTTTTGCGCACGTGCCCCACCTCCCTACAGGCGTGGCACCGCACGCCGTCCGCCGTCCAGAAGACGCGGTGCGGGGTCCCCCCGTGGAGGACCGTGAAAGCCCCGTCCGTCTCCCCCTCCCGCGCCAGCTGGACGAAAGCCTGGTGCCGGAAGGAGAAGACATGGCGAAGGCTGCTTTCCCGGAGCCCGAGCGGGATCGGGGAAATCCCCGACCTCACCTCCCCAAGTTGACGTAGGTGGGGGAGGAGGAGCTCACCGGCGATATAGGGCGGGACGTTTGACAGGACAACCCTCTGCGCGGTGGCCTCCAGCGGGTCCACCGGCAGGAAAGTCCCGCCCACGGTGAGCCCCTGGGCGATGGCCAGGGCCACCGCCCGCTCGGACTCCAGGAAAAAGACAGCCTTCCCATACATTTTTGAGGCGGCGACTATGGCCGGAGGGCCGACAACCCCGGCCATAGCCTTCACGCACGCCTCAATAGTCATGTTGGGGTGGGTGTAGCTCTTCACCCCGAGCTTCATGGTCATCAACCGGAACGGCGACGGGGCAGCAGCAGCAGCGGGAGCAGCCGAGGCTTTGGCCGCCGCCGCCGCATAGGTCATCGCTGGCCCCATCACCGCCGAAGAAGTGCTCGCCATCATGGGGCGGTTTTTAAGGAAGAGCTACACACACCCCAAAAGTCACAGGCCCCAAGATGTTAATGGCCTTAGTAAGTAAGTCTTTCCCAGAGCAGAGGGAGTGTAAATTAACTGGCCCGCCTCTCCCCCTGATGGTATTAATTGGGAGGGGGGCCCTTCCTTCCCTCTGCTCAATGGGTAATTAGAAGAAAAAATAAAAGAGGTGCCTTTTGGAGAGGCGCCTTTTGGAGAGGCAGAGAGAGGACAAGGAGAGAGAAAGAGGGGGATGGGAAGGAGGGGGGGGCCGCAAAGGCAGGGTCCCCACTCAGGGTGTTGTTCGGTGGGTGGGTGTCAGCTGGATGCACTCCCCCGATGGAACACAAAGTCTTAAGCAGGTCTTCGGGCAGGGGGAGAAGACGTCTTCACCTGGGCTGGCTGGAAAAAGCCCAGGCTCAGCCCACACCAGGTCTTCTTGATGCGATGGAAACAAGCTGCACCTGGGCAGGCTCCAGCCAACCCAGGCCAGGCTTCCGGCCTGTCTTCTTTTCTCCCCCCGCCTGGAATGCAAAGTCTTTAAGGGGGAATGCACTAAGACACCCACCTGCAGATGTTAAAGATGCAGCAGCAGCTCCTCCCCTCCTTCCGAGTTGTAATGGAGTGGTATTCTCTCCCTCTCTCCCTCACTGGAGGCCAAGTTGGAGGCAGTGATGGAAGTTGGCCTCTTGTTGTAGTAGGGCTGGCCTCCTCCTCTGTCCTCTCCAGGCACCCGGTAGTTGTGGTGGTGCTCCCCACAGCAGCAGGAGCTCTGCACCAGCACAGCCTTCTCCACTCAGAGCTGGAAGAGAATGAGCTCTAATTGTCCTCGTCTCTGGTGTTAATTGTTCCTAACCCTCTCTTTTCATTGGACCAAAAAAAACCAGTTCACAAATTAACTAACAAAACCCAATAACCCTTTTTAAATAGCCCTCCACCAATCAAATTAAAATTTGGTTGTCCAGATTAACTATGCACTCCAGTCCCCGCGGCGCCCACCGGTCACGAAAAAGCTCGAGCGTGCCGGCGGACACCGCGTGCTCCATCTCTAGGGCCACCCGGGCGCGAACATGGCCACGGAAGAGGGGGAGGCAATCCGGTCGGACGACCCCCTCGCTCGCCCGCTGCCAGGACCAATTAATGGCTTTCTTGGCCAGGCCCAGGAGCAGGCCCACGAGGAGGTCCTCCGACCCGCCCGCTCCCCTCCGCACGGGGTGACCGTAGATCAGGAGCGTGGGACTGAAGTGCAACCAAAATTTGAGGAGCAGCCCCCTCAAAAAATGGAAGAGGGGCTGCAACCTCCCACACCCCGTGTAAACGTGAAAGACGGACTGCTCCAGACCGCAAAACAAACAGGCGGTCTGGGAGTCCGTAAACCTACTTAAAAATCTATTGCACGGAACTGCTCTGTGCAACACCCTCCAGGCCAAATCCCCGATAGAACAAGGGAGGACTCCCGCATAGAGAGCCCCCCATTGGGGACCTCCGCCTCCATCCGGAGGTAAAACGGCACGCCACGGCGTGTCCGGACGGCAGGCGAAGATGGCAAAGTGGAAGGTGTGCAAGAGCAGCCCGTACAGGAAACCCCTCCGCGCAGAATGAAAAAGCACGGAGGGTATTTCCTCGAGACGGCTCAGGTTGTGAGGCGCCGATCCCCGAGGGGAGTCTCGGGGCAAGGCGCCGATAAGGAATTCCATCCGAACGGGAGTAAGCTCGGACGGGATCTCCCCACGTGCCCGAGCCGCCTCGACGCACCTTGTGGCGCCGGGGGGCAGCATCGCTTTTACCGCCCCGATGGCATCGACCGCGAGCCGGACGTCGTCCCACGACATGCGCCGCGCCAGCTCCTCTGGCGCCATCCAGCCCGCTCCTCCGCCATCGAGTAGGTCCCCGACTCTAGTCACCCTGCCAGGCACAGCCCTGCGTTCCGCCAGCCACCCGAACTCGCGGACGTGGAGGTGCGGATTCCTGAACAGCGGCTCCCGCAGGACGGCCGCCGCTCCTGACGGGGGAGAGCTCCGCCTGGAGGCGACGTGACTCCAAACCCATAGTAGTTCCTGGTAAAAGACAGGCAGCTCCCGCAGGCTCTCGCGCCTGCCGCTCACCTCCAAAAACAGGAGCTGCGTGTCGTAATTGAGGCCGTGCAGCTGGCGGAAAAAATAACTCGCCAGCGCACACCATCTTGGAGGATTCTCGACGTGCAGGTATCTCTGCAGCGTCCGAAGACGGAAAGTCGCAGCCTGGGTGCGGAGGCACACCAACGCCTGACCGCCCTCCCTAAGCGGGAGACTCAGAACCGCGGCAGCGACCCAGTGCTTCCTGTTGTTCCAGAAGAAGTCGACGAGCTTCTTCTGTATCCTTGCGACAAACGCAGGGGGGGGGATCAGAGTAACCAACCGGTACCACAACATGGCGGCCACCAGTTGGTTTATGACCAACGCCCGACCCCTGTAGGACAACACTCGGAGCAGTCCTGTCCAGCGTCCTAAGCGAGCGGTGACTTTGGCCTCCAGCTCGTGCCAGTTCGCCGGCCAGGCTTCCTCGGCCGGGCTGAGGTAGACTCCCAAGTAGAGGAGGTGCGTAGTACTCCAGGCGAAGGGCCTGAACTCCTCCGGCAGAGAGTCCACCTGCCACTGACCCACCAGGAGTCCAGAACATTTCCCCCAGTTGATCCTGGCGGAGGATGCGTCCGAGTAAATCTGCTGGCATTCCCGCATCCTCCGCAAGTCAACGGGATCCGTGACCACGAGGAGCACGTCATCGGCGTAAGCCGAGAGGACCACCTCCACGCCCGGCCCTTGCAGAGCCAATCCCGCCAACCTCTTCCGCAAGAGGCGCAGGAAAGGCTCCACGCAAATGGCGTATAACTGGCCGGACATGGGGCATCCCTGACGCACCCCCCTCCCGAAGCGAAGGGGTGCCGTCAAGGACCCATTAACTTTAATCAGACACTCCGCGGCAGCGTACAGAAGTCGGATCCGGGCGACAAAATGCGTCCCGAACCCGAAAGCGCGCAGAGTCCCGAAAAGATACTCGTGATCCACCCTGTCGAACGCCTTCTCCTGATCCAGGGAAAGGAAGGCGACCGACAGACCAGCCCTCTGGGAATGGTGGACCAGGTCCCGGACCAGATGGATGTTATCATGAATGGTCCGGCCCGGGACCGTGTAGGACTGGTCGGGATGGATCATGCGGGCCAGCACGGCGCCAAGGCGAACGGACATGGCCCTGGCAAAGATTTTGTAATCCGTGCTGAGGAGGGAGACCGGGCGCCAGTTCTTAAGGAGGCGGAGATCACCCCTCTTAGGCAGCAGGACGATCACCGCCCTGCGCCACGAGAGGGGCATCTCCCCGGTCGCCAAACATTCCCCCAGGACCCGCACGTAGTCGCCCCCCAGGACGCCCCAGAACGCCCTGTGGAACTCCGCGGTCAGCCCGTCCAGCCCCGGGGACTTCCCCCTAGAGAGCTGGCGGAGGGCGCCGGACAGCTCCTCCAAACTCAGAGGAGCGTCCAATTTTTCGGCGCCCTCCAGGCCGACCTTCGGCAGGTCCTCCCACAAAACTCCGCGCGCGTCCTCGCTGGACGGATCCGGAGAGAACAGAGCCCCGTAATAGGCGCGGGTCTCCGCGCGGATTCCCTCCGGATCCGAGACCGGAGATCCGTCGTCGGCCAGCAGCTCCAAAAGCTGCTTACGGACCCCCCGTCTTTTTTCCAGCGAGTAGAAGAAGGGGGAGCCGCGGTCCAGGTCCCGCAGGAGCTGGATCCGTGACCTCACGTACGCGCCTCGGGACCCGACGAGCCGCAGGTCCTTCAGCGCGCCCTTCTTCTCTTCGTACGCCAGCCGCAGGGCCGGGTCCTCGGCGATTTGACCGAGACGGGACTCCAGGTCGAGCACCTCCTTCTCCAACTGCCCGACCCGGGCCTCCCGCCTCTTGGTCGACCCCTTCGCGTACTCCTGACAGAAGAGACGGATGTGAGCCTTGCCCACATCCCACCATAGCCTCAAGGAGGGGAAGCCCCCCTGCTTCCTTCTCCAGCCGGCCCAGAACCGACCGAACGAATCCCGGAACCGCGCGTCCTCCAGCAGCAGGTTGTTAAAGTGCCAGTACGTGGACCCCCCCCCGGCGCGCGGCGGCACGAGCTCCGCCCACACCAGGTGGTGGTCCGTGCACGGCACCGGCTGCACGGAAGCCGTCGGAACGCAGGAGACGTACGCCCGGGAAATGTAGAGGCGGTCGATCCTGGACGCTCCTCCCCCAGACCTCACAAAAGTGAAGGCACTGGAGTCGGGATGGAGATTACGCCAGACGTCCACCAAGTCGAGGGACCCGACCAGGTCCCTCAACTTCCCCACCGACGCCGGGCTCCGCTGGGTACCCGTACGGTCCCTCGCCTCGAGGGTACAATTAAAATCCCCCCCGAGGACGACGCACTCGCCCGCGTCGATGGAGCCCAAAAGAGTGGACACTTCTTCAAAGAAGCGCGCTTGCTGCGCACCGGCCCCGGGGGCGTACACGTTCACTAGATGGAACGGCACGCCCCCCAGGCGAACAGTGACCTGGAGCAAGCGGCCCGGCACGAGCTCCTTGACCCCCAAGATCTCCCGCTGAAAATGCGGGGCCAACAAGATAGCCACCCCACTGGAAACACTGGAGAGGTGACTCATGTTGACCCCTCCTTGCCACTCCAGGAGCCACGTGGCCTCGTCTCCCGGAACGGTGTGGGTTTCTTGCAGGAAGCACACCGCATACTTCCCGTCCCGAAGGACCGAAAAGTTATTAAATCTGCGGCTAGCTTCCCTGCTGCCGTTGACGTTGAGGCTGGCTATGGTTATCTTCATTTCAGAAGCACAACCAACCCCTACTTAAACCTAACGGGGGAAGGGAGGGCGGCCGCTAGTCGACCGCCACTCCCTTAGCAGCCCGGTGAGGAATGCCCGGAACCGACACAGCTCGGACGGGCTGACGCCCGCGTCCGCGCCCATGGTCTTATAGGCGACGCGGGCCGACCCGACGAGCAGCGCCAGCCCCGACCATCTGTCGAGGGCCCGCTGGGTCCTGTGGCGACCCTGGCTCGTGGCCACAAATTCCCGGAGCTCCCTGATGGGAATGAGAACGATGGGGGTCCCGGCGAGGGGCGCGAGGTCATCCATCGCCTCGTCGGCGATGGACTCTAAGTCTTCCTCCGCCCCCACCACCGAGTCCCCGTCCTCCTCCGGGGGGTCGCCACCGGCGGCCGAACCGTCCGCCACGCAGTGCGCGTCGGGCGGCCCGGCCGCGACAGCCGGCCCCGCCTCCGCCCGGATCCCACCCCCAGGATCGGTAGCGGAGGATTCCCCCCCGGGCTCCTCTAGGGGGGCCGGGCCAGCAGGCGGCGGCGGTTCGGAAACCCCCTCCGCCCCAGGCGCCGGAACGACCGGAGAGACCGGAGAAAACGAAAACCCGGCCCCCTCCAAGTCGCCCGGCGCCGGAGACACAGACAGAGGGCCCTCCTCCGCAACGCCCCCGGCCTCCGACCCATCAGACGGGGAAAAATTTTGACAGACCTCGACGAGGTCGAGCAGCACCTGGGAAAAATCCGGGTCGCTCTGGGCGAGCTCGTCCTCAGACGACCCGCCCGACCCGGTCCCCTGGCCGCCCGACCCGTCGAGGGGCAAAGCCACCAGCAATGGATCCATTCCCGCCGCGGGTTGTTCCGCGACCCACCCCCCACGGGCAGGGTCTCGTCCCCATCCCCGGGAGGCACGAGCTGGGCAGACGCTTCTGCCTCAGCCTCCTCAGGGATAGGCGACCCCTGCCGTTCGCCCGTAATGGTGTTAGCGGTGGGGTGGGGCGCAGCGCCCGCGGCGGGCGACGACTCCCCCTGACCGGAGGGACCTTCCTCCTCCCGGTCCTCCTCCTCATCCAGGGGGTCGCGCCTTCTTTTAAGCGCGGAGGGGTAAAGGGAGGCCTCCATTTCTTCAGGGGCCTCCCCTGCTCCTTCTGGAGGAGCAAGTTCTTTGGGTCCCCCGGGCCCGAGCCCGGCCGCAGGTTCTGGCATTACCGCCTCGGCGGTCGCGGCCACAGGCTCGGCCACGAGGGCCCCCCCCCTCCGCACTCCGCGATTATCGCGGCGACGCTCTCCGGCGTCAGGGGCTCCATATCGTGGGGGACGCCCTCCGCGGGGGGACCCACCCCACGGTTTCGCGTCTTGTCCCGCGCCTTCTTTCGGACCGGACCTCCCTCCTCCCCCCCGCCGGAGGCCTGGACGACGATGGCCTCCGACGACGACCGCGCCCCGTTAGCTTTTGTTCGGGAGGGGGCGCGGCTAGACCTGGAGGGAGGAGCGGCAGCGGCGCCAGCATCGGCCGCGCCAGATGACTTGGCGGCCTTGGATGCGGGGCAGTTTTTGCGCACGTGCCCCACCTCCCTACAGGCGTGGCACCGCACGCCGTCCGCCGTCCAGAAGACGCGATGCGGGGTCCCCCCGTGGAGGACCGTGAAAGCCCCGTCCGTCTCCCCCTCCCGCGCCAGCTGGACGAAAGCCTGGCGCCGGAAGGAGAAGACATGGCGAAGGCTGCTTTCCCGGAGCCCGAGCGGGATCGGGGAAATCCCCGACCTCACCTCCCCAAGTTGACGTAGGTGGGGGAGGAGGAGCTCACCGGCGATATAGGGCGGGACGTTTGACAGGACAACCCTCTGCGCGGTGGCCTCCAGCGGGTCCACCGGCAGGAAAGTCCCGCCCACGGTGAGCCCCTGGGCGATGGCCAGGGCCACCGCCCGCTCGGACTCCAGGAAGAAGACAGCCTTCCCATACATTTTTGAGGCGGCGACTATGGCCGGAGGGCCGACAACCCCGGCCATAGCCTTCACGCACGCCTCAATAGTCATGTTGGGGTGGGTGTAGCTCTTCACCCCGAGCTTCATGGTCATCAACCGGAACGGCGACGGGGCAGCAGCAGCAGCGGGAGCAGCCGAGGCTTTGGCCGCCACCGCCGCATAGGTCATCGCTGGCCCCGTCACCGCCGAAGAAGTGCTCACCATCGTGGGGCGGTTTTTAAGGAAGAGCTACACACACCCCAAAAGTCACAGGCCCCAAGATGTTAATGGCCTCAGTAAGTAAGTCTTTCCCAGAGCAGAGGGAGTGTAAATTAACTGGCCCGCCTCTCCCCCTGATGGTATTAATTGGGAGGGGGGCCCTTCCTTCCCTCTGCTCAATGGGTAATTAGAAGAAAAAAAAATGAAAGAGGTGCCTTTTGGAGAGGCAGAGAGAGGACAAGGAGAGAGAAAGAGGGGGATGGGAAGGAGGGGGGAGCCGCAAAGGCAGGGTCCCCACTCAGGGTGTTGTTCGGTGGGTGGGCGTCGGCTGGGTGCACTCCCCCGATGGAACACAAAGTCTTAAGCAGGTCTTCGGGCAGGGGGAGAAGACGTCTTCACCTGGGCAGGCTGGAAAAAGCCCAGGCTCAGCCCACGCCAGGTCTTCTTGGTTTGGAGGAAACAAAACTTCACCTGGGCAGGCTCCAGCCAACCCAGGCCAGGCTTCCGGCCTGTCTTCTTTTCTCCCCCCGCCTGGAATGCAAAGTCTTTAAGGGGGAATGCACTAAGACACCCACCTGCAGATGTTAAAGATGCAGCAGCAGCTCCTCCCCTCCTTCCGAGTTGTAATGGAGTGGTATTCTCTCCCTCTCTCCCTCTCCTGGGCTGGAGGCCAAATGGGAGGCAGTGATGGAAGGCCTCTCCAGTTGTAAAGCTGGCCTCCTCCTCTGTCCTCTCCTCCGTCCTCTCCAGGCACCCGGTAGTTGTGGTGGTGCTCCCCACAGCAGCAGGAGCTCTGCACCAGCACAGCCTTCTCCACTCAGAGCTGGAAGAGAATGAGCTCTAATTGTCCTCGTCTCTGGTGTTAATTGTTCCTAACCCCTCTTGTGTTAAACCAATAAAAAATACATTAAACAAATACACTAACAAAAAACCCAGAAACAAGACTTAACCCATTAAATTAAAGTTTGGTTGTTTAAACCAATTATGCACTCCAGTCCCCGCGGCGCCCACCGGTCACGAAAGAGCTCGAGCTCGCCGGCGGACACTGCGTGCTCCATCTCCAGGGCCACCCGGCCGCGAACGTGGCCGCGGAAGAGAGGGAGGCAATCCGGCCGGACGACCCCCTCGACCGCCCGCTGCCTGGACCAATTAATGGCTTTCTTGGCCAGGCCCAGGAGCAGACCCACGAGGAGGTCCTCCGACCTGCCCGCTCCCCTCCGCACCGGGTGACCGTAGATCAAGAGCGTGGGACTGAAGTGCAACCAAAATCTGAGGAGCAGCCCCTTCAAATAATGGAAGAGGGGCTGCAACCTCCCACACCCGACATAAACATGGAACACGGACTCCTCCAGACCGCAGAACAAACAAGCGGCCCGGGAGTCCGTGAACCTACTTAGAAACTTGTTGCACGGGACTGCTCTGTGCAACACCCTCCAGGCCAAGTCCCCAATAGAACAAGGGAAGACTCCCGCATAGAGAGCCCCCCATTGGGGACCTCCGCCTCCGCCGGAAGGTAAAACGTCACGCCACGGCGTGTCCGGACGGCAGGCGAAGATGGCAAAGTGGAAGGTGTGCAAGAGCAGCCCGTACAGGAAACCCCTCCGCGCAGAATGGAAAAGCACGGAGGGCATCTCCTCGAGACGGCTCAAGTTGTGAGGCACCAAACCCCTAGGGGAGCTTTGGGGCAGGGCGCCGATAAGGAATTCCGTCCGAACGGGAGTAAGCCCGGGCGGGATCGCCCCACGCGCTTGAGCCGCCTCGATACACCTCGTGGCGCCGGGGCGCAACTTCGCCTTCACCGCCTCGATGGCATCGACCGCAAGCCGGACGTCGTCCCACGACATGCGCCGCGCCAACTCCTCCGGCGCCATCCAGCCCACTCCTCCGCCATCGAGTAGGTCCCCGACTCTAGTCACCCTACCGGGCACAGCCCTCCGCTCCGCCAGCCACCCGAACTCACGGATGCAGAGGTGCGGATTCCTGAACAGCGGCTCTCGAAGGACAGCCGCCATTCCTGACGGGGGAGAGCTCCGCCTGGAGGCGACGGAGTTCCAAACCCATAGCAGTTCCTGGTAAAAGACAGGCAGCTCCTGCAGGCTGGCACGCCTGCTGCCCACTTCCAGAAACAGGAGCTGCATGTCGTAATTGAGGCCGTGCAGCTGGCGGAAGAAATGCGTCGCCAGCGCACACCATCTGGGAGGATCCTCGACGTACAGGTATCTCTGCAGCGTCTGAAGACGGAAAGTCGCAGCCTGGGTGCGAAGGCACACCAGCGCCTGACCGCCCTCCCTAAGCGGGAGACTCAGAACCGCGGCAGCGACCCAGTGTATCCTGTTGTTCCAGAAGAAGTCGACGAGCTTCTTCTGTATCTTGGCGACAAACGCAGGGGGGGGGATCAGAGTAGCCAACCGGTACCACAACATGGCGGCCACCAGTTGGTTTATGACCAACGCCCGACCCCTGTAGGACAACACTCGGAGCAATCCTGTCCAGCGTCCTAAGCGAGCGGTGACTTTGGCCTCCAGCTCGTGCCAGTTCGCCGGCCAGGCGTCCTCGGCCGGGCTGAGGTAGACTCCCAAGTAGAGGAGGTGCGTGGTACTCCAGGCGAAGGGCCCGAACTCCTCCGGCAGAGAGTCCACCTGCCACTGACCCACCAGGAGTCCAGAACATTTCCCCCAGTTGATCCTGGCGGAGGATGCGTCCGAGCAAATCTGCTGGCATTCCCGCATCCTCCGCAAGTCAACGGGATCCGTGACCACGAGGAGCACGTCATCGGCGCAAGCCGAGAGGACCACCTCCACGCCCGGCCCTTGCAGAGCCAATCCCGCCAACCTCTTCCGCAAGAGGCGCAGGAAAGGCTCCACGCAAATGGCATATAACTGGCCGGACATGGGGCATCCCTGACGCACCCCCCTCCCGAAGCGAAGGGGCGCCGTCAAGGACCTATTAACTTTAATCAGACACTCCGCGGCAGCGTACAGAAGTCGGATCCGGGCGACAAAATGCGTCCCGAACCCGAATGCGCGCAGAGTCCCGAAAAGATACTCGTGATCCACCCTGTCGAACGCCTTCTCCTGATCCAGGGAAAGGAAGGCGACCGACAGACCAGCCCTCTGGGAATGGTGGACCAGGTCCCAGACCAGATGGATGTTATCGTGAATGGTCCGGCCCGGGACCGTGTAGGACTGGTCGGGATGGATCATGCGGGCCAGCACGGCGCCAAGGCAAACAGACATGGCCCTGGCAAAGATTTTGTAATCCGTGCTGAGGAGGGAGACCGGGCGCCAGTTCTTGAGGCGGAGATCACCCCTCTTAGGCAGCAGGACGATCACCGCCCTGCGCCACGAGAGGGGCATCTCCCCGGTCGCCAAACATTCCCCCAGGACCCGCACGTAGTCGCCCCCCAGGACGCCCCAGAACGCCCTGTGGAACTCCACGGTCAGCCCGTCCAGCCCCGGGGACTTCCCCCTAGAGAGCTGGCGGAGGGCGCCGGACAGCTCCTCCAAACTCAGAGGAGCGTCCAGTTTTTCGGCGCCCTCCAGGCCGACCTTCGGCAGGTCCTCCCACAAAACTCCGCGCGCGTCCTCGCTGGACGGATCCGGAGAGAACAGAGCCCCGTAATAGGCGCGGGTCTCCGCGCGGATTCCCTCCGGATCCGAGACCGGAGATCCGTCGTTGGCCAGCAGCTCCAAAAGCTGCTTACGGAACCCCCGTCTTTTTTCCAGCGAGTAGAAGAAGGGGGAGCCGCGGTCCAGGTCCCGCAGGAACTGGATCCGCGACCTCACGTACGCGCCTCGGGACCCGACGAGCCGCAGGTCCTTCAGCGCGCCCTTCTTCTCTTCGTACGCCAGCCGCAGGGCCGGGTCCTCGGCGACTTGACCGAGACGGGACTCCAGGTCGAGCACCTCCTTCTCCAACTGCCCGACCCGGGCCTCCCGCCTCTTGGTCGACCCCTTCGCGTACTCCTGACAGAAGAGACGGATGTGAGCCTTGCCCACATCCCACCATAGCCTCAAGGAGGGGAAGCCCCCCTGCTTCCTTCTCCAGCCGACCCAGAACCGACCGAACGAATCCCGGAACCGCGCGTCCTCCAGCAGCAGGTTGTTAAAGTGCCAGTACGCGGACCCCCCCCCGGCGCGCGGCGGCACGAGCTCCGCCCACACCAGGTGGTGGTCCGTGCATGGCACCGGCCGCACGGAAGCCGTCGGAACGCAGGAGACGTACGCTCGGGAAATGTAGAGGCGATCGATCCTGGACGCTCCTCCCCCAGACCTCACAAAGGTGAAGGCGCTGGAGTCGGGATGGAGATTACACCAGACGTCCACCAAGTCGAGGGACCCGACCAGGTCCCTCAACTTCCCCACCGACGCCGGGCTCGGCTGGGTACCCGTGCGGTCCCTCGCCTCGAGGGTACAATTAAAATCCCCCCCGAGGACGACGCACTCGCCCGCGTCGATGGAGCCCAAAAGAGTGGACACTTCTTCAAAGAAGCGCGCTTGCTGCGCACCGGCCCCGGGGGCGTACACGTTCACTAGATGGAACGGCACGCCCCCCAGGCGAACGGTGACCTGGAGCAAGCGGCCCGGCACGAGCTCCTTGACCCCCAAGATCTCCGGCTGAAAATGCGGGGCCAACAGGATAGCCACCCCACTGGAAACACTGGAGAGGTGACTCATGTTGACCCCTCCTTGCCACTCCAGGAGCCACGTGGCCTCGTCTCCCGGAACGGTGTGGGTTTCTTGCAGGAAGCACACCGCATACTTCCCGTCCCGAAGGACCGAAAAGTTATTAAATCTGCGGCTAGCTTCCCTGCTGCCGTTGACGTTGAGGCTGGCTATGGTTATCTTCATTTCAGAAGCACAACCAACCCCTACTTAAACCTAACGGGGGAAGGGAGGGCGGCCGCTAGTCGACCGCCACTCCCTTAGCAGCCCGGTGAGGAATGCCCGGAACCGACACAGCTCGGACGGGCTCTCGCCCGCGTCCGCACCCATGGTCTTAAAGGCGACGCGGGCCGACCCGACGAGCAGCGCCAGCCCCGACCATCTGTCGAGGGCCTGCTGGGTCCTGCGGCGACCCTGGCTCGTGGCCACAAATTCCCGGAGCTCCCTGATGGGAATAAGAACGAGGGGGGGCCCGGCGAGGGGCGCGAGGCCATCCATCGCCTCGTCGGTGATGGATTCTAAATCTTCCTCCGCCCCCACCACCGAGTCCCCGTCCTCCTCCGGGGGGTCGCCACCGGCGGCCGAACCGTCCGCCACGCAGTGCGCATCGGGCGGCCCAGCCACGACAGCCGGCCCCGCCTCCGCCCGGATCCCACCCCCAGGATCGGCAGCGGAGGATTCCCCCCCGGGCTCCTTTAGGGGGGCCGGGCCAGAAGGCGGCGGCGGCTCGGAGACCCCCTCCGCCCCAGGCGCCGGAACGACCGGAGAGACCGGAGAGACCGGAGAAAACAAAAACCCCGCCCCCTCCAAGTCGCCCGGCGCCGGAGACACAGGCAGAGGGCCCTCCTCCGCAACGCCCCCGGCCTCCGACCCATCAGAGGGGGTAAAATTTTGACAGACCTCGACGAGGTCGAGAAGCACCTGGGAAAAATCCGGGTCGCTCTGGGCGAGCTCGTCCTCAGACGACCCGCCCGACCCGGTCCCCTGGCCGCCCGACCCGTCGAGAGGCAATGCCACCAGTACTGGATCGATACCCGCCGCGGGTTGTTCCGCGACCCCCCCCACGGGCAGGGTCTCGTCCCCATCCCCGGGAGGCACGAGCCGGGCAGACGCTTCTGCCTCAGCTTCCCCAGGGACAGGCGACCCCTGCCGTTCGCCCGTAATGGTGTTAGCGGTGGGGTGGGGCGCAGCGCCCGCGGCGGGCGACGACTCCCCCTGACCGGAGGGACCTTCCTCCTCCCGGTCCTCCTCCTCATCCAGGGGGTCGCGCCTTCTTTTAAGCGCGGAGGGGTAAAGGGAGGCCTCCATTTCTTCAGGGGCCTCCCCTGCTCCTTCTGGAGGAGCGAGTTCTTTGGGTCCCCCGGGCCCGAGCCCGGCCGCAGGTTCTGGCATTACCTCCTCGGCGGTCGCGGCCACAGGCTCGGCCACGAGGGCCCCCCCTCCGCACTCCGCGATTATCGCGGCGACGCTCTCCGGCGTCAGGGGCTCCATATCGTGGGGGACGCCCTCCGCGGGGGGACCCACCCTGCGGTTTCGCGTCTTGTCCCGCGCCTTCTTTCGGACCGGACCTCCCTCCTCCCCCCCGCCGGAGGCCTGGATGACGATGGCCTCCGACGACGACCGCGCCCCGTTAGCTTTTGTTCGGGAGGGGGCGCGGCTAGACCCGGAGGGAGGAGCGGCGGCGGCGCCAGCCTCGGCCGCGCCAGATGACTTGGCGGCCTTGGAGGCGGGGCAGTTTTTGCGCACGTGCCCCACCTCCCTACAGGCGTGGCACCGCACGCTGTCCGCCGTCCAGAAGACGCGGTGCGGGGTCCCCCCGTGGTGGACCGTGAAAGCCCCGTCCGTCTCCCCCTCCCGCGCCAGCTGGACGAAAGCCTGGCGCCGGAAGGAGAAGACATGGCGAAGGCTGCTTTCCCGGAGCCCGAGCGGGATCGGGGAAATCCCCGACCTCACCTCCCCAAGTTGACGTAGGTGGGGGAGGAGGAGCTCACCGGCGATATAGGGCGGGACGTTTGACAGGACAACCCTCTGCGCGGTGGCCTCCAGCGGGTCCACCGGCAGGAAAGTCCCGCCCACGGTGAGCCCCTGGGCGATGGCCAGGGCCACCGCCCGCTCGGACTCCAGGAAGAAGACAGCCTTCCCGTACATTTTTGAGGCGGCGACTATGGCCGGAGGGCCGACAACCCCGGCCATAGCCTTCACGCATGCCTCAATAGTCATGTTGGGGTGGGTGTAGCTCTTCACCCCGAGCTTCATGGTCATCAACCGGAACGGCGACGGGGCAGCAGCAGCAGCGGGAGCAGCCGAGGCTTTGGCCGCCGCCGCCGCATAGGTCATCGCTGGCCCCGTCACCGCCGAAGAAGTGCTCACCATCGTGGGGCGGTTTTTAAGGAAGAGCTACACACACCCCAAAAGTCACAGGCCCCAAGATGTTAATGGCCTCAGTAAGTAAGTCATTCCCAGAGCAGAGGGAGTGTAAATTAACTGGCCCGCCTCTCCCCCTGATGGTATTAATTGGGAGGGGGGCCCTTCCTTCCCTCTGCTCAATGGGTAATTAGAAGAAAAAAAAATGAAAGAGGTGCCTTTTAGAGAGGCAGAGAGAGGACAAGGAGAGAGAAAGAGGGGGATGGGAAGGAGGGGGGAGCCGCAAAGGCAGGGTCCCCACTCAGGGTGTTGTTCGGTGGGTGGGCGTCGGCTGGGTGCACTCCCCCGATGGAACACAAAGTCTTAAGCAGGTCTTCGGGCAGGGGGAGAAGACGTCTTCACCTGGGCAGGCTGGAAAAAGCCCAGGCTCAGCCCACGCCAGGTCTTCTTGGTTTGGAGGAAACAAAACTTCACCTGGGCAGGCTCCAGCCAACCCAGGCCAGGCTTCCGGCCTGTCTTCTTTTCTCCCCCCGCCTGGAATGCAAAGTCTTTAAGGGGGAATGCACTAAGACACCCACCTGCAGATGTTAAAGATGCAGCAGCAGCTCCTCCCCTCCTTCCGAGTTGTAATGGAGTGGTATTCTCTCCCTCTCTCCCTCTCCTGGGCTGGAGGCCAAATGGGAGGCAGTGATGGAAGGCCTCTCCAGTTGTAAAGCTGGCCTCCTCCTCTGTCCTCTCCTCCGTCCTCTCCAGGCACCCGGTAGTTGTGGTGGTGCTCCCCACAGCAGCAGGAGCTCTGCACCAGCACAGCCTTCTCCACTCAGAGCTGGAAGAGAATGAGCTCTAATTGTCCTCGTCTCTGGTGTTAATTGTTCCTAACCCCTCTTGTGTTAAACCAATAAAAAATACATTAAACAAATACACTAACAAAAAACCCAGAAACAAGACTTAACCCATTAAATTAAAGTTTGGTTGTTTAAACCAATTATGCACTCCAGTCCCCGCGGCGCCCACCGGTCACGAAAGAGCTCGAGCTCGCCGGCGGACACTGCGTGCTCCATCTCCAGGGCCACCCGGCCGCGAACGTGGCCGCGGAAGAGAGGGAGGCAATCCGGCCGGACGACCCCCTCGACCGCCCGCTGCCTGGACCAATTAATGGCTTTCTTGGCCAGGCCCAGGAGCAGACCCACGAGGAGGTCCTCCGACCTGCCCGCTCCCCTCCGCACCGGGTGACCGTAGATCAAGAGCGTGGGACTGAAGTGCAACCAAAATCTGAGGAGCAGCCCCTTCAAATAATGGAAGAGGGGCTGCAACCTCCCACACCCGACATAAACATGGAACACGGACTCCTCCAGACCGCAGAACAAACAAGCGGCCCGGGAGTCCGTGAACCTACTTAGAAACTTGTTGCACGGGACTGCTCTGTGCAACACCCTCCAGGCCAAGTCCCCAATAGAACAAGGGAAGACTCCCGCATAGAGAGCCCCCCATTGGGGACCTCCGCCTCCGCCGGAAGGTAAAACGTCACGCCACGGCGTGTCCGGACGGCAGGCGAAGATGGCAAAGTGGAAGGTGTGCAAGAGCAGCCCGTACAGGAAACCCCTCCGCGCAGAATGGAAAAGCACGGAGGGCATCTCCTCGAGACGGCTCAAGTTGTGAGGCACCAAACCCCTAGGGGAGCTTTGGGGCAGGGCGCCGATAAGGAATTCCGTCCGAACGGGAGTAAGCCCGGGCGGGATCGCCCCACGCGCTTGAGCCGCCTCGATACACCTCGTGGCGCCGGGGCGCAACTTCGCCTTCACCGCCTCGATGGCATCGACCGCGAGCCGGACGTCGTCCCACGACATGCGCCGCGCCAACTCCTCCGGCGCCATCCAGCCCGCTCCTCCGCCATCGAGTAGGTCCCCGACTCTAGTCACCCTACCGGGCACAGCCCTCCGCTCCGCCAGCCACCCGAACTCACGGATGCGGAGGTGCGGATTCCTGAACAGCGGCTCTCGAAGGACAGCCGCCATTCCTGACGGGGGAGAGCTCCACCTGGAGGCGACGGAGTTCCAAACCCATAGCAGTTCCTGGTAAAAGACAGGCAGCTCCTGCAGGCTGGCACGCCTGCTGCCCACTTCCAGAAACAGGAGCTGCATGTCGTAATTGAGGCCGTGCAGCTGGCGGAAGAAATGCGTCGCCAGCGCAAACCATCTGGGAGGATCCTCGACGTACAGGTATCTCTGCAGCGTCTGAAGACGGAAAGTCGCAGCCTGGGTGCGAAGGCACACCAGCGCCTGACCGCCCTCCCTAAGCGGGAGACTCAGAACCGCGGCAGCGACCCAGTGTATCCTGTTGTTCCAGAAGAAGTCGACGAGCTTCTTCTGTATCTTGGCGACAAACGCAGGGGGGGGGATCAGAGTAGCCAACCGGTACCACAACATGGCGGCCACCAGTTGGTTTATGACCAATGCCCGACCCCTGTAGGACAACACTCGGAGCAATCCTGTCCAGCGTCCTAAGCGAGCGGTGACTTTGGCCTCCAGCTCGTGCCAGTTCGCCGGCCAGGCGTCCTCGGCCGGGCTGAGGTAGACTCCCAAGTAGAGGAGGTGCGTGGTACTCCAGGCGAAGGGCCCGAACTCCTCCGGCAGAGAGTCCACCTGCCACTGACCCACCAGGAGTCCAGAACATTTCCCCCAGTTGATCCTGGCGGAGGATGCGTCCGAGCAAATCTGCTGGCATTCCCGCATCCTCCGCAAGTCAACGGGATCCGTGACCACGAGGAGCACGTCATCGGCGCAAGCCGAGAGGAACACCTCCACGCCCGGCCCTTGCAGAGCCAATCCCGCCAACCTCTTCCGCAAGAGGCGCAGGAAAGGCTCCACGCAAATGGCATATAACTGGCCGGACATGGGGCATCCCTGACGCACCCCCCTCCCGAAGCGAAGGGGCGCCGTCAAGGACCCGTTAACTTTAATCAGACACTCCGCGGCAGCGTACAGAAGTCGGATCCGGGCGACAAAATGCGTCCCGAACCCGAATGCGCGCAGAGTCCCGAAAAGATACTCGTGATCCACCCTGTCGAACGCCTTCTCCTGATCCAGGGAAAGGAAGGCGACCGACAGACCAGCCCTCTGGGAATGGTGGACCAGGTCCCAGACCAGATGGATGTTATCGTGAATGGTCCGGCCCGGGACCGTGTAGGACTGGTCGGGATGGATCATGCGGGCCAGCACGGCGCCAAGGCGAACAGACATGGCCCTGGCAAAGATTTTGTAATCCGTGCTGAGGAGGGAGACCGGGCGCCAGTTCTTGAGGCGGAGATCACCCCTCTTAGGCAGCAGGACGATCACCGCCCTGCGCCACGAGAGGGGCATCTCCCCGGTCGCCAAACATTCCCCCAGGACCCGCACGTAGTCGCCCCCCAGGATGCCCCAGAACGCCCTGTGGAACTCCACGGTCAGCCCGTCCAGCCCCGGGGACTTCCCCCTAGAGAGCTGGCGGAGGGCGCCGGACAGCTCCTCCAAACTCAGAGGAGCGTCCAGTTTTTCGGCGCCCTCCAGGCCGACCTTCGGCAGGTCCTCCCACAAAACTCCGCGCGCGTCCTCGCTGGACGGATCCGGAGAGAACAGAGCCCCGTAATAGGCGCGGGTCTCCGCGCGGATTCCCTCCGGATCCGAGACCGGAGATCCGTCGTCGGCCAGCAGCTCCAAAAGCTGCTTACGGAACCCCCGTCTTTTTTCCAGCGAGTAGAAGAAGGGGGAGCCGCGGTCCAGGTCCCGCAGGAACTGGATCCGCGACCTCACGTACGCGCCTCGGGACCCGACGAGCCGCAGGTCCTTCAGCGCGCCCTTCTTCTCTTCGTACGCCAGCCGCAGGGCCGGGTCCTCGGCGACTTGACCGAGACGGGACTCCAGGTCGAGCACCTCCTTCTCCAACTGCCCGACCCGGGCCTCCCGCCTCTTGGTCGACCCCTTCGCGTACTCCTGACAGAAGAGACGGATGTGAGCCTTGCCCACATCCCACCATAGCCTCAAGGAGGGGAAGCCCCCCTGCTTCCTTCTCCAGCCGACCCAGAACCGACCGAACGAATTCCGGAACCGCGCGTCCTCCAGCAGCAGGTTGTTAAAGTGCCAGTACGCGGACCCCCCCCCGGCGCGCGGCGGCACGAGCTCCGCCCACACCAGGTGGTGGTCCGTGCATGGCACCGGCCGCACGGAAGCCGTCGGAACGCAGGAGACGTACGCTCGGGAAATGTAGAGGCGGTCGATCCTGGACGCTCCTCCCCCAGACCTCACAAAGGTGAAGGCGCTGGAGTCGGGATGGAGATTACGCCAGACGTCCACCAAGTCGAGGGACCCGACCAGGTCCCTCAACTTCCCCACCGACGCCGGGCTCGGCTGGGTACCCGTGCGGTCCCTCGCCTCGAGGGTACAATTAAAATCCCCCCCGAGGACGACGCACTCGCCCGCGTCGATGGAGCCCAAAAGAGTGGACACTTCTTCAAAGAAGCGCGCTTGCTGCGCACCGGCCCCGGGGGCGTACACGTTCACTAGATGGAACGGCACGCCCCCCAGGCGAACGGTGACCTGGAGCAAGCGGCCCGGCACGAGCTCCTTGACCCCCAAGATCTCCGGCTGAAAATGCGGGGCCAACAGGATAGCCACCCCACTGGAAACACTGGAGAGGTGACTCATGTTGACTCCTCCTTGCCACTCCAGGAGCCACGTGGCCTCGTCTCCCGGAACGGTGTGGGTTTCTTGCAGGAAGCACACCGCATACTTCCCGTCCCGAAGGACCGAAAAGTTATTAAATCTGCGGCTAGCTTCCCTGCTGCCGTTGACGTTGAGGCTGGCTATGGTTATCTTCATTTCAGAAGCACAACCAACCCCTACTTAAACCTAACGGGGGAAGGGAGGGCGGCCGCTAGTCGACCGCCACTCCCTTAGCAGCCCGGTGAGGAATGCCCGGAACCGACACAGCTCGGACGGGCTCTCGCCCGCGTCCGCACCCATGGTCTTAAAGGCGACGCGGGCCGACCCGACGAGCAGCGCCAGCCCCGACCATCTGTCGAGGGCCTGCTGGGTCCTGCGGCGACCCTGGCTCGTGGCCACAAATTCCCGGAGCTCCCTGATGGGAATAAGAACGAGGGGGGGCCCGGCGAGGGGCGCGAGGCCATCCATCGCCTCGTCGGTGATGGATTCTAAATCTTCCTCCGCCCCCACCACCGAGTCCCCGTCCTCCTCCGGGGGGTCGCCACCGGCGGCCGAACCGTCCGCCACGCAGTGCGCATCGGGCGGCCCAGCCACGACAGCCGGCCCCGCCTCCGCCCGGATCCCACCCCCAGGATCGGCAGCGGAGGATTCCCCCCCGGGCTCCTTTAGGGGGGCCGGGCCAGAAGGCGGCGGCGGCTCGGAGACCCCCTCCGCCCCAGGCGCCGGAACGACCGGAGAGACCGGAGAGACCGGAGAAAACAAAAACCCCGCCCCCTCCAAGTTGCCCGGCGCCGGAGACACAGGCAGAGGGCCCTCCTCCGCAACGCCCCCGGCCTCCGACCCATCAGAGGGGGTAAAATTTTGACAGACCTCGACGAGGTCGAGCAGCACCTGGGAAAAATCCGGGTCGCTCTGGGCGAGCTCGTCCTCAGACGACCCGCCCGACCCGGTCCCCTGGCCGCCCGACCCGTCGAGAGGCAATGCCACCAGTACTGGATCGATACCCGCCGCGGGTTGTTCCGCGACCCCCCCCATGGGCAGGGTCTCGTCCCCATCCCCGGGAGGCACGAGCCGGGCAGACGCTTCTGCCTCAGCTTCCCCAGGGACAGGCGACCCCTGCCGTTCGCCCGTAATGGTGTTAGCGGTGGGGTGGGGCGCAGCGCCCGCGGCGGGCGACGACTCCCCCTGACCGGAGGGACCTTCCTCCTCCCGGTCCTCCTCCTCATCCAGGGGGTCGCGCCTTCTTTTAAGCGCGGAGGGGTAAAGGGAGGCCTCCATTTCTTCAGGGGCCTCCCCTGCTCCTTCTGGAGGAGCGAGTTCTTTGGGTCCCCCGGGCCCGAGCCCGGCCGCAGGTTCTGGCATTACCGCCTCGGCGGTCGCGGCCACAGGCTCGGCCACGAGGGCCCCCCCCCTCCGCACTCCGCGATTATCGCGGCGACGCTCTCCGGCGTCAGGGGCTCCATATCGTGGGGGACGCCCTCCGCGGGGGGACCCACCCTGCGGTTTCGCGTCTTGTCCCGCGCCTTCTTTCGGACCGGACCTCCCTCCTCCCCCCCGCCGGAGGCCTGGACGACGATGGCCTCCGACGACGACCGCGCCCCGTTAGCTTTTGTTCGGGAGGGGGCGCGGCTAGACCCGGAGGGAGGAGCGGCGGCGGCGCCAGCCTCGGCCGCGCCAGATGACTTGGCGGCCTTGGAGGCGGGGCAGTTTTTGCGCACGTGCCCCACCTCCCTACAGGCGTGGCACCGCACGCTGTCCGCCGTCCAGAAGACGCGGTGCGGGGTCCCCCCGTGGAGGACCGTGAAAGCCCCGTCCGTCTCCCCCTCCCGCGCCAGCTGGACGAAAGCCTGGCGCCGGAAGGAGAAGACATGGCGAAGGCTGCTTTCCCGGAGCCCGAGCGGGATCGGGGAAATCCCCGACCTCACCTCCCCAAGTTGACGTAGGTGGGGGAGGAGGAGCTCACCGGCGATATAGGGCGGGACGTTTGACAGGACAACCCTCTGCGCGGTGGCCTCCAGCGGGTCCACCGGCAGGAAAGTCCCGCCCACGGTGAGCCCCTGGGCGATGGCCAGGGCCACCGCCCGCTCGGACTCCAGGAAGAAGACAGCCTTCCCGTACATTTTTGAGGCGGCGACTATGGCCGGAGGGCCGACAACCCCGGCCATAGCCTTCACGCATGCCTCAATAGTCATGTTGGGGTGGGTGTAGCTCTTCACCCCGAGCTTCATGGTCATCAACCGGAACGGCGACGGGGCAGCAGCAGCAGCGGGAGCAGCCGAGGCTTTGGCCGCCGCCGCCGCATAGGTCATCGCTGGCCCCGTCACCGCCGAAGAAGTGCTCACCATCGTGGGGCGGTTTTTAAGGAAGAGCTACACACACCCCAAAAGTCACAGGCCCCAAGATGTTAATGGCCTCAGTAAGTAAGTCATTCCCAGAGCAGAGGGAGTGTAAATTAACTGGCCCGCCTCTCCCCCTGATGGTATTAATTGGGAGGGGGGCCCTTCCTTCCCTCTGCTCAATGGGTAATTAGAAGAAAAAAAAATGAAAGAGGTGCCTTTTAGAGAGGCAGAGAGAGGACAAGGAGAGAGAAAGAGGGGGATGGGAAGGAGGGGGGAGCCGCAAAGGCAGGGTCCCCACTCAGGGTGTTGTTCGGTGGGTGGGCGTCGGCTGGGTGCACTCCCCCGATGGAACACAAAGTCTTAAGCAGGTCTTCGGGCAGGGGGAGAAGACGTCTTCACCTGGGCAGGCTGGAAAAAGCCCAGGCTCAGCCCACGCCAGGTCTTCTTGGTTTGGAGGAAACAAAACTTCACCTGGGCAGGCTCCAGCCAACCCAGGCCAGGCTTCCGGCCTGTCTTCTTTTCTCCCCCCGCCTGGAATGCAAAGTCTTTAAGGGGGAATGCACTAAGACACCCACCTGCAGATGTTAAAGATGCAGCAGCAGCTCCTCCCCTCCTTCCGAGTTGTAATGGAGTGGTATTCTCTCCCTCTCTCCCTCTCCTGGGCTGGAGGCCAAATGGGAGGCAGTGATGGAAGGCCTCTCCAGTTGTAAAGCTGGCCTCCTCCTCTGTCCTCTCCTCCGTCCTCTCCAGGCACCCGGTAGTTGTGGTGGTGCTCCCCACAGCAGCAGGAGCTCTGCACCAGCACAGCCTTCTCCACTCAGAGCTGGAAGAGAATGAGCTCTAATTGTCCTCGTCTCTCCTCTTGTGTGAAACCAAATTAACAAATAAATTGTAACTAAAAACCAATAACCCCTTAAATAAACCTTAACCCCTCAAATTAAAATTTGATTATTTGAACTAATTATGCACTCCAGTCCCCGCGGCGCCCACCGGTCACGAAATTGCTCGAGCGTGCCGGCGGAGACCGCGTGCTCCATCTCCAGGGCCACCCGGGCGCGAACATGGCCACGGAAGGGCGGGAGGCAATCAGGCCGGACGACCCCCTCGACCGCCCGCTGCCTGGACCGATTAATGGCTTTCTTGGCCAGGCCCAGGAGCAGGCCCACGAGGAGGTCCTCCAACCTGCCGCTCCCCTCCGCACGGGGTGACCGTAGATCAGGAGCGTGGGACTGAAGTGCAACCAAAATTTGAGGAGCAGCCCCTTCAAAAAATGGAAGAGGGGCTGCAACCTCTCACACCCCATATATACGTGGAACACGGACTCCTCCAGACCGCAAAACAAACAGGCGGTCTGGGAGTCCGTGAACCTATTTAAAAATCTATTGCACGGAACTGCCCTGTGCAACACCCTCCAAGCCAAGTCCCCGATAGAACAAGGGAGGACTCCCGCATAGAGAGACCCCCATTGGGGACCTCCGTCTCCGTCCGGAGGTAAAACGGCACGCCACGGCGTGTCCGGACGGCAGGCGAAGATGGCAAAGTGGAAGGTGTGCAAGAGCAGCCCGTACAGGAAACCCCTCCGCGCAGAATGAAAAAGCACGGAGGGTATTTCCTCGAGACGGCTCAAGTTGTGAGGCACCGATCCCCGAGGGGAGTTTCGGGGCGAGGCGCCGATAAGGAATTCCGTCCGAACGGGAGTAAGCTCGGACGGGATCTCCCCACGCGCCCGAGCCGCCTCGACACACCTCGTGGCGTCGGGGGGCAACATCGCTTTCACCGCCCCGATGGCGCTGACCGCGAGCCGGACGTCGTCCCACGACATGCGTCGCGCCAGCTCCTCTGGCGCCATCCAGCCCGCTCCCCCGCCATCGAGTAGGTCCCCGACTCTAGTCACCCTGCCAGGCACAGCCCTGCGCTCCGCCAGCCACCCGAACTCGCGGACGTGGAGGTGCGGATTCCTGAACAGCGGCTCCCGGAGGACAGCCGCCGCTCCTGACGGGGGAGAGCTCCGCCTGGAGGCGACGGAGTTCCAAACCCATAGCAGTTCCTGGTAAAAGACAGGCAGCTCCTGCAGGCTGGCATGCCTGCCGCCCACTTTCAGTAACAGGAGCTGCGTGTCGTAATTGAGGCCGTGCAGCTGGCGGAAGAAATGCGTCGCCAGCGCACACCATCTTGGAGGATTCTCGACGTACAGGTATCTCTGCAGCGTCCGAAGACGGAAAGTCGCAGCCTGGGTGCGAAGGCACACCAGCGCCTGACCGCCCTCCCTAAGCGGGAGACTCAGAACCGCGGCAGCGACCCAGTGTATCCTGTTGTTCCAGAAGAAGTCGACGAGCTTCTTCTGTATCTTGGCGACAAACGCAGGGGGGGGGATCAGAGTAGCCAACCGGTACCACAACATGGCGGCCACCAGTTGGTTTATGACCAACGCCCGACCCCTGTAGGACAACACTCGGAGCAATCCTGTCCAGCGTCCTAAGCGAGCGGTGACTTTGGCCTCCAGCTCGTGCCAGTTCGCCGGCCAGGCGTCCTCGGCCGGGCTGAGGTAGACTCCCAAGTAGAGGAGGTGCGTGGTACTCCAGGCGAAGGGCCCGAACTCCTCCGGCAGAGAGTCCACCTGCCACTGACCCACCAGGAGTCCAGAACATTTCCCCCAGTTGATCCTGGCGGAGGATGCGTCCGAGCAAATCTGCTGGCATTCCCGCATCCTCCGCAAGTCAACGGGATCCGTGACCACGAGGAGCACGTCATCGGCGCAAGCCGAGAGGACCACCTCCACGCCCGGCCCTTGCAGAGCCAATCCCGCCAACCTCTTCCGCAAGAGGCGCAGGAAAGGCTCCACGCAAATGGCATATAACTGGCCGGACATGGGGCATCCCTGACGCACCCCCCTCCCGAAGCGAAGGGGCGCCGTCAAGGACCCGTTAACTTTAATCAGACACTCCGCGGCAGCGTACAGAAGTCGGATCCGGGCGACAAAATGCGTCCCGAACCCGAATGCGCGCAGAGTCCCGAAAAGATACTCGTGATCCACCCTGTCGAACGCCTTCTCCTGATCCAGGGAAAGGAAGGCGACCGACAGACCAGCCCTCTGGGAATGGTGGACCAGGTCCCAGACCAGATGGATGTTATCGTGAATGGTCCGGCCCGGGACCGTGTAGGACTGGTCGGGATGGATCATGCGGGCCAGCACGGCGCCAAGGCGAACAGACATGGCCCTGGCAAAGATTTTGTAATCCGTGCTGAGGAGGGAGACCGGGCGCCAGTTCTTGAGGCGGAGATCACCCCTCTTAGGCAGCAGGACGATCACCGCCCTGCGCCACGAGAGGGGCATCTCCCCGGTCGCCAAACATTCCCCCAGGACCCGCACGTAGTCGCCCCCCAGGATGCCCCAGAACGCCCTGTGGAACTCCACGGTCAGCCCGTCCAGCCCCGGGGACTTCCCCCTAGAGAGCTGGCGGAGGGCGCCGGACAGCTCCTCCAAACTCAGAGGAGCGTCCAGTTTTTCGGCGCCCTCCAGGCCGACCTTCGGCAGGTCCTCCCACAAAACTCCGCGCGCGTCCTCGCTGGACGGATCCGGAGAGAACAGAGCCCCGTAATAGGCGCGGGTCTCCGCGCGGATTCCCTCCGGATCCGAGACCGGAGATCCGTCGTCGGCCAGCAGCTCCAAAAGCTGCTTACGGAACCCCCGTCTTTTTTCCAGCGAGTAGAAGAAGGGGGAGCCGCGGTCCAGGTCCCACAGGAACTGGATCCGCGACCTCACGTACGCGCCTCGGGACCCGACGAGCCGCAGGTCCTTCAGCGCGCCCTTCTTCTCTTCGTACGCCAGCCGCAGGGCCGGGTCCTCGGCGACTTGACCGAGACGGGACTCCAGGTCGAGCACCTCCTTCTCCAACTGCCCGACCCGGGCCTCCCGCCTCTTGGTCGACCCCTTCGCGTACTCCTGACAGAAGAGACGGATGTGAGCCTTGCCCACATCCCACCATAGCCTCAAGGAGGGGAAGCCCCCCTGCTTCCTTCTCCAGCCGACCCAGAACCGACCGAACGAATCCCGGAACCGCGCGTCCTCCAGCAGCAGGTTGTTAAAGTGCCAGTACGCGGACCCCCCCCCGGCGCGCGGCGGCACGAGCTCCGCCCACACCAGGTGGTGGTCCGTGCATGGCACCGGCCGCACGGAAGCCGTCGGAATGCAGGAGACGTACGCTCGGGAAATGTAGAGGCGGTCGATCCTGGACGCTCCTCCCCCAGACCTCACAAAGGTGAAGGCGCTGGAGTCGGGATGGAGATTACGCCAGACGTCCACCAAGTCGAGGGACCCGACCAGGTCCCTCAACTTCCCCACCGACGCCGGGCTCGGCTGGGTACCCGTGCGGTCCCTCGCCTCGAGGGTACAATTAAAATCCCCCCCGAGGACGACGCACTCGCCCGCGTCGATGGAGCCCAAAAGAGTGGACACTTCTTCAAAGAAGCGCGCTTGCTGCGCACCGGCCCCGGGGGCGTACACGTTCACTAGATGGAACGGCACGCCCCCCAGGCGAACGGTGACCTGGAGCAAGCGGCCCGGCACGAGCTCCTTGACCCCCAAGATCTCCGGCTGAAAATGCGGGGCCAACAGGATAGCCACCCCACTAGAAACACTGGAGAGGTGACTCATGTTGACCCCTCCTTGCCACTCCAGGAGCCACGTGGCCTCGTCTCCCGGAACGGTGTGGGTTTCTTGCAGGAAGCACACCGCATACTTCCCGTCCCGAAGGACCGAAAAGTTATTAAATCTGCGGCTAGCTTCCCTGCTGCCGTTGACGTTGAGGCTGGCTATGGTTATCTTCATTTCAGAAGCACAACCAACCCCTACTTAAACCTAACGGGGGAAGGGAGGGCGGCCGCTAGTCGACCGCCACTCCCTTAGCAGCCCGGTGAGGAATGCCCGGAACCGACACAGCTCGGACGGGCTCTCGCCCGCGTCCGCACCCATGGTCTTAAAGGCGACGCGGGCCGACCCGACGAGCAGCGCCAGCCCCGACCATCTGTCGAGGGCCTGCTGGGTCCTGCGGCGACCCTGGCTCGTGGCCACAAATTCCCGGAGCTCCCTGATGGGAATAAGAACGAGGGGGGGCCCGGCGAGGGGCGCGAGGCCATCCATCGCCTCGTCGGTGATGGATTCTAAATCTTCCTCCGCCCCCACCACCGAGTCCCCGTCCTCCTCCGGGGGGTCGCCACCGGCGGCCGAACCGTCCGCCACGCAGTGCGCATCGGGCGGCCCAGCCACGACAGCCGGCCCCGCCTCCGCCCGGATCCCACCCCCAGGATCGGCAGCGGAGGATTCCCCCCCGGGCTCCTTTAGGGGGGCCGGGCCAGAAGGCGGCGGCGGCTCGGAGACCCCCTCCGCCCCAGGCGCCGGAACGACCGGAGAGACCGGAGAGACCGGAGAAAACAAAAACCCCGCCCCCTCCAAGTCGCCCGGCGCCGGAGACACAGGCAGAGGGCCCTCCTCCGCAACGCCCCCGGCCTCCGACCCATCAGAGGGGGTAAAATTTTGACAGACCTCGACGAGGTCGAGCAGCACCTGGGAAAAATCCGGGTCGCTCTGGGCGAGCTCGTCCTCAGACGACCCGCCCGACCCGGTCCCCTGGCCGCCCGACCCGTCGAGAGGCAATGCCACCAGTACTGGATCGATACCCGCCGCGGGTTGTTCCGCGACCCCCCCCACGGGCAGGGTCTCGTCCCCATCCCCGGGAGGCACGAGCCGGGCAGACGCTTCTGCCTCAGCTTCCCCAGGGACAGGCGACCCCTGCCGTTCGCCCGTAATGGTGTTAGCGGTGGGGTGGGGCGCAGCGCCCGCGGCGGGCGATGACTCCCCCTGACCGGAGGCACCTTCCTCCTCCCGGTCCTCCTCCTCATCCAGGGGGTCGCGCCTTCTTTTAAGCGCGGAGGGGTAAAGGGAGGCCTCCATTTCTTCAGGGGCCTCCCCTGCTCCTTCTGGAGGAGCGAGTTCTTTGGGTCCCCCGGGCCCGAGCCCGGCCGCAGGTTCTGGCATTACCGCCTCGGCGGTCGCGGCCACAGGCTCGGCCACGAGGGCCCCCCCCCTCCGCACTCCGCGATTATCGCGGCGACGCTCTCCGGCGTCAGGGGCTCCATATCGTGGGGGACGCCCTCCGCGGGGGGACCCACCCTGCGGTTTCGCGTCTTGTCCCGCGCCTTCTTTCGGACCGGACCTCCCTCCTCCCCCCCGCCGGAGGCCTGGACGACGATGGCCTCCGACGACGACCGCGCCCCGTTAGCTTTTGTTCGGGAGGGGGCGCGGCTAGACCCGGAGGGAGGAGCGGCGGCGGCGCCAGCCTCGGCCGCGCCAGATGACTTGGCGGCCTTGGAGGCGGGGCAGTTTTTGCGCACGTGCCCCACCTCCCTACAGGCGTGGCACCGCACGCTGTCCGCCGTCCAGAAGACGCGGTGCGGGGTCCCCCCGTGGAGGACCGTGAAAGCCCCGTCCGTCTCCCCCTCCCGCGCCAGCTGGACGAAAGCCTGGCGCCGGAAGGAGAAGACATGGCGAAGGCTGCTTTCCCGGAGCCCGAGCGGGATCGGGGAAATCCCCGACCTCACCTCCCCAAGTTGACGTAGGTGGGGGAGGAGGAGCTCACCGGCGATATAGGGCGGGACGTTTGACAGGACAACCCTCTGCGCGGTGGCCTCCAGCGGGTCCACCGGCAGGAAAGTCCCGCCCACGGTGAGCCCCTGGGCGATGGCCAGGGCCACCGCCCGCTCGGACTCCAGGAAGAAGACAGCCTTCCCGTACATTTTTGAGGCGGCGACTATGGCCGGAGGGCCGACAACCCCGGCCATAGCCTTCACGCACGCCTCAATAGTCATGTTGGGGTGGGTGTAGCTCTTCACCCCGAGCTTCATGGTCATCAACCGGAACGGCGACGGGGCAGCAGCAGCAGCGGGAGCAGCCGAGGCTTTGGCCGCCGCCGCCGCATAGGTCATCGCTGGCCCCGTCACCGCCGAAGAAGTGCTCACCATCGTGGGGCGGTTTTTAAGGAAGAGCTACACACACCCCAAAAGTCACAGGCCCCAAGATGTTAATGGCCTCAGTAAGTAAGTCATTCCCAGAGCAGAGGGAGTGTAAATTAACTGGCCCGCCTCTCCCCCTGATGGTATTAATTGGGAGGGGGGCCCTTCCTTCCCTCTGCTCAATGGGTAATTAGAAGAAAAAAAAATGAAAGAGGTGCCTTTTAGAGAGGCAGAGAGAGGACAAGGAGAGAGAAAGAGGGGGATGGGAAGGAGGGGGGAGCCGCAAAGGCAGGGTCCCCACTCAGGGTGTTGTTCGGTGGGTGGGCGTCGGCTGGGTGCACTCCCCCGATGGAACACAAAGTCTTAAGCAGGTCTTCGGGCAGGGGGAGAAGACGTCTTCACCTGGGCAGGCTGGAAAAAGCCCAGGCTCAGCCCACGCCAGGTCTTCTTGGTTTGGAGGAAACAAAACTTCACCTGGGCAGGCTCCAGCCAACCCAGGCCAGGCTTCCGGCCTGTCTTCTTTTCTCCCCCCGCCTGGAATGCAAAGTCTTTAAGGGGGAATGCACTAAGACACCCACCTGCAGATGTTAAAGATGCAGCAGCAGCTCCTCCCCTCCTTCCGAGTTGTAATGGAGTGGTATTCTCTCCCTCTCTCCCTCTCCTGGGCTGGAGGCCAAATGGGAGGCAGTGATGGAAGGCCTCTCCAGTTGTAAAGCTGGCCTCCTCCTCTGTCCTCTCCTCCGTCCTCTCCAGGCACCCGGTAGTTGTGGTGGTGCTCCCCACAGCAGCAGGAGCTCTGCACCAGCACAGCCTTCTCCACTCAGAGCTGGAAGAGAATGAGCTCTAATTGTCCTCGTCTCTGGTGTTAATTGTTCCTAACCCCTCTTGTGTTAAACCAATAAAAAATACATTAAACAAATACACTAACAAAAAACCCAGAAACAAGACTTAACCCATTAAATTAAAGTTTGGTTGTTTAAACCAATTATGCACTCCAGTCCCCGCGGCGCCCACCGGTCACGAAAGAGCTCGAGCTCGCCGGCGGACACTGCGTGCTCCATCTCCAGGGCCACCCGGCCGCGAACGTGGCCGCGGAAGAGAGGGAGGCAATCCGGCCGGACGACCCCCTCGACCGCCCGCTGCCTGGACCAATTAATGGCTTTCTTGGCCAGGCCCAGGAGCAGACCCACGAGGAGGTCCTCCGACCTGCCCGCTCCCCTCCGCACCGGGTGACCATAGATCAAGAGCGTGGGACTGAAGTGCAACCAAAATCTGAGGAGCAGCCCCTTCAAATAATGGAAGAGGGGCTGCAACCTCCCACACCCGACATAAACATGGAACACGGACTCCTCCAGACCGCAGAACAAACAAGCGGCCCGGGAGTCCGTGAACCTACTTAGAAACTTGTTGCACGGGACTGCTCTGTGCAACACCCTCCAGGCCAAGTCCCCAATAGAACAAGGGAAGACTCCCGCATAGAGAGCCCCCCATTGGGGACCTCCGCCTCCGCCGGAAGGTAAAACGTCACGCCACGGCGTGTCCGGACGGCAGGCGAAGATGGCAAAGTGGAAGGTGTGCAAGAGCAGCCCGTACAGGAAACCCCTCCGCGCAGAATGGAAAAGCACGGAGGGCATCTCCTCGAGATGGCTCAAGTTGTGAGGCACCAAACCCCTAGGGGAGCTTTGGGGCAGGGCGCCGATAAGGAATTCCGTCCGAACGGGAGTAAGCCCGGGCGGGATCGCCCCACGCGCTTGAGCCGCCTCGATACACCTCGTGGCGCCGGGGCGCAACTTCGCCTTCACCGCCTCGATGGCATCGACCGCGAGCCGGACGTCGTCCCACGACATGCGCCGCGCCAACTCCTCCGGCGCCATCCAGCCCACTCCTCCGCCATCGAGTAGGTCCCCGACTCTAGTCACCCTACCGGGCACAGCCCTCCGCTCCGCCAGCCACCCGAACTCACGGATGCGGAGGTGCGGATTCCTGAACAGCGGCTCTCGAAGGACAGCCGCCATTCCTGACGGGGGAGAGCTCCGCCTGGAGGCGACGGAGTTCCAAACCCATAGCAGTTCCTGGTAAAAGACAGGCAGCTCCTGCAGGCTGGCACGCCTGCTGCCCACTTCCAGAAACAGGAGCTGCATGTCGTAATTGAGGCCGTGCAGCTGGCGGAAGAAATGCGTCGCCAGCGCACACCATCTGGGAGGATCCTCGACGTACAGGTATCTCTGCAGCGTCTGAAGACGGAAAGTCGCAGCCTGGGTGCGAAGGCACACCAGCGCCTGACCGCCCTCCCTAAGCGGGAGACTCAGAACCGCGGCAGCGACCCAGTGTATCCTGTTGTTCCAGAAGAAGTCGACGAGCTTCTTCTGTATCTTGGCGACAAACGCAGGGGGGGGGATCAGAGTAGCCAACCGGTACCACAACATGGCGGCCACCAGTTGGTTTATGACCAACGCCCGACCCCTGTAGGACAACACTCGGAGCAATCCTGTCCAGCGTCCTAAGCGAGCGGTGACTTTGGCCTCCAGCTCGTGCCAGTTCGCCGGCCAGGCGTCCTCGACCGGGCTGAGGTAGACTCCCAAGTAGAGGAGGTGCGTGGTACTCCAGGCGAAGGGCCCGAACTCCTCCGGCAGAGAGTCCACCTGCCACTGACCCACCAGGAGTCCAGAACATTTCCCCCAGTTGATCCTGGCGGAGGATGCGTCCGAGCAAATCTGCTGGCATTCCCGCATCCTCCGCAAGTCAACGGGATCCGTGACCACGAGGAGCACGTCATCGGCGCAAGCCGAGAGGACCACCTCCACGCCCGGCCCTTGCAGAGCCAATCCCGCCAACCTCTTCCGCAAGAGGCGCAGGAAAGGCTCCACGCAAATGGCATATAACTGGCCGGACATGGGGCATCCCTGACGCACCCCCCTCCCGAAGCGAAGGGGCGCCGTCAAGGACCCGTTAACTTTAATCAGACACTCCGCGGCAGCGTACAGAAGTCGGATCCGGGCGACAAAATGCGTCCCGAACCCGAATGCGCGCAGAGTCCCGAAAAGATACTCGTGATCCACCCTGTCGAACGCCTTCTCCTGATCCAGGGAAAGGAAGGCGACCGACAGACCAGCCCTCTGGGAATGGTGGACCAGGTCCCAGACCAGATGGATGTTATCGTGAATGGTCCGGCCCGGGACCGTGTAGGACTGGTCGGGATGGATCATGCGGGCCAGCACGGCGCCAAGGCGAACAGACATGGCCCTGGCAAAGATTTTGTAATCCGTGCTGAGGAGGGAGACCGGGCGCCAGTTCTTGAGGCGGAGATCACCCCTCTTAGGCAGCAGGACGATCACCGCCCTGCGCCACGAGAGGGGCATCTCCCCGGTCGCCAAACATTCCCCCAGGACCCGCACGTAGTCGCCCCCCAGGATGCCCCAGAACGCCCTGTGGAACTCCACGGTCAGCCCGTCCAGCCCCGGGGACTTCCCCCTAGAGAGCTGGCGGAGGGCGCCGGACAGCTCCTCCAAACTCAGAGGAGCGTCCAGTTTTTCGGCGCCCTCCAGGCCGACCTTCGGCACGTCCTCCCACAAAACTCCGCGCGCGTCCTCGCTGGACGGATCCGGAGAGAACAGAGCCCCGTAATAGGCGCGGGTCTCCGCGCGGATTCCCTCCGGATCCGAGACCGGAGATCCGTCGTCGGCCAGCAGCTCCAAAAGCTGCTTACGGAACCCCCGTCTTTTTTCCAGCGAGTAGAAGAAGGGGGAGCCGCGGTCCAGGTCCCGCAGGAACTGGATCCGCGACCTCACGTACGCGCCTCGGGACCCGACGAGCCGCAGGTCCTTCAGCGCGCCCTTCTTCTCTTCGTACGCCAGCCGCAGGGCCGGGTCCTCGGCGACTTGACCGAGACGGGACTCCAGGTCGAGCACCTCCTTCTCCAACTGCCCGACCCGGGCCTCCCGCCTCTTGGTCGACCCCTTCGCGTACTCCTGACAGAAGAGACGGATGTGAGCCTTGCCCACATCCCACCATAGCCTCAAGGAGGGGAAGCCCCCCTGCTTCCTTCTCCAGCCGACCCAGAACCGACCGAACGAATCCCGGAACCGCGCGTCCTCCAGCAGCAGGTTGTTAAAGTGCCAGTACGCGGACCGCCCCCCGGCGCGCGGCGGCACGAGCTCCGCCCACACCAGGTGGTGGTCCGTGCATGGCACCGGCCGCACGGAAGCCGTCGGAACGCAGGAGACGTACGCTCGGGAAATGTAGAGGCGGTCGATCCTGGACGCTCCTCCCCCAGACCTCACAAAGGTGAAGGCGCTGGAGTCGGGATGGAGATTACGCCAGACGTCCACCAAGTCGAGGGACCCGACCAGGTCCCTCAACTTCCCCACCGACGCCGGGCTCGGCTGGGTACCCGTGCGGTCCCTCGCCTCGAGGGTACAATTAAAATCCCCCCCGAGGACGACGCACTCGCCCGCGTCGATGGAGCCCAAAAGAGTGGACACTTCTTCAAAGAAGCGCGCTTGCTGCGCACCGGCCCCGGGGGCGTACACGTTCACTAGATGGAACGGCACGCCCCCCAGGCGAACGGTGACCTGGAGCAAGCGGCCCGGCACGAGCTCCTTGACCCCCAAGATCTCCGGCTGAAAATGCGGGGCCAACAGGATAGCCACCCCACTGGAAACACTGGAGAGGTGACTCATGTTGACCCCTCCTTGCCACTCCAGGAGCCACGTGGCCTCGTCTCCCGGAACGGTGTGGGTTTCTTGCAGGAAGCACACCGCATACTTCCCGTCCCGAAGGACCGAAAAGTTATTAAATCTGCGGCTAGCTTCCCTGCTGCCGTTGACGTTGAGGCTGGCTATGGTTATCTTCATTTCAGAAGCACAACCAACCCCTACTTAAACCTAACGGGGGAAGGGAGGGCGGCCGCTAGTCGACCGCCACTCCCTTAGCAGCCCGGTGAGGAATGCCCGGAACCGACACAGCTCGGACGGGCTCACGCCCGCGTCCGCACCCATGGTCTTAAAGGCGACGCGTGCCGACCCGACGAGCAGCGCCAGCCCCGACCATCTGTCGAGGGCCTGCTGGGTCCTGCGGCGACCCTGGCTCGTGGCCACAAATTCCCGGAGCTCCCTGATGGGAATAAGAACGAGGGGGGGCCCGGCGAGGGGCGCGAGGCCATCCATCGCCTCGTCGGTGATGGATTCTAAATCTTCCTCCGCCCCCACCACCGAGTCCCCGTCCTCCTCCGGGGGGTCGCCACCGGCGGCCGAACCGTCCGCCACGCAGTGCGCATCGGGCGGCCCAGCCACGACAGCCGGCCCCGCCTCCGCCCGGATCCCACCCCCAGGATCGGCAGCGGAGGATTCCCCCCCGGGCTCCTTTAGGGGGGCCGGGCCAGAAGGCGGCGGCGGCTCGGAGACCCCCTCCGCCCCAGGCGCCGGAACGACCGGAGAGACCGGAGAGACCGGAGAGACCGGAGAAAACAAAAACCCCACCCCCTCCAAGTCGCCCGGCGCCGGAGACACAGGCAGAGGGCCCTCCTCCGCAACGCCCCCGGCCTCCGACCCATCAGAGGGGGTAAAATTTTGACAGACCTCGACGAGGTCGAGCAGCACCTGGGAAAAATCCGGGTCGCTCTGGGCGAGCTCGTCCTCAGACGACCCGCCCGACCCGGTCCCCTGGCCGCCCGACCCGTCGAGAGGCAATGCCACCAGTACTGGATCGATACCCGCCGCGGGTTGTTCCGCGACCCCCCCCACGGGCAGGGTCTCGTCCCCATCCCCGGGAGGCACGAGCCGGGCAGACGCTTCTGCCTCAGCTTCCCCAGGGACAGGCGACCCCTGCCGTTCGCCCGTAATGGTGTTAGCGGTGGGGTGGGGCGCAGCGCCCGCGGCGGGCGACGACTCCCCCTGACCGGAGGGACCTTCCTCCTCCCGGTCCTCCTCCTCATCCAGGGGGTCGCGCCTTCTTTTAAGCGCGGAGGGGTAAAGGGAGGCCTCCATTTCTTCAGGGGCCTCCCCTGCTCCTTCTGGAGGAGCGAGTTCTTTGGGTCCCCCGGGCCCGAGCCCGGCCGCAGGTTCTGGCATTACCGCCTCGGCGGTCGCGGCCACAGGCTCGGCCACGAGGGCCCCCCCCCTCCGCACTCCGCGATTATCGCGGCGACGCTCTCCGGCGTCAGGGGCTCCATATCGTGGGGGACGCCCTCCGCGGGGGGACCCACCCTGCGGTTTCGCGTCTTGTCCCGCGCCTTCTTTCGGACCGGACCTCCCTCCTCCCCCCCGCCGGAGGCCTGGACGACGATGGCCTCCGACGACGACCGCGCCCCGTTAGCTTTTGTTCGGGAGGGGGCGCGGCTAGACCCGGAGGGAGGAGCGGCGGCGGCGCCAGCCTCGGCCGCGCCAGATGACTTGGCGGCCTTGGAGGCGGGGCAGTTTTTGCGCACGTGCCCCACCTCCCTACAGGCGTGGCACCGCACGCTGTCCGCCGTCCAGAAGACGCGGTGCGGGGTCCCCCCGTGGAGGACCGTGAAAGCCCCGTCCGTCTCCCCCTCCCGCACCAGCTGGACGAAAGCCTGGCGCCGGAAGGAGAAGACATGGCGAAGGCTGCTTTCCCGGAGCCCGAGCGGGATCGGGGAAATCCCCGACCTCACCTCCCCAAGTTGACGTAGGTGGGGGAGGAGGAGCTCACCGGCGATATAGGGCGGTACGTTTGACAGGACAACCCTCTGCGCGGTGGCCTCCAGCGGGTCCACCGGCAGGAAAGTCCCGCCCACGGTGAGCCCCTGGGCGATGGCCAGGGCCACCGCCCGCTCGGACTCCAGGAAGAAGACAGCCTTCCCGTACATTTTTGAGGCGGCGACTATGGCCGGAGGGCCGACAACCCCGGCCATAGCCTTCACGCACGCCTCAATAGTCATGTTGGGGTGGGTGTAGCTCTTCACCCCGAGCTTCATGGTCATCAACCGGAACGGCGACGGGGCAGCAGCAGCAGCGGGAGCAGCCGAGGCTTTGGCCGCCGCCGCCGCATAGGTCATCGCTGGCCCCGTCACCGCCGAAGAAGTGCTCACCATCGTGGGGCGGTTTTTAAGGAAGAGCTACACACACCCCAAAAGTCACAGGCCCCAAGATGTTAATGGCCTCAGTAAGTAAGTCATTCCCAGAGCAGAGGGAGTGTAAATTAACTGGCCCGCCTCTCCCCCTGATGGTATTAATTGGGAGGGGGGCCCTTCCTTCCCTCTGCTCAATGGGTAATTAGAAGAAAAAAAAATGAAAGAGGTGCCTTTTAGAGAGGCAGAGAGAGGACAAGGAGAGAGAAAGAGGGGGATGGGAAGGAGGGGGGAGCCGCAAAGGCAGGGTCCCCACTCAGGGTGTTGTTCGGTGGGTGGGCGTCGGCTGGGTGCACTCCCCCGATGGAACACAAAGTCTTAAGCAGGTCTTCGGGCAGGGGGAGAAGACGTCTTCACCTGGGCAGGCTGGAAAAAGCCCAGGCTCAGCCCACGCCAGGTCTTCTTGGTTTGGAGGAAACAAAACTTCACCTGGGCAGGCTCCAGCCAACCCAGGCCAGGCTTCCGGCCTGTCTTCTTTTCTCCCCCCGCCTGGAATGCAAAGTCTTTAAGGGGGAATGCACTAAGACACCCACCTGCAGATGTTAAAGATGCAGCAGCAGCTCCTCCCCTCCTTCCGAGTTGTAATGGAGTGGTATTCTCTCCCTCTCTCCCTCTCCTGGGCTGGAGGCCAAATGGGAGGCAGTGATGGAAGGCCTCTCCAGTTGTAAAGCTGGCCTCCTCCTCTGTCCTCTCCTCCGTCCTCTCCAGGCACCCGGTAGTTGTGGTGGTGCTCCCCACAGCAGCAGGAGCTCTGCACCAGCACAGCCTTCTCCACTCAGAGCTGGAAGAGAATGAGCTCTAATTGTCCTCGTCTCTCCTCTTGTGTTAAATCAATCAAATCAAAAAACAAATATAACTAAAAAACCAGTAACTTTTAACAAAACTCAAATCAGAAATTAAATTAAAATTTGGTCATTTGGACCTATTATGCACTCCAGTCCCCGCGGCGCCCACCGGTCACGAAATTGCTCGAGCGTGCCGGCGGAGACCGCGTGCTCCATCTCCAGGGCCACCCGGGCGCGAACATGGCCGCGGAAGGGCGGGAGGCAATCAGGCCGGACGACCCCCTCGACCGCCCGCTGCCTGGACCGATTAATGGCTTTCTTGGCCAGGCCCAGGAGCAGGCCCACGAGGAGGTCCTCCAACCTGCCCGCTCCCCTCCGCACGGGGTGACCGTAGATCAGGAGCGTGGGACTGAAGTGCAACCAAAATTTGAGGAGCAGCCCCTTCAAAAAATGGAAGAGGGGCTGCAACCTCTCACACCCCATGTATACGTGGAACACGGACTCCTCCAGACCGCAAAACAAACAGGCGGTCTGGGAGTCCGTGAACCTATTTAAAAATCTATTGCACGGAACTGCCCTGTGCAACACCCTCCAGGCCAAGTCCCCGATAGAACAAGGGAGGACTCCCGCATAGAGAGACCCCCATTGGGGACCTCCGTCTCCGTCCGGAGGTAAAACGGCACGCCACGGCGTGTCCGGGCGGCAGGCGAAGATGGCAAAGTGGAAGGTGTGCAAGAGCAGCCCGTACAGGAAACCCCTCCGCGCAGAATGAAAAAGCACGGAGGGTATTTCCTCGAGACGGCTCAAGTTGTGAGGCACCGATCCCCGAGGGGAGTTTCGGGGCGAGGCGCCGATAAGGAATTCCGTCCGAACGGGAGTAAGCTCGGACGGGATCTCCCCACGCGCCCGAGCCGCCTCGACACACCTCGTGGCGTCGGGGGGCAACATCGCTTTCACCGCCCCGATGGCGCTGACCGCGAGCCGGACGTCGTCCCACGACATGCGTCGCGCCAGCTCCTCTGGCGCCATCCAGCCCGCTCCCCCGCCATCGAGTAGGTCCCCGAATCTAGTCACCCTGCCAGGCACAGCCCTGCGCTCCGCCAGCCACCCGAACTCGCGGACGTGGAGGTGCGGATTCCTGAACAGCGGCTCCCGGAGGACAGCCGCCGCTCCTGACGGGGGAGAGCTCCGCCTGGAGGCGACGGAGTTCCAAACCCATAGCAGTTCCTGGTAAAAGACAGGCAGCTCCTGCAGGCTGGCACGCCTGCCGCCCACTTTCAGAAACAGGAGCTGCGTGTCGTAATTGAGGCCGTGCAGCTGGCGGAAGAAATGCGTCGCCAGCGCACACCATCTTGGAGGATTCTCGACGTACAGGTATCTCTGCAGCGTCTGAAGACGGAAAGTCGCAGCCTGGGTGCGAAGGCACACCAGCGCCTGACCGCCCTCCCTAAGCGGGAGACTCAGAACCGCGGCAGCGACCCAGTGCATCCTGTTGTTCCAGAAGAAGTCGACGAGCTTCTTCTGTATCTTGGCGACAAACGCAGGGGGGGGGATCAGAGTAACCAACCGGTACAGCAACATGGCAGCCACCAGTTGGTTTATGACCAACGCCCGACCCCTGTAGGACAACACTCGGAGCAATCCTGTCCAGCGTCCTAAGCGAGCGGTGACTTTGGCCTCCAGCTCGTGCCAGTTCGCCGGCCAGGCGTCCTCGGCCGGGCTGAGGTAGACTCCCAAGTAGAGGAGGTGCGTGGTACTCCAGGCGAAGGGCCCGAACTCCTCCGGCAGAGAGTCCACCTGCCACTGACCCACCAGGAGTCCAGAACATTTCCCCCAGTTGATCCTGGCGGAGGATGCGTCCGAGTAAATCTGCTGGCATTCCCGCATCCTCCGCAAGTCAACGGGATCCGTGACCACGAGGAGCACGTCATCGGCGTAAGCCGAGAGGACCACCTCCACGCCCGGCCCTCGCAGAGCCAATCCCGCCAACCTCTTCCGCAAGAGGCGCAGGAAAGGCTCCACGCAAATGGCATATAACTGGCCGGACATGGGGCATCCCTGACGCACCCCCCTCCCGAAGCGAAGGGGCGCCGTCAAGGACCCGTTAACTTTAATCAGACACTCCGCGGCAGCGTACAGAAGTCGGATCCGGGCGACGAAATGCGTCCCGAACCCGAAAGCGCGCAGAGTCCCGAAAAGATACTCGTGATCCACCCTGTCGAACGCCTTCTCCTGATCCAGGGAAAGGAAGGCGACCGACAGACCAGCCCTCTGGGAATGGTGGACCAGGACCCGGACCAGATGGATGTTATCGTGAATGGTCCGGCCCGGGACCATGTAGGACTGGTCGGGATGGATCATGCGGGCCAGCACGGCGCCAAGGCGAACAGACATGGCCCTGGCGAAGATTTTGTAATCCGTGCTGAGGAGGGAGACCGGGCGCCAGTTCTTGAGGAGGCGGAGATCACCCCTCTTAGGCAGCAGGACGATCACCGCCCTGCGCCACGAGAGGGGCATCTCCCCGGTCGCCAGACATTCCCCCAGGACCCGCATGTAGTCGCCCCCCAGGACGCCCCAGAACGCCCTGTGGAACTCCACGGTCAGCCCGTCCAGCCCCGGGGACTTCCCCCTGGAGAGCTGGCGGAGGGCGCCGGACAGCTCCTCCAAACTCAGAGGAGCGTCCAGTTTTTCGGCGCCCTCCAGGCCGACCTTCGGCAGGTCCTCCCACAAAACTCCGCGCGCATCCTCGCTGGACGGATCCGGAGAGAACAGAGCCCCGTAATAGGCGCGGGTCTCCGCGCGGATTCCCTCCGGATCCGAGACCGGAGATCCGTCGTCGGCCAGCAGCTCCAAAAGCTGCTTACGGACCCCCCGTCTTTTTTCCAGCGAGTAGAAGAAGGGGGAGCCGCGGTCCAGGTCCCGCAGGAACTGGATCCGCGACCTCACGTACGCGCCTCGGGACCCGACGAGCCGCAGGTCCTTCAGCGCGCCCTTCTTCTCTTCGTACGCCAGCCGCAGGGCCGGGTCCTCGGCGACTTGACCGAGACGGGACTCCAGGTCGAGCACCTCCTTCTCCAACTGCCCGACCCGGGCCTCCCGCCTCTTGGTCGACCCCTTCGCGTACTCCTGACAGAAGAGACGGACGTGAGCCTTGCCCACATCCCACCATAGCCTCAAGGAGGGGAAGCCCCCCTGCTTCCTTCTCCAGCCGGCCCAGAAAAGACCGAACGAATCCCGGAACCGCGCGTCCTCCAGCAGCAGGTTGTTAAAGTGCCAGTACGCGGACCGCCCCCCGGCGCGCGACGGCACGAGCTCCGCCCACACCAGGTGGTGGTCCGTGCACGGCACCGGCCGCACGGAAGCCGCCGGAACGCAGGAGACGTACGCCCGGGAAATGTAGAGGCGGTCGATCCTGGACGCTCCTCCCCCAGACCTCACAAAAGTGAAGGCGCTGGAGTCGGGATGAAGATTACGCCAGACGTCCACCAAGTCGAGGGACCCGACCAGGTCCCTCAACTTCCCCACCGACGCCGGGCTCGGCTGGGTACCCGTGCGGTCCCTCGCCTCGAGGGTACAATTAAAATCCCCCCCGAGGACGACGCACTCGCCCGCGTCGACGGAGCCCAAAAGAGTGGACACTTCTTCAAAGAAGCGCGCTTGCTGCGCACCGGCCCGAGGGGCGTACACGTTCACTAGATGGAACGGCACGCCCCCCAGGCGAACAGTGACCTGGAGCAAGCGGCCCGGCACGAGCTCCTTGACCCCCAAGATCTCCGGCTCAAAATGCGGGGCCAACAAGATAGCCACCCCACTGGAAACACTGGAGAGGTGACTCATGTTGACCCCTCCTTGCCACTCCAGGAGCCACGTAGCCTCGTCTCCCGGAACGGTGTGGGTTTCTTGCAGGAAGCACACCGCATACTTCCCGTCCCGAAGGACCGAAAAGTTATCAAATCTGCGGCTAGCCTCCCTGCTGCCGTTGACGTTGAGGCTGGCTATGGTTATCTTCATTTCAGAAGCACAACCAACCCCTACTTAAACCTAACGGGGGAAGGGAGGGCGGCCGCTAGTCGACCGCCACTCCCTTAGCAGCCCGGTGAGGAATGCTCAGAACCGACACAGCTCGGACGGGCTCACGCCCGCGTCCGCACCCATGGTCTTGTAGGCGACACGGGCCGACCCGACGAGCAGCGCCAGCCCCGACCATCTGTCGAGGGCCTGCTGGGTCCTGCGGCGACCCTGGCTCGTGGCCACAAAATCCCGGAGCTCCCTGATGGGAATAAGAACGAGGGGGGGCCCGGCGAGGGGCGCGAGGTCATCCATCGCCTCGTCGGCGATGGACTCTAAGTCTTCCTCCGCCCCCACCACCGAGTCCCCGTCCTCCTCCGGGGGGTCGCCGCCGGCGGCCGAACCGTCCGCCACGCAGTGCGCGTCGGGCGGCCCGGCCGCGACAGCTGGCCCCGCCTCCGCCCCGATCCCACCCCCAGGATCGGTAGCGGAGGATTCCCCCCCGGGCTCCTTTAGGGGGGCCGGGCCAGAAGGCGGCGGCGGCCCGGAGACCCCCTCCGCCCCAGGCACCGGAACGACCGGAGAGACCGGAGAGACGGGAGAACACGCGTACCCGATCGTCTCCAAGTCGCCCGGCGCCGGAGACACAGACGGAGGGTCCCCCTCCGCCACGCCACCGGCCTCCGACCCAGCAGACGGGGTAAATTTGCCACAAACCTCGACGAAGTCGAGCAGCACCTGGGAAAGGTCCGGGCCGCTCTGGGCGAGCTCATCGTCGGACGACTCGCCCGGCCCGGTCCCCTGGCCGCCCAACCCGTCGAGGGGTAACGCCACCGACAAAGGATCCGTCCCCGCCGCGGGTCGTCCCGCGACCCCCCCCACGGGCAGGGTCTCGTCCCCATCCCCGGGAGGCATGAGCCGGGCAGACGCTTCTGCCTCAGCTTCCCCAGGGACAGGCGACCCCTGCCGTTCACCCGTAGTAGTGTTAGCGGTGGGGTGGGGCGCAGTATCCGCGGCGGGCGACGACTCCCCCTGACCGGAGGGGCCTTCCACCTCCCTGTCCCCCCCCTCGTCCCGGGAGTCGCGCCTTCGCTTGAGCGCGGAGGGGTAAAGGGAGGCCTCCATGTCTTCAGGGGCCTCCCCTGCTCCTTCCAGAGGAGCGAGTTCTTTGGGTCCCCCGGACCCAAGCCCGGCCACAGGTTCCGGCGGTCCCGCCTCGGCGGTCACGGCCACGGGCTCAGGCACGGGGTCCCCCCCTGCTCCGCACTCCACTATCAGCGCCGCGATGCTCTCGGGCGTCAGGGGGTCCATATCAAAGGGTACGCCCTCCTCGGGGGGACCCACCCTACGGTGTTTGCTCTTCCCCAGCGCCTTTTTTCCGACCGGACATCCCTCCTCCCCCCCGTCGGAGGCCTGGACGACGATGGCCTCCGACGACGACCGCGCCCCGTTAGCTTTTGTTTGGGAGGGAGCGCGGCTAGACCCGGAGGGAGGAGCGGCGGCGGCGCCAGCCTTGGCCGCGCCGGATGACTTGGCGGCCTTGGAGGCGGGGCAGTTTTTCCGCACGTGCCCCACCTCCCTACAGGCGTGGCACCGCACGCCGTCCGTGGTCCAAAAGACGCGGTACGGGGTCCCCCCGTGGAGGACCGTGAAAGCCCCGTCCGTCTCCCCCTCCCGCGCCAGCTGAACAAAGGCTTGGCGCCGGAAGGAGAAGACATGGCGAAGGCTGCCTTCCCGGAGCCCGAGCGGGATCGGGGAAATGCCCGACCTCACCTCCCCGAGTTGACGTAGGCGGGGGAGGAGGAGCTCACCGGTGATATAGGGCGGGACGTTCGACAGAACGACCCTCTGCGCGGTGGCCTCCAGCGGGTCCACCGGCAGGAAAGTCCCGCCCACTCGGACTGCAGGAAGAAGACAGCCTTCCCATACATTTTTGAGGCGGCGACTATGGCCGGAGGGCCGACAACCCCGGCCATAGCCTTGACGCACGCCTCAACAGTCATGTCGGGGTGGGTGTAGCTCTTCACCCCGAGCTTGATGGTCATCAAGCGGAACGGCGACGGGGCAGCAGCAGCAGCGGGAGCGGCCGAGGCTTTGGCCGCCGCCGCCGCATAAGTTCTCGCCGGCCCCGTCGCCGCCGCGGATGTAGATGCCATAGTGGGGTGGATCTTAAAAAAGAGCTACACACACCCCAAAAGTCACAGGCCTGAAGGTGTTAATGGCCTCGGTTATTATGTTTTCCCAGAGCAGAGGGAGTGTAAATTAACTGGCCCGCCTCTCCCCTTGATGGTATTAATTGGGAGGGGGGCCCTTCCTTCCCTCTGCTCAATGGGTCAATTGGAAAATAAAAAAGAGGTGCCTTTTGGAGAGGCAGAGTGAGGACAAGGAGAGAGAAAGAGGGGGATGGGAAGAAGGGGGGGCCGCAAAGGCAGGGTCCCCACTTAAGGTGTTGGTCGGTGGGTGGGCGTCGGCTGGGTGCACTCCCCCGATGGAATACAAAGTCTTTAACGATGGTCTTCGGGCAGGGGGAGAAGATGTCTTCACCTGGGCAGGCTGGAAAAAGCCCAGGCTCAGCCCACACCAGGTCTTCTCGGTGTAGAGGAAACAAGCTTCACCTGGGCAGGCTCCAGCCAACCCAGGCCAGGCTTCCGGCCCGTCTTCCTTCCTCCCCCCGCCTACAATGCAAAGTCTTTAGGGGAGTGCACAAAGACACCCACCTGCAGATGTTTGAAAGTTGCAGCAGCTCCTCCCCTCCTTCCGAGTTGCAGCTGAATGGTATTCTCTCCCCTCTCTCCCTCTCCTGGGCTGGAGGCCAAGTTGGGAGGCAGTGATGGAAGGCCTCCTGTAGTTGTGAAGCTGGCCTCCTCCTCTGTCCTCTCCTCCGTCCTCTCCAGGCACCCGGTAGTTGTGGTGGTGCTCCCCACAGCAGCAGGAGCTCTGCACCAGCACAGCCTTCTCCACTCAGAGCTGGAAGAGAATGAGCTCTAATTGTCCTCGTCTCTCCTCTTGTGTTAAATCAAAAACAACTAAAAATCCAGTAACTTTTAAGAACTCAAATCAGAAATCAGAAATTAAATTAAAATTTGGTCATTTGGACCTATTATGCACTCCAGTCCCCGCGGCGCCCACCGGTCACGAAATTGCTCGAGCGTGCCGGCGGAGACCGCGTGCTCCATCTCCAGGGCCACCCGGGCGCGAACATGGCCGCGGAAGGGCGGGAGGCAATCAGGCCGGACGACCCCCTCGACCGCCCGCTGCCTGGACCGATTAATGGCTTTCTTGGCCAGGCCCAGGAGCAGGCCCACGAGGAGGTCCTCCAACCTGCCCGCTCCCCTCCGCACGGGGTGACCGTAGATCAGGAGCGTGGGACTGAAGTGCAACCAAAATTTGAGGAGCAGCCCCTTCAAAAAATGGAAGAGGGGCTGCAACCTCTCACACCCCATATATACGTGGAACACGGACTCCTCCAGACCGCAAAACAAACAGGCGGTCTGGGAGTCCGTGAACCTATTTAAAAATCTATTGCACGGAACTGCCCTGTGCAACACCCTCCAGGCCAAGTCCCCGATAGAACAAGGGAGGACTCCCGCATAGAGAGACCCCCATTGGGGACCTCCGTCTCCGTCCGGAGGTAAAACGGCACGCCACGGCGTGTCCGGACGGCAGGCGAAGATGGCAAAGTGGAAGGTGTGCAAGAGCAGCCCGTACAGGAAACCCCTCCGCGCAGAATGAAAAAGCACGGAGGGTATTTCCTCGAGACGGCTCAAGTTGTGAGGCACCGATCCCCGAGGGGAGTTTCGGGGCGAGGCGCCGATAAGGAATTCCGTCCGAACGGGAGTAAGCTCGGACGGGATCTCCCCACGCGCCCGAGCCGCCTCGACACACCTCGTGGCGTCGGGGGGCAACATTGCTTTCACCGCCCCGATGGCGCTGACCGCGAGCCGGACGTTGTCCCACGACATGCGTCGCGCCAGCTCCTCTGGCGCCATCCAGCCCGCTCCCCCGCCATCGAGTAGGTCCCCGACTCTAGTCACCCTGCCAGGCACAGCCCTGCGCTCCGCCAGCCACCCGAACTCGCGGACGTGGAGGTGCGGATTCCTGAACAGCGGCTCCCGGAGGACAGCCGCCGCTCCTGACGGGGGAGAGCTCCGCCTGGAGGCGACGGAGTTCCAAACCCATAGCAGTTCCTGGTAAAAGACAGGCAGCTCCTGCAGGCTGGCACGCCTGCCGCCCACTTTCAGAAACAGGAGCTGCGTGTCGTAATTGAGGCCGTGCAGCTGGCGGAAGAAATGCGTCGCCAGCGCACACCATCTTGGAGGATTCTCGACGTACAGGTATCTCTGCAGCGTCTGAAGACGGAAAGTCGCAGCCTGGGTGCGAAGGCACACCAGCGCCTGACCGCCCTCCCTAAGCGGGAGACTCAGAACCGCGGCAGCGACCCAGTGTATCCTGTTGTTCCAGAAGAAGTCGACGAGCTTCTTCTGTATCTTGGCGACAAACGCAGGGGGGGGGATCAGAGTAACCAACCGGTACCACAACATGGCGGCCACCAGTTGGTTTATGACCAACGCCCGACCCCTGTAGGACAACACTCGGAGCAATCCTGTCCAGCGTCCTAAGCGAGCGGTGACTTTGGCCTCCAGCTCGTGCCAGTTCGCCGGCCAGGCGTCCTCGGCCGGGCTGAGGTAGACTCCCAAGTAGAGGAGGTGCGTGGTGCTCCAGGCGAAGGGCCCGAACTCCTCCGGCAGAGAGTCCACCTGCCACTGACCCACCAGGAGTCCAGAACATTTCCCCCAGTTGATCCTGGCGGAGGATGCGTCCGAGTAAATCTGCTGGCATTCCCGCATCCTCCGCAAGTCAACGGGATCCGTGACCACGAGGAGCACGTCATCGGCGTAAGCCGAGAGGACCACCTCCACGCCCGGCCCTCGCAGAGCCAATCCCGCCAACCTCTTCCGCAAGAGGCGCAGGAAAGGCTCCACGCAAATGGCATATAACTGGCCGGACATGGGGCATCCCTGACGCACCCCCCTCCCGAAGCGAAGGGGCGCCGTCAAGGACCCGTTAACTTTAATCAGACACTCCGCGGCAGCGTACAGAAGTCGGATCCGGGCGACAAAATGCGTCCCGAACCCGAAAGCGCGCAGAGTCCCGCAAAGATACTCGTGATCCACCCTGTCGAACGCCTTCTCCTGATCCAGGGAAAGGAAGGCGACCGACAGACCAGCCCTCTGGGAATGGTGGACCAGGTCCCGGACCAGATGGATGTTATCGTGAATGGTCCGGCCCGGGACCGTGTAGGACTGGTCGGGATGGATCATGCGGGCCAGCACGGCGCCAAGGCGAACAGACATGGCCCTGGCAAAGATTTTGTAATCCGTGCTGAGGAGGGAGACCGGGCGCCAGTTCTTGAGGAGGCGGAGATCACCCCTCTTAGGCAGCAGGACGATCACCGCCCTGCGCCACGAGAGGGGCATCTCCCCGGTCGCCAGACATTCCCCCAGGACCCGCACGTAGTCGCCCCCCAGGACGCCCCAGAACGCCCTGTGGAACTCCACGGTCAGCCCGTCCAGCCCCGGGGACTTCCCCCTGGAGAGCTGGCGGAGGGCGCCGGACAGCTCCTCCAAACTCAGAGGAGCGTCCAGTTTTTCGGCGCCCTCCAGGCCGACCTTCGGCAGGTCCTCCCACAAAACTCCGCGCGCGTCCTCGCTGGACGGATCCGGAGAGAACAGAGCCCCGTAATAGGCGCGGGTCTCCGCGCGGATTCCCTCCGGATCCGAGACCGGAGATCCGTCGTCGGCCAGCAGCTCCAAAAGCTGCTTACGGACCCCCCGTCTTTTTTCCAGCGAGTAGAAGAAGGGGGAGCCGCGGTCCAGGTCCCGCAGGAACTGGATCCGCGACCTCACGTACGCGCCTCGGGACCCGACGAGCCGCAGGTCCTTCAGCGCGCCCTTCTTCTCTTCGTACGCCAGCCGCAGGGCCGGGTCCTCGGCGACTTGACCGAGACGGGACTCCAGGTCGAGCACCTCCTTCTCCAACTGCCCGACCCGGGCCTCCCGCCTCTTGGTCGACCCCTTCGCGTACTCCTGACAGAAGAGACGGATGTGAGCCTTGCCCACATCCCACCATAGCCTCAAGGAGGGGAAGCCCCCCTGCTTCCTTCTCCAGCCGGCCCAGAAAAGACCGAACGAATCCCGGAACCGCGCGTCCTCCAGCAGCAGGTTGTTAAAGTGCCAGTACGCGGACCGCCCCCCGGCGCGCGGCGGCACGAGCTCCGCCCACACCAGGTGGTGGTCCGTGCACGGCACCGGCCGCACGGAAGCCGCCGGAACGCAGGAGACGTACGCCCGGGAAATGTAGAGGCGGTCGATCCTGGACGCTCCTCCCCCAGACCTCACAAAAGTGAAGGCGCTGGAGTCGGGATGAAGATTACGCCAGACGTCCACCAAGTCGAGGGACCCGACCAGGTCCCTCAACTTCCCCACCGACGCCGGGCTCGGCTGGGTACCCGTGCGGTCCCTCGCCTCGAGGGTACAATTAAAATCCCCCCCGAGGACGACGCACTCGCCCGCGTCGACGGAGCCCAAAAGAGTGGACACTTCTTCAAAGAAGCGCGCTTGCTGCGCACCGGCCCGAGGGGCGTACACGTTCACTAGATGGAACGGCACGCCCCCCAGGCGAACGGTGACCTGGAGCAAGCGGCCCGGCACGAGCTCCTTGACCCCCAAGATCTCCGGCTGAAAATGCGGGGCCAACAAGATAGCCACCCCACTGGAAACACTGGAGAGGTGACTCATGTTGACCCCTCCTTGCCACTCCAGGAGCCACGTAGCCTCGTCTCCCGGAACGGTGTGGGTTTCTTGCAGGAAGCACACCGCATACTTCCCGTCCCGAAGGACCGAAAAGTTATGAAATCTGCGGCTAGCCTCCCTGCTGCCGTTGACGTTGAGGCTGGCTATGGTTATCTTCATTTCAGAAGCACAACCAACCCCTACTTAAAACTAACGGGGGAAGGGAGGGCGGCCGCTAGTCGACCGCCACTCCCTTAGCAGCCCGGTGAGGAATGCTCGGAACCGACACAGCTCGGACGGGCTCACGCCCGCGTCCGCACCCATGGTCTTGTAGGCGACGCGGGCCGACCCGACGAGCAGCGCCAGCCCCGACCATCTGTCGAGGGCCTGCTGGGTCCTGCGGCGACCCTGGCTCGTGGCCACAAATTCCCGGAGCTCCCTGATGGGAATAAGAACGAGGGGGGGCCCGGCGAGGGGCGCGAGGTCATCCATCGCCTCGTCGGCGATGGACTCTAAGTCTTCCTCCGCCCCCACCACCGAGTCCCCGTCCTCCTCCGGGGGGTCGCCACCGGCGGCCGAACCGTCCGCCACGCAGTGCGCGTCGGGCGGCCCGGCCGCGACAGCCGGCCCCGCCTCCGCCCCGATCCCACCCCCAGGATCGGTAGCGGAGGATTCCCCCCCGGGCTCCTTTAGGGGGGCCGGGCCAGAAGGCGGCGGCGGCCCGGAGACCCCCTCCGCCCCAGGCGCCGGAACGACCGGAGAGACCGGAGAGACGGGAGAAACCGCGTACCCGGTCGTCTCCAAGTCGCCCGGCGCCGGAGACACAAACGGAGGGTCCCCCTCCGCCACGCCACCGGCCTCCGACCCAGCAGACGGGGTAATTTTCCCGCATACCTCGACGAAGTCGAGCAGCACCTGGGAAAGGTCCGGGCCGCTCTGGGCGAGCTCATCGTCGGACGACTCGCCCGGCCCGGTCCCCTGGCCGCCCGACCCGTCGAGGGGTAACGCCACCGACAAAGGATCCGTCCCCGCCGCGGGTCGTCCCGCGACCCCCCCCACGGGCAGGGTCTCGTCCCCATCCCCGGGAGGCACGAGCCGGGCAGACGCTTCTGCCTCAGCTTCCCCAGGGACAGGCGACCCCTGCCGTTCGCCCGTAGTAGTGTTAGCGGTAGGGTGGGGCGCAGTGTCCGCGGCGGGCGACGACTCCCCCTGACCGGAGGGGCCTTCCACCTCCCTGTCCCCCCCCTCGTCCCGGGAGTCGCGCCTTCGCTTGAGCGCGGAGGGGTAGAGGGAGGCCTCCATGTCTTCAGGGGCCTCCCCTGCTCCTTCCAGAGGAGCGAGTTCTTTGGGTCCCCCGGACCCAAGCCCGGCCGCAGGTTCCGGCGGTCCCGCCTCGGCGGTCACGGGCTCAGGCACGGGGTCCCCCCCCGCTCCGCACTCCACTATCAGCGCCGCGATGCTCTCGGGCGTCAGGGGGTCCATGTTAAAGGGTACGCCCTCCTCGGGGGGACCCACCCTACGGTGTTTATTTTTCCCCAGCGCCTTTTTCCCGACCGGACATCCCTCCTCCCCCCCGCCGGAGGCCTGGACGACGATGGCCTCCGACGACGACCGCGCCCCGTTGGCTTTTGTTTGGGAGGGAGCGCGGCTAGACCCGGAGGGAGGAGCGGCGGCGGCGCCAGCCTTGGCCGCGCCGGATGACTTGGCGGCCTTGGAGGCGGGGCAGTTTTTCCGCACGTGCCCCACCTCCCTACAGGCGTGGCACCGCACGCCGTCCGTGGTCCAAAAGACGCGGTACGAGGTCCCCCCGTGGAGGACCGTGAAAGCCCCGTCCGTCTCCCCCTCCCGCGCCAGCTGAACGAAGGCTTGGCGCCGGAAGGAGAAGACATGGCGAAGGCTGCCTTCCCGGAGCCCGAGCGGGATCGGGGAAATGCCCGACCTCACCTCCCCGAGTTGACGTAGGTGGGGGAGGAGGAGCTCACCGGTGATATAGGGCGGGACGTTCGACAGCACGACCCTCTGCGCGGTGGCCTCCAGCGGGTCCACCGGCAGGAAAGTCCCGCCCACGGTGAGCCCCTGGGCGATGGCCAGGGCCACCGCCCGCTCGGACTGCAGGAAGAAGACAGCCTTCCCGTACATTTTTGAGGCGGCGACTATGGCCGGAGGGCCGACAACCCCGGCCATAGCCTTGACGCACGCCTCAATAGTCATGTCGGGGTGGGTGTAGCTCTTCACCCCGAGCTTGATGGTCATCAAGCGGAACGGCGACGGGGCAGCAGCAGCAGCGGGAGCGGCCGAGGCTTTGGCCGCCGCCGCCGCATAAGTTCTCGCCGGCCCCGTCGCCGCCGCGGATGTAGATGCCATAGTGGGGTGGATCTTAAAAAAGAGCTACACACACCCCAAAAGTCACAGGCCTGAAGGTGTTAATGGCCTCGGTTATTATGTTTTCCCAGAGCAGAGGGAGTGTAAATTAACTGGCCCGCCTCTCCCCTTGATGGTATTAATTGGGAGGGGGGCCCTTCCTTCCCTCTGCTCAATGGGTTAATAGAAAAAAAAAAAAAAAAAAGAGGTGCCTTTTGGAGAGGCAGAGTGAGGACAAGGAGAGAGAAAGAGGGGGATGGGAAGAAGGGGGGGGCCGCAAAGGCAGGGTCCCCACTTAAAGGTGTTGGTCGGTGGGTGGGCGTCGGCTGGGTGTACTCCCCCGATGGAAAAGCAAACTCTTTTGAGGTGGTCTTCGGGCAGGGGGAGAAGACGTCTTCACCTGGGCAGGCTGGAAAAAGCCCAGGCTCAGCCCACACCAGGTCTTCTCGGTGTAGAGGAAACAAGCTTCACCTGGGCAGGCTCCAGCCAACCCAGGCCAGGCTTCCGGCCCGTCTTCCTTCCTCCCCCCGCCTACAATGCAAAGTCTTTAGGGGAGTGCACAAAGACACCCACCTGCAGATGTTTGAAAGTTGCAGCAGCTCCTCCCCTCCTTCCGAGTTGTAGCTGAATGGTATTCTCTCCCCTCTCTCCCTCTCCTGGGCTGGAGGCCAAGTTGGGAGGCAGTGATGGAAGGCCTCCTGTAGTTGTGAAGCTGGCCTCCTCCTCTGTCCTCTCCTCCGTCCTCTCCAGGCACCCGGTAGTTGTGGTGGTGCTCCCCACAGCAGCAGGAGCTCTGCACCAGCACAGCCTTCTCCACTCAGAGCTGGAAGAGAATGAGCTCTAATTGTCCTCGTCTCTCCTCTTGTGTGAAACCAAATTAACAAATAAATTGTAACTAAAAAACCAATAACCCCTTAAATAAACCTTAACCCCTCAAATTAAAATTTGATCATTTGAACTAATTATGCACTCCAGTCCCCGCGGCGCCCACCGGTCACGAAATTGCTCGAGCGTGCCGGCGGAGACCGCGTGCTCCATCTCCAGGGCCACCCGGGCGCGAACATGGCCGCGGAAGGGCGGGAGGCAATCAGGCCGGACGACCCCCTCGACCGCCCGCTGCCTGGACCGATTAATGGCTTTCTTGGCCAGGCCCAGGAGCAGGCCCACGAGGAGGTCCTCCAACCTGCCCGCTCCCCTCCGCACGGGGTGACCGTAGATCAGGAGCGTGGGACTGAAGTGCAACCAAAATTTGAGGAGCAGCCCCTTCAAAAAATGGAAGAGGGGCTGCAACCTCTCACACCCCATATATACGTGGAACACGGACTCCTCCAGACCGCAAAACAAACAGGCGGTCTGGGAGTCCGTGAACCTATTTAAAAATCTATTGCACGGAACTGCCCTGTGCAACACCCTCCAGGCCAAGTCCCCGATAGAACAAGGGAGGACTCCCGCATAGAGAGACCCCCATTGGGGACCTCCGTCTCCGTCCGGAGGTAAAACGGCACGCCACGGCGTGTCCGGACGGCAGGCGAAGATGGCAAAGTGGAAGGTGTGCAAGAGCAGCCCGTACAGGAAACCCCTCCGCGCAGAATGAAAAAGCACGGAGGGTATTTCCTCGAGACGGCTCAAGTTGTGAGGCACCGATCCCCGAGGGGAGTTTCGGGGCGAGGCGCCGATAAGGAATTCCGTCCGAACGGGAGTAAGCTCGGACGGGATCTCCCCACGCGCCCGAGCCGCCTCGACACACCTCGTGGCGTCGGGGGGCAACATTGCTTTCACCGCCCCGATGGCGCTGACCGCGAGCCGGACGTTGTCCCACGACATGCGTCGCGCCAGCTCCTCTGGCGCCATCCAGCCCGCTCCCCCGCCATCGAGTAGGTCCCCGACTCTAGTCACCCTGCCAGGCACAGCCCTGCGCTCCGCCAGCCACCCGAACTCGCGGACGTGGAGGTGCGGATTCCTGAACAGCGGCTCCCGGAGGACAGCCGCCGCTCCTGACGGGGGAGAGCTCCGCCTGGAGGCGACGGAGTTCCAAACCCATAGCAGTTCCTGGTAAAAGACAGGCAGCTCCTGCAGGCTGGCACGCCTGCCGCCCACTTTCAGAAACAGGAGCTGCGTGTCGTAATTGAGGCCGTGCAGCTGGCGGAAGAAATGCGTCGCCAGCGCACACCATCTTGGAGGATTCTCGACGTACAGGTATCTCTGCAGCGTCTGAAGACGGAAAGTCGCAGCCTGGGTGCGAAGGCACACCAGCGCCTGACCGCCCTCCCTAAGCGGGAGACTCAGAACCGCGGCAGCGACCCAGTGTATCCTGTTGTTCCAGAAGAAGTCGACGAGCTTCTTCTGTATCTTGGCGACAAACGCAGGGGGGGGGATCAGAGTAACCAACCGGTACCACAACATGGCGGCCACCAGTTGGTTTATGACCAACGCCCGACCCCTGTAGGACAACACTCGGAGCAATCCTGTCCAGCGTCCTAAGCGAGCGGTGACTTTGGCCTCCAGCTCGTGCCAGTTCGCCGGCCAGGCGTCCTCGGCCGGGCTGAGGTAGACTCCCAAGTAGAGGAGGTGCGTGGTGCTCCAGGCGAAGGGCCCGAACTCCTCCGGCAGAGAGTCCACCTGCCACTGACCCACCAGGAGTCCAGAACATTTCCCCCAGTTGATCCTGGCGGAGGATGCGTCCGAGTAAATCTGCTGGCATTCCCGCATCCTCCGCAAGTCAACGGGATCCGTGACCACGAGGAGCACGTCATCGGCGTAAGCCGAGAGGACCACCTCCACGCCCGGCCCTCGCAGAGCCAATCCCGCCAACCTCTTCCGCAAGAGGCGCAGGAAAGGCTCCACGCAAATGGCATATAACTGGCCGGACATGGGGCATCCCTGACGCACCCCCCTCCCGAAGCGAAGGGGCGCCGTCAAGGACCCGTTAACTTTAATCAGACACTCCGCGGCAGCGTACAGAAGTCGGATCCGGGCGACGAAATGCGTCCCGAACCCGAAAGCGCGCAGAGTCCCGCAAAGATACTCGTGATCCACCCTGTCGAACGCCTTCTCCTGATCCAGGGAAAGGAAGGCGACCGACAGACCAGCCCTCTGGGAATGGTGGACCAGGTCCTGGACCAGATGGATGTTATCGTGAATGGTCCGGCCCGGGACCGTGTAGGACTGGTCGGGATGGATCATGCGGGCCAGCACGGCGCCAAGGCGAACAGACATGGCCCTGGCAAAGATTTTGTAATCCGTGCTGAGGAGGGAGACCGGGCGCCAGTTCTTGAGGAGGCGGAGATCACCCCTCTTAGGCAGCAGGACGATCACCGCCCTGCGCCACGAGAGGGGCATCTCCCCGGTCGCCAGACATTCCCCCAGGACCCGCACGTAGTCGCCCCCCAGGACGCCCCAGAACGCCCTGTGGAACTCCACGGTCAGCCCGTCCAGCCCCGGGGACTTCCCCCTGGAGAGCTGGCGGAGGGCGCCGGACAGCTCCTCCAAACTCAGAGGAGCGTCCAGTTTTTCGGCGCCCTCCAGGCCGACCTTCGGCAGGTCCTCCCACAAAACTCCGCGCGCGTCCTCGCTGGACGGATCCGGAGAGAACAGAGCCCCGTAATAGGCGCGGGTCTCCGCGCGGATTCCCTCCGGATCCGAGACCGGAGATCCGTCGTCGGCCAGCAGCTCCAAAAGCTGCTTACGGACCCCCCGTCTTTTTTCCAGCGAGTAGAAGAAGGGGGAGCCGCGGTCCAGGTCCCGCAGGAACTGGATCCGCGACCTCACGTACGCGCCTCGGGACCCGACGAGCCGCAGGTCCTTCAGCGCGCCCTTCTTCTCTTCGTACGCCAGCCGCAGGGCCGGGTCCTCGGCGACTTGACCGAGACGGGACTCCAGGTCGAGCACCTCCTTCTCCAACTGCCCGACCCGGGCCTCCCGCCTCTTGGTCGACCCCTTCGCGTACTCCTGACAGAAGAGACGGATGTGAGCCTTGCCCACATCCCACCATAGCCTCAAGGAGGGGAAGCCCCCCTGCTTCCTTCTCCAGCCGGCCCAGAAAAGACCGAACGAATCCCGGAACCGCGCGTCCTCCAGCAGCAGGTTGTTAAAGTGCCAGTACGCGGACCGCCCCCCGGCGCGCGGCGGCACGAGCTCCGCCCACACCAGGTGGTGGTCCGTGCACGGCACCGGCCGCACGGAAGCCGCCGGAACGCAGGAGACGTACGCCCGGGAAATGTAGAGGCGGTCGATCCTGGACGCTCCTCCCCCAGACCTCACAAAAGTGAAGGCGCTGGAGTCGGGATGAAGATTACGCCAGACGTCCACCAAGTCGAGGGACCCGACCAGGTCCCTCAACTTCCCCACCGACGCCGGGCTCGGCTGGGTACCCGTGCGGTCCCTCGCCTCGAGGGTACAATTAAAATCCCCCCCGAGGACGACGCACTCGCCCGCGTCGACGGAGCCCAAAAGAGTGGACACTTCTTCAAAGAAGCGCGCTTGCTGCGCACCGGCCCGAGGGGCGTACACGTTCACTAGATGGAACGGCACGCCCCCCAGGCGAACGGTGACCTGGAGCAAGCGGCCCGGCACGAGCTCCTTGACCCCCAAGATCTCCGGCTGAAAATGCGGGGCCAACAAGATAGCCACCCCACTGGAAACACTGGAGAGGTGACTCATGTTGATCCCTCCTTGCCACTCCAGGAGCCACGTAGCCTCGTCTCCCGGAACGGTGTGGGTTTCTTGCAGGAAGCACACCGCATACTTCCCGTCCCGAAGGACCGAAAAGTTATGAAATCTGCGGCTAGCCTCCCTGCTGCCGTTGACGTTGAGGCTGGCTATGGTTATCTTCATTTCAGAAGCACAACCAACCCCTACTTAAAACTAACGGGGGAAGGGAGGGCGGCCGCTAGTCGACCGCCACTCCCTTAGCAGCCCGGTGAGGAATGCTCGGAACCGACACAGCTCGGACGGGCTCACGCCCGCGTCCGCACCCATGGTCTTGTAGGCGACGCGGGCCGACCCGACGAGCAGCGCCAGCCCCGACCATCTGTCGAGGGCCTGCTGGGTCCTGCGGCGACCCTGGCTCGTGGCCACAAATTCCCGGAGCTCCCTGATGGGAATAAGAACGAGGGGGGGCCCGGCGAGGGGCGCGAGGTCATCCATCGCCTCGTCGGCGATGGACTCTAAGTCTTCCTCCGCCCCCACCACCGAGTCCCCGTCCTCCTCCGGGGGGTCGCCACCGGCGGCCGAACCGTCCGCCACGCAGTGCGCGTCGGGCGGCCCGGCCGCGACAGCCGGCCCCGCCTCCGCCCCGATCCCACCCCCAGGATCGGTAGCGGAGGATTCCCCCCCGGGCTCCTTTAGGGGGGCCGGGCCAGAAGGCGGCGGCGGCCCGGAGACCCCCTCCGCCCCAGGCGCCGGAACGACCGGAGAGACCGGAGAGACGGGAGAAACCGCGTACCCGGTCGTCTCCAAGTCGCCCGGCGCCGGAGACACAAACGGAGGGTCCCCCTCCGCCACGCCACCGGCCTCCGACCCAGCAGACGGGGTAATTTTCCCGCATACCTCGACGAAGTCGAGCAGCACCTGGGAAAGGTCCGGGCCGCTCTGGGCGAGCTCATCGTCGGACGACTCGCCCGGCCCGGTCCCCTGGCCGCCCGACCCGTCGAGGGGTAACGCCACCGACAAAGGATCCGTCCCCGCCGCGGGTCGTCCCGCGACCCCCCCCACGGGCAGGGTCTCGTCCCCATCCCCGGGAGGCACGAGCCGGGCAGACGCTTCTGCCTCAGCTTCCCCAGGGACAGGCGACCCCTGCCGTTCGCCCGTAGTAGTGTTAGCGGTAGGGTGGGGCGCAGTGTCCGCGGCGGGCGACGACTCCCCCTGACCGGAGGGGCCTTCCACCTCCCTGTCCCCCCCCTCGTCCCGGGAGTCGCGCCTTCGCTTGAGCGCGGAGGGGTAGAGGGAGGCCTCCATGTCTTCAGGGGCCTCCCCTGCTCCTTCCAGAGGAGCGAGTTCTTTGGGTCCCCCGGACCCAAGCCCGGCCGCAGGTTCCGGCGGTCCCGCCTCGGCGGTCACGGGCTCAGGCACGGGGTCCCCCCCCGCTCCGCACTCCACTATCAGCGCCGCGATGCTCTCGGGCGTCAGGGGGTCCATGTTAAAGGGTACGCCCTCCTCGGGGGGACCCACCCTACGGTGTTTATTTTTCCCCAGCGCCTTTTTCCCGACCGGACATCCCTACTCCCCCCCGCCGGAGGCCTGGACGACGATGGCCTCCGACGACGACCGCGCCCCGTTGGCTTTTGTTTGGGAGGGAGCGCGGCTAGACCCGGAGGGAGGAGCGGCGGCGGCGCCAGCCTTGGCCGCGCCGGATGACTTGGCGGCCTTGGAGGCGGGGCAGTTTTTCCGCACGTGCCCCACCTCCCTACAGGCGTGGCACCGCACGCCGTCCGTGGTCCAAAAGACGCGGTACGAGGTCCCCCCGTGGAGGACCGTGAAAGCCCCGTCCGTCTCCCCCTCCCGCGCCAGCTGAACGAAGGCTTGGCGCCGGAAGGAGAAGACATGGCGAAGGCTGCCTTCCCGGAGCCCGAGCGGGATCGGGGAAATGCCCGACCTCACCTCCCCGAGTTGACGTAGGTGGGGGAGGAGGAGCTCACCGGTGATATAGGGCGGGACGTTCGACAGCACGACCCTCTGCGCGGTGGCCTCCAGCGGGTCCACCGGCAGGAAAGTCCCGCCCACGGTGAGCCCCTGGGCGATGGCCAGGGCCACCGCCCGCTCGGACTGCAGGAAGAAGACAGCCTTCCCGTACATTTTTGAGGCGGCGACTATGGCCGGAGGGCCGACAACCCCGGCCATAGCCTTGACGCACGCCTCAATAGTCATGTCGGGGTGGGTGTAGCTCTTCACCCCGAGCTTGATGGTCATCAAGCGGAACGGCGACGGGGCAGCAGCAGCAGCGGGAGCGGCCGAGGCTTTGGCCGCCGCCGCCGCATAAGTTCTCGCCGGCCCCGTCGCCGCCGCGGATGTAGATGCCATAGTGGGGTGGATCTTAAAAAAGAGCTACACACACCCCAAAAGTCACAGGCCTGAAGGTGTTAATGGCCTCGGTTATTATGTTTTCCCAGAGCAGAGGGAGTGTAAATTAACTGGCCCGCCTCTCCCCTTGATGGTATTAATTGGGAGGGGGGCCCTTCCTTCCCTCTGCTCAATGGGTTAATAGAAAAAAAAAAAAAAAGAGGTGCCTTTTGGAGAGGCAGAGTGAGGACAAGGAGAGAGAAAGAGGGGGATGGGAAGAAGGGGGGGGCCGCAAAGGCAGGGTCCCCACTTAAAGGTGTTGGTCGGTGGGTGGGCGTCGGCTGGGTGTACTCCCCCGATGGAAAAGCAAAGTCTTTTGAGGTGGTCTTCGGGCAGGGGGAGAAGACGTCTTCACCTGGGCAGGCTGGAAAAAGCCCAGGCTCAGCCCACACCAGGTCTTCTCGGTGTAGAGGAAACAAGCTTCACCTGGGCAGGCTCCAGCCAACCCAGGCCAGGCTTCCGGCCCGTCTTCCTTCCTCCCCCCGCCTACAATGCAAAGTCTTTAGGGGAGTGCACAAAGACACCCACCTGCAGATGTTTGAAAGTTGCAGCAGCTCCTCCCCTCCTTCCGAGTTGTAGCTGAATGGTATTCTCTCCCCTCTCTCCCTCTCCTGGGCTGGAGGCCAAGTTGGGAGGCAGTGATGGAAGGCCTCCTGTAGTTGTGAAGCTGGCCTCCTCCTCTGTCCTCTCCTCCGTCCTCTCCAGGCACCCGGTAGTTGTGGTGGTGCTCCCCACAGCAGCAGGAGCTCTGCACCAGCACAGCCTTCTCCACTCAGAGCTGGAAGAGAATGAGCTCTAATTGTCCTCGTCTCTCCTCTTGTGTGAAACCAAATTAACAAATAAATTGTAACTAAAAAACCAATAACCCCTTAAATAAACCTTAACCCCTCAAATTAAAATTTGATCATTTGAACTAATTATGCACTCCAGTCCCCGCGGCGCCCACCGGTCACGAAATTGCTCGAGCGTGCCGGCGGAGACCGCGTGCTCCATCTCCAGGGCCACCCGGGCGCGAACATGGCCGCGGAAGGGCGGGAGGCAATCAGGCCGGACGACCCCCTCGACCGCCCGCTGCCTGGACCGATTAATGGCTTTCTTGGCCAGGCCCAGGAGCAGGCCCACGAGGAGGTCCTCCAACCTGCCCGCTCCCCTCCGCACGGGGTGACCGTAGATCAGGAGCGTGGGACTGAAGTGCAACCAAAATTTGAGGAGCAGCCCCTTCAAAAAATGGAAGAGGGGCTGCAACCTCTCACACCCCATATATACGTGGAACACGGACTCCTCCAGACCGCAAAACAAACAGGCGGTCTGGGAGTCCGTGAACCTATTTAAAAATCTATTGCACGGAACTGCCCTGTGCAACACCCTCCAGGCCAAGTCCCCGATAGAACAAGGGAGGACTCCCGCATAGAGAGACCCCCATTGGGGACCTCCGTCTCCGTCCGGAGGTAAAACGGCACGCCACGGCGTGTCCGGACGGCAGGCGAAGATGGCAAAGTGGAAGGTGTGCAAGAGCAGCCCGTACAGGAAACCCCTCCGCGCAGAATGAAAAAGCACGGAGGGTATTTCCTCGAGACGGCTCAAGTTGTGAGGCACCGATCCCCGAGGGGAGTTTCGGGGCGAGGCGCCGATAAGGAATTCCGTCCGAACGGGAGTAAGCTCGGACGGGATCTCCCCACGCGCCCGAGCCGCCTCGACACACCTCGTGGCGTCGGGGGGCAACATCGCTTTCACCGCCCCGATGGCGCTGACCGCGAGCCGGACGTTGTCCCACGACATGCGTCGCGCCAGCTCCTCTGGCGCCATCCAGCCCGCTCCCCCGCCATCGAGTAGGTCCCCGACTCTAGTCACCCTGCCAGGCACAGCCCTGCGCTCCGCCAGCCACCCGAACTCGCGGACGTGGAGGTGCGGATTCCTGAACAGCGGCTCCCGGAGGACAGCCGCCGCTCCTGACGGGGGAGAGCTCCGCCTGGAGGCGACGGAGTTCCAAACCCATAGCAGTTCCTGGTAAAAGACAGGCAGCTCCTGCAGGCTGGCACGCCTGCCGCCCACTTTCAGAAACAGGAGCTGCGTGTCGTAATTGAGGCCGTGCAGCTGGCGGAAGAAATGCGTCGCCAGCGCACACCATCTTGGAGGATTCTCGACGTACAGGTATCTCTGCAGCGTCTGAAGACGGAAAGTCGCAGCCTGGGTGCGAAGGCACACCAGCGCCTGACCGCCCTCCCTAAGCGGGAGACTCAGAACCGCGGCAGCGACCCAGTGCATCCTGTTGTTCCAGAAGAAGTCGACGAGCTTCTTCTGTATCTTGGCGACAAACGCAGGGGGGGGGATCAGAGTAACCAACCGGTACCACAACATGGCGGCCACCAGTTGGTTTATGACCAATGCCCGACCCCTGTAGGACAACACTCGGAGCAATCCTGTCCAGCGTCCTAAGCGAGCGGTGACTTTGGCCTCCAGCTCGTGCCAGTTCGCCGGCCAGGCGTCCTCGGCCGGGCTGAGGTAGACTCCCAAGTAGAGGAGGTGCGTGGTGCTCCAGGCGAAGGGCCCGAACTCCTCCGGCAGAGAGTCCACCTGCCACTGACCCACCAGGAGTCCAGAACATTTCCCCCAGTTGATCCTGGCAGAGGATGCGTCCGAGTAAATCTGCTGGCATTCCCGCATCCTCCGCAAGTCAACGGGATCCGTGACCACGAGGAGCACGTCATCGGCGTAAGCCGAGAGGACCACCTCCACGCCCGGCCCTCGCAGAGCCAATCCCGCCAACCTCTTCCGCAAGAGGCGCAGGAAAGGCTCCACGCAAATGGCATATAACTGGCCGGACATGGGGCATCCCTGACGCACCCCCCTCCCGAAGCGAAGGGGCGCCGTCAAGGACCCGTTAACTTTAATCAGACACTCCGCGGCAGCGTACAGAAGTCGGATCCGGGCGACGAAATGCGTCCCGAACCCGAAAGCGCGCAGAGTCCCGAAAAGATACTCGTGATCCACCCTGTCGAACGCCTTCTCCTGATCCAGGGAAAGGAAGGCGACCGACAGACCAGCCCTCTGGGAATGGTGGACCAGGTCCCGGACCAGATGGATGTTATCGTGAATGGTCCGGCCCGGGACCGTGTAGGACTGGTCGGGATGGATCATGCGGGCCAGCACGGCGCCAAGGCGAACAGACATGGCCCTGGCAAAGATTTTGTAATCCGTGCTGAGGAGGGAGACCGGGCGCCAGTTCTTGAGGAGGCGGAGATCACCCCTCTTAGGCAGCAGGACGATCACCGCCCTGCGCCACGAGAGGGGCATCTCCCCGGTCGCCAGACATTCCCCCAGGACCCGCACGTAGTCGCCCCCCAGGACGCCCCAGAACGCCCTGTGGAACTCCACGGTCAGCCCGTCCAGCCCCGGGGACTTCCCCCTGGAGAGCTGGCGGAGGGCGCCGGACAGCTCCTCCAAACTCAGAGGAGCGTCCAGTTTTTCGGCGCCCTCCAGGCCGACCTTCGGCAGGTCCTCCCACAAAACTCCGCGCGCGTCCTCGCTGGACGGATCCGGAGAGAACAGAGCCCCGTAATAGGCGCGGGTCTCCGCGCGGATTCCCTCCGGATCCGAGACCGGAGATCCGTCGTCGGCCAGCAGCTCCAAAAGCTGCTTACGGACCCCCCGTCTTTTTTCCAGCGAGTAGAAGAAGGGGGAGCCGCGGTCCAGGTCCCGCAGGAACTGGATCCGCGACCTCACGTACGCGCCTCGGGACCCGACGAGCTGCAGGTCCTTCAGCGCGCCCCTCTTCTCTTCGTACGCCAGCCGCAGGGCTGGGTCCTCGGCGACTTGACCGAGACGGGACTCCAGGTCGAGCACCTCCTTCTCCAACTGCCCGACCCTGGCCTCCCGCCTCTTGGTCGACCCCTTCGCGTACTCCTGACAGAAGAGATGGATGTGAGCCTTGCCCACATCCCACCATAGCCTCAAGGAGGGGAAGCCCCCCTGCTTCCTTCTCCAGCCGGCCCAGAACCGACCGAACGAATCCCGGAACCGCGCGTCCTCCAGCAGCAGGTTGTTAAAGTGCCAGTACGCGGACCGCCCCCCGGCGCGCGGCGGCACGAGCTCCGCCCACACCAGGTGGTGGTCCGTGCATGGCACCGGCCGCACGGAAGCCGTCGGAACGCAGGAGACGTACGCCCGGGAAATGTAGAGGCGGTCGATCCTGGACGCTCCTCCCCCAGACCTCACAAAGGTGAAGGCGCTGGAGTCGGGATGGAGATTACGCCAGACGTCCACCAAGTCGAGGGACCCGACCAGGTCCCTCAACTTCCCCACCGACGCCGGGCTCGGCTGGGTACCCGTGCGGTCCCTGGCCTCGAGGGTACAATTAAAATCCCCCCCGAGGACGACGCACTCGCCCGCGTCGACGGAGCCCAAAAGAGTGGACACTTCTTCAAAGAAGCGCGCTTGCTGCGCACCGGCCCGAGGGGCGTACACGTTCACTAGATGGAACGGCACGCCCCCCAGGCGAACGGTGACCTGGAGCAAGCGGCCCGGCACGAGCTCCTTGACCCCCAAGATCTCCGGCTGAAAATGCGGGGCCAACAAGATAGCCACCCCACTGGAAACACTGGAGAGGTGACTCATGTTGACCCCTCCTTGCCACTCCAGGAGCCACGTAGCCTCGTCTCCCGGAACGGTGTGGGTTTCTTGCAGGAAGCACACCGCATACTTCCCGTCCCGAAGGACCGAAAAGTTATGAAATCTGCGGCTAGCCTCCCTGCTGCCGTTGACGTTGAGGCTGGCTATGGTTATCTTCATTTCAGAAGCACAACCAACCCCTACTTAAAACTAACGGGGGAAGGGAGGGCGGCCGCTAGTCGACCGCCACTCCCTTAGCAGCCCGGTGAGGAATGCTCGGAACCGACACAGCTCGGACGGGCTCACGCCCGCGTCCGCACCCATGGTCTTGTAGGCGACGCGGGCCGACCCGACGAGCAGCGCCAGCCCCGACCATCTGTCGAGGGCCTGCTGGGTCCTGCGGCGACCCTGGCTCGTGGCCACAAATTCCCGGAGCTCCCTGATGGGAATAAGAACGAGGGGGGGCCCGGCGAGGGGCGCGAGGTCATCCATCGCCTCGTCGGCGATGGACTCTAAGTCTTCCTCCGCCCCCACCACCGAGTCCCCGTCCTCCTCCGGGGGGTCGCCGCCGGCGGCCGAACCGTCCGCCACGCAGTGCGCATCGGGCGGCCCGGCCGCGACAGCCGGCCCCGCCTCCGCCCCGATCCCACCCCCAGGATCGGTAGCGGAGGATTCCCCCCCGGGCTCCTTTAGGGGGGCCGGGCCAGAAGGCGGCGGCGGCCCGGAGACCCCCTCCGCCCCAGGCACCGGAACGACCGGAGAGACCGGAGAGACGGGAGAACACGCGTACCCGATCATCTCCAAGTCGCCCGGCGCCGGAGACACAGACGGAGGGTCCCCCTCCGCCACGCCACCGGCCTCCGACCCAGCAGATGGGGTAATTTTCCCACACACCTCGACAAAGTCGAGCAGCACCTGGGAAAGGTCCGGGCCGCTCTGGGCGAGCTCATCATCAGAGGACTCGCCCGGCCCGGTCCCCCGGCCGCCCGACCCGTCGAGGGGCAATGCCACCAGCAATGGCTCAATAACCGCCGCGGGGTGTTCCGCGACCCCCCCCACGGGCAGGGTCTCGTCCCCATCCCCAGGAGGCACGAGCTGGGCAGACGCTTCTGCCTCAGCCTCCCCAGGGACAGGCGACCCCTGCCGTTTGCCCGTAATGGTGTTAGCGGTGGGGTGGGGCGCGGTGCCCGCGGCGGGCGACGACTCCCCCTGACCAGAGGGACCTTCCTCCTCCCGGTCCTCCTCCTCATCCAGGGGGTCGCGCCTTCTTTTCAGCGCGGAGGGGTAAAGGGAGGCCTCCATTTCCTCAGGGGCCTCCCCTGCTCCCTCCGGTGGAGCGAGTTCTTTGGGTCCCCCGGGCCCGAGCCCGGCCGCAGGTTCTGGCGTGACCGCCTCGGCGGTCGCGGCCACAGGCTCGGGCACGAGGTCCCCCCCCCCTCCGCACTCCGCGATTATCGCGGCGACGCTCTCCGGCGTCAGGGGCTCCATAATGTGGGGGACGCCCTCCACGGGGGGACCCACCCTACGGTGTTTGGTTTTGCCCAGCGCCCTCTTCGCGACCGGACCTCCCTCCTCCCCCCCGCCGGAGGCCAGGATGGCATCGACCTCCGACGACGACCGCGCCCCGGTAGTGTTGGATCGAGCGGGGGCGCGGCTAGACCCGGAGGGAGGAGCGGCGGCGGCGCCAGCCTTGGCCACGCCAGATGACTTGGCGGCCTTGGAAGCGGGGCAGTTTTTGCGCACGTGCCCCACCTCCCTACAGGCGTGGCACCGCACGCCGTCCGTCGTCCAGAAGACGCGGTACGGGGTCCCCCCGTGGAGGACCGTGAAAGCCCCGTCCGTCTCCCCCTCCCGCGCCAGCTGAACAAAGGCTTGGCGCCGGAAGGAGAAGACATGGCGAAGGCTGCCTTCCCGGAGCCCGAGCGGGATCGGGGAAATGCCCGACCTCACCTCCCCGAGTTGACGTAGGTGGGGGAGGAGGAGCTCACCGGTGATATAGGGCGGGACGTTCGACAGAACGACCCTCTGCGCGGTGGCCTCCAGCGGGTCCACCGGCAGGAAAGTCCCGCCCACGGTGAGCCCCTGAGCGATGGCCAGGGCCACTGCCCGCTCGGACTGCAGGAAGAAGACAGCCTTCCCGTACATTTTTGAGGCGGCCACTATGGCCGGAGGGCCGACAACCCCGGCCATAGCCTTCACGCACGCCTCAATAGTCATGTCGGGGTGGGTGTAGCTCTTCACCCCGAGCTTGATGGTCATCAAGCGGAACGGCGACGGGGCAGCAGCAGCAGCGGGAGCGGCCGAGGCTTTGGCCGCCGCCGCCGCATAAGTTCTCGCCGGCCCCGTCGCCGCCGCGGATGTAGATGCCATAGTGGGGTGGATCTTAAAAAAGAGCTACACACACCCCAAAAGTCACAGGCCTGAAGGTGTTAATGGCCTCGGAAAAAGGGTCCTGAGCAGAGGGAGTGTAAATGTACTGGGCCACCTCTCCCCTTGATGGAATAAATTGGGAGGGGGCCCTTCCTTCCCTCTGCTCAATTGGTAATAATAAATAATAATAAGAGGTGCCTTTTGGAGAGGCAGAGTGAGGACAAGGAGAGAGAAAGAGGGGGATGGGAAGAAGGGGGGGCCGCAAAGGCAGGGTCCCCACTTAAAGGTGTTGGTCGGTGGGTGGGCGTCGGCTGGGTGTACTCCCCCGATGGAAAAGCAAAGTCTTTTGAGGTGGTCTTCGGGCAGGGGGAGAAGACGTCTTCACCTGGGCAGGCTGGAAAAAGCCCAGGCTCAGCCCACACCAGGTCTTCTCGGTGTAGAGGAAACAAGCTTCACCTGGGCAGGCTCCAGCCAACCCAGGCCAGGCTTCCGGCCCGTCTTCCTTCCTCCCCCCGCCTACAATGCAAAGTCTTTAGGGGAGTGCACAAAGACACCCACCTGCAGATGTTTGAAAGTTGCAGCAGCTCCTCCCCTCCTTCCGAGTTGTAGCTGAATGGTATTCTCCCCCTCTCTCCCTCTCCTGGGCTGGAGGCCAAGTTGGGAGGCAGTGATGGAAGGCCTCCTGTAGTTGTGAAGCTGGCCTCCTCCTCTGTCCTCTCCTCCGTCCTCTCCAGGCACCCGGTAGTTGTGGTGGTGCTCCCCACAGCAGCAGGAGCTCTGCACCAGCACAGCCTTCTCCACTCAGAGCTGGAAGAGAATGAGCTCTAATTGTCCTCGTCTCTCCTCTTGTGTGAAACCAAATTAACAAATAAATTGTAACTAAAAACCAATAACCCCTTAAATAAACCTTAACCCCTCAAATTAAAATTTGATCATTTGAACTAATTATGCACTCCAGTCCCCGCGGCGCCCACCGGTCACGAAATTGCTCGAGCGTGCCGGCGGAGACCGCGTGCTCCATCTCCAGGGCCACCCGGGCGCGAACATGGCCGCGGAAGGGCGGGAGGCAATCAGGCCGGACGACCCCCTCGACCGCCCGCTGCCTGGACCGATTAATGGCTTTCTTGGCCAGGCCCAGGAGCAGGCCCACGAGGAGGTCCTCCAACCTGCCCGCTCCCCTCCGCACGGGGTGACCGTAGATCAGGAGCGTGGGACTGAAGTGCAACCAAAATTTGAGGAGCAGCCCCTTCAAAAAATGGAAGAGGGGCTGCAACCTCTCACACCCCATATATACGTGGAACACGGACTCCTCCAGACCGCAAAACAAACAGGCGGTCTGGGAGTCCGTGAACCTATTTAAAAAATCTATTGCACGGAACTGCCCTGTGCAACACCCTCCAGGCCAAGTCCCCGATAGAACAAGGGAGGACTCCCGCATAGAGAGACCCCCATTGGGGACCTCCGTCTCCGTCCGGAGGTAAAACGGCACGCCACGGCGTGTCCGGACGGCAGGCGAAGATGGCAAAGTGGAAGGTGTGCAAGAGCAGCCCGTACAGGAAACCCCTCCGCGCAGAATGAAAAAGCACGGAGGGTATTTCCTCGAGACGGCTCAAGTTGTGAGGCACCGATCCCCGAGGGGAGTTTCGGGGCGAGGCGCCGATAAGGAATTCCGTCCGAACGGGAGTAAGCTCGGACGGGATCTCCCCACGCGCCCGAGCCGCCTCGACACACCTCGTGGCGTCGGGGGGCAACATCGCTTTCACCGCCCCGATGGCGCTGACCGCGAGCCGGACGTCGTCCCACGACATGCGTCGCGCCAGCTCCTCTGGCGCCATCCAGCCCGCTCCCCCGCCATCGAGTAGGTCCCCGACTCTAGTCACCCTGCCAGGCACAGCCCTGCGCTCCGCCAGCCACCCGAACTCGCGGACGTGGAGGTGCGGATTCCTGAACAGCGGCTCCCGGAGGACAGCCGCCGCTCCTGACGGGGGAGAGCTCCGCCTGGAGGCGACGGAGTTCCAAACCCATAGCAGTTCCTGGTAAAAGACAGGCAGCTCCTGCAGGCTGGCACGCCTGCCGCCCACTTTCACAAACAGGAGCTGCGTGTCGTAATTGAGGCCGTGCAGCTGGCGGAAGAAATGCGTCGCCAGCGCACACCATCTTGGAGGATTCTCGACGTACAGGTATCTCTGCAGCGTCCGAAGACGGAAAGTCGCAGCCTGGGTGCGAAGGCACACCAGCGCCTGACCGCCCTCCCTAAGCGGGAGACTCAGAACCGCGGCAGCGACCCAGTGCATCCTGTTGTTCCAGAAGAAGTCGACGAGCTTCTTCTGTATCTTGGCGACAAACGCAGGGGGGGGGATCAGAGTAACCAACCGGTACCACAACATGGCGGCCACCAGTTGGTTTATGACCAACGCCCGACCCCTGTAGGACAACACTCGGAGCAATCCTGTCCAGCGTCCTAAGCGAGCGGTGACTTTGGCCTCCAGCTCGTGCCAGTTCGCCGGCCAGGCGTCCTCGGCCGGGCTGAGGTAGACTCCCAAGTAGAGGAGGTGCGTGGTGCTCCAGGCGAAGGGCCCGAACTCCTCCGGCAGAGAGTCCACCTGCCACTGACCCACCAGGAGTCCAGAACATTTCCCCCAGTTGATCCTGGCGGAGGATGCGTCCGAGTAAATCTGCTGGCATTCCCGCATCCTCCGCAAGTCAACGGGATCCGTGACCACGAGGAGCACGTCATCGGCGTAAGCCGAGAGGACCACCTCCACGCCCGGCCCTCGCAGAGCCAATCCCGCCAACCTCTTCCGCAAGAGGCGCAGGAAAGGCTCCACGCAAATGGCATATAACTGGCCGGACATGGGGCATCCCTGACGCACCCCCCTCCCGAAGCGAAGGGGCGCCGTCAAGGACCCGTTAACTTTAATCAGACACTCCGCGGCAGCGTACAGAAGTCGGATCCGGGCGACGAAATGCGTCCCGAACCCGAAAGCGCGCAGAGTCCCGAAAAGATACTCGTGATCCACCCTGTCGAACGCCTTCTCCTGATCCAGGGAAAGGAAGGCGACCGACAGACCAGCCCTCTGGGAATGGTGGACCAGGTCCCGGACCAGATGGATGTTATCGTGAACGGTCCGGCCCGGGACCGTGTAGGACTGGTCGGGATGGATCATGCGGGCCAGCACGGCGCCAAGGCGAACAGACATGGCCCTGGCGAAGATTTTGTAATCCGTGCTGAGGAGGGAGACCGGGCGCCAGTTCTTGAGGAGGCGGAGATCACCCCTCTTAGGCAGCAGGACGATCACCGCCCTGCGCCACGAGAGGGGCATCTCCCCGGTCGCCAGACATTCCCCCAGGACCCGCACGTAGTCGCCCCCCAGGACGCCCCAGAACGCCCTGTGGAACTCCACGGTCAGCCCGTCCAGCCCCGGGGACTTCCCCCTGGAGAGCTGGCGGAGGGCGCCGGACAGCTCCTCCAAACTCAGAGGAGCGTCCAGTTTTTCGGCGCCCTCCAGGCCGACCTTCGGCAGGTCCTCCCACAAAACTCCGCGCGCGTCCTCGCTGGACGGATCCGGAGAGAACAGAGCCCCGTAATAGGCGCGGGTCTCCGCGCGGATTCCCTCCGGATCCGAGACCGGAGATCCGTCGTCGGCCAGCAGCTCCAAAAGCTGCTTACGGACCCCCCGTCTTTTTTCCAGCGAGTAGAAGAAGGGGGAGCCGCGGTCCAGGTCCCGCAGGAACTGGATCCGCGACCTCACGTACGCGCCTCGGGACCCGACGAGCCACAGGTCCTTCAGCGCGCCCTTCTTCTCTTCGTACGCCAGCCGCAGGGCCGGGTCCTCGGCGACTTGACCGAGACGGGACTCCAGGTCGAGCACCTCCTTCTCCAACTGCCCGACCCGGGCCTCCCGCCTCTTGGTCGACCCCTTCGCGTACTCCTGACAGAAGAGACGGATGTGAGCCTTGCCCACATCCCACCATAGCCTCAAGGAGGGGAAGCCCCCCCGCTTCCTTCTCCAGCCGGCCCAGAAAAGACCGAACGAATCCCGGAACCGCGCGTCCTCCAGCAGCAGGTTGTTAAAGTGCCAGTACGCGGACCGCCCCCCGGCGCGCGGCGGCACGAGCTCCGCCCACACCAGGTGGTGGTCCGTGCACGGCACCGGCCGCACGGAAGCCGCCGGAACGCAGGAGACGTACGCCCGGGAAATGTAGAGGCGGTCGATCCTGGACGCTCCTCCCCCAGACCTCACAAAAGTGAAGGCGCTGGAGTCGGGATGAAGAATACGCCAGACGTCCACCAAGTCGAGGGACCCGACCAGGTCCCTCAACTTCCCCACCGACGCCGGGCTCGGCTGGGTACCCGTGCGGTCCCTCGCCTCGAGGGTACAATTAAAATCCCCCCCGAGGACGACGCACTCGCCCGCGTCGACGGAGCCCAAAAGAGTGGACACTTCTTCAAAGAAGCGCGCTTGCTGCGCACCGGCCCGAGGGGCGTACACGTTCACTAGATGGAACGGCACGCCCCCCAGGCGAACGGTGACCTGGAGCAAGCGGCCCGGCACGAGCTCCTTGACCCCCAAGATCTCCGGCTGAAAATGCGGGGCCAACAAGATAGCCACCCCACTGGAAACACTGGAGAGGTGACTCATGTTGACCCCTCCTTGCCACTCCAGGAGCCACGTAGCCTCGTCTCCCGGAACGGTGTGGGTTTCTTGCAGGAAGCACACCGCATACTTCCCGTCCCGAAGGACCGAAAAGTTATGAAATCTGCGGCTAGCCTCCCTGCTGCCGTTGACGTTGAGGCTGGCTATGGTTATCTTCATTTCAGAAGCACAACCAACCCCTACTTAAAACTAACGGGGGAAGGGAGGGCGGCCGCTAGTCGACCGCCACTCCCTTAGCAGCCCGGTGAGGAATGCTCGGAACCGACACAGCTCGGACGGACTCACGCCCGCGTCCGCACCCATGGTCTTGTAGGCGAAGCGGGCCGACCCGACGAGCAGCGCCAGCCCCGACCATCTGTCGAGGGCCTGCTGGGTCCTGCGGCGACCCTGGCTCGTGGCCACAAATTCCCGGAGCTCCCTGATGGGAATGAGAACGAGGGGGGGCCCGGCGAGGGGCGCGAGGTCATCCATCGCCTCGTCGGCGATGGACTCTAAGTCTTCCTCCGCCCCCACCACCGAGTCCCCGTCCTCCTCCGGGGGGTCGCCACCGGCGGCCGAACCGTCCGCCACGCAGTGCGCGTCGGGCGGCCCGGCCGCGACAGCCGGCCCCGCCTCCGCCCCGATCCCACCCCCAGGATCGGTGGCGGAGGATTCCCCCCTGGGCTCCTTTAGGGGGGCCGGGCCAGAAGGCGGCGGCGGCCCGGAGACCCCCTCCGCCCCAGGCACCGGAACGACCGGAGAGACCGGAGAGACGGGAGAACACGCGTACCCGATCATCTCCAAGTCGCCCGGCGCCGGAGACACAGACGGAGGGTCCCCCTCCGCCATGCCACCGGCCTCCGACCCAGCAGATGGGGTAATTTTCCCACACACCTCGACAAAGTCGAGCAGCACCTGGGAAAGGTCCGGGCCGCTCTGGGCGAGCTCATCATCAGAGGACTCGCCCGGCCCGGTCCCCCGGCCGCCCGACCCGTCGAGGGGCAATGCCACCAGCAATGGCTCAATAACCGCCGCGGGGTGTTCCGCGACCCCCCCCACGGGCAGGGTCTCGTCCCCATCCCCGGGAGGCACGAGCTGGGCAGACGCTTCTGCCTCAGCCTCCCCAGGGACAGGCGACCCCTGCCGTTCGCCCGTAATGGTGTTAGCGGTGGGGTGGGGCGCAGTGCCCGCGGCGGGCGACGACTCCCCCTGACCGGAGGGACCTTCCTCCTCCCGGTCCTCCTCCTCATCCAGGGGGTCGCGCCTTCTTTTCAGCGCGGAGGGGTAAAGGGAGGCCTCCATTTCCTCAGGGGCCTCCCCTGCTCCCTCCGGTGGAGCGAGTTCTTTGGGTCCCCCGGGCCCGAGCCCGGCCGCAGGTTCTGGCGTGACCGCCTCGGCGGTCGCGGCCACAGGCTCGGGCACGAGGTCCCCCCCCCCTCCGCACTCCGCGATTATCGCGGCGACGCTCTCCGGCGTCAGGGGCTCCATAATGTGGGGGACGCCCTCCACGGGGGGACCCACCCTACGGTGTTTGGTTTTGCCCAGCGCCTTCTTCGCGACCGGACCTCCCTCCTCCCCCCCGCCGGAGGCCAGGATGGCATCGACCTCCGACGACGACCGCGCCCCGGTAGCGTTGGATCGAGCGGGGGCGCGGCTAGACCCGGAGGGAGGAGCGGCGGCGGCGCCAGCCTTGGCCACGCCAGATGACTTGGCGGCCTTGGAAGCGGGGCAGTTTTTGCGCACGTGCCCCACCTCCCTACAGGCGTGGCACCGCACGCCGTCCGTCGTCCAGAAGACGCGGTACGGGGTCCCCCCGTGGAGGACCGTGAAAGCCCCGTCCGTCTCCCCCTCCCGCGCCAGCTGAACAAAGGCTTGGCGCCGGAAGGAGAAGACATGGCGAAGGCTGCCTTCCCGGAGCCCGAGCGGGATCGGGGAAATGCCCGACCTCACCTCCCCGAGTTGACGTAGGTGGGGGAGGAGGAGCTCACCGGTGATATAGGGCGGGACGTTCGACAGAACGACCCTCTGCGCGGTGGCCTCCAGCGGGTCCACCGGCAGGAAAGTCCCGCCCACGGTGAGCCCCTGAGCGATGGCCAGGGCCACTGCCCGCTCGGACTGCAGGAAGAAGACAGCCTTCCCGTACATTTTTGAGGCGGCCACTATGGCCGGAGGGCCGACAACCCCGGCCATAGCCTTCACGCACGCCTCAATAGTCATGTCGGGGTGGGTGTAGCTCTTCACCCCGAGCTTGATGGTCATCAAGCGGAACGGCGACGGGGCAGCAGCAGCAGCGGGAGCGGCCGAGGCTTTGGCCGCCGCCGCCGCATAAGTTCTCGCCGGCCCCGTCGCCGCCGCGGATGTAGATGCCATAGTGGGGTGGATCTTAAAAAAGAGCTACACACACCCCAAAAGTCACAGGCCTGAAGGTGTTAATGGCCTCGGTTATTATGTTTTCCCAGAGCAGAGGGAGTGTAAATTAACTGGCCCGCCTCTCCCCTTGATGGTATTAATTGGGAGGGGGGCCCTTCCTTCCCTCTGCTCAATGGGTTAATAGAAAAAAAAAAAAAAAAAAGAGGTGCCTTTTGGAGAGGCAGAGTGAGGACAAGGAGAGAGAAAGAGGGGGATGGGAAGAAGGGGGGGGCCGCAAAGGCAGGGTCCCCACTTAAAGGTGTTGGTCGGTGGGTGGGCGTCGGCTGGGTGTACTCCCCCGATGGAAAAGCAAAGTCTTTTGAGGTGGTCTTCGGGCAGGGGGAGAAGACGTCTTCACCTGGGCAGGCTGGAAAAAGCCCAGGCTCAGCCCACACCAGGTCTTCTCGGTGTAGAGGAAACAAGCTTCACCTGGGCAGGCTCCAGCCAACCCAGGCCAGGCTTCCGGCCCGTCTTCCTTCCTCCCCCCGCCTACAATGCAAAGTCTTTAGGGGAGTGCACAAAGACACCCACCTGCAGATGTTTGAAAGTTGCAGCAGCTCCTCCCCTCCTTCCGAGTTGTAGCTGAATGGTATTCTCTCCCCTCTCTCCCTCTCCTGGGCTGGAGGCCAAGTTGGGAGGCAGTGATGGAAGGCCTCCTGTAGTTGTGAAGCTGGCCTCCTCCTCTGTCCTCTCCTCCGTCCTCTCCAGGCACCCGGTAGTTGTGGTGGTGCTCCCCACAGCAGCAGGAGCTCTGCACCAGCACAGCCTTCTCCACTCAGAGCTGGAAGAGAATGAGCTCTAATTGTCCTCGTCTCTCCTCTTGTGTGAAACCAAATTAACAAATAAATTGTAACTAAAAAACCAATAACCCCTTAAATAAACCTTAACCCCTCAAATTAAAATTTGATCATTTGAACTAATTATGCACTCCAGTCCCCGCGGCGCCCACCGGTCACGAAATTGCTCGAGCGTGCCGGCGGAGACCGCGTGCTCCATCTCCAGGGCCACCCGGGCGCGAACATGGCCGCGGAAGGGCGGGAGGCAATCAGGCCGGACGACCCCCTCGACCGCCCGCTGCCTGGACCGATTAATGGCTTTCTTGGCCAGGCCCAGGAGCAGGCCCACGAGGAGGTCCTCCAACCTGCCCGCTCCCCTCCGCACGGGGTGACCGTAGATCAGGAGCGTGGGACTGAAGTGCAACCAAAATTTGAGGAGCAGCCCCTTCAAAAAATGGAAGAGGGGCTGCAACCTCTCACACCCCATATATACGTGGAACACGGACTCCTCCAGACCGCAAAACAAACAGGCGGTCTGGGAGTCCGTGAACCTATTTAAAAATCTATTGCACGGAACTGCCCTGTGCAACACCCTCCAGGCCAAGTCCCCGATAGAACAAGGGAGGACTCCCGCATAGAGAGACCCCCATTGGGGACCTCCGTCTCCGTCCGGAGGTAAAACGGCACGCCACGGCGTGTCCGGACGGCAGGCGAAGATGGCAAAGTGGAAGGTGTGCAAGAGCAGCCCGTACAGGAAACCCCTCCGCGCAGAATGAAAAAGCACGGAGGGTATTTCCTCGAGACGGCTCAAGTTGTGAGGCACCGATCCCCGAGGGGAGTTTCGGGGCGAGGCGCCGATAAGGAATTCCGTCCGAACGGGAGTAAGCTCGGACGGGATCTCCCCACGCGCCCGAGCCGCCTCGACACACCTCGTGGCGTCGGGGGGCAACATCGCTTTCACCGCCCCGATGGCGCTGACCGCGAGCCGGACGTTGTCCCACGACATGCGTCGCGCCAGCTCCTCTGGCGCCATCCAGCCCGCTCCCCCGCCATCGAGTAGGTCCCCGACTCTAGTCACCCTGCCAGGCACAGCCCTGCGCTCCGCCAGCCACCCGAACTCGCGGACGTGGAGGTGCGGATTCCTGAACAGCGGCTCCCGGAGGACAGCCGCCGCTCCTGACGGGGGAGAGCTCCGCCTGGAGGCGACGGAGTTCCAAACCCATAGCAGTTCCTGGTAAAAGACAGGCAGCTCCTGCAGGCTGGCACGCCTGCCGCCCACTTTCAGAAACAGGAGCTGCGTGTCGTAATTGAGGCCGTGCAGCTGGCGGAAGAAATGCGTCGCCAGCGCACACCATCTTGGAGGATTCTCGACGTACAGGTATCTCTGCAGCGTCTGAAGACGGAAAGTCGCAGCCTGGGTGCGAAGGCACACCAGCGCCTGACCGCCCTCCCTAAGCGGGAGACTCAGAACCGCGGCAGCGACCCAGTGCATCCTGTTGTTCCAGAAGAAGTCGACGAGCTTCTTCTGTATCTTGGCGACAAACGCAGGGGGGGGGATCAGAGTAACCAACCGGTACCACAACATGGCGGCCACCAGTTGGTTTATGACCAATGCCCGACCCCTGTAGGACAACACTCGGAGCAATCCTGTCCAGCGTCCTAAGCGAGCGGTGACTTTGGCCTCCAGCTCGTGCCAGTTCGCCGGCCAGGCGTCCTCGGCCGGGCTGAGGTAGACTCCCAAGTAGAGGAGGTGCGTGGTGCTCCAGGCGAAGGGCCCGAACTCCTCCGGCAGAGAGTCCACCTGCCACTGACCCACCAGGAGTCCAGAACATTTCCCCCAGTTGATCCTGGCGGAGGATGCGTCCGAGTAAATCTGCTGGCATTCCCGCATCCTCCGCAAGTCAACGGGATCCGTGACCACGAGGAGCACGTCATCGGCGTAAGCCGAGAGGACCACCTCCACGCCCGGCCCTCGCAGAGCCAATCCCGCCAACCTCTTCCGCAAGAGGCGCAGGAAAGGCTCCACGCAAATGGCATATAACTGGCCGGACATGGGGCATCCCTGACGCACCCCCCTCCCGAAGCGAAGGGGCGCCGTCAAGGACCCGTTAACTTTAATCAGACACTCCGCGGCAGCGTACAGAAGTCGGATCCGGGCGACGAAATGCGTCCCGAACCCGAAAGCGCGCAGAGTCCCGAAAAGATACTCGTGATCCACCCTGTCGAACGCCTTCTCCTGATCCAGGGAAAGGAAGGCGACCGACAGACCAGCCCTCTGGGAATGGTGGACCAGGTCCCGGACCAGATGGATGTTATCGTGAATGGTCCGGCCCGGGACCGTGTAGGACTGGTCGGGATGGATCATGCGGGCCAGCACGGCGCCAAGGCGAACAGACATGGCCCTGGCAAAGATTTTGTAATCCGTGCTGAGGAGGGAGACCGGGCGCCAGTTCTTGAGGAGGCGGAGATCACCCCTCTTAGGCAGCAGGACGATCACCGCCCTGCGCCACGAGAGGGGCATCTCCCCGGTCGCCAGACATTCCCCCAGGACCCGCACGTAGTCGCCCCCCAGGACGCCCCAGAACGCCCTGTGGAACTCCACGGTCAGCCCGTCCAGCCCCGGGGACTTCCCCCTGGAGAGCTGGCGGAGGGCGCCGGACAGCTCCTCCAAACTCAGAGGAGCGTCCAGTTTTTCGGCGCCCTCCAGGCCGACCTTCGGCAGGTCCTCCCACAAAACTCCGCGCGCGTCCTCGCTGGACGGATCCGGAGAGAACAGAGCCCCGTAATAGGCGCGGGTCTCCGCGCGGATTCCCTCCGGATCCGAGACCGGAGATCCGTCGTCGGCCAGCAGCTCCAAAAGCTGCTTACGGACCCCCCGTCTTTTTTCCAGCGAGTAGAAGAAGGGGGAGCCGCGGTCCAGGTCCCGCAGGAACTGGATCCGCGACCTCACGTACGCGCCTCGGGACCCGACGAGCTGCAGGTCCTTCAGCGCGCCCCTCTTCTCTTCGTACGCCAGCCGCAGGGCCGGGTCCTCGGCGACTTGACCGAGACGGGACTCCAGGTCGAGCACCTCCTTCTCCAACTGCCCGACCCTGGCCTCCCGCCTCTTGGTCGACCCCTTCGCGTACTCCTGACAGAAGAGACGGATGTGAGCCTTGCCCACATCCCACCATAGCCTCAAGGAGGGGAAGCCCCCCTGCTTCCTTCTCCAGCCGGCCCAGAACCGACCGAACGAATCCCGGAACCGCGCGTCCTCCAGCAGCAGGTTGTTAAAGTGCCAGTACGCGGACCGCCCCCCGGCGCGCGGCGGCACGAGCTCCGCCCACACCAGGTGGTGGTCCGTGCACGGCACCGGCCGCACGGAAGCCGTCGGAACGCAGGAGACGTACGCCCGGGAAATGTAGAGGCGGTCGATCCTGGACGCTCCTCCCCCAGACCTCACAAAGGTGAAGGCGCTGGAGTCGGGATGGAGATTACGCCAGACGTCCACCAAGTCGAGGGACCCGACCAGGTCCCTCAACTTCCCCACCGACGCCGGGCTCGGCTGGGTACCCGTGCGGTCCCTGGCCTCGAGGGTACAATTAAAATCCCCCCCGAGGACGACGCACTCGCCCGCGTCGACGGAGCCCAAAAGAGTGGACACTTCTTCAAAGAAGCGCGCTTGCTGCGCACCGGCCCGAGGGGCGTACACGTTCACTAGATGGAACGGCACGCCCCCCAGGCGAACGGTGACCTGGAGCAAGCGGCCCGGCACGAGCTCCTTGACCCCCAAGATCTCCGGCTGAAAATGCGGGGCCAACAAGATAGCCACCCCACTGGAAACACTGGAGAGGTGACTCATGTTGACCCCTCCTTGCCACTCCAGGAGCCACGTAGCCTCGTCTCCCGGAACGGTGTGGGTTTCTTGCAGGAAGCACACCGCATACTTCCCGTCCCGAAGGACCGAAAAGTTATGAAATCTGCGGCTAGCCTCCCTGCTGCCGTTGACGTTGAGGCTGGCTATGGTTATCTTCATTTCAGAAGCACAACCAACCCCTACTTAAAACTAACGGGGGAAGGGAGGGCGGCCGCTAGTCGACCGCCACTCCCTTAGCAGCCCGGTGAGGAATGCTCGGAACCGACACAGCTCGGACGGGCTCACGCCCGCGTCCGCACCCATGGTCTTGTAGGCGACGCGGGCCGACCCGACGAGCAGCGCCAGCCCCGACCATCTGTCGAGGGCCTGCTGGGTCCTGCGGCGACCCTGGCTCGTGGCCACAAATTCCCGGAGCTCCCTGATGGGAATAAGAACGAGGGGGGGCCCGGCGAGGGGCGCGAGGTCATCCATCGCCTCGTCGGCGATGGACTCTAAGTCTTCCTCCGCCCCCACCACCGAGTCCCCGTCCTCCTCCGGGGGGTCGCCGCCGGCGGCCGAACCGTCCGCCACGCAGTGCGCATCGGGCGGCCCGGCCGCGACAGCCGGCCCCGCCTCCGCCCCGATCCCACCCCCAGGATCGGTAGCGGAGGATTCCCCCCCGGGCTCCTTTAGGGGGGCCGGGCCAGAAGGCGGCGGCGGCCCGGAGACCCCCTCCGCCCCAGGCACCGGAACGACCGGAGAGACCGGAGAGACGGGAGAACACGCGTACCCGATCATCTCCAAGTCGCCCGGCGCCGGAGACACAGACGGAGGGTCCCCCTCCGCCACGCCACCGGCCTCCGACCCAGCAGATGGGGTAATTTTCCCACACACCTCGACAAAGTCGAGCAGCACCTGGGAAAGGTCCGGGCCGCTCTGGGCGAGCTCATCATCAGAGGACTCGCCCGGCCCGGTCCCCCGGCCGCCCGACCCGTCGAGGGGCAATGCCACCAGCAATGGCTCAATAACCGCCGCGGGGTGTTCCGCGACCCCCCCCACGGGCAGGGTCTCGTCCCCATCCCCAGGAGGCACGAGCTGGGCAGACGCTTCTGCCTCAGCCTCCCCAGGGACAGGCGACCCCTGCCGTTTGCCCGTAATGGTGTTAGCGGTGGGGTGGGGCGCGGTGCCCGCGGCGGGCGACGACTCCCCCTGACCGGAGGGACCTTCCTCCTCCCGGTCCTCCTCCTCATCCAGGGGGTCGCGCCTTCTTTTCAGCGCGGAGGGGTAAAGGGAGGCCTCCATTTCCTCAGGGGCCTCCCCTGCTCCCTCCGGTGGAGCGAGTTCTTTGGGTCCCCCGGGCCCGAGCCCGGCCGCAGGTTCTGGCGTGACCGCCTCGGCGGTCGCGGCCACAGGCTCGGGCACGAGGTCCCCCCCCCCTCCGCACTCCGCGATTATCGCGGCGACGCTCTCCGGCGTCAGGGGCTCCATAATGTGGGGGACGCCCTCCACGGGGGGACCCACCCTACGGTGTTTGGTTTTGCCCAGCGCCCTCTTCGCGACCGGACCTCCCTCCTCCCCCCCGCCGGAGGCCAGGATGGCATCGACCTCCGACGACGACCGCGCCCCGGTAGTGTTGGATCGAGCGGGGGCGCGGCTAGACCCGGAGGGAGGAGCGGCGGCGGCGCCAGCCTTGGCCACGCCAGATGACTTGGCGGCCTTGGAAGCGGGGCAGTTTTTGCGCACGTGCCCCACCTCCCTACAGGCGTGGCACCGCACGCCGTCCGTCGTCCAGAAGACGCGGTACGGGGTCCCCCCGTGGAGGACCGTGAAAGCCCCGTCCGTCTCCCCCTCCCGCGCCAGCTGAACAAAGGCTTGGCGCCGGAAGGAGAAGACATGGCGAAGGCTGCCTTCCCGGAGCCCGAGCGGGATCGGGGAAATGCCCGACCTCACCTCCCCGAGTTGACGTAGGTGGGGGAGGAGGAGCTCACCGGTGATATAGGGCGGGACGTTCGACAGAACGACCCTCTGCGCGGTGGCCTCCAGCGGGTCCACCGGCAGGAAAGTCCCGCCCACGGTGAGCCCCTGAGCGATGGCCAGGGCCACTGCCCGCTCGGACTGCAGGAAGAAGACAGCCTTCCCGTACATTTTTGAGGCGGCCACTATGGCCGGAGGGCCGACAACCCCGGCCATAGCCTTCACGCACGCCTCAATAGTCATGTCGGGGTGGGTGTAGCTCTTCACCCCGAGCTTGATGGTCATCAAGCGGAACGGCGACGGGGCAGCAGCAGCAGCGGGAGCGGCCGAGGCTTTGGCCGCCGCCGCCGCATAAGTTCTCGCCGGCCCCGTCGCCGCCGCGGATGTAGATGCCATAGTGGGGTGGATCTTAAAAAAGAGCTACACACACCCCAAAAGTCACAGGCCTGAAGGTGTTAATGGCCTCGGAAAAAGGGTCCTGAGCAGAGGGAGTGTAAATGTACTGGGCCACCTCTCCCCTTGATGGAATAAATTGGGAGGGGGCCCTTCCTTCCCTCTGCTCAATTGGTAATAATAAATAATAATAAGAGGTGCCTTTTGGAGAGGCAGAGTGAGGACAAGGAGAGAGAAAGAGGGGGATGGGAAGAAGGGGGGGCCGCAAAGGCAGGGTCCCCACTTAAAGGTGTTGGTCGGTGGGTGGGCGTCGGCTGGGTGTACTCCCCCGATGGAAAAGCAAAGTCTTTTGAGGTGGTCTTCGGGCAGGGGGAGAAGACGTCTTCACCTGGGCAGGCTGGAAAAAGCCCAGGCTCAGCCCACACCAGGTCTTCTCGGTGTAGAGGAAACAAGCTTCACCTGGGCAGGCTCCAGCCAACCCAGGCCAGGCTTCCGGCCCGTCTTCCTTCCTCCCCCCGCCTACAATGCAAAGTCTTTAGGGGAGTGCACAAAGACACCCACCTGCAGATGTTTGAAAGTTGCAGCAGCTCCTCCCCTCCTTCCGAGTTGTAGCTGAATGGTATTCTCTCCCCTCTCTCCCTCTCCTGGGCTGGAGGCCAAGTTGGGAGGCAGTGATGGAAGGCCTCCTGTAGTTGTGAAGCTGGCCTCCTCCTCTGTCCTCTCCTCCGTCCTCTCCAGGCACCCGGTAGTTGTGGTGGTGCTCCCCACAGCAGCAGGAGCTCTGCACCAGCACAGCCTTCTCCACTCAGAGCTGGAAGAGAATGAGCTCTAATTGTCCTCGTCTCTCCTCTTATGTTAAATCAATCAAATCAAAAAACAAATATAACTAAAAAAACCAGTAACTTTTAAAAAACACAAATCAGAAATTAAATTAAAATTTGGTCATTTCGACCTATTATGCACTCCAGTCCCCGCGGCGCCCACCGGTCACGAAATTGCTCGAGCGTGCCGGCGGAGACCGCGTGCTCCATCTCCAGGGCCACCCGGGCGCGAACATGGCCGCGGAAGGGCGGGAGGCAATCAGGCCGGACGACCCCCTCGACCGCCCGCTGCCTGGACCGATTAATGGCTTTCTTGGCCAGGCCCAGGAGCAGGCCCACGAGGAGGTCCTCCAACCTGCCCGCTCCCCTCCGCACGGGGTGACCGTAGATCAGGAGCGTGGGACTGAAGTGCAACCAAAATTTGAGGAGCAGCCCCTTCAAAAAATGGAAGAGGGGCTGCAACCTCTCACACCCCATATATACGTGGAACACGGACTCCTCCAGACCGCAAAACAAACAGGCGGTCTGGGAGTCCGTGAACCTATTTAAAAATCTATTGCACGGAACTGCCCTGTGCAACACCCTCCAGGCCAAGTCCCCGATAGAACAAGGGAGGACTCCCGCATAGAGAGACCCCCATTGGGGACCTCCGTCTCCGTCCGGAGGTAAAACGGCACGCCACGGCGTGTCTGGACGGCAGGCGAAGATGGCAAAGTGGAAGGTGTGCAAGAGCAGCCCGTACAGGAAACCCCTCCGCGCAGAATGAAAAAGCACGGAGGGTATTTCCTCGAGACGGCTCAAGTTGTGAGGCACCGATCCCCGAGGGGAGTTTCGGGGCGAGGCGCCGATAAGGAATTCCGTCCGAACGGGAGTAAGCTCGGACGGGATCTCCCCACGCGCCCGAGCCGCCTCGACACACCTCGTGGCGTCGGGGGGCAACATCGCTTTCACCGCCCCGATGGCGCTGACCGCGAGCCGGACGTCGTCCCACGACATGCGTCGCGCCAGCTCCTCTGGCGCCATCCAGCCCGCTCCCCCGCCATCGAGTAGGTCCCCGACTCTAGTCACCCTGCCAGGCACAGCCCTGCGCTCCGCCAGCCACCCGAACTCGCGGACGTGGAGGTGCGGATTCCTGAACAGCGGCTCCCGGAGGACAGCCGCCGCTCCTGACGGGGGAGAGCTCCGCCTGGAGGCGACGGAGTTCCAAACCCATAGCAGTTCCTGGTAAAAGACAGGCAGCTCCTGCAGGCTGGCACGCCTGCCGCCCACTTTCAGAAACAGGAGCTGCGTGTCGTAATTGAGGCCGTGCAGCTGGCGGAAGAAATGCGTCGCCAGCGCACACCATCTCGGAGGATTCTCGACGTACAGGTATCTCTGCAGCGTCCGAAGACGGAAAGTCGCAGCCTGGGTGCGAAGGCACACCAGCGCCTGACCGCCCTCCCTAAGCGGGAGACTCAGAACCGCGGCAGCGACCCAGTGCATCCTGTTGTTCCAGAAGAAGTCGACGAGCTTCTTCTGTATCTTGGCGACAAACGCAGGGGGGGGGATCAGAGTAACCAACCGGTACCACAACATGGCGGCCACCAGTTGGTTTATGACCAACGCCCGACCCCTGTAGGACAACACTCGGAGCAATCCTGTCCAGCGTCCTAAGCGAGCGGTGACTTTGGCCTCCAGCTCGTGCCAGTTCGCCGGCCAGGCGTCCTCGGCCGGGCTGAGGTAGACTCCCAAGTAGAGGAGGTGCGTGGTACTCCAGGCGAAGGGCCCGAACTCCTCCGGCAGAGAGTCCACCTGCCACTGACCCACCAGGAGTCCAGAACATTTCCCCCAGTTGATCTTGGCGGAGGATGCGTCCGAGTAAATCTGCTGGCATTCCCGCATCCTCCGCAAGTCAACGGGATCCGTGACCACGAGGAGCACGTCATCGGCGTAAGCCGAGAGGACCACCTCCACGCCCGGCCCTCGCAGAGCCAATCCCGCCAACCTCTTCCGCAAGAGGCGCAGGAAAGGCTCCACGCAAATGGCATATAACTGGCCGGACATGGGGCATCCCTGACGCACCCCCCTCCCGAAGCGAAGGGGCGCCGTCAAGGACCCGTTAACTTTAATCAGACACTCCGCGGCAGCGTACAGAAGTCGGATCCGGGCGACGAAATGCATCCCGAACCCGAAAGCGCGCAGAGTCCCGAAAAGATACTCGTGATCCACCCTGTCGAACGCCTTCTCCTGATCCAGGGAAAGGAAGGCGACCGACAGACCAGCCCTCTGGGAATGGTGGACCAGGTCCCGGACCAGATGGATGTTATCGTGAACGGTCCGGCCCGGGACCGTGTAGGACTGGTCGGGATGGATCATGCGGGCCAGCACGGCGCCAAGGCGAACAGACATGGCCCTGGCGAAGATTTTGTAATCCGTGCTGAGGAGGGAGACCGGGCGCCAGTTCTTGAGGAGGCGGAGATCACCCCTCTTAGGCAGCAGGACGATCACCGCCCTGCGCCACGAGAGGGGCATCTCCCCGGTCGCCAGACATTCCCCCAGGACCCGCACGTAGTCGCCCCCCAGGACGCCCCAGAACGCCCTGTGGAACTCCACGGTCAGCCCGTCCAGCCCCGGGGACTTCCCCCTGGAGAGCTGGCGGAGGGCGCCGGACAGCTCCTCCAAACTCAGAGGAGCGTCCAGTTTTTCGGCGCCCTCCAGGCCGACCTTCGGCAGGTCCTCCCACAAAACTCCGCGCGCGTCCTCGCTGGACGGATCCGGAGAGAACAGAGCCCCGTAATAGGCGCGGGTCTCCGCGCGGATTCCCTCCGGATCCGAGACCGGAGATCCGTCGTCGGCCAGCAGCTCCAAAAGCTGCTTACGGACCCCCCGTCTTTTTTCCAGCGAGTAGAAGAAGGGGGAGCCGCGGTCCAGGTCCCGCAGGAACTGGATCCGCGACCTCACGTACGCGCCTCGGGACCCGACGAGCTGCAGGTCCTTCAGCGCGCCCCTCTTCTCTTCGTACGCCAGCCGCAGGGCCGGGTCCTCGGCGACTTGACCGAGACGGGACTCCAGGTCGAGCACCTCCTTCTCCAACTGCCCGACCCTGGCCTCCCGCCTCTTGGTCGACCCCTTCGCGTACTCCTGACAGAAGAGATGGATGTGAGCCTTGCCCACATCCCACCATAGCCTCAAGGAGGGGAAGCCCCCCTGCTTCCTTCTCCAGCCGGCCCAGAACCGACCGAACGAATCCCGGAACCGCGCGTCCTCCAGCAGCAGGTTGTTAAAGTGCCAGTACGCGGACCGCCCCCCGGCGCGCGGCGGCACGAGCTCCGCCCACACCAGGTGGTGGTCCGTGCATGGCACCGGCCGCACGGAAGCCGTCGGAACGCAGGAGACGTACGCCCGGGAAATGTAGAGGCGGTCGATCCTGGACGCTCCTCCCCCAGACCTCACAAAGGTGAAGGCGCTGGAGTCGGGATGGAGATTACGCCAGACGTCCACCAAGTCGAGGGACCCGACCAGGTCCCTCAACTTCCCCACCGACGCCGGGCTCGGCTGGGTACCCGTGCGGTCCCTGGCCTCGAGGGTACAATTAAAATCCCCCCCGAGGACGACGCACTCGCCCGCGTCGACGGAGCCCAAAAGAGTGGACACTTCTTCAAAGAAGCGCGCTTGCTGCGCACCGGCCCGAGGGGCGTACACGTTCACTAGATGGAACGGCACGCCCCCCAGGCGAACGGTGACCTGGAGCAAGCGGCCCGGCACGAGCTCCTTGACCCCCAAGATCTCCGGCTGAAAATGCGGGGCCAACAAGATAGCCACCCCACTGGAAACACTGGAGAGGTGACTCATGTTGACCCCTCCTTGCCACTCCAGGAGCCACGTAGCCTCGTCTCCCGGAACGGTGTGGGTTTCTTGCAGGAAGCACACCGCATACTTCCCGTCCCGAAGGACCGAAAAGTTATGAAATCTGCGGCTAGCCTCCCTGCTGCCGTTGACGTTGAGGCTGGCTATGGTTATCTTCATTTCAGAAGCACAACCAACCCCTACTTAAAACTAACGGGGGAAGGGAGGGCGGCCGCTAGTCGACCGCCACTCCCTTAGCAGCCCGGTGAGGAATGCTCGGAACCGACACAGCTCGGACGGGCTCACGCCCGCGTCCGCACCCATGGTCTTGTAGGCGACGCGGGCCGACCCGACGAGCAGCGCCAGCCCCGACCATCTGTCGAGGGCCTGCTGGGTCCTGCGGCGACCCTGGCTCGTGGCCACAAATTCCCGGAGCTCCCTGATGGGAATAAGAACGAGGGGGGGCCCGGCGAGGGGCGCGAGGTCATCCATCGCCTCGTCGGCGATGGACTCTAAGTCTTCCTCCGCCCCCACCACCGAGTCCCCGTCCTCCTCCGGGGGGTCGCCGCCGGCGGCCGAACCGTCCGCCACGCAGTGCGCATCGGGCGGCCCGGCCGCGACAGCCGGCCCCGCCTCCGCCCCGATCCCACCCCCAGGATCGGTAGCGGAGGATTCCCCCCCGGGCTCCTTTAGGGGGGCCGGGCCAGAAGGCGGCGGCGGCCCGGAGACCCCCTCCGCCCCAGGCACCGGAACGACCGGAGAGACCGGAGAGACGGGAGAACACGCGTACCCGATCATCTCCAAGTCGCCCGGCGCCGGAGACACAGACGGAGGGTCCCCCTCCGCCACGCCACCGGCCTCCGACCCAGCAGATGGGGTAATTTTCCCACACACCTCGACAAAGTCGAGCAGCACCTGGGAAAGGTCCGGGCCGCTCTGGGCGAGCTCATCATCAGAGGACTCGCCCGGCCCGGTCCCCCGGCCGCCCGACCCGTCGAGGGGCAATGCCACCAGCAATGGCTCAATAACCGCCGCGGGGTGTTCCGCGACCCCCCCCACGGGCAGGGTCTCGTCCCCATCCCCAGGAGGCACGAGCTGGGCAGACGCTTCTGCCTCAGCCTCCCCAGGGACAGGCGACCCCTGCCGTTTGCCCGTAATGGTGTTAGCGGTGGGGTGGGGCGCGGTGCCCGCGGCGGGCGACGACTCCCCCTGACCGGAGGGACCTTCCTCCTCCCGGTCCTCCTCCTCATCCAGGGGGTCGCGCCTTCTTTTCAGCGCGGAGGGGTAAAGGGAGGCCTCCATTTCCTCAGGGGCCTCCCCTGCTCCCTCCGGTGGAGCGAGTTCTTTGGGTCCCCCGGGCCCGAGCCCGGCCGCAGGTTCTGGCGTGACCGCCTCGGCGGTCGCGGCCACAGGCTCGGGCACGAGGTCCCCCCCCCCTCCGCACTCCGCGATTATCGCGGCGACGCTCTCCGGCGTCAGGGGCTCCATAATGTGGGGGACGCCCTCCACGGGGGGACCCACCCTACGGTGTTTGGTTTTGCCCAGCGCCCTCTTCGCGACCGGACCTCCCTCCTCCCCCCCGCCGGAGGCCAGGATGGCATCGACCTCCGACGACGACCGCGCCCCGGTAGTGTTGGATCGAGCGGGGGCGCGGCTAGACCCGGAGGGAGGAGCGGCGGCGGCGCCAGCCTTGGCCACGCCAGATGACTTGGCGGCCTTGGAAGCGGGGCAGTTTTTGCGCACGTGCCCCACCTCCCTACAGGCGTGGCACCGCACGCCGTCCGTCGTCCAGAAGACGCGGTACGGGGTCCCCCCGTGGAGGACCGTGAAAGCCCCGTCCGTCTCCCCCTCCCGCGCCAGCTGAACAAAGGCTTGGCGCCGGAAGGAGAAGACATGGCGAAGGCTGCCTTCCCGGAGCCCGAGCGGGATCGGGGAAATGCCCGACCTCACCTCCCCGAGTTGACGTAGGTGGGGGAGGAGGAGCTCACCGGTGATATAGGGCGGGACGTTCGACAGCACGACCCTCTGCGCGGTGGCCTCCAGCGGGTCCACCGGCAGGAAAGTCCCGCCCACGGTGAGCCCCTGGGCGATGGCCAGGGCCACTGCCCGCTCGGACTGCAGGAAGAAGACAGCCTTCCCGTACATTTTTGAGGCGGCCACTATGGCCGGAGGGCCGACAACCCCGGCCATAGCCTTCACGCACGCCTCAATAGTCATGTCGGGGTGGGTGTAGCTCTTCACCCCGAGCTTGATGGTCATCAAGCGGAACGGCGACGGGGCAGCAGCAGCAGCGGGAGCGGCCGAGGCTTTGGCCGCCGCCGCCGCATAAGTTCTCGCCGGCCCCGTCGCCGCCGCGGATGTAGATGCCATAGTGGGGTGGATCTTAAAAAAGAGCTACACACACCCCAAAAGTCACAGGCCTGAAGGTGTTAATGGCCTCGGAAAAAGGGTCCTGAGCAGAGGGAGTGTAAATGTACTGGGCCACCTCTCCCCTTGATGGAATAAATTGGGAGGGGGCCCTTCCTTCCCTCTGCTCAATTGGTAATAATAAATAATAATAAGAGGTGCCTTTTGGAGAGGCAGAGTGAGGACAAGGAGAGAGAAAGAGGGGGATGGGAAGAAGGGGGGGCCGCAAAGGCAGGGTCCCCACTTAAAGGTGTTGGTCGGTGGGTGGGCGTCGGCTGGGTGTACTCCCCCGATGGAAAAGCAAAGTCTTTTGAGGTGGTCTTCGGGCAGGGGGAGAAGACGTCTTCACCTGGGCAGGCTGGAAAAAGCCCAGGCTCAGCCCACACCAGGTCTTCTCGGTGTAGAGGAAACAAGCTTCACCTGGGCAGGCTCCAGCCAACCCAGGCCAGGCTTCCGGCCCGTCTTCCTTCCTCCCCCCGCCTACAATGCAAAGTCTTTAGGGGAGTGCACAAAGACACCCACCTGCAGATGTTTGAAAGTTGCAGCAGCTCCTCCCCTCCTTCCGAGTTGTAGCTGAATGGTATTCTCCCCCTCTCTCCCTCTCCTGGGCTGGAGGCCAAGTTGGGAGGCAGTGATGGAAGGCCTCCTGTAGTTGTGAAGCTGGCCTCCTCCTCTGTCCTCTCCTCCGTCCTCTCCAGGCACCCGGTAGTTGTGGTGGTGCTCCCCACAGCAGCAGGAGCTCTGCACCAGCACAGCCTTCTCCACTCAGAGCTGGAAGAGAATGAGCTCTAATTGTCCTCGTCTCTGGTGTTAATTGTTCCTAACCCTGTTTTCAGTTTTTAAACAGCCTGTTAGCTGTTTATGGGTGGCACCTGGTTTTCTTGGTATATAAGTTCTGTTGTTATTTCACTCTTTGCTCAGTCCTCACTAGGGTGGACCAGGGAGTTAGTCTTGACAATGTTTCTTGTCTTGACTAGGTGCTCTGTGTGACTAGCCTTTGCTCTATGGCAGCTTGCCTTCACAAGCTGGCTGCCATAGTTCTCTCGAGCTATGTATCTAAGTCTGTGTTCTAGTTCTCTCGAGCTATGTACCTAAGTTTGTGTTCTAGTTCTCTCGAGCTATGTATCTAAGTCTGTGCCATAGTTCTCTCGAGTTATGTATCTAAGTCTGTGCCATAGTTCTCTCGAGTTATGTATCTAAGTCTGTGTTCTTGTTTCGGGATTTAAGATGTTCTTAAGTCTGTTGTTCCGTTAAGTTGCTTGTCTTGGTAAGGTGCTGTTTAGACAAGCGTGTTGCTATGTGGGAGCCGTTGGGATCTTGTCTTGAGCTTTGCATTGATAAGCTGATTACCCTTGGGGTAGCTTGTCTGGAGTTGTGCCTCGGCAAGCCATTGGCCCCTTGTGGTAGCTTGTCGCAAGCTCAGTATAGACAAGTGGGCTTTCTCATGGAAGCTGTCCTGAGTTCCGACCTTGACTAGCTGTCTTGTAACTTGTCTCTAGTTCTTATGTATGCTTGTTGTGTTTCTGTCTCGAGTTCTTTGGTCTCTAGTTCTTATGTATATTGCTGTGTTCCTTGTGTTAATCTAGTTATGTGTAAATCTAGTAAAGTTCAAACAAAGTACTGTATATTTGCCTCTTGTCTGGTTTCTGCACTTGGGTCCAGAACCTACCTCGCACGGAGAGCACGGCCTCGTACTTATACGGCCCCGTGGCTCCTCAACCCTGACAGTTGGACAATGTTTGGAGTGGAGTGATGGTGTTGGACAATGATTGGAGTGGTGTGATGCTGTTGAACAATGTTTGGAGTGCTGTGATGGTGTGGAGCGATATTCGGAGTGGTGTGATGATGTTGAACAATGTTTGGAGTGGTGTGATGGTGTTGAACAATGTTTGGAGTGGTGTGATGGTGTTGAATAATGTTTGTAGTGGTGTGATGGGGAGGAACAATGTTTGTAGTGGTGTGATGATGTTGAACAATGTTTGGAGTGGTGTGATGATGTTGAACAATGTTTGGAGTGGTGTGATGGTGTTGAGCAAAGTTTGGAGTGGTGTGATGGTGTTGGACAATGTTCGGAGTGGTGTGATGGTGATGAACAATGTTTGGAGTGGTGTGATGGTGTTGGACAATGTTTGAAGTGGTGTGATGGTGTTGAACAATGTTTGGAGTGGCGTGTTGGTGTTGAACAATGTTTGGAGTGGAGTGATGTTGTTGAACAATGCATGGAGTGGTGTGATGGTGTTGAACAATGTTTGGAGAGGTGTGATGGTGTTGGACAATGATTGGAGTGGTGTGATCATGTTGGAGAATGATTGGAGTGGTGTGATGGTGTTGGAAAATGATGGGAGTGGTGTGATGGTGATGAAAAATGTTTGGAGTGGTGTGATGGTGTGGAACAATGTTTGAAGTGGTGTGATGGTGTTGAACAATGTTTGGAGTGGTGTGTTGGTGTTGAACAATGTTTGGAGTGGAGTGATGGTGTTGAACAATGTTTGGAGTGGCGTGTTGGTGTTGAACAATGGTTGGAGTTCAATGATGGTGTTGAACAATGTTTGGAGTGGTGTGTTGGTGTTGAACACTTTTTGGAGTTGTGTGATGGTGTTGGACAATCATTGGGGTGGAGTGATGGTGTTGAACAATGTTTGGAGTGTTGTGATGGTGTTGGACAATGTTTGGAGTGGTGTGATGGTGCTGGACAATGTTTGCAGTGGTGTGATGGTGTTGATCAATGTTTGGAGTGGTGTGATGGTGTTGAACAATGTTTGGAGTGGTGTGATGGTGTTGAACAATGTTTGTAGTGGTGTGATGGGGATGAACAATTTTTGGAGTGGTGTGATAGTGTTGGACAATGATTGGAGCGGAGTGATGGTGTTGAACAATGTTTGGAGTGGTGTGATCGTATTGAACAATGTTTGGAGTGGTGTGATGGTGTTGAACAATGTTTGGAGTGGTGTGATGGTGTTGAACAATGCTTGTAGTGGTGTGTTGGTGTTGAACAATGTTTGGAGTGGTGTGCTGCTTTTGGACAATGTTCGGAGTGGTGTGATGGTGATGAAAAATGTTTGGAGTGGTGTGATGGTGTTCATAAATGTTTGGAGTGGTGTGATGGTGTTGGACAATGTTTGGAGTGGTGTGATGGTGATGAACAATGTTTGGAGTGGTGCGACGGTGTTCAACAATGTTTGAATTGGTGTGATGGTGTTGAACAATGTTTGGAGTGGTGTGATGGTGTTGGACAATGTTCGGAGTGGTGTGATGGTGTTGGACAATGTTTGAAGTGTCGTGATGGTGTTGAACAATGTTTGGAGTGGAGTGATGTTGTTGAACAATGCTTGGAGTGGTGTGATGGTGTTGAACAATGTTTGGAGAGGTGTGATGGTGTTGGACAATGATTGGAGTGGTGTGATCGTGTTGGAGAATGATTGGAGTGGTGTGATGGTGTTGGAAAATGATGGGAGTGGTGTGATGGTGATGGACAATGTTTGGCGTGGTGTGATGGTGTTGTACAATGCTTGTAGTGGTGTGATGGGGCTGAACAATTTTTGGAGTGGTGCGATGGTGTTGGACAGTGATTGGAGCGGAGTGATGGTGTTCAACAATGTTTGGAGTGGTGTGATGGTGTTGAACAATGTTTGGAGTGGTGTGTTGGTGCTGGACAATGTTTGCAGTGGTGTGATGGTGCTGGACAATGTTTGCAGTGGTGTGATGGTGTTGATCAATGTTTGGAGTGGTGTGATGGTGCTGGACAATGTTTGCAGTGGTGTGATGGTGTTGATCAATGTTTGGAGTGGTGTGATGGTGTTGAACAATGTTTGGAGTGGTGTGATGGTGTTGAAAAATGTTTGGAGTGGTGTGATCGTATTGAACAATGTTTGGAGTGGTGTGATGGTGTTGAGCAATGTTCGGTGTGGTGTGATGGTGTTGAACAATGTTTGGAGTGGTGTGATGGTGTTGAACAATGTTTGGAGTCGTGTGAGGGGGATGAACAATCTTTGGAGTGGTGTGATGGTATTGAACAATGTTTGGAGTGGTGTGGTTCTGTTGAACAATGTTTCGAGTGGAGTGATGGTTTTGAACAATGTTTGGAGTGGAGTGATGGTGTTGAACAATGTTTGGAGTGGCGTGATGGTGTTGAACAATGATTGGAGTGGTGTGATCGTGTTGGAGAATGATTGGAGTGGTGTGATGGTGTTGGAAAATGATTGGAGTGGTGTGATGGTGATGGACAATGTTTGGTGTGGTGCGATAGTGTTGAACAATGATTGGAGCTGAGTAATGGTGTTGAACAATATTTGGAGTGTAGTGATGGTGTTGTCCAAAGATTGGAGTGGTGTGATGGTGTTGAACAATGTTTGGAGTGGTGTGATGGTGTTGAACAAATTTTTGGAGTGATGTGATGGTGTTGGACAATGTTTGCAGTGCAGTGATGGTGTTGGACAATGTTTGGAGTGGATTGATAGTGTTGTACAATGATTGGAGAGGTATGATAGTGATGGACAATGTTTGGTGTGGTGTGATGGAAAATGTTTGGTGTGGTGTGATAGTGTTGAACAATGTTTGGAGTGGTGTAATGGTGTTGAACAATGTTTGGAGTGGTGTGATGCTGTTGGACAATGTTTGGAGTGCAGTGATGGTGTTGCACAATGATTGCAGTGGTGTGATGGTGTTGAACAATGTTTCGAGTGGAGTGATGGTGTTGAACAATGTTTGGAGCGGTGAGATGGTGTTGAACAATGTTTGGAGAGGTGTGATGGTGTTGGACAATGTTTGGAGTGGTGTGATGGTGTTGACCAATGTTTGGAGTGGTGTGATGCTGTTGAACAATGTTTACAGTAGTGTGATGGTGTTGGACAATGTTTGGAGTGGAGTGATGATGTTGGACAATGATTGGAGTGGTGTGATGCTTTTGAGCAATGTTTGGAGTGGTGTGATGGTGTTGAACAACATTTGGAGTGCTGTGATGGTGTTGAGCAATGTTCGGTGTAATGTGATGGTGCTGAACAATGTTTGGAGTGGTGTGATGGTGTTGGACAATGATTGGAGTGGTGTGATGGTGTTGAACAATTTTTGGAATTGTGTGATTGTGTTGGACAATTATTGGTGTGGAGTGATGGTGTTGAACAATGCTTGGAGTGTTGTGATGGTGTTGATCAATGTTTGGAGTGGTGTGATGGTGTTGAGCAATGTTTGGAGTGGTGTGATGGTGTTGAACAATGTTTGGAGTGGTGTGGTGATGTTGAACAATGTTTGGAATGGTGTGATGGTGTTGAGCAATGTTTGGAGTGGTGTGATGGTGTTGAACAATGATTGGAGTGGTGTGATGGTGTTGAATAATGTTTGGAGTGCTGTGATTGGGATGAACAATGTTTGGAGTGCTGTGATGGTGTTGGACAATGATTGGAGCGGACTGACGGTGTTGAACAATGTTTGGAGAGGTGTGATGGTGTTGAACAATGTTTGGAGTGGTGTGATGGTGTTGAACAATGTTTGGAGTGGTGTGATGGTGTTCATAAATGTTTGGAGTGGTGTGATGGTGTTGGACAATGTTTGGAGTGGTGTGTTGGACAATGATTGGAGTGGTGTGATCGTGTTGGAGAATGATTGGAGTGGTGTGATGGTGTTGAACAATGTTTGGAGTGGTGTGATGGTGTTGGACAATATTTGGAGTGGAGTGATGGTGTTGTACAATGATTGGAGTGGTCTGATGGTGTTCAACAATGTTTGGAGTGCTGTGATGGTGTGGAGCGATTTTCGGAGTGGTGTGATGGTGTTGAACAATGTTTGGACAAGTGTGATGCTGTTGAGCAATGTTCGGAATGGTGTGATGGTGTTGAACAATGCTTGTAGTGGTGTGATGGTGTTGAACAATGTTTTGAGTGATGTGATGGTGTTGAACGATGTTTGGAGTGGCGTGTTGGTGTTGAACAATGTTTGGAGTGGAATGATGGTGTTGAACAATGTTTGGAGTGTTGTGATGGTGTTGAACAATGTTTGGAGTGGAGTGATTGTGTTGAACACTTTTTGGAGTTGTGTGATGGTGTGTGACAATCATTGGTGTGGAGTGATGGTGTTGAACAATGTTTGGAGTGTTGTGATGGTGTTGGACAATGTTTGGAGTGGGGTGATGGTGCTGGACAATGTTTGCAGTGGTGTGATGGTGTTGGACAATGTTTGTAGTGGTGTGATGGTTTTGAACAATGTTTGGAGTGGTGTGATGGTGTTGAACAATGTTTGGAGTGATGTGATGGCGTTGGACAATGATTGGAGTGGTGTGATCGTGTTGGAGAATGATTGGAGTGGTGTGATGGTGATGGACAATGTTTGGTGTGGTGTGATAGGGTTGAACAATGATTGGAGCTGAGTAATGGTGTTGAACAATATTTGGAGTGATGTGATGGTATTGGACAATGTTTGGAGTGGAGTGATGGTGTTGTACAATGATTGGAGTGGTGTGATGGTGTTGAACCATGTTTGGTGTGGAGTGATGGTGTTGAACAATGTTTGGAGTGTTGTGATGGTGCTGGACAATGTTTGGAGTGGTGTGATGGTGTTGATAAATGTATGGAGTGGAGTGATGGTGTTGAACAATGTTTGGAGTGGTCTGATGGTTTTGCAGAATATTTGGAGTGCTGTGATGGTGTTGGACAATGTTTGGAGTGGTGTGATGGTGTTGAGCCATGTTTGGAGTGGTGTGATGGTGTTGGACAATATTTGGAGTGGTGTGATGGTGTTGAACAATGTTTACAGTGGTGTGATGGTGTTGGACAATGTTTGGAGTGGAGTGATGATGGACAATGATTGGAGTGGTGTGATGCTTTTGAGCAATGTTTGGAGTGGTGTGATCGTATTGAACAATGTTTGGAGTGGTGTGATGGTGTTGAGCAATGTCCGGAGTGGTATGATGGTGTTGAACAACATTTGGAGTGCTGTGATGGTGTTGAGCAATGTTCGGTATAGTGTGATGGTGCTGAACAATGTTTGTAGTGGTGTGATGGTGTTGAACAATGTTTGGAGTGGTGTGATGGTGTTGAACAATGTTTGGAGTGGTGTGATGGTGTTGAACAATGTTTGGAGTGGTGTGATGGGGATGAACAATGTTTGGAATGGTGTGATGTTGTTGGACAATGACTGGAGTGGTGTGATGGTGTTGAACAATGTTTGGAGTGGAGTGATGGTTGTAAGAGCCATAAAAGCTTAAGAAAATACTTTAAAATAGTGGCTAAATGGCATAATACAGTTAATTTATCTTAACGACTTATTGTATTCAGAAACCCCCCATTTTCTTGCTCCAGTAGTATAGTCCGACACCCCCTTCATTCTTGCCACAATGGAACAGTCCCTAAGCCACACATGGGTGCAGCCATCTTACAGTTTTAAACTGCACGTGGTGAAAGAGGCAGAAGCTGTGAGGTTTGGAGCAGTACAGTTTTTGACCGTGTTCGTTTATACGTGTTTGCTTTGTAATTCTGTTTGTTAAGTGTTATAGTAAACCATTTAAAAGACAAAGCTACATTTGGGAACGTTTTATTTCGACACGCGTCTACTCGATGTTAAAAGCCCCACAGCCCAGTGGCCTGCCTGTTTGGAAACTAAGAAGCGCCACTACATTAGTCAAAAACTAGCTCCCTAAGAAGGAAGGGACGGAATCGTCGGCGAACGTATACATGAATGGTCACGGAGCCAGACGACAATTTAAGAAAGCGAAGGTACAGTGACTGTTACTTGCTTTGTTCATTCTGTTGAGAAGCTAAATAAGAGCTGCGGGTAAAATGGCCAAGGCCTTACGGAGCCAGGAGCTTCCCCCAGCCAGAAGGATTGCTGGCCAAAAGAGGGAAATAAAGCTCACCCCAAAGGCAAGGGAAGAGAAGTTACATAGAAGCATAGGTGCAAGGAAGGCTAAATTAGTTCAGATAACTAGAAAAATGAAGATAATTGACCGTCTCATGGAAGATAATGCTAATATTAAGAAAGCTGAAGACATGGGCCTAGAAATTGGGTTTTGGCTTAGCCATGGCTTTAGCGCCGGAAGTTAGTGCCGGCGCTAAGTCCCCCTGCGCGCGCCAAAAATTCAGCAGGGCCGCGCCCAAACGGCTGCCGGCGCTACTGAAGGGTCTTTGCGGCGGTAAATCGGCGCTAACTGCCGTTTCGCGCCGCAATTCCGGCGCTGCGGCACCCGATGCGGTGCGGCAGGCTCGGGAAGTGCAGGCCTCCTCCTTCCGTTAAGGAGGAGCTGCCTGCACCCGGACGCGGCCCGCGCAAATCTGTCTAAAAATGAGCCCGGCACCTCGGACAAGTGCCGGGCTTGCATCTGTTCCGGATGGTGGGGGGGAGAAGTCCGGGGAGGGAGCTGCGGGCAGGCGGCCGGCGGGAAAGCGGCCGGCCGCCGCGGGGCCTTTAATGCGCCGGCGCAAACTCATGCAAGACTCTGTTGCCAGAGTCTTAGTTGCGGCTGCCACGGGCGAGGTGGCCGCAACTGAATTTCGGCGCTAGGGCCCGTCGGCATGGCAACCGGGACGCTGCGCACACCGATGACGTCATCGGTGCCGGCGCAGCGCTACCGGTGCAACGCCGATTTAGGGCCCCAGGGAATTTTTAAACTGGCCATAACTCTGGCGCTAGTCCCTCTAGCGCCTCAAAAGCGGCGCTAAGGCAACTGAATTTCTAGGCCAGGATGTATTACGATTTCTCCAAGCTGCATGAAGAATTTAATATACTCAATGAAGATGTATTAGCACTTCTGTCTGAAGAAGAGGGAAACACTGATCAGCACGACTGGTTTGATCTTAAATCAACCAGCATTAAGGACTATATCAAGGCCACGGAGCAGTGGATGTTAAAAATTCGTCAAGATGCTGATACAGCAGAGAAAGATAAGGTTGACGATGAAGTCGGACCAGACGATAGCATTTCAGAGACTTCCGCCAGACCGAGCAAAAATCGAAAAGAAGGTAGCTCTGTTTCTGGACGCAGGTCAGTCGCTTCTGCCACAAGCTCGGCGCGACGCATGAGAGCGGAGGCTGAACGGGCGGCGTTGATGGCACGCGCAGCATCTTTAGATGAGAAGCAAGCTCTTGAACGGGAAGAGGCCCAACTGCAGGTCCAAGAGGCCCAACTGCAGGCCCAACTGCAGGCCCAACTGCAGGCCCAAGTGCAGGCCCAACAGGCCCAAGTGCAGGCCCAGCGGGCCCAGGTGCAGGCAAAGAAAGAACGGCTGGAGATGAAAACAGCTATCGAGGTCTCAGATGCCAGGTTGAGTGCGTACGAAGATTATGAAGGCTCACGGGACGGCGGGAGCCACTGCCAGTCAACGTTGCCACATAGAGTTGGATCCAGGGCACCTTCAAGAGTTACAACAGAGCCCGAAAGCAATTCCCCGGCATTACAGCGTGGAAGAGTGGCCTCTCCACTAACAGGAGCACGTGATGCTACCCCAGACGTCAGACGGTCTAGACTAGACCCTGCTGATGACCACCAGAGGCCTGAAGACACAGGGAGAAGCCTATACCGAGTGATGCAACGTCAGAACGAAATTACAGAGAAGCTTGTAAAACAACAGAATCTGTTTCGACTCCCTCAAAGAGACATACCAGTGTTCCAAGGTGACCCACTCAAGTATAAGCCCTTCATCAGATCCTTTGAACAAGCCATTGACTCCAAGACAGAGAGCAGCAGTGATAAGTTGTACTACCTGGGACAGTACACCAGTGGTAAACCACAAGACCTGGTCAGAAGCTGTGAACACATGAGACCGGACCGGGGATACATAGAAGCCAGGAAGTTGCTGCAGGAGCACTATGGTAACGAGCTGAAGATAGCCACTGCATATATCGAAAAGGCTACCAAGTGGCCACAGATCAGATCGGAAGACGGAGAGGCATTGAACGCATATGTTCTCTTCCTCATAGGATGTCGCAACACCATGGAGGATGTTGAATTCATGGAAGAGATGGACAATCCTACGACTGAGAATCGTCATCTCTAAGCTTCCTTACAGGATGAGAGAACAATGGAGAAGAACAGCCTTTGAGATAATGGAGAGACGGAAAAGTAGAGCCAGGTTTGCAGACTTAGTGAATTTCATAGACAAACAGGCTAAAATCGCTAGGGACCCATTGTTTGGAAACATCCAGGATGTCAGCCCGGCCACCGACGGAAGAGTGAAAGCCAAGCCTGCTGAATCAAAGACTCTCAGGAAAGGTGGTTCCAGGGGAAGCAGCTTTGCAACTATCGTCACTCAGGCCGAGGAAGAAAGGCCCCAGAACTCATCTCCCAAAAAGAGCAGCACAGTGACGCCTGCTAATGCCTTTCAGAAGCCATGCTTATTCTGCCAGAAGAATCATACATTGGATTTCTGCAGCGACATCAAAGCACAACCACATAAGGACAGAATCGAATTCCTGAAGTACAACGGCCTATGTTTTGGATGTCTCTCTCAGGGGCACCTGAGTAGAAACTGTAAGCAAAGAACAACATGCAGAGAGTGCACTCGGAAACATCTCAGTCTGCTGCATATCCATAAAGAAGAACAAGTCTCTAAGAAGAGTGAAGAAAACAATACCGACGAGAAGGTTGTTTCAAGTGCTCTGGTGTCGCTAGAACCAGAGACTTGTGGACTCACTGGGGCCGGTGACAGTGACTGTATTCTTGCCATCGTACCAGTAAGGATCAAGTCTAAGAGGAGTGAGAAGGTTGTGGAGACTTACGCCTTCATGGATCCAGGTAGTTCAACGTTCTGCACAGAATCACTCATGCGACAGCTGAACGTTAGAGGCAGAAGAACAGAAATCCTATTATGCACCATGGGTCATGAGAAGTCAATGCAAAGTTATATCCTGTCAGACCTAGAAGTGTGTGGACTTGAAGAGAAGGACTTCATAGACCTGCCTAATATTTTCACACAGAGGGAGATTCCTGTTAGAATAGGGAACCTAGCCCTGCAGAAGGATGTGGATAGATGGCCCTACCTAGAAAAGGTGCGTCTCCCATACATTGAAGCAGAAATTGGCCTATTAATTGGAACCAATGCCTACAAAACTATGGAGCCATGGCAGGTGATAAACAGCAAGGATGACGGACCCTACGCCGTCAGGACAGCCCTTGGATGGGTAATCAATGGACCGGTAAGGAGAGATGATGGCCACAAGTCGAACAAGGAGGAACGACAAAACGTCACAGTTAATCGCATCTCTATCGCAAGCATTGAAGAGCTGTTGATACAGCAGTTCAACGCAGACTTCTCAGAACGCAGCTGTGAGGAAAAGACAGAGATGTCACAAGAAGACCATCAGTTCATGGGTTTGATGACAAGGTCTACACAGTTCATTGATGGCCACTATCACATTGGTTTGCCACTGAGAAGACAGACCGCGAAGATGCCGAACAATCGCTGCATAGCAGAGCAACGCGCCATCAATCTAAAGAGAAAGCTGAACAAGAACCCCGACTTTCACAAAGACTACAAAGACTTCATGAGAAACATCATAGCGAAAGGCTATGCTGTAAAAGTGCCCGAAGAACAGTTGAACAGAGACGATGGAAGGGTCTGGTACATTCCTCATCACGGGGTGTATCACCCAAAGAAGAAAAAGATCCGTGTAGTGTTTGACTGCGCCGCCTCATTCAGAGGAACTTCATTGAATGACCAGCTGCTTCAAGGTCCTGATCTTACTAATACCCTCATTGGCGTCTTGACTAGGTTTAGACAAGAGCTCGTTGCCATGATGGCAGACATAGAATCAATGTTCTACCAAGTCAGAATCCCTGACGAAGATGCTGATCTTCTGCGCTTCCTTTGGTGGCCAGATGGCGACGTTAGTGAAGCGATGGTGGAATGTAGAATGGCCGTACACCTGTTTGGAGCCACATCATCTCCCAGCTGTGCAAGCTACGCTCTCAGGAAAAACTGCAGAAGATGGCAAGGGCAAAGCACCATCCGAGGCTGTGGAGACAATCTTCAGAAACTTTTATGTCGATGACTGTCTGAAGTCCGTGTCAACAGAAGACGATGCCATCGCACTGTCAAGAGACCTTAGAACTCTGTGTTCAAATGGGGGATTCCATCTGACTAAGTGGATAAGCAACAGCAGAGCAGTTCTAGCTTCTATCCCAGAAAAGGAAAGATAAACTGAAGTCAAAGATCTGGACCTGAGCCACGATGTCCTTCCTATCGAGAGAGCTCTTGGTGTACAATGGTGCATCGAGTCAGACACGTTCAACTTCAGGATAATGGTGAACGAAAGACCATCCACAAGACGAGGGATTCTCTCCGTGGTCAGTTCCATCTACGACCCTCTCGGATTCCTGGCACCACTCATTCTGCCGGTGAAGCTGATGCTACGAGAGCTGTGTAGAGACAAGAGAGGATGGGATGAAGATATCCCAGAAGGTCAAGCTCAGAGATGGCACAGATGGCTGACAGATTTGCAACAACTTTCTAGCTTCAACGTCAGTAGATGCATCAAGCCCGCGAGTTTTGGAGTTACAAAGATGGCTCAACTACATCATTTCTCGGACGCCAGTGAGGACGGCTATGGCACGGCTACCTACCTCTTGCTGACAAATCAACAGGGCCAGAAACATTGTGCCTTCCTCATGGGAAAATCCAGGGTGGCTCTGCTGAAGCAGGTCACCATCCCGAGATTGGAATTGATGGCAGCGGTTGTTGCAGTTAAAGTTGACCAGGTGATGCGTAAAGAGTTACAGCTCCCATTAGAAGAATCTGTCTTCTGGACGGATAGCACGACGGTGCTGAAGTATATAGAGAATGAGAAGATACGCTTCAAGACCTTCGTAGCAAACAGAATCTCATCCATTAGAGAAGCTACACAACCATCTCAATGGAGGTATGTAAACACCTCATTAAACCCAGCAGATCAAGCCTCACGGGGATTGAAGGCTGAAAACTTCATGAGGAGTGAAACTTGGATACAAGGCCCAAGTTATCTGCTGGAAACAGAGAGATCATGGCCAGAAAGACCAGATATGCCAAGTCAGATAACTGAAGACGACGTCGAAGTCAAGAGATATGGTGTGCTTTTCACTTGTTTGACCATCAGAGCAGTTCATATTGAGGTGGCACACATGCTTGACACTGATTCCTGTATTAACGCCTTGCGGCGCTTTGTCTGTAGAAGAGGACAGGTGTCCATTATGCGTTCTGATAATGGCACTAATTTCGTCGGAGCGGAGAGAGAACTACGGGAAGCTATTGAAGGTTGGAATCAGCTTAAAATACAGGAAGCCATGATGCAGACAGGAATTAAGTGGATCTTCAATCCTCCGGCTGCATCCCACCACGGAGGTGTCTGGGAAAGACAGATACGCACCGTAAGAAAACTACTCAGTTCTGTACTGAAGCAGCAAGCGCTGGACGACGAGGGACTCCAAACCGTTCTGTGCGAGGTCGAAGCCATCATTAATGACCGACCGATAACTAAGACATCAGATGATCCCAATGACCTCGAAGCCCTGACTCCGAACCACCTGTTGTTGTTGAAAACACAGCCAGCCATGCCCCCGGGAGTCTTCAAAAAGGAAGATCTGTATGCCCGTCGGAAGTGGAGGCAAGTTCAATATATGTCAGACCTCTTCTGGACCAGATGGACAAGAGAATACTTACCTCTGCTACAGGAGCGTCAAAAATGGTCCAAAATAAAGAGGAACTTCATCGTCGGAGACATTGTCTTAATTGTGGATGATTCAGCCCCTAGAAATTCTTGGTTGATGGGAAAAATATTTAAGACCATGCCAGACTCCAGAGGCGTCGTTCATCGCGTCTGTTTACAAACCAAGACCAGTACCCTGGAGAGACCGATCACAAAGCTCTGCCTGCTACAAGAAGCAGCATGAAAAGCTCCTGAATGAAAGAAAAAAGTGGACACTTGTATTGTAAATATGTTGAACTCATTAGTTTATGACTCATAATGTTTGAGTAATTGATATGCTTCATGTGCCTAGTCAATTAGGGGCCGGAATGTAAAAGCCATAAAAGCTTAAGAAAATACTTTAAAATAGTGGCTAAATGGCATAATACAGTTAATTTACCTGAACGACTTATTGTATTAAGAAACCCCCTATTTTCTTGCTCCAGTAGTATAGTCCGACACCCCCTTCATTCTTGCCACAATGGAACAGTCCCTAAGCCACACATGGGTGCAGCCATCTTACAGTTTTAAACTGCACGTGGTGAAAGAGGCAGAAGCTGTGAGGTTTGGAGCAGTACAGTTTTTCACCGTGTTCGTTTATACGTGTTTGCTTTGTAATTCTGTTTGTTAGGTGTTATAGTAAACCATTTAAAAGACAAAGCTACGTTTGGGAACGTTTTATTTCGACACGCGTCAACTCGATGTTAAAAGCCCCACAGCCCAGTGGCCTGCCTGTTTGGAAACTAAGAAGCGCCACTACAATGGTGTTGTACAATGATTGGAGTGTGTGATGGTGTTGAACAATGTTTGGAGTGGTGTGATGGTGTTGAACAATGTTTGGAGTGGTCTGATGGTGTTGAACAATGTTTGGAGTGGTGTGATGGTGTTGAACAATGTTTGGAGTGGTGTAATGGTGTTGAACAATGTTTGGAGTGGTGTGATGGTGTTGGACAATGTTTGGAGTGGAGTGATGGTGTTGTACAATGATTGGAGTGGTGTGATGGTGTTGAACAATGGAGCGGTGTGATGGTGTTGAACATTGTTTGGAGTGGTCTGTTGGTGTTGAACAATGTTTGGAGTGGTGTGATGGTGTTGAAAAATGTTTGGAGTGGTGTGATTGTGTTGAACAATTTTTGGAATTGTGTGATGGTGTTGGACAATTATTGGTGTGGAGTAATGGTGCTGAACAATGCTTGGAGTGTTGTGATGGTGTTGATCAATGTTTGGAGTGGTGTGATGGTGTTGGACAATGTTTGGAGTGGTGTGATGGTGTTGAGCAATGTTTGGAGTGGTGTGATGGTGTTGAACAATGTTAGGAGTTGTGTTGCTGTTGAACAATGTTTACAATGGTGTGATGGTGTTGGACAATGTTTGGAGTGGTGTGATGGTGTGGAGCGATTTTCGGAGTGGTGTGATGGTGTTGAACAATGTTTGGAGTGGTGTGATGGTGTTGAACAATGTTTGGAGAGGTGTGATGGTGTTGAGCAATGTGTGGAGTGGTGTGATGGTGTTGGACAATGTTTGGAGTGGTGTGATGGTGTTGAACAATGTTTACAGTGGTGTGATGGTGTTGGACAATTTTTGGAGTGGTGTAATGGTGTTGAACAATGTTTGTAGTGGTGTGATGGGGATGAACAATTTTTGGAGAGGTGCGATGGTGTTGGACAATGATTGGAGCGGAGTGATGGTGTTGAACAATGTTTGGAGTGGTGAGATGGTGTTGTACAATGTTTGGAGTGGTGTGATCGTGTTGAACAATGTTTGGAGTGGTGTGATGGTCTTCATAAATGTTTGGAGTGGTGTGATGGTGCTGGACAATGATTGGAGTGCTGTGATGGTGTTGGACAATCTTCGGAGTGGTGTGATGGTGATGAACAATGTTTCGAGTGGTGCGATGGTGTTGAGCAATGTTTGGAGTGGTGTGATGGTGTTGAACAATGTTTGGAGCGGTGTGATGGTGTTGAACAATGTTTGGAGAGGTGTGATGGTGTTGGACAATGATTGGAGTGGTGTGATCGTGTTGGACAATGATTGGAGTGGTGTGATGGTGTTGGACAATGATTGGAGTGGTAAGATAGTGATGGACAATGTTTGGTGTGGTTTGATAGTGTTGAACAATGTCTGGAGTGGTGTAATGTTGTTGAACAATGTTTGGAGTGGTGTGATGGCGTTGGACAATGTTTGGAGTGGTGTGATGGTGTTGAGCAATGTTTGGAGTGGTGTGATGTTGTTGGAAAATGTTCGGAGTGGTGTGATGGTGATAAGCAATGTTTGGAGTGAAGTGATGGTGTTGGACAATATTTGGAGTGGAGTGATGGTGTTGTACAATGATTGGAGTGGTATGATAGTGATGGACAATGCTTGGTGTGGTGTGATAGTGTTGAACAATGTTTGGAGTGGTGTAATGGTGTTGAACAATGTTTGGAGTGGTGTGATGGTTTTGCAGAATATTTGGAGTGCTGTGATGGTGTTGGACAATGTTTGGAGTGGTGTGATGGTGAGCAATGTTTGGAGTGGTGTGATGGTGTTGGACAATATTTGGAGTGGTGTGATGGTGTTGACCAATGTTTGGAGTGGTGTGATGGTGTTGAACAATGTTTACAGTGGTGTGATGATGTTGGACAATGATTGGAGTGGTGTGATGCTTTTGAGCAATGTTTGGAGTGGTGTGATCGTATTGAACAATGTTTGGAGTGGTGTGATGGTGTTGAACAATGTTTGGAGTGGAGTGATGGTGTTGTACAATGTTTGGAGTGGTGTGATGGTGTTGAGCAATGTTTGGAGTGGTCTGATGGTGTTGAACAATGTTTGGAGTGATGTAATGGTGTTGAACAATGTTTGGAGTGGTGTGATGGTGTTGGACAATGTTTGGAGTGGAGTGATGGTGTTGTACAATGATTGGAGTGCTGTGATGGTGTTGAACAATGTTTGGAGCGGTGTGATGGTGTTGAACAATGTTTGGAGTGGTGTGATGGTGTTGAACAATGTTTGGCGTGGTGTGATTGTGTTGAACAATTTTTGGAATTGTGTGATGGTGTTGGGCAATTATTGGTGTGGAGTGATGGTGTTGAACAATGCTTGGAGTGTTGTGATGGTGTTGATCAATGTTTGGAGTGGTGTGATGGTGTTGGACAATGTCTGGAGTGGTGTGATGGTGTTGAGCAATGTTTGGAGTGGTGTGATGGTGTTGAACAATGTTAGGAGTTGTGTTGCTGTTGAACAATGTTGACAGCGGTGTGATGGTGTTGGACAATGTTTGGAGTGGAGTGATGGTGTTGGACAATGTTTGGAGTGGTGTGATGGTGTTCATAAATGGTTGGAGTGGTGTGATGGTGCTGGACAATGATTGGAGTGCTGTGATGGTGTTGGACAATCTTCGGAGTGGTGTGATGGTGATGAACAATGTTTCGAGCGGTGCGATGGTGTTGAACAATGTTTGGAGTGGTGTGATGGTGTTCCACAATGTTTGGAGTGGTGTGATGGTGAAGAACAATGTTTGGAGTGGTGTGATGGTGTTGACTAATTTTTGAAGTGGTGTGATGGTGCTGAACAATGTTCGGAGTGGATTGATGGTGTTGGACAATGATTGGTGTGGAGTGATGGTGTTGAACAATGTTTGGAGTGGTGTGATTGTGTTGAACAATTTTTGGAATTGTGTGATGGTGTTGGACAATTATTGGTGTGGAGTGATGGTGTTGATCAATGTTTGGAGTGGTGTGATGGTGTTGGACAATGTTTGGAGTGGTGTGATGGTGCTGAACAATGTTTGGAGTGGTGTGATGGTGTTGAACAATGATTGGAGTGCTGTGATGGTGTTGATCAATGTTTGGAGTGGTGTGATGGTGTTGGACAATGTTTGGAGTGGTGTGATGGTGTTGCATAATGTTTGGAGTGGTGTGATGGTGCTGAACAATGTTTGGAGTGGTGTGATGGCGTTGAACAATGATTGGAGTGCTGTGATGGTGTTGAACAATGTTTGGAGTGGTGTGATGGTGTTGCATAATGTTTGGAGTGGTGTGATGGTGTTGAGCAATTTTTGGAGTGGTGTGATGGTGTTGGACAATGATTGGAGTGGTGTGATGCTGTTGAACAATGTTTGGAGTGTTGTGATGGTGTTGAACAATGTTTGGACTGGTGTGCTGCTTTTGGACAATGTTCGGAGTGGTGTGATGGTGTTGAACAATGTTTACAGTGGTGTGATGGTGTTGGACAATGTTTGGAGTGGAGTGATGATGTTGGACAATGATTGAAGTGGTGTGATGCTTTTGAGCAATGTTTGGAGTGGTGTGATCGTATTGAACAATGTTTGGAGTGGTGTGATGGTGTTGAGCAATGTCCGGAGTGGTGTGATGGTGTTGAACAACATTTGGGGTGCTGTGATGGTGTTGAGCAATGTTCGGTGTAGTGTGATAGTGCTGAACAATGTTTGTAGTGGTGTGATGGGGATGAACAATGTTTGGAGTGGTGTGATGGTGCTTAACAATGTTTGGGGTGGTGTGATGTTGTTGGACAATGACTGGAGTGGTGTGATGGTGTTGGACAATGAATGGAGTAGTGTGATGGTGGTGAACAATGTTTGGAGTGGTGTGATGGTGTTGAACAATGTTTGGAGTGGTGTGATGGTGTTGGACAATGTTTGGAGAGGTGTGATGGTGTTGGACAATGACTGGAGTGGTGTGATGGTGTTGGACAATGATTGGAGTAGTGTGATGGTGGTGAACAATGTTTGGAGTGGTGTGATGGTGTTGAACAATGTTTGGAGTGGAGTGATGGTGTTGTCCAATGATTGGAGTGCTGTGATGGTGTTGAACAATGTTTGGAGTGGTCTGATAGTGGTGAACAATGTTTGGAGTGGTGTGATGGTGTTGAACAATTTTTGGAGTTGTGTGATGGTGTTGGACAATTATTGGTGTGGAGTGATGGCATTGAACAATGCTTGGAGTGTTGTGATGGTGTTGATCAATGTTTGGAGTGGTGTGATGATGTTGAACAATGTTTGGAGTGGTGTGATGGTGTTGGACAATGTTTGGAGTGCAGTGATGGTGTTGTACAATGATTGGAGTGGTGTGATGGTGTTGAACAATGTTTGGAGTGGTCTGATGGTTTTGGAGAATATTTGGAGTGCTGTGATGGTGTTGGACAATGTTTGAAGTGGTGTGATGGTGAGCAATGTTTGGAGTGGTGTGATGGTGTTGGACAATATTTGGAGTGGTGTGATGGTGTTGACCAATGTTTACAGTGGTGTGATGGTGTTGGACAATGTTTGGAGTGGAGTGATGATGTTGGACAATGATTGGAGTGGTGTGATGCTTTTGAGCAATGTTTGGAGTGGTGTGATCGTACTGAACAATGTTTGGAGTGGTGTGATGGTGTTGAACAATGTTTGGAGTGGAGTGATGGTGTTGTACAATGATTGGAGTGCTGTGATGGTGTTGAACAATGTTTGGAGTGGTCTGATGGTGTTGAACAATGTTTGGAGTGGTGTGATGGTGTTGAACAATGTTTGGAGTGGTGTAATGGTGTTGAACAATGTTTGGAGTGGTGTGATGGTGTTGGACAATGTTTGGAGTGGAGTGATGGTGTTGTACAATGATTGGAGTGGTGTGATGGTGTTGAACAATGTTTGGAGCGGTGTGATGGTGTTGAACAATGCTTGGAGTGTTGTGATGGTGTTGATCAATGTTTGGAGTGGTGTGATGGTGTTGGACAATGTTTGGAGTGGTGTGATGGTGTTGAGCAATGTTTGGAGTGGTGTGATGGTGTTGAACAATGTTAGGAGTTGTGTTGCTGTTGAACAATGTTGACAGTGGTGTGATGGTGTTGGACAATGATTGGAGTGGTGTGATGCTGTTGAACAATGTTTGGAGTGCTGTGATGGTGTTGAACAATGTTTGGAGTGGTGTGATGGTGCTAAACAATGTTTGGAGTGGTGTGATGGTATTGGACAATGTTTGGAGTGGTGTGATGGTGTTGAACAATGTTTACAGTGGTGTGATGGTGATGAACAATGTTTCGAGTGGTGCGATGGTGTTGAACAATGTTTGGAGTGGTGTGATGGTGTTCCACAATGTTTGGAGTGGTGTGATGGTGTTGAACAATGTTTGGAGTGGTGTGATGGTGTTGAACAATGTTTGGAGTGGTGTGATGGTGTTGGACTATGTTCGGAGTGGTGTGATGGTGAAGAACAATGTTTGGGGTGGTGTGATGGTGTTGACTAATTTTTGAAGTGGTGTGATGGTGCTGAACAATGTTCGGAGTGGATTGATGGTGTTGGACAATGATTGGTGTGGAGTGATGGTGTTGAACAATGTTTGGAGTGGTGTGATTGTGTTGGAAAATTTTTGGAATTGTGTGATGGTGTTGGACAATTATTGGTGTGGAGTGATGGTGTTGGACAATGTTTGGAGTGGTGTGATGGTGCTGAGCAATGTTTGGAGTGGTGTGATGGTGTTGAACAATGATTGGAGTGCTGTGATGGTGTTGATCAATGTTTGGAGTGGTGTGATGGTGTTCATAAATGTATGGAGTGGTGTGATGGTGTTGGACAATGATTGGAGTGGAGTGATGGTGTTGAACAATGTTTGGAGTGGTCTGATGGTTTTGCAGAATATTTGGAGTGCTGTGATGGTGTTGGACAATGTTTGGAGTGGTGTGATGGTGTGGACGAATGTTTGGAGTGCTGTGATGGTGTTGGACAATGATTGGAGTGGTGTGATGCTTTTGAGCAATGTTTGGAGTGGTGTGATAGTATTGAACAATGTTTGGAGTGGTGTGATGGTGTTGAGCAATGTCCGGAGTGGTGTGATGGTGTTGAACAACATTTGGAGTGCTGTGATGGTGTTGAGCAATGTTCGGTGTAGTGTGATGGTGTTGAACAATGTTTACAGTGGTGTGATGGTGTTGGACAATGATTGGAGTGGTGTGATGCTGTTGAACAATGTTTGGAGTGCTGTGATGGTGTGGAGCGATTTTCGGAGTGGTGTGATGGTGTTGAACAATGTTTGGAGTGGTGTGATGGTGAACAATGTTTGGAGTGGTGTGATGGTTCTAAACAATGTTTGGAGTGGTGTGATGGTATTGGACAATGTTTGGAGAGGTGTGATGGTGTTGAGCAATGTTTGGAGAGGTGTGATGGTGTTGGACAATGTTTGGAGTGGTGTGATGGTGTTGAACAACGTTTACAGTGGTGTGATGGTGATGAACAATGTTTCGAGTGGTGCGATGGTGTTGAACAATGTTTGGAGTGGTGTGATGGTGTTCCACAATGTTTGGAGTGGTGTGATGGTGTTGAACAATGTTTGGAGTGGTGTGATGGTGTTGAACAATGTTTGGAGTGGTGTGATGGTGTTGGACTATGTTCGGAGTGGTGTGATGGTGAAGAACAATGTTTGGGGTGGTGTGATGGTGTTGACTAATTTTTGAAGTGGTGTGATGGTGCTGAACAATGTTCGGAGTGGATTGATGGTGTTGGACAATGATTGGTGTGGAGTGATGGTGTTGAACAATGTTTGGAGTGGTGTGATTGTGTTGAAAAAATTTTGGAATTGTGTGATGGTGTTGGACAATTATTGGTGTGGAGTGATGGTGTTGATCAATGTTTGGAGTGGTGTGATGGTGTTGGACAATGTTTGGAGTGGTGTGATGGTGCTGAACAATGTTTGGAGTGGTGTGATGGTGTTGAACAATGATTGGAGTGGTGTGATGGTGTTGCATAATGTTTGGAGTGGTGTGATGATGCTGAACAATGTTTGGAGTGGTGTGATGGCGTTGAACAATGATTGGAGTGCTGTGATGGTGTTGGACAATGTTTGGAGTGGTGTGATGGTGTTGAGCAATTTTTGGAGTGGTGTGATGGTGTTGGACAATGATTGGAGTGGTGTGATGCTGTTGAACAATGTTTGGAGTGTTGTGATGGTGTTGAACAATGTTTGGACTGGTGTGCTGCTTTTGGACAATGTTCGGAGTGGTATGATGGTGATGAAAAATGTTTGGAGTGATGTGATGGTGTTGGACAATGTTTGGAGTGGAGTGATGATGTTGGACAATGATTGAAGTGGTGTGATGCTTTTGAGCAATGTTTGGAGTGGTGTGATCGTATTGAACAACATTTGGGGTGCTGTGATGGTGTTGAGCAATGTTCGGTGTAGTGTGACAGTGCTGAACAATGTTTGTAGTGGTGTGATGGGGATGAACAATGTTTGGAGTGGTGTGATGGTGCTTAACAATGTTTGGGGTGGTGTGATGTTGTTGGACAATGACTGGAGTGGTGTGATGGTGTTGGACAATGATTGGAGTGGTGTGATGGTGTTGAACAATGTTTGGAGTGGTGTGATGGTGTTCAACAATGTTTGCAGTGGTGTGATGGTGTTGATCAATGTTTGGAGTAGTGTGATGGTGTTGAGCAATGTTTGGAGTGGTGTGATGGAGTTGAACAATGTTTGGAGTGGTGTGATGATGTTGAACAATGTTTGGAGTGGTGTGATGGTGTTGGACAATGTTTGGAGTGGTGTGATGGTGTTGGACAATGTTAGGAGTTGTGTTGCTGTTGAACAATGTTTACAGTGGAGTGATGGTGTTGGACAATGATTGGAGTGGTGTGATGCTGTTGAACAATGTTTGGAGTGCTGTGATGGTGTGGAGCGATTTTCGGAGTGGTGTGATGGTGTTGAACAATGTTTGGAGTGGTGTGATGGTGTTGAACAATGTTTGGAGTGGTGTGATGGTGTTGGACAATGTTTGGAGAGGTGTGATGGTGTTGAGCAATGTTTGGAGTGGTGGGATGGTGTTGAACAATTTTTGGAGTGGTGTGCTGTTGTTGAGCAATGTTTAGAGTGGTGTGATGCTGTTGAACAATGTTTGGAGTGGTGTGATGGTGTTGGACAATGTTTGGAGAGGTGTGATGGTGTTGGAAAATGATTGGAGCAGTGTGATGGTGATGGACAATGTTTGGTGTGGTGTGATAGTGTTGAACAATGTTTGGAGTGGAGTGATGGTGTTGAACAATATTTGGAGTGGATTGATGGTGTTGTACAATGATTGGAGTGGTATGATAGTGATGGACAATGTTTGGAGTGGTGTGATGGTGTTGAACAATGTTTGGAGTGGTGTGATGTTGGACAATGACTGGAGTGGTGTGATCGTGTTGGACAAAGATTGGAGTGGTGTGATGGTGTTGGACAATGATTGGAGTGGTAAGGTAGTGATGGACAATGTTTTGTGTGGTGTGATAGTGTTGAACAATGTTTGGAGTGGTGTAATGTTCTTGAACAATGTTTGGAGTGGTGTGATGGCATTGGACAATGTTTGGAGTGGAGTCATGGTGTTGTACAATTTTGGGAGTGGTCTGATGGTGCTGAACAATGTTTGGTGTGGAGTGATGGTGTTGAACAATGTTTGGAGTGGTCTGATGGTGCTGAACAATGTTTGGAGTGCTGTGATGGTGTTGGACAATGTTTGGAGTGGTGTGATGGTGTTCATAAATGTATGGAGTGGTGTGATGGTGTTGGACAATGATTGGAGTGGAGTGATGGTGTTGAACAATGTTTGGAGTGGTCTGATGGTTTTGCAGAATATTTGGAGTGCTGTGATGGTGTTGGACAATGTTTGGAGTGGTGTGATGGTGTTGACGAATGTTTGGAGTGCTGTGATAGTATTGAACAATGTTTGGAGTGGTGTGATGGTGTTGGACTATGTTCGGAGTGGTGTGATGGTGAAGAACAATGTTTGGGGTGGTGTGATGGTGTTGACTAATTTTTGAAGTGGTGTGATGGTGCTGAACAATGTTCGGAGTGGATTGATGGTGTTGGACAATGATTGGTGTGGAGTGATGGTGTTGAACAATGTTTGGAGTGGTGTGATTGTGTTGGAAAATTTTTGGAATTGTGTGATGGTGTTGGACAATTATTGGTGTGGAGTGATGGTGTTGGACAATGTTTGGAGTGGTGTGATGGTGCTGAGCAATGTTTGGAGTGGTGTGATGGTGTTGAACAATGATTGGAGTGCTGTGATGGTGTTGATCAATGTTTGGAGTGGTGTGATGGTGTTCATAAATGTATGGAGTGGTGTGATGGTGTTGGACAATGATTGGAGTGGAGTGATGGTGTTGAACAATGTTTGGAGTGGTCTGATGGTTTTGCAGAATATTTGGAGTGCTGTGATGGTGTTGGACAATGTTTGGAGTGGTGTGATGGTGTGGACGAATGTTTGGAGTGCTGTGATGGTGTTGGACAATGATTGGAGTGGTGTGATGCTTTTGAGCAATGTTTGGAGTGGTGTGATAGTATTGAACAATGTTTGGAGTGGTGTGATGGTGTTGAGCAATGTCCGGAGTGGTGTGATGGTGTTGAACAACATTTGGAGTGCTGTGATGGTGTTGAGCAATGTTCGGTGTAGTGTGATGGTGTTGAACAATGTTTACAGTGGTGTGATGGTGTTGGACAATGATTGGAGTGGTGTGATGCTGTTGAACAATGTTTGGAGTGCTGTGATGGTGTGGAGCGATTTTCGGAGTGGTGTGATGGTGTTGAACAATGTTTGGAGTGGTGTGATGGTGAACAATGTTTGGAGTGGTGTGATGGTTCTAAACAATGTTTGGAGTGGTGTGATGGTATTGGACAATGTTTGGAGAGGTGTGATGGTGTTGAGCAATGTTTGGAGAGGTGTGATGGTGTTGGACAATGTTTGGAGTGGTGTGATGGTGTTGAACAACGTTTACAGTGGTGTGATGGTGATGAACAATGTTTCGAGTGGTGCGATGGTGTTGAACAATGTTTGGAGTGGTGTGATGGTGTTCCACAATGTTTGGAGTGGTGTGATGGTGTTGAACAATGTTTGGAGTGGTGTGATGGTGTTGAACAATGTTTGGAGTGGTGTGATGGTGTTGGACTATGTTCGGAGTGGTGTGATGGTGAAGAACAATGTTTGGGGTGGTGTGATGGTGTTGACTAATTTTTGAAGTGGTGTGATGGTGCTGAACAATGTTCGGAGTGGATTGATGGTGTTGGACAATGATTGGTGTGGAGTGATGGTGTTGAACAATGTTTGGAGTGGTGTGATTGTGTTGAAAAAATTTTGGAATTGTGTGATGGTGTTGGACAATTATTGGTGTGGAGTGATGGTGTTGATCAATGTTTGGAGTGGTGTGATGGTGTTGGACAATGTTTGGAGTGGTGTGATGGTGCTGAACAATGTTTGGAGTGGTGTGATGGTGTTGAACAATGATTGGAGTGGTGTGATGGTGTTGCATAATGTTTGGAGTGGTGTGATGATGCTGAACAATGTTTGGAGTGGTGTGATGGCGTTGAACAATGATTGGAGTGCTGTGATGGTGTTGGACAATGTTTGGAGTGGTGTGATGGTGTTGAGCAATTTTTGGAGTGGTGTGATGGTGTTGGACAATGATTGGAGTGGTGTGATGCTGTTGAACAATGTTTGGAGTGTTGTGATGGTGTTGAACAATGTTTGGACTGGTGTGCTGCTTTTGGACAATGTTCGGAGTGGTATGATGGTGATGAAAAATGTTTGGAGTGATGTGATGGTGTTGGACAATGTTTGGAGTGGAGTGATGATGTTGGACAATGATTGAAGTGGTGTGATGCTTTTGAGCAATGTTTGGAGTGGTGTGATCGTATTGAACAACATTTGGGGTGCTGTGATGGTGTTGAGCAATGTTCGGTGTAGTGTGACAGTGCTGAACAATGTTTGTAGTGGTGTGATGGGGATGAACAATGTTTGGAGTGGTGTGATGGTGCTTAACAATGTTTGGGGTGGTGTGATGTTGTTGGACAATGACTGGAGTGGTGTGATGGTGTTGGACAATGATTGGAGTGGTGTGATGGTGTTGAACAATGTTTGGAGTGGTGTGATGGTGTTCAACAATGTTTGCAGTGGTGTGATGGTGTTGATCAATGTTTGGAGTAGTGTGATGGTGTTGAGCAATGTTTGGAGTGGTGTGATGGAGTTGAACAATGTTTGGAGTGGTGTGATGATGTTGAACAATGTTTGGAGTGGTGTGATGGTGTTGGACAATGTTTGGAGTGGTGTGATGGTGTTGGACAATGTTAGGAGTTGTGTTGCTGTTGAACAATGTTTACAGTGGAGTGATGGTGTTGGACAATGATTGGAGTGGTGTGATGCTGTTGAACAATGTTTGGAGTGCTGTGATGGTGTGGAGCGATTTTCGGAGTGGTGTGATGGTGTTGAACAATGTTTGGAGTGGTGTGATGGTGTTGAACAATGTTTGGAGTGGTGTGATGGTGTTGGACAATGTTTGGAGAGGTGTGATGGTGTTGAGCAATGTTTGGAGTGGTGGGATGGTGTTGAACAATTTTTGGAGTGGTGTGCTGTTGTTGAGCAATGTTTAGAGTGGTGTGATGCTGTTGAACAATGTTTGGAGTGGTGTGATGGTGTTGGACAATGTTTGGAGAGGTGTGATGGTGTTGGAAAATGATTGGAGCAGTGTGATGGTGATGGACAATGTTTGGTGTGGTGTGATAGTGTTGAACAATGTTTGGAGTGGAGTGATGGTGTTGAACAATATTTGGAGTGGATTGATGGTGTTGTACAATGATTGGAGTGGTATGATAGTGATGGACAATGTTTGGAGTGGTGTGATGGTGTTGAACAATGTTTGGAGTGGTGTGATGTTGGACAATGACTGGAGTGGTGTGATCGTGTTGGACAAAGATTGGAGTGGTGTGATGGTGTTGGACAATGATTGGAGTGGTAAGGTAGTGATGGACAATGTTTTGTGTGGTGTGATAGTGTTGAACAATGTTTGGAGTGGTGTAATGTTCTTGAACAATGTTTGGAGTGGTGTGATGGCATTGGACAATGTTTGGAGTGGAGTCATGGTGTTGTACAATTTTGGGAGTGGTCTGATGGTGCTGAACAATGTTTGGTGTGGAGTGATGGTGTTGAACAATGTTTGGAGTGGTCTGATGGTGCTGAACAATGTTTGGAGTGCTGTGATGGTGTTGGACAATGTTTGGAGTGGTGTGATGGTGTTCATAAATGTATGGAGTGGTGTGATGGTGTTGGACAATGATTGGAGTGGAGTGATGGTGTTGAACAATGTTTGGAGTGGTCTGATGGTTTTGCAGAATATTTGGAGTGCTGTGATGGTGTTGGACAATGTTTGGAGTGGTGTGATGGTGTTGACGAATGTTTGGAGTGCTGTGATAGTATTGAACAATGTTTGGAGTGGTGTGATGGTGTTGAGCAATGTCCGGAGTGGTGTGATGGTGTTGAACAACATTTGGAGTGCTGTGATGGTGTTGAGCAATGTTCGGTGTAGTGTGATGGTGTTGAACAATGTTTACAGTGGTGTGATGGTGTTGGACAATGATTGGAGTGGTGTGATGCTGTTGAACAATGTTTGGAGTGCTGCGATGGTGTGGAGCGATTTTCGGAGTGGTGTGATGGTGTTGAACAATGTTTGGAGTGGTGTGATGGTGTTGAACAATGTTTGGAGTGGTGTGATGTTGTTGAGCAATGTTTGGAGTGGTGTGATGGTGTTGGAAAATGATTGGAGCAGTGTGATGGTGATGGACAATATTTGGTGTGGTGTGATAGTGTTGAACAATGTTTGGAGTTGCGTGATGGTGTTGATCAATGTTTGGAGTGGTGTGATGGTGTTGAACCATGTTTGGAGTGGTGTGATGGTGTTGGACAATATTTGGAGTGGATTGATGGTGTTGAACAATGATTGGAGTGGTGTGATGGTGTTGAACAATGTTTGGAGTAGTGTGATGGTGTTGAATATTGTTTGGAGTGGTGTGATGTTGAACAATGTTTGGAGTGGTGTGATGGTGTTGAACAATGTTTGGAGTGGTGTGATGGTGTTGGACAATGTTTGGAGCGGTGTGATGCTGTTGCACAATGTTTGTAGTGGTGTGATGGTGTTGAGCAATGTTTGCAGTGGTGTGATGCTGTTGCACAATGTTTGTAGTGGTGTGATGGTGTTGAACAATGTTTGGAGTGGTGTGATGGTGTTGAACAATGTTTGCAGTGGTGTGATGGTGTTGGACAATTTTTGGAGTGGTGTGATGGTGTTGAGCAATGTTTGGAGTGGTGTGATGGTGTTGAGCAATGTTTGGAGTAGTGTGATGGTGTTGAACAATGTTTGCAGTGGTCTGATGGTGTTGAGCAATGTTTGGAGTGGTGTGATGGTGTTGAACAATGTTTGGAGTGGTGTGATGGTGCTGAACAATGTTTGGAGTGGTGTGATGGGGATGAACAATGTTTGGAGTCGTGTGATAGTGTTGAACAATGTTTGCAGTGGTGTGATGGTGTTGAACAATTTTTGGAGAGGTGTGATGGTGTTGGACAATGATTGGAGCGGAGTGATGGTGTTGAACAATGTTTGGAGTGGTGTGATGGTGTTGAACAATGTTTGGAGTGGTGTGATGGAGTTGAACAATGTTTGGACAAGTGTGATGCTTTTGGAGAATGTTCGGAGTGGTGTGATGGTGTTGGACAATGTTTGGAGTGGTGTGATGGTGTTGAGCAATGTTTGGAGTGGTGTGATGGTGTTGAACAATGTTTGCAGAGGTGTGATTGTGTTGGACAAGGTTTGGAGTGGTGTGATGGTGTTGAGCAATGTTTGGAGTTGTGTGATGCTGTTGGACAATGATTGGAGAGGAGTGATGGTGTTGAACAATGTTTGCAGTGGTGTGATGGTGTTGATCAATGTTTGGAGTGGAGTGATGGTGCTGGACAACGATTGGAGTGGTGTGATGCTGTTGAACAATATTTGGAGTGCTGTGATGGTCTGGAGCGATGTTCGGAGTGGTGTGATGGTGTTGAACAATGCTTGTAGTGATGTGATGGTGTTGAACAATTTCTGGAGTGGTGTGATGTTCAACAATGTTTGGACAGGTGTGTTGCTTTTGGACAATGTTCGGACTGGTGTGATTGTGATGAACAATGTTTGGAGTGGTGTGATCGTGTTCATAAATGTTTGGAGTGGTGTGATGGTGTTGGACAATGTTTGGAGTGGTGTGATGGTGTTGGACAATGTTCGGAGTGGTGTGATGGTGATGAACAATGTTTGGAGTGGTGTGATGGTGTTGAACAATGTTTGAAGTGGTGTGATGGTGCTGAACAATCTTTGGAGTGGCGTGATGGTGTTGAACAATGTTTGGAGTGGAGTGATGGTGTTGAACCATGTTTGGAGTGGTGTGATGGTGATGAACAATGTTTGGAGTGGTGTGATGGTGTTGAACAATGTTTGGAGTGATGTGATGGGGTAGTACAATGTTTGGAGTGGAGTGATGGTGTTGAACCATGTTTGCAGTGGAGTGATGGTGTTGAACAATGTTTGGAGTGGAATGATGGTGTTGAACAATGTTTGGAGTGGTGTGATGGTGTTGAACAATGTATGGAGTGGTATGATGTTGTTGGACAATGATTGGAGTGGTGTGATGGTGTTGGACAATGATTGGAGTGGTGATCGTGTTGGACAATGATTGGAGTGGTGTGATGGTGTGGAACAATGATTGGAGTGGAGTGATGGTGTTGAACAATGTTTGGAGTGGTCTGATGGTGTTGCAGAATATTTGGATTGCTGTGATGGTGTTGGACAATGTTTGGAGTGGTGTAATGGTGTTGAGCAATGTTTGGAGTGGTTTGATGGTGTTGAACAATGTTTCGAGTGGTGTGATGGTGTAGAACAATGATTGGACTGATGTGATGGTGTTGAACAATGTTTGTAGTGGTGTAATGGTGTTGAACAATGATTGGAGTGGTGTGATGGTGTTGAACAATGTTTGCAGTGGTGTGATGGTGTTGTACAATGTTTGGAGTGGGGTGATGCTGTTGAACAATGTTTGGAGTGGAGTGAGGGTGTTGAACATTGATCGGAGTGGTGTGATGGTGTTGAACAATGCTTGGAGTGCTGTGGTGGTTTTGGACAATGTTTGGAGTGGTGTGATGGTGTTGAACAATGTTTGGAGTCGTGTGATGGTGCTGAGCAATGTTCAGAGTGGTGTGTTGGTGTTGGACAGTGTTTGGAGTGGTGTGATGGTGTTGGACAATATTCGGAGTGGTGTGATGGTGTTGGACAATGTTTGGAGTGCTGTGATGGTGTTGAACAATGTTTGGAGTGGTGTGATGGTGTTGGACAATGTTTGGAGTGCTGTGATGGTGTTGAACAATGTTTGGAGTGGTGTGATGGTGTTGAACAATGATTGGAGTGGTGTGATGGTGTTGGGCAATGTTTGGAGTGGTGTGATGGTGCTGAACAATGTTTGGAGTGGTGTGATGGTGTTGAACAATGGCCTAGAAATTCAGTATAGCCACTTTTGGGGCGGTAAAGTCGGGTGGCCGCTAAAGTTTGCGCCCTCCCGAAAGTGGAGTCCACTTCGCCGAAATTCAGTAGCTTTGGCCAAGAGTTCGCTCGAGCGCTAAAACTGGCGTTGCACAGCTATCTTTAGGCGCTAAGCCGGCGGTGCAGACTGATACCGCCGAGGCCGGGCGCAGCGCAGGTGCGGTCATGTTTTGATTGACAGCAGACACCCTGGCGCCGGCCAGCTCTTAAAGGGGGAAGGGTCGACTTGGTCTGCTGCCACGCCCTGGATACTGCAGCCCTCCAGCTAGGCCTAAACACTGCTGCTGGAGAGAAATAGTGCCAGGAAGGATGCAGAGGGCCCGTGAGCGAGCGCAGCGCTTCTCTGCCCATGATTTAAAGGTGCTGGTTAGGGCTTTGGAGAGGAGAAGCCATATCTTGTTCCCGGACAGTGGCAAGAAGCCTCCCAAGAGGGTGTACAGTAGAGCCTGGAGGGAAATCGCCCAGAGGGTCACAGCCAACAGTGATGTCCCCAGGACTGGTGTCCAATGCCGGAAAAAGTTTAACGACCTCACTCGGATTGTCAGGGTGAGTACCCTTTCCAGTGTCCTCCTCATCCTTGCATGTGCACCTCACATTATGGGCAAAGGGACCTCAAAGCCCTAATGGCCAGCCCTCATCCAGCAGCTATGGCACTGGCATGAACATCAATTGCACTTTCTGCACTTTACACACTGGCCAAGCTATTCGGCCATGGGAGGCAGTGCATACAGCAACAGGGCACCACACTGGCCAAGCTATTCGACCATGGGAGGCAGTGCACACAACAACAGGGCACCACACTGTACTTAGAGGCCGTCCTTTCTCTTGCAGGCCAAGCTGGCCCAGAATCTGAGCAGCCGGACTGTCACCGGGGGAGGCCGTGCCCAGTTCCAGCAGCTCAGTGACCTGGAGGAGCGCGTGGGTCAAGTCATGGGTGCCCGGGTGATTGGCCCCATTGCAATTGGAGATGCCGACCCTGTGCTGGGCCCCAATGGTAAGGACATGACCGTTTGGACCTCTCTCGTTCCCCTTGCGCTTCAGATCTACATCCTTTGCCACTGTCCGACCAATGCGCAGAATGCCACCACTCGTGCCTCCCTCACTGACGCCCTGTCCTCACTCTAAAGCTACTCTTGTGCCTTCCTGCTTTCAGCTGGTGAGGAGGAGGTCCCTGAAGCTGCGAGTGTCAGTCCCTCGGAAGAGGAGGACGAGGAGGAGCAAGAGGAAGGCGGCACATCGGGGGAACCCTCATCCGCGCCAGGGGATGGCAATGGAGGGGACACGTGTTCCCTGGAGGAGAGCCAGGGGCAAGTGTTGCAGGGGAGTGTAGCTCCTGTGCCCAGTGGCGTCCAGCCAAGCGGGAAGGGTCGGGCAGCTCGGCTGCCTTCTCCCCAGAGGGGGGAAGTGTTGCAGGGGAGTGTAGCTCCTGTGCCCAGTGGCGTCCAGCCATGCGGGAAGGGTCGGGCAGCTCGGCGGCCTTCTCCCCAGATGGAGAGTCTGGCCTCCAGTCCGGAGATGGTCCTCGCCCAGGAGGTGCGCCTCCTTGATCAAATGTCCGCAGACTCGGATCGTCGGCACACCGAGTTCATGGGGGTTGTGGCACGGTTGCCTGAGGCCATTGAGTCCCTGCCTCATAGTGTGTTCGATTTCGGGACCTTACAGGCCAGGGGTTTCGAACAACTCGCGGCAGCACAGGCCAGGGGTCTCGAACAATTCGGGGCATCACAGGACGCGAGTCGGGCACAATTCGGGGCATCACAGGACGCGAGTCGGGCCAAATTCGGGGCATCACAGGACGCGAGTCGGGCCGAATTCGGGGCGTCACAGGATGCGAGTCGGGCCGAATTCAGGGTGGCACAGGACGCGAGTCGGGACGACTTCAGGGCAGCACAGGCAGCGAGTGGACAGTTGATCAGTGGTGCCGTGCAGTCACTGGCTGGTCTGATGCGGGCACAGACCAGGGCAGTACGGGCACTCACTTCTGCCACACTCGCTGTGTCACGGACGCATCGCCAGGGCACCCGCCGCGCTGCTGCAGCACAGCGGTCTGGCCTTCACCAGATTGCTGCGCTTGCTGCATTGCCAGCCCGGCCGAGTGCCAGTGTCTCTGGCGACCAGCGAGCGCCTGGCATCAGCCAGCTTGCCCCCATTGCTGCAGCCGCCACTGCCACTCCCCCAGCAAAGCTGCGACGAGCTGCTGGAGAGACTGATGCTGCCCAGCCACAGCTGCAGCAGTCAGCAGCCGGCCCCTCGAGGGCCAGAGCTCGTCTAGGCCGACCCCCAAGGGCATCTGCCGTCACACAATGTGCCCCTCAGGAGCCTTCCCCCAGCCTTGCAACACCCACAGGGCCCAGGTTGAGGCGGAGCAGCAGGTCGTCCAGGGGCCGGAAAAGGCTGGACAAGGACTCGCCCTCTCGGCACACAAAGTAGAGTGTGTTGGCAAATGTTTTTTTATATGGGGGGTGCTTGTGCTGTCTATGGGGGGGGTTCTTTTGGTAAGGTCGAGGATGAAGGCCATTTGGATGGACAAGTTTTGTTATTCCTCCCCAGGTTGTGGGAGTGAGATATGTTTTTGACTGTTTTTTGGTGGTGGTGTGTGTTTTTGGGTTTCATGTGGGAAGGGCCCTGAGTTTGTTCAATAAAGCTTTTTCTTTATTCAGCTTGTCCATGTGTGATGTTTCAAGTGGTTGTTGCGTTAACCGGCTGAGGGCTTGCGGAGCGGCTGCATTCATGTGCCTTCATTGCCACAAGCCATTCCCTGACAGGGGGCCTAGAAGTGTCGCTCAATAAGCCGCCGACGGATGGCCCTTGGACCTTGTGGCTCCCTCCTGGGCTGGTACACCTCCTCCTCCTCCTCCTCATGGTCCTCCTGCTCGTCCTCCTGAGGTGGTGGTCCAACGTGAGGTGGTAGTGCATGAGTCCTGCGGATAGCCAGGTTGTGCAGCATGCAGCAAACGACGACGAACTGGGAGACTCTATCCGGCGAATACTGCAGAGATCCACCAGAGCGATCCAGGCAGTGGAACCGTTGCTTGAGGACACCAATCATTTGCTCTATGATGTTCCTTGTGGCTTGATGGCTTTCGTTGTATGCCTCCTCAGCAGGGGTCCTGGGCGCGCGGAGCGGGGTCATGAGCCATGTACACAAAGGATAGCCTTTGTCCCCGATAAGCCATCCTCTTGGGGGAGGCTGTGCCTGGAACATGTCAGCCACAGTAGTCTGGCGCAGGATAAATGCATCGTGGCTGCTGCCTGGAAAGCGGGCATTGACAGCTAGGATGCGCTGCCTGTGGTCACACACCAGCTGTACATTGAGGGAATGGTAGTCCTTCCGGTTGCGGTAATCCTCGGCATTGTCGATAGGTGCCCGCAAAGCCACATGTGTGCAGTCAATGGCGCCCTGCACCATGGGGAAGCCCGCTGTTCTCGCAAATCCGACTGCACGCTGCTCCTGCCTCTCTAGGGTCATGGGGAAGGAGATGAATTGGTGTCTCCTTGTGAAAAGGGCATCGGTGACCTGCCGGATGCAGCGATGCATGGCGAACTGGGATATGTTCGCTATGTCCCCAGCAGCGGCTTGGAAGGTGCCGCTTGCATAAAAGTTCAGAGCCACCGTGACCTTCACTTCCACCGACAGAGACGTTCTGCTCATCAGCTGTGGACGCAGATATCTGTGAAGCAGCTGGCAGATCTCTGCAACCACCTCCCTTCTGAAGCGCAGCCTCTTAACACACTGCGCGGCAGTCATGGTGAGATAGGACACCTGCTGGCGGTATTCCCTGAGTGGGTAAGGCCTACGTTGCCGACGCCTGATGGCCCCTCTGCGTCTAGGCATGGCTGCCCCTCTCACACAGCGTCTGCGAGCCCTTCGCACATAATGCTGGAACTGAGGGTTGGAACCCCATGCAGCCCCCATAATATACTTGCAAACAGTGAAATCACAATGAGTCAAATTTCCAAGCTCTGGCCAGAAGCCAAAAATACCTCCTATGTTGGCCCAAATCAGTAAGGTCTCTTCCTTGGTCTCTGTCCAGAAATCCGTTGCACTAAAGTCATTGCAGCAAAATGGCTGGCCTTTATAGTTCAGTCTAAGTGCCCTTTAATTAGCACTCCCCGAGGCCCACAGGGCCTCTGCTGCATTCCACTTCACAGTTCTTAACAGCGCCACGCCCACATTGGGCGGGCGCCACTGAAGTTCCGGTTTGGGGCGCACAAACGGCGTTGCACGACGAAATGACGTCATAAGTTGCGTGCGCAGCTGAGCGTGCGCAAGCACTTTGCGCCGGCGCTAAATGTCTACTGAAGTTGGGCGTAGGCGCAGATCGTTCTGCGCCCGGCCGCTACGTGCCTAGTGCTCGAGATCTACTCTTATGGTGCTAACAGCTGGCGAACGCAACTGAATTTCTAGGCCAATGTTTGGAGTGGTGTGATAGTGTGGTACAATGTTGGGAGTGGTGTGATGGTGATGAACAATGTTTGGAGTGGTGTGATGGTGTTGAACAATGTTTGGAGTGGAGTGATGGTGTTGAACAATGTTTGGAGTGGAGTGATGGTGTTGAACAATGTTTGGAGTGGAGTGATGGTGTTGAACAATGTTTGGAGTGGTGTGATGGTGTTGAACAATGTTTGGAGTGGTATGATGGTGTTGGACAATGTTTGGAGCGGTGTGATGGTGTTGAACAATGTTTGGAGTGGTGTGATGGTGTTGGACAATGTTTGGAGTGGTGTGATGGTGATGAACAATGTTAGGAGCGGAGTGATGGTGTTGAACAATGTTTGGAGTGGTGTGATGGTGGTGAACAATGTTTCGAGTGGTGTGATGGTGTTGGACAATGTTTGGAGTGGTGTGATGGTATTGGACAATGTTTGGAGTGGTGTGATGGTGTTGGTCAATGATTGGAGTGGTGTGATGGTGTTGGTCAATGATTGGAGTGGTGTGATGGTGTTGGACAATGTTTGGAGTGGTGTGATGTTATTGGACAATGTTTGGAGTGGTGTGATGGTGTTGGTCAATGATTGGAGTGGTATGATGGTATTGGACAATGTTTGGAGTGGTGTGATGGTGTTGGTCAATGATTGGAGTGGTGTGATGGTGTTGGTCAATGTTTGGAGTGGTGTGATGGTGTTGAACAATGTTTGGAGTGGTGTGATAGTGTTGAACAATGTTTGGAGTGGTGTGATTGCGTTGAACAATGTTTGGAGTGGAGTGATGGTGTTGAACAATGATTGGAGTGGTGTGATGGTGTTGAACAATGTTTGGAGTGGTGCGATGGTGTTGAACAATGTTTGGAGTGGTGTGATTGTGTTGAACAATGTTTGGAGTGGTGTGATGGTGTTGAACAATAGTTGGAGTGGTGTGATGGTGTTGAACAATGTTTGGAGTCGTGTGATGGTGTTGAGCAATGATTGGAGTGGTGTGATGGTGTTGGACAATTATTTGGAGTGCCGTGATGGTGTTGAGCAATGTTTGGAGTGGTGTGATGGTGTTGAACAATGTTTGGAGTGGTGTGATGGTGTAGAACAATGATTGGACAGGTGTGATGCTGTTGAACAATGTTTGGAGTGGTGTGATGGTGTTGAACAATGTTTGGAGTGGTGTGATGGTGTTGAACATTGTTTTGAGTGGTGTGATGGTTTTCAACAATGATTGGGTGATGTGATGGTGTTGAACAATGTTTGGAGAGGTGTGATGGTGTTGAACAATATTTGGAGTGTTGTGATGCTGTTGAGCAATGTTTGGAGTGGAGTGATGATGAACAATGTTTGGAGTGGTGTGATGGTGTTGAACATTGATCGGAGTGGTGTGATGGTGTTGAACAATGTTTGGAGTGGAGTGAGGGTGTTGAACAATGTTTGGAGTGGTGTGATAGTGTTGAACAATGTTTGCAGCGGTGTGATGGTGTTGAACAATGTTTGGAGTGGAGTGATGTTGCTGAACAATGTTTGGAGTGCTGTGATGGTGTTGGACAATGTTTGGAGTGGTGTGATGTTGCTGAGCAGTGTTTGGAGTGGTGTAATGATGAACAATGTTTGGAGTGGTGTGATGGTCTTGAACAATGTTTGGAGTGGTGTGATGTTGCTGAGCAGTGTTTGGAGTGGTGTAATGATGAACAATGTTTGGAGTGGTGTGATGGTCTTGAACAATGTTTGGAGTGGTGTGATGGTGTGGAACAATGTTTGGAGTGGTGTGATGGTTTTGGACAATAATTGGAGTGGTGTGATGGTGTTGAACAATGTTTGGAGTGGTGTGATGGTGTTGGACAATGTTTGGAGTGGTGTGATGGTGTTGGACAATGTTTGGAGTGGTGTGATGGTATTGGACAATGTTTGGAGTGGTGTGATGGTGTTGGTCAATGATTGGAGGGGTATGATGGTATTGGACAATGTTTGGAGTGGTGTGATGGGGATGAACAATGTTTGGAGTGGTGTGATAGTGTTGAACAATGTTTGGAGTGGTGTGATGGTGTTGGTCAATGATTGGAGTGGTGTGATGGTGTGGAACAATGTTTGGAGTGGTGTGATGGTGTTGGACAATGTTTGGAGTGGTGTGATGGTGTTGGACAATGTTTGCAGTGGTGTGATGGTGTTGGTCAATGATTGGAATGGTGTGATGGTGTTGAGCAATGTTTGGAGTGGTGTGATTGTGTTGAACAATGTTTGGAGTCGTGTGATGGTGTTGAGCAATGATTGGAGTGGTGTGATGGTGTTGGACAATGTTTGGAGTGGTGTGATGGTGTTGAGCAATGTTTGGAGTGGTGTGATTGTGTTGAACAATGTTTGGAGTCGTGTGATGGTGTCGAGCAATGATTGGATTGAAGCGATGGTGTAGGACAATGTTTGGAGTGGTGTGCTGGTGTTGAACAATGTTTGCAGTGGTGTGATGGTGTTGAACAATGTTTGGAGTGGTGTGATGGTGTTGAGCAATGTTTGGAGTGGTGTGATGGTGTTGAACAATAGTTGGAGTGGTGTGATGGTGTTGAACAATGTTTGGAGTCGTGTGATGGTGTTGAGCAATGATTGGAGTGGTGTGGTGGTGTTGAACAATATTTGGAGTGTTGTGATGCTGTTGAGCAATGTTTGGAGTGGAGTGATGATGTTGAACAATGTTTGGAGTGGTGTGATGGTGTTGAGCAATGTTTGGAGTGGTGTGATGCTGTTGAGCAATGTTTAGGGTGGAGTCATTGTGTGGAACAATGATTGGAGTGGAGTTATGGTGTTGAACAATGTTTGGAGATGTGTGATGGTGTTGAACATTGATCGGAGTGGTGTGATGGTGTTGAACAATGTTTGGAGTGGTGTGATGTTGCTGAGCAATGTTCGGAGTGGTGTGATTGTGTTGAAAAATGTTTGTAGTGGTGTGATGGTGTTGAACAATGTTTGGAGTGGTGTGATGGTGTTGAACAATATTTGCAGTGGTGTGTTGGTGTTGGACAATGTTTGGAGTGGTGTGATGGTGTTGAACAATGTCTGTAGTGGTGTGATGGTGTTGAACAATGTTTGGAGTGGTGTGATGGTGTTGAACAATATTTGCAGTGGTGTGTTGGTGTTGGACAATGTTTGGAGTGGTGTGATGGTGTTGAACAATGTTTGGAGTGTTGTGATGGTGATGAACAATGTTTGGAGTGGTGTGATGGTGTTGGACAATGTTTGCAGTGGTGTGATGGTGTTGGTCAATGATTGGACTGGTGTGATGGTGTTTGTCAATGATTGGAGTGGTGTGATGGTATTGGACAATGTTTGGAGTGGTGTGATGGTGTTGAGCAATGTTTGGAGTGGTGTGATTGCGTTGAACAATGTTTGGAGTGGTGTGATGGTGTTGAACAATGACTGGAGTGGTGTGATGGTGTTGAGCAATGATTGGATTGAAGCGATGGTGTTGGACAATGTTTGGAGTGGTGTGATGGTGTTGAACAATAGTTGGAGTGGTGTGATGGTGTTGAACAATGTTTGGAGTGGTGTGATGGTGTGGAACAATGATTGGAGTGGAGTTATGGTGTTGAACAATGTTTGGAGTGGTGTGATGGTGTTGAACAATGCTTGGAGTGGTGTGATGGTGTGGAACAATGTTTGGAGTGGTGTGATGGTGTTGGACAATGTTTGGAGTGGTGTGATGGTGTGGAACAATGTTTGGAGTGGTGTGATGGTGTTGGTCAATGATTGGAGTGGTGTGATGGTGTTGGTCAATGATTGGAGTGGTGTGATGTGTTGGACAATGTTTGGAGTGGTGTGATGGGGATGAACAATGTTTGGAGTGGTGTGATGGTGTTGGTCAATGATTGGAGTGGTGTGATGGTGTGGAACAATGTTTGGAGTGGTGTGATGGTGTTGGTCAATGATTGGAGTGGTGTGATGGTGTTGGACAATGTTTGCAGTGCTGTGATGGTGTTGGTCAATGATTGGAGTGGTGTGATGGTGTTGGACGATGTTTGCAGTGCTGTGATGGTGTTGGTCAATGTTTGCAGTGGTGTGATGGTGTTGAACAATGTTTGGAGTCGTGTGATGGTGTTGAGCAATGACTGGAGTGGTGTGATCGTGTTGGACAATGTTTGGAGTGGTGTGATGGTGTTGAACAATGTTTGGAGTGGTGCGATGGTGTTGGACAATGTTTGGAGTGGTGTGATGGTGTTGAGCAATGTGTGGAGTGGTGTGATGGTGTTGAGCAATGTTTGCAGTGGTGTGATGGTGTTGGACAATGTTTGGATTGGTGTGATGGTGTTGAGCAATGTTTGGAGTGGTGTGATGGTGTTGAACAATTATTTGGAGTGCCGTGATGGTGTTGAGCAATGTTTGTAGTGGTGTGATGTTGTTGAACAATGATTGGAGTGGTGTGATGGTGTTCAACATTGTTTGGAGTGGTGTGATGGTGTTGAACAATGTTTGGAGTGGTGTGATGGGGATGAACAATGTTTGGAGTGGTGTGATAGTGTTGAACAATGTTTCGAGTGGTGTGATGGTGTTGGTCAATGATTGGAGTGGTGTGATGGTGTTGGACAATGTTTGGAGTGGTATGATGGTATTGGACAATGATTGGAGTGGTGTGATAGTGTTGAACATTGTTTGGAGTGGTGTGATGGTGTTGGACAATGATTGGAGTGGTGTGATGGTGTTGAACATTGTTTTGAGTGGTGTGATGGTGTTGGACAATGTTTGTAGTGGTGTGATGGTGTTGAACAATGTTTGGAGTGGTGTGATGGTGTTGAACAATATTTGTAGTGGTGTGTTGGTGTTGGACAATGTTTGGAGTGGTGTGATGGTGCTGAACATTGTTTGGAGTGGTCTGATGATGTTGAGCAGTGTTTGGAGTGGTGTAATGATGAACAATGTTTGGAGTGGTGTGATGGTCTTGAACAATGTTTGGAGTGGTGTGATGGTGTGGAACAATGTTTGGAGTGGTGTGATGGTTTTGGACAATAATTGGAGTGGTGTGATGGTGTTGAACAATGTTTGGAGTGGTGTGATGGTGTTGGACAATGTTTGGAGTGGTGTGATGGTGTTGGACAATGTTTGGAGTGGTGTGATGGTATTGGACAATGTTTGGAGTGGTGTGATGGTGTTGGTCAATGATTGGAGGGGTATGATGGTATTGGACAATGTTTGGAGTGGTGTGATGGGGATGAACAATGTTTGGAGTGGTGTGATAGTGTTGAACAATGTTTGGAGTGGTGTGATGGTGTTGGTCAATGATTGGAGTGGTGTGATGGTGTGGAACAATGTTTGGAGTGGTGTGATGGTGTTGGACAATGTTTGGAGTGGTGTGATGGTGTTGGACAATGTTTGCAGTGGTGTGATGGTGTTGGTCAATGATTGGAATGGTGTGATGGTGTTGAGCAATGTTTGGAGTGGTGTGATTGTGTTGAACAATGTTTGGAGTCGTGTGATGGTGTTGAGCAATGATTGGAGTGGTGTGATGGTGTTGGACAATGTTTGGAGTGGTGTGATGGTGTTGAGCAATGTTTGGAGTGGTGTGATTGTGTTGAACAATGTTTGGAGTCGTGTGATGGTGTCGAGCAATGATTGGATTGAAGCGATGGTGTAGGACAATGTTTGGAGTGGTGTGCTGGTGTTGAACAATGTTTGCAGTGGTGTGATGGTGTTGAACAATGTTTGGAGTGGTGTGATGGTGTTGAGCAATGTTTGGAGTGGTGTGATGGTGTTGAACAATAGTTGGAGTGGTGTGATGGTGTTGAACAATGTTTGGAGTCGTGTGATGGTGTTGAGCAATGATTGGAGTGGTGTGGTGGTGTTGAACAATATTTGGAGTGTTGTGATGCTGTTGAGCAATGTTTGGAGTGGAGTGATGATGTTGAACAATGTTTGGAGTGGTGTGATGGTGTTGAGCAATGTTTGGAGTGTTGTGATGCTGTTGAGCAATGTTTGGAGTGGAGTGATGATGTTGAACAATGTTTGGAGTGGTGTGATGGTGTTGAGCAATGTTTAGGGTGGAGTCATTGTGTTGAACAATGTTTGGAGTGGTGTGATGGTGTGGAACAATGATTGGAGTGGAGTTATGGTGTTGAACAATGTTTGGAGATGTGTGATGGTGTTGAACATTGATCGGAGTGGTGTGATGTTGCTGAGCAATGTTCGGAGTGGTGTGATTGTGTTGAAAAATGTTTGTAGTGGTGTGATGGTGTTGAACAATGTTTGGAGTGGTGTGATGGTGTTGAACAATATTTGCAGTGGTGTGTTGGTGTTGGACAATGTTTGGAGTGGTGTGATGGTGTTGAACAATGTTTGTAGTGGTGTGATGGTGTTGAACAATGTTTGGAGTGGTGTGATGGTGTTGAACAATATTTGCAGTGGTGTGTTGGTGTTGGACAATGTTTGGAGTGGTGTGATGGTGTTGAACAATGCTTGGAGTGTTGTGATGGTGATGAACAATGTTTGGAGTGGTGTGATGGTGTTGGACAATGTTTGCAGTGGTGTGATGGTGTTGGTCAATGATTGGACTGGTGTGATGGTGTTTGTCAATGATTGGAGTGGTGTGATGGTATTGGACAATGTTTGGAGTGGTGTGATGGTGTTGAGCAATGTTTGGAGTGGTGTGATTGCGTTGAACAATGTTTGGAGTGGTGTGATGGTGTTGAACAATGACTGGAGTGGTGTGATGGTGTTGAGCAATGATTGGATTGAAGCGATGGTGTTGGACAATGTTTGGAGTGGTGTGATGGTGTTGAACAATAGTTGGAGTGGTGTGATGGTGTTGAACAATGTTTGGAGTGGTGTGATGGTGTGGAACAATGATTGGAGTGGAGTTATGGTGTTGAACAATGTTTGGAGTGGTGTGATGGTGTTGAACAATGCTTGGAGTGGTGTGATGGTGTGGAACAATGTTTGGAGTGGTGTGATGGTGTTGGACAATGTTTGGAGTAGTGTGATGGTGTGGAACAATGTTTGGAGTGGTGTGATGGTGTTGGTCAATGATTGGAGTGGTGTGATGGTGTTGGTCAATGATTGGAGTGGTGTGATGTGTTGGACAATGTTTGGAGTGGTGTGATGGGGATGAACAATGTTTGGAGTGGTGTGATGGTGTTGGTCAATGATTGGAGTGGTGTGATGGTGTGGAACAATGTTTGGAGTGGTGTGATGGTGTTGGTCAATGATTGGAGTGGTGTGATGGTGTTGGACAATGTTTGCAGTGCTGTGATGGTGTTGGTCAATGATTGGAGTGGTGTGATGGTGTTGGACGATGTTTGCAGTGCTGTGATGGTGTTGGTCAATGTTTGCAGTGGTGTGATGGTGTTGAACAATGTTTGGAGTCGTGTGATGGTGTTGAGCAATGACTGGAGTGGTGTGATCGTGTTGGACAATGTTTGGAGTGGTGTGATGGTGTTGAACAATGTTTGGAGTGGTGCGATGGTGTTGGACAATGTTTGGAGTGGTGTGATGGTGTTGAGCAATGTGTGGAGTGGTGTGATGGTGTTGAGCAATGTTTGCAGTGGTGTGATGGTGTTGGACAATGTTTGGATTGGTGTGATGGTGCTGAGCAATGTTTGGAGTGGTGTGATGGTGTTGAACAATTATTTGGAGTGCCGTGATGGTGTTGAGCAATGTTTGTAGTGGTGTGATGTTGTTGAACAATGATTGGAGTGGTGTGATGGTGTTCAACATTGTTTGGAGTGGTGTGATGGTGTTGAACAATGTTTGGAGTGGTGTGATGGGGATGAACAATGTTTGGAGTGGTGTGATAGTGTTGAACAATGTTTCGAGTGGTGTGATGGTGTTGGTCAATGATTGGAGTGGTGTGATGGTGTTGGACAATGTTTGGAGTGGTATGATGGTATTGGACAATGATTGGAGTGGTGTGATAGTGTTGAACATTGTTTGGAGTGGTGTGATGGTGTTGGACAATGATTGGAGTGGTGTGATGGTTTTCCACAATGATTGGGTGGTGTGATGGTGTTGAACAATGTTTGGAGTGTTGTGATGCTGTTGAACAATGTTTGGAGTGGAGTGATGGTGTTGAACAAAGTTTGGAGTGGTGTGATGGTGTTGGTCAATGTTTGGAGTGGTGTGATGGTGTTGGACAATGATTGGAGTGGTGTGATGGTGTTGGTCAATGTTTGGAGTGGTGTGATGGTGTTGGACAATGATTGGAGTGGTGTGATGGTGTTGGACAATGTTTGGAGTGGTGTGATGGTGTTGGACAATGATTGGAGTGGTGTGATGGTGTTGAACAATGTTTGGAGTGGTGTGATGGTGTTGGTCAATGTTTGGAGTGGTGTGATGGTGTTGGACAATGTTTGGAGTGGTGTGATGGTATTGGACAATGATTGGAGTGGTGTGATGGTATTGGACAATGTTTGGAGTGGTGTGATGGTATTGGACAATGATTGGAGTGGTGTGATGGTATTGGACAATGATTGGAGTGTTGTGATGGTGTTGGTCAATGATTGGAGTGTTGTGATGGTGTTGGACCATGTTTGGAGTGGTGTGATGGTGTTGGTCAATGTTTGGAGTGGTGTGATGGTGTTGGTCAATGTTTGGAGTGGTGTGATGGTGTTGGTCAATGATTGGAGTGGTGTGATGGTGTTGGACAATGTTTGGAGTGGTGTGATGGTGTTGGTCAATGTTTGGAGTGGTGTGATGGTGTTGGACAATGTTTGGAGTGGTGTGATGGTGTTGGTCAATGTTTGGAGTGGTGTGATGGTGTTGGACAATGTTTGCAGTGCTGTGATGGTGTTGGTCAATGATTGGAGTGGTGTGATGGTATTGGACAATGTTTGGAGTGGTGTGTTGGTGTTAGACAATGTTTGGAGTGGTGTGATGGTGTTGGACAATGTTTGGAGTGGTGTGATGGTATTGGACAATGTTTGGAGTGGTGTGATGGTGTTGGACAATGTTTGGAGTGGTGTGATGGTGTTGGACAATGTTTGGAGTGGTGTGATGGTGTTGAACAATGTTTGGAGTGGTGTGATGGTATTGGACAATGTTTGGAGTGGTGTGATGGTGTTGGTCAATGTTTGGAGTGGTGTGATGGTGTTGGACAATGTTTGGAGTGGTGTGATGGTGTTGAACAATGTCTGGAGTGGTGTGATGGTGTTGAACAATGTTTGGAGTGGAGTGATGGTGTTGAACAATGTTTGGAGTGGTGTGATGGTGTTGAACAATGTTCGGAGTGGTGTGATGGTGTTGGACAATGTTTGGAGTGGTGTGATGGTGTTGAACAATGTTTGGAGTGGTGTGATGGTGTTGAACAATGATTGGAGTGGTGTGATGGTGTTGAACAATGATTGGAGTCGTGTGATGCTGTTGGATAATGTTTGGGGTGGTGTGATGGTGTTGGTCAATAATTGGAGTGGTGTGATGGTATTGGACAATGTTTGGAGTGGTGTGATGGTGCTGGTCAATGATTGGAGTGGTGTGATTGTATTGGACAATGTTTGGAGTGGTGTGATGGTGTTGGACAATGGTTGGAGTGGTGTGATGGTGTTGGACAATGATTGGAGTGGTGTGATGGTATTGGACAATGTTTGGAGTGGTGTGATGGTGTTGGACAATGTTTGGAGTGGTGTGATGGTGTTGGACAATGTTTGGAGTGCTGTGATGGTATTGGACAATGTTTGGAGTGGTGTGATGGTGTTGGTCAATGATTGGAGTGGTATGATGGTATTGGACAATGTTTGGAGTGGTGTGATGGTGTTGGACAATGATTGGAGTGGTGTGATGGTACTGAGCAATGTTCGGAGTGGTGTGATGGTGATGAACAATGTTTGGAGTGGTGTGATGGTGTTGGACAATATTTGGAGTGGTGTGATGGTGTTGAACAATGTTTGGAGTGGTGTGATGGTGTTCAACAATGTTTGGAGTGGTGTGCTGGTGTTGGACAATGTTCGGAGTGCTGTCATGGTGTTGAACAATGTTTGGAGTGGTGTGATGGTGTTGAAAAATGTTTGGAGTGGTGTGATGGTGTGGAACAATGATTGGAGTGGTGTGATGGTGTTGAACAATGTTTGGAGTGGTGTGATGGTGTGAAACAATGATTGGAGTGGTGTGATGGTGTTGAAAAATGTTTGGAGTTGTGTGATGGTGTGGAACAATGATTGGAGTGGTGCGATGGTGTTGAACAATGTTTGGAGTGGTGCGATGGTGTGGAACAATGATTGGAGTGGTGTGATGGTGTTCAACAATGTTTGGAGTGGTGTGATGGTGTGGAACAATGATTGGAGTGGTGTGATGGTGTTGAAAAATGATTGGAGTGGTGCGATGGTGTTGAACAATGTTTGGAGCAGTGTGATGGTGTTGAACAATGTTTGGAGTGGTGTGATGGTGTTGAACAACGATTGGAGTGGTGTGATGGTGTTGAATAATGTTTGGAGTGGTGTGATGGTGTTGGACAATGTTGGGAGTGGTGTGATGGTGTTGGACAATGATTGGAGTGGTGTGATGGTATTGGACAATGTTTGGAGTGGTGTGATGGTGTTGGTCAATGATTGGAGTGGTGTGATGGTATTGGACAATGTTTGGAGTGGTGTGATGGTGTTGGACAATGTTTGGAGTGGTGTGATGGTGTTGGTCAATGATTGGAGTGGTGTGATGGTGTTGGACAATGTTTGGAGTGGTGTGATGGTGTTGGACAATGTTTGGAGTGGTGTGATGGTATTGGACAATGTTTGGAGTGGTGTGATGGTGTTGGTCAATGATTGGCGTGGTGTGATGTGTTGAGCAATGTTTGGAGTGGTGTGATGGTGTTGGACAATGATTGGAGTGGTGTGATGGTATTGCACAATGTTTGGAGTGGTGTGATGGTGTTCAACAATGTTTGGAGTGGTGTGATGGTTTTGAACAATGTTCGGAGTGGTGTGATGGTGATGAACAATGTTTGGAGTGGTGTGATGGTGTTGGACAATGTTCGGAGTGGTGTGATGGTGTTCAACAAATTTTGGAGTGATGTGATGGTGCTGAGCAATGTTCGGAGTGGTGTGATGGTGATGAACAATGTTTGGAGTGGTGTGATGGTGTTGGACAATGTTGGGAGTGGTGTGATGGTGCAGAACAATGTTTGGAGTGCTGTGATGGTGTTGAACAATGTTTGGAGTGGTGTGATGGTGATGAACAATGTTTGGAGTGGTGTGATGGCGTTGAACAATGTTTGGAGTGGTGTGATGGTGTTGGACAATGTTTGGAGTGCTGTGATGGTGTTGAAAAATGTTTGGAGTGGTGTGATGGTGTGGAACAATGATTGGAGTGGTGCGATGGTGTTGAACAATGTTTGGAGCGGTGTGATGGTGTGGAACAATGATTGGAGTGGTGCGATGGTGTTGAACAATGTTTGGAGTGGTGTGATGGTGTTGAACAATGTTTGGAGTGGTGTGATGGTGTTGAACAACGATTGGAGTGGTGTGATGGTGTTGAATAATGTTTGGAGTGGTGTGATGATGTTGAGCAATGTTTGGAGTGGTGTGATGATGTTGAACAATGTTTGGACTGGTGTGATGGTGTTGAACAATGTTTGGAGTGGTGTGATGGTGTGGAACAATGTTTGGAGTGGTGTGATGGTGTTGGACAATTATTGGAGTGGAGTGATGGTGTTGAACAATGTTTGGAGTGGAGTGATGGTGTTGGACAATTATTGGAGTGGAGTGATGGTGTTGAACAATGTTTGGAGTGGAGTGATGGTGTTGAACAATGTTTGGAGTGGTGTGATGGTGTTGAACAATGTTTGGAGTGGAGTGATGGTGTTAAACAATGTTTGGAGTGGTGTGATGGTGTTGAACAATGTTCGGAGTGGTGTGATGGTGTTGGACAATGTTTGGAGTGGTGTGATGGTGTTGGACAATGATTGGAGTGGTGTGATGGTATTGGACAATGTTTGGAGTGGTGTGATGGTGTTGGACAATGTTTGGAGTGGTGTGATGGTGTTGGACAATGTTTGGAGTGGTGTGATGGTCCTGGACAATGTTTGGAGTGGTGTGATGGTGTTGGTCAATGATTGGAGTGGTATGATGGTATTGGACAATGTTTGGAGTGGTGTGATGGTGTTGGACAATGTTTGGAGTGGTGTGATGGTGTTGAACAATGATTGGAGTGGTGTGATGGCGTTGAGCAATGTTCGGAGTGGTGTGATGGCGTTGAACAATGATTGGAGTGGTGTGATGGTGGTGAACAATGTTTGGAGTGGAGTGATGGTGTTGAACAATGTTTGGAGTGGAGTGATGGTGTTGAACAATGTTTGGAGTGGTGTGATGGTGTTGAACAATGATTGGAGTGGTGTGATGGTATTGCACAATGTTTGGAGTGGTGTGATGGTGTTCAACAATGTTTGGAGTGGTGTGATGGTGTTCAACAATGTTTGGAGTGGTGTGCTGGTGTTGGACAATGTTCGGAGTGCTGTGATGGTGTTGGACAATGTTTGGAGTGGTGTGATGGTGATGAACAATGTTTGGAGTGGTGCGATGGCGTTGAACAATGTTTGGAGTGGTGTGATGGTGTTGGACAATGTTTGGAGTGCTGTGATGGTGTTGAAAAATGTTTGGAGTGGTCTGATGGTGTTGCAGAATATTTGGATTGCTGTGATGGTGTTGGACAATGTTTGGAGTGGTGTAATGGTGTTGAGCAATGTTTGGAGTGGTTTGATGGTGTTGAACAATGTTTCGAGTGGTGTGATGGTGTAGAACAATGATTGGACTGATGTGATGGTGTTGAACAATGTTTGTAGTGGTGTAATGGTGTTGAACAATGATTGGAGTGGTGTGATGGTGTTGAACAATGTTTGCAGTGGTGTGATGGTGTTGAGCAACGTTTGGAGTGGAGTGATTATGTTGAACAATGTTTGGAGTGGTGTGATGGTGTTGAGCAATGTTTGGAGTGTTGTGATGGTGTTGAGCAATGTTTAGGGTGGAGTGATTGTGTTGAACAATGTTTGGAGTGGTGTGATGGTGTTGTACAATGTTTGGAGTGGGGTGATGCTGTTGAACAATGTTTGGAGTGGAGTGAGGGTGTTGAACATTGATCGGAGTGGTGTGATGGTGTTGAACAATGCTTGGAGTGCTGTGGTGGTTTTGGACAATGTTTGGAGTGGTGTGATGGTGTTGAACAATGTTTGGAGTCGTGTGATGGTGCTGAGCAATGTTCAGAGTGGTGTGTTGGTGTTGGACAGTGTTTGGAGTGGTGTGATGGTGTTGGACAATATTCGGAGTGGTGTGATGGTGTTGGACAATGTTTGGAGTGCTGTGATGGTGTTGAACAATGTTTGGAGTGGTGTGATGGTGTTGGACAATGTTTGGAGTGCTGTGATGGTGTTGAACAATGTTTGGAGTGGTGTGATGGTGTTGAACAATGATTGGAGTGGTGTGATGGTGTTGGGCAATGTTTGGAGTGGTGTGATGGTGCTGAACAATGTTTGGAGTGGTGTGATGGTGTTGAACAATGGCCTAGAAATTCAGTATAGCCACTTTTGGGGCGGTAAAGTCGGGTGGCCGCTAAAGTTTGCGCCCTCCGGAAAGTGGAGTCCACTTCGCCGAAATTCAGTAGCTTTGGCCAAGAGTTCGCTCGAGCGCTAAAACTGGCGTTGCACAGCTATCTTTAGGCGCTAAGCCGGCGGTGCAGACTGATACCGCCGAGGCCGGGCGCAGCGCAGGTGCGGTCATGTTTTGATTGACAGCAGACACCCTGGCGCCGGCCAGCTCTTAAAGGGGGAAGGGTCGACTTGGTCTGCTGCCACGCCCTGGATACTGCAGCCCTCCAGCTAGGCCTAAACACTGCTGCTGGAGAGAAATAGTGCCAGGAAGGATGCAGAGGGCCCGTGAGCGAGCGCAGCGCTTCTCTGCCCATGATTTAAAGGTGCTGGTTAGGGCTTTGGAGAGGAGAAGCCATATCTTGTTCCCGGACAGTGGCAAGAAGCCTCCCAAGAGGGTGTACAGTAGAGCCTGGAGGGAAATCGCCCAGAGGGTCACAGCCAACAGTGATGTCCCCAGGACTGGTGTCCAATGCCGGAAAAAGTTTAACGACCTCACTCGGATTGTCAGGGTGAGTACCCTTTCCAGTGTCCTCCTCATCCTTGCATGTGCACCTCACATTATGGGCAAAGGGACCTCAAAGCCCTAATGGCCAGCCCTCATCCAGCAGCTATGGCACTGGCATGAACATCAATTGCACTTTCTGCACTTTACACACTGGCCAAGCTATTCGGCCATGGGAGGCAGTGCATACAGCAACAGGGCACCACACTGGCCAAGCTATTCGACCATGGGAGGCAGTGCACACAACAACAGGGCACCACACTGTACTTAGAGGCCGTCCTTTCTCTTGCAGGCCAAGCTGGCCCAGAATCTGAGCAGCCGGACTGTCACCGGGGGAGGCCGTGCCCAGTTCCAGCAGCTCAGTGACCTGGAGGAGCGCGTGGGTCAAGTCATGGGTGCCCGGGTGATTGGCCCCGTTGCAATTGGAGATGCCGACCCTGTGCTGGGCCCCAATGGTAAGGACATGACCGTTTGGACCTCTCTCGTTCCCCTTGCGCTTCAGATCTACATCCTTTGCCACTGTCCGACCAATGCGCAGAATGCCACCACTCGTGCCTCCCTCACTGACGCCCTGTCCTCACTCTAAAGCTACTCTTGTGCCTTCCTGCTTTCAGCTGGTGAGGAGGAGGTCCCTGAAGCTGCGAGTGTCAGTCCCTCGGAAGAGGAGGACGAGGAGGAGCAAGAGGAAGGCGGCACATCGGGGGAACCCTCATCCGCGCCAGGGGATGGCAATGGAGGGGACACGTGTTCCCTGGAGGAGAGCCAGGGGCAAGTGTTGCAGGGGAGTGTAGCTCCTGTGCCCAGTGGCGTCCAGCCAAGCGGGAAGGGTCGGGCAGCTCGGCTGCCTTCTCCCCAGAGGGGGGAAGTGTTGCAGGGGAGTGTAGCTCCTGTGCCCAGTGGCGTCCAGCCATGCGGGAAGGGTCGGGCAGCTCGGCGGCCTTCTCCCCAGATGGAGAGTCTGGCCTCCAGTCCGGAGATGGTCCTCGCCCAGGAGGTGCGCCTCCTTGATCAAATGTCCGCAGACTCGGATCGTCGGCACACCGAGTTCATGGGGGTTGTGGCACGGTTGCCTGAGGCCATTGAGTCCCTGCCTCATAGTGTGTTCGATTTCGGGACCTTACAGGCCAGGGGTTTCGAACAACTCGCGGCAGCACAGGCCAGGGGTCTCGAACAATTCGGGGCATCACAGGACGCGAGTCGGGCACAATTCGGGGCATCACAGGACGCGAGTCGGGCCAAATTCGGGGCATCACAGGACGCGAGTCGGGCCGAATTCGGGGCGTCACAGGATGCGAGTCGGGCCGAATTCAGGGTGGCACAGGACGCGAGTCGGGACGACTTCAGGGCAGCACAGGCAGCGAGTGGACAGTTGATCAGTGGTGCCGTGCAGTCACTGGCTGGTCTGATGCGGGCACAGACCAGGGCAGTACGGGCACTCACTTCTGCCACACTCGCTGTGTCACGGACGCATCGCCAGGGCACCCGCCGCGCTGCTGCAGCACAGCGGTCTGGCCTTCACCAGATTGCTGCGCTTGCTGCATTGCCAGCCCGGCCGAGTGCCAGTGTCTCTGGCGACCAGCGAGCGCCTGGCATCAGCCAGCTTGCCCCCATTGCTGCAGCCGCCACTGCCACTCCCCCAGCAAAGCTGCGACGAGCTGCTGGAGAGACTGATGCTGCCCAGCCACAGCTGCAGCAGTCAGCAGCCGGCCCCTCGAGGGCCAGAGCTCGTCTAGGCCGACCCCCAAGGGCATCTGCCGTCACACAATGTGCCCCTCAGGAGCCTTCCCCCAGCCTTGCAACACCCACAGGGCCCAGGTTGAGGCGGAGCAGCAGGTCGTCCAGGGGCCGGAAAAGGCTGGACAAGGACTCGCCCTCTCGGCACACAAAGTAGAGTGTGTTGGCAAATGTTTTTTTATATGGGGGGTGCTTGTGCTGTCTATGGGGGGGGTTCTTTTGGTAAGGTCGAGGATGAAGGCCATTTGGATGGACAAGTTTTGTTATTCCTCCCCAGGTTGTGGGAGTGAGATATGTTTTTGACTGTTTTTTGGTGGTGGTGTGTGTTTTTGGGTTTCATGTGGGAAGGGCCCTGAGTTTGTTCAATAAAGCTTTTTCTTTATTCAGCTTGTCCATGTGTGATGTTTCAAGTGGTTGTTGCGTTAACCGGCTGAGGGCTTGCGGAGCGGCTGCATTCATGTGCCTTCATTGCCACAAGCCATTCCCTGACAGGGGGCCTAGAAGTGTCGCTCAATAAGCCGCCGACGGATGGCCCTTGGACCTTGTGGCTCCCTCCTGGGCTGGTACACCTCCTCCTCCTCCTCCTCATGGTCCTCCTGCTCGTCCTCCTGAGGTGGTGGTCCAACGTGAGGTGGTAGTGCATGAGTCCTGCGGATAGCCAGGTTGTGCAGCATGCAGCAAACGACGACGAACTGGGAGACTCTATCCGGCGAATACTGCAGAGATCCACCAGAGCGATCCAGGCAGTGGAACCGTTGCTTGAGGACACCAATCATTTGCTCTATGATGTTCCTTGTGGCTTGATGGCTTTCGTTGTATGCCTCCTCAGCAGGGGTCCTGGGCGCGCGGAGCGGGGTCATGAGCCATGTACACAAAGGATAGCCTTTGTCCCCGATAAGCCATCCTCTTGGGGGAGGCTGTGCCTGGAACATGTCAGCCACAGTAGTCTGGCGCAGGATAAATGCATCGTGGCTGCTGCCTGGAAAGCGGGCATTGACAGCTAGGATGCGCTGCCTGTGGTCACACACCAGCTGTACATTGAGGGAATGGTAGTCCTTCCGGTTGCGGTAATCCTCGGCATTGTCGATAGGTGCCCGCAAAGCCACATGTGTGCAGTCAATGGCGCCCTGCACCATGGGGAAGCCCGCTGTTCTCGCAAATCCGACTGCACGCTGCTCCTGCCTCTCTAGGGTCATGGGGAAGGAGATGAATTGGTGTCTCCTTGTGAAAAGGGCATCGGTGACCTGCCGGATGCAGCGATGCATGGCGAACTGGGATATGTTCGCTATGTCCCCAGCAGCGGCTTGGAAGGTGCCGCTTGCATAAAAGTTCAGAGCCACCGTGACCTTCACTTCCACCGACAGAGACGTTCTGCTCATCAGCTGTGGACGCAGATCTCTGTGAAGCAGCTGGCAGATCTCTGCAACCACCTCCCTTCTGAAGCGCAGCCTCTTAACACACTGCGCGGCAGTCATGGTGAGATAGGACACCTGCTGGCGGTATTCCCTGAGTGGGTAAGGCCTACGTTGCCGACGCCTGATGGCCCCTCTGCGTCTAGGCATGGCTGCCCCTCTCACACAGCGTCTGCGAGCCCTTCGCACATAATGCTGGAACTGAGGGTTGGAACCCCATGCAGCCCCCATAATATACTTGCAAACAGTGAAATCACAATGAGTCAAATTTCCAAGCTCTGGCCAGAAGCCAAAAATACCTCCTATGTTGGCCCAAATCAGTAAGGTCTCTTCCTTGGTCTCTGTCCAGAAATCCGTTGCACTAAAGTCATTGCAGCAAAATGGCTGGCCTTTATAGTTCAGTCTAAGTGCCCTTTAATTAGCACTCCCCGAGGCCCACAGGGCCTCTGCTGCATTCCACTTCACAGTTCTTAACAGCGCCACGCCCACATTGGGCGGGCGCCACTGAAGTTCCGGTTTGGGGCGCACAAACGGCGTTGCACGACGAAATGACGTCATAAGTTGCGTGCGCAGCTGAGCGTGCGCAAGCACTTTGCGCCGGCGCTAAATGTCTACTGAAGTTGGGCGTAGGCGCAGATCGTTCTGCGCCCGGCCGCTACGTGCCTAGTGCTCGAGATCTACTCTTATGGTGCTAACAGCTGGCGAACGCAACTGAATTTCTAGGCCAATGTTTGGAGTGGTGTGATAGTGTGGTACAATGTTGGGAGTGGTGTGATGGTGATGAACAATGTTTGGAGTGGTGTGATGGTGTTGAACAATGTTTGGAGTGGAGTGATGGTGTTGAACAATGTTTGGAGTGGAGTGATGGTGTTGAACAATGTTTGGAGTGGAGTGATGGTGTTGAACAATGTTTGGAGTGGTGTGATGGTGTTGGACAATGTTTGGAGCGGTGTGATGGTGTTGAACAATGTTTGGAGTGGTGTGATGGTGTTGGACAATGTTTGGAGTGGTGTGATGGTGATGAACAATGTTAGGAGCGGAGTGATGGTGTTGAACAATGTTTGGAGTGGTGTGATGGTGGTGAACAATGTTTCGAGTGGTGTGATGGTGTTGGACAATGTTTGGAGTGGTGTGATGGTATTGGACAATGTTTGGAGTGGTGTGATGGTGTTGGTCAATGATTGGAGTGGTGTGATGGTGTTGGTCAATGATTGGAGTGGTGTGATGGTGTTGGACAATGTTTGGAGTGGTGTGATGTTATTGGACAATGTTTGGAGTGGTGTGATGGTGTTGGTCAATGATTGGAGTGGTATGATGGTATTGGACAATGTTTGGAGTGGTGTGATGGTGTTGGTCAATGATTGGAGTGGTGTGATGGTGTTGGTCAATGTTTGGAGTGGTGTGATGGTGTTGAACAATGTTTGGAGTGGTGTGATAGTGTTGAACAATGTTTGGAGTGGTGTGATTGCGTTGAACAATGTTTGGAGTGGAGTGATGGTGTTGAACAATGATTGGAGTGGTGTGATGGTGTTGAACAATGTTTGGAGTGGTGCGATGGTGTTGAACAATGTTTGGAGTGGTGTGATTGTGTTGAACAATGTTTGGAGTGGTGTGATGGTGTTGAACAATAGTTGGAGTGGTGTGATGGTGTTGAACAATGTTTGGAGTCGTGTGATGGTGTTGAGCAATGATTGGAGTGGTGTGATGGTGTTGGACAATTATTTGGAGTGCCGTGATGGTGTTGAGCAATGTTTGGAGTGGTGTGATGGTGTTGAACAATGTTTGGAGTGGTGTGATGGTGTAGAACAATGATTGGACAGGTGTGATGCTGTTGAACAATGTTTGGAGTGGTGTGATGGTGTTGAACAATGTTTGGAGTGGTGTGATGGTGTTGAACATTGTTTTGAGTGGTGTGATGGTTTTCAACAATGATTGGGTGATGTGATGGTGTTGAACAATGTTTGGAGAGGTGTGATGGTGTTGAACAACATTTGGAGTGTTGTGATGCTGTTGAGCAATGTTTGGAGTGGAGTGATGATGAACAATGTTTGGAGTGGTGTGATGGTGTTGAACATTGATCGGAGTGGTGTGATGGTGTTGAACAATGTTTGGAGTGGAGTGAGGGTGTTGAACAATGTTTGGAGTGGTGTGATAGTGTTGAACAATGTTTGCAGCGGTGTGATGGTGTTGAACAATGTTTGGAGTGGAGTGATGTTGCTGAACAATGTTTGGAGTGCTGTGATGGTGTTGGACAATGTTTGGAGTGGTGTGATGTTGCTGAGCAGTGTTTGGAGTGGTGTAATGATGAACAATGTTTGGAGTGGTGTGATGGTCTTGAACAATGTTTGGAGTGGTGTGATGTTGCTGAGCAGTGTTTGGAGTGGTGTAATGATGAACAATGTTTGGAGTGGTGTGATGGTCTTGAACAATGTTTGGAGTGGTGTGATGGTGTGGAACAATGTTTGGAGTGGTGTGATGGTTTTGGACAATAATTGGAGTGGTGTGATGGTGTTGAACAATGTTTGGAGTGGTGTGATGGTGTTGGACAATGTTTGGAGTGGTGTGATGGTGTTGGACAATGTTTGGAGTGGTGTGATGGTATTGGACAATGTTTGGAGTGGTGTGATGGTGTTGGTCAATGATTGGAGGGGTATGATGGTATTGGACAATGTTTGGAGTGGTGTGATGGGGATGAACAATGTTTGGAGTGGTGTGATAGTGTTGAACAATGTTTGGAGTGGTGTGATGGTGTTGGTCAATGATTGGAGTGGTGTGATGGTGTGGAACAATGTTTGGAGTGGTGTGATGGTGTTGGACAATGTTTGGAGTGGTGTGATGGTGTTGGACAATGTTTGCAGTGGTGTGATGGTGTTGGTCAATGATTGGAATGGTGTGATGGTGTTGAGCAATGTTTGGAGTGGTGTGATTGTGTTGAACAATGTTTGGAGTCGTGTGATGGTGTTGAGCAATGATTGGAGTGGTGTGATGGTGTTGGACAATGTTTGGAGTGGTGTGATGGTGTTGAGCAATGTTTGGAGTGGTGTGATTGTGTTGAACAATGTTTGGAGTCGTGTGATGGTGTCGAGCAATGATTGGATTGAAGCGATGGTGTAGGACAATGTTTGGAGTGGTGTGCTGGTGTTGGAAAATGTTTGCAGTGGTGTGATGGTGTTGAACAATGTTTGGAGTGGTGTGATGGTGTTGAGCAATGTTTGGAGTGGTGTGATGGTGTTGAACAATAGTTGGAGTGGTGTGATGGTGTTGAACAATGTTTGGAGTGGTGCGATGGTGTTGAACAATGTTTGGAGTGGTGTGATTGCGTTGAACAATGTTTGGAGTGGAGTGATGGTGTTGAACAATGATTGGAGTGGTGTGATGGTGTTGAACAATGTTTGGAGTGGTGCGATGGTGTTGAACAATGTTTGGAGTGGTGTGATTGTGTTGAACAATGTTTGGAGTGGTGTGATGGTGTTGAACAATAGTTGGAGTGGTGTGATGGTGTTGAACAATGTTTGGAGTCGTGTGATGGTGTTGAGCAATGATTGGAGTGGTGTGATGGTGTTGGACAATTATTTGGAGTGCCGTGATGGTGTTGAGCAATGTTTGGAGTGGTGTGATGGTGTTGAACAATGTTTGGAGTGGTGTGATGGTGTAGAACAATGATTGGACAGGTGTGATGCTGTTGAACAATGTTTGGAGTGGTGTGATGGTGTTGAACAATGTTTGGAGTGGTGTGATGGTGTTGAACATTGTTTTGAGTGGTGTGATGGTTTTCAACAATGATTGGGTGATGTGATGGTGTTGAACAATGTTTGGAGAGGTGTGATGGTGTTGAACAACATTTGGAGTGTTGTGATGCTGTTGAGCAATGTTTGGAGTGGAGTGATGATGAACAATGTTTGGAGTGGTGTGATGGTGTTGAACATTGATCGGAGTGGTGTGATGGTGTTGAACAATGTTTGGAGTGGAGTGAGGGTGTTGAACAATGTTTGGAGTGGTGTGATAGTGTTGAACAATGTTTGCAGCGGTGTGATGGTGTTGAACAATGTTTGGAGTGGAGTGATGTTGCTGAACAATGTTTGGAGTGCTGTGATGGTGTTGGACAATGTTTGGAGTGGTGTGATGTTGCTGAGCAGTGTTTGGAGTGGTGTAATGATGAACAATGTTTGGAGTGGTGTGATGGTCTTGAACAATGTTTGGAGTGGTGTGATGTTGCTGAGCAGTGTTTGGAGTGGTGTAATGATGAACAATGTTTGGAGTGGTGTGATGGTCTTGAACAATGTTTGGAGTGGTGTGATGGTGTGGAACAATGTTTGGAGTGGTGTGATGGTTTTGGACAATAATTGGAGTGGTGTGATGGTGTTGAACAATGTTTGGAGTGGTGTGATGGTGTTGGACAATGTTTGGAGTGGTGTGATGGTGTTGGACAATGTTTGGAGTGGTGTGATGGTATTGGACAATGTTTGGAGTGGTGTGATGGTGTTGGTCAATGATTGGAGGGGTATGATGGTATTGGACAATGTTTGGAGTGGTGTGATGGGGATGAACAATGTTTGGAGTGGTGTGATAGTGTTGAACAATAGTTGGAGTGGTGTGATGGTGTTGAACAATGTTTGGAGTCGTGTGATGGTGTTGAGCAATGATTGGAGTGGTGTGATGGTGTTGGACAATTATTTGGAGTGCCGTGATGGTGTTGAGCAATGTTTGGAGTGGTGTGATGGTGTTGAACAATGTTTGGAGTGGTGTGATGGTGTAGAACAATGATTGGACAGGTGTGATGCTGTTGAACAATGTTTGGAGTGGTGTGATGGTGTTGAACAATGTTTGGAGTGGTGTGATGGTGTTGAACATTGTTTTGAGTGGTGTGATGGTTTTCAACAATGATTGGGTGATGTGATGGTGTTGAACAATGTTTGGAGAGGTGTGATGGTGTTGAACAACATTTGGAGTGTTGTGATGCTGTTGAGCAATGTTTGGAGTGGAGTGATGATGAACAATGTTTGGAGTGGTGTGATGGTGTTGAACATTGATCGGAGTGGTGTGATGGTGTTGAACAATGTTTGGAGTGGAGTGAGGGTGTTGAACAATGTTTGGAGTGGTGTGATAGTGTTGAACAATGTTTGCAGCGGTGTGATGGTGTTGAACAATGTTTGGAGTGGAGTGATGTTGCTGAACAATGTTTGGAGTGCTGTGATGGTGTTGGACAATGTTTGGAGTGGTGTGATGTTGCTGAGCAGTGTTTGGAGTGGTGTAATGATGAACAATGTTTGGAGTGGTGTGATGGTCTTGAACAATGTTTGGAGTGGTGTGATGTTGCTGAGCAGTGTTTGGAGTGGTGTAATGATGAACAATGTTTGGAGTGGTGTGATGGTCTTGAACAATGTTTGGAGTGGTGTGATGGTGTGGAACAATGTTTGGAGTGGTGTGATGGTTTTGGACAATAATTGGAGTGGTGTGATGGTGTTGAACAATGTTTGGAGTGGTGTGATGGTGTTGGACAATGTTTGGAGTGGTGTGATGGTGTTGGACAATGTTTGGAGTGGTGTGATGGTATTGGACAATGTTTGGAGTGGTGTGATGGTGTTGGTCAATGATTGGAGGGGTATGATGGTATTGGACAATGTTTGGAGTGGTGTGATGGGGATGAACAATGTTTGGAGTGGTGTGATAGTGTTGAACAATGTTTGGAGTGGTGTGATGGTGTTGGTCAATGATTGGAGTGGTGTGATGGTGTGGAACAATGTTTGGAGTGGTGTGATGGTGTTGGACAATGTTTGGAGTGGTGTGATGGTGTTGGACAATGTTTGCAGTGGTGTGATGGTGTTGGTCAATGATTGGAATGGTGTGATGGTGTTGAGCAATGTTTGGAGTGGTGTGATTGTGTTGAACAATGTTTGGAGTCGTGTGATGGTGTTGAGCAATGATTGGAGTGGTGTGATGGTGTTGGACAATGTTTGGAGTGGTGTGATGGTGTTGAGCAATGTTTGGAGTGGTGTGATTGTGTTGAACAATGTTTGGAGTCGTGTGATGGTGTCGAGCAATGATTGGATTGAAGCGATGGTGTAGGACAATGTTTGGAGTGGTGTGCTGGTGTTGGAAAATGTTTGCAGTGGTGTGATGGTGTTGAACAATGTTTGGAGTGGTGTGATGGTGTTGAGCAATGTTTGGAGTGGTGTGATGGTGTTGAACAATAGTTGGAGTGGTGTGATGGTGTTGAACAATGTTTGGAGTGGTGCGATGGTGTTGGACAATGTTTGGAGTGGTGTGATGGTGTTGAGCGATGTGTGGAGTGGTGTGATGGTGTTGAGCAATGTTTGCAGTGGTGTGATGGTGTTGGACAATGTTTGGATTGGTGTGATGGTGTTGAGCAATGTTTGGAGTGGTGTGATGGTGTTGAACAATTATTTGGAGTGCCGTGATGGTGTTGAGCAATGTTTGTAGTGGTGTGATGTTGTTGAACAATGATTGGAGTGGTGTGATGGTGTTCAACATTGTTTGGAGTGGTGTGATGGTGTTGAACAATGTTTGGAGTGGTGTGATGGGGATGAACAATGTTTGGAGTGGTGTGATAGTGTTGAACAATGTTTCGAGTGGTGTGATGGTGTTGGTCAATGATTGGAGTGGTGTGATGGTGTTGGACAATGTTTGGAGTGGTATGATGGTATTGGACAATGATTGGAGTGGTGTGATAGTGTTGAACATTGTTTGGAGTGGTGTGATGGTGTTGGACAATGATTGGAGTGGTGTGATGGTGTTGAACATTGTTTTGAGTGGTGTGATGGTGTTGGACAATGTTTGTAGTGGTGTGATGGTGTTGAACAATGTTTGGAGTGGTGTGATGGTGTTGAACAATATTTGTAGTGGTGTGTTGGTGTTGGACAATGTTTGGAGTGGTGTGATGGTGCTGAACATTGTTTGGAGTGGTCTGATGATGTTGAGCAGTGTTTGGAGTGGTGTAATGATGAACAATGTTTGGAGTGGTGTGATGGTCTTGAACAATGTTTGGAGTGGTGTGATGGTGTGGAACAATGTTTGGAGTGGTGTGATGGTTTTGGACAATAATTGGAGTGGTGTGATGGTGTTGAACAATGTTTGGAGTGGTGTGATGGTGTTGGACAATGTTTGGAGTGGTGTGATGGTGTTGGACAATGTTTGGAGTGGTGTGATGGTATTGGACAATGTTTGGAGTGGTGTGATGGTGTTGGTCAATGATTGGAGGGGTATGATGGTATTGGACAATGTTTGGAGTGGTGTGATGGGGATGAACAATGTTTGGAGTGGTGTGATAGTGTTGAACAATGTTTGGAGTGGTGTGATGGTGTTGGTCAATGATTGGAGTGGTGTGATGGTGTGGAACAATGTTTGGAGTGGTGTGATGGTGTTGGACAATGTTTGGAGTGGTGTGATGGTGTTGGACAATGTTTGCAGTGGTGTGATGGTGTTGGTCAATGATTGGAATGGTGTGATGGTGTTGAGCAATGTTTGGAGTGGTGTGATTGTGTTGAACAATGTTTGGAGTCGTGTGATGGTGTTGAGCAATGATTGGAGTGGTGTGATGGTGTTGGACAATGTTTGGAGTGGTGTGATGGTGTTGAGCAATGTTTGGAGTGGTGTGATTGTGTTGAACAATGTTTGGAGTCGTGTGATGGTGTCGAGCAATGATTGGATTGAAGCGATGGTGTAGGACAATGTTTGGAGTGGTGTGCTGGTGTTGAACAATGTTTGCAGTGGTGTGATGGTGTTGAACAATGTTTGGAGTGGTGTGATGGTGTTGAGCAATGTTTGGAGTGGTGTGATGGTGTTGAACAATAGTTGGAGTGGTGTGATGGTGTTGAACAATGTTTGGAGTCGTGTGATGGTGTTGAGCAATGATTGGAGTGGTGTGGTGGTGTTGAACAATATTTGGAGTGTTGTGATGCTGTTGAGCAATGTTTGGAGTGGAGTGATGATGTTGAACAATGTTTGGAGTGGTGTGATGGTGTTGAGCAATGTTTGGAGTGTTGTGATGCTGTTGAGCAATGTTTGGAGTGGAGTGATGATGTTGAACAATGTTTGGAGTGGTGTGATGGTGTTGAGCAATGTTTAGGGTGGAGTCATTGTGTTGAACAATGTTTGGAGTGGTGTGATGGTGTGGAACAATGATTGGAGTGGAGTTATGGTGTTGAACAATGTTTGGAGATGTGTGATGGTGTTGAACATTGATCGGAGTGGTGTGATGTTGCTGAGCAATGTTCGGAGTGGTGTGATTGTGTTGAAAAATGTTTGTAGTGGTGTGATGGTGTTGAACAATGTTTGGAGTGGTGTGATGGTGTTGAACAATATTTGCAGTGGTGTGTTGGTGTTGGACAATGTTTGGAGTGTTGTGATGGTGTTGAACAATGTTTGTAGTGGTGTGATGGTGTTGAACAATGTTTGGAGTGGTGTGATGGTGTTCAACAATATTTGCAGTGGTGTGTTGGTGTTGGACAATGTTTGGAGTGGTGTGATGGTGTTGAACAATGTTTGGAGTGTTGTGATGGTGATGAACAATGTTTGGAGTGGTGTGATGGTGTTGGACAATGTTTGCAGTGGTGTGATGGTGTTGGTCAATGATTGGACTGGTGTGATGGTGTTTGTCAATGATTGGAGTGGTGTGATGGTATTGGACAATGTTTGGAGTGGTGTGATGGTGTTGAGCAATGTTTGGAGTGGTGTGATTGCGTTGAACAATGTTTGGAGTGGTGTGATGGTGTTGAACAATGACTGGAGTGGTGTGATGGTGTTGAGCAATGATTGGATTGAAGCGATGGTGTTGGACAATGTTTGGAGTGGTGTGATGGTGTTGAACAATAGTTGGAGTGGTGTGATGGTGTTGAACAATGTTTGGAGTGGTGTGATGGTGTGGAACAATGATTGGAGTGGAGTTATGGTGTTGAACAATGTTTGGAGTGGTGTGATGGTGTTGAACAATGCTTGGAGTGGTGTGATGGTGTGGAACAATGTTTGGAGTGGTGTGATGGTGTTGGACAATGTTTGGAGTGGTGTGATGGTGTGGAACAATGTTTGGAGTGGTGTGATGGTGTTGGTCAATGATTGGAGTGGTGTGATGGTGTTGGTCAATGATTGGAGTGGTGTGATGTGTTGGACAATGTTTGGAGTGGTGTGATGGGGATGAACAATGTTTGGAGTGGTGTGATGGTGTTGGTCAATGATTGGAGTGGTGTGATGGTGTTGGACAATGTTTGCAGTGCTGTGATGGTGTTGGTCAATGATTGGAGTGGTGTGATGGTGTTGGTCAATGATTGGAGTGGTGTGATGTGTTGGACAATGTTTGGAGTGGTGTGATGGGGATGAACAATGTTTGGAGTGGTGTGATGGTGTTGGTCAATGATTGGAGTGGTGTGATGGTGTGGAACAATGTTTGGAGTGGTGTGATGGTGTTGGTCAATGATTGGAGTGGTGTGATGGTGTTGGACAATGTTTGCAGTGCTGTGATGGTGTTGGTCAATGATTGGAGTGGTGTGATGGTGTTGGACGATGTTTGCAGTGCTGTGATGGTGTTGGTCAATGTTTGCAGTGGTGTGATGGTGTTGAACAATGTTTGGAGTCGTGTGATGGTGTTGAGCAATGACTGGAGTGGTGTGATCGTGTTGGACAATGTTTGGAGTGGTGTGATGGTGTTGAACAATGTTTGGAGTGGTGCGATGGTGTTGGACAATGTTTGGAGTGGTGTGATGGTGTTGAGCAATGTGTGGAGTGGTGTGATGGTGTTGAGCAATGTTTGCAGTGGTGTGATGGTGTTGGACAATGTTTGGATTGGTGTGATGGTGTTGAGCAATGTTTGGAGTGGTGTGATGGTGTTGAACAATTATTTGGAGTGCCGTGATGGTGTTGAGCAATGTTTGTAGTGGTGTGATGTTGTTGAACAATGATTGGAGTGGTGTGATGGTGTTCAACATTGTTTGGAGTGGTGTGATGGTGTTGAACAATGTTTGGAGTGGTGTGATGGGGATGAACAATGTTTGGAGTGGTGTGATAGTGTTGAACAATGTTTCGAGTGGTGTGATGGTGTTGGTCAATGATTGGAGTGGTGTGATGGTGTTGGACAATGTTTGGAGTGGTATGATGGTATTGGACAATGATTGGAGTGGTGTGATAGTGTTGAACATTGTTTGGAGTGGTGTGATGGTGTTGGACAATGATTGGAGTGGTGTGATGGTGTTGAACATTGTTTTGAGTGGTGTGATGGTTTTCCACAATGATTGGGTGGTGTGATGGTGTTGAACAATGTTTGGAGTGTTGTGATGCTGTTGAACAATGTTTGGAGTGGAGTGATGATGTTGAACAATGTTTGGAGTGGTGTGATGCTGTTGAGCAATGTTTAGGGTGGAGTCATTGTGTTGAACAATGTTTGGAGTGGTGTGATGGTGTGGAACAATGATTGGAGTGGAGTTATGGTGTTGAACAATGTTTGGAGTGGTGTGATGGTGTTGAACATTGATCGGAGTGGTGTGATGGTGTTGAACAATGTTTGGAGTGGTGTGATGTTGCTGAGCAATGTTCGGAGTGGTGTGATTGTGTTGAAAAATGTTTGTAGTGGTGTGATGGTGTTGAACAATGTTTGGAGTGGTGTGATGGTGTTGAACAATATTTGCGGTGGTGTGCTGGTGTTGGACAATGTTTGGAGTGGTGTGATGGTGTTGAACAATGTTTGGAGTGGTGTGATGGTTTTGAACAATGTTTGGAGTGGTGTGATGGTGTTGAGCAATGTTTGCAGTGGTGTGATGGTGTTGGTCAATGATTGGAGTGGTGTGACGGTGTTGGTCAATGATTGGAGTGGTGTGATGGTATTGGACAATGTTTGGAGTGGTGTGATGGTGTTGAGCAATGTTCGGAGTGTTGTGATGGTGATGAACAATGTTTGGAGTGGTGTGATGGTGTTGGACAATGTTGGCAGTGGTGTGATGGTGTTGGTCAATGATTGGAGTGGTGTGATGGTATTGGACAATGTTTGGAGTGGTGTGATGGTGTTGAGCAATGTTTGGAGTGCTGTGATTGCGTTGAGCAATGTTTGGAGTGGTGCGATGGTGTTGAACAATGACTGGAGTGGTGTGATGGTGTTGAGCAATGATTGGATTGAAGCGATGGTGTTGGACAATGTTTGGAGTGGTGTGATGGTGTTGAACAATAGTTGGAGTGGTGTGATGGTGTGGAACAATGATTGGAGTGGAGTTATGGTGTTGAACAATGTTTGGAGTGGTGTGATGGTGTTGAACATTGATCGGAGTGGTGTGATGGTGTTGAACAATGTTTGGAGTGGTGTGATGGTGTTGAACAATGTTTGGAGTGGAGTGATGGTGTTGAACAAAGTTTGGAGTGGTGTGATGGTGTTGGTCAATGTTTGGAGTGGTGTGATGGTGTTGGACAATGATTGGAGTGGTGTGATGGTGTTGGTCAATGTTTGGAGTGGTGTGATGGTGTTGGACAATGATTGGAGTGGTGTGATGGTGTTGGACAATGTTTGGAGTGGTGTGATGGTGTTGGACAATGATTGGAGTGGTGTGATGGTGTTGAACAATGTTTGGAGTGGTGTGATGGTGTTGGTCAATGTTTGGAGTGGTGTGATGGTGTTGGACAATGTTTGGAGTGGTGTGATGGTATTGGACAATGATTGGAGTGGTGTGATGGTATTGGACAATGTTTGGAGTGGTGTGATGGTATTGGACAATGATTGGAGTGGTGTGATGGTATTGGACAATGATTGGAGTGTTGTGATGGTGTTGGTCAATGATTGGAGTGTTGTGATGGTGTTGGACCATGTTTGGAGTGGTGTGATGGTGTTGGTCAATGTTTGGAGTGGTGTGATGGTGTTGGTCAATGTTTGGAGTGGTGTGATGGTGTTGGTCAATGATTGGAGTGGTGTGATGGTGTTGGACAATGTTTGGAGTGGTGTGATGGTGTTGGTCAATGTTTGGAGTGGTGTGATGGTGTTGGACAATGTTTGGAGTGGTGTGATGGTGTTGGTCAATGTTTGGAGTGGTGTGATGGTGTTGGACAATGTTTGCAGTGCTGTGATGGTGTTGGTCAATGATTGGAGTGGTGTGATGGTATTGGACAATGTTTGGAGTGGTGTGTTGGTGTTAGACAATGTTTGGAGTGGTGTGATGGTGTTGGACAATGTTTGGAGTGGTGTGATGGTATTGGACAATGTTTGGAGTGGTGTGATGGTGTTGGACAATGTTTGGAGTGGTGTGATGGTGTTGGACAATGTTTGGAGTGGTGTGATGGTGTTGAACAATGTTTGGAGTGGTGTGATGGTATTGGACAATGTTTGGAGTGGTGTGATGGTGTTGGTCAATGTTTGGAGTGGTGTGATGGTGTTGGACAATGTTTGGAGTGGTGTGATGGTGTTGAACAATGTCTGGAGTGGTGTGATGGTGTTGAACAATGTTTGGAGTGGAGTGATGGTGTTGAACAATGTTTGGAGTGGTGTGATGGTGTTGAACAATGTTTGGAGTGGTGTGATGGTGTTGGACAATGTTTGGAGTGGTGTGATGGTGTTGAACAATGTTTGGAGTGGTGTGATGGTGTTGAACAATGATTGGAGTGGTGTGATGGTGTTGAACAATGATTGGAGTCGTGTGATGCTGTTGGATAATGTTTGGGGTGGTGTGATGGTGTTGGTCAATAATTGGAGTGGTGTGATGGTATTGGACAATGTTTGGAGTGGTGTGATGGTGCTGGTCAATGATTGGAGTGGTGTGATTGTATTGGACAATGTTTGGAGTGGTGTGATGGTGTTGGACAATGGTTGGAGTGGTGTGATGGTGTTGGACAATGATTGGAGTGGTGTGATGGTATTGGACAATGTTTGGAGTGGTGTGATGGTGTTGGACAATGTTTGGAGTGGTGTGATGGTGTTGGACAATGTTTGGAGTGCTGTGATGGTATTGGACAATGTTTGGAGTGGTGTGATGGTGTTGGTCAATGATTGGAGTGGTATGATGGTATTGGACAATGTTTGGAGTGGTGTGATGGTGTTGGACAATGATTGGAGTGGTGTGATGGTATTGCACAATGTTTGGAGTGGTGTGATGGTGTTCAACAATTTTTGGAGTGGTGTGATGGTGCTGAGCAATGTTCGGAGTGGTGTGATGGTGATGAACAATGTTTGGAGTGGTGTGATGGTGTTGGACAATATTTGGAGTGGTGTGATGGTGTTGAACAATGTTTGGAGTGGTGTGATGGTGTTCAACAATGTTTGGAGTGGTGTGCTGGTGTTGGACAATGTTCGGAGTGCTGTCATGGTGTTGAACAATGTTTGGAGTGGTGTGATGGTGTTGAAAAATGTTTGGAGTGGTGTGATGGTGTGGAACAATGATTGGAGTGGTGTGATGGTGTTGAACAATGTTTGGAGTGGTGTGATGGTGTGAAACAATGATTGGAGTGGTGTGATGGTGTTGAAAAATGTTTGGAGTTGTGTGATGGTGTGGAACAATGATTGGAGTGGTGCGATGGTGTTGAACAATGTTTGGAGTGGTGCGATGGTGTGGAACAATGATTGGAGTGGTGTGATGGTGTTCAACAATGTTTGGAGTGGTGTGATGGTGTGGAACAATGATTGGAGTGGTGTGATGGTGTTGAACAATGATTGGAGTGGTGCGATGGTGTTGAACAATGTTTGGAGCAGTGTGATGGTGTTGAACAATGTTTGGAGTGGTGTGATGGTGTTGAACAACAATTGGAGTGGTGTGATGGTGTTGAATAATGTTTGGAGTGGTGTGATGGTGTTGGACAATGTTGGGAGTGGTGTGATGGTGTTGGACAATGATTGGAGTGGTGTGATGGTATTGGACAATGTTTGGAGTGGTGTGATGGTGTTGGTCAATGATTGGAGTGGTGTGATGGTATTGGACAATGTTTGGAGTGGTGTGATGGTGTTGGACAATGTTTGGAGTGGTGTGATGGTGTTGGTCAATGATTGGAGTGGTGTGATGGTGTTGGACAATGTTTGGAGTGGTGTGATGGTGTTGGACAATGTTTGGAGTGGTGTGATGGTATTGGACAATGTTTGGAGTGGTGTGATGGTGTTGGTCAATGATTGGCGTGGTGTGATGTGTTGAGCAATGTTTGGAGTGGTGTGATGGTGTTGGACAATGATTGGAGTGGTGTGATGGTATTGCACAATGTTTGGAGTGGTGTGATGGTGTTCAACAATGTTTGGAGTGGTGTGATGGTTTTGAACAATGTTCGGAGTGGTGTGATGGTGATGAACAATGTTTGGAGTGGTGTGATGGTGTTGGACAATGTTCGGAGTGGTGTGATGGTGTTCAACAAATTTTGGAGTGATGTGATGGTGCTGAGCAATGTTCGGAGTGGTGTGATGGTGATGAACAATGTTTGGAGTGGTGTGATGGTGTTGGACAATGTTGGGAGTGGTGTGATGGTGATGAACAATGTTTGGAGTGGTGTGATGGCGTTGAACAATGTTTGGAGTGGTGTGATGGTGTTGGACAATGTTTGGAGTGCTGTGATGGTGTTGAAAAATGTTTGGAGTGGTGTGATGGTGTGGAACAATGATTGGAGTGGTGCGATGGTGTTGAACAATGTTTGGAGCGGTGTGATGATGTGGAACAATGATTGGAGTGGTGCGATGGTGTTGAACAATGTTTGGAGTGGTGTGATGGTGTTGAACAATGTTTGGAGTGGTGTGATGGTGTTGAACAACGATTGGAGTGGTGTGATGGTGTTGAATAATGTTTGGAGTGGTGTGATGATGTTGAGCAATGTTTGGAGTGGTGTGATGATGTTGAACAATGTTTGGACTGGTGTGATGGTGTTGAACAATGTTTGGAGTGGTGTGATGGTGTGGAACAATGTTTGGAGTGGTGTGATGGTGTTGGACAATTATTGGAGTGGAGTGATGGTGTTGAACAATGTTTGGAGTGGAGTGATGGTGTTGGACAATTATTGGAGTGGAGTGATGGTGTTGAACAATGTTTGGAGTGGAGTGATGGTGTTGAACAATGTTTGGAGTGGTGTGATGGTGTTGAACAATGTTTGGAGTGGAGTGATGGTGTTAAACAATGTTTGGAGTGGTGTGATGGTGTTGAACAATGTTCGGAGTGGTGTGATGGTGTTGGACAATGTTTGGAGTGGTGTGATGGTGTTGGACAATGATTGGAGTGGTGTGATGGTATTGGACAATGTTTGGAGTGGTGTGATGGTGTTGGACAATGTTTGGAGTGGTGTGATGGTGTTGGACAATGTTTGGAGTGGTGTGATGGTCCTGGACAATGTTTGGAGTGGTGTGATGGTGTTGGTCAATGATTGGAGTGGTATGATGGTATTGGACAATGTTTGGAGTGGTGTGATGGTGTTGGACAATGTTTGGAGTGGTGTGATGGTGTTGAACAATGATTGGAGTGGTGTGATGGCGTTGAGCAATGTTCGGAGTGGTGTGATGGCGTTGAACAATGATTGGAGTGGTGTGATGGTGGTGAACAATGTTTGGAGTGGAGTGATGGTGTTGAACAATGTTTGGAGTGGAGTGATGGTGTTGAACAATGTTTGGAGTGGTGTGATGGTGTTGAACAATGATTGGAGTGGTGTGATGGTATTGCACAATGTTTGGAGTGGTGTGATGGTGTTCAACAATGTTTGGAGTGGTGTGATGGTGTTCAACAATGTTTGGAGTGGTGTGCTGGTGTTGGACAATGTTCGGAGTGCTGTGATGGTGTTGGACAATGTTTGGAGTGGTGTGATGGTGATGAACAATGTTTGGAGTGGTGCGATGGCGTTGAACAATGTTTGGAGTGGTGTGATGGTGTTGGACAATGTTTGGAGTGCTGTGATGGTGTTGAAAAATGTTTGGAGTGGTGTGATGGTGTGGAACAATGATTGGAGTGGTGTGATGGTGTTGAAAAATGTTTGGAGTTGTGTGATGGTGTGGAACAATGATTGGAGTGGTGCGATGGTATTGAACAATGTTTGGAGTGGTGTGATGGTGTGGAACAATGATTGGAGTGGTGTGATGGTGTTGAACAATGTTTGGAGTGGTGTGATGGTGTGGAACAATGATTGGAGTGGTGTGATGGTGTTGAACAATGATTGGAGTGGTGCGATGGTGTTGAACAATGTTTGGAGCAGTGTGATGGTGTTGAACAATGTTTGGAGTGGTGTGATGGTGTTGAACAACGATTGGAGTGGTGTGATGGTGTTGAATAATGTTTGGAGTGGTGTGATGATGTTGAGCAATGTTTGGAGTGGTGTGATGTTGTTGAACAATGTTTGGACTGGTGTGATGGTGTTGAACAATGTTTGGAGTGGTGTGATGGTGTTGAACAATGTTTGGAGTGGTGTGATGGTGTGGAACAATGTTTGGAGTGGTGTGATGTTGGACAATGATTGGAGTGGTGTGATGGTGTTGAACAATGTTTGGAGTGGTGTGATGGTGCTGGTCAATGATTGGAGTGGTGTGATGGTGTTGGACAATGTTTGGAGTGGTGTGATGGTGTTGAACAATGATTGGAGTGGTGTGATGGCGTTGAGCAATGTTCGGAGTGGTGTGATGGCGTTGAACAATGATTGGAGTGGTGTGATGGTGGTGAACAATGTTTGGAGTGGAGTGATGGTGTTGAACAATGTTTGGAGTGGAGTGATGGTGTTGAACAATGTTTGGAGTGGTGTGATGGTGTTGAACAATGTTCGGAGTGGTGTGATGGTGTTGGACAATGTTTGGAGTGGTGTGATGGTGTTGAACAATGATTGGAGTGGTGTGATGGTATTGGACAATGTTTGGAGTGGTGTGATGGTGCTGGTCAATGATTGGAGTGGTGTGATTGTATTGGACAATGTTTGGAGTGGTGTGCTGGTGTTGGACAATGTTTGGAGTGGTGTGATGGTGTTGGACAATGATTGGAGTGGTGTGATGGTGTTGGTCAATGATTGGAGTGGTGTGATGGTATTGGACAATGTTTGGAGTGGTGTGATGGTGTTGGTCAATGATTGGAGTGGTGTGATGGTATTGGACAATGTTTGGAGTGGTGTGATGGTGTTGGTCAATGATTGGAGTGGTATGATGGTATTGGACAATGTTTGCAGTGGTGTGATGGTGTTGGTCAATGATTGGAGTGGTGTGATGGTATTGGACAATGTTTGGAGTGGTGTGATGATGTTGAGCAATGTTTGGACTGGTGTGATGGTGTTGAACAATGTTTGGAGTGGTGTGATGGTGTTGAACAATGTTTGGAGTGGTGTGATGGTGTGGAACAATGTTTGGAGTGGTGTGACGGTGTTGGACAATGATTGGAGTGGTGTGATGGTGTTGAAAAATGTTTGGAGTTGTGTGATGGTGTTGAACAATGATTGGAGTGGTGTGATGGTGTTGGACAATGTTTGGAGTGGTGTGATGGTGCAGAACAATGTTTGGACTGGTGTGATGGTGTTGAAAAATGTTTGGAGTGGTGTGATGGTGTGGAACAATGATTGGAGTGGTGTGATGGTGTTGAACAATGTTTGGAGTGGTGTGATGGTGTTGAACAACGATTGGAGTGGTGTGATGGTGTTGAATAATGTTTGGAGTGGTGTGATGATGTTGAGCAATGTTTGGAGTGGTGTGATGGTGCTGGTCAATGATTGGAGTGGTGTGATGGTGTTGGACAATGTTTGGAGTGGTGTGATGGTGTTGAACAATGATTGGAGTGGTGTGATGGCGTTGAGCAATGTTCGGAGTGGTGTGATGGCGTTGAACAATGATTGGAGTGGTGTGATGGTGGTGAACAATGTTTGGAGTGGAGTGATGGTGTTGAACAATGTTTGGAGTGGAGTGATGGTGTTGAACAATGTTTGGAGTGGTGTGATGGTGTTGAACAATGTTCGGAGTGGTGTGATGGTGTTGGACAATGTTTGGAGTGGTGTGATGGTGTTGAACAATGATTGGAGTGGTGTGATGGTATTGGACAATGTTTGGAGTGGTGTGATGGTGCTGGTCAATGATTGGAGTGGTGTGATTGTATTGGACAATGTTTGGAGTGGTGTGCTGGTGTTGGACAATGTTTGGAGTGGTGTGATGGTGTTGGACAATGATTGGAGTGGTGTGATGGTGTTGGTCAATGATTGGAGTGGTGTGATGGTATTGGACAATGTTTGGAGTGGTGTGATGGTGTTGGTCAATGATTGGAGTGGTGTGATGGTATTGGACAATGTTTGGAGTGGTGTGATGGTGTTGGTCAATGATTGGAGTGGTATGATGGTATTGGACAATGTTTGGAGAGGTGTGATGGTGTTGGTCAATGATTGGTGTGCTGTGATGTGTTGGACAATGTTTGTAGTGGTGTGATGGTGTTGGACAATGTTTGGAGTGGTGTGATGATGTTGGACAATGTTTGCAGTGGTGTGATGGTGTTGGTCAATGATTGGAGTGGTGTGATGGTATTGGACAATGTTTGGAGTGGTGTGATGATGTTGAGCAATGTTTGGACTGGTGTGATGGTGTTGAACAATGTTTGGAGTGGTGTGATGGTGTTGAACAATGTTTGGAGTGGTGTGATGGTGTGGAACAATGTTTGGAGTGGTGTGACGGTGTTGGACAATAATTGGAGTGGTGTGATGGTGTTGAACAATGTTTGGAGTGGTGTGATGGTGTTGGACAATGATTGGAGTGGTGTGATGGTGTGGAACAATGATTGGAGTGGTGTGATGGTGTTGAAAAATGTTTGGAGTTGTGTGATGGTGTTGAACAATGATTGGAGTGGTGTGATGGTGTTGGACAATGTTTGGAGTGGTGTGATGGTGCAGAACAATGTTTGGACTGGTGTGATGGTGTTGAAAAATGTTTGGAGTGGTGTGATGGTGTGGAACAATGATTGGAGTGGTGTGATGGTGTTGAACAATGTTTGGAGTGGTGTGATGGTGTGGAACAATGATTGGAGTGGTGTGATGGTGTTGAAAAATGTTTGGAGTTGTGTGATGGTGTGGAACAATGATTGGAGTGGTGCGATGGTGTTGAACAATGTTTGGAGTGGTGTGATGGTGTGGAACAATGATTGGAGTGGTGTGATGGTGTTGAACAATGTTTGGAGTGGTGTGATGGTGTGGAACAATGATTGGAGTGGTGTGATGGTGTTGGACAATGTTTGGAGCAGTGTGATGGTGTTGAACAATGTTTGGAGCAGTGTGATGGTGTTGAACAACGATTGGAGTGGTGTGATGGTGTTGAATAATGTTTGGATTGGTGTGATGATGTTGAGCAATGTTTGGAGTGGTGTGATGATGTTGAACAATGTTTGGACTGGTGTGATGGTCTTGAACAATGTTTGGAGTGGTGTGATGGTGTTGAACAATGTTTGGAGTGGTGTGATGGTGTGGAACAATGTTTGGAGTAGTGTGACGGTGTTGGACAATAATTGGAGTGGTGTGATGGTGTTGAACAATGTTTGGAGTGGTGTGATGGTGTTGGACAATGATTGGAGTGGTGTGATGGTGTTGAACAATGATTGGAGTGGTGTGATGGTGTTGAACAATGATTGGAGTGGAGTGATGGTGTTGAACAATGTTTGGAGTGGTGTGATGGTGTTGAACAATGTTCGGAGTGGTGTGATGGTGTTGAACAATGTTTGGAGTGGTGTGATGGTGTTGGTCAATGATTGGAGTGGTGTGATGGTGTTGGACAATGTTTGCAGTGGTGTGATGGTGTTGGTCAATGATTGGAGTGGTGTGATGGTGTGGAACAATGTTTGGAGTGGTGTGATGGTGTTGGACAATGTTTGTCGTGGTGTGATGGTATTGGACAATGTTTGGAGTGGTGTGATGGTGTTGGTCAATGATTGGAGTGGTGTGATGGTGTTGGACAATGTTTGCAGTGGTGTGATGGTGTTGGTCAATGATTGGAGTGGTGTGATGGTGTGGAACAATGTTTGGAGTGGTGTGATGGTGTTGGACAATATTTGCAGTGGTGTGATGGTGTTGGTCAATGATTGGAGTGGTGTGATGGTGTTGGTCAATGATTGGAGTGTTGTGATGGTATTGGACAATGTTTGGAGTGGTGTGATGGTGTTGGACAATGTTTGGAGTGGTGTGATGGTGTTGGTCAATGATTGGAGTGTTGTGATGGTATTGGACAATGTTTGGAGTGGTGTGATGGTGTTGGTCAATGATTGGAGTGGTGTGATGGTGTTGGTCAATGATTGGAGTGGTGTGATGGTGTTGGTCAATGATTGGAGTGGTGTGATGGTGTTGGTCAATGATTGGAGTGGTGTGATGGTGTTGGACAATGTTTGGAGTGGTGTGATGGTGTTGGTCAATGATTGGAGTGGTGTGATGGTGTTGGTCAATGATTGGAGTGGTGTGATGGTGTTGGTCAATGATTGGAGTGGTGTGATGGTGTTGGTCAATGATTGGAGTGGTGTGATGGTGTTGGTCAATGTTTGGAGTGGTGTGATGGTGTTGGTCAATGATTGGAGTGGTGTGATGGTGTTGGTCAATGATTGGAGTGGTGTGATGGTGTTGGTCAATGATTGCAGTGGTGTGATGGTATTGGACAATGTTTGGAGTGGTGTGATGGTGTTGGACAATGTTTGCAGTGGTGTGATGGTGTTGAACAATGCACTGAGTGAAGTCATGATCAGTGTTATGAAAATGCTGGCTTATTCAACAGTGCAAAATGATGTGATATTTGTTAAAGTTATGCGGGAAAATTGGGTATCTCCCATTTTGGAGCGCTAATATCGGCCGGGTGCAAAATTTAGTGCCCATCGCTAATTATCATCTGCGATTGCAAAATTCACCTCTATCACCGCTGGAGGTGATTTGAGCACTAAACCAAGCGCTACACACCTCTCTTAAGGCGCTAACGTAGGCGAGCAAGGCGTTACCTCAGAATACTACCAAAGCTCAGGCGATGTCAGTTACCATGGAAGCCAGACAGACTGGTGCCATCCTGTTTTTAAAGGGGAGGGGCCATCTTTCTGGCCAGCCACACCCTGCTCATTGCAGCCTTGAATCTCGGCCTGGGGAGACCTCTAAAGCAGTTGTGTTGAAAGCACTAATGGATAGGCCCAGGGGAAGAGCTCAGCGCTTAGAAACCTCAAAAGTGGTGCTGAGGGCCAAAACTCCTTAGGACAGCGTTAAATCTCTCCACACGTTTCTCTCCCTCTCAACCTGCGTGTACCAAAAATTTTGCCGTCAAGAAAAGGCAGGAAGCGCCCGCCTTTAAATAACGCTTCCCCAGCCCCTTCCCAACTTGAAAACATTCCCCTCTATCTGTCGTTCCTAGTGGCAGACGCTAAGGGAGGGGGCGCGACTCAATATCCGGTCTGCAGCGCTACCAGGGCGTTGCACACTTGACTGACGTCACGATCTGCGGGCACAGGAGATCGTGATGGTAGTGTTTAGCGCCACCGCAAAACGACTGGTCAATTTTGCGAGCGGCGCTAAAATCACCGTGATCGGGCACTAAGTTCCTAGTGCCCCACTTATACTGTTTCACCTTGAACCTCAGAATCAAACTGTAATGTATATACCTTTAAGGAGGGAACTATTTCTTACAGCTCATGTATACTGCAGTACCGGCAGTGACCACACCTGTATATAACACTGAGTAGTAATCTGTACAGTTGAGTTGCAGTCCGAGCCACGTTGAGTAAACACCTGTTGTACCATTCTCCGCAGTCTGTGCCTTATTATGCACGGACGTAACATTGGCGATGAGGCAGGTTCGAACCTACCTGCAACTCTGCATCACCTCCCGGGGATTCGTTCCTGGAGATCAATGGATTGGAGGTTAAGGCCAGAGACTCGGGCGTCGACCACGGGCAACCACCCAGTCATCCAGCAGAGACTCGAGAATTGCGGGCGAGGCTGTCGAGAGCCAGGCTTGGCTTTCCAGTCGAGGTGGCACAGCGAAACGGGCTGGCAACAGGTAATGCGCAGACCCTTCCCGGAGAGCAGCGGGCTAGAGCCCGACCGAGCGGCACAGCAAAGGGCCGAGCAGCGTCAACGCGGGCGAGAGAGAGAGGGCAGAGCGCACAGGGCACAGCCGGTGTTCAGGGGCCGAGCAGCATCAGAGAGAGGGAGAGAGAGACGCGCAGAAACCCGCGAGGCGCCGCCATTGCCACGAGGACCGCCGAGAGCGGCGTTGGCAGCAGCGCAGGAGAAGCGCGCGAAACCTACAGGGCGCTGCCATTGCCACGAGAACCGGCAGCAGCGGGGGAGGAAAGAAAGCGCAGGAGATGCCATTTTAAGCCATTGGGAGACGCCATTTTAAACCACACCCAAAATGCCGAAGCGTGGCAGTATCACCGCATTTGACAATGAAGTTGAAGATTGGACTACATATGTCGAACGAATAGAGGTGTACTGCAAGGCAAATGAGGTGTCAGATGACAAGAAAGCGTCGGTATTGTTAAATTTAATGGGTGCAAAGACGTATGGTTTATTACGCAATCTAGTAACCCCAACGAAGCCAATGGAAAAGAGTTTTGAAGACATAGTAACGATACTAAAGGAACATTTAATCCCCACAACGCTGCTGATAGCAGAAAGATTCAAGTTTCACAAACGGAACCAGCATAAGGATGAAAGCAATGCTGATTATTTAACAGAACTGCGCAAACTATCGAAACACTGCCAGTTTGGAGCGGGACTGGCAGATACCTTAAGGGACAAGTTTGTGTGTGGGCTTCAAAGTGAAGGAACCCAGAAACGGCTTTTATCTGAAAAGGACCTTATACTGGAAAAGGCTTTCAGCATTGCGGTATCATATGAAGCAGCAGCACGGGGCGCTGCAGAGATACAACAGAGACCGCAAGAATATGGCACAAACGAAATGTCATATGGAACAGAGAAGTGCTATCGCTGCGGCAGAACAACACACGACCAGAATGATTGCTGGTTCAAAGACAAAGTGTGCAGACAGTGTGGAAAAGTAGGACACATAGCACGAGTCTGCAGGTCGGGAAAGAAAACCAGCAATAAGAAACCTACCAAAGGAAAGTACAAGAAGGTACATAAGATGACAGAGAATAGTTCAGACGAACAAAAGAGTGATAACGACTCCGAAAGCAGAGAACTGAGTTGTCTGAAACTACAAAATGTGATCACAACGGAGGATCACCGAACCATTTGGGTCATTCTCAAGATAGCAGGAGTCCAGGTAAAGATGGAATTGGACACAGGATCAGCCCTAACAGCCATAAACCGACGGGACTACGAACGGCTATTCTCACACATACCCTTGAGAGACACAAAAATTATTTTGAAGACGTACACGGGGCAAAAAGTCTACCCCAAAGGAAAAATAAGGGTGACCGTTATATATAACGGTAAGGAAACACCAAAACTAGACCTGTATGTATTGCAAGATGGAGGACCACCATTACTGGGACGTGAATGGATCCGGGAAATACAACTGGATTGGCATTCCATACAGGCACTGACTGTGGCTGACAAAAAGGATGACGACATCACACCTGGGCGACTGTCAAAGATCCTAACTGACGCGAAAAACGTGTTCCAGCAAGGACTCGGAACACTAAAAGGCATGACAGCGATGATTAAAATTGAAGAAAACGCAAGCCCAAAATTTTTTACGGTACCTTATGTGATCCGCCCAGCCGTCAAAGCAGAGCTGGAGAGTCTGGAACATTCAGGTGTACTGTCCAAAGTAGACTGGAGCGAGTGGGCTACACCCATCGTCCCTGTGATGAAAAAGTCGTTGAGCAGCACGCCTGGGGAACCAAGGAAGGTTCGCACCTGTGGGGACTTTAAGGTAACATTGAACCCGATCCTTCACACCGTACAATATCCACTTCCGCGGATTGAAGATATTTTCGCCTCGCTATCTGGAGGGAAATGCTTCACTAAGATTGATCTGGCCCAGGCGTATCTGCAAATGGAGGTAGAAGAAGCATCAAAAAAATACCTCACAATCAACACCCATAAAGGTCTCTATCAATACAACCGGCTGGTATTCGGGGTAGCATCAGCTCCGGCTATTTGGCAGAGGGCAATGGAACAAGTCCTGCAAGGGATCCCTGGTCACGGGCGAAAATGACAGTGATCACCTTGCCAACCTGGAGCAGGTGCTCACTAGATTGCAGGAATATGGGCTCCGAGCTAACCGCCCCAAATGCGAGTTTTTTAGGAAACAGATCTCGTATTGTGGCCACGTTATCGATAAAGAGGGGTTACATAAGTCCCCAGAGAAGATTGAGGCAGTAGTCAAGGCTCCAGCACCGGAAAATGTGTTACAACTGAGGTCGTTCCTCAGGCTGGTAAACTACTACCATAAGTTCTTGCCAAATTTGTCTACAATACTACACCCACTGAACACCCTACTGCAAACTGGGGTGCCATGGAAGTGGAGTGACGAATGTAGACGAGCTTTCCAGAAGAGCAAAACACTAATCACATCGAAAGAGGTATTGGCCCATTACAACCCGGCATTACCAATTCGGTTGGCATGTGATGCGCCACCCTACGGCATTGCAGCGGTGCTGTCGCACAAATTCTCGGACGGCTCAGAGAGGCCAATAGCCTTTGCGTCACGATCACTAACCTCAGCCGAGCGTAACTACGCCCACATTGACAGGGAGGCCCTCAGCCTAGTGTGGGGAGTGAAAAAAGTTCAATCACTATCTGCACGGGCAGAAATTCACCTTGCTGACTGATCACCAGCCTCTTGTCTCCATTTTTAATCCGAAGAAGGGCGTTCCGGTGATGACTGCGCAACGACTACAAAGATGGTCACTTTTTCTAGGGGCGCACCACTATGAGATTGAATATAAGGGCATGAAACAGCATGGAAATGCTGATGGGCTGTCACACCTGTCACTGCCTACTGCGGAGGAAGCACCAGCAGTGGATCCTGTCGCAATGTTCCATTCGACTATAGTTGAATACCTACCGGTAACTAACGCTTGTATCGAAAAGGAAACCCGAAATGACCCGACACTGTCTCGGGTATATTATTTGACGGTGAAGGGATGGCCAGCATATGGCGACTCACTGTTGCCAGCATTCTCGACAAGGAGAGAACAGCTGTCAGTGTGCCGGGGGACCTTGATGTGTGGATCCCGAGTGGTAATTCCACCCAAGTTAAAGGATAGAGTGCTCAATGAGCTTCATGAGGGTCATCTGGGAGGGGTAAAAATTAAAAGCCTAGCCAGGGCTTATGTGCGGTGGCCGGGAATCGATAAACAAATCGAGGACCTGACCAAGAGCTGCTCAGGATGCCAGAAAGTCCAAAATGCACCACCACAGGCCCCTCTACACCCATGGGAGTGGCCCTCATCTCCATGGCAACGGGTGCATATTGATTTTGCTGGTCCATTCATGGACTCAATGTTTTTAATAGCCGCGGATGCGCACTCGAAATGGCCTGAGGTCATCAAAATGTCCTCCACCACCACGGAGAAAACTATTGCTGTCCTACGGACCATTTTTGCCAGGAATGGCTTGCCAGAACAGATTTGCTCCGACAACGGACCATAGTTTGTGTCCGAAGAGTTCCGGAGGTTCTTGAAAACGAATGGGGTAAGGCATTACACATCCGCCCCGTATCATCCAGCCACAAATGGATTGGCTGAGAGGTTCGTACAAACCTTTAAGAAGGCAATAAAGGCTATGTACAATGACAACATTCCGCTGCAGCACAAGGTGGACAATTTCCTGTTCGCCTACCGGAATGCGACACATGCAGTCACCAACCAGGCCCCAGCCATGATGGTCTTTAACCGAAGGTTAAGATCTCGCCTGGATTTGCTCAGACCAAACGTACGAAGAGATGTTGAGAGTAAGCAATTCCAGCACATCCATGAGAAGCCAACAAGGAGCTTCAATGTAGGGCAACCAGTCTTGACCTGCGACTACCGAACAGAAAAATGGCAGCCAGGAACGCTATGCACACGGCAGGGCCCACTAATGTACACAGTGGCCGTTGGGGAGAGCATCGTGAGACGCCATGCTGACCAGATCCTAGAGTCACAGGAACAAGTCAACCCCATGCCTCGCCCATACGTACCTGGTGATGAACCCGACGTACAGGTCGTATCTACCCCAGGAACAGTAGCATCGGAAGCTGATGAACCAACCGACGACAGGGGGCCAGAATCGCCTCCGCACCAAGAGGAAGATACTCGGGAAAGGCGCTATCCAGAAAGGATCAGGAAGCCTCCCCAAAGACTGAATATATAAATAGACTATTTTCAGCTAATGTTGCATGTTAAAAGTGTTAATTGTAATTAGTTTGATATTTAATTGTTAAATGAGTGTTATGGTACTGTTAATCTAAAAGGGGAGGAATTGTAATGTATATACCTTTAAGGAGGGAACTATTTTTTACAGCTCATGTATACTGCAGTACCGGCAGTGACCACACCTGTATATAACACTGAGTACTAATCTGTACAGTTCAGTTGCAGTGTGAGCCACGTTGAGTAAACACCTGTTGTACCGTTCTCCGCAGTCTGTGTCTTATTATACACGGACGTAACACAAACCAAGATGAGACCCCGGAGGCGCTAATGGGAGGCGCTAACCAACCGAATTTTTACCCTTTAGTCTTTTAGAAGCACTGGCAGAATTTTCCCACTGCCGAGCCTGCGAGTTCATTGGCGGGTCGGCAGTTAAATTCGCAGAAATTGACCGCGTCGGGAGCCCTCCGTCATCCCGCCAACTTCCGCCTTTAACTCGGGGATGTGTCGGGGTGAACCACGGACCCACTCGGGAGAGGTGGGCGACCTCATTGAGATTATTAACTGCTCATTTACAGGCCCTTAACTGCCTTTTTAACCTCAGGTTTGGACTTTAACTGGTTGAGCATGGGATTCATGCACCTCGGGAAGCTCGCCTGTGAAGGGGAGGCGGGGAGCTCAGTGGCCATTGTGCGAGTTCATTGAGTGACAGCTGGAAAAAGCACATTAATACTCACACCTTACACCTGCTTCCTTGCCTGGGGGAAAGGCTCTTGCTGACACCTTTCAGGAGTTTGCAGGTGATTTCTGCAACCTCGGAAGCCACTCTCACCACATTGCTAGTCACTATTAGAACATCGGAGGATTGTTCCTCTGATTTCCACTTTACCTGCCATCTGTCAGATCAGCATGGGTGCTGCTTATGCTGTCTCACCTTGGACCTCAGATTCAGACCAAGATGAGCCCCAACACCAACAACATCAGCAACACCATCAGCAGCAGCAACCACAACAGCAGCCTTCTCAACGAGCTGAGAGAAGGGGTCAGCATAGGGCTGCACCACACCGGAGGCGATACCTCCAACACAGGGTATACAGACAGAGGATGAGCTTCCTGAACATGACTGCCCAGCAGTGCTTCGGAGGCTCAGGCTATCGCGCCAGGTCATCACAGACATCTGTAACTTGCTGGAACAAGACCTACTGCCACGAGAACCTGGTGGACACTCCTTGCCAGTGGCTGTCAAAGTCACCACCGCCCAAAACATCTTCACCTCTGGCTCCTTCCAGGGATCTGCAGCAGACATTTACAGGATTTGCAGGAGTCGGCCGCCCACAGATGCATCCCCCAGGTGACCAATGCCATGTTTGACAAGTCTGCATCTTATGTGCACTTTGCCACTGATGAGGCCAGTGTTACTGAACGGGCGCTCAGCCTTGCGGCTCTGGCTGGCTTCCCACAGGTGCAGGGCTTCATCGACTGTACACATGGCCATCAAGGCAGACCCACATCACCCAGGAGTGTTTGTGAACCGCAAGGGCTTCCACCCTTAGTGTGCAGTTTGTCTGCAACCATAAAAAGATCATCATGCATGTGTGCGCCAGATTCCTTGGTAGCTGTCATGACTCTTTCGTGCTGTGCCAGTCCACCCTCCCTCAGCTCTACGCACCTCCAAACAGACTTACCGGCTGCCTGTTTGGAGACAAGGGCTATCCACTGAAGACGTGACTCATGACACCCTTGAGGAGGTCAAGCTGAGCTGAGGAGCACTATAATGAAAGCCACATGTCCACCAGATGTGTCATAGAGCAAGCAATCGGCAAGATGAAGATACGCTTCAGATGCCTTGACGGATCTGGAGGAGCTCTGCAGTACACACCAGCCAGGGTCTCCAGAATCATCGTCGTTTGCTGCACGCTGCACAACATAGAGCAGCAGCGAGGAGTGGAGCTGCAGGAGGAGCAAAGCGCAGAGCGCACAACCTCTTCAGAGGAGGAGCAGGAGGAACACGAGGAGGAGGAGGAACCTGAGGTGGAGATGGCACCAGCAGTGGCACACATTGCTGCCCGGGAGGCCCGGGATGGCGTCATAATGACCCGATTTACTTAACTTGCACCAGTGCACCCATATGGCTTCCAGATGCTGTACCAACTTCCCCCCAACAACACCATACAGCAGTCCTGCAATGACCAAACCAAAGCCACTTTCCAGGTAGCGGGCAAAAATGGATAAGACGGGAAAGTTGTGCAAAGAAATAAATTTATGTGCGTCATAAATATAGCTGAAACTTAACATTAACATTTTTTCATACACCCATGTGCATACCCTTGTGCATCTAGGATTATGTCCTTTTTCTTTTCCGAGTGCTTCTACGAGATGTAGAGGTAGGCTGCTCACTTCCCTGCTCTGATTACTTAGTCACTTTTGGCGTCGTCCTCTGGGTTTTAGGGCCTGTGAGGGCCCTGCCAAAGACTGCTCCTCCTGCAACTGTGCAGGGGCAGACTCGGCCATCGGGATCCGAGGCAGCATGTGGGGCTCTGACTGAGGGGGAGGCAATGGGGGAGAAGTGTAAGCGCTTTGAGAAGAGCACCCTCTTCCGCGTCCCCTCTCACCATCATCCCTTTGATGGGCCACCCGCACTTCCCAATGAGAGTCTGCAATCTGTTGTCCACAGCTAGCATGTTTTCATTGGACTGGCGCATTTGCTGCTTCATGCAGGTGGCCATCCTTTCCATGGAGCAGCACATCGTCGCCATCGCCTGCGACATGGTGGTGCTCATGTTGGAGATGGACTCCTCCATTCTCTGCACATTTGCAGACATCGTGGCTGCAAAACCTGCCAGAGCCTTGTGCAGTTGTTGCTGCCCCTCCAGGATCATCCTCTTTCTCGATGGCCCCCGAGGCTCAGCGTCTGCATGCAGCTCGGCAGAGCTTGGAGCGTCCTGTGCCCACCAATGAGGGGCCTCTACTGCTGTCCCTGGCAACACCATCTGCTCTTGCTCACTTGTGTAGTTTGAGACACCAGGTGACAACACTACTGTATCTCGCACAGGACCCACCGAGGTGTGTGTATCTGCGCTGGTGCTAGCTGGGCTTGGGTCTGCTGATGCTGCACCCTCAGAGGCTGCAGCTTCCTCTGAGGAGTCATCTTCCTCCTCTGGCTGGACAGTGGGGGGGGAGGGGGCACTTGATGGGCCCGTGGGAGAGTAAAGAGATGAATTAGAAGTGTTGTGATAAGAATGGGTAACGTTACCATTATGCAGATAATGACATTTCACTGGCTGCTGACATCCGTCACCATATGGGTGACTGTTGTATGCCATGTGACCATATAAGAACATAAGAACATAAGAAATAGGAGCAGGAGTAGGCCATTCAGCCCCTCGAGCCTGCTCCGCCATTCAATAAGATCATGGCTGATCTGATCTTGGCCTCAACTCCACTTTTCTGCCTGTTCCCCATTACCCTTAACACCCCTGTAGTTCAAAAATCTGTCTATCTCAGCCTTAAATATATTCAATGACTCAGCCTCATAAAATATGAGATGTAATTCTGTCACCTTATTGCTGGGAGGTCCCCCTCTATTCATCTCCCACCGCCAGCAGCTCTGCAACTCCAGAGACCTCTGCGGGCTGCTCCTCTGCTGGAGTCATTGAGTGAAGACTGGAGGGCCACCCCCAGTTCTCTGCCTCTCCCTGTTGTTGTGGGCTCTCTTTGTCTGCAAAGAGGGAAAGAAGAGAACTTTGAGTGAGAGTGATATAATGAGTGTAAGGAATGGATGGGTCACATCTGTAGAGGGTGACTATGAGGGAGTGACATGCCAATACCGAATGACCTCCTTCTGTGGTGTTACTTGCTATGATTGCATTAGGATGAGGGTGAGTGTCAGGGTGGTTAGTCAGATGGGGATGTGAGTATGTACATAGAGAGAGGGATGGGTGCACCTGCAAGGTAGGTTGGTGTGAGGAGTGATGTGCAGGGGTAGGCTTGGGAAGGCAGAGTGATGGGGTTGGGATGACAGGCACATCAGGATGTAGGTGAGTGTGGCATTGCACTCACCTTTCCTGACCTCGTGAGATCATTGAATCTCTTGAGACACTGGATCCACGTTCTCACAACATCCTGCTGCTGACCTCCTCTGTGATGTCTAGCCATGCCCTCTTTGTCTCTTTTGCTGGTCTTTTTCTGCCATCTGCAGGTAGGAGAACCTCCCTGTGTGCTCTTACTCCCTGGACCAGCACTTCCGGGGAGGCTTCTGGGAATCTTGGGGGTGCCCTCTGTCTTTGTGTCTCTATGACCCAAACATTTTTCAAAGCTATTCAGCAATTTATAGCTCTGGAAATCACCTTCAACCTACAGCAACCTTTAAATGAGATGTGTGCAAGGTTGCTTTAAATATCCACGCTGAAAACGATTGGTGACGTCATCAGACCCATTCCATTTAATTGGGTCGGGAAACGCGCATGACTATTTCAACTGGGGCCATTGAGTTAAACGTGCAGTGCAGAACACGCTGTTCAAATCTTCAGTTTCCCGACCCGCTACGTTGCCCGCATGCACCCGACCCGACTCCATGGTAAAGATTCCGGCCACGGTTTCCTGACTTCAGACAGCTGAACAGGCTAAAAATATGAATAAAATATATTTAAAGTTACCTTATGTATACAGAAGCAATGACATGAGGCATACACCCTAAATCATTAGCCATATCCTATAATTATAAGACAATACCGGCATACATACACAGACCACAGGGCAATATACAGGAAACACAGAGAGGGAGAAATTTGTTATCACCCCGTTTGGGGCGCAATTATCGGCCGTGCGCAAAGTTTAGCGCCTGGTGCTAATTATCGCCTCCAACTGCAAACTTGGCCTCTATCGCCCCTGGAGGTGATTTGAGCGCTAAATCAGTCACAACACACCTGTCTTAAGGCGCTAACGCCGAGGAGCGAGGCGCTACCTCAGAGCGCTGGTGAAGCTCAGGTGATGTCAGTTAGCAATGGAACACAGTCAGACTGGCGCTGGCCAGTTCTTAAAGGGGAGGGTCGATCTTGCTCTCCATCCACACCCTGCTCATTGCAGCCTTGAATCTCGGCCTGGACAGACCTGTACTTCAATTCTGCTGGAACCACCAATGGATAGGCCCAGGGAAAGAGCTCAGCGCTTCAGTGACCAGGCCTTGGTGGCTCTGGTTGGCGCTGTGGAGCGGCGACGGGCAGTGCTCTACCCACAGAGTGGCAGGAGGCCATTGCCCCGCGAATACAGAAGAGTCTGGAGGGAGGTGGCTCAGCACATCTCCTCCAGGAGTCTGGTGCCGAGGACACACATCCAATGTCGGAAAAAGTTCAACGACCTCACTCAGGTGGTCAGGGTGAGTGGCTGCTTTTCAATACCTCTACATCCCTCCATCTCAACTTCACTCTGTGCCCAGAGGGTTTAAAAACCCCAAATGCCCAACATTCATACAAGACCTATGGCCATCTCATAAAACACACACGCACATTCCACACCTTGCATACATTAAGGGCTATTCAACTATGGGAGGCACATCAGACAACCACATGGCTGCATATATTAAGGGCTATTCAACTATGGGAGGCACATCAGACAACGACATGGCTGCATATATTAAGGGCTATTCAACTATGGGAGGCACATCAGGCAAGCACATGGCTGCATATATTAAGGGCTATTCAACTATGGGAGGCACATCAGGCAAGCACATGGCTGCATATATTAAGGGCTATTCAACTATGGGAGGCACATCAGGCAAGCACATGGCTGCACATTCACTCAGGCGCCGTCTTTTTTCTTGCAGGCCAAGCTCTCTCATAACAGGCGGCAGCAGCAACGCATGGGAGGAGGGCCGGCTGAGCTGCAGACCCTCAGCGATTTGGAGGCACGCGTCCACAGTATCGTTGCCAGCCAAGTGATAGGTGCCATGGAGAGATCGACCCCCTTGGAGACAGAATGGTAAGTTCATCAGCTTTCTTTCCTCTCTCATTCCACTTGCCCCTCACAACACCAGCCTTTTACACTTTCAATCCAACTTACTAAATGTCTCCAGTCCTTGTTCCCTTCCTGCCCCCCTGTCCTGATGCTAAAGCCACTCTTATACCTCCCTGCTTTCAGATAGTGAACCACCAGCTGACCAGCCTGTCCCTCAACCAACAAGTGGCAGCGACACCCCAGGCGAGGAGGAAGAGGAAGCCGGAGCCTCACCGCCTGCATCTCCCGAGGCAGCCCATGCCCACACTGGGACCACGCCTTCCCTGGAGGGGAGCAGGGGGATAGGGTCTGATGAGGACGAAGCTCCGGGACCCAGCGGGCTGCAGCAACACCATGGGGGTTGGGAAGCTTGGGGACCAGCTCCCCGGAGGGCGAGTAGGTAAACGAGTCCTGCAGCACTGGTCTCAGAGGAGGACCGCGTCATTGCGGCCATGAATAGCCAGGCCTTGAGCATGCACACTGAGCTCATGGGTGCATTGGCAAGGGTGCCCGAAAGCATTGATGGACTGGCAAGGAGTGTGGAACACTCCACTGCAGCACAGGCTGACACAACACAACTGCTTAGTGCTACAATTCAGTCATTGGCTGCGGTGATCCAATCTCAGACTGCTCTCATGCAGTCTCAGATTGATGTCACGCAAGCACTGACTGCTACCATCATCGCTGGTTCAGACACATTGCCCCGGGGCTCTCACGGTGCCACAGCAGGCCAGCAATCTGTGCTCCAGCAGATTGCTCCGGATGCTGAGGTACTGCCCCGTGGGAGTGCCAGTGTGTCGGTTGAGCAGGAAGCTGCTGTCCTCTCTCAGGATGACAGCATTCCTGCTCCCACCACTGTCACTTCCCCATTGCATTTGCCACCGCCTGTAGCCCAGACTGCTGCCGCCTATGCAGAGTTGGTGCAGTCTGCAGCCAGGCCCTCCAGGCCCAGAGCTGGTCCAGGCTGTCCTTCAAGGGCATCTGTAGTCTCTGCATCTGACATTCAGCAGCCTTCTACCAGCCTTGCTGCAGCCACTGGGACCCCATTACGGAGGAGCAGTAGGGTGGTGTCATGTATTGATTGCGAGTTTGACACCAGTCAATACGGTAATGTAATGTGCGAGTTTAACACCAGTTAATACGGTAATGTAATGTGCATTGCATTATGGGAATTACCCGGGAAAACGGCAGTCAGCCATTTTACACAATAAAGTGAACATCGCAGTTAGAAGCCTGTCTGCCTGATTCTATGCTTTAGTGCGTTCATACAACATTGGCGACGAGGATAACGAACGGAATCATTTTTGTTAGGTAGTTGCCCAAGTTTTAGTTAGCTAGGATGGAGAAGACCGGCATTCAAAATTTTGCATGCTTCGCCGAGCCAGCCACGTTGGGTCCAAGATGGACGAGGTGGTTAACATCTTTTGAGCTTTATGCCGACGGCAAAGGACTCATTATCGACGATACCTCTACAGCTGCCACAAAGCAGAGGAGAAGAGCTCTACTTCTACAACTAGCAGGACCAGATGTCCAGGATATCTTTTCGACTCTACCGGACACAGGAGAACCAGCAGACTACATGGCGGCGGTTAGTGCTTTGAATCACTACTTCGTGCCCCAGGTCAACGCAGCATTTGCTAGACAGACTTTTCATAAGTTGTCCCAGAAGACAGGTGCGACTGTGCAACAATTTGCTACTCGCTTGCGGCAGGCTGCTAAAGACTGTGCTTTTGGGGGGGATGTGGATAATCAAATAAGAGACGCTATCCTGAGTAGGTGCACGTCAGCCTATGTGCGGAGGAAATTGCTAGAGGAAGGGCAAGGTCTAACGCTCGCCCGCACGTTACAATTGGCCTCACAATGTGAAAACATCGAGGAGCAGATGTCAGCCATGTCATGTACAGAGAAGGCGGAGACAGATACTATTCATTGTGTTACACAGAACAGAGGGTATTATGCGAAAAGCTCGACAGAGAAACAAAAGGCAAATGGCGATAGGAACAAAAGGAAATGTTACAGATGTGGACACACAGACCACATGGGCAGAGATCCGAAATGCCCAGCACGCGGACAAATGTGTCATAAGTGCAAGGGAAAGGATCATTTCTCCAAAGTATGCCGCACAAAGGGTACAAAGAAACACAGTGTGAACAATGTAGAGGAACAAAATGACTTTGCATTTGCTGTTACTGGAAATAATGTGACAGAGAGGCTTACATTTTGTGTGGGGGGAGTAAACCTGAGAATGTTAATTGATTCGGGTGCAACTAGTAATGTGATAGATGAGAATACATGGGAAGGATTAAAGTCAGAACACATTAAGTGTCAGTCACATGTCCCTAAGACAGAGAGAAAGTTATTCTCTTATGCTTCTAGCCGACCACTGTCAGTTAAAGGTGTATTCACATGTGGGATTACAATAGGTAAGAGACTGAGCAGGCGGAGTTCATTGTGGTTAAAGGCCAGGGAGAGCCGTTGCTAGGAAGAGAGACAGCCATGAAACTGAGAGTTTTAAAAATAGGCACAGATGTCTCAGCTGTGGTAGATGTAAGACAGCTACTAGAACAGCGGTATCCAAAGGTGTTCCAGGGAGTAGGAAGGCTGAACACAAAACAGATCAGTTTGTATATCGACCCACAAGTGAAGCCTGTGGCTCAGCCACTCAGGCGTATACCATTCAACTTAAGGGGGGCAGTAGAGGCCAAAATAAAACAATTGAGGGACATGGACATTATCGAACCTGTAACTGGTCCCACCCCATGGGTAAATCCTGTGGTTATTGTACCAAAAGCGGATAAGGATGTAAGGTTATGCCTAGACATGAGACGAGCAAACCAGGCAATAGTGAGGGAACGATATCCAATCCCCACCGTTGATGAGATACTCCAAGGTATGAATGGCTCGACGGTCTTTAGTAAGCTAGACCTGAAATGGGGTTATCACCAGCTAGAACTGACCCCTGAGTCACGAGAAATCACAACGTTTGCAGTACATAACGGAGTATACAGGTACAAGAGGCTGATATTAGATGTATCTTCAGCTAGTGAGCAATGTCAGCACGAGATAGCTAATGCCTTAGCTGGAATAGAGGGTGTTGAAAACATCTCAGACGACATTATCGTGCATGCACATGACCAGGAAATGCACGACAGACGCCTGCATGCTGTCATGACCAGACTAATGGAAAGTGGACTGACACTAAACTCAGAGAAGTGCCAATTCAACATGGACCGATTGATTTTCATGAGAATCCTGTTGTCTGAAAAGGGCATCGGACCAACAGCAGAGTGCGAGCGGTGGCAGAAGCTCGGGAACCAGAGAATGCTACAGAGGTGAGGAGTTTCTTGGGACTCGTTGGGTACAGTAGCAGATTCAACCCGCAGTTTGCAACGCTAACAGAGCCACTGTGACACCTGACAAGAAAAGACACACCATTTAAATTTAGATCACAACAGAGACAGTCATTCAGTGCACTCAAGGAAGAGTTGGCCAGAGCCGGCACTTTAGCATATTTTGATAAGGACGCACCAACCAAGGTGATAGCAGATGCCAGTCCTGTAGGTTTAAGCGCAGTGCTAGTTCAGGACCAACAGGGACAAGAGGTGCTAATATGCTATGTAAGTTGTAGTTCAACAGACTGTGAGAGGAAATACTCTCAAACAGAGAGAGAGGCCTTAGCTCTTGTATGCGCTTGTGAGAGGCTGCATCCATATGTGTATGGCCGAAAATTTAACTTGGTAACTGACCATAAGCCATTACAAGTGATATACGGCCCACACTCTAAACCCTGTGCCCGTATAGAGAGATGGGTACTTAGATTATAGCCGTACGATTTTAAGGTGATACACATTCCAGGCAAGCAAAACATTGCTGACCCACTGTCATGATTGCTGGGGGAGACAGCAAAACAGGAGAGACATTCTCATGGCTCAGATGAATATGTGAGATTTGTAGCTGTGAGTGCGACACCAAAAGCACTCACTACTAGAGAGGTGGAGGAAGCCTCTGCTACCGACCCAGAGCTGATTGAGGTACGGAAGGCAATCACAAACAGACATTTTGAGAACTGTAAAGCTTATGCAGCAATTGCAAATGAGCTGTGCGTAGTGGGGTACCTAGTTCTTCGGGGAACACGCATCGTGCTACCCACAGTGTTACACGCGCGAGCCCTGGTGTTAGCACATGAAGGACACTTGGGAATAGTTGGAACAAAGCAACATCTCAGAACCAAGGTTTGGTGGCCTGGCATGGACAAGGCAGCTGAAAAACACTGTAAAGCATGCCACGGCTATCAGATAGTAGCCAGACCCGACCCACCTGAACCATTGAGACCAACACCATTACCGGAGGGCCCCTGGCAGGATGTAGCTATAGACTTACTGGGACCCTTGCCATCCAACCACTCCATTCTTGTGGTAGTTGATTATTATAGTCGCTACTATGAATATGACATCATGACCTCCACAACAACAGAGAAGGTTATTGATAGTTTAGAGTCAATCTTCAGCCGTCATGGTTTGCCAATCACCTGCAAATCTGATAATGGTCCCCAATTCAGATTTGAATTATTCAAAGAATACTGTGAAAACAACGGGATCAAACACCTGAAAATGACAGCAAAATGGGCTCAGGCTAATGGAGAAGTCGAGTGCCAGAATGCATCACTGATGAAGAGAATCAGTGTAAGAAATCACACAACACCAGGTTATAGTCCAACAGCTTTATTTGAAATCACAAGCTTTCGGAGCGCTGCTCCTTCTTCAGGTGAAGTGGAGAAATGCATAAAGACACAGCTTATATAGTCAGAGAATCATGTCAGATGTTTACAGGTAACCTTTCCAACTGCCATTTATCGCACCTCGGCAGGGAGATAATCACAGCAGTCAAAGGTGTGAATGGTGTCCAAACAGGTCAGTCAGGGAAACATTACATCAAAGAACAATGAGGTGGGGTCACAAGGGGTCAAATATTGCAGATGCTGGGGTCTGTATGAAAAACAAAAAAACAGACAAAAAACATTTTTTTTGGCTGGAAATCACAGCAGGTCCAGCCGCATCTGTGTAGAGAGAACAAGCCAATGTCGACTCAAGTCTGGATGACCCTGCATCAGGTGGGGTTACATGTAGCGTGACATGAACCCAAGATCTCGGTTAAGGCCGTCCTCATGGGTGCGGAACTTGGCTATCAGTTTCTGCTCGACGATTTTGCATTGTCGTGTGTCTCGAAGGCCACCTTGGAGAAGCTGTTGGACTATAACCTGTTGGACTATAACCTGGTGTTGTGTGATTTCTTACATTTGTCCACCCCAGTCCAACTCCGGCATCTCCACACTGAAGAGAATCAGAATTGCTCAGTCAGAAGGACTAGATTGGAAACGTGAACTTAGAAAATATGTGACTGTGTACAGGAGCATTGACCATGCCACGACAGGAAAGAGCCCGGCAGAGCTGCTCTTTAAACGGAAAATGAGAGGAAAGCTGCCAGACATCACAGAGTCGCGCGTAGACATGGAAGTACGTGACCGGGACGCAGACATGGAAGTACGTGACCGGGACGCAGAACAAAAAGGCAAGTCCAAACTGTACGCAGATGAACAGCGGAGAACACAATACTCAGAGGTGGAAGTTGGCGACACGGTGCTGGTACAGCAGGACAAAGTGGACAAGTTCACCACTCCTTTTAATGCCACACCCCACAAAGTTTGAGTAAAACAGGGAGTCAAGTAGTAGTAGAATCTCCAGATGGAGCACGCTACTCGAGAAACACTATGTTTGTGAAGAAATACAGAACCAATGGACCAAAGGAGACACTCCATGAGCAGGAGGAAACACAAAGGACTGAGGACAGTATAGTAGACCCTGACACACATACCACTGTGACACAGACAATACCCACTGACACCAACATGTCAGACATACCCAATACAGCCAGACCTCAAAGGGTTAAAAGAAAACCCCACAGACTGTCTGATTATGTCAAAACATAAACTGTCCGAGAACTGCATGGGTGATGTTAAATATTTAAACCTGGGAATTATTTAGTTGTGTGGTAAGACACAAGTTTGTAAAAAGTTTATAAACCAAATAAGTTATGCAGTGTTATTGTAAGCAACTGTTTGTAAACTGCAAGTTTGTTTCCAAGGAAAAGGGGGATGTCGTGTATTGATTGCGAATTTGACACCAGTCAATACGGTAATGTAATGTGTGAGTTTAACACCAGTTAATACGGTAATGTGATGTGTATTGCATTATGGGAATTACCCGGGGAAACGGCAGTCAGCCATTTTACACAATAAAGTGAACATCGCAGTTAGAAGCCTGTCTGCCTGATTCTATGCTTTAATGCGTTCATACAACAGGTGGGAAGGGGGGGAAGTGCGCAGGGGATGGAGAACACCCTTGAAGGGCAAACAGCAGTGTAAAGTCTGTAGGTTGTGCAGTAAATAACTTCAGAGACTTTAGAAGTACAAACAAAACAGGTCTTTACTATTCAGTGGTCTGGGCGATTTCTGATCTAGTTAACGTATCACAACCCTTATATACTGGTGTGGTCACTATCGGTATTACAGTATACATGAGCCAATAAATAGTGCCACCCTAAAGTAGTGCTCTTAAAGGCGAACGGTCACATTCTATAGTTCCCTTAAAGGTAAACGGTTACATACACAACACTCCTCCCTTCCTAGCTTATTACTTACAGAATCCCATTAAACATACAATCTTCAATTTTATATAAACAGTTTGCAGATATACTCTCGATGGAGTCAACGTCATATAACAATTTACAGATATACTCTCGATGGAGTCAACGTCATATAACTTCATGTTTAACATAACATAATAACATATATAACTTCATGTCAAAACAGATCACAGATTCAGTCTCTGTGGAAAACAGTTCATAGATTCAGTCTCTGTGGTGTAGTCGGTTCACATTGCTGGAGTGACTCATTCAATAGTCCTTCCATGGTTTTAACAGTTTGAACTTCCGAACTGAATTGGCTCCGTTCGGAGGGACCACGTGTGTGATCTGGTAGAGGTAATAATGGTTCAGATGGGTCATCTTCTGTTTCGACTTTTCCTTTTCTGCTTCTTGGAGACTCTCTGGGCTCCACTGTCAGCTGCCAGCTGCATGCGCAGTTCCTCCTTCTCTTCCTCCTTTTCCCGTAGTAGAGCCACCTTCTCCCGATGTTCCGTAGACTTTCGGTGCTCCTCCATGATTTCTGTATGGTGGGAGTTGAAGTTACAAGTTGGGCAGGACAGGACATAGTAATATTCGGAGTCGTCCTGAGCTAGGCCAGCGAGAGGGTCTTCTATGTCCTCCCTACCCAGCTGGACGTCAGCCAGCTTTTGTTCCAAATCCAGACATCTTTCCTGAAGAGACTTCTTCACGTGTTCCGCTTCCTCTAACTTTTTCTGGGCTTTCAGCAAGTTATTTACTAATGACCTCATTTGTGATTTTAATACTTCAACTTCCTTTGGAGATTGATTGATCGGACTATTCAATCCCTCTACCGGAGCAGTTGTTTCAGCGTTCTGTTGTTCAACCTTGACATGAGTCAGCGTACTTTTGGTATCTAAGGGTTGCTCTGCTGCCATCTTCTCAGTCTGTGTTGCAACCTCGGCTATTTCAATAACTTTTGAGAGCTCCAAACCCTTCTCCTCTGACGATTTAAGCTCATGTTCATGGCCCATTCTTACGGTCTCTGTGTTTCTTACAGTTCCCTTTTCTTCCACTGAAAAGATTTCCAGTTGCATCTGTTCTTCAAGTCGTTGGACCTCGGCCATTGCCGCTTCATATTTATTTTGTGTTTCCTTTAATAATTGAACGAGTTCTTGGACATCCTGTATTCCCTGTTCTGGTATGTCTTCCACCACTAATTTTTTTCCTATGGATTGAATCCCTAACGATGAGTCAGCCTTGGCCTGAAGCTCATCAAACATTTCCTGCAGACTTTGTAATTCTTGCTTATGGTCAACCTTTAGTCGTTCATATGCTTTCACTAACACGAGCTTTTCGGAAGTTGCCAAGTTAACCCCTTCCAGGATTGTAGTCCGAGCCTGTTCATACTGTTCTTTCAACTCGTTACACTCTGCTTGCAACAAGTCGTAGAGGTGAACTGGAATACCATCCTGACTTCCTGAAGATTCCTCTTCCTTTGGATCGTTCTGTGTATATTCTAGTTCCTGAACAGCCTCCGGGAGATGTGATTGGTACTTGGCCACGATGGCTCTATGGTCGCTCTCTGCTTGAGCGAGCTGTCTCTGTTGTCTTTCCAGGGACTCCCATTCGGTGTCCCAGAACTTTTTCACCTTTTCCATCTCTTGTAGGAGACGGGCACTCAACTGTTCTAATTGTCGTTGTACTTTGACATAACGTTGAGTTCTAGCCCGGTGTTCCTCCGTAATGCATATGTCTGTAGCTTGAACAGACTCAGAATTCTCTGTCTTTATGCACGCCATCGATTTCCCAACCTTAGTCCGTGAGTTCATGTTAATCTTGTTTTTCATACATAAGCTGGACTTATCGTCTTCCGGCTCGGAGTCTGAGCTGCTTGTCTGCACCGAGTCCTCACTCGTCATTGCTTGTCGGTAGTGCCATTCCATGTCTATTTTCTTGATCCACTCCCGTCCCAGAAGTGGTGGTCCTCCCTCAGGTAGTACGTACAGATACATTCGTGGGTGTTCTTTACCCCTATCTCTCACCTTGACTCGTATTTTTCCCAGGGGGTATACATGATGCCCCGTGTATGTCTGTAATACGAATTTGGTATTTCTTAAGGGTATGTGAGAGAATAGCCGGTGATAGTCCTTTTGGTTGATGACGGATACAGCTGATCCCGTGTCCAGCTCCATTCGTACTTGGACTCCCACTATTTTTAGTGTGACCCAGATCAACTGTAGATCAGTTACTTTACCCACATGGTGGATTCTCAGACTATCCAGCTCCTGGCTGTTTGGGTCTGAGTCTGAATTTTGTTCGTCTGAACTCTTTTCAGCCACCTGATGCACCTTGTTGTACTTTCCTTGTGGTGGTGGCTTCCTTTGCTTGTTGGTCTTCTTTCCGGACCTGCATACCTTCGCGATGTGACCCAGTTTGCCACATTTCCTGCACTCTTGGTTCTTAAACCAGCACTGATTCTGGTCGTGCGTTGTCTTTCCACAACGGTAGCATTTGGGAGTGCTTGCTGTAATTTGGTCCACCCCGAGTGCCGCCGCCTTTAGCTGCATTTCCGCCGTCCCTTTCACTGCGGCTTCGTGCGATGAAGCTATGAGGACAGCCCTGTCCAGTGTGAGGTCGTTTTCTTCCAGAAGTCGCTTCTGCGTTCCTTCTTTGGCCAAGCCGCATACGAACTTGTCCCGCAGCGCCTCTGTCAAATTCCCTCCAAACTGGCAGTATTTCGCTAGCTTACGCAGTTCGACTAAGTATTCCGCATTGCTTTCATCTTGCCTCTGGGTTCTGGCGTAAAATTTAAATCGTTCAGCCAGCATCAACGGTGTGGGGTTCAAGTGATCCTTCAACACTGTTACGATCTCTTCGAAGGTCTGGTCCACTGGTTTAACTGGTGCTATTAGATGTTTCAAAAGCCCGTATGTTTTTGCTCCCATCGAATTTAACAAAGTTATTGCCTTGTTGTCATCCTCAATTTCGTTGGCTACGCAATATATTTCTATGCGTTCCACATACGTGGCCCAGTCTTCTATTTCTGCATTAAAGTCATTAATATTTCCTCGCTTAGGCATCTTCTTCTCTTTTTGAGAACAGTACAAGTATTACTTTACTTATTATTAATTTTCTTCTCTCTTCTTGAGAACACACCAGCCTTTCTGAAAAATCTTATTACTTTTCTGAAATTCTTAATAATTTCCAAGATGGCGGTTTCCCGCTTCTTCCTTCTTCTTCAGCGGTTTTCCCCGAAAAATGGCGGCTTTCCCGCGCTTCTCGCTCTCCCCGCCCACTTCAATGGCGGTTTTCCCGCGCTTGGCGGTCTTCACCCGGTCCCCCGACGCCGTCTGTCAGCCCGAGTGCGGCCCTTATCTATAATGCGATCGCTGGATCGTGAAGCGGCTGCCGGCCCTTATCTGTAGATCCGATCGCTCTCGCGGCTCTCGGCCCTTATCTGGAGATGCGATCGCTGGCTTGCAACGCCTCCCGCTCAGCTCTGGCTCCCCCGCTCGCGCGGCTCTCGGCTCTGACACTCCCGCGCCTACTCGCAGGCTCAGCGCTTCATGGCAGCGGTTGCTGCACGGCTTCTCACATTGCCCGCGGTCCGGCTGTCACCCGACGCCGTTGGACCCGAATGCTTTGCCCTTCTCCTCCAAATACTTCTACCCCGTTTTTTTTAAATTTATTTGTTTTAACTACTCACAGTCTCTTCGGCCGCCTTGTTTTAGGCTGATTGGCTCGTTCAAGATGTGGTAGCAGGGTAATCTGTGCCTGTTGCTGCCGCAGCTTTGCTGTTAATCTTCCAGCTTCCAGTAAGTACTATACTTTTAGTAGACGGAGCCTCGTGTTTTCTTTTTGAAGCTCTCTGCTACTGGTTAGTCTTGCCGCAGGGTACGATCGGACTCGTCGCCACTGTAAAGTCTGTAGGTTGTGCAGTAAATAACTTCAGAGACTTTAGAAGTACAAACAAAACAGGTCTTTACTATTCAGTGGTCTGGGCGATTTCTGATCTAGTTAACGTATCACAACCCTTATATACTGGTGTGGTCACTATCGGTATTACAGTATACATGAGCCAATAAATAGTGCCACCCTAAAGTAGTGCTCTTAAAGGCGAACGGTCACATTCTATAGTTCCCTTAAAGGTAAACGGTTACATACACAAGCAGGAGGTCTAAATAAATGGTGGGAATGTTTGTAATAAAGGTTGAGGTTCGTGTGATTACATTTGTTTACTGTTTTGGCGTTTTTCTCCAGCTTGTGAGAACCAGTTCTGTTAATTCATGATTTGTTCTGTTTGTTTCCAATTGTTTGTCCTGAATAAATGACACACACAGAGTTTGTTAAAGAAAAAAGTTGTTGTATTCAAAATTTACATTTTTGGCCTTAGGAATCATTGCAGCTTTGGCCGGCAATAGGAGGTGTGGGTTGCTTTCCATGATGTTGTTCTCCATGCCAGAAGCCATCTTCTGAGTAGGGGCCTAGAAGCAGCTTGTTATCAACCGTTGATGGACGGCCCTTGCAGTGGCAACATTGTGCGCCTCCCTCCCACATTGGTGCTGCTGCTGATCATCCTCCTCCTCCTCTTCGTCCTCCACTTCCTCCTCCTCATCCGGTGGTGCACCAATCCCTGGTGGCATTGGCTGGGTCCTCAGGATTGCCAGGTTGTGAAGCATGCAGCATACAACTATGAAGAGGGAGACTCTCTCAGGAGAGTACTGCAGGGCTCCTCCTGAGTGGTCCAACAGCGGAACCGTTGCTTGAGCATGCCGATCGTCTGCTCAATCATGTTCCTGGTGGCGAGATGGCTCTCATTATCCCGCAGCTCGGCAGGGGTGTTGGGGTTACGGAGTGGTGTTCTCAGCCAGGTGTAGAGTGGATAACCCTTGTCCCCGAGGAGCCAACCACTTGGGTGATGCGGTGCCTGGAAAAGGTCTGGCACACCAGTCTGGCACAGGATAAAAGCATCGTGGCTGCTGCCAGGATAGCAGGCATTGATGGCGAGTATGAGCTGCCTGCGGTCACAGACCAACTGGACATTTAAGGAGTGGAACCCCTTGCGGTTTCGGAAAACCTCTGCATTTTCATGCAGTGACCACAATGCCACATGCATGCAGTCAATGGCGCCCTGCACCATGGGGAAGCCCGTTATCCTAGCAAAGCCACATGCGTGTTCATGCTGTTTGGCCCAGGTCATGGGGAAAGAGATGTACTGGCGTCTCCTTTTATACAGGGCATTTGTCACCTCCCGGATACAACAATGGACAGCGAACTGGGAGATATTGGTGATGTCCCCAGTAGAAACTTGAAAGGAGCCACTGGCATAAAAATTTAGAGCCACTGTCACCTTCGTTGCCACTGACAGAGACGTCCTGGTCCTCAGTTGAGACCGCAGATCTGGTTGCAGCAGATGGCTGAACTCAGTGACCACCTCCTTTGCAATACTTTGATAATTACCCCAAGCACCAAAGGTCCAGTGAACTGAGGTTCCAGGGACTTTCACAATTTCAGTCTGTACTTCAAATTTTAAAGTTAAAATATCATATTTTCCTTTGATGATCTCTGAATTATTGTTTAGCTGAGGTTACAGAGCCTCCTCAGTTAACAAAGTCATGTGGCATGAGTTGCCACGTGGCCATATTGATCCCAGGAAATCATTAACAATGAGCTACATTTTGGAAAGAGAGAGGTATGCTGTGACATCATTGTAAAAAAGACAGCTGCTGACCACTGAATACATTTTAATCCCTTGATGGTAATTAAACACTGTTCAAAGTAACCTCTGTCGCAGAATCTGGCAATCATTGGGGAATGGCAGCCATTTTGTGATTGGAAAATGTGAAGTAACCAATTTGACAACTTCTGAAAGTCCAGAACCGTGACATGATCAAAGTTTTGTATTTGCCCCAGTTGAGTGCTGTGACTATGTTGAGTAATGTGAGAGTGTCGGCCATCATAATACTGTTGTTTCATTTTAAAGATTGTTGTATTGACGAGTATTGTGATATTATTGGACAATGTATTTGAGCTACAGCAGTGTGAGGATGTTGAGTCTGAGAGGACACTGAGTGATGTGGCCTTGTTAAGCAGTGCTTTGATGTTCTGCTATGTGACTATTTTAAGCCTGTAGGATGTATCTGAGCGCCATGAATGGTGCTGAGCTTTGCGTAGAGTAGGGAGGTCAGTTGGAATGATGTGGCTGATACAGTTTGGGCTTTTTCCCAAGATTCTGTGTTTATGGCTGGCTGGCAATTTCTGCAAACAGAGCCTTCTATAAACCAAAACCCGCATCCTGTTCACCAAAAAGTACAGGATAGCACGGCCAGGTTTAACACGGAGACTCCATATTGTTCACTAGGGAATACATGAGATGCCCACTCCTCTCCTCTGTGACTTCTAAAGGTGGAAATATCATGTTGCCAGACCAATTCATACAAGTTAAAACTACTTGGCCAAATGTATTTACAGCTGAAATAGTAGAGAGAGTGAAGAAGAGACAGCAAGGTACTGAAACAGTACAGTGAGCAAGCTTGCACAGTGTATAATGGGGCCGAAAATCTGTGGGACATGATCTTAGCACTAAAGCCAGGATCACGCCAGCCAGTGCCTCCCATCGCTGATCCCAGAGAACATAAAAATATAAGAACATAAGAAATAGGAGAAGGAGTAGGCTATTCGGCCCTTCGAGCCTGCTCCGCCATTCAATAAGATCATGGCTGATCTTCTACCTCAACTCTACCTTCCCGCACTATCTCCCTATCCCTTGGTTCCCTTAGTATACAAAAATCTATCGATCTCAGTCTCAATGACTGAACATCTGGGGTAGAGAATTCCAAAGATTCACAACCTTTGAGTGGCTGGAAGATTGCTGGCGCAGGATGAAGGCATCATGACTGCTGTCAGGATACTGGGCATTCACTATCATGATGTGCTGTGCGTAGTTGTACATTAGTTGAGTGGTACCCTTTGCAGTTCTGGTACATCTCAGTGTTGATATGCAGCACCCGCAAAGCCATGTGTGTGCATTCGATGGCGCCATGGGGAAGCCCAATATCCTAGCAGAGCCACGTGCGTGCTCCTCCTGCTTTTAGAGAGAAGGCAATGAAGTCCCTTCTCCTAGAGAGCAGAGCCACTGTGACCTCCTGGATGCAGCGGTGGATGGTGAACTGCGAGATGTTTGCTGTGTCGCCTGTTCCAGCTTGGAAGGATTCACTGGTGAAAAAATTCAGGGCCACAGTCACCTTGAGGGCCACTGGCAGAGTCGCCGTCGCCCTGCTCTGAGGCTGCAGGTCTGATTCCAAGAGCAGGCAGAGTTCTGTGATCTCTTCGTTGGTGAAGCAGATCCGCCGAACACACTGCTCCTGGCTTAGGTGCAGGTAGGAGAAGTGCTCCCTGAAGACCCTAGGTGGGTAAGGCCACCTGCTGAGAGCCCTCCTCCCCCTGTGAGCAGCTTGTCTTCTTTGCTGCCTCTGCTCCATCTCCCTGTCAGGCTGCAACGCGAGGGGGGCTACAACTAGAGCCCCCATGACTGGGAGCAAGTGGTGTAGTTGGAGGCCTTCCAGTAGGAGCCAACACCTTCCCAATGTCCAGCAGCACTCCCTGTACACTTTAACAACTTTATAAATATCTTCCAGCGAGCCAGTATTCAGATAAACTCTGTAAGAACCAGTACAGAGAAATAATCAACTTTCCTGCAAGTTGGATAGTTGGATGTATCGCTTTAAATAGCGCTGGTTGTGGGTCCCTCATGCAGCTGTACGCACGTTCAGCTGTGCGTGTTTGGGAGAGGGCGTTGATTGGAACAGCGATGTCGAAAATGGCAGGTCGTGCATCAAATCAGAGTTACACGCTGACTGACATCACAATCTATCTATTTTGCATACTGCCGGCTCACGCACGTACCGTCCGCGCTGTCCCCCTCACCAAGATGGTGACCAGTGTTGGGAGTGGGCGGAATCGAGGCTGCCGCCAATTTTTTCTCCAAACCAGCCTTATGTACCAGGGCTAAGATGCTGAATTTAAAGTCTGGGGGGGAGAAATTGAGTATAGCTCCATTTGGGGCGTCAGCCTCGCCAGGGCGCTAAAAGTAGTGCCCCAGAAGCATTCGCGGCTGCCCGCCGGAAATTGATTGAGTGGTAGCGCCCCAAAGGGAAGCGCGGCGCTACTTGAGGCACCCCGCATCCCTCTTGGGGCGCTGCGACTGAATATCGTGGCGCAACGTGCTGCAGTGCCACACGCTGCGGCATGTCGCGCTGCGGTATTGCAGGCCTTCCTCCCCTTCTTAAAGGGGAGGGGCCTTGTGCAGCGCGATCTGGGGCCCAGCTGGGCCCCCGAGGATCGGGAACACAGCCGGCACTCAGTGGGGGGGGCGGCGTTCAGGAGGCTGGGGACGGGAGCACAGGCAGGTGCTGGCAGGCGGCCAACAACAAAATTGACCGCCCCACACCTCTCCTTTAATTGGCACCTCCCCGGCCGCAGGTAGGCCCCCCTGAACCGGTCGGACATAGCGTCCGGCGGTAAATCAGGGGGTGCTGCCAAATATCGCGGCCGGGGCATCAGCTGGGCGCTGCGCCGCTACCGATGACGACATCGGTAGCGGCGCAGCGCTAACGGTTAGTGGCGCAGCGCTAACGGTTAGCGCCACCACTAATGTTCTGCGGAATTTAGCGGGAGGCGTGGACAGTGCCGCGCCCGGGCGCCAGTTGGCTCGCGACCCACTTAACGCCCTCTTAAGGCGCTAATGGGTGGCGCAACCTACTGAATTTCTCCCCTTGGAATCCTTGTATTTCTTTTCGACAGCTGCTGAGGACCAGTCTCTGATGGAACTCACTTGGGAGATGTTTCCTCTCTGAAACCCTCTTAGCCACGTGCTGTAGAGATCCAACGAAGCAGAGAACTGAAACCTCCAGGAGCTGAGTGCATATTTAAAAAAGTATTTTTTTGGTTTGGTGAAAAGAAGACCCTTTGAAGAAGTCCTTCGGACAAACACGCATTAATAGTCCAGGAAACAAGTATCATCCCAGTGACGCTCATGCCTCACCAGCAAAACACTTCTCCGGCACCCAATAAAAGTTACCTTCATCAAGAGGAATACAAATACAATAGCAATGCCAAAGAGCCTATAAATACAAACAATGGATTGTATTTTGTATAGCCCAATGAACATCAAAACAGCAAAGATAATCTCCTTAGGATCGGTGCCTTCTATTGAATAAGATGACTGAGTCAGATTGCATACCGCAATACATATACAGTATTTATCACCTACATACAACTTTGCTACAGAGGGTTAAGATTCTTATGCAGAGCTCCCAGAGACATTTTTCAAATTGGATTCACCATTTTTCACTAAAGTTACACAAAATAAAGATGCAGCTCTCCATTCCTGCCCATGTTGAACAATGTGATGCTGAGTCTTGGGATGTTTTACAGGCACTATATAAATGCAGGAGGTTGTTGTCGCGTGGTATGAGTGTGCAGTGTAATCTGATAATGTTCAGCCTACAGTGACAATCCGCCTGGGACAACTTTGGGCAAAGAGACAACATTGAAGAATGTGACGATGTCGAGTGATGCTTTGTCCCTTGGTAATGATGAGCTTGTAATCATGTTGACCCAGGAAAGTTGTTGGGTGTTGAGGTTAATGGTGAGCAATGTTACAATGTCAAGTATGTTGATGTGAAGCAATGCGATGCTGATGAGGCTGTGCTGCATGATCTGATTGTTGATTTGGAGCGGAAGTATTTTGTATCCATTTAACTCTGTTCATTTGCAGAAGTTGACAAATTTATCCCAAAGGATAAATATGAAATGCTCCCTTGTTTAGGGTTTCCAATCCCCATCTTTTCCTCATCTATTAAGCATTATTGAGGGTTTCTTCATCTTGAAAATTCCCTGAAAGACTTGTTACATTTTATAACTGTTTGCAGCAGGCAGACAAGCCGACAGATTGTGAAACTACATCGTCAAAACAGCAGGATATATGTCAGAGAAACTGTTGTGTGCGTTGGTCAGAACATAAGAACATAAGAAATAGGAGCAGGAGTCAGCCATTTGGCCCTTCGAGCCTGCTCCACCATTCAATGAGATCATGGCTGATCTTCTGCCTCAACTCCATTCACCGGCCCTATCGCCATATCCCTTGATGCCCTTACTAGTCAGAAATCTATCGACTTCTGTTTTGAATATACCCAATGACTGAGCCTCCACAGCCCTCTGGGGTAGAGAATCCCAAAGATTCACCACCCTCTGTGTGAAGAAATTTCTTCTCATCTCAGTCCTGAATGGCCTACCCTTTATCCTGAGGCTGTGGCCCCTGGTTCGAGACTCCCCAGCTAAGGGAAACATTCTCCCAGCATCCACCCTATCAAGCCCTGTAATAATTTTGTATGTTTTAATGAGGTCCCCTCTCATTCTTCTGAATTCAAGCGAATACAGGCCTAGTTTACTCAATCTCTTCTCATATGACAGTCCCGCCATCCCAGGAATCAATCTCGAGTACCTTTGTTGCACTCCCTCTATGGCAAGTATATCCTTCCTTAGGTAAGGAGACCAAAATTGTACACAGTACTCAAGGTGTGGTCTCCCCAAGGCCCTATATAATTGGAGTAAGACTTCTTTACTCCTGTACTCAAATCCTTTTGTAATGAAGGCCAGCATACCATTTGCCTTCCTAATGGCTTGCTGCACCTGCACATTCACTTTCAGTGACTCATGTACAAGGACACCCAGGTCCCAAGCTAAACACGATCAAAATCACTAAGGAAGTGGTACTCGGTAAAATAATGGGACTCAAGGCGGATAAATCACCTGGACCTGATGGCTTACATCCTAGGGTCTTGAGGGAAATGGCGGTAGGGATTGTGGATGCATTGGTAATAATTTTCCAAAACTCCCTGGACTCAGCAAAGGTCCCGGCAGACTGGAAAACTGCTAATGTAACACCCTTATTTAAAAAGGGCAGTAGACAGAAGGCTGGAAACTATAGACCGGTTAGCCTAACATCTGTGGTAGGTAAAATTTTGGAGTCCATTATTAAGGAGACAGTAACAGGACATTTGGATTATCATAATTTAATAGGACAAAGTCAGCATGGTTTTATGAAGGGGAAGTCATGTTTGACAAATTTGCTGGAGTTCTTTGAGGAAGTAACATATAGGGTGGATAAAGGGGAACCAGTGGACGTAGTGTATTTAGACTTCCAAAAGGCATTTGACAAGGTGCCACACAAAAGATTATTGCTTAAGATAAAAAAATCACGGGATTGGGGGTAATATTCTGGCATGGATAGAGGATTGGCTATCTAACAGAAGGCAGAGAGTTGGGATAAATGGTTCATTCTCAGACTGGCAATCAGTAACTAGTGGTGTTCCGCAGGGGTCAGTGCTGGGTCCCCAACTCTTTACAATCTATATTAACGATTTGGAGGAGGGGACCGAGTGTAACATATCAAAGTTTGCAGATGATACTAAGATGGGAGGGAAAGTAGTGAGTGAGGACATAAAAAACCTGCAAGGGGACATAGACAGGCTAAGTAAGTGGGCAGAGATTTGGCAGATGGAATACAATACTGGAAAGTGTGAGGTTATGCACTTTGGCAGGAAAAATCGTAGAGCAAGTTATTATCTTAATGGCAGGAAACTGGAAAGTACTGAAGTACAAAGGGATCTGGGGACCTGGTGCACGAAACTCAAAAGGTTAGTATGCAGGTGCAGCAAGTGATTAAGAAGGCCAATGGAATGTTGGCTTTCATTGCTAGGGGGATAGAATATAAAAATAGGGAGGTATTGCTTCAGTTGTACAAGGTATTGGTGAGACCGCACCTGGAATACTGCATACAGTTTTGGTGTCCAAACTTAAGAAAAGACATACTTGCTCTCGAGTCAGTACAAAGAAGGTTCACTCGGTTAATCCCGGGGATGAGGGGATGGACATATGAGGAGAGGTTGAGTAGATTGGGACTCTACTCATTGGAGTTCAGAAGAATGAGAGGCGATCTTATTGAAACATATAAGATTGTGAAGGGGTTGGATCGGGTGGATGCGGGGAGGATGTTCCCGATGATGGGTGAAACTAGAACTAGGGGGCATAGTCTTAGAATAAGGGGCAGCTCTTTCAAAACTGAGATGAGGAGGAACTACTTCACTCAGAGGGTGGTAGGTCCATGGAATATGCTGCCACAAAAAGCTGTAGAAGCTACATCATTACATAAATTTAAAACAGAAATAGACAGTTTCCTAGAAGTAAAGGGAATTAAGGGTTACGGGGAGCGGGCAGGAATTTGGACATGAGTCTAGGTTCGGATCGGACATGGCCCTGTGGGTAGCGGAGCGGGCCCAGGGGCCGTGTAGCCTGATCCTGCTCCTATTTCGCGTGTCTAATTCTGTTAGATTCAGGAGATGGTTCTGTGATAGTAGATTGGCGGTTAGGATCAGATCAGCCATGATCTTATTGAATGGCGGAGCAGGCTCGAGGGGCCGATTGGCCTACTCCTGCTCCTATTTCTTATGTTCTTATCCTTCACCATTTAGGAAATACTCTGCCTTTCTGTTTTTTCTACTGAAGTGGATAACTTCACATTTATCCACATTATATTCCATCTGCCATGTTCTCGCCCACTCACTGAGCCTGTCGAGATCCCCCTGAAGCCTCTTCACATCCTCTTCACAACTGACACTGCCACCTAGTTTTGTAACATCAGCAAATTTGGAAATGTTACATTTAGTCCCCTTATCCAAATCATTGATATAGATTGTGAATAGCTGGGGCCCAAGCACCGATCTTTGCAGTACCCCACTAATCACAGCCTGCCATCCTGAAAAAGACCCATTTATCCCTACTCTTTGTTTTCTGTCTGTTAACCAATTCTCAATCCATGCTAGTATATTACCACAAATTTCATGTGCCCTAATTTTGTTCACCAACCTCTTGTGTGGGACCTTATCGAAGGCCTTCTGAAAATCCAAATACACCACATCTACCGGTTCCCCTTTGTCTACTCCACTAGTTACATCCTCAAAGAACTCCAATAGGTTTGTCAAACAGGATTTCCCTTTCATAAATCCATGTTGACTCTGCCCAATCTTACTATTAGTTCTAAGTGTCCAGTTATTGCATCCTTTATAATAGATTCCAGCATTTTCCCAACTACTGATGTGAGGCTAACAGGTCTGTAGTACCCCGTTTTCTCTCTCCCTCCTTTCTTAAATAGCGGGGTTACATTTGCTATCCTCCAATCTGCAGGAACCGTTCCAGAATCTATAGAATTTTGGAAGATGACAACCAATGCGTCCACTATCCCAATGGCCACCTCTTTCAAAACCCTAGGATGTAGGTCATCCGGTCACAGAATCACAGAAACCCCACAGTGCAGATAGAGGCCATTTCGGCCCATCGAGCCTGCCCGACACATATCCCACCCGATCCCCGTAACCCCTACACCAACACATATCCCACCCTATCCCTGTAACCCCACGTATTTAATCCCCCTAACACTAAGGGTCAATTTATCATAGCCAATCAACCTAACCCGCACATCTTTGGACTGTGGGAGGAAACCGGAGCACCCGGAGAAAACCCACGCAAACACGGGGAGAATGTGCAAACTCCACACAGACAGTCGCCCCAGGCCGGATTCGAACCCGGGTCTCTGGCGCTGTGAGGCAACAGTGCTAACCACTATGCCACCTTGGGATTTATTGACTTTTAGTCCCATTAATTTTGCTAGTACTGTTTTTTTACTAATAATAATTTCTTTAAGTTCCACATTCTCGCCACACTCTTGGTTTTCTCGTATTTCTGGGAGGTTTTTTGTGTCTTCCTCCGTGAAGACAGAAACAAAGTATTTATTTAATTTCTCTGCCATTTCCTCATTCCCCATTATAAATTCTCCCGTCTCTGACTGTAAAGGACCTACATTTACCTGCACCAGTCTTTTCCTTTTCACATACCTATAGAAGCTTTTACAATCCGTTTTTATATTTTTCGCTAGTTTGTGCTCCTATTCCATTTTCCCTTTCTTTATCAATTTCTTGGTCCCTCTTTGCTGATTTCTAAAAAGACCCCAATCTTCAGGCTGACTGCTTTTTCTGGCAACTTTATAAGCTTCCTCCTTTGACTTAATACTAGCTTTAATTTCTTTTGTTAGCCATGGTTGGATCACTTTTCCTTTTGGATTTTTATGACCTAGAGGAATATATGTTTGTTGCAAATTATGCATTATTTCCTTGAATGTTAGCCATTGTATGTCCACCTTCATACCTTTTAGTGTATTCTCCCAATCTACCATGGCCAACTTGTCCCTCATACCCTTGTAGTTTCCTCATGTTTAGATTGAAGACCATAGTTTCAGAATGGACTACATCACTCTCAAACTTAATGTAAAATTCAATCATATTGTGGTCACTTGTCCCTAAAGGCCCCTTTACCACAAGATTATTGTTTAGCCCTTTCTCATTACACAGTACCAGATCCAGAATAGCCTGTTCCCTGGTTGGTTCCTCTACGTACTGATCCAGGAAACCATCTCGCATGCATTCCAAGAATTCGGCCTCCACACCATTAGTGGTACTGTAATTTGATTTGCCCAGTCAATATGTAAATTAAAGTCCCCCATGATTACCGTATTGTCCTTGTTACATGCACTTCTAATTTCTTGATTGATACTGTGCCCTACATTACCACTACTATTTGGTGGCCTATACACAACTCCCACCAATGTTTTCCACCCTTTGCTGTTTCTTAGCTCCACCCAAACTGATTCCAGTTCTACATCACAATCTGCCGAGCCAAGAACTTTTATCTCTACTGTACCAATCTCATCCGTCTGTCTTTCCTAAATGTTGAGTACCCTGGCTGGAACATTCAGTTCTCAGCTTTGGTTAACCTGCAACCATGTCTCTGTAATGGCAATTGCATCATACCCATTTACTGTACTTCTATTTGTGCCATTAATTCATCCACCTTGTTGCGAATGCTACGGGCATTTAGATAAAGTGCCTTCAACTTTGCCTGGTTAATATTTTTCTGCACTTTGACCCTCTTTACTGTTGGCCTTTGTTTCTGCTCCCTACTAGTTTTGCTGACTACTTTTCTAACTTGCACTTCCAGCTTTGTTTCTCTCCGTTCTGGGCCCACACTTAGGTTCCACACCTCGAGTGCTGTGTCCAGTTCTGGTCACCAAGATAACAAGGGAGACTTTCAATCCTGAAGGCAATGCAGAATAGAGCCATGAGGATGATTCCCAATATTCTAAATCTCAGTTATGAGGAACAACTGGTCATCAGAGAGCTGTATATCCAAGTTTGCTGATGACACTAAGTTAGGTGGCACAGTAAATAGTGTAAATAGGAGCAGAAAGTTGCAAAAGGACATTGATAGTTAAGTGAGTGGGCAAAACTGTGGCAGATGTAGTTCAATATGGGAAAGTGCAAGGTCATCCACCTTGGACCCAAGAACGAAAGATCAGAGTATTTTCTAAATGGTGAGAAGCTAGGAACTGTGGATGAGCAGAGAGATTTAGGGGTCCATGTACATAAATTACTAAAAGCTAGTGGACAGGTACAAAAAATGGGTCCATGTACATAAATTACTAAAAGCTAGTGGACAGGTACAAAAAATAATTAAAAAGGCTAATGGAATGCTGGCCTTTATCTCAAGAGGGCTGGAATAGAAAGGGGAGGAAGTTATGATTCAGTTGTACAGAGCCTTGGTCAGACCCCATCTAGAGTATGGTGTTCAGTTCTGGGAACCACACCTTTGGAAATATATATTGGCGGGGATGCAGCGCAGATTCACCAGAATGATACTGGGGCTTAAAGGGTTAAATTATGAGGCCAGGTTGCATAAATTTGGCTTGTATTCCCTTGCGATTATAAGATTGAGGGGTGATCTAATTAAGGTGTTTAAAATTATTAAGGGATTTGATAGGATAAATCCAGATAAACTATTTCCTCTGGTGGGGAGAATCCAGAAGAGGACATAATCTTAAGATTAGAGCTGGGCCATTTAGGAGTGAAATCAGAATGCACTTGGTCACACAAAGAGTAGTGGAAATCTGGAACTCCCTCCCCAAAAGGCTGTGGATGCTGGGTCAGTTGAATTTTTTGAATGAGATGGACAGATTTTTGTTATGTAAGGGTATCAAGGGATAGGAAACAAAGGTGGGTAAATGGAGTTGAGGTACAGATCTAATTGAATGGAGGAATAGGCTTGAGAGGCTGAATGGCCCACTCCTATGTTTCTAAGCTGAATTCATGACACCAGGAGAGAAAAGAGACAAAATTTGATTGCCAGTTCCCAAAATTCACATCATTAAACACGCAAAGAATAAACTTCTGATGGTTTTTATATTTTGGGTAAAATACATAAACCCACAGATTTGCTCGATCAAAAGAAGACTACATCTATGACTACATAAATGAAGTAGAGGCCATCTCTGATGTGGAGCAACAGATGCCAAAAAAAGAGCCGAGTGAGTCATGTGGTTGATTTATTTTTGATCAGTCGTCACATTGCAGTGGCTAGGGTTTGGAGGGGGACCCTGAGAATGTTGAGCTTTATGGGGCCAGTGTCAGGGTTCTGGGGAGTTTGCAGCCAGGTTTCAATATTGGAACAGCATGTTCCAAACAACACAATTTAGTGCTGAATTATCAGTTGCAGCATCAACTGGTTTACATATTTAGAACAGAGCTGTTTTAAGGAATGTTGTCAAGTAGTGCAGACAAACTATGTTTTGCCAAACTGTAGATAAAAATAAGAAAAAATAATTTGCTTTTATATAGCACTTTAAACAACCTCAAATGTCCCAAAGTGTTTCACAGCCATTGAATTATTTTTCATATGCAGTCACTGTTATAATGTAGGGAAATGCAGCAACATTATGTACAGCAAGGTCCCACAAACACCAGAGGGACGATTTTGTTAATGGGGGCGCGTTGGAGGTGGGACTGCTAATTGTCGGGTTTTAGTCCCGCCTCCATCGATTTGTGGCCAACCCACGCTATTTTCCCTTGATTGACATTGTTAAGCCCGCCCAGCGGGCTTAGCGGGCCAATTCAGGGACAGCCAGTTGCAGAGAACGTCAAAGTATGACGTTTCATCTGTCAAAAATTTTTGTGAAGCTGTCAAACAGTGACATTCTCTGTAGTTTGATGAGGTCTTGCATTCAAGACCTCATCAACCTTCTTTCTTTTACAGAAACAAGATGGTTGTTGCATCTGAGAATGCAACGGCCATCTCTCATCTGCAACATGGAGGTCCAAGACTCTCCGCATACAAACCGACTAAAGCCTGCAGGAAGAAACAAAGGTAAGTACACTTTTAAAAACACTTTGCACTTACCTCAGATACTCACCTCTAGAGTCTTGCACCCATCACTTACCGTCACACCACACTTTTGCACCCCTCCGACCCCCACAGACCCAATACTCACCTCGCTGAGCTGGCGTGTTTTGGAGCCTTTGGGAAGCCCGCACTTGTGAGGGCAAAAAGGGGATAATCCTATTTTCTGCCTGTTAACTACCTTTAATCCCTTCCCACCTCCAAGGAGAGGGGACCTGGAGTGGGACGGCTACCCGCCTCCTAGGAAGATGGCATGGGGGCGGGTTGGGGACGGGTTGGGCACCCGCCCCCAAATTCTGCCATTTTCCCGGCAGTCCCGTCTCCATACCCGCCCCCCCAGGGCTGGCAAAATCGCCCCCCAAGAGAGAAATGACCAATTAAACTATTTTAGTGATGTTGGTTGAGGGATAAATATTGGCCAGGACACCAGGGAGAACTCCCCCGCTCTTCTTCGAAATAGTGCCATGGGATCACTTACATCCACCCAAGGAGGCAGACTGGGCCTCGGTTTAACATCTCATTTGAAAGATGACAACTCGACAGTGCAGCACTCCTTCATTACTGCGCTGAAGCATCAGTCTAGGTTATGTGCTCAAGTTCTGAAGTGGGGCTTGAACTCTCAACTGTCTGACTCAGAGGTGAGAGTGCTACCACTGAGCCAAGCTGATACACATATCCAGCTGTGACCACCCCCTCCCCGCCCCGCACCTCTGCTGTCAGGCCCGGCTGCTGCTGGTGCTGTTTGCTGCCCCGCCTGCTCCTATTGAAACTAGCAATAATAACCCCCGTGATAAGCAAACATCACTCACTGTGGGTGATAAAGTTAAAATAAGTGGGCAAAAAGCAAACTGGAAGCTGGAAACTCTCCTGGCAAATCAGAAAGCAAAGAAATGCAATGATCCAATGAGCTGCAGCTCACTCGTCCTTAAATGCAACGTTAGAGCCTGTGAGAGACCAACCCAGCCAGGTTTCAGCGCTGGGTCCAACACTTGCCGGGACTTCCGGGACTTTGAGTTACCACCGTGACAGGGATCCTAACTACCTCATTGGACCCCAATTTAAATATATTCACGAGGGCCCACATGACTGTGGGATGGGCCAATCCCAAATGTAAAAATGCAGCACTAAGGACACTCTATCTAAACAGATTGTAACATGGACTTGGGGAGCTATTACTAAGCTGCTAGAGATGACTCACTAAGACTTGTGAAAGAGATGGTTGTGACAGTCTCCAGTTTCTTCACTGGAAGCGTCTCCCACGGTAAATTTCCGACCACAATGACTTCATTGTCTTGGCAAGAAGAAGATGGAATGACAATGGCATCAGATTCAGATGCTCTTGTTGCATCTCCCATAAATATAACTGATGTGAGGTTCTCCTTCAATCATTGATCACGGCTAGCATCCCAGGCCTGTTCATGTATACACATGTCCTGCATAGGAAATAAGGCAATTCGAAAATGAAGCTGTTCCCATGTGAGCTGGGTGGTTCAGGGAGTCATGCCGTGCTAGGCCCCTTCCACAGAGCCGCGGTGAGTGAGAAAAGAAAAATCATTTTTAAAGTGCAATCAAATCCTGATAAACTGAATGGGATGTTTGCCCAGGGTCTGGATATCTATACACCTTAGATTTAAATTAAAAAACACAACTTGTAGATTCCTTGGGCTAGAAATTAATTATAGCCCAGGAATGGGCGGTATCTTTAGAAAACTTGGAGAATTAGTGCCAGGCGCTAATGCTTTAGACTGCATGCAAAATTCATGCTCAATGCACAAAGAAATGATTGGAGCGCTAATTCAAGTCTTAAAGCCCAAGCTCATTGGCGTTACACTCAAAGGGTGGACCAATATTGCGTGCAGTCTAACCGCAAATCATCATTGCCACAGGCTTTTTCCAGTTCTTAAAGGGGAGGTTCAGCGATGCTTCAGAATTTCATTCTCAGCATTGTTGGCTGTGCAGCTGCCTCAGCAAGCAGCAGCAGATCAAGTAGAAGGAGTCGGATGACTGAAGCAGCTGTACTCATGGCAAATCCACACCCCAGGGAGAGAGCCCACAGATTCAGCGACCAAGCATTGGAGGTATTGGTGTTCGCTGGTGGAGAGACGGAGGGAGGTGCTCTACCCGGCAAGTGGCTGGAGGCCCTCGCCGCAAGTCTTCCGCACCAAGTGGGGGGAGGTAGCCCAGCAGGTCTCGGGCAGCACTGTGGTCCCCAGGACTCACACACAGTGCAGGAAGAAATTTAACGACCTCACTCGGGTGGTCAGGGTGAGTCAATGCTTCAACAAATGCTACATACCACCATCTGAACCACAATCTTCACACATTGGCCAAAGCACAACACCCCCAGCACTCACCCACCAACAAGCTCTACCTACCAACACTCATACCCACATCTCACACCTTGCATACAATGACATCTATTCAACTATGGCAGGCACATCACCCAGACACATTGCTCCACACTCACTAACACACTTTCCTTTCTCTTGCAGGCCAAGGTGGCTCACAACAGAAGGGAGCAGGAGTGCACAGGCGGGGGACAAGCCAACACCCAACCACTATCTGCCCTGGAGAATCGAGTGCTGCAGATTATTGGGCACCAGGTGGTGGGCGCCGTGGCCACCAGCGACATTGACCCCCTTGGGGACAACAACGGTATGTTCATCCCTACCGCTTCTTCTCACATCCCACTTCTCCCTCACCCCACAAGCGTTTTGCACTTTCCAGCTAATCATGCTGTATGCATTTCTCCCTTCCTGCCCCCCTCCCCTCACCTTACCCCGACTTTTGTGCCTTTATGCTTTCAGATAATCAACAAACACCTGAGCAGCCTGTCCCTGAGGGCACAGTAGAGAACGAGGCGGGAGGAGGAGGAGGAGGAACACACCACGTCACTGCATATCTCACCTGCAGGCACCAGCTCAGATACTGGCACTATGCATTCTTTAGAGGATAGTATAGTAGCGGGATTTGCACAGGGTGAGGCATCGGGGACGAGTGGGTTGCAGCAAGGCCAGGGTGAAAGGGTAGCTCAGGGGCCAGCTCCCCGGAGGGCGAGTTCGTGCACAAGTTCTGCTGCACAGGACTCGGATGAGGACCTTAATGGGGAGACTTTTAGAAGAAGAGTGATAAGCATGCACACGGAGATGATAGGTGCAATGGCAAGGGTGCCCGAGAGCGTCTCGGCAATGGTAAGTAGCGGGAAGGAGTCCGCCTCCAACATTGTACAGAGCTCTGCGCACACCATGGAGCCCATCATTTCCAGTCTGCTAAGGATGGTGGCCTCCCAGAGAGACCGTGGCGACCCAGACCTGATGCCGCGTGTGATGGGCCATCTGGCAGCTTCCATTGCCGCACAGGCGGAAGCCACGCAACATCTTAGTGCTGTAATGGAGTCTATGCCAATCTCAGACTGCTCTCATGCAGTCTCAGCTTGATGCCACGCATGCTCTGACTGCTGCCATCGTGGTTGGGTCTACCACTGTCGACCGGGACTTTCACGGTGTCGCAGCAGGCCAGCAATCTGTGCTCCAACAGATGGCTAACGATGCTGAGGCGCTGCCCCGGGGGAGTGGAAATGGGTCAGTGGAGCAGGAACCTGCTGTCCCCTCTCAGGATGACAGCATTTCTGCTCCCACCACTGGCACTTCACCATTGCCCTTGTTGTTGCCTGTCATCCAGCCAGCCCAGACTGCTGCCATCTATGCTGAGGTGGTGCAGTCTACAGCCGGGCCTTCCAGGCCCAGAGCTGGTTGAGGGCATCCTGCAAAGCCATCTCACAGACACTCAGCAGCCTTCCACCAGCCCTGCTGCAGCCACTGGGCCAACACTAGAGTAGGCAAAGGCGCAGTAACGAGAGGCACTAAGGGACAAGGGTGAATAGTTAATATTTTACTTTTTTGGTGGCAGCCTCCAGCGATCCTGAACGCAGCTGGCTCGGCGCTGGCAGTGTTCAAGGCGAACTGAAACATGTGTTATCCCCCTATTACACGTACAAAGGTCCTAATGCCTGTTTCAAGTACGGGCCCTAGACGCCTATACTTCAGCTTCAGTGAATTCTATGTAAAGGAAGTGGCCTGACCCCCCAATGAAGTAGGGTTGCCAACCCTCCAGGATTGCCTTGGAGTCTCCAGGAATTACAGGACATTACTGCGAGCAACCCTGGAGAAAAATCATAGGGGCAGTAAATAAACTGTAGCTTTTGAAAAATTTTAATGGGGTAATGAAGAGTCTGTTTGCTTTCCGATTGGCCTGGGAAGTCGTGGCACCATGACGATGGACATGTTGGGCGACCAATGGCAGGAGTGTGGGAGCGGGGCGGTTGGAGGCAGGAGATGACACCTCTAAGACTATGTCCAACCAGAGTTGGCAACCCTACAATGAAGAGATTGGTAAAAAAAAATTTAAACTTGTATCAGCCCAGGTGTGGAGGAAGGGGGCGGGACCTGAGTACGTTCCCACAGGTGGTGGCCAATTGCAAGATCTTCTGGCTGCAAGGAGCTGGCGAGTGTCGGAGATAAGCTTGCTGTGGTGCAGTTGCCCAATGGACCCCATGACAATCAGATGCTGTCCCACCGAGCCCACAAACTCCGGGATGGCGGGTACCTGCGGGCATGATCCTAGCCCTCACATCGAGACTGTGGCTTGCAGATTTTCAGGACCAGCTATTTAAATTATTCTCCAGAAACAATTAGCCCGTTAGGCAAGGCTCAGAGGCCAAGAACAATTCTGGAGTTAGCTCATTATGCCAAGCTGGAAAACTAGCAAAAGCTGACCAAAGTCTTCAATAAAACAAACTTGACACAGCCCCCAAAAATGTTAAAAATGGCCCGGAAGATTAAATTACATTGTCTGACCTAATTGTGGTGTGGTAAAAGGGGAAATGCTATCATAATATCTGCAGGCAGGCTACTTCTAAACCACAGTTCCAAACCCTTATAAAATGACAGAGAGGCACCAGTCAGTAGAAAGGTCAATTTAAACTCATGTTAGGTCAAAGGGTACACAGTCTTTAAACTTAGATTCTATAGTTATTTTTATTGTGCTAATAGTGGCTCTCATTGTCCTTTGAACTGATAGAAACTCATGGGTCTCAGCACAAAGAGGGCTGACATGCCTCTCTGGTGATCAACACACTGCCCATCCTTGTGTGATGGAAGTCTTCGCACTTTACTGTTGCTGCTAATGGAGAGTTAAAAGTGCCACCTTGCCTTGAACGGCCCCATGCCCAGAGATTGGTTTTGCTAGTGCAGCCATGTCAGTGAGCAAGTCATGCTTGTATGTTTTGGCCTTTCATTCAGCTACACTGGAAGCCAGAAACCAGACTCCACTGCCTGGGTGTTGTGTCTAGTCACAAAGAAAGAAAGAACGATGAGTTTACCTTTCTTGCTGTTACAGTTTTTAATGAATTAAGAAGCAGACAATTAAATCAGCACAAAGATACCAACTGGCATGGTACATCAACATGGATCATTTGACCATACCAAAACATCACCAATAACTCCAGTGTATAGGATAAAGTGCTTTTAAATGCACAGAATTGATCATGGAATTTCACTGAAGGTGTCATGTTACAGCGCGGTAGAAAAGATTTTTGCCATGTAGTTTATTAGGAAATGATCAATTCGCCACACACAGGAGAATGGAAACCCATGACTTAACACTCAGTTGCATTACACCATAAAAAGTACAATGGAAGCAACCCAATGATAAAAACGTTGTTCTCATTATTTGGGTGGGGCTGGCAAAGGTAACTGAGTTTATTTTTTTAACCTATACTTCAGATTTTTCCCTTGGTCAGATCTCTCTGAAAGGCTGGTTCGGCAATCTGCTCCCTGGCTTTAGCCAGTGCTACTCTTCAGCCGGCCTCCAGGAGATGTTGCGTGTAGCCCTGGGCAATTCTGCCTCCCATTGTCCCTCTGAGTCAGCACTGCCCTCCGCTTCTCTGTTTCCCCTGATGTGTGGCCAAAAAGTCACATTTATCATGTGGAGAATAAATTAAGTCTCAACCCACCTTTGTCTTACAGAAGATCACCTCTGTGACCAATCATATAACAGCAGAGACAGTGGACATGTTGAAATCCACCACCCAATCCATCTAGCTCTTGCAACTGAAAGAGGAAGCACTGATGCTAGTGGGGATGGTGTGGGGTGGGATCTAATGGGAGGAAAAACTGAATGAAAATAAAATAGCAGTTCATTCATCTAACCAAAGCTAAAACACTGAGAGGCTGTTTGCTTCATCTGATACTATTGGGTAGATTCGGCACTGGACAGTAAACCCAGTGTTGTGGATCAGCCGCCAGATTGTCCTTTCTGTTGACTTCAGTGGAAAGTCAAATCTATTCCTAGGAGTCGCACTCAACCTCATCAACTTTACACAAGCAAAGCAACTCATTTTCAGGCCCTTTAAACAGACAGGGACCCCACAGATCCTCTTTTAGCAAAAAGTGAGGGAACGGCTGTTTTTTTCCTGTAGTTCAGGATTTGACAAATTGGTGGCAATGTGAAGCTTTGAAACATGTGACTTCTGAGATTTTTTTTTTAACTGTTTTTTGTTGAAAGGAATTTCACCGGCTCAAACCCCAGAACACCTTTAGGTGACAGACCCTTCCTGCTCTTCCTTGAACCTTCTCAATCCCAGCTATTTATCACAACTGGTTACATACCAAGTAGCAACTAGTTTCAGTTCCAAATGTAAAATTGCCATGCTAGTAGACACCTATTGATATGTTGTTAGCCGGTAATAGGAACAGAACTAGCAAACACAAACACAGCAGTAACAGTAGTTAAATTAAACAACAAAGTTAAATTGAAATTCAATAGATGCATGCTCCATCAAAATATTTTGTATCAAATACACTGTACTGAAAGCTGGCACAATTCCCCCTCCACACAAACATATTCAGTTTCCTTTAAAGGCAAGATGGGCGGAGGAGCACCGGGCAATGCAGTAGATTAGCATGCTTTCTTTGTACATAGAAGCAGGAGGAGGCCATTCAGCACCTCGAGACTGTTCCGCCATTCAATTAGATCATGGCTGATCTGTATTTCAACTCCATTTACCCGCCTTAGCTCCATATCCCTTGATACCCTTACCTAGCTGTCTAGTTAGAGGGCTGTCCTATGAGTTTAGAATATAAAATTCTTAGAGGGCTTGACAGGGTAGATGCTGCGAGGTTGTTTCCCCTGGCTGGAGAGTCCAGAACTAGGGGTCACAGTCTCAGGATAAGGGGTTGGCCATTTAGGATTGAGATGAGGAGGAATTTCTTTAATCAGAGGGTTGTGAATCTCTGGAATTCTCTACCCCAGAGGGCTGTGGATGTTCAGTCGATGAGTATATTCAAGACTGAGAGCGATAGATTTTTGGGCACTAAGGGAATCAAGGAATATGGGGATGGGGCGGGAAAGTGGAGTTGATGTAGAAGATCAGCCATCTTACTGAATGGCAAGCTCGAAGGGCCGAATGGCCTACTCCTGCATCTATTTCTTATGTTCTTATGTTTATGTTTCTAACAAAAATCTGAAACCTGGATCTGAATTCAATCCAGACAGATGGGCTAAACCTCTCTACTAGCTGAGGTCCTATTAGTCAGCCAATATTCTATAACAAACTGCCTAAAATTCGGCACAAATCACAGATTTCCTCAGAAAGGTGGAACAAAGACTATAGTTTTGCGCTCCAGACCCATGAAAGCAGATTTGAGACAACCTCAACTCGCTGCGCATAGAGCCATTGTAACTGACAGAGAAGAGAATTTCGTCCCATCACTGGTGGCTGACTTCAAACTGAGGGCCTAGGGGTGAAAGGGCAATATGCTGACCTAGTGCATTTCTAACAGTACATTTGTGAAATATTTCATAGGAAGCAAAATATAGCACAATCTAAAGGGGCAACATCCCTACACTCAGCTCTGCACTCATTTCCATTTTGATTACACTTCTACTGTGAGCTATACGCAAAACAGAAAGACTGCTAAATACCATTTTAATACAATGTGAAAGGGCAGCTGGAGTATTCCTTAACAGTGTGACTAAGGAATATCAGTTACTGACTCTCCTACGGAACAGACATATTGCTGCTCATCAATTCAAGCCACACCATTTTGAATCTTCACAAAATTGTTGTAAAGTGAATTGGGATTAATCCAACCCTGCAACTGAGTAATATTACATCTGAAAGGCAGATAATGCCTCTTATCCTCCCAAGTGAAAACTTCTTCTACATCCTCTGCCTGTTTAGCCAAGTATAGGAGCCTACTGAAATATACAGAAGATGCTGAATGCTGTCAACAAGAAAAGGCTAGGAATCCAATTAAAGAGTTCAGATGATGTCACATAGAGTGAGTGTAGAGTTTGAATGATCGACATAATCTGACCCCTGAGATTGGATTGATGCCTTAAATTCACCTCGAGGTGGTGGATTTTATGCATAACATATAATTGGCGTGTACTTTAGCTTGGCTTTTATGCCAACATTTTGTTAATTAGGATATGGTCATTTCCTTGATAAAGCTTTTGCACATGGGACCCCAAGAAATATGAATTTTATCACAGAATGAGTCTTTTGAACCATTACATGGAGAATAAAGAACAGGAAAGCAAAAACTCACTTTCCAAGATACATTACAACAGTCTTGTGTGGCAGGAGCTAGAATTTCCAGCGATACTCCAGCGCCAGGTTAATGTAGTGAGGCTTTAGTCCAATAGAAATCATGCAGAGCAGTGAGATGTGATCCTCCCTCAGGTATCTTCATGTAACAGGAAGATTTTGACCGTGTCTGGTATAGGCAGTGTCTGGATCAGATGAAGACGAAACTTCCCCAGTGTTCTCCTAATAACTATGCGGCAGGAAGATGTCAGTGCCCTGGGAGTACCTGTTCAGAAAGGAATATCCATTTAATGAGCATTAATACCAGACTTCCCTGTTGTGTAAGGTATCTGTAAAAAAGCTAAACCCCAGGACTCTCAGAGAAACCAATAAATCAAATTCTGTTGGCCAAAATTCCCTCCTCCATTACTGACATCTGATCATTTTCAAATCATGCACATAGATTGCACCACATGTACAAATCAGAATATTGTAAACTAGAATTCAGGAAACGTGTGGAAGCAGGAAATACTCCTGCATTCTCTGTATTAAATCAAAACCCTGGTGCATTATGATTCTTGAGGGCTGAAAGGACTCTCAAAGGGTTCCAGACCCACGCAGGTTTTTGCTTTCTTGGATTGTTTGGGGGGTATTTTCTGGCAGTATAATTTTGCATATTTTCAATCAATACAGGCTTGAGATATTTAAGGAACAATCCAAAAGGGTGCTCGGGTTAAAGTTTATCCTTTATGTTCACACACACCATATATGTTTATGTACAAGTAACAATCATTTTCACCATTGTTCAGTCAGAGAGGGAGACAAAACTTCATTGTACTTTTATGAAAAAGATGAGAATTTTTGCACATCCCCTCTATAACACCAGGGTGGAGGGGGCAGGGTGGCAGTCATTCCCCTTGTCTTCCAAGATTCTTTGAAGCGACTTGTTTTATTATAAGTGGACAAAATGTTTAAACATAAAGGGTTCCAGATGTTGTACAGTTGTAGTTGCGGTTTCTTTTGAAAAGTTCCCACAGACGCAAGAACGCGATCAATTATTTTAAGCAACATCACTGCCAAAACTCACCTCATGAATGGGGCGATACATACCTCACCTGGAGAGAGGGGCGACACTGCCCAATTTACTCCACACATGTCAGCTTGGCTCAGTTGTAGCACTCTCACTTCTAGGTCAGAAGATTGTGAGTTCAAGTCCCACTCCAGAGACTTGGGCGCATAATCTAGGCTGACACTTCAGTGCAGTGCCGAGGGAGTGCTGCACTGTCAGAGCTGCCATCTTTCGGATAAGAAGTTAAACTGAGGCCTTGCATGCCCTCTCAGTTGGACATAAAAGATCCCATGGGACTACTCCACAAATAAACTCTAAAGCCTGCACTTTATTATGGTTATGTTTATGTTAATGTATTACAAGCCAAATTAATGTTGAATGTTTAAATGTCTTAATCTAAATGTACACTCTCGGGAGCCGCAAGCCTGCATTTCGTTGTACTGCACTTGTGCACTAACAATGACAATAAAGTTGATTATTATTATTATTATTATTTATCCCTTAAACAACATCACTAAAACAGATGATCTGGTCATTTATCACATTGCTGTTTGTGGGAGCTTGCTGTGCTCAAATTGGCTATCGCGTTTCCAACATTACAACAGTGACTACACTTCAAAAGTACTTCAATGGCTGTAAAGCGTTTTGGGATGCCCTGAGGTTGTGAAAGGCACTATATAAATCCAAGTTCTTTCTTTCTTAGGAGTAAAATCAGGAAGCATTTGACACAAAAGGTGATGGAAATCTGGAGCGCTCTCCTCCAAAAGGCTGCTGAGTCAATTGAAATGTTCAAGACGGAGATCCATAGATTTATGTCAGGTGTAGGTAAATGGAGTCGAGGTACCGATCAGCCAATTGAAGGAGGCAGCTCAAACTGAAGAGTGTTCAGGTCAGACATCAGCTTGAATACTGTTCCCAGTTTTGGCCACTGTGCACGTGTAATACTCTCAAGCACTGGAGGCAGCGCAGAGAACAGTAACAACTTGCTTTTATATCGCAACTTCAACATAGAAAAATCTCCCAAGGCACATCACAGAAGCAAAACTAGATAAAAATGGATGCCGAGCCACAGAAGGAGTTATTAGGCGAGAAAGATGTTTTTATACAGCTCTGCAGTCTTGCCACATCCAGTCGTGAATGGTGGTGGACAATTAAACAGCTAACGGGAGGAGGAGGCTCCATGAATATCCCCATCCTCAATGATGGCGGAGCCCAGCACGTGAGTGCAAAAGACAAGGCTGAAGCGTTTGCAACCATCTTCAGCCAGAAATGCCGAGTGGATGATCCAGCTCGACCTCCTCCTGAGGTCCCCACCATCACAGAAGTCAGTCTTCAGCCAATTCGATTCACTCCATGTGTTATCAAGAAATGGTTGAGTGTACTGGATACAGCAAAGGCTATGGGCTCTAACAACATCTCGGCTGTCGTGCTGAAGACTTGTGCTCCAGGTCAGCCGCACCTCTAGCCAAGCTGTTCCAGTACAGCTACAACACTGACATCTATCCGACAATGTGGAAAACTGCCCAGGTATGTACTGTCCACAAAAAGAAAGAGAAATCTAATCTGGCCAATTACCAACCCATCAGGCTGCTCTCAATCATCAGCAAAATGATGGAAGGTGTCAATGACAGTGCTATCAAGCAGCACTTACTCACCAATAACCTGCTCACATGCTCAGTTTCAGTTCAGCCAGGACCAGGCCTCATTATAGCCTTGGTCCAAACATGGACAAAGGAGCTGAATTCCAGAGGTGAGGTGAGAGTGACTGCCATGGACATCAAGGTAGCACTTGACCAAGTGTGGCATCAAGGAACCCTAGTAAAACTGAAGTCAATGGGAATCAGGGGGAAAACTCTCCACTGGTTGGAGTCATCAATGGCACAAAGGAAAATGGTTGTGGTTGTTGGAGGCCAATCATCTCTGCCCCAGGACATCGCTGCAGGAGTTCCTCAGGGCAGTGTCCTAGGCCCAACCATCTTCAGCTGCTTCATCAATGACCTTCCCTCCATCATGAAGAAATTTCTCCTCATCTCAGTCCTAAGTGGCCGACCCCTTATCCTTAGACGATGAGGCACGGATGTTGAGCAGGACACTGGGAGAACTCCCCACTCCTTTTCAAATAGTGCCGTGAGACTTTTAATGACCACCTGAACAGGTAGACAAGGCTTTGGTTTAATGTCTCACTTCGAAGGTTGTGTTTATAAAGCATGCTGTACTTTTGGATGTTATTCACGATAGCAACTGTTTTTATTAAGTCGTATTGTGTAACAGTATACATTACACTCAATAGTGTATATCTAATATTATGGTGCAAGGTCATCAACCTGAAACATTAACTTTATTTCTCTCTCCACAGATGCTGCCTGACCTGCATTTTCTGTTTTTATATTGTATCAAATATTAGTTGCTCTCCCATGGATTGGGCTCTTGCTGTTGGTGGTCAATGATCAGCACAATCATAATCCAAAGTGGAGTCCTTGTTGCCTCCTAGTTTAATCCCTCCATCTCAAAATGTTTCTTTTCGCTATGCGAACTCACACTGTAGTTTCCCGCCTCCCCACCCCCGCTTCCTGTTAAAGATCTGATGATTGTTAAATGTACAGGCTTATTTGTGATGTATAAACTGTTACAATCACGCATACTGATTTATACGCATACGCATATCTCTCTCTCTGTCTCCCAGTCTCTCTATCTCTTCCCCCAGTCTCTCTTTCTCTCTCTCCCCCAGTTTCTCTCTCTCCCCCCTCAGTCTCTCTCTCTCTCTCTCCCCGTCTCCCAGTCTCTCTCTCTCCTCCAGACTCTCCCTCCTCCAGTCTCTCTCTCCCAGTCTCTCTCTCTCTCCGTCTCTCTCTCTCCTCCAGTCTCTCCCTCCTCCAGTCTCTCTCTCTCTCCCCCCAATCTCTCTCTCGCTCCCCGTCTCTCAATCTCTCTCTCTCTGTCTCCCAGTCTCTCTATCTCTCTCTCTCCCCAGTCTCTCTCTCCCTTCCCCCGTCTCTCTCTCTCTCTCTCTCACTCCCCCAGTCTCTCTCTCTCTCCCCGTCTCTCTCTCTCCAGTCTCTCTCTCTCCCCCAGTCTCTCTCTCTCTCCCCAGTCTCTCTCCTCTCTCTCCCCCAGTCTCTCTCTCTCTCCTCTCTCTCCCCCCAGTCTCTCTACTCTCTCTCTCTCCCATCTCTCTCTCTCCCGTCTCTCTCTCTCTCCCCCAGTCTCTCTCTCTCCCCGAGTCGCGCTCTCTCTCCCCCCTCAGTCTCTCTCTCTATCTCCCCAGTCTCTCTCTCTCTCTCTCTCCCTCAGTCGCTCTCTCTTCCCCCCAGTCTCTCTCTCTCCCAGTCTCTCTCTCCCCCAGTCTCTCTCTCTCCCCCCAGTCTCTCTCTCCCCCAGTCTCTCTCTCTCTCTCCCCCACTCTCTCCCTCTCCCCCCGTCTCTCTCTCTCCCCCACTCTCTCCCTCTCCCTCCACTCTCTCCCTCTCCCCCCGTCTCTCTCTCTCCCCCACTCTCTCCCTCTCCCTCCACTCTCTCCCTCTCCCCCCAAGTCACTCTCTCTCTCTCTCCCCATCTCTCTCTCTCTCCCCTCAGTCTCTCTCTCTCACCCCCCCGACCCCCCGGTCTCTCTCTCTCCCCCCCAGTCTCTCTCTCACACTCTCTCTCTCTCTCTCTCCCCAGTCTCTCACTCCCTTCCTCATCTCTCTCTCTCTCCCCCGTCTCTCTCTCTCCCCCAGTCTCTCTCTCTCCCCATTCTCTCTCTCTCCCCCCAGTCTCTCTACTCTCTCTCTCTCTCCCCGTCTCTCTCTCTCTCCCCGTCTCTCTCTCTCCCCCTCAGTCGCTCTCTCTCTCCCCCCTCAGTCTCTCTCTCTCTATCTCCCCAGTCTCTCTCTCTCTCTCTCCCCCAGTCTCTCCCTCTCTCTCTCTCTCTCTCTCTCCCCCCTCAGTCGCTCTCTCTCTCCCCCAGTCTCTCTCTCTCTCTCCCCAGTCTCTCTCCTCTCTCCCCCCAGTCTCTCTACTCTCTCTCTCTCTCTCCCCGTCTCTCTCTCTCTACCCCAGTCTCTCTCTCCCCCTCAGTCGCTCTCTCTCTCTCTCTCCCCTCAGTCTCTCTCTCTATCTCCCCAGTCTCTCTCTATCTCCCCGTATCTCCCCGATTCTCTCTCTCTCCCCCCAGTCTCTCTACTCTTGCTCTCTCCCCGTCTCTCTCTCTCTCCCCCCAGTCTCTCTCTCTCCTTCCCCTCTCTGTCTCTGTCTGTCTCTCTTTCCCTCTCTCTCTCTCTCCTTCCCTCTCTCGCTCTGTCTCTCTCTCCTTCCCTCTCTCGCTCTGTCTCTCTCTCCTTCCCTCTCTCTCTCTCTCTCCTTCTCTCTCTCGCTCCCTCTCTCTCCTTCCCTCTCTCTCTCCCTCTCCCTCTCTCTCCTTCCCTCTCTCTCTCTCTCTCCTTCCCTCTCTCTCTCTCTTCTCCCCCCAGTCTCTCTCTCTCTCTTGCATCACGGGGGGCGTTTCATTCCATGTGTGGGCGGGCCTAATCCTGCAGCCTCCCGGAACATCGCCGCTATTTTTTTAATACCGACAGCGACAGCACCAGCACAACAAACCCCCACAGTGCGGCTCCGGCACAGTATCCCGCTCCCGGCCCGCCGGAGCGGGAGGTGAGTTGGGGTCACTCGGGCCGGGCCTCACAACCGCTCGGCCCAAGACACAGAGCGGGGGAGCGGCAGCAGCCGGCCGTAAACCGCGCGGCCCTGTAAACTGCCGTTTTACAAAAAAGCCTTGGCAACGCCGGGCCCCCCCAGCTAGTTTATAATATATGCTGACTGTAACTTCAGTTGATATGTAATATAATTCACTTTATTCTACAATTTTGAAAGCTGGAAAAATTTCAGTACTAGAAGGGTTAAGATCTGAGCAGGAGAGTCGTGCTAGCAGTTCCAGAGATTCAGACCCCACGCAGATCTGCAGAGAGAGGGAAAACTGGAGTAAGAATCCTTCTGCCCCATCAAACCCTGGGCCTGTCTGTGCTCTTATGATTGGATGGGCACAGGGCGGCATTCACAAAACCCGGACGCAGGGTGCCTGCCCACCTCTTGGCCTGGGCACAGACCTTGGCATTGGGAACAGGCACGAGCATAAACCTCAGCATTGGGATCAGCATTGTGAACAGGCATGGACCTGGGCATTGTAAACAGGCCTGACCTAGGCCTGGGCATTGTGAACAGGTCTGACCTGGGCCTGGGCATTGTGAACAGGCCTGGCCTAGGCCTGGGCATTGTGAACAGGCCTGACCTAGGCCTGGGCATTGTGAACAGGTCTGGCCTGGGCCTGGGCATTGTGAACAGGCCTGACCTAGGCCTGGGCATTGTGAACAGGCCTGACCTGGGCCTGGGCATTGTGAACAGGCCTGACCTAGGCCTGGGCATTGTGAACAGGCCTGACCTAGGCCTGGGCATTGTGAACAGGCCTGACCTGGGCCTGGGCATTGTAAACAGGTCTGACCTAGGCCTGGGCATTGTGGACAGGCCTGACCTAGGCCTGGGCATTGTGAACAGGTCTGACCTAGCCCTGGGCATTGTGAACAGGCCTGACCTAGGCCTGGGCATTGTGAACAGGTCTGACCTAGGCCTGGGCATTGTGAACAGGTCTGACCTAGGCCTGGGCATTGTAAACAGGCCTGACCTAGGTGAACAGGCCTGACCTAGGCCTGGGCATTGTGAACAGGTCTGACCTAGGCCTGGGCATTGTGCACAGGCCTGACCTAGGCCTGGGCATTGTAAACAGGCCTGACCTAGGCCTGGGCATTGTGAACAGGCCTGACCTAGGCCTGGGCATTGTGAACAGGTCTGACCTAGGCCTGGGCATTGTGAACAGGTCTGACCTAGGCCTGGGCATTGTGAACAGGTCTGACCTAGGCCTGGGCATTGTGAACAGGCCTGACCTAGGCCTGGGCATTGTGAACAGGTCTGACCTAGGCCTGGGCATTGTGCACAGGCCTGACCTAGGCCTGGGCATTGTAAACAGGCCTGACCGGCATTGTAAACAGGCCTGACCTAGGCCTGGGCATTGTGAACAGGCCTGACCTAGGCCTGGGCATTGTGAACAGGCCTGACCTAGGCCTGGGCATTGTGAACAGGTCTGAACTAGGCCTGGGCATTGTAAACAGGTCTGACCTAGGCCTGGGTATTGTAAACAGGCCTGACCTAGGCCTGGGCATTGTAAACAGGCCTGACCTAGGCCTGGGTATTGTAAACAGGCCTGACCTAGGCCTGGGCATTGTGAACAGGCATGAGCACAAATCTCAGCATTGGGAACAGGCCTGACCTGGGCCTCTCCATTGGGAATAGGCATGGGCCTGAGCACTGGGAATTGGTCTGGGTACTGGCACCACAAGGCACAATAGAGAAAATAATAACCATCTTAAGGACCAAAAGAAAAACAATTTTTTTTTATATTTTATGCAGGTATATATAAACAGCTGTGTTGCTGTGATGGGGATAATAGATTAACTGCTTTGGTCTACATCTAATGCAGCCTTTTTACTCCGTTTCAGAGTGGCTATGTGTTGAAACTTCTAAGAAAAGCCAATTTAACCAAAAACACAGTTTAATGTCTTGTAGTCCCTGGTTCCTGTGGGCCAATTAATTTAAACAGCTGGTTAACAGGACTGAGTGCAGTGGGGATAAATGGCGGAGCTGTGATTTGCATCAATCGGTTCTCTAAACTGTATGCAGTGAATGGGCATCAATCGTGGGGACAGCGGGAGGCCTCTGCTGGTTCTTCTGATGTACAAGGCTGGCAGTCGTCAATCGGAAATATGCCATTAAAGGATTGCCATAAAGGGAAGGGGAGGGGCTAAAACCAAGACACTCGAGCATCGTTCAGTTAATTGCAAACAAACTGGCTTTCGTTATTTTGATCCACATGCCATCACGCCGCTGCTGCCTAGTTTTGTACATTCGTTTCTCTCCCTCTTCCATTTTTAGGTCAAGCCTCTGTTAACACTCTGTTAACTTGGCTCTCAATCCAGCCCTGCTAGTGCTTACAGCTCAGCCCAGCCTCCTCTTCTTTTCTTTGTTCTCTCCACTCATCTCAGATCTACAATTTCCCTTTAAGCTTTAGAGGGAGGTTTGAGTATTGGGCAGTACTTTGCATTTACGTAGAATTTACAGCACAGAAACAGACCATTCGGTCCAACTGGTTGGTGCCAGTGTTAATGCTCCAAACGTGCATCCCTCTGAAGAGAATGGGCAAGCTCCATCATACATACTGGAATTGCTCATCTGGTGAGGGAGGAGAGCTCCAGGCAGACTGTACGTTGCTTAAAGGGGGCTGTCACTCTGGGGATAGGAAAGTATTTTCAATGCAAAGTGCTCCCTCCAGAGAGCTTGCTCAAAGGGATTGTTGAGCACAGCTTCAATGGCAGAGATTTACATTACCGCAGGCCAGAGCATAGCTTGTAAAGGCCTATCATTCTGAGCTGGGACTCTGGCCCAGCAGACCTACCTGATGACACCGAACTGCCAACACATGAAATGCTCCACATTGGCTGTGTGACTGTGTAAACCAGCACCAAGCATCCACAATGCACATCAATGGTGTGTTGGTATCCAGGAAACAGAAGGATGTCAACCCTGGCAAACCACAATCGAACCCAGTTGAAGAAGGATCCATGTCATCGGCGAGGATCGCTTCCAATTGGAAGACCCAATAAGGTGGATCTGCACAAGCTGCTTTCAGGACAGTAACAATGTAAATATCGCCTCTTATGGAAATGTTTCAAGTTATGTTGCTTTTTAGTTTAAATAGCAAGTGCTGATGGCTATGGGGAACTCCTGTGTCTGACAATGCGAGGGAGCTGGATTCACATCGGCAGGTAAAGAAAGAACTTGCATTTATACGGCGCCTTTCATGACCGGAGGAAGTCCCAAAGCGCTTTAAAGCCAATGAAGTACTTTGGAACTATAGTCACTATTGCAAAGTAGGAAAATGCGACCGCCAATTTGCACACCGCAAGATCCCACAAACAGCAATGAGATTAATGACCACATAATCTGCTTCTTTAGTGATGTTAGTAGAGGGATAAACATTGGCCAGGACACCGGGGAGAACTCCCCTGCTTTTCTCAAATAGTGACGTGGTATATTTTACGTACATCTGAGAGGGCAGACGGGGTCTCGGTTTAACGTCTCATCTGGAAGACAAAACTCCGATAGTGCAGCACTCCCTCAGTATTGCACGATCAGACTAGACTGTCTGCTCAAGGCCTGGAGTGGGTCTTGAATCCACGATCTTCTGACTCAGAGGTGAGAGTGCTACCACTGAGCTAAGGCCGACACTTAATGTGCATGGTACCTCAATAATGTCCGTCTTCTCCAGCTGTATGTCTAATTCATGTTCTTCCATTGTGTTTCTCATTCCTGTCAATTACCCCATTGATGCCATCAATATGCACTGCTTAAGTAAACATGTTAAAGAATGCTTGTAATGACAGTGCACGGAGGCATCAACACATGGCATTTACTGGGTGGATGAACACAAATCCGACTCCTGACGCCAGGCGAACAGTTAGTCATTATTTACGGTACATGTGGACTGGGGAGTTCTTTACCCAGGATCCATAGCAGCAGAGAAACCACTCTATATCTGGGATAGAGCCGTGCAAGCATTCAATCCCAGAGATAGAGCGGTTTCTCTCCCGCTGTGGATGCTGGGTAAAATAATCTCCATTCCACAAAAGCCGTTTCTTTCACATGTTGCCGCCTCGCGCTTACCTGTGGGTCCCGTGAGTTAAGTTGTAAACGGACTTGGTGCATTGAAGGCTGTCCGTAGTTCCTAATTTGCGAGTGTCCATGGTTTCAAGGCGCAGTTTGTATCTATTACAATGCAAGTTATTTGGGACTGTCAGGAAGTGTCCGTTTTTTGGGGGTGTCCGTTTGTACAGGTTTCACTGTACAAGGCAAGGAAGGAGAATAAAAATGCAATTGCACTTGTTTTTGTCAGTCAAGGTACTCAACTATGCATCTGCCCACTTAGCCTCCCTCAGTGACATACACGTCAGCCGGTACAAAACCACTACACTGGCTCGTACAAGTGAGCCGAGCCACTCAGCCTACAGATGATACATCTGCCTTCACCTACAATGGCAACGTTGATACAGCTGCTGGGGCCAATGCGCACTGAAAAGATACATGAAAATCTGCAGCAAGGTAGTGGTTAAGAAGAAAATACCAGTCATACAATGCAATATAAATGAGGTCTATAGAGACACAGATTATCGGGAGTTCGAACTGTCGCAGCTTTCAGATAGGCAAGTTTATTTGCTTTGAGTAATTGTAATGTTGCAGTCCCTATAGCTTAGGCTGTTGAAACATGAGGAACCCCCAATTTATGACGACATTCTCACTGAAGATAGAAAACTTATCATGGGCCTTATACAGGAATTATGAATCATCTACTATGCATAACTTACCTATAATTCTTGGAAGGAAAATACAATGTAACCCGAATTCTGATAATCTATAATAAGTGAGTCCTGACTACACTTGGTAGTGAGATAAGAATCAACGAGGAATTATTGGAGATAATGTAATAAATGTGTGACTTCCAGGTTTCATTTGCCTCAAACTGTGTATGTGCATTTGATTTAAAAAGTTACATTCAGAAATGCTGCTGAATCAGGAAATAAAAATGAAACATGATTTGCAATATTACCTTTTGCAGCTCGGAAGATCTGCAAGACCTCCTCGTTCACCTTCATGCGTCCCATTGTTTCTGCATCCAAGCCCTCCCAATTAACCAGGTTCAAGTTAGCACCAAAGTCAATCAAAAGTTTTACAAACTGTGCTTCGCATCCGTGTCGTAGAACAGCATCCAGAACACAGGTGGGTGATCCCCTGGGAAAGGCCTCAACATCCACCTGACCCCAGTAGTTATAATCGGGGTTAGCTCCGGCTTTCAGTAACAACTTGAAACACTGCAGATGGTGATAGGCAGAACTGATGTAGAGAGGGCACACACCGAGTGATGTGAATCTCCGGGCAGCAGGCGCGGAGACTCGACTGCCTACATGATGATTAACATCGACATCAGCACCGTATCTGAAACAGGAAAGTAAACAGGATCACAATAGAGGCAGCGACTTCCACGGAAGGATCTATTCATTGGTTCTTGTGTTAAAACCATGATGGTTCATTGAGTTTAGGCACCATGTCAGAGACTAGAGAAGCTGGGGTTGTTTTCCCTAGAGCAGAGAAGGTTAAGGGGAGATTTAATAGAGGTGTTCAAAATTATAAGGGGTTTTGATAAAGTAAATAGGGAGAAACTGTTTCCACTGGCAGGAGGGCCACTAACCAGAGGACACAGATTTAAGGTAACTGGCAAAATAACTGGACGTGAGATGAGAATTTTTTTTACACAACGAGTTGTTATCTGGAATGCACTGTCTGACAGGGTGGTGGAAGCAGATTCAATAATAACTTTCAAAAGGGAATTGGATAAATACTTGGAAGAGAGAAAGAAATTGCAGGGCTATGGGGAAAGAGCAGGAGTGTGGAACTAATTGGATAGCTTTTACAAAGAGCCGGCACAGGCACGATGGGCCGAATGGCCTCCTTCTGTGCTGTATCATTCTATGATTCTATGTAGTGTGGTATTGAGCCATACAGACAAGGGGAATCCAGATATGATGGTTGGTTTGTGTCTCAGTGTTTGGGCTAGGAATGGACAATGTGGGGGTGGCAGGGAGAAAGACTCCCATTTATATTCACATCTCAGTGGCTTTTGCTGGAAGTGTACGTGTGTGGACATCAGGTGGGGCAGGACTGGGCTCAGCTTTGATGTCCCCCTTCAGTATCAGGCTCAAGGGATGGAAAATGTCCAGGAATTGAGATACCAGAAATCTGTAATACAGCCAAGGATGTAATGTGCAGGAGAAGGTGGGGCGAGAATACCAGAGGAAAAAAGTATAGCACTCTTTAAGAATAAAAATCAGACAAATGATTGCCAGCAAATCCAGATCAAGTTATGAGGCAAGTCTGTGAAGCGCAAGAGGACATTTTTCTATTCTAAAGGTGCTATATAAATGCAAGTTGTTGTTACTGATCCTAATCAGAGGCATCTAAGACGGGAAACGTCAGTGTCAACTGTTAATGAATGTCCCAGTCTTTAAGACTCTTGACTGAAAATTAGGACTGAAAAGGGTGCAGAGTGGCAACGGAAAACATGAAACTAATTGCTAATGGGACCCACATCATGAACAAAGCAACATTTACTACATGTAGCATAGTGGTTATGTTGCTGGACTAGTAATCCACAGGCCTGGACTAATGATCTGGAGAAATCCCACCACAGCAGCTGGAGAATTTAAATTAAGTTAATTAAATTAATCTAGAATAAAAATCTAGCATCAATAATTGTTGCAAAAACCCATCTGGTTCACTAACGTCCTTTAGGGAAGGAAATCTGCCGTCCTGACCTGGTCTGGCCTACATGTGACTCCAGACCCACAGCAATGTGGTTGATTCTTAACTGCCCTCTGAAATGGCCAAGCAAGTCACTCAGTTGTAACAAACCGCTACAATAAACAATAAGAAGAATAAAACCGGACGGACCACCCGGCATCAACCTCGGCACCGGCTTCGGATACGACAATGGCACATCCAGCCCAGTCGACCCTGCAAAGTCCTCCTCACCAACATCTGGGGACTTGTGCCAAAATTGGGAGAGCTGTCCCGCAGACTAGTCAAGCCGCAGCCTGACATAGTCATACTCGCAGAATCATATCTTTCAGTCAACGTCCCAGACTCATCCATCACCATCCCTGGGTATGTCCTGTCCCTTTGGACAGACCCACCAGAAGTGGTGGCACAGTGGTACACAGTCGGGAGGAAGTGGCCCTGGGAGTCCAACATTGACTCTGGACCCCATGAAGTCTCATGGCATCAGGTCAAGCATGGGCAAGGAAACCTCCTGCTGATTACCACCTACTGCCCTCCCTCAGCTGATGAATCAGTACTCCTCCATGTTGAACACCACTTAGAAGAAGCACTGAGGGTAGCAAAGGCACAGAATGTATTCTGGGTGGGGGGCTTCAGTGTCCATCACCAAGAGTGGCTCAGCAACACCAATACTGAATGAGCTGGCCGAGTCCTGAAAGACATGGCTGCCAGACTAGGCCTGCTGCAGGTGGTGAGAGAACCAACATGAGGGAAAAACCTATTTGGCCTCGTCCTCACCAATCTACCTGTCGCAGATGCATCTGTCCATGGCAGTATTGGTAGGAGAGAACACCGCACAGTCCTTGTGGAGACAAAATCACGTCTTCACACTGAGGACACCCTCCATTGTGTTGTGTGGAACTACCACCGTGCTAAATGGGATAGATTCAGAACAGATCTAGCTGCTCAAAACTGGGCATCCATGAAGAGCTGTGAGCCATCAGCAGCAGCAGAATTGTATTCCACACAATCTGTAACCTCATGGCCCGGCATATCCCACACTCTACCATTACCATCAAGCCAAGGGATCAACCCTGGTTCAATGAGGAGTGTAGAAGAGCATGCCAGGAGCAGCACCAGTCGTACCTAAAAATGAGGTGCCAACCTGGGGAAGCTGCAACACAGGACTACATGCATGCTAAAACAGGTGGGCAGCATGCTATAGACAGGGCTAAGTGGTCCCACAACCAACGGATCAGATCAAAACTCTGCAGTCCTGCCACATCCAGTCATGAGTGGTGGTGGATAATTAAACAACTAGCGGGAGGCGGAGGCTCCATGAATATTCCCATCCTCAGTGATGGTGGAGCCCAGCAGGCGAGTGCAAAAGACAAGGCTGAAGCGTTTGCAACCATCTTCAACCTGAAGTGCCGAGTGGATGATCCATCTTGGCCTCCTCCTGAGGTCCCCACCATCACAGAAGCCAGTTTTCAGCCAATTCGATTCACTCCACGTGATATCAAGAAATGGTTGAGTGCACAGGATACAGCAAAGGCTATGGGCCCCGACAACATCCTGGCTGTATTGCTGAAGACTTGTGTTTCAGAACTAGCCGTGCCTCTACACAAGCTGTTCCAGTACAGCTACAACACTAGCATCTACCCGACAAAGTGGAAAATTGCCCAGGCATGTCCTGTCCACAAAAGGCAGGACAAATGTAAGCCAGCCAATTACCGTCCCAACAGTCTACTCTCAATCATCAGCAAAATGATGGAAGAGCATCAGAATTAGGAACAGGAGTAGGCCATACGGCCCCTTGAGCCTGCTCCATCATTCAATAAGATCATGGCCGACCTTCAACCTCAACTCCACAAGGTGTTGTCGACAGTGCTATCAAGCGGCACTTAACTCACCAATAACCTGCTCACGGATACTCAGTTTGGGTTCTGCCAGGACGACTCGGCTCCAGGCCTCATTACAGCCTTAGTCCAAACATGGGCAAAAGAGCTGAATTCCAGAAGTGAGGTGAGAGTGACTGCCCTTGACATCAAGGCAGCATCTGACCAAGTGTGGCATCAAGGAGCCCTGGTAAAATTGAAGTCAATGGGAATCAGGAGAAAAACTCTGTACTGGCTAATGTCATACCTAGCACAAAGGAACATGGTTGTGGTTGTTGGAGGCCAATCATCTCAGCCCCAGGACACTGCTGCAGAAGTTCCGCAGGCCAGTGTCCTAGGCGCAACCATCTTCCGCTGTTTCATCAATTACCTTCCCTCCATCAGAAGGTCAGAAGTGGGGATGTTCGCTAATGATTGCACAGAGTTCAGTTCCATTCGCAACTCCTCAGATAATGTAGCAGTCCGTGCCCTCATGCAGCAAGACCCGGACAACATTCAGACTTGGGCTAATAAGTGGCAAGAAACATTCGTGCCACACAAGTGCCAGGCAATGACCACCTCCAACAAGAGAGAATCTAGTCACACACCATCCTGACTTGGAAATATATCGCCGATCCTTCATAGTCACTGGGTCAAAATCCTGGAACTCCCTCCCTAACAGCACTGTGGGAGTACCTCCACCAAACGGACTGCAGCGGTTCAAGAAGGCGACTCACCACCACCATCTCAAGGGCAATTAGGGATGGCCAATAAATGCTGGCCTTGCCAGTGATGCCCACATCCCGTGAATGAATAAAAAGAAAATTCTATCATGCTCTAGAAGCCTTGCGGTCTGAGGGTGGGATGTAAGATATCCAGCTTAAGTGTCCAGTTTATTATTTGTTTTGTTTTACTCTCTGGACTGGAATTACATAATGTATTGCATTGTTAAGTTGATAGGTTTCAGCAAGTTTTCATAAAATATATTCTGCATAAAGATTATTTGTGGTGTAAGAAGGCAAATATATCTGTATGAGGGAATAGTGTGAAGGAGAGAGTGCTCACAAGACTTGCAGGACAGACACTGACGGCTCTCCAGTACCTCACCCTGTTTAAGGCTATTCTTCCTTAAAATTAGGGGTGATGTCAGGAGGCACTTTTTCACACAAAAGGCAGTGGAAATCTGGAACTCTCTCCCCCAAAAAGCTGTTGAACCTGGGGGTCAATTGAGAATTTCAAAACTGAGATTGATAGATTTTTGTTAGGCAAAAGGGTGTTAAAACATAGAAACATAGAAGATAGGAGCAGGAGTAGGCCATTCGGCCCCTCGAGCCTGCTCCGCTATGCAATGCGATCATGGCTGATCATCCATATTCAGTACCCGGTCCCTGCTTTCTCCCCATACCCCTTGATCCCTTTAGCCTTAAGGAATATATCCAACTCCTTCTTGAATATATTTAATGAATTGGCCTCTACTGCCTACTGTGGTAGAGAATTCCACAGGTTCACCACTCTCTGGGTGAAGAAATTCCTCCTCCTCTCAGTCCTAAATGGCTTACCCCTTATCCTTAGACTGTGACCCCTGGTTCTGGACTCCCCGACCATCGGGAACATCCTTCCAGCATCTAGTCTGTCTAGTCCTGTCAGAATTTTATAAGTTTCAATGAGATCCCCTCTCATTCTTCTAAACTCCAGCGAGTACAAGCCCAATCCACCCAATCTCTCCTCATACGTCATTACTGCCATCCCAGGTATCAGCCTGGTGAATCTTCGCTGAACTCCTTCCATGGCAAGAACATCCTTCCTCAGATAAGGCGACCAAAACTGCACACAATACTCAAGATGTGGTCTCACCAAGGCCCTGTATAACTGCAGCAAGACATCCTTGCTCCTGTACTCAAACCCTCTCGCTACGAAGGCCAACATGCCATTTGCCTTCTTAACCGCCTGCTGCACCTGCATGCTTACCTTCAGCGACTGGTGCACAAGGACACCCAGGTCTCGTTGCACTTCCCCTTCTCCCAATCTATTGCCATTCAGATAATAATCTGCCTTCCTGTTTTGGCCACCAGTGGATAACCTCGCATTTATCCACGTTATATTGCATCTGCCATGTTTTTGCCCAATCACCCAACCTGTCCAAATCATCCTGGAGTTTTTCGGCATCCTCCTCACAGCACGCACGCCCACCCAGCTTTGTGTCATCTGCAAATTTGGAGATATTACATCTAGTTCCCTTGTCTAGATCATTAATATATATTGTGAATAGCTGGGGCCCAAGGACCGATCCCTGCGGTGCCCCACTAGTCACTGCCTGCCACTCGGAAAAAGACCCATTTATTCCAACTCTTTGCTTTCTGTCTGCCAACCAGTTCTCTATCCAAGTCAATACCTTGCCCCCAATCCCATGTGCCTTAACTTTACACGCTAATCTCTTATGCGGGACCTTATCAAAAGCCTTCTGAAAGTCCAAATACACCACATCCACTGGTTCTCCCTTATCTATTTTACCAGTTGCATCCTCAAAAAATTCCAGTAGATTAGTCAAGCACGATTTACCTTTTGTAAATCCATGTTGACTTTGTCCGATCCTGTCACTGTTTTCCAAGTGCTCTGCTATTACATCTTTTATAATGGACTCTAGCATTTTCCCCACTACCGATGTCAGGCTTACCGGTCTGTAATTCCCCGTTTTCTCTCTACCACCTTTTTTGAATAGTGGGGTAACATTAGCTACCCTCCAATCCATGGGTACTGTTCCAGATTCCATCGAATGCTGGAAGATGATCAGCAAAGCATCAACTATTTCTAGGGCCACTTCCTTAAGTACCCTAGGATGTAGATTATCAGGCCCTGGGGATTTATCGGCCTTCAATCCCATCAATTTCCCGAACACCATTTCTCTACAAATACTGATTTCTTTCAGTTCCTCCCTTTCATCAGACCCTATGTTCCCCGACATCTCTGGGAGGATATTTGTGTCCTCCTTTGTGAAGACAGAACCAAAATATGTATTTAATTGGTCTGCCATTTCTTTGTTCCCCATTAAAAATTCCCCTGATTCTGACTGCAAGGGACCTACGCTTGACTTCACCAATCTTTTTCTCTTAACATATCTATAAAAGCTTTTACAGTCAGTTTTTGTGTTCCCTGAAAGCTTACTCTCATACTCTATTTTCCCTTTCTTAATTAATCCCTTTGTCCTCCTTTGTTGAATTCTAAACTGCTCCCAATCCTCAGGTTTACTGCTTTTTCTGGCCAATTTATATGTCCTCTCCTTGGATCTTATGCTATCCCTAATTTCCCTTGTTAGCCACGGTTGAGTCACCTTTTTTGTTTTATTTTTATGCCAAACTGGGATGAACAAATTCTGTAGTTCATCCATGCAGTCTTTGACTGTTTGCCATTGCCTATCCACCGTCAACCCTTTGAGTGGCATTCCCCAATCAATCCTACCCAACTCACGCCTCAGACCATCGTAGTTTCCTTTATTTAAATTTAGGACCCTAGTCTCTGAGTCAACTACTTCATTCTCCATCTTAATGAAGAATTCGATCATATTATGATCGCTCCGACCCAAGGGGCCTCGTACAACAAGATTGCTAATTAATCCTTTCTCATTACCTAATACCCAGTCTAAGATGGCCTGATCTCTGGTTGGTTCCTCGACATATTGGTCCAGGAAACCATCCCTTAAAACACTCCAGGAATTCCTCCTCCACAGTATTGTTACTAATTTGGTTAGCCCAATCTATATGGAGATTAAAGTCACCCATGATGACTAATTAAAAAACAGAACCTCAAGGGTAATAATCTCTGGATTATTACCTGAGCCACGAGCGAATTTGGCTAGGACAAATAAAATTAGAGAGCTAAATGCGTGGCTCAAAGACTGGTGTGGGAGAAATGGGTTTTGCTTCCTGGGACACTGGCACCAGTACTGGGGCAGGAGGGAGCTGTTCCGTTGGGACGGGCTTCACTTGGCCAGTGCTGGGACTAGAGTCCTGGCGGATCATATAACTAGGGCTGTAGAGAGGGCTTTAAACTAACTAGTGGGGGGGAAGTTCCTAGAGAGCAAATAATAAAAATGACAACAGAGAAGGTCATAGACTTAGAGTCATAGAGTCATAGAGTTATACAGCACGGATAGAGGCCCTTCGGCCCATCGTGTCCACGCCGGCCATCAAGCCCTGTCTAATCTAATCCCATATTCCAGCATTTGGTCCGTAGTCTTGTATGCTGTGGCATTTCAAGTGCTCATCCAAATGCTTCTTAAATGTTGTGAGGGTTCCTGCCTCCACAACCCTTTCAGGCAGTGAGTTCCAGACTCCAACCACCCTCTGGGTGAAAAAGTTCTTTCTCAAATCCCCTCTAAACCTCCCGCCCTTTACCTTGAATCTATGCCCCCTAGTTATTGACCCCTCTACTAAGGGAAAAAGCTCCTCAGCATCCATCCTATCTATGCCCCTCATAATTTTGTACACCTCAATCATGTCCCCCCTCAGCCTCCTCTGCTCCAAGGAAAACAAACCCAATCTGCCCAGTCTCTCTTCATAGCTGAAGCGCTCCAGCCCTGGTAACATCCTGGTGAACCTCCTCTGCACCCTCTCCAACGCGATCACATCCTTCCTGTAGTGTGGCGACCAGAACTGCACACAGTATTCCAGCTGTGGCCTAACCAGTGTTTTATACAGCTCCATCATAACCTCCTTGCTCTTATATTCAATGCCTCGGCTAATGAAGGCAAGTATCCCATATGCCTTTTTTACCACCTTATCCACCTGTTCCGCCGCCTTCAGGGATCTGTGTACTTGCACACCCAGATCCCTCTGACCCTCCGTCTTGCCTAGGGTCTTGCCATTCATTGTGTATTCCCTTGCCTTGTTAGTCCCCCCAAAGTGCATCACCTCGCACTTTTCCGGGTTAAATTCCATTTGCCACTGTTCCGCCCATCTGACCAACCCATCTATATCGTCCTGCAGACTGAGGCTACCCTCCTCGCTATTTACCACCCTACCAATTTTTGTATCATCCGCGAACTTACTGATCATACCTTTTACATTCATATCCAAGTCATTAATGTAGACCACAAACAGCAAGGGACCCAGCACCGATCCCTGTGGTACCCCACTGGCCACAGGCTTCCAGTCACAAAAACAACCTTCGACCATCACCCTCTGCCTTCTGCCACTAAGCCAGTTTTGTATCCAATGTGCCAAGGCACCCTGGATTCCATGGGCTCTTACCTTCTTGACCAGTCTCCTGTGCGGGACTTTATCAAAGGCCTTACTGAAATCCATGTATACCACATCCACTGCGTTACCCTCATCCACACACCTAGTCACCCCCTCAAAAAATTCAATCAAATTAGTCAGACATGATCTTCCCTTGACAAAGCCATGTTGACTATCCCTGATTAATCCTTGCCTCTCCAAGTGGAGACAAATTTTGTCCCTCAGAATTTTTTCCAATAATTTTCCTACCACTGATGTTAGGCTCACTGGCCTGTAGTTCCCCGGTTTTTCCCTACTTCCCTTCTTGAATAATGGTACTACATTAGCGGTTCTCCAGTCCTCTGGCACATCCCCTGTGGCCAGAGAGGTCCTGAATATATGTGTTAGAGCCCCCGCAATCTCTTCCTTTGCCTCACACAGCAGCCTGGGATACATTTCATCCGGGCCTGGGGATTTATCCATTTTTAGGCCAGCTAAAACCGCCAATACCTCCTCCCTCTCGATGTTAATATGTTCGAGCATATCACAGTCCCCCCGCCCTATTTCTATGTCTACATCGTCCTTCTCCATAGTGAAAACAGATGCAAAAAATTCATTCAGAACCCCTCCTGCATCTTCCGGCTCCACACACAGATTGCCACTTTTGTCCCTAATGGGCCCTATTTTATCCCTAGTTATCCTCTTACCCTTAATATACTTATAAAACATCTTAGGATTTTCCTTTATTTTGCTCGCCAGTGTTATTTCATGGCCCCTCCTTGATCTCCTAATTTCTTTTTTAAGTATCCCCCTGCACTTTTTGTACTCCTCTAGGGCTTCCTCCGTCTTTAGCCTTTTGTATCTGCCAAAAGCCCTCCTTTTTTTCCTAATCCATTCTCGTATATCCCCTGACATCCAAGGTTCCCTGTGGTTTTTGGAACCACCCTTGACCTTTACGGGAACATGTTGCCATTGTATGATCTCAATCTCCCTTCTGAAAGCCTCCCATTGCTCCGATGCGGATTTTCCTACAAGTAGCTGATCCCAGTCCATTTTGGCCAGATCCTGCCTTATCCTATTAAAATCGGCCTTCCCCCAATTTAGAACCTTTATTTCCGGCCCATCCATGTCCTTTTCCATGACCACCTTAAATCTTACCATATTATGGTCACTGTCACCAAAGTGCTCACCTACTAGCACTTTTTCCACTTGGCCAGCCACATTCCCTAGAATTAGGTCCAGTACCGCCCCCTCTCTTGTAGGACTTTCTACATGCTGGCTCAAAAAGCTCTCCTGGATGCACTTTAAGAATTCTACACCCTCTGAGCCTTTCACACTCTGACTATCCCAGTTAATATTGGGGAAGTTGAAATCCCCCATTATTATTACCCTATTATTTGCACATTTCTCTGAGATTTGCCTACATATCTGTTCCTCTATCTCCCCCTGACTGTTTGGAGGCCTATAGTACACTCCCAGCAAAGTGCTTGCCTCCTTTTTGTTTTTAAGCTCCACCCATATGGCCTCATTAGAGGAACCTGCTAATATATCATCCCTCCTTACTGCAGTAATTGACTCCTTAATTAATATTGCGACACCCCCTCCTCTTATACCTCCCCCTCTGTCTCGCCTGAAGATTCTGTACCCCGGAATATTGAGCTGCCAGTCTTGCCCCTCCCTCAACCATGTCTCCGTGATAGCAACAATATCATACTCCCATGTGTTTATCAACACCTTCAGTTCATCCACCTTATTTGCAAGACTCCTTGCATTAAAATAGATGCCATCCAGCCTTGCCCTTATATGTTTGCCCTGTCTACCAAGCTGACTTGTTTTTTTCTCTATAATTGGCAGCACATCACCCCCTATTTCAGCTCCCCTCTGTATCCCATCCCCCTGCCAAGTTAGTTTAAACCCCCCCCAACAGTGCTAGCAAACCTCCCCGCAAGGATATTTGTCCCGCTCTGGTTCAGGTGCAACCCGTCCGACTTGTACAAGTCCCACCTTTCCCAGAAGCAGGCCCAGTGATCCAGGAAAGTAAAACCCTCCCCCCTACACCAACTCCTTAGCCACGCATTCATCTGCTCTATCCTCCCATTCCTATACTCACTAGCACATGGCACTGGGAGTAATCCAGAGATTACAACCTTTGAGGTCCTGCTCTTTAATCTGTTACCTAGCTCCCTAAATTCTTGATGCAGGACCTCATCTCCCTTCCTTCCTATGTCGTTGGTCCCAATGTGGACCACGACCTCTGCCTGCTCACCCTCCCCCTTAAGAATGCCCTGCAGCCACTCAGTGACATCCCTGACCCTGGCCCCAGGGAGGCAACAAACCATCCTGGAGTCACGTTTGCGGCCACAGAAACGCCTATCTGTTCCCCTTACGATAGAATCCCCTACCACTATTGCTCTCCCACTCTTTTTCCTCCCTTCCTGAGCAGCAGAAGCTTCCCTGGTGCCAGGAAGCTGGCTGCTGCTGCCTTCCCCTGGTAAGTCATCCCCCTCAACAGTATCCAACTTGGTATACTTGTTTGAAAGGGGGCTGTCCGCAGGGGTTCCCTGCACTACCTGCCTGCCTTTGTTGCTCCGCCTGATGGTCACCCCCTGTGCAGCCCTACCCTGAGGCGTGAACAACTCGCTAAACGTGCTATCCACGAGCCTCTCAGCATCGCGCAGTGGGTAGCAGTGGGGAAATTAAAAACCAGAGCGTGTCAGGAAGGGGCAGAAGGTATGGAGTAAAAGGTAAAGTAATAAAAAGGGCAAAAGCAGGAACTAAGTGTCACAAAACATATTTGAAAGTTCTCTATCTGAATGCACGTAGCATTCGTAACAAAATAGACGAGTTAATGGCACAAATAACTACATATGGGTATGATCTTGTGGCCATTACAGAAACATGGCTGCAGGGTGACAATGCCTGGGAATTAAACATACCAGGTTATTTAACGATCAGGAAAGACAGGCAGGAAGGAAGGGGAGGTGGGGTGGCTATGTTAATAAAGGAAGGAATCACTGTAATACAGAGAAATGATATTGGGTCAAAAGATCAGGATAATGAAACAGTTTGGGTGGAGATAAGGAATAATAAGGGGAAAAAAACACTAGTGGGCGTAGTCTATAGGCCTCCGAACAGTTGCAACTCTGTTGGACGGAGTATCAATCAGGAAATAGTTGAGGCTTGTAATAAGGGAACATCTATAATTATGGGGGATTTTAACTATCATATTAATTGGACAAATCAAATTGGGCAGGGCTGCCTTGAGGATGAGTTCATTGAGTGTATTAGGGATGGGTTTCTTGAGCAGTATGTAACTGAACCGACCAGGGGGCAAGCAACCTTAGATCTGGTCCTGTGTAACGAGACAGGATTAATTAAAAATGTCCTAGTAAAGGATCCCCTTGGAATGAGTGACCATAACATGGTTGAATTCCATATTCAATTAGAGGGTGAGAAGGTTGGATGTCAAACAAGCGTGCTAAGCTTGAATAAAGGAGACTATGAAGGTATGAGAGCGGAATTGAGTAGAGTGCATTGGGAAAATAGATTAAAGGGTAAGTCGATACATGGTCAGTGGTGTACATTTAAGGAGTTATTTTACAACTTCCAAAAAAAATATATTCCACTGAGAAGAAAGGGGTGTAAAAGAAGACAGCCATCTGTGGCTAAGTAAAGAAATTAAGGATAGTATTCGACTAAAAACAAGGGCATATAAGGTAGCCAAATCTAGTGGGAGGATAGAGGATTGGGAAAACTTTAAAAGACAGCAAAAAATAACAAAAAGATTGATTAAGAAAGGGAAGATAGATTATGAAAGTAAATTAGCAAAAAATATAAAAATAGATAGTAAGAGTTTTTATAGTTATATAAAAAGAAAAAGGGTGGCTAAAGTAAATGTTGGTCCCTTAGAGGATGAGACCCGGAAATTAATGGTGGGAAATATGGAGATGGCAAAAACACTGAATGAATATTTTGTATCAGTCTTTACAGTAGAGGACACTAAGAATATCCGAACACTGGACAAACAGGGGGCTATGGGGGGGAGGAGCTAAACCCGATCAAAATCACTAAGGAAGTGGTACTCGGTAAAATAATGGGACTCAAGGCGGATAAATCACCTGGACCAGATGGCTTACATCCTAAGGTCTTGAGGGAAGTGGCGGTAGGGATTGTGGATGCATTGGTAATAATTTTCCAAAACTCCCTGGACTCGGCAAAGGTCCCGGCAGACTGGAAAACTGCTAATGTAACACCCTTATTTAAAAAGGGCAGTACACAGTAGGCTGGAAACTATAGACCGGTTAGCCTAACATCTGTGGTATGTAAAATTTTGGAGTCCATTATTAAGGAGACAGTAACAGGACATTTGGATAATCATAATTTAATAGGACAAAGTCAGCATGGTTTTATGAAGGGGAAGTCATGTTTGACAAATTTGCTGGAGTTCTTTGAGGAAGTAACATATAGGGTGGATAAAGGGGAACCAGTGGACGTAGTGTATTTAGACTTCCAAAAGGCATTTGACAAGGTGCCACACAAAAGATTATTGCTTAAGATAAAAAATCACGGGATTGGGGGTAATATTCTGGCATGGATAGAGGATTGGCTATCTAACAGAAGGCAGAGAGTTGGGATAAATGGTTCATTCTCAGACTGGCAATCAGTAACTAGTGGTGTTCCGCAGGGGTCAGTGCTGGGTCCCCAACTCTTTACAATCTATATTAACGATTTGGAGGAGGGGACCGAGTGTAACATATCAAAGTTTGCAGATGATACTAAGATGGGGGGGAAAGTAGTGAGTGAGGAGGACATAAAAAACCTGCAAGGGGACATAGACAGGCTAAGTAAGTGGGCAGAGATTTGGCAGATGGAATACTGGAAAGTGTGAGGTTATGCACTTTGGCAGGAAAAATCGTAGAGCAAGTTATTATCTTAATGGCAAGAAAATGGAAAATACTGAAGGACAAAGGGATCTGGGGGTCCTGGTGCACGAAACTCAAAAGGTTAGTATGCAGGTGCAGCAAGTGATTAAGAAGGCCAATGGAATGTTGGCTTTCATTGCTAGGGGGATAGAATATAAAAATAGGGAGGTATTGCTTCAGTTGTACAAGGTATTGGTGAGACTGCACCTGGAATACTGCATACAGTTTTGGTGTCCATACTTAAGAAAAGACATACTTGCTCTCGAGTCAGTACAAAGAAGGTTCACTCGGTTAATCCCGGGGATGAGGGGATGGACGTATGAGGAGAGGTTGAGTAGATTGGGACTCTACTCATTGGAGTTCAGAAGAATGAGAGGCGATCTTATTGAAACATATAAGATTGTGAAGGGGTTGGATCGGGTGGATGCGGGGAGGATGTTCCCGATGATGGGTGAAACTAGAACCAGGGGGCATAGTCTTAGAATAACGAGCTGCTCTTTCAAAACTGAGATGAGGAGGAACTACTTCACTCAGAGGGTGGTAGGTCCATGGAATATGCTGCCCCAAAAAGCTGTAGAAGCTACATCATTACATAAATTTAAAACAGAAATAGAGAGTTTCCTATAAGTAAAGGGAATTAAGGGTTATGGGGAGCGGGCAGGAATTTGGACATGAGTCTAGGTTCGGATCGGTCATGGCCCTGTGGGTAGCGGAGCGGGCCCAGGGGCCGTGTAGCCTGATCCTGCTCCTAGTTCGTCTGTCTAATTCTGTTAGATTCAGGAGATGGTTCTGTGATAGTAGATTGGCAGTTAGGGTCAGATCAGCCATGATCTTATTGAATGGCGGAGCAGGCTCGAGGGGGCGATTGGCCTACTCCTGCTCCTATTTCTTATGTTCTTATGTGCCCTTATTGCACGCTTCTCTAATTTCTATTTTAATGCCATCCCCAACCTCTGCAGTACTGTTTGGAGGTCTATATACCACTCCCACTAATGTTTTCTTCCCCTTGGTATTTCTCAGTTGTACCCATACAGATTCCACATCATCAGAGCTAATATCCTTCCTTACAATTGTGTTAATCCCTTCTTTAACCAGCAATGCTACCCCACCTCCCTTTCCTTTTTGCCTATCTTTCCTGAATATCAAATACCCCTGGATGTTGAGTTCCCAGCCTTGGCCACCCTGGACCATGTTTCCGTAATCCCAGTCAAATCATATTCGTTTACCTCTATTTGCGCAGCTAATTCATCCACCTTATTACGAATGCTCCTCGCATTAAGACACAAAGCCTTCAGGCTTGTTTTTTTAACGCTCTTACACCTATTAGAATTATTATTTACTGTGGCCATGTTTGATTTAAACCGTTGATTTCTCTGACTGCCACTTTTGTTTTTCTCCTTCCTATCTGTTGCTTTTATCCTTGTTTCCCTTTCCTCTGTCCCCTTGCTCAGGTTCCCAACCCCCTGCCATCTTAGTTTAAACCCTCCCCCAGAGCACTAACAAACACTCCCCCTAGGACATCGGTATTAAGGGTTACGGAGCCAGGGCAGATAGATGGAGTTTACATATCGGCCATGATCTCACTGAATGGCAGAACAGGCTCGAGGGGCTGAATGGCCTGAGCCTGCTCTGATGGTCCTATATACCAGTTCAAAAAACATCTTGACAGGCTTTTTTTTTTAAATCGAGGTGAGGGCGAGCATTATAACCAAGCCCGATCTTGTCCTCAACTAACATTCACACATGCATTACCCAGCAGAGGCACTGTTGAATGATAGGGAGCAGGAAACCTGGCTAATTTTCCTCTCCCTAGCCCAGGAGACCAATTGGCATCCAGGGTACGATCAGCTGAATCAACACACATTGCAGATTGAGCCCGAAACTTTGCTGGTCTGTATGTCTCAGTTCCATGATGAGCTGTTCTTTCACCATCAGGTAACAATCGCCCTATATAAGACCAATCGCCCTATGCAAGCGGTAAGCAGCCCTACCGAACCATCGGGATGACCTATTGCTTATGCAGAATGAGCAATGGGAGCTACGTTCCCAACTCACTTTGCATCACTTACCCCAGGTACAGTTCTTCATGTGAAAGCAAGTAATCCAGGTCCTAACCCAAACTTACTTGATTAGCTCTTTGAGGATGTCCGCTCTGCCCACCCGTGAGGCATGATACACAGGCGTGCTGCGGTGGTGGGAACTTCCATTCGGATCAGCCCCTGCTTGCATAAGAATCCGGGTGCATTCCACATGGCCGTTCAGAACAGCCACGTACAGCGCAGTCTGTCCTTTAACATCAACCAAGTCCACCTCGGCCCCGTGTTTGAGCAGGTAGTCTGCACAGTCAGCATGGCCTGCGGTAGCTGCAATCCGCAGTGGAGTGCATGGCAACCATCCACAGCACCAGACCGATTTCTCATTGATTCGCCTAGAAAACAGAACAACCACTTTATTAACAAATCACTCGAATTACTTTTATATTAGATGCTGGTTCAGATTTAGGATCACAATAGCGAGTTAGTGGTCTTGCTTTTTATTATTATTACTAAGTAGGCCAAGAAATTGCGGTCGGCGGTGTAGCTATGGAGTACGCCACCAATCTCTGAAAGGAATTCGCACTTACCTGGTGAGAGGCTCCACACATAAACTTGCTGTCAGGCGCTGGAGAGTTGTGCGCAGCGTTGTGGCCCACAAATCCCAGCGGCGCACCGTGTGCGTAATTGGACCTGGAATCACGTGGGGCTGTGCTCCAATCAGCAAACAGATGCTCATTCATAAAATCTTTAGTCTCACTTATCCCGGTAAATTAATAAATAAATCACTCTGGTAAATTAATAAATAAATCAGTCTCTCATTCTTGGTAGAGTTGTGTTGGGATCAGGAGATAGTTAGGTGGCTATAGATTGATTTTGAAGAGATTTTTTATCATGACGGGTCTTTATGTCAGGCTGCTGCATGTCTCCCCACCCCTTTAGCTGTGCAAACAGGCTCCTGCGCCTGTTTGCACCAGCGGTGAAATTTTCATGTGTAATTGCTGAGCAGTTGGTGGGTAATTAGCCCAACGCCGCGCCAGCAATAAGGATTTCACAGTTGAAGCAGATGATCTGATAAGTCGGAACTTCGGGATTTAGCGTAAGGCAGTATAACGGCTTACTCAGAGTACGCCGTCACACCGACCGCAAATTCTGCCCAATTATTTCTGTTAGTCAGAGGTGATGCAAGTTAAGCGTTTGGTAATCAAGTGAAAGCTGCTGCACTGATTTTCTGCTGCTGTAGTCTTGTTACTCACAAACAAACATACAAGTAAGGACAGGAAGAGATCAACTGGTCTACCTAGCCTGTCCCATCCAGGCATGATGCAGCCTCAGCACACCACCAAACCACATCCTTTACTCCCAATCTCTTGGGAGAAGCAAAACAAAAAGGGAGAATCCTTAGATCAATTTAGGGAAGAGTCGTATCACTCTAAATGTTGTTCCATCCTCCTCCAGCCCTACAACCCTCTGAGATCTCTGTGCTCCTCCAATTCTCACCTCTTGCACGTCACCTATTTTAATCGCTTCACCATTGGCAGCCGCGCCTTCAGCTGCCGAGGCCCTGAACTCTGGAATTCCCTCCCTAAACCTCGCTGCCTCTCTCTCTCCTCCTTTAAGATGGCCCTTAAAACCCAACTCTTTAAACATAGAAACATAGAAACATAGAAGATAGGAGCAGGAGTAGGCCATTCGGCCCTTCGAGCCTGCTCCGCCATTCAATGAGATCATGGCTGATCATCCAAATTCAGTACCCTGTCCCTGCCTTCTCCCCATATCCCTGGATCCCTTTAGCCTTAAGAAATATATCCAACTCTTCCTTGAATATATTTAATGAACTGGCCTCCACCGCCCTCTGTGGCAGAGAATTCCACAGGTTCACCACTCTCTGGGTGAAGAAATTCCTCCTCATTTCAGTCCTAAATGGCTTACCCCTTATCCTTAGACTATGACCCCTGGTTCTGGACTCCCCGGCCATCAGAAACATCCTTTCAGCATCTAGTCTGTCCAGGCCTGACAGAATTTTATAGGTTTCGATGAGATCCCCTCTCAATCTTCTAAACTCCAGTGAGTATAAGCCCAATCGACACAATCTCTCCTCATACGTCATTCCTGCCATCCCAGGTATCAGCCTGGTGAATCTTCGCTGCACTCCTTCAATGGCAAGAATGTCCTTCCTCAGGTAAGGCGACCAAAACTACATACAATACTCAAGGTGCGGTCTCACCAAGGCCCTGTACAACTGTAGCAAGACATCCTTGTTCCTCTACTTGAACCCTCTTGCTACGAAGGCCAACATACCATTTGCCTTCTTAACCGCCTGCTGCACCTGCATGCTTACCTTCAGCGACTGGTGCACAAGAACACCCAGGTCTCTTTGCACTTCCCCTTCTCCCAATCTATTGCCATCCAAATAATAATCTGCCTTCCTGTTTTTGCCACCAAAGTGGATAACCTCACATTTATCCACATTATAGTGCATTTGCCATGTTTCTGCCCAATCACCCAACCTGTCCAAATCGTACTGGAGTTTCACGACATCCTCCTCACAGCTTACCCTCCCACCCAGCTTTGTGTCGTCTGCAAATTTGGAGATATTACATCCAATTCCCTCGTCCAGATCATTAATATATATTGTGAACAGCTGGGGTCCTAGGACCGATCCTTGCGGTATCCCACTAGTCACTGCCTGCCACTCGGAAAACGACCCGTTTATTCCAACTCTTTGCTTTCTGTCTGCCAACCAGTTCTCTATCCAAGTCAATACCTTGCCCCCAATTCCATGTGCCTTAATTTTGCACGCTAATCTCTTATGTGGGACCTTATCAAAAGCTTTCTGAAAGTCCAAATACACCACATCCACTGGTTCTCCCTTATCTATTTTACCAGTTACATCCTCAAAAAATTCCAGTAGTCAAGCATGATTTACCTTTTGTAAATCCATGTTGACTTTGTCCGATCCTGTCACTGCTTTCCATGTGCTCTGCTATTACATCTTTTATAATACTCTTGCATTTTCCCCACTACCGATGTCAGGCTTACCGGTCTATAATTCCCCGCTTTTTCTCTACCACCTTTTTTGAATAGTGGGGTAACATTAGCTACCCTCCAATCCATGGGTACTGTTCCAGAGTCTATAGAGTTCTGGAAGATTACCAGCAATGCATCTACTATTTCTAGGGCCACTTCCTTAAGTACCCTGGGATGTAGATTATCAGGCCCTGGGGATTTATCGGCCTTCAGTCCCATCAATTTTCCTAACACCATATCCCTACAAATACTGATTTCTTTCAGTTCCACCCTTTCATCAGACCCTATGTTCCCCGGCATCTCTGGGAGGTTATTTGTGTCCTCCTTTGTGAAGACAGAACCAAAGTATGAATTTAGTTGGTCGGCCATTTCTTTGTTTCCCATTATAAATTCCCCTGATTCTGACTGCAAGGGACCTACGCTTGACTTCACCAATCTTTTTCTCTTCACATATCTATAAAAGCTTTTACAGTCAGTTTTTATGTTCCCTGCTAGCTCACTCTCATATTCTATTTTCCCTTTCTTAATTAATCCCTTTGTCCTCCTTTGTTGAATCCTAAACTGCTCCCAATCCTCAGGATTATTGCTTTTTCTGGCCAATTTATATGTCCTCTCCTTGGATCTTATGCTATCCCTAATTTCCCTTGTTAGCCACGGTTGAGTCACCTTTTTTGTTTTATTTTTATGCCAAACTGGGATGAACAAATTCTGTAGTTCATCCATTCGGTCTTTGAATGTTTGCCATTGCCTATCCACCGTCAACCCTTTGAGTGCCATTCCCCAATCAATCCTACCCAACTCGCTCCTCAGACCATCGTAGTTTCCTTTATTTAAATTCAGGACCCTAGTCTCTGAGTCAACTACTTCATTCTCCATCTTAATGAAGAATTTGATCATATTATGATCGCTCCGACCCAAGGGGCCTCGTACAACAAGATTGCTAATTAATCCTTTCTCGTTACATAATACCCAGTCTAAGGTGGCCTGATCTCTGGTTGGTTCCTCGACATATTGGTCCAGGAAACCATCCCGTAAACACTCCAGGAATTCCTCCTCCACAGTATTGTTACTAATTTGGTTGGCCCAATCTATATGTAGATTAAAATCACCCATGATGACTGCTGTGCCCTTATTGCACGCTTCTTTAATTTCCCTTTTAATGCCATCCCCAACCTCTGCCTTACTGTTTGGAGGTCTATATACCACTCCCAGTAATGTTTTTTTCCCCTTAGTATTTCTCAGTTCTACCCATACAGATTCCACATCATCAGAGCTAATATCCTTCATTACAATTGTATTAATCCCTTCTTTAACCAGTAATGCTACCGCACCTCCCTTTCCTTTTTGCCTATCTTTCCTGAATATCGAATACCCCTGGATGTTGAGTTCCCAGTCTTCGCCATCCTTGAGCCACGTTTCCATAATCCCAACCAAATCATATTCGTTTACCTCTATTTGCGCAGCCAATTCGTCCACCTTATTACAAATGCTCCTCGCATTAAGGCACAAAGCCTTCAGGCTTGTTTTTTAACGCTCTTACACCTATTAGAATTATTATTTACTGTGGCCACGTTTGATTTAAACCGTTGATTTCTCTGACTGCCACTTTTGTTTTTCTCCTTCCTATCTTTTGCTTTTATCCCTGTTTCCCTTTCCTCTGTCTCCCTGCTCAGGTTCCCAACCCCCTGCCATTTTAGTTTAAACCCGCCCGAACAGCGCTAGCAAACCTCCCCGCAAGGATATTTGTCCCGTTCTGGTTCAGGTGCAACCCGTCCGACTTGTACAAGTCCCACCTTCCCCAGAAGCAGGCCCAGTGATCCAGGAAACTAAAGCCCTCCCTCCTGCACCAACTCTTTAGCCACGCATTCATCTGCTCTGTCCTCCTATTCCTATACACACTAGCACGTGGCACCGGGAGTAATCCAGAGATTACAACCTTTGAGGTCCTGCTCTTTAATCTGCTACCTAGCTCCCTAAATTCTTGCTGCAGGACCTCATCCCTCTTCCTACCCATTTAATTGGTCCCAATGTGAACCACGACCTCTGACTGTTTACCCTCCCCCTTCAGAATGCCCTGCAGCCGTTCAGTGACATCCTTGACCCTGGCACCAGGGAGCCAACAAACCATCCTGGAGTCACGTCTACGGCCACAGAAATGCCTATCTGTTCCCCTTACGATAGAATCCCCTACCACTATTGCTCTCCCACTCTTTTTCCTCCCTTCCTGAGCAGCAGAAGCACCCCTGGTGCCAGGAAGTTGGCTGCTGCTGCCTTCCTCTGGTAAATCATCCCCCTCAACAGTATCCAAATCGGTATATCTGTTTGATAGGGGGATGGTCACAGGGGTCCCCTGCACTACCTGCCTGCCTCTACTGCTCTGCCTGATGGTCACCCATTTCCCTTCTGCCTGTGCAGCCCTTACCTGCGGTGTGACCAACTCACTAAACGTGTTATCCACGACCCTCTCAGCATCGCGAATGCTCCAAAACTCATCCATCCGCAGCTCCAGCGCCGCAATGCGGTCTACTAGTAGCTGCAGCTGGATACATTTCCGGCACACATGGTCATCAGGGACACAGGCAGCATCCCCGATTTCCCACATAGAGCAAGAGGAGCATAACACGGGGCTGGGCTGTCCTGACATGAATTACCCTTTAATTAATTTAAATTAAATCAATACCACCAATTTAATGATATACTCATTTAATGATAACCAAGCTTTTGGTCATCTGTCCTAATACCTCATGTGGCTCGGTGTCAAATTCTGTTTGTGAAGCGCCTTGGAACATGTTACTACGTTAAAGGCCCTATATAAATGCAAGTAGCTGTTGTTGTTTACTGCAGTAGTTAGTTGAGCTGAGGTGTACACCAGATATAATACCCATAGCCGTTCATGAGGTAAGGTGTTGAGTCCTGCAACCAGACAATTTATGGTGACACAATTAGATTTGTGTCTAGCACCTACTGTGTATCTGAGGCCATGCGCCATTTTGTTTGAAGGGCATGGGTTGACAGTCCAGATACCTGTGAGAACAGACATGGAGTTGCAGAGTTCGCTAATTTTCACAGCAGAGGATAGTTCATAAGGTGGGAGGGATTGATGGACAACTCTGGGTGAGACGGTGGGATATATTTTTCCAGCCTGATAAAGCTCTTCAGTCAAAATAGAGGCTGGAGGCTTCACGATGGTTAGACGTAACCACAAAAACAACAACTTGCAGCACCTATAATGTAGGAAAATGTCCCAAGGCACTTCACAGGAGCGTTATTAGTTAAAAATTGCAATCAAGCCAAAGAACGAGGTATTAGGAGTGGTGATTAAAAATTGGGTCAAAGAGGTAGGTTTTTAGGAGGGTCTTAAAGGAGAGAGAGGTAGAGAGGAGGAGAGGTTTATGGAGGGAATGCCAGAGCCTAGGGCCTAGGCAGCTGAAGTCCTGGCCACCAATTGTGAGGCAAAGGGAGTGGGGGATGGGCAAGAGACCAGAGTTGGAGGAATGCAAAATTCTTAGAGGGCTGTAGGGCTGGAAGAGGTTACAGAGATAGGGAGGGGCGAGGCCATGGAGGTATCTGAACACAAGAATGAGAATTTTAAATTCAACGTGTTGGTGAACCAGGAGCCATTGTTGGTCAGCGACCACAAGAGTGATGGGAGAGTCGGACTTGGTACGAGTTAGGATATGGGCAGCAGAGTTTTGGATGAACTCAAGTTTATGGAAGGTGGAAGATGGATTGATGGCCTGGAAAGCATTGGAATAGTCGAGTCTAGAGATAACAAAAGCATGGATGAGGGTTTCAGCAGCAGATAGACTGAGGCACGGATGTTATTGAGGTGGAAGTAGGCGGCCTTTGTGATGGAGAAGATATGGGGTCAGAAGCTCAGCTCAGGTCCAAATAGGACGCTGAGCTTCTGAAAAGTCTGGTGGCAAGGGAAGGGGATGGAATCGGTGGCGAAGGAACAGAATTTGATGCGGAGGCTGAAGTCAATGGTTTTGGTCTTTTCAATGTTTAATTGGAGGAAATTGCAGCTCATCCAGAACTGGATGTCGAACAAGCAGCATGACAACACAGAGGCAGTGGAGGGGTGGAGGGAGGCGGTGGTGAGGTAGAGCTGGGTGTCGTCAGTGTGCATGTGGAAACTGACATCGTGTTTTTGGATGATGCCGCAGAGGATAGATCCTTGGGGGACTCCAGAGGTAAGGTTGCAGGAGCAGGAAAGGAAACCACTGCAGGAGATTCTCTGGCTAGATAAGAATGGAACCAGGCAAGGGCAGTCCCACCCAGCCGAACAACGGAGTAGAGGCGTTGGAGGAGGATGGTGTACTCGACCATGCCAAAGGAGGCAGACCGGTTGAGAGGATGAGGAGGGATTACCACAGTCACAGTCACATAGGATGTCATACGTGACTTTGATTAGGGCTGTTTAGGCAGGGTTGAAAACCTGATTGGAAACTTTTAAACATGGAATGTGGGAAAGGTGGACACGGATTTGGGAGGCAAGAACACACTCAGGGACATTGGAGAGGAAAGGGAAGATATAGACGGGGCGATAGTTTGTTAAGGGTGGGTTTTTTGAGGAAGGGGGATGATGACGGCAGATTTGAAGGGCAGGGGAACAGTACCTGAAGAGAGGGAACCACTTACAATATCAGTTGGCATTTGGGGCCAGGAAGGGATGTTGGGTGGTCAGCAGTTTGGTGGGAATAGGGACGAGAATGCAGGAAGTGGGTCTGATGGAGCTCAGAGAAAGCACAAGGGGTAATAGAAGAGAAACTAGAGAAAGATGAAGGTTCAGGGCTAGAGCAGGGGGGAAGCACAGGAACAGGAGGAGGCCATTCAGCCCCTTAAGTCTGTTCTGCTATTCAATTAGATCATGGCCGATCTGTATCGTAACTCCAGTTATCTACCTTGGGGGAAGCATGGCTTGCTGGGCAAGGGAAAGGGAGAGATGTGGTAGAGGCAACTGAATGGATGGTCTCAATCTTAGTGACAAAGAAGTCCATGAGCTCCTTGTTGGAAGCAAAGGTGGAGGGGGCAGGGGAGAGGGGTTTAAGAAGACAGTTCATAATGGAGTAAAGAAGCTGATTATTATCTTTGCAGTGCAGGATGATCCTGGAGTAATGAGCAGCTTTGGTAGAGCCTGATAGAGGCAAGAGGAGTGGAAGGTATAGCCAGGCAGAGGGGCTTCAGTAAGAGCAAGGGGTCATCACGCATGAGCCAAGTTTCCGTCAAGGCCATGATGTCGATGTAATCATCCACAATAAGACTGTGGCTGGCAAGCGCCTTGCTCACTAGAGAACGGACATTCTGGAGCGAGATGCAGAGACGTGGTGGTTGTTGATCCGCTGACAGAGGCCATGGGATCAGCGAGGGGAAGGGTGGAGCGGGACAGGAAGGAGGTTGGCAGGAGTAGGAGTTGGCGAGTGCGCTGGGTGGGAAGGTCGGCGAGAGAATAGGATGGGGCAGTTGGGGTTGCTGCTCGTAAGGAGGCAGCAATGAGCGCCCTGATGGGCCCTTCAGAGAATGCTGAGAGAGGCACAGAGAGAAGCCGTGGGCTTATCCCTATGTAAGTTTTATATTAAATGCTGGTCCAAGTTCAGTATTACTAAAAGAGTTAGTGAAATGTAGCGTAGTTTATTAGTTTTGTACATTTGAGGTTGACGATTCTGTAATAAAGTGATGTCTGCTGTATTGATTTTCTTCTCCTGTAGTATTTTTACTTGTGGTTGACTCTTAACTGCCCTCTGAAATGACCTAGCAAGCCACTCAGTTGTACCAAATTGCTACAAAGAACAGTGGTTCAAGAAGGCGGCTCCTTCTCAAGGGCAATTAGGGATGGGCAATAAATGCTGACCTGCCAGCGACGCTCACATCCCATGAACGAATACGTTTGAAAAAACTTGATTTTGTAGTTTATAATCTGTCACATGTGCTTGTTCTCTTATGGTCCGTGTTGTATCCGTGTGTTAATAGAGACACTGAAGGCAGGAGTTGGTTTCACAGGTGTTTACTGAACAAAGTCTGGAGGTGAACGAACTGATACAACACAATATACAGGCTTATATAGCCCAAGTACCCATTACCGGCATTACAGTACACAGGGGCTCTTAAAGGCACATACACTACAATTCCTCCCCTTTTAGCCAACCAGTACATAATATTTTAAGTAATCATTAATTACATGTTACAAGAACAATAATCTACACATTGCTGCAGTTAATCAATTATAAGTCAGTCTCTCTGGAGGCTTCCTGACTCGGTCCGGATAACGCCTCGGTGGTGTAGTAGTTTCTGGTGGTGTAGTAGGTTCTTTTGGCAAGGCTGATTCGGCTTGAATGCCAGTGTCGGGTTCGTCTGGTTCCAGTATCACCGGATCGGAGGTAGATACTATGGGTATCTCTACTTCATCATTAGGCGTATAGAGTTATGGTGTAGGTTGTCCCTTTTCGGATGACTCTATGATCTGGTCAGCATGGCGCCTTATTATGCTTTCTCCGATGTCCACGGTATACATCAGCGGTCCTAGTCGTGTGCAAATAGTTCCAGGCTGCCATTTCTCGGTACGGTAGTCCCGCGCCAAAACTTGTTGACCTATCTGGAAGGTTCTAGTTGGCCTTTCATTCATGCCTTGAAATTGCCGGTTCTCCACGTCCCTTCTGATGTTTGGCTTGATCAAATCCAGCCGGCATCTTAGGCTTCTATTGAAGAACATCATGGCGGGAGTTTGGTTTGTAACCATATGTATTGCATTCCTGTATGCAAACAAGAAGTTATCTACCTTATGCTGAAGTTTTATGTCTTCATTACCCATGGCCTTTATGGCCTTCTTGAAGGTCTGGACAAACCTTTCAGCCAATCCATTGGTGGCGGGATGGTATGGGGCGGACGTGTAGTGCGTAACCCCATTGTTTTTTAAGAACTTCCTGAATTCTTCGGACACAAATTGCGGTCCATTATCAGAACAGATCTGTTCAGGCAGCCCATTCCTGGCAAATATGGTCCTTAATACTGTGATGGTTTTTTCCGTGGTGGTGGAGGACATCTTTATTACCTCCGGCCACTTGGAGTGTGCATCAACCGCGATTAAGAACATTGAGTCCATAAATGGACCAGCAAAGTCGATGTGTACCCTTTGCCATGGAGATGAGGGCCACTCCCATGGATGTAGAGGGGCTTGTGGTGGAGCGTTTTGGACCTTCTGGCATCCTAGGCAGCTCTTGGTCATTTCTTCGATGTCTCCATCGATACCTGGCCACCATACAAATGCCCTGGCTAGGTTCTTCATTTTCACTCCACCCAGATGCCCCTCGTGAAGCTCCTTTAGCACTTTATCCTGGAGTTTGGGTGGAATCACCACTCTGGATCCACACATCAAGGTTCCTCGGCACACTGACAGCTGTTCTCTTCTTTGCAAGAATGCTGGCAACAGTGGTTCGCCATGTGCTGGCCATCCCTTCACTGTTAAATCGTAGACTCGTGAGAGAGTCGGGTCATTTCTCGTTTCCTTTTCAATGGCAGAATTTGTTACTGGTAGACATTCCACTATGGTAGAGTGGAACATCTCCACTGGGTCTACTGTAGGTGCCTCTTCTACCGTTGGCAACGGTAGGCGTGATAAACCGTCAGCATTCCCATGCTGTTTTGATCCTTTGTATTCTATGTCATATTGGTGTGCCCCTAGAAAAAGGGACCAGCTCTGTAGCCTTTGCGCTGTCATAATGGGAGCACCCTTTTTAGGGTTGAATATGGAGACGAGGGGTTGATGGTCAGTCAACAAGGTAAATTTTTGTCTGTGTAGGTAATGGTTGAATTTCTTCACTCCCCATACCAGGCTGAGTGCTTCCCTGTCGATCTGGGCATAGTTACGCTCAGCTGAGTTCAATGAGCGTGACGCAAAAGCTATCAGCCGCTCCGAGCCATCAGGGAATCTATGCGATAATACCGCTCCTACGCCGTAAGGGGATGCATCGCACGCCAGTCTGATTGGCAGTGATGGGTTGTAATGAGCCAAAACTTCCTTGGACGTGATTAAGCCTTTGCATTTATGGAAGGCACGTTTACAGTCTTCGCTCCATTTCCAAATTACTCCTGTTTGTAGCAGTTCATTAAGAGGGTGCAGAAGAGTTGATAAGTTCGGTAAAAATTTATGATAGTAATTTATCAATCCCAGGAATGACCTTAATTGTGAGACATTTTCAGGTGCTGGGGCTTTTATGACTGCTTCAATTTTTTCAGGTGACTTATGCAACCCTTCCTTGTTAATTATGTGGCCACAATATGATATTTGTTTCTGGAAAAATTCGCGCTTGGGGCGATTTGCTCATAGGCCCCGTTCTCTCAGCCTAGTGAGCACCTGCTCCAAATTGGCAAGGTGCTCGTTGTCGTTTTCTCCTGTTACAAGGATGTCATCTAGGTAGCATTGAGTCCCCGGAATCCCTTGGAGGACTTGCTCCATAGCTCTTTGCCAGATAGCTGGAGCTGATGCTACTCCGAAAACCAGTGGATTGTACTGGTACAGGCCTTTGTGTGTATTTATCGTGAGATACTTTTTAGAGGCCTCTTCAACCTCCATCTGTAGATATGCCTGTGCCAAGTCAATTTTGGTGAAACGTTTCCCTCCGGATAGTGAGGTGAAAATATCTTCTATCCTTGGAAGAGGATACTGTACCGTGTGAAGGACCGGGTTTACAGTCACCTTGAAGTCTCCACAGATGCGAATTTTTCTCTGTTCTTCAGATTTATCATTATTCAACGTTTTCTTCATGACCGGGACGATGGGTGTTGCCCACTCGCTCCAATCTATCTTGGATAATACGCCTGCCTTTTCCAAATTCTCCAGCTCTGCCTCGACTGCTGGACGAATTGCATACGGCACCGGCCTTGCCTTAAAAAACTTGGGAATTGCCGCATCTTCCACTTTTATTGAGGCGGTGATGCCTTTCAAGGTTCCTAGTTTCTCTTGAAACACTTCCTTGGCGTTGGCCAAGATGTCTTTTAATCGTTCAGGTATGACGTCATCATCATTTTTTTTCTTACTGGTCACCGTCAGTGCCTGAATGGAGTGCCAGTCTAAACGTATCTTCCTGATCCATTCACGTCCCAACAGCGGTGGACCACCATCTTGTAGAACGTATAAATACAACTTCTGTATTTCCTTGCCGTTGTATACAACAGGCGCCCTTATTTTTCCTTTGGGGTATACTTTCTGCCCCGTATATGTTTTCAAGATAATGGATGTGTCTTTTAAAGGTATATGCGGAAATAGCCGCTCGTAATCCCGTCGATTTATGACGGTCAGAGCTGATCCTGTATCTAGCTCCATTTTAACTGGGGACCCCGCTATCGTGAGGGTAACCCAAATGGTCTGGTAATCTTCTTTGGCAATTACATTATGTAATTTGAGACAGCTTAGTCTCTTGTTTCCGGAGTCGCTATCGCCCTTCTGGTCTTCGGAGCTACTGTCCGTCATCATTTGTACCTTTCTGTACTTTTCCTTATTGATTTTTTTCCTGTCCGTGGATTTTTTTTGTCCAGATCGGCATACACGTTCAATGTGTCCAATCTTTCCGCATTGCCTGCATGCTTTGTCCTTGAACCAGCAGTCCCTCTGGTCATGGGTTGTTCTGCCGCAGCGATAACATTTTTCAAATCCCCGTGTCATTTCATGGGTGCCGTATTCCTGTGGCTTTTGCTGTATCTCTGCAGCTCCTCTTGCGGCTGCTTCGTATGATACAGCCATACTGAAAGCCTTGTCCAGTGTCAAATCTTTCTCAGAAAGCAGCCTTTTCTGTGTTCCTTCACTTAGGAGACCGCAGACGAATTTGTCTCGAAGAGAATCTGCCAGTCCTGCCCCGAATTGGCAGTGCTTTGATAGCTTTCTTAATTCGGTGAGGTAATCAGTGTTACTTTCATTCTTGTGCTGATTCCTCTTGAAGAATTTGAATCGTTCCGCTATCAGCAGCGGTGTTGGGTTTAAGTGCTCCTGTAGGGTATCAACAATCTCCTTAAAATTCTTGTCCTTTGGTTTGGCTGGAGTGATTAAGTTTCGTAATAGCCCGTATGTCTTTGCGCCCATTAGGTTTAGAAGTACTGACGTCTTTTTATCATTTTCTATTCCATTTGCTGTGCAATATACCTCCACTCTTTCCACATATGTGGTCCAATCCTCTATATCGTTATCGAAAACATCAATATTGCCAGCCTTAGGCATCCTGGGAAAAAAATGGCGCTTCCCGCGCTTTCCTTTCTTCCCTGCAGAAAAAACTGGCGCTTCCCGCGCTTTCCCGCCGTTGCTGCTGACAACACTTAAAGGCACATACACTACAGTCCGCAGACCAGGAGAACACAAACAACTTCACATCAATTCAGTCAGCTGATTACAGTAACAAGGTTGTCTCAAGAGCCCTGGGCAATGGGTATTACCAGATAGTGTGCATCTAAAGTAACACTCCAGTGTGTTGGGAATGAAACATCGCTTATGGGAGTGATCTTTGGCATTGAACACAAGGGAAATATCTGAAGAAGCGCTAAAAAGGTGACTCTCCGACACCTCCTCCTACCTCCACCTGGACCATGACCCCACTACCGAACATCAAACCACCGTTTCCAAGACTGTCACTGACCTCATCTCCTCTGGAGATCTTCCCCCCACTGCCACCAACCTCATAGTTCCCCAACCCCGCACAGCCCGCTTCTACCTCCTTCCCAAGATCCACAAACAGGACTGCCCTGGTAGACCCATCGTTTCAGCCTGTTCTTGCCCCACGGAACCTATCTCTTCCTATCTTGACTCTATCTTTTCTCCCCTTGTCCAGTCTCTTCCCACCTACAGCCGCGACTCTTCGGACACCCTTTAACAGTTTCCAGTTTCCTGGCCCCAACCGCTTCCTTTTCACCATGGACGTACAATCCCTCTACACCTCCATCCCCCACCCGGATGGCCTGAGGGCGCTCCGCTTCTTCCTTGAACAGAGGCCCGACCAGTCCCCATCCACCACCACCCTCCTCCACCTGGCTGAACTTGTTCTCACATTAAACAACTTCTCCTTTAACTCCACTCATTTCCTCCAAATCAAAGGTGTTGCCATGGGTACCCGCATGGTTCCTAGCTATGCCTGCCTTTTCGTGGGCTATGTGGAACAATCTTTGTTCCAGTCCTACTCGGGTCCCCTCCCTGACCTCTTTTTCCGATACATTGATGACTGTATCGGTGCCGTTTCCTGCTCTCGTCCCGAACTTGACAATTTCATTCACTTTGCCTCCAATTTCCACCCTTCCCTCACCTTCACATGGTCCATCTCTGACTCTTCCCTTCCCTTCCTCGACTTCTCCATCTCCATCTCTGGGGATAGGTTATCGACCAATATTCACTACAAGCCCACTGACTCCCACAGCTACCTGGACTACACTTCCTCCCAACCCGCTTCCTGTAAGGACTCTATTCCATTCTCCCAGTTTCTCCGTCTCCGCCGTATCTGCTCCGACGATGCCACCTTCCACACCAGTGCTTCAGACATGTCTTCCTTTTTCCGCAACCGAGGATTCCCCTCTACCGTGATTGACACTGCCCTCGACCGTGTCAGTTCTATCTCCCGCACTTCTGCCCTCACCCCTGCCCCTCCCTCCCGGAACCACGATAGGGTTCCCCTTGTCCTCACCTTTCACCCCACCAGCCTCCACATTCAACGGATCATCCTCTGGCATTTCCGCTACCTCCAAAGTGATCCCACCACCAAACGTATCTTCCCCTCCCCTTTCAGCATTCCGCAGGGACCGCTCCCTCCGAGACACCCTAGTCCACTCCTCTATCACCCCAAACAGCCATTCCCCTTCGCCTGGCACCTTCCCGTGCAAGCGGAGGAGATGTAACACCTGCCCCTATACCTCCCCCCTTCCCACTGTCCAGGCCCACAAACACCCCTTCCAGGTGAAACAGCGATTTACTTGTACTTCTCGCAATCTAGTATACTGTATTCGCTGCTCACGATGCGGTCTCCTCTACATTGGGAAGACCAAACGCAGATTGGGTGACCGCTTTGCGAAACACCTCCGTTCGGTCGCCTGTCATTTTAATTCACCGCTCCATTCCCACTCGGACCTCACCGTCCTTGGCCTCTTGTATTGTTCCACGGAAGCTCAACGTAAACTCGAGGAACAGCACCTCATCTTCCGATTAGGCACTCTGCAGCCTTCTGGACTCAATATCGAGTTCAACAATTTCAGATCATAACCTCGGCCCCTATTTCATTTTTTCTTGTAATTTTTCCACTTCTTTTCCCCCCCCCCGCCTTTCCTTTTGTTTCTCTCTCACACCTGGCAGCTATCTCTTGCCCTGCCAGTACACTTTACACCTAATCTCAGCCTATTACTATCTCGTCCAGCTCCTAATACCTTTTATTGTCTCTTTTTTACTTCTTTTGTTTCTTTTATTCTTTTGTCCGATCGCAGCCCTGCCTCCGATCTATCTTTTCTTTCCAGTTTTGAAGAAGGGTTCGACCCGAAACGTCAACTCAAATTTCTGTCCATGGATGTTGCCTGACCTGCTGAGTTTTTCCAGCATTTTCTGTTGTTATTTCGGATTTCCAACATCCGCAGTATTTTGCTATCGTGATAACAGCTTTTGTTTTCCCAGTGCTTATCTGGACGAAGTTTTAGCTCATCCACAACTTGATGCCAGGCAGCACAGCAACACTCAGCGTACATGGGATCCTAGCTTTTGTAAATAGCAGCATATACTACAACACCAAAAAGGTTTGCTCAACGTAAGCTCGAGGAACAGCACCTCATCTTTCTATTAGGCACTTTACAGCCTTCCGGACTCAACATTGAGTTTTAACAATTTCAGATCATAACCTCTGCCTCCATTTTTTCGGACAGCAGCTGTTACTGATGATTCTGCTATTCCCATTTAGACCTCCTCTAGACCCATCTTTTGTTTCTTTACTTGTCCCATTACCATCTCCTTTCGCCTTGCACCATCATCCCTTTAGTCATTTAATCTCTCCTGCCTTCCACCCTATCACAGACCTTCCCTTTTGTTCTTTCCTCTCCTCCCCCCTTTCCCAGCCTCTTCACTTGCTCAAAACCTGTTACATCTCTAACTTTTTCCAGTTCTGACGAAGGGCCATCGACCTGAAACATTAACTCTGTTTCTCTCTCCACAGATGCTGCCTGACCTGCTGAGTGTTTCCAGCATTTTCTGTTTTTATTTCAGATTTCCAGCATCTGCAGTACAATATTTTGCTTTTGTAGCAAAAAGGTAAGGTACCTATATAAATCATTGGTGAGGCCACAGTTACAATATTGTGTCCAATATTCTGGATGCTTGCTACCAAAAGGGTGTCAATCAAGGTCATGGAAGAGATTTACTAAAAATGATTTTAGTTATGAAGAAAGACTAGAGGAATTAGGGCATCAAAAATAAATTGGTTCGATCAACGTGAGCAGTTACACCAGAATCAAGCCATCCAGCTCTGACACTGATGGAGCTTGTGGGAGGGCACCTCATTCGCATGGGGGTGCATCTTAGGTGCCCGCATACCTCATGCTGCTACAAACTCCACATCTGGCATCTCTGACATCAGCGAAGTGTGCACAAGCCCCCCTGTAGCCCCCTTGCAGTTCGCCCCCATCCCTCGTCTCCGCCCCTGGGCTTTCTCTTCAGGGCTTCAGAATGATTCCGGGGCCAAAGGGGTTAAATTACGAGGACAGGTTGCACAGACTAGGCTTGTATTCCCTTGAGTATAAAAGAGTCACGGGTGATCTAATTAAGGTGTTTAAGATGATTAAAGGATTTGAAAGGGTAGATAGAGAGAAACTATTTCCTCCGGTGGGGGAGTCCTGAACAAGGGGCAAAACCTTAAATTTAGAGCTAGGCCGTTCAAGAGTGGTGTCAGGAGGCACTTTTTCACACAAAGGGTAGTGGAAATCTGGAACTCTCTCCCCCAAAAAACTGCTGAGGCAAGAGGTCAATTGAAAATTTCAAAACTGAGACTGGTAGATTTTTGTTAGGCAAGGGTATTAAGGGTTGCAGAACCAAGGCGGGTAGATGGAGTTAAGATACAGATCAGCCATGATCTAACTGAATGACGGAACAGGCTTGAAGGGCCTGCACCCTCCTGATAGGGCCCATTTCTTCCTTTCAGGAGATCAGAGAAAGTGAGGCAGCAGGATTAGTTGTGGATTGCTCTAGCATAGAACCGGCACATGCACAATGTGCCGAATTGTCTACTTCTGTGTTGTGAACTGCCATGGTTGCATGAAATTAGAAGTGTTCAAGTACTGGGTAAAACTAGCTACACATCAATAAAAAAGGTTATGCGCCCATTTATACCACTGATTGCTGCAGTCATTAAGTGACAATAATTGTTTCATATAAATATATAAAGAAATTATTAAATTTTGATTTATGATTTCTAAATACTGTAGATTTATTAAAATATATTATATTACAATATATCCTACCAACACTTAAGAGCAGAGCATCTGGGCTTATGGGCCCAAGCAGACAGGACCACCATACTCTTTTCCAGTCCTGTATATTCCTATGTTAATGTAATTGCACCAGCAATTCCCCACATACTAAATTACTGATCTTAGTTGGGCTAATGTAGCAAACACTAAGTGGTGGGGGCTGCAGATGTCTGTCCAATGGCCGGTGGGAGGGGGAGAATAAATCACAGACTGAATGACTGCAGGTTGGCTACCCACCTTCTCGGATGGGGAATGTTGTACGGGCCAAGAGTTGAGGAGTGGGAAGGGAGCAGGAAATATAATAACTGTAAAAATAAAATTCAAACAATACTACTTCCATTTTCTTAAAAAAGTATTAAAAAAGCACACTTTAAATATTTAATACCTTATCATTCCCATTCTCACAGAGAATGTTACAATAAAATGGCACAGCCAGGAATCGATAACACCGATTAAAAACTGCGATGTTGGTCAAGTTTCATAAAGAAAGACTTGCATTTATATAGCACCTTTCAGGACCTCCGGACATCCAAAGCGCTTTACAGCCAATTAAGTACTTTTTGAAGTGTAGTCACTGTTGTAATGTAGGAAATCAATTGGGGGCAGCATTCAATTTTAATATATAATTTGTTATTATGGCACAAATTGATAACATTTTGGCTCTTTATATAAGGAATTACATTGAATTAACAGTTAATTAATTTGAACAGAGCAAGCTCCCACAAACAGCAATGTGATAATGACCAGATAATCTGTTTGTGATATTGATTGAGGGGCAAATATTGACCAGGACACATAGGCCACACATTAAGGAATAATGTGTGGAATATTGACATCAGCATATTTCGCACAATCATCATCATCATCATAAAGCCCTAGGCTGTGCCCCCGCCCGCCCTCACCTCCTGAAGTTGTCCTCTTTCAGTAGGTTAGTGATGGTGACCAGGTCCCCCACATAAGTAGCATCGTGGAGCCGGGTGTCCTCGCCCCCCTCCATGGGACTGTCACAGAACTGTTCCCGCAGCCACTCCTTCAGATCGCGGCCGGCCTTGGCGCCGGCAGCAGCGGCGGCCGAACCATCATCACCTTCAGCCTCCTCCGGAGACTCAGCAGCGGGGTTTGAAGTGACGCTGCCAGTGGGGCTGCTCCGCTCGGCTGCATCCCGGTCGGACATCTCCACCGCACAAAGATGCGCAGCAAAGCCGGGCACACCGCCGCCTTATTGCTTCGGGCGGATGGCAGTCATCGCACGCAACACATGAATTAAACCAACTGAGCCTAGAGCACGGCCCTTTCCAGCCCGGTAACCGTGGCTTTTGGCACTGGCTTAGCCCCGGCCGAAGTACCTCCCATGTTGCTTGTGCATCCTGTTGGGTGGCTCCGCTGCTCTGTGGTCGGATGCGATGCCAGTCAGCTCGCTCCGTCCCTCCTTCTGCAGCCACCGCCCCGAGCGCTGCAGTCAGACTGGGAACCCGAACCCGGCCCCGGGGAGAGCGCCGCTGCACCAGCCGTAACCCAGGAAAGGGAAAGGTCTTTGAACTTAGGGTGGGAACTTCATTGGAATTTAAATTATATATTTTTTAAAGATCGGAAGGGAGGTGGAAGAAGAAATGTTTTATAATTGCAATCGTTTATTTTTCCTTTGTGTTGCAAAGCGATCATTAAAATTCAGCACTTGTAGCACCATTTAACCTGCTCTCCAGCTGGTGATCCTTTCTTTACTATAGCACTCTTTTATAGGCAAGACAAGAAACAGGCCACTCGGCCATTCAAGGCTGTGCTGGTGTTTCCCTCCACATGAGCCAGCTGGTGGAATCCCACTCTTCAGCTTGCTCCCTATAATCCTTTAATATTCTAATTTTCCACGCACGTAATTTTTTGAGCAAAATCCTAAAGGCCTGGAGCAAATGTATATTTAATATTTTTAAGACCATGTTTCCTTGAACTTGCTCACACAGCATATCATCATTGACAATAATCAGAAGCAACAGCAAGACCTGAACAACATCCAGGCTTGGGCTGTAAGTAACACCACACAAGTGCCAGGCAATGGCCATCTCCAACCAGAGAGACACTACCCCTCCCCCTGACATTCGCTGACATTAACATCGCCGAATCTCCCACCATTAACATCCTGGGGGTGTACCATCAGTGTGCACCACCTACAAGACGCACTGCAGCAACTCGCCAAGGCTACTTCGACAGCACCTCCCAAACCCACAGCCTCTACCACCTAGAAGGACAAGGGCAGCAGGTGCATCACCTCCAAGTTTCCATCCCAAATTGGACATATATCACCGTTCCTTCATCGGCGTTGGGTCAAAATCCTGGAACGCCATACCTAACAGCACTGACTGCAGCAGTTCACCACCACCACCTTCTCAAGGGCAACTAGGGATGGACAATAAATTCTAGCCTTGCTACCAACACCCATATCTCAAGAATTAATCAAATAAAAAGGGGAAAGGATTTTGCTGGGATGAAAGGGTGATCACAGAGGCAGATAGAGATCTAAAAAAAAACATAGGTGCAGAGGCAAAATATAACAGGAACAAATTATTTCAGTGCTACAATAGTAAAAGGGCTGTTAGAGAAAACATGAGATCATTAAAATATACAAATGTGCTTGAAACTGAGGATGGACATGAATCAGTAAATATTCTGAAATAATTACTTCCTTAAAGTATTCACAAAGGAAGACTGCAACAATATGCACGGCTTATCTGGTTTGCTGCCTCTCACATTTTTTCTGTGATTTTTCTGTCCCTCTCTCTGTTCTGGCTCTGCTTTTCTGTTTTGCTCTCCTGGTTTGTGCTCTCTCGCTCCTTTTCGCTCTTACTCTTTTTTTCTGATTTGCTCTCTTTTTCTGGTTTTATCACCCTCACTCACTCTCTGATGTACACTCGTTCTCCTTTGCTGGAACGCTGGCTCTTTCTGCTTCTGTCTCTACATTTCTGCTTCGTCTTCTCTCCCTTGCACCTTTTCTGGTGCATTTTCTTCTTATCTGGTTTGTTCTCTTTCTCTTTCTGTTCACTTTCTCTCCCTTTTCCATTCTGCTGTATTCTTCTCCTCCAATTCACTATCTTCCTCTCTGGTCCACTCTTTCTCATTTTGTACTTCATTTCCTTTTTATCTGGTACAATTTTAATTCCTTTTTCGATATATTCTTTTTTCTCTGGTTCATTTTCGTAACTAGTTTCTCCTTTCCTGATTCACTTTCTCTTTCTCCATTTCTGGCTTACTTGGGCTTGTCTCTCTTCTGCCACCTGCCCTTCTCACATTCTCTCTCTCCACTTCTCTGCTTTACCTTCTTTTCGTGTTAGGGTTGAGCTTTCCTCTTATTACAGTGCAATTTACTGCACCAAACTTTATCAATCCCTACACTTTACTTCACAAGTTCAGATAGTTTAGTACTCTCTAGTCTCCGGATCATGACTAATCCATTTTTGCACCTTTGTTGACTATTGATATTGACTTTTACCGGTTCAGTTTTTGGAGTCTTCCTTGAATGCAAATGATTCTGATAGGATTGTTCAGCAATCGTCCTCGCTCTCACTGCATGTACATGTGTGTCTCTTTCTAATCTTCAGCCCAACTCAGAGTTCACTCTTCTCGGCTGCTGTCTCTCTCCGTGCTCTCTTTATCTTTTGCGCCTGCTGTCCCTCTAAGGGCTCTCACTCTCTGACTCTCTGTTTTTCCTTATTCTCTCCAGCTGCTTTCTGAGCACTTTCTTTACCAACAATTCTCCATCTGCTCTCACTCTCTGGCTGTTTTCTCTACTCTGGTTACTCTTGGGACACTCTCTCTTCCTTTGTCTCCTGAAGAGATCGCAAAGTCTCTGTTTGAAGAATGGGCTCAGTCGAGAATATTTTTGTGGACTTTATGGGCTGTGGGTGTTTTCCCTGTGGTGGGATCGCCCTGTGCAAATGCATGGGGGACTGGTTTGTTAAAACTCCAGAGAACGCATGGCAGTTGGCTGTGACAAAAGAACTGTCAGTCATCCAGAATGTATGGGTTTGCCCGACAGTCCTGGAAAAAGGAAGGGGGCCATTGAACTTGAACTTATTAAAAGGCCACTCTAATATGCAAAAGCACTTCTCACCTCCATCTCAGAAGAGAAGCAGAACAATGAACCCACTGGTCTCAGCCAGCCAAAAGGAGCCAGTTTTTTTTCCCAACACAAAGACCGAAAGATATGTCCCAGACTTAGGGCCATTAATCCAATACTCATGGGTCCGAGGATGACCCATCACTGATTAAGCACCGGAGTGCTTAGAAACAAAAGGATTTTAAAGATTGGTGGGAAAGATAGGGGTAGCCAGACTTCTATAAAAGATAGATTTTTTTCCCACCATTCTCTCTCACTTCCTCGCTCCACCAAGATCGACTTAACAAGAAGCACCAGAGGAAGAAGCCGCTGAGCGAAGCGATCGAGCCAAGCCGGTAACCAGATATCCCAGGCAAGCTGGGTGAGGTGTAAAGGGCTCAGAGTTTTCCTCAGAAGTGAAGTTTTTGGGCTATTCCGAGGGTGGGAGCTTCATTTGGTTCAGCCAGGCGAAGGGGTTTATGCGACTGGGTAATTCGTTGGTAGGGGTGGAATTATAGTCCACCATAGCAACAAGGGAATTACTGCTTGTTATAGTCCCCAGTTTTGTACTGTATGTATGTTGTTTGTAACCTGGATTTTATTCTCCACAGAGACAGTGATTTCATTTAGTAGTGCATGTTTTAGCCAGTGTATGTTAGACCAAATAAATATAAGTTTGATTTTTCACCGAAGCATTCCTGTCCGTGACTTATTTCATTTACACTCTGAATAATAATTCCCGGGTATAGAACTTTCGTAAGGCAGGGGCGATATGAACCGTCCGACTAGCAATTGGGCTAGGATCAAAAACCGCTTACACTCCCTCTCTCTCTTTTCTCAGCTGCTCTCATGCAAAATTGGTGCTGCCTGCTCATTAACATGATTGCAGCGTTGACCTCAGCGTTATACGTGCTGCTGATTGGCTAATCGCTCAATGGGGGGGCCAATATCGGGTGCAGTCTACTGGCCAATAAAGTTTGGCCTAGGCTCTCTCCACTACTAAGGGGAGGTGCTTCGTTGCAGATGCACCTCATTGTCAGGTGAGAAGACACAATGGTGCAACAGGGAAGAAAGAGAGCAAGATGTTTTTCAGATGCTGCACTGGAGGCCTTAGCCCTGGGGGTGGAATGACGGTGGGGAGGAGATCACACAATCCATCACGGCGACCAGTGTTGTTCCCAGGACATGGCTCCAGTGCCAAAAAAAGTTTAATGACCTCACACGGCCTGTCAAGATGAGGAAAGGCTTCAGCAAATGCCATATCCCACCATCACTCACCTACCAACAATCTCTGGCTATCACCACTCATACCGCACAATCATGGCTTCACTTCATCCTCACACACTTACCACTGCTGAAACACACCCACATCTCATACCTTGCAGATACCGACAGCTATTCAACAATGGCAGGCACATCACCCAAACACATTGCACTACACTCACTGACACACTTCCCTTTCCCTTGCAGACAAAGGTGGCTCACAACTGCAAAGAGCAACAACAGACAGGAGACGGACAAGCCAGGATTCACACACTGACCAACCTCGAGGAAGCCATGTTTCAAAGTTTTGGAGGGCAGGCACAGAATCCGTGGTGAGCGGAGAAGTTGAAACCATTGCTGATGATGACGGTATAGTCATATCTATTCCTTCTTCTCACATCCCACTTCCCCCTCATCCCACAATCTCTTCTCACTTACAAGCTGCTGATGGTATATGCATGGATATCTTGCTTCCCCTCCCCCCACCGCCCCCCTCCCCACCCCTCACACAGCCCGATCCTTGTGCCTTTCTGCTTTCAGATACCCAAGAAGTGCCACCAGCACAGCCTGTCCCTCAACATTTTGAGCAAACTGATGGAGGAGAAGAAGAGACACAGGTACTGCATCTACAGCTCAGAAAATGGCACTGCACAGATGTTAGAGGGTAGTACAGAGGCAAGATCTGCACGTGGTGAATCACTGGGCACGAGTGGGCTGCATCCAAGCCAGGGGGAAAGGATAGCTCCGTTGCCAGCTCCCCGGAGAGCGAGTTGGCGCACAAGTTCTGCTCCACAGGACTCAGATGATGACCTCGATGGGGTGGCCTTCAGAAGAAGGATGAAGGGCATGCACACAGAAATGGTAGGTGCAATGGCAAGCCTGCCAGAAAGACTCTGGTCAGTGTCATGGAGCATGCAGGAGTCCGGCTCCAATATTGCACGGGGCTTTGTGCAGAGCTTGCAGCCCATGATTTCCACAATGGAAACTCAAGGAGAGACCTTGTGGACCCAACCATGATGCTGGGGGGCAATCTCGCAGTTTCCATTGCAGCACAGGTGGAAGCGACCCAACATCTCACTGCTGCAGTGGAAGTGCAGACTGCCCTCCTGCAGTCTCAGTCTGCTGCCACACAAGCTCAGGCTGCTGCCATCATCTCTGGGTTTACGAGTGTCGAAAGGGGCTTGCAGGGTGTCGCAGAAGTCCAGTAATCTGTGCTCCAACAGAGTGCAAGGAATGCTGAGGCGCCGCCCCGGGGGAGTGGAGTGGGTCTGTTGAGCAAGAACCTGCTGTCCCCTCTCATGATGACAGCATTCATATTCCCACCACTGCCACTCCGCCAGCACCCTTGCTGCTGCCTATCAGCCAGCCAGCCAGCCCAGACTACTATGCCAAGGTCTACAGCTGGGCCTTCTAGGTCCAGAGCTGGTCGAGGTCTTCCTGCAAGGCCATCTGCAGTCTCCACCACTGAATGTCAGCAGCCTTCCACCAGCTATGCTGCAGCCGCTGGGGGAAGCACTTCGTAGGAGCACTAGACTAGGAAAAGGAACATGAAAGACAGACACTAAGGGAATGCACAAGGGTGATTAGTTGATATTGTCATTTTGACTTGAATTTAATAAATTTATGAATTTTGTTTGGCATGTGTGTTTGTGGTGGCTTTCATTTCAGCTTTGTATGCAGGAGGATGCTGTGATGTTGCATGACAGGGGGATCTGGGGTTTCATTCCCTCAAATTTGAGTCTGATGAGGCACTCATGGACAGCCCGTCCGGAATGGAGATTTGCTGCCTGACTCCTCCCTTCCTCCTCTTCCTCTTCCTCCTCCCCTCCCTCATCCTCCTCCTGAGGTGGTCCAGCAACCCCTGGTGGCAAGGGCTGCGCCTTCATGATGGCCAAGCTGTGAAGGATGCAGCAGACCATCGCGAAATGGGACACCTGCTCCAGCAAGCACTGGAGGGTGTTACGTCTATTATGTCCGTGTATAATTGAGACACGGACTGCAGGAGTTGGTTATAACAGGTCTTTACTGAATGGAGGCAACCTGGAACTACTATGCAAATGTTATTACACAGGCTTATATACAGGGGTGGTCACTACTGGTACTGCAGTATACAGGGGCTGCAGAATATAGTTCCTTCTGCAAAGTACATACACTACAATTCCTCCCCTTTTAGCTAAACAGTACATAACATTCAATTAACAATGAAATAACATACTTACAATTACAGTTGCTAGATACATTAGTTGAAGTTAAGCAATTATAAGTTCAGTCTTTGAGGAGGCTTCCTGATTCTGTCTGGATAACGCCTCTTTGGGGTATCAGGTTCTTCTGGCAATGTTGAGTCGGGATCAATGTCGTTGTTTGGTTCGTCTGCTTCCAATATCACCGATTCTGAGGTAGATGCAATTGGTACTTCGGTTTCATCGCCAGGTGTATCAGATCGTGGTGTGGAGTTGACGTTTCCCAGTGACTCTAGAATCTGGTCAACATGGCGTCTTACAATGCTCTCTCCAACGTCCACGGTATACATTAGAGGTCCTTGCTGTGTACAGGTCGTTCCTGGCTGCCATTTCTCTGTGCAGTAGTCCCGGGCCAAAACTGGTTGACCTATCTTAAAACTTCTGGTCGGCCTTTCATTCATATTCTGAAACTGCCTGTTCTCCACATCTCTTCTGATGTTTGGCTTAACCAAATCCAAGCGGCATCGTAACATTTGATTGAAGAACATCATGGCTGGAGTTTGGTTGGTAACCGCATGTGTCGCATTCTGGTAGGCAAACAAGAAGTTATCCACCTTGTGCTGTAGGGGTATATCTTCATTACACATTGCCTTGATAGCCTTCTTGAATGTTTGAACGAACCTCTCGGCCAATCCATTAGTGGCTGGATGATATGGGGCGGATGTGTAATGCTTAACACCATTGTTCTTTAAGAACCTCCGGAACTCTTCAGACACAAACTGTGGTCCATTGTTGGAGCAAATCTGTTCAGGCAGCCCATTCCTGGCGAATATGGTTCGTAAGACTGAGATAGTTTTTTCTGTGGTGGTTGAGGACATTTTTATTACCTCTGGCCACTTTGAATGTGCATCCACCGCAATTAAAAATATCGAGTCCATAAATGGACCAGCAAAATCAATGTGCACCCTTTGCCATGGAGATGAGGGCCACTCCCATTGATGTAGAGGGGCTTGTGGTGGGGCTTTTTGGACCTTCTGGCATCCTGTACAGCTCTTGGTCATCTCTTCGATTTCTCTATTGATTCCCGACCACCACACAAATGCTCTGGCTAAGTTCTTCATTTTTACCCCTCCCAGATGACCCTCATGAAGCTCATTGAGCACTCTATCCTTCAATTTGGGTGGAATTACGACTCTGGATCCACACATCAAGGTTCCTCTGCACACTGACAGCTGTTCTCTTCTCGGCGAGAATGCTGGCAGCAGTGGTTCACCATGTGCTGGCCATCCCTTTACCATTTAATCATAGACCCAGGAGAGTGTCGGGTCATTTCGTGTTTCCTTTTCTATGTTTGCATTCGTCACAGGGAGACATTCGACTATGGTCGAGTGGAATATCTCCACTGGATCCACTGCAAGTTCTTATCCACCGTCGGCAACGGTAGGCGCGACAATCCATCAGCATTCCCATGCTGTTTAGTTCCTTTGTACTCGATGTCATATTGGTGTGCCCCTAGGAAAAGGGACCACCTCTGTAGCCGTTGTGCTGTCATTATCGGTACGCCCTTCTGAGGGTTGAAAATGGAGACAAGAGGTTGATGATCAGTAAGCAGAGTAAATTTCTGACCGTGCAGGTAGTGATTGAACTTCTTCACCCCCCACACCAGGCTGAGGGCCTCTCTGTCAATCTGGGTGTAATTACACTCGGCTGAAGTTAACGAGCGTGACGCAAAAGCTATCGGCCTCTCTGAACCATCAAGGAATTTATGTGACAGTACCGCCCCAATGCCGTAGGGAGACGCATCACACGCCAGTCTTATCGGTAGTGATGGGTTGCAGTGAGCCAATACTTCTCTTGAAGTGATTAGGTCCTTACTCTTCTGAAAGGCCCGCTTACATTCATCGCTCCATTTCCATGCTACTCCCGTTTGTAGTAGAGCTTTCAGTGGGTGCAGAATTGTGGACAAATTCGGCAAAAACTTATGGTAGTAATTCACCAATCCGAGGAATGACCTCAGTTGCGACACATTTTCAGGCGCTGGAGCCTTAACTACTGCTTCAATTTTGTCAGGGGACTTATGTAACCCCTCTTCATCAATCACGTGGCCACAATACGATATCTGTTTCTTAAAAAACTCGCACTCAGGGCGATTGGCCCGTAGCCCATGTTCACATAGTCTAGGGAGCACCTGCTCTAGGTTGGCAAGGTGTTCACTGTCATCTTCACCTGTCACTAGGATGTCGTCCAAGTAACACTGAGTCCCCGGAATTCCTTGCAGGACTTGTTCCATCGCTCTTTGCCATATCGCCGGAGCTGATGCCACTCCGAATACCAGTCGATTATACTGGTAAAGACCTTTGTGAGTGTTTATCGTGAGATACTTCCTAGAGGATTCTTCAACCTCCATCTGCAAATATGCTTGTGGTAGGTCAATTTTTGTAAAACGCTTCCCTCCAGATAGTGAGGCGAAGATATCTTCTATCCTTGGAAGAGGATATTGTACTGTGTGAAGGACTGGGTTCACCGTCACCTTGAAGTCCCCACAGATGCGAACCTTCCTTGGCTCCTCAGACTTATTGTTTAACGTTTTCTTCATGACAGGAACGATGGGTGTCACCCACTCGCTCCAGTCTACCTTAGATAACACGCCTGCATTCTCCAGATTCTCCAGCTCGGCCTCGACGGCTGGGCGAATTGCATATGGTGCCGGTCTTGCTTTGAAAAACTTGGGAATTGCATTCTCTTCTATTTTTATCGAGGCGGTTATGCCTTTAAGAGTTCCCAGTTCTTGTTGAAATACCTCTTTGGCGTTAGCTAAGATTGTTGACAACCGTCCAGGAGTGACGTTGTCATCCTTTTTACCAGCCACCATCAGTGCCTGAATGGAGTGCCAGTCTAAACTTATCTTTCTGATCCATTCACGTCCCAATAACAGTGGTCCACCATCTTGCAGTATGTACAGATACAATTTCTGTCTTTCCTTGCCGTTGTATTCGACAGGCACCCTTATTTTTCCTCTGGGGTATACTTTTTGCCCCGTATACATCTTCAAGACAATGGATGTCTCTTTCAAGGGTATGTGTGAGAATAGCCGCTCGTAGTCTCGTCGATTCATGATGGTTAGAGCTGATCCTGTATCCAATTCCATTTTGACTTGGGACCCTGCTATCATGAGGGTGACCCAAATGGTTCGGTGATCTTCTTTTGCGATTACCTTGTGAGGTGTGAGATAGCTTAGTCTCTTGTTCCCGGATTCACTATCGCTCATCTGGTCTTCGGAACTACTGTCCGTCATCTTTTGTACTTTCCTGTACGGTTCCTTAGTAGCCTTTTTGTTGTCGGTCTTCTTCCCAGACCTGCAAACTCGTGCAATGTGTCCCATCTTTCCGCATTGCCTGCATATTTTGTCCTTGGACCAGCAGTCCTTCTGGTCATGGGTTGTTCTGCCGCAGCGATAACATTTTGTAAATCCCCGTGTCATTTCGTGGGTGCCGTATTCCTGTGGCTTTTGCTGTATTTCCGCAGCTCCCCTTGCTGCTGCTTCGTACGATACTGCCACGCTGAAAGCCTTATCTAGCGTCAGCTCTTTCTCTGAGAGTAAGCTCTTCTGGGTTCCTTCACTCAGGAGTCCACAGACAAATTTGTCCCGTAAGGTATCTGCCAGTCCTGTTCCGAACTGGCAGTGCTTTGATAGCTTGCGTAGTTCCGTAAGGTAATCAGCATTGCTCTCATCTTTCTGCTGATTCCTCCTGTGGAATTTAAATCTTTCTGCTATCAGCAGCGGTGTAGGATTTAGGTGTTCCTGTAGGATAGCAACAATTTTGTTAAAACTCTTCGCCTTTGGTTTGGCAGGAGTAATCAGGTCCCGCAATAAGCCGTACGTTCTTGCGCCCATTAAGTTTAGCAGTACCGATGCCTTTTTCTCATCGGCTACTTCGTTTGCCTCACAATATACCTCGACTCTTTGCACATACGTGGTCCAGTCTTCGATTGCATTATCGAAGGCAGTGATATTGCCAGTCTTCGGCATCTTGGAAATCTAAGATGGCGCCTCCCGTGCTTTGCCTTCTTCCCCGATTTAACAAAATGGCGCCTTCCGCGCATTGCCTTCTTCCCCGCTGGATTAAGATGGCGCCTCCCGCGCTTTCTGTCTTCTCCGCTGTTGCTAGCGCTTTATGCCTTGATGGCGACGCCCTATGGTCTTCGCGCACTTCCCCCCCCGCGCTGCTGCTAACGCCGCTCTCCGCAGTTCCCGTGGCAAACTGCAGTTCCTCGCGGCTTTCTGCGCGTTTAATTTTTATTATTTCCCTGTCGTCGGAACAACCCTGCGGGACTCTTGCCTCCCTCTTCTCGGGTCTGTACGCTGCCCGGCTTCGTAGCACCGGCCGCGCCCTGTGTGCTCCACCCTCTCTCTCTCTCTCTCCTCTTCCCGACAACGCTGCTCGGCCCCGTTGCAAAGCCACCCGCTCGAGCTCTAGACCGCCACAGCCCAGGAAGGATCAGTGTACTACCTGCCACCAGCCCGATTAGCTGAAGCACCATCGACAGGATAACCAAGCCCCGCTCTCGACAGCCTCTCCTGCAAATCTTCAACTCCGCTGACTCAGAGGTGGATGCCCACGGTCGACGCCCGTTTCTTCTGTTTCTTTCTTCCTTCTGGCCTCGACCTCTGATAACTTCGCTTCAGGGATCGATCCCCATGAGGTGGTGCAGACTGTAGGTAAGTTCGTATCTGCTCGTCGCCAGTATTATGTCCGTGTATAATTGAGACACGGACTGCAGGAGTTGGTTATAACAGGTCTATACTGAATGGAGGCAACCTGGAACTACTATGCAAATGTTACTACACAGGCTTATATACAGGGGTGGTCACTACTGGTACTGCAGTATACAGGGGCTGCAGAATATAGTTCCTGCTGCAAAGTACATACACTACAACGTCCGTGTATAATCAGACACAGACTGCGGAGAACGGTACAAACGGTGTTTACTCAACGTGGCTCAGACTGCAACTGATCTGCACAGATTACTACTCAACGTTATATACAGGTGTGGTCACTGCCGGTACTACAGTATACATGAGCTGTAAAAAGTAGTTCTCCCCCTTAAAGGTACATACATTACAATCCCGCCCCTTTTAGATTAACAGTACCATAACACTCATTTAACAATTAAATATAAACTAATTACAATTAACACTTTTAACATGCAACATTAGCTGAAAATAGTCTATTTATAAATTCAGTCTTGGGGAGGCTTCCTGATCCTTTCTGGATAGCGCCTTTCCCGAGTGTCTTGCTCTTGGTGCGGAGGCGATTCTGGCCCCCTGTCGTCGGTTGGTTCATCAGCTTCCGATGCTACTGTTTCTGGGGTAGATGCTACCTGTACGTCGGGTTCATCACCAGGTATGTATGGGCGAGGCATGGGGTTGAATTGTTCCTGTGACTCTAGGATCTGGTCAGCATGGCATCTCACGATGCTCTCCCCAATGTCCACTGTGTACATTAGTGGGCCCTGCCGTGTGCATAGCATTCCTGGCTGCCATTTTTCTGTTCAGTAGTCGCGGGCAAATACTGGTTGCCCTACATTGAAGCTCCTTGTTGCCTTCTCATGGATGTGCTGGAATTGCTTACTCTCAACATCTCTTCGTACGTTTGGTCTGAGCAAATCCAGGCGAGATCTTAACCTTCGGTTAAAGAACATCATGGCTGGGGCCTGGTTGGTGACTGCATCTGTCGCATTCCGGTAGGCGAACAGGAAATTGTCCATCTTGTGCTGCAGCAGAATGTTCTCATTGTACATAGCCTTTATTGCCTTCTTAAAGGTTTGTACGAACCTCTCAGCCAATCCATTTCTGGCTGGATGATACGGGGCGGATGTGTAATGCCTTACCCCATTCTTTTTCAAGAACCTCCGGAACTCTTCGGACACAAACTGTGGAACGTTGTCGGAGCAAATCTGTTCTGGCAAGCCATTCCTGGCAAAAATGGTCCGTAGGACTGCAATAGTTTTCTCCGTGATGGTGGAGGACATTTTGATGATGTTTGGCCATTTCGAGTGCGCATCCACGGCTATTAAAAACATTGAGTCCATGAATGGACCAGCAAAATCAATATGCATCCGTTGCCATGGAGATGAGGGCCACTCCCATGGGTGTAGAGGGGCCTGTGGTGGTGCATTTTGGACTTTCTGGCATCCTGAGCAGCTCTTGGTCAGGTCCTCGATTTGTTTATCGATTCCTGGCCACCACACATAAGCCCTGGCTAGGCTTTTCATTTTTACCCCTCCCAGATGACCATCATGAAGCTCATTGAGCACTCTATCCCTTAATTTGGGTGGAATTACCACTCGGGATCCACACATCAAGGTCCCCCGGCACACTGACAGCTGTTCTCTCCTTGTCGAGAATGCTGGCAACAGTGAGTCGCCATGTGCTGGCCATCCCTTCACCGTCAAATCATATACCCGAAACAGTGTCGGGTCATTTCGGATTTCCTTTTCGATACAAGTGTTAGTTACCGGTAGGTATTCAACTATAGTCGAATGGAATATGTCGACAGGATCCACTGCTGGTGCTTCCTCCACAGTAGGCAGTGGCAGGCGTGATAGCCCATCAGCATTTCCATGCTGTTTCGTGCCCTTATATTCAATCTCATAGCGGTGCGCCCCTAGAAAAAGTGACCATCTTTGTAGTCGTTGCGCAGTCATCACCGGAACGCCCTTCTTTGGATTAAAAATGGAGACAAGAGGCTGGTGATCAGTCAGCAAGGTGAATTTCTGCCCATGCAGATAGTGATTGAACTTTTTCACTCCCCACACTAGGCTGAGGGCCTCCCTGTCAATCTGGGCGTAGTTACGCTCGGCTGAGGTTAGTGATCGTGACGCAAAGGCTATTGGCCTCTCTGAGCCGTCCGAGAATTTGTGCGACAGCACCGCTCCAATGCCGTAGGGTGACGCATCATATGCCAACCGAATTGGTAATGCTGGGTTGTAATGGGCCAATACCTCTTTCGATGTGATTAGTGTTTTGCTCTTCTGGAAAGCTCGTCTACATTCGTCACTCCACTTCCATGGCACCCCAGTTTGCAGTAGGGTGTTCAGTGGGTGTAGTATTGTAGACAAATTTGGCAAGAACTTATGGTAGTAGTTTACCAGCCCGAGGAACCACCTCAGTTGTGACACATTTTCCAGTGCTGGAGCCTTGACTACTGCCTCAATCTTCTCTGGGGACTTATGTAACCCCTTTATCGATAACGTGGCCACAATACGAGATCTATTTGCTAAAAAACTCGCATTTGGGGTGGTTAGCTCGGAGCCCATATTCCTGCAATCTAGTGAGCACCTGCTCCAGGTTGGCAAGGTGATCACTGTCATTTTCGCCCGTGACCAGGATGTTGTCCAAATAACACTGGGTCCCTGGGATCCCTTGCAGGACTTGTTCCATTGCCCTCTGCCAAATAGCCGGAGCTGATGCTACCCCGAATACCAGCCGGTTGTATTGGTAGAGACCTTTATGGGTGTTGATTGTGAGGTATTTTTTGATGCTTCTTCTACCTCCATTTGCAGATACGCCTGGGCCAGATCAATCTTAGTGGAGCGTTTCCCTCCAGATAGCGAGGCAAAAATATCTTCAATCCGCGGAAGTGGATATTGTACAGTGTGAAGGATCGGGTTCACTGTTACCTTAAAGTCCCCACAGATGCGAACCTTCCTTGGTTCCCCAGGCATGCTGCTCAACGACTTTTTCATCACAGGGACGATGGGTGTAGCCCACTCGCTCCAGTCTACCTTGGACAGTACACCTGAACATTCCAGACTCTCCAGCTCTGCTTCGACGGCTGGGCGGATCGCATAAGGTACCGGTCTGGCCTTAAAAAAATTTGGACTTGCGTTTTCTTCAATTTTAATCGTCGCTGTCATGCCTTTTAGTGTTCCGAGTCCTTGCTGGAACACTTCTTTCACGTCAGTTAGGATCTTTGGCAGTCGCCCAGGTGTGACGTCGTCATCCTTTTTGTCAGCCACAGTCAGTGCTTGTATGGAATGCCAATCCATTTGTATTTTCCGGATCCATTCACGTCCCAGTAGTGGTGGTCCTCCATCTTGCAATACATACAGGTCTAGTTTTGGTGTTTCCTTACCGTTATATATAACGGTCACTCTTATTTTTCCTTGGGGTAGACTTTTTGCCCCGTGTACGTCTTCAAAATCATTTTTCTGGCTCTCAAGGGTATGTGTGAGAATAGCCGCTCGTAGTCCCGTCGGTTTATGACTGTTAGGGCTGATCCTGTGTCCAATTCCATCTTTACCTGGACTCCTGCTATCTTGAGAGTGACCCAAATGGTTCGGTGATCCTCTGTTGTGATCACATTATGTAGTTTCAGACAACTCAGTTCCCTGTTTTCGGAGTCGTTATCACTCTTTTGTTCGTCTGTGTAATGATCAATAACATGTCAACATGTCATTCTATAGTGGACACTAGGCGGAGCCGTAGAGCTGTGTAGAGCTGTATGTAGCTGTATGTATATAAGACTACACTACCCAGCTGTATGTATATTAAGACTACATTACCCATGAGGCACTAGGCTACCCACAAGGCAGCAGTCAAGATGGATGCCACTACAGATACTGTACCTAGTCCACATGTGCTCAATAAAAGTGTCTAGCAAAAGCTAGCTGTGTTCATAATAAGAATGTCTATTTATTAATGAACATAAGATGGTACCAGGATGGTGAAGATCTGCTGAAAATTGTGAAAAGCGACATGGAGAATTTGAAGCCACCAGAGCGTTTGAAACTCACAGAAAATATCGACTACAATTGGCAGACTCTTAAACAACAATTCGAACTCTACATTGCAGCCATTGGATTCGGTACGAAGCCAGACACAAGGAAGATAGCGTTGCTGCTTACGGTTGCAGGCCCACAGGCGATAGAGGTATTTAATACATTTGTATTTAATCCAGAGGAGAACAGAGAAAAATTAGAAGATGTGCTAAAAAAATTTGATGCACATTGCTCTCCCAAAAAGAATGAGACCTATGAAAGATACATGTTCTGTTCAAGGACACAGCAGCAAAATTAGACTTTTGATAGCTTTATAACTGATCTGAAACTGAAAGCACAGACATGTAATTTCTCTGAGCTGAAATCATCCATGATTCGTGACCAGATTGTGTTTGGTATTCATGATAAAAAAGTCAGGGAACGTCTGTTGAGAGAAACCGAACTAAATTTGTAAAATGCACTGAAAATATGCCAAACCAGCGAGCTAGCTCGAAAGCACGCGAAGACTTTCACTGAAATCAATAATGATGTGATTGTAATGAGTGATAATGCTGCTGTCAGTGCTGTGTCCTACAAGGGGAAGAAACGTGGGCAGAACAGAAATGAAAAGCAATCGGAGGATGAAATTTTTAATTGTAAATGCTGTGGTTACAAACACCAGTTAAGACAATCCCCAGCATTTGGAAAAATGTGCACAAAGTGTAATGGAAAGAATCACTTTGCCAAACAATGCTTTTCAAAAGTACAAACTAAGAAAGGGCAACGAGTTAATGTAATTGAGGACACTGATTTAAGTGAGGCATTTTTTGTAGGAATGGTGTCATGTGACAATATCAAAAAGGATACAGAAAATGTGCAGCCCTCAGAAATGGGCAATGCTGAACATAAAGTTAATGCAGTAAAAGAGGACAAATGGATGATCCCACTGCAGGTAAATGGAGCATTAGTTACCTTGAAACTAGACACTGGGGCAAAAGCAAACTTAATCAGTATGAGTGACATTAACAATATGAAAGAAAAGCCCAAAATACAGAAAAAGTCAGTACTACTGAAGGACTATAATGGACAGAAAATAGATAGCTTCGGTGTATGCAGACTTAAAGTGACAGTCAAAGACAAAGTGCATCATCTCATGTTTTCTGTTGTGGCTGAAAGACTTAATTCACTATTAGGTGACAAAGCTTGCGAAGACTTAGAACTGGTCAAGAGAGTCTACCGTATAAACTGTGCCATAAGCAGACCAGATGACTCACTGGATTCTGTAGTGAGTAATTTCCAGGATGTGTTCAAAGGATTTGGAGTTCTACCATTCACATACAAGATCCAGCTAAAGGAGGATGCTCAGCCAGTGGTACATGCTCCACGAAGAGTTCCAGCACCCCTGCGTGACCGGCTCAAGAATGAACTGGACAGAATGACCACACTAGGAGTCATCAGGAAAGTCGAAGAGCCAACAGACTGGGTTAACTCCATGGTATGTGTAAAGAAAAAGAACAATGATCTAAGAATATGCATGGATCCAAAGGACTTAAATGCAAACATAAAACGTGAACACTACCAGATTCCCAAGCGAGAAGAAATCACCAGTGAAATGTCAGGTACCAGATACTTTACAAAGCTCGATGCCTCACAAGGATTTTGGCAACTAAAACTGGATGAAGAGAGCACCAAATACTGTACCTTCAACACACCATTTGGCAGGTATCGTTTCCTCAGAATGCCTTTCGGGATAATATCTGCATCTGAAATCTTTCATAGAGCGATGGAACACATAATTGAAGGTCTGGAAGGAGTTCGGGTCTATGTTGATGACATCATCATCTGGGGCTCCACACTGAAAGAACACAATGAGAGACTGACTAAAGTGCTCCAGAGCATACGCCGGAATGGACTGAAGCTCAACAAAGCCAAGTGTCAGTTTGACGTCCAGGAAGTCACTTTCCTAGGAGATAATCTATCTGGTAAAGGAATAGAGCCAGATATGGAAAAAGTAAACGCCATACTCAAAATGCCCCGACCCACTGACAAAAAAAGGAGTGCTACGCATCATGGGGATGATAAACTTCATTGGAAGGTTCATTCCTAACTTGTCAGCCAAGACAGCCTGTCTGCGAGACCTGCTACATAAAACAAATGAGTTCGCATGGACAGAAAGACATGAACAAGAGTGGATAAACCTCAAAACAGTGCTGACAACTACACCTGTACTCACCTTCTTTGACCCAACAAAAAGAATCAAAGTTTCAACGGATGCATCAAAAGATGGCCTAGGTGCGGTCTTGCTACAAGCAGAGGGTGAAGATTGGAAGCCTGTTGCCTATGCCTCCAGGTCTATGACTGATACTGAGTGTCGATACGCCCAGATTGAAAAGGAATGTCTAGGCTTGGTCGTTGGACTAGAAAAGTTTCATGGCTACATATATGGACTTCCCACCTTCACAGTTGAGACAGACCACAGCCCTCTGGTTGCCATCATAAAAAAGAACCTGAATGAGATGTCTCCAAGGATTCAACGACTCATGATGAAGCTGCAAAGATATGACTTTGAACTGATCTACACACCAGGCAAATACATAGTGTTAGCAGATGCACTATCCTGAGCACCCACAATGAGTCATGTGAGCTCTACTGAAGAAGACGTGGATGTTCATGTGAGTATGGTCACTGCTGCGCTGCCCGTGTCAGACACAAAATCAAAGCAAATAGCAGAAGAAACAGTAAAAGATACAGTATTACAAACAGTAATAGAGAACATTCATCATGGTTGGCCAAAAGGTTCCTGTCCAAAATATTTTCACATAAGGTCAGAATTGAGTGTCGCAAGTGGACTATTACTAAAACAGAACAGAAGTCATTCCACAGGCTCTACGTCAAGACATGCTCAAAAGGATTCATGAGGGACACCTTGGAATTGAAAAATGCAAAAGGAGAGCAAGAGACACTGTTTATTGGCCTAGCATAAATAAGGACATTGAGAACATGATAGGCAAATGTGAGACATGTCAGAAACACCAAAACAAATAAGCAAAGGAACCAATGATAGTAGCTGACATACCAACAGCACCATGGCAAAAGGTTGGTATGGACCTTTTTCATTTAAATGGTAAAGACTATCTAATAGTGATTGACTACTATTCTAACTATCCTGAGATGGCGCTGCTCTCAAGCACCACAGCAAGCAGTGCCATAATGCATGTGAAATCCATCTTCGCCAGACATGGAATTCCCAGGATTGCCGTTAGCGACAATGGTCCGTGCTTCAACTGTAAGGAGTGGCAACAGTTTGCAGCACATTATGACTTTCAGCACATCACATCCAGTCCTTTGTATGCTCAGTCAAATGGTATGGCAGAGAAAGGTGTTCAAGTTCTCAAGCAGCTACTGAAGAAAGCGACAGAAAGCAAGTCTGATCCTTATCTCGCCCTGCTGAGCTACCAAGCCTCACCTTTAGACTGTGGTTCTTCACCTGCTGAACTACTAATGGGTCGCAAGTTGCGCACCACGCTACCCTGCTGTGCAAAAGAACAGCAAAGTGAGGAACTGAGACAGAGACTTCAACTGTTAAAGCTGAAACAGAAATCATACTATGACAAGTCATCCAAAACTCTAAAACCATTGACAAGGGATGATGTTGTCAGGATTGAGGATCCAGATGCATGGAACAGGAAAGCTACAGTTCTTGAAGTAGGACCAAGGTCATACACTGTTAGAACTGAGGAAGGACAGATTCTCAGGAGGAACCGCCGTTCCCTCCTAAAAACACAAGAGACTATTCAAGACCAGATTGATGACAATGCCGCAACTGCATCTTGTCATTCACCGCCAGAACAATCTCATGAAGACACATCAGACTTACCCATATTGAGAAGATCCACACGTGAAGTAAAAAAGCCTGATAGACTTAATCTTTGAGTACAATGTAAAGCTTTGAAAATGTGTTGACTGTTTTGAAAATGTTTATGTTTATAGAGCACTAACAAAAGTGTTACTGATATTATCTTTATTGTTTTCTTGAAAGTTGATTGATATTGATTTTGTTAAACCTCAAAGAAAGGGGGATGTAATGATCAATAACATGTCAACATATCATTCTATAGTGGACACTAGGTGGAGCCGTAGAGCTGTATGTAGCTGTATGTCTATAAGATTACACTACCCAGCTGTATGTATATTAAGACTACATTACCCATGAGGCACTAGGCTACCCACAAGGCAGCAGTCAAGATGGATGCCTCTACAGATACTGTACCTAGTCCACATGTGCTCAATAAAAGTGCCTAGCAAAAGCTAGCTCTGTTCATAATAAGAATGTCTATTTATTAATGAACATAAGAGTCTGAACTATTCTCCGTTATCTTATGTACCTTCTTGTACTTTCCTTTGGTCGGTTTCTTATTGCTGGTTTTCTTTCCCCACCTGCAGTATGTGTCCTACTTTTCCACACTGTCTGCACACTTTGTCTTTGAACCAGCAATCATTCTGGTCGTGTGTTGTTCTGCCACAGCAATAGCACTTCTCTGTTCCATATGACATTTCGTTTGTGCCATATTCTTGCGGTCTCTGTTGTATCTCTGCAGCGCCCCGTGCTGCTGCTTCATATACCACAATGCTGAAAGCCTTTTCCAGCGTAAGGTCCTTTTCAGATAAAAGCCGTTTCTGGGTTCCTTCACTTTGAAGCCCACACACAAACTTGTCCCTTAAGGTATCTGCCAGTCCCGCTCCAAACTGGCAGTGTTTCGATAGTTTGCGCAGTTCTGTTAAATAATCAGCATTGCTTTCATCCTTATGCTGGTTCCATTTGTGAAACTTGAATCTTTCTGCTATCAGCAGCGGTGTGGGGTTTAAATGTTCCTTTAGTATCATTACTATGTCTTCAAAACTCTTTTCCATTGGCTTCGTTGGGGTTACTAGATTTCGCAATAACCCATACGTCTTTGCACCCATTAAATTCAACAATACCGATGCTTTCTTGTCATCTGACACCTCATTTGCCTTGCAGTACACTTCTATTCGTTCGACATATGTAGTCCAATCTTCGACTTCATTGTCAAATGCGGTGATACTGCCACTCTTCAGCATTTTGTGTGTGGTTTAAAATGGCGTCTCCCAATGGCTTAAAATGGCCTCTCCCGCGCTTTCCTTCCTCCCCCGCTGCTGCCGACGCCGCTCCCGGCGGTCCTCATGGCAATGGCGGCACCTCGCGGGTTTCTGCGCGTCTCTCTCTCCCTCTCTCCGACGCTGCTCAGCCCCTGAACACCGGCTGTGCCCTGTGCGCTCTGCCCTCTCTCTCTCTCTCCCCCGTCGACGCTGCTCGGCCCTTTGCTGTGCCACTCGGTCGGGCTCTAGCCCACCGCTGTCCGGGAAGGGTCTGCGCATTACCTGTTGCCAGCCCTTTTCCCATAACCACCTTGACTGGAAAGCCAAGCCTGGCTCTCGACAGCCTCCCCCGCAATTCTCGAGTCTCTGCTGGATGACTGGGCGGTTGCCCGTGGTCGACGCCTGAGTCTCTGGCCTTGACCTCCAATCCACTGATCTCCAGGAACGAATCCCCAGGGGGTGATGCAGAGTTGCAGGTAGGTTCGAACCTGCCTCATCGCCAATGTTACATCCGTGTATAATCAGACACAGACTGCGGAGAACGGTACAAACGGTGTTTACTCAACATGTCTCAGACTGCAACTGATCTGTACAGATTACTACTCAACGTAATATATGTTGTGTATGTACCTTTAAGAGAAAAACTGATTTTATACTGCAGTACCGGCAGTGACCACCCCTGTATAAAAGGCCCTAGCAGGCTTCTGAACTACAGTCTGACGTTACCCTCTGTTCAGTAATAAATAAATAAAAGAGTACCCTCTGTTCAGTAAAATACCTGTTTAATTGTTCTCCCGAAGTCCGTGTATTATTGAGGCGCGGACTTTACAGTGGCGACGAGCAGGTTCGAACTCACCTGCGGTACTGCATCACCTCACCCTGAGAAGAAGTTTCTTGGAGGTCAAAGTCTGAGCAATGGGCGTCAACCGCGGGCAACCGCCCAAGGATCCATCGGTGTTCGGAGAATTGCGGGAGAGGCTGTGGAGAGCTGAGCTTGGCTCCCCAGTTAAGGTGTTCCAGCAAATCGTGCTGGGAGCAGATAGTGCGCTGACCCTTCCGGACTGCGGCGGGCTCGAGCTCGATTGAGCAGCTCTGCAAAAGGGGCCGCGCAGCGTCGCCGGGAAGAAAGAGAGAGAGGGTGGAGCGCACAGGGCGCGGTCGGTGCTCAAGAACCGGGCAGAGAGAAAATAAACGAGGGGAAGGGAAAGTGAGACGCGCCGAAGCCGCGGGTCGCTGCCATTACCCTTTGGAATGTTAGGAGCAGCGTGGCAGCAAGGGGAAGAAGGAAAAGCGCGGGAGGCGCCATTTTATTCCATTGGGGAAGAAGGAAAAGCGCGGGAGGCGCCATTTTATTCCATTGGGGAAGAAGAAAAAGAGCGGGAGGCGCCATTTTAAATCACCCAAGATGCCGAAGAGTGGCAGTATCACTGCTTTCGACAACGAGGTAGAGGACTGGACCACGTATGTGGAAAGAATTGAAGTATACTGCAAAGCCAATGAGGTGGCCAATGGAAAGAAGGCGTCGGTATTATTAAATTTAATGGGCGCGAGAACGTACGGCCTATTGCGGAATTTAATTACCCCAGCTAAACCAATGGAGAAAAGTTTTGAAGAGATTGTTAATATCTTACAGGAACACCTAAACCCTACACCGCTGCTGATAGCAGAAAGATTCAAGTTCCATAAAAGAAACCAGCACAAAGATGAGAACAATGCTGACTATCTTACGGAACTACGCAAGTTATCAAAGCACTGCCAGTTCGGAGCAGGACTGGCAGACACCTTATGGGAGAAGTTTGTCTGCGGGCTCCAGAGTGAACGAACCCAGAAACGACCACTTTCGAAAAAGGACCTGACGCTAGAACAGGCTTTCAGCGTGGCAGTATCCTACGAAGCAGAAGCATGGGGAGCTGCGGAAATACAACAGAAACCGCAAGAATACAGCGCTAACGAAATGGCGTATGGAGCAGAAAAGTGCTGTCGCTGCGACAGAACAACCCATGAGCAGAAGAACTGCTGGTTCAAGGACAAAGTATGCAGGCAATGCGGGAAAATGGGACATATAGCAAGAGTCTGCAGGTCGGGAAAGAAAACCAACACTACAAGAACTACTAAGGAAAAGTACAAGAAAGTAAAAAAAATGACAGACAGTAGTTCGGAAGATCAGGATAGTGATAACGACTCCGGGAGCAGGAGACTAAGTTGTCTAAAGTTACACAACATGATCGCAAAGGAGGATCACCGAACCATTTGGGTCACCCTCATGATAGCAGGGTCCCAAGTAAAGATGGAATTGGATACAGGATCAGCCCTAACTGTCATGAATCGACGAGACTATGAGCGGCTATTCTCACACATACCCTTAAAGGACACGTCCATTGTATTGAAGACATACACGGGGCAAAAAGTCTACCCCAGAGGAAAAATAAGGGTGCCAGTTAAATATAACGGCAAGGAAACACAGAAACTGTATCTATATATACAAGATGGAGGACCACCATTATTGGGACGTGAATGGATCCGAAAAATACAATTGGATTGGCATTCCATTCAGGCGCTAACTGTGACTGACAAAAAGGATGATGACGTCGCACCTGGACGTCTGTCACAAATTCTAACTGACGCGAAAGAGGTGTTCCAACAAGGACTTGGGACTCTAAAAGGAGTAAAGGCAATGATAAAAAATCGAAGATAATGCAAACCCAAATTTTTTAAGGCCAGACCGGTGCCGTACGCGATCCGCCCAGCCGTTGAAGCAGAACTGGAGAGTCTGGAGCATTCGGGTGTGCTGTCCAAGGTGGACTGGAGCGAGTGGGCCACACCCATCGTTCCTGTAATGAAGAAATCATTAAGCAGCACGCCTGGGGAGCCAAAGAAGATTCGCATCTGTGGGGGCTTCAAGGTAACTGTGAACCCAGTACTGCACACAGTACAATATCCACTTCCACGGATAGAAGATATTTTCGCCTCACTATCTGGAGGGAAACGTTTTACGAAGATTGATCTGGCCCAAGCGTATCTACAAATGGAGGTGGAAGAAGCATCTAGGAAATACCTCACGATAAACACCCACAAAGGCCTTTACCAGTACAATCGACTGGTATTCGGGGTAGCATCAGCCCCGGCTATTTGGCAGAGGGCAATGGAACAAGTCCTGCAAGGGATCCCAGGGACCCAGTGTTATTTGGATGACATCCTGGTGACGGGTGAAAATGACAGTGAACACCTTGCCAACCTGGAGCAGGTGCTCACTAGATTGCAGGAATATGGGCTTCGAGCCAACCGCCCCAAATGCGAGTTCTTCAGGAGACAAATCTTGTATTGTGGCCACATGATTGATGAGGAAGGGTTGCATAAGTCGCCAGACAAGATTGAGGCTGTAGTCAAGGCTCCAGCACTGGAAAATGTGTCGCAACTGAGGTCGTTTCTTGGGCTGGTGAACTACTACCATAAGTTCTTGCCAAATTTATCTACAATTCTGCACCCACTGAACGCCCTGCTGCAAACTGGAGTAACATGGAAATGGAGTGATGAGTGTAAGCGTGCCTTTCAGAAATGTAAGTGCCTAATCACTTCAAAAGAAGTATTGGCCCACTACAACCCAACTCTACTGATTCGGTTGGCATGTGATGCGTCTCCCTACGGCATTGGAGCGGTGCTGTCACACAAATTCCTTGACGGTTCAGAGAGGCCAATAGCCTTTGCGTCGCGCTCGTTAACCTCAGCCGAGCGTAATTACGCCCAGATTGACAGGGAGGCCCTCAGCCTGGTGTGGGGGGTGAAGAAGTTCAATCACTATCTGCACGGGCAGAAATTCACCCTACTGACTGATCATCAGCCCCTGGTCTCCATTTTTAACCCAAAGAAGGGCGTTCCGGTGATGACGGCGCAACGGCTGCAAAGATGGTCACTTTTTCTAGGGGCACATCAGTGCGACACAGAATACAAGGGTACGAAGCAGCATGGAAACGCTGATGGGCTGTCGCGCCTACCGTTGCCTACGGTAGAGGAAGCACCTGCAGTGGACCCTGTTGAGATATTCCATGCGACCATAGTCGAATGTCTGCCTGTTACAAACTCAAGTATAGAGAAGGAAACCCAAAATGACCCGACACTCTCTCGGGCCTATGATTTGACGGTGAAGGGATGGCCAGCACATGGCGACTCACTGTTGCCAGCATTCTCGCCAAGGAGAGAACAGCTGTCAGTGTCCCGGGGGACCTTGATGTGTGGATCCCGAGTGGTAATTCCACCCAAGTTGAGAGACAGAGTGCTCAATGAGCTTCATGATGGTCATCTGGGAGGGGTAAAAATGAAAAGCCTAGCCAGGGCTTGTGTGTGGTGGCCGGGAATCGATAAACAAATCGAGGACCTGAGCAAGAGCTGCTCAGGATGACAGAAAGTCCAAAATGCACCACCACAGGCCCCTCTACACCCATGGGAGTGGCCCGCATCTCCATGGCAACGGGTACACGTTGATTTTGCTGGTCCATTTATGGACTCAATGTTTCTAATCGCCGTGGACGCCCATTCGAAATGGCCAGACATCATCAAAATGTCCTCCACCACCACGGAGAAAACTATTGCAGTCCTACGGACCATCTTCGCCAGGAATGGCTTGCCAGAACAGATTTGCTCCGACAATGGGCCACAGTTTGTGTCCGAGGATTTCCGGAGGTTTCTGAGGAATAATGGGGTGAAACATTACACATCTGCCCCATATCATCCAGCCACAAATGGATTGGCTGAAAGGTTTGTTCAGACCTTTAAAAAGGCAATAAAGGCGATGTATAATGACGACATACCACTACAACACAAGGTAGATAATTTCTTGTTTGCTTACCAGAATGCGACACATGCAGTCACCAACCAAGCTCCAGCCATAATGTTCTTCAACCGAAGGCTAAGATGTCGCCTGGATTTGCTCAAACCAAACATAAGACGAGATGTTGAGGATAAGCAATTCCAGCACATCAATGAGAAGCCAACCAGGAGCTTCAAGATAGGACAACCAGTCTTGGCCCGCGACTACCGAACAGAAAAATGGCAGCCAGGAACGATATGCACACAGCAGGGACCACTAATGTACACAGTGGACGTTGGGGAGAGCATCGTGAGACGCCATGCTGACCAGATTCTAGAGTCACAGGAACAAGCCAAACCTATACCACGAGCATGTGCACCTGGTAATGAGCCCAAAGTACAGATTGCATCTACCTCAGAAGCAGTGGTATTGGAAGCTGACGAACCAACCAATGACAATGAGCCAGAATCGACTCCACCGCAAGAACAGGATACTCGAGAAAGGCGCTATCCAGTCAGGATTAGGAAGCCTCCTCAAAGACTGAACTTATAAATGATTATTTCAGTTGATGTATATAGTACCGAGAAAATTGTAATTGTAATTAGTTATTATTTAGTTGTTAAATGAATGTTATGTACTGTTTATCTAAAAGGGGAGGAATTGTTGTGTATGTACCTTTAAGAGAAGAACTGATTTTATACTGCAGTACCGGCAGTGACCACTATTACGTCCGTGAATGATTGAGACACAGACAGCAGGAGTTGAACAAAACATGTCTTTACTGATGGAAGTCAATAGTGAAACTGAAAACAACAGAGGCCCACTAGCGCCTTTTATACAGGGGTGGTCACTGCCGGTACTGCAGTCTGAGACCAGTTATTCTCTTAAAGATACATACACAACAATTCCTCCCCTTTTAGATGAATAGTACATAACATTCATTTAACAACTAAATTATAACTAATTACAATCACAATTACGGTTGCTAGATACATTGGTTAAGTTTAAGCAATTATAAGTTCAGTCTTTGAGGAGGCTTCCTGATTCTGTCTGGATAACGCCTCTTTGGGGTATCAGGTTCTTCTGTTAATGTTGAGTCGGGATCAATGTCGTTGTTTGGTTCATCTGCTTCCAATATTACCGGTTCTGCGGTAGCTGCAATTGGAACGTCGATTTCATTACCAGGTGTATCAGATCGTGGTGTGGAGTTGACGTTTTCCAGTGACTCTAGAATCTGGTCAGCATGGCATCTTACAATGCTCTCCCCAACGTCCACGGTATACTTGAGAGGTCCTTGTCGTGTACAAATCGTTCCTGGCTGCCATTTCTCAGTGCGGTAGTCCCGGGCCAAAACTGGTTGACCTATCTTAAAACTCCTGGTCGGCCTTTCATTCATATTCTGAAACTGCCTGTTCTCCACATCTCTTCGGACATTTGGCTTAACCAAATCCAAGCGGCATCGTAGTCTTCGATTGAAGAACATCATGGCTGGAGTTTGGTTGGTAACCGCATGTGTCGCATTCCGGTAGGCAAACAAGAAGTTGTCCACCTTGTGTTGTAGGGGTATATCTTCATTACATATTGCCTTGATAGCCTTCTTGAATGTTTGAAGAAACCTCTCGGCCAATCCATTAGTGGCTGGATGATATGGGGCAGATGTGTAATGCTTAACACCATTGTTCTTTAAGAACCTCCGGAACTCTTCAGACACAAACTGTGGTCCATTGTCAGAGCAAATCTGTTCAGGCAGCCCATTCCTGGCGAATATGGTTCGTAAAACTGAGATAGTTTTTTCCATGGTGGTTGAGGACATTTTTATTACCTCTGGCCACTTTGAATGTGCATCCACCGCAATTAAAAACATCGAGTCCATGAAGGGACCAGCAAAATCAATGTGCACCCTTTGCCATGGAGATGAGGGCCACTCCCATGGATGCAGAGGAGCTTGTGGTGGGGCGTTTTGGACCTTCTGGCATCCTGCACAGCTCTTGGTCATCTCTTCGATTTCTCTATCGATTCCCGGCCACCACACAAACGCTCTGGCTAAGTTCTTCATTTTTACCCCACCCAGATGACTCTTATGAAGCTCATTGAGCACTCTATCCTTCAATTTGGGTGGAATTACTACTCTGGATCCACACATCAAGGTTCCTCTGCACATTGACAGCTGTTCTCTTTTCGGCGAGAATGCTGGCAGCAGTGGTTCGCCATGTGCTGGCCATCCCTTCACCGTTAAATCATAGACCCGTGATAGTGTCGGGTCATTGCGTGTTTCCTTTTCTATGTTTGCATTCGTCACAGGGAGACATTCGACTATGGTCGAGTGGAATAACTCCATTGGATCCACTGCAAGGTCTTCTTCTTCCACCGTCGGCAATGGTAGGCGTGACAATCCATCAGCATTTCCATGCTGTTTAGTTCCTTTGTACTCGATGTCATATTGGTGTGCCCCTAGGAAAAGGGACCACCTCTGCAGCTGTTGTGCTGTCATTATCGGTACGCCCTTCTGAGGGTTGAAAATGGAGACAAGAGGTTGATGATCAGTAAGCAGAGTAAATTTTTGACCGTGCAGGTAGTGATTGAACTTCTTCACCCCCCACACTAGGCTGAGGGCCTCTCTGTCAATCTGGGCGTAGTTACGCTCGGCAGAAGTTAACGAGCGTGACGCAAAAGCTATCGGCCTCTCCAAACCATCAAGGAATTTATGTGACAGTACCGCCCCAATGCCGTAGGGAGACGCATCACACGCCAGTCTGATCGGCAGTGCTGGGTTGTAGTGAGCCAATACTTCCCTTGAAGTGATTAAGTCCTTACTCTTCTGAAAGGCCCGCTTACAATCATCGCTCCATTTCCATGCTACCCCCGTTCGTAGCAGGGCGTTCAGTGGGTGCAGAATTGTCGACAAATTCGGCAAAAACTTATGGGGCCAGAAATTCGCGGCCAAAGGCGTGAGTGCGCTCGGGGTACTCACGCATCTGGCCGTTGGAAATGCCGGCGTTCAGCATGAACAGCGTATGCGGGGAACGCCGGCATTTCCAGACCTCGAGCGCGTGCGACTGCACAGGCAGCGCTTGCGCAGTGAACTTCGTAGATTTCATTCATGAAATCCGTGAGGGTAAGTCCTCAGAATTTACACTTGAAAAAAGCAAGTATAAAGTGGTTCATTGGCTGCGGAGGAAGAAACATTTTATCGTGGAGCTTCTGAAATGCAATATTTTTGTTTGGGAAAGGGAGGGAAGTTATTTTAAGAAATTTTAAGTAAGTTTTAAAGTTAAAATTTTTTTTTTTTTTTTTTTTTTTTTTAAAAAGGGTTTTCAGAACGGTAGGTAGAAGGAGCAATTGTGGCTGTGTGAATGGAATGTGAGAATGAGTTATGTATGTATGTCCACATATATTTCTTTACGTATATGTATGTATGTTTTATATTCCTTTACTAATGTGTATGAATGTATGTTTTTAATTATGATTTTCCAATAAGTTACTTTCTCTGAAAGTCATAATTAAATAATACATTCATACACATAAGTAAAGGAATATATACATAACACGCAAAGGAATATATACAGACATACATACTTTCAGAAGCTCCACGATAATAAATATCTTCCTCCGCAGCCTCTGGAGCAACTGTACCCATGCTTTTTTCATGTGTAAGTTGTAATGACTTGACCTCACTGAAAGCATTAATGAAAGCGGCGAATTATACTGCGCATGCGCTGCCTGTGCAGTCGCACGCGTTCTGCCTCTGAACCCCTTCGTTCAGAGGACAGGAAATGCCGGTTTTCCCCACATGCACTGTGCATGCTGAAAACCGGCATTTCATCCAGCCAGATGCGTAAGTACCCCGACCGTACTCGCGCATTTGGAAGGGAATTACTGGGCCAACATTTTACATGTCAATAAAATGAAAAATTTAACAATTGCACGACTTGCCCCCTCGCATCTGCGACTGAGGGTCCAAGGAGGTGCATTGCGCAAGAGGTCATCATCATACGTATCCTCACACTGTTCCCTTTGGGGAACTGTATGAAGTGGTGGAAGGATTTATGGCCGTGATTAACGCTCATTCCGTGACCGTAACCATCTTTGAACCAGCCATTAGGGTGGTTAGTCCTATGGCGGGAGGGTTTTACGGGCTCCCACAACCCATCTGAGGGGGGGGGGCCACCAACACCCACGGACGCAAGTATCCCGCTGGATGTCCACCCAGAATTTAAAGTTGGAACTCCGACTCCACTTGCCGGGAGTGTCTGGAGTGGGGTTCAAAACCCTACTCCTTCTGGCCCAGCGGCGGGGATGCTTACTGCTACGCAAAAGGCCCACTCCGCACAAAAGGTGACACCCATATGTTTCCTGCGCCTTTTCCCTCCCCGTGACTGGAGCCCTATGCTGCCATTTCACGTTGCTAATCGGATTGGGCCTTTGTCATAGCGGTAGGATCCCCGCCGCTGGGCCAGATCAGGGTAGGGTTTCGAACCCCGCTCCAGACAGTCCCGGCAAGTGGAGTTGGAGCTCCGGCTCTAAATTCTGGGTTGACATCCAGTGGGATATTTGCGTCCGTGGGTGTGGGTGGCCCCCCCTCCTTGTATAGCTTGTGGGAGCCCGTAAAACCCTCCCGCCATAGGACTAACCGCCCTAGTGCCTGGTTCAAAGATGGTTACGGTCACGGAATGAGCGTTAATCATGGCCATAAATCCTTCCACCACTTCATACAGTTCCCCAAAGGGAACAGTGTGAAGACACGTATGACGACGACATTGCTAAATAAATAAATGGAATTAAAAAAATTCTTTTAGGGCTTTTAAAAGTCTTTAAATTGCTTTAATTCTGTTTAAAACTACTTCAGATTACTCAAAATAATGTAAACATTTTAAAAAGTTTATAAAAGTTACCAAAATCTCCAAAAAACTTCCAAAAACCTATTTAAACTGCTGCTTTGCATGTAAAAATGGTTAGCAGCTTGACAGAAACATTGGGGGCGTGTCCAGTGAAACTGAGACCTCAAGGGGCGTGTCTCACTTGCACTGCACGCTCCTGGCTTCGCGCTGGCTGCACTCCTGGGCGGCGTGACGTCATACGCTGCCCGGGATTCTTCTTCTGGAAACACCAATTCCAGGCGTCCCTGGAGCTGATCGGCAGTAGCGCGGGGTAAGTGTAAATACGGGGCTTGCACGCGCTGCAAGCCCCGTTCTGGAATTTCTGGGCCATGGTAATAATTCACCAATCCGAGGAATGACCTCAGTTGCGACACATTTTCAGGCGCTGGGGCCTTAACAACCGCTTCAATTTTGTCAGGGGACTTATGTAACCCCTCTTCATCAATTACGTGGCCACAATACGATATCTGTTTCTTTAAAAATTCGCACTTGGGGCGGTTGGCTCGCAGCCCATGTTCCCGTAGTCTAGTGAGCACCTGTTCTAGGTTGTTAAGGTGTTCACTGTCATCTTCACCTGTCACAAGGATGTCGTCCAAGTAACACTGAGTCCCCGGAATCCCTTGCAGGACTTGTTCCATCGCTCTTTGCCATATCACCGGAGTCGATGCTACTCCGAATACCAATCGATGATACTGGTAAAGACCTTTGTGAGTGTTTATCGTGAGATACTTCCTAGAGGACTCTTCAACCTCCATCTGCAAATATGCTTGTGCTAGGTCAATTTTTGTAAAACGCTTCCCTCCAGACAGTGAGGCGAAGATGTCTTCTATCCTTGGAAGAGGATATTGTAGTGTGTGAAGGACTGGGTTCACCGTCACCTTGAAATCCCCACAGATGCGAATCTTCCTTGGCTCCCCGGACTTATTGCTTAACGTTTTCTTCATGACAGGAACGATGGGTGTCGCCCACTCGCTCCAGTCGACCTTAGACAACACGCCTGCCTTCTCCAGATTCTCCAGCTCCGCCTCGACGGCTGGGCGAATTGCATATGGTACCGGTCTTGCTTTGAAAAACTTGGGAACTGCATTCTCTTCTATTTTTATCGAGGCGGTTACGCCTTTAAGCGTGCCCAGTTCTTGTTGAAATACCTCTTTGGCGTTAGCTAAGATTGTTGACAATCGTCCAGGAGTGACGTCTTCATCTTTTTTACCATCCACCGTCATTGCATGAATGGAGTGCCAATCTAAGTTTATCTTCCTGATCCATTCCCATCCCAATAACGGTGGTACACCATTTGGCAGTATGTAGAGATACAATTTCCGTATTTTCTTGCCGTTGTATTCGACAGGCACCCTTATTTTTCCTCTGGGGTATACTTTTTGCCCCGTATATGTCGTCAAGACGATGGATGTCTCTCTAAAGGGTAGGTGTGAAAATAGCCGCTCGTAGTCTCGTCGATTCATGACGATTAGCGCTGATCCTGTATCCAATTCCATTTTAACTTGGGACCCTGCTATCATGAGGGTGACCCAAATGGTTCGGTGATCCTCTTTTGCGATTACATTGTGAAGTTTGAGACAACTTAGTCTCCTGTTCCCGGATTCACTATCACTCATCTGGTCTTCGGAACTACTGTCCGTCATCTTTTGTACTTTCTTGTACGGTTCCTTAGTAGCCTTTTTGTTGTCGCTGGTCTTCTTCCCAGACCTGCAAACTCGTGCAATGTGTCCCATCTTCCCGCATTGCCTGCATATTTGGTCTTTGGACCAGCAGTCCTTCTGGTCATGGTTAGTTCTGCTGCAGCGATAACATTTTGCAAATCCCCGTGTCATTTCGTGGGTGCCGTATTCCTGTGGTTTTTGTTGAATTTCTGCAGCTCCCCTGGCTGCTGCTTCATATGATACTGCCACGCCGAAAGCCTTATCTAGCGTCAGCTCTTTCTCTGCGAGTAACTTCTTCTGCGTTCCTTCACTCAGGAGTCCACAGACAAATTTGTCCCGTAGGGTATCTGCCAGTCCTGCTCCGAACTGACAGTGCTTTGATAGCTTGCGTAGTTCCGTAAGGTACTCAGCATTGCTCTCATCTTTATGCTGAGTTCTCCTGTGGAATTTAAATCTTTCTGCTATCAACAGCGGTGCAGGGTTTAGGTGTTCCTGTAGGACAGCAACAATTTCGTTAAAACTCTTCACCTTCGGTTTGGCTGGAGTAATCAGGTCCCGCAATAGGCCGTACGTTCTAGCGCCCATTAAGTTTAGCAATATCGATGCCTTTTTCTCCTCCGCTATTTCGTTTGCCTCGAAATATACCTCGACTCTGTTACCACATATGTGGTCCAGTCCTCTATTGTATTATCAAAAGCAGTGATACAGCCAGTCTTCGGCATCTTGCAAATCTAAAATGGCGCCTCCTGCGCTTTGCCTTCTTCCCCGATTTAACAAAATGGCGCCTCCCGCGCTTGGCCTTCTTCCCCGCTGTTGTTAGCGCTGCTTTCCGCGGTTCCCGTTGCAACCTGCAGCTCCTCGCGGTTTCTTGCGCGTTTAATATTTCTTTTTTGTATTATCTTCCCGTCGTGGAACAACCCTGTGGGACTCTTGCCTCCCTCTTCGCGGGTCTATACGCAGCCCGGCTTCGTAGCACCGGCCGCGCCCTGTGTGCTCCACCCTCTCTCTCTCTTCTTCCCGGCAACGCTGCTCGGCCACGTTGCAAACCACCCGCTCGAGTTCATGACTGCCGCAGCCCAGGAAGGATCAGTGCACTACCTGCCACCAGCCCGATTAGCTGAAGCACCGTCGACAGGAACCAGGCCCCGCTTCAGACAGCTTCTCCAGCAATCTTCAACTCCGCAACACAGGGCGGATGCCCACGGTCGACGCCCGTTTCTACTGCCTCTTACTTTCTTTTCTTTCCGGCCTCGACCTCTGCTCACTTCGCTGTAGGAATGGATCCCAGGAGGTGGTGCAGACTGTAGGTAGGTTCGTATCTGCTCGTCGCCAGTATTACGTCCGTGAATGATTGAGACACGGACAGCAGGAGTTGAACAAAACACGTCTTTACTGATGGAAGTCAATAGTGAAACTGAAAACAACAGAGGCCCACTAGCGCCTTTTATACAGTGTGGTCACTGCTGGTACTGCAGTCTGAGACCAGTTATTCTCTTAAAGGTACATACACAACAACCACCCCTGTATAAAAGGCCCTAGCAGGCTTCTGTACTTCAGTCTGACGTTACCTGTTTAATTGTTCTCCCGAAGTCCGTGTATTATTGAGGCGCGGACTTTACAATATACAGGTGTGGTCACTGCCGGTACTACATTATACATGAGCTGTAAAAAGTAGTTCCCCCCCTTAAAGGTACATACATTACAGAGGGCTCCTCCCAAGCAGTTAAGGCAGTGGAACCATTGCTTGAGCACCCTGATGGTCTGCTGGATGACGTTCCTTGTGGCAGCATGTCTGTCATTATAGGAGTGCTTGCTACGAGTGGTGGGGTTGCAGAGGGGAGTCATCAGCCAGGTGCAGAGTGGATAGCCCTTGTCTCCGAGCAGCAAACCTTGGGTTTGATGTGGTGGCTGGAAGATTACTGGCACACCGGACTGATGCAGGATGAAGGCATCATGACTGCTGCCAAGATAGCGGGCATTCACCATCATGATGCACTGAGCGTGGTCACACAACAACTGCACGTTAAGTGAGTGGTAGCCTTTGCAGTTATGGAACATCTCAGGATTGTTACAAGGTGCCCGTAAAGCCACGTATGTCAATGGCGCCCTGCACCATGGGAAAGCCTGCTATCCTGGCAAAGCCACATGTGCACTGGTCCTGTTTCTTTCTGTTCAGAGAGAAGACAATGAAGTCCCTTCTCCCGGAGTACAGAGCCTCTGTGACCTCTCGGATGCAGTGATGGACGGTGAACTGGGAGATGTGAGTTGCGTCTCCTGCCCCAAACTGGAAGGATCTGGTGGCGAAGAGATTGAGGGCCACTGGTGGAGCCGTCGTCGCCCTGCTCTGAGGCTGCAGGTCTGGTTCCAGGAGGTGGCAGAGTTCTGTGACCACCTCCTTAGTGAAGCGGAGCCTCCTAGTACACTGCTCCTCGCTTAAGTGGAGGTAGGAGAAGTGTTCTCGGAAGTCCCGAGGTGGGTAAGGCCTCCTGCTGCGAGCCCTCCTGGCCCTCCTCCTCCTCCCTCTGCAAGCGTCTTCTTTTTTTTTTGCTGCCTCCGCTCCATCGCCCTGTCATACTCGAGCGCGAGGGGGACTGCAAGTAGGGTCCCCATGACTGTGAGCAAGTGGTGTGAGCAGAAGCCTTTAAATAGAAGCAAGTTATTCGCCACCTGCAGCAACACTCCCTGTGACCGCAGCAACTTTAAACATGTTTAGAAAACTCCAAAGAGTTGCAGAAACTTAGACAAAGCCAGCAGAACTGAAAAACCATGTCAGCTGCAAGTTGTTGATGATCCCTTTAAGTAGCTCTGCTGGGGGCTCCTTCCTGCTGCTGAACACTTGGTCAGCTGGTTGTGATTAGGAGAGGGCAGTAAATGGAGCAGAAACGTCCAAAATGGCAGATCATGCATCAAATCAGCGTTGCACACTCATTGACGTCACGATCTGCCTCATCTAAATACCTGCAGTGAGCGCAGGCAACGGCAGCGCTGCTCACCTGCCCAAAATGGCGGCCACGGCAAGACCCACCGGAAGCAGGCGGAAGCAAGTCGGCTGCCATTTTTTCTTCAAAACGAGCCTTAACAGCTGGGGCTAAAGCCTCGAATTTCTAGGCCAAAGTTTCTAATTAACACACTGAAGACCCATTTCAAACACCAGCAAGAAAAAAAAACATCGAATGCTGAGAGACATGAAGGGGAAAAACCCAAAATCCTGCCAGAAGTTAAGTCTAATGGGGAGAAATTTGGTATCGCGCCATTTGGGGCGCAATTATCGGCCAGGCGCAAAGTTTAGCACTTGGCGCTAATTATCGCCTCCGACTGCAAACTTGGCTTTTATCGCCCCTGGAGGTGATTTGAGCGCTAAATCAGGCGCTACACACCTGTCTTAAGGCGCTAATGCCGAGGAGTGAGGCGCTACCTCAGAGCGCTAGCGAAGCTCAGGTGATGTCAGTTAGCAATGGAGCACAGACAGACAGACTGGCACCGGCCAGTTCTTAAAGGGAAGGGTCGATCTTGCTCTCCAACCACACCCTGCTCATTGCAGCCTTGAATCTCGGCCTGGACAGACCTGTACATCAAATCTGCTGGAACCACCAGTGGATAGGCCCAAGGAAAGAGCTCAGCGCTTCAGCGACCAGGCCTTGGTGGCTCTGGTTGGTGCTGCGGAGCGGCGACGGGCAGTGCTCTACCCACAGAGTGGCAGGAGGCCATTGCCCCGCGAGTACAGAAGAGTCTGGAGGGAGGTGGCTCAGCACGTCGCCTCCAGGAGCTTAGTGCCAAGGACCCACACCCAATGTCGGAAGAAGTTCAACGACCTCACTCGGGTGGTCAGGGTGAGTGGCTGCTTTTCAATACCTCTACATCCCTCCATCTTAACTTCACTCTGTGCCCAGAGGGTTTAAAAACCTCAAATGCCCAACACTCATCCAAGACCTATGGCCATCTCATAAAACACACACGCACATTCGACACCTTGCATGCATTAAGGGTTATTCAACTATGGGAGGCACATCAGGCAAGCACATGGCTGCATACATTAAGGGCTATTCAACTATGGGAGGCACATCAGGCAAGCACATGGCTGCACATTCACTCAGACGCCGTCCTTTTTCCTGCAGGCCAAGCTATCTCATAACAGGCGGCAGCAACAACGCACGGGAGGAGGATCAGCTGACCTACACACCCTCAGCGATTTGGAGGCGCGCGTGCACAGGATCGTTGCCAGCCAGGTGATAGGTGCCGTGGCTTCTGGAGAGGTCGACCCCCTTGGGGACAGCAATGGTATGTTCATCAGCTTTCTCTCCTCTTTCATTCCACTTGCCCCTCACAACACCAGCCTTTTACCCTTTCAATCCAACTTACTAAATTTCTCCAGTCCTTGCTCCCTTCCTGCCCCCCGTCCTGATGCTAAAGCCACTCTTATACCTCCCTGCTTTTAGATAGTGAACCACCAGCTGACCAGCCTGTCCCTCAACCTACCAGTGGCAGCGACACCCCAGGCGAGGAGGAAGAGGAAGCCGGAGCCTCACCGCCTGCGTCTCCCGAGGGAGCCTATGCCGACACTGGGACCACGCCTTCCCTGGAGGGGAGCAGGGGGCTAGGGTCTGAGGAGGATGAAGCTCCGGGACCCAGCGGGCTGCAACAGTGCCATGGGGGTAGGGAAGCTCGGGGGCCATCACCCCGGAGGGTGAGTAGGCAAGCGAGTCCTGCTGCACAGGACTCAGAGGAGGGCCGCGTCATCGCAGCCATGAATAGCCAGGCCTTGAGCATGCACACTGAGCTCATGGGTGCAATGGCAAGGGTGCCCGAAAGCATTGATGGACTGGCTAGGAGTGTGGAACAGTCCGCTGCAGCACAGGCCGAAGCAACGCAATGGCTTAGTGCTGCAATTCAGTCATTGGCTGGTGCCATCGAGTCTCAGACTGCTGTCATGCAGTCTCAGATTGATGTCACGCAAGCACTGACTGCTGCCATCCTCGCTGGGTCGGCCACATTGCCTCGGGGCTCTCACGGTGCCACAGCAGGCCAGCAACCTGTGCTCCAGCAGATTGCTCTGGATGCTGAGGTACTGCCCCGTGGGAGTGCCAGTGTGTCAGTTGAGCAGGAAGGTGCTGTCCTCTCTCAGGATGACAGCATTCCTGCTCCCACCACTGGCACTTCCCCATCGCACTTGCCACCACCTGTAGCCCAGACTGCTGCTGCCCATGCAGAGTTGGTGCAGTCTGCAGCCAGGCCCTCCAGGCCCAGAGCTGGTCCAGGCCGTCCTTCAAGGGCATCTGTAGTCTCTGCATCTGACATTCAGCAGCCTTCCACCAGCCTTGCTGCAGCCACTGGGACCCCATTACGGAGGAGCAGTAGGGTGGGAAGGGGGGAAGTGCGCAGAGGATGGAGATCACCCTTGAAAGGCAAACAGTAGGAGGTCTAAATAAATGGTGGGAATGTTTGTAGTAAAGGTTGAGGTCCGTGTGATTACATTTGTTTTCTGTTTTGCCATTTATCTCCATCTTGTGAGAACCAGTTCTGTTAATTCATGATTCTAATTGTTTGTTTCTAATTGTTTGTCCTGAATAAATGACACACACAGAGTTTGTTAAAGAAAAATGTTGTTGTATTCAAATTTACATTTTTGCCCTTTGGAATCATTCCAGCTTTGGATGGCAATAGGGGGTGCGGGTTGCTTTCCATGATGTTGCTCTCCATGCCAGAAGCCATCTTTTGAGTAGGGGCCTAGAAGCAGCTTCTTATCAACTGTTGACGGACGGCCCTTGCAGTGGCAACATTGTGCACCTCCCTCCCACATTGGTGCTGCTGCTGATCATCCTCCTCATCCTCCTCCTCCTCTTCCTCTTCCTCCTCCGGTAGAGCACCAATCCCTGGTGGCATTGGCTGGGTCCTCAGGATTGCCAGGTTGTGAAGCATGCAGCATACAACTATGAACAGGGAGACTCGCTCAGGAGGGTACTGCAGGGCTCCTCCGGAGTGGTCCAGACAGCAGAACCGTTGCTTGAGCACGCCGATCGTCTGCTCAATGATGTTCCTGGTGGCGATATGGCTCTCATTATACCGCAGCTCGGCAGGGGTGTTGGGGTTACGGAGTGGTGTCATCAGCCAGGTGCAGAGTGGATAACCCTTGTCCCCGAGGAGCCATCCACTTGGGTGTTGCGGTCCCTGGACAAGGTCTGGCACACCAGTCTAGCACAGGATGAAAGCATCATGGCTGCTGCCAGGATAGCAGGCATTGACGGCGAGTATGAGCTGTCTGTGGTCACAGACCAACTGCACATTTAAGGAGTGGTAGCCCTTGCGGTTTCGGAATACCTCTGCATTTTTATGCGGTGCCCACAATGCCACATGCGTGCAGTCAATAGCACCTTGCACCATGGGGAAGCCCGCTATCTTAGCAAAGCCACATGCGCGTTCATGCTGTTTGGCCCAGGTCATGGGGAAAGAGATATACTGGCGTCTCCTTTTATACAGGGCATTTGTCACCTCCCGGATACAACAATCGACAGTGAACTGGGAGATATTGGTGATGTCCCCAGTAGCTGCTTGAAAGGAGCCACTGGCATAAAAATTCAGAGCCACTGTCACCTTCACTGCCACTGACAGAGACGTCCTGGTCCTCAGTAGAGGCTGCAGATCTGGTTGCAGCAGATGGCAGAGCTCAGTGACTACCTCCTTGCTGAAGTGCAGCCTATGTAAACACTGCTCCTCAGACAAATGAATGTAGGAGAATTGCTCCCGGAATACCCTGGGAGGGTAAGGTCTCCTGTGCAGAGGCCTGTTGGCCCTCCTCCCTCTGGCCATGTTTGCCACTCTCTCTCTGCATCTCTGCTGCCTCCGATTCTGCAGGTGCAGGACGACTCCCCGAATCAGTGCAGCCCCCATAGTCTCTTCTAAATCGATGCAATGAAGGTCAAATCAAAATGAATCTGCAAAATGCTGCTCAGTACTGAAAACTCCCTCACACAGTGTTGAATCTCTCCAGAAGTCTCTTTCTCTCAGATTGCGTGGTGCAAAAATGTCACCTACAAAAAAAAGGCAGGAAGCGGCCGCCTTGAAATAGCGCTCCCCCAGCCCCTTGCCAACTGCAAAATTTTCCCCTCTACCTGTCGTTGCTAGCAGCAGGCGGAACGGCAAGGGGCGCTACTTAATATCTGGTCCGGGGCGCTATCAGGGCATTGCCCTTTAAAGGAAATAGCCATATTCTAAGAGATGCACCATCCTATGAACAGATTTCTGATATTATTAATACATAACATACTGGGTTTAAAAGTCTGGAAAGCCTCAGCGACACAGGCTGTGTCAATACAGGCTTCTGAGATAAGATGAAGTGTTAACACAAAAGTTGTAAATACCATACAAGCTTTTGAAATGGGAATTGATTGTTAATACTGAGACAATGGCCCTATTGAAACAGCAAGTTGCAGCTTCCAGAATGTCTGCAGTTTGGAACCAACACAATAGCAATGCCCAAGTAAAGTGTTAAAAACTGACACTTCGAACAGAAACACAGAAACACAGAATATTAAAAAACCATGTGCCTTTGATAAAAGTAACATCAAATGAAAGATAGGAAACATAAGTCAGTAATATAACCAACTAGGCTAGGAAAACAAACACCCTAGTTGAAGTGTTTTTGATTTACATGTTGTGAAAGATACCTACAGAACACTTTGAAAATATGACTTCAATAGATACACCAAGCAATTACATTATGTTTGTGTTAAACTTGGAACACATAGGAGTCATGACATCTGATAATAACCAGTTAAGCCAATATTAAGAATTGAATGGACGTCCTTCGATAAAAATGACATCAAAGAGGTAAATCTGTTGTAGCCATTTTATGATAAGCTTTTGGAACACCTAAAGGTAGAGACATAATTATGCATGCAGCAACTAAATTGATGGTAAGAATAGAAAAGAATTCAATAGAGAATGACTATAGATAATTAGCTTACATCATCAGAAAACTTCAAAGAATAAACCACTACAAAAAGGTATTAAAATAGAGCTTTTCAGATGGAAAGTCAGAAGTCGCTGGAAAGGACAAGCGATTCTCAACTTCAGAGGCATGCTCTGTAAGTTTTTAATTCTTTGAGTCTCGGGGATCAAAAAGGTACTTTTAATTTGATTTTGGTGGATATTCTGGATTAAGAATAATAGAAATGTAAACATGTACAAAGTTAAGATTTGAGAATAAGGATATCTGAGAATAAGAAATGTAAGCTATTTGTATTTTGAACTGTTAAAGTTGCGATTGACTCAATAGCTGTTAACTGTATGTCGACTCTTAAATAAATCTATATATTTTTAGAATTGTCTCAAGTAGTATTTCTGTATCAAACTCACAAACTCAATTTCTATACACTCTTTTGTGAGGAGTTGCAGAATTCTGGTGGGGGGGGGTGGGTCTGGACCCTCATAATATCCAGAAGGTTACAGTCTAGTTAAACTTATTAAAAGCGCTATCTGGAAGATGGTAACATCTTTACGTCGTTCCATTCCTTTAGAGAGAGGGATAGCCTGGACCTTTAGACCCAATTAACCGTCTTATAGAATTCAGCTATCTCTAACTTTAGTTGAAGGTGAACGTCTGGGGAATACGCCTGAACTGGGGTAGCCCGAAAAGGGCTAGGACTAGTAATTATCCCTTCAGCACGCTCGACTGATGTCATGATCTGCAGGCGCAGGAGATCGTGGTGGTAGTGTTTAGCGCCACCACAAAATGTCTGGTCAATTTAGTGAGCGGCGCAAACATCGCTGCACACGGACGCTAGTTGATTTGCACCCCATTAGCACCCTCTTAGGGTGCTAACGAGAGGCGCTAATCAACCAAATTTTTCCCCCTAAATGTCTTGTATTGAAACACTATGGGATTGTGTTCACTGTCAGTGATTCTCCCATATACACATATACTGGTGTAATCTGTTGATTCACATGTTCCTTTCTTCATATCGTAACACCAAGCATTCCCTTACTTCACTGTCTTGATAAACCTCTCTCCAAAGTCCTTATTCCTCCCCGACCCTTCCTGGTCCATCATGTATGGCCACCATGTGTGGCTCCAGCACACATGCATTAATACTGAGCTCTGGGAACTGATGGGGCCATGTAGCTGAACACCAGTACTGGGCTGGCTCTGCAGTGAGTTCCAACCACATACACAGATGTGGGTAAATCTGGACTATTTTCATAAACCATGGATAGTTGGCACATACACGCAATTATGTTCTGGATATTGAACCTCCCAGCTGTAGAAGGGGTAGTTTCTTCTTAAAGAGGAATTAACTCCTGTAAAAGTGTTTGATAAGTTTTCTTTTAATTTTGAGAGGGAACAGACACAGAAAAGCCGTGCAGCATATTGATCACAGTCCAAATGGTGACATAACACATTCTGATGAGATTTACGTCTGCGTCATACTCGGGTAAACAAAAAAACAGCATGTTTGGTGTTACTGGGCTTCAACACTCTGCTTATCTGTCCTACCGAGGTTTTTTTGTGCCTGCATGAAAGTAACTTTCCAATTTAATTTTTGATTGTTCTGTGCTAAACAAATGGTATCGATCATGTGATTATAAGAGGCTAGTTACATTCCCCAACAAATACAGAAAACAGCCACTCCGAGATATCTGCGTTCTTCCAACCCTGGCCTCTTGCGCTCCCTGATTTTAATCGCTCCACCATTGGCAGCTGTGTCTTTAACATAGTAAAACGTCCCAAGGCGCTGCACAGGAGTATTTTAAGACAAACATTTTGACACTGATCCACATAAGGATAAATTAGGGCAGGTGACCAAAAGCTTGGTCAAAGAGGTAGATTTTAAGAAGCGTCTTAAAGGAGGAACGAGAGGTAGCGAGGCAGACAGGTTTAGGCAGGGAATTCCAGAGCTTAGGGCCTAGGCAACAGAAGGCACGGCCACCAAAAGTTGAGCGATTATAATCAGGGATCCTCAAGAGGGCAGAATTAGAGGAGCACAGATATCTCGGGGGGTTGTGAGGCTGAAGGAGGTTACAGAGATAGGAAGGGGCGAGGCCATGGAGGGATTTGAAAACAAGGATGAGAATTTTGAAATCAAGGCGCTTCTTAACCAGGAGCAGCGCTTCGATTTCAAAATCAAAACAAAGTCAAAAGGTAAGGTTAAATTCATTCTTGAGGGCTTGTCAACAAGCCAATAATTGTTTAAATTAGGTCCCCAGCCACTGCCAGTTGGGTCTGCTCAGCACTGGCAGACCCGACATTTGGAAAAAAGTGTGCGCAATTTGACAGCGGGTTACCACTGTCAATCAAATCAAATTTCACTGCCGACCCACCACTGATCCCGTTCACTGAGCACCGGCATAATTACGGCCAACATTTCAGGTCGATGAACTTTCATCAGAAAGGTCTCGGGTTGTTGACTCATCAGTCACCATGTCTAAACAATGTGCGGCAACAATAAACAAAGCTAATAGTTTGTTAAACTATATTGTCAAATAAGTTGAGTTCAAATCCCCAGAAGCATTGGTGAAGCTGTTCCTTGCACTGGTTAGATTGCCCTTGGAGTGCTGCATATGGTTCTGGGGAGTGCAACATGAGGGGGCAACCTAGGTCCCACAGACAGTGCAAAGGAGAGCAACAGGATTAATCTCTGTGTCAGAGGAAAGAGCTATAAGGAACAACATGATAAGCTCTTCAGCCCTCTTCACTCTTCAGCCTTGAAAAGAGAGAACCTCACAGAAAGAAAGAACTTAATGCCTTTCATGACTTCTTGACATCCCAAAGTACTTCACGGCCATTTATTACTTTTTGAAGTGTAGTCAGTGTTGTAGTATAGGAAACGCGGCAGCCAATTTGCACACAGAAAGGTCCCACAAACAACGTGATAATGACCAGAAACTAGTGATGTTAGTTGGGGGATAAATATTGGCCAGGACACCGGAGAGAACTCCCCTGCTCTTCTTTGGAAAGAGTCGTGGGAGCCTTTATGTCCATCTGAGAGTGTGGACGGAGCCTAGGTATATTGGATACTTAACAGTACATCTAAAACACTACTTTCAGGTACAGTAGAGCAGCAGGACAAGGGTACACAAGTTCAGAGTTCTGAAAGGCAAATTTAGGACACATGTCGGAAATTCTTTATATAGAGAGTGATCAACAGCTGGAACAATTTGCCGGGAAGAGTGGGTAATGCTGGGCAGTGAACTGATTTAAGAAACAGCTGGATGTTGTCATGGTAGGGTGGTATTCAAGAAGGATGAGATCAAATGGGCAGACACACCTTCACCATCCAAAGCAATCTTGTGAGTCATGTAAATATTTATCATGCTGGAGATGGAACAGTTATGTAAGTTGCTCAGATTGTGCCATTTTTCATAGCAGCAAGAGCCAGCTGGCCCTTTACTGTTTGGGCTTTCGCCCAACACTTTTATCTTGAGTTTCCAGCAAAGACAACACTTTCCACAAGCACATGAAGTCTCATATGAACTGAAACCTGTGCCTTTCTGCCTTCTGTGTCTGAGATAGGATGTGTCTTCTCCAAGACACAGGAACTACTACACTGTCAAAGCAATGTGTGTAGGCTAAAACTGATGGTCAGATGTATTTCCAAGTAAGATAATACACAGACGCAGTAAGCTGCAACAAGAAGCTAATACAATACTTAAACAAGAAAGTGAGAATCAATCCATCAGGGGTTACAATACCACCTTCTAGAAAGTACAATTCTTTTTACTTAGTTTAATACTTGACAAGTCTTTGGATACAACAGTCTTAAACAGGCAGAATACGGTGCTGTACGTGGATGATGCAAATCCTAGTTAACCACCCCGATGACAATTTAGAACTGAATTTAGGGTGAACAGCTAGGGTAGTGATATAAGCCAAAGAAATCTTTGAAGTCACAATATTAATGTTGAGATATCAATTATCTTCATTTCCTTGATGTTTCAGCTTTCGGAGATAATGGGCTCGATATTCCAAGCCCCGAGGGGGCAGGTTTGGAGGCGGGAGTGGTGGGAAAATTGTAGAATCGGGGGGCAGGAACACATCCCGCCCCCCAACCCGCCTCCATGCCAATGTCCCAGGAGGCAGGTACCCGACCTGTGCTGGGAGCCGCCTCCCAGAGACGGGAAGGGGATTAGTGCCCAATTAATTGCCTGTTAACAGGTAGTTAACAGGCAGTTTTTTGCCTAATCCCTATTTTTAGCCCTGAAGTGTGGGCTGTCCAACAGCTCTGAACCACGCCAAGTTAGCGAGGTGGACCGTTGGTCTGCAGGGGTTGGAGGGGTCGAGATGCCCGTTGTGCAGGTGAGTGATGGGTGCATGTGTGCAGAGGTAAGTGTGTGAGGCAAGTGTAAAGTGTTTTAATAAGTTTTACTTACCTTTACTTTCTCCTGCAGGCTTCCTTCCTTCGGTTCTCGGGAGTCCCTCAGCTCACCGGCACAGAAAGCAGAATGGCCGCTGAACTGTCAAAAGCTGCAGCCTCTGCTTTCTGGTCTGGAGAGCCCTCTAACTGAGTCTGAGTAGAAGGACTCAAGTTAAAAGACAGATTGTCAGTGTTTGACAGCTTCACAGAGCTGTCAAATGCTGATTTTTCATCTGTCAAAAGCTCTTGACAGATGAAATGTCAATCGCTGATGCCACCAGTAACCAGGTGTCCCTTAATTGGCCTGCTGAGCTTGCTGGGCGGGCTTAATAACATCAATCAAGGGAAAATAGAGTGGGTTGGCCACAATTCGATGGAGGCAGGACTACAACCCAAAAAGTGGGAGTCCCGCCTCCAAAAGCTCCCCATTGACAAAGTCGAGCCCAATGAATTTGTGTCTTGCTCCAATTTCTAGACTTGCAAACATTAACATTTCAAAGAGAGACTGCCCTCACCACCAAAAAAGCTTTGATTCAATTAATCGTGGAGCTGGTCAATATCATGAATGGGCCACCCATCATCACACAGGCAAAGGGACTCCTTTAACAATATAGTTATCTGTACCTGCATTTTTCTTTATTCATTCATGGAATGTGGGCATCGCTGGCAAGGCCAGCATTTATTGCCCATCCCTAATTGCCCTTGAGAAGGTGGTGGTGAGCCGCCTTCTTGAACCGCTGCAGTTCATGCGGTGAAGGTACTCCCATAGTACTGTTAGGGAGGGAGTTCCAGGATTTTGACCCAGTGACGATGAAGGAACGGCGATGTATTTCCAAGTCAGGATGGTGTGTAACTTGGAAAGGAACTTGCATGTGATGGTGTTCCCATGTGCCTACTGCCCTTGTCCTTCTAGGTGGTAGAGGTCTGTTGAAGTAACCGTGGCGAGTTGCTGCAGTGCATCTTGTAGATGGTACACACTGCAGCCACGGTGCACCAGTGGTGGAGGGAGTGAATGTTTAAGGTGGTGGATGGTATGCCGATCAAGCGGGCTGCTTTGTCCTGGATGGTGTTGAGCTTCTTGAGTGTTGTTGGAGTTGCACTCATCCAGGCAAGTGAAGAGGATTCTATCACATTCCTGACTTGCGCCTTGTAGATGGTGCAAAAGCTATGGGGAGTCAGGAGGTGAGACACTCGCCGCAGAATACCCAGTCTCTCACCTGCACTTGTAGCCACAGTATTTATGTGGCTGGTCCAGTTAAGTTTCTGGTCAATGGTGACCCTCAGGATGTTGATGGTGGGGGATTTGGCGATGGTAATGCCGCTGAATGTCAAGGGGCAGTGGTTAGACTCTCGCTTGTTGGAGATAGTCCTTGCCTGGTACTTGTGTGGTGCGAATGTTATTTGCCACTTATCAGACCAAGCCTGAATGTCGTCCAGGTCTTTCTGAATGTGGGATGGACTGAATGGACTGTTTCATTATCTGAGGAGTTGCGAATGGAACAGAACACTGTGCAATCATCAACGAACATCCCCACTTCTGATTTTAAGATGGAGAGGTCATTGATGAAGCAGCTGAAGATAGTTAGGCACTGCCCTGAGGAACTCCTGCAGCGATGTCCTGGGGCTGTGATGATTGACCTCTAACAACCACAACCGTCTTCCTTTGTGCTAGGTATGACTCCAGCCAGTGGAGTTTTTCCCCGATTCCCATTGACTTCTATTTTACTGGGCCTCATTAATCCCACACTCGGTCAAATGCTGACTTGATATCAAGGGCAGTCACTCTCACCTCACCTCTGGAATTCAACTCTTTTGTCCATGTTTGGACCAAGGCTGTAATGAGGTCTGGAGCTGCGTGGTTCTAGTGGAACCCAACTGAGCATTGGTGAGCAGATTATTAGTGAGTAAGTGACGCTTGCTAGCACTGTCGACGACACCTTCCAGCACTTTGCTGATGATTGAGAGTAGACTGATGGGGCGGTAATTGGCCGGATTGAATTTGTCCTGCTTTTTGTGGACAGAACATACCTGGGCAGTTTTCCACATTGTCGGATAGATGCCAGTGTTGTAGCTCTACTGGAACAGTTTGGCTAGAGGCACGGCTAGTTCTGGAGCACATGTCTTCAGCACGACAGCCGGGATGTTGTCGGGACCAATGGCCTTTGCTGTATCCAGTGCGCTCAGACATTTCTTGCTATCTCGTGGAGTAAATAGAATTGGCTGAAGACTGGCTTCTGTGATGGTAGGGACCTCAGGAGGAGGCCGAGATGGATCATCCACTCGGCCCTTCTGGCTGAAGATGGTTGCAAATGCTTCAGCCTTGTCTGTCTAAAGTCATATAAAATAGAACGTGGAAATCTCCTAAATCATTATATGGACCATGTGAGGCGTTTCACCTGGTGTCACATGATTGGGATGCTTCACTGATAAACAGCAAGAGATTTTTCATGTGACCCATTCTAGGATCAAAAGGCAATGTAGCCCAAGAGGTGGGGAAGTGGGCCAACATCAACTGACATCCTGGTTATGGATTTAATATTCTTTGCAATGGTATCGTCACATCACATCAGGGGACAGGTGCAAAAAACATGAAGGGAGGTAATGATTTCTCTGCAACCCGTACATCATTTATCAGGTAACTGTGAGTTCCATTTTTGTAAGCTTTGCAGCTATAATAGGACCTATATATAGTGAACAACATTTCAATTGTCGGGCAGTGTTTTGGATACAGCCATATTGTGGTACAGCAGATATATGGTTCCCCAGTCTCCTTCGACATACTACAGATCAGGCCAGCCCCACCATGTCACTTGTAGATCATAGGTACTAACCACCATGGAAAGTAAACTAGTGGAACTAACCACTTCTGACTAAATGAAAATTATAACATCTTCGAGAACAATAAGCAGCTGAGTAGCCTGTGCTAACGTAGCAGCATCAGACATGGAAATCATCCCATTCAAGAGAAAAGGAACGTTCCAGGAAGGCATAGCACCCAAGCATTCCATCAAGGCTAGGAAAGGCACTAAGTCCTTGCTTATACCAATCCCTGACCCACCAGTGGGAGAGGAATGTCAGAACGTCATCAGCGGAGATGCTCTGCAGTAAATTACTGACAGACATGCCCACAACATTGCTGTACAAGCACCACCTACTGCTGTTTTGGATCCAGTAAATACAATTGAATAACTAGCTGATTTCCTGTGCACCTGCAGAGTCAAGGTTGGTGGAGCAGGGTGGGAGGGAGGGGTGGTTGGAGCAGGGTGGGAGGGAGGGGTGGGTGGAGCAGGGTGGGAGGGAGGGAGGGGTGGAGCAGGGTGAGAGGGAGGGAGGGGTGGTTGGAGCAGGGTGGGAGGGAGGGGTGGGTGGAGCAGGGTGGGAGGGAGGGGTGGGTGAGCAGGGTGGGAGGGGAGCGTGGAGCAGGGTGAGAGGGAGGGGTAGGTGGAGCAGGGTGAGAGGGAGGGAGGGGTGAGCAGGGTGGGAGGGTGGGGTGGAGCAGGGTGGGAGGGAGGGAGGGGTGGTTGGAGCAGGGTGGGAGGGAGGGGTGGGTGGAGCAGGGTGGGAGAGAGGAGTGGGTGGAGCAGGGTGGGAGGGAGGGGTGGGTGGAGCAAGGTGGGAGGGAGGAGTGGGTGGAGCAGGGTGGGAGAGAGGAGTGGGTGGAGCAGGGTGGGAGGGAGGGGTGGGTGGAGCAGGGTGGGAGGGAGGAGTGGGTGGAGCAGAGTGGGAGGGAGGAGTGGGTGAGCAGGGTGGGAGGGAGGGGTGGGTGAGCAGGGTGGGAGGGAGGGGTGGGTGGAGCAGGGTGGGAGGGAGGGGTGGGTGAGCAGGGTGGGAGGGGAGGGTGGAGCAGGGTGAGAGGGAGGGGTGGGTGGAGCAGGGTGAGAGGGAGGGGTGGGTGAGCAGGGTGGGAGGGAGGGGTGGGTGGGTGGAGCAGGGTGGGAGGAGCAGGGTGGGAGGGAGGGGTGGGTGAGAGGGAGGGGTGGGTGGAGTAGGGTGGGAGAGAGGGGTGGGTGAGCAGGGTGGGAGGGAGGGGACGGGTGGAGCAGGGTGGGAGGGAGGGGTGGGTGGAGTAGGGTGGGAGAGAGGGGTGGGTGGAGCAGGGTGGGAGTGAGGGTGAGAGGGAGGGGTGGGTGGAGTAGGGTGGGAGAGAGGGGTGGGTGAGCAGGGTGGGAGGGAGGGGACGGGTGGAGCAGGGTGGGAGGGAGGGGTGGGTGGAGTAGGGTGGGAGAGAGGGGTGGGTGGAGCAGGGTGGGAGTGAGGGGTGGGTGAGCAGGGTGGGAAAGAGGGGTGGGTGGAGCAGGGTGGGAGAGCAGGGTGGGAGGGAGGGAGGGGTGGAGCAGGGTGGGAGGGAGGGAGGGGTGGAGCAGGGTGAGAGGGAGGGAGGGAGGGGTGGTTGGAGCAGGGTGGGAGGGAGGGGAGGGTGGAGCAGGGTGAGAGGGAGGGGTGAGTGAGCAGGGTGGGAGGGAGGGGTGGGTGAGCAGGGTGGGAGGGAGGGGTGAGTGAGCAGGGTGGGAGGGAGGGGACGGGTGGAGCAGGGTGGGAGGGAGGGGTGGTGCAGGGTGGGAGGGAGGGGTGGGTGAGCAGGGTGAGAGGGAGGGAGGGGTGGGTGAGCAGGGTGAGAGGGAGGGAGGGGTGGGTGGAGCAGGGTGAGAGGGAGGGAGGGGTGGTTGGAGCAGGGTGGGAGGGAGGGGACGGGTGGAGCAGGGTGGGAGGGAGGGGACGGGTGGAGCAGGGTGGGAGGGAGGGGTGGTGCAGGGTGGGAGGGAGGGAGGGGTGGGTGAGCAGGGTGGGAGGGAGGGGTAGAGCAGGGTGGGAGGGAGGGGTGGGTGGAGCAGGGTGGGAGGGAGAGGTGGGTGGAGCAGGGTGGGAGTGAGGGGTGGGTGAGCAGGGTGGGAAAGAGGGGTGGGTGGAGCAGGGTGGGAGAGCAGGGTGGGAGGGAGGGAGGGGTGGAGCAGGGTGAGAGGGAGGGAGGGAGGGGTGGTTGGAGCAGGGTGGGAGGGAGGGGAGGGTGGAGCAGGGTGAGAGGGAGGGGTGGGTGAGCAGGGTGGGAGGGAGGGGTGGGTGGAGCAGGGTGAGAGGGAGGGAGGGGTGGTTGGAGCAGGGTGGGAGGGAGGGGTGGGTGGGTGGAGCAGGGTGGGAGGGAGGGGTGAGTGAGCAGGGTGGGAGGGAGGGGACGGGTGGAGCAGGGTGGGAGGGAGGGGTGGGTGAGCAGGGTGGGAGGGAGGGGTGGGTGAGCAGGGTGGGAGGGAGGGGACGGGTGGAGCAGGGTGGGAGGGAGGGGTGGGTGAGCAGGGTGGGAGGGAGGGGTAGAGCAGGGTGGGAGGGAGGGGTGGGTGGAGCAGGGTGGGAGTGAGGGGTGGGTGGAGCAGGGTGGGAGTGAGGGGTGGGTGAATCAGGGTGAGAGGGAGGAGTGGAGCAGGGTGGGAGGGAGGGGTGGGTGGAGCAGGGTGGGAGGGAGGTTAAGGTAGAGTGGGATTAAAGACCAGGGAGGAGGAAGATGGCAGAGGATGGTTAGAATCAGGAGGCTAGGGGAAAGGTAGGATACCTTTAGAAGCAGGGGCAGGGAGAAAGGTAGTGGGCAGGGGAAGGAAGAGCAGGATAAGAGCTTGGGAGATGGAGAAGGAAAGCTAGGCTTGGAGGTTGGGCGAAGGGAGAAGGGAAGGTGGGGCAAGGTAATCATGAGGGAAATCTAGAGGGGAAGACAATATAATTATTAATAACAGAGACAAAAGATCTTGAGAAAAAAATTACAAATTTTTAAATTTAAATCTTTAAAATTAACTGCAAAATTAATTAATTCAAGGAGAAAAATCACTGTGAAAAGGAACCAAAATGGTGTGGCAGCTCAGAGAGCAAGTCCAGAGATTTGTTCTTTGATGCCATCTAGTGGCTACATAGATATGAAGTAGTTGCTGATCCCTTTGGCAGGAGTAACTATGACTCTCTTAAGTGCAAAGCCACTTGAGGGATAAGTCAATCTGAATAGTTACAAGTAGCTGTGATCTCATCGTATTCTCATCAATCACAGTGAGTCATACCTCCCCGTGGGTTCCTGCTGGTAACAACGTTTGTCGTTGGCCAAATCGACTTTCTAAGAATACGAGTGGGAGGGTGATCTGCGTAGATCACAGTCCCAGTGGACAGGAGCAGCTAAAACAAAGAAAATGGAGGGTAACCTGAAAAGGTCTATCCTACCCAGATGGGACATATCCCGGACAAACAAAGTCCCCGTAGAAGTGCCAATCGCAGCGGCACACTGCGTAAAGTGCAAATGCTGCACACACACCGGGTCCTCGCCTGCGGAACCCGAGCGAACGTCCTCCTCCACCCAGACCAGTGAGGAGGATCTGAGGCCAAAAAGACCAGAATACCTGCCCAATTGGCACCCAGTTCAGGTAGTCAGAGCCAAGAGAACTGAGAGGCCAGTAGGAGATGACGAAACGGAGGTTAGCGATGAGGGCCCTATCTCCTCAGATGGCCTAGCTGCAAATGTTACCATCCTAGCCCAAACAATTTACAATACCAGCCTAAAAAAGACCTTGGGAACGGAAACTGAGACGGCCACAGATAGTACACCAACAAGCCAAGCAACAACAGAAAATGCCACTTATTTCGAAGGCATTCGAATCGAACCAAACCAAGACAGTAACCAAAAAACAGAAATAATTTTACATTACCCAATCGATGGACTGTTTTGCTTTCGATGTAATGAAATATATCATACAGTTGGACTGTTCAGAGCACACCTGAACAAAAAGCACCAAATCAATAATTTCCAAACGAAGTGCAGGAAATGCAATAAAACCAGTGAATACCATTCGATATCATGCCATTACGCCAAATGCAAAGGTAAAGGGTTACCAAACACAGAAGGAGTCTTCTCCCGCGAAGCTTGCAAATTGAAATTCACAACTCAAAGGGGTCTCAGCCAGCATGAGAGGCACAACCACGCAGCTCTGAGGAATAAGAAATGAATTGCAGCGCTTATTCCAAAGAAAAAACCCGGTAGACAGACCATTTGGTCAGCGGATGAAATCGAACTACTGATAAAGCTGGAACAACAGTTCGACAGTAGGAAAGGCATCAACATATTAATCGCCAATGAACTGAAATCAAAAACAAACAGGCAGATTTCAGATACGCAATGCGCCCTACGTAAAGAGGCAGAAAGAGCAGCGACAGAGGCTCTGAACGCGAACAACTACGGGGAGTTGGACGACGATCAAGAGCCTACCGAAGCCGAGGAATCCACCACCGCTGACCAAGCCACAAACACAGCTGAAGCCCAACCTAGGAACCCAGCTAAGCGTCTCCCAAAGCACCGCGATTTAGAAGATCAGCTCTCCATAGCGGAAGTTTCTCCGAGAGATGGAAAACTCGGAGGTGAGAGACCTATGTGTAGGTCTAATTGAAAGTATCACGGAGACGGTGCTAGAAAAATACACAACAAATCCTCCAGCTACAAAGAGGAAAAAGGCGGGCGAGAACAGAAAGCATAAGCACAGAGCCGTGAATGCTCAAAACTCTGGTGCTAAGTAAAGATGGGCCTCCAAAAAGGCCAAATTCAAATTTATTCAGACACTTTACAAAAAAGGCAGAAGGCTAGCACACCAAATCATGGGTGCTCCAGCCATAACAAACTGCCCTCTGACCAAAGAGGAACTTGAAAATTGCTTCAGAGCAAAACTGTCCTACCCAAACGACAAAGCGAACATCAACAGTTCGGAAATATGCACGGGGCATACCAACCAAAATATATTGACGGAAGCCATCAAGGTTGAAGAGGTCGAAGAGGCACTGAAAGGGATCAAAGAAAAGAGTGCAGCCGGACCAGACGGCATGAAGGTTGAGGACCTTCAGAATATCACGGGAGAGGATGAGAACATACTCCCCCGCCTCTTCACTTTATGGCTGAAATCATCAACCATTCCGGAGGCTTTAAAGAAAAGCCAAACAGTGCTAATTCCAAAGACCGAGGAAGCAGAGCTCCTGAAAGATATCGACAACTGGAGGCCCATTATAATCAGGCCGATGTTGCTCCGCCTCTTCACGAAGATAATCGCGAAGAGGCTCTCAGAGGCTGTGGAACTCAACCCACGTCAGAAGGGTTTCATAGCAGAGACCCCGGGATGTAACGAGAATATCGTTATCCTCCAAAACATAATCAAAGGGGCAAAGAGTAACAAAAAAGATTTGGCTATAGTCTGCGTAGACTTAGCAAAGGCCTTTGACTCGGTCGGCGACAAAATGCTATCAACCGGGCTAAAAAGGATGGGAGTACCGAGAAGGTTCATTCACCTGGTGGAGAGTCTCTATACCGACAACACGACAGTGATAGGAGGTGATAGAACCAACACAGACCCTATCCTCATCAAAAGGGGAGTCAAACAAGGCGACCCGCTATCACCCTTACTGTTCAATATTACGATGGACCCTCTCATCTGCTCCCTAGAAAGAGCAAAGAGGGGGGTAGAGATGAAATATAATAACAGAGCAATCAACTGCTCATCACTCGCATTTGCGGATGATATCGCAATCCTCAGCGACTCCCACTCAGGAATGGCGGCAAACCTGAAAATCCTGCAGTCATTCAGTAAGAACATGGGTCTCAGCATTAACATAAAGACGACAGCCGGCTTCCACTTCAGTTGTTCGAGGAAGACGTTCCTATGTAACTGCAAGGATAATTGGAACATCAATGGAAGCCCGGTGAGCTACATCCCCCCAGGAGGCATAGAGAAGTATCTGGAGGCCCGAATCGACCCATGGGCAGGAGTCATAGAAGATAAATGGTCCGCAAAACTCAACACATGGATAGAGAGCCTGAGGAAGGTCGAACTAAAGCCAACCCAGAAGCTCGAAATCTTGAAAACGCATATGATTCCACGGATTTACTATCACCTCATGCTAACTGAAGCATCACAGAACACACTTACCAATCTGGACCAATTGATTAAAGAAGCAGCAAAGGAGATACTCCATCTCCCAGCTGAAACCACGGACGGTATTCTATATGCAAGAAACAAAGACGGAGGCCTTGGCCTGCCCAAACTGGAAATACAAATTCCATCGGCAATCATAAGAAAACTCGAATCCCTCGAAACATCTGACGATGCGATCATAAAAGCATCTTTCCAGTATCGCGGTAAAAATAACCATTATGAGGCTCAGGAACTTGAAATCCCTCAAGGAGATTGAAAAGTTCCTCGAACCCGCTCCACCCCAAGTCATCCATGCCAGATGGGCAAAACTCCGGTGCCAAGGCTCCGGAATCCATTACTACAGAGACGATAGATCATCAAACTCATGGATAAATACAGTTTACATCCGCAAACAATCGCAATATATAATGGGACTACTGTTGAGGTGTAACCTATATCCCACAAGGTACACCCTCTCGTACGGCCGCAACAATGCGGTGAAAACTTGTAGAAGATGCTCGGCGGTGAGTGAATCTTTAGCACACATATCAGGAAGATGCCCTGCGGTCAAAAACGCAGGAATCAAACGCCACAACAAGATCCAGGACAAATACGGGTGGACGACGCACATCGAGCCCAGATTCACAACCCAGGATGGGAGACTGTGGAAGCCCGACATATTCACCAAAGGGCAGGTGGTGGCAGTGGTCAATGTGACGGTGCAGTTCGAGGACAACAACAAGGCGTTGGAGAAGGCATGGGCGGAGAAGGCCGAAAAATACAAACACCTGGAACCGCTGATCAGAGATGACCAAGGGAACATCAATCGAATTCTTCGGATTCGTAATGGGAGCCAGAGGTAAATGGCTAGAACTAAACAATACACTTATGAAATACCTTAACATTGAGAGCCTTCTCAAAACAACTATCTAGATTAACAATAGCCTTAACACTGGAAATATTACAGATCTTCAACGATCAGTAATTGCTGGTGTACTGTCTGTGAGTAAAAGTAAATTAAACATAACGGGGGAGAAATTCGGTTGGTAGCGCCAGCGATTAGCGCCTAAAGAGGCCGAGAAGTGGGCTGCTAACCCACTAGCACCCGGGCGCAGCGAACCCTGTGCCTCTTGCCATATTGAGTGGGCTTTTAGTGCCGGTGCTCAATCTTAGCGCCCGCTTGCGGGCGCAGGCAGATCATGACATCATTTCAGTGTGCAGCGCCTTTTTGGCACCCCAGACCGGAAATTCAGTGGTGCCCCCCTCCGTTCCACCTGGCGCTAATAAGGACTGCTTACCTGGAACGGTCCCCAGTCGCTCTCGGGCTGGGGGGGCACTCTTTAAAGGGGACTGCACTGGTATAAAAGCGGCAGTCATTTTGGGAGCACAACTTCCTCGAGACTTTCACAGAGTTGCTGAGCTGCACTCTGAGAGCCATTGCACCAGTGAGCCAGCGCTGGCCAGAGGAACTTCAGCCTTCTGACCATCACCTTGCTGCTGGTGAGCATTTACAACGTTAACAATTTCTTGTGCGCTATTATTATGGGGGCTGCATTGGAGGGGAACATCCTGCTGCTGAACCATCTGGAAAGGGCACAGAGACACAGGGAGAGAGGGGCAGGAATGGCCAGACGGTGGAGGGCCAACAGACGTCGCCACACCAGACCTTACGCTGCCAGGGTTTTCCGACAGCAGTTCTCTTACTTGAACATGTCAGAGGAGCAGTGTCTTAGAAGGCTGCGCTTCAGAAAGGAGGTGGTGACTGAGCTGTGCCACCTGCTTCAGCCAGATCTGCAGCCTCAGATAAGGTGCAGGACCTCTCTGTCGGTGGCTGTCAAGATGACTGTTGCCCTGAATTTCTATGCGAGTGGCTCCTTTCAGGCCGCAACTGGGGACATCGCCAACATATCGCAGTTTACGGTGCATTGCTGCATCCGTCAAGTAACAGATGCCCTATTTAAAAGGAGGCAGCAGTACATCTCCTTCCCTATGACACTGGAGAAGCAGCGGGAGTGCGCAGAGGGCTTTGCAGCAGTAGTGGACTTCCCCATGGTGCAGGGCGCCATTGACTGCACGCACGTGGCTTTGCGGGCACCTGTTTTGAATCCGGAGGAGTTCCGCAACCGCAAGGGGTTCCATTCCTTGAATGTTCAGCTGGTCTGTGACCACCGACAGCTGATCCTCGCAGTCAATACGCAGTTCCCTGGCAGCAGCCACGACGCCTTCATCCTGCGCCAGACTTCAGTTGCAGACCTATTCGAGGCCCTGGCTCACCCAGGAGGCTGGCTTCTCGGTGACAAGGGCTATCCTCTGTGCCCATGGCTGATGATCCCGCTCTGTTCGCCCAGCACCCCTGCTGAAGAGCGCTACAATGCGAGCCATCAGGCGACGAGGAACATTGTAGAGCACACATTCGGTGTGCTGAAGCAGCGGTTCCGCTGTCTGGACCATTCCAGAGGCGCCTTGCAGTACTCACCAGAGCGAGTCTCCCACTTCGTGGTTGTCTGTTGTATGCTGCATAACCTCGCCATCCTACGCACCCAGCCAATGCCACCAGACATTGAAGCACCAGTGGAGGAGGAGGAAGAGGAGGAGGAGGAGGACCAAGACGGGAGGGAGGTACAAACTGGAAGGGCTGTCCGTCAGAGGCTGATAACAAGCCGCTTTTAGGCCCCTCTGACGGAATGCTTGGTGCCATTCGAAGAGCAGGAATGGAACCGTTCGGATAACCCAAAGCCTATGAAGGGCAGTATGAATGTAAATAGCAGACATGGCCAATGTAAATTTAAAAAGTTGTTTATTTTGCAAAATGTGCTTCCTTCCAACATGACAAAGCAATGGCTACAGAAAGCAAAAGTAACACACTAACACATAAGTGCCTCGCACACCCGGGAGACTATCCAAAACATTACTAACATTCAGACCAGCATCCACGGCCTTGATTTCTACAAATAAGGCGTCTCAGCAGCACCTTCTACTCTTTCCCCCTTGATGGTGATCTACTTCTCTTGCGAGATTGGCCCCTTCCCTCCCTGCAGCTCCTCCGTAATGGGACCCCAGTGGCTGCATCAAGGCTGGGGGAGGCCTGCTGGCTGTCTGAAAGTGCAGATGCCCCCGAGGGACGTCCTGGACGACCACTGGCCTTGGAGGGCCCGGATGCTGACTGCTCCAACTGTGCATGGGTGGAAACAGTCTGTCCTGCAGGTGGTGGCAGCTGCAGTGGAGACGTGCCAACGGTGGCATCAGGAATGTTGACATCCTGAGAGCGGACAGCAGCTCCCTGGTCGACCGACACACTGGCACTCTGACGGGGCAGCACCGCAGCATGCGCACCAATCGGCTGGTCCACAGATTGATGCCTTGCTGTGGTGCTGCAAGGGCCCTGGGTAATCCCGCCTGATCCAGCGAGGGTGGCAGCAGTCATTGGTCACGTGGCCTCAATATGCGTCTGCATGAGACCAGCGAGTGACTGCGTGGCAGCACTCAGCACTTGCGTGGCAGGTGCCAGTGCTTCGGTGAAGCCCTGGACAGTCCTTTCCAGTGCTTCGCTGAAGGCCGGGACAGTCCTTTCCACTGCTTCGACGAAGCCCTGGACAGTCCTTTCCAGTGATGACCCGATGCCCTGGACAGTCTTTTCCAGTGCTGCCCCGAAGCCGTGGACAGTCCTTTCCAGTGATGTCCCGATGCCCTGGACAGTCCTTTCCAGTGCTGCCCTGAAGTCCTGGACAGTCCTTTCCAGTGCTGCCCCAAAGTCCTGCGCACTCCTTGCCTGTGCTGCCCCGAAGTCCTGCGCACTCCTTGCCTGTGCTGCCCCGAAGTCTTGGACACTCCTTGCCAGTGTCTCAATGGATTCAGGCATCCTTGCCACTGCAGCCATGAGCTCAGTGTGCCTGAGCCGAGCCTGGGCGCTCATTTCTGCGAGGGAACGCACCTCTTCTGCGCTCTGTGCAGCAGTACTCGCGGCCTGACTTGCCCTCCGGGGAGACGGCCCCCAAGCTTCCCTACCCCCCTTGCGTTGCTGCAGCCCGCTGGTTCCTGGAACTGGTTCCTCCTCAGAGCATTCCCCCCCGCTCCCCTCCAGGGAAGTAGTCTCCCCAGTCTGCAGAGGGGCTGGCTCGCCTGAGGGTGGCAGGGATGGTCCGGCTTCCTCCTGCTCGTCGCCTCCGGAGTCAGTGGCAGTGGCAGTTGAGGGCCCGGCTCCCGAGCTGGTGATGCAGCATCTGAAAGCAGGGAGGTTGAAGAGTGGCTTTAGCGAAAGGACAGGGTGGCAGCAAGGGATGCATGAGTGCTGCAATGCTCTGACATGGGTCCAGAGTGAGAAAGCATGCTGGTGGGGGGAACAAGTGGAAGGAGAGAGTTCAAAAAGGTGATGACCTTACCATCGCTGTGCACAATGGGGTCGGCAGCTCCAGTGGTGACAGGACCAATCATCTGGCCTCCAACAATCTGGTGGACTCATTCCTCCAGGTCCGTCAGTGTCTGCAGCTAAGGAGGGCCTCCTCCGGTACGAAGCTGCTCCCTCCGGTTCCTGGCCAGCTTGGCCTGCAGGAGAAAGGACGGGAAGTGATGAAACATGCTGGCCTGAGCTGACATCACATGCCCCCCCATGGTAGAATAGCCCTTACATTATGCATTGAGCTGAATGTGTGTGTGTGTTTCCAGAAAGGGCCATGGGTGCTGGCTGACAGATGGCCATTGGGGATTCGCGCACCCTCTGGCCATAATGTCAGGTGCAGATGGAGGGATGAAGAAGATTGCGAAAAAGGCACTCGCCCTAACGACCCGAGTGAGGTCGTTGAACTTCTTCCTCCATTGCGCAGGAGTCCTGGGCACCCTCTTTGACAAACTTCCCTCCAAGCCCTGCGGTACTCGCTCTGATGAGGCCTCCTGCCATTGTCGGGGTACAGCACAGCTCGCTGGCGCTCCACTTCGCCAACCAAAGCATCCAATGCCCCATCGGTAAAGCGCTCCGCTCTCTGCCTCACCCTCTCCATATGTTCAAAGTTTGGAATGCCACAGAAAGCACAGCGCTGATTTTGAGGCCTACAAGGCGCAGAGTGTGTCTGCTGATCCTAATTGACCCGCCCCTTTAAGAGCTGGCCGGTGCCAGCATGTCTCGGGGTAATCGATTATTGACAGCACCTGTGCTGCGCCTGGCCACTGACATATTGAGTAGCGCCGCCGGGTTAGCGCCTTAAGACTCCCGTGCAGCGCCTGAATCAACACCGCAATCACCTTTAGGGGCGCAGCAACCCAATATCGCTCGAGGTGGCAATAAGTTGCGCCTGGCGATAAAATTTGTGCAGCGCCAATTCTAGCGCCCCAAACGGGGCTATACCCAATTTCTCCCCCAACATCTCTATGTATATAGTTTTTGCATGTGTTAGTGTTATCATCGTTAAAGACTAGTAACAGAAACTGTTGTTTAATCGTTGTAATGATTGTAAATATTATCTATATATATATAAAGCGGCTCTTCTGCCTGTCCCGATGTCTGTCTGTCTGTCTGTCTGTCCGTGTTCTATACGTTTGAAAGTTACAGAGCGTACCGACGCGCGCGTCGCCTCAAAAGAAAGCTTGCGATTCCGGACCGGTCATAGGCGTATTTACGTTTCGGCCGCACAAAAATCCCGCCCGCGGTATCCGAAAAACATTCAGCGTTCCGCTCATTAGCATCTCATTAGCGACCGTGTGACGTCGAGGTCGACCAATCGGACGGCGGGTTCCTGGCGCGTGCCGTCCGACAGTTGAGTGTCGAGTGACTCGACGATTGACCAATCCTACGCTTCGGTGACCTGACCGGTCGACCAATCGGTGCGTGTGTGGGCAGGCCTTATCCTTCTGAACTGAGGTGAGTGGCCGCCATCTTGATTTTTCACGATTTTTTCCCCCACTTTCTGTGTGTTAGGGAACTAAGGTAAATATTTTAATGATGTGTTAGGGAATTAATGAACAATTGATTTCAGTTTTATATTGTGTTTAGCAACCCCCTCCTCCTCCTCACCCTCGCGCAGGGGGACTCGGTGCTGGTCTCCAGGCCCACTGCAGGCAGGCTTGAAGCTCCAAAAATTTCTCTCTCTCTCTCCCCTCCCTCTCTCTCCTTCTCCTCTTCCCTCTCTCTCCTTCTCCACTTCCCCCTCTCAGGCTTGACGGTGTCGGGGCCCGAAGTGAGCCGCTCTAACGGCCGCCAGCCCGCGGGGTTTCCCTGCCTACTCCCCGCTCTAACGGCCACCAGCCCGCGGGGTTTCCCTGCCTACTCCCCGCGGGCCGCCTCGCGCCGCTGGCACTAACCGCGCATGCGCCGCCCGCCCGCGAGAGCCCGCTCTGGCTTTTTTTTAAACGGCTGTCCCCGAACTCAATCGGCGTCAGCCACGAGGGTCAGGGTGCGCGCGCAGCAGGAGCAGCTGAGACGCGGCAGTCTCTCTGTTCCGCGCTCGGCTCGGGCAGGGGGCGGGTCTCTCAGCCGCAATCGGCGATCTGGAGGGCGGGGCTCCGGAGAGTGGGACGCCGCTGCTCGGGAGGGCGGGGGGCGGGGCGCCGGAGATCGGGGGGGCGGGGCTCTGGGGGTCAGGGCTCGGGAGATCGGGGGGGGGGGGGGCCGTGCTCCTGAGAAGGAGGGCGGGGCTCGGGATATCAGGGGGGCGGGGCTCGGGAGATCGAGGGGGCTTGGGTGATTGGGGGGGGGGGCGGGGCTCAGGGACTCTCCCCCTTCCCTCCCCCCTCCCCTTCCTCCCCTCCCAATCTCTCTCTCTCACTCCCAATCTCTCTCTCACGCTCCCAATCTCTCTCACGCTCCCAATCTCTCTCTCTCTCACACTCCCAATCTCTCTCTCTCTCACACTCCCAATCAGTTCAGTTCAGTTCAGTTCAAATGCTTTATTGGCATGAAAGTTTACAGAGAACCATATTGCCAAAGCTTACATAGCAAAAAGGTACAGTTTTCCAACATTCTGTAGGTGTCAATCGATTTGACATTTGTTGGGTATATACAATATTACTTTTAAACAATATTAATTTTAAACAGTCTTTCTACTTCATTTGGTACGTTCAATATTAATTTTAAACAGTCTTACTTTTAAACAGTCCTCAGGTTGTGACATGTTGTTACATATTTAGCCCCAAGGTATGGTCTGTCTCCTTCTCCTAGGACTAATCTCAATTTTGACAGATCATCCAATTCCTTGAAATCTGGGGTTGTTTGGCTTAGCTTGTTGAATAATATGTTTCTTGATGTGTTGAATTTTTCGCATTTTAGGAGGAAATGCATTTCTGTTTCAACCTCGCCAGCCAGACATTGATCGCATATTCTATTCTCTCTAGGCTGCCAGGATTTCTTGTATCTGCCTTTTTCAATTTCCAGTTGGTGGTCGCTTAGTCTGTACCTGGTGAGGGTCTGTCTCTGTTTTGTGTCTCTGATGGTCGTGAGGTAGTCTGCCAGTTTATATTCTCTTTTTAGGGCCCGGTAACATTCTAATCTGCTTTGGCTTTCGGTTATTTTGTTCCAATGTTCCAGGTAGGTTTCTTTGCATTTTTTAATGATTTGGTTCACTCGGATTGGTGTTTGGACGGCTGTGTTGGTCTGGGGCTGGTCAGGGTCCGGCTGAGTACTTAGTTTCAGTAGCAGCTGACTCAGGGGACTCTTTTCTGGGTTTAGCTCTTGGGTCTGAAAGGCTTTGAAATGAAGGGTGTCTGGGGAGCTAGATTTGAGGTGATTTAGGAAGTTTAGTGCTCGTTTTTGGATGTTTATTATCAGTGGGTATCTGCCTAGTTCGGCTCTGCATGCATTTGTTGGCGTTTTTCTTTGGGTGCGAAGGATGCTTCGGCAGAATTCTGCATGTAGGGCTTCTATTGTGTGTTTTTCCCATTTAGTGTAGCTTTGGTGATTTAGCGGGCCCCATACTTCACTACCGTACAGTACAATGGGCAGGATTATGCTGTCAAAAATTTTGAGCCAGATTTTGATTGGGATTTGGATGTTGTAGAATTTTCTTTTTATCTCTCTCTCTCTCTCACACTCCCAATCTCTGGTGGGACTTGTACAAGTCGGACGGTTTACACCTGAACCAGAGGGGAACCAATATCCTTGCGGGGAGGTTTGCTAGCATTGCTGGGGGGGGTTTAAACTAACTTGGCAGGGGGATGGGGTACAGAGTGGAGCTATAGTAGGGGGTGATTTACAGCCAGATACAGAGGAAAAAACAAGTCAGCTGGGAAGGCAGAGCAAATATGTGAAGGCAAAAGGGAATATGGCAGGGCTGGAAGGCATTTATTTTAATGCAAGGAGTCTTGCAAATAAGGTGGATGAACTGAAGTTGTTGTTGAACACATGGGAGTACGATATTGTTGCCATCACGGAGACATGGTTGAGGGAGGGTCAGGACTGGCAGCTCAATATTCCGGGGTATAGAATCTTCAGGCGAGACAGAGGGGGGTGTAAAAGGGGAGGGGGTGTTGCAATATTAATTAAGGAGTCAATTACTGCTGTAAGGAGGGATGATATATTAGCGGGTTCCTCAAATGAGGCCATATGGGTAGAACTTAAAAACAAAAAGGGGGCAAGCACTTTGCTGGGAGTGTACTATAGGCCCCCAAACAGTCAGGGGGAGATAGAGGAACAGATATGCAGGCAAATCTCAGAGAAGTGTGAAAATAATAGGGTAATAATAGTGGGGGATTTCAACTTCCCCAATATAAATTGGGATAGTCAGAGTGTGAAAGGCTTAGAGGGTGCAGAATTCTTAAAGTGCATCCAGGAGAGCTTTTTGAGCCAACATGTAGAAAGTCCTACAAGAGAGGGGGCGGTACTGGACCTAATCCTGGGGAATGTAGCCGGGCAAGTGGTGGAAGTATCAGTAGGAGAGCATTTTGGCGACAGTGACCATAATTCGGTGAAATTTAAGGTGGTCATGGAAAAAGACAAAGACGGCCCGGAAATAAGGGTTCTAAATTGGGGGAAGGCCAATTTTAATATGATAAGGCAGGATCTGGCCAAAGTGGACTGGGAGCAGCTACTTATAGGAAAATCCACATCAAAACAGTGGGAGACTTTCAGAAGGGAAATAGAGAGAGTACAGCGCCAACATGTTCCTGTAAAGGTCAAGGGTGGGACCAACAAGCAAAGGGAACCTTGGATGACAAGGGAGATACAAAAATGCATTAGAAATAAAAGGGGGGCTTTTGGCAGTTACAAAAGACTAAAGACGGAAGAAGCCCTAGAGGAGTATAAAAAGTGCAGGGGCATACTTAAAAAAGAAATTAGGAGGGCGAGGAGGGGCCATGAAATAACACTGGCGAGCAAAATAAAGGAAAATCCTAAGATGTTTTATAAGTATATTAAGGGCAAGAGGATAACCAGGGAAAGGGTAGGGCCCATTAGGGACCAAAGTGGCAATCTGTGTGTAGAGCCAGATGATGTAGGCGGGGTTTTAAATTAATTTTTTGCATCTGTGTTCACTATGGAGAAAGACGATGCAGACATAGAAATCGGGCAAGGGGACTGTGACATACTTGAACATATTAGCATCGAGAGGGAGGAGGTGCTAGCGGTTTTAGCAGGCCAAAAAGTGGATAAATCCCCAGGCCCGGACGAGATGTATCCCAGGCTGCTGTGGGAGGCAAAGAAGGAGATTGCAGGGGCTCTGACACAAATTTTCAGAACCGCTCTGGCCACAGGGGATGTACCAGAGGACTGGAGAACAGCTAATGTAGTACCATTATACAAGAAGGGTAGCAGGGATAAACCAGGGAATTACAGGCCAGTGAGCCTAGCATCTGTGGTAGGGAAATTATTGGAAAAAATTCTGAGGGACAAAATTAGTCTCCACTTGGAGAGGCAAGGATTAATCGGGGATAGTCAGCATGGCTTTGTCAAGGATAAATCATGTCTGACAAATCTGATTGAATTTTTCGAGGGGGTGACTAGGGAGGTGGATGAGGGAAATGCTGTGGATGTGGTTTACATGGACTTCAGTAAAGCTTTTGACAAAGTCCCGCATAGGAGACTGGTCAAGAAGGTAAGAGCCCATGGGATCCAGGGTGCCTTGGCGCGTTGGATCCTAAACTGGCTGAGTGGCAGGAGGCAGAGGGTGATGGTCGAAGGTTGCTTTTGTGACTGGAAGCCTGTGTCCAGTGGGGTACCTCAGGGATCGGTGCTGGGTCCCTTGTTGTTTGCGATCTACATAAATGATTTGGATGAGAATGTAAAAGGTATGATCAGTAAGTTTGCAGATGACACGAAAATTGGTGGGGTGGTAAATTGCAAGGAGGAAAGCCTCAGGCTACAGGACGATATAGACAGGTTGGTCAGTTGGGCGCAAAAGTGGCAAATGGAATTTAACCCTGAAAAGTGCGAGGTGATGCATTTTGGACGGACAAATAAGGCAAGGGAATACACAATGAGTGGTAGGACCCTAGGAAGTACAGAGGGTCAGAGGGACCTTGGTGTACATGTACATAGATCTCTGAAGGCAGCGGAACAGGTAGATAAGGTGGTTAAAAAGGCATATGGGATACTTGCCTTCATTAGCCGAGGCATAGAATATAAGAGCAGGGAGGTTATGATGGAGCTGTACAAAACGCTGGTGAGGCCACAGCTGGAGTACTGTGTGCAGTTCTGGTCGCCTCACTATAGGAAGGATGTGATTGCTTTGGAGAGGGTGCAGAGAAGATTCACCAGGATGTTACCTGGGATGGAGCGCCTCAGCTATGAAGAAAGACTAAACAGGCTGGGGTTGTTTTCCTTGGAGCAAAGAAGGCTGAGGGGGGACCTGATTGAGGTGTACAAAATGATGAGGGGCATAGATAGGGTAGACAAAGAGGAACTTTTCCCCTTAGTAGGGTGGTCAATAACAAGGGGGCATAGATTCAGGGTAAGGGGCAGGAGATTTAGAGGGGATTTGAGGAGGAACTTTTTCACCCAGAGGGTGGTTGGAATGTGGAATTCAATGCCTAAAAGGGTGGTAGAGGCAGGAACCCTCACAACATTCAAGAGGCATTTGGATGAGCACTTGAAATGCCATTGCATACAGGGCTATGGACCAAATGCTGGAAAAATGGGATTAGACTGGACAGGGATGGATGGCCGGCGCAGACACGATGGGCCTCTTTCTGTGCTGTAAAACTCTATGACTCTATGACTCTCTCTCTCACTCCCAATCTCTCTCTCTCTCACACTCCCAATCTCTCTCTCTCTCACACACTCCCAGTCTCTCTCTCTCTCTCACACTCCCAATCTCTCTCTCTCTCTCTCACTCCCAATCTCTCTCTCACACTCCCAATCTCTCTCTCTCTCACTCCCTGTCTCTCTCACACACTCCCAGTCTCTCTCTCACACTCCCAGTCTCTCTCTCACACTCCCAATCTCTCTCTCTCACTCCCAATCTCTCTCTCTCACACTTCCAATCTGTCTCTCTCTCTCACTCCCAATCTCTCTCTCTCTCACACTCCCAATCTCGCTCTCTCTCACACTCCCAATCTCGCTCTCTCTCACACTCCCAATCTCGCTCTCTCTCACACTCCCAATCTCGCTCTCTCTCACACTCCCAATCTCGCTCGCTCTCACACTCCCAATCTCGCTCTCTCTCACACTCCCAATCTCGCTCTCTCTCACACTCCCAATCTCGCCCTCTCTCCTCCCCCCCGCTCGCCCTCTCTCTTCCCCCCCGCTCGCCCTCTCTCTTCCCCCCCGCTCGCCCTCTCTCTTCCCCCCCGCTCGCCCTCTCTCTTCCCCCCCCGCTCGCCCTCTCTCTTCCCCCCCGCTCGCTCTCTCTCTTCCCCCCCGCTCGCTCTCTCTCTTCCCCCCGCTCGCTCTCTCTCTTCCCCCCCGCTCGCCTCTCTCTCTTCCCCCCCGCTCGCTCTCTCTCTTCCCCCCCGCTCGCTCTCTCTCTTCCCCCCCGCTCGCTCTCTCTCTTCCCCCCCGCTCGCTCTCTCTCTTCCCCCCCCGCTCGCTCTCTCTCTTCCCCCCCGCTCGCTCTCTCTCTTCCCCCCGCTCGCTCTCTCTCTTCCCCCCGCTCGCTCTCTCTCTTCCCCCCCCGCTCGCTCTCTCTCTTCCCCCCCGCTCGCTCTCTCTCTTCCCCCCCGCTCGCTCTCTCTCTTCCCCCCCGCTCGCTCTCTCTCTTCCCCCCCGCTCGCTCTCTCTCTTCCCCCCCGCTCGCTCTCTCTCTTCCCCCCCGCTCGCTCTCTCTCTTCCCCCCGCTCGCTCTCTCTCTTCCCCCCCGCTCGCTCTCTCTCTTCCCCCCCGCTCGCTCTCTCTCTTCCCCCCCGCTCGCTCTCTCTCTTCCCCCCCGCTCGCTCTCTCTCTTCCCCCCCGCTCGCTCTCTCTCTTCCCCCCCGCTCGCTCTCTCTCTTCCCCCCCGCTCGCGCGCTCTCTTTTCCCCCCGCTCGCGCTCTCTCTCTTCCCCCCCCGCTCGCGCTCTCTCTCTTCCCCCCCGCTCGCGCTCTCTCTCTTCCCCCCCGCTCGCTCTCTCTTTTTCCCCCCCCGCTCGCTCTCTCTCTTCCCCCCACTCGCTCTCTCTCTTCCCCCCCACTCGCTCTCTCTCTTCCCCCCCCACTCGCTCTCTCTCTTCCCCCCCCACTCGCTCTCTCTTCCCCCCCACTCGCTCTCTCTCTTCCCCCCCCACTCGCTCTCTCTCTTCCCCCCCACTCGCTCTCTCTTCCCCCCCACTCGCTCTCTCTCTTCCCCCCCACTCGCTCTCTCTCTTCCCCCCACTCGCGCTCTCTCTTCCCCCCCCACTCGCTCTCTCTCTTCCCCCCCACTCGCTCTCTCTTTCCCCCCCACTCGCTCTCTCTTCCCCCCCCACACGCTCTCTCTCTTCCCCCCCAGCCGCTCTCTCTTCCCCCCCAGCCGCTCTCTCTCTTCCCCCCCAGCCGCTCTCTCTTCCCCCCCCAGCCGCTCTCTCTCTTCCCCCCCAGCCGCTCTCTCTCTTCCCCCCCAGCCGCTCTCTCTCTTCCCCCCAGCCGCTCTCTCTCTTCCCCCCCAGTCGCTCTCTCTCTTCCCCCCAGTCGCTCTCTCTCTTCCCCCCAGTCGCTCTCTCTCTTCCCCCCCAGTCGCTCTCTCTCTTCCCCCCAGTCGCTCTCTCTCTTCTCCCCCAGTCGCTCTCTCTCTTCCCCCCAGTCGCCCTCTCTTCCCCCCCACTCGCTCTCTCTCTTCCCCCCCACTCGCTCTCTCTCTTCCTCCCCACTCGCTCTCTCTCTTCCTCCCCACTCGCTCTCTCTCTTCCCCCCCACTCGCTCTCTCTTCCCCCCCACTCGCTCTCTCTCTTCCCCCCCACTCGCTCTCTCTCTTCCCCCCCACTCGCTCTCTCTCTTCCCCCCCACTCGCTCTCTCTCCCCCCCAGTCGCTCTCTCTTCCCCCAGTCTCTCTCTCCCCCCAGTCGCTCTCTCTTCCCCCCAGTCTCTCTCTCTCCCCCCAGTCGCTCTCTCTTCCCCCCAGTCTCTCTCTCCCCCCAGTCGCTCTCTCCTTCCCCCCCAGTCTCTCTCTCTCCCCCCCAGTCACGCTCTCTTCCCCCCAGTCGCTCTCTCTTCCCCCCAGTCGCTCTCTCTTCCCCCCAGTCGCTCATCTCTTCCCCCCAGTCGCTCATCTCTTCCCCCCAGTCGCTCTCTCTTCCCCCCAGTCGCTCTCTCTTCCCCCCAGTCGCTCTCTCTTCCCCCAGTCGCTCTCTCTTCCCCCCAGTCGCTCTCTCTTCCCCCCCAGTCGCTCTCTCTTCCCCCCCAGTCGCTCTCTCTTCCCCCCCAGTCGCTCTCTCTCTTCCCCCCCGTCGCTCTCTCTTCCCCCCAGTCGCTCTCTCTTCCCCCCAGTCGCTCTCTCTTCCCCCCAGTCGCTCTCTCTTACCCCCAGTCGCTCTCTCTTACCCCAGTCGCTCTCTCTTACCCCCAGTCGCTCTCTCTTACCCCCAGTCGCTCTCTCTTACCCCCAGTCACTCTCTCTTACCCCAGTCGCTCTCTCTCTTACAACCAGTCTCTCGCGCTCTCTCTCTTACCCCCAGTCTCTCGCGCTCTCTCTCTTACCCCCAGTCTCTCGCTCTCTCTCTCTCTTCCAACAACAACATGCCCTCGAAAAAGCCTCGGCACCGCCGGGCACCCCCAGCTAGTTAGTAATAAAGCACAACCATCGATGATAATTATGGTATAACTCTACGAGTGTATGGCTCTATGAGAACTAACCGACGACACGGTAACTCAGCTACGTCTCCCTTTCGGTAGTGAACTCCATGCTTGGTAATTCAAGAAGCCGTCTGTAACTGTCCTATAAATCAAAGAAACTACCCAGTCCTCCCCAACACCCGAGTACCCGGCCCTCCCATGGCCTGTGTGTATTCGCTGGATGAGACCCCATGGACGAGCCACGTAAAGACTCGAAATAGACACTCATTTAATGGGATGATAGCAAAATACTGCAGATGTTGGAAATCCGAAATAACAACAGAAAATGCTGGAAAAACTCAGCAAGTCAGGCAACATCCGTGGAGAGAAATTTGAGTTGACGTTTCGGGTTTGACCCTTCTTCAAAACTGGAGAGAAAAGGAACTAGATCGAAGGCAGGGCTGCGATCGGACAAAAGAATAAAAGAACCAAAAGAAGTAAAAGAGATTAGAAGCTAGACGAGATGGTAATAGGCTGTGATTAGGTGTAAAGTGTACTGGCAGGGCAAAAGATAGCTGCCAGGTGTGAGAGAGAAACAAAAGGAAAGGGGGGGGGGAAAGGAAAGGAGTGGAAAAATATAAGTGAAAATGAAATAGGGGCCGAGGTTATGATCTGAAATTGTTGAACTCAATATTGAGACCGGAAGGCTGCAGAGTGCCTAATCGGAAGATGAGGTGCTGTTCCTCGAGTTTACGTTGAGCTTCCGTGGAACAGTACAAGAGGCCAAGGACGGTGAGGTCCGAGTGGGAATGGAGCGGTGAATTGAAATGACAGGCGACCGGAAGCTCAGGGTCACCCTCCGTTCAGTCCGTAAGGGTGACCCTGAGCTTCCGGTCGCCTGTCATTTCAATTCACCGCTCCATTCCCACTCCATTCCCACTCGGACCTCACCGTCCTTGGCCTCTTGTACTGTTCCACGGAAGCTCAACGTAAACTCGAGGAACAGCACCTCATCTTCCGATTAGGCACTCTGCAGCCTTCCGGTCTCAATATTGAGTTCAACAATTTCAGATCATAACCTCGGCCCCTATTTCATTTTCACTTATATTTTTCCACTCCTTTCCTTTCCCCCCCCCCTTTCCTTTTGTTTCTCTCTCACACCTGGCAGCTATCTTTTGCCCTGCCAGTACACTTTACACCTAATCACAGCCTATTACCATCTCGTCTAGCTTCTAATCTCTTTTACTTCTTTTGGTTCTTTTATTCTTTTGTCCGATCGCAGCCCTGCCTTCGATCTAGTTCCTTTTCTCTCCAGTTTTGAAGAAGGGTCAAACCCGAAACGTCAACTCAAATTTCTCTCCACGGATGTTGCCTGACTTGCTGAGTTTTTCCAGCATTTTCTGTTGTTACTCATTTAATGGGACCTGTCCCACGAGTGTATCAAAATAGCACTGGTGGGAGGCGGTCCTTCCTGCTGCAGAGGACGTAGATGAAGACTTTGATGGGGTGGCCTGCAGAAGAATGCTGATGGACATACACAATGAAATGCTTGGTGCATTGGCAACCTTGCCAGAAAGCCTGAATGCAATGTCAAGGAGCATGGAGGAATCCAACTCCAGCCTTGCACAGGGCTTTGCGTAGAGCTTGGAGCCCATCCTTTCCAGCATGAAAGTGGTAGCCAACTCCATTAGCACTTGTGGACGCAACCATGATGCAGTGTCTGATGACCGATGTCTCAGCTTCCATTGCAGAACAAGCAGAAGCCACCCAACATCTGAGTGCTGCAATGGAAGCTTAGACTGAAGTCATGCAGACTCAGATTGCTGCCACAAAAACTCAGGCTGCTGCCATCATGTCTACAGTTACCAGTGTTGAAAGGGGCTTGCAGGGTGTCACAGCAGTCCAGCAATCTGCCCTCCAACAGATTACTAGGATTGCTGAGGCGCCGCCCCAGGGGAGTGGCAGTGACTCCATGGAGCAGGATCCTGCTGTCCTTTCAGGATGACAGCGTTCATCCTCCCACCACTGCCGCTCGGCCAGTGCCCTTGCCTGTCAGCCAGCCAGCATAGACTGCAGCCACCCATGCCAAGGTGGTGCAGTCCAAAGCCGGGCCTACTAGGCCCAGAGTGGCTCGAGGTCACCCTGCAAGGCCATCTGCAGTCTCCCCTACTGAAAGTCAGCAGCCTTCCACCAGCCATGCTGCAGTTACTGGGGTAGCACTGCGCAGGAGCACTAGAACAGGCAAAGGCACACGGAAGGCAGGCACTAAGAGAATGCACATGGGTGATTAGTTGACTTTTGGTATGTAATATTGGATGGTTTGATTTATAAATTTGGCTTGGAATGTTTGCTTTGTGGTGTCTTTTATTGAAGCATTGTGGCCAAGAGGACGCTGTGATGGTCAGTAATAGGGGGAAGGTAAGGTATTGGTGTTACGTTCACTGGTACCGCAGTCGAATGAGTTGATCACGGACAGCCTGGGCAGAAAGGGGCCGTGTTGGTTGCCTCCTTCCTTCTTCCTCCTCCTCAGCTCTTCACCGTATACATGGTGGCAAGGGCTGTGCCCTCATGATGGCGAGGTTGTGGAGCATGCAGCAGACCACGACGAATCTTGCGACAAGCTCCGGCGTGTACGGCAGGGCTCCTCCAGAGCGGTCCAGGCAGCGGAAGTGTTTTTTAAGCACCCCAATGGTCTGCTCTATCGGATTCCATGTGGCAACATGGCTTTCGTTATATGCATGTTGCCCGTGTGTTCTTGGGTTGCGCACTGGAGTCATGAGTCAGGTGTTCAGCTGATAGCCCTTGTTGCCCAGTAGCCACCCTCTGGTTTGTTGTGGTGGCTGAAATGTGGATTGTACAGCGGACTGCTGCAGAATGAAGGCATCATGAGTGCTGCCAGGATACCGAGCATTGACCTGCATGATGCGCTGAGTATGGTTGCACACCTGCTGGACATTGAAGGAGTGGAATCCGTTCCAGTTGCATTACATCTCCAAATTCACATGCTGCACCCACTACACCAGGGGGAAGCCTGCTACCCTGGCAAAGCGTACTCGCTCCGCCTGCTTCTTTCTGGCAAGAGAGACTGAGATGTATTCACCTCTCTTTGCATACAGAGCCTCAATGACCTGCCTTATGCAACAGTGCACGGCAAACTGGGAGATGTTGGAAGTATCATCTGCTCCAGCCTAGAAGAAGCCCGCACAGAAAAATTCATGGCCAGGCTCACCTTCACAGCTATTGGCAATGCCATCCTCACCCTGCTCTGAGGCTGCAGTTCTGCCTGCAACAGGTGGAAGATTTCAGTGAGCACCTCCTTAGTGAAGCGGAGCTGTCGCAACACTGTTCCTTGCTGAGGTTGAAGTAGGAGAAATGCTCCCTGAAGACCTGGGTTAATGTGGTCTCCTGCTGACAGCCCTTTTCCCGCTCCTCCTCCCTCTTCAAGCAGCTTGTCCTCCTCTGTGTCGCCTCTGCTCATTTTCCCTGTCATGCTGCAGGCCAAGGGAGATACAAACTACAGCACCCATGTCTGGGAGCAACTGGTCTGAGCACGAGCCTTGAAGTAACCTGCCACACCACTCCTTGGACTCTTCAGCAACTTCAAATAAGATAACAAACCACCAAACACTTCTACAAACTCACCAAGAGCCAGTAGAAATCAATCAACAAATAACAACAACTTGTATTTATATAGCACCTTTAACATAGTAAAATGTCCCAAGATGCTTCACAAGAGCGTTATCAAACAAAATTTGACATTGAGCCACATAAGGAGAAATTAGGGCAGATTACCAAAAGCTTGGTCAAAGAAGTAGGTTTTAAGGAGCGTCTTAAAGGAGGAAAGAGAGGTAGAGAGGCAGAGAGGTTTAGGCAGGGAATTCCAGAGCTTAGGGCCTAGGCAGCTGAAGGCACGGCCGCCAATGGTTGAGTGATTAAAATCAGGGATGCCCAAGAGGGCACAATTAGAGGAGCGCAGATATCTCAGGGGGGTTATGGGGCTGGAGGAGATTACAGAGATAGGGAGGGGCGAGGACATGGAGGAATTGAGCCGTTGCTTAACTGGGAGCTAATGTAGGTCAGCGAGCACAGGGTTGATGGGTGAACGGGACTTGGCGTGAGTTAGGACACGGGCAGCCTCAATGTTTACGTAGGATAGAATGTGGGAGGCCAGCCAGGAGTGTGTTTGAATAGTCAAGTCTAGAGGTAACAAAGGCATGGATGAGGATTTCAGCAGCAGATGGCCTGAGGCAGGGGCGGAGGCAAACGATGTTACGGAGGTGGAAATAGGCAGTCTTCGTTATGACGCAGATATGTGGTCAGAAGCTTGTTTCAGGGTCAAATATGACAGCAAGGTTGCGAACAGCCTGGTTCCGCCTCAGACAGATGCTAGGGAGAGGGATGGAGTCGTCCTGAGGTTGTGAAAAGGACTAAATAAATGCAAGTCTTTTCTTTCTTGCTTCGCCGGTGAGCTGCCTGGTTGGATGATAATGAGGCCTGAGGCCCAATATCACGTGCAGCTCAGGCCTATCCATTCAGGTGCGGGGACAGTGCGGGGACACTCGATGGCTAGGGAACGGAGTTTGTGACAGGGACCGAAGACAATGAGTTCAATTTTCCCAATGTTTAATTGGAAGAAATTTCTGCTCATCCAGTGTACTGGATGTCGGACAAGGAGTCTAACAATTTAGAGACAGTGGAGGGGTCGAGAGAAGTGGTGGTGAGGTAGAGTTGGGTGTTGGCATCGTACAGCATACTCACCTGAAAGTAGTTGCTGGTCCCTTTAAATAGCACTGGTGGGGGTTGGGGGTGGGGTCCTTCCTGCTGCTGGATGCATGTTCAGCTGTGAGAGGTTAAGAGAGGGGGTTAGCTGGAGCGTTGAGGTAAAAAATGGCAGCGCTGGCGTCAAATCAATGTTACATGCTGATTGACGTAACGATCTGTGTACTCTGCATGCTTCAGGTGCACACTCCCAGCACCCACGCTAACCGCCTCACCAAAATGGCATCCGGCGCAGCCCACAGAAGTGTGCGCACGTGGCGTGGATGTCATTCTGAACTCCAAACGGCACCCATTGCATTGAAAAACTGGGCAATACAGAGCCGAATTTAGCGGCTATAAAGTCCTAGGCCTAGAAATTCGAGCGTCCCCGCACTGTCTCTGCACCTGAATGGATAGACATGAGCTGCACGTGATAGTGGGTCTCAGACTTCATTATCATCCAACCAGGGAGCTGCAGATACCTAATAGGTGTTCCCAGGCAGCTCACCGGCGAAGAAAAGAAAGGAGCAGTCAAACAACAACAACTGCGAAACCGCTAAAGTGACGTCACAACCAGGGAAGGAGCTGATTGGTAAGTAGGACCTGGTGAGTATTTCTACAGTCCAGTCATTATAGTGAAAGGCCTCTAGTTTAGAGTAAGTAGTGTTTAAAGGGAAGTAAGGTCCCTAGTGTATTTAATAGTCTTTCATTTAAAGGAAGTAAAGGGAGTAAATTAAGGGTAGGACATGGCAGGGCAGCTCGGCACCGTGAAGTGCACCTCCTGTGCTATGTGGGAAGTCAGGGACACTTTCGGTGTCCAGGGCAAACACGCGTGCAGGGAGTGTCTCCAGCTGCAGCTACTCGAAATCCACGTTTCGGAGTTGGAGCTGCAGCTGGAGTCACTGTGGAGCATCCACGAAGCTGAGATCTTCGTGGATGGCACGTTTAACGAGGTGGTCACACCGCAGGTAAAGAGTACACAGGCAGACAGGAAATGGGTGACCGCCAGACAGAGTAAAAGGACAAGGAAGGTAGTGCAGGAGTCCCCTGGGCCCATCTCCCTCTCTGACAGATTTTCTGTTTTGGATACTGCTGGGGGAGATGGTTTCTCAGGGGAATGCAGCAAGAGCCAAGTCTGTGGCACTACGGGTGGCTCAGCTGCACAGGAGGGGAGGAAAAAAAGAGTGGGAGAGCAATAGTGATAGGGGATTCTATCGTAAGGGGAACAGAGAGACGTTTCTGTGGCCGCACACGTGACTCCAGGATGGTATGTTGCCTCCCTGGTGCCAGGGTCAAGGATGTCACTGAACGGCTGCAGGGCATTCTGAAGGGCAAGGGCGAACAGTCAGAGGTCGTGGTTCACATTGGTACCAATGACATGGGTAGAAAGAGGGATGAGGTCCTGGAACAAGAATTTAGGGAGCTAGGTAGCAGATTAAAAAGCAGGACCTCAAAGGTTGTAATCTTTGGATTACTCCTGGTGCCACGTGCTAGTGAGTATAGGAATAGGAGGATAGAGCAGATGAATGCGTGGCTAAAGAGTTGGTGCAGGAGGGAGGATTTTAGTTTCCTGGATCACTGGGTCTGCTTCTGGGGAAGGTGGGACCTGTACAAGTCGGACGGGTTGCACCTGAACCGGAATGGGACCAACATCCTTGCGGGGAGGTTTGCTAGTGCTGTTGGGGGGGGGGGGTTAAAACTAACTTGGCAGGGGGATGGGATATGGAGTGGAGCTATAGTAGGGGGTAATGCACAGCCAAATATAGAGGAAAAAACAAGTCAGCCTGGAAGGCAGAGCAAATATGTAACGGCACAAGGAAGTATGGGAAGGCTGGATGGCATTTATTTTAATGCAAGGAGTCTTGCGAGTAAGGCAGATGAATTGAAGGTGTTGATAAACACATGGGAGTATGAAATAACAACAGAAAATGCTGGAAATACTCAGCAGGCCAGGCAGCATCCGTGGAGAGAGAAACAGTTAACGTTTCAGGTCTGGGACCCTTCATCAGAACTGGAAAAAGCTGGGGATGTAACAGATATTAAGCAGGTGTAGAGACAGGGGTGTGTTAGGAGGGGAGGAAGGAATTGAAAGAACATCCTGTACTTTTGTAAGAGGCAGGAAAGATAAAGGCCCAGAAATTAGGTTCGGGGGCTTGCCGCGCGTGCAAGCCCCCGATGTGCACTTACCCGGCGCGCCGACAGCTGAAGCCTGGGCCTGCTTGGAATTCCTGTCACTGGCCCGGTTCAGCTGTCGGCGCGCTATGTTTGCCTGATCCAGCGGCGTAGTTAGTTCGATGTGCCGGCTGGGATCAGGTGAGCACTGGGCAGCCAATCAGGGGAGGGAAAACTTCATTCATGAGTTTGATAGTAAGAACTGTCAAACTCATGAAAACTATGGGCGCCCAAAACACTACTTAAACTTTAAATAAAATTTTAAAAAACATCCCAATAATTAAATGAACTATAAATAACTTTAAAAAACTATTTTAAACAATTAATCAAATTTTTGAAAAAAATAATTTTTAAAGAAATCGGGTCTAAAAATAAACTTACCTTACTGTAAAGTCCTTAAAAACAATAAAGCTGTGGAAAAAATGTTATAATTTTAAATAATAGACCATTTACCTTAAAGAATCAAGTCCTTACGTCTCCTTTTTACATTTCTAAAAAGTTGAGGCCCTTACACACGGGCAAACCTGTCAAAAAGAAGGAAGTTCAACGCGTGCGCGCAGAGTCCTGCACGCACGCGTTGGACCTCTGAACCCCTTGGAGGAAATGCCGGTTTCCAGCGCATGCGCTGTGCATGCTGATATCCGGCACTTCCAACGGGCCCACGCGCGAATACCCCGTCCGTACTCACGCGTTGGGACCAGAATTACTGGGCCAAAATGTTGTAAATGGGAGTGGCAAATATCATACTGCATGAAAAATGGGGGCAGGGATAATTATCTGAAATTGTTGAACTCAATGTTGAGTCCGGCAGGCTGTAAAGTTGCTAATCGAAAGATGTGGTACTGTTCCTCAAGCTTACGTTGAGCTTCATTGGAACAATGTAATAGGCTGAGGACAGAGAGATCAGAGCGGAGAGGTGAAGGGAAGATGTGTTTGGTGGTGGGATCACGTTGGAGGTGGCGGAAATGGCGGAGGATGATCCGTTGAATGTGGAGGCTGGTGGGGTGAAAGGTGAGGACAAGGGGAACCCTATCGTGGTTCTGGGAGGGAGGGGACAGGGTGAGAGCAGAAGTGCGGGAAATAGAACGGACATGGTCAAGGGCCGTGTCAACCACAGTAGAGGGGAATCCTCGGTTGAGGAAAAAGGAAGACATGTCGGAAGCATTGGTATGGAAGGTGGCATCGTCAGAACAGGCGCGGCGGATATGCCTCCACATTCAACGGATCATCCTCCACCATTTCCGCCACCTCCAACGTGATCCCACCACCAAACACATCTTCCCCTCACCTCCCCTTTCAGCATTCCGAAGGGACCGCTCCCTCCGCGACACCCTGGTCCACTCCTCAATCACCCCCAACAGCCCTTCTCCTTCACCTGGCACCTTCCCGTGCAAGCGCAGAAGATGCAACACATGCCCTTTTACCTCCTCCCTTCCCACTGTCCAGGGTCCCAAACACCCCTTCCAGGTGAAACAGCGATTTACTTGTACTTCTTGCAATTTAATATACTGTTGTAGCGGTTCGTGTAGATCGCCACTAAATAAGAGAGTTTGACTTCGACGAACTATAAATAAGTTGTTTATTTACAGGAACAGGCTAATTACATCAGGTAAGATAGCAGGTAAGATGGCTGACTGTAGGAACACCGTGGTGTAGGTCTTGTCCCAGCGGGGACTCCACGAGGACTGAGTTCGCAGTCCTGTGGGGAGCGTGATGACGTCATCGCATTTGTGTTGTGACATCATCACGGTGTTCGCGTTTCCCGCGCTTAGGGTGTCACGTGATGCGCGTCGTTGCGTCTCTGGCCGTTGAGGCCGAAGTCACGAGGCCGGGCTGTGCCGGTGCTTGCCGCGGGAGCGTAAGATTGCGTCGCTCCTGTCGGCTGGCCGTTGAGGCCGAAGACGCTAGGCCGGGCTGTGCCGGCGCACGCACATCACGTTGTACGTGACGTCAGCGCGCTAGGGCGCGTCTTAAAGGGGCAATGGCCCCAACAGGTAAGTTAAAAGGGCAACGGCCCCAAAAGGTAAGTTAAAGGGAATTATGTGTCTCAATGTAAGGGACAACCAGTGGTACCGCCACATAGGCCCCCCCAGAATTCGCCCCAAAAGGTAAGTTAAAGGGAATTATGTGTCTCAATGTAAGGGACAACCAGTGGTACCGCCACACTGTATTCGCTGCTCACGATGCGGTCTCCTCTACATTGGGGAGACCAAACGCAGATTGGGCGACCGCTTTGCGGAACACCTCCATTCAGTCCATAAGGGTGACCCTGAGCTTCCGGTCGCCTGTCACTTTAATTCACCGCTTCACTCCCGCTCTGATCTCTCTGTCCTCGGCCTATTACATTGTTCCAATGAAGCTCAACGTAAGCTTGAGGAACAGCACCTCATCTTTCGATTAGGCACTTTACAGCCTGCCAGACTCAACATTGAGTTCAACAATTTCAGATAATTATCCCTGCCCCCATTTTTCATGCAGTATGATTTTTGCCACTCCCATTTGCAACATTTTATCTTTCCTGCCTCTTACAAAAGTACAGGATATTCTTTCAATTCCTTCCTCCCCTCCTAACCCACCACCCCCCGTCCCCTGTCTCTGCACCTGCTTAATATCTGTTACATCTCCAGCTTTTTCCAGTTCTGATGAAGGGTCCCAGACCTGAAACGTTAACTCTGTTTCTCTCTCCACAGATGCTGCCTGGCCTGCTGAGTATTTCCAGCATTTTCTGTTGTTATTTCAGATTTCCAGCATCCGCAGTATTTTGCTATTACATGGGAGTATGATATTGTTGCTAACACAGAGACATGGTTGAGGGAGGGGCAGGACTGGCAGCTCAATATTCCGGGGTATAGAATGTTCAGGCGAGACAGAGGGAGGTGTAAAAGGAGGGGGTGTCGCAATATTAATCAAGGAGTCAATTACAGCTGTAAGGAGGGATGATATCTTAGCAGGTTCCTCTAATGAGGCCATATGGGTAGAACTTAAAAACAAAAAGGGGGCAAGTACTTTGCTGGGAGTGTACTATAGGCCCCCAAACAGTCAGGAGGAGATAGAGGAACAGATATGTAGGCAAATCTCAGAGAAGTGTAGAAATAATGGCCCTGAAATTAGGATCGGGAGCTTGCCGCGCGTGCAAGCCCCCGATGTTCACTTACCCAGCGCGCTGACATTTTAATTCTGGCCTGCATTGCATTTCCTCTGACTGGCCCGCTTGAGGTGCTGCCGCGCTGTGCGTGCGTGACCCAGCGGCGTACTTAGTGCGATGAGCCGGCTGGGATCACGTGAGCACAGGGCAACCAATGGAAGGTTGCAAAAGTTCATTCATGAGTTTGACAGTAAGAGCTGTCAAACTCATGAAAACTCCTGGCCCCAAAACACTACTTAAACCTGAAAGAAAATTTAAAAAAACATTGCACTACTTAAATGAACCATAAAGTACTCTGAAAAACTATTTTAAACAATAATTTTAAAATTTGAAAAAAAAAATATAAAAAATCGGGGCTAAAACTAAACTTACCTTAATGTAAATTCTTTAAAAATAACACTTGTGGAAAAAAAAATTCTCAATTGCATTAATAGACCACTTACCTGAAAAACTAAGTACTTACGTGTGGTTTTTCAATGCGTAAAGACCGGAGGCCTTTACACACGCGCAACTCTCTAAAAATAGAGGAAATCCAAGTCGCACGCGCTGCCCGATATCGCGCACGCGTTGAGCCTCTTAACCCCTTGGGTCAGAGGACAGGAAATGCCGGTTTTCAGCGCATGCGCTGTGCATGCTGAAAACCGGCAATTCCTCCGGGCACACGCGTGAGTACCCTGTCCTTACTCACGCGTTGTGCCCGGAATTACTGGGCCATTAGGGAAATAATAGTAGGGGATTTCAACTTCCCCAATATTAACTGGGATAGTCAGAGTGTGAAAGGCTTAGAGGGTGCGGAATTCTTAAAGTGCATCTAGGAGAGCTTTTTGAGCCAGCATGTTGAAAGTCCTACAAGAGAGGGGGTGGTACTGGACCTAATTCTAGGGAATGTAGCCGGGCAAGTGGTAGAAGTGTCAGTAGGAGAGCATTTTGGTGACAGTGACCATAATTCGGTGAGATTTAAGGTAGTCATGGAAAAGGACAAAGAGGGACTGAAAATAAAGGTTCTAAATTGGGGGAAGGCCGATTTTAATATGATAAGGCAGGATCTGGCCAAAGTGGACTGGGATCAGATACTTGTAGGAAAATCCACATCAGAGCAGTGGGAGTCTTTCAGAAAGGAAATAGAGAGAGTACAACGGCAACATGTTCCATAAAGGTCAAGGGTGGGACCAACAAGCCCAGGGAACCCTGGATGTCAAGGGATATACAAGAAGGATTAGGAAAAAAAAGGGAGGCTTTTGGCAGATACAAAGGACTAAAAACAGTGGAAGCCCTAAAGGAGTATAGAAAGTGTAGGGGGTACTTAAAAAAGAAATTAGGAGAGCGAAGAGGGGACATGAAAAAACACTGGCGGGCAAAATAAAGGAAAATCCCAAGGTGTTTTATAAGTATATTAAGGGCAAGAGGATAACCAGGGAAAGAGTAGGGCCCATTAGGGACCAAAGTGGCAATCTTTGTGTAGAGCCGGAAGATGTAGGTGAGGTTTTAAATGAATATTTTGCATCTGTGTTCACTATGGAGAAGGACGATGTAGGCATAGAAATCAGGCAGGGGGATTGTGATATACTTGAACAAATTAGTATTGAGAGGGAGGAGGTACTAGCGGTTTTAGCGAGCTTAAAAGTGGATAATTCCCCAGGCCCTGACGGGATGTATCCCAGGCCGCTGTGTGAGGCAAGGGAGGAGATTGCAGGGGCTCTGACACAAATTTTCAGAACCTCTCTGGCCACAGGGGAGGTGCCAGAGGACTGGAGGACATCTAACGTAGTACCATTATTCAAGAAGGGTAGTAGGGATAAACCAGGGAATTACATGCCAGTGAACCTAACATCAGTGGTAGGGAAATTATTGGAAAAAATTCTGAGGGACAGAATTAGTCTCCACTTGGAGAGGCAAGGATTAATCAAGGATAGTCAGCATGGCTTTGTCAGGGAAGATCATGTCTAACCAAGTTGATTGAATTTTTCGAGGAGGTGACTAGGTGTGTGGATGAGGGTAGTCCAGTTGATGTAGTCTACATGGACTTCAGTAAGGCTTTTGACAAAGTCCCACATGGGAGCCTGGTCAAGAAGATAAAAGCCCATGGGATCCAGGGCAATTTGGCACATTGGATCTAAAATTGGCTTAGTGGCAGGAGGCAGAGGGTGATGGTCGAAGGTTGTTTTTGTGACTGGCAGCCTGTGTCCAGTGGTGTACCGCAGGGATCGGTGCTGGGTCCTTTGCCGTTTGTAGTGTACATTAATGATTTAGACATGAATGTAGGAGGTATGATCAGTAAGTTCGCAGATGACATGAAAATTGGTGGAGTGGTAAATAGCGAGGACAGACGCCTCAGGCTACAGGACAATATAGATGGGTTGGTTAGATGGGCAGAACAGTGGCAAATGGAATTTAACCCTGAATAGTGTGAGGTGAAGCATTTTGGGAGGACTAACAAGGCAAGGGAATACACAATGAATGGTAGGGCCCTAGGAAGAACAGAGGATCAGAGGGACCTTGGTGTGCATGTACATAGATCCCTGAAGGCAGCAGGACAGGTAGATAAGGTGGTTAAAAAGGCATATGGGATACTTGCCTTCATTAGCCGAGGCATAGAATATAAGAGCAGGGAGGTTATGATGGAGCTGTACAAAACGCTAGTTAGGCCACAGCTGGAATAATGTGTGCAGTTCTGGTCGCCACACTGTAGGAAGGATGTGATTGCATTGGAGAGGGTGCAGAGCAGATTCACCAGGATGTTACCTGGGCTGGAGCATTTCAGCTATGAAGAAACACTGGACAGGCTGGGGTTGTTTTCCTTAGAGCAGAGAAGGCTGAGGGGGGACCTGATTGAGGTGTACAAAATTATGAGGAGCATAAATAGGGTAGATAGAAAGGAACTTTTCCCCTTAGTAGAGGGGTCAATAACCAGGGGGCATAGTTTCAAGATAAGGGGCAGGAGGTTTAGAGGGGATTTGAGGAAAAGCTTTTTCACCCAGAGGGTGGTTGGAATCTGGAACTCACTGCCTGAAAGGGTGGTAGAGGCAGGAACCCTCACAACATTTAAGAAGCATTTAGATGAGCACTTGAAACGCCATAGCATACAAGGCTATGGACCAAGTGCTGGAAAATGGGGTAAGAATAGACAGGGCTTGATAGCCGGTGTGGACACGATGGGCCGAAGAGCCTCTTTCTGTGCTGTATAACTCTATATGACTCTATAAAGGCTTGCATTCATATAGCGCTTTTCACGACCTCAGAGCATCCCAAAGCGCTTTACAGCGATGAAGTACTTTTAAAGTGCAGTCACTGTTGTAATGTAGGAAGAGGAATTGATGTGATGCCAGCAGCGGTCCTCAGATAAGTTGCTAAAGAAAGGGAGGTGATTGGGAAGGAGGCGACTGGATCGGGTCTGGAGGGTGGGCAATCAGCCCAGGAGGGTAATGATGGCTGGGAGGGGCGGGCAGTGGGCAGAGGCCGGGATTGAAGAGAGCAGAGGTCGTGATGAGAGGGGGGAGTGGTTGTTCACGTGGTTTGAATGTGGAGTCAGGAGGAGCATCCATTATTGCAGAGGGGCTAGACTCCTTATTTGAATATGTAAAGGATATAATGACTGTTTCAAGTTTGGGCTCTGGACGCCGATTTATTTTTGCCTACGACAATATGGCTGGCAGCACACTTCCGACTCGTAATGAACGTGTGCTTCCTGCCCGGCATATTTAAGGTTTAGGAGGCCATTTAACACCTGAAAAATAGATGCTGTTCTGTCTAATTTCTAGGCTCTATTGTCAAAGCCAGGGGTAGAGAAATGTGGACACTTTTACAAAGGGATTCCCCATTGTAGTTTTAAGAATATAAGAAATAGGAGCAGGAGTAAGCCATAAGGCTCCTCGAGCTTGCTCCACCATTAAATAAGATCATGGCTGATCTACTATATCAACTCCACTTTCACACACTGTCCTTATATCCCTTGATTCCCTAAATGCCCAAAAATCTATCAATCTCAGTCCTGAATATACTCATTGACTAAGCAGCCACAGCCCTCTGGGGTAGAGATTCACAACCCTCTGAGTGAAGAAATTTCTCCTCATCTCAGTCCTAAATGGCCGACCCCTTATCCTGAGACTGTGACCCCTGGTTCTAGACTCTCCAGCAACTGGAAACATCTTCCCTGCATCTACCCTGTCAAGCCCTCTAAGAATTTTACACGTTTCAATGATATCACCTCTCATTCTTCTAAACTCTAGAGAATATAGGCCCATTCGCCACAATCTCTCCTCATAGGAAAGCCCTCTCATCCCAGGAATCAATGCGGGGGTGGGGGGGGTCAAGGGGACATTGCTAAACTATACAACCGATTTCCTTCATCTTCCACCCAAGACCTGTCCCCAATAATTACTGCCACTATTTAAATGGTGCTAGGAGCTGCAGGAAGGTATCCTGAGTCAGATATATACATAATATTTTGTGTGCTGCGACTGAAGAAGTTACTTTTCTCTATACTGATCTCCTTAGTACTTTGGATGTTCAATCAGGACTTTTGCTGCTCATTTTACACAGCTCAGCTCAAAGTACTGCTTTGCACTGGGGGACACAGATTACCCAAATGGGAATCTCTCTGTTCTTATGCTATGAAGTGGAAGAGGATGAGGACATGGAAGATACTAGATTGGAAGCTGTTAAAAGTGAGGCATCATAGATATACAAAAGGATGGACGGATGGACTGACTTTATTTGCTAACTTCTAGTCCAAGAGTTGCAGGTTTCATGGAGTTCTGAAACATCATGAATTCACCAATTTCCTCAAGGATCCTAATATGTATCTGCCCAGGATTTTCCTTTCCGTTTCTCCTTGATATGCTTATGCAAGATGTTAAGATTAGCAAATAAATGTTCTATAGTCCCAAGTGAGTTCAGCTATCTCGGCACAGATCAGGAAGCAAACCTGGGATCAACCTGATCTCGCTCAATGAATCACACCAGGGAGGACACTACTTTAATGTGAACTAGACCCAGTATCCTGTGCTTTAGAGTTTAGAGACACTGTAATCACGTCCGTACAGACTCTTGGCTATACTGGGACTCCCTTTCTCTCTTTGAGATGGTAGGTGCTGAATACAACTAGATGTAAAACGTTGAGCTTTGAGTCAGTAGGGAGAGAATAAAATACGTGGAAAATCCATCTGGAAAACTTTGCAGCCAGTTTTATTGTGAAGGAAAAAGCAACTGAATTTGTCAAAGAATAATTGACCCTTCAGGTGACGAGAATGGGAACGGCTCAATTCAAAGTTTTGCTTTTGTGAAATTGTGTGTGCTTTCCTCGTCTCAAATCAGACCAAAAAGAGAGAGATTTTGGAAGGAACAACTATAAAAGTCTGGTGTACTCATGTCAAAATGTCAAACTGCAAAGTAGGTGGTACAGGACAGAACAACACAGCCATCTGGCCCCTTGCTGCACTTAGTGAGCAACTTCTGCCATTAACGTCAACACCGACTTTTCCTGCCCTTTCTTCTTCACTCTCTCCAAATTTTGCAGATCCCTGTAATTAACTTTCTTTTCTTTTGGAAGTTAACCTGCAGCTGTTATGGTCAGCTAATTAATGGAACCCATTGCTACTGATTTACAAGTAATGAGAAAGTGATTGAAACCCTTGACTATCTTAATATAACAAAATGTTTTAATCTTCTCTCCGAAAGAGAAGAGACTATTTTTGTTTTTTTTAAAGCGGGGGGAGGGAGGGGCTTCGGGCGGCATCTGATGTCTGTTTGAAAAATGTGGCACTTAAACCTCCCAAGAGTCTTCAAGATGTTACTGTAGCAAATAGGTTATTAATGTACTTCAAACTCAAATCGTATTCATCTGCCAGACTACACTGCCAATTGCTGCCCTCTTGAAAGGTGCAGATATGATGGTGTTTATTCCCCTTTTCCAATGTACTGTGGAGCAGGTTTCAGTCGCTGAAGCTGTCATTTCTATAGTTCACGCCATTGTGACACAATTGCTTTTATGTTACTTCATGTAAATCTCCACTATTTTGTTATTGCTCCAATAGAGATCTCTCATGTCGCTCCTACCCAATCAGGGGTGCTGTATTCTGAACGGGCTCCAATCTCCCAGCTGGGTGCCCATCCTGCTCTCAACCAGTGTTCTGTCTCCATGGCAACTCTCACCAACCACACATGCATTCCAGCCCACAAAATTTAATTATATTTGATAAAATTTTACAATGTTCTCAAGCCCATTACTTAGAAATAAGTATTTTAAAATTAAATCATTACTCCTTCCTGTACCCCACCCCCTCCCCCCACCAAACAAAAGGTTTCACTAACGCTGCGCCCATTGTACAGCTCAACTTGTGACAGCACTCAGCACAGGCCTAATGTGGCAGTGTGATTTTGAAAGTGCCCCATGAGCCGTGTGGTGTGCAGAACCATAGAGGGCAGAGTTATAACAAGTCCAACTTGTTAGCCCTTACCCCCAAAATATAATGAACTTTTCACAAACTGTCCATCCGCCCCACCCCAGATTTCGCAGTCCTGTCCTGAAGGTGCTGACTTCTGACAGGGTACAATTCCATGGGTGACCGTCACTCTTGCTCAAGTGGCCATTCTTCATGTCTGAGTCTTAAGTATCGGCAGGCCGTTCAACAGTGGAGCCATCACCTGGGACTGAAGTTCCCTTTTTCACAGATTCTATGGAGAAGTAGGTGCGAGTAAAAAGCAATATTTTACCACTTTTTACCACTTCATACTTACTTGTACTTTTTGTTAAAATTGTTGGACAGGAGTTTCATTTTCCCACTCCTCCCTGATGTCCAAACACCATATTTTCCTAGCAGGGGCCACTGACGTCATTGCCTCTTTACTCCCTCCACAGCTACTGTAGCTTCCTTATTGCTGTTGCCTGACTAAGACCAGGGAACAAACCTGGGAACTTTCTGGTGTGTGTAGCTCAGTACCATTGTGCAGTGCATTTCCCAGTTGAGTTCTTGTTGCGCTCCCTGTGCTTTCATGGTTAATTCCCCTTCTCTCCTGTGGGCAGTAACTCCTGCTGGAGCACAGCTCCATGGGCATCAGGAGGGCTATATTGGGCCGTATTTTTCGATCGTAGGCTTCCCGCGTGCGGAGGCCTCCGATTTGGAAAAAATGTACGCACTTACCTAAGGGCTCCCGAGGTGCGTATAGTTCCGATGCTGGGCCTCTCCAACTCCAAGTGCGCAGGGCCCACATATCCCAGAGGCGCAGGCAGTTCACAAGCGTCCCTGGGATCACATGGGCCATGGGGAGCCAATCAAAGACAGATAGACCTGTCAAATATATGAATGGAGATCAATGAAAAAATAGTAAAACTTTAAATCATTTTTTTTTTAAACCATCACCTTTTTTAAATTAGTTGAAATAACAATAAATTAAATATTTTAAACAAAAATGTAATTTTTTGGAAAAAATAATTTAAGTTTTTTTACAGGGCTAAAAATAAACTTACCTTCTTTGAAAGTATTTTTAAAAGGATAAGTTACTGAAAATTAAAAAAAAAAAACTTTTTTCAACTCTTATCCTGGTAAAAGCAGGCCTTATGCTTTTACCAGGCGTAAGAATTCTAAGGGTTTTCTGTGGGCGGAGGGTCGCCAGAAAGCGGAACTATCCACCCGCAGAGGCCCTTCTCCAGGACAGGCGTCCGATCTTTCTTGACAGATCGGAAATGCCGGCTTTCAGCGCATGCGCTGTGCATGCCTGAAACCGGCATTTCCGATGTCCCTATGGGTGTGTACACAGCGCGTACCCACCCGTAGGGATCGGAATATCCTGGCCATTACCTCACCCAGGTGGCCATGTGTTGGTCCAGACAGTGAGCAGTGTACCATAGGGAAGATTACAGCCAAATCTCTGGTCTTGTCCTCACCCGAAGTTTACATGTGCACTTTCCAGCAGGATTCACTGGACAGCAATCAGGAGCAAAAGCCTCACTCAGTCCCTCAGAAGATATCCAGGGTCTATATACTCACTGTGGGAGGTAACAGAGGGTTAACCTAATCCTTCTTTAATGCTGGCTCGCTCTCCTTTGCTCCTCCTCCACCTCTCTAGCAGAGAGCAGAATCCCCATAGGGAAACAGATGCTGCTGTAGTTATCACTTAATGTGAGTAAGGGGTGAAAAGTTGTTGGTGACTAGAGATTCCCTCACTCTGTCAGTTTGAATACAGCTCAGCAGCTCCCAAAAAAAAACTCCAAAATATACAGGCAAACCATGGAAATGGGCAAATATTTTCCAGGTAGTAAACACCTTTAAATGGATCACTTTCACTGAACAGGTCACTACATGAGAAAGCTACACCATATTTATCTGCATGTAAGTTACACCAATAGAAATTATGCCTAATTGGGGGTGGGGGTAACTGACAGGAATTCTGACACCTTATGCCATGCATGTCATTTACGTGTGTGTGCTGGGGCAGAAATAGATGGCCCCCTCCCACCCAGACCAGAAATTTTAGCGAGAAAAATGGTGAAGTGGCCATCACCCAAACATTACGCTCCTATCTCACCAAAATCAAGATGGATTTTCGTCTCATAGGAACACGAGAAGGCCATTCAGCCCCTTGAGCCTGTTCTGCCATTCAATTAGATCGTGGCTAATCTGTATCTTAACGCCATCTACCCGCCTTGGTTCCATATCCCTTAATACCCTTACCCAACAAAAATCTATCAATCTCAGTTTTGAAATTTTCAATTGACCCAGCATCCACAGCTTTTTGGGGGTGAGAGTTCCAGATTTCCACTACCCTTTGTGTGAAGAAGTGCTTCCTGACATCACCTCTGAACAGCCTAGCTCTAATTTTAAGGTTACGCCCCCTTGTTCTGGACTCCCCCAGCAGAGGGAATAGTTTCTCTCTCTCTACCCTATCAACTCCTTTAATCATCTTAAACACCTCAATTAGATCACACCTTAATCTTCTATACTCGAAATCATGTGGAAGTGGAACTAAGCAATCTTTGTAATGGAGAGCGGTGTGAAACTCTGCTCAGGGCTGTGAACAGTTTGATTCAGCCTGAGATAATGGCCAGGAAGGGGGATAAAACCAATGGCAAAGGAGGAAAATTTGTGCCAGGAGCCAGAGACAGTAGCAATGTTGAGCTGGAGGAAATTATGACTCATCTAAAATTGAATGTTGGGACAAGCAGGTGAACAGTTTAGAGGCAGTTAAAAGATTGAGAAGAGTTAGAGAGGTGAATGTCATCAGCGTACATGTGAATGCTGACTCCATGTCTGTGGATGACAAGCCAAGGATGAGGAAGAGGAGGGTGCAAGAATAGATCCTTGGTGGATTCTGGACACGATGGTGCGGGGAAGGGAAGAGAAGGCATTGCTTAAGGTGCTCTGGCTACATTCAGATAGGTGGGAATGGAACCATGTGCCATAAAATTGAATGACAGAGATGGGGTGTTGGAGGAGGGTAGCATATCGAACACTGGAGATAGGTTGAACAGAATGTGGAGGGTTAATGCCTCAAGGTCACATCACAGAGAATGTCTGTTGTAAGAGCCATTTGTGAGAAGGAAGGAAGCTTGGACTGGGGAGATTTGTGCAGGGAGTTATGGAAAGATGGAGCAGAAACTGAGAAGCAATAATATGTTCAAGGTCCTTGCAGAGGAAAATAAGTTTGGAGGAGGGGCATTAGGTGGTGAGGTTGCAATGCTTGAGGGCAGTTTTTTAAGGAAAGTGGGTGCTAAAGATAGTTTTAAAGGGAAAGGGATGGTGACTAAGGCGAGGGAACCATTGACAATGTCAGCAAGCATTTGGGCCAGGAAGGGTAATTGGTGGTTTGGAGTGGGGTGGGAAGGGGATTGAGGGAGAAGGAGGTGGGTTTTATGGATGAGATGAGCTTGAAAAGAGCAGGGGGAAATGGGGGAGAAACTGCAGAGACAGGGGATCAGCACTATAGTAAGGCTACCTAACAGTATCAGACACTAAGTAGATGGTTCAGGTATGCATGCTACACAAAGTATTACCTGTCACCCTTGTTGCACATTTACTGCTGTCCCCTGCAGAGCAGTCAGACAACCTTACGGCCCTTTTATGGCTTACCATGTATGCCCATACTCCAGCAGGGCACACGTTCAGGCTGCAACTTACAACTGGAACTTCTGTCACATTAACATTGTGAAAGGGCTCCACACCAAAAATCCTTCTACCGCAACCCAGCTTCAGGATTCATACTTATTCATGAACACATATTTCAGGCTGTAACTGGGCACTTGGGAGTGACTATATGTGCTCTTGAAATTTATCTGAACAGTACTTCTCTGCTTGTGGGACAAGTTGGCTTGTAACAGGAAGGAAGAGACATAGACAGGAAGGTGGCCAAGCTTTAAGTCTTGACAGCTTTTGAGGAGGTCATGCTGAGCATTATTGGCATTGAGAGCATGGAGGGAATGATAAAGAGTGAAAAGGGGGCTTCCTTTGTTATGTCTTCTCCCCTACTCATGCACTCACTCAAATGTATACACTGAAGCATAACACATGACACTCAGTATTGTCCTGTGAACATTGCTTTTCTGTTCTTGGAGACTTGCCGTAGAAGTCAGCCAGCAGTCCCAGAGCCACAGAAGCAAGGAGCACCTATCAGTGTCCTGCATCACTCACACCACCTGTTACAGCCAACCCAAAGGATTTAGATAACGAGCTTGAAGAGGTGGCACTGGCTAATTCACAATGCATGTGCGAGGAGAAACAAGTGAAGAAGTGGGAACCTTCTGAGCAGTGGGCCAGCTCAGGTCCTTCCTTAGCTACAGAGCTTAGAGATTAGGATCTGACAAAGTCCGCTTACAAGATTGCTGGCTGAGCAGTCATCTGCTCGAACCTTTTGTGTGTGCAGAACACCCTGCAATGTGTGACTAGGGTCTACTAGCTGCATCTGTACAAATGTGCAGGATGGCTGTTCTGCTCTGCAGTCTACCATGAAGTGTGAGGCAACTCCAAGGGCAACTACAGTGGAGCCCCCTCCCTTCAGTGCCACATTTCCTAAACCCCAATTAGATAATCTCTGATGAATGCTCATACCACTGCTATCGAGGTTTTGGACTCAAATATACAGCATGCTCTCTTCAAATGCTAGGGGATCAGACTGAGACAACCGTGAGAGATGGATATACTGACCTCATTGCAGCCCAGAGGTCTGCTCCCATGCAGACCAGGGGACATACTGAGAGGGTGGCTGACAGCAGAAATAAGGTTGAATTCGGCACAGATTAGGCTGCTGTCTCTCAAGGAAATGCCACATCCAACCCACTCCCCCAATGTGTCCTGTATTTTACGGAATCCAGCACTATGGACTAACTGAACTGGCTGTTGTGTATGTAACCTGTTCCACCTTAAGAGAGCTTAAGCCTGTTCCACCTTAAGAGATGTACTACTTTCTCAGGCTGCTGTAGACGTAATACCGGGGGTGAACACACCGGTATATAAGCACTGTGCAGTAATCTTGTATTCAGTGTAGTCCCTACCTCCAACCAGTAAAGACCTGTTTTATTGTTACTGATTAAGTCTGAGTATTAATTACTTGAACTCACAGACTTAACACTGGCGACGAGTCAGGTTCTTACCCTGCGGCAGTTATTCCACGGCGGCTTCGTCCACAGACAGGACGTTGAAGAGAGGTTTCAAATCTCACCACCCCACTGGAAGCGACAGGCATTAGGACCCTGAAGCCTCCATCAGCGACTGAAAACTGGAGGACAGAAGACATCCTGCAGCTTCTTTTTCAACCTCGGTGGTGGGTAAGCCGAGCAGCGTTGGCTGCAAAGACAGGGCTGGGGGAAGCCGGAGGTAGAAGGGCCATCGATCGCAATCCCTGATAAGGGCCGCACTCGGGCTGAAAGGCGCAGCGTCGGCAGACACTGAAGGCGCGAGAGCCGCGGTGAAAAGCGCGGGCTATCGATCGCGGCGGAGATAAGGGCCGCACTCGGGGCTGAAGGGAGACGGCGTCGGGGGACGGGTGAAGACCGCCAAGCGCAGGAAAACCGCCATTTTGTGGGCGGAGGACGACGGCAAGAGCGGGAAGCCGCCATCTTGGATAGCAGTAAAAAAAAAAAAATCTGTGAAATTGCAAATCTGATAAAGTACTACAATGCCTAAACACGGGAATATTAGCAACTTTGATAGTGACATCGAAGATTGGGCCATATATGTTGAACGAGTTAAAAATTATTGTAAGGCCAATAAAATTCGTGAGGCTGATAAAGCACTAACATTATTCAATTTAATGGGTGCGAAGACATACGGGCAATTGAAACACCTGTTATCACCAGATGAACCGGCGGATAAGACGTTCGATGAGATTGTTACTGTCCTGAAAGATCATCTAAACCCCACGCCGCTGATGCTAGCGGAACGATTTAAATTTTACGACAGAAGGCAGCTACAACATGAAAGCAATGCTGAATATTTGCTGGAATTGCGTAAATTAGCGAAATATTGCCAGTTTGGAACGGGACTGACAGATGCACTACGAGACAAATTTGTGTGTGGTTTATTTAAACAGGATACACAAAAGCGACTGCTCGAGGAGAATGAGCTGACGCTTGAGAAGGCGGTCACTATGGCAGCAGCACACGAAGCCGCAGCGAGAGGCACGGCAGTAATGCAGCTACGGTCACCGGAGCTCAGTGCACACAAATTGGGTGAGAGTTCTGGCAAATGTTATCGTTGTGGAAAGACAACGCATGATCAGAACCAGTGTTGGTTTAAAAACCAAGAATGTAGAACTTGTGGTAGGCTTGGACATATAGCTAGAGTATGCAGGTCAGGGAAGAAGACCAGCAACAAGAAGTCACCGCAAGGAAAATACGCAAAAGTACACAAGGTGGCCGAACAGGAGTCCGATTCAGACGCTAGCAGTAATGAACTGGCTGGCTTAAGCAGTATTGAACTGGCTAGCTTAAGGGTACTCAACGTTGGTAAGGGTGCAGACCTCCAGACAATTTGCATTACTCTTCAGATAGAAGGAGTCCAAGTAAAAATGGAATTGGACACTGGATCGGCATTGTCGGTCATGAATAAGAAAGATTACAGAAGGTTATTCCAACATATTCCCCTACAGGATACGGAGATTATATTGACAACCTACACGGGGCAGAGAGTGTACCCCATCGGGACAATAAAGGTTGCAGTGGCCAACAAGGGCGAAGGAAGTCAAATAATGGACTTATATGTGCTACCGGAGGGAGGTCCACCACTACTAGGCCGGGAGTGGTTTAGAAACATAAATATGGACTGGCATTCGCTAAAAGCCATAAAGAGTGAGAACTCGGTGCAGATAATCAGCCCAGACTCTAGAACTGATGATGGTAAGACCAACCCATGTGCAAAAGACAAAGTTTCAGCACAGAATTCCACTGAGCAACAACAACATAGTTTAACAGAGAATTCTGAGTCTGTCAAGTCTACTGATATGCACATTCTTGAGGGACACTGGGCTCGAACTCAACTCCATTTCAAACTACAACAGCAATTAGAACAAATGATTTGCCGTTTTGAGCAAGAGATGAATGAAATAAAAAAGTTCTTTGTTACAGAGTGGGAGAATCTGGAAAGGCAACAGAAGCAACTGATGGAGAAAATGGAGCAGGAGCACACCAACCATCTGCGCGAGGAGGCCGAACGAATCAAAGCTGATTCAGGTTCTGAAGGTGCGTGCCATAATCTGGTGTCAGAAGAGTTAACGGTCAGCCAACTCCTTCATATGCTGAGGGACAAGACTCTGAAATGGGAAAAACTTGAACACGAGCTGCGATCTTCAAAGGAAAAGGGTTCGGAGCTCTCAAAAGTCATTGAGATGGCTGATGTGACGACACAGACTGAAACGACTGCAACAGAGCAGCCATTGGATGCCAAAAGTACGCTGACTCACGTCAATGTAGAACAACAGACCGCTGAAACAGCTGCTCCGGTAGAGGGATTGCATAGTCCGATCAATCAATCTCCAAAGGAAGTTGAAGTATTAAAATCACAAATGAGGTCACTAGTAAACGACTTGCTGAAAGCCCAGAAAAAGCTGGATGCAGAGGTACACATGAAGAAGTCTCTTCAGGAAAGATATCTGGATTTGGAACAAGAGCTGGCTAACGTCCAGCTGGGTATGGAGGAAATAGACGACCCTCTCGCTGACCTGTCGGACGACTCTGAATATTACTATGTCCTGTCCTGCCCAACTTGTAACTTCGACTCCCACCATACAGAAATCATGGAGGAGCACCGAAAGTCTACGGAACATCGGGAGAAGGTGGCTCTACTACGAAAAAAGGAGGAAGAGAAGGAGGAACTGCGCATGCAGCTGGCAGCTGTGGCAGCTGACAATGGAGCCCAGAGAGTCTCCAAGAAGCAGAAAAGGAAAAGTAAAAACAGAAGATGACCCATCTGAACCATTATCACCTCTACCAGATCACACACGTGGTCCCTCCGAACGGAGCCAAATCAGTTCGGAAGTTCAAGCTGTTAAATCCATGAAAGGACTATTGAATGAGTAACGTGAACCAACTACACCACAGAGATTGAATCTGTGAACTGTTTTCCGCAGAGACTGAATCTGTGATATGTTACGTTAAACATGAAGTTATATATGTATATATGTTATTACGTTATGTTAAATGGGGGGGATGACTATAAAGCTAAGAAGGGAGGAGTGTTGTGTATGTAACCTGTTCCACCTTAAGAGAGCTTAAGCCTGTTCCACCTTAAGAGATGTACTACTTTCTCAGGCTGCTGTAGACGTAATACCGGGGGTGAACACACCGGTATATAAGCACTGTGCAGTAATCTTGTATTCGGTGTAGTCCCTACCTCCAACCAGTAAAGACCTGTTTTATTGTTACTGATTAAGTCTGAGTATTAATTACTTGAACAACTCATAGACTTAACAGCTGTCATGTTGCTGCTGCTATTCAGTGAGAAAAGTGTATAAAAATGTTTATCCTGCTGAATAATCCATCAGTCACCTGTTGACTGCAAATTGGTTTCCACTGCAGATGGTCCCCTCTGGTAGCCTGCAAGGAGCCACAGATATAAACGCTGATGTTGGTTGTGACCTTCTCTACAACTGGTTGTGCCACCCCTATGGTGGAGGTTGGCTGCAAGTCCCTTTGCAGCAGATGTCATAGCTCTGTATAACTGCTGACGCATAGCCTGCAGAGGCAGTTTTCTTCTGTCATTTACACATGGCTCTGCCTGGGCCTGTAGATATGATCCCCAGGTTAACAACAGGTGTGAAGAGTTCATTACTGGTGTTATTGGTCATCCCATTTCTGGTCTTCTTTGCCCTCTTTTTTCAAATCTAGTACAAGGGGAGCAATTTGAAATGGGTAGAATTAGCTCTAGCCTGAAATGTGGAAAATGGAGAGCTGCATAGCAAAGCTTTCATTTACATCTGTTACGTGTGAATAATTGAAGTTTTGAGGAGCTAAGAACACTCGCTTAGGTGGGAACCCAGCAACTTCAGCAAGTCATTCTCTCCAGACTTACCTTTTTCAACATGTTCTGTTTATTGAGGGCTTTCAATTTTTTTATCAGGCCCAAATACTGTGTATAAATATTTGTTTTCATTTAAACTTTCTCCAGGAGAAAAATACATTAAAAAAACTTTCCTCTCTGAAGTGTTCCTTTCACTTAATTCATTCCATTGTTCCTTTCCTTCCATCTTTTTCCCTTGATCTCATCATCCCATTTTCCCATCTCTATCTCCATGTTCAGCCCAGTAGTTGAGAAGTGAGAATGATTCAGGTGACTTTTTCTTTACCATTCTCTCAGCTTAAAATCCATCAGTTTATTGTTAGTGACACAGCAGCTCTCTGTAATCCAGTCCCAAACCACCTAAAAAAACAACTAAAGGCTCCTCATTAAAGGCAATCCCCAGCTGCACACAATAGCATTTTTGTGCAGTAACCAAGAACACATGCAACTTTTACAAAATGGGCAGCTTCTACAGAGTGCCAGGCAAACGCTGTGTGGTTTAAGATGGTTCAGGGATGGTTCAATTCCCCCATATATCAGTGAGATTTATCCGATGCTCAGTGGTAGTACTCTCCCCTGGAGTCAGAAGGTTGTGGTTTCAAGCCCCACTGCAGAGACTTGAACACATAATCCAGGCTGACACTCCAGTGCAGTACTGAGGGACTGCTGTCCTGTCTGAGGTGCCGTCTTTTGGATGAGACACTAAACCGAGGCCCCATTTGACCATTATAGAAAGGATTAACGATACCCACTACTGCTCATTGACCATTAAAGCAAGTATCAGCAAAGCAAGTATCAGCGATACCCACTACTCAATGCCTCAGCTGGAAGATGAGTCTTATTGGAGGGAATTTTAACTTCCAAGAGCGATTGGGTTTGGGAGCGGGTGGGGCGGGGTTAAAAGTGCTGATATTGACAGTGCGTTGGGAAGCCAGCACCAACCGCATTTAACTGCAGCGCGTTAGGCTGCGTGCGAGAAACCCCTCAGGAGAGGCGGGTTGCCAATTTAAATATGTTAATACGCCATTAAGAGCTATCTTAACAGAGGTTTGGGGATTTAACTGTGGGTGCACAGGTTTCCCAGGCTTCCTGGAACTCACCAGTGAAAGCAGGGCTGCAGAAATTACATACAAAAATTCCCATAAGTACTGAAACCTCACAGCTGCTCCCTTACCGATGCCATGTATGCCAGGACAGACAATTATGTACACTTTGCCACCGATGATGCCAGTCAGAGTGAGTGGGCGCACGGGTTTGCAGCTCTTTTGCACCCTGAAGTATTTGTGAACCGCAAGGGCTTCCACTCCATCAATGTGCAGCTGGTGTGCAACCACAAAAAGATGATTATGCACGTGTGCGCAAGATTCCCAGGCAGCTGCCACGATGCTTTCATCCTGTGCCAGTCCACCATCCCCGAGCTCTTCGCACCTCAGAACAAACTTACCAGCTGGCTGCTTCAAGACAAGGGTTACCCACTTAAAATGTGACTAATAACACCCGTGAGGAACCCAAGCAATGAGCCCCAGGAACATTACAATCAAAACTATATGACAACGAGATATGTCATTGAGCAAGCAATCGGCATGCTGAAAATGCCCTTCGGGTGCCTCGACAGAACTGCAGGCGTCCTTCAATACGTACCAGCCAGGGTCTCCAGAATAGTCGTGGTGTGCTGCGCTCTGCACAACATTGCACAGCAGCGAGGTTTGGACCTTCAGGAGGAGCAAGGTGCAGACCACAGAGCCTCTTCGGAGGAGGAGGAACATGATGTGGCCAATGTACCAGCAGTGGCACACATTGCTGCCCGGGATGCCCTCATAATAGGGAGGTTCAGTTAGGTTGCACCAGTGCACCCATCTGGCAGCCATATGCTAAACCCCACTTGGCCACCACCCCCTCCCTCGCCTCCTCCCCAACACAAAGCAGTCCTGCAATCAACCAAGCCTCCCTTTCACAGGTACCCATTGCTCGGCTTTGAGTCTTGTCTTACTTTTCATCACAAGTGAAAAGACCACTTGCCAGGGAGCAGGCAAAAATGGGCAAGATGGGAAAGTGGTGCAAACAAATAATATTTATGTGGCTCATAAATTAAACCGAAACTTAACAATCTAACATTGTGTAACACACCCATGTGCATACTCTTGTGCAACTACAACTCTTTACTTTTCCTCTTCCTAGCACATCTAGATGACTTTAGTGCTTAATTTACTTAATCCTACCAAATGTATCGCCCGCCCTGACACATACACAAATGATTCACCTCAGCCTCATCTTCACACATTGATTCCAGTCATTTTTCAGCCAATGTCCTGGTTGGAATATTTCACACCAGTGATGGCAAGCTAGGAATTATTGAGAGAATATATGCTGCCGTTGACCCAATACTATCCTTTCTCAGTGAGACAAGACTGTTAGTTCTGCTAGTATTAGACATGCCAATGGTCAGTAGCAAAATTAATATTAAAAACATATTTGGAAACTCTGCCAGATGGGCAGCTAGTGTTTGTGATGCTTGATCACATAGTGTTGTGAGTTTATTTCTGTGTGTGCTTTCAACTTTTAGGAGTTGGACAATGACAGGGTAAATGTAGACTTCTGTCTTATGAAGGATCTTGGACAGTGAGGGACTTTATGAGGTTGTGGGGCGGTGAACAGGTAGGTGTGAAGTGACTTTATTTTTTGGAAGCACTGGGCTATCAGCTGTGCCCTCCTTGCTCTGGATGCTGGCTTTTCTATTCCACTTCCTCTCTTTCCTGTGCGCCCTCCTCATGCTTTTGTGCTGCAGATGCTTCCTTCCTCTCAGCATCATCATCATTATATTGCCTTCAGGTTCCAGAAGCAGCAAGCCTTTCTTTATGGCAGTGTTATGAAGCATATGAGAGCAACAATGATCCTGGAGACTCAAGCTGGACTGTACTGCAATCATCATCTTCTTCTCTCTTACATGCCTAGCAACACATGAGTCAACCCCTTTTTTCCACTGCTCTTACATCCAGCAGATCGGTACATCCAGAAGACCCCCTTTTATGTGGACAGGTAGTTAGCCTGACCAGGTTGGTTTGGCTAGATGCAATGGGAGGGGGTTACCACTCCGCTCCCATTGGACGAAAGACAACCCAGTATTCAGAGGCTGGGGCTGTATTCTCAGCGCTCCACAAGATTTATTCAGGCACTTCAAAAGGAACTTCAGAAAGCCTATTGTCTGCTCTATGACACGTCTTGTGGTTGCATGGGCCTCATTCTATTTCTTCTCCCTGTCTATCTGTGGCAGCCTCACAGGAGTCATTACATATGAGTGGTGGGGATAGCCATGGTCACCAATTAACTACCCTAAAAAATGGCCTCCAGTCATGAGGGCTGGAATGGTGGATTGTCGCATAACAAAGAAATCATGGCAGCTCCACGGATACCTGGTATGGACATGTAGGATCTGGTGATCAGCATCACACATTAGCTGCACATGAATGGAAGATAGGAAAGCCCTTTCTGTTCATAAAATATAAATGGTTTTCATAGGGGGCCTTGCGATACTTTAATTGCTCCCTGCAACTGTGGGAGACCAGTCTGCTTCTCTCTCTCTGATTCTCTGTTTCCATTGGGAAGGAAATGAATTGTGTAGCCCTTCTGAAGAGAGCATCAGTGACCTTGAGGCAATAGCAAGCTGCTGACTGGCTAATGTAGCCTTTGTCACCTGATGTTGCCTGGAAAGATCCAGATGTAAAGACATTTAAAGACAGTGTTGAGCTGGACTGGAAATGGACTGCAGGTCTTCAGCCATCAGTTGGCATAATTCCCCAATAGCCTCCATGGGAAGCCCATCCTTTTGAGGGCAGGTGATTAGAGAAGTCTAAGTAAGAGCTTCTCGGTCTGTAGACCCTGATCACTGAAGGGTAAAAATTCAATTAGGCCCGAAAACAGGCACGGGGATCGCAATACATGATCAGCCCGCACCCATTGAAAGTAATGCAGGCAGCACGCGACATTCGTGCTGCCTCCTGGATATCATTATTGATGCGTGCAGCCCAGCGCTGATTGGGTGAGCGTTCAGCAGGGGGCCGAAGTTTGTGCGACGCTAGCTCTATTAAAAGCTAGCCTCCATTTTGAAAGTCAGTCTGCACATCTTAAAGGGGAGGTGCATTCTGTATTCAGCAGCTGCTGGAAGTGGTTGTCAAGGCAACTGTCACTCAGTTATGGCTGAACAGGGTGGAGAAAGGCACCAAGGTTTTCCGACACAGCACTAGAGGCCTTAGAGCAGGGGGGTAGAATGGAGAAGACAGGTCCTCTACCCACAGGGGGTAGAATGGAGAAGACAGGTCCTCTACCCACAGGGGGTAGAATGGAGAAGACAGGTCCTCTACCCACAGGGGGTAGAATGGAGAAGACAGGTCCTCTACCCACAGGGGGTAGAATGGAGAAGACAGGTCCTCTACCCACAGGGGGGTAGAATGGAGAAGACAGGTCCTCTACCCACAGGGGGCCAGGAGGCCCTCTAGTCTCAGTCAGAAGGCAGTGGGAGCAGATAGTTGAAGCGGTCACTGCCAGCAATCATGCCCCGAGGACCTGGATCCAGTGCCAAAAGAAGTTTAATGACTTTGCACAAGTGGTCAAGGTCAGTGAATGCATCTTCAAAAGCTGTCTCCCACTAACTGCACCACAGGCCTGACACGCTGCTTGATGCACCACCACACCCCATCACTAACCTACCAACAATCTCTATAATCACGACTCATACCTCACATTCATAGCTTCAGCTCACCTTCACACACTTACCACTGCTGCAAGCCTCACACCCACATCTTGCACACACTGCCAGCTATTCAACCATGACAGTCACATCACCATACTCACTGACACACTTCCCTTTCTTTTGCAGGGCAAGGTGGCTCACAACCGCAGCAGCTAACCAGCGGGGGACGGCGAAGCCTGCATATCCTCACCCAACTGGAGGAGACCGTGCTTGACATTATTGGAGGGGCCATCATTGAGGCCATGGTGATCAGCGAGGCGGAAACCATTGAAGATGATGGTATGCTCATACCTAATCCTCCTTCTCACATCCCACTTCTCTCTCATCCCACAATATCGTCTCACTTACAAGCTGCTGATGGTGTAAGCATGCACATCTTGCTTTCCCCCCTCCCCTCACCACATCCATTCCCTGTGCCTTTCTCATTTCAGATACCCAAGAACACCAACCCGCCCAGCCAGTGCAGCAAGAGCAAGAGGAGAGTGATGGAGAAGAGACACGGTCGCTCGATATCGCACTCACAGGCACCAGCTCAGATACTGGCACTGCGCATACTTTAGAGGGTAGAATAGAGGTGCATGTTAGCACGTGGTGAGTCACCGGGCACTAGTGGCCTGCAGCCAGGGCAGGGGGACAGGGTAGCGCAGGTGCCAGCTCACTGGATGGTGAGGTCACACACAAGTTCTGTTGCAGAGGACTCAGATGAGGATTTCGATGGAGCGGCCTGCAGAAAAAGGGTGATGGACAGGAAATGCTTGGTGCATTGGCAGGCCTGCCAGAGAACCTGTTGTCGCTTTCAAGGAGCTTGGAGGAGTCCAACTCCAACCTTGCACAGGGCTTTGTGCAGAGCTTGGAACCCATGATTTCCAGGATGGAAGTGGTGGGCAACTCCAGTAGAGCACTTGTGGACCCAACCATGATGCAGGGTCTGATGGGCAATGTCTCAGCTTCCATTGCAGCACAAGCGGAAGCGACCCAACGTCTGAGTGCTGCAGTGGAAACTCAGACTTCTGCATTGCAAGCTCAGCTTGCTGACACGCAAGCTCAGATTGCTCTCATGCAGGCTCAGCTTGCTGCCACTTAAGCTCAGATAGATGCCATTGTGGCGTACCGATCACAGAATGGACACAATCTGCTTTCCGGTCCGTAGACTATAAATCAGGCGCCATGCCTTTAAGAAGCATCACACCTTTAAGAAACTCGGTCTGCATATAGTTAAGCCCAGAGCAGGGGAGGAGGAGTTGAAGCTGTGCACTGATGAAAGGCAGTTGTACTTTGTGTGGTCTCTGACTCCATTTTGTGTTCAGCATGCAGCCTCAACAATTAAACCTTTTCTGTTGAATCTCTCCGAGTTCAGTATTTTTTGCTAGGAGTACGTAGACTCCTACATTGGTGACCCCGATGCTCAGGACGACTCCCAAGCGTAACCATGGCTGACACAAACGCAGTTTCTGTGAAGCTGCCGGAGTTCTGGGAGAACCTGGCCGCCGCCTGGTTCCTTCAAGCCGAATCGCAATTCCGACTCCGCGGCATCACCGCCGACGCAATGATGTACGACTACCTCCTCGCCTCCCTGGGCAGCTCCACAATCACGAAAGTCTGGACAACACTACAAAACCCTCCGGAGGAAGGCAAGTACGCACATCTCAAGGCCGCGCTCATTAAAAAATTCACAGCCTCCCAATTCTTGCGCAACTGCCACCTCCTCGACCTCCCGGGCCTCGGTGACTCCACGCTGTCAGACTTGCTCCCACACATGCTTGCTCTGACCGACGCGAAACCGCCCGGCTCCCTCTTCCGCACGCTCTTTATTTGCCAACTACCTCCCAGCATCCGCCCGGCGATCGTGGCGTCCAGCCTCACGGACCTCGAGGCCCTGGCCGATGAAGCCAATAAGCTCCTGTCCGCCAGCTCCAACCACGCCATCACCCCCGACCTGGCCTCCGCAGCGTCGGCGCGCGCTCCACCCTCTATCGCACGGCCACACAGCTCGGCCACGAGGCCCCCCAGGCCCCCACAGCCCTCCGACCCAGGGCTACTGCTACTTCCATACCCGGTTTGGCGCACGGGCACGCCGCTGCAGCCATCCCTGCACGTTTCCAACCGCCCCCACACCGGCCTACACGATGGCCGTGGGGCAAGCAGGCGCGCTGCTGTATGTTACGGACAGCGCCTCCGGATGCCGTTTCCTATGCGACATGGGCGCACAGCGCAGCATCATCCCCGCGTCCACCCTCGAGATCCAGCGATGCGGCCGCGGCCCCGCGCTGGCTGCCGCCAACGGCACCGACATCCAGACGTACGGCACCCGCACCGTCACCATCGACCTCACAGGCCGCCGCTACCACTGGGAGTTTATCACCGCCAAGGTGCTCTCCCCGCTCCTCGGTGCAGATTTCCTGTGCGCCCACGGCCTGTTGGTCGACAAGCCTCGGCGCCGCCTCATGGACATGAACACCATGTCATCTGTCCCGGGCGCCATGGCCCCCCCCCCAACCCGCCGAAATGGCGTGGCAGTGCCGCGCCCGCTCAACGGACGACTACTCAGCACTCCTGGCTGAGTTCCCAGCCCTCACCAACCCGACCTTCTCCGCGAAGGTTGCTAAACACGGGGTAGAACACTTCATCCCCACCACAGGCCCACCGGTGTATGCCCACGCCCGCAGGCTGGACCCGGCCAAGCTGGAGATCGCGCGGGCCGAGTTCGCCACAATGGAACAGCTCGGCATCATCCGCCGCTCCAACAGCCACTGGGCCCCCCCACTCCACATCGTCACCAAACCCGACGGGGGCTGGCGCCCCTGCGGGGACTACCGGCGCCTAAACGACGCCACCCCGCCGGATCGGTACCCCATACCGCACATTCAGGACTTCTCGGCTAGACTGGCCGGCCGCTCAGTCTTCTCCAAAGTCGACCTGGTGCGCGGTTACCATCAGGTGCCAGTCCACCCCACGGACGTTCCCAAGACGGCCATAATCACCCCTTTTGGGCTATTCGAGTTCCTCCGAATGCCCTTCAGCCTCAAAAATGCAGCCCAGGCCTTCCAGTGGCTCATGGACTCGGTCCTCCGGGACCTGAAGTTCCTCTTTGTCTACCTGGATGACATCCTGGTAGCTAGTTCCTCCAAGCAGGAACACATCGAGCACCTCCGCACCCTGTTCCAGCGGCTCAGTAAGCACGGGCTCATCATCAGCCCAGCCAAGTGCCAATTCGGCCTCAGCAGGATCGAATTCCTCGGCCACCACATCACGCAGGATGGAGCCATTCCCCTGCCCGCCAAGGTGCAAGCCGTCCAGCAGTTCCCCCGGCCTACCACCATCAAAGGCCTCCAGGAGTTCTTGGGGATGATCAACTTTTACAACCACTTCATTCCCGGAGCGGCCTCCCTCATGCGGCCCCTATACGAAGCCCTCTGGGGTAAGAAAGACAGAATAGCGATCGAGTGGTCGGCGGACATGTTGACCGCTTTCGACTCGACCAAAAAGGCGCTCGCTGACGCCACCATGCTCGCTCACCCACAGCCCAACGCCAGGGTGGCCCTCACCACAGGCGCCTCCGACCACGCGGTCGGCGCCGTGTACGAACAGTGGGTCGACGGGGCCTGGCAACCGCTGGCCTTTTTCAGCCGCCAACTGCGCCCCCCGGAGGCCAAATACAGCGCCTTTGACCGCGAGCTCCTCGCACTGTACCTGGCAGTCCGCCATTTTAGATTTCTTCTGGAGGGCCGCCCCTTCACCGCGTTTGTCGACCACAAACCCCCAACATTCGCGATGGCGAAATCTGCGGACCCGTGGTCAGCCAGGCAACAACGCCAGCTCACCGCAGTGTCCGAATTCACCACGGACATCCGGCACGTCTCCGGTCGAGACAACGTGCTGGCCAACTGCCTATCCCGACCCGCCGTCCACGGCGCCCACCTGGCAGTGGACTATGCTCAACTGGCAGCGGAGCAACGCACCGACCCCGATCTGCTCTCCGTGCCCACAACCCTCCCAGGGCTGCGACTGACCGACGTCGCCTGCGGCCCATCTGCCGTCACAGTCAAATGCGACACCTCCTTGGCGCAAACCCGCCCCGTAGTCCCGGCGTCCTGGCGAAAACGGGTGTTCGACATCGTCCACGGCCTCTCACACCCCGGCACCCGTGCGTCCATTAGACTGGTGGCCAACCGATTTGTCTGGCACGGCCTGCGCAAAGATGTGCGCGCCTGGGCCAGCTCCTGCATAGCTTGCCAGCATGCCAAAATCCACCAGCACGTCAAAGCCCCACTCGAGGAGTTCACCGTGCCAGAAAGGAGGTTCGACCACGTCCATATCGACCTCGTCGGCCCCCTGCCGCCATCACAAGGTCACACGCACCTGCTGACAATCGTGGACCGTACCACCCACTGGCCCGAGGCCATTCCACTGACGTCCACCACCACCGCCAACATCACGAGGGTATTCATCGGTACCTGGGTCGCTCGGTTCGGCGTCCCGTCCAACAGGACGTCGGATAGAGGCCCGCAGTTCACCTCTGATCTGTGGGCCGCCATCGCCCAAAACCTCGGGGTGGCCATTCACTGCACCACGGCTTACCACCCCCAAGCCAACGGACTGTGCGAGCGATTCCACAGGTCCATGAAGGCATCCCTCCGCGCCAGCCTCGAGGACGAGGCTTGGATCGACTGCCTCCCATGGGTGCTACTCGGCCTACGCTCCGCGGTCAAGGAAGACCTGCAAGCCTCGGCGGCGGAACTCGTGTACGGCCAGCCGCTGCGCGTACCCGGACAGTTCCTGCCCACCGCCACGACCCCCTGGTTGGCTGCCCAGCAACGCCACGCTTTCGCCAACCGAGCACAACAGTTCGCTCCGGTACCCACCGGCCGGCACGGCGAACCAGCAACCCACGTACCACCTAGCCTGCACATGGCCAAATTTGTTTTTGTGCGCCATGACGCCCACCGAGGACCTCTACGGCCCCCATATGACGGACCCTACAAGGTACTCCAGACGGGAAACAAGTTCTTCCTCCTCGAAGTGGGCGGCAGAACTGACAAGGTGTCGGTCGACCGGCTCAAGTTGGCGCACCTAGAGCCCGACGAACCCATTCAAGTGGCCCAACCCCCACCACGGGGCAGACCACCTAGGAGCCCGACGCGTCCGACCACCCCGCTCCCGACACCAACCGCCAAGAGCCGTTCCGGCCATGCCATCAAGCTGCCACGCCGGTTCGTACACTCCCTACTAGCGGATTCTTGGGGGAGCTGTGTGGCGTACCGATCACAGAACGGACACAATCCGCTTTCCGGTCCGTAGACTATAAATCAGGCGTCATGCCTTTAAGAAGCATCACACCTTTAATAAACTCGGTCTGCATATAGTTAAGCCCAGAGCGGGGGAGTCGTCGTCGAAGCTGTGCACTGATGAAAGGCAGTTGTACTTTGTGTGGTCTCTGACTCCATTTTGTGTTCAGCATGCAGCCTCAACAATTAAACCTTTTCTGTTGAACCTCTCCGAGTTCAGTATTTTTTGCTAGGAGTACGTAGACTCCTACACCATCATGGCTGCATTTACCAGTGTGGAAAGGGGCTTGCAAGGTGTCACAGCACTCCAGCAATCTTTCCTCCAACAGATTACTAGGATTGCTGAGGCGCCGTCCCGGGGGAGTTCCAGTGACCTAGTGGAGCACGGACCTGCTGTCCTCTCAGGATGATAGCATTCGTACTTCCACCACTGGCACGCCATCAGTGCCATTGCAGTTGCCTGTCAGCCAGCCAGCCCAGACTGCCAGCACCCATACCAAGGTGTTGCAGTCTACAGCCAGGCCTTCTAGGCCCAGAGCTGCTCGAGGTCATCCTGCAAGGGCATCTGCAGTCTCCCCACTAAAAGTCAGCAGCCTTCCACCAGCTATGCTGCAGCCACTGGGGTAGCAGTTCGCAGGAGCACTAGGACAGGCAAAGGCACACGGAAGACAGGCACTAAGGGAATGCACAAGGATCATTAGTTGACTTTGTTATGTAGTATTGGATTCAATGATTTATAAATGTGCTTTGCAATGTTTGCTTTGTGGTGGCTTTCATTTCAACATTGTGGCCAAGAGGACGCTGTGAAGTTCCACGACAGACAGATGGTAAGGTGGGGAAGTGTTGAGTAATGGAGATCTGGGGTTTCATTCAGGGAAACCGGAGTCTGATGATGCATTCACAGACAGCCCATCCAGAACGTGGATGTGCAGGCTGTCTCCTCCCTTCCTCCTCAGGTGGTCACAGAATTCGTGATGGCAAGGGCTGCGCCCTCATGATGGGCAAGTTGTGGAGAATGCAGCAGGCCACCATGAATTGGGACACCCACTCCGGCAAGGGCTCCTCCCGAGCAGTCAAGGTAGCAAAACCGTTGCTTCAACACCCCGATTGACTGCTCAATGATGTTCCTCTTGGCAGCGTGGCTCTTATGAGTGGTGGCCAGGAGTGGCGGGGTTGCGGAGGGGAATCATCAGCCAGGTGTAGAGCGGATAGACTTGTCGCAGAGCAGCCACCCTCGGGTTCGATGTGGTGGCTGGAAGATTACTGGCACAGTGGACTGGCGCAGGATGAACGCATCATGACTGCTGCCAGGATAGTGGGCATTCACCAGCATGATGTGCTGGGTGTGGTCGCACACCAACTGCACATTAAGTGAGTGGTATCCTTTGCAGTTACGGAACATTTCACCATTGAGATGCGGCGCCCGCAAAGCCACGTGTGTGTAGTCAATGGCACCCTGCACCATGGGGAAGCCCAATATCCAGGCAAAGCCAGGTGGGCACTCCTCTTGCTTCTCTCTGTTTAGAGAGAAGACACTGAAGTCCCCTCTCCTAGCATACAGTGTCTCTGTGACCTTCTGGATGCAGCGGTGGACGGCGAACTGCGAGATGTTTGCTATGTCACCTGTTCCAGGCTGGAAGGTTTCATTGGGGAAAAAATTCAGGGCCACAGTCACCTTGAGGGCCACAGGCAGTGCCGCCGTCACCCTGCTCTGAGGCTGCAGGTCCGGTTCCAAGAGGTGGCAGAGTTCTGTGACCACCTCCTTGGTGAAGCGGAGCCACCGAACACACTGCTCCTGGCTTAGGTGCAGGTAGGAGAAGTGCTCCCTGAAGACCCTAGGTGGATAAGGCCTCCTGTCGAGAGCCCTCCTCCTCCTCCCTCTATGAGCAGCTTGTCTTCTTTGCTGCCTCTGCTCAGTCTCCCTGTCATGCCGCAGCGTGAGGGGGGCTGCAACTAGAGCCCTAATCTAGCCTCTTGCATGTCCTCATCCTCCTCCACTTCATAGCACAAAAATAAAGGCATTCCCATAGAGAAATCCATGCCTTGGGTATTAAGCAGTACTTTGCGAAGAGCTGAGTAAAAGTAGCAGCAAAAGTTCTGACTCAACCCCCAAAGTACTTTAAAGAATGCCATGCAGACAAACAAACATCAACCTTCAATATGATTACACTGTAGGAACGGAGGTTCCTATCAAAAAGACCGAGTTCGACTCAGGCAATTAAAACAATGAACTTTAATGAAACGAAACAAGTTTAAACTGGAAACTGCTAGAACACATCAATTACAGGTCTACTCTCCTTGAGGGCTCCACGAGGACTGATCCTCTGGTCAGAAGACTGACGTCATCACGTTCTTCCCGCCATTGGAGCATCACGTGACTAACGGCATGACGTCATCACGTTGAAACCGCGCTGTAAAGGTAACTAGACATTGTACAGTCAAACAGTGTAATTAAAAGGTACAGGCACAGACAGTAACTACATTGCTGTTAAAGGAATTACGTACAACCACTCAGTCCTTTGGTGGCTCCGCCACATGCGCCCCCCCCCCCCCCCCGCCAGAATTGTCTTTAACAGAAAAAGTGAGGCGAGGAGGAGGCCTGACAAGCCTGTCCGATCAACTTCGATATCCTGGTAGAGGAAATTGATGACCGGTGGTCGAGTTGGCAGTCGGTTGTGGTGGAGCAGGTGCGGCGAGCGCGGTCAAGTTGGCAGGCAGCTTTGGTTGATCTGGTGCGGCGGCTGCAGGCGGTCGGCCACGTTTGGGTGGCTGAGCAACCATGACAGGGCGGTCCAGGTCCAGGTGAGCCGGCTTCAAGCGGTCCACCGAGATGTGATCCGGCTTCCCTCCGACGTCGACTGAAAAGGATTTGTCTCCTGGGTCGATGACGCAGAAAGGACCAGTGTAAGGAGGCTTGAGCGGATCCCGGTGAGCGTCATGGTGGATGAATACATACTCCGCATTCTTCAGTCCCGGTGGCACATAGGAGTTCTGCAAACCGTGATTGGACGTAGGTATCGGAGCGAAGCATCTGGCCGCTTCCTGGTGGTGAACGAATTGCTGGGAGGCGGACCATGGCTCCGTGGGAGAAGGGAGGAAATCCCCTGGTACTCGGAGCAGCTGGCCATAGACGAGTTCAGCTGAAGACGATTGTAGGTCGTCTTTGGGTGCCGTACGAAGACCCAAAAGGGCCCATGGAAGTCTGTCCACCCATCCTGCACCTTGAAGACTGGTCCGAAGAGAGGCTTTAAGCGACCTGTGGAATCGCTCGCAAAGGCTGTTCACCTGTGGATGATAGGCGGTGGTGCGATGAAGTTTGGTACCGAGCCCCTGAGCCACAGCGTTCCAAAGCTCCAAGGAAAATTGCGGCCCGCGGTCAGACAAGATGTCCGCTGGTACCCCGAAACGGGCAACCCAACAGGAGATGAAAGCTCTAGCGACATCTGCCAAAGTGGTGGAAACCAAATGAATTGCCTTTGGCCACCTAGTGGTGCGGTCCACTATGGTGAAGAGATGAGTATAACCCTGAGAAGGCGGAAGCGGCCCCACAAGGTCCACATGCACGTGGTCGAAACGACGCTCTGGAACAGTAAACGCAGCCACTGGCGCCTTGACATGACGCTGGACTTTGGCCTTCTGGCATACGACGCAGGTATTAGCCCAGTCACGGACATCGAGGTGCATACCTTTCCAGATGAACTTAGCTGACATGAGCCGTTGTGAAGCCTTCATCCCAGGGTGTGACAACCCGTGTATGGCATCAAAAACCTTCCGGCACCATGCGACTGGCATGATAGGTTGAGGAAAGCCCATGGAGACGTCGCAAAGGAGCGTGGCGCCTGCGGCCTGGAAAATTATGTCGGTCGCTTGGAAGCTCGAGGGAACGGTTCTATATGATTGGACCTCAGAGTCCGAGGCCTGATCTGCAGCCATGAGGGTGTAGTCGATCCCCAGGTGCACCGCGTGGACCGTCGCACGGGAGAGGCAATCCGCCACCAGGTTGTCCTTACCAGACACATGTTGAATGTCCGTGGTAAATTCGGAAATGAACGTCAAGTGACGTTGTTGACGAGCGGACCACGGTTCGGCGGTCTTGGCCATGGCGAACGTAAGGGGTTTGTGGTCGACAAAAGCCGTGAAGGGACGCCCCTCCAATAAAAACCGAAAATGGCGAATGGCGAGGAAAAGGGCCAGTAGCTCCTGATCGAAGGTGCTGTACTTTTTTTCATTCTTCCGTAGTTGACGGCTGAAAAACGCCAGTGGTTGCCAAGTGCCGTTGACCCACTGTTCTTGCACTGCACCGATGGCGTAGTCTGACGTGTCGGTGGTAAGGGCGATGGTGGCACCTGGAAGTGGGTGCGCCAGCATGGTTGCGTTGGCCAAAGCGTTCTTGGTGTCGCCGAACGCCTGGACCATCTCGGCTGTCCAGCTGATTGGATCTTTACCGGACTTGCCCTTGAGTGCCCCGAACAAAGGTTGCATGAGTTCAGCCACCTTGGGGACAAAACGGTGGTAGAAGTTGACCATCCCCAGGAACTCCTGCAAGGCCTTGACTGTCGACGGCCGCGGGAAAGAGGTAACCGCTTCAACCTTCATCATCAAAGGGACGGTGCCGTCCGATGTTATGCGATGTCCCAGGAAATCGATCTGTTGCAGGCCGAACTGGCACTTGGCCGGGTTGATGATTAAACCGTGTTGGCTGAGGCGCATAAAGAGGGAATGCAAATGGGAGATGTGCTCCTCCTTGCTGGCAGTGGCGATGAGAATGTCGTCCAGGTAGACGAAGATGAAACGCAGGTCTCGAAAAACGGAGTCCATTAAACGCTGGAATGCCTGTGCTGCGTTCTTTAAGCCAAACGGCATCCGCAGGAACTCAAAGAGGCCAAAAGGGGTGATGATTGCAGTTTTTGGGACGTCTTGTGGGTGCACTGGAACCTGGTGATATCCACGGACGAGGTCGACTTTAGAGAAGATAGAATTTCCCGCCAAATGGGCCGAGAAATCCTGGATATGCGGGATTGGGTACAAATCCGGAGTGGTGGCGTCGTTGAGGCATTGGTAGTCACCGCATGGCCGCCAGCCGCCGCCTGGTATCGGCACAATGTGGAGAGGCAAGGACCAGGGACTCTTGGATCGCCGAATGATCCCGAGCCACTCCATCGTGTCAAACTCCGCCTTCGCAGCCGCGAGCTTGCCGGGTTCGAGCCTTCTAGCCTGCGCATAAACCGGGGAGCCAGTAGTGGTGATGTGATGTTCAACACCATGCTTCGTTGCCGAAGAGGGGAAGGTGGGCCTTGTCAGCTCCGGAAACTCCCCGAGGAGCCGTGTGAAGTCATCCGGAGGAGGGAAAGCACAGGCAATGGAGTGCGACATGGAGGTACCGTGGTAGCACGGAATCGAGTGGAAGGTGGCTGCGTTGATCAGCCGGTGGTGCCGGGCATCGACAAGGAGGCTGTTGGCACACAAAAAATCCGCCCCTAGGATAGCCTGTGAGACTGTGGCCATGACGAATTCCCAACAGAAGCGCTGACCGCCGAAACAGACTTCGACCCGCCGCTTTCGGAAAGTTCGAATTGCTGCGCCATTAGTCGCTACGAGGGAAAAACCAAGGTTCCCAGTCTGCATGTCGAGCTTCGATGAAGGTAGAATGCTACACTGCGCCCTGGTGTCACAAAGAAAACAGCGGCCCGAGAGGGAATCGGTGATATAAAGGAGTTTCCCCGTAGATCCGACGGCCATCGCCACCGCGGAATGCCTGTTAGACTTGGTCATCCGTCGCCAGGGATGCCGCCTGCGCTTTCTTGGGTTTTTTTGGGCCGAAAAACTGCAGGGGGAACGGCAGCATCGTGCTTTCGCGCCAAAACGGGTGTGGTAGGAGCACCAGCCCGCTGTAAAGGAGCTGGAACCGCGTCTGTGGGGGATGGGCGCCTCTTCGCCGCGCAGCACTGCTGGGTAACCGTGAAAATCTTATCGGCTTCGGCCGCAAGCTTGGCGCAGTCTGTAATGTCGGATCTGGCTAGGGCAGCCTGAACCTGTTCAGGCATTTGATAGAGGAAAAGCTCGCGGAAGAGTAAACATTCCAGTTCGGCACCCAAGAGCGTGAGCATTTGGCTCATGAGCTCGGATGGTTTGGAGTCCCCGAGGCCGGGCAGCGTGATGAGCCGGCGAGCGCGCTCCGACTTTGAGAGCCCGAAAACCTGAAGCAACCGCGCCTTAATTGCATCATACTTGCTGTCAGTAGGAGGACTACCGAGGGGGCTGATGATCCGTGATGCAGCTGCACTGTCGAGGGCGGAAACCACGGATTAATAACGGGTCTGATCCGTGACGATGTTCCTAATGGCGAACTGGGCTTCAGCCTGGATAAACCAGGCATCTGGTTGTTGCTCCCAAAACTATGGCAGTTTCAGCGTGGACCAATGTAGTAACGGAGGTTCCTATCAAAAAGACTGAGTTTGACTCAGGCAATTAAAACAATGAACTTTAATGAAACGAAACAAGTTTAAACTGGAAACTGCTAGAACACATCAATTACAGGTCTACTCTCCTTGAGGGCTCCACGAGGACTGATCCTCTGGTCAGAAGACTGACGTCATCACGTTCTTCCCGCCATTGGGGCATCATGTGACTAACGGCATGACGTCATCACGTTGAAACCGCGCTGTAAAGGTAACTAGACATTGTACAGTCAAACAGTGTAATTAAAGGTACAGGCACAGACAGTAACTACATTGCTGTTAAAGGAATTATGTAGAACCGCTCTGAGTCCTTTGGTGGCTCCGCCACAACACAATATTATAGATATGATTCCTCCAAACTGTATCCAACTGCTGCTGCATTTACAGTGGGATTCAGTATTTAAGGGGTGTTTGGGGTGAGAATGTAGGGGAATATGTTGGGGGGGCTGGCCATGCCACTTTACGCCATTTATATGGGGTGATAAGCACTTGTGTGCTGGCAGTTTTATTGGGAGAAGAATTCAGGTGTAGTTTTTTGGAACGGATTTGAAACGGTAGCCTTAAAGAACCCATTCTGCTCTTTTTGCCACCTTAAAACAGCCAGTAACTTAGAAAGGAATCCTCCCATTGCCTCCTCACACATGAAGAATGATCATTTGGGGGAGGTACCTACGGAACTATAGTCCAGCATTAACTGTCATATTCAAGGTTCCAACCATGGCTCAGTGGTAGCATTCCAGCCTGAGTCAGAAGATCTTGCATTCAATCCCACTTCAGGATTTGAGCATATAATCTAGGCTGACATTTCAGTGCAGTACTAATGGAATACTGTTATCAGAGGGGTCGTCTTTCGGATGACATTAAACTGAGGCATGGCACTACCTGAAGAGGAGCCGCAGAGTTTCCTGGTATCCCAACATTTATCTCGCAACCAACACCAGCTATTTGTAGGGTTTTGCTGTGTTTGTCTATAAAGAAACAGTGACTACACCTCAAACATAATTATTAGCTGTAAAGTGCTTTGGGGAATAAAAAGCAGCTCAACAAAATCAACTGGGACACATGTTTGGAGACCAAACAAACTTTCTCATCAGTGAACTCCAAGCATTCTTTCACTCATGAATGCTGGAGGATAAGCTAATCTACAATATCCCTGAAGATCTTTCAAACATTTATATTTCTTTAAGCTTTTGTACATGAATTCGAGGTATGTCATTGTGGGGAATAACATATTTTCCACTTTTGGCATGGCCGGGGGGGGGGGGGGGAGGGATTTCAACCTAACTTGCTGGGTGGGAACCCCCAGAATCGGGTGGAATGCTGGCTTTACACCCCACCCAATATTGCTAGATTGACTTCAATAGAGAGCAAATTGAGGTGGGGTGTAAAACCAGTGTTGCACCCGAGCTTGTCAGTTTCCCGACAGGCGGGTTAGATTAACATTGCCCCCTTGGTATATAGTACGGGCCTGATGTAAAGCTTCAATTACCCTACCCTGGTGATATACACATTACACTTCAGCCCCACCAGAGCAACTTGTACTGAGCCGGTGTGAAGTTTTCTACTTTGCACAGCAGCCACCGCTACCATTTTCTAAGTGTCTATAATCGCAGGGCAGTTTTACCAATTCATAATAAAAATGTGGATTAATAGTTACCTTTCTTTAATAAGTATTTTCTTTCACATAATCACTACTTTCACTAGCAAATGAACCATGGTAGACACACACAGAAAATGTTTTCACAGACCATCCTACAAACTGTCAGGAGAGTGAATTTTTTACCCATTGGCTCTTAAACAAATGTGTCAACTGTAATACCCAATGCATATTAAGAAAGCACTTTTTGCTCTGTTAGTATGAGATTTTAACGGATTAGTGCATTTAGTCCCAGCAGCTGCAGCCACTTCAGTGCAAAATAACTCCTTTCACAAAGCCATGAACACAATCGGTTTAAACAAATTAACTTGTTTGTAAACCCTATTAGGGGGAGTTCATTTGAACAATATAGCATTAACAGAAGCAGTGTTACTGCAATGGCTGTTTTACATTTCAATCGGTCGCCCTTTTGTTTTAACTTTTTAGTTGGGCTTTGCATAAGAAGCACGCCAATATAAAATTAATTATAACACTCTTTTCAAACATAGTGCAACTCAAAATTCAATGGTCTTTAATTTATTTCATGAATTATTCATTTCTTTTAAAAGTATATACTTTACAAGTTTCATTTTGAGAGAGGAAGGGAAGAAAAGAGATTTTTGTACTCATCAAGCCGAGGAATGGAACACTACACCTGCATCCAGCATCAGAAAATATAACACAAAATCTGCATGAATGGTTTGGATGAGAGGACCAAATGTAATGTATCCAAGTTTGCTGATGATACAAAGCTGGGTGGGAATGTAAGTTGTGAGGAGGTTGCAAGGAGGCTTCAAGGGGATATAGACAGGCTAGGTGAGTGGGCAAGAACATGGCAAATGGAATATTATGTGGAGAAATGTGAAGTTATCCACTTTGGTAGTAAAAATAAAAAAGCAGAGTATTTTTTAAATGGTGAGAGACTGGGAAATGTTGGTGTTCAGAGGTACCTGGGTGTCCTTGTACATGAATCACTGAAAGTTAGCATGCATGTACAGCAAGCAATTCAGAAAGCAAATGGTATGCTGGCCTTTAGTACAAGAGGATTTGGGTATAAGAGTAAAGACATCTTACTGCAATTATATAGGGCCCTGGTGAGACCACACCTGGAATATTGTGTACAGTTTTGGCCTCCTTACCTAAGGAAGGATATACTTGCCATAGAGGGATTGCAACGAAGGTTCACCAGACTGGTTCCTGGATGGGGGGATTGTCAAAGAATCATAGAAAGTTACAGCATGGCAGGAGGGCATTTCGGCCCATCGTGTCCACGCTGGCCAACAAAGAGCTATCCAGCCTAATCCCAATTCCCAGCTCTTGGTCCATAGCCTTGCAAGTTAGAGCATCCCAAGTGCACATCCAAGTACATTTTAAATGTGGTTAGGGTTCCTGCCTCTACCACCCTTTCAGGCAGTGAGTTCCAGACCCCCACAATCCTCTGGGTGAAGAAATTTTTCCTCAAATCCCCTCTAAACCTTCCACCAATTACTTTAAATCTGTGCCCCCTGGTTTTTGATCCCTCTGCTAAGGGAAATAGGTCTTTCTATCCACTTTATCTATGCCCCTCATAATTTTATACACCTCAATAAGGTCTCCCTCAGCCTCCTCTGTACCAAGGAGAATAGACCCAGCCTATCCAGTCTTTCCTCATAGCTAAGATTTTCTACTCCCGGCAACATCCTTGTAAATCTCCTCTGTACCCTCTCCAGTGCAATCACATCTTTCCTGTAATGTGGTGACCAGAACTGCACGCAGTACTCTAGTCGAGGCCTAACTAGTGTTTTATACATTTGAAGCATAACCTCCCTTGCTCTTATATTCTATGCCACGGCTAATAAAGGCAAGCATTCCGTATGCCTTCTTAACCACCTTATCTACCTGGCCTGCTACCTTCAGGGATCTGTGGACATGCACTCCAAGGTCCCTCTGTTCCTCTACACTAGTCAGTGTCCTACCATTTAATGTGTATTCCCTTTCCTTGTTCGTCCTCCCCAAATGCATTACCTCATACTTCTCCAGATTGAATTCCATTTGCCACTGTTCTGCCCACCTGACCAATTTATTGATATCTTCCTGCAGTCTACGGCTTCCTTCTTCAGTATCAACCACACAGCCGATTTTGGTATCATCTGCAAACTTCTTAATCATAAGAAGTTGAACGTGACTTATGCGCAGAAAATCAAAGAGCTGGAAGGCCAGCTGAAAGATTTGCAGGCGGCATATAGAGTTAACTGCAAGGAGGGTTTTGAGAAAACAGATCACAGGCCTTGCAGAGAACGGGTTCAGTCGCTGCTCCAATCTCTTGCCCAGGCGAAGGGCACGATCTGTTTGTTAGAGCCAAAGAGGGCTGACAACAGATCGGAGTATTGGGGAATAGTAGAGGACCCGGCTGCGAAGGACAGCCAACCACTTCCCGAAGCACCGGTAGGTCCGGTTGAGCCACGGGAGGATACAAGGGTGCAGACCAGGGAGCCCACAGGGTGGGGGACCGGACAGGGAGGTCCGGCCCAGCCCAAGGGGTATGGGTCACCCACAGAAGGAGTTGGGTCTGTAGGATCGGAATCCGAGGCAGAGGAAGAGGAGGTAGAGGAAATAGGGACCCCAGCTACAGAGTCTGCAGCGGGACCTATGTGTCCAGTGGTCCAGAAAAAGTACGGGCCTCCACATGGGGCACAGGCCCGTGGGCCACTGGACAGTGAGTTTGTAGTCCCGCACGCAGCTCCAGCTCTGAAGGCCATGATTGCACATATCCCCACGCTCACCAGAGGGGGGGGGAGATCCATCTGTACATTTCTCTAACATCGCGCAGGCGGTGGAAATGAACAATTGTGACGACCAAGAAGCAGTAAAGATGCTGCTATTCTCAATAGAGGGGAGGGTGTACCAGGCCCTCCCAACAGCCTGTAGAACGGGGCAGGTTACCCCAGAGCGGTTACAACGGGCCATCTTAGAAGCCCTGGGGTGTAACGATGGGAACCCCCTTGACAGGCTCAACAAGACCAGCCAGTTACCTAGGGAAGCCCCGCAGGTATACGTGGACAGGCTGTGGACGGTGTACCGTGCAGCCTGTGGCAATATCCTGGATAGAAGGGCTCTTACAGCGGACCAGCGTGAAGCGTGGTTCCGGATGATTATCGCAAACAGTCTGCCCTGTATTAAGACCCGGGCAGATCTCTGGTTCAACCCCAGAGACCCTAACCTCACCGAAGAGGTGGTGGCGGAAAGGATGTCGGTTACCCAGCGTAACGGGGAAACCCCAAATGAAAAGCTGGATAAACCCACAAAGGGGCGAGTGCACGAAGTGCACTCAAACCCTAATCCAAAAAGGGAATGGTATCAGGAGGGCAAGCACCCGTCCATTAAGAGGGGAGTGTGTTATGGGTGTGGGAAGCCCGGCCACTACCGAAGTAGTTGTAGGAGCAATCCACCCCAGGCGCAGGAAGGAAGGAACCCTCCCGCGACTGCCCAGTCCGGAGGAAAGAAAGGACAGGCAAACAAAGTTTTTGAAAACACAGTGGTAGCACTCCGACAGCTGATGGCAGGGACGGGACGCATAGATGTAGCCGTAGGAAAGGAAATCCCCACGGCGCCACAACCACAGGAACAATGACTAGAGCCCACGCAGCCTGCTTACTTGTGCCCACTAGATTATGACTCATGGGGTAGACCGTGGGTGAAGATGGAGGTAGAGGGAGCACGGGGTACTACCTGTTGGACACAGGTGCCTCCAGCACCATCGTCCATGCGGAGGATCCGGGGGCTTCATCTCTATCCAGCGGGGTGCCCTATGAACTAGTGGGATTCACGGGGAATGAGAAGACAGGGTACTTCTCACTCCCACTTACGCTTCAGTTAGGCGCACTTACTGCGAAGTGGAAGTGTGTCCTGATGAAGTGGGAGCAGGCTGACAAGGGGATACTGGGGGCTGACTTTGTAATCACCCACCAGATCCTGGTGGACTTGCGGAACCGTTGTCTGTGGGGAACCGTAGACCCGGGGACCAAGAAGGGAGTTATGATGATTGACAAGGTGCAGGATAAGGGGACTCTCTGTACAGTGAAGCCAAAGGGGGGCTACGACCTGGAGCTTCTGGCCAGTGGCACCCCAGCCGAGTACAAGGCCTATGTGTGAGCCAATCTCGCAGCATTTGCCACCCACAAGCATGACTGTGGGAGAGTCACAGGGGTGGAGGTCAGAATAGATGGGGATCCCATGTCTAGGCCCCAAAGACAATACAACTTCCCGAGAGAGGCGGAAGCCGATTTAGAGGTGGCGCTGGGTTCGCTAGACGAGCAGGGTGTTCCGAGGCCCATAGCCACCCACGTAAACTCTACCCTTTGGCCGGTCAGGAAACCGGACAACTCGTGGAGAGCCACGGTGGACTATCGGGTGCTCAATAAGAACATCCCAGCTTGCGCTCCCACGGTGGCGGCGGTTGCAGACCTGATCCGAGAGATCCCTGCTTCTGCCACCACATTTACGGTGCTAGACATTTCAAACGGCCTCTGGTCGATCCCTGTGAGGAGAGAAGACCAATACAAGTTTGCTTTCACGTTTAAGGAGCAACAGTATACTTGGACCTGCCTCCCACAGGGATTCCACAATAGCCCTAGCATCTTCCACCAGTGCATGGCCAATTGTCTAAAGGGTTTCAGCCAGCCAGGACAGCTGGTGCAGTACGTGGACGACCTGCTGCTCTTCACAGAGAGCAGGGAACAACACGGCCCACTGCTGGCTGAGCTGTTGGCTGTGCTGAAAGACGGCGGGTTTAAAATAAACCCCAAGGCGGCCCAGATAGGGTTGAAGGAAGTCAAGTTCCTGGGTTTAACCTTAAGGGCAGGAGAAAGGGGCACTGATGAGGCCCGAAGGCGGACAGTGCAGGAACTCCCGGTACCGACCAACGTGTCCGGAGTTCGATCCTTTCTGGGGATCACGGGCTATTGCAGGGACTTCATCGAGGATTATGCAGCCACGGCAGCCCCCCTACTCAGACTCCTCCACAAGGGGGTTGAGTGGCAATGGGACGACGGCTGTCAGGCTGCATTCCTTCGATTGAAGCAAGATTTGCAAAAAGCACCTGCACTGGGGGCAATTGATGGGGGTGAGGATTTCTTTTTGGAGGTGGCAGCCAGCGGGGACAGCCTGAGTGCCGTGCTTTTACAGGAAAGGCACGGACGGCCGAGACCGGTGGTGTACTCCTCCAGGGTCCTCACGGATGTGGAGAAGGGGTACTCGAACTGTGAGAGACATCTGTTGGCTACTCACTGGGCAGTGAAGAGGTCACAGGTCTTCACAGGAGTATCCCCTATCACACTCCTCACCCATCATACCCCGACCCAGATGCTGCTTGAAGGGAGGATAAAGGATGGGACGGTCAGCAGTGCAAGGATCACTCGGTGGACCCTCCTCCTCTCCCAGATGGCAATCAGGGTCAGAGGCCTCTGTGAGCCAAAGCTCGCAGCCAACCTTACTTATGCAGGGGAACCGCACAGATGCTCAGTAGAGGGGGTGTGGGACATCGACTTCGGATTTCGGGCAGGGATACATCCCACAGGCCGCGAGATCTACGTCGATGGGTCAAGTTCAGTATCCGCGGGTACAAGACTCACGGGCTGCGGAGTTTGGGACCCCAAGGCAGGCATAGCCTTGGCACTTAAACTCCCCAGCACCCTGAGCGCCCAGCAGGCTGAACTCTCGGCGGTGATGTACATGGTCACTCACCCCGAGAAATTCCCCACCCCGTACACGATTTGCTCGGGCAGTATGTTCACATGCAATTCGTGTACGGAGTATCTGGCGATTTGGTCCCGCAGGGGGTACACCTCCGCGGATGGGAGACCCCTGGTCACCAAACCCCTGCTAGTGAGGATAGTGGCAGCCCTAGAGAGTAGTAGGGACATCTACATCCATAAAGTAAAAGCCCACTCTAAGACCAAGCCACGGGCAGAGGGTAACCAGCGAGCCGACTTGCTGGCCAGAGAAGGAGCACAGACCAGTCGCTTCTGGGATCCGTACGAGAAAGGCAGTGTAGTAGCTGTCAGAGGCCAGCTGAGGACACCAGGGAGCGCAGGGGTAGGATTGGCCCTGGACCTGAGAATGGTCCAGGCGCAGGATCCCGTCCTCAAGGCGGCCATAACAACCATCCTCGGTGGAGGAAAAGCAGAGGGCCCGTATGATACTGTGGACGTAGCTGTGAAGGAAGGGATGCTGTTTAAGGGGGACAAGTGGGTGGTCCCAGTGCAACACCAGCGGGAGTTCCTACAACTGGCCCATGAGGGCCCAGGTGCAGGACATCCCGGGCCAGAGTCCACCTGGCAGAAGGTGGAACAGGCAGCGTGGTGGCCAGATCTCCGGACCGACGTCCGCGACTTCTGTGCAGCCTGCCCGGTGTGTGCAGCAAACAACCCAGGCCCCCAGAAAAGAAAGGCATCCATGGGGCACATAAGACGGGTAGAGGGACCATGGCAGTCGATCCAGGTCGACTACATAGGACCCCTACCGACCGCCCAGGGAGGATACAAGTACTGCCTGGTGTTGGTAGACGTATTCTCCAAGTGGGTGGAGGCCTTCCCTTGCCGAACAGCCACCACAATAGGGACGGCCAGGATCCTGGTCAGGGAGGTGTTTTCAAGGTGGGGACTGCCACAGTTTGTGGAGTCCGACCAGGGGAGGCACTTCACTGGCCAGGTGATGCAGGCCACCCTAAAGGTACTAGGAATTAGGGCAAAATGGCATGTTGCCCACAACCCCCAGTCCTCAGGTCTAGTGGAACGCCTGAACCGCACCATTAAAGAAAGACTCCGCAAGGAGACTGGGGACTCACCGAACAAATGGGTAGAGGTCTTGCCTCTGGTCCTCATGGGAATTCGGGCCAGTCAGTCGAAGAGCACAGGGTACTCGCCCCATGAGCTGATGACTGGACGGCCCATGAGGACCCCGGTGCACGTGTTGGTGCCCGGCCTCACCGAAGGTCAGCTTCGGGAAACAGACCGGGACCGCTTTGCTGGGAATCTGCTGGAACGACTGCAGCAGATTCACTGGCAAGCGGCCACCAATATGGGGAAACAGCACCGCAGCAACAAACTACTGCTGGAACCCCGCAAGCAGCAGGACTGGGAAGTCGGCAACCAGGTCATGGTCCGCAGCTTCGCCAGAGTGGGGGTGTTTGAACCACTGTACATGGGTCCTTATAGTTGTGATGAAATATTCCATTCATCACTCATCAGTATTTCTCTGCCTGTGACTGTGGTTGGTTTCAGTTTCATTTCCATTGTATTGTACTGTGTGTAGGGCTCCGCCCATACCTGGCTCCTATGTAAGCTGGCCCAGCCTGCAGCACATCCAGTACGGCAGACCTCTGGATGGAAGATACATTCTCCTCTGTGTGTTACCTTCTAAGTCAATAAAAGCCTTGTTTTGTTTCGCTAACATCGAGTCTCGGATTTATTGAGGCACATCAATAGTATCGTTGATAAGGCCAGCCCAATGGTTTATGCGGTCCAATTACCCCGCCAGGTGAAGTGGTACCACATTAACCAATGTAAGCGGTTTGACCCCACTAGGGCAGGAAGCAAGAAGGTCCCCAAACCCAGAGAACCCCCAGAAGTGACAGGGGATGCCCCGGTGGAGGTGGCAGCTTTGACAGAGGTCGATGTCGGCCCGAAGGGTGTGCCGCCCGGGATGGTCCTCTGCCACTGCGGAGACATCACACCACTTGACAAACAGGCAGGAAGGATAGGACAGGAAGTTCAAAGTCAAGGTCACAGGGAGGCTGGAGCTCAGTGTGAAACCAACGCGCAGCCGAAGGAAGCCCTACGGCACGCAGCAGAGAAGGGAATTGTGTTAAGCATAGTAACCGGAAAAGCAAAGGAAGGGGAGGATCAGTGGGAGGACGAAGGGATACTGCCCATGATGTGGGACTTTGTACCGCCGGTGAGGCGTAGTTCCTGGGCGGTACGACCCAGGGTGACTTGGTCCCCCGTGTATCCTTCCCTGAATACAAGGGTTCAAAAGCAGAGGAAGCGCCGGAAGGGTAAACTCTGTACTGTGAGGGGTAAGTCCCCGTCACAATCCCCAGAACGAGCACCAGACACAGGGGGACAGTTGAAGGAGGTCCTCCTGCAAGCCCTACGAAAGGGGGTATCTCGATCCCCTGGGCAAGGTCGACAGGATGACCAGGAAAGGGGAGGCAGTTACAGAGACTGACCTGGCCACCCGGAGATGGGTGGCGTTGTACATAGCACTGTTTTTTTTTTTGAAAGATAGTTGGGGTGATTTCACAGTGAGGTGAGGGTGTTTTGGTTAAGCAAGGAAAACAAAACTTGGTGCTACTCCAGTCGAGCCTGAAGAAGTCTCAGGCAAGACTGTTTTTCAATTTGTGTTCCAGAAGATGCTCCGGACCATTGTGATGATACTCACCTACCTGGGGACCTGCGCCGGACGCCGAGGGCACAGCGAGGAGTCCCTGGTGTACGGGTGTTCCGGGGGCAGGGCGCCAACCGTAACCACGGGAGAAGGGATCATGGAGGCAGAAGACCAGGCCACCTACTTCCACGAGGGAAGATGGCCTGGGTGGTTGGGCTCGAATTCCACCCGGTATTCGAGCCACAAGAGCTTTACTTATGGAGAGGCCTCCATCCCCTGTCCGAACATCGAGGTGGCCACTTCCTGGGTTAGGGTGACAGAGGGGGAAAAGGGTGTGTTTGACGTGTAAGGGGGACGTACCTTTAGGACGCTGGTGGTGGCTCAGGAAATTGAGCACGGACATCGAGGACAGGAGCTCAGACTGGGAACATCTGAGCAACGATACCTACCGGACCATCACGGGGTCACCGGGGGAAGTCACAGTGTGTTGGGAAAAATGGTGGGCCTATGACGAAGGGATGTACGTATGCCTATGGGGATCAGCCCAAGTATGCCCAGCGGGGCTGTCCATCGCCTTTGTCAGGTGGTGGCAGGACACAGGGTACGGGTTGGAGTGGGATAGAAGCGGGGAAGCTTGCGTCACCCCTCGCATCCGAATGCCCATCAATGCCACCGAGCTCTTGGTTCAGGTGAGGAAACCCCTACCCACGCCCAAACACACTGACGCCCACGGATGTCCGACCACCACTAGGGGACCTGGGAATGGGTTGGTATTAGTACCGACGGGTAAGTTAGTGTACCAGGGAGTGCACTATGCAGTTGCATCTGTGGTCCTTAACCTAACAGAAGTTCGCCTACCTGCGTTCTGCCCCCGGAAAACCGAGTTGCTGTATCAGGCTCTGCTGAGGGAGATGTTCCGAAGCTTCTATGAGCTGGCCTTCGGGGACATCAGTGTGGCAGACCTGTACACAAAAGAAGACACGAACGAGAGGGGCAGATAGCGCAGGGGGGTTTTGAACGATGTTTTCACTGGGTTTCGTACCGGGGTGTCAGTTATGAACAGCCTGGATGATGTGCAGCTGGCCCTACAGATTAATGGGCTAAAGTCTCAGCTGCGCAGCATCCTAGGGAAGGAGAATAATGTTTTGGGCTCCACGCTTCACGAGGGGGTGGCTATGACAGTGCTCCTGAAGGAGATTGTCGCCCAGCTAGAGGCTCATGCTCGGACAATAAACACTTTGATTAAGGAGGACCGGCTGGCCTCCGATCAGGTGGCACAGAATGAGGTGTGTGTGCTCTATGGGGCCTGGTTGCTGGGAGAGGGCTGTAATGATCAGTAACATGTCATTCTATAGTGGACACTAGGTGGAGCCGTAGAGCTGTGTACAGCTACACTACCCAGCTGTATGTATATTAAGACTACATTACCCATGAAGCACTAGGCTACCCACAAGGCAAGAGTCAAGATGGAAGCCTCTACAGATACTGTACCTAGTCCACATGTGTTCAATAAAAGTGTCTAGCAAAAGCTAGCTGTGTTCATAATAAGAATGTCTATTTATTAATGAACATAAGATGGTACCAGGATGGTGAAGATCTGCTAAAAAATTGTGAAAAGCGACATGGAGAATTTGAAGCCACCAGAGTGTTTGAATCTCGAGGGAAATGTCAACTACAATTGGCGGATTGTTAAACAACAATTCGAACTCTACATTGCTGCCATCAGATTCGGTACGAAGCTAGACGCAAGGAAGATAGCGTTGCTGCTTACGGTTGCAGGCCCACAGGCGACAGAGGTATTTAATACATTTGTATTTAATCCAGAGGAGAACAGAGAAAAATTAGAAGATGTGCTAAAAAAATTTGATGCACATTGCTCTCCCAAAAAGAATGAGACCTATGAAAGATACATGTTCTGTTCAAGGACACAGCAGCAAAATGAGACTTTTGATAGCTTTATAACTGATCTGAAACTGAAAGCACAGACATGTAATTTCTCTGAGCTGAAATCATCCATGATTCGTGACCAGATTGTGTTTGGTATTCATGATTAAAAAATCAGGGAACGTCTGTTGAGAGAAACCAAACTAAATTTGGAAAATGCGGTGAAAATATGCCAAGCCAGTGAGCTAGCTCGAAAGCACGCAAAGGCTTTCAGTGAAATCAATAATGATGCGATTGTAATGAGTGATAATGCTGCTGTCAGTGCTGTGTCCTGCAAGGGGAAGAAACGTGGGCAGAACAGAAATGAAAAGCAATTGGAGGATGAAATTTTTAATTGTAAATGCTGTGGTTACAAACACCAGTTAAGACAATGCCCAGCATTTGGAAAAATGTGCACAAAGTGTAATGGAAAGAATCACTTTGCCAAACAATGCTTTTCAAAAGTAAAAACTAAGAAAGGGCAACGAGTTAATGTAATTGAGGACACTGATTTAAGTGAGACATCTTTTGTAGGAATGGTGTCATGTGACAATAGCAAAAAGGACACAGAAAATGTGCAGCCCTCAGAAATGGACAAGGCTGAACATAAAGTTAATGCAGTAAAAGAGGACAAATGGATGATCCCACTGCAAGTAAATGGAGCATTAGTTACCTTGAAACTAGACACTGGGGCAAAAGCAAACTTAATCAGTATGAGTGACATTAACAATATGAAAGAAAAGCCCAAAATACAGAAAAAGTCAGTACTACTGAAGGACTATAATGGACAGAAAATAGATAGCTTAGGTGTATGCAGACTTAAAGTGACAGTCAAAGACAAAGTGCATCATCTCATGTTTTCTGTTGTGGCTGAAGGACTTGATTCACTATTAGGTGACAAAGCTTGTGAAGACTTAGAACTGGTCAAGAGAGTCTACCGTATAAACTGTGCCATAAGCAGACCAGATGACTCACTGGATTCTGTAGTGAGTAATTTCCAGGATGCGTTCAAAGGATTTGGAGTTCTACCATTCACATACAAGATCCAGCTAAAGGAGGATGCTCAGCCAGTGGTACATGCTCCACGAAGAGTTCCAGCACCCCTGCGTGACCGGCTCAAGAATGAACTGGACAGAATGACCACACTAGGAGTCATCAGGAAAGTCGAAGAGCCAACAGATTGGGTTAACTCCATGGTATGTGTAAAGAAAAAGAACAATGATCTAAGAATATGCATGGATCCAAAGGACTTAAATGCAAACATAAAACGTGAACACTACCAGATTCCCAAGCGAGAAGAAATCACCAGTGAAATGTCAGGTGCCAGATACTTTACAAAGCTCGATGCCTCACAAGGATTTTGGCAACTAAAACTGGATGAAGAGAGCACCAAATACTGTACCTTCAACACACCATTTGGCAGGTATCGTTTCCTCAGAATGCCTTTCGGGATAATATCTGCATCTGAAATCTTTCATAGAGTGATGGAACACATAATTGAAGGTCTGGAAGGAGTTCGGGTCTATGTTGATGACATCATCATCTGGGGCTCCACACTGAAAGAACACAATGAGAGACTGACTAAAGTGCTCCAGAGCATACGCCGGAATGGACTGAAGCTCAACAAAGCCAAGTGTCAGTTTGGCGTCCAGGAAGTCACTTTCCTAGGAGATAATCTATCTGGTAAAGGAATAGAGCCAGATATGGAAAAAGTAAATGCCATACTCAAAATGCCCCGACCCACTGACAAAAAAGGAGTGCTACGCATCATGGGGATGATAAACTTCATTGGAAAGTTCATTCCTAACTTGTCAGCCAAGACAGCCTGTCTGCGAGACCTGCTACATAAAACAAATGAGTTCGCATGGACAGAAAGACATGAACAAGAGTGGATAAACCTCAAAACAGTGCTGACAACCACACCTGTACTCACCTTCTTTGACCCAACAAAAAGAATCAAAGTTTCAACGGATGCATCAAAAGATGGCCTAGGTGCGGTCTTGCTACAAGCAGAGGGTGAAGATTGGAAGCCTGTTGCCTATGCCTCCAGGTCTATGACTGATACTGAGTGTCGATACGCCCAGATTGAAAAGGAATGTCTAGGCTTGGTCGTTGGACTAGAAAAGTTTCATGGCTACATATATGGACTTCCCACCTTCACAGTTGAGACAGACCACAGCCCTCTGGTTGCCATCATAAAAAAGAACCTGAATGAGATGTCTCCAAGGATTCAACGACTCATGATGAAGCTGCAAAGATATGACTTTGAACTGATCTACACACCAGGCAAATACATAGTGTTAGCAGATGCACTATCCCGAGCACCCACAATGAGTCATGTGAGCTCTACTGAAGAAGACGTGGATGTTCATGTGAGTATGGTCACTGCTGCGCTGCCCGTGTCAGACACAAAATCAAAGCAAATAGCAGAAGAAACAGTAAAAGATACAGTATTACAAACAGTAATAGAGAACATTCATCATGGTTGGCCAAAAGGTTCCTGTCCAAAATATTTTCACATAAGGTCAGAATTGAGTGTCGCAAGTGGACTATTACTAAAACAGAACAGAATAGTCATTCCACAGGCTCTACGTCAAGACATGCTCAAAAGGATTCATGAGGGACACCTTGGAATTGAAAAATGCAAAAGGAGAGCAAGAGACACTGTTTATTGGCCTAGCATAAATAAGGACATTGAGAACATGATAGGCAAATGTGAGACATGTCAGAAACACCAAAACAAACAAGCAAAGGAACCAATGATAGTAGCTGACATACCAACAGCACCATGGCAAAAGGTTGGTATGGACCTTTTTCATTTAAATGGTAAAGACTATCTAATAGTGATTGACTACTATTCTAACTATCCTGAGATGGCGCTGCTCTCAAGCACCACAGCAAGCAGTGTCATAATGCATGTAAAATCCATCTTCGCCAGACATGGAATTCCCAGGATTGCCGTTAGCGACAATGGTCCGTGCTTCAACTGTAAGGAGTGGCAACAGTTTGCAGCACATTATGACTTTCAGCACATCACATCCAGTCCTTTGTATGCTCAGTCAAATGGTAAGGCAGAGAAAGGTGTTCAAGTTCTCAAGCAGCTACTGAAGAAAGCGACAGAAAGCAAGTCTGATCCTTATCTCGCCCTGCTGAGCTACCGAGCCTCACCTTTAGACTGTGGTTCTTCACCTGCTGAACTACTAATGGGTCGCAAGTTCCGTACCACGCTACCCTGCTGTGCAAAAGAACAGCAAAGTGAGGAACTGAGACAGAGACTTCAACTGTTAAAGCTGAAACAGAAATCATACTATGACAAGTCATCCAAAACTCTAAAACCATTGACAAGGGATGATGTTGTCAGGATTGAGGATCCAGATGCATGGAACAGGAAAGCTACAGTTCTTGAGGAAGTAGGACCAAGGTCATACACTGTTAGAACTGAGGAAGGACAGATTCTCAGGAGGAACCGCCGTTCCCTCCTAAAAACACAAGAGACTATTCAAGACCAGATTGATGACAATGCCGCAACTGCATCTCGTCATTCACCGCCAGAACAATCTCATGAAGACACATCAGACTTACCCATGTTGAGAAGATCCACACGTGAAGTAAAAAAGCCTGATAGACTTAATCTTTGAGTACAATGTAAAGCTTTGAAAATGTGTTGACTGTTTTGAAAATGTTTATGTTTATAGAGCACAAACAAAAGTGTTACTGATACTATCTTTATTGTTTTCTTGAAAGTTGATTGATATTGATTTTGTTAAACCTCAAAGAAAGGGGGATGTAATGATCAATAACATGTCATTCTATAGTGGACACTAGGTGGAGCCGTAGATTATATATATATATATATATATATATATATATATATATATATATATAAACTACACTACCCAGCTGTATGTATATTAAGACTACATTACCCATGAGGCACTAGGCTACCCACTAGGCAAGAGTCAAGATGGAAGCCTCTACAGATACTGTACCTAGTCCACATGTGCTCAATAAAAGTGTCTAGCAAAAGCTAGCTGTGTTCATAATAAGAATGTCTATTTATTAATGAACATAAGAAGGGCTGCAGTAACTTGGAAGACCTTAGGCAAGGTCGGGTCCCCTCCTGGATCAGCAACCAGCACCTGGAGGCACTGCACCCCTATAGCCACACCCTCAGCCCATGCCAGCTCCGAGTGGTGTCGGAGGCCTATCCTGTCCCGGTTGACTGTGGGAAATCCAACCACACTATTATGGGTGTGGTTGTGCGAATGCCAGTGATGGGGTCATCCGCCAAACCAGCACCCCTGTATCGTGTGGAGAATGTCGGGGTCATTCATGGGGGGGTACACGTCCATTTCACAACGGTCCCACCCTATGTCATTGTGCGGGAGCACACAGTGACGGGTACTGACCTGTCTGGTTGCCGTAGCCGGGGAGCACAGGTGATACTGTGTCCCCAGCACTTGAACACCTTCAGGAGGTCACAATGCGGGTTTTGCACTGCTGGGGCAGAACCTATAAATTGCACGATGGAGGTAATGGCACCTGGCCATGTACCTCCACAGATAGCATATGTGGGCGGTGGGACATATTGTGTCGCCACAACTGCCCGCCGGTATAGGCACGGCCCGAGTGAGTGGTGTGATATACCGGACAGCAGCTTTTGCTTTAAACCTGGGGCAGAAGTTCAAGTGGCCCAGGAAAGGATCATTCCAATCCTGGAACCCTCCACAATTCACCTCACGGTACAGCACAATGTAAGTGACTTGCAGAACTATGTTGCCCGGTTTGGGTACTCTATACCACTCTTACCTGAGAAACTCATTGCCTTATTGAAGGCAGTGGACCTCAGTCAAAAACATTACGTCACCCTTGAACAGAAAAACAAAGACATAGCTCTTGGGATCGCAGACATACAGTCACCCACGTGGTGGGAATGGGGAACGAGGGTAGATATCCCTGTCGGGCTTCGCATGGCCTCCCACACGCTGGTAATTGTACAACTGGTCATTGTAGTGTATCTCATTATAAACACCTGCAAAGCCAGAAGAGCCCTCAAAGCACACCGGTATCTGAAATTATTCAACAAGCAGCAACAGAAGGACAGCCCAGTATAACCATGAGAAGAATGCCCTTTTGTTTCCAGGTATTCTTTCCTCGTCGGAAACAAAGGACCATTCTGATGCACTGTATCGCAGCACTACTCGCACCCGGAAGCTGGCTAATACCATACACTATGTAAGCTGTCAAAACTTATATACGGCAAAGTTGTACGAACTTACACCATCATGGATGGATAGGGTGAAAGCTGTACAACTTTACAGGAAAGGACGCAAGGAACACACGCGGCATGGGGTATTTGTTATGCTCTATGTAATGGAAAAATGTAGTACCTTGTTTTGATGTATACCTGAAAGGGGATATGATTATTGTACCTTTTTCTTTAAGGAAAATGATATTGTTTTGTACACACTAACTTTGTAAGGGTTATTAGTTAGAGTAAACAACGGGGATGACTGACACTTGGTGGGCCTTTGGATTTTCTTACATGTCAATTGACACATCCCAGCTATATCCGGTTGTGTCAAGATGGGGGACTGTAGGGTTTGAAAATCCACGACCACGTTTTATTGGAGCCCTCTAAGGGCAAGGTGACCAAAATTGGATTGCCCTATACAGTTTAAAACCAACATTTTCGGCCAAAGGGCAGCACGGTGGCATAGTGGTTAGCACTGTTGCCTCACAGCGCCAGGGACCCGGGTTCGAATCCGGCCTCGGGCAACTGTCTGTGTGGAGTTTGCACATTCTCCCCGTGTTTGCGTGGGTTTACTCCGGGTGCTCCGGTTTCCTCCCACAGTCCAAAGATGTGCAGGTTAGGTTGATTGGCTATGATAAATTGACCCTTAGTGTTAGGGGGATTAAATACGTGGGGTTACGGGGATAGGGTGGGATATGTGTTGGTGTAGGGGTTACGGGGATCGGGTGGGATATGTGTCGGTGCAGGCTCGATGGGCCGAAATGGCCTCTATCTGCACTGTGGGGTTTCTGTGATTCTGTGAATGCAGTGGTCCTGAAAAGCAGGCTGGGATATCTGAATACAGGGGACTGTGGCTCAGAAGCGAGCCATAGATGTCGGCCAATCGAAACAAAGTGCATTCTCAAAGGCCAATCAGGGGACTGAGTCAGGCCTGAAGCAAGGAAATCCCCGGCCAATGGGGACTACCCGGCCCAGGTTTGAATATGTGACTCACCCCAATCGAGCTATGAGTACAGGCCATCATCACCTTAATCAACTCGGACTAGGGACAATATTTTTTCCAGCATTTTCTGTTGTTATTTCGGATTTCCAACATCTGCAGTATTTTGCTATCGACAATAGTTTTGGGATCACTACAGTTAAGAGGTGGCCCAAAATAATCAAGTCCCAGGACTGACACAATGGGACAGCAGACTTGGAGGAGCCGATGTGCACTCAAAACAATACCCCTGCCCTCACACTTGTAAACACCAATTTAATTGGGCGCGAAGAGGCCGAAATGGAATTGGGTATAAAATACAGAACCAAGAGATTATTAGGTGACCAGAAGAAAGAGCAGGAGAGCGAGTTAAGAAGCTGAGGGAGAGACAAGCTGGGGCGAACTACCATCTAAAGAACTCCAACCACGCTGATGAGAAGATCCACCATCAGGCCCCAGACTCAATCGGCATACTGAAAGTTTACTCCGCTACCAGACGGCGCAACATCACCGCAAGAAACCGCACCGTATACTGACTCCCGTCCCGGGGACATCAACAAGAAGACACCAACGACCGAAGTGGCTGTGGAAGACGGCATTCACTCCCGCTATTTCGGGAGCCTTTTCCATCAAGCACAAACCAACCAACAACAGCAACAACCCAACAACCGCACTCAAAATAGACTGTGAGTATAATCCAAGGGCCTGCAACTGTCAGTCTAGTCTAGGTAGGAAAGTGGGTTGGTGGGATTGGACTTGGTAAAGTTAAAACAGTGTAAAACATTTTCGTTATGTCCGTTCTCTCCCATATTTTATTTATAGTTATAGAGTGTGTGTGTTTATTAAGTTTGTGGTAGAACCAAATAAAATTGGTTGTCACCTGTTTTTTTCCAAGGAATACTTGTCTCCGAGTGTCTATTTAAAGTGCATCGTTCTCCATCCAAATTCTGGAGTTAGAACCAGATAGGGGCATTAGGGCGCTTCGAACCCACCAAACAAGGGAACAGCAGGCTAGGGAAAAAGAGAGAGGACTATAGGAGCCCTTGGGCTCAGGAGTACCCCGCAGATTAGGTATAAACTGTGCGGGTCGTCACCGTATTCTAGTCCTCCTCTATAAGCTGTTGTTCTCTATCTCCTTAGAGGGTGTTTAGTGACACCCGACCTGCAGGCTAACATAAGCTGTAAGGGTATAAAGGAGACAGAGGCCCAATACATTAACAGGCACTAAAGACCCCTGTAATTGGGCAGAAAATAAACCTCCTACACCCTCATGATCTGTAATAGGCCCTACCCTTTCTTTAGTTATCCTCTTACTCTTAATGTATTTATAAAACATCTTTGGGTTTTCCTTGATTTCACTTGCCAAGAATTTTTCATGCTCTCTCTTTGCTTTCCTAATATCATTTTTAATTGCACCCCTGCACTTTCTGTACGCCTCTAAAGATTCTGGAGTATTTAGCCCTTGGTATCTGTCATACGCCTCCCTTTTTTTTGTTGTTATCCTACCCTGTATGTCCCTAGTCATCCAGGGGGCTTTAGATTTGTTAGTCCCACCTTTTTTCTTTAAGGGCACATATTTGGTCTGAACCCTCCTGATCTCCTCCTTGAATGCCTCCCACTGTTCTGACACTGATTTACCTTCAAGTAGCTGTTTCCAGTCCACTATGACTAACTCCCCTTTGAGCTTAGCAGAATTTGCTTTTCCCCAATTTAGAATTTTTATTCCTGGTCCATCCTTGTCCTTTTCCATAACTACCTTAAATCTAACAGAATTATGGTCACCAGCACCAAAATGCTCCCCCACTGATACGCCTTCTACCTGCCCAGCTTCATTCCCTAAAACTAAGTCCAGAACCGCCCCCTCCCTTGTCAGGCTTGCTACATACTGGCTAAAAAAGTTCTCCTGGATGCATTTTAGGAATTCCGCATCCTCTGTGCCCTTCACACTAATTTTATCCCAGTTAATATTGGGGTAGTTGAAATCCCCTACTATTACTGCCCTATAGTTTTTGCACTTCTCAGAAATTTGTCTACATATTTGTTCTTCTATCTCCCTCTCATTGTTTGGGGGTCTGTAGTACACTCCTTGTCCTATGAGGAGAGATTGAGTCGACTAATTCTCTAGTGTTTAGACGAATGAGAGGTGATCTCATTGAAACATACAAAATTCTTACAGGGCTTGACAGGGTAGACGCAGGGAGGATGTTTCCCCTGGCTGGGAAATCTAGAACCAGGGGTCACAGTCTCAGAATAAGTGGTCGGCCATTTAAGACTGAGATGAGGAGAAATTTCTTCACTCAAGAGGGTGGTGAATCTTTGGAATTCTCTACCCCAGAGGGCTGTGGAGACTCAATCATTGAGTATATTCAAGACAGAGATCGATAGAGTTTTGAATATTAAGGGAAGCAAGGGATATGGGGATAGTGCAGGAAAGTGGAAATGAGGTAGAAGATCAGCCACGATCTTATTGAATGGCGGAGCGGGCTTGAAGGGCCAAATGGCCTACTCCTGCTCCTATCTTCTATGTTTCTATGTTTCTTATGTTCTTACACTCTTAAATGTTCCACATCAGTGGCACAAGAGGGGATCTCATCGAAACCTATAAAATTCTGTCAGGCCTGGACAGACTAGATGCAGGAAGGATGTTTCTGATGGCCGGGGAGTCCAGAACCAGGGGTCATAGTCTAAGGATAAGGGGTAAGCCATTTAGGACTGAAATGAGGAGGAATTTCTTCACCCAGAGAGTGGTGAATAGGGTTGCAAAGGGGTGGAAAGTTTCCGGTAAATTTCCAGTAAATTTCCAGAAATTTTCCACGGGAAGTTTAGCTTGGGAATTTTGGGAATTTTGCCCAAAAAAGCACATGCTAGCATAATATTGTTTTTTTTGTATTTCTTTTTTTTCCACAGGTCCTCTCTTAAAATTACTAACAGAGATGGAATCTTAATTATTAAGGAATTTCTTAATCAATATCTGTTTATCTTCTTACTTGGCTTGTTTTAATAATTACAAGTTTTGTGTGTGACTGTGAACAAATGTGTCCTGATTGGTTGGATGAGCGATTAGCTCCCTCTATTTGTAATATTTGCATATCGAATTGTGATTGGCCTGCAGGCATCTGTAAGACTGCTATAGTTTTTTTAAGATCCAGGTTAGGGGTCCTGAGGGAAGTCATTTTGTTTTCTGCTGATGTTGTGATGATGCAGTAAGTAAATCAGACTTTATACCAAATAAACCAGTTACTTGTTGAACTCTGTTGTCCTTCAATTTAAAATATACAAAATTATACACTATTGGTGATGTAGCGTCGTGTGTGTACAGGTCATGCTTCCATCACATGGAGCATCAGCAAAAATGTACTCACCCTGTTGCAATCGTGCTGATCGACCGCAGTTCGACACAGAGATGAATGCCCTTTACTTCTCTGCATAGAGCAATGCCACGTTTACCGTCGGATGTGTGGAAGCATTTTACCCCAGGCATTAAAGATGGAAAGACTGTGTACATGTGCAAACACTGTAGAAAGCCATATGTAAAGAATGCCACAAAGATGCAGCAGCATTTATCCAAATGCAACAGCTTCACTCAAAGCTCACAGCAGTCAGCCCAGAGTTCCTCTGCTTCCATTCAAGAAGATGATGGTTCTCATTCAGCATCAGGCTCCTTATCATCAGCAACTCCTGGCCCACTTGGAAGGTTCTTTGATACAATGGATAACCATAGCCAGAAGAATGCAGATGAGTGCCTTGCTCGAGCTGTATATGCAACAGGCTCACCCCTCATGCTCACAGCCAATGTGTACTGGAAGAGATCTTTCAATGTTATTCGCCCTGCGTACTGTCCTCCCACCAGACATGCTTTGTCTACTTATTTGCTGGAGGCTGAGTACAACAGAGTCCAAGGAAAGCTCAAAGAAACGATAGCGATGGCAGACTGTGGTGCAGTTATCTCAGATGGGTGGTCAAATGTACGAGGGGAGGGCATCATAAACTACACCGTCTCCACTCCTCTCCCAGTGTTCTTCAAGAGCACAGACACGAAGGACAACAGACACACAGGCACATACATTGCTGATGAGCTGAAAGCGGTCATCAACGATCTTGGATCACAAAAGGTCTTTGCAGTAGTTATTGACAATGCTGCGAATATGAAGGCTGCTTGGGCTCAAGTGGAGGAGGCCTACCCTCATATTACGTCTATTGGGTGCGCAGCTCATGGGCTTAACCTGCTCCTCAAGGACATCATGGGTTTGAGAACCATGGAAGCACTGTACAAGAGAGCCAAGCAAGTTGTTAAGTATGTCAGGGGTAAACAGGTAGTTGCAGCAACCTACAACTCCAAGCAAATGACAAAGAACAAGAACACCACACTGAAGCTGCCCAACAACACTAGATGGGGTGGTGTTGTCATAATGTACAACAGCCTTCTGGAGGGTAAGGAGTCGCTGCAAGAAATGGCAATATCCCAGTCTGGGGATATGGAAACCACCATCAAGAAAATACTGCTGGATGACGTGTTTTGGGAGAGAGTGGTTAGCAGCCTTAAACTACTCTCACCAGTAGCATCTGCAATTGCTCAGATTGAAGGAGATGATGCTGTCTTGTCAGATGTTCTCAGGCTTTTTACTGATTTAAAAGAACAAATCAGCATTGCCCTACCCACATCCCTGCTGCTCAAAGCAGAGGAGAAGGCAATTGTTCAATTCATACAGACACGTCAAGAATTTTGTGTCAAGCCAATTCACGCTGCAGCATACATGCTGGACCCAAAGCATGTTGGGAGACCAATACTTTCTGGAGGACAGATCAACAGTGCTTACAGTGTGATTTCTACCCTCTCACACCATCTCAATCTGGATGTGGGCAAAGTTCTGGGAAGTCTGGCAAAGTTCTCTACCAAGCAAGGTCTTTGGAATGGGGATGGGATATGGGAATCATGCAAGCATATCAGTGCACATACCTGGTGGAAGGGACTTTGTGCATCTGAGGCCCTGTCACCTATTGCATCGGTGATACTCCAAATCCCACCTTCATCAGCGGCCTCTGAATGAAACTGGTCACTTTTTGGGAATACGCATACAAAGGTGCGCAACAGGCTGACTAACAAGAGAGTGGAGAAACTGGTGGCTATCCGGGCAAACCTACAACTTATTGAGTCAGATACAGAAGTGTCCACCACACAGCTGGACACTGACACAGAGGAGGAAATGGACACGTCAGAGCAAGAGTCAGAGAATCAGGAGGAGCAATGAGGAGTAGAAGACTCAGAAGACTCATGAGTAGAAGACTCAAAGGGACAAAATAAGGACAAATTACAGGCTAAATAAGCTGACGCTCTTTTTATTTTATTTTAGATGGGTCTTTTTTGTGGGGGTACAATGAAGTTCAAAATTATAACCTAAATAAAGTTTTGAAAGCCTGTTTTTATTTGTATGGAACGGTATGTCTATTTTGACTACAAAGATAATATAAGGGTCAGAGACAAAAACCATGAGTGTGCAAAAAAACTAAAAATTCCCATATATTCCCAAAATTCCCATAAATTCCTGAAAATTCCCATGGAAAGTTTCCTCTTTTAAAAATTCCCAGAATTTTGCAACCCTAGTGGTGAACCTGTGGAATTCTCTGCCACAGAGGGCGGTGGAGGCCAGTTCATTACGTATATTCAAGAAAGAGTTAGATATATTTCTTAAGGCTAAAGGGATCAAGGGATATGGGGAGAAGGCAGGGACAGGGTACTGAGTTTGGATGATCAGCCATGATCTCATTGAATGGCAGAGCAGGCTCGAAGGGCCGAATGGCCTACTCCTGCTCCTATCTTCTATGTTTCTATGTTTCTTATGTTCCTACATTCTTAAATGTTCCACATCAGTGGCACAGGGTCCTGAAGGACTTGTCCACTGAAGATTAGTCCAAAGAAAGTGTCTATGATTTAAGGCAGTGAATGCAGTGGTAATGTTCAGTACCAACCCAAAAGAAGGCAGAGTGGCTGAAAGGGCAGCAACTTAGCCTCGAGCTTTAATGGGGTCCAAAAAGCATGTTCAAGACCAGTTGATACATTTACACAAAGTACTGAAAAGTACTGAGTATAGACTATGTTTACTCCGACTTTGAAAATGTGGCAAAGTGTATACTTTGAGGCACAGTGAAAGGAGTATCATCCCAAAAGAGCATAAAGTAATCTAAGTAGAATGGCTGAAATAACAGCATGCTTCCTGCTTTGAGGTTATGGATGAATTGGGTTCAAATATAATGAAAGAAATAGACAGTATAAGAGGCAATTCAATGCATTTACATGGTCCAAAGAAATATACGATTCAAAGCAGAGTGGATGGGATGATGATATTGAGTATTAGCTCAAAAAGTAGCTGAAGTAAGGAAGATAGAGTGGTTAACAGGACAAGCTGGTCTTCCTGCCTTACGGTTGTACAGGAGCCACGTTCAAACCCAGTTGGGCGATTTATACGAAGTGTTGAGTGTGCCGCATTCTCAAAGCAAAGTCTTATAATAATTTATGGCACAATGAAGGGAGTGCAAATGTTGAGCACCAACCAACACAATAACAATTAAGGAAAGCAGAATGATAGATAGTATAGAAAACCCAAAGGATAGAAAGTTGCTTTTCCAGCCTTATTGTGTTGGAACCAGATTCATATCCAGTTAGTGAGATTACCAAAATTGTAGAAATAGTTTGAATTTGTTCTCAGGATAAGGGAGACGCCAGCAAGATCCAATTTATTGCCAATCCATAACTGCCCTGAGAAGGTGATGAACTTTTTCCTTGAACCACTGCAGTTCTTTTGGTGTTGGTGCCGCCACGATAGTTTTGGTAGGGAATACCAGAATCTTGACCCAGCAATGATGAAGGAACAGTGATATATGCCCAAGTTAGGGAGGTGTGTAACTTGGAAGGGTACTTGAACGTGATGGTGTTGACATGATATTGTTGCTCTCACCCTTCTAGGTAATAGAGGTTGTGAGGGAAGGAGATCCTGTCGAAGTGAACATGTCGAGATGTTACAGTGCATCCTGTAGATAGTACATACTACAGCCAGGATGTTGTTAGAGCCCATAACCTGACCAGTAGGTGAGGTATCACTTTCTGTTTGAAATCAGAAAAAATAGTGAGGCCAACTGTATCAATAGGTGAAACAATAGAGAAACAAAAGTACAAGTTGGCAGCTGATGGCTGGATTCCAAGAGATATCAAGGAATGGTCTTCAAAGTGTTGAAAGAAACAAGATTTTTATTTCTACATTAAAGGGTATGGAGAAGATTGATATCTAGGCCTAGAAATTCGGTATTTAATGCCACCCATTACCGCCATAATCGGACGAAAAAATGGTAGCCGCCGCTCTTCCGCCAGCTGGCAGCGGGTCCTGCAGCTGCCACCATTTTGGGATGGCCAGCAGCAATGCCAATAGAAGCGATCGCTGAAATGAAAAGCGTTGAGAAGCAGGAAGGAGGTTCCAGCAGCGGTATTTAAAGGGATCATCAGTAATCACTTGTACCTGGCCTGTTTATGAAGTTTTGACTGGCTCTCTGCTACTTTCTGCAACTCCGCCAGCTTTCTTTACTTCTTTCAAGGTTCTAAGGTAACAGGGAGTGTTGTTGCAAGTGCAGAATGCCTTCATTATTTTTTAAAGGCTTTTGCTCACAACATTTTTACAGTCATGGGGGCTGTATTGGCAGAAAATACATGCAGAGGGAGGAGGGCTCTCAACAGGAGACCTTACCCACCTAGTTTCTTCAGAGAGCACTTCTCTTACCTCCACTTAAGCCAGGAGCAGTGTATTAGGATGCTATGCTTCACCAGGGAGGTAGTCGCAGAACTCTGCCACCTCCTGCAAACAGACCTGCAGCCTGAGTGCAGTGTGACCGCGGTTCTCCCAGTGGCAGTCAACGTCACCGTGGCCCTCAATTTCTTCGCCAGCAGATCCTTCCAGTCTGCAGCAGGAGACATAGCTAACATCTCACAGTTCGCCATCCATCGTTGCATCTGGGAGTTAACTGAGGCTCTCTCCACCAGGAGAAGGGATTATGTTGTCTTCTCTCCGAGCAGAGAAGCAGGACGAGCGCACGTGGCTTTGCCAGGATAGCGGGCTTCCCCATGGTGCAGAAACATAGAAACATAGAGATAGGAACAGGAGTAGGCCATTCGGCCCTTCGAGCCTGCTCCGCCATTCAATGAGATCATGGCTGATCTTCGTCTGAGATCATAGCTGATCTCACCAGTTCAGTACCCCGTCCCCGCCTTTTCTCCGTAACCCTTAATCCCCTTAGCCTTCAGAAATATATCCAATTCTCTCTTGAAAATATTTATTGAATTAGCCTTCACAGCCCTCTGTGGCAGGGAATTCCACAGGCTCACCACTCTGAGTGAAGAAATTCTTCCTCATCTCTGTTTTAAATGATTTGCCCGCTATTTTTAGACTGTGGCCCCTGGTTCTGTGCTCCCCTGCCATTGGAAACATTCTCTCTGAATTCAGCCTGTCCAGGCCTGCCATAATTTTATATGTTTCGATGAGATCCCCTCTCAATCTTCTAAACTCCAGTGAGTACAAGCCCAAACTATTCAATCTCTCCTCGTAGGTCATTCCCGCCATTCCAGGTATCAGCCTGGTGAATCGCCGCTGCACTCTTTCCATGGCAAGAACATCCTTCCGCAGATGGGGCGACCAAAACTGTACACAATACTCCAGATGCGGTCTCACCAGCACCTTGTACAGCTGTAGTAAGGTATCCCTATTCCTATACTCGAACCCCCTTGATATGAAGGCCAACATACCATTTGCCTTCTTAATCGCCTGTTGCACCTGCATGCTCTCCTTCAGTGACTGGTGCACAAGAACACCCAGGTCCCTCTGCACTTCCCCATCTCCCAATCTATTGCCATTTAGATAATAATCCACCCTCCTGTTTTTACCCCCAAAGTGGATAACCTCGCATTTATCCACATTATAGTGCATCTGCCACGTATCTGCCCATTCCCCCAACCTGTCCAAATCGCACTGTAGCCTCCTGACATCCTCATCAGAGCCCACCCCTCCTCCTAGTTTAGTGTCGTCAGCGAATTTGGAAATATTGCATCCAATTCCCTGATCCAGATCATTTATATATATTGTGAACAGCTGGGGTCCCAGGACAGATCCTTGCGGCACCCCGCTGGTCACTGCCTGCCACTCCGAAAACGAGCCGTTTATTCCAACTCTCTGTTTTCTATCCGCCAGCCAGTTCTCTATCCACGTTAATACTTTGCCCCCAATCCCATGAGCCTTAATTTTGCATGATAATCTTTTGTGTGGAACCTTATCGAAGGCTTTCTGGAAGTCAAGGTACACCACATCCACTGGCTCTCCCCCATCTATTTTACCAGTTACTTCCTCAAAAAATTCCAGCAGATTAGTCAAACACGATTTACCCTTTGTAAATCCATGTTGACTCTGTCCGATCCTTTCCCCATTTGTCAAGTGCTCCGCTATTTTATCCTTAATAATGGACTCTAGCATTTTGCCCACAACCGATGTAAGGCTTACTGGTCTATAATTCCCTGCTTTCTCTCTACCCCCCTTTTTAAATATTGGGGTAACATTAGCTACCCTCCAATCCACGGGTACTGTTCCCGAGTCAATGGAGTTCCGGAAAATGATCCTTAGAGCATCTGCTATCTCCAGGGCCACCTCCTTAAGTACCCTTGGATGTAGTTTATCAGGCCCCGGGGATTTGTCGGCCTTCAGTCCCCTCAACTTACCCAACACCATATCCCTAGAGATACTAATTTCTGTCAGCTCCTCCCTCTCATTAGTCCCTATGTTTGTCGATATTCCTGGGAGGTTATTTGTGTCCTCCTTTGTGAATACAGAACCAAAGTATGAGTTTAATTGGTCTGCCATTTCCTTATTCTCCATTATATATTCTCCCGAATCGGACTGCAAGGGACCGACTTGGGATTTTACCAGTCTTTTCCTCCTGATATACCGATAAAAGCTTTTGCAGTCTGTCTTTATGTTTGCTGCAAGTTTACTTTCGTATTCTATTTTCCCCTTCCTGATTAATCCCTTTGTCCTCTTTTGCTGTATCCTGTACTGCCCCCAATCTTCCGGTCTGGTGCTTTTTTTTGCCAGTTGATATGCCCTTTTTTTTGATTTTATGCTGTCCCTAATTTCCCTCGTTATCCACGGTTGAGTCACCTTTTTAGGTTTATTTTTATGCCAAACCGGTATAAACATGTTCTGGAATTCTTCCATTCTATCTTTGAATGCTTGCCATTGTCTATCCACTGTCAATCCCCCCAGAAACACCACCCAATCAATCTTACCCAATTCCCGTCTCATACCCTCGTAATTCCCTTTATTTAAGTTCTGGACCTTAGTCTCTGATTCAATTTCCTCACTCTCCATCTCGACTGAGAGCTCGATCATATTATGATCGCTCTGACCCAAGGGGCCTCGTACAAGAAGATTGCTGATAAGTCCCTTCTCATTGCACAATACCCAGTCTAAAATGGCCTGATCTCGAGTCGGCTCCTCGACATATTGGTCCAGATAACCGTCCCGAAAACATTCCAGGAATTCCTCCTCCTCAGAATTTTTACTAATTTGGGTAGTCCAATCAATATGTAAATTAAAGTCACCCATGATGACAGCTGTGCTCTTATCGCACGCTTCTCTAATTTCCCTTTTTATGCCTTCCCTCACCTCCATATTACTATTTGGAGGCCTATATATCACACCCACTAACGTTTTCCTCCCCTTGCTATTTCTCATTTCTACCCATACAGATTCCGTTTCATCCGAGTTAATATCCTTCCTTTCCATTGCATTAATCCCCTCCTTTACCAGCAATGCTACCCCACCTCCCCTACCTTTTTGCCGATCCTTCCTAAATATTGTATATCCCTGGATGTTAAGTTCCCAGCCTTGCCCACCCTGCAGCCACGTTTCTGTAATCCCAATCAAATCATACTTGTTTACCTCTATTTCCACAACTAATTCATCCACCTTGTTCCTAATGCTTCTAGCATTAAGATACAAAGCCTTCAGGCTTGCTTTTTTCACACTCTCATTATGAATTAGTTTGGCCCTTTGTGTTTCTCTCCTTTGCTTATTGCTTCTCACCTTTCTACCATCTATTTCTAACTTCATATGACTTCCCTCTTTTCCACTACCTAGGTTCCCATCCCCCTGCCAAATTAGTTTAAATCCTCCCGAACCGCCCTAGAAAATATTACCCCGAGGACATCGGCTCCCTCACAGTTCAGGTGTAGACCGTCCCCTTGGTACAGGTCACTCCTCCCCAAGAACTGGTTCCAATGCCTCAAGAATTTAAATCCCTCTCCCTTGCACCACTGCTCAAGCCACGTATTTAGCTTATCTATCTTACTATCTTACTCTCTCTAAACTTATTAGCTCGTGGCACTGGTAGCAATCCAGAGATTACTACCTTTGAGGTCCTACTTTTCAATTTAGCTCCTAACTCCCTAAATTCAGCTTGTAGGACCTCCTCCCTTGACTGCACAAACGTGGCTTTGCGGGTGTAGCATAACAATCCTGAGATCTTCCGTAACCGCCAAGGCTACCACTCACTTAATATGCAGTTGGTGTGCGACCACGCCCAGCGATTCCTCAATGTCAATGCCCGCTATCCTGGCAGCAGCCATGATGCCTTCATCCTGCACCAGTCCAGTGTGCCAGCAATTTTCCAGCCTCCACATCACACTCGAGGGTAGCTGCTCGGAGACAAGGCCAATCCGCTGTCCACCTGGCTCTTGACTTCCTTCCACAACCCCAACACTCGTGCCTAGCACTCATATAATGAGAGCCATGCTTCCACCAGGAACATCATGGGTAGAACATCGAGCTACTGAAGCAACGGTTCCACTGCCTTGGCCGCTCTGGAGGAGCCCTCCAGTACTCGGCGGCGCGGGTGTCCCATTTCGTACTGGTCTACTGCATGCTTCACAACTTGGCCATCATGAGGGTGCAGCCCTTGCCACCAGGGATATCGGCATCACCTCAGGAGGAGGACGAGGGAGAGGAGGAGGAGGAGGAGATGGGGAGCAAGAGGAGGAGGAGGAGCAAGAGGAGGGAGGGAGGAGGCAGGCAGCCAATCGCCCTTCCTGACGGGCTGTCTGTAAACGGCTCATCAGGCTACAATTCCAATAAATGAAACCCCAGATTCCCATTGCTCACCACATCCCGATCATACCGTCGCTGTGTTATGGAATATCACAGTGTCCTCATGGGCACAATGCTGAAACGAGATACCCCATTATATTCCAAACAAAATTAATAAATTTATCAAAAATCAGTGAACACATATTTACAGGAAAAATATTAACTAATCTCCCGTGTGCAATTCCTTAGTGGCTGTCATTCGTGAGCCTTTTCCTACTCTAGTGCTCCTACAAAGTGCTCCCCCAGTGGCTGAAGCATGGCTGGTGGAAGGCTACTGTGTTTCCGTGCAGGAGACTTCAGATGGTCTTGCAGGATGACCTCGAGCAGCTCTGGCTCTAGAAGGCCCGTCTGCAGACTGTACCACCTCGGCATGGGTGGCTGTCGTCTGGGCTGGCTGGCTAACAGGCAACGGCAAGGGCGGAGTGGCAGTGGTGGGAACAGGAATGCTGTCATCTTGAGAGAGGAAAGCAGGGTCCTGCTCCACTGACCCATTGCCACTCCTCCAGGGCACAGCCTTGGCATTCCTAGCAATCTGTTGGAGTGCAAATTGCTGGCCTGCTGAGACACCCTGCAAGCCCTGGTCGACACTCGTAAACCTCGCCACGATGGCAGCAGTCTGAGCTTGGGTGGCTTCAAGCTGAGACTGCATGACAGTGGTCTGAGCTTGGGTGGCAGCACGTGGCGACTGCATAAGAGCAGTCTGAGCTTCCGCTGCAGCATTAAGATGTTGGGTCATTTCCGCCTGTGTGGCAATGGAAGCTGTGACATCGCCCATTATGTTCACCATCACATCCGGGTCAACATGGTCTCTTTGGGAGCGTACCATCATTTCCAGGATGGAAACGCTGGGCTCCAAGCTCTGCACAGAGCCCCTTGCAATGTTGGAGGCGGACTCCTCCACACTCCTTGACATTGCCGAGATGCTCTCTGGCAGGCTTGCCATTGCACCTATCAATTCGGTGTGCATGCCCATCACCCTTCTTCTGAAGGCCGCCCCATCGAGGTCCTCATCGGAGTCCTGTGCAGCAGAACTCACGTACGAACTCGCCCTCCAGGGAGCTGGCCCCCGAGCTACCCTTTCCCCCTGGCCTTTCTGCAGCCCATTTGTGCCAGTGCCTCACCCTATGGAGAACCCGCTACTGTACTAGCCTCTAAAGAATGTGTAGTTGTGAGTTGTGAGGGTGAAGTGAAGCTATGATTGTGAGGTGCGAGTGGTGATAGGTAGCGATTGTTGATAGGTGAGTGTTGGGGGGGTGGTGCATTAAGTAGTGTGTGAGGCTTGTGGTGCATATGGTGGTATGTGGCATTTTCTGAAGCCTTCACTCACCTTGACCACCCATGTGAGGTCAATTAACTTCTTCCTGCACTGGATGGCGGACCTCGACACCACAGTACTCGCCGTTACATGGTCGGCTATCTCCTGCCACATGGTACGGGAAGTATACCACAAGGGCGTCCTGCCACTTTGGGGGTAGAGTACAGCCCACCTCCTCTCCATGGCCACGAGTGCCTCCAGAGCTTCATCGGAGAACCTCCTGGCTCTCTCCCTGGTATGACGATCTGCGCTCCCGCTTGTTGGGACAGCTCCAGTTGCAACTGCCCTGACAATGAGGTGCTGTAGCATCAATGCACCTCCCCTTTAAGTAATGGAAAAAGCCTGTGGCACACATGACTGTGAATTAGACTGGCCCCAATATTGGTCCACCTATTGATCGTTAAGCCAATGAGCAGCAGTTTTAGCACTGAAATCACGACTATAATCATGTTAATGAGTGAGCACAAATTTTGCGTGCTAACTAGACCATTTTGAGGTAGCGCAGCTTAACATCGTTTGGCCTTAACACTGCCCGTTTCATGGCTATATCCAATTTTTAGCCCCCAGTGTTTAAACCAGTGCCTACCAGCATCACTGAGTCAGGAGCACAAGGAGCCTTGTAGTCTATCAGCATTGTCTCACTGCTTTTGTTATATACATGTGGATTGCATTAGAAAACTGTGGCTGTTACTGAAAGCTAAGGAATTGGCTCGGAGCCAAGAAACATTCCAGGAAAAAATGTACAGGGCTCATGTGAGACACCGAGTCACAGGATGTTTTCAGTAACTCCAAGTTACTGACTGGGTTTAAAGTATAATTTAACCGGAATCTACTCCAGCACTTGAGTTAAGATGTCAGAATATTCCCAAAATCCTTCAGAAACAGATTTGCTATCCTGGCTACTCTGTTTAAACCATGGGTACAGGTACTTTTGTAAGTTAATTTAAATCTTCCTACATAATCTTATCCGATCACTTTTCTGTATAAATTTCTAAGCAAAAAATGCTAAAAGCAACAATATCATCCATTTTAAATTATATATTTCTTAGTAAATATATCTAAACATAAAAGACATTATAATGCACCCTGAAAACTTTATTGCTACTTTTACTTTATTAGGGAGTTATAGTTCTCTTTCACACTCATGAATTAAACTCAGTAATATTCTGTCACAAATATAATGCCCCATATTTATTACTATGTTCTTGCTTGTGACAGTACACATGGTTTGCTACTGTAGTATTAACAGTGGATCTATATTTTCTGTTCATTATAGGATAGCTACAGCTAGGTTATGTTTTAAAACTATGTTTTAATTATTGAAGGTAATATGTTACTAAGAAACTAGAATAAGGCTATCACTCAGTGATAATTAGCGGTTATACTCTGGGTTATAGAACATAAAACTAGCAAATGGTGGTGACCTCTGTGAATAGCCATGTAACCCGAGTAATTTGCTTTCCATAGGTCGTTACTATTTTGACATGTGTTTATGTATTTTGTTTATAATGTCTATCGTTATGTATTGCTAAAAAGGAGGCTTTTCATCATTTTAAAGAATATGGTTTTCCAAATGCAAATGGATGATTTGCAGTTCAATGACGTTATGGTTCACTGAGGATCAGGTTTATCATGGGCCAGTCTGCAACTACAGGACTCAGTTTTCATATTAAGGATCTCCATCAAGTGAAACAGAATGAATTATGGTAGGCAGGCAGGAACAAACAAGAGATCATCAGGAATCAGAGAGGGTCCCAGCCTAAGGAAAGATGCCATGGGCTAGAAATTCGGCTCCAAAGCGCACAGTTTTTCAGCGCTACGAGTGCCGTTTCGTGTTAAAAATGGCGTCCAAGCAGCGCGTGCACACTTCTGGTGCGTGTTGCGTCAGACGGCATTTTGGTGAGGGCATTAGCGTCGATGCTGGGAGCGTGCGCCATAAGTATGCAGAGTAGGTAGATCGTGACGTCAATCCGCGTGTAATGCTGATTTGACACCAGTGCTGCCATTTTTGACCTCAACGTAGGAGCTAACTCCCTCTCAGCCTCGCACAGCTAAACTGTTCGTCGCTGAGATTAAGGTAGGAGAATTGTTCCGTGAAGACCCTCTCTTCCTCCTGCCTCTTCTAACAGCAGGAAGGACGCCCCACCAGTGCTATTTAAAGGGATCATCACCTGCATGCAAGTTAGTTGCGGATTGATCTCTACAGGCTGTTGCTGAGTTTGTACAAGTGTTTGGTGCTTTCTAGTCTTCTTTAAAGTTTACAAGGAGTGGTATGGCACATGCTCAAGGACTTGGTAATGACTTGCAAGGGGTCTGCTCAGACTAGTTGCTCCCTGACATGGGTGCAGTAGGTTGTATCGACTTGACCTGCAGTATGACACGGAGAACAAGCAGAGGTGACACAGAGCAGTACATTCTGCTAGAAGAGGCAGGAGGGGGAGACGGGCTCTCAGCAGGAGGCCATATCCACCCAGGGTCTTGAGGCAGCAATTCTCCTACCTTAATCTCAGCGACAAACAGTGTGTGCGACATCTTCATTTTACGAAGGAGGTGCTCACAGAAATCTTCCACCTGCTGCAGGCAGACCTGCAGCCTCAGTCCAAGGCCAGGACAGCAATGCCAGTGGTTGTAAAGGTGACCATGGCCTTGACCTTCTTTAATTTGGGCTCCTTCCAGGCTGGAGCAGGCAATATCTAACATCTCCCAGTTCGCCATCCATTCCTGTATAAGGGAGGTGAGTGAGGCTCTGTATGCAAGGAGAGCTAAATACATTCTGTTCTCTCTTGCCAGAGAGAAGCTGGCAGTGCGAGCAGGAGGCTTCACCAGGATTGCAGGCGTCCCCATGGTGCAGGGGGCCAATGACTGCACACATGTTGCTTTGCGGGCGCCGTATGTGAATTCGGAGATATACCATGATCAGAAGGGATTACACTCCTTCGATGTCCAGCTAGTGTGCAACCCTATTCAACGACTCATGCAGATCAATGCGCAGTACCCTGGCAGCAGCCATATTGCCTTCATTCTGCGGCAGTCCGCTGTACCATCATTTGAACCACCACGACAAACCAGAGGGTTACTACTGGACGACAAGGGCTATTTGCTGACCACCCAGCTCATGACTCTGCTGCGCTACCCAACCACATGTGGGCAGAATGCATATAACGAAAGCCATGCTGCCACACTTCCGATAGAGCAGACCATTGTCGTCCTTAAACAATGCTTCTGCTGCCTGGACCACACTGGAGGAGTCCTGCAGTACTCACTAGAACAGGTCTTAAGATTCATCATGGTCTGCTGTACGCTCCACAACATCGCCATCATGGGGGCACAGCCCTTGCCACCAGGCATACGTCGAGAGGAGGAAGAGGAGGAGGTGGAATAGGAGGAGGAGGAAGTGGAAGGGAGGAGGCAACCCAGACAGCCCCTTTCTGCCCGGGCTGTCAATGATCGAATCATCTGACTGTGGTACTAGTAAAAGCAACCCCAATTCCCTATTCAACAATAGTCCCACACCTTACCTTCCCTCTGTTACTAACCACAACTTGGCACAATGCTACAATAAAAGCCACCACAAAAACATTCCAAACCAATTTTATGAATCACACCATTACAATATTTCAATCAAAAGTCAACGAATCACCCTTGTGCATTCCCTTAGTGCCTGTCTTCAGTGTGCCTTTTCCATTTCCTAGTGCTCCTACAAAGTGCTGCAGCATGGCTGGTGGAAGGCTGCTGAATTTCAGTGGGGGAGAATGCAGATGGCCTGGCAGGACGACCTCGAGCAGCTCTGGGCCTAGTAGGCTCAGCTTCGGACTGCACCACTTCAGCACGGGAGGCAGCAGTCTGTGCTGGCTGGCTGACAGGCAACAGCAAGGGCAATGGCGGAGTGGCAGTGGTAGGAGGATGAATGCTGTCATACTGAGAGAGGACAGTAGGTTCATGCTCCACGGAGTCACTGCCACTCCCCTGGGGCGGCGCCTCAGCAATCCTAGTAACCTGTTGGAGAACAGATTGCTGGACTACTATGACACCCTGCAAGCCCCTTTCCATACTGGTAAACCCAGCCATGATGGCAGCAGTCTGTTGCGTGGCAGCAAGATGAGCTTGCATGACTTCAGTCTGAGCTTCCATTGCAGCACTCAGTTGTTGGGTGGCTTCTGCTTGTGCTGCAATGGAAGCTGAGGCATCGGTCATCAGACGCTGCATAACGGTTGGGTCTACAAGTGTGCTAATGGAGTTGCCCATCACTTCTATGCTGGAAAGGATTGGCTGCAAACTCTGGACAAAGCTCTGTGCAAGATTGATGCCGGACTCCTCCATGCTCCTTGACATTGCATTCAGGCTTTCTGGCAGGCCTGCCAATGCACCAAGCATTTCATTGTGCATACCCATTAGCCTTCTTCTGTAGGCCACCCCATCAAAGTCCTCATCCGAGTCCTGTGCAGTAGAACTCATGTGTGATCTCTCCCTCCGGCGAGCCGGCACCTGCAGTGCCCTTTCCCTGCCCTGGTTGTAGGCCACTTGTGCCCGGTGTCTCACCACATGCAGATCCAGTGTCTAACCTATTCTCTAAAGTACGCGAGTTTCGGTATCTGAGTGGTGTCTGGGAGTGTGAAATCGAGTGACGGTGCCTTGTGTTTTGCATCACTGTCTTCTTCCTCTTGCATTTCTTGCTCCTCCACCAGTGTCTGGCCAGGTTGCAGTTCTTGGTTATCTGAAAGCAGAAAGACGCAAGGGTAAAGTTGTGGTGAAGGGAGGGGTGGAAAGCAAGAGGTGCATGCTTACACTATATGCAGCTTGTAAATCAGAAGAAATAGTGGGATGAGGGTGAAGTGGGATGTGAGAAGGAGGATTAGATATGAGGATACTTAATGATATATATAAGGATAAGGAAGTTATGATGAGCCTTTATAAAACACTGGTCTGACCTCAACTGGAGTATTGTGTCCAGTTCTGGGCACTGCACTTTAGGAGGGATGTGAAGGCCTCCGAGAGGGTGCAGAAAAGATTTACATGAATGGTTCCAGGGATGAGGGACTTCAGTTACGTGGATAGATTGGAGAAGCTGGGTTGTTCTCCTTAGAGCAGAGAAGGTTGAGAGGAAATTTGATAGAGGTGTTCAAAATCATGAGGGGTCTAGACAGAGTAGATAGAGAGAAACTATTCCTATTGGCGGAAGGGTCAAGAGCCAGAGGACACAGATTTAAGGTGATTGGCAGAAGAACCAAAGGCGACACGAGGAAAAACTTTTTAACACAGCGAGTGGTTATGATCTGGAATGCACTGCCTGAGAGGGTGGTGGAGGCAGATTCAAGCGTGGCTTTCAAAAGGGGATTGGATAAGTACCTGAATGAAAAATATTTGCAGGGCTACGGGGAAAGAGCAGGGGAGTGGGACTAGCTGACGTGCTCTTGCAGAGATGCAGCACGGGCTTGACGGGCTGAATGGCCTCCTTCTGTGCTGTAAACATTCTATGATACCGTTATCTTCAATTGATTCAGCCCTGCTACTGGCCACAGGCTCATCAATGCCCCTCCCAATAATGGCCAGCACTGTCTCCTCCATCAGGGTAAGGTTATGCAGGCTCACCTGTTCCTTCAGGTAGCCTCTACTGCCTCCTGTTATGCGCCACCTTCTCCTGCAAGAGGGAAGTGAGTGTTGTGCAATCTGTTTAGGGGATGTGGCTGTCATGGTTGAATAGCTAGCAGTATGTGCAAGCTGTGAGATGTGTGTGTGAGGCTTACAGCAGTGCTAAGAGTGTGATGGTGAGGTGAAGCTATGAATGTTAGGTATATGAGTCGTGATTGATAAGAGATTATTGATAGGTGAGGGTGGTGGTGGTGACTTGAGCAGTGTGTGAGTCTAGTGGTTCCGTTTTAAGGATATGGCATTTGGAAGATGAATTCACTGACCTTGACCACTCGTGTGAGGTCACTAAACTTCTTGCGGCACTGCATCCAGGTCCTTGGGGCTACACTGCTTGCATTAACCACAACAGCTATCTGGTCCCAATGCCTTCTCACAGTTTGTCTGCCATGCCCCCTGGCGCCCTGTGGATAGAGGACCTCTCTTCTCCAGTCCACCTCCTGCAACAAGGCCTCCAGTGCTGCATCTGAAAATCTGGGAGCTCTCACCGCCATATTGCGCCATCACTCAGTTTTCTTGCTCCTCCGTTTCCCAACTACTTCCACCACCTGCTGAAGCCAGAATGCACCTCTGCTTTAAGAGGTGCAACCTGCCTTTAATTGGTGCTAGCCTCGCATGAACTTGGGCCCCCTGCTGAGGCTCTAAGCTACTGAACAGCACATTTATCACAGAAATCACAGAAACCTCACAGTGCAGATAGAGGCCGTTTCGGGCCCATCGAGCCTGCACCGACACATATCCCATCCGATCCCCGTAACCTCTACACCAACACATATCCCACCCTATCCCCGTAACCCCACGTATTTAATCCCCCTAACACTAAGGGTCAATTTATCATAGCCAATCATCCTAACCCGCACATCTTTGGACTGTGGGAGGAAACCGGAGCACCCGGAGGAAACCCACGCAAACACGGGGAGAATGTGCAAACTCCACACAGACAGTCACCCGAGGCCGGATTCGAACCCGGGTCCCTGGCGCTGTGAGGCAACAGTGCTAACCACTATGCCACCATAAAGCTTCCTTACTGCTGCAATCATTTTAATTAGCAGGCAGCACGAAGTTTGCGTGCTGCCTGCATTGGACTCCACGGCCGTGGGCTCATTGTGATACCCGCACCTGTTTTCAGGCCTTATCCAATTTCTAGCTTCCGGACTTCTGCAAGAGAAGAACAAGAGTGGGAGAGGTTGAATATGCACATTACTGCTGCAGCATAATTTTGGATTTGTAAAGCACTAAACACTGCTGTTAAGCATGTGGTTTAAAATTTGATATTTTTAACTATAAACTGTGAACTGTCACTTGCTTTTTGATGCCACAGCACTTACCGCACAGTAAGATGAAACACATTAACTGCCTTCGACGTTTAAGAAGCAAACCAGCAGTGGGGAAAGATTTCCTGTTTCTATTTGCGATTAAATCATAAACATATTCTTTATACACACTTTTACAATTTCACTACAAATAGTGAATGGACAAAATCTTCCCCCAAAGTTACTTCTTTTACATTGTCACTGTTCAAGACAGCCTGTGGTTTAGCATTTGATTTGTTAAATGACCAGTGTTAGGATGTGGATTTGCAGCTTTCCGCTAGTGAATTTACTATATTTTGTCAGTTTGGAAGACAGCAGGCAAGGTGGTTGTGTAAACAGAAGCTCCAGAGTGACAAAGAAACATGAAGATGAAGATAAGGCCAGAAAACTACCAAAGCTGCTTAGAATGTATTTTCTGGATTAGCTTTGCAATAGTCAACACGAGGGGTGGTAACTGAAATCCTGCAAAATTGTAACAAGTGGAGATACCAATTGGGTCACCGATGGCATCCTTGTTTATTCCTGGGTGTGCTGTGGTTTGAAGCCCTTGTCCTCTTCCTTTCCCTTTCTCCACTTGCTCTTTTGTAGGGTTCTCAAAATTCCCACATTCCCCAAAAAGTTATGGATAAAGGGACCCTGCATGGACAAGTTGTTAAAAAAAAAGGGTACCCAAAATGGCTTCTGCAACCTTGTGACCAAAAGCACAGGATTTTAAAAAGCAAGGCCCTGCAAACAGGCAGGCACCTTTTCAATAGCCTGAAACGAAACTTAAAATGCATGAATCTGTGAAGAGACTTTGTGGAGCCAGACAGCTAAAGTAAACACAGAATATGCATTTCATTCACCTTGAAACAGATCAAGTTAGAATGGGCCTAAATCGAGGCCATTAGGTTTCAGCATATTTAATCGGTAACAGCTCACAGGTGGCTGCCAAGTCAGGAAACCCGATTAAGTTTCATAAATAACAAACAGCCAGGACATCGAAACCATTAAACACGGGGGCAACCATTCCAGAAGTCGTTAAAGTAAATGGCTGTAATCATTTTAAACGAGCCCACCAAAAGTTAGACAAAGGACTGACCTGATTTGGCGCACAGATAAGGAATGAAGAATCGGGTATAATTGTAGGCCCATCGGTAGCGATCGCTCTTCGGCGTAGCGCTCTTGCTCTGGCCGCTTATCATTTGGCTTTCGGCCTGCTGCCTCTCGTTCTCATGCCCTGGCCTCGTGGCGGGCTCTCTTCTCGCTCCCCACAATACCAAGAATGCCCATTACTACACCGAGGGCCTAACGTGGGAGGAGAACGAGACCAGAGTTCAAAAACACACAGGACACAAATGGGCAGACGAGACGAGACGAGACGAAGAATACGGTAAACTGATAAAGACAGAGAAGGGCAGCGGAAAGATGCGTTGGGGGGCAAACGCCTAGTTATAAGCTGGCGTTTGGTGAATAAGTTGGCGTTACATGCATGGACAGTAAAACCCCAGTTTAAGAATATGCTGGTGTTCGAAGAATGGGTAGCAAAATAGAGACAAACGGCCTAGTTATAAGCTGGCGTTTGTTACATGGACAATAATAGCCTAGTTGAAGAATAAGCTGGTGTTCGAAGCTTGGGTAGGAAAATCATTAAATGGTAAAGACCGCCGACCGCCAACCGACCCCCGACCGCAGCAATACCGTCGGCGACCGCCCAAAGAAGAAGGCCCATCGCGACGAAGTACTCGACGAAGACGTTAACGGAGAAAAAGGGAGGGTGCCTCGCACAAACAACTTCAGCGCCGCGCCCTGTGACCACGTGGCGACGAGATACCCCAAAGGACAGAAAGAGCAAACCTCAAAACCCCACCATCTAAAGCAACAGGTTTCGAATTGGTGAGCATGAATTCCTGGCCCCTCATAGCTTAATCTAGTTAGGTATAGGGGGTGGGATAAGGATAAGGGGAATTTTAATGTATTTGTTTCCCTCGATGTGCCGTGTGTTCCCCATTCCCATGTAAGTGTATTAACTGTTTATGCCTGTAACTATACCAGTAATTCTCAGTAGTATTGTGTTTTATTCAGCCTTTTAATAAAATTTGGTTTTCTTGCACCAAACCACTTTCTACTCGATTTTCTCTATCGCCGCCTGTACCTAATTCCGGTGTCTAGAACCCAGGGGGTGTGGAGCCATTCGAACCGCTCAGAGACAGTCAGGGGCAGAGCTGACTGGGCACACGCCACACACCAAACCCCCTACACTTTGGAAAATTTAGGGATTCAGTTCTGCTAAATAATTACTGTTCTTTGGTAACTTGGTTGAAGCCAAAAAGCAACTTGCATTAAGTGACATGAGAATTATCCTACTCTTTGTTCCTGGGCTCAGATTAAGACCCCATTGTCAGGCCTGGCTGGGCAAGCATCAGACTTATGGAGCAGGTGTTTGGAAATAGCCAGCACCATGATAAAGTCAGCCACATATTGAGGTAAGCTTGCAAAGGTGAGTACAAGGAGCTGAAGAAATCCTTTAGATGCTCATGGGAGAATCTTTGACCAAAACCTTGCAAGATCTATGTTGGTATCTGTAAGATAGTTTGCTGAGACTCAGTTTGGAGTTGGCTTAGACTAGTAGTGGATTCAGGGTAATAACAACAGAAAACGCTGGAAAAACTCAGCAGGCCAGGGCAGCATCCGTGTAGAAACGAAGTTAACGTTTCAGGTCGAAGACCCTTCGTCAGAGCATTGTTTTCAATGATACTGTAGGCTGTGTTAATAGAAGTTACATAATTGTTTGTACAGCTGTCAGGGACCTGACTGGTAGCTAAACACAAAGGTTGGGCTGGTTGGTGGCTGACACTGGAGGAGGTTGTGTTGGACCAGGAGTGATTCTCTGTTGAACAGAACCTTAAAGTCTCCCCACACTTGGATCAACATTGGCATCCTATTCGATCATGAGCAGAGCGACCTACCCCATATCCTCTCCATTACCGGCTTCCACCTCTACGCCAATCTGGTGCTGAAAATTTCTGAGGAATGGTTAATGTACTTACGGAAGAATTATTATCAGCTTCTGTTTTCTATATGTTACTAATCATTAGTAGTTAAGTTAACTTCAGATGAATACGTGGCTAGAGGAATGGTGCAAGGGGGAGGGATTCAAATTCCTGGGACATTGGAACCAGTTCTGGGGGAGGTGGGACCAGTACAAACTGGACGGTTTGCACCTGGGCAGAACCGGGACCGATGTCCTGGGGGAGTGTTTGCTATTGCTGTTGGGGAGGGTTTAAACTAAAATGGCAGGGGTTTGGGAACCTGTGCAGGGAGACAGAGGAAAGGGAAGCAAGGATAGAAACAAAAGACAGGAAGGAGAAAAGCAAAAGTGGAAGGCAGAGAAATCAAGGGTGTAAATCAAACAGGGCTACAGTAAATAATAATTCTAAAAGGACTAGGTGTTAAAAAAACATGCCTGAAGGCTTTATGTCTTAATGCGAGGAGCATTTGCAATAAGGTGGATGAATTAGCTGCGCAAATAGATGTAAACGGATATGATATAATTGGGATTATGGAGACATGGCTCCAGGGTGACTGATGCGCTATCGATTACTCAAAAGACTGAGGTTAAGCGAGTAACTAACAGGCTTTTATTAACAAGAGAATGAAGGTGTGCCTCGAGTGGTCAACCAGTCCAGAATACAGAGGGACTGTGGAGCAGTCACCTTTATACCTGGACTCATGGGAGGAGTCAGCCGAGGCATGTACAGACATGTACACAGTGGAATACAAACACCCACACAGGCAGGTATAACAGTGGTTTACCACATTCACCCCTTGTTTAAAAATGAGTCCGGCGGGGTGAAGTGTATTAAAAGTTTGTGTATTGGAGTCTCTCCGGAGGTCTTGTCTGCCGCTGTGATCGACGTGGCGACGGCAGGGGTAGTGAAGCTTCCGGTGTCGAGTCCCGCGTAGGCTGGGGCACTGGTGTGTAGTCCTCGTGGGTGTCGAGCGGGTCGCGGGGCCCAGGCGTGCCGTCTGCTGGGGTTGGATATTGGATCGTGGGGGGGTGTGGTAGTGGGTAGTGGGTTACTGGGGCCCCCGAGGGTGCGAGGTATTGTATGGAGACTGTGTCCTCCCGCCCGTCCGGGTACGCAATGTAAGCATACTGGGGGTTGGCGTGGAGGAGGTCGACCCTCTCGACCAGGGGGTCCATTTTATGGGTCCTCAACGTGTCTTCTCAGTAGGACCGGCCCTGGGGACGTCAGCCATGGCGGTAGCGATGTCCCCGATGTGGACTTCCTTGGGAAGACAAACATTTTCTCATGAGGGGTGGCGTTAGTGGCAGTGCAGAGCAGTGACCGAATAGAGTGGAGCGCATCGGGGAGCACATCCTGCCAGTGGGAGGTCGGAAGGCCCCTAGACTTTAAGGCTAGCAGGGCGGCCTTCCAAACTGTCGCATTCTCTCTTTCCACCTGTCCGTTCCCCCGGGGGTTGTAACTGGTGGTCCTGCTTGTGGCAATACCCCTAGCGAGCAGGTACTGGTGGAGTTCGTCGCTCATAAACGATGAGCCCCAGTCGCTATGGATATAGCTGGGGAAACCGAACAGGGTGAAGAGGTCGTTCAGACATTTAATGACCGTGGCACTGGTCATGTCCGGGCAGGGGATGGCGAACGGGAAACGGGAGTATTCATCAATAATGTTGAGGAAGTACACATTGCGGTCGGAGGAGGGGAGAGGCCCTTTAAAATCAACGCTCAGGCGCTCGAAGGGGCGAGTGGCTTTTATCAGGTGAGCCCTGTCTGGTCTATAAAAGTGCGGTTTGCACTCAGCGCAGACTTGGCAGTTCCTGGTCATGGTCCTGACCTCCTCAATGGAGTAAGGCAGGTTGCGGGCCTTGATGAAGTGGAAGAACCTGGTGACCCCCGGGTGGCAGAGGTCATTGTGGAGGGCCCGCAGTCTATCGATCTGCGCGCTGGCGCAGGTGCCACACGATAGAGCATCCGGGGGTTCATTGAGCTTCCCGGGCCGGTACAATATCTCATAATTGTAGGTGGAAAGTTCGATTCTCCACCTCAAGATCTTGTCGTTTTTGATTTTGCCCCTCTGCTTGTTGTTAAACATAAAAGCAACTGAACGCTGGTCAGTGAGCAGGGTAAATCGTTTTCCGGCCAGGTAGTGCCTCCAATGACGCACAGCCTCCACAATAGCCTGGGCCTCCTTCTCAACAGCGGAGTGTCTGGTCTCTGGGCCCTGGAGGGTTCGTGAAAAGAAGGCCACGGGTCTCCCCGCCTGATTAAGTGTAGCGGCCAGGGCAAAGTCGGACGTGTCGCTTTCCACTTGGAAGGGGATGGATTCATCCACTGCGTGCATGGTGGCTTTGGCAATGTCTTCCTTGATACGGTGGAAGGCTAAGCGGGCCTCTGCCGTCAAGGGAAAAGAGGTGGACTTGATCAGCAGACGGGCCTTGTCCGCATAGTAGGGGACCCACTGGGCGTAATAGGAGAAAAACCCTAGGTACCTCTTCAGGGCCTTGAGGCAGTGGGAGTTCCATAAGGGGACGCATCCAGTCGGGGTCGGGACCGATGACTCCGTGTTCCACAACACAGCCAGGGATGGCGAGGCGGGTTGTGCGGAATATGCACTTCTCCTTGTTATACGTCAGGTTCAGGAGTTGGGCGGTGCAGAGGAATTTTTCGAGGTTTGCGTCATGGTCCTGCAAGTCATGGCCGCAGATGGTCACATTGTCCAGATATGGGAAAGTGGCCTGCAACGCATTTTGATCGACCATCCGGTCCATCTCCCTTTGGAAGACGGAGACCCCATTGGTGACGCCAAAGGGAACCCTAAGGAAGTGATAGAGGCGGCCGTTTGCCTCAAAGGCAGTATACTGGCGGTCCTCAGGGCAGATAGGGAGCTGGTGGTACGCTGATTTCAGGTCAATGGTCAAGAAGACGCGGTACTGCGCGATCTGGTTGACCATATCAGCTATGCGGGGGAGTGGGTAAGCGTCCAGCAGGGTGTAGCGATTTATTGTCTGGCTGTAGTCGATGACCAGGCGCTGCTTCTCGCCGGTCTTAACGACCACAACCTGGGCTTGCCAGGGGCTGGTGCTGCCCTCAATAATCCCCTCCTTCAGGAGCCGCTCCACTTCGGTTTTAATGAAAACCCTGTCCCCGGCACTGCATCGCCTGCTCTTTGTGGCGATGGGCTTACAGTCGGGGGTGAGGTTAGCAAACAGTGGGGGGGGGGGGGGTGACTGAGTGTGGAGAGGTTGCACCTGGTGCGCGGCGGGCAGTTTGGAAGCTGCTGGCTGTGGACTGTGAGTGGGGGGAGGGGTCCACCGTACGCCATCGTAACACTTTTAAGGTGGCACTGAAAATCTAACCCCAGTAGAACGGCAGCGCAGAGGTGAGGCAGGACCAGAAGTTTAAAATTATCGTACACAGTCCCGTCTACTAAGAGTGTCACCACGCAGTAGCCGCCAATATCCGCCGACTGGGACTCGGAGGCCATAGGAATCCGCTGGTGCGCAGGCAGGACTGGGAGAGAGCAACGCCGCACTGTGTCGGGGTGGATGAAGCTCTCCGTGCTCCCAGTCAAAAAGGCAGGTTGTTTCGTGACCATTTACCTTAATGTCCATTGTGGACCGGGCCAGTTGGTGCGGTCTCGCTTCGTCCAGCGTAACGGAGGCCAGCGTAGGGGTCGGTGTGTCGCTGCGGGTATCAGATGAGGCGGTGTTGGGGGCCTGCTGCATCCCAGCTGGCGTCCAAGATGGCGGCGTACATGATCCCCATGTGGCTGGAGGCGTCCAAAATGGCTGCTGTTCCGGTGGTTCGCACATGGCTGGGGAGGCCCAAGATGGCGGCCCGCACGCGGCGCTGCTGGGGTTCGGGGTGGCTTTGGCCCTGCAGACGCTGGCGTAGTGTCCCTTCTTCCCGCAGCCCGAGCAGATCGCATTTTTCGCCGGGCAGCGCGCTCTGGGGTGTTTGGCCTGGCCACAGAAGTAGCATTTCTGGCCTTGGGACACTGCTGCGGTAGTTGGGCCGTTGCTGGGATGTGGCTGGGGTGGCACGGCGCTATGAGACGGTCCTACCGTGTCCCAGGCTGTCGTTCCCCGTGGCGTCCATGGTGCAGAGGAGTAGGCATCCATGCCCCGGTAGGCTGCGTCCAATGATAGTGCAAGTTCAGAGGCCTTGTTGAGGTCAAGGTCACTGCTCCAACAGTCGCTGTCGGGTGTAATTGGACCTGTGGCCCGCTACAAAAGCGTCCCGGATAAGTTCCTCTGTGTACACGGCGGCCTTTACATCCTTACAACCACAGGCCTGGCCAAGCACAGACAGTGCCTGAAGGTATTCCTCGGTCGATTCCCCAGGTTGTTGTTTACGACTCCCCAGGAGGTGCCTGGCGTACACCTCATTCACTGGGCGTGTGTACTGGTCCTTGAGGAGCTTGAGAGCAGCCGTGTACGAGTTCGCGTCCTGGATGACTGAGTACGCTTGGTGGTTCACTTTGGAGGTCAGGACATCCAGTTTGTCCTCATCCGATTTGACCGTTGCAGCGGAGGCGATCAGGAATCTTTCAAAGCACCTAAGCCAGTGAGCAAACTTGGTGGATGCGTCCGCCTCCCGATGGTCTAAGTCCAGGCATGCTGGTGTGAGGATCTTCTCCATTATAAAAAAAATCTTGTTAATAAAATTGATGCACTATCGATTACTCAAAAGACTGAGGTTAAGCGAGTAACTAACAGGCTTTTATTAACAAGAGAATGAAGGTGTGCCTCGAGTGGTCGACCAGTCCAGAATACAGAGGGACTGTGGAGCAGTCACCTTTATACCTGGACTCGTGGGAGGAGTCAGCCGAGGCATGTACAGACATGTACACAGTGGAATACAAACACCCACACAGGCAGGTATAACAGTGGTTTACCACAGTGACCAAGGCTGGGAATTCAAAATCCAGGGGTATTCAATATTCAGGAAGGACAGGCAAAAAGGAAAAGGAGTTGGGGTAGCATTGTTGGTTAAAGAGGAGATTAACACAATAGTAAGGAAGGATATTAGCTCTGATGATGTAGAATCTGTATGGGTAGAGCTGAGAAATACCAAGGGGCAGAAAACATTAGTGGGAGTTGTACACAGACCCCCAAACAGTAATGCTGAGGTTGGGGATGGCATTAAATGGGAAATTAGAGATGCATGCAATAAGGGCACAGCAGTTATCATGGGTGACTTTAATCTACATATAGATTGGGCTAACCAAATTAGTAACAATACTGTGGAGGAGGAATTCCTAGAGTGTATACGGGATGGTTTCCTGGACCAATATGTCAAGGAACCAACTAGAGATTGGGCCATCTTAGACTGGGTATTATGTAATGAGAAAGGATTAATTAGCAATCTTGTTGTGCGAGGCCCCATCATAATATGATAGAATTCTTCATTAAGATGGAGAGTGAAGTAGTTAACTCAGAGACTAGGGTCCTGAATTTAAATATAGGAAACTATGATGGTATGAGGTGCGGGTTGGCTAGGATGGATTGTGGAGCGTTACTTAAAGGGTTGATGGTGGATAGGGCAATGGCAAACATTTAAAGATCACATGGATGAACTACAGAATTTGTTCATCCCTGTTTGGCATAAAAATAAAACAAAAAAGGTGACTCAAACCTTGGCTAATTAGGGATAGCATAAGATCCAAGGAGAGGACATATAAATTGGCCAGAAAAAGCAGCAAACTTGAGGATCGGGAGAAGTTTGGGATTCAACAAAGGAGGACAAGGGAATTAATTAAGAAAGGGAAAATAGAATAGTAGAGTAAGCTTGCAGGGAACATAAAAACTGACTGTAAAAGCTTCTATAGATATGTGAAGAGAAAAAGATTGGTGAAGTCAAGCGTAGGTCCCTTGCAATCAGAATCAGGGGAATTTGTAATGGGGAACAAAGAAATGGCAGACCAATTAAATACATATTTTGGTTCTGTCTTCACAAAAGAGGACACAAATAACCTCCCAGAGATGTCAGGGATCATAGGGTCTAATGAGAGGGAGGAATTGAATGAAATCAGTATTTGTAGGGAAATGGTGTTATGGAAATTGACGGGATTGAAGGCCAATAAATCCCCAGGGCCTAATCTATATCCTAGGGTACTTAAGGAAGTGGCCCTAGAAATAGTAGATGCATTGCTGGTCATCTTCCAAAATTCTATAGACTCTGGAACAGTTCCCATGGATTGGAGGGTAGCTAATGTAACCCCACTACTTAAAAAAGGTGGTAGAGAGAAAACAGGGAATTATAGACCGGTAAGCCTGACATCAGTAGTGGGGAAAATGCTAGAGTCCATTATAAAAGATGTAATAGCAGAGCACTTGGAAAACAGTGACAGGATCAGACAAAGTCAACATGGATTTACAAAAGGTAAATCATGCTTGACTAATCTATCGGAAATTTTCTGAGGATGTAACTGCTAGAATAGATAAGGGAGAACCAGTGGATGTGGTGTATTTGGACTTTCAGAAGGCTTTCGATAAGGTCCTGCATAAGAGATTAGCGTGCAAATTTAAAGCACATGGGATTGGGGGTAAGGTACTGACTTGGATAGAGAACTGGTTGTCAGACAGGAAGCAAAGAGTTGGAATAAATGGGTCTTTTTCCGAGTGGCAGGCAGTGACTAGTGGGGTACCGCAGGGATTGGTGCTAGGACCCCAGCTATTCACAATATATATTAATGATCTAGACGAGGGAACTAGATGTAATATCTCCAAGTTTGCAGATGACACAAAGCTGGGTGGGCGTGTGTGCTGTGAGGAGGATGCAGAGAAACTCCAGTATGATTTGGACAGGTTGGGTGATTGGACAGATGCATGGCAGATGCAGTATAACGTGGATAAAGGTGAGGTTATCCACTTTGGTGGAAAAAACAGGAAGACAGATTATTATCTGAAAGGCACTAGATTGGGAAAAGGGGAAGTGCAACGAGACCTGGGTGTCCTTGTGCACCAGTCGCTGAAGGTAAGCATGTAGGTGCAGCAGGCGGTTAAAAAGGCAAATGGTAGGTTGGCCTTCATAGCGGGAGGATTCAAGTATAGGAGCAAGGATGTCTTGCTGCAGTTGTAAAGGGCCTTGGTGAGACCACACCTTGAGTATTGTGTGCAGTTTTGGTCACCTTATCTGAGGAAGGATGTTCTTGCCATGGAGGGAGTGCAGCGAAGATTCACCAGACTGATACCTGGGATGGCAGGAATGACGTATGAAGAGAGATTGGGTCGATTAGGCTTATATTCGCTCGAGTTTAGAAGAATGAGAGGGGATCTCATTGAAACTTATAAAATTCTAACAAGACTAGACAGACTAGATGCAGGTAGGATGCTCCCAATGGCAGGGAGTCCAGAACCAGGGGTCACAGTCTAAGAATAAGGGGTAAGCCATTTAGGACTGAGATGAGGAGGAATTTCTTCACCCAGAGTGTGGTGAACCTGTGGAATTCTCTACCACAGAAGGCAGTTGAGGCCAATTCATTAAATATATTCAAGAAGGAGTTAGATATATTTCTTAAGGCTAAAGGGATCAAGGGATATGGGGAGGAAGCAGGGACAGGGTACTGAATTTGGATGATCAGCCATGATCTCATTAAATGGCGGAACTGGCTTGAGGGGCCGAATGGCCTACGCCTGCTCCTATCTTCTATGTTTCTATGTTAGCTTTGATCACCAGAAACAAAACCCCATTCATGAACTCTATCTTGTTTCAATAAAAAATGAATATTTATAAGTACTGTTACTGGCAATGGCTTAACCATGACAAGGATTTGTACGCTAATTATACTTAACTACAGCTGACAGACAAATCCTATGGCTATTTAGGTTCCATAATTTCCAAAATTAAAGCACATGGAATTGGGGGCAATATACTGGCATGGATTGAAAATTGATTAACAGACAGAAAAGAGAGAGTAGGAATAAATGGGTCTTTTTCAGGGTGGCAGGCGGTGACTAGTGGGGTACCACAGGGATCAATGCTTGGGCCCCAGCTATTCACAATATATATCAATGATTTGGATGAGGGAACCAAATGTAATATTTCCAAGTTTGCTGACGACACGAAACTAGGTGGGATTGTGAGTTGAGGAGGATGCAAAGAGGCTTCAAGGTGATTTAAACAAGTTGAGTGAGTGGGCAAATACGTGGCAGATGTAGTATAACGTGGATAAATGTGAAGTTATCCACTTCGGTAGGAAAAACAGAAAGGCAGAGTATTTTTTAAATGGTGATAGATTGGGAAATGCTGATGTACAAAGGGACCTGGATGTCCTTGTACACCAGTCACTGAAAGCAATCATGCAGGAGCAGCAAGCAGTTAGGAAGGCAAATGGTATGTTGGCCTTCGTTGCAAGAGGATTTGAGTGCAGGAGCAAGGATGCCTTATTACAGTTATACAGGGCCTTGGTGAGACCACACCTGGAGTAGTGTGTGCAGTTTTGGTCTCCTTACCTAAGAAAGGATATACTTGCCATAGAGGGAGTGCAGCGAAGGTTCACCAGACTGATTCCTGGGATGGCAGGACTGTCGTATGAGGAGAGATTGGGTCGACTAGACCTGTATTCGCTAAAGTTTAGAAGAATGAGAGGCGATCTCATTGAAACGTATAAAATTCTGACAGGGCTAGACAGACTGGATGCAGGGAGGATGTTTCCCCTGGCTGTGGGGTCTAGAATGAGGGGTCACAGTCTCAGGATACAGGGTAGGACATTTAGGACTGAGATGAGGAGAAATGTCTTCACTCAGAGGGTGGTGAACCTGTGGAATTCTCTACCACAGAAGGCTGTGGAGGCCAAGTCACTGAATATATTTAAGAAGTAGATAGATTTCTAGACACAAAAGGCATCAAGGGGTATGGGGAGAGAGCAGGAATATGGTATTGAGATAGAGGATCAGCCATGATCATATTGAATGGCGGAGCAGGCTCGAAGGGCCGAATGGCCTACTCCTACTTTTCGATGTTTCTATAAACAGTACTTGAATGAGATATGTTCACAATCACAAATTACTGTCACTTCTATTATGTTACAGGGTGGCCTTAAAGCGACAACAGCCCATATCCGATATGCTACCAGCTCAAATCAAAACCAATCTATTAATGAGACTGGCAGCAAGGAGTCCACAGTAAGGATTCAGAAGAAGCTGCAGTTCTGAAAGAAACAAATATGGGAACAGTAATTAGGTTTTGTAAATTTTAAAAGCTGGAGATGAATCATTGCGTTTGTCTCCTGCCTGGATGTTTAAAACATGTTTAAGCTGATTAAGCTCAAGCTGTGGTTGGAGAGATCACTTCTAGGAATCTCAACAATTGAGTGACACATCACTGCAACAACCTCAATCATGTCTACACCTCATCTGAGGTCTGACAGTCTGTAATACAGTAACATGTTGAAAAGAGTGGCAAATGCAGAAAACTGGCATTGATTGGTTGAGCAAACATCTAACCTGATCAGAGGTAATTTTATCTTTCACCGCTGGGCAAAAAAATCAGGGCGATAGCAAATTGGCAGCTTGTTTTATACTTCAACAAAAGGAAAATTGAGAGGTGTAAAACAAGCTGCTGATTCGCTATCCCCCATTATACCTTCTGATAAATGTTAAAATGACCCCCATTGTCTCTAGCCAGTTTGAATAATTCTAACCATGTTGGTTGGGTAAAACATTAAAATGCCTGTGGTTATTACCCAGATTTGAGTGTCTTCAGAACTATGCTTACAAATAATTTTGGTGACTTTGAATTAAGCTTTAAAAATGTGATACCAATCTTTAGAAATATGAATGTACTCAGTGAGAAATATGAATGCACCGTTTAGTCACATAGGCAATAAGATGGGACACTGCTTCTTTAAGATATTGAATAGATTTTTAGAACAGATCAATATCACATTCACAGAATCACAGAAACCCCACAGTGCAGATAGAGGCCATTTCGGCCCATCGAGCCTGCACCGACACATATCCCACCCGATCCCCGTAACCCCTACACCAACACATATCCCACCCTATCCTGTAACCCCACGTATTTAATCCCCCTAACACTAAGGGTCAATTTATCATAGCCAATCAACCTAACCTGCACATCTTTGGACCCACAGGTGTCTCAGTAACAGTGAGATAAAAGTAATGTACTTTCAATTTTGGTACCTAGGTTCAAGTTCATCGCAGACATACACAGTGCCTCTACCTATTGTGTTCAAAGACTCAATCTAGTCACAAACAACACAGAAGTATGGACTTCCAACAAATCAATATAAATCAGCTGGTTTCATTCTTAAGTATAGTTATGCAAAAAATGGAAATTACACGTGCAATAGAACATGTTCTGAATTTCAGAATAAGGAACATTATTGGGGCTGTTTAGAGAGAGTTCTGAACTGCAACTAACATGGCATGCAACTAATTTGAGAATGCTTGAAGCCCAAGTGAGCCCCAGATTTCAAGTGGGCCTGTTTTTCCTTTCCATTGGTGTTTCCTGTACTGTTCAGGAGCAGGAATGTTGGTAAATAATTTATTTTGCATATAGTCTCAGGATCCAGAACTCCGTCAGATACAGTAATTGTTAGTAGTAATTTAGAGCTCCACTAATTCCCTTTAATCTTAAACTCTGAACACCCCATAGAAATTTTGTATCCTACAACACCCAGTCAAAAGATCCAGATTTGTTCGGGGCTTAGACTAAGCAGATTGCATTCAGGTTTATAGAGTGCCTTATTCAATTCAAGCAGCTAAACGTTTGCAATGGATCACAGCCAAGTTCTTCTGTAGTGGCTATCTCAGACCCCATGCAACTCCCTCCTTGGAGTTATTAAGCATCTGTGCAATGTGGATTAGGAAATGTGTAAATTTAATCTGGCCACTCCAGCAATCCAGGCTCCAAAACAATCTTTCTCAAACCAAATTCAGGGCTGATACTTTTGTCAGGTTGAGATTCTTTTGGTCTGTTTGTTTCTCTGGAGTTGTGGGACCGGGTGGCTGCGGTAGTCTTCCTGCCACGTGGGCTAAATTAAAAGTGAATTGATGAGGTCACTGAATTGCTTCATCTTAAAAAAAAGTTTTTTTGTCATAAAAATGTGGAACATGTAGAAATGCAGATTACCCATAATGAGGGTAATTGTCCAAATATAGGCTGGTAACTGGAAAGCTTCCTCACTGGTAGCACATATTCGAAAATTGCAATGAGCTGCTCTCAACTTTACCATCCACTAAATTCAATAGATGAGAAATTACGTACAGTGCGCACACGATTTTGCACATTTAGTGCAATATGTGCTTGTACAGTTGTGATTTTGCTGGTACTGGCAGCTATAAATCAGGAAATAGTTGGGGCTTGTAATAAGGGAACAGCTATAATCATGGGGGATTTTAACTTTCATATTGACTGGACTAATCAAATTGGGCATGGCAGCCTTGAGGAAGAGTTCATAGAGTGTATTAGGGACGGGTTCCTTGAGCAGTATGTAACTGAACCAACCAGGGAACAGGCAATCTTAGATCTGGTCCTGTGTAATGAAACAGGATTAATAAAAAATGTCCTAGTAAAGGATCCCCTTGGAATGAGTGACCATAATATGGTTGAATTCCAAATTCAGTTTGAGGGTGAGAGAGTTGGATCTCAAACCAGCGTACTGAGCTTAAATAAAGGAGACTATGAAGGTATGAGAGTAGAATTGACTAAAGTGGACTGGGAAAACAGATTAAAGTGTAAGACGGTACAAGAGCAGTGGTCTACATTCAAGGAGATATTTCACATCTTTCAAGATAAATATATTCCACTGAGGAAAAAGGGAGGGAAAAGGGGAGTAAAAGAAAAGACAGCCATCCGTGGCTTAGTAAAGTAATAAAGGATAGCATCCGACTGAAAACAAGGGCATATAAAGTAGCCAAATCTAGTGGGAGGATAGAAGATTGGGAAGCATTTAAAAGCCAGCAAACAATAACTAAAAGATTAAGAAAGGGAAGATAGATTATGAAAGTAAACTAGCAAAAAATATAAAAACAGATAGCAAGAGTTTCTACAGCTATATAAAAAGAAAAAGGGTGGCTAAAGTGAACGTTGGTCCCTTAGAGGATGGGACTGGGAAACTAGTGGTGGGGAGCATGGAGATGGCAAAGACGCTGAACAAATATTTTGTATCAGTCTTTACAGTAGGGGACACTAAAAATATCCCAACACTGGACAAACAGGGGGCAATGGGTGGGGGGGAAGGAGCTAAAGACGATTAAAATCACTAAGGAGATGGTACTCAGTAAAATAATGGGACTTAAGGCGGATAAATCCCCCGGACCTGATGGCCTACATCCTAGGGTCTTGAGAGAAGTGGCGGTAGGGATTGTGGATGCATTGGTGATTATTTTCCAGAACTCCCTGGACTCAGGAAAGGTCCCGGCAGATTGGGAAACTGCTAATGTAACACCCTTATTTAAGAAGGGAAGTAGACAAAAAGCTGGAAACTATAGACCAGTTAGCCTAACATCTGTGGTTGGCAAAATGTTGGAGTCCATTATTAAGGAAACAGTAACAGAGCATTTGGATAAACATAATTTAATAGGACAGTCAGCATGGTTTTATGAAGGGGAAGTCATGTTTGACAAATTTGCTCGAATTCTTTGAGGACGTAACATACAGGGTGGATAAAGGGGAACCAGTGGATGTAGTGTATTTGGACTTCCAAAAGGCATTTGACAAGGTTCCACACAAAAGATTACTGATCAAGATAAGAAATCACGGGATTGGGGGTAATATACTGGCATGGGTGGAAGATTGGCTATCTAACAGAAAACAAAGAGTTGGGATAAATGGTTCATTCTCAGGCTGGCAATCAGTAACTAGTGGTGTTCCGCAGGGGTCAGTGCTGGGACCCCAACTCTTTACAATCTATATTAGCGATTTGGAGGAAGGGACCGAGTGCAACATATCCAAGTTTGCCGACGATACAAAGATGGGAGGGAAAGCAATGAGTGAGGATGACATAAAAAACCTGCAAAAGGACATAGACAGGCTAAGTGAGTGGGCAGAGATTTGGCAGATGCAATATAATGTTGGAAAGTGTGAGGTTATGCACTTTGGCAGAAAAAATCAAAGGGCAAGTTATTATCTAAATGGAGAGAAACTGCAAAGTGCTACAGTACAAAGGGATCTGGGGGTCCTGGTGCATGAAACACAAAAAGTTAATATGCAGGTGCAGCAGGTGATCAGGAAGGCCAATGGAATCTTGGCTTTTATTGCAAGGGGGATGGAGTATAAAAACAGGGAAGTCTTGCTGCAGTTATACAGGGTATTGGTGAGGCCACACCTGGAATACTGTGTGCAGTTTTGGTTTCCATATTTAAGAAAAGATATACTTGCTCTCGAGGCGGTTCAGAAAAGGTTCACTCGGTTGATTCCGGAGATGAGGGGGTTGACGTATGAGGAAAGGTTGAGTAGGTTGGGACTCTACTCATTGGAGTTCAGAAGAATGAGAGGCGATCTTATCGAAACATAAGATTGTGAGGGGGCTTGATCGGGTGGATGCGGGGAGGATGTTTCCACTGATGGGCGAGACTCGAACTAGGGGGCATAATCTAAGAATAAGGGGCTGCCCTTTCAAAACTGAGATGAGGAGAAACTTCTTCACTCAGAGGGTAGTAAATCTATGGAATTTGCTACCCCAGAGAGCTGTGGAAGCTGCAACATTAAATAAATTTAAAATGTAGACAGTTTCCTAGCAGATACGGGAATTAGGGGTTACGGGGAGAGGGCAGGGAAGTGGACGTGAGTCTAGATTCGGATCGGCCATGATCCTATTGAATGGCAGAGCAGGCCCGAGGGGCCGTATGGCCTACTCCTGCTCCTACTTCTTATGTTCCACTGGAAATAGGCAGCAGCTTTATTAGAATATTTTAGTGTATCGGAAGTCACATCATTTCTCATCCTTCCCATCATAAGTGTACCTCTTTTTAATAGCATCTATATAAATTAGGCAGCCAAGCTTGTTAGGCTGTGTGCTCAATATTAGAGCAGCTAGCAATTCGCAGGTGTGATTTAAAATGTTTTTTTCCCCCACTTTAGCTGAAATGTTTATTTTTGTTGTCAAGCAACAGGGCTTTTGGTACATCAACCTTTGAAAGCAACCTACTCCTTCGGACAGTGATTGTTCCTACGAGAATCCCTCTTTATTTGTCTATTTGGATAAAGAGGAGGAATGCAGGGGCACCTGGCAAGCTGCAGTACAACAAAGGAGGACTTTGCCTACCCACCATTATGCTGTCAAACACATATACAAACAAGGGTGGATGTACCTGGATTGGTCAGAGATGCAATGCATTGGAGGCTACGATTCACCAAGGAGGCAGTGACAAAGTTACGGCAGGTGCTGCAAGCTGACATGCAGCCCAAACTCCAGGGCAGGCACAGCAGTGCTGCTCACTGTAGCCCTGATTGATATTCCCTTAGAATGAGCTGAATGCAAAACAATCAATCTGCAGTCCACATATGTATAAAGCGAGTGACTGACACATTAACTACCAGAACAACTTCATAACTTCCCAATGGGCAACAGAAATAAGGAAGGCCCTGACTTTTTTGAAATTGCACAAGTTCCTGAACTCATGTGTCAGAGATTGCACACATGCAACACTACATGCTCCTGCATACAATAGTGGAGATTTTATGAACTACAGCAAAGTCCACTCAATGTCCAGTTTATCTCGACCATTTGTACAGTCACTTAGGTGACTGACCATTTGTACAGTCATGTAGGTGACTGACCTCTTTTCCAGTGGCAGTCATGATACCTTTATTTTACAACAACCAACCTGCCTCCGTTATTCAAACCTGAGTAAAAGTGCAAAGTTGGCTTCTTGGAGATAAATGTTACTCTCTGCATCCCTGGCTTGTGACACTTGAAGAGCATGCACAGATACCTACTGAACACAGGTATAATGAGGTACATGCATCAAAAAAAGCCATCATCGAACATACTCTAGAGATGGAAAGAGCTTGCGTTTAAAAAAAGAGACTTGCATTTCTATAGCACCTTTCATGACCTCAGGAAAGCCCAAAGCGCTTCACAGCCAATAAAGTACTTATTAAAATGTAATCACTGTTGTAATGTAGGAAACACGGCAGCAAATTTGCACAAAGCAAGATCCCACAAACAGCAATGTGATAATGACCAGATAATCTGTTTTAGTGATGTTGGTTGACAGATAAATATTGGCCAGGACAACAGGGAGAACTCCCCTGCTCTACTTCGAAATAGTACCATGGGATCTTGAACGTCCACCTGAGAGGGCAGACAAGGCCTTGGTTTTAACATCTCATCCAAAGGACGGTACCTCAGGCAGTGCAGCACAGAGTGTCAGCCTGAATTATGTGCTCAAGTCTCTGGAGTGGGGCTCCAGAATAGATAATCCACAGTCATTTATACTCCCTATTGCCATTACATACTATACTTGTATAGAGTTGCACAGAGTGGTGGATTGTACACTGGAATTTATGTAGGATTCCCTCTATGTCTACCATCAATTTAAACATGGACCCAACTGCACAGGCAATTTTTATCAAATATATTTACACTTAAACATGTATAAAAACAGTAATAGTAGGCATGTATTACAGAGTACAAGACACTGTCATACAAAAACAAATAGAAACCAGTAGGGGGCAGCTAACTTGTTGCAAATCAGTGATTGAACCTAGGACCTGAAAGCGGAGGCACTGAAAGCATTACAGTCCTTTAACATATACTGTATAATATGGTTATAGCCCATGGCACACAAATAGTGAACAAGAATCCAAAGCTAGCCCACCTGTATTTTTTTTGCTGTTGCTTTTTTCTGAATTTCAAAGTCTGATACAGATAAGTACTTCATAGGGAGTATGCAATTGAGCCTGTGGCTGCATTTTCCATTTATTTCATGCAGTCTTATGGGTTAGGAAACATCAGAATTGTTCCCAAAAATGCATTTCCATCATTGGCCTAGTATTAATGAGGTGGTTAAAGGACTCATTGTTAGGTGCAACTCAAGGCTGGGATTCCAAATGGCCACAGACATTAAGACAGATTATTTCTTAAATTAGTGCACCTCATCAAAATTCTGCTCCATGCTTTGGCAATGTAAATCAGGAGAAAAGGCAGTGTAAAGGTCTGGAAGATGACATCTGATACACCTAGTCTGGAGGACCAGTTTGACAAAGTTTGAACTCCGGCATATGGTGACACAAGTGAAATGAAAGCAACCAACGATGTATTTATAAATGAATCCTGGGTTGTACTGCAGCACTTTTCCCCACAAGTGTAGGGTAAAGATCAATTTGCTGCAAACAGAAAGGTCACAGCACCTTCTACAGGCTGCCCGAAGATGGTGCAACAGGGAAAAATAAGTTTCTCCAAATCCTAGGGTATTTCTCTTTTTAACTGAGTGAAAAATCAGAAAATTTAAGCAACACAAAGATGCCAAAGTATATCTATATGAAAATATGAATAAAACCTTGTAAATAGAATCTGCATTGTCAGCCTGCTGTTACAAGAGTCCTGATGCTGGATGTTTGATTTACTTTTTTTCTCTTTTTAAAGAAGCTTAATTTCCTGATACTTGTAAAAATACCCGATTAAAATAAATACTGAATACTGTCTCCACTTTCTACACTCTCTGAATACACGTGAATGATATTTTGTCCTCAATAGCAAACCACTAATCAGGTAAAATGTGAGTGTCTTTTGGAGCTCTACAAGTGTTTCTCATTACAATGTTGTGCCAATATTATAATTCAACAAAACATGACAATTTATGTAACTTTTGCCAATCCTGTCTAATGTGCTCATTTCTATGTTCTACTTCGAAAAGTTTTTTTAGAACTTAAAAAAAAAGTTGCATTACTGCATTCCTAAAATTAACCAAAGGCAGAAAATCCCATTATAAGTTTCAACTGCAACACAATCTTTCCTAGTGGGTGGCCAAAATGATGACTATGGAACTAGAGTTTTCACAAGAGGTTGTTCCAGTCACTGAACCTGACTGAAAAGGCCATCTGAAAACAAACACACCCATTAATTTATGAATCTGCCATTTTCGAATAGCCCTTTATTTTTTAGTGGTTGCCTTATACAGCAAGATTACCATCTGGGGGTAACCCTGTAAAATAAGCGACCCAGTCCCAATGCTGTTGAAGGTAACCTTGGGAGGGAGTTTGCCGAGTGTCTCCCACAACTGGTGGTTTCCAGTAGCAAAAGTAAATTGCGGTCAACAGCAGCACTTGAATTGGGTCTGGCCATGAAAGGGCTAACCTGTAAATTGTTGGCCGGCATGGAGCTTCCTCTCCAACATCAGAGAAAGGCTGCCACTGGAATGGCAGTCATGCCTGTGACTTCTAAGTGGTTTGTGCATGCAAAGTTGTTCCATTATTAAGTGCCATAGGATGTTTTTCTACGTTAAAGGCAATATATAAATGCAAGTTGTTATTGCTAAATCTACCTCGCAATATAAAGAGAGCATGTTCAATGCAAGGGGATTGGGTAATATCCCACTGGGAAGGGTTCCATAATATAAATGAGGTATCTGTTTTCTTTGATCTCCAATACAAAATGGGAGGGACCAAACATCTAGAGTATGTGCACCTTAAACAGAATTCTATTCACCAGACTTAAAATTCACCAACTACTGGGGAAGTTGGTTGTTACTGGAACCGTTTGCTTGCTCTCCCTTCCACCCACCACCACCACGCTCCCCAGCAGCTTTTAAGAATTCAGCATGAATGCCATACACAACTGCTGTCCTACCATTAACTAGATAAAACAGCAGAGTCCACTTCCTCCCACTGAACTTGTTCATTAAGGCTTACGATCTGTACAGTGCATTCCATCAGCTCATACAACCATCATGCAGGCCGGCCTTTACTTTGGCTTATGGGGTCAGATGTCAACTCAACAGATTAACTCTAGATCTCGAGGATACTCTCAGGCCTGTTGGCGAGTACTGGACTTGTCAATCATTGGCACTGGAACCAAGGGATCCCTTTGACCATGATAGGCAATAGACTTTAGCACCCAGAATAAGCTACAAGTTCCTGAACCATTCATCTATTCTAGTACTGAATAAAACTTGCCAGGAGTGTCATCGATTTTCTTACTTTTTCCTCTCAAGCAGAAAATATGAAGGCTCTGCAAATTCCTCTCTCCCAGTAGTGGAGTAGGCTCGTCACAGAATTGCCAATATTTGTACTTTCATTAACTACTTATAGATTTTGTATTAGTTTTAATGCGCAATTCTGATAGAAGAGAAAGAAAATTACTGTCAGCAACACTGCTGTCATTACAAATTTTAGAGAATTCAGGTTTGCAATTTGAAAATAGAGACAAACTTTGACATCCAGTTGAAGCAGTCTGCCATTTATCTTTCTCACCTTCCGAATATAGAACTCACCAAGTTGGTCTGACTCGCACTGTTGGGAGCATGCTCCCAGGAGCATATTACTTTGTCCTTTGCAGATAATGCTGGCAGGAGTGATTTAGCAGAATTATGATTTAGCAGCAGACACTGTCCAGTATAGATGATGGGCTTCCTGCAGGAACTACTTCTCTGCCAGTGAACGTCAACAGCAGGAAAAAAACAACTGAAGATTATACGGGTGGTGTGCCAAGACACAGTAAAGAAAATGCTTGTGGATTTGGAATGTAAAGTCTGCTAAATGAATAGGCATTGGTTTGATCGTCAAGTTACATTACTTACCCCACCCACAATATGTGATGTATAAAATGATAGTATTTCAGATATCCCAGTTTCATTTTATACTTGGTTAAATCACTGAATGCATGAGATGCAGCACTAGCATTTCCACTCTTCATGGGTCAGAAGGAGAACAAGGAGAATTTTGTCAGCATGTTTCCCACCACTGATCCATATCCCTTTGATGAGCCTTCATGTAAGCAGTGATTAGCTCAACAGCTAATGCAAACAGGGCATTCAGTACAGCTGCACACTTTATTTCACTTCACTACAAAATTAATTTTTTAAACTATGTTAGTGACCAAAATTTACAAAAATGTACAATAGCGACAGTTAACAATGCATTGAAAATCTGAAGCTCTGTAAAGCATTTCATTTCAAATAAACTATCATGCCAATGAATGATCCAAGCTCACACGTTACTGCAAACTAGCAATCACCAGTAATCTAGGGGAGAATGTTGGCTGCAAAGTCAGTAGCTTCCTCAACTCATTTAGATCAGTAGCGCTCTTTACTGTTGCTCTGTTTAATTACTAAGTCTTAGCTAAAGTTGCGTTTGTCTCCTACCCATCTTAAACATATTGAAAACCAACAAGTCTCGAGGTAATAAATAGTTCATCACTATCATTAATTCATCTTTAGAGACATACCAGTTGTAGTTTTCATGTGAATAGGACAACTTTGTGAAATGCCAGATTTGTACTAATTTGTGATACTGTACCAATTTGGAAATAAGTACAGCACATCTGTTCAGTGATGAGCATGAGTATCCAACTGTTTACACTATGTTGTAGGAATCATTTTTGGGGATATACCTTATTTTTCAGGAGGGGGAGGGGAGGGGCTCAATATCAAAGCCTAAAATTGTTATTTTAATCTGAAAATTACTACCTCTCTTTCCTCCTTTAAGATGCTCCTTAAAACCTACCTCTGACCAAACTTTTGGTCATCTGCCCTTGTATCTCATGTGGCTCAGTGCCAAATTTTGTTTGATAATGCTCCCATGAAGTGCCTTGAGACGTTTTACCATGTTAAAGGCATTATATAAATACAAGTTGTTGTTGTTCTTGTTGTTAAACAAAAACCATTTAAATGTGTTATTTGCACAAAACACTGTAAGAACTCCAGATTAAAGCAATATAAATGATGATTTTTTAATGTTTCCTCCAATCATCTTTTTCATAATTGACCCTAAAAAATTGGAACAATTTTTCAAAACTTACATCTTGCTCTAGTTTTAAAAAGAGATAACTATTAAGAGATTAAAAAATAGACCAATTATTTTTGAAGGTTAATTTAGTTTCTCCCCCTCCCGAGGATGCCAACACTCTGCCCAAGTTGTCATTTTTCATGTATGCGTCTAAACAAGGAGCGTCAGAATAAATCTTTTCTACACATTCACACCTTCCAGCAAAACTCACTAGAAAGCAACCAGTAAAGGGAATCCTTGGCTGATTTTCTTACTCCCTAGCCAGGGGAACCGAGACCAATTTCATGCCCAAGCCGAGATCAGCTAATTTACTCAAACCTAGAGTTCACTCAGGACCCTTCTGCAGCTTAATGGTCAGCATCTTTACCCACTAGGACCGGTCATCAGAGGAGCGTTGATCATTCAGAAGAAACCTGTTAAAGGAGCAACTACAGCTTTAAACCAGGTCATCAAACTACGCAGTTGCTGCAATTTTGGATAATCTTAAAAGGTACAGGGGAAGCAGAGAAAATGTTCATCAGAGCACATTGAGGCAGTGAGATAATACCGATAAATATTAAAACAAATATAATTTTTCTTGGGGAATAATTGTAGTTAAAATATTGTACAGCTCGTTTTAAAACTGCAATTTTACTCCAACGAGAAAATAAACAAACATACAATGCAACATAACAAGTGCTACACAAATACTTTCTTCTAGTAGGTTTACACAAAAATGAACATGCCATGTACAATAGACTTTGTGATGCACAGAATAAGTGGCATAATCTTTTTTTAAACCGAGTCTGAAAAGGGGTTTAGTTCATTCGTATGATCAAGTAAAGGAGATTTTAAAGATTCAAAGATAAATGGAAGTTTTAATACTACTGGATCTCAAGCCACCTCATGATTGAAATGTATGCTCCACATTTGACCTGTGAAGTTTACTCGTACAAATGGGGCCAGGATTGCTGGAAAGATGATTTTATTAGTTCTCAGATGGCACCAATGCTGTTCCAAGACAATGGTACACACAGACGTTTGTTCAATTAAACTAAAGGTGAATTGTTAAAAAGTGTGCCACTGTCACAAGAAATGCACACACAAAACTCAAAGTAAGTCAGCCTTATTTGAAAGCACTCATCTTTCCAGGGTGGGACAGGAAGCATCTTTCAAGCTTTGTTGGTATTAAAATGGAATGGTCAGGTCACAGCACTACTTTAAAATGTATTAATAGATTTTCAAAGTTGTATTCTTGCCATTGGCTTGGAATGTGCGAGGGAAAAAAAAAACTTCTGCAACATTTCTATTCATCTCAGCCATGTTATAGATTCTGTCAGCCTAATAATGTAGAAATTAGCCTTTTTATGCATGTACAAGATTGCTGCATTGCACTGGATAAAATCAGCTTGTACAATGCAATTCTGTTTGAGGTGGTGCTGGTAATCTTGGATGATAAAATTGGACAATTGCAAGGGTATCCAATTGCAAAATATTATCTGTACTGAAATATTAGTTAACTTGTGATAGGGTACATGTTGCTCATAAAAGAAAACAAGACTAAAGCCATCATGTACAAGTGATTATCCTTTCTGAAGGCTCTCAGGAGCTGACTGAAAGTTCATTAAACCTCTGTTACAATCTGTGATGCAATGGCTTGTGAAATGCTGGGCAACATAGGATTTACAGGGTTATGGGCATTTAACAGGTTAGTTATTATAAATCATTTGAAAACAAATAGTAGGGTATGGTTGCATGTCCAAGTACTAAAGATAATTTATTTTCAAATTGGCAAGCAAGTTCATCAACAATAAATTAAAAAAAGAAAAAGTCAAGTCCCAGGGACTAACTTCCATTCGATGTCCCAAAACTCATATCGCATCCAAAATAACCCTTCATTGGCAGGGTAAAGGAAGTGTAACCACTGTGCACATCTTCAGGACAAGCAGCAGGTGGTGGTTTGGAATGTGAAGGATTTATTTGGTTGCTATTGAAACAGCATTTTTAGTCATGTTCTCCTTCAAAAGTAAAGGTAAACTCATGGATTTTAATTTAGAAGTTTACTATTTCAATACTTGATTTAGCTTTTAGCTTCATCATAATCCTTACTCCTCAATACCCTTATACCTATTAAACAAATAATCTTCAGCTGAGGGCTCCAGTGGTCAGTTATTGCTTTTAAAGCTAAAACAGTGGCTGAGAATACATCATGTCTCCTGACATCAGTGCACACTCAAGGCTCTGTAAACCAAGTGGCAAGATTTCACCAATTATGGCTCCCAAACAGCACTTAGTATTTTATTATGTTCTTGGGTATAGTTAATGAAGGGCACTGTTTTCACCCAGTGAGCATTCAAGTAGACCTGTGCTTTGTGATACAAGTGGGCAACAATCTGTTTCACTATTTAATGAAGCTGTGTACATGCATCAGTGTCAGTGCAATGAAACTATTTTCATTCAGCATTCCTGAATTTACCAGGTTGCCTCACTGACTTGGTGCCTTGTCCCATCTGCATCACAGAAACATGAATTCTATGTTCTCATCAGTCCATGGGTTAAGAGCAGAGAGGGTTTGCCGGTGCTTGTGATATTTAGCAGGCAATAGTAGATGCTTATTTAGTAATGTGTAATGGCTCTATAGCCTATCGTGTTTAGCGTTTTAATAGAAGATAATAGGTACTTCTTGGTGACCTAATTGAAGTAGTGATGTGACACTTTAAATCATAATGATAAAGCTCTGCGAACCTGAATCTGAGCACCTAGATCGAATTACTAGCTTCAATTCACCAAGTATCATCACCTATTGTTTTACAGACTGTTAAAGTGCTGCATTTCCATTATTTGCATAATGATATTGATTTTATGTTAGAACTTGAGAAAATATTGAATCTGTGACAGTCACTGCTGTATTACCAAAGCTGAACCTGTAAATTACAGGAAAATTCACTGCCTTCTTACGTTCCAACATATGATACAGCAAAGGATCACCAATACCCAGTTACTTTCTTTAAAAATACTTTCATATCCGTATATGTAAAAAATAAAATAATATACTTTCAGGTGGCCTAGCCCATCAGCCTCGAGTGGTACGGATGAACCCAGGTGACTTCACCCTGATCTCAGCACAGGTGTGGTGTCTAATGCCACGGGCAATGACCAGGGGGTTGGACTGCTCTTATGCCTTGGTGTTGTAATGAGCGATGTGGTGCTTCTATTGCTGCAGAGAACACTGTAGCTAGTTGAAAGAATTCCAAAATTTGTGGGATCATCAGGAGTAACAATCAATCAGTCAAACATAAAAGCGGTGAAATTCCTCCCATCAATAATTTTACCATCCTGTTTTGTACTCATTGACTATTTTGCTAAAATTGTCAGCAGGAATTTCAGCCGAAAGAAGGTAAGCAAAGAAGAAAACGGTACAAATCCTGCTTTCAGAGCTGCAAGCTATTTATAAACAGTGCTTTTATTTCATGTACTCATTTGTTTTCTTTAAACTGTGCAAGATAATAAGCTCTCTAGTGGAATGCAACTGATTGAGAGATAGGTATATAAAGAAATGCTTTTTTACCCATGTACACGTTATTTCTCAGTCTGCTCTTCTACAAGGTCCCTCCTCCCCATCATTTCTTCACCTTATTAGCTGAACTGCATTAATGATTTCCGCGCCAACTGTGCAACAGCCCCTCCTCTCTCACGTTCTTGAGGAGAAGTTAATACTTGAAATCATTTTCTGGATCTTATCCTCGTTTTTCAGTACGTTTGCCTTGACAGCACAATTCTTATCCTGCTGGTCCTTGATCAGTTGCTCCAGTTCAGAGAGTTCAGTCTTTAATGGCTCCACAGCAGTGTCTGTGATGCTGCAAGGACAAAAAAAATCAAGACTCAAGTTTGTAATGTGGTTATTACCACCATAAAAACTGAAAAGCTAGATAGCTTTCCACATTTAAGCTGGTGAAAAAAGAATAAATAGCAGTTTCATTGATATGGCGCACAGTCTAAGCAGCAATTGCTTACGGGTCATTTAGGAATGCTTACCACTTACAATTCCTCACACAGTGAGTTCCAGATTACCAATTTTCATATATAGACTACTTCTCTTAATTCAAGTTACCTGACAGTTTACATTTTTTTTTAGCATTAAGTTCCCAAATTGCTGCATTAATGTTGCTTAATTCAAAATATTAGATAATTCAAAGTTATTGCACTAAAAAAATGAATTATCAGGAGTGGACTATATGTGCTACAGTGGTCCTTAGTGGAGAGCTGCTGAGTGATCCTTTCACTAATGTTAAGGATACTGGGATAGATGGTGTCTCTTGTTCCCTGACTGGGAAGTTAGAGAAAGAGAAGGAAGTGTATTGAATCCCACATCTGAAAACACCCATTAACAGTTGTGAAAATGTGGAATGCACTGCTCCACAGCATCACAAATGCAAAATTAGTGGAGATACTTATTTGGGAAGCAATGACATTAACAGACATGGAGACATGGGAAGGAATTGGGATTAAAAAGATGAAAAGCCACCATACGTAACAAAACAGTGGAGCTCAATGGGCCAAATGGTTTAACCACTGTTCCTATATGGGCCACAGACACAGACGAGCAGCAAGTCCACCAAGGGCCACAGGTGTGCAAGTCAGGGGTAGCAATGCTCAAACTGTAGTGCTGCAGTCAGACTACACCTTGGGCACCACTTCTCATCACCACATCCAATTCTGGTCACCAAGGCCGAAGAGAGATATATACCTCTGGAGGTAGTTTAGAGAAGAGTCACTTGACTGATCCCTAGTGTCAGAAGACTGAGTTATGATAAAAGAGTGCAGAAGCATGTTTTTAAGGCAGATAGTAACTGGAGGGTGACCTTGTATAAGTATTTAAGAGATAGCAAACTGTATAGAAAAGGTAGATCCAGAACAGGAGTTCAAACTCAATCATGACAGAAGGACAAGGGAGTACAGCTTCAAACCATAAAAGGCAAATTTAGGACTGATATCGTGAAGTAGTTCTTCATACAAGGAGTGATCAATACATGGAATGGGCTTTTGAGAAGAGTAATAGAGGTATAAACCCTGAAATCGTTGAAGGAACAGGTGGATGCCATGATGGGGGGACTGTAGCATTTTCTGGAATGAGAAGTCAAGATAGGCCAAATGGTGGTCTTCATCTATATATACCTTGTCATCCATGAGAGGGGTGGGCTACAATTGGCCCCAAACTATACTATGAGTAAGAAGTGTAAATTAGAAGTATAAAAGTTAAGATTAGATTTCATTACCAATCTAACTGAAAAGGAGAGGTATGATAGCACAGAACCACTATGATACTTTTGTTAGCAATTTACTAAAGTTTCTGTATTTTAAAATAGTTAACATATTTAAAGGGTAATAGGCAAATGTGTGCATTTACCTCCAACATAAGTCAGAGCTGGTTTCCCCTCCATCCCCAAATAATCACATATTACGGAACTTCACGGGTGTGGGTGAGAGGAGAAAGAGAGAAGGTTCCTGTGATCATTCATCTAAAGAAGCAGACACAGTTCAATGACATAAGGAACACAGGTATTGTTGCATTAGCCACAATGGGAATGGGGTATTTTTCTTTTATTTCTTGCCGAGCGTGTGCTAAACTGAGCTCAGCTGTTTCTCTTGGCCAGTTCCTGGATGTCATCCGTATTCACTGATATTTACATTTGATTGAAATAGAAAAACAAATCATTCTCTGTAAGCAACATTCAAATTAAAATACCGACAAAACTGTACAGAGGCTGAATTAGTACAATAAACATTATGGATTTGTTTTGAAATAGCACTGTAGGTCAACCAAAAGGATAGTGTTCAGTTAATAGTCACATAGCGCCATCTGGAGGCCCTTTTTCTACTTTCTAGATGCATACCAACTATCCACTTGTATAACATTCTGTTCAATGTTGAAATCCCAGCAAGTCTTTTTGTTTTAAACTGCAGAAAACATTATGCAACTATATGTAGAGTATTCTCTTCAAAAGAAATTCAACCTCCACATACTGTGGGAATTTCTGTCCTCCCATGGAGGAAAACTACCAGAGCCCTTTTATGAAAACTATAACCACGCTATTCAAGAAAGGAGAGAGAAAGAAAACATGGAACTACAGGCCAGTTAGTCTGACATCAGTTGTCAGGAAAATGCTGGAATCCATTATTAAGGAATTGGTAACAGGACATTTAGAAAATCATAATATGATTAGGCAGAGTCAACATGGTTTTATGAAAGGGAAATCGTGTTTGACAAATTTATTAGAGTTTTTTGAGGATGTTACTAGCAGGGTAGAAAAAGGGGAACCAGTGGATGTAGTATACTGTATTTGGATTTCCAAAAGGCATTCGATAAGGTGCCACATAAAAGGTTGCTACACAAGATAAGGGCTCATGGGGTTGGGGATCATTTATTAGCATGGACAGAGAATTGGTTAACAGACAGAAAACAGTAGAAATAAACGGATCATTTTCAGGTTGGCAGGCTGTAACTAGTGGGGTACCGCAAGGATTAGTGCTTGGGCCTCAGCTGTTGCAATTTATATTAATGACTTAGATGAAAGGACCGAGTGTAATGTATCCAAGTTTGCTGACAATACAAAGATATGTGGGAAAGTAAGTTGTGAGGAGGACAAAGAGCCTGCAAAGGGATATAGACAGGTCCTTCACTAGAAGGAGACACACTAGGAGGAGGTTGAGGCCCAGGAGCAAGGTCGGGACCCAAGAGTGAGGACAAGGCCCAAGAGCGAGGTCGGGACCCAAGAGCGAGGACTAGCCCAGCAGCGCGGTCGAGGCCCAGGAGTGGCGTAGCGTGGACCAGCAGCGGGGTCAGGAGGACCACACTGCAGCCTATGAAACCCAGGCAGAGAGGACCTGCAGGAAGGACGGAGGAGGGCAATAAGAGTATGTGTGTGTGTGTGTGTGTGTGTGTGCTAGGCCGATGTAGCAGAGCCTGGTCTCCAATCGTCTTGGATGCCCTTGCCATTGGACCAAGACCTTGCTCTGTCAAGCCAGTGTGGTAGCTGGTGTGCACAGGCATCTTCCACCCTTTAAAATGAAGTTTGGGACCTGGAACGTCAGGACCCTCATGAACAACCCCAACAGCGACAGACCGGAACGCTGTACTATCATTGCCCGGGAGCTCAGACATGTCGACATAGACATTGCCGCCCTAAGCGAGACCCGGCAGGCAGGGGAAGGCCAGCTCAAGGAGCAAGGCGATGTTTACACCTTCTTCTGGAAAGGAAAACCTGAAGAAGAACGCCGCCTCCATGGGGTAGGCTTCGCCATAAAAAATGAGCTAGTTGAACGTCTTAGAGACTCCCCTTGTGGAATAAACAAACGCCTCATGACTCTACGGCTCACCCTAGCCCGGAACCACTGCACAACGGTCATCAGTGAGTACGCCCCAACACTGATGACCCACCTGTGACAGAGACTATAGGTTCCGCATTGGACTCATCAGCCACCTGAGAACTCATTTTTAGTGTGGAAGCAAGTCATCCTCGGTTCCAAGGGACTGCCTAAGAAGAAGAGATAGACAGGTTAAGTGAGTGGGCAATAAAGTGGCAGATAGAGTATAATGTGGGGAAATGTGAGGTTATTCACTTTGGTAGGAAGAATAGAAAAACAGAATATTTTTTAAATGGTGAGAAACTACTAAATGTTGGTGTTCAGAGAGATTTAGGTGCTCTTATACAGGAAACACAGAGTTAGCATGCAGATACAGCAAGCAATTAGGAAGGCAAATGGCATGTTGGCCTTTATTGCAAGGGGGTTGGAGTATAAGAGTAAGGAGGTCTTGCTACAATTGTACAGGGCTTTGTTGAGGTCACATCTGGAGTACTGTGCACAGTTTTGGTCTCCTTATCTGAGGAAGGATATACTTGCCTTAGAGTGCAACGAAGGTTCAGTAGATTAATTCCTGGCATGAGAGGGTTGTCCTATATGGAGAGATTGAGTAAACTGGGCCTATACTCTCTGGAATTTAGAAAGAATGAGAGATGACCTCATTGAAACATATAATATTCTGAGGGGGATTGACAGGGTAGATGCCGAGAGGTTGTTTCCCCTGGCTGGAGTATCTAGAACTAGGGGGCATAGTCTCAGGAAAGGGGTCGGCCATTTAAGACTGAGATGAGGAGGAATTTCTTCACTCAGAGGGTTGTGAATCTTTGGAATTCTCTACCCCAAAGGGCTGTGGATACTGAGTTGTTGAGTATATTTAAGGCCGAGCTCGATAGATTTTTGGACTCTAGGGGAATCGAGGGATATATGAAAAATGGCGGGAACGTGGAGTTGAGGTCGAAGATCAGCCATGATCTTATTGAATGGTGGAGCAGGCTCGAGGGGCTGTATGGCCTGCTCCTGCTCCTATTTCTTATGTTCTTAAACCTCATGTCCTGTGCAACAAGAACTTGTATTTATATAGCACCTTTAACATAATAAAACACCCCAAGGCGCATCACAGGAGTGTTATAAAACAAAATTTGACACTTAGCCATATGAGGAGAAATTAGGGCAGATCAAGGAGTTAGGTTTTAAGGAACATCTTAAAGGAGGAAAGAGAGGCGGAGAGGCTTAAGGAGGGAATTCCAGAGCTTAGGGCCTTGGCAGCTGAAGGCACAGCCACCAATAGTTGAGCGATTAAAATCAGGGATGCTCAAGAGGCTAGAATTAGAGGAGTGCACATATCTCGGGGCGAGAGGGGGATGAAGGAGATTACCGAGATTGGAAGGGGCGAGGCCACGGAGGGATTTGAAAAAAAAGGATAAGAATTTCAAAATAGAGGCGTTGCTTAACTGGGAGCTAATGTAGGTCAGTGAGCACAAGGGAAATGGGTGCAGGAGACTTGGAGCGAGTTAGGGCATGGGCAGCAGAGTTTTGGATAACCAAGTTTACGTAGGGTACAACATGGGAGGCCAGCCAGGAGTGCGTCAAGTCTAGAGGTAACAAAGGCATGGATGAGGGCTTCAGCAGCAAATGAGCTGAGGCATGGGTGGAGTTGGACAATGTTACAGAGGTGGAAATAGGCTGCCTTAGTTATAGCTCGGTTATGTGGTCGGAAGCTCATTTCAGGGTCATATATGACACCAAGGTTGCGAACAATCTGGTTCAGCCTCAGACTGGTGCTAGGGAGAGGGATGAGTCGGTGGCTAGGGAACGGAGTTTGTGGTGGGGACTGAAGACAGTGGCTTCGGTCTTCCGAATATTTAGTTGGAGTGGGGATTTTCCACCTCTGTTCTAACACAGCATTGATCTGCTTTCTGTAAAAGGCTGCACTAAGATCTAAGACAATGGAGAGTAGCAATAAGCTTGTTTTTTTTAAAATCCACAGTAAAACAGCTTCAAAGCAAGCACAGTCAGAATAGAACAAGGGGTAGGCTGGGAGGGAGCCTTGTGGTAGAGAATGAATGTTCTTCTAAGAACAAGAAGGACTCTACCCAAGGTAAGTAACCAACATTCTTCCTCATACATTCATTATTTGTGCTGGCCCAAGACTCCCTCCCACAGTTGATCAGGTTTCACACAGAGAAGACATGTAATGATGGAAGGCAATGGAGAGGCATCAATGTAAAAGAACCAAGGCATCAATATTAAATTTTGAAGACAAGTGCTAGCACTGAAACTGCCATATGTCTGTAAATGACCAGAACCAAATTGGTTGAAGAGAGCCTGATTAGGCTATGATCCAACATGCAGTCAAATTTTACACAAACTAGTTTTCGAACACTACTAAAAAATTTAATTAAAAACTTTTTCCTTGGGGGAAAAATTCAGTTGATAGCGCCACCCATTAGCGCCTTAAGAGGGCGCTAAGTGGGGCGCAAACCAACTAGCGCCTGGGCGCGGCACTGCCCACGCCTCCCGCAAATTTCAGCGGGAGGTTAGTGGTGGCGCTAACCGGTAGCGCCCTGCGCCGCTGCCGATGACGTCATTGGTGTGCGCAGTGCCCCGCTCACGCCCCAGCCACGATCTTCGGGAGCGCCCCCTGATTTACCGCCGGACGCTATGTCCGACAGGGTCAGGGGGGCGTACCTGCGGCCAGGGAGGCGCAATTTAAAGGCGAAGTGCAGGGCGGCCATTTTTGTTGCTGGCCGCCTGCCACCACCTGCCTGCCTGCGCTCCCGTCCCCGGCCTCCTGAACCCACCCCCCCCCCCCCCCCAGCGGAGTGCCTGCTGCACTCAAGAGCCCGGCACTTCTCTTGGGTGCCGGGCTCTTTTGCCTGCACTCCCGATCCCCGTCGCGCTGCACATGGCCCCTCCCCTTTAAGAAGGGGAGGAAGGCCTGCAATACCGCGGTGCGACGTGCCGCAGCGTGTGGCGCTGCGGCATGTAGCACCACGATATTCACTCGCAGCGCCCCAAGAGGGAGGCGGGGCGCTTCCAGTAGCGCCCCGCTTCCCTCTTGGGGCGCAACCACTCAATTTCTGGCGCGAGGGTGCTAATTTTTCCGGGGCGCTAGCGCCTCAATTGGGGCGCTACTCAATTTTTAGCCCCTTGATTTTAAAGCGATCTGGCACGATCACATTAAAAAATAAAACCAATAAATGGTGAAAGAACTTTTCCTAGTATGGGAGACAACAGATGCATCTGCTGCCAAAGATGGGAGAAAAAGAACCCACAGATTACCTCAGATCAAGGCTATGATACAAAGAATAATGGAAAATCATTGGAGGCCAGTGTGTTTTTTTTTAAAGGCACTGTTTCTAGTGATTTCCTTATGTGGCAGACTGGCAGTTTCTATTTATATGTAGAGATTGAACAAATGAAGAAATTGTTTTGTCAAATGATGTTTGATCCTATTACATTCAGTTCCCCAACCCCATAATTTTTCATCTGGATTTTGTAATTACACACCACTCTCATAATTGGTCTGTGGAACCAACATGTTTTCCACTTAATCACGTGCAGTCTATAATGAGTACCCCATAACCTAGTACAGAGTGCAACACAAAAGTTTTGAAGGCACTGGCTTACCAATCCCATCCTTATGAAAGCTTGGTGTACTGAAATTTGCTTGCTACCCAAATAATTCATAACTCACAGCATCATACCTGCCTGTGCATTAATTGACGTTGTTCTGCTTCAGCAAGTTTTTGTACTCCTTTGTGAATGCTGTTGTACTGATGCTTCCAATCATCATTATTGTTTCCTAAAAACACTAAAATTTCTGCAGCAGCAATGGTGTGGATTACAACTCAAATTAAAACAGAAAATGTAAGCCACCGTGGCTCTACAGCTAAATGCACTGCATGTTTTTGTGGTACTGAGCCATATAGAGCAGATAGGTTTAATCTTTGGTCTGGTGTGAGTCAACCAATCTCTGCCAGGGTCAGCAGGAAGAGGTACTACAACTGGCTTCAGTATGCTTAGGGCAGGCAGGGAAAAAAAAACATCCTGCTCCTAATCATTATCCAGAGACCCTTGTGGGAAGTGTACGTGTGAAATTGAACAGAAATATGGAAGAACAGGATTCATGCCTGCCTGATGTGATGACTGCTGACTCAGCTGTAATTTCAAGTTAGATTCATTAAAATAGTTTGGGTGATTGTCAGGTGTTATAAATGCCCGTTTTGTAGTGAGAGATAGCAAGCTGCTACAGAATTTAAAGATCTGTTGCAGCTTAAAGGGACAGACACCATTGTTTACCACTTCTATTCAGAGAAAGAAGGTCTGATGTCCAGAATGGCAATGAGGTCTGCAGGAGGACACAGAACCGCTCAGATTCTGTTATGAGACAATGGAAATACTGCTGCAGGAAGTAAGGCAGAGGAGGGTGATGCTTTTTGGCACAGCGCACTGCAGAGTGCCAAGGAGAGCTGCCAAGAGCAGCGAATACCAAGTCCACACCTCTGACTAGGCCAGGCTTTGCTACAAAAAGCTTAGTGACATTACCAGGTAAGCCACAGATAGAGAAGGCACGAATGTTCCAAGAATGCATTATACCAAGACTTTATCACTTACAAAGAACTACTTGATGTCGTCATCTTCCATTGTCTCTCTAACGCCCATTGTCACGATCACAGACAAGGTAATTTCCGACTAGTTCCTAGTGTCCATCACTACCTGCATCCCTCTACCCCTCTTCCAACTCCATTTGATTCTGCCTCTGTCCCTGGAAAGAACTCTCCCTCACGTCACTTACAAACTCCCAAATGCCTAGCCTCTGGCCCTCCATTCGCCATGCTACCTTTGCAGCTGTCAATCTGCTCAGTCACCTCCACCTTCGAACCCCTTGTTGCCAGCACATCCAGGGAAGACAGTAAGATAGACAAATCTCCAGGACCTGATGGTTTCCACTCCAGGGTATTAAAATAGCTGAGGATATTGCAGATGTGTTAAGTCATAATTTTCCAAAGCTCTGTACATAAATCACTAAAAAAAGACTTGCATTTATATAGCGGCTTTCACGAGCACAGGACGTCCCAAAACGCTTTACATTGAATGAAGTACTGTTGAAGTGTTGTCACTGTTGTAATGTAGTGTTATGTGGATACAATCTATGCCTTTCAAGAATCCTGTCTCTCTAAAATTGTATCGTTCTGTAATGCTGCCACCAATTGCCCATGGGAAAGGAGATCAAATTGGCAAATGTTACTGATGCCCCCAGTGGAAGCCTAGAATGACTCTGCAGCATAAAAGTTAAGTGTGATTGTGACCTTAACAGTCATTGGCAATGTGGCCGAATGCGCTTCCTGTCTGGGAGCAAAGGTCGGCAAGGGGGTCGGGTTGGGAAAAAAATAGCAACTCATGATTATTATACCAAATCTCTTGATTTTTTTTTTTTTTTATAAAGTGTTTGTCTCTTGATTTAGGAGATGGTGGGATTGGCATTCAGCCATCACTAACCAATTACTTACATAAGAATTAGGAGCAGGAGTAGGCCATACAGCCCCTCGAGCCTGCTCCACCATTCAAGATCATGGCTGATTTTTGACCTCAACTCCACTTTCCCGCCCTATCCCCATACCCCTCGATTCCCTTGGCATCTAAAAATCTATCAATACCAAGTAAGAGGCAAGATGAGGAATCAGTATACATGAGGTTAGAAATGATCGGAGATAAGGCATATGACATCATGTTTGCCTCACTTACAACAACAACTACTTGCATTTATATAGTGCCTTTAACATAGTAAAACGTCCTAAGACACTGCACAGCAGTATTTTAAGACAAAAAAATTCGACACCGAGCCACATAGGATAAATTAGGGCAGCTGACCAAAAGCTTGGTCAAAGAGGTAGGTTTTAAGGAGCGTCTTAAAGGAGGAAAGAGAGGTAGCAAGGTGGAGAGGTTTAGGCAGGGAATTCCAGAGCTTAGGGCCTATGCAACAGAAGGCATGGCCACCAATGGCTGAGCAATTATAATCAGGGATGCTCAAGAGGGCAGAATTAGAGGAGCACAGATATCTCGGGGGGCGGGGGTGTTGTGGGGCTGAAGGAGATTATAGATATAGGGAGGGGCGAGGCCATGGCGGGATTGAAAACAAGGATGAGAATTTTGAAATCAAGGCACTGCTTAACCGGGAGCCAATGTAGGTCAGCGAGCACAGGGGTGATGGGTGAGCGGGACTTGGTGCGAGTTAGGACACGGGCAGCGATGACCAAGTTTACGTATGGTAAAATGTGGGAATAGTTAAGTCTAGAGGTAACAAAGGCATGGATGAAGGTTTCAGCAGCAGGTGAGCTGAGGCAAGGGCAGAGACGGGCGACGTTACGGAAGTGAAAATAGGCGGTCTTTGTTAAGCTGCGGATATGTGGTCGGAAGCTCATTTCAGGGTCAAATATGACACCAAGGTTGCGAACAGTGTGGTTCAGCCTCAAACAGATGTTCGGGAGAGGGATGGAGTCAGTGGCTAGGGAACGGAGTTTGTGGCAATGACCGAAAACAATACATGAAACAACCCAAAAACAGGCAGTGCTTTACCTGGCAGTGCAGGCAAGAAAGTGGGCAGAAATCTTGTGCAACAGAACTCCACTCAATTTCCCAATTGGATCCGTCCAATCAGAAATTCAAGGTTTCACTGTCCAGGCTCATGCTCATACGAGTGCAGAAGGAGATCTTTATCTGGGGTTGTGATTAAGGCATACTATTGGGGCAGAAGGGAGCTTTACTTTATACCTGGTAGAGCTAATATTTGACCCAGAAGTATTTAAAAAAGAGTTTTCAATCAATCATTCACACTGATGGGTGCAAAATAATTTTACAAGATAGAAAAATCAACAAACAGAGCTTCAGATTTGGAATGATGTCTGTTTTTGTCTTCCCTTTATGCTTGAATAAAACATGCGTCTTGGTATTTCTGTGCCACCAATTCCTTCTGAGCCACTAAAAATGGTCAAGTTCACAAGTATGAAACCATTGTCACTCTTTGCAGATTACTGAAAATCTGACTTAATGTTGTTCCAGAATACGGTGCAGAGATATTGGAATTAATTTTTTTTTATTTTTTATATAAAAGGTGGCATAATATAGTGTCCAGCGGTTGAAGCCCCTGCCTCAGCTCATCTGCTGCTGAAATCCTCATCCATGCCTTTGTTACCTCTAAACTTGACTATTCCAATGCTCTCCTGGCCAGCCTCCGATCTTCCAACCTCCATAAACTTGAACTCATCCAAAACTCTGCTGCCCATATCCTAACTCACACGAAGTCCCGTTCACCCATAATCATCAATGTAGCACTGACCTACATTGGCTTCCAGTCCGGCAATGCCTCAATTTTAAAGTTCGCATCCTTGTTCTCAAATCCCTCCATGGCCTCGCCCCGCCCTATCTCTTTAACCTCCTCCAGCCCAAAAACCCTGCGAGATATCTGCGCTCCTCCAATTCTGGCTCTTGTTCATCCCATATTTTAAACATTTCACCATTGGCGGCCATGCTTTCAGTTGCCTAGGCCCTAAACTCTGGAATTCCCTCCCTAAACCTCTTTGCCTCTCTGCCTCTCTCTCCTCCTTCAAGACGTTCCTTAAAACCTACCTCTTTCTGTCCTAATATCTCATTGTGTGGCTCGATGTCAAATTGTGTTTGATAATGCTCCCGTGATGCTCCGTGGGATGTTTTACTACGTTAAAGGCACTATATAAATAATGAAAGTTGTTGCAGTTACAGGAAACTTTGGTTTATCCGGAGGTTGTATGTCCGGAAACCTCGATCCACTGGCAGAAATCAGGAGCTGTTTTGTTAGGTTTTTTTTCTTCTCGTGGCTTTTTTTTCCAACAGTCAGGCTCTGGAAAGTCTCTCTGAAGCTGTTGCTAAGCTACAGACGCTTCCAAGGTACGGGCCGACTGTTTAGAAGCTGTTGCTAAGCAACAGTGTTTGTTGTCAGATACGGAAATGAAAACCTCCGTATCCTTCAACATTAGCGCTGGTTTGTCCGGCAGTTTTGATAGATCGGCAACAGCTCGGTCCCGTCAGTGCCGGATATCACAAAGTTTCCTGTACTGGGCGTATAGGCAGACTGTAATAGGATATAGAAAGGCAAATCAGATTTATGGCAGCCTAAGCCTCGAGTGCGCTTGTGGTGTCAACAATTGGCTCAGTGATAGCACTGTCACTGCTGAGTCAGAAGGTCGAGAGTACCAGCCACACTGAAGGAAATTCAGCACATAATCTAGGCTGACACTTCAGTGCAGTACTGAGGGATTGCTGCACCATCAGAGGTGCCGTCTTTCAGATAAGATGTTAAACAGATGCCCCATCTGTCCTCGGAGGTTTACGTAAAAGATCCCATGGCACTATTTGAACAGGAGCAGAGCAGTTCTCCTGATGCCCTTGTCAACATTTATCCCTCAATCAACACCACAAACAGTTTAATTGGTCATTTACCTCATTGCTGTTTATCAACCTTTTGGCTGCTACATGTCCCCACATTGCGACAATGTCTACACTTGTCAGTGAGCTACCTGCTATCGATAGAGTGTGCGACATGCTTGTTCAAACACTGTGTGCTGAAGACTGATAGTACTGTTGGAATATTCAAGTCTTTAAGATGGGTAATTTTCAAATGTGTGGACGGAGCAAAAATGGGTTATTCTGTTCTCCTGCTTTCCCTTTCCCAGATCATACATCAGCTGCTAAGAGACACGGGCAGCAATGACCAAGTTTACGTATGGTAAAATGTGGGAATAGTTAAGTCTAGAGGTAACAAAGGCATGGATGAGGGTTCCAGCAGCAGATGAGCTGAGGCAAGGGCGGAAACGGGCGATGTTAGAGTTGGAAATAGGTGGTCTTAGTTATGCTGCGGATGTGTGGACGGAAGCTCATTTCAGGGTCAAATATGATACCAAGGTTGCGAACGATGTGGTTCAGCCTCAAACAGATGTTAGGGAGAGGGATGGAGTCAGTGTCGAGGGAACGGAGTTTATGGCGGGGACCGAAAACAATGGCTTCGGTCTTCCCAATGTTTAATTGGAGAAAATTTCTGCTCATCCAGAACCGGATGTCGGACAAGCAGTCTGACAATTTAGAGACTGGAGAGGTCGCGAGAAGTGGTAGTGAGGTAGAGGTGGGTGTCGCCAGCGTACATGTGGAAACTGACACTGTGTTTTCGGACGATGTCGCCAAGGGGCAAATATGTAGATGAGAAATAGGAGGGGGCCAAGGATAGATCCTAGGGGGACACTAGAGGTAACGATGTGGGAGCGGGAAGAGAAGCCATTGCAGGTGATTCTCTGGCTACAATTAGATAGATAAGAATGGAACCAGGCGAGTGCAAGCCCACCCAGCTGGACGACGGTGGAGAGGTGTTGGAGAAAGATGGAGTGGTCAACCGTGTCAAAGGCTGTAGACAAGTCGAGAAGGGATAGTTTACCTTTGTCACAGTCACAAAGGATGTCATTTGTGACTTTGATGAGCGCCCTTTCGGTACTGTGGCAAGAGCGGATACCTGATTGGAGGGATTCAAACATGGGATTGCGGGAAAGATGGGCATGGATTTGCGAGGCGACAACACGTTCAAGGACTTTGGCGAGGAAAGGGAGGTTGGAGATGGGGCGGTAGTTTGCAAGGACGGAGGGGTCAAGGGTTGGTTTTTTGAGAGGGGCAAGGACAACAGATTTGAGGGAGAGGGGGACAGTACCCGAGGAGAGAGAACCGTTAACAATGTCAGCTAACATGGGAGCCAGAAAAAGAAGTTGGGTGGTCAGCAGCTTGGTGGGAATAGGGTCGAGGGAGCAGGAAGTGGGTCGCATGGACAAGATGAGCGCGGAGAGGTCATGAGGGAAGATCGGAGAGAAACTGGAGAAAGGGTGGAGGAGACAGTGGAGAGGGATTTAAGACGACAGTTAGCAGTAGAGAATAGGAGTCGGGGTTATCTTTGCATTCCAGAATGATTCTGGAATAGTGAGCAATTTTGGCAGACGAGAGCAGGACCCGATAATGCTTTATGTGGTCCAGCCAAATCTGGCGGTAAATGGCTAAAACAGTTGTCCGTCATATCTGCGCCCCTTGGCCTTAAGGGAGTGAAGATGAGGGCTGTACCAGGGGGAATGGCCAGGGTGAGAGAGAGTAATTGTTTTAATAGGGACTAGGGCATCAAAGGTGGTGGTGGGGGTGTGGTTGAGCAGATCGGTAGCTGCAGAAATGTCATGGTGAATGGAGGGCCAAAGGCTGGATAGTTGGGATTTCAGTAGTGCAGTTGTAAGAGTTGGGCGAGTTTCTACACCATTAAACACCAACTGTCCATGTTTCTCCACACATTTTCACAGATCTTCTACAGCTCCTAACCTTTGTTCGCTTAGGAGAGATTCCGCATGCTTCTTGTTTTCCCTGCGCCACATTGATAACTCATTCTGCATGGAATCCATGTCTTCCTGTATGTAGTCCATTATTTTTCCAAGAGGCAAGGCACTGCGGCACAAGGTCTGGATGGACGTACGTAGTTTTTCTATTTCCTTGGCCACAAGTTCCCTCTCTTTCTTTTTTGCTGTTTCAGAGATGATGGTTTTCTCCTGAAAAACAATTTTGCAGCAACATTAAATAAGTATAAGGCCTGCCTTCTACATTACCAACTGTGTGAAACAGTAACAGATTTAAATTTTAAAATGAAACAGAAAATTAAAATGGGATCAATTAATTTGTGAGGATGCCAAAAAAAAGCTGCTTACCAATCACATCGCACAATTACACACAAAATAAAAGCAGCTAGAGCTGGAAATACACAACAGGTGTCCCGGCATCTGTAAAGAGACAGGCTAACCCTTCAGCTGCAGATCTTTCATCAGAATTGTTCTGACGAACAGAAGCTTTTTTGTAGTTCAGTAGTTAAATGGATAAAATAAATCATCTTGTACTTCAGGAAATGTACTATTGATCAGTCAATTAATCAATTTCAATAAATTTGTGCTACAATTGATACAATTTAACCACAATAAAATTAAACAGAGCCTTGTGCACTTTAAGCTTGCTATTCTAAGAATGTCTGACAACTTCCCAACAAAGTTGATTATGCTGTGGAGTAGAAACAATAGTACAGGAACTTCAATATTGAACTTTAAAAAAAAGCAGACCTCACACTTCCCTTAATACAAGTTCTTGGGTTTCAAGAATATATCATGGGAGAATGCATGTGCCACTAATGTAAAAAAATATATAATAACCTGCATTTATATAGTGCCTTTAACGTAGTAAAACGTCCCAAGGCAGTATAAGCCCACTGACTCCCACAGCTACCTGGACTACACTTCCTCCCACCCCGCTTCCTGTAAGGACTCTATTCCATTCTCCCAATTTCTCTGTCTCCGCTGCATCTGCTCTGACGATGCCACCTTCCATACTAATGCTTCCGACAGGTCTTCCTATTCCTCAATCGAGGATTCCCCTCTACTGTGGTTGACACGGCCCTTGACCGTGTCCGTTTTATTTCCCGCACTTCTGCTCTCACCCCTTCCCCTCCTTCCCACCAGCCTCCACATTCAACGGATCATCCTCCGTCATTTCCGCCACCTCCAGCGTGATCCCACCACCAAACACATCATCCCCTCACCTCCCCTTTCAGCATTCCGAAGGGACCGCTCCCTCCGCGACACCCTAGTCCTCTCCTCTATCACCCCCAACCCCAACAGCTCTGACACTAATTTACTTTCAAATAGCTGTTTCCAGTCCACTTTTGCCAAATCATATCACAGCTTAGTAAAATTGGCTATTCCCCAATTGAGAAATTTTACTCCTGGTCTATCTTTGTACTTTTCCATAACTACACTAAATCTAACTGAATTGTGATCAGCTTCATTCCTAAAACTGAGTCCAGAACCACCCCCTCTCTTGTTGGACTTGCTAAGTACTGGTTAAAAAAGTTCTCCTGAATGGCCGCCAATGGTGGAGTGATTAAAATCGGGGATGCATATGACGCCAAAATTGGAGGAGCATAGATATCTTGAAGGGTTGTAGGGCTGGAGGAGATTACAGAGATAGGGAGGGGCGAGGCCATGGAGGGGTTTGAAAACAAGGAAGAGAATTTTCAAATCGAGGCTTGCCGGATCGGGAGCCAATGCAGGTCAGCAAGCACCGGGGCGATTGGTGAACAGGACTTGGTGCAAGTTAAGATATGGAAAGCACAGTTTTGGATGGAAATAAGAGAGACAAAGAGAATGTATGAGAATAGATTAGCAGGTAACATAAAAAAGAACCCAGAAGTCTTTTATAAACATATAAATAGTAAAAGGGTAGTCAAAGAAAAGTTGGGCCGATTAGGGACCAAAAAAGATCAGCATGGTCGAGGTAATAAATGAGTACTTTGCATCTGTCTTCACGAAAGAAGAGGATGCTGCCAATCTCACAGTAAAGAAGGAGGTAGTAGAGAAATCAGATAGGATAAAAATAGTTAAGGGGGAGATGCTTAAAAGGTTGGCACCACTCAAATTAGAAAAGGCACCTGGTCCGGATGGGGTGCATCCTAGGTTGCTGAGGGAAGTAAGGATGGAAATTGTGGAGGCTCTGGCCACAATCCACCAATCTCTTTAGATATAGGAGTGGTGCCAGAGGACTGGAGAATTATAAATGTTACTCCCTGTTCAAAAGAGAGGAGGGATAAACCCGGCAACTAACAGGCCAGTCAGCCCAATGTCAGCGGTGGGGAAACTTTGGGACATTAATCCTGGACAAAATTAATTGCCACTTGGAAAACTGTGCGTTAATAAATGAAAGCCAGCATGGATTTGTTAAAGGCAAATAGTGTTTGACTAACTTGATCAAGTTCTTTGATGAGGTAATGGAGAGGGTTGATAAGGGTAGTGCGGTTGATGTTGTGTATATGGACTTTCAAAAGGCTTTCATTAAAGTACCACATAATAGACTTGTTAGCAAAATTGAAGCCCATGGGATTAAAGGGGCAATGGCTGTGTGGATATGAAATTGGCTAAGGGATAGAAAGCAGAGAGTAGTGGTTGAGTGATTGTTTTTCAGACTGGAGGGAAGTGTGCAGAGGTGTGTCCCCAGGGACGGTGTGGAACCACTGCTCTTTTTGATATATATTAATGACCAGGACGTGGAGTATACAGGGCATAATTTCAAGGTTTGCCAATTACACAAAACTCGGAAATGCAGTAAACAGTGAGGAGGACAGTAACAGACTTCAGGAGGATGTCGACAGACTGGTGAAATGGGCAGACACATGGCAGATGAAATTTAATGCATAGTGTGAAGTGATTCATTTTGGTAGGAAGAATTTCAAGAGGCAATATAAACTAAATGGTACAATTTTAAAGGGGGTGCAGGAAAAGAGACCCCTGGGGGTGTGGCACAAGTTGAGAAGGCTGTTAAAAAAAAAGCTATATGGGGTCCTTAGCTTTATTAATAGAGGCATAGAGTACAAAAGCAAGGAAGTTATGCTAAACCTTTATAAAACACTGGTTAGTCCCCAGCTGGAGTATTGTGTCCAATTCTGGCCACCACACTTTAGGAAGGATGTCAAGGCCTTGGAGAGGCTGCAGAGGAGATTTATTAGAATGGCATCAGGGATGAAAGACTTCAGTCAGTTATATGGAGAAACTGGGATTTTTCTCCTTACAGCAGAGAAGGTTAAGAGAAGATTTGATAGAGGTGTTCAAAAGGGTTTTGATAGAATAAGTAAGGAGAAACTGTTTCCAGTGGCAGAAGGGTCGGTAACCAGAGAACACAGATTTAAGGAAATTGGCAAAAGAACCAGAGGCAACATGAGAAAATAAAAATTTTACGTAGTGAGTTGTTATGACCTGGAATGCACTGCCCAAAAGGGTGGTGGAAGCAGATTCAATAGTAACTTTCAAAGGGAATTGCATAAATACTTGGTGGAAAAAAATGCTGGGCTATGGGGAAAGAGCAGGAGAGTGGGACTTATTGGATAGCTCTTTCAAAGAGCTGGCAAATGCACGATAGGCCGAAAGGCCTCCTGTGCTGTATCACTCTACGATTCTAAATGGCTGAATGAACTGGACACAGCAAAGGCTACAGGACCAGAGAACATCCTGGCTGTAGTGCTGAAGACCTGTGCTCCAGAACTAGCTTCCCCTCTAGCCAAGCTGTTCCAGTACAGCCACAACATTGGCATCTACCCAACAATGTGGATCCTGTCCACAAAAAAACAGGACAAATCCAATCTCGGCCAATTACCACCCTATCAACCTACTTGTAATCATCAGCAAAGTGATGGCAGGTGTCGTCAACAGTGCTCTCACGCAGCACTTACTCACCAATAACCTGCTCACTGATGCACAGTTTGGTTTCTACCAGGACCAATTGGCTCCAGACATCATTATAACCTTGGTCTAAACATAGACACAGGAGCTGAATTCCAGAGCTGAGATTAGAGTGAGTGCCTTTGACATCAAGGCAGCATTTGACCGAGTGTGGCACCAAGGAGCCCTAGTAAAACTGAAGTCAATGGGGATAAGGGGGACACAAAGGAAGATGGTTGTGCTTGTTGGAGGACAATCATTTCAGCCCCAGGACATCACTGCAGGAGTTCCTCAAGGCAGCGTCCTGAGCCCAGCTATCTTCAGCTGCTTCATCAATGACCTTCCCTCCATTATAAGGTCAGAAGTGGGGCTGTTCATTGATGATTGCAGTGTTCAGCTCCATTCCCAAATCATCAGATAATGAATAGGTCCATGCCCACATACAGCAAGACCTGGTCAAGATCCAGGCTTGGGCTGATAAGTGACAAGTAACATTTGCGCCATACAAGTGCCAGGCTATGGCCATCTCCAACAAGAGAGACCTAAATACCATCCCTTGACATTCAATGGCATTACCATTGTCAAATCCCCCACCAACATCCGGGGAGAGTCACCATTGACCAAAAACTCAACAGGACCAGCCACATAAATGTCGTGGCTACTACAGGTCAGAGGCTGGGTATTCTGCAGTAGGGTTGCAAAGGGGTGGAAAGTTTCCGGTAAATTTCCGGAAATTTTCCACGGGAAGTTTAGCTTGGGAATTTTGCCCAAAAAAGCACATGCTAGCATAATATTGTTTTTTTTGTATTTCTTTCTTTTTTTTCCCCCACAGGTCCTCTCTTAAAATTACTAACAGAGATGGAATCTTAATTATTAAGGAATTTCTTAATTAGTATATGTTTATCTTCTTACTTGGCTTGTTTTAATAATTACAAATTTTGTGTGTGACTGTGAACAAATGTGTCCTGATTGGTTGGATGAGTGGATGAGCGATTCGCTCCCTCTATTTGTAATATTTGCATATCGAATTGTGATTGGCCTGCAGGCATCTGTAAGACTGCTATAGTTTTTTTAAGATCCAGGTTAGGGGTCCTGAGGGAAGTCATTTTGTTTTCTGCTGATGTTGTGATGATGCAGTAAGTAAATCAGACTTTATACCAAATAAACCAGTTACTTGTTGAACTCTGTTGTCCTTCAATTTAAAATATACAAAATTATACACTATTGGTGATGTAGCGTCGTGTGTGTACAGGTCATGCTTCCATCACATGGAGCATCAGCAAAAATGTACTCACCCTGTTGCAATCGTGCTGATCGACCGCAGTTCGACACAGAGATGAATGCCCTTTATTTCTCTGCATAGAACAATGCCACATTTACCGTCGGATGTGTGGAAGCATTTTACCCCAGGCATTAAAGATGGAAAGACTGTGTACATGTGCAAACACTGTAGAAAGCCATATGTAAAGAATGCCACAAAGATGCAGCAGCATTTATCCAAATGCAACAACTTCATTCAAAGCTCACAGCAGTCAGCCCAGAGTTCCTCTGCTTCCATTCAAGAAGATGATGGTTCTCATTCAGCATCAGGCTCCTTATCATCAGCAACTCCTGGCCCACTTGGAAGATTCTTTGATACAATGGATAACCATAGCCAGAAGAATGCAGATGAGTGCCTTGCTCGAGCTGTATATGCAACAGGCTCACCTCTCATGCTCACAGCCAATGTGTACTGGAAGAGATTTTTCAATGTTATTCGCCCTGCATACTGTCCTCCCACCAGACATGCTTTGTCTACTTATTTGCTGGAGGCTGAGTATAACAGAGTCCAAGGAAAGCTCAAAGAAACGATAGCGATGGCAGACTGTGGTGCAGTTATCTCAGGTGGGTGGTCAAATGTACGAGGGGAGGGCATCATAAACTACATCGTCTCCACTCCTCTCCCAGTGTTCTTCAAGAGCACAGACACGAAGGACAACAGACACACAGGCACATACATTGCTGATGAGCTGAAAGCGGTCATCAACGATCTTGGATCACAAAAGGTCTTTGCAGTAGTTACTGACAATGCTGCGAATATGAAGGCTGCTTGGGCTCAAGTGGAGGAGGCCTACCCTCATATTACGTCTATTGGGTGCGCAGCTCATGGGCTTAACCTGCTCCTCAAGGACATCATGGGTTTGAGAACCATGGAAGCACTGTACAAGAGAGCCAAGCAAGTTGTTAAGTATGTCAGGGGAAAACAGGTAGTTGCAGCAACCTACAACTCCAAGCAAATGACAAAGAACAAGAACACCACACTGAAGCTGCCCAACAACACTAGATGGGGTGGTGTTGTCATAATGTACAACAGCCTTCTGGAGGGTAAGGAGTCGCTGCAAGAAATGGCAATATCCCAGTCTGGGGATATGGAAACCACCATCAAGAAAATACTGCTGGATGATGTGTTTTGGGAGAGAGTGGTTAGCAGCCTTAAACGACTCTCATCAGTAGCATCTGCAATTGCTCAGATTGAAGGAGATGACGCTGTCTTGTCAGATGTTCTCAGGCTTTTTACTGATTTAAAAGAACAAATCAGCATTGCCCTACCCACATCCCTGCTGCTCAAAGCAGAGGAGAAGGCAATTGTTCAATTCATACAGACACGTCAAGAATTTTGTGTCAAGCCGATTCATGCTGCAGCATACATGCTGGACCCAAAGCATGTTGGGAGACCAATACTTTCTGGAGAACAGATCAACAGTGCTTACAGTGTGATTTCTACCCTCTCACACCATCTCAATCTGGATGTGGGCAAAGTTCTGGGAAGTCTGGCAAAGTTCTCTACCAAGCAAGGTCTTTGGAATGGGGATGGGATATGGGAATCATGCAAGCATATCAGTGCACATACCTGGTGGAAGGGACTTTGTGCATCTGAGGCCCTGTCACCTATTGCATCGGTGATACTCCAAATCCCACCTTCATCAGCGGCCTCTGAACAAAACTGGTCACTTTTTGGGAATACGCATACAAAGGTGCGCAACAGGCTGACTAACAAGAGAGTGGAGAAACTGGTGGCTATCCGGGCGAACCTACAACTTATTGAGCCAGATACAGAAGTGTCCACCACACAGCTAGACACTGACACAGAGGAGGAAATGGACACGTCAGAGCCAGAGTCAGAGAATCAGGAGGAGCAATGAGGAGTAGAAGACTCAGAAGACTCATGAGTAGAAGACTCAAAGGGACAAAATAAGGACAAATTACAGGCTAAATAAGCTGACGCTCTTTTTATTTTATTTTAGATGGGTCTTTTTTGTGGGGGTTCAATAAAGTTCAAAATTATAACCTAAATAAAGTTTTGAAAGCCTGTTTTTATTTGTATAGAACAGTATGTCTATTTTGACGACAAAGATAATAAGGGTCAGAGACAAAAACCATCAGTGTGCAAAAAAACTCAAAATTCCCATAAATTCCCAAAATTCCGGAAATTCCCATGGAAAGTTTCCTCTTTTAAAAATTCCCAGAATTTTGCAACCCTATAATCTGCAGCGACTAGTTCCCTCCCAACTCCCCAAAAGCTGCTCCACCATCTACAAGGCACATCAAGAGTGTGCTAAATACTCTCCGCTTGCCTGGAATGGGTGAAGCTGCAACAACACTCAAAAAGCTCACCACCATATAGGGCAAAGTAGTCCGCTTGATCAGTAACCCTTCCACCAGCTCCCTCCCTCCACCACTGGAGTGTTGCAGTGTGCACTATCTACAGGAAGCACTGCAGCAACTTGCCAAGGCTTCTTCAATAGCACCTCCCAAACCCACAACCTCCACCACTTAGAAGGACAAGGGCAGCAGGTGCATGGGAACACTATCAACTTAAAGTTCCCCTCCAAGTCACATACAATCCGGAGTTAGATATTCATCATCACTGGATCAAAATCCTGGAACTCCCTATGTAAGAGCATTGTAGGAGTACCTTTACTACATGGACTGCAGTGGTTCAAGAAGGTTTACCATCACCTTCTCAAGGGATACTAGGATGGGCAATAAATGCTGGCCTTGCCAGTGGCACACGTATCCTGAGAATGAATATTTTTTTTAAAAAAGGATTTGGGAAAAAAGTGATTTTCAAATGTTAAATTTTTAAAGCAAAGTACTGTATATTCACACAAATTATAAAATACTTGGACAACGGACAGTTAAATATGCTAATTAAGCCCCCCCCCCCCCAACCACCAAGACTGTAGACAACAAGCAATTCGCTAGCATGTCTTGGTAATCAATAAATACTTCAAACACATTGTAATGGGAAGTTCCTGGTCCTGGGCACAGCAGGGATTGTATGGCAGGCCTGCCCTTCTGGCTGTAAACAGAGACACAGGCAGTCAGGAGGGGTGATTTTAAAGACAGAATGCTGCAAAGACAGTCAGGTGCAGCAAAGCCAAATCAGCTAGGTTGTAAACAGAAAGTTGCAAAGGCAAGCTTCAGTCAGACTCAGAAGGAGTATGCAGTGGGGTAGTTGGCCTAGAAATTAGTTTGCCCCCGAAAATGGGCACAAGTTTCGCGATGTGTTAACAACCCGCACCCAACCGAGGAATGCAGGCAGCACGCAAAGTTAGTGCTGCCTGCTCATTTCCATAATTGTGGCATTCAGCCCAGCGCAGAACGTGCTGCTGAGTGGCTGAACGTTCAGCAGAGAACCCAAATTTGTGCGAGGCTAGCACAAATTAAAGCTAGGCGGCACTACTTAAAGCCAATCTACACCCTCAGACAACAATGCAAAGTGCAGTGGGAGCAGATAGTCACTGTGGTGAATGCCAACAGTGTAGCCCCAAGGTCGTGGACACAGTGCAGGAAGAAGTTTAACGACCTCTCACAGTGGTCAAGGTCAGTGAATCCAGTAGTTGTAGAAGAGGGAGAGGAGAGTGATGATGAAGAAGAAACACTGTCACTTGATCTGACACATTTCGATTCATGGGGCACTGGCACCAGTACTCGGGAAAGAGGGAGCTGTTCCGTTGGGACAGGTTTCACTTGAACCATGCTGGGACCAGTGTCCTGGCGAATCGAATAACTAGGGCTATAGATAGGGCTTTAAACTAAATAGTTGGGGGGTGGGGGGGGGGGGGCGGAGGGTTCAGGTGAGGGGAAATTTAGAAAGTTAAAGAGAAAAGACAAAGCAATAGTGCAGGGTAGCGATAGGGGTAATGAGAACCAGAGTGTGACAGGCAGGGACAGAGCATACAAACATAAGAGTGCACCAGCAAATAGGGTCAGAGTAGGGAAAAATGGTAAAGAGACAAAATTAAAGGCTCTTTATCTGAATGCACGCAGCATTCGTAACAAAATAGATGAAGTGATGGCACAAATAGAATGGGTATGATCTGATGGCCATTACAGAGACGTGGTTGCAAGGTGACCAAGTCTGGGAACTGAATATTCAGGGGTATTTGACATTTCGGAAGGATGGGTAGAAAGGAAAAGGAGGTGGGTGGCTCTGTTAATAAAGGATGAGATCAGTACAGTAGTGAAAAATGATCTTGGCTCAGTAGATCAAGATGTAAAATCAGTTTGGGTGGAGATAAGAAATAGTAAGGGAAAGAAGTCACTGGTGGGAGTAGTCTATAGGTCCCCTAACAGTAGCTACACTGTAGGACAGAGTATAAATCAAGAAATAATAGGGGCTTGTAATAAAGGCACTACAATAATCATGGGCAATTTTAATAAAGTACGTAAAAAGAAAAAGATTAGTGAAGACAAATGTAGGTCCCTTACTGTCAGAAACAGGAGAATTTATAATGGGGAACAAGGAAATGGCAGTGCAATTAAACAAATACTTTGGTTCTGTCTTCACAGAAGAGGACACAAATAACTTCCCAGAAATGCTAGGGAACCAAGGGTCTAGTGAGAAGGAGGAATTAAAGGAAATTAGTATTAGTAAAAAAAAAAAAAAAGTGCTGTAGAAATTAATGGGACTGAAAGCTGATAAATCCCCAGGGCCTGATAATCTGCATCCCAGAGTATTAAAAGAGGTAGCCATGGAAATAGTGGATGCATTGGTTGTCATCTTCCAAAATTCTATAGATTATGGAACAGTTCTTGCAGATTGGAGGGTGGCAAATGTAACCCCACTATTTGAAAAAGGAGGGAGAGAAAACAGGGAACTACAGACCGGTTAGCCTAACATCAGTAGGGAAAATGCTAGAGTCTATTATAAAGAATGTGAGAACAGCACACTTAGAAAATATCAATGGGATTGGACAAAGTCAACATGGATTTATGAAGGGGAAATCGTTTGACAAACCTACTGGAGTTTTTTTTGAGGATGTAACTGGTAGAATAGATAAGGGAGAAACAGTGGATGTGGTGTATTTGGATTTTCAGAAGGCTAAATGATAAAGTCCCACATAAGAGGTTAGTGTGCAAATTAAAGCACATGGGATTGGGGGTAATATACTGGCATGGATTGAAAATTGGTTAACAGACAGGAAACAGAGAGTAGGAATAAATGGGTCTTTTTCGGGTGGCAGGTCGTGACTAGTGGAGTGCTTGGGCCCCAGCTATTCACAATATATATCAATGATTTGGATGAGGGAACCAAATGTAATAGTACCAAGTTTGCTGATGACATGAAACTAGGTGGGATTGTGAGTTGTGAGGATGATGCAAAGAGGCTTCAAGGCGATTTAGACAAGTTGAGTGAGTGGGCAAATACATGGCAGATGCAGTATAACGTGGATAAATGTGAAGTTATCCACTTCAGTAGGAAAAACAGAAAGGCAGAGTATTACTTAAATGGTGATAGATTGGGAAATGTTGATGTACAGAGGGACCTGGGTGTCCTTGTACACCAGTCACTGAAAGCAAACATGCAGGTGCAGCAAGCAGCTAGGAAGGCAAATGGTATGTTGGCCTTCATTGCAAGAGGATTTGAGTACAGGAGCAAGGATGCCTTACTACAGTTATACAGGGCCTTGGTGAGACCACATCTGGAGTAGTGTGTGCAGTTTTTGTCTCCTTACCTAAGAAAGGATATACTTGCCATAGAGGGAGTGCAGCGAATGTTCACCAGACTGATTCCTGGGATAGCAGGACTGTTGTATGAGGAGAGATTGGGTTGACTAGACCTGCATTCACTAGAGCTTAGAAGAATGAGAGGGGATCTCATTGAAACGTATAAAATTCTGACAGGGCTAGACAGACTGGATGCAGGGAGGATGTTTCCCCTGGCTGGGGGGGGGTTTAGAACCAGGGGTCACAGGCTCAGGGTAGGACATTTAGGACTGAGATGAGGAGAAATTTCTTCACTCAGAGGGTAGTGAACCTGTGGAATTCGCTACCACAGAAGGCTGTGGAGGGCCAAGTCACTGAATATATTTAAGGAGGAGATAGATAGATTTCTAGACACAAAAGGCATCAAGGGGTATGGGGAGAGAGCGGGAATATGGTATTGAGATAGAGGATCAGCCATGATCATATTGAATGGCGGAGCAGGCTCAAAGGGCCGAATGGCCTACTCCTGCTCCTTTTTTTCTATGTTTCTAATCTTCATATAGATTGGACAAATCAAATTGGCAAAGATAGCCTTGAGGACTGTTGTGTCTGTGTATAATAAGACACAGACTGCAGGAGAACGGTACAACAGGTGTTTACTCAACGTGGCTCACACTGGAACTGATCTGTACAGATTACTACTCAGTGCTATATACAGGTGTGGTCACTGCCGGTACTGCAGTATACATGAGCTGTAAAAGATAGTTTCCCCCCTTAAAAGGTATATCCATTACAATTCCTCCCCTTTTAGATTAACAGTACCATAACACACATTTAACAATTAAATATCAAACTAATTACAATTAACACTTTTAACATGCAACATTAGCTGAAAATAGTCTATTTATATATTCAGTCTTTGGGGAGGCTTCCTGATCCTTTCTGGATAGCGCCTTTCCCGGGTGTCTTGCTCTTGGTGTGGAGGCGATTCTGGCCCCCTGTCGTCGGTTGGTTCATCAGCTTCCGATGCTACCGTTACTGGGGTAGATGCGACCTGTACGTCAGGTTCATCACCAGGTACGTATGGGCGAGGCATGGGGTTGACTTGTTCCTGTGACTCTTGGATCTGGTCAGCATGGCGTCTCATGATGCTCTCCCCAACGTCCACTGTGTAGATTAGTGGGCCCTGCCGTGTGCATATCGTTCCTGGCTGCCATTTTTCTGTTCGGTAGTCACGGGCCAAGACTGGTTGCCCTACATTGAAGCTCCTTGTTGGCTTCTCACGGATATGCTGGAATTGCTTACTCTCAACATCTCTTCGTACGTTTGGTCTGAGCAAATCCAGGCGAGATCTTAACCTTCGGTTAAAGAATATCATGGCTGGGGCCTGGTTGGTGACTGCATGTGTCGCATTCTGGTCGGCGAACAGGAAATTGTCCACCTTGTGCTGCAGCAGAATGTTGTCATTGTACATAGCCTTTATTGCCTTCTTAAAGGTTTGTACGAACCTCTCAGCCAATCCATTTGTGGCTGGATGATACGGGGTGGATGTGTAATGCCTTACCTCATTCTTTTTCAAGAAACTCCGGAACTCTTCGGACACAAACTGTGGTCCGTTGTCGGATCAAATCTGTTCTGGCAAGCCAGTCCTGGCAAAAATGGTCCGTAGGACTGCAATAGTTTTCTCCGTGGTGGTGGTGGACATTTTGATGACCTCAGGCCATTTCGAGTGCGCATCCACGGCTATTAAAAACATTGAGTCCATGAATGGACCAGCAAAATCATTATGCACCCGTTGCCATGGAGATGAGGGCCACTCCCATGGGTGTAGAGGGGCCTGTGGTGGTGCATTTTGGACTTTCTGGCATCCTGAGCAACTCTTGGTCAGGTCCTTGATTTGTTTATCGATTCCCGGCCACCACACATAAGCCCTGGCTAGGCTTTTCATTTTTACCCCTCCCAGATGACCCTCATGAAGCTCATTGAGCACTCTATCCCTTAACTTGGGTGGAATTACCACTCGGGATCCACACATCAAGGTCCCCCGGCACACTGACAGCTGCTCTCTCCTTGTCGAGAATGCTGGCAACAGTGAGTCGCCATGTGCTGGCCATCCCTTCACCGTCAAATCATATACCCGAGACAGTGTCGGGTCATTTCGGGTTTCCTTTTCGATACAAGTGTTAGTTACCGGTAGGTATTCAACTGTAGTCGAATGGAATATTTCGACAGGATCCACTGCTGGTGCTTCCTCCGCAGTAGGCAGTGGCAGGCGTGATAGCCCATCAGCATTTCCATGCTGTTTCGTGCCCTTATATTCAATCTCATAGTGGTGCGCCCCTAGAAAAAGTGACCATCTTTGTAGTCGTTGCGCAGTCATCACCGGAACGCCCTTCTTCGGATTAAAAATGGAGACAAGAGGCTGGTGATCAGTCAGCAAGGTGAATTTCTGCCCGTGCAGATAGTGCTTGAACTTTTTCACTCCCCACACTAGGCTGAGGGCCTCCCTGTCAATCTGGGCGTAGTTACGCTCGGCTCAGGTTAGTGATCGTGACGCAAAGGCTATTGGCCTCTCTGAGTCGTCCGAGAATTTGTGCGACAGCACCGCTCCAATGCCGTAGGGTGACGCATCACATGCCAACTGAATTGGTAATGCTGGGTTGTAATGGGCCAATACCTCTTTCGATGTGATTAGTGTTTTGCTCTTCTGGAAAGCTCGTCTACATTCGTCACTCCACTTCCATGGCACCCCAGTTTGCAGTAGGGTGTTCAGTGGGTGTAGTATTGTAGACAAATTTGGCAAGAACTTATGGTAGTAGTTTACCAGCCCGAGGAACGACCTCAGTTGTGACACATTTTCCGGTGCTGGAGCCTTGACTACTGCCTCAATCTTCTCTGGGGACTTATGTAACCCCTCTTTATCGATAACGTGGCCACAATACGAGATCTGTTTTCTAAAAAACTCGCATTTGGGGTGGTTAGCTCGGAGCCCATATTCCTGCAATCTAGTGAGCACCTGCTCCAGGTTGGCAAGGTGATCACTGTCATTTTCGTCCGTGACCAGGATGTCGTCCAAATAACACTGGGTCCCTGGGATCCCTTGCAGGACTTGTTCCATTGCCCTCTGCCAAATAGCCGGAGCTGATGCTACCCCGAATACCAGCCGGTTGTATTGGTAGAGACCTTTATAGAGTCATAGAGTCATAGAGTTTTACAGCACAGAAAGAGGCCCTTCGGCCCATCGTGTCTGCGCCGCCCATCCATCCCTGTCCAGTCTAATCCCATTTTCCAGCATTTGGTCCATAGCCTTGTATGCAATGGCATTTCAAGTGCTCATCCAAATGCTTCTTGAATGTTGTGAGGGTTCCTGCCTCCACCACCCTTTCAGGCATTGAGTTCCACATTCCAACCACCCTCTGGGTGAAAAAGTTCCTCCTCAAATCCCCTCTAAATCTCCTGCCCCTTACCCTGAATCTATGCCCCCTTGTTATTGACCCCCCTACTAAGGGGAAAAGTTCCTTTCTATCTACCCTATCTATGCCCCTCATCATTTTGTACACCTCAATCAGGTCCCCCCTCAGCCTTCTTTGCTCCAAGGAAAACAACCCCAGCCTGTCCAGCCTCTCTTCATAGCTGAGGCGCTCCATCCCAGGTAACATCCTGGTGAATCTTCTCTGCACCCTCTCCAAAGCAATCACATCCTTCCTATAGTGAGGCGAACAGAACTGCACACAGTACTCCAGCTGTGGCCTCACCAGCGTTTTGTACAGCTCCATCATAACCTCCCTGCTCTTATATTCTATGCCTCGGCTAATGAAGGCAAGTATGCCATATGCCTTTTTAACCACCTTATCTACCTGTTCCGCTGCCTTCAGGGATCTATGTACATGTACACCAAGGTCCCTCTGACCCTCTGTACTTCCTAGGGTCCTACCACTCATTGTGTATTCCCTTGCCTTATTTGTCCGTCCAAAATGCATCACCTCGCACTTTTCAGGGTTAAATTCCATTTGCCACTTTTCCGCCCATCTGACCAACCTGTTTATATCGTCCTGTAGCCTGAGGCTTTCCTCCTCACAATTTACCACCCCACCAATTTTCGTGTCATCTGCGAACTTACTGATCATACCTTTTACATTCTCATCCAAATCATTTATGTAGATCACAAACAACAAGGGACCCAGCACCGATCCCTGAGGTACCCCACTGGACACAGGCTTCCAGTCACAAAAGCAACCTTCGACCATCACCCTCTGCCTCCTGCCACTCAGCCAGTTTAGGATCCAACGCGCCAAGGCACCCTGGATCCCATGGGCTCTTACCTTCTTGACCAGTCTCCTATGCGGGACTTTGTCAAAAGCTTTACTGAAGTCCATGTAAACCACATCCACAGCATTTCCCTCATCCACCCCCTAGTCACCCCCTCGAAAAATTCAATCAGATTTGTCAGACATGATTTACCCTTGACAAAGCCATGCTGACTATCCCCGATTAATCCTTGCCTCTCCAAGTGGAGACTAATTTTGTCCCTCAGAATTTTTTCCAATAATTTCCCTACCACAGATGTTAGGCTCACTGGCCTGTAATTCCCTGGTTTATCCCTGCTACCCTTCTTGAATAATGGTACTACGTTAGCTGTTCTCCAGTCCTCTGGTACATCCCCTGTGGCCAGAGAGGTTCTGAAAATTTGTGTCAGAGCCCCTGCAATCTCCTCCTTTGCCTCCCACAGCAGCCTGGGATACATCTCGTCCGGGCCTGGGGATTTATCCACTTTTTGGCCTGCTAAAACCGCTAGCACCTCCTCCCTCTCGATGCTAATATGTTCAAGTATGTCACAGCCCCCTTGCCCGATTTCTATGTCTGCATCGTCTTTCTCCATAGTGAACACAGATGCAAAAAATTCATTTAAAACCCCGCCTACATCATCTGGCTCTACACACAGATTGCCACTTTGGTCCCTAATGGGCCCTACCCTTTCCCTGGTTATCCTCTTGCCCTTAATATACTTATAAAACATCTTAGGATTTTCCTTTATTTTGCTCGCCAGTGTTATTTCATGGCCCCTCCTCGCCCTCCTAATTTCTTTTTTAAGTATGCCCCTGCATTTTTTATACTCCTCTAGGGCTTCTTCCGTCTTTAGTCTTTTGTAACTGCCAAAAGCCCCCCTTTTATTTCTAATGCATTTTTGTATATCCCTTGTCATCCAAGGTTCCCTTTGCTTGTTGGTCCCACCCTTGACCTTTACAGGAACATGTTGGCGTTGTACTCTCTCTATTTCCCTTCTGAAAGTCTCCCACTGTTTTGATGCGGATTTTCCTATAAGTAGCTGCTCCCAGTCCAATTTGGCCAGATCCTGCCTTATCATATTAAAATCGGCCTTCCCCCAATTTAGAACCCTTATTTCCGGGCCGTCTTTGTCTTTTTCCATGACCACCTTAAATCTCACCGAATTGTGGTCACTGTCGCCAAAATGCTCTCCTACTGACACTTCCACCACTTGCCCGGCTACATTCCCCAGAATTAGGTCCAGTACCGCCCCCTCTCTTGTAGGACTTTCTACATGTTGGCTCAAAAAGCTCTCCTGGATGCACTTTAAGAATTCTGCACCCTCTAAGCCTTTCACACTCTGACTATCCCAATTTATATTGGGGAAGTTGAAATCCCCCACTATTATTACCCTATTATTTTCGCACTTCTGAGATTTGCCTACATATCTGTTCCTCTATCTCCCCCTGACTGTTTGGGGGCCTATAGTACACTTCCAGCAAAGTGCTTGCCCCCTTTTTGTTTTTAAGTTCTACCCATATGGCCTCAATAGAGGAACCCGCTAATATATCGTCCCTCCTTACAGCAGTAATTGACTCCTTAATTAATATTGCAACACCCCCTCCCCTTTTACACCCCCCTCTGTCTCGCCTGAAGATTCTATACCCCGGAATATTGAGCTGCCAGTCCTGACCCTCCCTCAACCATGTCTCCGTGATGGCAACAATATCGTACTCCCATGTGTTCAACAACAACTTCAGTTCATCCACCTTATTTGCAAGACTCCTTGCATTAAAATAAATGCCTTCCAGCCCTGCCATATTCTCTTTTGCCTTCACATATTTGCTTTGCCTTCCCAGCTGACTTGTTTTTCCCTCTGTATTTGGCTGTGGGTGTTGATTGTGAGGTATTTTTTTGATGTTTCTTCTACCTCCATTTGCAGATACGCCTGGACCAGATCAATCTTAGTGAAGCGTTTCCCTCCAGATAGCGAGGCGAAAATATCTTCAATCCGCGGAAGTGGATATTGTACAGTGTGAAGGACCGGGTTCACTGTTACCTTAAAGTCCCCACAGATGCGAACCTTCCTTGGTTCCCCAGGCGTGCTGCTCAACGACTTTTTCATCACAGGGACGATGGGTGTAGCTCACTCGCTCCAGTCTACCTTGGACAGTACACCTGAACGTTCCAGACTCTCCAGCTCTGCTTCGACGGCTGGACGGATCGCATAAGGTACCGGTCTGGCCTTAAAATTTTTGGGCTTGCGTTTTCTTCAATTTTAATCGTCGCTGTCATGCCTTTTAGTGTTCCGAGTCCTTGCTGGAACACTTCTTTCGCGTCAGTTAGGATCTTTGACAGTCGCCCAGGTGTGACGTCGTCATCCTTTTTGTCAGCCACAGTCAGTGCCTGTATGGAATGCCAATCCAGTTGTATTTTCCGGATCCATTCACGTCCCAGTAATGGTGGTCCTCCATCTTGCAATACATACGGTCTAGTTTTGGTGTTTCCTTACCGTTATATATAACGGTCACCCTTATTTTTCCTTTGGGGTAGACTTTTTGTCCCGTGTACGTCTTCAAAATAATTTGTGTCTCTCAAGGGTATGTGTGAGAATAGCCGCTCATAGTCCTGTCAGTTTATGACTGTTAGGGCTGATCCTGTGTCCAATTCCATCTTTACCTGGACTCCTGCTATCTTGAGAGTGACCCAAATGGTTCGGTGATCCTCCGTTGTGATCACATTATGTAGTTTCAGACAACTCAGTTCCCTGCTTTCGGAGTCGTTATCACTCTTTTGTTCGTCTGAACTATTCTCCGTCATCTTATGTACCTTCTTGTACTTTTCTTTGATAGGTTTCTTATTGCTGGTTTTCTTTCCCAACCTGCAGACTCGTGCTATGTGTCCTACTTTTCCACACTGTCTGCACACTTTGTCTTTGAACCAGCAATCCTTCTGGTCGTGTGTTGTTCTGCCGCAGCGATAGCACTTCTCTGTTCCATATGACATTTCGTTTGTGCCATATTCTTGCGGTCTCTGTTGTATCTCTGCAGCGCCCCGTGCTGCTGCTTCATATGATACCGCAATGCTGAAAGCCTTTTCCAGTATAAGGTCCTTTTCAGATAAAAGCCGTTTCTGGGTTCCTTCACTTTGAAGCCCACACACAAACTTGTCCCTTAAGGTATCTGCCAGTCCCGCTCCAAACTGGCAGTGTTTCGATAGTTTGCGCAGTTCTGTTAAATAATCAGCATTGCTTTCATCCTTATGCTGGTTCCGTTTGTGAAACTTGAATCTTTCTGCTATCAGCAGCGGTGTGGGGTTTAAATGTTCCTGTAGTATCGTTACTATGTCTTCAAAACTCTTTTCCATTGGCTTCGTTGGGGTTACTAGATTTCGTAATAAACCATACGTCTTTGCACCCATTAAATTTAACAATACCGACGCTTTCTTGTCATCTGACACCTCATTTGCCTTGCAGTATACCTCTATTCATTCGACATATATAGTCCAATCTTCGACTTCATTGTCAAATGCGGTGATACTGCCACTCTTCGGCGTTTTGGGTGTGGTTTAAAATGGCGTCTCCCAATGGCTTAAAATGGCATCTCCCACGCTTTCCTTCCTCCCCCACTGCTGCCAACGCCGCTCCCGGCGGTTCTCGTGGCAATGGCGGCGCCCTGTAGGTTTCGCGCGCTTCTCCTGCGCTGCTGCCAACGCCGCTCTCGGCAGTCCTCGTGGCAATGGCGGCGCCTCGCGGGTTTCTGCGCGTCTCTCTCTCCCTCTCTTCGATGCTGCTCGGCCCCTGAACACCGGCTGCGCCCTGTGCGCTCTGCCCTCTCTCTCTCTCCCCCGTCGACGCTGCTCGGCCCTTTGCTGTGCCGCTCGGTCGGGCTCTAGCCCGCCGGTGTCCGGGAAGGGTCTGCGCACTACCTGTTGCCAGCCCGTCTCGCTGGACCACCTCAACTGGAAAGCCAAGCCTGGCTCTCGACAGCCTCCCCCGCAATTCTCGAGTCTCTGCTGGATGACTGGGCGGTTGCCCGTGGTCGACGCCCGAGTCTCTGGCCTTGACCTCCAATCCACTGATCTCCAGGAACGAATCCCCGGGAGGTGATGCAGAGTTGCAGGTAGGTTCGAACTTGCCTCGTCGCCAATGTTGTGTCTGTGTATAATAAGACACAGACTGCAGGAGAATGGTACAACAGGTGTTTACTCGGCGTGGCTCACACTGGAACTGATCTGTACAGATTACTACTCAGTGCTATATACAGGTGTGGTCACTGCCGGTACTGCAGTATACATGAGCTGTAAAAGATAGTTCCCCCCTTAAAGGTATATACATTACAAGGACGAGTTCATAGCGTGTATGCAGGACGGTTTCTTAGAACAATACGTTGTGGCATCAATAGGCTATTTGAGATCTGGTAATGTGTAAAGAGACAGGATTAATTAATGATCTCATAGTAAAGGATCCTCTAGGGAAGAGTGATCATAACATGATGGAATTTCACATTCAGTTTGAGGGTGAGAAACAGGAGTGTGAAACTAGTGTCCTAAACTTAAATAAAGGCAATTACAAAGGTATGAAGACAGAGTTAGCTAAAGTGGACTGGGAAAATAGATTAAAAGGTAAGGTAGTAGATAAGCAGTGGCAGACATTTAAGGAGATAATTCATAACTCTCAACAAAGATATATTCCAGTGAGAAAGAAAGACTCTACGAGAAGGATGAACCATCCGTAGCTGACTAAGGAAGTTAAGGATGGTCTCAATGATGGTGGAGCCCAGCACGTGAGTGCAAAAGACAAGGCTGAAGCATTTGCAACTATCTTCAGCCAGAAGTGCCGAGTGGATGATCCATCTTGGCCTCCTCCTGAGGTCCCCAGCATCACAGATGCCAGTCTTCAGCCCATTCAATTCACTCCACGTGATGTCAAGAAACGGCTGAAGACACTGGATACTGCAAAGGCTATGGGCCCTGACAACATTCCGGCAATAGTACTGAAGACTTGTGCTCCAGAACTAGCTGCGCCCCTAGCCAAGCTGTTCCAGTACAGCTACAACACTGGCATCTACCCGGCAATGTGGAAAATTGCCCAAGTATGTCAAGTCTACAAAAAGCAGGACAAATCTGACCCGGCCAATTACCGTCCCATCAGTCTACTCTCAATCATCAGCAAAGTGATGGAAGGTGTCGTCGACAGTGCTATCAAGCGGCACTTACTCAGCAATAACCTGCTAACTGACGCCCAGTTTGGGTTCCGCCAGGGCCACTCAGCTCCTGCCCTCATTACAGCCTTGGTCCAAACATGGACAAAAGAACTGAACTCAAGAGGTGAGGTGAGAGTGACTGCCCTTGACATCAAGGCAGCATTTGATCGAGTGTGGCATCAAGGAGCCCTAGCAAAACTGGTGTCAATGGGAATCAAGGGGAAAACTCTCCATTGGTTGGAATCATACCTAGCACAAAGGAAGTTGGCTGTGGTTGTTGGAGGTCATTCATCTCAATCACATGACATCACTGCAGGAGTTCCTCAGGGCAGTGTCCTAGGCCCAACCATCTTCAGCTGTTTCATCAATGACCTTCCCTCCATCATAAGGTCAGAAGTGGGGATGTTCGCTGATGATTGCGCACTGTTCAGCACCATTCGAGACTCGTCAGATACTGACGCAGTCCGTGTCCATATGCAGCAAGACCTGGACAACATTCAGACTTGGGCTGACAAGTGGCAAGTAACATTCGCACCACACAAGTGCCAGGCAATGACCATCTCCAACAAGCGAGACTCTAACCATCTCCCCTTGACTTCAATGGCATTACCATCGCTGAATCCCCCACTATCAACATCCTGGGGGTTACCATTGATCAGAAACTGAACTGGACCAGCCACATAAATACTGTGGCTACAAGAGCAGGCCAGAGGCTGGGAATTCTGCGGCGAGTGTCTCACCTCTTGACTCCACAAAGCCTTTCCACCATCTACAAGGCACAAGTCAGGAGTGTGATGGAATACTCTCCACTTGCCTGGATGAGTGCAGCTCCAACAACACTCAAGAAGCTCGACACCATTCAGGATAAAGCAGCCCGCTTGATTTGCACTCCATCCACCACCTTCAACATTCACTCCCTCCACCACCGGCGCACTGTGGCTGCAGTGTGTACCATCTACAAGATGCACTGCAGCAACTCGCCAAAGCTCCTTCAACAGCACCTTCCAAACCCGTGACCTCTACCACTCAGAAGGACAAGGGCAGCAGACGCATGGGAACATCACCACCTACAAGTTCCCCTCCAAGCCACACACCATCCTGACTTGGACCTGTATCGCCGATCCTTCACTGTCGCTGGGCCAAAATCCTGGAACTCCCTTCCTAACAGCATTGTGGGTGTACCTACACCATATGGACTGCAGCGGTTCAAGAAGGCAGCTCACCACCATCTTCTCAAGGGCAATTAGGGATGGGCACTAAATGCAGGCCTAGCCAGCGACGCCCACATCCCATCAATGAATTAAAAAAAAAAAAAAAAATTAAAAGAAAAGGCATACAATGTTGTGAAGATTAGTGGTAAGCCAGAAGATTGGGACATTTTTAGAAACCAGCAAAGGATGACTAAACAAATAATCGAGGAAGAAAATAGATTGAGAGTAAACTAGCAAGAAATATAAAAAGACAGTAAGAGCTTCTACAAGTATATGAAAAGGAAGAGAGTAGCTAGAGGAAATGTTGGTTCCTTAGATGATGAGACTGGGGAATTAATAATGGGAAACAAGGAAATGACAGATTTTGAACAAATATTTTATATCTGTCTACAGTAGAAGACACTAAAAGCATCCCAATACAGTAATAGTAGATAATCAAGGGGCAAAGGGGAGGGAGGAACTTAAAACAATGACCATCATTAGAGAAAAAGTACTAGGCAAACTAATGGAACTAAAGGCTGACAAGTCCCCTGGACCTGATGGCCTGCATCCTAGGGTCTTAAAAGAAGTGGCTGCGGAGATAGTGGATACATTGGTTGTAATCTTCCAAAATTCCCTAGATTCTGGAAAGGTCCCAGCAGATTGGAAAACCGCGTATGTAATGCCCCTATTCAAGAAAGGAGGGAGACAGAAATCAGGAAATTATAGGCCAGTTAGCCTAACATGTCATTGGGAAAATGCTGGAATCCATTATTAATGGAGTAGTAGCAGGACATTTAGAAAATCATAATAAAACCATGTTGACTCTGCTTGATTGTGTGAAAGGAAAATTGTGTTTGACAAATTTATTTGAGTTCTTTGAGGATGTAACGAGCAGGGTGGATCAAGGGGAACCAGTAGATGTAGTGTATTTGGATTTCCAAAAGGCATTTGATAAGGTGCCACATAAAAGGTTACTGCACAAGATAAGAGCTCATGGTGTTGGGGGTAATCTATTAGCATGGCTAGCGGATTGGCTAACTAACAGAAGAGAGTCACGATAAATGGGTCATTTTCAGGTTGGTAAACTGTAACTAGTGGGGTGCCACAGGGATCAGTGCTGGGGCCTCAACTATTTACAATCTATATTAATGACTTGGATGAAGGGACTGAGTGTACTGTAGTCAAATTTGCTGACAATACAAAGATAGGTGGGAAAGTAAGTTGTGAGGAGGACACAGAGTCTGCAAAGGGATATAGACAGGTTAAGAGAGTGGGCAAAAATTTGGCAGATGGAGTATAATGTGGGAAAATGTGGGGTTATCCACTTTGGTAGGAAAAATAGAAAAGCAAAATATTATTTAAATGGAGAGATTACAGAATGCTACGGTACAGAAGGATCTGGGTGTCCTCGTACATGAAACACAAAAAGCTAGCATGCAGCCACCAGCTCAGATACTGGCACTGCGCGGAGTTTAGAGGGTAGCTTAGAGGAGGGATCTGCAGATGGTGAGTCACCGGGCATGAGTGGGCTGCAGCCAGGGCAGAGGGAAAGGGTAGCACAGGTGCCAGTTCACCAGAGGGCAAGGTCACACACAAGTTCTGCTGTCGAGGACTCAGGTCAGGACTTTGGGGCGGCCTACAGAATAATGCTGATGGATATGCACAACGAAATGCTTGGCGCATTGGCAGGCCTATCAGAAAGCCTGAGTGCAATGTCAAGGAGCATGGAGGAGTCTGGCACCAACCTTGTACAGGGCTCTACACAGAGCTTGGAGCTCATCCTTTCCTGGATGGGAGGCGTGGGCAGATCCATTTGTGCACTTCTGGACTCAATTACCATGCAGCATCTGATGACTAATGTCTCAGCTTCCACTGCAGGACAAGCACAAGCCACCCTATGTCTGAGTGCTGCGGTGGAAGCTCAGGCTGAAGTAATGAAAGCTCAGACTGCTACCATCATGGCTGGGTTTACCAGTGTGGAAAGAGGCTTGCAGGGTGTCACAGTATTCCAGCATTCTGTCCTCCAACAGATGCCTAGGAATGCTGAGGCGCTGCCCCAGGGGAGTGGCAGTGGCTTCATGGAGCACGAACCGGTTATCCCCTCTCAGGATGACAGCATTCAGACTGCCACTCTGCCAGTGCCCTTGCTGTTGCCTGTTAAGTCAGCCAGAACTAACTGCTGCCTCCCATGCCGAGGTGGCGCAGTCCGCAGCCGGGCCTTCTGGGGCTACAGGTGCTCGACGTCGTCCTGCAAGGCCATCTGCAGTCCACCCCAATGAAAGTCAACAGCTTTCCAGCAGCCATGCTGCAGCCACTGGGATAGCACTTTGTAGGAACACTAAGACAGGCAAAGGCACACTTAAGACAGGTACTAAGGGAATGCACAAGGGTGATGAGTTACCTTTGTTAGGTTGTATTGGATGGATTGATGGATAAAGTTGGATTGGAATGTTTCTATTGTGGTGACTTTTATTTCAGCATTCAGTCCAAGAGGATGCTGCGGTAAAGTTAAGGCACATGGGATTGGGGGCAAGGTATTGACTTGGATAGAGAACTGGTTGGCAGACAGAAAGCAAAGAGTTGGAATAAACGGGTCTTTTTCCGAGTGGCAGGCAGTGACTAGTGGGGTACCGCAGGGATCGGTCCTTGGACCCCAGCTATTCACAATATATATTAATGATCTAGACAAGGGAACTAGATGTAATATTTGCAGACGACACAAAGCTGGGTGGGCGTGTGTGCTGTGTGGAGGATGCCGAGAAACTCCAGGATGATTTGGACAGGTTGGGTGATTGGGCAGAAGCATGGCAGATGCAATATAACGTGGATAAATGTGAGGTTATCCACTTAGGTGGCAAAAACAGGAAGGCAGATTATCTGAATGGCAATAGATTGGGAGAAGGGGAAGTGCAACGAGACCTGGGTGTCCTTGTGCACCAGTCGCTGAAGGTAAGCATGCAGGTGCAGCAGGCGGTTAAAAAGGCAAATGGTATGTTGGTCTTCGTAGCGAGAGGGTTTGAGTACAGGAACAAGGGTGTCTTGCTGCAGTTGTACAGGGCCTTGGTGAGACCACATCTTGAGTATTGTGTGCAGTTTTGGTCGCCTTATCTGAGGAAGGATGTTCTTGCCATGGAAGGAGTTCAGCGAAGATTCACCAGGCTGATACCTGGGATGGCAGGAATGACGTTTGAGGAGAGATTGGGTCGATTGGGCTTATACTCGCTGGAGTTTAGAAGAACGAGAGGGGATCTCATTGAAACTTAGAAAATTCTGATAGAACTGGACAGACTAGATGCAGGAAGGATGTTTCCGATGGTCGGGGAGTCCAGAACCAGAGGTCACAGTCTAAGGATAAGGGGTAAGCCATTTAGGACAGAAATGAGGAGGAATCTCTTCACCCAGAGAGTGGTGAACCTGTGGCATTCTCTACCACAGAAGGCAGTAGAGGCCAATTTATCTATCTATCTATCTTCTAT